>NC_135233.1:116327500-118745833 GCF_051348905.1 Ranitomeya variabilis
CACACTTTCAGTGCTTCGTCTAGGCAGCTTTCTAATGCCATTAACCTGCAGCTTAACCCGTCATCTGCAGGTTAATAAGAGTTATCCGATCTTACAGGTTCTCTTTAATTATGGCTTATGCCTGATCTAATCGTACATAAATGGTGGGGAAGTTCACCATCATACCCCCATCGATCTGATATTGATGATGTATCCCACGGGTTAATCATCAATATAAAATGACAACATATTTCTCTGAAAAATCATCTAGTAATGACTGAAGGATGGCAGCTTGCTCATATAATAATGTGCACGGGGAATGTTTTCATGTCATGAGCTGGCCATCCACACTTCATTTCAGATTACAGTGGTGACTTTAATATGTGGCATTAATATGGATGAAGGAGTGGACGCGTTACTGGTCAGTAACAGATTAGCGTTTCCTGTCTCCATGACCAGAGAACAATTACTAGTAGGAGGCTGGATATGGGGTGCTGACCTGCTCTTCCTGTAATCTGGTAACACAAGCGAGGGTGTCACGTGGAAAACATTAAGAATACAAACAAGGCTTTTAGAATTACCTTTGTTCCATCAGGTTTCTCAATAACAAAAACTTCACTCCAAATCTGGATGCCAGTCGTCTCCCGCTCACATCCGCCCCGCCACGTGAAACCTGTCAATGGCTCATGGCTGCCACCAACCCAATTTGTATAGTTCTGAAAAGATGGAGGGAAGGCGTAAGTTATTGGCAAGGATTTAGGCGATAACAGTAATGCTAGGTTTGTAATGCAGGCCAGTAGTTCAGATTTACAAGTGAAAGCAGAAATTTGGGAACTGAATAAATGGAAAATAACGGTTTAATAAATAATAAAACTTCCCTAGTACTCATTAAATTGTAAGACGAAGGGCAAAACTTATCTAAAAGAGGCTTTGTGGGTCACAGTGGATGGTAAAACAGACATTATCAATGACCACCAGGTTAAAAAGGTGGTTAGGCGCCTAAAATGTTCTTTCTAAATATTTATCCTTACATCCTAACCCCTTTAGCTTTATTACATAATGCCCTACACTTCTCCCCATAAACCTAATCTTTAGCAGTCTCAAACATGACCCTCCTGGAACAGGATGTCACAGGGGGGCAGCACGGCTGTTATTTACTAATTTCTTGTGTTGCCACCCAGTCTGAAGATGCCCTGGACACTGGGTGATTGACGCTGTGGCAGATGCGAGTGCAGCGCCAGCTCTCTGCTTCTGTCTCCACCACAGCTCCTAACTGTGAAAAATGTCGTCAGGGGACGGATATAGAAGCAGCTGAGTGACACCGGCATTGTCCTACAGCTTCTAGCACAGACTTCAAACAAACAGTCAGGAGGGGGAAGTGATAAAAGATGGGAGTGACACCAGCACCATCCCCTGATGAGGTTTAGAAGAGGCAGGTGATAGAGGCTGTAGGGTGGCGTTGTTGTTCATTACTGCTTTTATCTGTGCCCCTGATGTCGTCCTCATTCACGGAAGCTACGGCGGCCATAGTAGCAGAGTGTGTGTGCTGCGCTCACATTTCCCAGAGCCTATCAACCAGGGTCCAGGACATTTTCAGAGGGCAGTGATGCACACGACTGTAGTAACTAACTGCAGTGCTGCCCGCTGAGGACATCTTATTCAAGGAGTGATGACGGACACTGAGGAAGTGAGTGCAGCCTCCTGTGACGTCATGTTTGAGGCTCCTCTCAAACGTTTCACAGGAAGTGAAGTAAAAAACAAAAACACACATTTAGGGATGAGCTAGATAGGGAAACATGTAGGGCATTGTGGAATAAAGCCAATTACAAAAGTGGTTAGGATATTTAGAGAGTACATTTTAGGTGCCAGACCACCCCTTTAATAGATCAACAGGGGTCCAATCACTGAATAACCAGTAAAAAGGACAATGGATAAGTCACACCAGAAAGGGGAGTGAAAACGTGGAGATCAGGTAGTTGTGTGTTGGAACTATACAGCTTTAACAATCAAGAACTTTAAGAATAGCGGTGAATATCATAACAAAAAAAGATTTTAAAAAACCCACATGCTTCACCTCTTCTGCCCATGAATGCCTAATGTTCCCGCAGACCTTCCAGTTAAGAGACTGGTGCATGGGGGCTGCAGTAAGTGGCAGCAGTGGGCACATGCCGTGCTACTGGCATCGCTGCTCAGTGATGGGAGCCATGATGCCGGCATAACTTCACATGACAGTTGGGGCCACTGATTGGCTTCACCATTTACGTGGGGGCACTTTGTAAGCCAGGACCAGGAGTGGCACAGAAAGATAGTCAGGGGAAAGAATAGTGATAAGAGTAAGGGTATGTTTCCACGTTCAGGAAACGCTGCGTTTTTTACGCTGCGCAGAGCCGCAGAGCCCAGATGTTACTGCATAGTGGAGGGGATTTCATGAAATCCCATCTCCACTATGCGTGGTAACACGCACCCGGCGGCCCTGCGATTCCGGACATGCGGCGCGTCTTTTAAGATCGCAGCATGTCCGTGTACCTTGCGGCGACGCTGCGCCGCCGCAAGGTAAAACACAGGGCCCTATGTGTGGGGTGCGATGATGTCGGATGTGTGCAATGAACACAACCGGCATCATCGCGTCACAGAAGGGGGTGGAGCGGGTTTGCCGTTCTGTCCAAACCGCCGGCCATCCTGAAGGTGGACACATACCCTTAAGCTTCTCACATTAGAGGGCACCAATCACCTTCAAAAACCCCATTTACCAGCATATATGAGGTTAATCTGCAGGTAAATGGCATTTTAAATTCATGCCTGGCTGGCTTACTGTAGCAGCGGCTACAGGGAGAAAATGAAGTTATATCCTCCACGTAGTCACTCGCTTCCAGTCTGTCGATCAACATGTCAGGGAGTGATTACAGCACCCTCATTGCTAGAGGTTAGCCATCAGCTTCCTGCACTGCACTGACGGGGGCGGCAGCAGGAGGATATAGCTTCATGTTCTCCCTGTAGCCGCTGCTCCAGTAAGTCAGCCAAACATAATTTAAAGTGCCATTTACTTGCAGATAACCTATAACAGGTTTATAGTGATTTCTGGAGAGGACACGTTCCCCACAATCAACTTATTTCCCCATACCCCTAAAAAGACCTCTCCATTGGTCTAGTGCTGCTGCTAGTCTTTGCCTACTGACTGCAGCAGTAACTACAGTGCATGCAACTGCTGCAGCCAATCACTAAGATCAGCAGCTCTGATGAGGCAGACAGTGTAGGATGCTGAAATGAGCAATTGGCCATTTTGGTGAACTGTAGTTTTAAAGTCACCACCACAGCCGGTTAACAAAGAGGTGCAGTGATGGACACCGGTAATGTGCCCGGGAAGGACGAATCCCATCTGTGTTTGTAGTTTCAGAGCTGTATAAGAATTTGGGGACCTAAAAAACTGAATGTGAATGGACCTTTACTATACTATTAACTTCTGTCCACTATCACTTACACTACAGCGCCATCGGAGTTGTGCCGTTTGTTTTGAAGACATGCTACGTAAAATAAGCCACTAGTTAAAGAGACACAAAGCTTGTGGCATTGCACTCAGGGCTGAGGAGTCAGAGTCGTGGATTCAGAGTCGGAGCCCATCTTGATGGAGTCGGTCATAGAAATTGAGGAGTTGGAGGTTTAGCTTACCGAGTCCACAGCCCTGACTGCACTGTGATATTATGGTTTGTTATAATGTTAATGGTACGGGATGGTAATATTGAACAGAATGTCGTACCTGACTGTACATAAACCGGAGCATAAAGTCAAGTAAGAAAGATTTCCCTTTTCGAAAAGCACCAGCTACAGACACAACAACAACGTTCAGATCCTGTATGTGATCCTGCATTAGGATGCTCTCCAGGGCCTTTTCATCAAGCTCAAAGTTATGGTCATCTTCATGGGCCAGGACAATCTGGATGGGGTGAGGTTTGTCCATCACCTCCGCATCGCTCTCAGAATTCAGCTGGATGTCTTCTACATGATCTTCATCTGCAAGGAAGAGAACAAGAGAAGTAAGAATCTCCGATCTGGTGACTACGGGTAAGGTGACAAGACACGCTGCTTCCTACACATCCTAAAGAAAGAAGCAAGTTGTGTAAGTGAGGACAGCAGGAGCTTATGTGACGTAGCATCATCCCCAACATACACTGATCTGCAAACACCTACTAAAGGAAAATTACTCATCACAGACAGCGGAGAGACAAAGAAGCCAGATGTGTATACAGGTGTATTAATAGAGTAGGGCAAGAAAGTCAGAGCACGGCATGTCAAGTAAGCCAACTCCGGTGCTAGAGCCAACTCTGTGTGACCCTGGAAACTAAATGCTGAGCCTCCGGCTTCAGAAATAGCCTGGAAATGCTGAAGAGAAGGAGGAGCCAGGATTAAGTAATGTGGCCCATAACGAGGCAAGGGCTCGTATACAGATCACCAAACACCAGAATGTATTCAGTTATTACAAGTCAGTCCCTCAAAACTGGTCCAAATACAAGCCCATGATACATTCACAGAGATAAGTGTATATAGTATACAAATGGTGCTTCCAGATCTGTGCTCGGATACCAAATTATAATCAGCAAACATGACCAACTACAACCAGGGACTGTGCTTAATTAAAGGGGTATACTCAAGTTCTTAAATTGCTTAAAGTCATTAGGCAGCATGATAATCGGCAAGTTTGCAATTGACTTGCTTCTTCTACCTTCTGTCATTCTCCTGCCACGACAGCTTTTATCTTACATAGTGTACAGCTAGTTTCCATGGAGCTTGGCTATCAGACCTTGGCCGAGAGGGCACAGTGGTTACATTTCGGGAGTTGATTTAACAACACCCCTTTAAAATGTAATATTTTATTAAAAGTATGAAACCCCTTTAAAACGGTTATAAAGAGGGCCTCACTTCTCTCATCAGTGATCTTTAGGTCCATCACTAACAGCATCAGCCATCCCTTGATGGTGAAACTAGTTCCATACAAATGTTAGAATGTGCATTCTCTCAGATCCAGGAATCTGTTCCCACCAAGATAATATGAGAATGTACATTCACTCACCAGACGTCCTGTAGATTACACGAATTCATTACTTTAGAACACAATGTGCGACATACGCAAGAGCTCATGTGGCTGAAGTGGCAGTGTTCAAATCGAGGACCACCATTTCCGCATTATGCCATGTCGGTGCCCGTATCGAGAACCACCATTTCTGAAATTGTGGCATGTCAGTGCCCATATCGAGGACCAATACTTCCCAATTGCGCCACATCAGTGCCAGCATAGAGGACAACTATTTCCAAATTGGCCCATGTCAGTGCCCATATCGATAACCACTATTTCTGCATTGTGCCACGTCAGTGGATTTTAACATTACAATGAGGATTCTCAATGAGATCAGGAATTCTTTACAATATCATCACCGGTAAAAGCCTCTGAGCGCGGATGAGCCTTGTATTTGTCTCCTCCTGAACGGTGGCGCTTTCACAGTACTATTTCCATCCTTTAGAGAGCAGCCAGAAATAGCAGCGAGTTACACTTAAGACTTTGGATTCCGCTGGGATATGCAGCTTCGACAATATGCAAAGAGCCAATTTGATTAGGACAGAACCACAGAACAGAGCAAAAATAGAGCAGATTTCCCTGCCCCTGTATGTGTGCAGTACGGCTAACCCAATTATGCCATCATTTACCACCAGTGATGGGCAGGACTTACAGCCTCAAATATGAGACAACTTGTGAGGAGTGTGAAAAGGCTATGCCATCTGGGCAGCACAATTATGAGGTCTGCTTATTTTACACGCTGGTCTTAGTAACAGGACACACTTAATAAATTCAGTAAATCTCTGGGGGTGCGTCTTATACTGTGCACGCAGGCTTACTGGGGGGTTATGGCAGAGGTGTGGCAATGCTGCGGCTGTAGGCGGTGCGGAATGCGCCTGAGCAGGGTCCCTTCTTCAGGATCCAACGGCAGAAATGTGGCGACGCTGCTGCCCGGTGTTTACGGTGAGCAGAGCCGAGTACATCACCGGTTTCCCTGCGCAGATTGAGATCTCGGCAGACATTTTCCTGATGCCGAGTGCCGCCGAGCTTTCAATCTGTGCACGTGCGGCCTCCGGCGGCAATTTTCTTGAAGCCTCTGGCAGCCTACAGCTTCAGGAAGATTGCCACAGGGAAACTGGTGATGCACTCTACTCTGCTCACCGTGGACAGCAGCCCGCGGCGACACCACATTTCTGCGGCCGGCATCCTGAAGAAGGGACCCTGCTCCATGATCCTCAACATCGCACCCCGGGACTGCAGCAATGCCCCACTTCTGCTGCCGCCAGCATCCTGAGGGAGGGACCATGCCTTCTGTGACCTCGCTATACCACCGCCAGCCCTCAATTAAGATACCTTAAATTCGGTCAATAAGATGGACCCCCCATCTTATAAAAATCTTTTTTCTACTATTTTCCACCCCAAAATTTGGGGTGCGTCTTATGGTCCGATGCGTCTTATAGTCCAAAAAAAATGTGGTAATTTAGCAACGTTTTAACTTCAAATGGTGGAATTAAATGGTTCTCACATATTCACGCACATCAGTCCCTATCCTCACCGGAGATCAGGTCATTTCCTCTTCCACCATGTACAGACGAGTGTTTGGAACATAGAATAACCATTAACCCTGCGAAAGGGCAAAAGCGAAAAATTGCATATGTCAAAGATACGGCTCAGGTCCATTGCTGCAACCACTGTAAAAGTATATGCTATCTCCCAAAATTGAACCATCCTATAAATTAAAAACACCTTTGAACTTTCCAGATGTTTCTCATGGGACTTAAGAACATTCAATTCTATGCTGCATGAATGAGAATAAATACTACATTACTTTCATCTGCTAAAGCCCAATATCCAATATTCCACAATTAGGAATATTATGAGCTTCTATATAATATTAGCCCCAGACCTCGCTGCATTGGAGGAGTAATGATTGTGCTCATCAGTCTTATCTCAGGTTCTCACATACTAAATCTAAACCATCCCGACAGCACAGAATACCTTTCCCTTGTGCCTTTCACCCCTTTAAATCCAAAAATTGCATACAAAAGACAGATTTTTTTGGGAACCAGACGACTATCCCATAACCAGGCATGTTTGGCTTGGAAGAATGGACATCTGAAGACCAAGAAGAGAAGGGCTCAAACCGGACATCAGAGAAGAACTAGAACAGGTGGGACCCATGAATTCCCACCATCAGATTTTGGGAAGGGTCTGGCTCCCCTCATGCACATTACTTACCCTGACCTTTCATCAGTCCATATTTACATCCAAGATACATGCACTCCAAGCATGCATTTCCCATTGAAGAACATTCATATCCAGCTCAGTCTTTCACAAAAAATAGTGAAGTTTTCTGCACATGTCCGGGATGAAGAAGAAGCCCACATACTTTGACTTGTAAAACTAGTGCAACCTTCACGTGAACATGCATGGGAAGTCTACAAGGTAAAAGTCCACACTAAACCTTTAGTACTTGCGATAAGGTGAACTAATAAAGCCCAAATGTAATAACTCATGAAAGCCGCATTTCACAATATCAAAGAAAAGGGAGACTTGATATGAGGCGAGACGTTTAGGAGCCGAGCTCACACATCACAACCTGAACTGATAACGCTGCTCTACAGCTAAACTGGTTCAGACTAAAACCGTGGAGTTTAACTAATGTTGTGCTGCTGAAAACTAATGAAGCTTAAAATGTGCTGATTGGGTCTAATTTCCAAGATTCAGAGGAGGTCGTTATAACTTATTACTTATGACACCTTTCATACAGGCTTATAGAAAAATTGTGTCTATTTCATCATCATTCTTGAATTGTTAATAGCTCGTCTATTACATCATCTATTTAGTCTATTCAGCCTTCAGTACTCTATCTCTGCTTTTTTTTTACAATATTGACATGTTTCTATATGTTTTTTTCAGACATACCTTGTTCTTGAATTAAAGTGGATAGTTTTTTGCTACAAAATGTGGAAGTGTCACTTTTGTGTCACAAAGGCGAAACTTGACTCATGATAAGGAAAGCCTACAACCTGTATTTTGGCTGCAGAATAAGACCAGGACAAGAGTTGGGCTCCACACATATGGTGCAGTGGAGATGCATAACATCTAACCCAGTGGTTGCATGTGAAGAGGCAATCTACGCCATGTGCAGTCCCAATGATCTGGGGAGGGCCATCCGATCACGCTACCAACTGTTATTTTTGAATGGTGCCCCCCATTAGGAAAGGAGTTTCAAGGAAGAAGTGATCTTTGTAGTATTTAAACATGCCATCTGCAATTTGCCCGGTATCACATACAGAAGAACTGCCGGTTCCAAAAGCACCGGAAACATTTTCTGTAGAGTCAACTGAGGAAGAAGAGGGCGTTTGGTGTCATGAAGCGTCTCCCTCTCACCACCCAGACTTTGCCAGCAACCTGAAGTCAACCACACCTTCTAACACAAAGTGAACTGAAAGATCTGGCTAGAGATTTGGCTCTGCCCAAAATTATGGCTGAGCTCTTAGCTTCCATGCTACAGCAGTGGAATCTCCTAGCAGGAGAGGTTTCAATTTCTTTGTTCTGCAACCATGATAAACAATCTTGGCCAATACTTCTCCATGGAGGGTGATCCTGTGACATGCAGCAATAACAGTTTAATGCAAGTTCTGAAGATAAGTCATAACCCAGAGGAATGGAGGTTCTGCATCAATTCGTCCAAATCGCCTAAAAGCCGTCTTGCTGTATAATGGCAATGCGCTACCTTCAATCCCAGCTGTTTATGAAGTCCACATGATAGAAACCTATGACAACATTAAACAGGTGTTGAAGTGTCTGAACTATTACCAACACTTGTGGCCCCACCGTGGTCACTTAAAGAAATTGTCCGATACTTGGACAACTTCTCATACCTCTCGCTTTCCCCCATATAATAAAAAAGCTTATACTTACCTCTCATGCTGACACCAATCCCGCGGTGTCGGCACTCCGTCTCCCAGGGCTCCCGTGTGGTTGCTGTGATGCCGGTGCCCAATCAGCACTGGCATCACTGTCCCCGCCTCCTGTCGAATTGAGCATGAAGAGGAACTCCGAGATCAGCGGCAGCCCGGACTTCCTCTTCATGCTCAATTTGTCTGATGGCGGGGACAGTGACGCCAGTGCTGATTGGCCATTTTTTGTTATATACAGTGCCTACAAGTAGTGTTCAACCCCCTGCAGATTTAGCAGGTTTACACATTTGGAATTAACTTGGCATTGTGACATTTGGACTGTAGATCAGCCTGGAAGTGTGAAATGCACTGCAGCAAAAAAGAATGTTATTTCTTTGTTTATTTTTTTTAAAAATTGTGAAAAGTTTTTTCAGAGGGTCATTTATTATTCAACCCCTCAACCCACCAGAATTCTGTTTGGTTCCCCTAAAGTATTAAGAAGTAGTTCAGGCACAAAGAACAATGAGCTTCACATGTTTGGATTAATTATCTCTTTTTCCAGCCTTTTCTGACTATTTAAGACCCTCCCCAAACTTGTGAACAGCACTCATACATGGTCAACATGGGAAAGACAAAGGAGCATTCCAAGGCCATCAGAGACAAGATCGTGGAGGGTCACAAGGCTGGCAAGGGGTACAAAACCCTTTCCAAGGAGTTGGGCCTTCCTGTCTCCACTGTTGGGAGCATCATCCGGAAGTGGAAGGCTTATGGAACTACTGTTAGCCTTCCACGGCCTGGACAGCCTTTGAAAGTTTCCTCCCGTGCCGAGGCCAGGCTTGTCCGAAGAGTCAAGGCTAACCCAAGGACAACAAGGAAGGAGCTCCGGGAAGATCTCATGGCAGTGGGGACATTGGTTTCAGTCAATACCATAAGTAACGTACTCCACCGCAATGGTCTCCGTTCCAGACGAGACCATAAGGTACCTTTACTTTCAAAGCGTCATGTCAAGGCTCGTCTACAGTTTGCTCATGATCACTTGGAGGACTCTGAGACTGACTGGTTCAAGGTTCTCTGGTCTGATGAGACCAAGATCGAGATCTTTGGTGCCAACCACACACGTGACGTTTGGAGACTGGATGGCACTGCATACGACCCCAAGAATACCATCCCTACAGTCAAGCATGGTGGTGGCAGCATCATGCTGTGGGGCTGTTTCTCAGCCAAGGGGCCTGGCCATCTGGTCCGCATCCATAGGAAGATGGATAGCACGGCCTACCTGGAGCTTTTGGCCAAGAACCTCCGCTCCTCCATCAAGGATCTTAAGATGGGTCGTCATTTCATCTTCCAACAAGACAACGACCCAAAGCACACAGCCAAGAAAACCAAGGCCTGGTTCAAGAGGCAAAAAATCAAGGTGTTGCAGTGGCCTAGTCAGTCTCCTGACCTTAACCCAATTGAAAACTTGTGGAAGGAGCTCAAGATTAAAGTCCACATGAGACACCCAAAGAATCTAGATAACTTGGAGAAGATCTGCATGGAGGAGTGGGCCAAGATAACTCCAGAGACCTGTGCCGGCCTGATCAGGTCTTATAAAAGACGATTATTAGCTGTAATTGCAAACAAAGGTTATTCCACAAAATATTAAACCTAGGGGTTGAATAATAATTGACCCACACTTTTATGTTTAAAATTTATAAAAATTTAACTGAGCAACAAAACTTTTTGGTTTGTAAGATTTATGCATCTGTTAATAAATCCTGCTCTTGTTTGAAGTTTGAAGGCTCTAACTTATTTGCATCTTATTAAACCTGCTAAATCTGCAGGGGGTTGAATACTACTTTTAGGCACTGTATGACTTCTTGAACACTTATTTTTTTGTGATGCAGGATGACCAAAAACAGAAAATTCGGTCAGTTTTACTTTGTTTGTTTTTTGCAACCATCACCGAACGAGATAAATAATGATCGTGTCTTATAGTATGGGTTGATTTGCTACCACTGTAACCCATTTTTTTTTTTTTTTTTAAACATTCTCTCCTTTTTGCACCATGTTCATTGAATCAGAACTTTCATTTATAGAGCTGAATGAAGGTTGTAAGGTATAGTTTTTAATATATATATATATATATATATATATATATATATATATATATATATATATATATATATATATATCTATATACATACACACATACATACACACATACATACACACACATATATATATACACACACGTACATATATATACACATACACACACATACATATACACTAGATGTTTCCAGCCAGCTAACGCTAGGCACTGCTGGTGATTAAAATAAATAATGACAACATTAACCCCTTCATGACCCAGCCTATTTTGACCTTAATGACCTGGCCGTTTTTTTTGCAATTCTGACCAGTGTCCCTTTATGAGGTAATAACTCAGGAGCGCTTCAACGGATCCTAGCGATTCTGAGATTGTTTTTTCGTGACATATTGTTAGTGGTAAATTTAGGTCGATAATTTCTGAGTTTATTTGTGAAAAAAACGGAAATTTGGCGAAAATTTTGAAAATTTCGCAGTTTTCACATTTTGAATTTTTATTCTGTTAAACCAGAGAGTTATGTGACACAAAATAGTTAATAAATAACATTTCCCACATGTCTACTTTACATCAGCACAATTTTGGAAACAAATTTTTTTTTTGCTAGGAAGTTATAAGGGTTAAAATTTGACCAGTGATTTCTCATTTTTACAACAAAATTTACAAAACCATTTTTTTTTAGGGACCACCTCACATTTGAAGTCAGTTTGAGGGGTCTATATGGCTGAAAATACCCCAAAGTGACACCATTCTAAAAACAGCACCCCTCAAGGTGCTCAAAACCACATTCAAGAAGTTTATTAACCCTTCAGGTGTTTCACAGCAGCAGAAGCAACATGGAAGGAAAAAATGAACATTTAACTTTTTAGTCACAAAAATGATCTTTTAGCAACAATTTTTTTATTTTCCCAAGGGTAAAAGAAGAAACTGGACCCCAAAAGTTATTGTACAATTTGTCCTGAGTACGCTGATACCTCATATGTGGGGGTAAACCACTGTTTGGGCGCACGGCAGGGCTCGGAAGGGAAGGAACGCCATTTGACTTTTTGAATGAAAAATTGGCTCCAATCTTTAGCGGACCCCATGTCGCGTTTGGAGAGCCACTGTGTGCCTAAACATTGGAGCTCCCCCACAAGTGACCCCATTTTGGAAACTAGACCCCCCAAGGAACTTATCTAGAAGCATAGTGAGCACTTTAAACTCCCAGGTGCTTCACAGAACTTTATAACGCAGAGCCGTGAAAATAAAAAATAATTTTTCTTTCCTCAAAAATGATTTTTAGCCTGGAATTTTTTATTTTCCCAAGGGTAATAGGAGAAACTGGACCCCAAATGTTGTTGTCCAGCTTGTCCTGAGTACGATAATACCCCATATGTGGGGGTAAACCACTGTTTGGGCGCACGGCAGGGCTCGGAAGGGAAGGCACGCCATTTGGCTTTTTGAATGGAAAATTAGCTCCTATCATTAGCGGACACCATGTCGCGTTTGGAGAGCCCCTGTGTGCCTAAACATTGGAGCTCCCCCACAAGTGACCCCATTTTGGAAACTAGACCTCCCAAGGAACTAATCTAGATGTGTGGTGAGCACTTTGAACCCCCAAGTGCTTCACAGAACTTTATAACGCAGAGCCATGAAAATAAAAAATAATTTTTCTTTTCTCAAAAATGATTTTTTAGCCCACAATTTTTTATTTTCCCAAGGATAACAGGAGAAATTGGACCCCAAAAGTTGTTGTCCAGTTTCTCCTGAGAACGCTGATACCCCATATGTGGGGGTAAACCACTGTTTGGGCACATGCCGGGGCTCGGAAGGGAAGTAGTGACATTTGAAATGCAGACTTTGATGGAATGGTCTGCGGGCGTCACGTTGCATTTGCAGAGCCCCTGATGTGCCTAAACAGTAGGAACTCCCCACAAGTGACCCCATTTTGGAAACTAGACCCCCAAGGGAACTTATCTAGATGTGTGGTGAGCACTTTGAACCCTCAAGTGCTTCACAGAAGTTTATAACGCCAAGCCGTGAAAATAAAAAATAATTGTTCTTTCCTCAAAAATTATGTTTTAGCAAGTAATTTTTTATTTTTGCAAGGGTAACAGGAGAAATTGGACCCCGATAATTGTTGCCCAGTTTGTCCTGAGTATGCTGGTACCCCATATGTGGGGGTAAACCACTGTTTGTGCGCACGTCGGGGCTTGGGAGTGGTGATGGGGTGGGGGGGCGTGATTGTGTGTGGTGATGGGGCGTGATTGTGTGTGGTGGGGGGGCGGGATTGTGTGTGGTGATGGGGTGGGGGGGCGTGATTGTGTGTGGTGATGGGGCGGGATTGTGTGTGGTGATGGGGTGGGGGGGCGGGATTGTGTGTGGTGATGGGGTGGGGGGGCGGGATTGTGTGTGGTGATGGGGTGGGGGGGCGGGATTGTGTGTGGTGATTTTTGTGTGTGGTGATGGGGTGGGGGGGGCGGGATTGTGTGTGGTGATTTTTGTGTGTGGTGATGGGGTGGGGGGGCGGGATTGTGTGTGGTGATGGGGTGGGGGGGCGGGATTGTGTGTGGTGATGGGGTGGGGGGGCGGGATTGTGTGTGGTGATGGGGCGTGATTGTGTGTAGTGATGGGGTGGGGGGGTGGGATTGTGTGTGGTGATGGGGTGGGGGGGTGGGATTGTGTGTGGTGATGGGGTGGGGGGGCGGGATTGTGTGTGGTGATGGGGTGGCGGGATTGTGTGTGGTGTTGTGGTGAGCGGGTGGGATTATGTGTGGTAATGTGGTGGGGGGCGGGATTATGTGTAGTTATGTGGTGGGGTGGCGGGATTATGTGGTGATGTGGCGGGATTATGTGTAGTAATGTGGTGGGGTGGCAGGATTATGTGGTGATGTGGTGGGGCGGGATTGTGTGTGGTAATGGGGTGGGGGGCGGGATTATGTGTGGTGATGTGGTGGGGGCGGAGCTACTGTGCAGGGGGTGGGATTAGCGAGTGATCACGATGCTATATATATATATATATATATATATATATATATATATATACACACACACACACATACACACACACACACATATATACACACACAGTACACACCTTCTCATTTAAAGATTTTTCTGTATTTTCATGACTATGAAAATTGTACATTCACACTGAAGGCATCAAAACTATGAGATAACACATGTGGAATTATATACTTAACAAAAAAGTGTGAAGCAACTGAAATTGTGTTATATTCTAGGTTCTTCAAAGTAGCCACCTTTTGCTTTGATGACTGCTGTGCACACTCTTGGCATTCTCTTGATGAGCTTCAAGAGGTAGTCACCGGGAATGGTCTTCCAACAATCTTGAAGGAGTTCCCAGAGATGCTTAGCACTTGTTGGCCCTTTTGCCTTCACTCTGTGATCCAGCTCACCCCAAACCATCTCGATTGGGTTCAGGTCTGGTGACTGTGAAGGCCAGGTCATCTAGCTTAGCACCCCATCACTCTCCTTCTTGGTCAAATAGCCCTTTCACAGCTTGGAGGTGTGTTTGGGGTCATTGTCCTGTTGAAAAATAAATGATGGTTCAACTAAACGCAAACCGGGTGGAATAGCATGCCGCTGCAAGATGCTGTGGTAGCCATGCTGGTTCAGTATGCCTTCAATTTTGAATAAATCCCCAACAGTGTCACCAGCGAAGCACCCCCACACCATCACACCTCCTCCTCCATGCTTCACGGTGGGAACCAGGCATGTAGAGTCCATCCGTTCACCTTTTCTGCGTCGCACAAAGACACGGTGGTTGGAACCAAAGAATTCAAATTTGGACTAATCAGACCAAAGCAGATTTCCACTGGTCTAATGTCAATTCCTTGTGTTCTTTAGCCCAAACAAGTCTCTTCTGCTTGTTGCCTGTCCTTAGCAGTTGTTTCCTAGCAGCTATTTTACCATGAAGGCCTGCTGCACAAAGTCTCCTCTTAACAGTTGTTGTAGAGATGTGTCTGCTGCTAGAACTATGTGTGGCATTGACCCGGTCTCTAATCTGAGCTGCTCTTAACCTGCGATTTCTGAAGCTGGTGACTAGGATAAATTTATCCTCAGAAGCAGAGGTGACTCTTGGTCTTCCTTTCCTGGGGCGGTCCTCATGTGAGACAGTTTCTTTGTAGCGCTTGATGGTTTTTGCCACTGCACTTGGGGACACTTTCAAAGTTTTCCCAATTTTTCAGACTGACTGACCTTCATTTCTTAAAGTAATGATGGCCACTCGTTTTTCTTTACTTAGAATTTGTATTACGGCAAGAAAAAAGCAGCTAACAGTCTATTTAGTAGGACTATCAGCTGTGTCTCCACCAGACTTCTGCACAACACAACTGATGGTCCCAACCCCATTTATAAGGCAAGAAATCCCACTTATTAAACCTGACAGGGCACACCTGTGAAGTGAAAACCATTCCCAGTGACTACCTCTTGAAGCTTATCAAGAGAATGCCAAAAGTGTGCAAAGCAGTCATCAAAGCAAAAAGGTGGCTACTTTGAAGAACCTAGAATATAACACAATTTCAGTTGCTTCACACTTTTTTGTTAAGTATACAATTCCACATGTGTTATCTCAAAGTTTTGATATATATACTGTATCTCTCAAAATTGATCACTTTTAATTACAATACTTGAAGCAAAATGAACAAAAATGACAATTCTGGCATTATTCATTACTTTTTTGTTTTTTGTGACATTCACTGTAAAGGATAAATAATCTAGTACGAGTCATTACCGAAGCAGCAATACCAAATACGTAATCTTTCAAAATAGGTTTATTTTAAGCAGATTAAATGTTTTTAAAGATTGTTTCTTTTTTTTGGGACACCTTTGATTTTGGGGAGGCCATTTAAAAAAAATTTATTGTAAGAACAATATATGATTTTTATTTTTTTTTAAATTAGTCACCTAGGGGTCACCTAGAATTGAACATGCAATTCTATAGTCACAATAGTAATTCTCAGCACTTCGTAGTCCTGTAATAGCCCTGTGTATAACATCCTGTCAGTGTTTAGTAACGGCAGCCTAGAAGATCTTAGATGCCTGAAACAGTAGGTATTTGCCGTAACCACCCATCAGCTCCCCGTGAACGCACTGCAGGGGTGCCAATGGGCGATCTGTCAAATTGCTCATGTGCTGCTGTCACTATTGACAGAGGCAATATAAGGGATTTAAGATATAACGAATTTAATCTTCTGCGAATCTGTGCTCATGATGAATATTTACATCATATAGTGCCAAAGGATTAAAGGAGTCTTGCAACTTAGAAAACTAATCATCATATACTCCATTCTCAGTTAAAGGGGTACGTCCAGGACTTTAACATTGATGGCCTATTCCTTAGGATGTGTCATCAATATCAGATTTGCTGATTTGTGGGGGCGAGATATATGGCAACCTTGGCTGTTCTCTGGGTTGGCCAGAACTGCTCTGATACGGAGCTGCACAGCACAGATCCGTCGATAAATAGTGGCTTCGGGCCAGTACTGCCCAGTCACCCCCTGTTGATTTAAATAGGGGGCCGATGTGCAGTACCCAGCCGTGGCCACTATACGGAGCTATGCCGCAGACACAGTTATAAGGCCTAGTCGAGAGGTAGTGGCTCATACAATGAACATCTGCCAATGTGCCACTACCTGCCAGCTCAGAGCAATACACAGCGGTGCAGTACATCTGCTGTGAGATCGCAGATGGAAGAGCCAGGGATCAGCTGCGGACTGGACTTCCTCTTCATGTTCAATCCGTACATAGGGGGAGACAGTGACACCAGCGCTGATTGGGCGACGGCGTCGCAACACCGCACAAGAGCGCCGGGGAGAGCGAGTGCATTCATCGCAGGAACGGCGCCGGCACAGGAGGCAAGTATAAGTGTTTTATTTTAATCAGGGCCAAACATGTAGTTCAGGAAGGGGTTGTCCTAGTAGTGGACAACCCCTGTAATGTCTGTAATTGGTTAATTGGGGAACCCGACAGTAGGAAGTTATGCTCTAATAGTGGTCTCCACCAGACCAGAAAGTGAACTTGTCTCATTCTTGGGTCATCGAACAGCAGAGATCTGTGAGTGGCTGCCGCGCTCAGGTGATAGGGACGGAAGGAATTACTCCTCACTCCAGTCACATGACTGCTGATGTCATTTACAGGCCTCAGCGGTTATGTGACCAAACAACAGGACATCACTTCATGGCCCGGCGGTGCATTAATATTTTTTTGCCTCTTTGGTAATCAGTTACCTCCTTTGACTCAGTACCTGTATAGAGGCGGTGCGCCATCACTATATAGAGCCAAGTCCTCTCCATACAGCGTGGGTGCTGGCTGTAGTACACAGCTGGCAGCACAGTGTGATGGAGGTGATCAGAGCTAGCTCAGATTGCAACAGCTGAACCTCTAAAAGGTCTGTGTGTTAAATGTTGGCATTGTTCTTAAAAGGTTTCCAGCATGGTGGGCATCACTTCTGTCTGCCATCCCACACCTTCTAAGCATCACCCAACTCGATCACTGGGTGTCTGTTGCCATAGCAGCAGGGGCATCACTATGTCCTGTGACCGTGGTAGAACTTTATACAATACACTGCAATCCGATCAGCGATTAAGTGACTACAGGATCAAGTCCCCTATATTTCTAATAATAAAAAAAACTCTATTAGAATTTTTTTTTTTTTTTTTTTTTTAAAAAAGCTTAAAAAAAATATGGTGGCAACACCAATTTCTTATTTTTAGTAGTGGCATACATAAACTATACTACTGATCTGAAGAATCGTGTTGCTCAGACATTGTTACTGTACAATAAACACTATAAAAACTCAAGAAACAATAGCAGAATTGTGGGGGGAGGGGGTTCCCACCATTTCATTACACTTAATCTTTCCCCCCTCATTTTTCAGTACATTATAGGGTGAAATTAATGGAGTCATTCAAAACTACAACAGCAAAAAAACAACTCCCCTAGAGCCATAATGATTGAAAGGAAGAAAAAAAAAAAACAACAAAAACACATTCGCTCTTTAATGAAGGGGAATACAAAAAATAAATAATGAGGCTCAAAACAAAAAAATCTGACAGAACAGTGAGGTATCATGTTACAACTCAACTTTTGGGATCTGTTATCAAGTTGCATTTAAACAAGCCGGGTCCAGGCTTGGGCTTAAGTATGCCGTCCCAATTCTACCTCTTCCGACAAGCCTTCAACCTGTAGTAACCAGGGCTGTGGGGGTCAGAGTTGTAGCCCATTTTGGTGGAGTCGGAGGTTTGGCTTACCGACGCCACAGCGCTGGTAGGAACCCTTGTTCCACCACACCGTGGCACGGCCAGCTCTGCTCTATGCCCCCCCCCCCCCCCCCCTCACCTTCTGTAACCTCCCTTGTAGACTATGAGCCCTCGGGGGCAGGGTACTCGCTCCCCTGGTACCTGTCGCTGACTCGTATTGGTCAGGATTATTTTACTTGTTTTTTTTATTATGAGTAAAGAGCCATGGAATAAATGGTGCTATAATAGGGGGGAAAAAAAACAACAATACTTCTTTAAGGGAAAAAAAATAAAAAATGACCCACAAAAAGTAAATAAGGCTACTTTCACACTAGCGTCGGGCTCGGTCCGTCGCAGTGCGTCGGGCAGAGGTCCCCGACGCTAGCGTTGTCTCCGCCGCACAACGGGGGCAGCGGATGCATTTTTTCAGCGCATCCGCTGCCCCATTGTGAGGTGCGGGGAAGTGCGGGGAGGTGGGGGCGGAGTTCCGGCCGCGCATGCGCAGTCGGAAAAAGCAGACCGTCGGGAGTAGGGTTGAGCGACTCATTTCTTTAAGATCGAGTCGGGTTTTGCGAAACCCGACTTTGTCCAAAGTCGAGTCGAGTGCAGTCGGCCGATTATCGCTAAAAGTCGGGGATCGACCGAAACACGAAACCCAATGCAAGTCAATGGGGAAGCATAGTCGGCAGTGAGTGGAGGCCAGGAAAACACCTACAGTGCACATTTTAATGCCAAAAACATCCATTCTTGTTTCTGAAGCTTGTCAATCTTAATTAACTTTATAATAATAGTTGGGCATTGGAAATTGGGGGTCATTTGGCAAAAGTTGTGGGGGGTAGGGCCAGTTCAAGGTTTTAGTGGGCCCAGGAAACGTGGACTACGTCACGGCGGTGGAGCAGTGAGAGGTAAGTATGTCAAGTTTGCAAGTGCTGTGATCCTAAGCAAGCAGGGGGGGCCCACTCGTTGGCATTGGCACAGGGCCCCTCAAAGTACAGCGGTGTGTTTGCACGGCGGGGGCGCCTCCCACCAGCAGCGACACTTTTGCGTACTCTGAGGGGCCCTGTGCCATTGACGTCGCCAACGAGCATGCCCCCCCACATGATGAAGGAACCTGCACTTTCCTCTGCACCTTCCTCTTTGTCCCTGTGTAAGGTGGTATAACATGCGGTAAGGGGAACCTTACTTTCAGCAGGGTCAGATTCTGGTTGTGTAGAGTGCAAGGGGAATGTAGTAGTCTAGGTCAATGTACCAGCAGACTCATCTAGCAGTGGCTGGGCAATGGGCAGGATGAGGAGGAAACACAGCTATAGGGCCAAAGAATAAAGTAGGCTAAATGCAGTTCAAAACACAGGTAACAGGACTAAACAGGCGGCATTGCTTTGTTCAGTGGAGTAGCAAACCCAGGAGCAGCAGACACTGTTTTAATGGCCCAACCACACTAGTAGGCCAAATGCAGTTTAATATCTGCTACTATAGGCCAAAAGCCTAAAGACTGAAGCTCAGCTTTATACAGTGGAGGACAACACCAGGGAGCGGCAGACACCGTTAGTAGGCCGTAACCACCAATTTTTGGTTAAAAAGCACTTAATGACAGCCAGAAGGTTGAAGCCCAGCTTTATACAGTGGAGGACAACACCAGGGAGCGGCAGACACCGTTAGTAGGCCGTAACCACCAATTTTTGGTTAAAAAGCACTTAATGACAGCCAGAAGGTTGAAGCCCAGCTTTATACAGTTGAGGACAACACCAGGGAGCGGCAGACACCGTTAGTAGGCCGTAACCAAAGTTGAAGGCCAAATGCAGTTTAATATCTGATACTTTAGGCCGAAAGCCTAAAGACTGAAGCTCAGCTTTATACAGTTGAGGACAACACCAGGGAGCGGCAGACACCGTTAGTAGGCAGTAACCAAAGTTGAAGGCCAAATGCAGTTTAATATCTGATACTTTAGGCCGAAAGCCTAAAGACTGAAGCTCAGCTTTATACAGTGGAGGACAACACCAGGGAGCGGCAGACACCGTTAGTAGGCCGTAACCACCAATTTTTGGTTAAAAAGCACTTAATGACAGCCAGAAGGTTGAAGCCCAGCTTTATACAGTTGAGGACAACACCAGGGAGCGGCAGACACCGTTAGTAGGCCGTAACCAAAGTTGAAGGCCAAATGCAGTTTAATATCTGATACTTTAGGCCGAAAGCCTAAAGACTGAAGCTCAGCTTTATACAGTTGAGGACAACACCAGGGAGCGGCAGACACCGTTAGTAGGCAGTAACCAAAGTTGAAGGCCAAATGCAGTTTAATATCTGATACTTTAGGCCGAAAGCCTAAAGACTGAAGCTCAGCTTTATACAGTTGAGGACAACACCAGGGAGCGGCAGACACCGTTAGTAGGCCGTAACCACCAATTTTTTTTAAAAAAAGCACTTAATGAGAGCCAGAAGGTTGAAGCTCAGATTTAGACAGTGGAGGACAATTTGAATTAGGGACTGCAGACAGACTTAGTAGGCTGTCCCCTGTGGACTATGCATCCACCACATTAACCCATTGCGCCGTAATGGACACGTAACCTTCCGTGGCCATGCCTACAGGTCCATATGTCTGTTGTCAGGTGCACCTTTGTACTCACAGATTGCCAGAGTGCATGGACAATGGAGGTGGTGCTGGTGGAGGGCTGGGATGGCTTTTCTTGCAAAAGAAGTGTCGACTGGGTAGCTCGTAGCGTGGGACAGTGTAGTCCATCATGGCTTTTTTAATATTACATAAAATAAAGAAATAGGCTCTATGCACTTTAAAATAGGTTCCAGGGGTACACGGGCAGCATTGGTGTGGTCAGCGGAGGAGGAGGATTGCAAGTAGGGACCGCAGACAGGCTTACTAGGCCTAAAATAACTAAAAATAGGCTCAAGGCAGTTTTAAATCGGTTACATGGATACACAGGCAGCATTGTGGTCAGCGGAGGAGGAGGATTGCAAGGAGGGACCGCAGACAGGCTTACTAGGCCTAAAATAACTAAAAATAGGCTCTATGCACTTTAAACTAGGTTCCAGGGGTACACAGGCAGCATTGGTGTGGTCAGCGGAGGACGATTGCAAGGAGTGTCTGACACAGTTAGTACTCACAAAAAATAATAGATGTTAATGTCTCGCAAAACAACAAAACAAAACAAAAAAAAAAAGTGTGGCATACTTGGGTACAGGGGTGGGCTCATCTGCTGAGTTTCTGACATAGTAATTTGGCAGTAAGTATTTACTGGTGTCAATATAGGACACTGACCCAGACTACTTTAACTAGCATCATAGATGTCAACAAATTGGTATTGTCAGTGCCAGGCATTGAATGATGTCAGAACATAGACTAAACATTGGTGGAGCTGTGAGCGATAATTTTGCACGTGGTAGAGCACAGTTTGAGCTGGGGGGGGGGGGGTGAACTCTCTTGTGGCCGGCGGTACCGTCCCAGGGCCCCTCATGTTACGGTGTGTCTGACGTTGGGTGCGCGCCACCACCGCCAGAGACACTTTATTGTACTATGAGGGACCCAGAGGCAGTGCCGTCGACCAAAAGCGGGCACACCCACCTCTCCAGACAAATGGCACTCTAACGGGTGCTTGCGCCAAGTGGCGAGACCACGGCCCCGTGGGGGGAGTTTTCCCATTGAGGGAGGTGTAAACATGTCGTATGCTGGACAAACAGCTGCTGCAAATTAAGAGATTGGAACACTCAGTAAGACCAGTCCACAAGCAAGATCTTTTTATAGGAAAGCTAGGTGTCAGCCGGGAAAGGTGGGGTAAAATAATTTGAAATCCAGGAGTGGTTCATTTTAATGAAGGTGAGATCATCCACATTTTGGGTAGCCAGACGAGTCCTTTTTTCGGTTAATATTGAACCAGCAGCACTGAATACTCTTTCTGATAGCACACTAGCTGCTGGGCAAGCAAGCTCCTGCAATGCATATTCTGCCAATTCAGGCCAGGTGTCTAATTTGGATGCCCAGTAATCAAATGGGAATGACGGTTGAGGGAGAACATCGATAAGGGATGAAAAATAGTTAGTAACCATACTGGACAAATGTTGTCTCCTGTCACTTTGAATAGATGCTGCAGTACCTGTCCTGTCTGCGGTCATTGCGAAATCACTCCACAACCTGGTCAGAAAACCCCTCTGTCCAACGCCACTTCTGATTTGTGCACCTCTAACACCTCTGCCCTGTAGCCCCCTGCAGCTTGTGTGAGAACCATCACCGGCGCTGTGTGCTGGGAATGCCTGAATCAAACGGTCTACAAGAGTAGCTTGTTTGGTTGCTAATATTTGTTCGAGGTTCTCATGTGGCATAATATTTTGCAATTTGCCTTTATAGCGAGGGTCAAGGATGCAGGCCAACCAGTAATCGTCATCGCTCATCATTTTAATAATGCGTGGGTCCCTTTTGAGGATACGTAAGGCATAATCCGCCATGTGGGCCAAAGTTCCAGTTGTCAAATCTGCGGTTGTGCTGGTTTGAGGGGCAGTTACAGGCAAATCTACGTCACTTGTCTCCCTTAAAAAAACAGAACCCGGCCTTGCAACGCCACTAATTTCGGTTGGCCCAGGAGAAGCTTCCTCATTAAAAAAGTACTCATCCCCATCATCCTCCTCTTCGCCCGCTACCGCGTCCTCTACACGGCCCTGACCAGACAATGGCTGACTGTCATCAAGGCTTTCCTCTTCCTCGGCTGCAGCCGCCTGCTCCTTTATGTGCGTCAAACTTTGCATCAGCAGACGCATTAGGGGGATGCTCATGCTTATTATGGCGTTGTCTGCACTAACCAGCCGTGTGCATTCCTCAAAACACTGAAGGACTTGACACAGGTCTTGTAGCTTCGACCACTGCACACCTGACAACTCCATGTCTGCCATCCAACTGCCTGCCCGTGTATGTGTATCCTCCCACAAATACATAACAGCACGCCTCTGTTCGTTGTTCGCACAGTCTATGAAGCATGTGCAGTGTGGAGTTCCACCTTGTTGCAACATCGATGATTAGGCGATGCTGGGGAAGGTTCAAAGACCGCTGATAGTTCTGCATACGGCTGGAGTGTACGGGCGAACGGCGGATATGCGAGCAAAGTCTGCGCACTTTGAGGAGCAGGTCGGGTAACCCCGGATAACTTTTCAGGAAGCACTGCACCACCAGGTTTAAGGTGTGAGCCAGGCAAGGAATGTGTTTCAGTTGGGAAAGGGCTATGGCAGCCATGAAATTCCTTCCGTTATCACTCACTACCTTGCCTGCCTCAAGATGTACAGTGCCCAGCCATGACTGAGTTTCTTTCTGCAAGAACTCTGACAGAACTTCCGCGGTGTGTCTGTTGTCGCCCAAACACTTCATTGTCAATACAGCCTGCTGACGCTTGCCACTAGCTGTCCCATAATGGCACACCTGGTGTGCAACAGTGGCAGCTGCGGATGGAGTGGATGTGCGACTGCGGACGAGCTCTCGCTTCTGCAGGAGGAGGAGGAAGAGGAGGAGGAGGGGGGGCGAATGCCTACAGCCAACTCTTTCCTTGACCGTGGGCTAGGCAGAACTGTCCCAATATTGCTGTCGCCTGTGGACCCTGCATCCACCACATTCACCCAGTGTGCCGTGATGGACACGTAACGTCCCTGGCCATGCCTACTGGTCCATGCATCTGTTGTCAGGTGCACCTTTGTAGTCACAGACTGCCTGAGTGCATGGACGATGTGGTCTTTAACATGCTGTTGGAGGGCTGGGATGGCTTTTCTAGAAAAGAAGTGTCGACTGGGTAGCTCGTAGCGTGGTACAGCGTAGTCCATCAGCGCTTTGAAAGCTTCGCTTTCAACTAACCGGTAGGGCATCATCTCTAATGAGATTAGTCTAGCAATGTGGGCGTTCAAACCCTGTGTACGCGAATGCGAGGAGGAGTACTTCCTTTTCCTAACAAGAGTCTCATTGTAGGGTGAGCTGGCCTGGAGAGCTGGAGATCGTGGAACTAGCGGTGGTGCCGGTGGACATGGGTGAGTGAGAGAGGGTTGGAGATGGTATTCTTGCCGGTGCCCTACATGCAGTGTTTCCTACTGCAAACCTGGTGATTCCCTGACTGCTTTGGCCTGGCGACGAAAGCTGCACAGATACTGCAGGTGGTGCGGGAAATGGTGGGTTTACAGTGAGGGAAGGGATGTAGCGTTGCTGACTAGCTTCATTGGCCGAGGGTGCTGCAACCTTTAGGGACGTTTGGTAGTTCGTCCAGGCTTGCAAATGCATGGTGGATAAATGTCTATGCATGCAACTTGTATTTAGACTTTTAAGATTCTGACCTCTGCTTAAGGTAGTTGAACATTTTTGACAGATGACTTTGCGCTGATCATTTGGATGTTGTTTAAAAAAATGCCAGACTGCACTCTTTCTACTATCGGATACCTTTTCAGGCATTGCAGACTGAGCTTCTTTAACCGGATGGCCACGCTGTCCTCCAACTGCTTTTGGTTTTGCCACGCCTTTTTGGCCAGATAAGGGCCCGGCAGATGGAACCTGTTGTGATGTTGATGCCTGCTGTGGCTCCTCCTCCTCCTCCTCTTCAGAACTACTGCCGCCTGCACCCTGTTCCCCCAATGGCTGCCAATCGGGGTCAACAACTGGGTCATCTATGACCTCCTCTTCTATGTCGTGTGCAACTTCGTCTGTGTCACCGTGTAAGCCGGTGCTATAGCGTTCGTGACGGGGCACCATAGTCTCCGCTGGGTTTGATTCTGCCTCAGTACACTGCGAGGGCAATGTTCTGGTCTGAGTCAAAGGAACAGCATAGTAATCTGGCTGTGGCTGTGCATCTGTGCACTCCATGTCCGATTCAACTTCTAATGGGCATGGCCTGTTAACTGTTTCACTGTCTAACCCAGG
Organism: Ranitomeya variabilis; assembly: GCF_051348905.1. Lineage (NCBI taxonomy): Eukaryota > Metazoa > Chordata > Amphibia > Anura > Dendrobatidae > Ranitomeya > Ranitomeya variabilis. The sequence goes on from NC_135233.1 coordinate 116,352,642, forward strand.
AACGGTATGTGTAAAGAGCTCCATGGAGTAACCTGTTGTGTCGACTGACGCATCCTTCACTGTTGTTCTAGGTGAAGGACACAAGGAAGCGACTTGTTCCTGACCGGGAGCATCCACTGACGATGCACTGCTCTGACATTTGGCACTTTCCAAGGAGGAGGCGAAAGAGCTAGAGGCAGAGTCAGCAATGAAAGCCAATACTTGTTCCTCCTGCTCCGGCTTCAAAAGTGGTTTTCCTACTCCCAGAAAAGAGAGCGTTCGAGGCCTTGTGTAGCCAGACAACGAACCTGGCTCAACAACTCGAGACTTAGGTGCTGTACTGCTTTTACCACGACCACCTGATGCTCCACCACCACTACCATCATTACCATGCCAAAAGGAGAAAAATTCAGAGCAATGATTTATAAAACAAACTTTAATTGCCATAAATAGTACAAAAATATATATCAAAACATTACATTATTTAATGACTAGAGCACAGGATGAATGTCCCAGGAATGCTGGAAAAGCGCCCATCCCCCCACTCCCCCAGATGTAAATACCCTTGTAATGGTATGCATAAGGAAAAGCACCTACACTATCCAACCAAGGTCACCCCAAAACAGTGGGATTCTATAGTAATACCATTAAGTATGGTGGTGGAAAGAGGGTGCTAGCACTTACCACTACACAGAGGTAGGAGGGGGCGGTCGGGCGATGGTCCCCAACGCACGTTTCGTGGCCACCAGTGCCACTTCCTCAGGGGGATAACCATATACTGCCTAACAGGACCTTAAAATAGCCCTTGGCCCCGGTCACATGGTACACAGCAGCCAATCACAGTGGCGCCATCGGCACATACGCACTGTGTCCGGCAGGTCCCGGCAGTGAAACTCAGCGTCAGACCAGGTGCGCACGCCCAGGGCAAAAAAAATGCCCGGAGCGCACACACCGGGCCCTGAGACGCCGGTCCACACAGGGACAGGACGAGTCACAGCGCGATGCGCACGGCCACTGATGAGGGAAGATACTAAGATGCACAATATAGGTATAAAAGCTACTCCCTCCACATCCACTACTCATAGCTACTACCAATACAGGACAATTGGGGACCCACCAAAAATACAGCTCATAATAAAAACCGGTAAATAAATAAATATACAAAGTGGAACTAAGCCGTTTTCTATACATCGGCTTCACATTATAGTGGGAAAGGTGCATCGCTTCAGTATAACAGTCTCCATAGTAAAAATATTTGTCCCATTTTCTCTGAAGCAGATGTCTTGATGAGTCCACTTTGCCCCGATTTGGATGGTATCCACGCTGGTTACTTGAACGGAGCCAAGGACATATTCAAAAGGCAAACCTTAAGGCCTCGGATCAATTATTATCACTAATAATGTAAATAAACCAGAGGTTAAAATCACAAACAAACATAAAAACAAATGCTAAAACCAAAAAATCCCGAACCATACAGGGGATAAGGACGCCCAGGGCTGGAAGGGTCATATACTTAAATACAAAAGGAAGCAGAGGATGACACCTTGGCACACACAAATAAGGAATAAACAATAGGGAGTACAAACGGTACCAGGGATTCCCAGCCAGTCTCCCATGCTGGTCCTTGCCTAGCCTCAAGCTGCTTAGCATTTGCGATCTGACGAGGGCAGGCACATTCAGCTTAGTGTGGCCATTAAGTACTCATAAATAGGGAGCAAAGCTTAAAGCCTCATTCAGACCCGCTGGTGACATAGTACCAAGTCTAACTATCCACCTAGTTTCTTTTTGTGCTAGAAGTTTGTGTTTGTGATTTTAACCTCTGGTTTATTTACATTATTAGTGATAATAATTGATCCGAGGCCTTAAGGTTTGCCTTTTGAATATGTCCTTGGCTCCGTTCAAGTAACCAGCGTGGATACCATCCAAATCGGGGCAAAGTGGACTCATCAAGACATCTGCTTCAGAGAAAATGGGACAAATATTTTTACTATGGAGACTGTTATACTGAAGCGATGCACCTTTCCCACTATAATGTGAAGCCGATGTATAGAAAACGGCTTAGTTCCACTTTGTATATTTATTTATCGGTTTTTATTATGAGCTGTATTTTTGGTGGGTCCCCAATTGTCCTGTATTGGTAGTAGCTATGAGTAGTGGATGTGGAGGGAGTAGCTTTTATACCTATATTGTGCATCTTAGTATCTTCCCTCATCAGTGGCCGTGCGCATCGCGCTGTGACTCGTCCTGTCCCTGTGTGGACCGGCGTCTCAGGGCCCGGTGTGTGCGCTCCGGGCATTTTTTTTGCCCTGGGCGTGCGCACCTGGTCTGACGCGGAGTTTCACTGCCGGCACCTGCCGGACACAGTGCGTATGTGCCGATGGCGCCACTGTGATTGGCTGCTGTGTACCATGTGACCGGGGCCAAGGGCTATTTTAAGGTCCTGTTAGGCAGTATATGGTTATCCCCCTGAGGAAGTGGCACTGGTGGCCACGAAACGTGCGTTGGGGACCATCGCCCGACCGCCCCCTCCTACCTCTGTGTAGTGGTAAGTGCTAGCACCCTCTTTCCACCACCATACTTCAGTGGGATTCTATAGTAATACCATTTTTTGGGGTGACCTTGGTTGGATAGTGTAGGTGCTTTTCCTTATGCATACCATTACAAGGGTATTTACATCTGGGGGAGTGGGGGGATGGGAGCTTTCCAGCATTCCTGGGACATTCATCCTGTGCTCTAGTCATTAAATAATGTAATGTTTTGATATATATTTTTGTACTATTTATGGCAATTAAAGTTTGTTTTATAAATCATTGCTCTGAATTTTTCTCCTTTTGGAATGGTTTGTTTTGAGCTGATTTGGTGAGGTCGGGGTCTTTTGGCGTATCTACTGCCAGACCTCGTGCGCTCACAAAATGTATTTGGGAGTTTTGTATTTACCATCATTACCAGCTGACAATGACCGCCCACGGCCACGACCTCTTCCACTAGACTTCCTCATTGTTTGCAAAACGTAACCAAAGTAACGGTATTTGTTACTGTAAAACAACTTATAAGGTGAACTCAAACTTATGTAGGATTTATATATACCTTTATAGGTGCCTGACACTGAAAGGAAAATCAGGCCCAACGTTACACACTAGGTTTTCTGTGCCCCAATAATTTGAGACAGATGGCACACACAGGACCGGCACTCAAGCAGAAATGCCAATCTTAATCTCCCACTATTTTTTTTTTTCAGGGAGAATTTAAAAAAAAAAAAATATATATATATATATATATATATATATATATATATATATATATATATATATATATATATATATATATATATATATATATATATATATATATATATATATATATATATATATATCACACTAGGTTTTCAGTGGCACACAATTAGAGACAGATGCCACACACAGCAATGGCACAGAGGCAGACTTGCCAATCTTTATCTCCCACTATTTATTTATTTTTTTACAGGGAGAATTTACAAAAAAAAAAAAAAATGGCCCAGTATTACACACTGGTTTTCGGTGGCACACAATGAGAGACAGATGCCACACACAGCACTGGCACAGAGGCAGACTTGTCAATCTTTATCTCCCTGCAGTAATCTCAGAAAAGTATGGCAGGCAGCTATAAAAAGGACTGCTGCACACAAAAGTCAAAAGTGTGGACAAACACACAAGATAGCTGTGCAGAAAGGAAGGAACAACAGGATTTGTGCTTTGAAAAAAGCAGTTGGTTTGCACAGCGGCGTACACACACAGCAACGCAGCTATCAGGGTCAGGGAGCCTTCTAGGGCAGCCCAATGAGCTACAGCGCTGAGGAAAAAAAAAAAGTAGCTTCCACTGTCCCTGCAAACAAAAGGTGGTGTTGGACAGTGGAAATCGCTACAGCACAAGCGGTTTGTGGCTTTATGTACCCTGCCTGACACTATCCCTGCTTCTGACGAAGCGGCACCTCTCCCTACGCTCAGATCAGCAGCAGTAAGATGGCGGTCGGCGGGAACGCCCCTTTATAGCCCCTGTGACGCCGCAGAAAGCAAGCCAATCACTGCAATGCCCTTCTCTAAGATGGTGGGGACTGAGATCTATGTCATCACGCTGCCCACACTCTGCGTCCACCTTCATTGGCTGAGAAATGGCGCTTTTAGCGTCATTGAAACGCGACTTTGGCGCGAAAGTCGCGTACCGCATGGCCGACCCCACACAGGGATCGGGTCGGTTTCATGAGACGCCGACTTTGCCAAAAGTCGGCGACTTATGAAAATGAACGATCCCTTTCGCTCAACCCTAGTCGGGAGCAAAAAATGTTACAGGTAACGTTTTTTGGTCCCGACAGTCCGCCACAACACGGCGCAACCGGCGCGCGACGGTTGCGACGTGTGGCAATGCGTCGCAAATGCGTCGCTAATGGTTGTCAATGCAGAAAAAACTGCATCCTGCAAGCACTTTTGCAGGATGCGTTTTTTCGGCAAAACGACGCATTTGCGACGTATTGCAGTTAACGCTAGTGTGAAAGTAGCCTAACAAAAATGGCATCAAATTGCCTAAAATGGATGCAAAAGCTGGGGTGAAAAAGGGCATGTGAAAGAAGCTATAAAATATTAGCTGCCTTCAGGACAAAGGGAAAGTTGCCTTTCAAAACCCACTTCCCACCTGAGACACTATTCACTTTTAGGTACACAATGTACGTCTGCAGGAAGCCATATAAGGCTATGTTCACACATTACATCTTTGCTGCATTTTTTTCCCTAAGGCAAAACCTGCTCTCTTGGCAGTAAAAACTAGGTTTTGTTTAGTTTTTGTCAGGGTACATTTGTCTTTTGCGCATGCAGATAAAGCTTAGGCTGCCGTCACACTCTCAGTATTTGGTCAGTATTTTACATCAGTATTTGTAAGCCAAAACCAGGAGTGGAACAATTAGAGGGAAAGTATAATAGAAACATATGCTCCTGGTTTTGGCTTCCAAATACTGATGTAAAATACTGACCAAATACTGAGCGTGTGACGGCACCCTTATAGTGTATAAAAAGAAGAAAAAAAATATCTGATTTTACTTAATCAGGTATTGGCACCCAAAACACAGCAAAACCAGAGACCTGCGTTTTCGCACCACCCATTGCTTTCAATGGGTGAAAAAACGTAGTGACGCTGCAAATGGCAAAAACCAAGGTATTGCACAAAATACCAAGGACGAAAAAAACAAAGCTGTGTGCATGTGATTTCTGAGATCTCAGACTTTGCAGTTACTGTAAAACGCAGCTGAAAATTTGCATAAAAAACGAATTAAAACAAACCAAATACAACGTGTGAACATAACATGTGCACATAATAATCTTTATTTTTATATAGCGCTAACATATTCCGCAGCGCTTTACAGTTTGCACACATTATTATCACTGTCCCTGATGGGGCTCACAATCTAGATTCCCTATCAGTATGTCTTTGGAATGTGGGAGGAAACCCACGCAAACATGGGGAGAACATGCAAACATGGGGAGAACATGCAAACTCCTTGCAGATGTTGTCCAAGGTGGGATTAGAACCCAGGACTCCAGCGCTGCAATGCTGCAGTGCTAACCACTGAGCCACCGTACTGCCCACACATACGTTAAGCTAAGTATTTGGAGGAGAAGTTTCTGCATTTCTTGGCTAGGAAAAAATCATTTTTGCTGTAGGATTTTTCCCCACTCGGTGAAATCTGTAGCAATAACACAGAAAGAATGAACAAACTGCAGATATAAATGTGAAAGTCATAAATAAGCAGCGAGTGCATGAGACTTCAGGATTCCCACTCAGTTTGCTGGATTCAGGAAACCCTTCAGGTTTTGGAACAAATCTGCAAGAAGAAACAAAAAAACAAAACCACAACATGTGCTCAGGTCTTTACACTAACTAAGCAGGCGAAAGGATTTTCAAAAGGTTTTTTTTTATCCCACAGGATGGTGGACAGCAATGAGACCCAGTCCATAAGATTACACATACGGTTTTCGAATGACGTCACAAGGTGACGCTGACCTGGGCTGAACGTCTGTTGTAGTAGCACAATGTAGTAAGCAGGGCTGTGGAGTCGGAGCCCATTTTGGTGAACTCGGAGTCATGGAATTTGAGGAGTCGGAGGTTTGGCTTACCAGCTCCACAGCCCTGGAAGTAAGCGTGTGCTGTTACCACGGATGGGCATCAGCCTTGGAGCGCTACCTGCTGCGTCTGTACAAGGGCCGACATACACCCGCTCCTTTTCATCAGACAACAAACATGACATATGGAAACCTTTAGGTGGTCAGAAAGCCACAGACTGAACTGCTGCCATTACCATGAGAGAAGGTGTGGAATCAGCCTCTTCTGCAGCCACACGGCTACATATAATGAGCCTCCCAGTCCTCTCCATGATAAACGATCAATAGGTCCATGCATTGTACCGTACGTATCATTATACACCGAGGAGAAACCGTAGATGTGTGGGGATGGTTTACAGAGAAGTCTGAGATTGGATGTTACAAGCAAGAACAAAAGGCTCACAAGGCATTACAATCAGAGGGATTAACGCGGATAGAAGGATTAAACAAAGAAAAAACCTCCCAGCGCAACGTCGGTCAGCGGATGGGATGCACAATTTAAGTGGATTGATAATTAAATGAGCAGCGGCATTTAATTAGGACTGGAAGAAACAAAAGCGGCAGTATCCAGCAGTGGACTGTGATAATCTGCAATGAAGGCATGCACAATACACTCCTGGAGCTCTGCCACCTGATAATGAGAAACACCAGAGCTTCCATCTGCAAAGTACAGGCATGCACGGGGTTAAGAACAAGAGGACTCACTCGGAAAGACTCAACCCATAGGAGCCATAGTCATGATGCAGAAGTGACCACTGCAGCCAACCACTGGTCGCCGCTGCAGCCAACAACCGGTCGCCGCTGCAGCCAACAACTGGTCGCCGCTGCAGCCAACAACTGGTCGCCGCTGCAGCCAACAACTGGTCGCCGCTGCAGCCAACAACCGGTCGCCGCTGCAGCCAACAACCGGTCGCCGCTGCAGCCAACAACTGGTCGCCGCTGCAGCCAACAACTGGTCGCCGCTGCAGCCAACAACTGGTCGCCGCTGCAGCCAGTGATTGGCCATTACGGTCACATTTTATTGGCCAGATGCTTCTAATGTATCTTGGATAGAGTCCAACAGACGCCTGGAAAGGGGCAGGATGGGCTCACCAGTACGTTGTTGCCTGCATGTGATTGGTTTTTTTTTTGGTTTTTTTTAAATCATTAGGTGCCAAATGCTTTCATTGCCTCTATTTACCTCTACAATTGAGAGGATACATTTAAAAAGTAAAAATAAAAAAAAAATTAAAAAAAAATCTATGATCTTGTGTGTCCATTTCAACATGAAAAATGTAGTGAAAGATACACTTTCAAAGGGGTTGCCAAATGTAAAATAATATAAAGAACAGACATTCACCCCCTGCAGCGTTGTTCCTGTTGGTGCCGCGGTATTTTCAAGGTGCCGAATTCAAACATCCATTACTTTTGCTCATCCGTTTCTAGTTTTTGAGTTAATACATCCATGAAAATAATGTATTCCACCAATGTGACTTGTGCGTGATAATAAATGGTCTTTTGACTGACTATCGGTGTCCTAGGTTTTGAAATATCCCATATAATTATGTTATATTTCAATTTGTTGGCTTAAAATGCTAGAAAAACGACTTTTTGAAGCCAGAAATCTACTGTAATTAACTATTCAATCTCTCAGAAACTGGAGACAATCTGGCAAAACCAAAGTCATATTCTTAACCCGCACCATAAACTTACTACAAAACTGGTCAGACATCGTTAGCACCAAAAACCACTGTACACCGATGTTCTAGCTCTGTACACCAGCCATATGTGACGATCCAGTGCTATGCCTTTCCTTATCTCACAGGACATGCTCAGATCTGGGCCTTGATCTACAATAATCTTTACCATTAATTAACAACCCAGAACAAGAGCTCGGAATCACTGTCTGTGGCTAGAATCCTGCGCTGGTAGTTAAGCACTAGCTAGGAGCACTTAATCTCCCCATGGAGAGCAGCAGATAGGTGGTGATTAATCTGCAGACGGCAGAGCATATTCCTCCGGAGTCGCATGTCCCTGCATCACATCTCCATACAATATTAGTTCCCTACTGAATTTTATGGGGAGCACAGTTAACAATTAAGATGACTGAACACAATGGAACAATTCGTTTTCTTCCTACTCTGCCCTATTTCCGTCAATGGCCGACACAGTATAATAGCGCCAGTGATTAATATCTGCTGTATGGCTGGGAATGGCATAGACCTATATAACTCATGTTATGCATCTTCCTAAGGGTAAGTTCACACAAGACTTTTTCACAAGGATTTAGAAGCAAATCAAAGAGTATTTGAAGTGGATTCTGAAGTCGATCCACTCTGAAATATGGCACATATCGTATAAGAAAAAACATTGCACGGACATAAGATTCCCTTAACTGTCCATCTGGTATATTAAGGGCATAGCCTTTTTTTCAAAACATTTTTATATGGTGGATACAACAGATGTGAAGGTTTTATAATCCCAGCTACAACCTGCATTAATTGGCATCAATCACCATCATTCCCAGCAGGCACAAAACCAGGAGTGGGTGAAAAACACAGAAGTGGTGACGTGTTTCTATTATACTTTTCCTCTAATTGTAAGCCAAAACCAGGAGGGGGGACAATACTGAACAATGTCTAAAAGGGATTGTCTGGGCAAAAAGTTTACCATTGGCTTGGGGATGTAAAAGAACAAAAAAAAAAAAAAAACAAGTTCTACTCCTCCACCGGCACCCAACTGGATCCAGCATAGAGCAATGTGTGTTCTATGCTGACAGTCACGAGGAGCATGCCTACTGGGGCCTGTGATTGGCTGCACAGGTCAGGTGACTTGAGCAGCATGCAATCAGAAAAACATCTGATGATGTGCTGCTCAAGTCACTTAACCACTGCAGTCAATCACAGGCCCCATCCTGTCCTCTTTCCTGCGGCCCTTAGATCCAGTTGGGTGCCGGTGAGACAAATAGCACCACTGGTAAACCCCTCTTCCTTAGACTACCCCTTAATGTTTAGCCTCACATAACTAAAATACCCCTCATTCTCCGCGGTAGACAACACATTCTCCAGTCCAGGACATAACTTACAAAGAATTTAGCAATGTCAAGGACATAAATCCACGAGCGCTCAGATACTGTCACTCATCACACACTTTGAAAGAGTACTAGGCGCAAACAAGGGAAAATCGGTCACATACAAGATTTTGCAGCACAGACGCAAATAAAAACACCTACACGACGTCACTGTCTACAGTGAAATAGACGAGTGGCATCAATTCCCAATCTGAAAAATCCCACAGCGCCTGGAAAAGATTTGGTAAAACCTCATCCCCACGGCTTCCACTGTAATTCTTGGTGAAATATCTTGGGCGCAAATCCACACCGCAAAACTGCAGTAACTCTATCTCAAGTACATTTACTCAATATCCTCATGTTAGGCTCATCACACATTTTTAATAAATTTGATTTTGGTGGCTCTTTTTTGAGACAATGTGATTTTATTTTTTAAGCCTTAAAAAAAAAAAAAAAAAAAAAAAAAACACAGAATTTTTTTTTTTCATAATCAGGTATCGCAAGGGCAGGGTCTTCTTCCCTCTGCACCGGTCTACCTGTTAGTTTTGTTTACTGTAATTGATATATGTATTTTGGTGTAACCCCTTGGAATCAATGGTGCTCTATAAATAATAAAAAATAATCATGCCTCGTTAGATAAAAATGAAACTGAGTCAAGAAACTCTACAATAGTCAAGCACTGTTCGGGGCCATGTAAGACTTCTCCTAGGGGAAGGTCATCAATATCAGATCAGTTGGTTCCAACACACATCAGCCGTTAGCAGCTTCCATCGTCATTGACAATTGCATTTACTATAATCACTATAGGCATTTAAGATTAACATTTGTGTATCAGACCACCCCTTTAAAAGTCTACCTAATGTCATAATCTAATCTACGGTATTTTCTAATACATTTCGATTGAAGCTTCCCTATCCTTTCATCACTACATTTTCTTTTACCATTTCCTCTTTGATGACGCTTCATTTGAGAATCCCAGTGCATGCAAAATATCATCAGGGAGCAGAGGCTACTGTCACTTCCACACCCCCTCTGCCTCTTCCCTGAAAAGCATCATCAGTGACCTTAGTTTCAAGAATTCAGCTAGTACTTGCTCTACTGATCATGTGTCGGTTGTCAATTCCGACGCATGATCAGTAAATTCTTTTCACTGTGTAAGACACACAGTGACAGTGCACTCTCTCTGGCTCAGATCAGAAATAATGAGGAAGAAAGAGCACACCATCAGTGACATTACTTGCTGGAGTAGCACTTGTCTTATGAAATGCTGTGTAGTCTTACAAAGCGCACTCTCCTGCTGGTTCGATACTCATGATCTGAGCCAGCAGCAACTGAGCGCACTGTCAAAAGTCTAGAATCTCACTAACAGACATGGGATTAAAATTTTGGACTACCTCTTTAAAAAAAATAAATCTGGCTCTAGATTTTCTTTAAAGCAACATTTGACCTAATTAGGCCTGATATGAAGATTTTCTCCATTTTTGCAACCAACTTTTATTACCTGGCTATTGCAAACAGTAGGTGTAAGTGTACTTTGGAAACAAGCCCAAAACTAATCAGCACCAAGAAGGACTCACCGATTATTAGCACCGTCCTTGCTCCAATCTGGTTTTATCTTATCAGCAGATTTTTTTTTATTAGATTGCATGGTCTGCTTTGAGTAATATCGGCATTTATAAGCTCAGATGTACCATAATACTTCTGTATATACTAAGTGTAATCTAATAAATCAGCCGAGGCCTCAGATTGTCTATGTGCACATGTTCAAGACATGCAGCCGAAAATTCTACTGCAAATCCTGATGTATTAGCATGACTAACGCTGTGTAAAACACACATGTTTTTGCCACGGTTTTTACATGTGTTTTTTTAACACAAATTTCTCTTCAATCATTACTATGGGTGGACAGCAAAACAGCTGCAGTTAACAATGTCTATAATAATGTCTATAATACATAACACTTCGGGACTACCAACAAATTTATCATAAAACTCTAAAAACAACTTTTAGTAGATATGCATTAAAAAGGACAAAAAAAACCCAGCTGAAATAAACAAAAAACCCATGGTGATACTCCTACTAATCAAAACAATCCCAGAAATGCAGAGTAGGGGCTACCCACAAAAAGGGTTGTACAAGCAATCTAGATAATCAGGGAAAGAGTGAAGAGGTACAAATAGAAAGATATTAATTTAGGGCCCGCCCTCACCCTCCACCGATCCCAATGTTATACCTGCCCACCAGTGGAGGTTGGCACCCCATTCATATAACGCTCACCAGCGGCTGCCCGGAAATATCCCCGAAATGTCCTCTCAAAGATCACAAGATCTTTTTTTTTTTTTTTTTTTTTTTTTAATGCATATGTATTAAAAGTTGTTTTTGGGGTTCAAGGTTAAAAAGAATTGACAGCAACATGTACATGAGACAGCAGGAATCTCATTCACTCTGTTGGTACTAGGAAAGCCTTCAGTTTTTGTGCTAAAACTGATCTGTGCACATACCTTAAGGGCCCCTTCACACTGTGCAATCAAAGTCTGAACGAGCGTTCGATTTGTGACGTTTATCCGTCCTCGTTCCGAGGTTGCAAAGTGTGACATGGCGTTACGATTTGCGACGCAGCCCAGCATCGTACGATGTGAAAGAAAGAGCAGAACTTTCTTTCGTCGTAAATGTCCCGCTGTGGCGGTCGAAATCGTAGTATGTGACGGCGGTCATACGAGCTCGTAATGCGACTACGTGGGTTGGGCTTCCGCATACCTGTCTCCTGATTGGGCGTGACGTTTTAGCACGCCCATGCTGGTAATACGTCACGCTCGGAGTCGTAGGACTATGGCGGTGTGAAGGGTAGCGTACGATTGCGACGCGTGACGTTCACATCGCAACTACGTCAGAAAAAGCGTTAACATCGTAGAGTGTGACCGCTGGCTACGAGCTCGTACTGCGATGTCGAATATGACGCAAATGCGTCGTAATCGTAGCAGAATCGACCAGTGTGAAGGTACCCTAAGGCTATACAAACACATTGCAAATTTCACCACAAAATTAGAGCCAAATTAGAGTTCAACAGCAGCAGAATATCAATGTGAAAAATTGTTGCAGATTTCAGGATGAAAACTGCGATAAATACGACACAGCATTGGCATGCTGCAGACTTCACACCGCAGATCTATTCTCAATCTGACGATGAGATTGTTAGGCTATGTGCCCATGTTGCAGAGTCGTGCGGGGATTTTTCCGCACTGGTTTTGCAAAATCTGCATGTAAAACACACTGCGTTTTACCTGCGGATTTACCGTGGAATTCCAGAGGTTTTTGTGCGGATTCCACCAGCGGTTTGACACCTGCGGATTCCTATTGAGGAGCAGGTGTAAAATGCTGCAGAATCCGCAGAAAGAATTAACATGCTGCGGAAAAAACAACGCAGCATTTCTGCGCAGTATTTTCCACAGCATGGGCACTGCGGATTTGGTTTTCCATAGGTTTACATGGTACTGTAAACTCATGGAAAACAACTGTCAATCCAATCCGCTGCAGATCCGCAACATGTGCACATAGCCTAAAAGTCTCATCCAAATAGCTCAGGTCTCATTCAGACCCACGGGTGGCATCAGTGGGCAGTCTGTACTAGCCGGGACTTGTATAGGAGAAGATTTGCGGGTTGCTGTTTTTTTCCCCATGTGTAAAATGGCTGATAAATCACTGATGGAAAAACTGACACTGACCAATCACTGATGAAACGCAGATTTTTTTTGCATATGAAAAATAAATAAATAAATCCCTGCCATCTGAATGAGCCCTAATACCGTATAGTCTGCAGGTAACACGTGCACATTGCCTAAACGACAAGTGCGCCTACAGGACTTGCTAGTTAGAAATAGACACGATGAGGTCCATAGAGATTTGACGCTCCCGGTCACCACTCCTTGCATCAGCAAATACCAGAAGAAGCTGATGAGGCCTCCAAGCTCGGAAGGAGTAAGACGACTGCCAAGAAGGGTATTTGCTGCAGAAAAATCTGCTCCAAAACACGAGAGTGTTGGCAGGAAAACCGGTAGCGATCTACAGATCTGTACTACAGACCCACTGAATATTACACCTCTGTAAGATACAATATTGCGGATTAGCATCAGCACTTGTACCCCGTCATCAGTACACACATGCTTCATTATAGCGGAGACCCTTCTATCCACGAGCTGGCGATCAGCCACCGCAGTTTCCATGGGAATCCCAGATAACAATGAAGACTCGGCCACAGTAAAGCGCGCTTATACAAGGTCTTGTGTGCTCATCGCCTCTCAAAGTCCACAGGTCTACACACGTTTCACAATACAACCTTCAGCCGGGTGTACATGTGGCAGTTTGGACATCCTGACAGTGACAGACATACGGCGGACCACATCTTAATTAGGAAGTGAGAAAAAACACCACAAAACAGGTTTATGAACGTAAAACAATGAGTGCTAAAAATGACTCCAGAGACAAATGGGGGTAAGGCTACTTTCACACATCAGGTTTTTGACGTCAGGCTGAATCTGGCTACTTTTGGAAAAAAAACATCCATTTTTTTTTTTTTGCTGGATCCGATTAGCTGATTTCCGCGCACTATGGGGAGGAAGAGCGAGAATAAAAAAACAAACAAAAAAAACACGTTCCTATGTCCGTTTTCTCCGGCTGGCGTACAATGAATTTTCAACGGATCCGGCAAAAAACGGATGAAACGTGAGGCCATCCAGCGCCAATACAAGTCTATAAGAAAAAAAAAAAAAAGATCCGGCGGCAGATTTTGACTGATCCTTTTTTCAAAATTCGACTGACGGCGAAAACTTGATGTGTGAAAATAGCCCAAGATGGATTTGGTGAGCCGATGCGGTAAGCAGTTCTTTCACTCAGCAGCTATGCCTGGAAAGAAGCTGTCATGTTTCTAGTGGCCTGTGCATATGACGATGCCAGCGTGCTGCAGCACAGCCGATAGACCATCTGGAGTAATGCCAACCTCCGCGTCACACCACAGAAATAGCCCTATATTCTCAGTTAGAAACAGACATCATAAGAAGTGGTGCAAAACAGATGCCATGGAGAGAACAGTTACTCAGGTGATCAAAGCAAGAGCCCCTTTGGGCAGGCCGGTAAACAGGAACAAGTGTTCATTAGCCCGCTAGGTCGGCGATTATTGGCTTTTATAGACATGCCGGTAGAGTTGGTGCAAATAGATTTGTGAGATCAGGTCCAGCAGACAAGTCAGTAATCTCTGGCCACAACCGCCAGGCATCTACAGCTCTTCTACTGATTAGCCAGCGTGGCACAATCCCACATGTGATATAATTGCGGTATGACGCATGCCAGGCCGGCAAATCAAAAGAGCTATGGCTTACGAGAGGTAGAAAGCTGCTCTTAAGACTTCCATCCAGTGGAAACATAACTGACCTAGCGTCTACACCACGTCCAACGAATAGTCACCAACTCTGCATGCCGGCAATCACCCAACAAAGGAGCAGAAGACTTGTCCATAAATTGTTGGATTCTTCAAACAGACAGCATGTTGTCCTGTGTAAACAGAATGATGGAATTCTGCGTTCAGATCCCACCTAGGACATCTGAAGGAGCATGTGTGATCTCCCCATGTTTGCATGGGTTTCTTCGGGGTACTCCGGAGTGTGGGAGGAAACCAAACATATACCGATTAGGAATTTAGTTTGTGAGCCCCAATAGGGACAGTTCACGGCCTCTGGGGATTCCAAGAAAAGCCGAGCTGCCCCAAGGGTAATGAATGGGGCGGTGAGAGAGAGAGATAGAGACAGAGAGACAGAGACAGAGAGAGAGATGACCGGAGACAGAAAAAGCGTTCCTGAGCGGTGCGGATCCAAGGGTTCAGACCCCCACCAATCCCCAAGATATCACCTACCCTAGCCTCAGTGATGACCTTTGTATGTGATAATTTTTTGGGTGAGATCAAGTGCAGTGTCTGTTATCAGTAGCTATTGCAGGGGCTGCAGTTAGAGAAAGGGGGCGTCGTTGAATTTCCTGATCAAGCCCTAAGAGCTGGAGTGGCCCAGGAGTGGTGACCCCACTTTGATTGATGGCACATCCTCACTTTTACTCGTTTTAGCACTCGCACCTCTTTTCCTCAGCTTCTGGCTAGGTGTAGGAATTTTTAACTTCCCAGCCATATTTCCAGATTGTATCTATAGAGCACTTACATTCTGATGCACATTATTTTTGTCCCTTCTGGACTGAAAAGTGATCATACATTTCTCTCATATATAGTCACCTTAACTGGTGTCTTCCGTTTTCCTGACGCTGCCTCCGTTCAGGTCGGTGCTCCATTCCGCCTGTTTCCAAGATGGCTGCAGCAGTGAAGTGGGGAGTTCAGTGGCAAGTCTAAACCATACCTCCCCCCTGCCTTTCCTATCCCACAGAACAGCAACTTACCACTCGACTGCCGCAGCAGTCTTGGATGCAGGAGCAACAGCTAGCCGATCTGAGTGCAGGATACAGAGGGCAACAAAGGAAGGTAACAGCTAGTGTGGCTAAACATGAGAAATGTATGGTCGCTTTTCAGTCCTAGGGTGGAGGGTCGCCACTAAAGGGGTTCATTATAAATTCCTTAACACCTGTAATAGTAATTCCCCCACAGAATTAAAATAGCTGCCATCTCATTACAAGGTCAAAACGTGTTATAGAAAGATAATAAAGTGACTGACCAGGTTCATTAGGAAGCTCAGCCCTCTCCCTTCATGTGTGGGTTGATGTGCTCTCAGTGGCTATTCTAATTTAACACTGTAGATAACAGGCTGATGAAAGGAGAGGCTGATCACACTGCTGTCCATCCGGTCTATCTGATCTAATACTGGAGATACCAGGGGTGCTGAGGTAAGAAGAGGCTGCTCACACTGCTGTCCATCCTTTCTATCTGATCTAATACTGGAGACACCACGGATGCTGAGGTAAGAAGATGCTGCTCACACTGCTGCCCGCCCTGTCTATTTGATCTAATACTGGAGATATCAGGGATGCTGAGGTAAGAAGAGGCTGCTCACACTGCTGTCCACCCTGTCTATTAGATCTAATACTGGAGATTCCAGGAGTGTTGAGGTAAGAAGAGGCTGATCACACTGCTGTCCACCCTGTCTATATGATCCAATACTGGAGATACCAGGAGTGCTGAGGTAAGAAGAGGCTGCTCACACTGCTGTCCACCCTGTCTATTAGATCTAATACTGAAGATAACAAGGGGTGCTGAGGTAAGAAGAGGCTGCTCATACTGCTATCTACCCTGTCTATATGATCTAATACTGGAGATACCAGGAGTGCTGAGGTAAGAAGAGGCTGCTCACACTGCTGTCCACCCTGTCTTTATAACCTAATTGTGGAAGGACTAGGGGTTCTGACGATTATCCATCAGAGTTAAAAAGACTGCATATCAAATCTTTAGTAATTACCGTATTCCTCTTGACAAAAATGATTTGCTAATTAAAAAGGTATTAAGAGATTTATAATGACACTTTCTTTATTGCTTCTATCCTGGGAGAACCCTTTTAAAGATGTGGAAGAAGATTCAGCTGTATGTAAAAGGTATGTGGAGATGGTCCCTAAAATACATTAAAAAAATTCAATCCTTTACCATCCTCTTCAGGTTACAGCAATATCTTATGGCAGATGTTTGGCGGCAGCACAAATCTTTCAATAAGTTCCTAACATCTGCCAAGAAGGACGAGCGATAGACTGGTAATATTTAGATCAGATGTGAGATCTCCTGGGATGATGTGTTGCAGAAGTAGGTCAGGAGAACATTCCCACCCACTGACACAAGTATGAAGGCAGACTGCAATATCCTCACTCGTTTCACCATTACGGGAATATGATGTTAAATTCGCAAAGTTCTTTGTGACCACAAACCTTAGTGTACAAAAGGTTATGAATTATCATGAGCAATTACAAATCAGACTCCTTCACACTGTACTACAAGACTACACAAGAGTACATACATTATTCAGTGCTACCAGTGTCATTACATCTTACCATTCCTGCTGTCTATATTCTAGAGAAAATCACCACCATGATCATCCGCTAAATAGTCAGTGCTTGACATTACCTGCCAATGGTTTCACAGCATTACTGTAAATGAAGGAATGAATTGCACATTCTGCATGCACCCCATGGAATAAGCAGAGCGAGCCATAATTAACAAATGAGAAAATCATTTCACTATTGTGATTTGATGGAATGCAACTGACAGGACATATTAGGTGTTTTGCAATCTCCTATTTTTAATTCTTGTTATATCATTCATAGTATGAGCATATCACACTGATACGTCTACTATTGCCCCATCCGTGGTATAGACTTGAGGCCAGTATGAAGTCACTACACCCTCTCACATCTCTTGAGTATCAGCTAAAGGGCTTATACAGTACTTCGCTTATTTTTTTTTTCTATGGGGATAAGAACATACAGGCAGGTTGTTGCTAGTCACCTGCCTGTTCTGCCCAAAGCCAATCTCTGCCAGCTCAGAGTGGTCACGGACCGCTCCTGCCAGCGATTCTGCTGCTTTGACCTTGCGTCAGAGCAGTTCTTCCTCATTGTCATGATTGACAGCTGGATCCAACAGTTAGGCAGCAATGAGCCAACTGTCAATCACAAGGACAATGGCAGAGATGTGATGTCAGCAGAGCAGATCAAAGAAGGTGAGACTGCTCTGTCGATGTGACATCAGCAGAAGCTGTAGAATTGCCCACAAGAGATCCATGAATGCTCGTAACTGGCAGGTAACTAGCAAAGACATGGAGGATAACCCTTTTAAGGCCGATCCACACAAGCCAATCATTATAAACAATCCGTTAGAATCAGTTATTGATGATCCTGATGACTTGTGCTGCTGTAGAAGTCATCATGATCAGTGTGATACTGGGTAAATTTGGTTTGTAGCAGATATTACATTCATGGAAGATATTACTGAGTACTAAGGCCTCATTCACACTTCTTTTTTCACAAACCTGCTCTGTAGTTTGCACAGATAGAAAAGGTAACCATAAGGCCGGCCTCACACTTGGCGTAAGACAATACGCCACGTATTATACGTCCGTACTACGGCCGTAATACAGAGAAATGTTCCCAAAATATTGATCCGTAGTCAGGGTGTGTCAGCGTATTTTGCGCATGGCATCCTCCGTATGTAATCCGTATGGCATCCGTACTGCGAGATTTTCGCGCAGGCTTGCAAAACCGACATCTAATGGATTTATGTGCTCAAATGTTCGGGAAAACATATATACAGTGTATATATATACATATATATATATATATATATATATATCATTGAGACACATATATATATATATTCTGTATTTAGATTTCATTCAGCGCGATATCTGTGAACAGCCGGTAATTCAATTGCCGGCTTTTCATTTCTCCTGCACAAACCCGACAGGATATGAGACATGGTTTACATACAGTAAACCATCTCATATCCCTTTTTTTTGGCATATTCCACACTACTAATGTTAGTAGTGTGTATGTGCAAAATTTCAGCGCTGTAGCTGCTAAAATAAAGGGTTAAATGGCAGAAAAAATTGGCGTGGGCTCCCGCGCAATTTTCTCCGCCAGAATGGTAAAGCCAGTAACTGAGGGCAGATATTAATAGCCAGGAGAGGGTCCATGGTTATTGGCCTCCCCGTGGCTAAAAACATCTGCCCCCAGCCACCCCAGAAAAGGCACATCTGGAAGATGCGCCTATTCTGGCACTTGGCCACTCTTCCCACTCCCTGTAGCGGTGGGATATGGGGTAATGAAGGGTTAATGCCACCTTGCTATTGTAAGGTGACATTAAGCCAGATTAATAATGGAGAGGTGTCTATCCATTATTAATCCAATTGTTGGAAAGGGTTAAAAAACACACACACATGATTTAAAAGTATTTTAATGCAATAAACACAGCGGTTGTTGTAATAATTTATTGTTCTCTCAATCCATCAGGAACACCCTCACTTGGAAAAATAATAAACGCACAAGATACATACCTTCTGGTGAACCGTCTCGTCCCACGAAGTAATCCATCTGAAGGGGTTAACTAATATTACAGGCACGAGCCCTGCTAAATGCAGGTGTGCTCCGTGCCTGTAATCCCCGGCGAATGAATGAAATGTAGGTCATTGACCTACATTTCCTTCAGTCGCGGTGAGGCGCCCCCTGGTGGATGTCCTCATATGACCTGGAGCGTGGGAAAAAGTTCCCAGGCTGCAGTTCATGAGAACATCCACCAGAGGGCGCCTCACCGCGACTGAAGGAAATGTAGGTCAATGACCTACATTTCATTCATTCGCTGGGGATTACAGGCACGGAGCACAGCTGCATTTAGCAGGGCTCGTGCCTGTAATATTAGTTAACCCCTTCAGATGGATTACTTCGTGGGACGAGACGGTTCACCAGAAGGTATGTATCTTGTGCGTTTATTATTTTTCCAAGTGAGGGTGTTCCTGATGGATTGAGAGAACAATAAATTACTACAACAACCGCTGTGTTTATTGCATTAAAATACTTTTAAATCATGTGTGTGTGTTTTTTAACCCTTTCCAACAATTGGATTAATAATGGATAGGTGTCATAATTGACGCCTCTCCATTATTAATCTGGCTTAATGTCACCTTACAATAGCAAGGTGGCATTAACCCTTCATTACCCCATATCCCACCGCTACAGGGAGTGGGAAGAGAGTGGCCAAGTGCCAGAATAGGCGCATCTTCCAGATGTGCCTTTTCTGGGGTGGCTGGGGGCAGATGTTTTTAGCCACGGGGGGGCCAATAACCATGGACCCTCTCCTGGCTATTAATATCTGCCCTCAGTCACTGGCTTTACCACTCTGGTGGAGAAAATTGCGCGGGAGCCCACGCCAATTTTTTCCGCCATTTAACCCTTTATTTTAGCAGCTACAGCGCTGAAATTTTGCACATACACACTACTAACATTAGTAGTGTGGAATATGCAAAAAAAAAGGGGATATGAGATGGTTTACTATATGTAAACCATGTCTCATATCCTGTCGGGTTTGTGCAGGAGAAATGAAAAGCCGGCAATTGAATTACCGACTTTTCACTAACAGCGCTGCGTATTTCTCGCAAGTCACACTGCAGGTCCGTGTGGAATCCGTATTTTTCTCGCCCCCCATAGACTTTCATTAGCGATTTTTTTGCGCAATACGCTGACAAACGCAGCATGCTGCGATTTTGTACGGCCGTAGAAAGCCGTATAATACTGAACCGTAATATACGGCTAATAGGAGCAGCCCCATTGAGAATAATTGTGCCGTTTATTTTGCGAGTTTTACGGACGTAATTTCTGCGCTCTTACGTCCGTAAAACTCGCTAGTGTGAGGCCGGCCTTACAGTGCATGGAGCTGTTCACACGTCTACTTTTTTCTAAACAGGCGTCCACAAAACAGTCACAGACATATCCACTATTTATCAGCATCATGGATGAAAATCACCCATGCAAGTCAGCGAAAATCACGTATAGCGCACGGATGACACTAGTCTACCACACCGGTGCTGTCCGTGGCCAATATTGTAGTGGATGGGAGAAGCTTTGTAATATGTTTATCCATATGAGATAATTACTGATCAAACACTTATGATAACACTGATGAAATACGAACCCAAAATATGGAGGATATTCGCAGTGGACTTTAAGGCTATGTGCACACGTAGAATGGTTTTGATAAATCTGCAGGGCAAAAACGCTGCGTTTTTGCTGTAGATTTATTGCGGATTCGCCGTGGTTTTTCTGAGGATTTCACTGCGGTTTTCTATAGGAGCAGCTGTAAAACCGCTGCGGAATCTGCAGAAAAGTGACATGCTGCGGAATGTAAACCGCTGCTTTTCCCGCAGCATGTGCACAGCGTTTTTTGTTCTCCATAGGTTTACATTGTAATGTAAACTCATGGGAAACTGCTGCGGATCCGCAGCGTTTTCCGCATCGTGTGCACATACCCCTACACTGTTCTTACGACTAAATAAATATACCACCAAGAGGTTAGGGACCCTGGAATGAAAACTAGAGGGGTTTGAATATCGTACATCACAACCACACCATAAGTCAGGGAGTAGGATTGGTGTGATATTCCCTAATTAAGACCTTCACGCCATTGCCCATATGGGCTCCAGACCAATCTCTGGCCATCATTGTTTCCAAATCAAAAGTGGGACTTCTAACTAAATGGGTCGCCATTGCTGAATTCCATTCTCCATCTAGTAGAGACGACGCTGGCAATGCCATAAACAAAAGACACCCGTCCTACTCCAGGGATTATGAGGTGGAGTGGCATAAAGTCCAGCAGCAGGACTCTAGTCTTGATTCCAGGTAAACTAACAAATAGCGTTACATTGGTATTACATTTGCTATAAGTCGATGAAGGGTGTGGGAACAGACGATAGAGCAGTTAGATTAGTAAAATGATGCGATACGCCTGTCTAATGGCTTGTGTTGATATAGGACTCTTAAAACTGTCCATGCTTAAGATTCTAGATACTGAAAATTAAACCGATTGTTTGAGGTAATGCAATCCAAAGATATAGTGCAAAATAAGAAAAGTCTTGGAGATGGAAACAGCAGGTATGAATGAAGGAGGATGTTACTCTTCAATCACTAGCAGAACAGAGATCACAGGAACAGTTTTAGAGACCATGAGGGAAAAGTAGGGCAATGAAGTACTGTGGAGAATTTTGCAGGCGAGTGTTATAAGTTTATGTTGTATTCTATAGCAGATAGGCAACCAGTGCAATGACTGGCACAGGATGGAAGCATCTGTGTAGAAACTGGACCTGCATTCAGGATAGATTGGAGGGGAAAAGTTATTAAGAGGGAAACCAATTAGTAGGGAGTTTCAGTGATCCAGAGACTAAATAAGACAGCATGAGTTTTTGTAATTTCAAAAGGTAAGACGAGGGCAGATTCTGGAGATCATTTTGAAGTGTAGGTGACATGATCAAGCGATTAGACGTAAGGAATGAAGAAAAGATCCAAATCAAATATAACCCCATGACAGCTGGCATGTTGCTTGGGTGTTAGGGTAGGACCACACACAGAAATGGATTATGAGGTTTAGCTAGATTAGCAGATGGAGGAAACACAAGAGGTTCAGTTTTGGAAAGGTTCAGTTCCAGATGGAGTGAAAACATGATATATAGTGTGGACAATCACCTATATCTTAGTAGTGCGGCAGACATGTCAGGAGAAACGTCTAATTGAGTATTATCATAAAGATTGTACTGAAAACTGGACAAAAAAAAATAGTGACCCAGCACTGCCACTAAATAAGGGTGTATATAGCTGCAGATACTGATGTATGGTTTGCTTGCGTGCATAACAAAATGTAATATTGAAAGAGGAAAATAAATAAATATGACACTGAAAAGGCACCAATTAAGCCTGATTAATAAGTGTAAAAAACACAAAACTTGAGCTTGGTTTAAGTTGGTATACATGCAGCACATAAACGCATGTTCACATTGGGATTTTGATCATTTTGTTTCTTGTAGGTTTCGATTAATAAGAGTGTCCATGAATAGTAACTACCAGGTAGTGAATGCCTACCTACCAGCGATGATAGTGTGCAAAGTCTCCTTTGCTTGCTTGCCATCCATCCGTATGTTAAGCCGCCGAAACACGGGAAGTGTTGTCCTGCTTTGGAACGTTGCAGGAAGCAGTGTTTGCAACTTTCCGGACGGTCACGCTTCCGGAGACACTATATGGAAAAAAAAAAAAAACTGTCGTCCTGAAAACACGTGACAATTTTCTAGTCTTGTAAAGATTTAGGATCCCGTCTCATGTGGACCAATACGGTCACCAGATAAATGATTTTCTAATTCTTAGTGTTGGGTGTATAATGACTGTCGTAGAATAATAGAAAGGTAGAGTTGGAAGTGACCTCCAGGGTCATCGCATCTAACCCCCTTGCTCAAGGCAGGATTCACTAAACCATCTCAGACAGATGTCCGTCCAGCCTCTGTTTGAAGACTTCCATTGAAGGAGAACTCACCACCTCTCGTGGTAGTCTGTTCCACTCATTGATCACCCTAAAACTGACAAAAAGGTTTTTCTAATATCTAATCTGTCTCCTCCCATTCAGTTTCATCCCATTGCTTCTCGTGTTCCCATGTGCACATGAGAATAAGGATGATCCCTTTACATTGTGATATCTGAAAAGTTATTTGTAGACCGCTATTAAGTCTCATCTTAGCCTTCTTTTTTCCAGGCTAAACATTACGCGCCTTAAAAGGGGTTAAGCTGTTGTTACACACCCCCCCCCCCCCCGCTATTCCAGTACCATTGCTGTGCTGCTGCCCCAGCTTCTGTTGATATGGCTGCAGGGGTGATAATATGAGCACATGACGGTGGCAGCCAATCACTGGGTACAGCGGTACTGTGCAGCTTACATGGCATCAGTTTACTAAAAACACACTATATCAGCAGTAATGTCAAATATGCCAATGACATGGACTCCAGATGAGTTTTTTTTAATTCATAAAAAAAAAAAGGGTATTATACCTACCGATAATTCGGTTTCCAGGAGTCCATCCTGACAGCACGCTGGAGGACGTCCTCCTCCTCCTTGCTGGGACAGGAAACAACACGAGAGGTTAAAAGGTCCCACTCCGCCCCCTTTCCTTTAGTGTTTTGACAAGTACCACACCATGGATAGATACCAATTGAATTTTATTAACCAAATCATATTTACAGCATATGACATAGTATACATAAGGGGGGGAAGTAACGGTGCTGTCAGGATGGACTCCTGGAAACCGAATTATCGGTAGGTATAATACCCATTTTCCAGGACGTCGCCCTGACAGCACGCTGGAGAATACCAAAGAAACTCCTTTAGGGTGGGACAACTGCCTGGAGAACCTTTCTCCCAAAAGACATTTGTTGGTTTGCTAACATATCCAATTTGTAGTGTTTACAGAATGTGTTCACACTGGCCCAAGTCGCAGCTTTACAAATTTGTTCTAATGATGCCCCTGCCCGTTCGGCCCATGACGCTGAAATGGCCCGAGTTGAATGGGCTTTAATTCCCACAGGACAATCTACCCCTTCTGACACATAGGCTTTTGAGATTACTGTAGTGATCCATCTAGCTATAGATGTTTTGGATGCTTTTTTACCCTTATTTTTACCCCCAAACAGGACAAAAAGATTGGGATCCTTTCTCCAAGTACTAGTGGCCTCTAAATAATCTAGTACTGCCTGTCTGACATCAAGAGAATGTAAAGATTGTTCTTTTGTATTAGAGGGTTTATTGCAAAAGGAGGGTAGAATTATGTCCTGATTTCTGTTTTGTACTGAAGCTACTTTGGGAATAAATGATGGATCTAGTTTTAGGATTATATGATCCTCACGAACCTGGAGGTACGGGTCCCTAATTGACAGGGCTTGTATTTCCCCTACTCTTTTGGCTGTCGTAATAGCTACCAAAAAGGCTGTTTTCCAAGTTCTTATTGCAATGGGCATGTCATCTTTCTGGGTAAAAGGATCTTTACATAGGGCTCTGAGTACTAAATTTAAATCCCAAGGGGGAGTTAATTGCCTAACTGTGGGACGTAATCTCTGGACCGCTTTTATGAATCTCATTATCCACGGGTGAGAGGCTAATGGATAATCCAGAAATGTGCTAAGTGCTGAAATTTGTACTTTAAGGGTACTAGGTCTCAGCCCCATATTGAATCCCGATTGGAGAAAATCCAGAACTCTGGGCACATCCGGGTTTTCTGACATTCCGGCCGACCTGCCACCTGTCATACAGAACTTCTTCCAAATTTTGCAATAAATTGATGAAGTTACTGGTTTACGACTAGCTTGGATCGTTGAGATGACTTCATCAGATAACCCTCGCGATTTCAGGATGTCCCTCTCAGGATCCATGCTGAAAGGTGCAATCGTTCCGGGTTTTGATGTAACACTGGTCCTTGATGAATCATGTCCTTCCATAGAGGAAGACTGACTGGACTGTCCATCGCCATGGCTCCTAACAACGGAAACCAGCTCCTTCTTGGCCAGAATGGTACTATCATCAGAACTGTTGCTTGGTCTTCCTGAATCTTCCTGAGGACCCTCGGAATGAGTGCTATTGGGGGAAAAGCATAGGATAGTGGTTCGACCCATGTTTGACTCAAGGCGTCGACTGCTTCTGGTATGTCCGTAGGGTTGAGGGAATAGAATCTGGCCACCTTCGAATTTTTTCTTGTAGCGAATAGATCTATCCTGGGAGTCCCCCAGCGATGACATAATTGGTGAAAGATTTCTTGGTTTAATTCCCATTCTGTGGGACAGACTTCTTTCCTGCTCAAATAATCGGCCAGGACGTTTTGAGATCCTTCTAAGTGGACTGCTGTGATTGACAGGACTGTGTTTTCTGCCCAAAAAAATT
Organism: Ranitomeya variabilis; assembly: GCF_051348905.1. Lineage (NCBI taxonomy): Eukaryota > Metazoa > Chordata > Amphibia > Anura > Dendrobatidae > Ranitomeya > Ranitomeya variabilis. Next base: position 116,378,212 of record NC_135233.1, read on the forward strand.
TTTTCCGTGCCAATTCCTGAAGTGGTTTGTATCTGGGACCTCCTTGGTGTCTTATGAAGGATACTGCTGTCATGTTGTCCGTTAAGATTTTCACATGTTGGTTTTTTAAGCGGGAGTGATTCCTTCTTAGAGCTTCCCAAATAGCGTAAAGCTCTCTGTAGTTTGAAGATCTTCGACTGATATCCTTTGGCCATCTGCCCTGGACGAATGATCCTTCTAGATGGGCTCCCCAACCCCACTGGCTGGCATCCGTAGTGATCACCACACATGGGGTACAGGTCCATGGAACCCCCACTCTTAGGTTGCTGTATTGTGTCCACCAGTGCAATGACTTTTTTACTGCCTTTGATAGGTGGATTACTCTGTCCAGTGATGACTGACGTCGATCCCATGCCGAGAGAACCTGATCCTGTAGCAATCTTGAGTGAGCCTGTGCCCACCTTACGCAAGTGATACAGGCTGTCATCTTCCCTAAGACCTTCATGGCTGATCTTATAGTGACTTGGTGCTTTATGAATTCCATGATTAATGCTCTTATTGACACCTGTTTTTCTCTTGGCAAAAAGGATTGTCTTGTGGTGGCATCTAGAAGAACTCCCAAAAATACCTTCCGAGATTCGGGTTTCATGTGAGATTTTTCTTGATTCACGACCCAACCTAGATATTTTAGGACTGCAATGGCTCGATCTCTGTGTAGGATTAAGATGTTTCTTGTTCTGGCTACCAGCAGAAAATCGTCCAGATAAGGAATTATTGTAATTCCTTCGTTTCTTAAGTATGCCACCACTTCCGCCACCAATTTTGTAAATATCCTCGGTGCTGACGCCAGGCCGAACGGGAGACCTTGAAATTGAAGGTGGCAGGTTTGGTCCGGAAACTTTACAGAAAACCTCAGAAGCTCCTGAGATGTTGCATGGATTGGAACCTGATGATACGCACTTTTTAGGTCGAGCGTACACATTACCGCATCTTTGTCTATGAGATGGACCGTTGTTTTTATTGATTCCATTCTGAATCTTTTGTATTTTACATAGACGTTCAATGGTTTTAGTTTTATTATTGTGCGTGTTTCCCCTGATGGCTTTGGGATTGAGAATAGTGAAGAGTAGTGACCTCTGGCTATTTCTGTTGTGGGGACCCGCACTATAACTTGAGAACTGAACAACTTCAGAATGTCTATGAACATTAGTGAATCTTTTGCCACCTTGGTAGGTGGGATACACCTCTGTGGTGCTGGGGATATGAGCTCTATCCTGTAACCCTCTGAAATGATTTTTAGGACATAGGCATTTTTTGTGACTTCTTTCCAGTTGTCCAGAAAGAGACTGAGCCTGCCCCCTATACCTATGGCGTCATTGTCTCCTAGATCTAGGGCTTGACCCAAACAGGGAGTTTCTTCCCCTTCGGTTCTGAGAATAGGCACCTCTATAGGAACCTCTGCTGGGTCTCCACTGTTCTCTATACTCCGGCTGCTTGAATTTATAGGAACTTCGAGGTGGAGGTCTCTTCCGAAATGGCTGGAATTTTTTCGGTTTTTCCTCAGGAAAACCTTTTTTATTATCTGATGCGGATTCCAGAATATCGTCTAATGCTTGTCCAAATACCTTGGACCCTGAAAAGGGAATAGCACATAATTTGTTTTTTGATGCATTATCCCCTGACCAAGATTTGAGCCATATAGCTCTACGAGTCGCATTGGATAACGAACTATTTCTGGCCGCAAATCTAACGGATTCTGCTGATGTGTCCGCCATAAAGGCTGTGGCAGATTTTATGATGGGTAGGGAGGAAATTAAATCGGCCCGTGGGGTTTTATTCACCAAATGTTCCTCTAACTGCCCCATCCACAAATACATTGATCTAGCTACTGATGTGGCTGCAATGTTAGCTTTTATCAGTGCTGCCGACGTCTCCCATGAACGGCGCAACAGAATATCTGCTTTGCGGTCCATAGCGTCTCTGAGACTAGAAGAGTCCTCGAATGGAATAGCCGTTTTTTTAGTAACTTTGGCTATAGGCACGTCGATCTTCGGAATTTCCTCCCATGCCTTGATGTCTTCCGGATCAAATGGTAGACGACTTTTAAATTCTCGCGATACTATCAGTCTATGTTCAGCATCTTTCCATTCTTGTAATATCATCTGTTTGAGGTGATCACTCACAGGGAATACCGTCTGTCTTTGTGATGTCAGTCCTCCAAACATCAAATCTTGTCTGGATTTCGGCCGCGGTTCTTCTTTCATCTGCATTGTATTTCTCACCGCCTGCACTAGATCTTCCGTCTCTTCCACATGGAATAGAAATTTTCTTCCTTGATCCTGTTCCTCTAATGGTAGCTCTCCTTCTTCTTGATCCGAACTTCTACCATCAGATTCTTCTTTAGAAAGCACTTCATCATCATCTTGGTCCAGATCCAACCGTGGCCTTTTACAGCTCCGACCTGGGCTGGAGGGGTACCGCTGTGTCATGGAAGCCAATGAATTTTGTACCTCTTCCCGGATTAAAGACCTCATTTCAGATAGTAATGATGGTTGTTCTTCTCTTACAACTCTGGAAATGCAGGACTCGCATAATTCCTTTTTATGTGCCTCTGGTAATTTAGCATTACATATGGAACATCGTCTGGACTTTGTCAGTGCTTTGCCTGACTTTTTTGCCACTGACAGGGATGTCTGTTGAGTCTCCTTATCCTAAGTATAAGAATGAGTACATCTTAGTGACTTAGGAATAAGTGAGAAAGGTAATATGCGCTATGCGCACTTACCCCAGTCTCCTCACTCCTGGGATCCACATCCTCTGTTTAAATATAAATATATATATCATATAAATAGAACATCTCCTGCTAGATATATGTATATAGGGATTTTGCAGCACTGCTGCACTTACCCCTTGTCTCTGGCATTGCAGACCTCCTCTCCGGCTGTTTCACTTGCATGCACCTGCGTCCTGGTTAATGTAAAGCTCACTCCAACCTGTAGAACGCCGGCGCCTATTTTTAAATCTGGCGCCTTTTTATATACGCTTTAGCGTTCCCCCTGTGGAACGCATACCCTGCCGCCGAATGTACCGGATCTGATGCCGCTGACGTCACCGGAAGCGCTATATCACTTACTTCCGCGTTCCACGCAGTGGAACGCGCGCTGAAGCCGGGAGGTTTCTGCTGCCCCTGCCTGCTCGTATAAGAGCATGCGGACCTCTGCGCCCATCCTGGCGCCGGCGCCTCTTGTCCTTCCTGGCGCCTGAGCCGAGAGCCTCCCCCTGGGAGGAAGCGGCTCACCCAGGAGCGCGTCCGCTCGACTGGTCTCTGGACGCAGGGACTCCCACCCGGGGAGTATGTGCCCTGGGCTACCGACGAGGGGGAAGGATTTTGGACCAGCCGCACGATCCCCCTGAGCCCTCCGGTAAGCTTGATCTCTCGTGTGTCCCTCCATGCAGGGACAGGAAAAAACACTAAAGGAAAGGGGGCGGAGTGGGACCTTTTAACCTCTCGTGTTGTTTCCTGTCCCAGCAAGGAGGAGGAGGACGTCCTCCAGCGTGCTGTCAGGGGGACGTCCTGGAAAATAAAAAAATAAAAAACACACACACAACATAGTACTAACAAAAACAAAAAGCAAATTCCAGCAGTTATGAAAAAAAAAAAAAAAAAAACTGTAAAAACTGCGAAAAACAAGAGGGTCAATCAGAACTAAACAGAAGAAATGTAACATGGAACTGTCCAGCGGGTTCCCCAAAGTGTGCCAAAGGTCTGGAGAGACGCTCACCAAGCAAACACCATGGACAATATACCTCTCCCCCTTTCCATGTCCACAAAATCAGAGGAGGCATGTAAAGTTTAGCGATTGAACAGTTATTAAACACATTTGCCTAAGAAAACATTCAGAGAGTATATTCTAAATGCGGAAATCACAGGAAGTTTTCTTTTTCTGCACCCTAGAGAAAAGATTAGAAGAAGCGCAAAAACTGCACAGCTACTAGAATGGACAGTATACAATACAGTTAAAAGAAAACAAAAAAACTTAAAAAAAAAAATACCATAAATCATTTTTCGGTTTGGAATGTAAAGTCTGACCACTACCGGTCTCACCTCAATGGAGCGATGGCCAGACACAAGCTCCACTCATTCTCTATGGGACTGATGAAAATCAGCAAGCGCTATATGCAGCTCTACCTAGAATTTCCAGAATGAATGAACGAACTAACCAGAGGTGGATGGGTTTCTGTAGGGCTCCGTTCTCAGGATCAGTATGGGTCCCAGTGATCAGAACCCCATCGACTAGCAGGTCATTACATATTTTACACATAGGCGATAGCTTCTACACATTGGAATAACCCTTTAGGTTGGGTGCCCACAATACGGAACTAGCAGTGCTTTGGACGCCACGTATGTGTTAACTGAACCGTGAAAATTTACCACACATTACATTTCTATTGATGTAATTTCACTTGTGGAGGACAGCGTGTCTGCAAGAGAAATAGACATGCTGCAGTCTGGAAAGACGCGCCACATGTTAGTGTCCGCGGGTGAACCGCAGCCGACTATGCACACTTAGTGGACATGGGATTTCTAGAAATCCCATCCACCATGTTATCACAACATCAAACACAGCTGTTCATGATCATGGGCAAGCAAGCCTCAGGGTATGTGTCCACGTTCAGGAAACGCTGTGTTTTTGACGCAGCATTGAGCAGCATGCATAAAAAACGCAGCGTCCAGATGTTACAGCATAGTGGAGGGGATTTCATGAAATCCTGTCTCCACTATGCAGTAAAAGACGCATGCGGCAGACCCGCGAAAACTCACATGCGGCGCGTCTTTTAAGAACGCAGCATGTCCTTACATTGCAGAAAAAACGCAGGTGACCTGCCAGTGACCTCAGGTGCAGATCTGGTCAGGATTTTATCTGCATAAAATCCTGACCAAATCCTGAAGTAATCCTGAACGTGGACACATACCCTCAAGGTTTCTGTGGCAGTTTTTGCACAATATAAGTACTTTTTTGCTATTGTAACTACTTTACAAAAGCTTTACTATGTAATGATCTTCAAGCCAGATGCGCAACTTTAAAAATTCCCAATTCTACTGTCTACATGGCTGTCATATTCAGTTCCTGTTAGACGAGCTAGATGAAATTCTGCAAAGTAGAAGCAGGTAAAAGGAGGAAAAAAAAAATGCATCTGCTCAATAGAGTAGCCTACGAACCACACAAACCAGAGATGACAGTTTGGCTACATGCGGACGTTGAGTATTTGCTTGCAGAAATGTCTGCAAGATTTCTGCATCTGGTAGCAAAAACGTTGCGGCAAAAATGCAGATTTTGCCGCGATTTTGAACAGTATTGAATGCTTTTTGGAGCAAATAAAGAGATTTAAAAAAAAAATGTTTTGTGATGTAATTTCTTGGTTCAACACCTTTTTCATTCTGACGCAGTGGCATCAGGGTAATGGGATTAGGGGTTAGTGTCAGCAGCTGTCATCCACACCAAGCCATAGGTTTAGTATTGAAGGTGTCAGCCACACACCCTCATTACTAAAACATGAAAGTAAACACAAGCAAAGTCACCAGCCTATGTAGGAGCATTCACAGAATGAACCTACATAGGCTGTAACCTAACAGCAACTGTTTATTTTTATTAAAAAATAATAATTTAAAAACAGTTCTGTGGGCTCCCGTGTATTTTTCCTAACCACCAGAGTGGAAGACGATGTCTAAGGTTTAACGTTAATATTCTGTGAAGGAGGCAATAGCCATAAAGGTACCAAGCCTATTAATATCAGCACACAGCTGTTTGCTTCGCCTTTACTGGATAGTTTACAGGGGGACCCCAGAAAAAAGTTGGCATACGGTCCCTATATAAGATCTAACTAGCAATGGCTAGGCAGACAGCTGCAGGCTGATACTAATAGCCTTTGAAGGAACTTAGCCTCGCTCTTCCCACTAGCCCTGGTGCTGTGGCAAGTGGGGTAATGGCTGGGGGGGGGGGGATGGTGAAGGTGGTGGTTAAAGCCTACAGGTTAGTAATTGAGACACCCCCATTACTATCCCCATAGAGATATTAAAAAAAACAAACCTAGAATAAAGTCCGTTATTTGAAATAATGACACACTCCTTTATTGAATCTAAATTAAACCATACTCACCGAATGCCTAATCCATTGGCGCCAACGTCTCCTGTAACAAAAATAAAATAAGCCACAATATTCCTCACCTGTCCGCAGAGGAGATAATCCATAATGCCCAATGAAGATCCTGATGACTTAAGAGAGCAGACACTGATGTCACCTGCTGACCTGCAGTAAGCTTTTACAGCAGGAGAGTAGCGAGTATCTCTGTGGGGTCACGCTGACATTTGACAGCGTGACCCCACAGCGCTCTGACTGACGGTCTTACCAACGGTAGCGTTACCGCCGATTAGAACGCCACACCAGTGTTTCCCATGCTGTCACACAAATGACAGCGTGGGAAACACCATAAGAAGCCCGTAAAAATGCAAACAAAAACTCAGCAAATCCGCAAATATTTTTACACCTGGGTTTTTGGTGCGGATTTGACTGACTCAATTGAAGTCAATGGGTGAAAAACACTAAAAATCCACACAAAATTGACATGCTGCAGAGACAAAAAACAAACAAAAAACAAAAACAAAACACACTGCAAATATTCAAGGAAAATTACTGATTATGTGCACAGTACTTCAGGATTCTCATTGAATTAGGCTACGTTCACATTTGCGTTGTGCGCCGCAGCGCACAACGCAAACAAAAACGCGGCAAAACGCATGCACAACGCTGCGTTTTGCGCCGCATGCGTCCTTTTTTTCATTGATTTCGGACGCAGCAAAAATGCAACTTGCTGCGTCCTCTGCGCCCCGACGCGGGCGCCGCAGGGACGCATGCGGCGCCAAACGCAAGTGCACCGCATGTACATGCGCCCCCATGTTAAATATAGGGGCGCATGATGCATGCGGCGCCGCTGCGGCGCCCGACGCTGCGGCGAGGACCGCAAATATGAACGTAGCCTAAGCTGGCAGAAGGATTCTATAGCGTTTTTGGCCCATTTCTGCGGGGAAAAAACTCTGCGAAAAACGCACTGTGTGCACACAGCCTTTCAGAAAAATCTACTATTTTAGTAACTGGAAAATTTGCTGGATTATTAAATTACAGTTCAGGTTCAAGTATGTACTTATGTACAGAGTTGCCAGATGGCAAGGGAATCCTTTCAGCATTTGCCAGTCAGATATACAAACTTTTGGCTTTTTACAACCTGCTGCGCCATCACAAGAAAACCGTAACCACATCTGCGATTGTTGGCCAGAAGCAATTTACAGATTTCTAGATGTCACGACAGTTCTTCCATGGATCTTAACTTTAGCCAAAAACATGTGAACATATCCACCTGCTCTAGAGTCCTACAAGCTGCAACTAATACTTGTCTGCTCTGGGATATCTGTGGCTGCAAATAAAATGCAAATCACATGAACCATGAATCTGTTCACCGTCAGCACACTCAACTTACAAGTGCCCTGACTTGGCACGGAGGCCGGTATTCCTGTGTATTTATGGACCGCTTCTTTCAGACGACATTTCACCCTGCCATTCAGTATGAAGGAATTTCTCTGGGAGGAGGAGATATAACCCTGTTTGTTACCGTGCTAAAATTGACTGGCAAAATATACAGCCATTAAGGATCTAGCGTTAACCAAGTGCTCATGTTATACCATACACACACACACACACACACACACACACACACGAGTACAGCTGACGTAACGCCTGACCTTTGTAAGAAGATACCCCTGAAAAGCCGGGAAGAAGAGAGCAACAAAAAAAAAGAGAACAGCAAGTCCAAGTGCCATAATTGATTATAGGAATCATCAATAAGTTGTACATCCAGCACCCTACATCAACGGGCAGAGGGTCTGTACATCCAGCACCCTACATCAACGGGCAGAGGGTCTGTACATCCAGCACCCTACATCAACGGGCAGAAGGGTCCGTACATCCAGCACCCTACATTAATGGGCAGATGGGTCCGTACTTCCAGCACCCTACATCAACGGGCAGAAGGGTCCGTACTTCCAGCACAATACATTAATGGGTCCATACATCCAGCACCCTACATCAACGGGCAGACGGTCCGGTCATCCAGCACCCTACATCAATGGGCAGATGGGTCCGTACATCTATCACGCTACATCAATGGACAGGCAGAGCAGTACAAACGGCACACTACATCAACGGACAGATGAAGACATATCCAGAACGCTTGCATTTCCATATCTGAACATATACCAAATACAGTGATGGAAATAAGTATTTGATCCCCTACCAACCATTAAGAGTTCTGGCTCCTACAGACCAGTTAGATGCTCCTAATCAACTTGTTACCTGTTAGGCTTCTTTCACACTTCAGTTTTTTGGCGTCAGTCACTTCCGACATAATGACGGATCGACGGATCCGTCACAATAGTTGAAAAAACGGATGTAATGGATCCGTTTTTTTGACGGATCCGTTACTCGGGGGTTGTATATACTTTTTGGAGCATGCGCAATTGAAAAAAATTGAAAAACGGATTGGGGCGACGGATCAGCCGAAATGACGGTCGCGATGGATCTGGGGAAAAAAAACGGATCTGTCGCGGATCCGTATTTTTTCGGCGGATCCGTTTTTTTCCCCATAGACTTGCATTAGCGACGGATTGTGACGGATGGTCGTCCGTTCCATCCGTCATGCGACGGATCCGTCAAAATTTGGCGGACATCATCTAGATATTGACGGTCATTGCAACGTTTTTTGTCTGCGTTGAAATGGCGGATCGCGACGGATCCGTCGCGTCCGTCATTTCATAGAATGGCCACCTATGGGCGACGGATCCGTCACGACCGTCATTTCGGCGGATCCGTCGCCCCAATCCGTTTTTTCAATTTTTTTCAATTGCGCATGCTCCAAAAAGTATATACAACCCCCGAGTAACGGATCCGTCAAAAAAATGGATCCGTTACATCCGTTTTTTCAACTATTGTGACGGATCCGTCGATCCGTCATTATGTCGGAAGTGACTGACGCCAAAAAACTGAAGTGTGAAAGAAGCCTTACAGTCACCTTTATAAAAGACTTCTGTCTGAGGACTCAATCAGTCAGACTCTTACCTCTACAACATGGGCAAGACCAAAGAGCTTTATAAGGATGTCAGGGACAAGATCATAAACCTGCACAAAGCTGGAATGGGGTACAAAACCATAAGTAAGATGCTGGGTGAGAAGGAGACAACTGTTGGTGCAATAGTAAGAACATGTAAGAAATACAAAATGACTGTCAGTCGACATCGATCTGGGGCACCATGCAAAATCTCTCCTTGTGGGGTATCCTTGATCATGAGGAAGGTAAGAGATCAGCCTAAAACTACACACATTATGCCGTAAAGATTTAAAATCCTGCAATGCCCTCACGGTTCCCCTCCTCAAGAAGACACATACGCAGGCCCATCTGAAGTTTGCTAATGAACACCTGGATGATTCTGTGAGTGAATGGGAGAAGGTGCTGTGGTCAGATGAGACAAATTGAGCTCTTTGGCATTACCTCAACTCACCGTGTTTGGAGGAAGAGAAATGCTGCCTATGACCCAAAGAACACGGTCCCCACAGTCAAGCATGGAGGTGGAAACATTATGTTTTGGGGGTGTTTCTCTGCTAAGGGCACAGGACTACTTCACCGCCTTAGTGGGAGAATGGATGGAGCCATATACCGTAAAATCCTGAGTGACAAACTCCTTCCCTCCACCAGGACATTAAAAATGGGTGGTGGCTGGGTCTTCCAGCAAGACAATCACCCAAAATATGCAGCCAAGGCAGCAAATGAATGGCTCAAAAAGAAGCACATTAAGGTCATAGAGTGGCCTAGCCAGTCTCCAGACCGTAATCCCATAAAAAAAACAAACAAACAAAAAAAAAAAAAAACTTACGGAGGGAGTTGAAGCTCCGAGTTGCCAAGTGACAGCAATAAAACTCTAATTATTAAAAGAGATGATCCGCAAAGAGGAGTGGGCCAAAATTCCTCCTTGCAAACCTCATCATCAACTACAAAAAAAACATCTGACTGCTGTGCTTGCCAACAAGGGTTTTGCCACCAAATACTTGTTTGTCAGAGGGATCAAATATTTATTTCTCACTGCAAAATGCAAATAAATTTATATAAATTATACAATGTGATTTTCTGGATTTTATTTTTGATATTCTATCTCTCAATGTTAAAATTGACCTACCCTTAAAATGATAGACTGTTCATGGCTGTCAGTTGGCAAACTCACAAAATCAGCAATGGATCAAATACTTATTTCCTTCACTGTATGTACTCAATAGATCCCCTAAAAGTAAGCCTCAAATTTATGCCTAAAATACAAGTTATTATTCAAATTTGTTTTAAAATATATCTATATATAACAAATTATATTACAACTGCAGGGCTCATAGTGTGTGATATTACCAGTATTAATAAATATAGTAAAGTGGAATAAAATACATTACAATAGAAAGTGAACATGAAACAAAAAATAAGGCACCTTGCAGTAATACCACCAATAACTCACCCCTTTAATAAGGAGCTTTCCTTTGTAGTGCTACATTATACCACTCTTGTACTTTCCCTGCTCTTATTTCCTAATTACACAAGCACAACGTTGGCTTCATGTGTTGCTGATGGGCTCGCAGCTTCCATTAGTGAGTTGCCGGCTCACCTTTCCTGCACTACAATCAATTACTAACGCCACAACACAAGTGTGCGCCCCCCACACTCCAAGGAGGACCGAAACCCTACAGACAGCAACATATGGCAATCCAGGGAGGACAACTGCGGTCAGTGGCAGGCGGCTGCAGCTGTCACAGACTGAGAACACAAGTGCATGAGAGCTGTATACGCTGTGCAGCACTGGATGGCGATAATCCTTTATTTATCAGGTGCCAACTACATCACAAGGCACAAAGGAAGGAAACCGTACCCTGAAAATCCTCCCAACAGGATTTAGCTGGGAACAAAATGGTCTGAACTCAGATTTTAAAGTGACTTTTTTTCTGCTTTAGCCATAAATATTTACTTATAGGGGAACTGAGAAAGCAGCCATCAAGTGAGCAATCATCGGTCGTCACTGATCTTAAAGGGAACCTATCAGCCCAGAACACTATTACCTGGAGAGATGGGGTAATCTATGCTACTAACCCTATACCTAAGGGTCAATTGTGTTTTTGGCCATGACAGTTTGCCTTTAATGGGATGTATGAGATTGGAAAATGGGAATTCTCCAAAACCAGCCCTATTTTCTCCTGTGGTCTGGTTTCATAGAAGCTGGGCCCAAGGCAACAAGTAGTAACTTGCATCAGACGAGTGTGGTCAATGCCAGACATATCGGTAATTTTAATCCATGACTCTGATCATAAAATCGGAAATGGATTTTTTTGCACAGTGAGAGCCACAGATCACAGAAGAAACTGATCACGTAGGCGATGATCTGCTGGAGAAAACATGCAAAGCCCTCGATTGTTCCGTGATTTCATTATGCATTTATACAGATAGTTATCGGCAGCACATTGCAGAACGTGCTGCCGATAATGTCTTGTAAATGGGGACAGATCAGGCCTATTAGCAGGCGCTCTGTCCCATCATTCCTCATCAGACAGTAAATGGACCGTTAGTCTTCACCTGGGTCCTGTAGTTGAGGGGATGGAGCCCATAATGGGGGCTACCCACTAACATGAGTCCTGCAGTCAGCTGGTTATTAGGCATCTGTCGCTAGGTAACCAAGGAGAAGCTGGTTGTTAGGCAATATATCCCTAGCAACCGACCTGTCAGCCATGACTCAGCTGTTCCCCCGGAGCCGGGCTGATGAGGGAAGCAGCTACAGTCACCAATAACTTTGAATTTTCCAAAACAAAACCAGTAATTATTTATTTTTACAAGAATGTAGGGCAGCCCGGCTCCTCCATCAGAGGCCACTACCCCCGGTATACCCAGCGCTGCCGGGCACCAGTCCTGCCACACACTGACGGCGGCCCGGGCCTTGTACCCGCAGTCCGCGGACCCCGGGCAGCAGGTGCACAGTCACCATATGGAGGGCACAGCAGCTCCTCACGGGGCCGGTGACAGGTGAGGCGGCCCGTTCTGGGCTCACACGTTATATACACACGTTATATACAGCCTGCTCGGGTCACGTGACACCAGAGACCCGTGCGCTCTCTTAACCCCCTCAAACCCCGCTACGGACGCCAAGGTAACGTCACAGCCGCGCACACCGAACAGCTGCGGTGATCCCTCCGCCCGTCCTCGTAGATGTCCCCGCCATCCTATACACGTACGACCATTACCTGGCTCGTTAACGTGATTCATTTCCCAATTTCTGTCCGAATCGAACCGATTCCGATTCCTCAGCGATCCTCTCTCCGCCATCTTGGCTCTTGGTTTTGAAATTAGCCCCGCCCGCTGTGATGACGTCACGCCCAGTCTCCGCAGTCTGAGAGGTGCTCCTGGCTCTGTGGAGTTCCCGCCTTCTTGCTTGTCTACGCATGCGCCTGGTTAGCGAGGAAACGCAGTCACAGCAGTGACAGCACAATGTGGACGGTGGACAGTTCCCGGTGCCTCTGTGCGGCTACGTTCACATTTGCGTTGTTGTGTGTTGCGTCGGCGACGCAACGTACAACGCATGCAACGCACTGTTTTGTGACGCATGCGTCCTTTTTTTGAATGATTTTGGACGCAAAAAAAATGCAACTTGCTGCGTCCTCTGCGCCCTGACGCGTACGCCCAAAAAGACGCATGTGTCACAAAACGCAACACAACGCATGTCCATGCGTCCCCATGTTAAATATAGGGGTGCATGTGGCGACGCTGCGGCGCACAACGCTAATGTGAACGTAGCCTTCAATGTGCTGCGGTGTGACGGGCGACCATGGCTATGTTCTAGGGTTGTGTCGTGATTGGGGTGACACTGACGCTTCATGCAGTGACTTTTTGGCTTCCTATGGCCACGTTCGCACATTCAGTATTTGGTCAGTAGTAAACTTTACCTCAGTCTTTATAATCCAAAACCAGGAGCAGGTGATAAATACAAAAGTGGTAACGTGTTTCTATTATACTTTTCCTCTGTTCCTCTCCTGGTTTTATCTTACAAATACTGAGGTAAAATACTGACCAAATGCTGACCGTGTGAGCGTGACCTCAGTGATATCCCTGAATGCGCACCTAAGGCTACGTTCACATTTGCGGTCAGCGCCACAGCGTCGGGTGCCGCAGCGGCGCCGCATGCGTCATGCGCCCCTATATTTAACATGGGGGCGCATGGACATGCGTTGTGCTGCGTTTAGCGCCGCATGGCCGCAAGCGTTGGACACAAGAAACGCATCAAGTTGCATTTTTTTGCATCCAACTTTCGGCCAAAAACGACGCATGCGGCGCAAAACGCAGCGTTTTAGCGTGCGTTTTGCCGCGTTTTTGTTTGCGTTGTTCGCTGCGGCGCCGACGCTGCGGCGCACAACGCAAATGTGAACGTAGCCTAAAAGGGGTTGCTTTGCTGATTGGTGGATGACCGACTGCTGAGATCTGCAACAATCAGCAGAACGGGGAATTTTTAGCGTCACAAAATAGTGTGGCAGGCGAGATGCACGACCGCCAAAACAGAGCGACAGGCGAGATGCACGACCGCCAAAACAGAGCGACAGGCGAGATGCCCGACCGCCAGAATAGAGCGACAGGCAAGATGCACGACTGCCAAAATAGAGCAACAGGCGAGATGCACGACTGCCAGAATAGAGCGACAGGCGAGATGCACGACCGCCAAAATAGAGCGTCAGGCGAGATGCACGACCGCCAAAATAGAGAGTCAGGCAAGATGCACGACCGCCAAAATAGAGCGACAGGCGAGATGCACGACCGCCAAAATAGAGCGACAGGCGAGATGCACGACCGCCAGAATAGAGCGTCAGGCAAGATGCACGACCGCCAAAATAGAGCGACAGGCAAGATGCACGACCGCCAAAATGGAGCGACAGACGAGATGCACGACCGCCAAAATGGAGCGACAGACGAGATGCACGACCGCCAAAATAGAGCGACAGACGAGATGCACGACCGCCAAAATAGAGCGACAGGCGAGATGCATGACCGCCAAAATAGAGCGACAGGCGAGATGCACGACCGCCAAAATAGAGCGACAAGCGAGATGCACGACCGCCAAAATAGAGCGACAGGCGAGATGCACGACCGCCAAAATAGAGCGACAGACGAGATGCACAACTGCTAAAATAGAGCGACAGGCATACCTCCCAACTTTAGGGGAAGGGAAAGAGGGACAAAGTCAGCGGCGCGCTACGCGCGCCGCAGCAAATTTTAGGCCACACCCATTTCACAACTAGCCACGCCCCAACCACACCCATTTAGCACTTCTGATCACAATGTTTCGTTAACAATAATTATGAACAAAAAAATATGGCCACACACGACGCTCCATAATGTACAATGGCCATTGGCCACATTATGCTCCATACTGTATAATGGCCCCACATGATGCTGCGTACAGTATACTTGCCCCACGTGATGGTCCATACAGTATAATGGCGCCACATGATGCTTTGTACAGTATAATGGCCCCACACGATGCTGGGTATAGTATAATGGCCACACAATGCTGGGTACAGTATAATGGCCCCACACAATGCTGGGTGCAGTATAATGGCCACACATGGTTACCCCACCCCCATCATTGCCTTCTCCATCACTACACACAAACACCTTTCACCGCGCTCCCTCGCAGCAGCCGGCAGCTTCCACTCCCACGGCGCTGAATGGTGTCATCCAGCTGCGCCGCTGACTGCTGTATCCAGCATTACAGCTCAGTCCCCATAGAATGTAATACAGCACAGCCCCCATAGAATGTAATACAGCACAGCCCCCATAGAATATAATGCAGCACAGCCCCATAGAATATAATGCAGCACAGCCCCATAGAATATAATGCAGCACAGCCCCATAGAATATAATGCAGCACAGCCCCATAGAATATAATGCAGCACAGCCCCATAGAATATAATGCTGCACAGCCCCCATAGAATGTAACGCAGGCAGGTGGCAGCCCCCATAGAATGTAACGCAGGCAGGTGGCAGCCCCCATAGAATGTAACGCAGGCAGGTGGCAGCCCCCATAGAATGTAACGCAGGCAGGTGGTAGCCCCCATAGAATGTAACGCAGGCAGGTGGCAGCCCCCATAGAATGTAAGGGGTGCTGCACCAGGTTGGTGGAGAATCCGATGGATGGGTACCAGGGGGAGAGTGGGAGCGGGGTGCGCGCACCATGGGGAGACAAAGTTTAGTTTGTCAGTCCTCCTATGCTGTCAGAGTCTCTGCTGTAACCGCAGCAGGGCAGCGCTGCATGGAGAGGGGGAGAGACACATACATTCACTTACAGTCTGGAGATCCGCTCGCTGCTCCCGCGGTCACACAGACACGGAGTGTCTCACAACTCTGCCCCCGTGCCAGAAACCAGTCCGGGTGCTGCCGCTCTGTCCTCAGAGTCCGCCCACGTCTATAGTTGAGGAGGAAGCCGGAGGCGGGCGGTGAGGCAACTCAAGGGGGCGTGGCTACAACGCAGTCCCAGGGAACGGAACGAACAGCGGGTACTAATCGGGCTCTCTCTACGTCCCAGAAGTGGGCGGGGCTTCACCGGCGGCCGCAAATTCGGGATTTTAAATGCCCGAAGCGGGACAGCGGGACCCCGGTGCCAAAGCGGGACTGTCACGCTGAAATCGGGACGGTTGGGAGGTATGAGTGTACGGCATTGTGCGCTGGGGCTCAGTGAATGGCATTGTGCGCTGGGGCTCAGTGTACGGCATTGTGCGCTGGGGCTCAGTGTATGGCATAGTGCGCTGGGTGTTGTGAATTCGGTTTGTGGGCTCCCCCGGTGGTTTGTTATGGTAGTGTCTCTTATGTGCCTTCTTCCATCTCTGATTACCTGTCGCCACCCTCTAGGGGAGTTTCCTATTTAAGGCTGCTTGGCTGTTAGTCATATGCCGGCCAACAATGTGCTAGTAGCATTCTGTTGCATTCACCTGCTTCAAGTCCCAGTTCAGCTAAGTTGAATTTTGTTTCTTGTTTTGCTATTTTTGTCCAGCTATCTGCAATGTGACCTTTCAGTGCTGGAAGCTCTTGTGGACAGAAAATTACTACTCCAGTGGCATGAGTTGTCACTGGAGTTTAAAGTAGTTTCTGGATGGTGTTTTTGAATAGTGTTTTTAGGTTGACCGTGAAGTAACACTTTCCTGTCCTTCTGCTATCTAGTAAGCGGACCTCACTGTGCTAAATCTGCTGTTCATCCTACGTATGTCATTTCCTCTGAACTCACCGTCAATATCTGTGGGGGGCTACTATCACCTTTTGGGGTTCATCTGGAGGTAAGGCAGGCCTGTATATTCCTCTTATAGGGGTAGTTAGATCTCCGGCTGGCGCGTGGTGTCTAGGGCATCGTAGGTACATCCCCCGGCTACTGTAAGTGTTGGGTCAGGTTCAGGTCACGGTCGACCTTAGTTTCCATCACCCGAGAGCTAGTCCGTTTTGTATTTTTATTCCCCTGGTCATTGGGGTAACCATAACAGTTTGGCCGGCCAGTAAAAAATCTATGTGTTAAAATATGCACTAAAGCAGGAAGGAGGAGAAAAGGTTTTTTTTTTTTTTCTGTGTTTGAAAGTGCACCTTAGTTTGCTCATTTGTATTCCTTGCTTAAACTGCAGTCTTCAGCCTTTTTTTTTCTCCTCTCCTCTTAACCTCTGAATGCTTGGGTTACACCCATTTGAAACATGGATCCATAGAGTTTAGTTGCAGGTTTGAATAACCTTGCGACAAAAGTACAGAACCTACAAGATTTTGTTATACGTGCTCCAAGGTCTGAACCTAAGATTCCTCTGCCTGAATACTTTACCGGAGACAGATCCCGGTTTTTGAGTTTCAGGGAAAATTGCAAATTGTTTTTGTCTCTGAGATCTCACTCTGCTGGTGATCATACTCAACAAGTTAAAATTGTTATCTCTCTACTGCGCGGCGACCCACAAAGTTGGGCATTTGCATTATCGCCAGGGGATCCTGCGTTGTTAAATGTAGATGCGTTTTTTCAGGCTTTGGGGTTGCTTTATGAAGAGCCTAATTTGGAGATTTTGGCTGAGAAAGCCTTGATAGCTCTTTCCCAAGGGCAAGATGAAGCTGAGATATACTGCCAGAAATTCCGTAAATGGTCGGTGCTTACTAGATGGAATGAGTGCGCTTTAGCAGCTAATTTCAGAGAAGGTCTCTCTGATGCCGTGAAGGATGTCATGGTGGGGTTCCCTGTGCCTACAGGTCTGAATGATGCCATGAAATTGGCTATCCAGATTGATCGGCGTTTGCGGGAGCGCAAATCTGTGCACCATATGGCGGGGTCTTCTGAGGAAAAATCTGTGCACCATATGGCGGTATCTTCTGAGCAAAAACCTGTGCACCATATGGCGGTGTCTTCTGAGCAAAGACCTGTGCACCATTTGGCGGTGACCTCTGAAAGGGCATTAGAGCATATGCAATGCGATCGTGTTTTGTCTAGAGGCGAACGTCAAAATTACAGGCGCAAAAATGGATTGTGCTTCTACTGTGGTGATCCAGCTCATGTTATATCAGCATGCTCTAAACGTATAAATAAGGTTGATAAAAAGGTTGATAAATCTTTTTCTACAGGTACCTTGCAGTCAAAATTTCTTTTGTCCGTGACATTGATTTGTACCTTATCATCTGTTACTGTGAATGCTTATGTGGATTCTGGCGCCGCTCTGAGTCTCATGGATTGGTCCTTTGCCAAGCGTTGTGGGTTTGATTTGGAGCCGTTGGAAGTTTCTATTCCCCTGAAGGGTATTGATTCTACACCTTTGGCTAGCAATAAACCACAATATTGGACACAAGTGACTATGCGTCTTACCCCAGACCATCAGGAGATTATTCGTTTCCTTGTATTATATAACCTACATGATGTCTTAGTGCTTGGATTACCATGGTTACAGATTCATAATCCCGTCTTGGACTGGAAATCTATGTCTGTGTTGAGCTGGGGATGTCGGGGTATTCATGGGGATGCACCTTTGGTTCCTATTTCTTCATCTACTCCCTCTGAGATCCCAGCATTTCTGTCAGATTTTTATGATGTCTTTCAAGAGCCTAAAGTTGATTCTCTCCCTCCCCACAGAGAGTGTGACTGCGCTATTGAATTGATCCCCGGTAGTAAGTTTCCTAAGGGTCGCTTGTTTAATTTGTCTGTGCCCGAACATACTGCTATGCGGGAGTATATCAGAGAATCCTTGGAAAAGGGTCATATTCGCCCCTCGTTGTCTCCACTAGGGGCAGGATTTTTCTTTGTAGGTAAAAAGGATGGTTCATTGAGACCTTGTATCGACTATCGACTTTTGAATAAGATTACAGTTAAATACCAGTACCCGTTACCTTTACTGACTGATCTGTTTGCTCGCATAAAGGGGGCTAAGTGGTTCACTAAGATCGATCTACGTGGTGCGTATAATTTGGTGCGGATTAAGCAGGGGGATGAGTGGAAGACCGCATTTAATACGCCTGAAGGCCATTTTGAGTATTTGGTAATGCCTTTCGGTCTCGCAAATGCCCCTTCCGTTTTTCAGTCCTTTATGCACGATATTTTCCGTGAATATCTGGATAAGTTTATGATTGTGTATTTGGATGATATTCTTGTTTTTTCGGAGGACTGGGAATCTCACGTTCAACAGGTCAGGAGAGTTTTTCAGGTTTTGCGAGCTAATTCTCTTTTTGTAAAGGGCTCAAAGTGTAGTTTTGGAGTTCAGAGAATTTCCTTTTTGGGATATATTTTTTCCCCTTCATCTATGGAGATGGACCCTGTCAAGGTCCAGGCTATTTGTGATTGGATGCAACCTACTTCTTTGAAGAGTCTGCAAAAGTTCTTGGGTTTTGCTAATTTCTATCGCCGATTTATAGCGGGTTTTTCTGCCATTGCTAAACCTTTGACTGATTTGACCAAAAAGGGTGCTGATGTTGCTAATTGGTCCTCTGCGGCTGTGGAGGCCTTTCAAGAGCTTAAGCGCCGCTTTTCTTCCGCTCCTGTGTTGCGCCAACCTGATGTGTTACTTCCGTTCCAGGTTGAGGTGGATGCTTCGGAGATCGGAGCAGGTGCAGTTTTGTCGCAGAAAGATCCTGACTGCTCAGTAATGAGACCATGTGCGTTTTTCTCCCGAAAGTTTTCGCCCGCTGAGCGAAATTATGATGTGGGAAATCGGGAACTTCTGGCCATGAAGTGGGCGTTTGAGGAGTGGCGTCATTGGCTTGAGGGTGCTAGACACCAGGTGGTGGTCCTCACTGACCACAAGAATCTAATTTATCTTGAGTCGGCCAGGCGTCTGAATCCTAGACAGGCGCGCTGGTCGTTGTTTTTCTCCCGATTTAACTTTGTGGTGTCATATCTGCCTGGGTCCAAGAATGTGAAGGCGGATGCCCTCTCTAGGAGTTTTGAGCCTGACTCGCCTGGTGATTCCGAACCTACCGGCATCCTGAAGGATGGGGTGATATTGTCAGCTGTCTCCCCAGACCTGCGGCGTTCTTTGCAGGAGTTTCAGGTGGATAGGCCTGATCGCTGTCCGCCTGGTAGACTGTTTGTCCCTGATGATTGGACCAGTAGAGTTATCTCGGAGGTTCATTCTTCCGCGTTGACAGGTCATCCTGGAATTTTTGGCACCAGGGATTTGGTGTCTAGGTCCTTCTGGTGGCCTTCTTTGTCTCGAGATGTGCGCATGTTTGTGCAGTCTTGTGATGTTTGTGCTCGGGCCAAGCCCTGCTGTTCTAGGGCCAGTGGGTTGTTGTTGCCCTTGCCTATTCCTAAGAGGCCTTGGACGCACATCTCTATGGACTTTATTTCTGACCTTCCGGTTTCTCGTAGGATGTCTGTCATCTGGGTGATTTGTGACCGTTTTTCTAAGATGGTTCATTTGGTACCTTTACCCAAATTGCCCTCCTCCTCTGAGTTGGTTCCTCTATTTTTTCAGAATGTGGTGCGTTTGCATGGTATTCCTGAGAATATAGTGTCTGACAGGGGTACTCAGTTTGTGTCTAGATTTTGGCGGACGTTCTGTGCCAGGATGGGTATCGATTTGTCTTTTTCGTCTGCATTCCATCCTCAGACTAATGGCCAGACTGAGCGTACTAATCAGACCTTGGAGACTTACTTGAGGTGTTTTGTGTCCGCTGATCAGGATGATTGGCTTGACTTTTTGCCGTTGGCAGAGTTTGCCCTTAACAATCGGGCCAGTTCTGCCACTTTGGTTTCTCCATTTTTTTGTAATTCAGGGTTTCACCCTCGGTTTTCGTCCGGTCAATTGGAGTCTTCGGATTGTCCTGGAGTGGATGCTGTGGTTGATAGGATGCATCGGATTTGGGGACAGGTTGTGGACAATCTGAAGTTGTCCCAGGAGAAGACTCAACAGTTCACTAATCGTCATCGGCGTATTGGTCCTCGTCTTTGTGTTGGGGACCTGGTGTGGCTGTCTTCTCGATTTGTTCCTATGAAGGTCTCGTCTCCTAAGTTTAAGCCTCGGTTTATCGGCCCTTATAGGATTCTGGAGGTTCTTAATCCTGTGTCCTTTCGTTTGGACCTCCCAGCATCTTTTAATATCCATAATGTTTTCCATCGGTCATTATTGCGGAGGTATGAGGTACCGGTTGTTCCTTCTGCTGATCCACCTGCTCCTGTGTTGGTTGAGGGTGAATTGGAGTATGTGGTGGAAAAGATCTTGGACTCCCGTGTTTCCAGACGGAAACTTCAGTATCTGGTTAAGTGGAAAGGTTATGGCCAGGAGGATAATTCTTGGGTGACAGCATCCGATGTTCATGCTCCCGATTTGGTTCGTGCATTTCATAGTGCTCATCCAGATCGCCCTGGTGGTTCTGGTGAGGGTTCGGTGCCCCCTCCTTAAGGGGGGGGTACTGTTGTGAATTCGGTTTGTGGGCTCCCCCGGTGGTTTGTTATGGTAGTGTCTCTTATGTGCCTTCTTCCATCTCTGATTACCTGTCGCCACCCTCTAGGGGAGTTTCCTATTTAAGGCTGCTTGGCTGTTAGTCATATGCCGGCCAACAATGTGCTAGTAGCATTCTGTTGCATTCACCTGCTTCAAGTCCCAGTTCAGCTAAGTTGAATTTTGTTTCTTGTTTTGCTATTTTTGTCCAGCTATCTGCAATGTGACCTTTCAGTGCTGGAAGCTCTTGTGGACAGAAAATTACTACTCCAGTGGCATAAGTTGTCACTGGAGTTTAAAGTAGTTTCTGGATGGTGTTTTTGAATAGTGTTTTTAGGTTGACCGTGAAGTAACACTTTCCTGTCCTTCTGCTATCTAGTAAGCGGACCTCACTGTGCTAAATCTGCTGTTCATCCTACGTATGTCATTTCCTCTGAACTCACCGTCAATATCTGTGGGGGGCTACTATCACCTTTTGGGGTTCATCTGGAGGTAAGGCAGGCCTGTATATTCCTCTTATAGGGGTAGTTAGATCTCCGGCTGGCGCGTGGTGTCTAGGGCATCGTAGGTACATCCCCCGGCTACTGTAAGTGTTGGGTCAGGTTCAGGTCACGGTCGACCTTAGTTTCCATCACCCGAGAGCTAGTCCGTTTTGTATTTTTATTCCCCTGGTCATTGGGGTAACCATAACAGCTGGGGCTCAGTGTATGGCATTGTGTGCTGGGGCTGCAGTGTGGAGTAGTGGACACCCTAAACTAGGGCACAACTTTGGCTGCAGGTCCCAGGGCGGTGGTCTCCCCTGCTGTGTGCTCTGTACACGGAGGGCTCCCTCATACCTACCTATGGAAGGTAACATGGATGTCTCTCTTAGAGTTGTTGGAACACCCAAAGGCAGCGCACGTAGTGGGCATTGCTCTAGTACAGCTACGTCCACCTCCGTTTCCAACATGGCCGCCGCCGGCTTCACAACATCACGTGATCCGTACACATGACCGGTGACGTCACTGCTTTTAAGGTAGACTGGGGGGGGGGGGGTGTAATTTGATGCCAGAAAGCATTGGGCTGGGGAAGGTTCGCCCTCCACCACAAATGACAGCTGGCTCAGCAGTCTGCCTCGTCCAGCAGTGAGCAAAGGTCAGAGGCCGCGCAGAGCAGCAGAGAGGACGCGGCAGCCGCACACAGTAGTCATTCATTCTCTCGCCTCCATTGGCTGCCGGCTCTGGTGCAGCTCCTGTCTCCTGCGATGTGCTGCTGATGCAATCGCAAGCGGCGCAGACATCATCTGTCACTGTCCTACACATCGTGCCCAAGGGGCTCCCCCAGTGCAGCTGTGCTGGCACAGAAGTGGTCCCCATGCATTCCCAGTGCAGGGCTGGGGTGGGCACAGCAGTGGTCCCCATACATTCCCAATTCCCAGTACAGGACTGGATGGCTGGGGTGGGCACAGCAGTGGTCCCCATACATTCCCTGTGCAGGGCAGGATGGCTGGGGTGGGCACAGCAGTGGTCCCCATACATTCCCGGAAGTGGGCGGGGCTTCACCGGCGGCCGCAAATTCGGGATTTTAAATGCCCGAAGCGGGACAGCGGGACCCCGGTGCCAAAGCGGGACTGTCCCGCTGAAATCGGGACGGTTGGGAGGTATGGACAGGCGAGATGCACAACCGCCAAAATAGAGCGACAGGCGAGATGCACGACTGTCAAAATAGAGCGACAGACGAGATGCACGACCGAATAGAGCGACAGGCGAGATGCACGACCGCCAAAATAGAGCGACAGGCGAGATGCACGACCGCCAAAATAGAGCAGTGCAGCGCCCCAGAGTCCTGGTCGTTGCAGTACTGATGCTCCGCCGCTAAGGGGGGCTATGGTACGTCTGATGGCACTGAAGGAGTTCACCTGACCAGGTATCACAGACACCAATACACTTCACAGTCTGGCCTCCAGGGGGAGCTAAGGGCGCTATGTATTAGGCCACTCCTCACAATCTGGTAAAACTGGGGGTTAGATAGGAAGTTAGACAGAAAGCTGACTGGGTTGGAACCAGGCAACATCCTGTGGCAGAGGGTGTGGCGGGGGAAGATTCAGGGGGGTCCCTGTCAGGGGTGGGATCCTGACAGAGGCCTAGCAAACAAAGAACGTTACGGGGCCGCACCTGCACTTCATCGCAGCGGTACCCTAAGAAAGGACAAGAAGCGAAGTTTATTGTGAAGAGTGAGAAACGAGATCAAAGCAATAAGGAGAAACGCCAGTAGGAGTCGTGCTGTAAGACCGAGGCAACATCCTACTGAGGCGCGTAGCCGGTGGCCGGAAACGCCGAGGAAGTATTAGGCTCCAAGCAATACTTCAAACCAACGGCAGGACAGTCAGTTATAGGCGGGCTGTCTCACCTAAAATCACCTAAGCAGACATAGGGGGCAACAGTGGGAGAGGGGCGACTCTAGGGTCCCGGAAGAACTCCAGGCCTACCCGTCATACGGGTGCGTCCTAGCCATATCATCGGGGACGGAGAAGAACATCAGAAGCAGTTGTGAGGGAACATCAGAAACAGACACAACAGTTGTGAGGACTATCCCGTGAGCTCAGCAGGGAAGGACTACAACACACAAGCGCTAGAAGGAAGGCACAGATTTCCACCTGCAAAGGGAACTCTGGAGGTGCCATCGGACCGGCCGGTCTCAGACAGCCCTGTTAACCGTACTCTGGACTGAGGATCCTGAAGCCTTCAGTAAAGAGGTAAAGAGACTGCACCCCTGTGTCCTCGTTATTCATCGTGACCTGCACCGCACACCACCATTCACACCTTTCATTGGATTCCCCTCAGCAGGTTCACGGACCGGGTCTAGCCACCGTGACAACCCCAGAACTGAGACAGAGAGGCCCGGTACCGGGTACCCCTCGGCCCTGCGGCAGTGGGGGCGCTCCAACTTGGCGTCATGAACAGGATCTACTTAAGCCTGAGGAATCAGGTCATGTGTGCCTTGGAACTGTGATTTATTGTGCTTGGAACTGCGATTTACTGTGCAGACTGTGTATTGCCATTTGCCGCCAAAAATTCCCACCAAAACCGCCACCATCGCTGTGCCGAAGAAGAAGAAGGGCATGCCATGGGCGGAGACTACAAAAGCGGCGGCCGCCCCCTCCGACTCCTGGGAGATGACGACCTGCCCCGAAGCAGAGGAGAACTGCCCCATGATTTGCAACGGCGGGAACGAGGTGACGAGGGAGCTCAACCTCGGAGAAATGGCGGAGCCAGGTGCATGTGCTGCCGTCGAATGCTGGACAGCGAAGATGAACAGCGAGTGCCCGAGCGACGACGAAGTGACCCCGGCCTGTCCTCCCCCACCGGAGACGGACCCGAGTCCACTGCGGCTGGAGGATCCGGACCTCTCGGCGCCGCAGGCGGCGGAGCCGAGCCAGCCCATCCCGAACATGGAGCCAGCCGATGCGAAGCAATGAAAGTCGGAGCTGTGTCGAGAGACCGTCCTGGAAGAACCGCGGTCCGGGCTGCAGCCGATTCCAGCGTCCTCGTCAACGGACCAGGCCGACATCGGTGGAATCACATCAGACGCAGGTATGGAAAGCGTCCCTGCTCCCCTGACTATTCCTGCTCCCCCGACCGATCCTGCTCCCGCGACAGCTCCCCGGCCCGACAATAACCACGTTTTTACCGCTGAACTAGTGATACTGACCCTGGGCACCATGGAGAAGCTGGTGCCTCCGCTACCAACCACGATGGGAGAACCGCTGGAAGTGAGCTCCGAGGGGGTGACCTTCCAATGGGATGCCCCGCGGATCAGGCCAGACG
Source organism: Ranitomeya variabilis (assembly GCF_051348905.1). Taxonomy (NCBI): domain Eukaryota; kingdom Metazoa; phylum Chordata; class Amphibia; order Anura; family Dendrobatidae; genus Ranitomeya; species Ranitomeya variabilis. The sequence goes on from NC_135233.1 coordinate 116,403,053, forward strand.
GGGCCAGGCAGGAGGGCCTCAGCATTGCTGCACTCACCTGGGAACAGTATAAACAATGCTTAATTCGACAATGGCAAAACCGGGGGGAGACAGAACCACATGACCAACAGAGAGTACCGAGACCGAAGATTGAACATAACGAGGAACTCGGTCAGGCAGGGGACTGTACTAGCCTTTCACCCGAAGCGGGGTTGGGGCTCCATACAAGAACCGGGACTGCCGACTGAAATCTTCTTTACCAGCTACAATGTGAAAACCCCAACTCGTAACCGATATGACCATCAGCTACCATGCAGAGGGGACCAGGTGACCTACACCCACCACCGGAGTGCGCAGGGGTGGTGTGCTCGAGACGTCCAACGATGCGAGCCGGCAGTAGGGCCACCTGTTGTCCCGACCATGACTAGTCCGGATTTGACCAACGCCACTACTGTTGCCACGGTGTGTATTATCGCCGCTACTGAACTTGCAACTACAGCCAACATTCGAATTCAGACACCGGGCGATGTGACCGTGCCTGAGAGACCAGCCCATCACATTGACTCTGCATCCACCGAGGACAGAGGGCCGCAGCGGTTGGCGAGTACTCGCCATCCACTGATGCAGTGCAACCTTCAGTGAAGATAAACCTCGATACCACGAAAATGTATATAGATAACTGTTCGTTTTATGTGTTCCTGCTGCTACGACCCGACTAGGGTTAACTCTTAAAGGGATCCCTTAGTTTACCCGGGATCCCTATTTTTGCCTTTTTGTTTTGTTTTTGGTTATCACTGTTGAACAGAACTGCTGGATCATGAACACTGCATGATTACAAACTTATTGTAAATAGTTTGCACCTTCTTAAAGGTGCCCTCTACTGGTTTTACAAAAAAAGGACTCTTTGCGAAGAAACTGTTCCTGGAAACAGTACCGGAGTCCCTGCTGTACACGAACTTGCAGCTTGAGGAGCTGCACTACCTCCAAGAGACTTGGTTCTCTCTTAAAGGGAACGTTCTACCAATAGCACTTAAAGTATAATGATGCCTTAAAAGAAGTGGTAATAATGCTTGCATGTAAAAGTTATATGTAGTCAGTTAGTTGATTGTAGGAAATGTTTAATGATGTGTTAGAGAATGAGGACAGGAAGTGAACCCGTACGGGGTTAGTCGGTGAGTCCTCCTAGGAACCATACAGAGATGGCTCAGTGGTCTGAGAGAAGGTTGATAAGTTCTATACTGTGTATAGTAGTAGAAAGGCAGTAGGCCCAGACGAGGAACGAGGCGGTCCTGCAAAAGAGCGAGAAAGAGTAGGCCTGGGACAGATAGACAGGCGGTCCTGCGAATGTAAAGTTGGAAAATAAGGAAAAGTTGATTAGCATTATAGTGTTTTATAAGTAGGTCTTTAGTGGATTCGGCTCATACGTCCTTAAAGGCAATGTTAAATTAATGTTCAGAAATTGCACTAAGTAGAATACCCGGTTGGGTAAGAGAAGTTATTTATAGTATGTTATTTAAAGTATTAAACCATGTTTGTAACGTTCAAGTGTCCTCACCTCCCATAAAGGGAAGCTCTGTTAAAAATTTATTTGTTATTGCATTTCAAAATTGTATGTCTTTTTGCTGACATGTATTGTTGTTTTCTTCCCAGTCCGGGAGTACTGGATTTAACCGGGGGGGAGTGCAGCGCCCCAGAGTCCTGTTCGTTGCAGTACTGTTGCTCCTCCGCTAAGGGGGGCTGTTGTGAATTTGGTTTCTGGGCTCCCCCGGTGGTCACTGGTGGTACTGAACTTGTGTGCTTCATCGCCTCTGTTCACCTGTTTCCATCAGGATGTGGGAGTTGTCTATTTAGCCTTGCTCCTCAGTCATTTCTATGCCGGCCAACAATGTTACCAGAAGCCTTTCTGTTGCATGTTCCTGCTCCTAGACTACTATCAGCTAAGTTGGACTTGTAGTCCTAAGTTTGTTTTGCATTTTTGTTCCAGTTCTCTGTGATTGTTAATTTCTGAGGCTGGAAGCTCTTGTGAACTGAAATTGCCACTCTGGTGTCATGAGTTGATATTAGAGTCTTAAAGTAATTTCAGGATGGTGATTTGAAAGGGTTTTCAGCTGACTGTAAAGTTCCCTTTTCTGTCTTCCTACTATCTAGTAAGCGGACCTCAATTTGCTAAACCTATCTTCATACTTCGTATGTCAATTTCCTCTGAAATCACCGACAATATATGTGGGGGCTACTGTCTGCCTTTTGGGGAAAATTTCTCTAGAGGTAAGCCAGGTCTGTATTTTCCTCTGCTAGGGTCAGTCAGTTCTCCGGCTGGCGCTGGGCGTCTAGGGATAAAACGTAGGCACGCTACCCGGCCACTGTTATTTGTGCGGTAGGTTTAGCTCACAGTCAGCTCGAGTTCCCATCTTCCAAGAGCTAGTCCTTTTTGTATGCTTAACTACGTTCTCTTGCCATTGAGAACCATGACAGTTTGGCCGGCCAAGGGTTAAAATTATTGGCAGAAGAAAGGAGAGAAAAGAAGTCTGCAGAGAATTTTTTTTTTTTTTTTCCCTGAGTTTGCTCATTAGTTTATTCACTAGCATCTCTGCTTTCTGCAGCCTTCGTCTCTCTCTCCTTCTAATCCTTGAATGGTTCTGATTTCACCTGATGAAAATGGATCCTCAGAGTTTAGCTACAGGTCTGAACAATCTCGCTATGAAGGTTCAAAGTTTACAGGATTTTGTAATTCATGCTCCTATATCTGAACCTAGAGTACCTTTGCCTGAATTTTTCTCCGGGGATAGATCTCGCTTCCAGAATTTCAAACATAATTGTAAATTATTTTTGTCTCTGAGATCTCGCTCCGCTGGAGATCCTGCACAGCAGGTCAGGATTGTAATATCCTTGCTCCGGGGCGACCCTCAGGATTGGGCATTTGCTTTGGCACCAGGGGATCCTGCGTTGCTCAATGTGGATGCGGTTTTCCTGGCTTTGGGGTTGCTTTATGAGGAACCTCATTTAGAGATTCAGGCTGAAAAAGCCTTGATGGCCCTGTCTCAAGGGCAAGATGAGGCTGAAATATACTGCCAAAAATTTCGTAAGTGGTCTGTGCTTACTCAGTGGAATGAGTGCGCCCTGGCGGCGAATTTCAGAGAGGGCCTCTCTGATGCCATTAAAGATGTTATGGTGGGGTTCCCTGTGCCTGCAGGTCTGAATGAGTCCATGACTATGGCTATTCAGATTGATCGGCGTTTGCGGGAGCGCAAACCTGTGCACCATTTGGCGGTGTCTACTGAGAAGGCGCCAGAGATTATGCAATGTGATAGAATTCTGTCCAGAAGCGAACGACAGAATTTTAGGCGAAAAAATGGGTTATGCTTCTATTGTGGCGATTCAACTCATGTTATATCAGCATGCTCTAAACGTACTAAGAAGGTTGATAAGTCTGTTTCAATTGGTACTTTACAGTCCAAGTTTATTCTATCTGTGACCCTGATTTGCTCTTTATCGTCTATTACCGCGGACGCCTATGTCGACTCTGGCGCCGCTTTGAGTCTTATGGATTGGTCCTTTGCCAAACGCTGTGGGTTTAATTTAGAGCCTTTGGAAGTTCCTATACCTCTGAAGGGTATTGACTCCACGCCATTGGCTAGTAATAAACCACAATACTGGACACAAGTAACTATGCGTATTAATCCGGATCACCAGGAGATTATTCGCTTCCTTGTGTTGTATAATCTACATGATGTGTTGGTGCTTGGATTGCCATGGCTGCAATCTCATAACCCAGTCCTCGACTGGAAAGCAATGTCTGTGTTAAGCTGGGGATGTCAGGGGACTCATGGGGACGTACCTTTGGTTTCCATTTCGTCATCTATTCCCTCTGAGATTCCGGAATTTTTATCTGATTATCGTGACGTTTTTGAGGAGCCTAAACTTGGTTCACTACCTCCGCACAGAGATTGCGATTGTACAATAGATCTGATTCCGGGCAGTAAGTTTCCAAAGGGTCGTTTATTTAATCTATCTGTGCCTGAACACGCTGCTATGCGGGAATATATTAAGGAGTCCTTGGAAAAGGGACATATTCGTCCTTCGTCATCTCCCTTAGGAGCCGGTTTTTTCTTTGTATCTAAAAAAGATGGCTCTTTGAGGCCGTGTATTGATTATCGGCTTTTGAATAAAATCACGGTTAAATATCAGTATCCTTTGCCACTGCTTACTGATTTGTTTGCTCGAATAAAGGGGGCCAAATGGTTCTCTAAGATTGATCTTCGTGGGGCGTATAATTTAGTGCGAATTAAGCAGGGGGATGAGTGGAAAACCGCATTTAATACGCCTGAGGGCCATTTTGAGTATTTAGTAATGCCTTTTGGTCTGTCAAATGCCCCTTCAGTCTTTCAGTCTTTTATGCATGACATTTTCCGTGAATATTTGGATAAATTTATGATTGTGTATCTGGATGATATTTTGATTTTTTCGGACGACTGGGACTCTCATGTCCAACAGGTCAGGAGGGTTTTTCAGGTTTTGCGCTCTAATTCCTTGTGTGTAAAGGGTTCTAAGTGCGTCTTTGGGGTTCAAAAGATTTCGTTTTTGGGGTACATTTTTTCCCCCTCTTCCATTGAGATGGACCCTGTCAAGGTTCAGGCTATTTGTGATTGGACGCAACCCTCTTCTCTTAAGAGCCTTCAGAAGTTTTTGGGCTTTGCTAATTTTTATCGTCGATTTATAACTGGTTTTTCTGATGTTGCTAAACCGTTGACTGATTTGACTAAGAAGGGTGCTGATGTTGCTGATTGGTCCCCTGCTGCTGTGGAGGCCTTTCGGGAGCTTAAGCGCCGCTTTTCTTCCGCCCCTGTATTGCGTCAGCCTGATGTTACTCTTCCTTTTCAGGTTGAGGTCGACGCTTCAGAAATCGGAGCTGGGGCGGTTTTGTCGCAGAAAAGTTCCGACTGCTCCGTGATGAGACCTTGCGCGTTCTTTTCTCGTAAATTTTCGCCCGCTGAGCGAAATTATGATATTGGTAATCGGGAGCTCTTGGCTATGAAGTGGGCTTTTGAGGAGTGGCGTCATTGGCTTGAGGGGGCTAGACATCAGGTGGTGGTATTGACTGACCACAAGAATTTGATTTATCTTGAGTCTGCCAGGCGCCTGAATCCTAGACAGGCGCGCTGGTCGTTATTTTTCTCTCGGTTTAATTTTGTGGTTTCTTACCTACCGGGTTCTAAAAATGTGAAGGCGGATGCCCTTTCTAGGAGTTTTGAGCCTGATTCCCCTGGTAATTCTGAACCTACAGGTATCCTTAAGGATGGAGTGATATTATCTGCTGTTTCCCCAGACTTGCGACGGGTCTTGCAGGAGTTTCAGGCGGATAGACCTGATCGTTGCCTGCCTGGTAGAATGTTTGTTCCTGATGATTGGACCAGTAGAGTCATCTCGGAGGTCCATTCTTCTGCGTTAGCTGGTCATCCTGGAATCTTTGGTACCAGGGATTTGGTGGCTAGGTCCTTCTTGTGGCCTTCCCTGTCGCGAGATGTGCGAGGTTTTGTGCAGTCTTGTGATGTTTGTGCTCGGGCCAAGCCTTGTTGTTCTCGGGCTAGTGGATTGTTGTTATCTTTGCCTATTCCGAAGAGGCCTTGGACTCACATCTCCATGGATTTTATTTCTGATCTCCCTGTTTCTCAGAAGATGTCTGTCATCTGGGTGGTGTGTGACCGTTTCTCTAAGATGGTCCATTTGGTCCCCTTGCCTAAATTGCCTTCCTCATCCGAGCTGGTTCCTCTGTTTTTTCAAAATGTGGTTCGCTTGCACGGTATTCCGGAGAATATCGTGTCTGACAGGGGAACCCAATTCGTGTCTAGATTTTGGCGAGCGTTCTGTCTTTTTCGTCTGCTTTCCATCCTCAGACTAATGGCCAGACCGAGCGAACTAATCAGACCTTGGAGACTTATTTGAGGTGTTTTGTGTCTGCGGATCAGGATGATTGGGTTGCCTTTTTGCCATTGGCGGAGTTTGCCCTCAATAATCGGGCTAGTTCTGCCACCTTGGTTTCTCCTTTCTTCTGTAATTCGGGGTTTCATCCTCGTTTCTCTTCCGGTCAGGTGGAGTCTTCGGATTGTCCTGGAGTGGATGCTGTGGTGGAGAGGTTGCATCAGATTTGGGGGCATGTGGTGGACAATTTGAAGTTGTCCCAGGAGAAGACTCAGCATTTTGCCAACCGCCGTCGTCGTGTTGGTCCTCGTCTTTGTGTTGGGGACTTGGTGTGGTTGTCTTCTCGTTTTGTCCCTATGAAGGTTTCTTCTCCTAAGTTTAAGCCTCGGTTCATCGGCCCGTACAAGATATTGGAGATTCTTAACCCTGTGTCCTTTCGTTTGGACCTCCCTGCATCTTTTTCTATTCATAATGTCTTCCATCGGTCATTGTTGCGCAGGTATGAAGTACCGGTTGTGCCTTCCGTTGAGCCTCCTGCTCCGGTGTTGGTTGAGGGTGAGTTGGAGTACGTTGTCGAGAAGATCTTGGACTCCCGTGTTTCCAGACGGAGACTTCAGTATCTGGTCAAGTGGAAGGGCTACGGTCAGGAGGATAATTCTTGGGTGACTGCCTCTGATGTTCATGCCTCCGATTTGGTCCGTGCCTTTCATAGGGCTCATCCTGATCGCCCTGGTGGTTCGGGTGAGGGTTTGGTGCCCCCTCCTTGAGGGGGGGGTACTGTTGTGAATTTGGTTTCTGGGCTCCCCCGGTGGTCACTGGTGGTACTGAACTTGTGTGCTTCATCGCCTCTGTTCACCTGTTTCCATCAGGATGTGGGAGTTGTCTATTTAGCCTTGCTCCTCAGTCATTTCTATGCCGGCCAACAATGTTACCAGAAGCCTTTCTGTTGCATGTTCCTGCTCCCAGACTACTATCAGCTAAGTTGGACTTGTAGTCCTAAGTTTGTTTTGCATTTTTGTTCCAGTTCTCTGTGATTGTTAATTTCTGAGGCTGGAAGCTCTTGTGAACTGAAATTGCCACTCTGGTGTCATGAGTTGATATTAGAGTCTTAAAGTAATTTCAGGATGGTGATTTGAAAGGGTTTTCAGCTGACTGTGAAGTTCCCTTTTCTGTCTTCCTACTATCTAGTAAGCGGACCTCAATTTGCTAAACCTATCTTCATACTTCGTATGTCAATTTCCTCTGAAATCACCGACAATATATGTGGGGGCTACTGTCTGCCTTTTGGGGAAAATTTCTCTAGAGGTAAGCCAGGTCTGTATTTTCCTCTGCTAGGGTCAGTCAGTTCTCCGGCTGGCGCTGGGCGTCTAGGGATAAAACGTAGGCACGCTACCCGGCCACTGTTATTTGTGCGGTAGGTTTAGCTCACAGTCAGCTCGAGTTCCCATCTTCCAAGAGCTAGTCCTTTTTGTATGCTTAACTACGTTCTCTTGCCATTGAGAACCATGACAGGGGGCTATGGTACGTCTGATGGCACTGAAGGAGTTCACCTGACCAGGTATCACAGACACCAATACACTTCACAGTCTGGCCTCCAGGGGGAGCTAAGGGCGCTATGTATTAGGCCACTCCTCACAATGTGGTAAAACTGGGGGTTAGATAGGAAGTTAGATAGAAAGCTGACTGGGTTGGAACCAGGCAACATCCTGTGGCAGAGGGTGTTGCGGGGGAAGATTCAGGGGGGTTCCTGTCAGGGGTGGGATCCTGACAGAGGCCTAGTAAACAGAAAGGACGTTACGGGGCCGCGCCTGCACTTCATCGCGGCGGTACCCTAAGAAAGGACAAGAAGCGAAGTTTATTGTGAAGAGTGAGAAACGAGATCAAAGCAATAAGGAGAAACGCCAGTAGGAGTCGTGCTGTAAGACCGAGGCAACATCCTACTGAGGCGCGTAGCCGGTGGCCGGAAACGCCGAGGAAGTATTAGGCTCCAAGCAATACTTCAAACCAACGGCAGGACAGTCAGTTATAGGCGGGCTGTCTCACCTAAAATCACCTAAGCAGACATAGGGGGCAACAGTGGGAGAGGGGCGACTCTAGGGTCCCGGAAGAACTCCAGGCCTACCCGTCATACGGGTGCGTCCTAGCCATATCATCTGGGGAACGGAGAAGAACATCAGAAGCAGTTGTGAGGGAACATCAGAAACAGACACAACAGTTGTGAGGACTATCCCGTGAGCTCAGAAGGGAAGGACTACAACACACAAGCGCTAGAAGGAAGGCACAGATTTCCACCTGCAAAGGGAACTCTGGAGGTGCCATCGGACCGGCCGGTCTCAGACAGCCCTGTTAACCGTACTCTGGACTGAGGATCCTGAAGCCTTCAGTAAAGAGGTAAAGATACTGCACCCCTGTGTCCTCGTTATTCATCGCGACCTGCACCACACACCACCATTCACACCTTTCATTGGACGCCCCTCAGCAGGGTCACGGACCGGGTCTAGCCACCGTGACAACCCCAGAACTGAGACAGAGAGGCCCGGTACCGGGTACCCCTCGGCCCTGCGGCAGTGGGGGCGCTCCAGCGACAGGTGAGATGCACGACTTCCAAAATAGAGCGACAGGCGAGATGCACAACCGCCAAAATAGAGCGACAGGCGAGATGCACGACCGCCAAAATAGAGGGACAGGCGAGATGCACGACCGCCAAAATAGAGCGACAGGCGAGATGCACGACCGCCAAAATAGAGCGACAGGCGAGATGCATGACCGCCAAAATAGAGCGACAGGTGAGATGCATGACTGCCAAAATAGAGCGATAGGCGAGAAGCACGACCACCAAAATAGAGCAACAGGCGAGATGCACGACCGCCAAAATAGAGCGACAGGCGAGACGCCCGACTGTCAAAATAGAGCGACAGGTGAGACGCGCGACTGCCAAAATAGAGCGACAGGTGAGACGCCTGACCGCCAAAATAGAGTGACAGATGAGACGCCCGGCTGCCAAAATAGCGCGACAGGTGAGACGCCCGACTGCCAAAATAGAGCGACAGGTGAGACGCCTGACCGCCAAAATAGAGTGACAGATGAGACGCCCGGCTGCCAAAATAGAGCGACAGGTGAGACGCACGACTGCCAAAACAGTGCAACAGGTGGGACGCCCAACCACCAAAATAGAGCGACAGGTGAGACGCCCAACCGCCAAAATAGAGTAGCAGATGAGATGCCCGACTGCCAAAATAGAACAACAGGTGAGACACCCGACCGTCAAAATAGAGCGACAGGTGAGACGCCCGACCGCCAAAATAGAGTGACAGGTGAGACACCCGACCTCCAAAATAGAGCGACAGGTGAGACGCCCGACTGCCAAAATAGAGCAACAGGCGAGACGCCCTACTGCCAAAATAGAGCAACAGGCGAGACGCCTGACTGCAAAAATAGAGCAATAGGTGGGACGCCCGACTGTCAAAATAGAGCGACAGATGAGACACCCGACCATCAAAATAGAGAGACAGGTGAGACGCCCGACTGCCAAAATAGAGCGACAGGTGAGATGCCCGACTGCCAAAATAGAGCGACAAGTGAGACGCCCGACCCCTAAAATAGAGTAACAGGTGAGACACCCAACCACCAAAATAGAGCTACAGGCGAGACACCCGACCGCCAAAATAGAGTAGCAAGTGAGACGCCCGACTGCCAAAATAGAGTAGCAGGTGAGATGCCTGACCGCCGCTTCATTCATTCCCTCTGGGGCCACCAAGAAAAGCCGAGCTGCCCTGTGTACTGTGGATGAACTTAGGCTATGTTTCCACAGTCAGGAAACATTCAGGATTTGCTGCGGATTGGATGGTGCGTACAGCCGCAGCATCCAGATGTTACAGCGTAGTGGAGGGGATTTTATGAAATCCCGTCTCCAATATGCATGCAGGGCCGCATCCGGACATGCGGCGCGTCTTTCTAGACCGCAGCATGTCTATCTTGCGGAGACGCTCCGTATCAGCAAGATAAGTAACCCGGTCTATGAATACGATGCAGTGATTCCACATGTGTTCAGTGAACACACACGGAATCACTGGGCGTACACCAGGGGACGGCGCTTTGAGTGGAGCCAGGTATCCTCTGCGTCCAAACCGCAGAGCTTCCGGACCAAGGAAACATACGGGTTATACATTCCATCTAGACCAGAGAATATATCCCGTGCAGTGACTATCCAGAGACCTGGGGATATCGGTCATCTTGGGAAATCTTCTGCGCTACCTCGTCCAAACGGTTTACACTCCGCTAGGTAGGCACACTACTGACTTTATCTCACTCTTGTGTTATTTTGGTGAAGTCCTGCTACAGAATATTTTGTCCTGACTCTTGTTGCATCTAATTAGCGCATTTACCATTGTTTATTTTGTGGCTCCCAAGCCATATTTAACCTGCTTTATTATAGAGTCCAAAATGGTGCTGCATAGAAAACAAAAGAAAGTCCTAAATCCACTACCAGGATTCAGTAAACTCACTGATGAGTGGTTGGCTCATCAGTATTTGTACGTGTGTTACCTCCATATTTTTTAAGTGTGTTTGCTGTATTTTGCATTAGTTTCTGAGATCCGGGTGGGTAAATGCTGTTGCTTTTTTTTCCTGTTTTAATGCTTAATTTGGGGGGGGGGATTTTAATTCCAATTTCTGTGGCTTTGCTTTTAATTTTAGTCTAGGGACCCGCAAGTATGAGGACCCTTGATTTAGGTTGCGAACTGGCGTATTTTGGTCACACTATCGACCAATACTTCATACATTATATATATTTTTTGCACTTTGCAATTTTATTCAGGGTGCAGCCAAAGCCAGCAATGTTGGCCTTGTAAACTAGGGTGTCTGTCCTCATGGGGTGTACTTAGTGCTGGTCAGCTCGCATAAGGCTGGTTTCAGATTTGCTTTCCTGTGCGCTGTGGATGGCAGTGTACTTCCTCCTTGCTTCCGTGAAGCTCCGCCCAGGCTCCGCATGCTGCCGAAATGCAAGTCTGAAACCAGCCTAAGGCTACTTTCACACTAGCGTTTTTTTGCATACGTCGCAATGCGTCGTTTTGGCGAAAAAGCGCATCCTGCAAAGTTGTCTGCAGGATGCGTTTTTTCCCCATAGACTAACATTAGCGACGCATTGCGACGTATTGACACACGTCGCAACTGTCGTGCAACGTCTGCGTCATGTTGTGGCGGACCGCCGGCAGCAAAAACGTTACATGTAACATTTTTTGGTGCCGACGGTCCGCCATTTCCGACCGCGCATGCGTGGCCGGAACTCCGCCCCCACCTCCCCGTACCTCACAATGGGGCAGCGGATGCGTGGAAAAACAGCATCCGCTGCCCCCGTTGTGCGGCGCTTGCACAGTATGCGTCGGGCCGACGCAGCGCGACGGCCCCGTACCGATGCTAGTGTGAAAGTAGCCTAAGCTAATAGTATGGGTGATACTAATAGGCTGTAAGCCAGACACTCTGCATTACCTGTGTGTGACCAGCGCCCCCTATACAAGCTTTTTTGTGTGCAATTTTAACACTAGGCAATCACCTCCTCCATAGATTGGTAGGTTGTGAGTTGTTGTCTTAGGCTAGGTTCACATTGCATTAACAGCAGCCTGTTCAACACATGCGTTAACGGGCTGCTGTTAACGCAAGTGCCGACATGACATCGCGCTAGCGCAGATAGAGCTAGCAGATGCTCTATCTGCCCTAGCAGTGACGGAACGGGAAACGCTACAGCCCGCGTCCCAGGGTCCGTCACTCAATGACGGAAAATCGCTAGCGCATGCCCATTGTGGGCGTGCGCTCGCAATGCGTCATACATTGGACTTAATGGCGGCGTTATCGGACTGCGTTACACCGCATTATGCGTATGAACCAAGCCTTATCAGTATTTTGCACCTGGTTTGCCTCCGTCTTTTTTACGTGCGTTAGTTCTGTGACCTGGGCTGGTAAATACTGCTGCCTTGTTTGCTGTGTTAATTCTTACATTTTTGGAGCAGTATGAGTTCCTCTTTCTGTGACTTTGCTAAAAATGTTGGTCCCTCAGCATTTCTACTTACATTCGGGCAGGCAGTACATTTTTGATAAATTGGAGGATATTATTTCTACTTATATTGTGTTATGTTATTGTATCGATTATCACTATCTGTAAACGGGTGAAAAAAGTTCCATGATACTGAGAGCCAAAAGTACCGAGCATAAAAACAGCTGATAAAGAATAAAGCAATTACTGTGCAATGGACTTAGCAATAGTGCAAAAGATCTAGGAAAGAGGACTTTAGATGGAGGGCAAATGGTGACACTTAACCTGATAACGAAAAACATTTTCAAGGAATGAATTCAGCTGGATCCAGGCTTGAGCTGTGTCTATGTACTTAGCCCTGCGTCCACACTTTCATATGCGGCACCCCAGGGTCCTGGTCGTCGCAGTGGTATTGCTTTTCTCTCGGGGAGAGTGATGCTAGTTTGGAGGCAAAGAAGGATAACTGCATCCAGGTATCACAAACATGCAACACATTTTACACTCCAGACCACCAGGGGGAGCTTCTGCTCCTATTTATAAGGTCATTCCCCATATATATATAACTGATAGTCTGTAGGGAAAGTGAGTTAGTTCTTGGCAGAGCTCCAGACAGGAGTTCTGTTAGTACCAGACCACAGTCTGAGGAGGATAGAAGGTTAAAGGAGCTGTGCATGCCCTCAGAGCTGCAGCTCCCAGAAAGAGACATTGAAACACAGAATTGTATTGCAGTGAGCGTGAAGGAAGTCGAAGCAAAGGAGAGGATACCAGAAGGGGATCAACCCCGCTCAAGCTGTCTCCTTCTGAGGCGCAAAACCCCAATAGCCAGAAAACTGAGGAAGTAAGGACCTCTACACCTTATTTCAGAGACTGACAGGACAGCTAATTGCAGGTTATCTGTCCGCATGTACACCCAGGAGGCACGGTGACACCTACAGAGCCGGGTTATCTAAGAGACCCTATAAACAGGCTCAAGTCACCAGTCATACAGGTATTGTCCTATCCTATATGGGGGACAGAGAGAACGAAACACCGCATCTGTGAGACCCTTATGTGAAGCCTTAGGCAGTAAGGGACTACACCACCGCAGCGCAAGGGAAGGCTACTTATTTCCACCTGGACAAGGGGACTCTGGACTTGCCTCCAAACCGGCCGGACTCTGCCTGCCCTGTGATCTGGTGCCATGGACTGTGGATGCTGAAGTCTTCAGTAAAGGTAAAGAGACTGCAACCTTGTGTCCTCGTTCTTCACTGCGCCTCTCACCATCCTACCATCTACACACTGGGAAGCCCTGGGGACATACTTCACCCGTGGGAAGGTATACCATCTAGCTGCCATAACATCACCCCAGCTGACCCATTAAAGCAGCTTTGGTCGCCCTGACCGAATACCACAGGTGGCGTCACGAACATTCCCCTTAAAGACCTTTCCCCTTTTATACGGACGTCCCAGGGCCACGGACCGGGTCAGCCACCGTGACATCCCCCTGTGAACTGCAGGACCCGGTACCAAGTACCCCACAGCCCTTGGGGGGCGATCCACATACAGTACCCATGAGGCCAGTTAGATAAATGGAGCAACAATATTAAACATGAAACCATACAAATATAAAGTGGCTTGCAAAAGTATTCACCCGCTTGGCATTTTCCGTATTTTGCTATCTCACAACCTGGAATTTCGCTGGTTAACTTGAGAGTTTGCATCAGTTCATGTAAAGAACATGCCTACAACTGTGACCATTTTAGTTTTCATTCTATTGTGAAGCAAACAACAAATAGGAGTAAATGACTGAAAACATCAGTGTGCATAACTGTTCACCCCTCTAAAGTCAGTATTTTGTAGAGCCTCCTTTTGCGGCAATTACAGCTGCAAGTTGCTTTAAATAAGTGTCACGATCTATGTTTGGATTCATGGCAGCACTGGTTCCTCTATGTTTTAACGTAGATTTTTTCCTTCCAGGACCAGCGGGGGCCTAATGTTAATTTCCCTTGCAGGCAATCTGTTAACTGCAGAGTGGTTAGGGCATCTGATGTGGGTGGTGACCACTCCCACCTTCCTTTAAATGGTCACCTGAGGCATCAGCTGACTGTTGGTGATAGAGTTATTCTATGGAGTCCAGCCGTTCAGTTGCAGCTCTCTGGTGTCAGCTACTTCTGGAGTCCTGTTTCGGTGTCATCTGCGATGTGAAGCTTGGTAGTGGAGTCTGGAAGCTAAGTGGTGTGTTTTCCCTCATCTGCCTCATGTTTGTCATTGTGCCCTGTGTTGTTCCATGTGCATTGGTGAGGCTAGTGCCCTTGCCGGCCAGTGCACTAGCAAGGGCAGTGCTAGGTGACAGCGAGGGACGAGGTTCCTGATGGCAGTGGAGGGGAAGTACCCACTTAGGGCATTAGGGGAGTGCAGGGACAGGCTCAGGTTTGAGCAAGAGGTGTCCATCCCTCATTTCTGTATCAGTAGGGCCTTCCTCTTCCCATTTCCTTCCAGTTGTGTGTTTGTTATGAAGTCCGCTGACCGACATCCCTGTTGGGTCGCTGTATTTCGTGACAATAAGTCTCTATGAGCTTTCCACATCTTGCCATTTGCATTTTTGTCCATACCTCAAGGCAAAACTGCTCTAGCTCCTTGAATTTAGATAGTTTCCTCTGGTGAACAGTAATCTTCAAGTCTGATCACAGATTCTCAATTGAATTAAGGCCTGGGCTTTGACTAGACCACTCCAAAACATTTACATGTTTCCCCTTAAATCACTCGAGTGTTGCTTTGGCAGTATTCTTTTTGGTCATTGTCTTGTTGGAAGGTGAACCTCTGTCCCAGTCTCAAATCACTGACAGGCAAGCAGGTTTTGCTGAAGAATATTTCGCATTATCTATCTTCCCCCTCGACTCAGACCATTTTCCCTGTCCCTGCTGCCGAAAAATATCACCACAACATTACGCTGCCATCACCATGTTTCACTAAGGGGATGGTATTTTTGGGGTGATGAGCTGTGTTGGTTTGGTGCCAGACATAGTGTTTACCTTTGTGGCCAAAAAGTTCAATTTTGTTCTCATCCGACCACAGTACCTTCCTCCATACATATGGAGAGTCTGCCATGTGTCTTTTGGCAAACTCAAAACGAGCCTTACAATTTTTGTGTGTAAGTGAAGGCATTTTTCTGCCCACTGGTTCATAAAGGTCATGTCTATGGCGTGTACGGCTTATTCTGGTCGTATGGACAGATACTCCAGTCTGCTTGATTCTGCATCGCTTTCAGGGTTACCTTTGGTCTCTGTGCTGCCTCTCTGATTAATGCCCTCCTTTCCCGGGCTGAGAGTTTTGGTGGGCGGCCCACTCTTGACAGATTTGTTTTGGTACCATGTTCTTTCCATTTGATGGTGCTCCTGGGGATCATCAGAGATTGGTATATATATATATTTTTTTTATAACCCAACCCTGACTTGTACTTCTCAACAACTTTGTCCCTGACTTGTTTGGAGATCTCCTTGGTCTTCATGGTGTTTGGATAGTGCTGCCTCTTGCTTAATGGTGTTGCAGCCTCTGTGTCCTTTCAGAAAAGGTGTGTATATACTGACCAGGGCTGGCGTCAGCACCCGGGCATGTGCCGGGGCAGTGGCGAGATGGGGGGGCCATTCATGGGGCTTGCATCTGCCGTAATTACACGGGATATTTTTGTTACCCAGGGAAACCCTTTGAACAAATTGTAGACATTTGTCCACCAAAGTAGGGAATGAGTAGACAAGGAATTTAGAGTTAGTTGTCCTTCTAAGTGGCCTCTTAATTTGTACTGATTCTCCAGTATATCCCATTGGAGGTCTCTTATGTGTAGTTGGGCCCACTGTACCACCGGTAAACAAGCTGAGAGGGAGCCCAATAGTTACATTGCCTTCCTTACCGTCATGGAGGGATTTTGTAAGGTTTTTGTTACAATGTGTAAAATATTTTGTGTTTTGCGTGTTAGAAGGCGGCATTCTTGTTTTTGTCAGTCCAGTGTTAGGCCTAGAAATTCTTGAATACTGCTGGGTTCCAATCTTTATTTTTCTACGTTTAGGAGCCATCCTAGATTTTCCAGGGTTCTCATTAAACTGTCTCTTTGGACTCTGCAGTTCTCGACTGAGTAGCTCACTATTAGCAGATCGTCTGTATGGAATAATTAGAATATCTTGTTCCCTCAGGTGGGCCATTATTTCTGCTACTAATTTTGTAAACACCCGGGGGGCTATCGCTATTCCGAACGGAAGAGCCCTGTATTGGAGCCCTGTATTGGAATTCTTCCACCTCCCCTTTTATAACGATCGCTAGAGGAATTTCCGTTATTCCTTGTGGACAGGTACATGGTAATATGCATCTCTGAGGTCTAATACCATCATAAAGCATCCCGGAAACAGTATCTTTCTCGCGGATCTTATTGATACCATCTTGAATTTTTGGTTTCGGACATAGTTGTTTAATTTCCATGGGTTTATTATTGTCCGATATGTACCGTCTGATTTCGGTACCAGGAATAGCGGGGAGTAAAACCCTTTTCCCCTTTTGTGAGGTGGAACATGCTGTAGGACCGCTTTCTCTACTAGATTTAAGACCTCGTTTTCTAATGCCATTGTTCTTTTGTGGAAGACCTTAGTGGACTTATGATGTAGTTTTGAGGGGGAAAGGAGGAGAAATCTATTTTCAACCCTGATCTGATCAGACCTAGGATCCAAGGGTTGTTTGATATCTTTTCCAAGGCCGGGAGGAAAAGGGTTAATCTTCCCCCCACCCTGGGGAGACAGTCACTTTTGGGATTTTTTTATCTCGGGAGGAGATGCCGAAGAGAAATTTCCTGTCCTTCTTCTGTCCTTCTTCCCATCTATTTTGTTCCCTTAGGGGTCTCCTACGGAAGAATTTCTTATTCCGAAAGGACCGTTGGTATTGTGTTGGCCCTAGGTTCGGGAATCCTTTCTATCTCCTGCTGTCCCAGCGGTGGGGGCCCCAAGAACTGGATCAGCCGTGGCAGGAGCCTCCTCTGCCGGAACCCGACTGACCGGCCCTGGTCTCTTCATCCAGATGACAACTTCGTGCAGGTACCGCACTGAAGGTTCCCCATCAGGGACAGGAAACCAACTGATGCGAGGGAGAGGTACCTCTCTTTTAGGCTACTTTCACATTAGCGTTTGAATCTGCAGCGTTTAATCCGCAAACGCAAGGACACGAAAAACGCATGAAAACGCGTGTAAACGCAGCGTTTTTAAAACGCTTACGGTTAGCGCATGCGTCGTTAAAACGCAGCGTTTACATGCTTTTGCTTGCGTTTTCTATGCGTTTGCGTTTTTTATGCGCATGTCGCAAAATTTTACTAGAGAAAAATTCTAGATGAAAGAACCAGCCAATGGGACTACAGAGGGCGTGTATTATGTGAAATCTATATATAGACCCTAGGACAGCTGAAATCTTCAGATTTTGCTCCTGTGTCCTGTGAGAAGATGGATCTTCACATGGATAGCTATTACTTTAAACTGGATCTGAGCATCAAGATTTTTCTGGCATGTGCGTTTGCTTGGGAGCAACACCGAAACCGGGAAAGACAGAGAAGGACAAGGCGTAGGCGGTTTTGGCAACACCCCATTGTAGAACTGCGGGAGAGCCGTGGTACATATCACACCCTGTATGGCGAGCTCAATGAGAACCCAGAAAAATTCCCGGAATATACCAGGATGTCACAAGACTCTTTCCGGGATTTGCTTGATCGTGTCCAAGGAGCCATCCGGAGACAGGACACACAGCTCCGTAGAGCCATTCCACCAGCGGAACGTCTCCTGGTTACCTTAAGGTACGTAATAATTCTATACAAAAGCTAACCAAAATTTTTTGCAGGTCTGATGTTTTTTTGCCTATTTTGTAAATTATTTATTCTTCCTACAGATTTCTTGCAACTGGAGAGAGCTTGTCATCCCTTCATTTCCAGTACCGCCTTGGGATTTCCACGCTGTCCGGAATTGTTTTTGAAACCTGCCGGGCTTTATGGACCATTCTCCGTGAGGAATTTATACCCATACCCACGGAGGACATGTGGAAAGAAATTGCTGACAAATTTTGGACTGTTTGTGATTTTCCCAACTGTTTGGGTGCGGTGGATGGGAAGCACATCCGGATTACCAAACCAGCCAGAACGGGATCACAGTTCTTCAACTATAAAAAATATTTTTCAGTAGTTCTTATGGCAATAGCCGATGCGGACTGTCGCTTCATTGCTGTGGACATTGGTGCTTTTGGTCGTGGCAACGATTCACAGACTTTTAAAACCTCTGATATGGGCCGACGTGTTTATGGCAAAAATTTTAATTTCCCACAGCCACGACCACTCCCCTACACTCAAGGCCCACCGCTGCCATTTGTAATGGTTGGTGATGAGGCCTTTCAGATGAGTGAAAATCTCCTGAAGCCCTATTCAAGTCGGGACTTGAACCGCACAAAACGGATCTACAACTACAGACTAACCAGGGCACGCAGAACAGTAGAGTGTGCCTTTGGGATTATGGTGTCCAAATGGCGCATTCTAGCAACTGCAATAAATCTAAAAATGGAGACAGTAGATGAGGTAGTTAAAGCCTGTGTGGTTCTCCACAATTTCATTCTGGCTAAGGAGCGACCCACCATAGAACTAGATGAACCTGTTGCCAACCCTTTGCCTGATTACCGTCATCACC
The DNA here is from genome assembly GCF_051348905.1 of Ranitomeya variabilis. NCBI lineage: Eukaryota > Metazoa > Chordata > Amphibia > Anura > Dendrobatidae > Ranitomeya > Ranitomeya variabilis. Next base: position 116,421,653 of record NC_135233.1, read on the forward strand.
CGCTGCGGTCAACAGTTGAAGTAGGCCACATGCGGGACCAATTTGCAGCGTTTTTTGATTCTGACATTGGACGTGTGCCATGGCAGGACAATATGGTGTAAATGTACTGGTGGTTTCGGGTCTGCAAATTAATGTTGGGAATGTTAATGTTTTTTCAAATAAAATAATTGTGATTTACTTTCTTCACCATGTCTCCTATCTATTTCCTTAACAAACCACTTTGGGTTTTTGGGCTTAGGTTGTTGACGTGAGTCATGTCTTGGTTCACCATTAGCTATTTGCCGCAGACTGTATAGACGATGGCCGTTATTGTCGCAGTATTTGTCCAGTACTTAACATCAGTATTTGTAAGCCAAAACCAGGAGTGGTAGTTAAATGCTTAGTGGTGCATATCTGTTTAATGTACTTTTCCTCACATAGTTCCACTCCAGGTTTAGGCTTACAAATAGTGCTGTAAAATACAGAGCGAATACTGACAGTGTGACGGCAGCCTACACCAGAGATCTATAGTCATCAAGTCAGGTGTCTGAAATAATGAATTCATGATGCTATTTGCTCTTGAATTCATGTTTCCTGACACTTGTCCGGGTGAGTATAGATATGCCATGTATGACGTACATTGTTCTTTCACTGTGTGTGAAATATATGTATATGTACCAATAAGATAAAATGGAGGTAATACAATGCTTTTCTAAAATCAGCAGGTCAGGGGTCATAAATAATGTTTCTGATAAGACACGACCTGTTGAGTATAGTTGTGCTGTGTATTACCACCATTTTGTCTTCTGTGTGCGACCAAAAGTCACGGAGTAAACAGAAAGAACTGTTTTTGGAGAAAATACAAGTGTTTTTTTGGGGGCCAACCTCATATCTCTCAACCAAACACACCAAGCTTCAGTGTTCTGCTAAGTAGGTACTGGAGGTTGGAGGTGGCCCCCAAAAAAGTGTTTGACGCATAATTTGTTATTGGCGCATGCTGTGTGGTGATGGTGGCGAAATACACAATTAACCAAACCTTATTGGGGCAAAACACAGGTTTATTAAACACACACAAACCAAAAAATTAACTGCGCCTGCTTGGGGTTGAGTGACGATATTGTGGGGTGTTGAGTTGTGAGGTCTGGCTAATTACTGTAGCCGACATAGGGGTGGCAGGAGAAGGCGCTATGAAACTACTGGGGTCAGGATATTCAGGGATAGGGCTAGACACATGAGAGGGTTGAGACACACTGGAAGGGTGAGACAAACCAGACATTACAGACACATTGGGAGGTGAGGGGGGAGGGATAGCTATGGTTTTTTGTTTTTTTTTGCCTTTCCCCTTCCTTGTTTTGCGCGGGCACGTTGTCGTGGTGGCAGGGAACGCCAGGGCAGGGTCCGGCAATGGCAGTCTGGTAGTGGTGGCCAGTCTGGTAGTGGTGGTGCCAGAGAACGCCAGGGCAGGGTCCGGCAACGCCAGGGCAGGGTCCGGCAACGGCAGTCTGGTAGTGGTGGTGCCAGAGAACGCCAGGGCAGGGTCCGGCAACGGCAGTCTGGTAGTGGTGGTGCCAGAGAACGCCAGGGCAGGGTCCGGCAACGGCAGTCTGGTAGTGGTGGTGCCAGAGAACGCCAGGGCAGGGTCCGGCAACGGCAGTCTGGTAGTGGTGGTGCCAGAGAACGCCAGGGCAGGGTCCGGCAACGGCAGTCTGGTAGTGGTGGTGCCAGAGAACGCCAGGGCAGGGTCCGGCAACGGCAGTCTGGTAGTGGTGGCCAGTCTGGTAGTGGTGGTGCCAGGAAACACCAGGGCTTGGTCCGGCGGCGGCAGCATGCTGGTGGCAGTGGAGGAGGCCCAAGCAGGAGCAGCAGTTGTCATGGTGGTGGCGGTGGGCTGACCCACTGCACTGGGCATGGTGGTGGTGCTATAATACAGTCCGGAAGTGTTTGGAATGGAGGTGGCCGTGCAGTGGTATGCAGCAGATGTCGGCATTGTTGTGAAGCGTGACAGTGTGGGCACTGTTGGAAATGCCCCCACTGTCTGCTGAAAATACCGACTCTGCTGCATAGCCTGCACGTAAGCAGCATTGCAGGCCTGCATAACAGTAATCTGGAGCTCAGGACTAAGGTGTTCCGACATGCCCTGTTCTATCTGATTAAAAAAGTGATGTGCTGGCCTCTGGAGGTCGGCTTTCACTTGGGCAAGGGCTGTGGTTACCTCCTGGATACATTTGCTCATATGACGAATGGCAGTATCCAGTCGGTCACCCATCGCCTTGAGTCCCTCATGGAAGACCGAGCTCAAGTGCAAAAACTCGGGCATGAGTGACCTGTCCGCGGCCCTCTGCCGCTGCCGGGAGGAGCCCATAAAAAATTGGCTAGAGGCAGAGGACTGGGGAAGGGGAACATCTGATGGACCAGCTTCCTGGTCTCCAGGTTGTGTGGCAGGCCCACTTGCTGCAGCGCTGGAGGATGGCTGGGACGGGTCCGTGGCTGACTGATGAAGGACCGCTCCAGAACCTGGGCCAACAGTGGAGCTCCAAGTGCTGCGGAAAAAAAAAAAAAAAAAAATATTACAAAACATTTACAAAAAGATAACTGAACAGTTAGATACAGATAGGGAAAGGTCACACTACTATTTGTAGTGAATTTTACATCAGAATTTGTAAGCCAGGAGTTCAACAGTCGGAATAAAAATTTCAAAAAACAACATGCTATACTTCTGCATGCATCCACCAGTCCTTGGGGATTAAAAAAACTGAGGTAAACTATAAAGAGACGATGGAGACAATACAAGCCATATCTCTTTACAAGGTATTGGTAAGCCAAAACCTGGAGAGGAACTATGTGAGGGAAAGTATTCAAAGAACACGTACCCCACTGCTGCATCTATCAATCAATCAATCAAGGTTTCGGATTACAAATACTGATGGGAAATAAGAATTGACGACAGAGGACATACAAGCCACCTGTATACTCACCAGGACAAGTGTCAGGAAAAATGAATTGAGGAGCCATTGGCATCCTGAATTCATTATTTCTGACACCTAACTTGCTGAGTATAGATCTGTTGTGCAGGCTGCCGTCACACTCTCAGTATTTGATCAGTATTTCAAATCAGTATTGGTAAGCCAAAACCTGGAGAGGAACTGTGTGAGGGAAAGTATTCAAAGAACACGTACCCCACTGCTGCATCTATCAATCAATCAATCAAGGTTTCGGATTACAAATACTGATGGGAAATAAGAATTGACGACAGAGGACATACAAGCCACCTGTATACTCACCAGGACAAGTGTCAGGAAAAATGAATTGAGGAGCCATTGGCATCCTGAATTCATTATTTCTGACACCTAACTTGCTGAGTATAGATCTGTTGTGCAGGCTGCCGTCACACTCTCAGTATTTGATCAGTATTTCAAATCAGTATTGGTAAGCCAAAACCTGGAGAGGAACTGTGTGAGGGAAAGTATTCAAAGAACACGTACCCCACTGCTGCATCTATCAATCAATCAATCAAGGTTTCGGATTACAAATACTGATGGGAAATAAGAATTGACGACAGAGGACATACAAGCCACCTGTATACTCACCAGGACAAGTGTCAGGAAAAATGAATTGAGGAGCCATTGGCATCCTGAATTCATTATTTCTGACACCTAACTTGCTGAGTATAGATCTGTTGTGCAGGCTGCCGTCACACTCTCAGTATTTGATCAGTATTTCAAATCAGTATTGGTAAGCCAAAACCTGGAGAGGAACTGTGTGAGGGAAAGTATTCAAAGAACACGTACCCCACTGCTGCATCTATCAATCAATCAATCAAGGTTTCGGATTACAAATACTGATGGGAAATAAGAATTGACGACAGAGGACATACAAGCCACCTGTATACTCACCAGGACAAGTGTCAGGAAAAATGAATTGAGGAGCCATTGGCATCCTGAATTCATTATTTCTGACACCTAACTTGCTGAGTATAGATCTGTTGTGCAGGCTGCCGTCACACTCTCAGTATTTGATCAGTATTTCAAATCAGTATTGGTAAGCCAAAACCTGGAGAGGAACTGTGTGAGGGAAAGTATTCAAAGAACACGTACCCCACTGCTGCATCTATCAATCAATCAATCAATCAAGGTTTCGGATTACAAATACTGATGGGAAATAATGACCAACCAAAAATTGCATTATACACCAGTTTTTTTTTCTTTTTTAACCAATATACTTACGTTCTTCGTGCAAGGACTGGTCTCAAAAACGCAAGGATGCGGTGGTACTTGTATTTGCGTATCCTTGCTGCAGAACCACTTGGAAGCTGGCTCTCTTGGCGCAGGTCCTTGTTGAAGCGGTCCTTCATCGATCTCCAACGTGTTTTCACTTTTGACACTGTTGGCAAAACAAAACATAATAGTTAGGACAATGGTCTTTTGACCGTGGTCACACAACTGTATGTGCTGTGAAAAAGTAATGACTTTCTCCCATCATACACAGTTGTGTGAGCATGGCCAAGGTATTGACTACATCACACTGCATTGCGATACTTACCAAATGCAGAACGGACCCGAGCCGGGGCATTGGCCCAGCCATCCCACAACGCTGCGGCCACCTCATTCCAAAGCCTCCGGATCGTAACATTGTTGGCGTGCAGTGGATCCCGGGTGTCCCACAATGCGACTCGCTCGTGAACCAGGGAGATGAGGTGTTCATTCTCAATTAGGTCCTCATCCTCCTCTGGAACCTAACAACAAAAACTACATTAATATAGGAGGCGTTCACATACGGAAGACAGAAAAAAGAATCAGAGGAATGGCATGAATATTTTAAAAAAAACACTGGTGCTGAAGCAAAAGGGAAAGAAAGAGATAAGTAGAAAGAAACGAAGATTCAAGAATTATAAAGTGAGGATACAATACACATTCAGCCAGCTATACTTACACGATGCCGCCGTGTTGCCCGGCCGTGACTACGCTGCTCCTGCCCAGTCTCCTGCCCAGTCTCTTCCGCTGTAGAAGAAGTGGTCTGAAAAAGGGAAAATATACATTGTCATATGTGTAGATGTGACAGTGAATACAATCTGAGGAGGTGAATACTCACTTCGCTGACATGTTCCCCTTGTGCAGGCCCAGTCGTTTCCTCATCAGAAGCAGAAGACATTCTAATGTGTGCAGAAAGAAAGGAATGACATAAATTAGGGCATATAGACATAGATTATAGAAAAGAAATGCATTGGATAGGATATACTCACATAGTTCTGAGGCTTGTTTGCTGATCCAAGGGGCTGTGGGGCGTCTCGTCTGCAAAGCAGTCTGCTGACTAGTGACCTGCAAATGTCCACACCCTCCCTTTATCACCTTGTATGTGGGGGGTGGCTTATCAGTGTCTAGACATGTTTTTCTCAATTGAGACGCATGCGTCGGCAAACGCAAGCAAACGCATGTACTGAAAAACGCATGCGTTTACATAGACTGCAATGCGTTTTTTGGGCGCAAACCTTGCGCAATCAGCCGCATACGTTTCCAGGCGGCAAAATGACGCCTCTAAAAATTACTACATGTTGCATTTCCGCGCCAAGACGCAGACGGCTAGACGACGCATGCGTCGTCAAACGCGGCAAAACGCGAACATACAAAAACGCATGCGTCGACAATGTTAAAGATAGGACTACACAACGCATGCAGATATTTGCGGAAGAAACGCTGCGGACACAACCGCAAATGTGAAAGCGGCCTTATCTGTAGATTTCCTGTCCCTGAGGGGGGATCCCCTCTCTCCGTGGTGCTGTCATGGGAGACTGAGAAAGAATGTTTGCATTGAAAATATTTAACTAATATGTAGTTTCTATTTACAGGTTTCCTATTGTTCACTTTGTTGCTGTGTCCATGTTTACACTGATTTTAATGACCCAGATAGGGTCATTCCATGTCAAGTGAACCAATGATTTTTACTACTATATTTTTAATTCTTTTGAGATTTTGTTATTTGGTAAGAGTGTGTCAGAGAATGCAAAATGTGAAGAAGAAAAATATTCTAGATTTTTTATTTTTTTTAATTGATTTTCAAAGTTTGTAAAAAGTGCGAATTTCGGTGTTGCCTGCCTTTACATTTCTCCCCATAACTCAGGCTAGAAAAGAGATAGAGAAACAAAATAAACACCATTCTACTCAGAACTGTACAGGCTTTCACCAGATATGTCACAAGAGTATCTTTGATAATATTTTACCTATGCGAACGCAAGCGCAAAATTTTAAAACGTATTTCCGAAAAAAAACGTTTAATTTAAAAATTTCAAAAACTGCACATGTGCCTGCTATGCTTCTAGCCATATCTGTACCAAAACACAAGTTGGGATCGTGATGGCATCATATTTAAAAAAAATAAAACTATTACAGTGTCAGTTCAAAAATCTTGATTTCAGATCTATTCAGCCTGTGGTCTAACAGTGTGGGGTCTAGATTTACCAAATAATCCATGATTGCTAGATATTACTGTATTATTTTATTATGTTAGAGCTTAGAAGCAGGAGAGGACAGAGGAGAATCTTTGTTAGGGCTGAGGATGACCAGGGGTAGACGGTGACTGCAGAGCAGATGACCGGCCGGCAGCTCGAGCCTCCAGAGGCCGTATTCACACCAAATCTTATCACCCAGGCAACTCCTCAAATGGAGGGAGAAAACTATTCCTAGCATCCAGTTCATGTATTGTACAAACCAGGACTACGAGGAGGAGGAAAGTTTGTTATAACATCAGTTACAGGAAGCAGAACCCATCACAGGGACTCAGCAATATCACACTGTCATCCCATGTAGGGAAAATAAAGACAGTGACGTCCATGAAGTGGTAGAAGGCGGCACAAGATTGGCAATGGATGACATAACTGGCTATGTGACCTGTGAATATGATCAGCGCTGGCGGCTACTGGCTCTCCAAAGATTGTGAAAATGATGAAGTGACTTTTCTGCACCTTCTGGTCCAGCGCCGTCCTTTGTGTATCCAAGAAAATCAGACATTGTAAAAGTGAACAAAAGTCAGATATAACTCAGGTGGAGCCGAGCACCATGAAAGGCCGTCCATACTCTGACACAGAAGGAAATGGCCATTGCTAGTGAGCGCTTATGGACAAGATGACATTTCACCCACTAGAAGGGACACATTGATGATAACAGGCCAGTGTAAAAACCTACTATTAATTGTTTGATTAGTTCATATTTTATAGTACGAGGATTTAACTACTGGACTATTCTTCGTAAACACTTCAGAAATGACATGTTTAGTGATATAGTAGAAAAAAAATTGTTTCATGTATAAATAGGTGGTAGAAATATTGGTTCTTTTAATCTTGTTTTTAACATATAATTAGGATCAGACTGTATTTAGAAAACCACACTTGAGGATGTGATCACCTTCTATCTTTTGGCTTGTTCAATGAATTCAGGTTGAAAATGCTGAGCAAGTTGTTATGATGATTAAGATGTATTTATTCTGGCACTTCGGTATTTGTTTTTTGTGTTTCTTTATTGTTACATATAAATGTTGAATGCAATAAGTTGTAATTTGAAAAGAAAAAAGGAAGAAACTCACACAAACATAAAATCAGATGATTCAAGGCTTAAAAAAAAAAAATACAAATTTGATAGACCCCAAGTTGAATCCCTGTACAAATATAAACAAGAACACAAGTAACACACATTCATGTTTTCACAATTTTAAAACATATGTTTTTTTCAGAATTGCGCATAAAAATTTTTAATTTGATTTCTCCAAAACAAAATATAAAGAAACATAGTCTTGTGACATATCAAATGAAAGCCGGTACCGTTCTGAGAAAAATGATGCCTCTCCCACCTCTATATCTTATTTCTAGCCCGAGATACGATAAAAAATGTAAAGCCATACCAGGCCAAAATCCGCGCTTTTTCAAAAAGTTAATCTGTAAAAAATTAACTGATGAAGAAAAAAATTCTAGACTTTTAATTTGTAATTAACTAAAGTTGTACTTCATAAAAACAAAAAAATAATAAAATCTAAAGACGTAAGGTAAAAAAAATATTCATATTTGGATCACTTGATATGGAATGACCCGATACTGATAACCCGGGTAGCAGGGCAGTGACAACTGTTGCATGAAGTATTGTTGGAATGTGTAATCAGACATATTGAAATGTACTTTATAGTTGTTTGGTGCAATTTTAATTACTACTGTAGACTTGTTTTCCTGTTTAGACTATTTATATCTGCAGCCTACAGCACTAACCTACCAGACCAATGCTGCTGCTAACCTCCTTTGCCTATTTCCTGGCATTAACATCTGGCAGGGGTATGGGGTGGTGTCAAGTGACCGATGCAGCCAATCAGTGGTTCCTGATCGGCAGCAGCGTTCTCATTATATTTGAACAGAGAATATTTTGGGGGCAGAATGTGAAGCCTGCAGCCGATCAGTAGCTATGATAACCCCTATAGATGTTGATGCCAGGAGATCAGCAGTGGAGTGGCCCCGGTCTTGAAGGGGTTGTCTTGCTCTGATACACCACTGTGGACCCATTAAGATTATCTTGTTTAATAGTAGAGAACCCCTTTTAAAAAAAATTGTCCAGGACTTGGGGTATTGATTTAAACTTAGAAAGTGATTTCTAATTATTTCCGTATCACTATTCTGTGACAGGAACAGAAATACCATAATATTAGCAGTGCTACCCCCCGCATGGCGGAGACCAATGGCATCTTTTGCACTTTATCGATTACATTGGGGTCTGTCGAGTTTAACCCCTTTTTGACCTCGGACGGGATAGTACGTCCGAGGTCAGATACTGCGCTTTGATGCAGGGCTCCGGCGGTGAGCCCGCATCAAAGCCAGGACATGTCAGCTGTTTTTAACAGCTGACATGTGCCCGCAATAGCGGCAGGTGAAATCGCGATTCACCCGCCGTTATTAACTAGCTAAATGCCGCTGTCAAACGCTGACAGCGGCATTTAACTGGCGCTTCAGGCCGGGCGTCCGGAAATGAGCGCATCGCCGACCCCGTCACCTGATCGGGGGTCAGCGATGCTTCTGCATTGCAACCATAGAGGTCCTTGAGACCTCTATGGTTACTGATGCCGGCCTGCTGTGAGCGCCCCCCTGTGGTCGGCGCTCATAGCACACCTGCATTTCTGCTGCATAGCAGCGATCTAATGATCGCTGCTAAGTAGCAGAGCCGATCGCATTGTGCCAGCTTCTAGAGGCTATTGAAGCATGGCAAAAGTAAAAAAAAAAGTAAAAAAAATGTGAAAAAAATAAAAATAATAAAAGATTAAATCACCCCCCTTTCGCTCCATTCTAAATAAATCAATAAAAAAAATCAAACCTACACATATTTTTATCGCCGCGTTCAGAATCGCCCGATTTATCAATAAAAAAAATCATTAACTGATCGCTAAACGGCGTAGCGAGAAAAAATTTCGAAACACCCGAATTACGTTTTTTTGGTTGCCGCAACATTGCATTAAAATGCAATAACGGGCGATCAAAAGAACGTATCTGCGCCAAAATGCTATCATGAAAAACTCCAGCTCAGCACGCAAAAAATAAGCCCTCACCCGACCCCAGATCATGAAAAATGGAGACCCTATGGGTATGTTACGGGAAACCTAGGTCGGCAAGAGCTAATAACCCAGGCCCCTGCGATTTCCCTCAACTCTGGGAAACCCTGACTGACCCTCTCCCAGAATTTACACTGATGGTGTGCATGTCTGGGCCTCCATCCTCACCCTGTCTCCTGTTTCAACCCTGGGCTGAACCACCACCCAGTGAAGAGACCACACACCAATACCCACAGTTAGCACAGACAAGGATAACGGAAAATATGCACCACGCCACAGTCACACAGGAATACACTATAAGTGCACAGGGCAAAACAAGTACAAATAAAGGAAGGAGAAAATAAGACAAAGGGAAATACACCACCAGATACGAAACTCCTTCTAGCTCACCACTACAGACTGAGATAACCAAGCAGTAGACAGAAGCTATAATCGGCGACGCCCAATGTTCAGAAGAACTATTTAAAGGCAGTGGGCGTGACCCAGCTTCCAATCCGAGCACCAGCTAAATTAACCCCGGACCAGCTAGATAAAATCTAGCCGACGCCACTGAGCGCATAGTGGACAAAAGCGGAATTACCGCTGTCTGTCGAACGCCCTAGTATGAACAGCGTCCGACGTGACAGAGTATCGGAAAATGGCGCAATTTCTTTTTTTCATGAAGGGGTTAAAAACCAAACAAAAAAATGTACATAGAATTTGTGCCTACAGACAGACCCAATTAAAAGTGACCTCAGTAGTTGGAGCAATCCGTCAGGATGCTTATGCTTCTCCTTCAATTTAGGATTATGATAAAAAAACAGAAGGTAGGTCTGTTAACCTAAATGTTTGGCCCCGATAAAATAATAAAGCCTATACTCCCCTCCCGTGCCGACGCCATTGCAGCGGTGTCAGCACACGCGGCCCTGGGGCTCTTATTTGGTTTTATGACACGTAGTGCCCAGTCAGCGCTGGAGTCACTGTCCCCACCTTCAGACGTTTTGAACATGAAAAGGAAGTTCGGGCTGCGGCTGGTCTATGACTTCCTCTTCATGTTCAACACTTCCGAAGGCGGGCACAGTGACACCAGTGCTAATTGGTCGCCGGGCATCACATGTCATACTACTGCACGGGAGCCCCGGGACCGCGAGTGCCATCACTGCTGGAACGGCTTCGGCTTGAAAGGTGAGTATAAGCTTTTTTATTTTATCGGGGCCAAACGTTTAGATCAAGATGAAGTTGTCTTAGTAGTAGACAACACCTTTAATTTACAATCTTATCCTTTACAGTGTTGCACACTGACCCCATCCGTGTACTGTATGTCGTTTTCACAGACCCATAGACTTGTATTGGCACTTTTCATCTGCACTGCCAGAAAAAAATTAACGTGTCGCCCAGAGTTTTGCACAGGCATGCGGTATGTGAAAACACATGGACATGTGAACAGCTCCATACTCTAAAATGGGCAACATGTATCCCTGAAGAACACTGATGGAAGACGTGCGTGCATCCCGGCCGTATGAATGAGGCTTTATTGTGTATTGCATCACACAGCAGTGGATTAGGTATACTATTTCCCTGTTTTGTGTCTTTGTTCTGCAGTTGTGCCCCTCCAAGTATCCCCAAAGCAACATCTCTTCTATTTTCATCAACTCTCTACCCCTATTTCGTTTTCCCACCTCTTTTCTCTTACCTCACTCTTTTTTAGACATTAGTTGTATTATGAATGATCCTGCTTATTCCAGCCACTTCTGCAGACAGTCTACAGTGGCATGTAAAAGTTTGGGCCCCCCTGGTCAAATATACTGTCATTGTGAACAGTTAAGCAAGTTGAAGGTGAAATTATCTCTAAAAGGCATAAAGGTAAAGATGACACATTTCCTTTGTATTGTAGGCAAAAAAAATAAATATGAAAATATGAAAAAATATAAATATGATTTCTGAAAATTCCTCAAACAAGAATTGAAAGACTCTTGTCTGGCTATAAAAAGCATTTACAAGCTGTGATACTTTCAAAAGGGGATGCTACTAGGTACTAACCATGCAGGGTGCCCAAACTTTTGCATAGGTCAATTTAAGCATTTGTAATTTTTAAAATGTAAAAGATGAAAATATATTTATAATAATAATAATAATAATAAAGATTATTATTATTATTATTATAAATATATTTTCATCTTTTACATTTTAAAAATTACAAATGCTTAAATTGACCTATGCAAAAGTTTGGGCACCCTGCATGGTTAGTACCTAGTAGCATCCCCTTTTGAAAGTATCACAGCTTGTAAATGCTTTTTATAGCCAGACAAGAGTCTTTCAATTCTTGTTTGAGGAATTTTCAGAAATCATATATACACCTAATAACTTTAAAATGTACAACTTTTATTTAGACAAGTTTAAGAATGCCCTATATTTGTATAATGGTCTGACAATCAAACACTGCATACAATTACAAACAAAACCTAAGATGAAGATAAAACCTCAAGTGTGTACTCAGAAGCCTGGTTTTGCTCCCGTGCTTAACACCTGCCTAGCTATGATTGTATCCTATGGGCTGTCACATCAGTATATTTATGAGGCTGCATGCCCTATAACTGAAGGTGATGTCACTGATACAAATGAAAGGCTATCTGTATGTCTTATAGACCTTGGAGTGTGGGGTATCTCTTAGTACTACAGGTGTGTTATATGTATAGTATTAGCATTCCAAAGACATACTGATAGGGAATTTAGATTGTGAGCCTCAATGGGGACAGCGATGATAATGTGTGCAACCTGTAAAGCGCTGCGGAATATATTAGCGCTATATAAAAATAAAGATTAAATAAAGATTATTATTATCATATACGTGGATACATTATCAGAGTTAGGGGTTATTTAGGACCCTGTAGGTTTGCTGATCAGTGGGAGCACCAAAACACCCCCCTAGGGTGCCAACCACCGCTGCTAGGCTGGTGTTAAGCACAGGAGCAAAATCAGGGTTACATAGTACATACTTCGGGTTGTATCTTCATCTTCTGTGTTGCTTGTATGTAGTGCTTGTTTGTTAGACCATTATGCAAATGTAGGGCATTTTTAAATTTGTCGAAATAAAAGTTGTACATTTTAAAGTTATTAGGTCTATATATGATTTCTGACTTTTTGAGACCTTACAAATAATGGTAAATTGCGTTCTTGAGTGACTTTCATCCATTGTTCCTTGGAAAATTCTTCCAATTCTGTAAGATTACTGGGTCATCTTCCATGCCCTGCTATTTTGAGGTCCAGCCACAGATTTTCAAGGAAGTTCAGACCAGGGGACTGTGAGGGCCATTGTAAAACCTTCAGCTTGCCCCTGTATATAGTCCCTTGACTTGCTTTAAAGATATGATGGATTTTCAGCCAAATTATTTGTTTCCCCTGGAGATAGTCAGCTGTGTACTGCCCTCATCCTATGAGCATAACGTGTACCTTTTGCACAACCAACAGGCAGCTTCTTGAGCCTTTCTGTGACTACAAAATATAACAATAAAGTGGTTGTCAGCTTGATATTAAAATATTTTTAAATGTAGTGCAATATAAATACATTTAACTTACCAATGTCTTCATTACCAAAGCTCCACTAATGTCCTGTCAGATTCAACTTCCAATTTGTGTTGTGCATAGACAGTTATTTGTGCTAAAACATCAATATAAATTCATGCCAGCCACCAGTCCGTGACATCTTTTCTGCAATTCAACACAAGTATGACCCATTAAAGTCAGAAAAATTGTTGTATTTTCTCCCTCGAGGATGAGGTCCAACTCTTCCCCCAAATAGGCAATCCGAATTGTCAATAAAAACTCTAAACAATATTTCCACAATTAGAAGACATATATTAGTAATTGGCAATGAGATCTAATGGTCACTTGTGAATGTAGTGATCTCTCAGAAAGGACAATGAATTATTAATAAGACACGTGGTTTGTTGTTTGTATTTTAAATGGTGAAACCATTGTAACCCTGCGGTGTCCTAAATAATTGATGTATTCTGTAATTGTTTAGTAGCTATATGAAGACCTCAACAAATATACCAGATTAGGATTAGCTGGTCCTAGCTGTCATTTCCCTGGTGGTCTGAATGCTAATATATAAAGTGAGATATCTGGACAGAGGACATTGCAGACAAAGGACATCTGTTCTGGTTTCTCTGAGTCCCGCTGAGTCACACATACAGGACAGGTGAGTGGCAGGACCAGCTGCTATAAAAGATCATTTTACCTCTGTTGCTTACTGAAGCACAGGAGAGGCCTGACATAATGATAATGCAAAGTCACACTTCGCTCAACATTGGATGGTCTGAGTCAGCTGAACCAGTAGTTTACATAGATATTTTGCTTTGATGTAACCAGTTTACATGTATTGAAATATTCTTTGGCAACGACCATTTAAATACTGAGAGAATATGACCTAACTGGTAGTCTTATGTACATCAGATAAACTGCGGATCAGGGGACTGACAGCAGAGGCCCTGCATGCAAGAACAGGTCTTGGGGTCCTTTGCTCCAAAATAGCTCAACATATCACCCTTTCTTAGACTACCTTCCCACTATGATTTTCTTGTGACTTTTTTGTTTTCAAACAAATGACTGACATATCACATCATGAGCGGGTGTCAGTTCCCCCACTATGGTATGCTATATCTGTCATGCATGTATATACTGTACGCAGTGACTGTTTAGTGCCGACAGCTGTCACTGACAGCTGAGTGGTATGGGAAGAGGTGTGGGGACCATGCCGTCGGTCCCTGCACTTAAGCGCCGTGATCGGTCAGTCAATCTGAAATATCAGCACCTCTTGCTTAAAACACAGCAGGAACTCGGCGCTGTTAACGGCCGAGCTCCTGCAGTAACAGCCAGGGATGATGCCAGCACCGCCCCTGGCTACTTAACCCCCTAAATGCTGCGATCGATGGCACCCTCTGCCTTCAGATCAGCACCCCGGCGGCGTCACTGCAGGGGCCTGATATTTGCCATGGTGACCCAGAGTCGTCATGATGACCCCTGGCTCACCACACTATGAAAAGCTTCTTAGTCTAAGCTTCTGTATAGGTATAGTGCATTGTGATGCTGGTGCATTGCACTAATAAATACATATTATAAATACAAATGATATTACACTAATACATACAAATTTTTATTTATAAAAAATTAACAAACAAAGTACACCGATTTGGTATTGCCGCGGTCAGAACGACGTAATCTATAAATCTAGCACTAGTTAACTCTTTCAGTGACGCTGTGAAAAAATAAAAAAAACTGTGCAAACTATGCTTTTTCATCATACCGCTGGAAAAAAGTGGAATAAAAGACAAATGTACATAAAAATAGTATAGCTGAAAACGTAATCTTGACTCACAAAAAAACAAGCTGCCATACAGCTCCATCAGCGGAAAAATAAAAAAAAGTTATAGCTCTACAGAATACAGAGATGGAAAAATATGTTTTTAATTAAAGTCTTTATTGTGTAAAAGCCCCTGATGTGCCTAAACATTGAAACCCCCCACAAGTAACACCACTTTGGAAAGTAGACCCCTAAGGAACTTATCTAGATGTGTGGTGAGCACTTTGACCCATTAAGTGATTCACAAAAGTTTATAATGCAGAGCCGTAAAAATAAAAAATCATATTTTTTCACAAAAATGATCCTTTCGCCACCAATATTTTATTTTCCCAAGGGTAAGAGAAGAAATCGGAACACAAAAGTTGTTGTACAATTTGTCCTGAGTACGCTGATACCCCATATGTGGGAGTAAACCACTGTTTGGGCGCATGGGAGAGCTCGGAAGGGAAGGAGCGCCGTTTCACTTTTCAATGCAAAATTGACAAGCATTGAGATGGGACGCCATGTTGCATTTGGAGAGCCACTGATGTGTCTAAACATTGAAACCCCCCACAAGTGACACCATTTTGGAAACTAGACCCCCTAAGGAACTTATCTAGATGTGTTGTGAGAGCTTTGAACCCCAAGTGTTTCACTACAGTTTATAACGCAGAGCCGTGAAAATAAAAATTCTTTTTTTTTCCACAGAGAGCTCGGAAGGGAAGGAGCACTGTTTTACTTTTTAAACGCAGAATTGGCTGGAATTGAGATCGGATGCCATGTCGCGTTTCGAGAGCCCCTGAGGTGCCTAAACAGTGGAAACCCCCAATTATAACTGAAACCCTAATCCAAACACATCCCTAATCCGAATGGTAACCCTAACCACACCCCTAACCCTAATCCCAACTCTATTCCCAACCGTAAATGTAATCCAAACCCTAACTTTAGCCCCAACCCTAACTGTAGCCTTTGTTGTGGATTCTGTTTGTGGGCTCCCTCTGGTGGTTACTGCTGGTACTGGGTGACTTTGATGGGTTGCGGCCTTTGGTTTCCACCTGTCCATCAGAGGCTGGGTGTTTCCTATTTTACCTGGCCTTTCTGTCATTTCCCTTGCCGGCTATCAATGTGTTCTGATGTGCTCTGTTTGGTTCCTGCCTACCTGCTCCCAGATCTTTCAGGATAAGCTAAGTGCTGATTTTCAGTTGTTTGGTTTTTGGTCCAGCTTGCTTAGAATGTCTCTATGCTAGTTGGTTGCTCTAGTGGACTGAGGTTCTCCCCATGTGCCATGAGTTGGCACATGGGTTCTTGTAATCTCAGGATAGTTTTTTTTGATTAGGGTTTTTTGCTGACCGCTCAGTCCCCTTTTGTATCATTCTGCTTTCTAGTTTTCAGCGGGCCTCTATTTGCTAAAGCTATATATATCATCTCTATGTGTGTGCCTTCCTCTCATTTCACCGTCAATACATGTGGGGGGCAACTATACCTTTTGGGGTTAATTCCTCTGGAGGCAAGTGAGGTCTTTGTTTTCTCTGCAGTACTAGTTAGCTCTTAGGCTGGTGCGTGGCGTCTAGAACCAACGTAGGCACGCTCCCTGGCTATCTCTAGTTGCGTTTGTCAGGCGTAGGGCAGCGGTCAGCCCAGGTTCCATCACCCTAGAGCTCGTCCGATATTTTTTATACTTTGCTTGTCCAGTGCTATCCCTAGCCATTGGGGATTCATGACAGTATAGCCGGCCCACAAAGTGTTAATTGTTTGGGCTGAAGCAGGAGGAATAGAAGTGTTCAAGGAAATTTTTTTTTTTTTTTTTTTCCTTCAGAGTTTTGCTGCCTAGCCCTTAATTGCTGTCTAGCTGCTTCTTACCTCCTCTTAACCCTTGAATGGCTCTGATCTTAGCTGTTTATCATGGATGTCCAGAGTTGGGCTTCCAGCCTGAGTAATCTCGCGGCTAAGGTTCAAAACATACAGGATTTCGTTGTTCACACTCCCATGTCTGAACCTAGAATTCCTATTCCAGAGTTTTTTTCTGGAGATAGATCTACCTTCCTGAATTTCAGGAACAATTGTAAATTGTTTCTCTCATTGAAATCTCGCTCCTCTGGAGACCCTGCTCAACAGGTCAAGATTGTTATATCGTTCCTACGGGGCGACCCTCAGAATTGGGCATTTGCATTGGCACCAGGGGATCCTGCATTGCTCAGTGTGGATGCGTTTTTTCTGGCATTGGGATTGCTCTATGAGGAACCTAACCTAGAGATTCAGGCTGAAAAGGCTTTATTAGCCCTCTCTCAGGGGCATGATGAAGCGGAAATATATTGTCAGAAATTTCGGAAATGGTCGGTGCTTACTCAGTGGAATGAGTGCGCCCTGGCTGCAAACTTCAGAAATGGTCTTTCTGAGGCCATTAAGGATGTTATGGTGGGGTTCCCTGCGCCTACAGGTCTGAATGAGTCTATGGCTATGGCCATTCAGATTGATCGGCGTTTACGGGAGCGCAAACCCGTGCACCAGTTGGCGGTGTCTTCTGAACAGGCACCTGAGACTATGCAATGTGATAGAATTCAGTCCAGAAGTGAACGGCAAAATTATAGGCGGAAAAATGGTTTGTGTTTTTATTGTGGTGATTCAGCTCATGTTATATCAGCATGCTCTAAACGCACAAAAAGGGTTGATAAATCTTTTGCCATTGATACTCTGCAGTCTAAGTTCATTTTGTCTGTGACTCTGATTTTTTCACTGTCTTCCATTTCCGTCGATGCCTATGTGGATTCAGGCGCTGCCCTGAGTCTTATGGATTGGTCATTTGCTAAGCGCTGCGGTTTTAGTCTAGAGCCTCTGAAAGTTCCTATTCCTCTGAAGGGAATTGATTCTACACCATTGGCTATGAATAAACCGCAGTACTGGACACAAGTGACCATGCGCATGACTCCCGTTCATCAGGAGGTGATTCGCTTCCTTGTACTGTATAATTTACATGATGTACTAGTGCTTGGTCTGCCATGGTTGCAAACTCATAATCCTGTCCTGGACTGGAAAACAATGTCTGTGCTAAGCTGGGGATGTCAGAGGGTTCATGATGATGCACCTCCGATTTCTATCGCTTCATCTACTCCTTCGGAGATCCCTGCATTTTTGTCGGATTATAGGGATGTTTTTGAGGAGCCTAAGCTCAATTCGCTCCCCCCTCATAGAGAGTGTGACTGTGCTATAGAATTGATTCCTGGCAGTAAGTTCCCTAAGGGTCGTTTATTTAATCTGTCACTGCCAGAGCATACTGCTATGCGGAGTTATATTAAGGAGTCCTTGGAAAAGGGACATATTCGTCCATCTTCGTCCCCTCTGGGAGCAGGTTTTTTTTTCGTGGCAAAAAAAGATGGTTCCCTGAGGCCTTGTATAGATTATCGCCTTCTGAATAAGATTACAGTCAAATACCAGTATCCATTGCCATTATTTACTGATTTGTTTGCTCGCATTAAGGGGGCTAGGTGGTTCACTAAAATAGATCTTCGTGGTGCGTATAATCTGGTGCGGATAAAACAGGGTGATGAGTGGAAAACCGCATTTAATACGCCTGAGGGCCATTTTGAGTATTTGGTAATGCCTTTTGGACTCTCCAATGCTCCGTCAGTCTTTCAGTCCTTTATGCACAATATTTTCCGTGAATATCTGGATAAGTTTATGATTGTGTATTTGGATGATATTTTGGTGTTTTCTGATGACTGGGAGTCTCATGTTCTACAGGTCAGGAAGGTGTTTCAGGTTTTGCGGGCCAATTCTCTGTTTGTGAAGGGCTCAAAGTGTCTCTTCGGAGTCCAGAAGATTTCTTTTTTGGGGTACATTTTTTCTCCTTCTACTATTGAGATGGATCCCGTTAAGGTTCAGGCTATTTGTGACTGGACACAACCTACGTCTGTTAAGAGCCTTCAGAAGTTCTTGGGGTTTGCTAATTTTTATCGTCGGTTCATTGCTAATTTTTCCAGTATTGTTAAACCTTTGACTGATTTGACTAAAAAGGGTGCTGATGTTGCTGATTGGTCTCCTGCGGCCGTGGAGGCCTTTCGGGAACTTAAGCGCCGGTTTTCTTCTGCTCCTGTGTTGTGTCAACCAGATGTTTCACTTCCTTTTCAGGTGGAGGTTGATGCTTCCGAGATTGGAGCGGGGGCGGTTTTGTCACAGAGAAGTTCTAATGGCTCGGTGATGAAGCCATGTGCTTTCTTCTCTAGAAAATTCTCGCCCGCCGAGCGCAATTATGATGTGGGTAATCGGGAGCTTTTGGCCATGAAGTGGGCATTTGAGGAGTGGCGTCATTGGCTTGAGGGTGCTAAACATCGCGTGGTGGTCTTGACTGATCACAAGAATCTCATTTACCTTGAGTCTGCCAGGCGTTTGAATCCTAGACAGGCTCGTTGGTCGTTATTTTTTTCTCGTTTCAATTTTGTGGTTTCATACCTGCCAGGTTCAAAGAATGTGAAGGCAGATGCTCTTTCCAGGAGTTTTGTGCCTGACTCTCCTGGAGACACTGGGCCTGCTGGTATCCTTAGGGATGGGGTAATATTGTCCGCCGTATCCCCAGACTTGCGACGCGCATTGCAGGAGTTTCAGGTGGATAAACCGGATCGATGTCCACCAGAAAGACTGTTTGTTCCGGATGATTGGACCAGTAGAGTCATCTCCGAGGTCCATTCTTCTGTGTTGGCTGGTCATCCTGGAATATTTGGTACAAGAGACTTGGTGGCCAGGTCTTTTTGGTGGCCTTCCTTGTCTAGGGATGTGCGTACCTTTGTGCAGTCTTGTGAAGTGTGTGCTCGAGCTAAGCCTTGCTGTTCACGGGCTAGTGGGTTGTTGTTATCATTGCCCATCCCGAAGAGGCCTTGGACGCACATTTCCATGGATTTTATTTCTGATCTCCCGGTTTCACAGAAAATGTCCGTTATCTGGGTTGTGTGTGACCGCTTTTCTAAGATGGTTCATTTGGTGCCCTTGCCTAAGTTGCCCTCCTCCTCTGAGTTGGTTCCTTTGTTTTTTCAGAACGTGGTTCGTTTACATGGGATTCCGGAGAATATCGTTTCTGACAGGGGATCCCAGTTTGTGTCTAGATTTTGGCGGACGTTTTGTGCCAAGATGGGCATTGATTTGTCTTTCTCGTCTGCATTCCATCCTCAGACGAATGGCCAGACGGAGCGAACTAATCAGACCTTGGAAACTTATTTGAGGTGTTTTGTTTCTGCTGATCAGGATGACTGGGTTGCTTTTTTGCCACTGGCCGAATTTGCTCTTAACAATCGGGTCTAGTTCTGCCACGTTGGTCTCTCCTTTCTTTTGTAATTCGGGGTTTCATCCTCGTTTTTCCTCTGGTCAGGGGGAATCTTCGGATTGTCCTGGAGTGAACGTGGTGGTGGACAGGCTACATCAGATTTGGAATCAGGTGGTGGACAATTTGAAGTTATCTCAGGAGAAGACTCAGCAGTTTGCTAATCGCCGTCGCCGCGTGGGTCCCCGACTTCTTGTTGGGGACTTGGTGTGGTTGTCTTCTCGTTTTGTCCCTATGAAGGTCTCTTCTCCTAAGTTCAAGCCTCGGTTCATCGGTCCTTATAGGATCTCGGAGATTCTTAACCCTGTATCTTTTCGTTTGGATCTCCCAGCATCGTTTGCTATTCATAATGTGTTCCATCGGTCGTTGTTGCGGAGGTATGAGGTGCCCGTTGTTCCTTCGGTCGAGCCTCCTGCTCCGGTGCTGGTGGAGGGAGAATTGGAGTATGTTGTTGAAAAGATCTTGGATTCTCGTGTTTCCAGACGCAAACTCCAGTATTTGGTTAAGTGGAAGGGTTATGGTCAGGAGGATAATTCCTGGGTGGTCGCCTCCGATGTTCATGCGACTGATTTGGTCCGCGCCTTCCATAGAGCTCACCCTGATCGCCCTGGGGGTTCTCGTGAGGGTTCGGTGACCCCTCCTCAAGGGGGGGGGTACTGTTGTGGATTCTGTTTGTGGGCTCCCTCTGGTGGTTACTGCTGGTACTGGGTGACTTTGATGGGTTGCGGCCTTTGGTTTCCACCTGTCCATCAGAGGCTGGGTGTTTCCTATTTTACCTGGCCTTTCTGTCATTTCCCTTGCCGGCTATCAATGTGTTCTGATGTGCTCTGTTTGGTTCCTGCCTACCTGCTCCCAGATCTTTCAGGATAAGCTAAGTGCTGATTTTCAGTTGTTTGGTTTTTGGTCCAGCTTGCTTAGAATGTCTCTATGCTAGTTGGTTGCTCTAGTGGACTGAGGTTCTCCCCATGTGCCATGAGTTGGCACATGGGTTCTTGTAATCTCAGGATAGTTTTTTTTGATTAGGGTTTTTTGCTGACCGCTCAGTCCCCTTTTGTATCATTCTGCTTTCTAGTTTTCAGCGGGCCTCTATTTGCTAAAGCTATATATATCATCTCTATGTGTGTGCCTTCCTCTCATTTCACCGTCAATACATGTGGGGGGCAACTATACCTTTTGGGGTTAATTCCTCTGGAGGCAAGTGAGGTCTTTGTTTCCTCTGCAGTACTAGTTAGCTCTTAGGCTGGTGCGTGGCGTCTAGAACCAACGTAGGCACGCTCCCTGGCTATCTCTAGTTGCGTTTGTCAGGCGTAGGGCAGCGGTCAGCCCAGGTTCCATCACCCTAGAGCTCGTCCGATATTTTTTATACTTTGCTTGTCCAGTGCTATCCCTAGCCATTGGGGATTCATGACAAGCCTTAACCCTAGCCCCAACCCTAGCCCTAACCCTAGCCCCAACCCTAGCCCTAGTGGGAAAATTGAAATAAATACATTTTTGTAATTTTTTTATTTTTCGCTAACTAAGGGGGTGATGAAGGGGGGTTGGATTTACTTTTATTGCGGGTTTTTTAGCGGATTTTTATGATTGGCAGCCGTCACACACTGAAAGACGCTTTTTATTGCAAAAAATATTTTTTTGCGTTGCCACATTTTGAGAGCTATAATTTTTCCATATTTTGGTCCACAGAGTCATGTGAGGTCTTGTTTTTTGTGGGACGAGTTGACGTATTTATTGGTAACATTTTCGGGCACATGACATTTTTTGATCGCTTTTTATTCCGATTTTTGTGAGGCAGAATGACCAAAAACCAGCTATTCATGAATTTCTTTTGGGGGAGGCGTTTATACCATTCCGCGTTTGGTAAAATGGATAAAGCAGTTTTATTCTTCGGGACAGTATGATTAAAGCGAAACCTCATTTACAGGGGCGTAACTACCGCGGTCGCAGCGGTCGCCATTGCGACCGGGCCCCGCAGGTCAGGGGCCCCGGCAGGCTCGGACTGGCCCACCGGGGAGGGCCCCCACTGCTCCGGGGGCCCCCCTGGCCGCCCCCCACCCACCCTCCTTGAAGACGATACTCACCCTGCTGCCTGCTCCAGCGATGGTCTCGGCGTCTGCTCTGCACTGCATCTTCTTCCTGCTTGTGCGGTCACGTGGTACCGCTTCATTAAGGCCATGAATATGCGCATATTCATGACTTTAATCAGTATCACATGACCGCACAAGCACAAGCAGGAAGAAGATGCAGTGCAGAGCAGATGCCGAGACCATCGCTGGAGCAGGCAGCAGGGTGAGTATCGTCTTCAAGGAGGGTGGCGGCCGGGGGGCCCCCGGAGCGGCGGGTGCCCCTGGAGCAGTGGGGGACACTGGGGGGGGGGGGGGGGGCAGAATGCTGGAGACACACACTGGGGCAGAATGCTGGAGACACACACTGGGGCAGAATGCTGGAGACACACACTGGGGCAGAATGCTGGAGACACACACTGGGGCAGAATGCTGGAGACACACACTGGGGCAGAATGCTGGAGACACACACTGGGGCAGAATGCTGGAGACACACACTGGGGCAGAATGCTGGAGACACACACTGGGGCAGAATGCTGGAGACACACACTGGGGCAGAATGCTGGAGACACACACTGGGGCAGAATGCTGGATACACACACTGGGGCAGAATGCTGGAGACACACACTGGGGCAGAATGCTGGAGACACACACTGGGGCAGAATGCTGGAGACACACACTGGGGCAGAATGCTGGAGACACACACTGGGGCAGAATGCTGGAGACACACACTGGGGCAGAATGCTGGAGACACACACTGGGGCAGAACGCTGGACAGACTGGGGGCAGAACGCTGGACAGACTGGGGGCAGAACGCTGGACAGACTGGGGGCAGAACGCTAGACAGACTGGGGGCAGATTGTTGGACACACGGGGGTAATATGCTGGACACACTGGGGCAGATTGCTGGACACACTGGGGCAGATTGCCAGACATACTGGGGCAGATTGCTGGATACACTGTCTGGAGGCAATGCTGGACACACTGGGGCAGATTGCTGGACACACTGGGGGCAGGACTGGAGGCATGGGCAGAATGTAGATACAGGGCATGATTGGAGACACGGGGCAGAATGAAAGACATGGGGCAGGATTGGATCATGGGCCAGGATGGATACGATGGGGCAGGATGGGGAGATCATACTGTCAGCTAATTTTCCTTACAATCTTTTCTTTTTAGGGGATGCAACATGAAAGTTCATCTTTTGAGGGTAAGCTGTTGTTTACAACACTTTTTTCTTATCTTTCGGAAATGTTTTTTTTGCAATAGATATTTACTTCTTAGTTTAACATTGTATGCGTGTGTCTGTATATCATTTTTTTTTTTTTGGGGGGGGGGGGGGCCCATTCAAAAGTTCGCACCGGGGCCCGCAGGACTGTTGTTACGCCCCTGCTCATTTATATAATTTTTTTATGTTTTGGTGCTTTTATACGAGAAAAACTTTTATAGAAAAAATAATTATTTTTGCATCGCTTTATTCTGAGGACTATAACTTTTTTATTTTTTCTTTGATTACGCTGTATGGCGGCTCGTTTTTTGCAGGACAAGATGACGTTTTCAGCAGTACCATGGTTATTTATATCCGTCTTTTTGATCGCGTTATTCCACTTCCACTTTTTGTTTGGCAGTATGATAATAAAGCGTTGTTTTTTGGCTCGTTTTTTTTTTTTTTTTTAACGGTGTTCACTGAAGGGGTTAACTATTGGGACAGTTTTATAGGTCGGGTCGTTACGGCCACGGCAATACTAAATATGTGTACTTTTATTGTTTTTTTTTTATTTAGATAAAGAAATGTATTTATAGGAACAATATATATATTTTTTTTAGTTTTGGGGGGGATTTTTTTTAAATTTTTTTTACACATGTGAATATTGTTTTTTTTACACTATAACATTTCCCCAGGGGGGGGCATCATGTTATAGTGTAAGATCGCCGATCTGACACTTTGCTGTGCACTGTGTCAGATCGGCGATCTGAGGTGCACAGATTCAGGCTTCCCGGCGCCTGCTCTGAGCAGGCGCTGTGAAGCCACCTCCCTGCAGGATCCTGATGCCGTGGCCATCTTGAATCCGGGAGGAGGAGGTAAGAGACCCTCGCAGCAACGCGATCACATTGCGTTGCTCCAGGGGTCTCCGGGAAGCCCGCAGGGAGCCCCCTCCCTGCGCGATGCGTCCCTATACCGCCAGAACACTGCGATCATGTTTGATCGCAGTGTGCCGGGGGTTAATGTGCCGGGGGCGGTCCGTGCCGGATGTCAGCTGCAATAGTCAGCTGACACCCGGCCGCAATCGGCCGCGCTCCCCCCATGAGCGCGGCTGATCATGCTGGATGTACTATTCCGTCCTTGGGAAGTAAGGCCCACCCCACATGGACGGAATAGTACGTCCAATGGCAGAAAGGGGTTAATCAAAAATTAAAAACACACCATAAAAACCTTTTAATGTATTGAAAAATATTTAAATTTATTGTAAAATACGGTAAAATTTGCCTTAAGTGTTTGATAGTCTTAAGAGGCATTTACACTGCAAGATATTCTTAAATGAGTGTTGGTAAAATGCTCATTTCATGATTATCCTGCTGTGTATACAGGCTGCCGATTACAAGGTGAAGAAGCCCCCTCCCTGCGCGATGCTTCCCTATACCGCCGGAACCCCAGTGTGCCTGGGGTTAATGTGCCGGGGGCGGTCCGTAACCGCTCCTGGCACATAGTGCGGGATGTCAGCTGTGATAGTCAGCTGACACCCGGCCGCGGTCGGCCGCGCTCCCCCCGTGAGCGCGGCTGATCGTTCTGGACGTACTATTCCGTCCTTGGGAAGTAAGGCCCACCCCACATGGACAGAATAGTACGTCCAATGGCAGAAAGGGGTTAATCACGGGCAGCACACAGATTATAACTGATGCCATTCATGTGCTGTTTATGATTTTCACCGACCCATAGACTTAAATTGACAATTTTCATCTATCCTGCAGGACAAAAATGGACATGTCTCTCTGATTTTTAAGCGGTCTGCAGAAAACATGGACATGTGAATAATAGCATGAATTATAATGTGTACGTGTTCTATCCATGAACCAGTACCAGGGGGCAGAGGGTGTGGCCACCCCGGGTCCACCGCTCACAGGGGCCCACCCGGAGCTACACTACACTTAATTATATCAGTGTGCACCCACCGATATAGTTAAGCTCTGTGGTAGAGCAGGGAGACACGATCTCCCTGCACTACCTTGGGCAGTGGCTGGAGAAATGCAGTGAAGCATATACCCCTCCTGTGCTGGCACTGTACCTGTATCCAGTATACAGCAGACACGCCCACATTGCAGGCTCAGTGAAAGAGTCTGCTGCAGAGAAGTCAGGACCATGGCGCTGGGTCTTCCCGCCAGAAAGGAACAGGATAGGGGACACAGTGCTTTAAGTAACAGCTCGGACTTCTGCCTGGTTGGGCCGGAGGTGTCTTCACTGTGCAGGGAGGAGGTGGCAGGACACTGCTCCTCTCCTGATAAGCCCCAGCTGGATTCTTGTGTTGTATCTGCAGTCTCTGAGGCACAGTAGATTTATGGTGGCAGCTTGAACTTTTAAACAGATCGGGTCAGTGTCAGCGCAAATCGACCTAGCATCACCGGATCTGTAAAAAAATTCAGAGCAGAAGCCATAAATCTCATTGTTCCTTAGATAGGGAGACAAGACTGGTCAGTAATGTGCACTGATAGACGTCACCCCGGCTGCAGGACCCCACAGATGAGTATATATGTCTTTTATATACATTCAGTATATCCTCCTCTGAGGGGTCCTGCAGCTGCGGTCACGTCTATCAGTGCACTTTACTGACCAGTCTTGTCAGTATATATACCTTGGATTTACTTATATGAGATCATACAGATATTGGACTGATAGGATCCTGACCCCAGCTATAGGACTGCATCACATTATACAGGTCCTTCTCAAAAAATTAGCATATAGTGTTAAATTTCATTATTTACCATAATGTAATGATTACAATTAATCTTTCATATATTATAGATTCATTATCCACCAACTGAAATTTGTCAGGTCTTTTATTGTTTTAATACTGATGATTTTGGCATACAACTCCTGATAACCCAAAAAACCTGTCTCAATAAATTAGCATATCAAGAAAAGGTTCTCTAAATGACCTATTACCCTAATCTTCTGAATCAACTAATTAACTCTAAACACATGCAAAAGATACCTGAGGCTTTTAAAAACTCCCTGCCTGGTTCATTACTCAAAACCCCCATCATGGGTAAGACTAGCGACCTGACAGATGTCAAGAAGGCCATCATTGACACCCTCAAGCAAGAGGGTAAGACCCAGAAAGAAATTTCTCAACAAATAGGCTGTTCCCAGAGTGCTGTATCAAGGCACCTCAATGGTAAGTCTGTTGGAAGGAAACAATGTGGCAGAAAACGCTGTACAACGAGAAGAGGTGACCAGACCCTGAGGAAGATTGTGGAGAAGGACCGATTCCAGACCTTGGGGAACCTGAGGAAGCAGTGGACTGAGTCTGATGTGGAAACATCCAGAGCCACCGTGCACAGGCGTGTGCAGGAAATGGGCTACAGGTGCCGCATTCCCCAGGTAAAGCCACTTTTGAACCATAAACAGCGGCAGAAGCGCCTGACCTGGGCTACAGAGAAGCAGCACTGGACTGTTGCTAAGTTGTCCCAAGTACTTTTTTCTGATGAAAGCAAATTTTGCATGTCATTCGGAAATCAAGGTGCCAGAGTCTGGAGGAAGACTGGGGAGAAGGAAATGCCAAAATGCCTGAAGTCCAGTGTCAAGTACCCACAGTCAGTGATGGTGTGGGGTGCCATGTCAGCTGCTGGTGTTGGTCCACTGTGTTTCATCAAGGGCAGGGTCAATGCAGCTAGCTATCAGGAGATTTTGGAGCACTTCATGGTTCCATCGGCTGAAATGCTTTATGGAGATGAAGATTTCATTTTTCAGCACGACCTGGCACCTGCTCACAGTGCCAAAACCACTGGTAAATGGTTTACTGACCATGGTATTACTGTGCTCAATTGGCCTGCCAACTCTCCTGACCTGAACCCCATAGAGAATCTGTGGGATATTGTGAAGAGAAAGTTGAGAGACGCAAGACCCAACACTCTGGATGAGCTTAAGGCCGCTATTGAAGCATCCTGGGCCTCCATAACATCTCAGCAGTGTCACAGGCTGATTGCCTCCATGCCACGCCGCATTGAAGCAGTCATTTCTGCCAAAGGATTCCCGACCAAGTATTGAGTGCATAACTGAACATTATTATTTGATGAGTTTTTTGTTTGTTATTAAAAAACACTTTTATTTGATTGGACGGGTGAAATATGCTAATTTATTGAGACAGGTTTTTTGGGTTATCAGGAGTTGTATGCCAAAATCATCAGTATTAAAACAATAAAAGACCTGACAAATTTCAGTTGGTGGATAATGAATCTATAATATATGAAAGTTTAATTGTAATCATTACATTATGGTAAATAATGAAATTTAACACTATATGCTAATTTTTTGAGAAGGACCTGTATTTAAGGTGGCCCGATTCTAACGCATCGGGTATTCTAGAATATGTATGTAGTTTATGAAGTTTTCAGAATAATGCAATTTATACACAGGATTCGGGCGGACGGCCGCAACCAATTAGCGAAGCATGATTCAAATTCCGCACCAATTCGCGGGCGGACTGCGACTGTCGCTGATTGTTCGTGGCCTGGTGTGACCAATCAGTGAAGCCAGGGCCGGCTCCAGGTTTTTGAGGGCTCCGGGCGAAAGAGTCTCAGTGGGCCCCCCTCTTTAACACATACCACGATTCATGATGCACAGATACAGCAGAGAAATATAGCACAGCCAAGTAGCGTATAACACAGGCCACGTAGCATATAACACAGCCACGTAGTATATAGCACAGCCACGTATTATATTGCTCAGCCATGTAGTATATAGCACAGCCCACGTAGTAAACAGCCCAGCCACGTACTATATTGCACAGACACGTAGTATATAGCACAGACACGTAGTATATTGCACAGACATACTACGTGTCTGTGCTATACACTACGTGTCTGTGCTATATACTACGTGGCTGGGCAATATACTACGTGGCTGGGCAATATACTACGTGTCTGTGCTATATACTACGTGTCTGTGCTATATACTACGTGTCTGTGCTATATACTACGTGTCTGTGCTATATACAGCAGCATTATAGGCAGCGTCAATAGTAAAAAGTAGGTCACACAGGGTTAATAGCAGCATTAACGGACTGCGTTACACCACGGCATAACGCTTAACCCTGTCTGAGAGCTGACTGGAGGGGAGTATGGAGCGGGCACTGACAGCAGGGGAGTAGGGAGCGGCCATTTCGCAGCCGCACTGTGCCCATCGCTAATTGGTCATGGCCATTTGACCGCGACCAATCAGCAACTTGGGATTTCCATGACAGACAGAAAGACGGAAGTGACCCTTAGACAATTATATAGTAGATATATATATATATATATCCTGTATATATATATATATGTGTGATGCAGTCCTATAGCCGGGGTCAGGATCCTATCAGTCCAATGTCTGTATGATCTCATATTTGCAAATCCAAGGTTGTAAGCACAAACCCCCCATTATACAACCTTTTATTAAAAAAAAAGTTATGGGTGACTTTATACAGTATGATAAATAGCCAGACAAAAGAAAAAAGAAACACAAGTGTGTACAGAAAATCACATATGAGTGCGGGCCCCTGAACCCTGTGGGCCCCTGACTGGCCCACAGAGTAACAGAGGAATTCCCCGGTGGGCCCCTGTGCAGATCTGGGCCCCAACCCCACTATATAGGCAATAATTGGCATAATTCACTTGATTCCCTCTGTACAGAAAAAAAACAGCATCTCATCATTTACCAAACTACCCAGTTTATTATTATATAGAGATATAGGTAAATTTGTGAACCAGGTTACTGTAGTATTTGTATGCAGCTGAAAAGTGGGCCCCCCAAAGTCAGTTACTGGTGGGCCTTTGGCACCCAAGTCCCACATTGACTAGGTGAATACCTGACTCTTCACTAGAGCCCATGATGGTGGGGTTAAACTTGGCTCCTGATGGATACCAGGTGCTACATCAGGGAAGAGTCAGACACATGGCAGCTGACCCCCAAGGGATAGGTAGCTGGAACAGCCTTGGAGGAGAGCACAGATGGTACCGGCATGTGCAGACTGATATGGCTGGTAGACAGATAGGCACATGCAGGTGCAGGTTGGTACTGACAGGCACGGCTCATATACAGGCAAGCTGATGCTGGTAGGCACGGCTGGTATGCAGGCAAGCAGATGATTAAAGATATGGCTAATATACAGGCTGGTTTGATGCAGGCAGCACAGCTGATTTCCAAGCAGGCTGATGCTGGCAGATACGGCTTGTTATATTGACAAACTAGAATAAAGTCAAAAGGCAAGTACGGACAGACAGGTATGGAGCATGTAATTGACTGTTGGACACTGGGGACCTGACATCTATGATGATGATGTTATGATGACATCTTGGTTGATGAAATCCATCTTGTGGTTATTTAACCCCTTCCCGACCTGTGACGCCACTAGGCGTCATGAAAGTCGGTGCCAATCCGACCTGTGATGCCTATGTGGCGTTATGGAGTGATCGCGTCCCTGCAGATTGGGCGAAAGGGTTAACTCCAATTTCACCCGATCTGCAGGGACAGGGGGTGTGGTACTTTAGCCTGGGGGGGGGGGTGGCTTTGCCCCCACGTGGCTACGATCGCTCTGATTGGCTGTTGAAAGTGCAACAGCCAATCAGAGCAATTTGTAATATTTCACCTATGAAAAGTGGTGAAATATTGCAATCCAGCCATGGCCGATGCTGCAATATCATCGGCCGTGGCTGGAAACCCTGTTCTGCCCACCGCCACCGATCTCCCCAGGTCCTCCGTTCTATGGTCCGCTCCCCTCCGTCTGCTCCACCTTCCTCCTGCCCGCTCCCCCCGTGCTTTGATCCCAACCCCCCATACTCCGATCCCCCCCTGTGCTCCGATCCCCCCCTCATACTTACCAAGCCTCCCGGTGTCTGTCCGTCTGTTCCATGGGCGCCGCCATCTTCCAAAATGGCGGGCGCATGCGCAGTGCGCCCGCCGAATCTGCCGGCCGGCAGATTCGATCCATGTACATTTTGATCACTGTGATAAAACCTATCACAGTGATCAAAATAAAAAAAAATAGTAAATGACCCCCCCCCCCCCTTTATCACCCCCATAGTTTGGGACAATAATAAAATAAAGAAAATATATTTACTTTTATTTTTCCACTAGTGTTAGGGTTAGAACTAGGGTTAGGGTTAGGATTAGGGATAGGGCTAGGTTTAGAATTAGGGTTAGGGTAAGGCTATGTGCACACGTATTCTGGTCCTCTGCGGATTTTTCCGCAGCGGATTTGATAAATCCGCAGTGCAAAACCACTGCGGATTTATTGCGGATTTACCGTGGTTTTTCTGCGTTTTTTCTGTGGATTTCACTGCGGGTTTACAACTGCAGTTTTCTATAGGAGCAGCTGTAAAACCGCTGCGGAATCCGCAGAAAGAAGTGACATGCTGCGGAATGTAAACCGCTGCGTTTCCGCGCAGTTTTTTCCGCAGCATGTGCACAGCTTTTTTTGTTTCCCATAGGTTTACATTGAACTGTAAACTCATAGGAAACTGCTGCAGACCCGAAACTCGCAGCGTGTGCACATACCTTTAGAATTAGGCTATGTGCACATGATGCGGATTTGGCTGCGGATCCGCAGCGGATTGGCCGCTGCGGATTCGTAGCAGTTTTCCATCAGGTTTACAGTACCATGTAAACCTATGGAAAACCAAATTCGCTGTGCCCATGGTGCGGAAAATACCGTGCGGAAACACTGCATTGTATTTTCTGCAGCATGTCAATTCTTTGTGCGGATTCCGCAGCGTTTTACACCTGTTCCTCAATAGGAATCCGCAGGTGAAATCCGCACGAAAAAAACACTGGAAATCCACGGTAAATCCGCAGGTAAAACGCAGTACATTTTACCTGCGGATTTTTCAAAAATGGTGCAGAAAAATCTCACACGAATCTGCAACGTGGGCACATAGACTTAGGGTTAGGGTTGGAATTAGAGTTAGGGTTGGAATTAGGGCTAGGGTTGGAAATAGGGTTAAGATTAGGCTTGTGGTTAGGGTTATGGTTAGGG
The DNA here is from genome assembly GCF_051348905.1 of Ranitomeya variabilis. Taxonomy (NCBI): domain Eukaryota; kingdom Metazoa; phylum Chordata; class Amphibia; order Anura; family Dendrobatidae; genus Ranitomeya; species Ranitomeya variabilis. Next base: position 116,453,117 of record NC_135233.1, read on the forward strand.
GTGTGTTGGGGTTAGAGTTGGGATTAGGGTTAGGATTAGGGGTGTGTTGGGGATGGGTTTGTGGTTAGGGGTGTGTTGGGGTTAGGGTTGGGATTAGGGTTAGGATTAGGGGTGTGTCGGAGCTAGGTTTGTGATTAGGGGTGTGTTGAGGTTAGGGTTCTGATTAGGGTTACGGCTAGAGTTGGGATTAGGGTTAGGGGTGTGTTGGGGTTAGTGTTGGAGTTAGAATTGAGGGGTTTCCACTGTTTAGGCACATCAGGGGTCTCCAAACGCAACATGGCGCCACCATTGATTCCAGCCAATCGTGCGTTCCAAAAGTCAAATGGTGCTCCCTCCCTTCCGAGCCCTGACGTGCACCCAAACAGTGGTTTAACCCCACATATGGGGTACCAGCATTCTCAGGACAAACTGGGCAACAACTATTGGGGTCCAATTTCTCCTGTTACCCTTGCGAAAATAAAAAATTGCTTGCTAAAACATAATTTTTGAGGAAAGAAAAATGTTTTTTTATTTTCACGGCTCTGCGTTAAAAACTTCTGTGAAGCGCTTGGGGGTTCAAAGTGCTCAACACACATCTAGATAAGTTCCTTTGGATGTCTAGTTTCCAAAATGGGGTCACTTGTGGCGGGTTTCTACTGTTTAGGCACATCAGGGGCTCTGCAAACGCAACGTGATGCCCGCAGATCATTCCATCAAAGTCTGCATTTCAAAACGTCACTACTTCCCTTTTGAGCCCCGACGTGTGCCCAAACAGTGGTTTTTCCCCACATATAGGGTATCAGCGTACTCAGGACAAACTGGACAACAACTTTTGGGGTCCAGTTTCTTCTGTAACCCTTGTGAAAATAAAAAATTGCGGGCTAAAAAACATTTTTGAGAAAAGAAAAAATATTTTTTATTTTCACTTCTCTGCGTTATAAACGTCTGTGAAGCACTTGGGGGTTCAAAGTGCTCACCACACATCTAGATTAGTTCCTTGGGTGGTCTAGTTTACAAAATGGGATCACTTTTGGGGGAGCTCCAATGTTTAGGCACACAGGGGCTCTCGAAACACGACATGGTGTCCGCTAACGATTGGAGCAAATTTTCCATTCAAAAAGTCAAATGGCGCGCCTTTCCTTCCGAGCCTTGCTGTGCGCTCAAACAGTGGTTTACCCCAACATGTGAGGTATCGGTGTACTTAGGAGAAATTGCCCAACAAATTTTAGGATCTATTTTATCCTGTTGCCCATGTGAAAATGAAAAAATTGAGGCTGAAAGAAATGTTTTGTATAAAAAAAGTACTTTTTCATTTTTACGGATCGATTTGTGAAGCACCTGAGGATTTAAAGTGCTCATTATGCATCTAGATAAGTTCCTTGGGGGGTCTAGTTTCCAAAATGGGGTCACTTGTGGGGGAGCGCCAATGTTTAGACACACAGGGGATCTCCAAACGCGACATTGTGTCCGCTAAAGATTGGAGCCAATTTTTTATTCAAAAAGTCAAATGGCGCTCCTTTCCTTCTGAGCCCTGTCGTGCGCCCAAACAGTGGTTCCCCACATATGGGGTATCAGCGTACTCAGGACAAATTGGACAACAACTTTCGGGGTCCAGTTTCTCCTTTTACCCTTGGGAAAATAAAAAAATTGTTGCTAAAAGATCATTTTTGTGGCTAAAAATTTAAATGTTCATTTTTTTCCTTCCATGTTGCTTCTGCTGCTGTGAAACACCTGAAGGGTTAATAAACTTCTTGAATGTGGTTTTGAGCACCTTGAGGGGTGCAGTTTTTAGATTGGTGTCACTTTTGGGTATTTTCAGCCATATAGACCCCTCAAACTGACTTCAAATGTGAGGTGGTCCCTAAAATAAATGGTTTTGTAAATTTTGTTGTAAAAATGAGAAATCACTGGTCAAATTTTAACCCTTATAACTTCCTAGCAAAAAAAAAATTTTGTTTCCAAAATTGTGCTGATGTAAAGTAGACATGTGGGAAACGTTATTTATTAGCTATTTTGTGTCACATAACTCTCTGGTTTAACAGAATAAAAATTCAAAATTTGAAAATTGCGAAATTTTAGCCAAATTTCCATTTTTTTCACAAATAAACGCAAAAATTATCAACCTAAATTTACCACTAACATGAAGCCCAATATGTCATGAAAAAACAGTCCCAGAATCGCTAGGATCCATTCAAGCGTTCCTGAGTTATTACCTCATAAAGGGACACTGGTCAGAATTGCAAAAAACGGCCAGGTCATTAAGGTCAAAATAGGCTGGGTCATAAAGGGGTTAAGAGGTGTCGGTTCCTACTGACCGATAACCACAGGTGGCGTCACGAACAATAGACTTTATTCACAATATCCCTTAAAGATCTTTCCCCTTTAATTGGGCGCCCAGGGCCATGGACCAGGTCGCAGCCACCGTGACATCCCCTCTTTAAGACCGGACCTGGTACCGAGTACCCCACGGCCCTGGCAGGCGTTCCACATTAGATAGATAGATATCATCCAGAGCCGAAATGTCGCCTGCCATGTGGGTCTGAATTAAAATACAGATTTTCACTTGAAGAAAAGGAGTGATGCCTTATTTTTTCCTCTAGATAGATAGATGGATAGATAGTAGTCCAAAAAAGGAAACAGCACACCACTGTCTGTGAATAAGGAGACATTTTATTTAGCCCATGATGGCGATGTTTTGGTTCAGTGTAGCGACCTTTTTCAAGCATTGAACAAAGTGCATAAGATTGAATATTTAAAGCATGTGCACCCATAGAATGTAAGTCCGCAAGGACAGGGTCCTCTCCCCTCTGTACCAGTCTGTTACTGTAAGCGTGTTTACTGTAAACTATATCTGTAACTCTGTATGTAACCCCCTTTCTCATGTACAGCACTATGGAACTAATGGTGCTATATAAATAAATAATAATAATGATAATAATAATGTGCATAATTAGAAATATTTAACAACATTAGAAAAAAAAGGGGACATTGCCCTTCAATATGTGAAATACAAAAAGTGCAGAGCATTGTACAGGTCAGCATAAATCACAAAGTGCAGTGCAAATGTGCAACCATTCAGAGGCACATACAGTGCACATCAAAGCACTAAAGGACAATGAAAGCCCAGATGGTGCGACATTATAGTGAATCAACTCCTTGGCCTACCCCATAGCATGCGATGAGTCAGGCACATAGTGGCGTCCTATAGTGCTAAATGCACATGTCAGGGAAAGCAATTCAAGTATGATATGGAGAGCGCTTACTAGCGCAAGCGCAGTAGGAACCAAGCAAGGTCCGATGCCATATAAGCTAACGGCAAACAAAGATAAAGGAAATGTGCGTGTCCACATATTGGAATGCCCCTGTAAGCTATGGTATGTGGGAGAAACCTCGTGGGACTTCAAAACGCGGGTGAACCATCATAGATAAGGAAAAAGAAACTTGATTTGCCTGTCTCCAAACATTTTATTGGGAAGGGAGAATAATTGTCAATGGTGCACCTGAACCACTGTATGTGGAATAGTATGAAACACATATAATACCATATAATAATCCCAACATGTAGATACATTCCCCCCTAGAATGCCATGGGGGTCAATTCCCACCGTTGTAGGATCCCATATAAGGGAACAATGTATGCATACCAAACATGAGGGAGAAAGTGCTACGATAACAGTTGTATCACAAGTCTGGGAAATGAAGCCCAAATATACACCCTGGCAGGAAATCACCTAGCATGACGCATGAGAATTTAAAGAGGCTGTATTTGCCTCTGAGCTGTCAATAGTGGTGGCCATAATGCCAGTTCGGAAGAAGATCATCAGAGCCAGATCAGCCCGGGATCAAAGGCAAGAGTAGGGGTGAGGCTGGAGCCCCCCGCGTATCGTTGCCACTGCAGCTTCCTCAGGGGAAGGCCTAAATAGCCTGGGGGGTGTTGGTTTACTGGTTATGTATGTATGTGGTTTTATCATTGTGTTACTTGAGGTGTAATAAAGGTCTTTTCTATTTTCTTACAAATGGTCGATGTGCATACCATTATTAGTCTTGTCTTTTTCTCTTTTTCTTCAGTTCATGGTTTATACAGACTAGGTTTTGCACCCCGTACTGTTATTGTCATATGTTATTGTGATAGGAGTGCACCCGTTACGTATTTACAGGATAGAAGGATTACACACAGCATATACACACAGAATAGATAGATAAACAGATGTCTGTGACATATTCAATTAGTGTGTGTGCAGCTTTCTGTACATGCATTTAATTATTAAAAGATTATTTTTCTGAAAAAAAAAATGGTGTGGGCTCCCGCGTAATTTTCTTAACCATGGGGGTTGATGTTTATAGCCTGGGAAAGGGGCAATATCAATGGAGCATTATACTTATAATAATAATCTTTATTTTATACAGCGCTAACATATTGCGCAGCGCTTTACAGTCTGCACACATTATCATCGCTGTCCCCGATGGGGCTCACAATCTAAATTCCTTATCAGTATGTCTTTGGAGCCTTTAGTAGCCTTTACTGGCTACTAAAATTGAGGACCCCAAAAAATGTAGGATTCCCCCATAATTAATAACCAGCAAATGCTATGAAGACAGCTGCGGTCTGATATTAATAACCTAGGAAGGGGCCATGGATACTGCCCCCTCCAGACTAAAAACATCAGCTCTCAGCCTCCCCAGAAAAGCTGTATCTATAAGATGTTCTCTGCCACTTGCACACAAATCACTGACACACCCAATCCTTTGCTGCAGTTTTTTAAAAATAATCTATGGCCATGGGACATTTATAAGACCCGGTGTAACAGGCCAGATTACCCCCCCCCCCCCCCCACCCCCACCCCCGCCCAGAATATACCCGGGGTTAAAGTATACCCCTCTGGGCCAGAATATACCCCAGCTGCTGTAGATCAGGTGGGCCCCTGTGCAGATCTGGGCCCCAACCCCACTATATAGGCAATAATTGGCATAATTCACTTGATTCACACTGTACAGAAAAAAACAGCATCTCATCATTCATTTACCAAACTACCCAGTTTATTATTATATAGAGACTAGCTAAAGAGCCCGGCATTGCCTGGGCATAGTAAATATCTGTGGTTAGTTATAGCACCTCACTTCTCTTATTTTCCCATCACGCCTTTCATTTTCCCCCTCACATCTCTAATTTTCTCCCTTACATCTCTCATTTTCTCCCTTACACCTCTCATTTTCCCCCTCACTCCTCTCATTCCCCCTAACACTCCTCATTTTGCACTCACACCTTTTTATTTTCACCTCACACCCCTCATTTTCACCTCACACCTCTCATTTTCCCCTCAGTATATACATGTTTGTCATCTCCCTTATATTGTCATGTCGGACGCTATTCACACTAGGGCGTCCGACAGACAGCGGTAATTCCACATTCGTCCACTATACGCTCAGTGGCGCCGGCTAGACTTTATGCAGGTTGTCCGGGGTTAATCTAGCTGGTAATCAAGTTGGAGGCTGGGTCACACCCGTGGCCTTTAAATAGACATTCTGGACTTTGGGCGTTGCCGATTATAGCTTGTGTCTTGTGCCTGGTGATCTCGGTCTGGAGTGGTGGTCTAGGAGAAGAAATATCGTATCTGGTGGTGTATTATCCTTTGTCATATTTCTCCTTCCTATATTTGTATTTGTTTTGCCCTGTGCACATTATAGTGTTTTCCTGTGTCTGCGGCGTGGTGCGTTTTTTAGTTTTCCCTGTCTGTGCTTTCTGTAGGGGTTGGTGTGTGCCCTAATCACTGGGTGGCGGGTGGAGGTTTCAGCATAGGACTGAAACAGGAGTCAGGGTCAGGCCTGGCGGCCCAGACAAGCACACCATCAGTGTAAATTCTGAGAGAGGGACAGACAGGGTTTTCCCCAGTCTGAGGGATATCGCAGGGGCCCGGGTAATCAGCTGTAGTCTGCCCAGTACCCGCATGACATACATATAGTATACACCTGTATGTCATCTCCTGTATATAGTATATACCTGTATGTCATCTCCTCCTCTGTATACCTTTGTGACATCTCTTTTCTATAGTATATACCTGTATGTCATCTCCTCCTGTATATAGTATATACCTGTGTGTCATCTCCTGTATATATTATGTACCTGTATGTCATCTCCTCCTGTATATAGTATATACCTGTGTGTCATCTCCTGTATATAGTATATACCTGTGTGTCATCTGCTTCTGTATATAGTATATATCCGTGTGTCATCTCCTCCTGTATATAGTATATACCTGTGTCATCTCCTCCTGTATATAGTATATACCTGTGTGTCATCTCCTGTATATAGTATATATCTGTTTGTCATCTCCACCTGTATATAGTATATATCGGTTTGTCATCTCCCCTGTATATAGTATGTACCTGTATGTCATCTCCTCCTGCATATAGTATGTACCTGTACGTCATCTCCTCCTGTATATAGTATATACCTGTGTGTCATCTACTCCTGTATATAGTATATACCTGTGTGTCATCTCCCCTGTATATAGTATATACCTGTGTGTCATCTGCTCCTGTATATAGTATATACCTGTGTGTCATCTCCCCTGTATATAGTATATATGTGTGTGTCATCTCCCCTGTATATAGTGTATGTGTGTGTCATCTCCGCCTGTATATAGTATATATCTGTATGTCATCTCCTCCTGTATATAGTATATACCTGTTTGTCATCTCCCCTGTATATAGTATATATGTGTGTCATCTCCTCTGCTCTGTATATAGTATATACCTGTGTGTCATCTCCTCCTGTATATAGTATATATCTGTGTGTCATCTCCTCCTGTATTAGACCTCATTCACATGCTATTTGCTCAGTATTTGTAAGCTAAATTGGCAGCCTGATAAATCCCCAGCCAACAGGAAGCCCTCCCCCCTGGCAGTATATATTAACACATACACATAATAGACAGGTCATGTGACTGACAGCTGCCGTATTTCCTATATGGTACAGTTGTTGCTCTTGCAGTTTGTCCTCTGCTTATTAATCAGATTTTTATTTTTGAAGGATAATTCCAAACCTGTGTGAGTTTTAGGGTGAGTTTCATGTGTCAAGTTGTGTGTGTTGAGTTGCGTGTGGCGACATGCATGTAGCGACTTTTGTGAGATGAGTTTTGTGTGGAGACTGGCGACATGCGTGTAGCAACTTTTGTGAGATGAGTTTTGTGTGGCGACATGCGTGTAGCAACTTTGTGTGTGTCGGGTTGCATGTGACAGGTTAGTGTAGCAAGTTGTGTGCACCAGGTTTTGCGCGTGGCGAGTTTTATGTGTAGTGCGTTTTGAGTATGTGCAAGTTTTGTGTGAGGCAACTTTTGCATGTGTTGCAACTTTTGTGCATGTGGCAATTTTTCCGCGTGTGCAAGTTTTGCATGTGGCAAGTTTTATGTGTGGTGCGTTTTCAGTATGCAAGTTTTGTCTGAGGCAACTTTTGCATGTGTTGCAACTTTTGTGCATGTGGCAATTTTTCCGCGTGTGCAAGTTTTGTGTGTGGCAAGTTTTATGTGTGGTGCGTTATGAGTATGCAAGTTTTGTGTGAGGCAATTTTTGCATGTGTTGCAATTTTTGTGCATGTGGCAATTTTTCCACGTGTGCAAGTTTTGCGTGTTGGCGAGTTTTCCATGAGATGAGTTTTGCACGTGCGGTGAGTTTTGCGTGAGCCTAGTTTTGCATGTGGCGAGTTTTGCGCGTGGCGACTTTTGAGCGGCGACTTTTGTGTTTCGACTTTTATGTGGCGAGGTTGGTGTATGTGTGGTGAAATGTGTGCTGAGGGTGATATGTGTTAAAGCACGTGGTAATGTGTGGCTCATTTTGTGTGTGTGTTCATATCCCCGTGTGTGGTGAGTATCCCATGTCGGGGCCCCACCTTAGCAACTGTACGGTGTATACTCTTTGGTGCCATCGCTCTCATTCTTTAAGTCCCCCTTGTTCACATCTGGCAGCTGTCAATTTGCCTCCAACACTTTTCCTTTAACTTTTTCCCCTTTATGTGATAGGGGCAAAATTGTTTGGTGAATTGGAATGCGCAGGGTTAAAATTTTGCCTCACAACTTAGCCTATGACACTCTCAGGGTCCAGACGTGTGACTGTGCAAAATTTTGTGGCTCCAGAAACACATGGGCCACTTGCACATTGAACAAGTCTGTAGGAACCTGTTCACACCACCAGAAAACTTGAAGACACAAAAGAGCACAGTGAGGTCAAAAATACTCTGTTGTAAAAAAATCACAGTAATCAGCAAGTGCTAGTCAAAAGATGTAAAGAAAACAGGGTATTTAGTTGATACGTTTTTTTGCAAAAAAATGTATACTAAGCTGCTCCACCAAATCGTCAAGGTATACCCTTATAGAGCAGTCCTAACTAATGTATAGAATCCCTATCTGATGTATTTAAAACCTGATCATCTGTATAGTACCTGTATAAGCAGGGTTCAGAGAAGGACTATCCATGTGCACATGCAGGATGGAACAGCTTAAATGCAAATGACCCACAGAGGAGTGGTGGACTCCCCAGTCTTGTAGAAACAAGAGAACAATATAGAACCAGAAACACATGGGCCACTTGCACATTGAACCAGTCTGTAGGAACCTGTTCACACCACCAGAAAACTTGAAGACACAAAAGAGAACAGTGAGGTCAAAAATACTCTGTTGTAAAAAAATCACAGTAATCAGCAAGTGCTAGTCAAAAGATGTAAAGAAAACAGGGTATTTAATTGATACGTTTTTTTGCAAAAAAATGTATACTAAGCTGCTCCACCAAATCGTCAAGGTATACCCTTATAGAGCAGTCCTAACTAATGTATAGAATCCCTATCTGATGTATTTAAAACCTGATCATCTGTATAGTACCTGTATGTGAAGGAAGCCCCCGTTCCTTCCACGTCACCAATCCGTGACGTCGCTACACAGGCACAGCTCGCCGGCGCCCCCTTTGTCTCTCAGGTCAGTAAGGGAACTGCACCTAGAGCAAATGGCCGCCGGGGAGACTGCCCTGTTACCCACACTGGGTATTCTAGGATTCGCAATCAGAGTAAAAGGATCAGCCCAAAATTAATTTATGATTTAATTGCCTTAAGGGCGCACTAGGTAATTACAAGAAATATACAATCACAATATATCAAGAGTTACAGTCAGAGTACAATACAACAACAATGATACAAGGCTTAAGGTATAAAGCTGGAGGTCACTTTACCAGGTTAGAGGTCGCTTGTGGAAGCCGGGGGGCGCAGTGTTCCGCAGGTCCAAAACTTTAGTTGCCGGGCAGCCCCCAGAAAGCGTGTGCTTGCCCCCGTCTGGCTGGCATGCCCTGTTTCTTAGCTGGTCATCTTCTGTGTGTCACCCACTCTCCACATGGTCCAGCTCTTAACCCTGCCGTGTCCCTCCCCCTGTAGCTGGGTGGGCTTAGCAATCTCCACCCCTCTGCCTCCCTGCAAGATTTATTCCAATATCTAATAAATGGGATAACTGCTCTCAGGATGATCGGATCAGCCCACGGGCAGTACCAGCGCCTGTGGTTTGTTCTGCCGGTCGTACTGGGATCAAACCTGGACCCATTCGGTCCCTGTGGGATGCTGATCTCTATATCTCGGGTTTCAGACCTCCCACGGGTACAGGAGTCGCACCATTAGATGCACCATTTCTTTAGGACGAGGGGAATATTTTTTATGAGCCGCTACCTCGGACGATGCGTCCATAATTCACGATTCCATGTCAGAGACGGTTCGGCTGGACGACCATACTAGATGTGTATCCAGTGGCCCCTTGACATGCGTGCTTTAATTAAGCCCTTGAGCATTTCCAAGCCCCCTGCTGGTGTGGCTTCCTAACTGAGCTTTGAAGTACCTTCTGCAATCTCCTCTGAGCTCAGCCGATTACCATACTAATAGGCACTATGTTCATTAGAAAAGGTGGGGGCCAGGAGCACTCCTCTCTGCAGACCTGTGACCAGGAGACAAAATGGAGTCACGCCAATCTGCGTTAGTATGCCCGTCCAAGATGGCGGCTGTTCCCTCATCACACCTCCCTGCTTTAGAGGGCGCTAGGGGGCATCACATTCCTGTGTTCCCCCGTGCGCCCTTCTGCACTTTCTCCTTGCCGGGACAACCCATCAGCATTACCATGGTCTCTGCCCCCTCCTCTGTCTCTCTCCGAGGCTGTCTCTGCCTCCTCCTCTGTCTCTCTGTCTCTGAAGCTGTCCCTGCCTCCTCCTCTGTCTTGCCCTGAGGCCGTCTCTGCCTCCTTCTCTCCTTCCCTGAGGCAGTCTCTGCCTCCTCCTCTGTCTCTCTCTGAGGCTGTCTCTGCCCCCTCCTCTCTCTCTAAGGCTGCCTCGGCCTTCTCTCTCTTTCGGAGGCTGTCTCTGCCTCCTCCTCGGTCACTCCATGAGGCTGTCTCTGCCCCCTCCTCTCTGTCTCTGAAGCTGTCCCTGCCTCCTCCTCTGTCCCTCTCTGAGGCTGTTTCTGCCTCTCCCTCTCTCTTTCTGAGGCTGTCCCTGCCTCCTCCTCTGTCTCTCTCTGAGGCTGTCTCTGCCTCCTTCTCTCTTTCCCTGAGGCTGTCCCTGCCTCCTCCTCTGTCCCTCTCTGAGGCTGTCTCTGCCTCTCCCTCTCTCTTTCTGAGGCTGTCCCTGCCTCCTCCTCTGTCTCTCTCTGGGGCTGTCTCTGCCTCCTCCTCTCTGTCTCTGAGGCTGTCCCTGCCTCCTCCTCTGTCCCTCTCTGAGGCTGTCTCTGCCTCTCCCTCTCTCTCTGAGGCTGTCTCTGCCTCTCCCTCTCTCTCTGAGGCTGTCTCTGCCTCTCCCTCTCTCTTTCTGAGGCTGTCCCTGCCCCCTCCTCTCTCTCTCTCTGAGGCTGTCTCTGCCTCCTCCTCTCTGTCTCTGAGGCTGTCCCTGCCCCCTCCTCTGTCCCTATCTGAGGCTGTCTCTGCCTCTCCCTCTCTCTCTGAGGCTGTCTCTGCCTCCTTCTCTCTTTCCCTGAGGCTGTCTCTGCCTCTCCCTCTCTCTCTGAGGCTGTCTCTGCCTCCTTCCCTGAGGCAGTCTCTGCCTCCTCCTCTGTCTCTCTCTGAGGCTGTCTCTGCCTCCTCCTCTCTGTCTCTGAGGCTGTCTCTGCCTCCTCCTCTGTCCCTCTCTGAGGCTGTCTCTGCCTCTCCCTCTCTTTCTGAGGCTGTCTCTGCTTCATTCTCTCTTTCCCTGAGGCAGTCTCTGCCTCCTCCTCTTTCTCTCTCTGAGGCTGTCTCTGCCTCCTCCTCTCTGTCTCTGAGGCTGTCCCTGCCTCCTCCTCTGTCCCTCTCTGAGGCTGTCTCTGCCTCTCCCTCTCTCTTTCTGAGGCTGTCCCTGCCTCCTCCTCTGTCCCTCTCTGAGGCTGTCTCTGCCTCTCCCTCTCTCTTTCTGAGGCTGTCCCTGCCTCCTCCTCTGTCTCTCTCTGAGGCTGTCTCTGCCTCCTCCTCTCTGTCTCTGAGGCTGTCCCTGCCTCCTCCTCTGTCCCTCTCTGAGGCTGTCTCTGCCTCTCCCTCTCTCTTTCTGAGCGGATAGGGTACCCCTAACTGTCGGTCCCTGGGCCACGCCTCCGGTGAACCCTGCTGGACCGTTACCCGGTACAGCCGTCCCTGGTCCCAGACCACCCGCTCGCGGTCTGACTCCCCAGGAGGCTGTGCCGCCTGCTCCTTGAGAGCTTTCAGGCTAGCATCAGCTTCCAACGCTGCCTGAAATCCCTGACTCGATGTGGCGAGAATGGACGACACTGCCACATCCGCTGTCAGCTCCCTGGGATCTGTCTCCTGGCCGCTGTCTGACTCGGCCGCCACTTGGTCAGAGAGGGGGAAGCCTTCGGACCTCTGCAAGGCTCCTTGGGCTCCGGCGCTCCCACTCCTGGTGACAGCGGCCACGACCGCTGTGCCCATGGGTAGCGCCTGCTTCCCCCCGGCTCCTGACCAAGTCGCCGGGTCAGGCAGACTTCCCTGCCCTCCTGACATCCCGGGTGTGGGGAACTCCTGCCCTGGGGTCTTACCTGGTGGCTCCTCTCCTGGGACGCCTCCTCCCCCCATGGCCTGTTCCTCCTCCTGCAGGGGCCCTAGGCTCAGCAGGCTGGATTCACTTAGGGGCCCTACACTGCCCATAGCAGCCCCTCCCTCCACCTCTGAGCTCTCCCCTACAGTCTCCTCACCTGTGAAGGAAGCCCCTGTTCCTTCCACGTCACCTGTCCTCCCCGTGAGCCCTGTATGTGTGGTGTCAGTGTATGGATTACCCTCAGGTTTCAATCCCTCCTCCACCGTTGGAGGCACATTCAACACATCAACATTCACAGTAGAGTCATGACATTCTTGGGGAGCCGAACTTGGGGGTTCAGTGGCCACATACTGAGACACTATCCGCCCCAAATCGGTCCCAAGTAATACATTGGCAGGAATATTTGACGTTACTCCCACCTCCCGCACTCCCCTCCCGGCGCCCCAGTCCAAAAACACCTTGGCGACAGGCAGCGCCGGTTCCACGCCTCCAATTCCGGAGACGGAAAGGGTTTTTCCCGGTACCAAGTCTTGAGGGGACACCACCTCAGGACGTACCAGGGTTCGTTCAGCGCCTGTGTCCCGCAGTCCCATGACCGCTGTGCGGCCGATAGTGACGGGTTGGTAATTGTCCAGGGACCTCCCACCACCCCCTCCCACACATAAAACAGTGGACGGTTCCGGGGACAGGGATGGGGCCTTAAGACGCTGGGGACATGCAGACTTGAAGTGTCCCAGCTGGTTGCAGTGATGACAACGTCTGGGTTCTGCACCTGGCCTGGAGAGGGCAGCAGGGGGGTACACCCCTTGCACTCTGGGGGCTGGGGAAACAGGGGCAGAATTGGGCTTACCCCCTCTCCAGGTGCTGCTGGCAGGCTTCTTCGGCTCAGGCACCGTTATTGGCATACTCATCTGCCAGGGCGGCTGTAGCAGAAGCCCCCTTCGGTTTCCGGTCACGAAGGAACTGCTGGAGGTCCTCTGAGCAGTTCCACAAGAACTGCTCCGTGACGAACAGTTCCTGGACCTCCTGGCGGGTGGTGAGCGCTAGACCCGAGGTCCAGTGCTCTGCAGCTCTCAGCAACGCCCGCATGTGGTCGGTCCAGGTGTCCTTTGGGCCCCGCTGCAGGCTCCGGAACTTCTTGCGGTAGGACTCCGGGGTGAGGTTGTAGTGCTGGATCAGGGCCCGCTTGATGCTGCTGTAGTCCTGCTCCGCCCCGGCAGGTAAGTCCCCCAAAACTTCCAGGGACTTACCCCTCAAACGGGGGGTCAGGTATCTTGCCCACTGATCCGGGGCCAGATGGTGTTGAAGGCAGGTCCTTTCAAAGGCCAGCAAGAAGGAATCCAGGTCTCCATCCTTCTCAAGCAGAGGGAAGTCCTCGGCCCGGACTTTGGAAACCCTGGACTCTGGTGGTGCTGGGGCTTCCAGCGGGAGCCCGTGTTGAGCCATCTCCAGTCGGTGCTGGCGCTCCGCTGCTCTCTCTGCCGCTGCTTGCTCCGCTGCCCGCTCTGCAGCTTTCTCTGCCCGCTCCGCAGCTTTCTCTGCCCGCTCCGCTGCCTCACGGCGTTCTGCACGCTCGGCCTCCGCTGCCTTCTCTGCAGCTGCCATGAGTCTCATATAGGCGTCTTCATTACCCGCCTCGAGACGTGTCACTGCCGCTGCAACAAGGGCCTCTGATGTGGACAGGCTGGGGCGGGTAGGTGGTGGGTAGTCCCTTGCCGGACTAAGCACAGGTGGCTGGCTCCTTGGGGAGTCTGGGCTGAGCTCCCCCTCGCCTTGAACAGTAAAGTCCACCACCACCTCCTCATCGACCATAGCACTGGCCTGCGCCCTCACTGCACTCCTGGTGCCCTCTGCCATCTTTGGAACCTCTGGTTACTGACACAGCTGTAACCCTGACCTTGCACACAACTTATTATATTTACACTCTGACCGTCTAGTGCTGGGCTGACCTTAAGACCCCAGCAGCGAAAGTTACCACTGGTAGTCTTTAGTGTCTGGGAGTAGGGGTCCCACGCACACTATTACTCTGATCCCACGTACGCTGCCACCACTGTGAAGGAAGCCCCCGTTCCTTCCACGTCACCAATCCGTGACGTCGCTACACAGGCACAGCTCGCCGGCGCCCCCTTTGTCTCTCAGGTCAGTAAGGGAACTGCACCTAGAGCAAATGGCCGCCGGGGAGACTGCCCTGTTACCCACACTGGGTATTCTAGGATTCGCAATCAGAGTAAAAGGATCAGCCCAAAATTAATTTATGATTTAATTGCCTTAAGGGCGCACTAGGTAATTACAAGAAATATACAATCACAATATATCAAGAGTTACAGTCAGAGTACGATACAACAACAATGATACAAGGCTTAAGGTATAAAGCTGGAGGTCACTTTACCAGGTTAGAGGTCGCTTGTGGAAGCCGGGGGGCGCAGCGTTCCGCAGGTCCAAAACTTTAGTTGCCGGGCAGCCCCCAGAAAGCGTGTGCTTGCCCCCGTCTGGCTGGCATGCCCTGTTTCTTAGCTGGTCATCTTCTGTGTGTCACCCACTCTCCACATGGTCCAGCTCTTAACCCTGCCGTGTCCCTCCCCCTGTAGCTGGGTGGGCTTAGCAATCTCCACCCCTCTGCCTCCCTGCAAGATTTATTCCAATATCTAATAAATGGGATAACTGCTCTCAGGATGATCGGATCAGCCCACGGGCAGTACCAGCGCCTGTGGTTTGTTCTGCCGGTCGTACTGGGATCAAACCTGGACCCATTCGGTCCCTGTGGGATGCTGATCTCTATATCTCGGGTTTCAGACCTCCCACGGATACAGGAGTCGCACCATTAGATGCACCATTTCTTTAGGACGAGGGGAATATTTTTTATGAGCCGCTACCTCGGACGATGCGTCCATAATTCACGATTCCATGTCAGAGACGGTTCGGCTGGACGACCATACTAGATGTGTATCCAGTGGCCCCTTGACATGCGTGCTTTAATTAAGCCCTTGAGCATTTCCAAGCCCCCTGCTGGTGTGGCTTCCTAACTGAGCTTTGAAGTACCTTCTGCAATCTCCTCTGAGCTCAGCCGATTACCATACTAATAGGCACTATGTTCATTAGAAAAGGTGGGGGCCAGGAGCACTCCTCTCTGCAGACCTGTGACCAGGAGACAAAATGGAGTCACGCCAATCTGCGTTAGTATGCCCGTCCAAGATGGCGGCTGTTCCCTCATCACACTGTATAAGCAGGGTTCAGAGAAGGACTATCCATGTGGACATGCAGGATGGAACAGCTTAAATGCAAATGACCCACAGAGGAGTGGTGGACTCCCCAGTCTTGTAGAAACAAGAGAACAATTATAGAATCAGAAACACATGGGCCACTTGCACATTGAACAAGTCTGTAGGAACCTGTTCACACCACCAGAAAACTTGAAGACACAAAAGAGCACAGTGAGGTCAAAAATACTCTGCTGTAAAAAAATCACAGTAATCAGCAAGTGCTAGTCAAAAGATGTAAAGAAAACAAGGTATTTAGTTGATACGTTTTTTTGCAAAAAATTGTATACTAAGCTGCTCCACCAAATCGTCAAGGTATACCCTTATAGAGCAGTCCTAACTAATGTATAGAATCCCTATCTGATGTATTTAAAACCTGATCATCTGTATAGTACCTGTATAAGCAGGGTTCAGAGAAGGACTATCCATGTGGACATGCAGGATGGAACTGGAGTGCCCCCACACCGCCGCAGGGCCGAGGGGTACCCGGAGCCGGGCCCCTGAGTCTCTGTCCTGGGGTTGTCACGGTGGCTAGGCCCAGTCAGTGGGGGACGTCCGGTGCAATAAGTGGTGGTGTAGCGGTGCAGTTGTGGGGTGCAGGTCGCGGTAAATAACGAGGACACCAGGTTGCAGTCTCTTTACCTCTTTACTGAAGATCTCTGGGTCCTCAGTCCGGAATACAGATCACCAGGCTGCGCAAGTCCGGCCGGTCCAATGGCACTTCCAGAGTTCACTTTGCAGGTGGAAATCAGTGCCTTCCTTCTTAGCGCTATGTGTTGTAGTCCTTCCCTGCTGTGCTTACGGAAAGTACCCCACAACTGTTGTGTCTGTTTCTTAAGTTCCCTCACAACTCGATTAGTTGATGTTCTGCTAATCCTCCGTCCCTCCCGATGTTCTGGTTGGAACGGCACCCGTTTGACGGGTAGGCTCGGAGCTCTTCCGGGACCCTAGAGTCGCCCCTCTCCACAAGTTGCCCCCCAAGACTGCATAGGTGATTAAATGTGAGACAGCCCGCCTGAGACTGACTGTCCTGCCGTAGGTTTGAAGTATTGCTTGAAGCTATATCTCTGTATACTTCCTCGGCGTTCCGGCCACCGGCTACACGCCTCAGTAGGATGTTGCCTCGATCTCACGGCACGACCCCTACTGGTATTCTCCTATTTGCTTCGATCTCGTTTCTCACTCAGCACAATATATCTCTCTTCTAGTCCTTCCTTAGGGCACCGCCGCTTCTCTGTGCAGGCACGGTCCCGTTACATTCTTTCTTGTAGCCAGGTCTCCATCAGGGTCCCAAACCTGACAGAGGCCCTACCGAATCCTCTCCCGCAACACCCTCTGCCACAAGGTGTTGCCTGGTTCATATCCAGTAAGCTTTCTAACTAACTTCCTGCCTGACCCCCAGTTTTACCCGTGTGTGACGAGTGGCCTAATGAATAGAACCCTTAGCTCCCCCTGGTGGCCCGGCTGTGAAATGTATTGGTGTCTGTGATACCTGGTCAGACGAACTCCTTCAGTGCCATCAGACGTACCATAGCTCCCCTGTTGTGAATTTACCTTTTGGCTCCCTCTAGTGGCTACTAGTGATTTGACTCTGGGTATGTCATTCATCCCTTGTATGCTCACCTGGGTCGTTAGGTCAGGGGTGTTGCTATATAAGCTCCCTGGACCTTCAGTTCAATGCCTGGCAACGTTGATATCAGAGCTAATCTGTAGTGCTCTTGTCTACTGATCCTGGTTCCTGCTTGATTAAGCTAAGTCTGCTTTCTTGCTTTTTGCTATTTGTTTTTGTTTGCATTTTTGTCCAGCTTGTATATAATCTGTATCCTGACCTTGCTGGAAGCTCTAGGGTGGCTGGTGTTCTCCCCCCGGGCCGTTAGACGGTTCGGGAGTTCTTGAATCTCCAGCGTGGATTTTGATAGGGTTTTTGTTGACCATATAAGTTGTCTTACTACATTCTGCTATTAGCAAGTGGGCCTCTCTTTGCTAAACCTAGTTCATCTCTGTGTTTGTCATTTCCTCTTACCTCACCGTTATTATTTGTGGGGGGCTTGTATCCTACTTTTGGGGTCCTTTCTCTGGAGGCAAGAGAGGTCTTTGTTTTCCTCTTCTAGGGATAGTTAGCTCTCCGGCTGGCGCGAGACATCTAGCGACCAACGTAGGCATGTTCCCTGGCTACTTCTAGTGTTGGCGTTAGGAGTAGATATATGGTCAATCCAGTTACCACTGCCCTATGAGCTGGATTTTTGTACTTCGCAGACTGGCTGATATCTCTGAGACCCTCGCCATTGGGGTCATAACAGTTTGCCAGGCCCGTATTAAATGTTAAATGCATTGCAGAAGCGGGATTATACAGTCATATGAAAAAGTTTGGGCACCCCTATTAATCTTAAGCTTAATGTTTTATAAAAAATAGTTTTTTTTGCAACAGCTATTTCAGTTTCATATATCTAATAACTGTTGCACACAGTAATGTTTCTGCCTTGAAATGAGATTTATTGTACGAACAGAAAATGTGCAATCTGCATTCAAACAAAATTTGACAGGTGCATAAGTATGGGCACCCTTATCATTTTCTTGTTTTAAATACTCCTACCTACTTTTTACTGACTTACTAAAGCACTTTTTTTGGTTTTGTAACCTCATTGAGCTTTGAACTTCATAGCTAGGTGTATACAATCATGAGAAAAGCTACTTAAAATGGCCAATTGCAAGTTGTTCTCCTGTTTGAGTCTCCTCCGAAGAGTGGCATCATGGGCTCCTCAAAACAACTGTCAAATGATCTGAAAACAAAGATTATTCAACATAGTTGTTCAGGGGAAGGATACAACAAGCTGTCTCAGAGGTTTAACCTGTCAATTTCCACTGTGAGGAACATAGTAAGGAAATGGAAGAACACAGGTACAGTTCTTGTTAAGGCCAGAAGTGGCAGGCCAAGAAAAACATCAGAAAGGCAGAGAAGAAGAATGGTGAGATCAGTCAAGGACAATCCTCAGACCACCTCCAGAGATCTGCAGCATCAACTTGCTGCAGATGGTGTCACTGTGCATCGGTCAACTATACAGCGCACTTTGCACAAGGAGAAGCTGTATGGGAGAGTGATGCGAAAGAAGCCGTTTCTGCAAGCACGCCACAAACAGAGTCGGCTGAGGTATGCAAAAGCACATTTGGAGAAGCCCATTTCTTTTTGGAAGAAGGTCCTGTGAACTCATGAAACCAAGATTGAGTTGTTTGGTAATACAAAAAGGAGTTATGCATGGTGGCAAAAAAACACAGTGCGTTGTATAGTTGACCGATGCACAGTGACACCATCTGCAGCAAGTTGATGCTGCAGCTCTCTGGAGATGGTCTGAGGATTGTCCTTGACTGATCTCACCATTCTTCTTCTCTGCCTTTCTGATGTTTTTCTTGGCCTGCCACTTCTGGCTTTAACAAGAACTGTACCTGTGTTCTTCCATTTCCTTACTATGTTCCTCACAGTGGAAATTGACAGGTTAAATCTCTGAGACAGCTTTTTGTATCCTTCCCCTGAACATCTATGTTGAATAATCTTTGTTTTCAGATCATTTGACAGTTGTTTTGAGGAGCCCATGATGCCACTCTTCGGAGGAGATTCAAACAGGAGAACAACTTGCAATTGGCCACTTTAAGTAGCTTTTCTCATGATTGCATACACCTAGCTATGAAGTTCAAAGCTCAATGAGGTTACAAAACCAAAAAAAGTGCTTTAGTAAGTCAGTAAAAAGTAGGTAGGAATATTTAAAACAAGAAAATGATAAGGGTGCCCATACTTATGCACCTGTCAAATTTTGTTTGAATGCAGATTGCACATTTTCTGTTAGTACAATAAACCTCATTTCAAGGCAGAAACATTACTGTGTCCAACAGTTATTAGATATATGAAATTGAAATAGCTGTTGCAAAAAAAACAATTTTTATAAAACATTAAGCTTAAGATTAACAGGGGTGCCCAAACTTTTTCATATGACTGTAAGAAAGAAAGTTCTGAGTTTTTTTTTTTCTCTCTCTCATTTTTTTTTTTTTTCTTTTCCCCTTTACCTCTGAGTGGCTTGTGATTGCTGCAGACATGAATGTCCAGACCTTGATTACAAGTGTGGACCAGCTTGCTGCTCGTGTGCAGGGTATACAAGATTATGTTACCAGAAATCCTATGTCAGAACCTAAGATACCGATTCCTGAACTGTTTTCCGGAGACCGATTTAAGTTTAGAAATTTCAGGAATAATTGTAAATTGTTTTTGTCCCTGAGACCCTGTTCCTCTGGAGACTCCGCTCAGCAAGTGAAAATTGTTATTTCTTTTTTACGGGGCGACCCTCAGGATTGGGCTTTCTCGCTGGCGCCAGGAGATCCGGCATTGGCTGATATTGATGCGTTTTTTCTGGCGCTCGGTTTGCTATATGAGGAGCCCAATCTTGAGATTCAGGCAGAAAAAGCCTTGCTGGCTATGTCTCAGGGCCAGGACGAGGCTGAAGTGTATTGCCAAAAATTTCGGAAATGGTCCGTGCTGACCCAGTGGAACGAGTGTGCATTGGCTGCAAATTTTAGAAATGGCCTTTCTGAAGCCATTAAGAATGTGATGGTGGGTTTTCCCATTCCCACAGGTCTGAATGATTCCATGGCCCTGGCAATTCAAATTGACCGGCGGTTGCGGGAGCGCAAAACCGCAAATTCCCTCATGGTGTTATCTGAACAGGCACCTGATTTAATGCAATGTGATAGAATCCTGACTAGAAATGAGCGGAAAATTCATAGACGCCAGAATGGCTTGTGTTACTACTGTGGTGATTCTACACATGTTATCTCAGCATGCTCTAAGCGTCTTACTAAGGTTGTTAGTCCTGTCACCATTGGTAATTTGCAACCTAAGTTTATTCTATCTGTAACTTTGATTTGCTCACTGTCATCGTATCCTGTCATGGCGTTTGTGGATTCAGGTGCTGCCCTGAGTCTTATGGACCTGTCATTTGCCAAGCGCTGCGGTTTTGTTCTTGAGCCATTAGAAAATCCTATCCCTCTTAGGGGTATTGATGCTACGCCATTGGCAGAAAATAAACCGCAGTTTTGGACACAGGTTACCATGTGCATGACTCCTGAACATCGGGAGGTGATACGTTTTCTTGTTCTGCATAAGATGCATGATTTGGTTGTTTTGGGTTTGCCATGGTTACAGACCCATAATCCAGTCTTGGACTGGAAGGCAATGTCAGTGTCAAGTTGGGGCTGTCATGGAATTCATGGAGATTCCCTGCCCGTGTCTATTGCTACTTCTACGCCTTCGGAAGTTCCGGCGTATTTGTCTGATTATCATGATGTCTTCAGCGAGTCTAGGTCAAGTGCATTGCCTCCTCATAGGGAATGTGACTGTGCAATAGATTTGATTCCAGGCAGTAAGTTTCCTAAGGGAAGACTGTTTAATCTGTCGGTACCTGAACATACCGCGATGCGTTCATATATCAAGGAGTCTCTGGAGAAGGGGCATATCCGTCCTTCTTCTTCCCCTCTTGGTGCGGGATTCTTTTTTGTGGCCAAAAAGGACGGATCTTTGAGGCCTTGTATTGACTATCGGCTTTTAAATAAGATCACTGTCAAATTTCAGTATCCTTTGCCGCTGTTGTCAGACTTGTTTGCCCGGATTAAAGGTGCCAAGTGGTTCACCAAGATAGACCTTCGTGGTGCGTACAACCTTGTGCGCATTAAGCAAGGAGATGAATGGAAAACCGCATTCAATACGCCCGAAGGTCATTTTGAGTACTTGGTGATGCCATTTGGGCTCTCTAATGCACCTTCAGTTTTTCAGTCCTTTATGCATGACATCTTCCGGAAGTATCTGGATAAATTTTTGATCGTTTATCTGGATGATATTCTGTTTTTTTCTGATGATTGGGACTCGCATGTGGAGCAGGTCAGGATGGTTTTCAAGATTATGCGTGAAAATTCTTTGTTTGTTAAAGGCTCAAAGTGTCTCTTTGGTGTACAGAAGGTTCCCTTTTTAGGGTTCATTTTTTCCCCTTCTGCTGTGGAGATGGACCCAGTCAAGGTCCGAGCTATTCATGATTGCACTCAACCCTCGTCAGTTAAGAGTCTTCAGAAGTTCTTGGGTTTTGCTAACTTCTACCGTCGTTTTATCGCTAATTTTTCTAGCGTTGTTAAACCGTTGACGGATATGACCAAGAAAGGCTCTGATGTGGCTAACTGGGCTCCTGCTGCCGTGGAGGCTTTCCAGGAGTTGAAACGCCGGTTTACTTCGGCGCCTGTTTTGTGCCAGCCTGACATATCACTTCCCTTTCAGGTTGAGGTGGATGCTTCGGAGATTGGGGCAGGGGCCGTTTTGTCGCAGAGAGGCCCTGGTTGCTCTACTATGAGACCTTGTGCCTTTTTCTCTAGGAAGTTTTCGCCGGCAGAGCGAAATTATGATGTGGGCAATCGGGATTTGTTGGCCATGAAGTGGGCATTTGAGGAGTGGCGTCATTGGCTCGAGGGTGCTAAGCATCGTGTGGTGGTCTTGACTGATCACAAAAATCTGATGTATCTCGAGTCTGCTAAACGCCTGAATCCTAGACAGGCCCGCTGGTCATTGTTTTTCTCCCGTTTTGACTTTGTGGTCTCGTATTTACCTGGTTCTAAGAATGTGAAGGCCGATGCTCTGTCTAGGAGCTTTGTGCCTGATGCTCCTGGAGTCGCTGAACCTGTGGGTATTCTTAAGGAAGGAGTTATCTTGTCAGCTATTTCTCCAGATCTGCGACGTGTGTTGCAGAGATTTCAGGCTGGTAGGCCTGACTCTTGTCCACCTGACAGATTGTTTGTGCCTGCTAAATGATCCAACAGAGTCATTTCCGAGGTTCATTCCTCAGTGTTGGCAGGGCACCCGGGAATTTTTGGCACCAGAGATCTGGTGGCCAGGTCCTTTTGGTGGCCTTCCTTGTCAAGGGATGTGCGGTCATTTGTGCAGTCCTGTGGTACTTGTGCTCGAGCTAAGCCTTGCTGTTCACGTGCCAGCGGGTTGCTCTTGCCCTTGCCTGTCCCGAAGAGACCTTGGACACACATCTCTATGGATTTCATTTCGGATCTTCCGGTGTCTCAGGGCATGTCTGTCATCTGGGTGATATGTGATCGTTTCTCCAAGATGGTCCATCTGGTTCCTTTGCCTAAGCTGCCTTCCTCTTCTGATCTGGTTCCTGTGTTCTTCCAGAACGTGGTTCGTTTGCACGGCATTCCTGAGAATATTGTGTCGGACAGAGGATCCCAGTTTGTTTCCAGGTTCTGGCGATCCTTTTGTGGTAGGATGGGCATTGAATTGTCGTTTTCGTCCGCTTTTCATCCACAGACTAACGGACAAACGGAACGAACTAATCAGACTCTGGAGGCGTATTTGAGGTGTTTTGTCTCTTCTGATCAGGATGATTGGGTGACCTTCTTGCCGTTGGCTGAATTTGCCCTTAATAATCGGGCTAGTTCTGCCACCTTGGTTTCGTCATTTTTCTGCAACTCCGGTTTCCATCCTCGTTTTTCCTCGGGACATGTGGAGCCTTCTGACTGTCCTGGAGTGGATTCTGTGGTGGATAGGTTGCAGCGGATCTGAAATCATGTGGTGGACAACTTGAAGTTGTCACAGGAGAAGGCTCAGCGTTTTGCCAACCGCCGCCGCGGTGTGGGTCCCCGACTTCGTGTTGGGGATTTGGTATGGCTGTCTTCTCGATTTGTTCCTATGAAGGTCTCCTCTCCCAAATTTAAGCCTCGATTCATTGGTCCTTACAAGATATTGGAGATCCTTAATCCTGTATCCTTTCGCCTGGATCTTCCGGTGTCGTTTGCCATTCACAACGTATTTCATAGGTCCTTGTTGCGGCGGTACGTTGTGCCTGTGGTTCCTTCTGCTGAGCCTCCTTCTCCGGTGTTGGTTGAGGGCAAGTTGGAGTACGTGGTGGAGAAGATCTTAGATTCTCGTCTCTCCAGGCGGAGGCTTCAGTACCTGGTCAAGTGGAAGGGCTATGGTCAGGAGGATAATTCCTGGGTGGTCGCCTCTGATGTGCATGCGGCCGATTTAGTTCGTGCCTTTCACGCCGCTCATCCTGATCGCCCTGGTGGTCTTGGTGAGGGTTCGGTGACCCCTCACTAAGGGGGGGGTACTGTTGTGAATTTACCTTTTGGCTCCCTCTAGTGGCTACTAGTGATTTGACTCTGGGTATGTCATTCATCCCTTGTATGCTCACCTGGGTCGTTAGGTCAGGGGTGTTGCTATATAAGCTCCCTGGACCTTCAGTTCAATGCCTGGCAACGTTGATATCAGAGCTAATCTGTAGTGCTCTTGTCTACTGATCCTGGTTCCTGCTTGATTAAGCTAAGTCTGCTTTCTTGCTTTTTGCTATTTGTTTTTGTTTGCATTTTTGTCCAGCTTGTATATAATCTGTATCCTGACCTTGCTGGAAGCTCTAGGGTGGCTGGTGTTCTCCCCCCGGGCCGTTAGACGGTTCGGGGGTTCTTGAATCTCCAGCGTGGATTTTGATAGGGTTTTTGTTGACCATATAAGTTGTCTTACTACATTCTGCTATTAGCAAGTGGGCCTCTCTTTGCTAAACCTAGTTCATCTCTGTTTGTCATTTCCTCTTACCTCACCGTTATTATTTGTGGGGGGCTTGTATCCTACTTTTGGGGTCCTTTCTCTGGAGGCAAGAGAGGTCTTTGTTTTCCTCTTCTAGGGGTAGTTAGCTCTCCGGCTGGCGCGAGACATCTAGCGACCAACGTAGGCATGTTCCCCGGCTACTTCTAGTGTTGGCGTTAGGAGTAGATATATGGTCAATCCAGTTACCACTGCCCTATGAGCTGGATTTTTGTACTTCGCAGACTGGCTGATATCTCTGAGACCCTCGCCATTGGGGTCATAACACTCCCC
Organism: Ranitomeya variabilis; assembly: GCF_051348905.1. Lineage (NCBI taxonomy): Eukaryota > Metazoa > Chordata > Amphibia > Anura > Dendrobatidae > Ranitomeya > Ranitomeya variabilis. The sequence goes on from NC_135233.1 coordinate 116,477,276, forward strand.
ATAGTGGCGGGACCACAGCACTGCAACGACCAGGACTCTGGGGCGCTGCACTCCTGTTGTGAATTCTGTTTTTGGGCTCCCTCTGGTGGCTACTGGTGGTACTGGTTGACTTTTGTCTTGTGTTTTCAGTGCACCTTTTTTCATCAGGAAATTGGGAGTTTCCTATTTAGTCTGGCTTCTCAGTCACTCTAGCGCCGGCAATCAATGTTATCAGAGCACCTCTGTTGCTTGCTACCTGCTCCAAGTCTGCAATTCAGCTAAGTTGAATCTTTGGCATTTTTTGTGTTTGTTTTGTCCAGCATGCATTTATATTTCTCGTGCTGCTGGAAGCTCTAGTGATCTGAAATTACTACTCCGGTGTCATGAGTTGATAACGGAGTTAAGGTAGTTTCAGAATGGCTGCTTAGGGTTTTGAGGTAACCGCGAAGTCCTCTTTTGTATTTTTCATCTATCTAGTCAGAGGGCCTCACTTTGCTGAATCTATATTCATACTGCGTTTGTGTTTTCCTCTTACCTATCCGTTATTATATGTGGGGGGCTACTATAACTTTTGGGGTTTCCCTGGAGGCAAGCCAGGTCTGTGTATTCCTCTTCTAGGGGTAGTTAGATCTCCGGCTGGCGCGAGGTGTCTAGGGATAAAACGCAGGCACACCCCCTGGCTACTTTTATTTGCGTGTTAGGTTCAGCATCGCGGTTACCTGAGATACCATCTTCCTAGAGCTAGTCCGTTTTTGCCCGTGTCCCTGCCATTGGGAATCATGACAGTATTGCCGGCCCTAATGTATTAAAGGTATTGGCTAAAGAAGGAGAGAAAAAAGAAGTTTCTGACATTTTTTTTTTTTTACTCAGAAGTTCTGTCTAGCCATAATTGCCATCTGCTGTTTTTTTGTTTTTTTTCTCTCCTCTTAACCTCTGAATGGCTCAGATCTCTGCTGTTGAGAAATGGATATCCAGAGTTTAGCTTCAAATCTTAATACTCTTGCCTCTAAGGTTCAAAATATCCAAGACTATGTTATACATGCTCCTATGTCTGAACCCAAGATCCCTATACCTGAGTTCTTTTCTGGAGATAGATCTCGTTTTTTGAATTTTAAGCACAATTGTAAATTGTATCTTTCTCTGAGATCTCGCTCCGCTGGAGACCCCGCTCAGCAGGTTAAAATTGTTATTTCCTTGTTGCGGGGTGACCCCCAGAATTGGGCATTTGCATTGGCACCAGGGGATCCTGCGTTGCTCTATGAGGAACCTAATTTGGAGATTCAGGCTGAAAAGGCCTTGATAGCCCTCTCTCAAGGGCATGATGAAGCTGAAATATATTGTGAAAAATTTCGAAAATGATCGGCATTTACGGGAGCGCAAACCTGTGCACCATTTGGCGGTGTCTTCTGAGCAGGCACCGGAGATTATGCAATGTGATAGAATTTTGTCCAGAAGTGAATGGCAGAATTATAGGCGTAAAAATGGGTTGTGCTTCTACTGTGGTGATTCTGCTCATGTTATATCAGCATGCTCTAAACGCACAAAAAAGGTTGATAAGTCTTTTGCAATTGGCACCTTACAGTCTAAGTTTATTTTGTCTGTAACTTTGATCTGTTCATTATCAACTATTACTGTGGATGCCTATGTGGATTCTGGCGCTTCCTTGAGTCTTATGGATTGGTCCTTTGCCAGACGTTGTGGGTTTAGCCTAGAGCCTTTGGAAGTTCCTATCCCTCTGAAGGGTATCGACTCCACACCTTTGGCTAGGAATAAACCACAATTCTGGACACAAGTGACTATGTGTATGACTCCTGACCATCGGGAGGTGATTCGCTTCCTTGTGTTGCATAACTTGCATGATGTCTTAGTGCTTGGATTGCCATGGTTGCAAACTCATAATCCAGTCCTTGACTGGAAAACAATGTCTGTGTTAAGTTGGGGATGTCAGGGGGCTCATGGGGAAGTACCTTTGGTTTCCATTGCTTCATCTACTCCCTCTGAAATTCCGGCATTTTTGTCTGATTATTGTGATGTTTTTGAGGAGCCTAAACTTAGTTCTCTCCCCCCTCACAGGGATTGCGATTGTGCTATAGACTTGATTCCGGGCAGCAAGTTTCGTAAGGGTCGTTTGTTCAATCTATCTGTGCCTGAGCATGCTGCTATGCGAGAGTATATTAAGGAGTCCTTGGAAAAGGGACATATCCGTCCATCCTCATCTCCTTTAGGAGCAGGGTTTTTTTTCGTGGGTAAAAAAGATGGCTCCCTGAGGCCCTGTATTGATTATCGCCTGTTGAATAAGATTACAGTCAAATATCAGTATCCTTTGCCACTATTGACTGATTTATTTGCTCGTATTAAAGGGGCAAAGTGGTTCTCTAAGGTTGATCTTCGGGGTGCGTATAATTTGGTGCGGATTAAGCAGGGAGATGAGTGGAAAACTGCATTTAATACGCCCGAGGGCCATTTTGAGTATTTGGTAATGCCTTTTGGTCTTTCTAATGCTCCTTCAGTCTTTCAGTCCTTTATGCACGATATTTTCCGTAAATACCTGGATAAATTTATGATTGTGTATTTGGATGATATTTTGATTTTTTCGGATGACTGGGAGTCGCATGTTCAACAGGTTAGGAAGGTTTTTCAGGTTTTGCGGTCCAATTCTCTGTTTGTAAAGGGTTCAAAGTGTATCTTTGGGGTTCAGAAGATTTCCTTTTTGGGGTATATTTTTTCCCCTTCTTCTGTTGAGATGGATCCTGTCAAGGTTCGGGCTATTTGTGATTGGACGCAGCCTACTTCCCTGAAGAGTCTTCAGAAGTTCTTGGGCTTTGCTAATTTCTATCGTCGATTTATAACTGGGTTTTCAAGTGTTGCTAAACCTCTGACTGATTTGACTAAGAAGGGTGCTGATGTTGCCAATTGGTCCTCTGCGGCTGTGGAGGCCTTTCGGGAGCTTAAGCGCCGCTTTTCTTCTGCCCCTGTGTTGCGTCAGCCTGATGTTTCACTCCCTTTTCAGGTTGAGGTTGATGCTTCCGAGATTGGAGCGGGGGTGGTTTTGTCGCAGAAAAGTCCCGATTGCTCAGTGATGAGACCATGTGCACTCTTCTCTCGAAAGTTTTCGCCCGCCGAGCGAAATTATGATGTCGGTAATCGGGAGCTCTTGGCTATGAAGTGGGCATATGAGGAGTGGCGTCATTGGCTTGAGGGTGCTAGACATCAGGTGGTGGTCTTGACTGATCACAAGAATCTGATTTACCTTGAGTCTGCCAGGCGTCTGAATCCTAGACAGGCGCGCTGGTCATTGTTTTTCTCTCGGTTTAATTTTGTGGTTTCATACTTGCCGGGCTCGAAAAATGTGAAGGCAGATGCTCTTTCTAGGAGTTTTGAGCCTGACTCCTCTGGTGATTCTGAGCCTACGGGTATCCTTAAGGATGGAGTGATTTTGTCTGCTGTCTCCCCAGACTTGCGACGTGCTTTGCAGGAGTTTCAGACTGATAGGCCTGATCGTTGTCCGTCTGGGAGATTGTTTGTTCCAGATGAGTGGACCAGTAGAGTCATCTCAGAGGTTCATTCTTCTGTGTTGGCGGGCCACCCTGGAATTTTTGGTACCAGAGATTTGGTGGCCAGGTCCTTCTGGTGGCCTTCCCTGTCTCGGGATGTGCGTACCTTTGTACAGTCTTGTTATGTTTGCGCTCGGGCAAAGCCTTGCTGTTCTCGGGCTAGTGGATTGTTGTTGTCCTTGCCTATTCCGAAGAGGCCGTGGACGCACATCTCTATGGACTTTATCTCGGATCTCCCGGTTTCTCAGAAAATGTCCGTCATTTGGGTGGTGTGTGAACGTTTTTCTAAGATGGTTCATTTGGTACCCTTGCCCAAATTGCCTTCTTCATCGGAGTTGGTTCCTTTATTTTTTCAGAATGTGGTTCGCTTACATGGTATCCCGGAAAACATCGTGTCTGACAGAGGATCTCAATTTGTGTCTAGGTTCTGGCGGGCGTTCTGTGCCAGGATGGGCATTGATTTGTCTTTTTCATCTGCGTTCCATCCTCAGACTAATGGCCAGATGGAGCGAACTAATCAGACTTTGGAGACTTATTTGAGGTGTTTTGTGTCTGCTGATCAGGATGATTGGGTCGCCTTTTTGCCGTTGGCAGAGTTTGCCCTCAATAATCGGGCCAGTTCTGCTACTCTGGTTTCTCCTTTCTTTTGCAATTCTGGGTTTCACCCTCGTTTTTCATCTGGTCAGGTGGAATCTTCGGATTGTCCTGGAGTGGATTCTGTGGTGGATAGACTGCAGCGGATTTGGAGTCATGTGGTGGACAATTTGAAGTTGTCTCAGGAGAAGACTCAGCAGTTTGCTAATTGTCATCGTCGTGTGGGTCATCATCTCCGTGTTGGAGACTTGGTGTGGTTGTCTTCTCGTTTTGTCCCTATGAAGGTTTCTTCTCCTAAGTTCAAACCTCGGTTCATAGGTCCTTATAAGATTTGGAGATTCTTAATCCTGTATCTTTTCGTTTGGACCTTCCAGCATCTTTCACCATTCATAATGTCTTCCATAGGTCGTTGTTGCGGAGGTACGAGGTACCGGTTGTTCCTTCTGTTGAGCCTCCTGCTCCTGTGCTGGTGGAGGGTGAATTGGAGTATGTTGTGGAGAAGATTTTGGACTCTCGCATTTCCAGACGGAGACTTCAATATCTGGTTAAATGGAAGGGATACGGTCAGGAGGATAATTCTTGGGTGACTGCCTCTGATGTTCATGCCTCTGATTTGGTTCGCGCCTTTCATAGGGCGCATCCAGATCGCCCTGGTGGTTCTCATGAGGGTTCGGTGCCCCCTCCTTAAGGGGGGGTACTGTTGTGAATTCTGTTTTTGGGCTCCCTCTGGTGGCTACTGGTGGTACTGGTTGACTTTTGTCTTGTGTTTTCAGTGCACCTGTTTTCATCAGGAAATTGGGAGTTTCCTATTTAGTCTGGCTTCTCAGTCACTCTAGCGCCGGCAATCAATGTTATCAGAGCACCTCTGTTGCTTGCTACCTGCTCCAAGTCTGCAATTCAGCTAAGTTGAATCTTTGGCATTTTTTGTGTTTGTTTTGTCCAGCATGCATTTATATTTCTCGTGCTGCTGGAAGCTCTAGTGATCTGAAATTACTACTCCGGTGTCATGAGTTGATAACGGAGTTAAGGTAGTTTCAGAATGGCTGCTTAGGGTTTTGAGGTAACCGCGAAGTCCTCTTTTGTATTTTTCATCTATCTAGTCAGAGGGCCTCACTTTGCTGAATCTATATTCATACTGCGTTTGTGTTTTCCTCTTACCTAACCGTTATTATATGTGGGGGGCTACTATAACTTTTGGGGTTTCCCTGGAGGCAAGCCAGGTCTGTGTATTCCTCTTCTAGGGGTAGTTAGATCTCCGGCTGGAGCGAGGTGTCTAGGGATAAAACGCAGGCACACCCCCTGGCTACTTTTATTTGCGTGTTAGGTTCAGCATCGCGGTTACCTGAGATACCATCTTCCTAGAGCTAGTCCGTTTTTGCCCGTGTCTCTGCCATTGGGAATCATGACACACTCCCCCCCGGTTAAATCCAGTACTCCGGGACTGGGAAGAAAACAACAATACAGTTTAGCAAAAAGACATACAATTTTTGTTGAGTGCAAATAACATTAAGCATACTTGAACAGGCTTCCCTTTATGGGAGGTGAGGACACTTGAACGTTACAAACATGGTTAAATATTACAGCAACAGGCTATAAATAACTTCTATTACCCAACCGGGTATTCTACTTAGTGCAATTCTTTGAACAATAATTTAACATCGCCCTTAAGGACGTACACTCGGCATCCATTAAAGACCTTCTTATAATCACATTATAAGGCAAGTTTAACTTTACATTCTCCTTCTTTAAATCTGCAGGACCGCCTGTCCTAACGGCGCCAGACCTACTGCCTCTCCTTTCTCACAGGACCGCTCCTTTCAGCCCGAGCCTTCTGTCTTTTCCCCTACTATACACAGTATAGAACATAACATACTTCCAGTTTTAGAAACACTGAGCCACCTGCATATGGCTCCTAAGAGGACTCACTACCTAACCCCTACGGGTTCACTTTCTGTCCTCTGCAACACATTTTTAACTCTTTCCTTACAATGAACTGGCTTTCTATGGAGGACTCAGGGTTTACCTTCTATCCCCATTTTCTATCAACATTATCAACTATTTTCTTTAGAGCATTAACTTCCTTGCTAACAACTATGCAGGACACTATGTCTGCCCCCTACGGGTCTACTGCATCTTTCTTTCTGAAAACATCATTTGCATTTCTTTACAATTAACCAATCAGATACATATAACTTTTACATGTAAGGATCATCATCACTTTTGCTCATCAAAACATTATTGCTATCCATCAGTCTTAAAGCAATACGGTTCTTCAAATGTAAAATGTGGATGTCCCCTTTAAGAAGGGACCAAGTCTTTAGGAGGTAGCATTTCTTCTCTGGCTACCAGTCCATACCCAGCAAAGGCTCCGGTGCGGTATCTTCGCAAAGAGTCTCTTTCCAAGTAAAACCAGTAAGAAACACCCTTAAGAAGGTGTAAACTATATACAAGGAGTTTGTATCATGCATTGTTCATGATTGCGGCAGTTTTTATAACATTATGGAAAAATAGCAAAAACAAACAAAAACAGTAGGGATCCCGGGTCAACAAAGGGATCCGTTGAAGAATTAACCCTGGACGGGTTCAGCAGCAAAAATCAGGAAAACAACCAGTCAAACAAAGAACTATTTACATTTACACAGTGTTCTTCCTTACTGTGGTGGTGCGGAAGGTGGTTTCCTTCCGGGCCTCACCAGACCAACGGGTCGCGCTGCCGATCCCAGGAGCGGGTCCTGCCCCAGCAGTGACAAGATCCCCCGCCGCGATGCTCTTCTCCGTGATGGACCAGCTCGCCCCCAAGGTACATGGTGGGTCCGGGCTCCCCGCTGCTCCGCAGGGACAGGGTCCGTTGCCTTTTCAGCAGGAGGTTCATCCTCTGATGCTCCGGCTGCGGCCTGGAGTGCGACGCACCGCTGGACACCCCGGGCTATCCAACCAGTTTCACCCGTTTCTCTCCTCCACCGGGTGTAGGTCACTGCATCGCCGGGTTCCAGGTCGCGAGCGAACCTTCCTCCGCAGGGCTCCACCTCCTCCCGGTCTACGCGGACTTGTAGCGGCTCCCCGATTTCTTGTATAACCCCTCTTCCATGTCGGGGGTTAAAGGACACCACTACACCCCAGTGTGACGTCGGGGTCTCCTCTACGCTGACTAAGTCAATCTGGGCCGGAGGTTGAGGCCGGTTCCGCCACGCTGTCATCAGACGCCGCAGGTGTTCAGCCTCCGGCAGGATCTTCATACCCTGCGCCCGCAGCGTACCTTCAGCCGCGGCCGGGTGGGAAGGAACAGGGGACACCGGAGATAGGTGGACTTCTGTGGGCCGACCTAACCGAGCAAGCACGCGGGCATCAGCCTCCAATCGGCGTGCTATCTGGCGGGCCTCAGCTGCGGCTACACACTCCTCAGACGGTGGCAAGGGGGGTCGGCCCATCGGTAGCTCCGTGAGGGTCAGTCCCCTCAACGTTGGTGCATCTGGGGCTGTGTCGGGTTGCGCAGCCTCAGGCTGGATCAGGTCAGTCCCACGCGGTGTTCCTGATGTCGCCATCTTTTCTCCTCCTCCAGTGTCTTCTTCCCGCGGTCTCTTTCGTGGGCGGCCCCGTCTCCATGGTCTCCACCCTCCAAACAGGATCAGGAGGCGGACCTCAGCTGCTGACGGACACGTCCTCAGGACACAGAAGTACTTAGACTGGGCGGCCATTGCCCTTCGCGCTCTCCAGCTTGTCTACGCCTACTCCACGCCCCTCTTCTTCTTCTGCGCCTCTCCTCAGCGCTGCAATGGCGGCGGTTTTGGCGGTTAATGGCACAGCACAGTCTTTTCAATAAAGTACAGTCCAAGCACAATAAGTCACAGTTCCAAGGCACACATGACCTGACTCTTCAGGCTTAAGTAGATCCTGTTCGTGGCGCCAAGTTGGAGCGCCCCCACACTGCCGCAGGGCCGAGGGGTACCCGGAGCCGGGCCCCTGAGTCTCTGTCCTGGGGTTGTCACGGTGGCTAGGCCCGGTCCGTGGCCCTGCCTGTCAGTGGGGGACGTCCGGTGCAATAAGTGGTGGTGTAGCGGTGCAGTTGTGGGGTGCAGGTCGCGGTAAATAACGAGGACACCAGGTTGCAGTCTCTTTACCTCTTTACTGAAGATCTCTGGGTCCTCAGTCCGGAATACAGATCACCAGGCTGCGCAAGTCCGGCCGGTCCAATGGCACTTCCAGAGTTCACTTTGCAGGTGGAAATCAGTGCCTTCCTTCTTAGCGCTATGTGTTGTAGTCCTTCCCTGCTGTGCTTACGGAAAGTACCCCACAACTGTTGTGTCTGTTTCTTAAGTTCCCTCACAACTCGATTAGTTGATGTTCTGCTAATCCTCCGTCGCTCCCGATGTTCTGGTTGGAACGGCACCCGTATGACGGGTAGGCTTGGAGCTCTTCCGGGACCCTAGAGTCGCCCCTCTCCACAAGTTGCCCCCCAAGACTGCATAGGTGATTAAATGTGAGACAGCCCGCCTGAGACTGACTGTCCTGCCGTAGGTTTGAAGTATTGCTTGAAGCTAGATCTCTGTATACTTCCTCGGCGTTCCGGCCACCGGCTACACGCCTCAGTAGGATGTTGCCTCGATCTCACGGCACGACCCCTACTGGTGTTCTCCTATTTGCTTCGATCTCGTTTCTCACTCAGCACAATATATCTCTCTTCTAGTCCTTCCTTAGGGCACCGCCGCTTCTCTGTGCAGGCACGGTCCCGTTACATTCTTTCTTGTAGCCAGGTCTCCATCAGGGTCCCAAACCTGACAGAGGCCCTACCGAATCCTCTCCCGCAACTCCCTCTGCCACAAGGTGTTGCCTGGTTCATATCCAGTCAGCTTTCTAACTAACTTCCTGCCTGACCCCCAGTTTTACCCGTGTGTGAGGAGTGGCCTAATGAATAGAACCCTTAGCTCCCCCTGGTGGCCCGGCTGTGAAATGTATTGGTGTCTGTGATACCTGGTCAGACGAACTCCTTCAGTGCCATCAGACGTACCATAGCTCCCCATAGTGGCGGGACCACAGTACTGCAACGACCAGGACTCTGGGGCGCTGCAGAACAGCTTAAATGCAAATGACCCACAGAGGAGTGGTGGACTCCCCAGTCTTGTAGAAACAAGAGAACAATTATAGAACCAGAAACACATGGGCCACTTGCACATTGAACAAGTCTGTAGGAATCTGTTCACACCACCAGAAAACTTGAAGACACAAAAGAGCACAGTGAGGTAAAAAATACTCTGTTGTAAAAAAATCACAGTAATCAGCAAGTGCTAGTCAAAAGATGTAAAGAAAACAGGGTATTTAGTTGATACTTTTTTTGCAAAAAAATGTATACTAAGCTGCTCCACCAAATTGTTCTCTTGTTTCTACAAGACTGGGGAGTCCACCACTCCTCTGTGGGTCATTTGCATTTAAGCTGTTCCATCCTGCATGTCCACATGGATAGTCCTTCTCTGAACCCTGCTTATACAGGTACTATACAGATGATCAGGTTTTAAATACATCAGATAGGGATTCTATACATTAGTTAGGACTGCTCTATAAGGGTATACCTTGACGATTTGGTGGAGCAGCTTAGTATACATTTTTTTGCAAAAAAACGTATCAACTAAGTACCCTGTTTTCTTTACATCTTTTGACTAGCACTTGCTGATTACTGTGATTTTTTTACAACAGAGTATTTTTGACCTCACTGTGCTCTTTTGTGTCTTCAAAATGTTGTGGCTGTAGCTGCGACGGTGCAGATGCCAATCCCGGACATACGGACATACACACACACACACATTCATTCATTCAGCTTTATATATTAGATATAGGTAAATTTGTGAACCAGGGTAGTGTAATATTTGTATGCAGGTGAAAAGTGGGCCCCCCAAAGTCAGTTACTAGTGGGTCTTTGGCACCCCAGTCCGACACTGCCCTGAACATATACTCAGTCTAGACTTCAAGACCCCAAAGGGGAAGAAGGGAAAAAGAGAGGAGAAGACGAGCCAGGGGGTGTACTTTCTTCTTTAGATTGGTAATATTCTACCTCCCACTCTTTCTTCTGGTTGCCTCCTTTCCTTTTCCCTCTTTGGGGTCTTATCTAGACAAGAGCATTTTTGTAGGGTTAGCTGAACACATTCAGGGAGCTATAGCCATACACTGGCCTCTATACGCACCCACTGTCTGTTTCTATTTTCTTCAATTTAGCTTTTTGTTAAGTATATCAGGGCTTTACAAGTAGCAGTCCACACAAAGGAACGGACAGCGACCAGAATCCAGGGAGTGGGAGCTATTGCGGGTTCCATTATACAGTGTGGGTGATAATGTAAGGGCCATTATACAGTGTGAAAGATAATACAAGGTCCGTTAGACAGTTTGGAGGCTGCTGTCGGGCCATCATACAGTGTAGGGGCATATATACCGTGTGGGAGATACTGTGGGAGTCGTTATACAGTACAGTGTGGGGAATACTGTGGGGGGCTGTAAAGAGTTTGGGGCTACTGTGAAGGCACATAGACATTTTACTATGTAAAGGCACAATGGTGGCATTACTATGCGAATCAGTATGAGGAGCATTGCTTTTGTACCACACAGCAGGTGCAGTAATAGGGTCACATATGGCAGCAACGGCTCAGTATTGGGGTATCAGGTGCAGTAATAGGGACACATACGGCAGCAGCGGCTCAGTATTGGGGTCTCAGGTGCAGTAATAGAGACACATATGGCAGCAGCTGCTCAGTATTGGGGTATCAGGGGCAGTACTAGGGACACATACGGCAGCAGCGGATCAGTATCGGGGTATCAGTTGCAGTAATAGGGACACATACGGCAGCAGCGGCTCAGCATTGGGGTATCAGGTGCAGTAATAGGGACACATACGGCAGCAGCGGCTCAGTATTGGGGTCTCAGGTGCAGTAATAGAGACACATATGGCAGCAGCTGCTCAGTATTGGGGTATCAGGGGCAGTACTAGGGACACATACGGCAGCAGCGGATCAGTATCGGGGTATCAGGTGCAGTAATAGGGACACATATGGCAGCAGCGGCTCAGTATTGGGGTGACAGCAGGATGAGGAGTTTGTGCAAGTTGGGTATAGTCCCATTGGTGATGGTGCTGAAAATATGAGAAGTGAAATGTGTCTTTGTTGTATTCTCTGCAGACGAGTCCTGGCTGGAAGAAGTTATCATGTCGGTATGGGCCAGATGGAAAAGTGAACGATTCCATCAGAAATACTACGTTCACATTTGCGTTGGTGTGTTGCGTCGGCGACGCAACGCACAACGCACGCAAAACGCATGCAAAACGCAGCGTTATGTGACGCATGCGTTCATTTTTTTAGCGCAAAAAAATGCATCATGCTGCGTCCTCTGCGCCATGAAACTTGCGCCCAAAAGGACGCATGCGTCCCAAAACGCAACGCATGTCCATGCGCCCTCATGTTAAATATAGGGGCGCATGACGCATGCGGCGACGCTGCGGCGCACAACGCAAATGTGAACGTAGCGAAAGAATGTCAGCGGTAAGTTATTATCTGTAACTGTGCAGTGATCCCTTATATGTTCTGTAGGACCGGTATCTACCACTATATGGTTACAATATGGCGGTAATATCAGTGTTGGTCTTTGTGGAGATGTTTTTTTTAGTTACAGGAGGATCATCGGCTGAGGTTTTTATACCCACAATTACAGTGCGACACCGTAGTTGTAATCAGGGGTTAGGGGCCCACTCAGATGTCTCGCCCCAAACCCCTGGACAAAATAAGCATCCGATTTTAGCCTCATTCAGACGTCAGTGGTTTTTCTGATACTCAGACACCGGTCAGATTTTCACCAATGTTTTTCACCCGATTGTCCTCTGTGTTTGGTTCACGTGTCAGTGTTTACCATCAGTGTTTCATTAGTGATTTTAATATATTTTTATAATGTTAAGCCTTGCAGCGCTGGAGCCCTGGGTTCAAGCCCCACCCTGGACAACATCCACAAAGAGTTTGTATGTTCTCTCCGATGTTCGACATCTCTCTGACTTTTTTATTTTTTGTAGATGTACCGTATATACTCGTGTATAGGCCGAGATTTTCAGCACATTTTTTGGGGCTGAAAATGCCCCTCTCGGGTTATACACGAGTCATTGCCGGTGGGGGAGCAGAAGACATCATACTCACCCTCCTGGTGTCAACGCTGCATCTCGGGCGCCGGCATTTCTCCTCCTGTCTTCCTTCCTGTGCTGAGCGGTCACGTGGTACCACTAGTTAAAGTAATGAATATGCACTCTTCTCCACTCCCATAGGCGTGGAGCGCATATTCATTACTTTAATGAGCAATATCACTGACCGCTCAGCACAGGAAGGAAGACAGAAAGAGATGCCTTCGCCTGAGATGCAGAAACAGATTTGCTTTGCCAGGACGATGAGTATCACTGGGGTTGGGTGAGCCATGCGATATTCACCTGTCCCCGTTCCACTGCCGCGCTGTGTCTTCCAGGTCCTCTGGCTGTGACGTTCAGGTCAGAGGGCGCGATGACATGGTTAGTGCACTCCCTCTGCCTGAACAGTCACTGCAGAGAGCCGGCGATTCTGAGGCGCAGCGGGCAGCTACGAGAGGCGAGTATGGAGTATGTCATTTTTTTTTTTATCACAGCAGCAGAATTATATGTTATATGGGGCATATTTTAATATGGAGCATCTTATGGGGCATCATTATCCTTTATGGAGCATTATATGGGGCATATTTTAATATGGAGCATCTTATGGGGCCATCATTAACCTTTATGGAGCGTTATGTGGGGCATATTTTAATATGGAGCATCTTATGGGGCCATCATTAACCTTTTATGCAGCATTATATGGGGCATATTTTAATATGGAGCATCTTATGGGGCCATCATTAACCTTTGTACAGCATTATATGGCGCATATTTTATTATGGAGCATCTTATGGGGCCATCATTAACCTTTGTACAGCATTATATGGCGCATATTTTAATATGGAGCATCTTATGGGGCCATCATTAACCTTTGTACAGCATTATATGGGGCATATTTTATTATGGAGCATCTTATGGGGCCATCATTAACCTTTTATGCAGCATTACATGGGGCATATTTTAATACGGAGCATCTTATGGGCCATCATTATCCTTTGTGCAGCATTATATGGGGCATATTTTAATATGGAGCATCTTATGGGTCCATCATTAACCTTTATGCAGCATTATATGGGGCGTATATTGTATGGAGCATCTTATGGGGCTCCTCATTCAATATGGATATTCAAAACATTTAACCTACTGATGTCTCAATTAATTTTACTTTTATTGATAACTATTTTTATTTTTGAAATTTATAAGTGGCTGCTGCATTTTCCACCCTAGGCTTATACTCGAGTCAATAAGTTTTCCCAGTTTTTTGGGGCAAAATTCGGTGCCTCGGCTTATACTCGGGTCAGCTTATCCCCGAGTATATACGGTACATTTCACAAAAAAACACTAAGATGTGAGCAATTCCATAAATAATGAAGAGTATGTGTTCTATCCGTGAAACACCATGAACATAATACGTACATGATTCAAGGATGTCTGAATGAGACCTAGGTCAGAGAATTGCTGCAGATTCCACACTATTCAATGTAAAGTTTTTAAAGAAGACCTGTCACCAGGTCAAAAGTGGTCAGTTCTTGCTCTTATTTTATCCCAACTGCTCATCTCAGTAGTCCAATGTTTTGTGTTTTTTTGGGGAGGGAGGGGTGTTATAAACTCTCTACATGGCTCTATAGATATGGGCCTTTTTATTTACCCTGTGAGCCATGCCCCTTTGATAAAGACCATAACAAATCATCACTAAATAAGAAGACCCATATCTCTGGAACCGTAGGGTGGATTAAAAAAAATGAAGAATACTCAGTGGAAGGCTGGCGTCACACTACCGTAGAAAATGGACGAATGCTATGCGAGAAAGCATCACATAGCACTTGGACTAGTGTTAATCTATGAGGCAGCTCACATCACTGTATTTTTTTCCTGAATTCTGCGATTGTTACCTAGATTCACCAATGCAAGCCTATGAATGTGAGAAACTCTTGATGCCACTCGGACCATCCGTCTAGCTTGCGACAAATGCGCACGCATTTTCTTCATTTCAGCCCATTGAGTAATTTAACTCAATGGGGAAAAGCAGCGAGAAATGCAGAGCTATATGCATGTCATACGGATACATAGGTGGGAGAAAATCGCATTGCAAACCCGTTACACCCGGATGACCATACAGAGAACACTCGCGCGACTCTTGGCAGGGAGACTTGGACTGATTTTTCCATACGTTTAGTGTGACGCCAGCTGAACAGTGAAAATATAAAAAGAAAAAAAATGGACAGTTTTGACGTGGTGACAGGTCCTCTTTTAAGTCAATTTCCATGATGAAAATCACCACAGTGTAGATGAGCTTTGTTAAAGTCTGTCAGCATTTTCAGGGATTTAATGTAATTTTCTGTGCACAATTCTACAGTTGTTGCGCACCATGGTCAAAGGAACGTCAAGATCTCTGTAGATGGACTTGTAATCTTGAAATTAAGATTTTTGAACAATTTTGGTTCTCTTGTCCTCAGATAGTTCTCTTCTCTTTCTGATGTCCATGCTTAGTGTGGCACACACAGACACATAATGCAAAAATTGAGCCAACTTCTCCACTTTTTATCTGGGTTCATGTGAGCTTTTCATATTGCCCACACCTGTGACTTGACACAGGTTAGTTTAAACGAGCATCACATGCTTGAAACAAAGAGTTTATCCACGTGTTTGGAAAGGTGCCAACAATTTTGTCTGACCCATTTTTGGGGTTTTGTGTAAAATTATGTCCACTTTGCCTTGAGCAGTGAAGTCTGGACTTTGACTCTTCTCCAGTGAAGTCAGACCCCCCCCCCAAAAAAAAAGAGAAAAAAAGCTGAATTTGATTGAGTGACACTAGTATAATTGTCCCGATTCTCTCACATGAGACAACATGTGGCCATGTTATGACCCCGACCTCTGTGTGGCATTGAAATATGAGAAGTCATATGTGTCTGTTGCAAATCTTGCATGTAAACGTTATGGTTGCATGGTGGTGTACGACGTGTAGATCAGGAGAGCAGACTGTCAGTCATTACATGTCTCACACTGGTAACTTCACCTTTCATTTAAAATAACCTCTGGAGGCTGATTGTCATATAGATTATTGTCCGACCTATAACATAACAGCTCATTTACATATTAAGAAAAATTATGATTGATTTTCTTTGAATAAGACATCGGATTGTCAATAGAAAGTTGAGTAAAGTGATACCTTGATGGCAATATAGATGGCTTAGGAGGGATGACCCTACTGACAGATTTCTTTTAGAGGTGTACAAAGTTCTGAAATTATTCTTCTTGTTATGATTTTTTTGTAGATGTACCAAATATACTCGTGTATAGGCCGAGATTTTCAGCACATTTTTTTGGGCTGAAAACGCCCCTCTCGGGTTATACATGAGTCATTGCCGGTGAGGGAGCAGAAGACATCATACTCACCCTCCTGGTGTCAACGCTGCATCTCGGGCGCTGGCATTTCTTTTCCTGTCTTCCTTCCTGTGCTGAGCGGTCATGTGGTACGACTAGTTAAAGTAATGAATATGCACGCGTCTCCACTCCCATAGGCGTGGAGCGCATATTCATTACTTTAATGAGCAATATCACTGACCGCTCAGCACAGGAAGGAAGACAGAAAGAGATGCCTGCGCCTGAGATGCAGGGACAGATATGCAGTGCCAGGAGGGTGAGTAGGACTGGGGGAGGGTGAGCCATGCGATATTCACCTGTCCCCGTTCCACTGCCGCGCTGTGTCTTCCAGGTCCTCTGGCTGTGACGTTCAGGTCAGAGGGCGCGATGACATGGTTAGTGCGTGCCCTCTGCCTGAACAGGCACTGCAGAGAGCCGGCGACTCTGAGGAGCAGCGGGCAGCTACGAGAGGCGAGTATGGAGTGTGTCATTTTTTTTTTTTTATCACAGCAGCAGAATTATATGGGGCATATTCTAATATGGAGTGTTATGATCCCAGTGGCTGAGGATCCGAAATCTGACCAGCTAAGTACTAAATCATAGACCAGCTCTGGGAAGGTGATAACTGGACTGACCGCATACCTGATCCTAACCACACACAACTATAGGTAGCCGTGGAACGTGCCTAAAATCCTAGACGTCTCTTCACGGCCTGAGAAACTGACTACTCCTAAAGAGAAATCAAGACCTCTCTTGCCTCAGAGAAATGACCCCCAAAGATATAGAAAAGGCCCCCACAGATAATAACGGTGAGTTAAGGGGAAAGTACAAACACAGAGATGAATCAGATTCAGCAAAGGAGGCCCGCTAATACTAGATAGCAGAAAATAGAAAGGGGTCTATGCGGTCAGTGAAAAACCCTCTAAAAATCCACTCAGAGCATGCGCGAGCCCTCACACCAACTAACGGTGTGAGGGGAGCAAGTCTGAACCCCAGAGCTACCAGCAAGCAGAAAATCACATGTTAGCAAGCTGGAATAAACTCATCATACAGAGAACAAATATTGATAACAGATGAGTACAAAACTGAAAAGCAAAACTTAGCTTGTCTTGGAAAGACTGAGACCAAACGTAGTCAGATGAAATCAGAGTAGGTCTGAACACATTGACAGCCGGCAACAAATGAAGTTGCAGCTGAGCTAAATAGAAAACCTCCCTGGTGGATAACGAGACAGCTGATCCAGCCAACCCCGCAGGAAGATAAACAAACCACCAGAGGGAGCCCAAAGACAACACTCACACAATACCAGTTGTGACCACAAGAGGGAGCCTACTAACAGAGTTCATAACAGTACCCCCCCTTGAGGAGGGGTCACTGAACCCTCATCAAAACCCCCAGGACGATCAGGATGAGCTACATGGAAGGCACGAACCAGATCGGCCGCATGAACATCAGAGGCGACAACCCAGGAATTATCTTCCTGACCATAGCCCTTCCACTTAACCAAATACTGAAGCCTCCGTCTTGAAATACGAGAATCCAAGATCTTCTCCACCACATATTCCAATTCTCCCTCAACCAGCACCGGGGCAGGAGGCTCAACCGAAGGAACCACATGCACCACATACCTCCGCAACAATGACCTATGGAACACATTATGAATGGCAAACGATACTGGGAGGTCCAAACGAAAATGACACAGGGTTAATAACTTCCAAAATCTTATAAGGACCAATGAACTGAGGCTTGAACTTAGGAGAAGAAACCTTCATCGGGACAAAACGGGAAGACAACCACACTAAATCCCCAACACAAAGTCGGGGACCCACACAGCGACGGCGGTTGGCAAAGCGCTGAGCCTTCTCTTGTGACAACTTCAAGTTGTCCACCACAGAATCCACCCCAGGGCAGTCAGAAGACTCCACCTGACCCGAGGAAAAACGAGGATGAAAACCAGAATTACAAAAAAAAGGCGAAACCAAAGTAGCAGAACTAGCCCGATTGTTAAGGACAAACTCGGCCAATGGCAAAAAGGTCACCCAATCATCCTGATCAGCAGAAACAAAACATCTCAAATAGGTCTCCAAGGTCGGATTAGTTCGCTCAGTTTGGCCATTCGTCTGAGGATGGAAGGCTGACGAGAAAGACAAATCAATGCCCATCTTGGCACAAAAGGTCCACCAAAACCTGGACACAAACTGGGATCCTCTGTCAGACACAATGTTTTCAGGAATCCCGTGCAAACGAACCACATTCTGAAAAAACAGCGGAACCAAATCAGAAGATAAAGGCAACTTAGGCAAGGGCACCAAATGGACCATTTTAGAGAAATGGTCACAAACAACCCAGATGACAGTCATTCTCTGAGAGACAGGAAGGTCCGAAATAAAATCCATGGAAATGTGCGTCCAAGGCCTCTTAGGAACAGGCAAGGGCAAAAGCAACCCACTGGCACGAGAACAGCAAGGCTTAGCCCGAGCACAAACCCCACAGGACTGCACAAAGGAACGCACATCCCGCGACAAAGAAGGCCACCAAAAGGACCTGGCCACCAACTCTCTGGTACCAAAAATTCCAGGATGACCTGCCAACACTGAGGAATGAACCTCGGAGATAACTCTACCGGTCCATCTATCTGGGACAAACAGTCTCCCTGGTGGGCACCGATCAGGTCTATCTGCCTGAAATTCCTGCAGCACACGTCGTAAATCTGGGGAAATAGCAGACACAATCACCCCCTCTTTGAGAATACCAGCCGGTTCAGAATCTCCAGGGGAGTCAGGCTCAAAACTCCTAGAAAGAGCATCAGCCTTCACATTCTTCGAACCAGGCAGGTACGAAACCACAAAGTTGAAGCGAGAGAAAAACAACGACCAACGAGCCTGTCTAGGATTCAGTCGCTTGGCAGACTCAAGATAAATCAGATTCTTGTGATCAGTCAAGACCACCACACGATGCTTAGCTCCCTCGAGCCAATGTCTCCATTCCTCAAATGCCCACTTCATTGCCAACAACTCCCGATTACTGACATCATAATTCCACTCGGCAGGCGAAAACTTTCTTGAAAAGAAAGCACATGGCCTCATCACAGAGCCATCAGAGCTTCTCTGCGACAAAACAGCTCCTGCTCCAATCTCCGAAGCATCCACCTCGACCTGGAAAGGAAGAGACATCTGGCTGACACAAGACTGGAGCAGAAGAAAACCGGCGCTTCAGCTCCTGAAAGGCCTCCACAGCCGCAGGAGACCAATCAGTCACATCAGAACCCTTCTTGGTCAAATCCGTCAAAGGCTTAACAACACCAGAAAAATTGGCGATGAAGCGACGGTAAAAATTAGCAAAACCCAAGAACTTCTGAAGACTCTTAACAGATGTAGGCTGAGTCCAGTCATGAATAGCCTTGACCTTATCTGGGTCCATCTCAATAGCAGAAGGAGAAAAAATGAAACCCAAAAAAGAAACCTTCTGGACTCCAAAAAGACATTTTGAGCCCTTCACACATAAGGCATTAGCCCGCAGGACCTGAAATACCATCCTGACATGTTTCACATGAGACTCCCAATCATCAGAAAAGACCAAAATATCATCCAGATACACAATCATGAACTTATCCAGATATTCACGGAAGATGTCATGCATGAATGATTGAAACACAGAAGGAGCATTAGAGAGTCCAAAAGGCATCACCAAGTACTCAAAATGACCTTCGGGTGTATTAAATGCAGTTTTCCATTCATCGCCCTGCTTGATACGCACAAGGTTATACGCACCACGAAGATCTATCTTGGTGAACCAACTAGAACCCCTAATCCGGGCAAACAAATCAGACAACAACGGCAAGGGATACTGAAATTTGACCGTGATTTTATTTAGAAGGCGATAATCAATACAAGGTCTCAGCGAACCATCCTTCTTAGCCACAAAAAAGAACCCCGCACCAAGAGGAGAAGAGGACGGGCGAATAAGTCCCTTCTCAAGAGACTCCTTTATATAACTCCGCATAGCAGCAGGTTCTGGCACAGACAAATTAAAAAGTCGTCCCTTAGGGAATTTACTACCAGGAATCAAATTTATAGCACAATCACAATCCCTATGAGGAGGTAGGGAACTGAGTTTGGGCTCATCAAATACATCCTGGTAGTCTGACAAAAACGCAGGGATTTCAGAAGGCGTGGAAGAAGCAATTGACACCAAAGGAGCATCATCATGAATACCCTGGCAACCCCAACTTAACACAGACATTGTTTTCCAATCCAGTACTGGATTATGAGTCTGTAACCATGGCAGACCCAAAACTACAACATCATGCAAATTATGCAACACAAGAAAGCAAATTACCTCCTGATGCACAGGAGTCATGCACATGGTCACCTGAGTCCAGTACTGAGGTTTATTCTTGGACAATGATGTAGAATCAATTCCCCTCAGTGGAATAGGGAATTTTAATGGCTCCAAGACAAAACCACAGCGCTTGGCAAATGACAAATCCATAAGACTCAGGGCAGCACCAGAGTCTACAAAAGCCATAACCGGGTAGGAAGACAGGGAACAAATCAAGGTAACAGACAAAATGAACTTAGACTGTAAAGTACCGATGGTGACAGATTTATCGATCTTTTTTGTGCGTTTAGATTTAGAGCATGCTGAGATAACATGAGTAGAGTCACCACAGTAAAAACACAACCCATTTTGACGTCTATAATTTTGCCGTTCATTTCTGGTCAGAATTCTATCACATTGCATAGACTCAGGTCTCTGCTCAGAAAGCACCGCCAAATGGTGCGCTGGTTTGCGCTCCCGCAAACGCCGATCAATCCGAACGGCCAAAGTCATGGAATCATTCAGACTAACAGGCATGGGAAACCCCACCATGACATCTTTAATGGCTTCAGAAAGACCTTTTCTGAAATTTGCAGCCAGAGCACACTCATTCCATTGAGTAAGCACCGACCACTTCCGAAATTTCTGACAATACACCTCTACTTCATCTTTACCCTGAGAGAGAGCCAACAAAGCCTTTTCTGCCTGGCTCTCAAGATTAGGTTCCTCATAGAGCATTCCAAGCGCCAGAAAAAACGCATCCAACATTAAGCAATGCAGGATCTCCTGGCGCCAATGCGAAGGCCCAATCCTGAGGGTCGCCACGCAAGAAGGTAATAACAATTTTAACTTGCTGAGCGGAATCACCAGAGGAACGAGGTTTCAAAGAGAGAAACAACTTACAATTGTTCTTAAAATTAAGAAACTTAGATCTATCTCCAGAAAATAACTCAGGAAGAGGTATTTTCGGCTCTGACATTGGACTGTGAACAACAAAATCTTGAATATTTTGTACCCTTGTAGCAAGATGATCAACACTAGAAGTCAAGCTTTGAATATCCATGTCTGCAGCTGAACTCAAAGCCACACAAAGATTAAGGGGAGGAGAGAAGCTAGACAAGCTAGACCAGACCTGGGCAAGATGCGGCCCGCGGGCCGCATCCGGCCCGCCTGATGATTTTAAACGGCCCGCCAGCTAGCTGTCACTTCTGCCAGCTGCCCGCGGCACCACTCGGCCAGCCCCGAGCTCATCCACACGCTGTCAGAACTGCATGCGCTTGCAGCGCATACAGTTCCTCCAGAGTCCAGGGTCAGGATGTGATTGACACAGCATCAGGAGCCATTGGCTCCCGGCTGTGTCAATCATTCTTGTGACCGGAGGCAGCATTATGCCACCAGTCACAAGAGGCAGAGCCGGGTTGATCACCTGTAAATCGTTGGCGGCGGCCATCTTCACGAGGCCGATGGAGTGCTGTGCTTCACGGGGCTTCAGGAAAATGGCCGCCGCGATGTCCGTCTGCGCACGTGCGGCCTCCCGCAGCCATTTTCCTGAAGCCGAATTTGCTGATTTAGATCTCGGCTTCAGGAAAATGGCCGCCACGATCTCCCCGTGAAGCACAGCACGCGCGGCCTCGGGAAGATGGCCGCCGCCAACGATATTCAACCCGGCTCTGCTGCTAACATTGTATTCCGGGCCACTGCGTCACCTCACCGGTGGACCCTGCGCACGCCATACCACACCTCTGCCGTCGCCACACCACTGCTGCAACCCCCCATGGACACCAGGCCGTGGCGTCGCCCACCTAAGCAGGATGGGACCCTGCTCAGGTGCACGCCTGTCATGATTCCCAATGGCAAGGGAACAGGGAAAAAACGGACTAGCTCTAGGAAGATGGTAACTAAGGTAACCGCGATGCTGAACCTACCACGCAACTAATAGTAGCCAGGGGGTGTTCCTAAGTTGGTTCTAGACACCTCGCGCCAGCCGGAGATCTAACTACCCCTATCAGAGGAATACACAGACCTGGCTTGCCTCCAGAGAAACCCCAAAAGTCATAGTAGCCCCCCACATATAATGACGGTTAGGTAAGAGGAAAACACAAACGCAGTATGAATATAGATTCAGCACAGTGAGGCCCTCTAACTAGATAGCAGAAAAATACAAAAGAGGACTTCACGGTTACCTAAAAACCCTAAGTAGCCATCCTGAAATTACCTTAACTCCGTTATCAACTCATGACACCGGAGTGGCAATTTCAGCTCACTAGAGCTTCCAGCAGCACAAGAAACATAAATGCATGCTGGACAAAAAACAAACGTTCAAATGCCAAAGATTCAACTTAGCTGAATTGCAGACTTGGAGCAGGTAGCAAGCAACAGGGGAGCTCTGGTAACATTGACTGCCGGCACTAGAATGACTGAGAAGCCAGCCTAAGTAGGAAACTCCCAATTGCCTGATGAAAACAGGTGCACTAGGAACCCAAGCCACAAGTCAGCAGTACCACAAGTAGCCACCAGAGGGAGCCCAAAAACAGAATTCACAACAGTACCCCCCCCTTAAGGAGGGGGCACCGAACCCTCATGAGAACCACCAGGGCGATCTGGATGCGCCCTATGAAAGGCGCGGACCAAGTCAGAGGCATGAACATCAGAGGCAGTCACCCAAGAATTATCTTCCTGACCGTATCCCTTCCACTTAACCAAATATTGAAGTCTCCGTCTGGAAATGCGAGAGTCCAAAATCTTCTCCACAACATACTCCAATTCACCCTCCACCAGCACAGGAGCAGGAGGCTCAACAGAAGGAACAACCGGCACCTCATACCTCCGCAACAACGACCGATGGAAGACATTATGAATGGTGAAAGATGCTGGTAGGTCCAAACGAAAAGATACAGGATTAAGAATCTCCAAAATCTTATACGGACCTATAAACCGAGGTTTAAACTTAGGAGAAGAGACCTTCATAGGGACAAAACGAGAAGACAACCACACCAAGTCCCCAACACGGAGACGATGACCCTCACGACGATGACGATTAGCAAACTGCTGAGTCTTCTCCTGAGACAACTTCAAATTGTCCACCACATGACTCCAAATCTGGTGCAGTCTATCCACCACAGTGTCCACTCCAGGACAATCCGAAGATTCCACCTGGCCAGATGAAAAACGAGGGTGAAACCCTGAATTGCAAAAGAAAGGAGAAACCAGAGTAGCAGAACTGGCCCGATTATTGAGGGCAAACTCGGCCAACGGCAAAAAGGCGACCCAATCATCCTGATCAGCAGACACAAAACACCTTAAATAAGTCTCCAAGGTCTGATTAGTTCGCTCCGTCTGGCCATTAGTCTGAGGATGGAACGCAGACGAAAAAGACAAATCAATGCCCATCCTGGCACAGAACGCTCGCCAAAACCTAGACACAAATTGAGATCCCCTGTCAGAAACGATGTTTTCCGGGATAACATGTAGACGAACCACATTCTGAAAAAATAAGGGAACCAACTCCGATGAAGAAGGCAATTTGGGCAAGGGTACCAAATGAACCATCTTAGAAAAACGGTCACACACCACCCAAATGACGGACATCTTCTGAGACACTGGGAGATCCGAGATAAAGTCCATAGAGATGTGCGTCCACGGCCTCTTTGGAATAGGCAAGGACAACAACAATCCACTAGCCCGAGAACAGCAAGGCTTGGCCCGAGCACACACATCACAAGACTGCACGAAGGTACGCACATCTCGAGACAGGGAAGGCCACCAGAAAGACCTGGCCACCAAATCTCTGGTACCAAAAATTCCAGGGTGGCCTGCCAACACAGAAAAATGAACCTCTGAGATGACTCTACTGGTCCACTCATCTGGAACAAACAATCTCCCAGACGGACAACGATCAGGCCTATCAGTCTGAAACTCCTGCAACGCACGTCGCAAGTCTGGAGAGACAGCAGACAAAATCACTCCATCCTTAAGGATACCAGTAGGCTCGGAATCACCAGAGGAGTCAGGCTCAAAACTCCTAGAAAGAGCATCTGCCTTTACATTTTTCGAGCCCGGCAAGTATGAAACCACGAAATCAAACCGGGAGAAAAACAACGACCAGCGCGCCTGTCTGGGATTCAGACGCCTGGCAGACTCAAGGTAAATCAGATTCTTGTGATCAGTCAAGACCACCACCTGATGTCTAGCACCCTCAAGCCAATGACGCCACTCCTCAAATGCCCACTTCATAGCCAAGAGCTCCCGATTCCCGACATCATAATTTCGCTCAGCGGGCGAAAACTTTCGAGAGAAAAATGCACATGGTCTCATCACTGAGCAATCGGGACTTTTCTGTGACAAAACCGCCCCTGCTCCAATCTCGGAAGCATCCACCTCAACCTGAAAAGGGAGCGAAACATCAGGCTGGCGCAACACAGGGGCAGAAGCAAAGCGGCGCTTAAGCTCCCGAAAGGCCTCCACAGCCGCAGAGGACCAATTGGCAACATCAGCACCCTTCTTAGTCAAATCAGTCAAAGGTCTAGCAATACTTGAAAACCCAGTTATAAATCGACGATAGAAATTAGCAAAGCCCAAGAACTTCTGAAGACTCTTCAGGGAAGTAGGCTGCGTCCAATCACAAATGGCCCGAACCTTGACAGGATCCATCTCAACAGAAGAAGGGGAAAAAATATACCCCAAAAAGGAGATCTTCTGAACCCCAAAGATACACTTTGAACCCTTTACAAACAAAGAATTGGACCGCAAAACCTGAAAAACCTTCCTAACCTGTTGAACATGCGACTCCCAGTCATCCGAAAAAATCAAAATATCGTCCAGATACACAATCATAAATTTATCCAGGTATTTACGGAAAATATCGTGCATAAAGGACTGAAAGACTGAAGGAGCATTAGAAAGGCCAAAAGGCATCACCAAATACTCAAAATGGCCCTCGGGCGTATTAAATGCAGTTTTCCACTCATCTCCCTGCTTAATCCGCACCAAATTATACGCACCCCGAAGATCAACCTTAGAGAACCACTTTGCCCCTTTAATACGAACAAATAAATCAGTCAATAGTGGCAAAGGATACTAGTATTTGACTGTAATCTTATTCAACAGGCGATAATCAATGCAGGGCCTCAGGGAGCCATCCTTTTTACCCACAAAAAAAAAACCTGCTCCTAAAGGGGATGAGGATGGACGAATATGTCCCTTTTCCAAGGACTCCTTAATATACTCTCGCATAGCAGCATGCTCAGGCACAGATAGATTGAACAAGCGACCCTTGGGAAACTTGCTGCCAGGGATCAAGTCTATTGCACAATCACAATCCCTGTGGGGGGGAAGAGAACTAAATTTAGGCTCCTCAAAGACATCAGAGAAATCAGACAAAAATGCTGGAATTTCAGAAGGAGTAGATGAAGCAATAGAAACCAAAAATGCTCCCCCATGAGCCCCCCGACATCCCCAGCTTAACCCCTTCCTGACATCCGACGTACTATCCCGTCGAGGTGGGGTGGGCCCCCATGACCGCCGACGGGATAGTACGTCATGCCCTTTAATGCGACACCGCGACTTAAGTCGCGGTGATCGCATTAAAATTCCGACGCCATCTCACCTGGGGGAAGATGGCCTCGGCATTTCGGGGTATGGCGCCGCCCCCCCGGCCTCCCGATCGCTGTGATTGGCTGTTCAATTCTGAACAGCGAATCACAGCCTTTCTCACTGTTTCAGCCAATCAGATTGGCTGAAACAGTGAGGTCCCAGGCTAGGATCGAGTACCGATGTACTCGATCCTGGGGCCGGTGCCTGGCAACGCCAGGCACCGACCAAAACCCCCCGGATTGGCGCGATCGACGATCACATCGATCGCGCCAATCGCAGGGCACAGCGGCGGTATTACCGCGCTGTGCCCTGCCTGGACCGGCGCCCCCTCTGCCCTGCCCTGCCTCCTCATCGGTCCGGATCCTGCAGCTGATTGGCGCGATCGATGTGATCGTCGATCGCGTCAATCAGGGCACAGACCCGCCGCATTGGCGCGATCGACGATCACATCGATCGCGCCAATGGCGGGGCACAGCGGCGGTGTTACCGCGCTGTGCCCTGCTTGAATATAACTGCCTGGGCCCTGCCTCATCTCCCTGCCACCTCCGGATAGAGGGCACAGCAGCGGTGTGCCCGCGCTGTGCCCTGATGGTGACCTGGGGGTGACCTACCGGTCACCTGCCGGTCACCTACTGGTGACCTGCCGGTGACCTGCCTATGATCGGAGCTGTGAGCTCCGATCATAGGCTGGTGCCTAGCAACACCGGCGTCACCAGGGCCTCCCCTGATTGGTGGGATCGATGTGATCATCGATCCCACCAATCACAGGTCACAGCAGCGGTGTGTGACCGCTCTGTGACCTGTCTCACCTGTCCCTGACCTGTCTGACCGCTCTTCAGGAATCCTCACACTTGGTGAGGGTTCCTGCAGAGCGGTCACGCTGTCAGATCCCCCTCCTGTGCTGAGACTTGTGGTGCCACAGTAGCCTGTGACACCATAATTCTCGCTAAAAAACAAAAGAAAGAAGACAGAAGAAAGAAAACAGAAGAAAGAAGACAGACTACAACCGTAAGTGTTGATACCCCGATCCCGGCCCGATCTTTCTTACCCCCCCCCATCCCCCCTTACCCCCCCCATCCCCCCTTACCCCCATCCCCACTTCCCCCTCCACCCTCACTGCGCCACGTCCGTCCGTGCCCAAATTTAGCAGCCGCCGAGCGTTGATTGGTGACGCAGTTCACCGATCAACACTCGTGCTCTTTTCTTTTTCACCCCCCTTAGTGCCGCCGAGCGTTGATTGGTGACGCAGTTCACCGATCAACACTCGTGCTCACTTTTCTCCTCCACATCCCCGTCCACGCACCCCGCCGCTGCGTCTGAACCCGTGCCTTTCGTTTCGTGTTTTTTTTTTCCACATCCCCTTGCGCGCACCCCGCCGCTGCGTCTGAACCCGTGCCTTTCGTTTCTTTTTTTTTTTTTCCACATCCCCTTGCGCGCACCCCGCCGCTGCGTCTGAACCCGTGCCTTTCGTTTCTTTTTTTTTTTTTCCACATCCCCTTGCGCGCACCCCGCCGCTGCGTCTGAACCCGTGCCTTTCGTTTCTTTTTTTTTTTTTCCACATCCCCTTGCGCGCACCCCGCCGCTGCGTCTGAACCCGTGCCTTTCGTTTCTTTTTTTTTTTTTCCACATCCCCTTGCGCGCACCCCGCCGCTGCGTCTGAACCCGTGCCTTTCGTTTCGTGTTTTTTTTTTCCACATCCCCTTGCGCGCACCCCGCCGCTGCGTCTGAACCCGTGCCTTTCGTTTCGTGTTTTTTTTTTCCACATCCCCTTGCGCGCACCCCGCCGCTGCGTCTGAACCCGTGCCTTTCGTTTCTTTTTTTTTTTTCCACATCCCCTTGCGCGCACCCCGCCGCTGCGTCTGAACCCGTGCCTTTCGTTTCTTTTTTTTTTTTTCCACATCCCCTTGCGCGCACCCCGCCGCTGCGTCTGAACCCGTGCCTTTCGTTTCTTTTTTTTTTTTTCCACATCCCCTTGCGCGCACCCCGCCGCTGCGTCTGAACCCGTGCCTTTCGTTTCTTTTTTTTTTTTTCCACATCCCCTTGCGCGCACCCCGCCGCTGCGTCTGAACCCGTGCCTTTCGTTTCG
Source organism: Ranitomeya variabilis (assembly GCF_051348905.1). Taxonomy (NCBI): domain Eukaryota; kingdom Metazoa; phylum Chordata; class Amphibia; order Anura; family Dendrobatidae; genus Ranitomeya; species Ranitomeya variabilis. The sequence goes on from NC_135233.1 coordinate 116,504,904, forward strand.
TGTTTTTTTTTTCCACATCCCCTTGCGCGCACCCCGCCGCTGCGTCTGAACCCGTGCCTTTCGTTTCTTTTTTTTTTTTTCCACATCCCCTTGCGCGCACCCCGCCGCTGCGTCTGAACCCGTGCCTTTCGTTTCTTTTTTTTTTTTTCCACATCCCCTTGCGCGCACCCCGCCGCTGCGTCTGAACCCGTGCCTTTCGTTTCTTTTTTTTTTTTTCCACATCCCCTTGCGCGCACCCCGCCGCTGCGTCTGAACCCGTGCCTTTCGTTTCTTTTTTTTTTTTTCCACATCCCCTTGCGCGCACCCCGCCGCTGCGTCTGAACCCGTGCCTTTCGTTTCGTGTTTTTTTTTTCCACATCCCCTTGCGCGCACCCCGCCGCTGCGTCTGAACCCGTGCCTTTCGTTTCGTGTTTTTCGTTTCTTTTTTTTTCCCACATCCCCGTCCGCGCACCCAGCCGCCGCCGCCGCCGAACTTTGATAAGTGACTCGGTTCACTTATCAGAGCTCTCGTGCCTGGCGTTTTTTCCACATCCCCATTCACACACCCAGCAGGCGCCGAACTTTGATAAGTGACGCAGTTCACTTATCAGAGCTAGGGCCTGCTGTTTTAGACTTTTCCTTTCACAGGTAGTTTTTTTCCCTATTTGCTTTTTTTCTTTTAGCTTTTACTTTTCAGAAGTTTGCACCAAACACTATCCCCCCCACACGTACACACAGTTCCAATAAATTGCACCCAAGCACCATACTCACACAAAAAATGTCCCGTTCGTCCCGTTCGTCCCGTTCGCCCCGTTCGTCCCAGCAGCGCTATTCAGCAGAGGAGGCATATTCTTTTCTTGCCTCCGACACTGATAGCGAGGGAGAGGATCCCACATTCCTTTACTCGTCAGATTCTTCATCCTCTTCCTCCTCCTCCTCCCCCTCCTCCTCATCTTCCTCCTCGGGTCCTGCGGAACCGCCTCGCAGACGCCCCAGGAGAGAAGATGACGCAGCACCCACTCCTGAAGATGAACCAGCGCGCCCTTCTTCGGACCCCATGTGGACCTCGCCCCCCGAAAATTACGAGCCACTGATTCCTGATTTTGTGGCAGAATCAGGAATCAGGTTTGACACCACCGGCCTCACAGAAATAGACTTTTTCAAAGTCTTTTTCTCTGAGGATTTTATTAACCTCATGGTGGAGCAAACTAATTTGTACGCTCGGCAATTTTTGGAGCAAAACCGCGGTTCATCATTTTCTAACTGGTCTCCTGTAGACGCAGTAGAAATGATGCAGTTTTGGGGCCTGGTCCTCCACATGGGGATCGTGAAGAAGCCAGAACTTCGGCAATATTGGAGTGTGGATATTTTATATAACACTCCAGTGTGCCGAATGGTCATGGCTCGGACGCGTTTTGAGGCCATCCACAAATTCCTGCATTATTCCGATAATGCACAGTGTCCCGCACGAGATGACCCCAATTTTGACCGTCTCTTCAAAGTTCGGCCGGTCATCGAACACTTCAGCAAAAAGTTTGCTGAAGTGTACGTGCCCAAAAGGGACATCTGTGTGGATGAGTCCTTGGTTCATTTTAAGGGGCGGCTCAGATTCCGTCAATACCTGCCCAGCAAAAGGGCCAGGTACGGAATCAAACTCTACAAGCTGTGTGAGAGTACCTCAGGGTACACCCACAGCTTTAGAGTTTACGAAGGGAAGGACAGCAGGATTGAACCGCCTGAGTGTCCCCCTGTCTTGGGAGTGAGTGGGAAAATAGTGTGGGATTTGGTGCACCCACTGCTGGATAAAGGTTATCACCTCTACACCGATAACTTTTATTCCAGCATCCCACTCTACAAATCCCTCTCTGCGCGAGGTACCGCAGCCTGCGGTACTGTCCGCAAAAATCAGAGAGGCCTCCCGAAGACGCTACTTGGGCAGATGCTCAGAAAAGGTGAGAGCAAAGCCCAATGTAGCGACCACCTGCTGGTGGTCAAGTACAAGGACAAGAGGGATGTCCTTCTGTTGACCACCATACACGGTGATGGCAGCGCCCTCAGCACTGTACGGGGTACCTCTACACAGGTCTGCAAACCGGACTGTGTACTGGGGTACAACAAAAACATGGGGGGCGTTGATCTCTCCGATCAACTCCTCCAACCGTACAGTGCTTTGAGGAAGGCCAAGGTGTGGTACAAAAAGCTGTCGGTGTACATCGTACAAATGGCAATGCTTAACGCTTTCCTGCTGTCACGATGTGCACGCCACACCGATACGACGTACCTTCAGTTCCAGGAGGTAGTGGTTAAGGCCCTGATGTTTGGCACGAGGGAAGGAGCGGGCCCCAGTACTTCCGGAACTGAGGGTGCTCGTATTGTACCAGGTCAGCATTTTCCGGGGGTGGTCCCGCCAACTGGTAGAAAAGGTAAGCCGCAAAAAAGGTGCCGAGTGTGCTACAAACGAGGAGTACGCAAGGACACCATCTATCAATGCGACACCTGCCCCGACAAACCTGGCCTGTGTATGAAGGACTGCTTCAAATTGTACCACACCTCCATGCACTACTAATTAGGAACCAGTAGATTCGTTCCAAAGAGGTAAGTTCCATGGGGGTCTAGGTTCCAAAATGATGTCACTTGTGGGTTTTTTTTACTGTTTAGGCACATCAGGGGCTCTGCAAACGGAACATGACGCCCTCAGAACCAGTCCATCAAAGTCTGCATTCCAAATCGTCACTGCTTCCCTTCTGAGTCCCGAAGTGCCCAAACAGTTTTTTCCCACATATGGGGTACCAGCGTACTCAGAACAAAATGGACAGCAACTTTTGGGGTCCAATTTCTCTTGTTACCCTTGGGAAAATAAAAAATTGGGGACTGAAAGATCATTTTTGTGGGGAAAAAATAGGATTTTTTATTTTCACGCCCGGGCGTTATAAACTTTCGTGAAGCACTTGGGGGATAAAAGTGCTCACGACACATCTAGATAAGTTCCCTAGGGGGTCTAGTTTCCAAAATGGGGTCACTTATGGGGGGTTTCTACTGTTTAGGCACATCAGGGGCTCACCAAATAGAACATGATGCCCGCAGACAATTCCATCAAAGTCTGCATTCCAAAAACGTCACTTCTTCCCTTCCGAGCCCCGAAGTGTGCCCAAACAGTAGTTTTCTCCCACATATGTGGTACCAGCGTACCCAGGACAAATTGGACAACAACTTTTGGGGTCCAATTTCTCCTGTTACCCTTGGGAAAATAGAAAATTGGGGACTGAAAGATCATTTTTGTGGGGAAAAAATAGGATTTTTTATTTTCACGCCCGGGCGTTATAAACTTTCGTGAAGCACTTGGGGGATAAAAGTGCTCACGACACATCTAGATAAGTTCCCTAGGGGGTCTAGTTTCCAAAATGGGGTCACTTATGGGGGGTTTCTACTGTTTAGGCACATCAGGGGCTCACCAAATAGAACATGATGCCCGCAGACAATTCCATCAAAGTCTGCATTCCAAAAACGTCACTTCTTCCCTTCCGAGCCCCGAAGTGTGCCCAAACAGTAGTTTTCTCCCACATATGTGGTACCAGCGTACCCAGGACAAATTGGACAACAACTTTTGGGGTCCAATTTCTCCTGTTACCCTTGGGAAAATAGAAAATTGGGGACTGAAAGATCATTTTTGTGGGGAAAAAATAGGATTTTTTATTTTCACGCCCGGGCGTTATAAACTTTCGTGAAGCACTTGGGGGATAAAAGTGCTCACGACACATCTAGATAAGTTCCTTAGGGGGTCTAGTTTCCAAAATGGGGTCACTTATGGGGGGTTTCCACTGTTTAGGCACATCAGGGGCTCGCCAAACACGACATGACATCCGATCTCAATTCCAGCCAATTTTAGCTTGAAAATGTCAAAGGGCGCTCCTTTCCTTCTGAGCCCTGCCATGCGCCCAAACAGTGGTTCCCCCCCACATATGGGGTATCAGCCTACTCAGGACAAATTGGACAACAACTTTTGGGGTCCAATTTCTCCTGCTACCCTTGAGAAAATAAAAAATTGGGGACTAAACGATCATGTTTGTAGAAAAAATGAGATTTTTTATTTTCACACCCGGGCGTTATAAACTTTCGTGAAGCACTTGGGGGATAAAAGTGCTCACCACACATCTAGATAAGTTCCTTAGGGGGTCTAGTTTCCAAAATGGGGTCACTTATGGGGGGTTTCCACTGTTTAGGCACATCAGAGGCTCGCCAAACACGACATGGCCTCCGATCTCAATTCCAGCCAATTTTAGCTTGAAAATGTCAAAGGGCGCTCCTACCATTCTGAGCCCTGCCATGCGCCCAAACAGTGGTTCCCCCCCACATATGGGGTATCAGCCTACTCAGGACAAATTGGACAACAACTTTTGGGGTCCAATTTTTCCTGCTACCCTTGAGAAAATAAAAAATTGGGGACTAAACGATCATGTTTGTAGAAAAAATAGGATTTTTTATTTTCTCACCCGGGCGTTATAAACTTTCGTGAAGCACTTGGGGGATAAAAGTGCTCACCACACATCTAGATAAGTTCCTTAGGGGGTCTAGTTTCCAAAATGGGGTCAATTATGGGGGGTTTCCACTGTTTAGGCACATCCGGGGCTCGCCAAACACGACATGGCCTCCGATCTCAATTCCAGCCAATTTTAGCTTGAAAATGTCAAAGGGCGCTCCTTTCCTTCTGAGCCCTGTCATGCGCCCAAACAGTGGTTCCCCCCCACATATGGGGTATCAGCGTACTCAGGACAAATTGGACAACAACTTTTGGGGTCCAATTTCTCCTGCTACCCTTGAGAAAATAAAAAATTGGGGACTAAACGATCATGTTTGTAGAAAAAATGAGATTTTTTATTTTCACACCCGGGCGTTATAAACTTTCGTGAAGCACTTGGGGGATAAAAGTGCTCACGACACATCTAGATAAGTTCCTTAGGGGGTCTAGTTTCCAAAATGGGGTCACTTATGGGGGGATTCCACTGTTTAGGCACATCAGGGGCTCGCCAAACACGACATGGCCTCCGATCTCAATTCCAGCCAATTTTAGCTTGAAAATGTCAAAGGGCGCTCCTATCCTTCTGAGCCCTGCCATGCGCCCAAACAGTGGTTCCCCCCCACATATGGGGTATCAGCCTACTCAGGACAAATTGGACAACAACTTTTGGGGTCCAATTTCTCCTGCTACCCTTGAGAAAATAAAAAATTGGGGACTAAACGATCATGTTTGTAGAAAAAATAGGATTTTTTATTTTCTCACCCGGGCGTTATAAACTTTCGTGAAGCACTTGGGGGATAAATGTGCTCACCACACATCTAGATAAGTTCCTTAGGGGGTCTAGTTTCCAAAATGGGGTCACTTATAGGGGGTTTCCACTGTTTAGGCACATCAGGGGCTGGCCAAACACGACATGGCGTCCGATTTCAATTGCAGCCAATTTTAGCTTGAAAATGTCAAACGACGCTCCTTTCCTTCTGAGCTCTGCCGTGCACCCAAAAAGTGGTTCTCCCTCACATGTGGGGTATCAGCGTACTCAGGACAAATTGGGCAACAACTTTTAAGGTCCATTTTCTCTTTTTACCTTTGGGAAATTAAAAAAATTATTGCTGAAAGATCATTTTTGTGACTAAAAAGTAAAATGTTAATTTTTTCCTTCCATGTTGCTTCTGCTGCTGTGAAACACCTGAAGGGTTAATAAACTTCTTGAATGTGGTTTTGAGCAGCTTGAGGGGTGCAGTTTTCAGAATGGTGTCACTTTTTGGTATTTTCTGCCATATAGACCCCTCAAAATGACTTCAAATGTGAGGTGGTCCCTAAAAAAAATGGTTTTGTAAATTATGTTGTAAAAATGAGAAATTGCTGTTCAAATTTTAACCCTTATAACTTCCTAAAAAAAAAAAAATTTGTTTCCAAAATTGCGCTGATGTAAAGTAAACATGTGGGAAATGTTATTTATTAACTATTTTGTGTCACATAACTCTCTGGTTTAACAGAATAAAAATTCAAAGTTGGAAAATTGCCAAATTTTCAAAATTTTCGCCAATTTTCCTTTTTTTTCACAAATAAACGCAAGTGATATCGAAGAAATTTTACCACTATCATGAAGTACAATATGTTACAAGAAAACAATCTCAGAATCGCTAAGATCCGTTGAAGCGTTTTGGAGTTATAACTTCATAAAGGGACAGTGGTCAGAATTGTAAAAAATGGCCCGGTCATTAACGTGCAAACCACCCTTGGGGGTGAAGGGGTTAATACAGACATAGTTTTCCAGTCAAGGACTGGATTATGAGTTTGCAACCATGGCAGTCCAAGCACTAAGACATCATGCAAGTTATGTAGCACAAGGAAACGAATCACCTCCTGATGATCAGGAGTCATACACATAGTCACTTGTGTCCAGAATTGTGGCTTATTCCTAGCCAAAGGGGTGGAATCGATACCCTTCAGAGGGATAGGAACTTCCAATGGCTCTAGGCTAAACCCACATTGTCTGGCAAAGGACCAATCCATAAGACTCAAGGAAGCGCCAGAATCCACATAGGCATCCACAGTAATAGATGATAATGAACAAATCAAAGTTACAGACAAAATAAACTTAGACTGTAAGGTGCCAATTGCAAAAGACTTATCAGCCTTTTTTGTGCGTTTAGAGCATGCTGATATAACATGAGCAGAATCACCGCAGTAGAAGCACAATCCATTTTTACGCCTATAATTCTGCCGTTCACTTCTGGACAGAATTCTATCACATTGCATAATCTCCGGTGCCTGCTCAGAAGACACCGCCAAATGGTGCACTGGTCTGCGTTCCCGTAAACGCCGATCAATCTGAATAGCCATAGTCATGGACTCATTCAGACCTGTGGGCGTAGGAAACCCCACCATGACATCTTTAACGGCGTCAGAGAGACCTTCTCTGAAATTAGCCGCCAGGGCGCACTCATTCCACTGAGTAAGCACTGACCACTTTCGAAATTTTTGACAATATATTTCAGCTTCATCATGCCCTTGAGAGAGGGCTATCAAGGCCTTTTCAGCCTGAATCTCCAAATTAGGTTCCTCATAGAGCAACCCCAGTGCCAGAAAAAACGCATCCACATTGAGCAACGCAGGATCCCCTGGTGCCAATGCAAATGCCCAATTCTGGGGGTCACCCCGCAACAAGGAAATAACAATTTTAACCTGCTGAGCGGGGTCTCCAGTGGAGCGAGATCTCAGAGAAAGATACAATTTACAATTGTGCTTAAAATTCAAAAAGCAAGATCTATCTCCAGAAAAAAACTCAGGTATAGGGATCTTGGGTTCAGATATAGGAGCATGTATAACATAGTCTTGGATATTTTGCACCCTAGAAGCAAGTGTATTCAGGTCCGAAGCCAAACCCTGGATATCCATCTTTCAGCAGCTGAGATCTGAGCCATTCAGGGGTTAAGAGGAGAGAAAAAAAAAAACAGCAAATTGCAATTATGGCTAAGCAGAGTTTCAGAGCAAAAAAAAAAAAAAAAAAACAGTGTCAGAAACTTCTTTTCTTTTCTCTCTTTCTTCAGCCAATACATTTAGGCCGGCAGTACTGTCATGATTCCCAATGGCAAGGGAACAGGGAAAAAACGGACTAGCTCTAGGAAGATGGTAACTAAGGTAACCGCGATGCTGAACCTACCACGCAACTAATAGTAGCCAGGGGGTGTTCCTACGTTGGTTCTAGACACCTCGCGCCAGCCGGAGATCTAACTACCCCTATCAGAGGAATACACAGACCTGGCTTGCCTCCAGAGAAACCCCAAAAGTCATAGTAGCCCCCCACATATAATGACGGTTAGGTAAGAGGAAAACACAAACGCAGTATGAATATAGATTCAGCACAGTGAGGCCCTCTAACTAGATAGCAGAAAAATACAAAAGAGGACTTCACGGTTACCTAAAAACCCTAAGTAGCCATCCTGAAATTACCTTAACTCCGTTATCAACTCATGACACCGGAGTGGCAATTTCAGCTCACTAGAGCTTCCAGCAGCACAAGAAACATAAATGCATGCTGGACAAAAAACAAACGTTCAAATGCCAAAGATTCAACTTAGCTGAATTGCAGACTTGGAGCAGGTAGCAAGCAACAGGGGAGCTCTGGTAACATTGACTGCCGGCACTAGAATGACTGAGAAGCCAGCCTAAGTAGGAAACTCCCAATTGCCTGATGAAAACAGGTGCACTAGGAACCCAAGCCACAAGTCAGCAGTACCACAAGTAGCCACCAGAGGGAGCCCAAAAACAGAATTCACAACACACGCCACACCGCATCACCCCACCTCTGCCGACACTATGCCTCCTGTGACCCTGCTCTGCCACCGCCAGCCCTCAGGTAAGGCTACTTTCACACTAGCGTCGTGCACTGCACGTCGCTCTGCGTCATTCTGTAGAAAAACGCATACTGCAAAATTGCTTGCAGGGTGCGTTTTTTCTCCATAGACTTGAATTAGTGACGTAGTGCGACTGTTGCGTCGAACCGTCGGCACAAAAAAAGTTACATGTAACGTTTTTTTGTGCGTCGTGAGCGTCGTGAACTCCACCCCCGCCTCCCCGCACCTCACAATGGGGCAGCGGATGCAATGTAAAACAGCATCCGCTGCCCCCGTTGTGCGGCGCTTCCACACTATGCGTCGGTGCGCTGCAACGTCGCATAGCGACGTGCAGTGCATGACACTAGTGTGAAAGTAGCCTAAGATACTGTAAATTCGGACAATAAGACGGACCCCCATCTTATAAAAAATTGTTTTTTCTGCAATTTTCACCCCAAATTTGGGGTGCGCCTTATGGTTCGGTGCATCTTATAGTCCGAAAAATACGGTAATTATATTAGTCCGGCCCTCTAAAACCATCCCAATTTCTCATGCGGCCCCATGGCAAAATTAATTGCCCACCCCTGAGCTAGACACACTGCAGCAGAGGAGGAAAAAAAAAAAACTCCAGGCTTCTCTTTATCCCGCTTCTGCAATGCATTAACAACTGGCCGGCTGTACTGTTATGATCCCAGTGGCTGAGGATCCGAAATCTGACCAGCTAAGTACTAAATCATAGACCAGCTCTGGGAAGATGGTAACTGGACTGACCGCATACCTGATCCTAACCACACACAACTATAGGTAGCCGTGGAACGTGCCTAAAATCCTAGACGTCTCTTCACGGCCTGAGAAACTGACTACTCCTAAAGAGAAATCAAGACCTCTCTTGCCTCAGAGAAATGACCCCCAAAGATATAGAAAAGCCCCCCACAGATAATAACGGTGAGTAAGGCTATGTTCACACGGTGCGTTTTTTGCTGCGGATCCGTAGCGGAATTGCAGCTGCGGATCCGCAGCAGGTTTCCATGCAGGGTACAGTACAATGTTACCCTATGGAAACCAAAACCCGCTGTGCCGACGATCCTTTTTTTCGCAGGAAAATCCACGCGGATTTGCCTGCAGAAAAAAGAAGTACCATGTCAATTCTTTCTGCGGATTCCGCTGCGGGTTTCCAACAGCACCAATAGGAAACTGCAGTTGGAAACCCGCAGTGGAATCCGCAGAAGAAAAAGGACACAAATCCGCAGAGAGAAGCACCGCCGTTTTTCACTGCGGATTTCCCCGAAAAAGGACCGGAAAAATCCGCAGTGAAAAACGGATCGTGTGAACATAGCCTTAAGGGGAAAGTACAAACACAGAGATGAATCAGATTCAGCAAAGGAGGCCCGCTAATACTAGATAGCAGAAAATAGAAAGGGGTCTATGCGGTCAGTGAAAAACCCTCTAAAAATCCACTCAGAGCATGCGCGAGCCCTCACACCAACTAACGGTGTGAGGGGAGCAAGTCTGAACCCCAGAGCTACCAGCAAGCAGAAAATCACATGTTAGCAAGCTGGAATAAACTCATCATACAGAGAACAAATATTGATAACAGATGAGTACAAAACTGAAAAGCAAAACTTAGCTTGTCTTGGAAAGACTGAGACCAAACGTAGTCAGATGAAATCAGAGTAGGTCTGAACACATTGACAGCCGGCAACAAATGAAGTTGCAGCTGAGCTAAATAGAAAACCTCCCTGGTGGATAACGAGACAGCTGATCCAGCCAACCCCGCAGGAAGATAAACAAACCACCAGAGGGAGCCCAAAGACAACACTCACACAATACCAGTTGTGACCACAAGAGGGAGCCTACTAACAGAGTTCACAACAATGGAGCATCTTATCGGGCATCATTATCCTTTATGGAGCATTATATGGGGCATATTTTAATATGGAGCATCTTATGGGGCCATCATTAACCTTTGTACAGCATTATATGGCGCATATTTTAATATGGAGCATCTTATGGGGCCATCATTAACCTTTATGGAGCATTATGTGGGGCATATTTTAATATGGAGCATCTTATGGGGCCATCATTAACCTTTATGGAGAATTATATGGGGCATATTTTAATATGGAGCATCTTATGGGGCCATCATTAACCTTTATGGAGCATTATATGGTAGTGACACTAGTATAATTGTCCCAATTCTCTCACATTAGAGAACACATGGCCATGTTGTGACCCCAACCTCTGTGTGGCATTGAAATATGAGAAGCCATATATGTCTGTTGCAAATCCTGCACGTAAACATTGTGGTTACATGGTGGTGTATGACGTGTAGATCAGGAGAGCGGACTGTTAGTCATTACATGTCTCACACTGGTAACTTCCCCTTTAATTTAAAATAACTTCTGGAGCATGATTGTCATATAGATCATTGTCCGGCCCATAACATAACAGCTCATTTACATATTAAGAAAAATTATGATTTTCTTTGAATAAGACATCGGATTGTCAATAGAAAGTTGAGTAAAGTGATACCTTGATATGACCAACATGGCAATATAGATGGCTTAGGAGGGATAACCCTACTGACAGATTTCTTTTAGAGGTGTAAAAAATTATTCTTCTTGTTATGATTTTTTTTTTACATTACAAATTTTAACAGAAGTTTGTGGACTTTTTTAAATCCACTGTATATATAGTATCCACTAGTTAAGAAGACTATATAGGTGATTTCAATACATGGACATTATATGGTAGTCATTGTCTGCTGCGGAGCTGTCCATTGTAATTAGAGTCTGTCGCCATTGTTTCTTACTTTTCCTGGTTTGTGAACCTGCTCAGATGTTTCACTCTCCCCTGTGCTGAAACCCCAACTATACTTCTACTTCATCTGGATGTCTAATTTTCCTTGAATTATTTCCAGATATTAATGATTTGTTTAATTATTTGCAATTATCACTGTCATTATGGAGAAAAGCGTGCATTAAAGAAATGGTGATGTGTAAATGGGATATTAGTCAGGAAAACATCAGCCATTACCACTTGCTATTTAATCAAGGAAATTTCTAAGTTTCCTAGACTCTTGTAAATAAAGGATGATACAGTCTTGGGTAATATAATATTAAACATATAGTCATTGTGTAAGGAATGCAGTTGCAATTCAAGGGAATTTGTCAGAAGGAATACTGCTCCTAAGTCGTATACATGTGCATGTAGGTCATAGGAACCTGAATAAAATGGCACCTTTATATCTGCAACCCACTGTTTTATTTCTGAGAAACACATTTTGTTATCCCCTTAATGACCGACAATACGTCTTTTTACTGACCCGAGATATACCGTAAGAGAATAGCCTCCCCATACAAGTCACAATTCACAGCCCAATAGCAGCCTTAGAGTCTGCCGGCTATAGTGCATAGCTCCCAACTGTCCCTCATACTGCGGTACTGTCCTGATTTTGAAGCTGTGCCTTGGAGTCCCGCACGGGACTCTACATTTCCCGCACAGCCAGCAGGAGAAGCAGCCGACATGCCCCTTGTATTAGGCTATACCCCCTCCGTATCTTCTTCTTCTGGGATGGTGCTTCAGAGAGGGAAAGAGGACATTCTGAGGTGTGTGTGTGTGTGTGTGTGTGTGTGTGTGTGTACTGCACACATAAATGCAGCTGGCCCTGATCTGCTTACAGTACAAGCAGGGGCGTAACTACCGCGGTCGCAGCAGTCGCAGTTGCGACGGGGCCCAGACTACTTAGGGGCCCCATGGACAGTAGTGAAGCCGGAGAATGAAATGACCCATGATTGCACCATTTGTGAGTGACCCGCAGCAGGGAGCCGTCACCACTCTCTAATTATACTTACCTACTCCCGGCGCGGTCCCTGGAAGTCCCTGCTTCTTCCAGCGCTGCAGATTCTTCCTGCACTGAGCGGTCACATGGTCCTGCTCATTACAGAAATGAATATGCGGCTCCACCTCCCATAGAGGTGGAGCCTCATATTCATTTCTGTAATGAACGGGTCATGTGACCGCTCAATACAGGAAGAAGATGCAGAGGTGGAAAAAGCAGGGACGCAGCGCCAGGAGCAGCCTGCAGGACAGGTGACTGGTGGTGACTGGTGAGTATACAGCGCTGCGCAGCGCTGGTCGATATTTACCTCTCCTCGTTCCGGTGCGGCTCTGTCATCCGCGTCCTCTGGCAGTGACGTTCAAGGTCAGAGGGCGCGGTGACGTAGTCAGTGCGCGCCCTCTGCTGAACGTCACTGCCGAAGATGGAGCCGCACGAGGAGCAGCCAGGTAAATATTGAAAGTGCCCGGGGTCCTGAGCGAAGAGAGAGGTGAGGTGAGTATGTGATTTTTTTTTTTTTATGGCAGCAAAAGCATAAGGGGCAAGTGGCTATACGGAGCAACTTGTGGGGCCATAACAATTGTGCAGCACTATAAGGGGCAGTGGCTGTGCGGAGCATCTTATGGGGCCATAACAATTGTGCAGCACTATATGGGGCAGTGGCTGTGCGGAGCATCTTATGGGGCCATAACTCTTGTGCAGTACTATGCAGTGGCTGTGCGGGCTGTGCTCTATATACCCCTGTACGGGCTGTGCTGTATATATCCCTGTGCGGGCTGTGCTGTATATATCCCTGTGCGGGCTGTGCTCTATATACCCCTGTACGGGCTGTGCTGTATATATCCCTGTGCGGGCTGTGCTCTATATACCCCTGTACGGGCTGTGCTGTATATACCCCTGTGCGGGCTGTGCTGTATATATCCCTGTGCGGGCTGTGCTGTATATATCCCTGTGCGGGCTGTGCTGTATATATCCCTGTGCGGGCTGTGCTGTATATATCCCTGTGCGGGCTGTGCTGTATATATCCCTGTGCGGGTTGTGCTGTATATATCCCTATGTGGGCTGTGCTGTATATATCCCTGTGCGGGCTGTGCTGTATATATCCCTGTACGGGCTGTGCTGTATATATCCCTGTGCGGGCTGTGCTGTATATATCCCTGTGCGGGCTGTGCTGTATATATCCCTGTGCGGGCTGTGCTGTATATATCCCTGTGCGGGCTGTGCTGTATATACCCCTGTGCGGGCTGTGCTGTATATATCCCTGTGCGGGCTGTGCTGTATATACCCCTGTGCGGGCTGTGCTGTATATACCCCTGTGCGGGCTGTGCTGTATATATCCCTGTGCGGGCTGTGCTGTATATATCCCTGTGCGGGCTGTGCTGTATATATCCCTGTGTGGGCTGTGCTCTATATACCCCTGTGCGGGCTGTGCTGGATATACCACTGTGTTGGCTGTGCTGGATATACCACTGTGCGGGCTGTGCTGGATATACCACTGTGCGGGCTGTGCTGGATATACCCCTGTGCGGGCTGTGCTGGATATATCCATGTGCGGGCTGTGCTGTATATACCCCTGTGCGGGCTGTGCTGTATATATCCCTGTGTGGGCTGTGCTCTATATACCCCTGTGCGGGCTGTGCTGGATATACCACTGTGCGGGCTGTGCTGTATATATCCCTGTGCGGGCTGTGCTGTATATATCCCTGTGCGGGCTGTGCTGTATATATCCCTGTGCGGGCTGTGCTCTATATACCCCTGTGCGGGCTGTGCTCTATATATCCCTGTGCGGGCTGTGCTGGATATACCACTGTGTTGGCTGTGCTCTATATACCCCTGTGTTGGCTGTGCTCTATATATCCCTGTGCGGGCTGTGCTGGATATACCACTGTGCGGGCTGTGCTGGATATACCACTGTGCGGGCTGTGCTGGATATACCACTGTGCGGGCTGTGCTGGCACCCAACACCATGTTGCAGTGCAGGAGATTCCTGCAACAGTCCGAGGCGTATCTAGGGGAAGGTGGGGGGTCCCCATTTGGAAGTTCGCACCGGGGCCCATGACTTTGTAGTTACGCCACTGAGTACAAGGCATTATAACCAGGAATAGTGGCAGCAGTTAGAGCAATCCAGTGCAGCCTGTTAGTCATAGGCAAGGTATATATATATATATATATATATATATATATATATATATATATATATATATATATATATATCCTTTATATACTACAGCAGTTATGGAGTGGAGCCAGTAGATAGTGGTATTGTCCAAGTGCATGCAGACTTCACAGAGCTGGGCTACATTGCAATGTGCAGGATCTGTGAGGCAGCAGTGTGGACAGCTACGTGGTGAAATCTTTGTAATCAAATTAGGGTGATCCAATATTCGTGTATGCTAACACTTACATATATTTCCGTCCGTGTCACTAGCAGCTCACTAGAGCAGTGACACAGAAAGCACACATATTTTTTAGATATTAAAACAATCTTTTTATTTCACATATAAATACATTAAAATACAATTCAAATAATTGTCAACCGGAATATCTCAATTAGAAAAAGGGACCGACAGACTACTCCTCAAAATCAGCAAGGAATATAGCCCTGAATATACGGACTAGGCTAGGCACCAGTAATCAATAAATCCCTCCAGTAATACCGTAAATAGTTCTCTATAAAAATGGAGGGTATGACCCTATGTGCTGCAGCCGCTGATTACATTGTACATATTGCCACTGAATAAAGTATCTCCAAAACAAAGTTCCCTTGACTAAATCATAGGGTTTGTGAGGTGCCGTGGACAAAATCCTACAATAGAAAATGCTGTACTTACAATGCTGTGCAAGGAGTGTCCGGTCCCTCTTACCCCGACACGCGTTTCGTGCCACAACTTCTTCAGGGGGCGTGAAATCTTTGCCTGCATTGTAAGCAAAGCTGCTGGGACACATCTACAGCCCCGACTGTACACTGGCATCTTCATGTGTGGCCATTATACAGTATGGAGCACTGTGTGGCCGTTATACAGTATGGAGCATCATGTGTGGCCATTACACAGTATGGAGTATCATGTGTGGCCATTGTACAGTATGGAGAACTGTGTGGCCATTATACAGTATGGAGCATCATGTGTCAGTGGCCATTATACAGTATTGAGCATCATGTGTGGCCATTATACAGTATAGAGCACTGTGGCCATTATACAGTATGGAGCATCATGTGTCAGTGGCCATTATACAGTATTGAGCATCATGTGTGGCCATTATACAGTATGGAGCACTGTGGGGCCATTATACAGTATGGAGCATCTTGTGTGGCCATTATACAGTATGGAGCACTGTGACCATTATACAGTATGGAGCATCATGTGTCAGTGGCCATTATACAGTATGGAGCATCTTGTGTGGCCATTATACAGTATGGAGCACTGTGGCCATTATACAGTATGGAGCATCATGTTTCAGTGGCCATTATACAGTATTGAGCATCATGTGTGGCCATTATACAGTATGGAGCACTGTGTGGCCATTATACAGTATGGAGCATCATGTGTGTCCATTATATAGTATGGAGCACTGTGTGGCCATTATACAGTATGGAGCACCGTGTGGCCATATTTTTTTCTGTTTATAATTGTTTATGAAACAGTGTGATCAGCTGTGCTAAATGGGTGTGGTTGGGGTGTGGATATGGGTGTGACTAGTTGTGAAATGGGTGTGGTCAGGGGCATGGCCTAAAATTTGCCTACTCCAACAACCAAAGGTGTATCTAGGTTTTCTGGCACCTGGGACAAGAATTCAGTTTGGCGCCCCCCTCTCCCCAGGAAGAGAAGCTCGTTGTCACATGACCGTAAGATTGAAAATCACATAGGAGTGAAGCGACCATGTGATGATTGCTGGAACCAGCAAGCAGGCCTGAATCCTGACAGTGAGTATATTAAACACTGTTAGGATTGGCATGCTACAGGGCTTCATTTTTTCATTAAAGGGTGTGTCCAAGTTTGAGATGAAAGTCTGCACTCACAATAGGTAGCTGCAGGCTTCTGAATTCTCACAGCGCATGTACTGCACACTTCTAGGATTCTCCCTTGCAGAAGTATGTGATTTGTATACTCACTCAGGAGGGTGCACGGAGCAGAGCCACGTGTGTACGAGGTGTAAGGAGCGGAGCCACGTGTGTGTGTGTGTGTGAGGTGTGCGGAGCAAAGCCACGCATGTACGAGGTGTGCGGAGCGGAGCTGCATGTGTACGAAGTGTAAGGAGCGGAGCCGCGTGTGTGCGAGGTCTAAGGAGCGGAGCCGCGTGTGTGCGAGGTGTGCGGAGCGGAGCGGAGCCGTGTGTGTACGAGGTGTAAGGAGCAGAGCCGCGAGTGTGCGAGGTATAAGGAGCGGAGCCACATGTGTACGAGGTGTAAGGAGCAGAGCCACGTGTGTACGAGGTGTAAGGAGCAGAGCTGCGTGTGTGCGAGGTACACGGAGCAGAGCCGCGTGTGTACGGAGCAGAGCCACATGTGTACGAGGTGTGCGGAGCGGAGCCGCGTGTGTGTGATGTGTACGGAGCGGAGCCGTGTGTGCGAGGTGTACAAGGTGTAAGGAGCGGAGCCGCGTGTGTGCGAGGTGTTCGGAGCATAGTCGTTTGTGTGTACAAGGTGTACGGAGCGGAGCCACGTGTGTTTGAGTTGTACAAAGCGCAGCCGCGAATGTACGAGATGTACGGAGCGGAGCCGCATGTGTACGAGGTGTACGGAGCGGAGTCGTGTGTGCGCGAGGTGTACGGAGCGGAGTCGTGCGTGTGTGTGTACGAAGTGGAGCCGCGTGTGTACAAGGTGTATGGAACAAACACTAGCTGTGTCAGATCGGATCAGATATTGTTCCTGGCTCTGACGCTGACTGGCAAAGGAGACACGGAGAGGTCTTTATCAGTGGCGTTCCGGAGCTGCAGCGATGTGAGTAGTCAGCGGCGTGGCTGGATGACATTATTCAGCGCCACAGGAGTGGAAGCTGCCAGCTGCTGTGAGGGAGTGCGGTCAAAGATGTGTGTGTGGTGATGGAGAAGGCAATGATGGGGGTGGGGTAACCATGTGTGGCCATTATACTATACGCAGTATTATGTGTGGCCATTATACTATATGCAGCATCATGTGGGGCCATTATACTGTACCTAGCATCACGTGGGGCCATTATACTATACCCAGCATCGTGCGGGGCCATTATACTGTACGCAGCATCGTGTGAGGCCATTATACTATACCCAGCATCATGTGGGGTTATTATACTGTACGCAGCATCATGTGGGGCCATTATACTGTACCCAGCATCATGTGGGGCCATTATACTGTACGCAGGATCATGTGAGGCCATTATACTATACCCAGCATCGTGTGGGGCCATTATACTGTATGCAGCATCATGTGAGGCCATTATACTGTACAAAGCATAATGTGCGGCCACTATACAGTATGGAGAATCACGTGGGTCCATTATACTGTACGCAGCATCATGTGGGTCAATATACAGTATAGAGCATTATGTGTGGCCATTATTCAGTACAAAGCATAATGTGCGGCCATTATACAGTATGCAGCATCATGTGGGCCCGTTATACTGTATGCAGCATCATGTGGGGCCATTATACTGTACAAAGCATCATGTGCGGCCATTATACAGTATGCAGCATCATGTGGGGCCATTATACAGTATGGAGCATTACGTGGAGCCAGTATACTGTACACAGCATCATGTGGGCCAATATACAGTGTGAAGCATCATGTGTGGCCATTATACAGTGTGGAGCATCATGTGTGGCCATTATACAGTATAGAGCATAATGTGTGTTGCCATTATACAGTATGGAGCATCGTGTGTGGCCATAATACAGTATGGAGCATCATGTGGGGCCATTATACAGTATGGAGCATCATGTGTGGCCATTATACAGTATGGAGCATCACATGGGGCCAGTATACTGTACAAAGCATCATGTGCGGCCATTATACAGTACGCAGCATCATGTGGGGCCATTATACAGTATGGAGCATCACGTGGGGCCAGTATACTGTACACAGCATCATGTGGGTCAATATACAGTATAGAGCACTATGTGTGCTATGTGTGGCCATTATACAGTATGGAACATCATGTGTGGCCATTATACCGTATGGAGCATCATGTATGGCCATTATACAGTATGGAGCATCATGTGTGGCCATTATACAGTGTGGAGCATCATGTGTGGCCATTATACAGTATGGAGCATCATGTGTGGCCATTATACAGTGTGGAGAATCATGTGTGGCCATTATACAGTATAGAGCATAATGTGTGTGGCCATTATACAGTATGGAGCATCGTGTGTGGCCATAATACAGTATGGAGCATCATGTGTGGCCATTATACAGTATGGAGTATCATGTGTGGCCATTATACAGTGTGGAGCATCATGTGTGGCCATTATACAGTGAATCATCATGTGTGGCCATTATACAGTGTGGAGTATCATGTGGGCCCGTTATACTGTATGCAGCATCATGTGGGGCCATTATACTGTACAAAGCATCATGTGCGGCCATTATACAGTATGCAGCATCATGTGGGGCCATTATACAGTATGGAGCATCACGTGGAGCCAGTATACTGTACACAGCATCATGTGGGCCAATATACAGTATAGAGCACTATGTGTGGCCATTAAACAGTATGGAACATCATGTGTGGCCATTATACCATATGGAGCATCATGTGTGGCCATTATACAGTATGGAGCATCATGTGTGGCCATTATACAGTGTGAAGCATCATGTGTGGCCATTATACAGTGTGGAGCATCATGTGTGGCCATTATGCAGTATAGAGCATAATGTGTGTTGCCATTATACAGTATGGAGCATCGTGTGTGGCCATAATACAGTATGGAGCATCATGTGGGGCCATAATACAGTATGGAGCATCATGTGTGGCCATTATACAGTGTGGAGCATCATGTGTGGCCATTATACAGTGTGAAGTATCATGTGTGGCCATTATACAGTGTGGAGAATCATGTGTGGCCATTATACAGTATGGAGCATCATGTGTGGCCATTATACAGTGTGGAGCATCATGTGTGGCCATTATACAGTATAGAGCATAATGTGTGTGGCCATTATACAGTATTGAGCATCGTCTGTGGCCATAATACAGTATGGAGCATCATGTGTGGCCATTATACAGTATGGAGCATCATGTGTGGCCATTATACAGTGTGGAGCATCATGTGTGGCCATTATACAGTGTGGAGCATCATGTGTGGCCACTAGACAGTATAGAGCATAATGTGTGTGGCCATTATACAGTATGGAATATCGTGTGTGGCCATAATACAGTATGCAGCATCATGTGTGGCCATTATACCGTATGGAGCATCATGTGTGGCCATTATACAGTATGGAGCATCATGTGTGGCCATTATACAGCGTGGAGCATCATGTGTGGCCATTATACAGTGTGAAGCATCATGTGTGGCCATTATACAGTGTGGAGCATCATGTGTGGCCATTATACAGTATAGGGCATAATGTGTGTGGCCATTATACAGTATGGAGCATCGTGTGTGGCCATAATACAGTATGGAGCATCATGTGTGGCCATTATACAGTGTGAAGCATCATGTGTGGCCATTATACAGTGTGGAGCATCATGTGTGGCCATTATACAGTATAGAGCATAATGTGTGTGGCCATTATAAAGTATGGAGCATCGTGTGTGGCAATAATACAGTATGGAGCATCATGAGTGGCCATTATACAGTGTGGAGCATCATGTGTGGCCATTATACAGTATGGAGCATCATGTGTGGCCATTATACAGTGTGAAGCATCATGTGTGGCCATTATACAGTGTGGAGCATCATGTGTGGCCATTGTACAGTGTGAAGCATCATGTGTGGCCATTATACAGTGTGGAGCATCATGTGTGGCCATTATACAGTATAGAGCATAATGTGTGTGGCCATTATACAGTATGGAGCATCGTGTGTGGCCGTTATACAGTATGGAGCATCATCTTTGGCCATTATACAGTATGGAGCATCATGTGTGGCAATTATATAGTGTGGAGCACTATGTGTGGCCATTATACAGTATGGAGCATCATGTGTGGCCATTATACAGTGTGGAGCATCATGTGTGGCCATTATACATTGTGGGGCATCATGTGTGGCCATTATACATTGTGAAGCATCATGTGTGGCCATTATACAGTGTGGAGCATCATGTGTGGCCATTATACAGTATGGAGCATCATGTGTGGCCATTATACAGTATAGAGCATTATGTGTGGCCATTATTCAATATGAAGCACTGTGGCCATTATACAGTATTGAGCATCATGTGGGGCCATTATACAGTTTTGAGCATCATGTGGGGCCATTATACAGTATGGAGCACTGGGTGGCCATTATACAGTACTAGATAATGGCCAGATTCTAACGCATCGGGTATTCTAGAATATGTATGTATATCTGTATATAGCAGCCACATAGTATATAGCACAGGCTACGTAGTATATAGGAGCCATGTAGTATATAGCAGACACGCAGTATATAACACAGCTACGTAGTATATAAGACAGCCCACGTAATATATAGCACAGCCCACACAGTATATAACACAGCCCACGCAGTATATAACAGCCCAAACAGTATATAACACAGCCCACGTATATAACATTGCCCACGTAGTATATAACACTGCCCACGTAGTATATAGCAGCCATGGAGTGTATAGCACAGCCCACGTAGTATATAACACAGCCCAAACAGTATATAACACAGCCCAAGCAATATATAACATTGCCCACAAAGTATATAACACTGCCCACATAGTATATAGCAGCCACGTAGTATATAACACAGCCCACGCAGTATATAACACAGCCCACGCAGTATATAACACAGCCCACGCAGTATATAACACAGCCCACGCAGTATATAACACAGCCCACGCAGTATATAACACAGCCCACGCAGTATATAACACAGCCCACGCAGTATATAACACAGCCCACGCAGTATATAACACAGCCCACGCAGTATATAACACTGCCCACGTAATATATAGCACAGCCCACGCAGTATATAACACAGCCCACGCAGTATCTAACACTGTGCACGTAGTATATAGCAGCCACGCAGTATATAACACAGCGCACATTGTATATAGCAGTGTGGGCACCATATCCCTGTTAAAAAAAATAATTAAAATAGAAAATAGTTATATACTCACCCGCCGCCATCCAGTGAAGCTGTGTCAATGCGTGCGGCTGCCGCCAGCTTCCATTCCCAGGATGCATTGCGAAATTACCCAGATGACTTAGCTGTCTTGCGAGACCGCTAAGTCTTCTGGGTAATTTCCCAATGCATCTCTGGGAATGGAAGCAGGCGGTAGCTGCACACGCCTCGACGGAAGGTGAGAATAGCAGGTTTTTTGTTTTTTTTATTATTTTTAACATTAGATCTTTTTACTATTGATGCTGCATAGGCAGCATCAATAGTAAAAAGTTGGTCACACAGGGTTAATAGCAGCGTTAACGGAGTGCGTTACACCGCGGCATAACGCGGTCCGTTAACGCTGTCATTAACCCTGTGTGAGCGCTGACTGGAGGGGAGTATGGAGCGGGCACTGACTTTGGGGAGTAAGGAGCGGCCACTTTGCCGCCGGACTGTGCCCGTCGCTGATCTGTCACTTCAGCTAGAAAAGGCAGCTGGCAAGACCAATCAGCGACGCGGGATTTCCATGACGGAAGTTACAGACAGACGAAAGTACCCCTTAGACAATTATATATATAGATTGAACATCATGTGGGGCCATTATACAGTATGGAGCACTGTGTGGCCATTATACAGTATGGAGCTCTGTGTGGCCATTATACAGTATTGAGCATCAAGTGGGGCCATTATACAGTATGGAGCACTGTGTGGCCATCATAGGACCATTATACAGTATTGAGCATCATGTGGGGCCATTATACAGTATGGAGCACTGTGTGGCCATTATACAGTATGGAGCTCTGTGTGGCCATTATACAGTATTGAGCATCAAGTGGGGCCATTATACAGTATGGAGCACTGTGTGGCCATCATAGGACCATTATACAGTATTGAGCATCATGTGGGGCCATTATACAGTATGGAGCACTGCGTGGCCATATTTTTTGTTTATAACTATTGTTTATGAAACTGTGATCAGCAGTGCTAAATGGGTGTGACTAGTTGTGAAGTGGGTGTGGTCAGAGTCATGGCCTAAAATTTGCCACCACACACTACGCACGCCGCTAACTTTGTCCCTCTTTCTCTTCTTCAAAGTTGGGAGGTATGATAAGGTGCACAGTGACCTAGTGATGTGTCCTTCGTGAAGGATCCGATACAAAGAGCCGGCTCCCTGCAGTGAATGAAAGGAGCCGGCTCTGCAGTGTGAGTGAGCAGAGTTTTTTTTCTTTTTCCTTTCTTGGCTGGTGCCTGCAGCTTATCAGATTCAGGGTAGTGAAGCCTGACTGTGACTCCTGTGGCAGGAGGAGAGAGGTAGATGTGGACTGTTAGATAATGCATGTGAGTGCCGGAGAAACACTGCAGACAAGCATAGGATGGGGAGGATGGGAAAAGGAAAACAAGGGCTTCCTATTGCTAACCCTTAAGTGCCCCCAGACTGCAAGCATTAGTGTTGCACCATCCTTCAGTGCTGGAGTCAGGATCTGAGTTACCTTAGGCTACTTTCACACTGGACCGTCGGTACGGGCTGTCGCAAACTGTCGGCCCGACTTACCGACGGACAGTGTGCTAAATGTAGCACAACGTGGGCAGCCGATGCAGTTTTACAATGCATCCACTGCCCATTGTGAGTTCCGGGGAGGAGGGGGCGGAGTTTCGGCCGCGCATGCGGGGTCGAAAATGGCGGACTCGACGCACAAAAAAGTTACATAGAACTTTTTTGTGCCGACGGTCCGCCAAAACACAACGCATCCGTCGCATGATAGATGCGACGTGTGGCCATACGTTGCAATGCGTCACTAATGTAAGACTATGGGGAAAAAACACATCCTGCAGACAACTGTGCAAGATGTGTTTTTTCTCCTAAACGACGCATTGTGACGTAGGCAAAACGACGCTAGTGTGAAAGTAGCCTTAGTCCTAAATAAAGATATAGTTTACTGGCCTCATCATGACATATACATATATAGTGTGTATAGGAGGATGGACTTGGCACATTGTTTGCATACTTCCAACTTTTGAAGATGGGAAAGAGGGACAAAGGCAAATTTTAGGCCACGCCTCTGACCACACCCATTCATAACTAGTCGCACCCATATTCACGTCCCAACCACACCCATTTAGCACTGCTGATTGCACTGTTTCATAAAGAATAATTATAAACAAAAAAATATGGCCACAGTGCTCCATACTGTATAATGGCCACACATGATGCTCTATACTATATAATGGCCACACAGTGCTCCATACTGTATAATGGCCACACAGTGCTCTATACTGTATAATGGCCACACATGATGCTCCATACTGTATAATGGCCTCACATGATGCTCCATACTGTATAATGACCGCACATGATGCTCCATACTGTATAATGGCCACACATGATGCTCCATACTGTATAATGACAGCACATGATGCTCCATACTGTATAATGACAGCACATGATGTTCCATACTGTATAATGACGGCACATGATGCTCCATACTGTATAATGGCCCCACATGATGCTCCATACTGTATAATGGCCCCACATGATGCTCCATACTGTATAATGACCGCACATGATGCTCCATACTGTATAATGACCACACATGATGCTCCATACTGTATAATGGCCCCACATGATGCTCCATACTGTATAATGGCCCCACATGATGCTCCATACAGTATAATGACCACACATGATGCTCCACACTGTATAATGACCACACATGATGCTCCACACTGTATAATGGCCACACATGATGCTCCATACTGTATAATGACCGCACATGATGCTCCATGCTGTATAATGGCCCCACAAGATGCTCCATACTGTATAATGGCCCCACATGATGCTCCATACTGTATAATGACCACACATGATGCTACATACTGTATAATGACTGCACATGATGCTCCATACTGTATAATGGCCGCACATGATGCTCCATACTGTATAATGACCGCACATGATGCTCCATACTGTATAATAGCCCTACATGATGCTCCATACTGTATAATGACCGCACATGATGCTCCATACTGTATATTGGCTGCCAATGATGCTCCATACTGTATAATGACGGCACAAGATGATCCATACTGTATATTGGCCGCACATGATACTTTGTACCATATAATGGCCAGACATAGCTACTTCTACACATGCGGCTGCGCTCCGTACACTTTGCACATACGGCTCCGCTGCGTACACACGGCTCCGCTCCATACATCTCATACACACACGGCTCCGCTCCGTACACCTCGTGCACATTCAGCTCCACTCCATAACCTTGTACACATTTAGCTCCACTCTATACGCTTCATACACACACAGCTCCGCTCTATACGCTTCATACACACACGGCTCCGCTCCATACACCTCATACACACATGGCTCCACTCCATACACCTCATACACACATGGCTGCATTCCATACACCTTATACACACACGGCTCCACTCTATACACCTCATACATATTTCTTATTTTTAGGGACTCTATAGCGACGGGGTCTGTTCCGCAGGACTGGCGCATAGCAAATGTGGTGCCAATATTTAAAAAGGGCTCTAAAAGTAAACCTGGAAATTATAGGCCAGTAAGTCTAACTTCTACTGTTGGTAAAATATTTGAAGGGTTTCTGAAGGATGTTATTCTGGATTATCTCAATGAGAATAACTATTTAACTCCATATCAGCATGGGTTTATGAGAAATCGCTCCTGTCAAACCAATCTAATCAGTTTTTATGAAGAGGTAAGCTATAGGCTGGACCACGGTGAGTCATTGGACGTGGTATATCTCGATTTTTCCAAAGCGTTTAATACCGTACCGCACAAGAGGTTGGTACACAAAATGAGAATGCTTGGTCTGGGGGAAAATGTGTGTAAATGGGTTAGTAACTGGCTTAGTGATAGAAAGCAGAGGGTGGTTATAAATGGTATAGTCTCTAACTGGGTCGCTGTGACCAGTGGGGTACCGCAGGGGTCGGTATTGGGACCTGTTCTCTTCAACATATTCATTAATGATCTGGTAGAAGGTTTACACAGTAAAATATTGATATTTGCAGATGATGCAAAACTATGTAAAGCAGCTAATACAAGAGAAGATAGTATTCTGCTACAGATGGATCTGGATAAGTTGGAAACTTGGGCTGAAAGGTTGCAGATGAGGTTTAACAATGATAAATGTAAGGTTATACACATGGGAAGAAGGAATCAATATCACCATTACACACTGAACGGGAAACCACTGGGTAAATCTCACATGGAGAAGGACTTGGGGATCCTAGTTAATGATAAACTTACCTGGAGCAGCCAGTGCCAGGCAGCAGCTGCCAAGGCAAACAGGATCATGGGGTGCATTAAAAGAGGTCTGGATACACATGATGAGAGCGTTATACTGCCTCTGTACAAATCCCTAGTTAGACCGCACATGGAGTACTGTGTCCAGTTTTGGGCACCGGTGCTCAGGAAGGATATAATGGAACTAGAGAGAGTACAAAGGAGGGCAACAAAATTAATAAAGGGGATGGGAGAACTACAATACCCAGATAGATTAGCGAAATTAGGATTATTTAGTCTAGAAAAAAGACGACTGAGGGGCGATCTAATAACCATGTATAAGTATATAAGGGGACAATACAAATATCTCGCTGAGGATCTGTTTATACCAAGGAAGGTGACGGGCACAAGGGGGCATTCTTTGCGTCTGGAGGAGAGAAGGTTTTTCCACCAACATAGAAGAGGATTCTTTACTGTTAGGGCAGTGAGAATCTGGAATTGCTTGCCTGAGGAGGTGGTGATGGCGAACTCAGTCGAGGGGTTCAAGAGAGGCCTGGATGTCTTCCTGGAGCAGAACAATATTGTATCATACAATTATTAGGTTCTGTAGAATGACGTAGATCTGGGGATTTATGATGGAATATAGGCTGAACTGGATGGACAAATGTCTTTTTTCGGCCTTACTAACTATGTTACTATGTTACTATGTTACACATTCAGCTCCGCTCCATACACCTCGTACACATTTAGCTCCGCTCCATACACCTCATACACACACGGCTCCGCTCCATACACCTCATACACATACGGCTCCGCTCTGTGCACCTCGTAGACATTCAGCTCCGCTCCATACACCTCGTACACACGCGGCTCCGCTCCATACACCTCGTACACACGGCTCCGCTCCGTACACCTCGTACACATTCAACTCCGCTCCATACACCTCGTACACACACGGCTCTGCTCCGTACACCTCGTACATATTTAGCTCCACTCCATATACCTCAGACACACACGGCTCCGCTCCATTCACCTCATACACAGACATGGCTCTGCTACATCCACACTGTACAGCTCCTGACCCCACACAAGGCAGCTTACTTACCTCATCCAGCAGCACCATGTGGCAAGTTGGCAACCAGCACAGCCGAGTCCTGCAATCCATGAAGGTCCCGATCATGTGACCCCTGACTCCTCCCCTCATGTGACCTCATCACAGGTCCTGTGCGCAAAGAGCAGGCAGCCAATATGTGGTGTAAGGCTCTGCGGGTGCAGGGATGACCGGCTGATACATCGCATACTGAAGGGTAAGGGACATGGCTTAACACAAGGGGGCGTGTCGGCTGCTTCTCCTGCTGTCTGCGGGAAGCAGAGCATCCCGTGCGGGAGTGCTTGGCATGGCAAAGGCTCAAAACTGGGACAGTCCTGCAGAATGAGGGACAGTTGGGAGCTATGTTGTTTGGTATCATAGTATTAGTCAGGACTGAGGAGGATTCAAGACAGGAGCACCACAGGGAGGAGGATGGACGGCATCAGTTGTTGCTGCTGCTGAGGATAGGGTAATATCAAGTGATTTATTTTAGGCAAAACCTGTTGCGAGATCTAGTACAGCTCCAATCATATAGAATGCGTGTGAAAATGGATGCACACGGACCCGTAGCTACATGTCTGGAATTACCATGGAGCACGGATCCTGGACAACACGGATCTGTGTGCTTCCATGTGCAGGGATCCATTATGTGGGACTGAGCATGCTCAGAAGCAAGCGATGTGCTGTATGGGAAAGTGATGAAACTGTATGGGAGCAGGATGCAGACATAATGTAGACTCTGCATGCTGTGCCGTCATACAGTGAGCGGCCTCACTAGAAGGGCTTGTGCCCTATGTTATAGTGTGCTAATAAAATGTATTGGGAGCATGTATATAACATGGGGCACCTGGTTAGGGGCTGCACGGGTGGGGCTGCTTTCACACTAGCGCTTTGGTACGGTGCATTGTGATGTGTAGCAATCCTGATGCATCTCGATCCAGATTGCATCCCTATACTTAACATAGGGATGCCTGGACCTGCGTTTGCATCAGGATTTTTCATGTGCTCCCAAGACACAGCTTGTTGCGAATTTTGGGTGTTAAAAAAAATCTGCAGACATCCTGGTATGTAGCAGCGCATCCAAAAGACATATGATTGTCAATGTAGAAACCCCCGAATCAGGCTGCCTGTGTAAGAGGGTGGTGCTGTTATGCATAATAAGAAACACGCTGTCACTTTAGGAGGCTGCACCCCCCTTTGTCTATGTGATGGTATATTCTGCTATTCTCCCCTGCTCTTGTTTTGCTATGGACTGCTCAAGGCTGAGTGAAGAGGTGGAGCTG
The DNA here is from genome assembly GCF_051348905.1 of Ranitomeya variabilis. Taxonomy (NCBI): domain Eukaryota; kingdom Metazoa; phylum Chordata; class Amphibia; order Anura; family Dendrobatidae; genus Ranitomeya; species Ranitomeya variabilis. The sequence continues at coordinate 116,532,950 of NC_135233.1, forward strand.
TAGCAGCGTGCAGGAAGAAGTCTCCAGAGGGAAGATAGAAAGACTGTGTGTTGTGTTCCGTCCTGTTTTGCAAGGAAGAGACTTTGGCTGCAAGAAAGATTACACAGCTTGAGACGAACTGTGTTTGTCAGATAGACTTTCCCGTTTACAGCAAAGAGTGGCTGTTCTGCGCTGGTTGGTGAAGCCACGAAGATACTTGAAAGGGGACTTACAGTTTCCAGGAGCAAGGAGAAGACCACGCTTAGCAGAGCTGATAGGAATCCGTGCGCACCACCGTTGTGGACTTTTGGGGGCCCCCTGGGACTGGACCTGTGTCCCCAACATCACCGTGAGTCTGTTCCTGCCTGGTGCACCAGTTAGGGTCTAGTGCAGGCTACAGTAGCTAGAGCACGGTATCCGTGTGGCCTGCTTAGTAGAGGCCAGGGAGGATATATGCAGAGTAGCATTGAGATATATATGTTTTATTGTGTAAAGTTGCTGGTGAGATAGATTCTGAGTTTATGATTGTTGAAGCACTGTGCGGTTATATAGACAAGTTGACTCATGTGCATTATCTTTTGCTATTGTTAATCCGCTTTTGCATCTTCCATGTCCCCTCCATTCCCTGTCTCCCAATAAATCTATCCTTTGTTGATTGCACCTCGTCTTGTGTACAGTAGTCTCCTGCACCGTGGTGGTCCCCGGGCCATCGCTTCAAGTGGCGCTGCGAGCAGGGTACTGTCACCAAGATGGAGGCAGCAGACAGCAATGGCGGGAATGCTAACATTAATGGGGATGCTGTGGGCATTGGTGGAACCCCTGCAAGGACACTCCCTATGGGCACCATATTTAGTGTGCTCCCAAAATTTGACGGCAAGAATATGCCACTGTCCGACTGGGTGTCTCGGCTGCAATGCACCCTGAAGATTTATAACATAAGCCCAGTCCTTGAAGTGGACATTGCTTTAACTGCCCTAGAGGGGGAAGCCCGCAGAAACGTCTGCCTACAACCAGAACTCACCCGCAGTACCCTGAAGGAGCTAGTGAAGTTCCTGGAAGAGATCTGCGGTGAGACCGCTAGCGCGGGACATCTTCGCGCCAAATTTTTCTCTAGGCTGCAGCGGGAAGAAGAAGGAATTTCTCAGTATGCAACAGTACTGCAAGAAGTGTTCGAAGAGGTGCAGAGAAAGGAGGCAGATGGACTTGGCGGCATGGGCTCTAAAGACCGGATACTCCGGGAGCAATTCATTCTGGGACTACACAGTACATCCTTGAGGAGAGCACTGTCAGAACGGGTCCGGGCAGACCCGGCCCTTACGTTTCGTCAAGTCCTGGCGGAAACAGTGGCCCGAAGTAAAGAAGAAAGCTATGCGTCTGGAGTGATGCGTGTCCAGAGCACCAATGCCAGAGGGGACCCAAACCATCAAGAAGTTCTGGTCCAGGTAGTGCAAGATTTGCAGCGGTCCCTTGTGAACGTACAAGAGAAACTGACCCAGATGGAGCGGAGAGTGGGGGAACTACAAGAAACTGACCCACCATACTCATACAACCATTCTTCGGCCCGATCGACAAGGGAACAAGCCCCCTCCCGTCAGACATCGGCGTCCCGAGGACAGGCTGGAAGTACCCCTCGGCGAGGGGGAGGCGTTCAATGCTGGGAGTGTAGAGGACGGGGGCACCTTGCCAGAGACTGTCGGAACTATACTCAAGGCCAGTGGAAGCCGCCGTTAAACTACCAACCCCCGCAGTAGTGCGGCACTCTGCGGGGGAGGCGAGAAGAGAGGCCGCTCCATATCATAACGAACACTTGATCGCTGGGAGCCCCATCCTACGTGCTGAATTTGAAGGAGTTCTGGTGGATTGCCTGGTAGATACCGGGTCACAAGTGACAACGATGCCAGAAGCATACTTCAAGCAGCATTTCCAGGACCTGGCCAAGCCAGAGAAAGAGACATTGATCCGGTTGTTTGCTGCCAACCAACAACCGATCCCGGTCACAGGGGTCGTGTGGATGAATATTCGAATCTGTGGCCAAGAAGTTGGGAGAAAAGGGATCCTGCTAGTCCCTGAGCCTATCAAGAAAGATGTGCCTGTAGTACTGGGAATGAATATCCTACGTGAACTCGATCAGATTATGTTTACCAAGCGGGGACCTGGATATTGGAAGAAGGCTACCCCACATAAGCCTACTCAAGAAGCCCTTCAACGACTGATCCGCGTCTGTGGGACGCAGAAGAGTGTGCCATCTTATCAGACGGTAGGGGTCATCCGGGCTCCTGGGAAAGAACCTGTAATCCTACCTCCCGAGCAAGAAACTATAGTGTACCTCCCAGTGGGGACTCACCGCAACCTTGATGGGTTGGAAGTGGTTGTTCAGCCTGTGGTAGGCGGAGGAGTGGATCAAGAAGTCATGATAGCTCGTACGATAGCTGTGGTCCAGCGAGGACATGTCCCCATAAGAGCTTTGAATGTGAGCCCCAAGGAGGTCGCCTTGCCATGAGGGACAGATCTGGCCCTGGTGTACCTGCATAAGGGTGAAGTGGTGAGTCAGAAGGAGATGTCTTTATCACCGAAAGAAGGCGTGGGGTGGGCCCTGGCAGTTGCTGCGGAAGACGAAGAGACACCATCCCCGGAGTGGAGTGGACGGGTCATCCTTGAGCAAATAGAAGTGGATGTGAAGGCTATGGGCCCTGAGCGTGTGCAAGCGATAGAAACTATGCTGTGGAAGAATCAGGCCGCATTCGCCCATCATGCCGAAGATTTCGGCTGTACTGAAGCCATCACGCATGAGATCCCGACTGGGGAAGCTCGTCCAATTCGAGAACGATACCGGCAGATCCCGCCCAAAATGTACCAAGAGGTGAAAACATTACTGAGGCAGATGCTGGATTCAGGAGTGGTGCAGAGTAGTCAGAGCCCTTGGGCAGCCCCGGTGGTGCTCGTCAAGAAAAAGGACGGGACCATCCGGTTCTGTGTAGATTACAGAAAACTCAATGCCTGCACTGTTCGAGACTCGTATCCGTTGCCCCGCATCGAGGAATCCTTGACAGCGTTGGGGAAAGCCAAGTACTTCTCCACCCTGGACCTAGCAAGCGGATATTGGCAAGTAGCCGTGGCAGAGAAAGACAGAGAGAAAACTGCCTTCATTCTCCCTATGGGACTGTTCGAGTTTAACCGGATGCCCTTCGGGCTCTCCAATGCTCCAGGCACCTTTCAACGGCTGATGGAAAAGTGCTTGGGAGATTTAAATTTCGAGGCTACCCTGATCTATCTGGATGACATCATTGTGTTTTCGTCCTCTTTCGAAGACCACCTTGCCCGGCTTGGACAGGTACTCGGAAGATTGCGTGCTCATAACCTGAAGTTGAAGCCAAAGAAATGCCACCTCTTCAAGAGGGAGATCGAGTACCTGGGTCACATTGTGTCACAAGATGGAGTTCTACCCTCGCCAGAAAAAGTGGCTGCTATCCAGAAGTGGCCAGTCCCTCAAACAGTGAGAGAACTCCAGGCCTTCCTGGGACTCGCGGGTTACTACCGTCGGTTTGTTAAAGACTTCGCGAAGATGGCCGGTCCTCTCAATGAGTTGCTGAGGGGGACCGCTGGAGTGCCGAAGACCCAGTGCATCCCCTGGGCACAGGGACAACACGAGGCCTTCCAGGCTATAAAGAGTGCCCTTACTTCGGCCCTGATTTTGGCCTACGCAGACTTCGATCAACCGTTCCTGTTGTACACCGATGGTAGCCTACATGGACTCGGTGCCGTACTTTCTCAGATACAGGATGGACATGAGAGAGTCATCGGGTATGCTAGCAGGTCCCTGCGAGACAGCGAAAGAAACCCTCACAATTACAGCTCCTTCCGGTTAGAGCTCCTGGCTCTGGTGTGGGCCATGACAGAAAAGTTTGCAGGCTTCCTGACAGGTACAAAAATTCAAGTTCGAACAGACAATAATCCCCTGGCCCACCTTGAGAATGCTAAACTGGGGGCCTTAGAACAACGGTGGATGGCTCGCCTGGCCAAGTTCGACTTTACTATCCGCTATCGCTCTGCTACCGAAAACGCAAATGCGGATGGGCTGTCCAGAGTGCCTGTGGAGACTCCAGTGGGGGATCTTGATGAACAACTTGAAGAGGAGGAAACCCCAGACTTTAATAAGTTCAAGCCCCCGATGGTTGTGGCCCAGTCAAGAAGGGAGGCCTGCGCCTTACCTCGGTCCCTGGGAAGAACCAATGAAGAATGGGGACACGTTCAGGAAGAAGACGAAGGGCTGAGACAGATGAAATGGTGGGTAACGCAAAAGCGGAAGCCTGGCAAACAAGAAAGAGATGATCTGGACTCTGAAATGAGGAGTGTGTTGCACGAGTGGGATAGACTGGAAGTGAGAGAGTCAGTACTATATCGTAAGAAGCAACAGCCAAAAGATATGGAAGTAAGGTGGCAAGTGGTCATCCCAGGAAGAATGGCTCAAGAAATAGCTAAAGAAGGCCATGAATTCGGAGCGCACTTTGGCTCCACAAAGACCTACCAATGGTTGCAGCGGCATGTCTATTGTCCTCGGTTGGAGCTTGTGGTGGAAGAGGTTTGCCGGCAGTGTCGAGTATGTGACCTCATTAAGAGTACTGAACAGAGGGCACCCGTCCAGACCATACAAACTAAGGAGCCATTGGAAGTCTTGATGATCGACTATCTCCTCGTGGGACACTCGGCCCGGGGGCTGCAATATTGTTTGGTGATGACCGATCATTTTTCTAAGTTCGCAGTAGTAACCCCGACTAGAGACCAGACTGCGGAATCGGCGGCGCGAGCCATCTGCCAAGACTTCATCCGGGTGTATGGGTGCCCAAAGCGCATCCACTCCGACCAAGGCGCGTGTTTCCAAGGCAAGGTGATGGAAGAATTGTATCGCATGTATCGCATCGAGCGGTCCCGGACCACCCCTTATCATCCTCAAGGCAATGGAGCTTGCGAACGCTTTAACAGAACCTTGCTTCAGATGCTGAGAACATTGGAAGAGGATAAGAAGGTGTGTTGGCCAGACTATCTGCCGGAATTGGTCTGGACCTACAACAATCGGGTCCACTCCACCACGGGTTACACCCCCTATCTACTGTTGTTTGGAAGAGCTGGACGAGAGATCATTGAGCTGAATCTGGAACAGCCAGAGGAGCTGGTGGAGCGAAATGTCACCTCATGGGTGAAAGAGCATCGACAACGTTTGCAAACGATACGGCGGTTGGCGGGTCAGCAACTGCAAGAAAAAGAACATACGTCCCGCAAACCGACTCAAGAGTTACCGCTCCAACCTGGAGACCGAGTGTTGGTCAGAGAGAAACTCCCCAAGGGAAAACTAAGTGAGAGATGGGAAGTACAGCCGTACAAGGTTATCGAGAGAGTGTATGCTAACGGCCCTGTCTACAAGGTACAGATTGAGAATGGGGCATCCGCCCCTAGAGTACTTCACAGAAATATACTGCGGCCTTGCCGGTCTGAGGTCTGTTCTACGCCATTGTCGCCTGAAGGCGCCACTCCACCTCCTGAATCTGTCATGCCTGATGGCCAAATCGATGAGGAGTGGTGGACCGTCCCTGACACAGTAGGGGGTCCTCAGCCGCCCAGAAATGGTAATCCCATGGATGTACCAGTACCGCCATGTGAGGATGAAACCAGACAAGAGCTCACAGTGTCCCCTGCAACAAGTGTTCCTCTGGAAGATAGTCAAGCCTTGCCTGACAGCCAAGAGCTTCGGAGATCCCAGAGGTCTAATGCAGGGGTTCCACCAGTCCGATATGTAGAACAGTGTGCTCTGTCTGTTTGTATACCTTTGTTGTCTCCTTCATTATACTTTTACCATGAAGCTGTGATGGCCGAGGACGACCATCATTAAGAAGGGAGGCATGTAAGAGGGTGGTGCTGTTATGCATAATAAGAAACACGCTGTCACTTTAAGAGGCTGCACCCCCCTTTGTCTATGTGATGGTATGTTCTGCTATTCTCCCCTGCTCTTGTTTTGCTATGGACTGCTCAAGGCTGAGTGAAGAGGTGGAGCTGTAGCAGCGTGCAGGAAGAAGTCTCCAGAGGGAAGATAGAAAGACTGTGTGTTGTGTTCCGTCCTGTTTTGCAGGGAAGAGACTTTGGCTGCAAGAAAGATTACACAGCTTGAGACGAACTGTGTTTGTCAGATAGACTTTCCCGTTTACAGCAAAGAGTGGCTGTTCTGCGCTGGTTGGTGAAGCCACGAAGATACTTGAAAGGGGACTTAGAGTTTCCAGGAGCAAGGAGAAGACCACGCTTAGCAGAGCTGATAGGAATCCGTGCGCACCACCGTTGTGGACTTTTGGGGGCCCCCTGGGACTGGACCTGTGTCCCCAACATCACCGTGAGTCTGTTCCTGCCTGGTGCACCAGTTAGGGTCTAGTGCAGGCTACAGTAGCTAGAGCACGGTATCCGTGTGGCCTGCTTAGTAGAGGCCAGGGAGGATATATGCAGAGTAGCATTGAGATATATATGTTTTATTGTGTAAAGTTGCTGGTGAGATAGATTCTGAGTTTATGATTGTTGAAGCACTGTGCGGTTATATAGACAAGTTGACTCATGTGCATTCCTTATCTTGGGACATACTAAAAAGAATGAAGAAAAGGAATAAATAAAAAGAATGAACATAATAATTTATAGCTCCAAAGACATGGATAGGTGTTACAGATTTCTTATGCATCTTGTAGATGAAATGAACTTGAATTATATGTAGACAATTAGGAAATCAACATAGATTCCATATAAACAGGTGTATACTATATTTTCTGTGCTATATGGGTGGGGAATGAAGATGGAATACTTGTAGATAATAGAGAAATGAACACAAATCCCATATAAACAAGCGTATATTATATTCCCTGTGCCTGATAGGTGGGGAATGAACATGAAATACATGTAGATAATAGAGGAATGAACACATATCCCACATAAACAGGTGTATATTATATTCCCTGAGCCTGATAGGTGGGGAATGAAGATGAAATATATGTAAATAATAGAGGAATGAACACAAATCCCATATAAACAGGTGTATATTATATTCCCTGAGCCTGATAGGTGGGGAATGAACATGAAATATATGTAGAGAATAGGAGAATGAACACATATCCCATATAAACAGGTGCATATTATATTCCCTTAGCCTGATAGGTGGGGAATGAAGATGAAATATATGTAAATAATAGAGGAATGAACACTTATCCCATATAAACAGGTGTATATTATATTCCCTATGCATGATAGGTGGGGAATGAACATGAAATATATGTAGAGAATAGGGGAATGAACACATATCCCATATAAACAGGTGTACATTATATTCCCTGTGCCTGATAGGTGGGGAATGAACATGAAATATATGTAGAGAAGATAGGAATGAACACATATCCCATATAAACAGGTGTATATTATATTCCCTATGCATGATAGGTGGGGAATGAACATGAAATATATGTAGAGAATAGGAGAATGAACACATATCCCATATAAACAGGTGCATATTATATTCCCTGTGCCTGATAGGTGGGGAATGAACATGAAATATATGTAGAGAATAGGGGAATGAACACATATCCCATATAAACAGGTGCATATTATATTCCCTGAGCCTGATAGGTGGGGAATGAACATGAAATATATGTAGATAATAGGGGAATGAACACATATCCCATATAAACAGGTGTATACTATATTCCCTGAGCCTGATAGGTGGGGAATGAACATGAAATATATCTAGAGAATAGGGGAATGAACACATATCCCATATAAACAGGTGTATATTATATTCCCTGAGCCTGATAGGTGGGGAATGAACATGAAATATATGTAGATAATAGGGGAATGAACACATATCCCATATAAACAGGTGTATATTATATTCCTTATGCATGATAGGTGGGGAATGAACATGAAATATATCTAGAGAATAGGGGAATGAACACATATCCCATATAAACAGGTGTATATTATTTTCCCTATGCATGATAGGTGGGGAATGAACATGAAATATATGTAGAGAATAGAGGAATGAACACATATCCCATATAAACAGGTGTATATTATATTCCCTATGCATGATAGGTGGGGAATGAACATGAAATATATGTAGAGAATAGGAGAATGAACACATATCCCATATAAACAGGTGTATACTATATTCTCTGAGCCTGATAGGTGGGGAATGAACATGAAATATATGTAGAGAATAGGGGAATGAACACATATCCCATATAAACAGGTGTATATTATATTCCCTATGCATGATAGGTGGGGAATGAACATGAAATATATGTAGAGAATAGGGGAATTAACACATATCCCATATAAACAGGTGCATATTATATTCCCTGAGCCTGATAGGTGGGGAATGAACATGAAATATATGTAGATAATAGGGGAATGAACACATATCCCATATAAACAGGTGTATACTATATTCCCTGAGCCTGATAGGTGGGGAATGAACATGAAATATATCTAGAGAATAGGGGAATGAACACATATCCCATATAAACAGGTGTATATTATTTTCCCTGTGCCTGATAGGTGGGGAATGAACATGAAATATATGTAGAGAATAGGGGAATTAACACATATCCCATATAAACAGGTGTATATTATATTCCCTATGCATGATAGGTGGGGAATGAACATGAAATATATGTAGAGAATAGGAGAATGAACACATATCCCATATAAACAGGTGCATATTATATTCCCTGTGCCTGATAGGTGGGGAATGAACATGAAATATATGTAGAGAATAGGGGAATGAACACATATCCCATATAAACAGGTGTATATTATATTCCCTGAGCCTGATAGGTGGGGAATGAACATGAAATATATGTAGATAATAGGGGAATGAACACATATCCCATATAAACAGGTGTATATTATATTCCTTATGCATGATAGGTGGGGAATGAACATGAAATATATCTAGAGAATAGGGGAATGAACACATATCCCATATAAACAGGTGTATATTATTTTCCCTATGCATGATAGGTGGGGAATGAACATGAAATATATGTAGAGAATAGAGGAATGAACACATATCCCATATAAACAGGTGTATATTATATTCCCTATGCATGATAGGTGGGGAATGAACATGAAATATATGTAGAGAATAGGAGAATGAACACATATCCCATATAAACAGGTGTATACTATATTCTCTGAGCCTGATAGGTGGGGAATGAACATGAAATATATGTAGAGAATAGGGGAATGAACACATATCCCATATAAACAGGTGTATATTATATTCCCTATGCATGATAGGTGGGGAATGAACATGAAATATATGTAGAGAATAGGAGAATGAACACATATCCCATATAAACAGGTGCATATTATATTCCCTGTGCCTGATAGGTGGGGAATGAACATGAAATATATGTAGAGAATAGGGGAATTAACACATATCCCATATAAACAGGTGCATATTATATTCCCTGAGCCTGATAGGTGGGGAATGAACATGAAATATATGTAGATAATAGGGGAATGAACACATATCCCATATAAACAGGTGTATACTATATTCCCTGAGCCTGATAGGTGGGGAATGAACATGAAATATATCTAGAGAATAGGGGAATGAACACATATCCCATATAAACAAGTGTATATTATTTTCCCTGTGCCTGATAGGTGGGGAATGAACATGAAATATATGTAGAGAATAGGGGAATTAACACATATCCCATATAAACAGGTGTACATTATATTCCCTGAGCCTGATAGGTGGGGAATGAACATGAAATATATGTAGAGAATAGAGGAATGAACACATATCCCATATAAACAGGTGTATATTATATTCCCTATGCATGATAGGTGGGGAATGAACATGAAATATGTAGAGAATATGAGAATGAACACATATCCCATATAAACAGGTGCATATTATATTCCCTGAGCGTGATAGGTGGGGAATGAAGATGAAATATATGTAAATAATAGAGGAATGAACACATATCCCATATAAACAGTTGTATATTATATTCCCTGAGCCTGATAGGTGGGGAATGAACATGAAATATATGTAGAGAATTGGGGAATGAACACATATCCCATATATACAGGTGTATATTATATTCCCTATGCATGATAGGTGGGGAATGAACATGAAATATATGTAGAGAATAGGAGAATGAACACATATCCCATATAAACGGGTGCATATTATATTCCCTGAGCGTGATAGGCGGGGAAAGAACATAAAATATATGTAGAGAATAGGAGAGTGAACTGTGACGGGGTGTACGGCAGAGCAAGAAGGGACAACAGGCCAAGGGATGATTCAACAGATTTATTATCAAGAACGCTGGAACAACACATGCAGGTAGATCTACAGAGTCCACAATTAGTCCAACGGAACCGGTTCGGGGGCACCTACCGATAATCCTTGTGCCAGCTAACAAAACAATAGTCCACACGAGTCCAAGGGATCTCAAAACAATCCCACAAATGACGTGATATGTCCTCAACTCAATTCTCGCCCCGTTCGCTTCTACAGTCCCAGAAGGACATGGGGTCTTGCCTCAGCTAAGAATCCCCACTCCTTCTCTTCCAGTCTCCAACACACATCTGATCTCAAAATAAGAATGGACTGTCTGAGCTCCTGGGATCCGCCCCTGAAGGGGGTAGGGGGTCACACCTTCTATTCAATGGCTGAGTCCACCAGAAGATTCTATTCTGGTCGGCTCCACTTAGTCTAGGTCGTATGTACATTTGACTAGCCCCCTGCTGAGAGGAAGAATGGCTATTCCTTCACTAGTGTTGACAAAGCTTAATTACATTATAGGTTAGGGCTGCAAGTATTGGGGGAAGGAGACATTGTTACAGGTGACTCCCAGCACAAGAAAATACAATACATAAATTACAGCTAATAGAAACCAGAGAACAGTTACATACATCAAATGGCATATTATTCAAATGCAGGACAGGGCAAAAGTACATATCATGACATGAACACATATCCCATATATACAGGTGTATATTATATTCCCTGAGCCTGATAGGTGGGGAATGAAGATGAAATATATGTAAATAATAGAGGAATGAACACATATCCCATATAAACAGGTGTACATTATATTCCCTGAGCCTGATAGGTGGGGAATGAACATGAAATATATGTAGAGAATAGGAGAATGAACACATATCCCATATAAACAGGTGTATATTATATTCCCTGTGCCATTCACAAGTCCAGGGGTACCATCTGGTAATCCAAATCCAGCAGGGTGGGCAAGACCATATAACATCACGTGGCCAATGATCCCCATTTTTGTTTTTTTTAAAGACCAAGATCATGCTCTTCACCCGAGTGTTCTGAAAAGGAGACTAATGGTGCCACTAAAAAAGTGCGCTAATATGCAGTCACTTGAAACCCTCTCCAACAGGAAAAGGGCTCCAAAAACCATTCCCTGACTCTCCAAGCCAGAAGGCCACAGTGAGTGTCAGAGCCAAGTAGCTTCCCCTAGCCAAAACCAAGGGAGATCCAATCTTAATCCGAGCATCTGCTTGAGCTGCCACCTGAGTGAAAACTAGGAGCCATCGACTGTCGACTCCACCACTGAGATAGAAGAGTTAGGGGTCATGGGGGGAACAGAACCTGATAGCCACACAGTACACCCCTAGACCATCAGAGGGAATCCATAAGGGGACTGCATATGAAAAGTACTAGTAACGGACAAAAGGGAAAAGTGAAACATGCAAAATAGTGAAAAAAATAACGAATTTTCCAAAGTATGGTAATTTTGGCTGTACCTTGCAAATGGGAATTTAAACATTCCCTGAACCTTGCCAGGAGGTCCGGATTAAGGGTATGTGCAAAACAAGTATTAAGTAAAGGCTTGTGGAAATGTGCCTTAGTTCTTGTGTTTCCAAGGCCAGTAGATTAAAGTACCCCAGTGTCAACACTATTGGACCACTTTGAACCTAGGCTTTCAAACTTACAAGCCATAATGGCATTGATCGTGGCAGCCAAGCTTTCCACCAAGGATTCTGGGGTAGGGGGAGCACAATGTCATAATCACTGGAATGAAGTTCTAAAGCAGGCATGTACAACATATGGCCTGCAGTCTACATGTGACCTGCAAAGGATGCCGTGCTGCCTGCGGAGCTGTTCTGGATGCCCTGGTCCCTTTTTCCTCTCTTCAAATGTATTCACTATTCACATGTTTTGGACGTGAATACATTTTAACACTGTGGTGCGGGAACTGGAGCAAAGGAGCGTAAGTCAGATCTGGCCCCAACTTGCAGAGGCATGATGAGGTCAGCACGCTGCTGACTTTATCACACTGTTGCCGGCACCGACGGGCTGCAGAGGAGTAGAGACATCAAGGGCAACACTAAGCGGTCCATGAAGAATCTGAAGATTAAATGAGTTATCGTTGTGGATAAGGGGGAGGGGATTAATGTTGCTGTGAGAGCACATAATGGGGTGACAATTGTGAAAGGGGGCACAGTTTTGCGAGAGGCAGTGGTGATGGGGGTTACTTTATTCAGAGAGGCAGTATGTTTGTGTGTGGGGGATATTTGGGAGAAGGATGGTGGGAGAATATTTTAGGAAGGGACAGTGCATGCAATATTTTACAGACATGCATTGTGCAGAGGATATTTTGAGTAGGGCAGGGTGAGGGGAAATTTTGTGCATAAAGCACAGTGAGGGACAATTATTTATTCAGGGGCACAGCATGGGAGTTATTTATAATTCATGTCATGGGGCAGTTTAACAATATTTCTATTTTAAGGGCACCATGATGGGAAGTGCTACAAAAGACTGGAGAAGAGGGAAGGCTGCAGAGATGAGCTCTCGGCGTGAAATGTCATCATGGCATCTGTGCTACAAGTAGACAAAAAAGGATAGGGAAAAATTCAATCAAAGAAATGTCAAATATAAGGCACATGTAAGTAAACGTTTATTTGTGATCCTGGCTACGTCTCCTCGGTGCTGTGTTTCTTATACGGTCCACTGTCTGATGATGACTGTTACCAAATCCCAATATCTCCTCAACATTGTTAAAGACATACTTGGATTTGTGAAACAATTGTACAAGGGGCTGACCCGACATTGCATTTGATTGGTGTACCAAACTTGGTGATTTATTAAATGTACGGATGGTGGTTATGATGCTGCATTCATGAACTGACGGTGGTTCTTGTGCTGTATTCTTGTACTGACAGTGGTTCTGGGGCTGCATATACAGTAGTGTTCAAAATAATAGCAGTGTCTTAGGTAATCACAAAATCTTTATACTAGTTTTATTTCCATGCATTGGGAAGATTGCACATTGTTTTGTAATTCAAAATATTACGACAAATGTTTATAACTTTTAACTAATTTACAGAAAATAACAAAAAATTAACATTAGGCTGTTTAAATAAATAGCAGTGTCTGCTTGGATTTAGCATTCCTGAGAATCACTAACTAATATTTAGTTGTATAAACACATTTTTTTTATAACTGCTTCACATCTATCACATCTTCTTATCTATGCAGAGTCAACCAACTTCTGGCCCTGGTCACTTGTTATTCAAGCCCAGGATGCTTGGGCTACATCCCACAATTTTTTGGTATTAGTTGGCTTTGCCTCAGAAGCGGCATCTTTGATTTCATCCTACAAGTATTCTATCGGATTAAGGTCCGGGAATTGGGCAGGCCACTACAAAACATCAATTTTGTTGGACTGTAACCAAGATTTTGCTCGTGTACTGGTATGTTTAGGGTCGTTGTCTTGTTGAAACAAAGATTTCAAGGCCATGTCCTCTTCAACATAAGGCAACATGACCTCTTCAAGTATTTTAATATATGCAAACTGGTCCATGATCTCTGGTATGCAGTAAAAAGGTCCAGCACCATAGTAAGAGAAACCTGCCCATATCATAATGCTGGCACCACCATGCTTCTCTGTCTTCAGAGTGTACTGTGGCCTGAATGCAGAATTTAGGGGTCATCTGACGAACTGTCTGTGGCTATTTTACCCAAAAAGAACAATTTTACTTTCTTCAGTTCACAAAATGTTTCTCCATTTTTATTTAAGCCAGTTGAGGTGTTATTTGGCACATTGTATCCACACGTCTTTCTTTTAACAGTGGGACTTTGCGGGGACTTCTTGCTAAGAGATTAGCTTCACACAGGCGTCTTCTAACTGTCGTAGTCCTCACAGATAACTTGAGACTGTCTGGGATCATCCTGGAGCCTATCAGTGGCTGATCCTTTGCCATGTTGGTTATTTTTCCATCCATTTGAATAGCGGTCTTCCATTTTCTTCCTCGTCTCTCTGGTTTGGCTTTCCATTATTAAACATTGGAGATCATTTTAACTGAACAGCCTATCATTGTCTGCACTTCTTTAGTTTTACCCTCTCCAATCAACTTTTAATCAACTTTTAATCAACTCTCCAACTTTTTAATCAAAGTACGCTGTTCTTCTGAACAATGTCTTGAATGCCCCATATTTCTCAGGCTTTCAAGGTGAAATGCATGTACAACATGTCCTGGCTTTAGCCTTAAATAAGGGCACCTGATTCACACCTGTTTCTTCACAGAATGATTGACCTCATCAATTGAACTCCACATTGCTATTATTTTGAACTCACCTCCTTTCAATTAATTATTCAAGTAATATAATTTATACCAAAAACAAGTGATTAATCTGGTTAGTAATATTGGACTTCTAGTATTTTGAATAGAGATGAGTGAATTTGTTTGGATAATGATCGCCAAACATTAATTATGCACGAATATGGCACATTCGGAATCGTGATCGGAAACTAGAGCAAAATTTTGTAAAAATCTTTAACATTTGGTAAAATGGTAAAAGGGGTAAAAGGTAAAAGGGATTCAAGCTTGAGGAGGATAATTTGCATATTCCAGGTGCCTTCTGGGAAAAGCGAAGAGTCTCCCTCAGCAAGAAGATCGTTGGGTACAGCCGGGACCAGCTGCTTGGAAAGCATCACCAAACCAGGGATTCAAGCTTGAGGAGGATAATTTGCATATTCCAGGTGCCTTCTGGGAAAAGCGAAGAGTCTCCCTCAGCAAGAAGATCGTTGGGTACAGCCGGGACCAGCTGCTTGGAAAGCATCACCAAACCAGGGATTCAAGCTTGAGGAGGATAATTTGCATATTCCAGGTGCCTTCTGGGAAAAGCGAAGAGTCTCCCTCAGCAAGAAGATCGTTGGGTACAGCCGGGACCAGCTGCTTGGAAAGCATCACCAAACCAGGGATTCAAGCTTGAGGAGGATAATTTGCATATTCCAGGTGCCTTCTGGGAAAAGCGAAGAGTCTCCCTCAGCAAGAAGATCGTTGGGTACAGCCGGGACCAGCTGCTTGGAAAGCATCACCAAACGAATTTTTGCCTGTAGGACATTATTGCAAGAAAGCTTGGCTGAGTAGATTACACAAGAAGGAAAACACACAGCAAGTCAGCAGGATCTAGGAGCAACATGGCAGATGTGACAACCTACATGGTGAGCTGCAGCATGTGCTACATGTTCACAGATCGACCAGAAGAAGAATCCAATTTCACCTGTCAGAAGTGTAGACTAGTGGCCCTTTTAGAAGAAAAGGTGCGGGGTCTGGAAGAAAGAATAGCAACTTTGAAACTCATCAAAGAGAATGAAGACTTCCTAGACAGAACAGAAGCATCTCTACTGGTCACAGAAGGTGAAAAAAGTGTCAGAGAACCTCCAAAAGCAGATGAGTGGAAGCATGTGACCAAAAGAAGCAAGAAGACCATGGAGAAATCACCAACCACACAACTGAAGAACCGATATCAAATCTTTGTAGAGGATGAAGATGGCACACCTAAGGACGAAGCAATACCAGAAAGCAAAAAAGAAAAGGGTACACAGCAACAAGTGACAGCAAAAAGTACAGCCAAGAAGCAACGAAGAGTGGTGGTGGTGGGAGACTCACTACTGAGAGGCACAGAAGCAGCCATCTGCAGACCGGACATAACCGCAAGAGAAGTATGCTGCCTTCCAGGTGCGATGATCAAGGATGTGACTGATAGGATACCAAAGCTCTTCAGCTCCAAGGACGTCCACCCATTTCTTCTGATACATGTTGGCACCAATGACACGGCAAGGAAGGACCTACCGACAATCTGCAAGGACTTTGAAGAGTTGGGGAAGAAAGTAAAGGAGCTGGATGCACAGGTAGTTTTTTCTTCTATCCTTCCAGTAGACGGGCATGGCACCAGGAGATGGAACAGGATCCTTGATGCGAACAACTGGCTAAGACGATGGTGCAGACAACAAGGATTCGGATTCCAGGACCACGGTGTGAATTACTTGTACGATGGACTCCTCGCCAGAGACGGACTACACCTCAACAAACCTGGGAAACACACATTCGCCAGAAGACTCGCTACACTCATCAGGAGGGCGTTAAACTAGAAGAAGAGGGGACGGGAAGAAAAACATTAGACTCGAACAAAGAAGACCCAGGAAAACATACTCAGAAGGGAGGTAAAAACATTTCTAAAACAATCCACAGCGAGGAGATTGGAACAAAACAAAATCCTCTAAACTGCATGCTCGCAAACGCCAGAAGCCTGACAAACAAGATGGAAGAACTAGAAGCAGAAATATCTACAGGTAACTTTGACATAGTGGGAATAACCGAGACATGGTTAGATGAAAGCTATGACTGGGCAGTTAACTTACAGGGTTACAGTCTGTTTAGAAAGGATCGTAAAAATCGAAGAGGAGGAGGGGTTTGTCTCTATGTAAAGTCTTGTCTAAAGTCCACTTTAAGGGAGGATATTAGCGAAGGGAATGAGGATGTCGAGTCCATATGGGTCGAAATTCATGGAGGGAAAAATGGTAACAAAATTCTCATTGGGGTCTGTTACAAACCCCCAAATATAACAGAAATCATGGAAAGTCTACTTCTAAAGCAGATAGTTGAAGCTGCAACCCATAATGAGGTCCTGGTTATGGGGGACTTTAACTACCCGGATATTAACTGGGAAACAGAAACCTGTGAAACCCATAAAGGCAACAGGTTTCTGCTAATAACCAAGAAAAATTATCTTTCACAATTGGTGCAGAATCCAACCAGAGGAGCATCACTTTTAGACCTAATACTATCTAGTAGACCTGACAGAATAACAAATCTGCAGGTGGTCGGGCATCTAGGAAATAGTGACCACAATATTGTACAGTTTCACCTGTCTTTCACTAGGAGGACTTGTCAGGGAGTCACAAAAACACTGAACTTTAGGAAGGCAAAGTTTGACCAGCTTAGAGATGCCCTTAATCTGGTAGACTGGGACAATATCCTCAGAAATAAGAATACAGATAAGAAATGGGAAATGTTTAAGAACATCCTAAATAGGCACTGTAAGCGGTTTATACCTTGTGGGAATAAAAGGACTAGAAATAGGAAAAACCCAATGTGGCTAAACAAAGAAGTAAGACAGGCAATTAACAGTAAAAAGAAAGCATTTGCACTACTAAAGCAGGATGGCACCATTGAAGCTCTAAAAAACTATAGGGAGAAAAATACTTTATCTAAAAAACTAATTAAAGCTGCCAAAAAGGAAACAGAGAAGCATATTGCTAAGGAGAGCAAAAC
This sequence comes from Ranitomeya variabilis, assembly GCF_051348905.1. Taxonomy (NCBI): domain Eukaryota; kingdom Metazoa; phylum Chordata; class Amphibia; order Anura; family Dendrobatidae; genus Ranitomeya; species Ranitomeya variabilis. The sequence goes on from NC_135233.1 coordinate 116,550,563, forward strand.
TAATCCCAAACTGTTCTTCAACTATATCAATAGTAAAAGAATAAAAACTGAAAATGTAGGCCCCTTAAAAAATAGTGAGGAAAGAATTGTTGTAGATGACGAGGAAAAGGCTAACATATTAAACACCTTCTTCTCCACGGTATTCACGGTGGAAAATGAAATGCTAGGTGAAATCCCAAGAAACAATGAAAACCCTATATTAAGGGTCACCAATCTAACCCAAGAAGAGGTGCGAAACCGGCTAAATAAGATTGAAATAGATAAATCTCCGGGTCCGGATGGCATACACCCACGAGTACTAAGAGAACTAAGTAATGTAATAGATAAACCATTATTTCTTATTTTTAGGGACTCTATAGCGACGGGGTCTGTTCCGCAGGACTGGCGCATAGCAAATGTGGTGCCAATATTCAAAAAGGGCTCAAAAAGTGAACCTGGAAATTATAGGCCAGTAAGTCTAACCTCTACTGTTGGTAAAATATTTGAAGGGTTTCTGAAGGATGTTATTCTGGATTATCTCAATGAGAATAACTGTTTAACTCCATATCAGCATGGGTTTATGAGAAATCGCTCCTGTCAAACCAATCTAATAAGTTTTTATGAAGAGGTAAGCTATAGGCTGGACCACGGTGAGTCATTGGACGTGGTATATCTCGATTTTTCCAAAGCATTTGATACCGTACCGCACAAGAGGTTGGTACACAAAATGAGAATGCTTGGTCTGGGGGAAAATGTGTGTAAATGGGTTAGTAACTGGCTTAGTGATAGAAAGCAGAGGGTGGTTATAAATGGTATAGTCTCTAACTGGGTCGCTGTGACCAGTGGGGTACCGCAGGGGTCGGTATTGGGTCCTGTTCTCTTCAACATATTCATTAATGATCTGGTAGAAGGTTTACACAGTAAAATATTGATATTTGCAGATGATACAAAACTATGTAAAGCAGTTAATACAAGAGAACATAGTATTCTGCTACAGATGGATCTGGATAAGTTGGAAACTTGGGCTGAAAGGTGGCAGATGAGGTTTAACAATGATAAATGTAAGGTTATACACATGGGAAGAAGGAATCAATATCACCATTACACACTGAACGGGAAACCACTGGGTAAATCTCACATGGAGAAGGACTTGGGGATCCTAGTTAATGATAAACTTACCTGGAGCAGCCAGTGCCAGGAAGCAGCTGCCAAGGCAAACAGGATCATGGGGTGCATTAAAAGAGGTCTGGATACACATGATGAGAGCATTATACTGCCTCTGTACAAATCCCTAGTTAGACCGCACATGGAGTACTGTGTCCAGTTTTGGGCACCGGTGCTCAGGAAGGATATAATGGAACTAAAGAGAGTACAAAGGAGGGCAACAAAATTAATAAAGGGGATGGGAGAACTACAATACCCAGATAGATTAGCGAAATTAGGATTATTTAGTCTAGAAAAAAGACGACTGAGGGGCGATCTAATAACCATGTATAAGTATATAAGGGGACAATACAAATATCTCGCTGAGGATCTGTTTATACCAAGGAAGGTGACGGGCACAAGGGGGCATTCTTTGCGTCTGGAGGAGAGAAGGTTTTTCCACCAACATAGAAGAGGATTCTTTACTGTTAGGGCAGTGAGAATCTGGAATTGCTTGCCTGAGGAGGTGGTGATGGCGAACTCAGTCGAGGGGTTCAAGAGAGGCCTGGATGTCTTCCTGGAGCAGAACAATATTGTATCATACAATTATTAGGTTCTGTAGAAGGACGTAGATCTGGGGATTTGTTATGATGGAATATAGGCTGAACTGGATGGACAAATGTCTTTTTTCGGCCTTACTAACTATGTTACTATGTTACTATGTTACTATGTAAAAGAGCGGGAAAATATTTGCATTGCCACAAAAATATTTTCAGCACTTTAGCAACGATAATGGTGGTGTTTTTTCAGAGTTTGGCATGTGTTTCATGAGGGGAGGGGGTATGCAGAGCTCAGAGGTGCAGCGTTCTTTGAAGCACAGCACAGCATTAATTTTTTTTCCCCCTGACTTTGTGTGCACATTGCGGTTAGCCAATCAGGGTGCAGGAAACACTCATAATGTACTGACACTACGGCTTATGTAATTGGCTGGTGAAATCACATGTTCCTCTCCATATACATAGCGGAAATCTTGTTTTAGCGCCATTTTGACACTGACACAGCACAGAGAGGCTGCTCCTGACATAGCCACTGTTACTAACAAGATTTCAGCTATTTAGTTTGGCGGTGTATATCAGTCAGATAGTGTAGCTTGTGTCCAGGGTGGCTGCAAAATTTACCTTCCAGCGCTTTTTTTGGCCATTACTGAGGTCAACAGACAAAGTCAGCAGGGCACATGTCCTACAAGTTTGTTGTGCGATGATTCTATAGTTCTACATGCACGGGTATAGCATTGTAAATTACTGTATATACTCGAGTATAAGCTGAGATATTAAGCCCATTTTTTGGCCTAAAAGTGCCCCTCTTGTCTTCTACTCGAGTCAATGTCCCAGGGGGTCAGCGGGGGAGGGGGAGCGGCAGCTGTCACATCATTCTCACCTGCTCCCAAAACAGTCTCTGCACTTCCCTGCTTCTCCAATGGTCTCCAGCGCCCGCAGCTCTTCCTTTGTTCAGCGGTCACATGGTTCCACTCATTAAAGTAATTAATATGGATGCCACTACACTCCCATAGGCGTGGAGCACATATTCATTACTTTAATGAGCGGTACCATGAGACTTATGAACACAGCAACAAGCTGCCGGTGTGCACCAGGAGGGTGAGTATAACGGGGGAGGGTGAGCCATGCGATATTCACCAGTCCCCCTTCCACCGCCGGGCTCTCCCTTCTGTGTCCTCTGGCTGTGACGTTCAGGTCTGAGTGCGCGCCCTCTGCCTGAACAATCACTGCAGAGACCTGGAAGACTGTTGTGAATTCTGCTCTTGGGCTTCCTCCGGTGGTTATAAGTGGTAGCACTGCTGTCTTCAATCGCAGCATTTCATCAGGTGTGTCCACTTAATGCTATCCACTGGGCTATTTAGTTTTGCCTCACCCTTCAGTCAGTGCCAGTTGTCCATTGTTCCTGGAGGATTCACATCTCTTCTGGTCTCTCCTGCTTTGCTGTTCATTGCAACAAAGATAAGTTCTGGCTTTGTTTTTGCAGTCCACATGCTGTGGGCCTTATAGTTCAGTGCATTTCTATGTTTTGTCTTGTCCAGCTTGGTCTGTATAAGGACTTGCTCAGCCAAGCTGGAATCTCTGGAGATGCAGATATACCCTCCATACCTTTAGTTAGATGTGGAGATTTGTATTTTCTGTGGTGGATATTTTATAGTATTTTAATACTGACCGCATAGCACTCTGTCCTATCCTTTCTATCTAGCTAGAATGGCGTCCTTTGCTAAATCCTGATTTCAGTCTGTGTATGTTAATTCCCTCTCCTCTCACAGTCAATATTTGTGAAGGGCTGTCTGTCCTTTGGGGATTTTCTCTGAGGCAAGATAGTTTTTCCGTTTCTCTCTCTGGGGGTATTTAGTCCTTCGGCTGTGACGAGGTGTCTGGGGAGTGACAGGAACATCCCACGGCTACTTCTAGTTGCGGTGTTAGGTTCAGGGTCCGCGGTCAGTACAGGTACCACCTTCTCCAGAGTACGTCTCATGCTGCTCCTAGTCCACCAGATCATAACAGAAGACACAGTGGCGCGCCGCGGTGGAATGGGTACCGGTGAATATTGCAAGTGCTGGGGACCTGGCCTCAGCGACGAGAAGTGAGTATGTAATTTTTTTTATTGCAGCAGCAGCATACAGGGCATATTACTCTATGGAGCATCTTATGGGGCCATCAACCTTTGTGCAGCATTATATGGGGCATAATATTCTATGGAGCATCTTATGGGGCCATCGTTATTAGTGATGGGCGAGTGTACTCGTTGCTCGGGATTTCCCGAGCAGGCTCGGGTGACCTCCGAGTATTTATGACTCCTCGGAGATTTAGTTTTCATAGCGGCATCTGAATTATGTACAGCCAGGCTGAGTACATGTGGGGATTCCCTAGCAACCAGGCAACCCCCACATGTACTCAGCCTGGCTAGTAGCTGTAAATCATTCAGCTGCTGCGATGAAAAATAAATCTCCGAGCAGTCATAAATATTTGGAGGTCACCCGAGCGTGCTTGGGAAAACCCGAGCAACGAGTACACTCACTCATCACTAATCATTATCCTTTTATGCAGCATTATATGGGGTATATTTTAATATGGAGCATCTTATGGGGCCCATCATGAACTGTATGGAGCATTATATGGGGCTCCTGATTCAATATGGATATTCAAAAACACTTAACCTACTGATGTCTCAATTCATTTTATTTTTATTGGTATCTATTTTTATTTTTAAAATTTTCCAGTAGCTGCTGCATTTCCCACCCTAGGCTTATACTTGAATAAATAAGTTTTCCCATTTTTTTGTGGAAAAATTAGGGGTATCGGCTTATACTCGGGTTGGCTTACACTCGAGTATATACGGTATATTATTTTAGTAGCTAAATGTAGAAAAGCCTGCTGTATCCCACATTTTAGCTAGTTAGATGGGTAATTGCATATCAGTCAGACACCGTTGGTACCTATTGTCCAGTGTGGCTGTTAAATTTACTTTTCAACCTTTTTTTTTTTTTTTGGGGGGGGGGTCATACTGAGGTTGCCAGACAAATACAGCAGGGCACGTGTTGTGCACTGTTTCTATTGTGATCCATGCATGAATATAGCATTCTAATTCTATGATGCTAGTGAAAAAAAAACCGGCTGTATCCCCGTTTGTAATTTAGTGCTGTGGTGCTGTCTGCAGACCTAAGGCACATAAAAAAAAAAGTTATAATTTTTTCGGTTGCGAAATTTGAAACAGCCTGCTGTATCCTACGTAGCCATTTTGTGGCGGTGATATGAAACTGTCTGCAAACCTAAGGCACATTGAAAAAAATTTTTTTTTCAGTTGCAAAAAATTAGACAATCCGCTGTATCACACAATTTCCCATTTGTTTGTGTTGAGATTAAGCTGTAGATGCCTGATTCAGGAGGCAAAAACAAATTATTCTGTTATTAGCGTCATACAGTAAGGGACCTGAGTTGAAACATTTTTTGTAGCATCTAGTGTGTTATAGAGGCCTGATACATAGGCCACAAACAATTTCTTCTGTTATTTATGTCATACAGTAAGGGTCCTGACTTGAAAAATAGTTTGTAGCATCTAGTGTGTTATAGAGGCCTGATACATAGGCCAAAAACAAATTCTTCTGTTAGTAACATCCTACAGTAAGGGACATGAGTTTTAAAAATAGTTTGTAGCATCTAGTGTGTTATAGAGGCCTGATCCTTCATCCAAAAATAAAATATATTTTCTGTGACTAACATGATACAGCACGCCATATTTCTACTTTGAATTTACTTTGGATTTTATTGTCTCTGAAAATCAGCTGTTTGCAGAGGTGGTAAAGACTTTAACCCCTTCCCTTTGACGCAGCATATGCATCATAAAAACCTGTGCCAATCCAACCTGTGACGCAGCATATGTGTCATGGTCGGATTGCGCTCCTGCAGGCCGGATGACAGGGTTAACTGTAATTTCACCAGACCTGCAGGGACATGGGGAGTGGTACTTGAGCCCAGAGGGGGAGGCTTCGCCCCCCCCCCCCCCCCCCCTTGGCTACGATTGCTCTGACTGGCTGTTGAAAGTGACATTTCATTTTCACTTTCAATCAGAGCGATAGTAATATTTCAACAATGAAAATTGGTGAAATATTACAATCCAGACATGGCCGATGCTGCAATAGCATCAGCCATGGCTGGAGATCACGATTTGCCCCCCGCCATCGGTCTCCCCACCGTTCTACATCCAGTCATCTGCCGTCCTCCGCTCCCCCGTCCTCCTGTCCGCTCCACCTGCAGTCTGATTTCCCCCCCACTGTAAAATCCCGCCCTCATACTTAACGACCTCCGGTGTCCCTCCCGGTGTCCGTGCATCTGCTCCATGGGCGCCGCCATCTTCCAAAATGGCGGGCGCATGCGCAGTGCGCCCGCCGAATCTGCCAGCCGGCAGATTCGTTCCAGGTACATTTTGATCGCTGTGGTAGGTTCTATCACAGCGTTCAAAATAAAAAAATAATAAATAACCCCCTCCTTTATCACCCCCATAGGTAGGGGCAATAATAAAATAAAGAAAAAATATTTACTTTTATTTTTCCACTAGGGTTAGGGTTAGAACTTGGGTTAGGGTTAGAACTATGGTTATGGTTAGAGTAAGGGTTAGTGTTAGGGTTAGGGCTAGGACTAGGGTTAGCGCTAGGGCTAAGGTTAGGGCTAGGGTTAGAATTACGGTTAGAATTAGGCTATGTGCACACTGTGCGGATTGGCCTCTGCGGATTCGTAGCAGTTTTCCATTTTTCCATCACGTTTACAGGAACATGTAAACCTATGGAAAACCAAATCCGCAGTGCCCATGGTGCGGAAAATACCACGCGGCAATGCTGCGTTGTATTTTCTGCACTCAATTCTTTGTGCGGATTCCGCAGCGTTTTACACCTGTTCCTCAATAGGAATCCACCAGTGAAATCCGCACAAAACACTATGGAAATCCATGGTATATCCACAGGTAAAAAGCAGTGCAGTTTACCTGTGGATTTTTTAAAAACTGTGCGGGAAAATCCTCACATGAATCCGCAATGTGGTGTCAGGACTCTGAACATTTTTAGTACCTTTTTGTGCATTACTGCCCTTTTCCAAGATGGCGTCTTTGGTCTCATGTGCACTGTGTATTCCTGCTATAAAACTCCACCCCAGCCTTCAGTCTGTGGTAGAGTATTCTGCCTTGCATCCAGCTCCTGACCTCTGGTGACTCCCTGGCTATATACCTGCTCCTGTGAACCTGTGTGGTTATCCTGCTACTCTGCTCTGAGTTCCTGCTGCATACACCAGTTCCAGTACTTCATCTGCTACTCGTGTTCACTTCCATCTGCATTTGCTGGACATGTAAGCTGTTGCTGCTCTTCAAGAACCTGAGACTATTACCCAGACCTCCCTGGTTGAGCTAAGATATTATTTGATCTGCCTTATAAGCATATCTATCTGTGTTTTGGACTAAGCAAGGACTTATTCGTGTCAAGTATCCTCAAGAATAATTGTGCTTCATAGACTTTCTGCTTGATTGCATTTTCCTCTGAAGTTTCCTATATACTGCTGAGCTGCATTTGATATTTGCTCCAAGTGTTGTGGACTTGAGTTTCTCTCTGCACCTGTTTGAATCACCATGTGATAATATAGACTTTACCACTTATAAAACTGTGTCCTGTAGTTTTCTTGTTCCACGCAAAGAGTCTCCTAAGTTATCCACTATAATTATTACGCGTGGGCACATAGCCTTAGGATTAGGGTTGCAATTAGGGTTAGGGTTAGAAATAGGGTTAAGATTAGAGATGAGCCACCTCCCTAGTGTTCGGGTTCGGTTCGTCAAACAGGGAGATGTTCGCCGAACTGTTCGTTGAACTGTTCGACGAACACCATCGAACCCCATTGAAACCAATGGCAGGCAAACACAAACACATACAAACACATGGAAAACACATAGAAAACACCTTAAAAGGTGTCTAAAAGCTGACAAACTGCTCAGAAGACACAACAAACACATGGAAAAGTCACAACTACACATAGTCATGCGAAAAGAAAAGAGGTGGAGGAGTGAAAGGAAGAGGAGACACAGATATAGGCATGTCATGCCCTTCTAAAGTTAAGAAAGGCTGGAGTAAAAATCTAAACACCCAGACGTCTTGAAAAAAAAAAATATATATATCTTTAGGTAGAATGGCAGCGGGTCCATTCAGAACCCTTTCCTTAAGGTACCTTCACACTGAGCGACTTAACAACGATATCACTAGCGATCCGTGACGTTGCAGCGTCCTGGATAGCGATATCGTTGTGTTTGACACGCAGCAGCGATCTGGATCCTGCTGCTAAATCGTTGGTCGGAGCTACAAGGCCAGCACCTTATTTCGTCGCTGGATCTCCTGCAGACATCGCTGAATCGGTGTGTGTGACACGGATTCAGCGATGTCTTCACTGGCAACCAGGGTAAACATCGGGTTACTAAGCGCAGGGCCGTGCTTAGTAACCCGATGTTTACCCTGGTTACCATTGTAAATGTAAAAAAAAAAAAAACAGTACATACTCACATTCCGGTGTCTGTCCCCTCGCCGTCAGCTTCCCGCACTGACTGTGAGCGCTGGCCGGCCGTAAAGCACAGCGGTGACGTCACCGCTCTGCTGTTAGGGCCGGCGCTGAGACACTGCAGGGAAGCTGAGGCCGGGAAACAGACACCGGAATGTAAGTATGTACTGTTTGGGTTTTTTTACATTTACACTGGTAACCAGGGTAAATTTGATCAAGGTCTCCCTCATCTGATGAGTCTTCCATGCCCAGCGCCAGTTCGTCCTCCACTTCTTCCTCGCCTCCTGCACCTTCCTCAACAGTTTGGCTTGCTACCATGCGCCCTCGGTAATCCCTCTCCCCAGCCTCCTGTAACGGGGGACTAGGTGAGCGAGAGCTAATAACCCGGGCCCCTGCAATTTCCCTCAGACTAGGGGAATAGTGACTGACCCTCTACCTGAAGTTTACACTGATGGTGTGCATGTCCAGGCCTCGAACCTCACCCTGCCTCCTGACTCAACCCTGAGCTGGAAACCTCCCCCCTCCACCCAGTGAAGAGGTAATACACTAATACCCACAGTTAGCACAGACAAGGATAAAGGAAAATATACATCACGCTGCAGTCACTCATGAATACACTATAAATGTGCAGGGCAAAATAGACACAAATATAGGAAGGAGTAAATAAGACAAAGGAAAATACACCACCAGCAACGATTCTCCAACAACCAGCTCTCCACTCCAAAGCGAGATAACAAATGCGCAAGACAGAAGCTATAATCGGCGACACCCAATGACCAGGAGAAATATTTAAAGGCAATGGGCAAGGCCCAGCTACCAATCCGAGGATCAGGTAAATTAACCCCCAAACAGCTAGACAAAATCTAGCCAACGCCAATGAGCACGTAGTGGTCAAAAGCGGAACTACCGCTGTCTGTCAGACGACCTGGTCTGAACGGCGTCCGACATGACACCTCCAATGCCAGCCGCATTGGTGCTGCCAACCTTCTTGACCTTGGAGATATGATCCCTTCCGCATACGACTCCTCCTGTTCCTCCTCCTCCTCTTGTTGCACCACCTGACTCCGAACACTGTGTGGGGCTAGTTTCACATTAGCGTTTAAATCCGCAGCGTTTAAAACGCATCCGCAAGTGGTGGAAATAACGCATATAAACGCGTACAAACGCGGCGTTTTATAGACGCATGCGTTGTCACATGCGGTTAAAAAAACGCCGCGTTTGTACACGTTTATATGAGTTTTTTCCTGCATTTGCGTTTTTGGTACGCATCATGAGAAATTTCACAAGAGAAAAATCAAGATAACCAGACACCGCCAATGGGACTACAGAGGGCGTGTATTATGGGATTTCTATATATAGACCCTAGGGCTACTGAAATTTTAACAGTTTGCTACTGTATCCTGTGTCATGATGGATCTTCGCATGGAGAGCTTTTATTTCAACCTGGATTTCAGCTTCAAGTTGTTTCTTGACTGTGCTTTTGCTTGGGAGCAAGACAGAAATCGTGAAAGATGGAGGAGACAACGTAGGCGTTTTTGTAGGCACCCCATAATTGAACTACGTGAGAGCCGTGGAGCCTATCATATGCTGTATGCCGAGCTTAATGCCAACCCAGAGATGCCAACTTCCTGATGTCCGTCGGCTGCTCGTGCGCACTCCATCTCCCTCTGCACACGCGCACTTCCTCTGTGACATACTGCCGCGCTGCTTCTCCTCTCTATGGCCTGGAGGACCCTGACCCGGAAGTCCTCCTGCACACCATGTATTTAAGGTACGCCCTTCCTCTGATCCTTGCCTGATTGTCATTTGTCCTCATTTGAACCAGGTCCCTTCGTACCTTGTTCTGTACTGTGGGTCTGTCTTGCCCTGCCTGTCTTGTGTTTCCACCATACCTTGCTCTGTCCTGAGCGTCCATCATACTCTGCCTTTCCTGTGTTTACGCCGTACCTTGCTCTGTCATGAGCGTCCGTCATACCTTGCCAGTCCTGTTTGTCCGCCACATCCTGCCTGTCCTGTGTTTCCACTATACCCTGCCAGTTCTGTATTACCACCATACCCAGTCCGTCTTGGGCATCCGCTATATCCAGTCTGTCCTGGGTGTCCGCCATATTCTACCAAATCTAAGTCTCAGTCATAACTAATCTGCCCTGTGTCTCCGTCATAGTCAGTGCTGCTTCTTTTCCACTCCTACTTCCTGTCCCCGGGTATCAGCTTCTGCGGCAATAGTCTCCCTCGGGTCTGCCCCTAACACTACCTGTATTGGGGGTGGTTCACCAGGCCAGCTCACCCGTGGGAGGTTCGTTGTCGTGGATCTGCGGGTTTATTTTAGGAGTTCATAAAGCTGTGACAACAATGCCAGATTTCACTTTTTACATGATTGATACCTATAGTAAATTCTACAATACAATACAGCAGAGGGGCTTTATATAAGTCAAACCCTTACTTTTTTTTTTTTTTTTTTGTGACCTACTGCCTCTTCCTCAGTTACCAGTAGGCATTTTATTGTTAGCTGAATGTGCTGCAAAGAAAAAAACTGCATACATTGAATATGACAATATTTTAATGGAAAACTTTTTAACCCCTTACCGACATCGGACGTACTATCCCGTCCGATGTCGGCTCCCCTGCTTTGATTCAGGGCTCCACGGTGAGCCCGCATCAAAGCCGGGACATGTCAGCTGTTTTGAACAGCTGACATGTGCCCGCAATAGCGGCGGGTGAAATCGCGATTCACCCGCCGCTATTAACTAGTTAAATGCCTCTGTCAAACGCACACAGCGGCATTTAACTAACGTATCCGGCCGGAAATGACGTAATCGCCGACCCCCGTCACATGATCGGGGGTCGGCGATGTGTCAGGACAGTAACCATAGAGGTCCTTGAGACCTCTATGGTTACTGATCGCCGGTAGCTGTGAGCGCCACCCTGTTGTCGGCGCTCACAGCACACCTGATTTTCTGCTACATAGCAGCGAACAGCAGATCGCTGCTATGTAGCAGAGCCGATCGGGTTATGCCTGCTTCTAGCCTCCCATGGAGGCTACTGAAGCATGGCAAAAGTTATATAAAAGTTTAAATCACCCCCCTTTCGCCCCAATCAAAATAAATCAATAAAAAAAAAATCAATCCTACACATATTTGGTATCGCCGCGTTCAGAATCGCCCGATCTATCAATAAAAAAAACCATTAACCTGATCGCTAAACGGCGTAACGAGAAAAAAATCGAAACGCCAGAATTACGGGGTTTTTTTGCCGCGACATTGCATTAAAAAGCAATAACGGGTGATCAAAATAACGTATCTGCACCGAATTTGAATCATTAAAAACGCCAGCTCGGCACACAAAAAATAAGCCCTCAACCGACCCCAGATCATGAAAAATGGAGACGCTATGAGTATCGGAAAATGGCGCAATTTTTTTCTTTTTTTTTTAGCAAAGTTTGGAATTTTTTTTTAACACTTAGGCAAAAAATAACCTAGTCATTCTAGGTGTCTATGAACTCGTAATGACCTGGAGAATCATAATCTCAGGTCAGTTTTAGCATTTAGTGAACTTAGCAAAAAAGCCAAGCAAAAAACAAGTGTGGGATTGCCCTTTTTTTGCAATTTCACCGCACTTGGAATTTTTTTCCTGTTTTCTAGTACACGACATGGTAAAACCAATCATGTCGTTCAAAAGTACAACTCGTCCCACAAAAAATAAGCTCTCACATGGCCAAATTGACGGGAAAATAAAAAAGTTATGGCTCTGGGAAGGAGGGGAGCGAAAAACGAACACGGAAAAATGAAAAATCCCACGGTCATGAAGGGGTTAAACTAAACATTATAAAGTATTAACGTAGAACATTTGTAAAAGTGCAAAATGGGTAGCATATAACACAGCCCACATAGTATATAGCACAGCCCCGTTGTATATAGCACAGCCACATAGTATATAAGACAGCCCACGTAGTATATAGCACAGCCACGTAGTATATAAGACAGCCCATGTAGTATATAGCACAGCCATATAGTATATAGCACAGCCCACGTAGTATATAGCACAGCCCACGTAGTATATAGCACAGCCATGTAGTGTATAGCACAGCCACGTAATATATAACACAGCCCACATAGCACATAGCACAGCTATGTAGTATATAGCACAGCCCGCATCTCCCCCTCCCAACAATGGCCCCACAGTCCAGTACTCACTGTTATCGTAAAAAAAACATACTTCTCTCCTCTCCTTGTGCCCACAGTGCTCCCTGCTCCTGTCTCAGCGTCTGCACTGCTTGGCACACAGTGAGTGCGCGATGCCATCATCACGCACCCACAGTGTCAGAGGCAGAGTGAGGAATGATGGGAGAGGGAACGTCAGCTGTCGTTCTCTCCTCCATCATTGCTTTGAACTGTACCGGCAGATGCTGGTATAGTTCAATGCTGCGGCGGGGGGGATTCGGTGCTGGTGGCAGGCGGGCCGCCCCTGCCTCACAGGGGCCCCATAGCGGCTGACTGATGTGCCGCTAGCTGAGGGCCCCTAGGGGAGCATGGGCCCTAGGCAGCTGCCTGCCCCTAACGCTGCTCTGCCTGCAGGAGCCCCCCAGAGCCTCAGTGTACCATACCGTGAATGGTCCCCCCCATCTCTCCAGGGCCCCGGCACATGCCCGGGTGCTGACGTCGGCCCTGCATACAGGAACCACAATACTGATAGGATGCAGTCAGATGAGATGCAGTCAAATAAACATTTTCACCCAAGTACCTTATAGGTGACGTCTTCTCTGATTGAAGTCACTTCCATCATTTTTCGTCTCCTTAGCACAGACTCCGCAAACTGCCCTCTTCTCTGTCTTCAGCAGTGATTCCCAGCACCGTGCCCTTAAAAATGTAGTTATCATTATACAGCCCCATAAATAATGATATCTCCCATGCTGAGCACCAGAGTAAATAATTGCCTGTGCTTACGGCATAAAATATTCCTTCAAACTGCTCTTCTCCAAAATATCCTCCCTATATTGCCCCTCTCAAAAATATCCCTGGCACACTGCCCATCTGCAAAATATCTCCCCCAAATTGCCCTTCGGCAAAATATCCTCCCTGCACTGCCCCTCTGCAAAACATCCCTCCCCACACTGCTCCTCTACTACATATCCCTGAACACTGCCCCTCTGCAAATTATCCCCCTCCCCATTGACCCTTTGCTAAATATCCTACCCACATACCCATACTGCGCATCTGTAAAATATCCCCAGCTCATCGTTCCTCTGAATAAAGTATCCCCCTACCACCACCTCTCGCAAAACTATGCCCCATTTCTAAATTGTGACCCCCCCCCCCATTATTTGCCTTCACAGTATCATTAACCCCTCCTTCACCTCATCCTTAATGATAAGGCATTCAATCTTTGGCTCTTTGATGGAGCACTTGGCTACATCTTCTCCTCTGTGGTGCTTCGGTGTCAGTAGTGTGCTGACCCCATCACGTTGCTGCACTTCAGAGCCAGGATGATGGGCGCTGCAATGCTCCTGTCCCAGTGCCACAGTGTTCAAATGTATTTGTGTTTAAAAGACATGAATATATTTGAATATTAGAAGAAGGATCAAACCATACAGCTACACAGGCTGCAAAATATATTTGCCGTATGTTGTGCATGCCTGTACTAAGATGTTGAACCTGAACTGCTAAAAATTAAGTGCTATAAACCCATACTGCCAGCTCACAATCCTTCTTACCTAGCTATACTGTGCACTGCAAGGACTGGCCGGCACCTCTCCTGACCTAAGCAAGACAGCATGATGGATTACTATGCAGCTGTCAAGCTCAGGTCAGGAGAGAGGACAGACAGTATGAGGTTTACGATGTGATTCTCGCAGGAGAAATGCGGCAGTGAGTCTCTGCCCTTATGCTTACTCTCAGGCAAAGCCCATGTAGTGGGCATGGCCTCAATCCACACACACTTGTATTGAGCGAGGCCACACCCATTAGATGGCAGCACTCACTGGACGGCCGCATGACTAGGTGGGGTGTGGCTTCGCTCCATACAAGTCCACAACTACTAGATGGCTTCTGCCCGGAAGTATGCATAATGCATATGTACCCACCGGTCCCAGCTCATAAACGGACAAATTCTTGCAGCACAGTGTGTGAGCTGGGGTGGATTCATAAATCTGCAGTCACATAAACTGACCGCGAATATCGGTTTGGACCCCTTTAACCCCTTTCTGACCCTGCGCTGAGTCCACATCTTTTGCGGCACATGTCAGCTATTTTGAACAGCTGACATGTGCCTCTAACAGCCACGGGTGTAATCTTGATCCACCCGCGGCTGTTAACTACTTAAATGCCGCTGTCAAACTCTGACAGCAGCAATTTAACAAGCGCTTTCGTCAAGCGCGCCGGAAGTCCCACCCATCAGCGCCCGTATTACATGACATAGTCAGGATATCCATTGGTTTATGGACAGCTCCGAATATTGCCCAAATACCGCAGTTACTAAGATGACATTTTGTAGAAAAATTTCTGTGTACTTACTGCAGTCTGCCTACAAGACTTTTTTATTCAAAGTGACCTCACATCAAAAACCAAGATTAAAAGGATGGCCTTTGACAGGTGGCATTCCTTGCATGTGTCAATAACCAACGCGACCACCCCAGTAAGTGACCCATTCACTCTCACATCTTTTACAACAGTTTAATAGACACTATAAATATACATCCAATATCCAGCCTTAACATGACTGCCTAAAAATATTCCAACTCAATTCTAATTATATTATATTAAATATTCCAACTCAATGACGTATGCTGCATCTACATTCTTTGCCCCTTTTTGACAGCTGGTACTGTACATATTTCAGTATAGCTTTACAGATCAATGCAAGTGGACATAGAGGGCATGAAACCACTCTTACTGTTATTAATAACAGTTATTATAGTTCTGCAAAATAATCAGTCATTAAGGTTTTTTCCCATGGATGCTGCAGACCCATGTGCCTGCATTAATCGTCAGGATGTACCTGTACATCCATTTGCGGGTATGCACTTACTGTATTTTCCGGCGTATAAGACGACTTTTTAACCCCTGAAAATCATCTCAAACATCGGGGGTCGTCTTATACTCTGGGTACAGCGTGTGCAGGGAGCGGTCCTGTATGGTTTCCTGGGTCTGGAGGAGAGGAAAAAAATAAATGGGATATACTTACCCTCCGACTGCCCGCGGCTCTCAGCGGTGCAAGCGGCAGCCTCCATTCCTAAGGATGCATTGAACGAAGAACCTTCGATGACGTCGCGGTTGCGTGACCGTGACGTCATCGAATGTCCTTAGCTCAATGCATCCTTAGGAACGGAGGCTGCCGCTTTCACCGCTGAGAGCCGCGGGCAGTCGGAGGGTAAGTATATCCCATATATATTTTTTTTTTATTCTTTTTTTTACATGAATATGGATCCCAGGGCCTGAAGGAGAGTTTCCTCTCCTCCAGACCCTGGGAACCATCCACACCGTACACGCCGTATGAGATGACTGGGCGTATAAGATGAGCCCGTCTTACACGGCAAGTATATCCCAAACTCCATATTTTATATGGAAAAGTTGGGGATTGTCTTATACGCCAAGTCGTCTTACACACCAGAAAATACGGTAATTTCAGTAAGGGGTTAAACACCATGCCATCAAGTGATCTTCACAAACTTTATAAATAAATAAATGAGAAGAAAATAGAAGTAATAAACTAACAACTACGTAATAATTATCAGGAACAGCAAAACTAACAAAGATTGAAATCGTATTGTTAATATCAATGTCCAAATTACGGAAGTGGTTTTCACAATAATCACATACTGCTATGCCAAGTGAGTATTATTAAATGTAAATCCACTATCTTTCTTACTGAGAACATTTGGAGCAGATATAGTAAGTTGGTAATTTTTTTGCATTTATTTTAAGACATTCCAAATGCAACCAATTTCTGCAACAACAACAAAAAACCATTTCATGCAGAGGGGTATAGTTTCCATGACAAGTTTTAGCTTCACATTTTGACCATGTGCTATGAGCATCCATAAAGGTAATTAAGTAATCCATCAAGGGTCTCTCAGACAGTTTAATGTTATGGGCCTTTTTTTTTAAAGACCGATGCAATTTACTAAAATTGACAGTCTGCTTTTTCCATCTTTTTTTGGAACAGCCGCATAATTTATGTTGCGCAATATTTACACCTATCCATACTCTTGCATGTTCACTAATTATATTAGTATAGCATTGTCCGGTAATGATAGTGTACGCATTTAGTATTGTGTAAACCCCACAATCCGCTATTGCTTTGTTGCACAGCATCCTCACACAATAAGGTACTCCACTCAGTCATGTCACATTTTAAATTACCCAACTGGTAGCATGCTGCAGCAATTGAAACAAGATTTGAAATGTTTGTCTGAGCTCTTTCAAAGTTTTTGCATGAATCAAGTATTACAATTTCCTTTGTTTTAAATATAATCACTCCTAAGCACCAGTGCTGACCAGTTCCATATACATCTGTATTAAAAGGAACTATCAAAAGATCCTTATTAAGGGCATGGTTGTTTGCTAAGAAACTGTAGAATAAACTACTGCAGCCTCTCACAATGCTTTGGTAAATGTAAACTGGACACAACAATATTTTTTCTGTATACTTCAATTTACAAATAAAGTTCATAATGGCTTCCTCTATAGCTTCTCCACAGAGCCATGCAAATGGTTCAAGAGTTTCTTTAATCTCCTCCTTCAGATTTTCAATTAGCGCAAGGTCATCTTTTTTAGGCTCCACATTCCATGGTTCGCTAATCAAGTCAACTTTCATTGCCTTTTTTTTTGGTGTTGAATGTTTTGGGAGTAAATTTTTCCCAAAAAAGTCATTAGAAAATGAATCATTCACAGGCCCATTTGTATCATCTGCCTCAAAATTTCTTGGAGAACCAGTGGCACAATGAGAATCGGGAGCAGGTAAAATATCATAATCATCCAGCTTTGGCTTCTTTCTTCCAGATTTTTTGCTTCTGCCTCGCTTTCTTTTTAGAAGTAAACTTAATGAGTAGGTATGTTTGTCATTCCCATCATTTAGACCAACTGCAATTTCAGCTGCGATAATATGGTAGCATTTTCCTGTACTGTTACAAGAGCATGTTGGTTCTGGTGCAAGTTTGACCGCTTGTACTTTAGGACCCCTGAAGTCTCTAATTGTGAAAGTAGATGACTGTGCACAAAGTGAAACATGTCCAGAGTTAACAATCATTCTAGCAATTGATGTCTGTGTCAGTCTGAAATTTTTTCCTTTTTACACAGTAAAAACAGAAGCTGGAACTTCTCCTTTTATAGCCTCAACAATTTTTTCTAGTTCATAAAATTTGGGAAAATCTACTTCACTGCAATGCTTAATTAAATAGGAAAATTGATCTTTCACATGGTATTTACCCATGTTACAATATGCTCGCTGAAATTCAAAAAGGTAAAAACACTGCATATGGTACATTGCAAGCACTAGTGCATCAACAGGTAATTCTTTCCAATCTGTTTGCTCTTTCACCATTTTGTTGAAGCTCTCACTTATATTGTTTGTTGCTGTGCGGTCTTTTCGAAATACAGCAAACTGTTCTGTAAAAAAATTTGTTGAGTGCTTTGGCAAAGCCATCTTGAATTGTTGATCAAAGTATGTTTTAAAGGCACTGCTCCACATTTTGCTGTAGTGTTCATATTTTTGATTGTAGTCCTCAATACAATTGCTGTTAATTAGCTGAATCATATGATCCCTAAGGACCTTCAGATCATCTTTTTTTCCACCATGATTCCGAATCCATAAAGCAACATCTCTTAATATATGGTTGACACAGTGCACATTTTTTATTTGAGGAAAGTGTTTCTGCAGTGCTGTTATAATTCCGATTTCTCTATCAGTGACCAAAGGCACTAATGTCATATTTTTGCAGTGTAGCTGGCGGAGAATTTCAGTTAAAAAATATTCATGATCCCTCATAAATTTTTTTACATGAAGGAGGAATGCAACAGGGAATATAGGATCACTTACTAATGCTACATTTCTCATAACCAATGGAGACAGATAAAAATCTCCTATGTTAAAAGTTGTATCATATGATAATAATTGTGGCAAACTAGGATCTTGACAGGACATCTGAATAAGAGTACATGCTTCTTTGATTATGTCTGGGTGACCAAATGATACTGTAAGTTGTGGAAATGTTTGAATTCTAATAAAAAATGAATCCAATTGATTGCATAGCTCAAACAAACAGAATATTTCATCATTACAGATTTTCTTCTCCTTCTTTAATTTGTAGCCCACATTTTGAACCTGTTTTAAATCACGTGGTAAAACCACAGGCATATGCAGTTTTTCAGTCTGCAACATATTGGCCAACAAACTGCTGTAGGTCTTTTTACTGTTCTTTGATATCATAATGTCTTTTTGAGCATCAGTGAACACTGTTTTCATTGTAGGAATGAAGGGTCGTTTTGACAACTTCTGATTACCATGGGCTGAGGGTCTATGTAGCTTTTCATCACCAAGATAGTGAATGACATATAATCTGTTCATCTCTGTTGATTCTCTGAGAAAATATACATGTTTCTTGAAGCCAGACAATGTTTGTTTTTTCACTCCATTTGGATCTTTAAGGTAGTAGTATTGTTTGATAATTGTAGGCAAATGTTTCATCTGTGAAGTCACATTAGAACCTTTGCAAACCCACCTGTACTGATCATACTTGAAGTCCATTTGATGTGCCCTTTCCGATGACTGTGAGCAGTACACATATACTTCTCCTCCTTTAGGCAATGCAGGGGCCATAGAAATAACTTTTGATTCATTTAGGTCTGTCTTGCTTAGAAGCTTGACAACTACATCAAATGCTAATTGCTCATGCACTCCAAAAATATATGGGATAATTGTAGGTGACATTTTTGAGAGTCCTCTGAACTAGTTTTTCAGGCTAGTATCTCTGTCAGCTCTTCCTCACTGCACAACCTTCAGAAAATTCTGACTCACACCTCTACACTTATACATTTACATGCTCATCACATGATACAGGAGAACAGAGGAACCAGTTAAAATGCACCAGATTTGAAAGTGGTTATAACAATGAATCACTCCCATTCAGGATACATGGGTGATAATTAAATCTCATTTAGCATTCCCTGCCCTGCATACGGTAGGAGTATGTGTGTCTTTAATCCTCTCTGCAAGGGGCCTCACTTATATACAATATTACAAACAATTCAAAATCACAATTTCAGTAACCTTATTCCACACTTTCATAAGAATATAAAATGGGGCTAAGCAGAGAAGGATGTGAGAACCTCTGCACAACAAGGTGACTAATCCCAAGAGGCAACTAGAACTGGAAAAACACTGGATTAGGGAATTGTTAGTGTTGTACCGTAAAAAGGGCTAGGTGCCATTACTTTGGCCATTATACACAGGGGATAATTTGGCATGTCGTATTGTGTTTTTTCTTGCCAAACATGTTACATTTGAAGAGATATCAAGCTTAGGTAATATAATACACACCTGTTTATATGGGATATGTGTTCATTCTCCTATTATCTACATATATTTCATGTTCATTCCCCACCTATCAGGCTCAGGGAATATTGTCATGATATGTACTTTTGCCCTGTCCTGTATTTGAATAATATGCCATTTGATGTATGTAACTGTTCTCTGGTTTCTATTAGCTGTAATATATGTATTTTCTTGTGCTGGGAGTCACCTGTAACAATGTCTCCTTCCCCCAATACTTGCAGCCCTAACCTATAATGTAATTAAGCTTTGTCAACACTAGTGAAGGAATAGCCATTCTTCCTCTCAGCAGGGGGCTAGTCAAATGTACATACGACCTAGACTAAGTGGAGCCGACCAGAATAGAATCTTCTGGTGGACTCAGCCATTGAATAGAAGGTGTGACCCCTACCCCCTTCAGGGGCGGATCCCAGGAGCTCAGACAGTCCATTCTTATTTTGAGATCAGATGTGTGTTGGAGACTGGAAGAGAAGGAGTGGGAATTCTTAGCTGAGGCAAGACCCCATGACCATCTGGGACTGTGGAAGCGAACGGGGCGAGAATTGAGTTGAGGACATATCTCGTCGTTCGTGGGATTGTTTTGAGATCTCTTGGACTCGTGTGGACTATTGTTTTGTTAGCTGGCACAAGGATTATCGGTAGGTGCCCCCGAACCGGTTCCGTTGGACTAATTGTGGACTCTGTAGATCTACCTGCATGTGTTGTTCCAGCGTTCTTGATAATAAATCTGTTGAATCATCCCTTGGCCTGTTCTCCCTTCTTGCTCTGCCGTACACCCCGTCACAGTTCACTCTCCTATTCTCTACATATATTTTATGTTCATTCCCCACCTATCATGCATAGGGAATATAATATACACCTGTATATATGGGATATGTGTTCATTCCCCAATTCTCTACATATATTTCATGTTCATTCCCCACCTATCAGGCTCAGGGAATATAATATACAACTGTTTATATGGGATATGTGTTCATTCCTCTATTATTTACATATATTTCATCTTCATTCCCCACCTATCAGGCACAGGGAATATAATATACACCTGTTTATATGAGATATGTGTTCATTCTCCTATTATCTACATATATTTCATCTTCATTCCCCACCTATCATGCATAGGGAATATAATATACACCTGTTTATATGGGATATGTGTTCATTCCTCTATTCTCTACATATATTTCATGTTCATTCCCCACCTATCATGCATAGGGAATATAATATACACCTGTATATATGGGATATGTGTTCACTCTCCTATTCTCTACATATATTTTATGTTCATTCCCCACCTATCAGGCTCAGAGAATATAGTATACACCTGTTTATATGGGATATGTGTTCATTCTCCTATTCTCTACATATATTTCATGTTCATTCCCCACCTATCATGCATAGGGAATATAATATACACCTGTTTATATGGGATATGTGTTCATTCCCCTATTCTCTACATATATTTCATGTTCATTCCCCACCTATCAGGCACAGGGAATATAATATACACCAGTTTATATGGGATATGTGTTCATTCTCCTATTCTCTACATATATTTCATGTTCATTCCCCACCTATCAGGCTCAGAGAATATAGTATACACCTGTTTATATGGGATATGTGTTCATTCTCCTGTTCTCTACATATATTTCATGTTCATTCCCCACCTATCAGGCTCAGGGAATATAATATACACCTGTTTATATGGGATATGTGTTCATTCCTCTATTCTTTACATATATTTCATGTTCATTCCCCACCTATCAGGCTCAGGGAATATAATATACACCTGTTTATATGGGATTTTTGTTCATTCCCCTATTCTCTACATATATTTCATGTTCATTCCCCACCTATCAGGCACAGGGAATATAATATACACCTGTTTATATGAGATATGTGTTCATTCTCCTATTATCTACATATATTTCATCTTCATTCCCCACCTATCATGCATAGGGAATATAATATACACCTGTTTATATGGGATATGTGTTCATTCCTCTATTCTCTACATATATTTCATGTTCATTCCCCACCTATCATGCATAGGGAATATAATATACACCTGTTTATATGGGATATGTGTTCATTCCCCTATTCTCTACATATATTTCATGTTCATTCCCCACCTATCAGGCTCAGGGAATATAATATACACCTGTATATATGGGATATGTGTTCACTCTCCTATTCTCTACATATATTTTATGTTCATTCCCCACCTATCAGGCTCAGAGAATATAGTATACACCTGTTTATATGGGATATGTGTTCATTCTCCTATTCTCTACATATATTTCATGTTCATTCCCCACCTATCATGCATAGGGAATATAATATACACCAGTTTATATGGGATATGTGTTCATTCTCCTATTCTCTACATATATTTCATGTTCATTCCCCACCTATCAGGCTCAGAGAATATAGTATACACCTGTTTATATGGGATATGTGTTCATTCTCCTGTTCTCTACATATATTTCATGTTCATTCCCCACCTATCAGGCTCAGGGAATATAATATACACCTGTTTATATGGGATATGTGTTCATTCCCCTATTCTCTACATATATTTCATGTTCATTCCCCACCTATCAGGCTCAGGGAATATAATATACACCTGTTTATATGGGATAAGTGTTCATTCTCCTAATCTCTACATATATTTCATGTTCATTCCCCACCTATCAGGCACAGGGAATATAATATACACCTGTTTATATTTGGTATGTGTTCATTCCTCTATTATCTACATATATTTCATCTTCATTCCCCACCTATCAGGCACAGGGAATATAATATACACCTGTTTATATGGGATATGTGTTCATTCCTCTATTATTTACATATATTTCATCTTCATTCCCCACCTATCAGGCTCAGGGAATATAATATGCACCTGTTTATATGGGATATGTGTTCATTCTCCTATTCTCTACATATATTTTATGTTCATTCCCCACCTATCATGCATAGGGAATATAATATACACCTGTTTATATGGGATATGTGTTCATTCTCCTATTCTCTACATATATTTCATGTTCATTCCCCACCTATCAGGCTCAGGGAATATAATATACACCTGTTTATATGGGATAAGTGTTCATTCCTCTATTATTTACATATATTTCATCTTCATTCCCCACCTATCAGGCTCAGGGAATATAATATACACCTGTATATATGGGATATGTGTTCATTCTCCTATTCTCTACATATATTTCATGTTCATTCCCCACCTATCAGGCTCAGGGAATATAATGTACACCTGTTTATATGGGATATGTGTTCATTCCTCTATTATCTACATGTATTTCATGTTCATTCCCCACCTATCAGGCTCAGGGAATATAATATACACCTGTATATATGGGATATGTGTTCACTCTCCTATTCTCTACATATATTTTATGTTCATTCCCCACCTATCACGCTCAGGGAATATAATATACACCTGTTTATATGGGATATGTGTTAATTCTCCTATTCTCTACATATATTTCATGTTCATTCCACACCTATCATGCATAGGGAATATACAGGTCCTTCTCAAAAAATTAGCATATAGTGTTAAATTTCATTATTTACCATAATGTAATGATTACAATTAAACTTTCATATATTATAGATTCATTATCCACCAACTGAAATTTGTCAGGTCTTTTATTGTTTTAATACTGATGATTTTGGCATACAACTCCTGATAACCCAAAAAACCTGTCTCAATAAATTAGCATATTTCACCCGTCCAATCAAATAAAAGTGTTTTTTAATAACAAACAAAAAAAACATCAAATAATAATGTTCAGTTATGCACTCAATACTTGGTCGGGAATCCTTTGGCAGAAATGACTGCTTCAATGCGGCGTGGCATGGAGGCAATCAGCCTGTGACACTGCTGAGATGTTATGGAGGCCCAGGATGCTTCAATAGCGGCCTTAAGCTCATCCAGAGTGTTGGGTCTTGCGTCTCTCAACTTTCTCTTCACAATATCCCACAGATTCTCTATGGGGTTCAGGTCAGGAGAGTTGGCAGGCCAATTGAGCACAGTAATACCATGGTCAGTAAACCATTTACCAGTGGTTTTGGCACTGTGAGCAGGTGCCAGGTCGTGCTGAAAAATGAAATCTTCATCTCCATAAAGCATTTCAGCCGATGGAAGCATGAAGTGCTCCAAAATCTCCTGATAGCTAGCTGCATTGACCCTGCCCTTGATGAAACACAGTGGACCAACACCAGCAGCTGACATGGCACCCCACACCATCACTGACTGTGGGTACTTGACACTGGACTTCAGGCATTTTGGCATTTCCTTCTCCCCAGTCTTCCTCCAGACTCTGGCACCTTGATTTCCGAATGACATGCAAAATTTGCTTTCATCAGAAAAAAGTACTTGGGACCACTTAGCAACAGTCCAGTGCTGCTTCTCTGTAGCCCAGGTCAGGCGCTTCTGCCGCTGTTTATGGTTCAAAAGTGGCTTTACCTGGGGAATGCGGCACCTGTAGCCCATTTCCTGCACACGCCTGTGCACGGTGGCTCTGGATGTTTCCACACCAGACTCAGTCCACTGCTTCCTCAGCAATCTTCCTCAGGGTCCGGTCATCTCTTCTCGTTGTACAGCGTTTTCTGCCACATTTTTTCCTTCCAACAGACTTACCATTGAGGTGCCTTGATACAGCACTCTGGGAACAGCCTATTTGTTGAGAAATTTCTTTCTGGGTCTTACCCTCTTGCTTGAGGGTGTCAATGATGGCCTTCTTGACATCTGTCAGGTCGCTAGTCTTACCCATGATGGGGGTTTTGAGTAATGAACCAGGCAGGGAGTTTTTAAAAGCCTCAGGTATCTTTTGCATGTGTTTAGAGTTAATTAGTTGATTCAGAAGATTAGGGTAATAGGTCGTTTAGAGAACCTTTTCTTGATATGCTAATTTATTGAGACAGGTTTTTTGGGTTATCAGGAGTTGTATGCCAAAATCATCAGTATTAAAACAATAAAAGACCTGACAAATTTCAGTTGGTGGATAATGAATCTATAATATATGAAAGTTTAATTGTAATCATTACATTATGGTAAATAATGAAATTTAACACTATATGCTAATTTTTTGAGAAGGACCTGTAATATGCACCTGTTTATATGGGATATGTGTTCATTCTCCTATTATCTACATATATTTCATGTTCATTCCTCACCTATCAGGCTCAGGGAATATCATATACACCTGTTTATATGGGATATGTGTTCATTCTCCTATTCTCTACATATATTTCATGTTCATTCCCCACCTATCAGGCACAGGGAATATAATATACACCTGTTTATATGGGATATGTGTTCATTCTCCTATTCTCTACATATATTTCATGTTCATTCCCCACCTATCAGGCACAGGGAATATAATATACACCTGTTTATATGGGATATGTGTTCATTCTCCTATTCTCTACATATATTTCATGTTCATTCCCCACCTATCAGGCACAGGGAATATAATATACACCTGTTTATATGGGATATGTGTTCATTCTCCTATTCTCTACATATATTTCATGTTCATTCCCCACCTATCAGGCACAGGGAATATAATATACACCTGTTTATATGGGATATGTGTTCATTCTCCTATTCTCTACATATATTTCATGTTCATTCCCCACCTATCAGGCACAGGGAATATAATATACACCTGTTTATATGGGATATGTGTTCATTCTCCTATTCTCTACATATATTTCATGTTCATTCCCCACCTATCAGGCACAGGGAATATAATATACGCTTGTTTATATGGGATTTGTGTTCATTTCTCTATTATCTACAAGTATTCCATCTTCATTCCCCACCCATATAGCACAGAAAATATAGTATACACCTGTTTATATGGAATCTTTGTTGATTTCCTAATTGTCTACATATAATTCAAGTTCATTTCATCTACAAGATGCATAAGAAATCTGTAACACCTCTCCATCTCTTTGGAGCTATAAATTATTATGTTCATTCTTTTTATTTATTCCTTTTCTTCATTCTTTTTAGTATGTCCCCATTATCTTTTGCTATTGTAAATCCGCTTTTGCATCTTCCATGTCCCTTCCATTCCCTGTCTCCCAATAAATCTATCCTTTGTTGATTGCACCTCGTCTTATGTACAGTAGTCTCCTGCACCGTGGTGGTCCCCGGGCCATCGCTTCACCTGCGTCCAATCTGCATGGGGACTTCATACTGCACATGCTCGGAGCCCCATTTTTTCCTTTCACTTTCACCCATCTCTCCCCACTCCTTTCTTCTCTCCTCTCTCCCCTCTGCCCCAGAAGTCAGAATTTCACATTTCCAACCAAATCCTGATCAGGATGCAGTTCCATGCGTTTGCATCCATTTGCAGAAAAAATATGGATGCAGATAAATCTTATCCAAGAGGGAATGACTACAGCAATGTACCAAAAACGCCACATATTAGAAAGTAATACCCTAAGGGTATGTGCACACGTCAGGATTTTGTCAGGATTTTCCATCAGGATTTGTAGCCCAAACCAGGAGTGGAACAATTAGAGGAAAAGTATAATAGAAACATATGCACCACTTCTCTGCATTTATCACCCACTCCTGGTTTTGGCTACAAAACCTGATGAAAAATCCTGACAAAATCCTGACGTGTGCACATACCCTAAGACTACAGCCGAGTAGCAGGGCCCTGTTCACAAGAGCTAACAATCTGAGGAAACAGCAATGCTAAAAACAGTCTTTACTGCTTCAATAGATACTTATACAGGTGTATAATGAGGATCTCACTTTACAGGCAAAGACCTGGAATGATGACTGTGTAAAACGTATTTCTATTTAAAAAAAGAGCCGGTTCGTGAGCCGA
This sequence comes from Ranitomeya variabilis, assembly GCF_051348905.1. Taxonomy (NCBI): domain Eukaryota; kingdom Metazoa; phylum Chordata; class Amphibia; order Anura; family Dendrobatidae; genus Ranitomeya; species Ranitomeya variabilis. Next base: position 116,577,189 of record NC_135233.1, read on the forward strand.
AAGAGCCGGATCACCAAAAAGAGCCGGACTGCCCATCACGAGGAGGTGACTGCGCGCCATAGTTGTCGCCCATAGCGCCGTCTGTTCCGCCCGGCAGCGCCCGCCCAGTGCCAGCAGCAGGAGGAGTCACCACTGGCGGCGCTCACTTCCTGGTCGCTTACTGCCTCTGTGTACATGATGATGGCGGGCTCCGGGAGGCCGCGCACAGGACGTGCAGGGTGGGCGGCATTGCTGGCTGTGGTGTTGGCGCTGTGCTGGGCAGCACTGACTGACAGTCTGCCTATAAGCCACAGTGGGGTCTGGGATGTCAGTGTGTGACTAATATATATATAATGTGTGTGTGCTCTCTATATAGTCTGCACACACAGCTGTGTATCTCATATATATGTATTTATTACACATATTCTCCTCAGCACTGGCTGACAGTCTGCCTATAAGCCACAGTGGGGTTTGGGATGTCAGTGTGTGACATATATATATATATAACTAGCTGTTTCCAGCCAGCTAACGCTCGGCACGCTCATTGCTATCTAATTAACGCTGCTGGTGATTAAACTAAATGATGACAACATTCAATAGCGTTTACGCAGGTGGTAAATTAACTTAAAATGAAGTTAATAATAATAATCATTAAAAATCTGAATAATAGTAATACATTTTATTCACAGTGTAAACTAAAAAATAAACTGGATTCAGTAAGATGTGCGGCGGAATTATGTGTGGTGATGTGGTGGGGGCGGGATTATGTATGGTAATGTGGTGGGACGGGATTATGTGTGGTAATGTTGTGGGGCACCGGATTATGTGTGGTGATGTGTTGGGGGGGCGGGATTATGCGTGGTGATGTGTTGGGGGGCGGGATGCGTGGTGATGTGTTGGGGGGCAGGATTATGTGTGGTTATGTGGTGGGGGCGGGATTATGTATGGTAATGTGGTGGTGGGGGATTATGTGTGGTAATGTGGTGGGGGGCGGGATTATGTGTTGTGATGTGGTGGGGGGCGAGATGTGTGGTATGTGGTGGGGGGCGGGATTGTGTGGTGATGTGGTGGGGGGCGGGATTATGTGTGGTGATGAGGTGGGTGGGCGGGATTATGTGTGGTGATGTGGTGGGGGCGGGATTATGTGTGGTGATGTGTGGGGGGCAGAGCTACTGTGCAGGGGGCGGGATTAGCGAGTAATCACGATGCCTCTTATATATATAGATGTGTGTGTGCTCTCTATATAGTCTGCACACACAGCTGTGTATCTCATATATATGTATTTATTACACATATTCTCAGCACTGGCTGACAGTCTGCCTATAAGCCACAGTGGGGTGTGGGATGTCAGTGTGTGACTATTCATATACACTGCTCAAAAAACTAGAGGGAACACTAAAATCCCACATCCTAGATATCAATGCATTAAATATTCCAGTTGTAAATCTTTATTCATTACATAGTGGAATGTGTTGAGAACAATACAATCTAAAAATGATCAACGTAAATCACAACTAATATCCCACGGAGGTCTAGAGTTGGAATGATGCTCAAAATCAAAGTGGCAAATGAAGTTAAAGACTTATCCAACTGCAGTGGAAATGCCTCAAGACAAGGAAATGATGCTCAGTAGTGTGTGTGGTCTCCACGTGCCTGTATGACCTCCCTTCAACACCTAGACATTCTCCTGATGAGGCGGCGGATAGTCCCCTGAGGTATCTCCTCCCAGACGTGGACTAAAGCATCAGCCAACTCCTGGACAGTCTGGGGTGCAACGTGACGTTGGTGGATGGTGCGAGACATGATGTCCCAGATGTGTTCAATCTGATTCAGGTCTGGGGAACGGGCAGGCCAGTCCATACCTTCAATGCCTTCATCTTGCAGGAACTGCTGACACTTTCCAGCCACATGAGGTCTGGCATTGTCCTGCATTAGGAGGATCACAGGGCCATCCGCAACAGCATATGGTCTCACAAGGGGTCTGAGGATCTCATCTCGTTACCTAATAGCAGTCAGGCTACCTCTGGGGAGAACATGTAGGGCTGTGCGGCCCTCCAAACAAATGCCACCCCACACCATTAATGACCCACTGCCAAACCGAACATGCTGAAGGATGTTGCAGCACGGTGGCTCAGTGGATAGCACTGCAGCCTTGCAGCGCTGGAGTCCTGGGTTCTAATCCCACCTGGGACAACTGTTGTGAATTTGCTTTTTGCTCCCTCTAGTGGTTACTAGTTTTTTGACTCTGGTTTTTCTGTCATTCCTTTTATCCGCACCTGGGGTCGTTAGTTAGGGGTGTTGCTATATAAGCTCCCTGGACCTTCAGTTCAATGCCTGGCAACGTAGTTATCAGAGCTAGTCTGCTGTGCTCTTGTCTACTGATCCTGGTTCCAGTTATATCAGCTAAGTCTGCTTTTTGCTTTTTGCTATTTGTTTTGGTTTTGTATTTTTGTCCAGCTTGTTCCAAATCTATATCCTGACCTTTGCTGGAAGCTCTAGGGGGCTGGTGTTCTCCCCCCGGACCGTTAGACGGTTCGGGGGTTCTTGAATTTCCAGTGTGGATTTTAATAGGGTTTTTGTTGACCATATAAGTTACCTTTCTTAATTCTGCTATCAGTAAGCGGGCCTCTCTGTGCTAAACCTGGTTCATTTCTGTGTTTGTCATTTCCTCTTACCTCACCGTTATTATTTGTGGGGGGCTTCTATCCAGCTTTGGGGTCCCCTTCTCTGGAGTACGTGGTGGAGAAGATCTTGGATTCTCGCCTCTCCAGGCGGAGGCTTCAGTACCTGGTCAAGTGGAAGGGCTATGGTCAGGAGGATAATTCCTGGGTGGTCGCCTCTGATGTTCATGCGGCCGATTTAGTTCGTGCCTTTCATGCCGCTCATCCTGATCGCCCTGGTGGTCGTGGTGAGGGTTCGGTGACCCCTCACTAAGGGGGGGGGTACTGTTGTGAATTTGCTTTTTGCTCCCTCTAGTGGTTACTAGTTTTTTTACTCTGGTTTTTCTGTCATTCCTTTTATCCGCACCTGGGGTCGTTAGTTAGGGGTGTTGCTATATAAGCTCCCTGGACCTTCAGTTCAATGCCTGGCAACGTAGTTATCAGAGCTAGTCTGCTGTGCTCTTGTCTACTGATCCTGGTTCCAGTTATATCAGCTAAGTCTGCTTTTTGCTTTTTGCTATTTGTTTTGGTTTTGTATTTTTGTCCAGCTTGTTCCAAATCTATATCCTGACCTTTGCTGGAAGCTCTAGGGGGCTGGTGTTCTCCCCCCGGACCGTTAGACGGTTCGGGGGTTCTTGAATTTCCAGTGTGGATTTTAATAGGGTTTTTGTTGACCATATAAGTTACCTTTCTTAATTCTGCTATCAGTAAGCGGGCCTCTCTGTGCTAAACCTGGTTCATTTCTGTGTTTGTCATTTCCTCTTACCTCACCGTTATTATTTGTGGGGGGCTTCTATCCAGCTTTGGGGTCCCCTTCTCTGGAGGCAAGAAAGGTCTTTGTTTTCCTCTACTAGGGGTAGCTAGATTCTCCGGCTGGCGCGTGTCATCTAGAATCAACGTAGGAATGATCCCCGGCTACTTCTAGTGTTGGCGTTAGGAGTAGATATATGGTCAACCCAGTTACCACTGCCCTATGAGCTGGATTTTTGTATTCTGCAGACTTCCACGTTCCTCTGAGACCCTCGCCATTGGGGTCATAACAGACAACATCTGCAAGGAGTTTGTATGTTCTCCCCGTGTTTGTGTGGGATTCCTCTGGGTTCTCCGGATTCCTCCCACATTCCAAAGACATACTGATAGGGAATTTAGATTGTGAGCCCCAACGGGAGCAGAGATGTTAATGTGTGCAAACTGTAAAGCGCTGCGGAATATGTTAGCGCTATATAAAAATAAAGATTATTCTTATTATGTTGCAGGCAGCAGATCGCTCTCAACAGCGTCTCCAGACTCTGTCACGTCTGTCACATGTGCTCAGTGTGAACCTGCTTTCATCTGTGAAGAGCACAGGGCGCCAGTGGGGAATTTTCCAATCTTGGTGTTCTGTGGCAAATGTCAAGCGTCCTGCACGGTGTTGGGCTGTGAGCACAACCCCCATCTGTGGACGTCGGGCACACAGACCATTGTCATAGAGTCGGTTTGTAACCATTTGTGCAGACACATACACATTTGTGGCCTGCTGGAGGTCATTTTGCAGGGCTCTGGCTGTGCTCCTCCTGTTCCTCCTTGCACAAAGGCTGAGGTAGCGGTCCTGCTGCTGGGTTGTTGCCCTCCTACTGCCCCTTCCACGTCTTCTGGTGTACTGGCCTGTCTCCTGGTAGCGCCTCTAGACACTACGCTGACTGACACAGCAAACCCTCTTGCCACAGCTCGCATTCATGTGCCATCCTGGATGAGCTGCACTGCCTGAGCAACTTGTGTGGGTTGTAGAGTCAGTCTCATGCTACCACGAGTGTGATAGCACAACCAACATTCAAAAGTGATCAAAACATCAGCCAGAAAGCATTGGTACTGAGATGTGTTCTGTGATCCCCACCTGCAGAACCACTCCTTTATTGAGGGTGTCTTGATAACAGCCAATAATTTCCATCTGTTGTCTATTCCATTTGCACAACAGCATGTGAAATTGATTGTCAAACAGTGTTGCTTCCTAAGTGGACAGTTTGACTTCACAGAAGTTTGATTTAGTTGGAGTTACATTCTGTTTAAGTGTTCCCTTTAATTTTTTTGAGCAGTATACATCTACTATATAATTGTCTAAGGGTACTTCCGTCTTTCTGTCACCGTTATTCGTTCGCTGATTGGTCTCGGCAGCTGCCTGTCATGGCTGCCACGACCAATCAGCGACGCTTACAGTCCGGAAAAAAATGGCCGCTCCTTACTCCCAGCACTCACTGCCCGGCGCCCGCATATATCCCTCCAGTCCAGTCGGCGCTCACACAGGGTTAATGGCAGCGGTAACGGACCGCGTTATGCCGCGGGTAACGCACTCCGTTACCGCTGCTATTAACCCTGTGTGACCAAATTTTTACTATTGACGCTGCCTACGCAGCGTCAATAGTAAAAAGATCTAATGTTAAAAAAAAAAAAAATCATTATATACTCACCTTCCGCTGCCTTTCCCGCTCCTCGCCACCCTCCGGTAATCACTCTGTGCAAGTGGTAGGTTCCGGTACCAATTATCGTATGGCACAAGGACCTGCCATGACGTCACGGTCATGTGACTGCGACGTCATCACAGGCCCTGTGCGAACAGGACAAGCCATGACGTCACGGTCATGTGACCGCGACGTCAGCACACCCATGGACCGGAAGATGCAGCCTGTACCGCACACAGGTGACAGAACTATGGTGAGTATGTTCGCACTACAAGGGGACTTCGGATCGGAAGGTGAGTATGTTTATTTTTTATTTTTTAACCTGTCACTTACGTGGCTGGGCAATCTACTACATGGATGGGTTATATACTACGTCGCTGGGCAATATACCACGTCACTGGGCAATATACTACATCACTGGGCAATATACTATGTGGCTGGGCAATATACTACATCACTCAGCAATATAGTACGTCGCTGAGCAACATACTACGTGGCTGGGCAATATACTACGTCGCTTGGCAATATACTACGTGGCTGGGCAATATACTACGTGGCTGAGCAATATACTACGTGGCTGGGCAATATACTACGTGGCTGGGCAATATACTACGTGGCTGGGCAATATACTACGTGGCTGGGCAATATACTACGTGACTGGGCAATATACTACACCGCTGGGCAATATACTACGTGACTGGGCAATATACTACGTGGGCTGTGCTGTATACCACATGGACATACATATTCTACAATACCTGATGCATTAGAATCGGGCCACCATCTAGTATATATATATATATATATATATATATATATATATATATATATATATATATATATATATATATATATATATATATATATATATATATATACTGTATATATATATATCTATATATATATATATATATATATACACTCACCGGCCACTTTATTAGGTACACCTGTCCAACTTCTTGTTAACACTTAATTTCTAATCAGCCAATCACATGGCGTAGCACCCCATCACTCTCCTTCTTTGTCTTAGCCCTTACACAGCCTGGAGGTGTGTTTGGGGTCATGGTCCTGTTGAAAAATAAATGATGGTCCAACTAAACCCAAACCGGATGGAATAGCATGCCAATGCAAGATGCTGTGGTAGCCATGCTGGTTCAATATGCCTTCAATTTTGAATAAATCCCCAACAGTGTCACCAGGAAAGCACCCCTACACCATCAAACCTCGTCCTCTATGCTTCACGATGGGAACCAGGCATGTAGAGTCCATCCGTTCACCTTTTCTGTGTCGCACAAAGACACGGTCGTTGGAACCAAAAATCTCAAATTTGGACTCCTCAAACCAAAGCACAGATTTCCACTGGTCTAATGTCCATTCCTTGTGTTCTTCAGACCAAAAAAGTCTCTTCTGCTTGTTATATGGGATAGAGGTGAATATTCATTACCTTAATGAGTGGGAACACATGATCGCCCAGCCGCAGGACTTGCTGGCACCATAATGAGATGCTGCGAGGGCGCGCAGGGAAGGTAAGTAGGATGTTTTTTTTTCTTTTATACTGGATCCGGCGGATGTAACTGTGCCTGTGCTATAAGATAAATTTATATTCATTGCCAGTGCAGTGAAGATTCATTTATTTTAGGAGTGGGCACAGGTTTTAGCCACAGCTGCCGGCTCCTGCCTCCTGGGACCCGCTCCCCCTCCCCCGCCGTAAACTGGGACAATGACTTGTGTATAAGCCGAGGGGGGCAATTTCAGCACAAAAAAATGTGCTGAAAAACTCAGCTTATACACAAATATATAGTAATAAAAATGCCCTAAAACATTCTCTCTCTCATTATTTTGATATTTGGCAAATATTAATAATTATGGTAATCCTAATTAACCTAAAATAGTAACTAACTGTGGTTAGTTATAACAAATTATAATGATTATATATATATACAGTGGGGCAAAAAAGTATTTAGTCATTCAGCAATAGTGCAAGTTCCACCACTTAACCCCTTCCCGACCTTTGACGCCATGTAGGCGTCATGAAAGTCGGTGCCAATCCGACCCATGACGCCTATGTGGCGTCATGGAATGATCGCGTCCCTGCAGATCGGGTGAAAGGGTTAACTCCAATTTCACCCGATCTGCAGGGACAGGGGGAGTGGTACTTCAGCCCAGGGGGGGTGGCTTCACCCCCCCGTGGCTACGATCGCTCTGATTGGCAGTTGAAAGTGAAACAGCCAATCAGAGCGATTTGTAATATTTCACCTAAAAAACTGGTGAAATATTACAATCCAGCCATGGCCGATGCTGCAATATCATCGGCCATGGCTGGAAACACTTATGTGACCCCCACCCCACCGATCGCCCCCCCAAGCCACCGATCTGTGGTCCGCTCCCCTCCGTCTTGTGCTCCGCTCCCCCGTCCTCCTGTCCGCTCCCCCCTGCTCCTATGCCACCCCCCGTGCTCTGACCCCCCCCCCCGTGCCCCGATCTCCCCACCTTCTACTTACCGAGGCTCCCGGTGTCGGTCCGTCTTCTCCATGGGCGCCGCCATCTTCCAAAATGGCGGGCGCATGCTCAGTGCGCCCACCGAATCTGCCGGCCGGCAGATTCGTTACAAGTACATTTTGATCGCTGTGGTAGGTTCTATCACAGCGATCAAAATAAAAAAAATAATAAATAAACCCCCCCTTTATCACCCCCATAGGTAGGGACAATAATAAAATAAAGAAAATATTTTTTTTTCTTTTTCCACTAGGGTTAGGGTTAGAACTAGGGTTAGAACTAGGGGTAGGGTTAGGGTTAGGGGTAGGGTTATGGCATGTGCACACAGTGCGGATTTGGCTGCGGATCCGCAGCGGATTGGCCGCGGATCCGCAGCGGATTGTCCGTGGATCCGCAGCGGATTGGCAGCGGATCCGCAGCGGATTGGCCGCTGCGAATTTGTTGCAGTTTTCCATCAGGTTTACAGTACCATGTACACCTATGGAAAACCAAATCCGCTGTGCCCATGGTGCAGAAAATTCCGTGCAGAAACGCTGCGTTGTATTTTCCGCAGCATGTCAATTCTTTGTGCGATTCCGCAGCGTTTTACACCTGTTCCTCAATAGGAATCCACAGGTGAAATCCGCACAAAAAAACACTGGAAATCTGCTGTAAATCCGCAGGTAAAATGCAGTGCCTTTTACCTGCAGATTTTTCAAAAATCGTGCGGAAAAATCTCACACGAATCCGCAACATGGGCACATAGCCTCAGGGTTAGGGTTGGAATTAGAGTTAGGGTTGGAATTAGGGCTAGGGTTGGAAATAGGGTTAAGATTAGGCTTGTGGTTAGGGTTACGGATAGGGTTAGGGGTGTGTTGGGGTTACAGTTGTGGTTAGGGTTGGGATTAGGGTTAGGGTTGGGATTAGGGTTAGGATTAGATTTGGAATTAGGGTTACGGGTGTGTTGGGGTTAGGGTTGTGGTTAGGGGTGTGTTGGGGTTAGGGTTGTGATTAGGGTTATGGCTACAGTTGGGATTAGGATTAGGGGTGTGTTGGGGTTAGTGTTGAAGTTAGAATTGAGGGGTTTCCACTGTTTAGGCACATCAGGGGTATCCAAACGCAACATGGCGCCACCATTGATTCCAGCCAATCTTGCGTTCAAAAAGTCAAATGGTGCTCCCTCCCTTCCAAGCCCCGACGTGCGCCCAAACAGTGGTTTACCCCCACATTTGGGGTACCAGCGTACTCAGGACAAACTGGGCAACAACTGTTGGGGTCTAATTTCTCCTGTTACCCTTGCAAAAATAAAAAATTACTTGCTAAAACATAATTTTTGAGGAAAGAACAATTATTTTTTATTTTCACGGCTCTGCGTTATAAACTTCTGTGAAGCACTTGGGGGTTGAAAGTGCTCACCACACATCTAGATAAGTTCCTTCGGGGGTCTAGTTTCCAAAATGGGGTCACTTGTGGGGTGTTTCTACTGTTTAGGCACATCAGGGGCTCTGCAAATGCAACGTGATGCCCGCAGACCATTCCATCAAAGTCTGCATTTCAAATGTCACTACTTCCCTTCCGAGCCCTGACGTGTGCCCAAACAGTGGTTTACCCCCACATATGGGGTACCAGCATACTCACAACAAACTGGGCAACAAATATTGGGGTCCAATTTCTCCTGTTACCCTTGTGAAAATAAAAAATTGCTTGCTAAAACATCTTTTTTGAGGAAAGAAAAATGATTTTTTATTTTCACGGCTCTGCGTTGTAAACTTCTGTGAAGCACTTGGGGGTTGAACGTGCTCACCGCACATCTAGATAAGTTCCCTTGGGGGTCTAGTTTCCAAAATGGAGTCACTTGTGGGGAGTTCCTACTGTTTAGGCACATCAGGGGCTCTGCAAACGCAACCTGACGCCCGCAGAGCATTCCATCAAAATCTGCATTTCAAAACGTCACTACTTCCCTTCCGAACCCCGACGTGTGCCAAAACAGTGGTTTACCCCCACATATGGGGTATCAGCGTACTCAGGAGAAACTGGACAACAACTTTTGGGGTCCAATTTCTCCTGTTACCCTTGGGAAAATAAAAAATTGTGGGCTAAAAAATCATTTTTGAGAAAAGAAAAATTATTTTTTATTTTCATGGCCCTGCGTTATAAACTTCTGTGAAGCACTTGGGGGTTCAAAGTGCTCACCACACATCTAGATTAGTTCCTTGGGAGGTCTAGTTTCCAAAATGGGGTCACTTGTGCGGGAGCTCCAATGTTTAGGCACACAGGGGCTCTCCAAACGCGACATGGTGTCCGCTAATGATTGGAGCTAATTTTCCATTCAAAAAGCCAAATGGCGTGCCTTCCCTTCCGAGCCCTGCCGTGCGCCCAAACAGTGGTTTACCCCCACATATGGGGTATCATCGTACTCAGGACAAACTGGACAACAACATTTGGGGTCCAATTTCTCCTATTACCCTTGGGAAAATAAAAAATTCTGGGCTAAAAATCATTTTTGAGGAAAGAAAAATTATTTTTTATTTTCACGGCTCTGCGTTATAAACTTCTGTGAAGCACCTGAGGGTTTAAAGTGCTCACTATGCTTCTAGATAAGTTCCTTGGGGGGGTCTAGTTTCCAAAATGGGGTCACTTGTGGGGTGCTCCAATGTTTAGCCACACGGGGGCTCTCCAAACGCGACATGGTGTCCGCTAAAGATTGGAGCCAATTTTTCATTGAAAAAGTCAAATGGCGCTCCTTCCCTTCCGAGCCCTGCCGTGCGCCCAAACAGTGATTTACCCCCACATATGAGGTATCAGCGTACTCAGGACAAATTGGACAACAACGTTCGTCATCCAGTTTCTCCTTTTACCCTTGGGAAAATAAAAAAAATTTCGCTAAAAGATCATTTTTGTGACTAAAAAGTTAAATGTTCATTTTTTACTTCCATGTTGCTTCTGCTGCTGTGAAACACCTGAAGGGTTAATAAACTTCTTGAATGTGGTTTTGAGCACCTTGAGGGGTGCAGTTTTTAGAATGGTGTCACTTTTGGGTATTTTCAGCCATATAGAACCCTCAAACTGACTTCAAATGTGAGGTGGTCCCTAAAAAAAATGGTTTTGTAAATTTTGTTGTAAAAATGAGAAATCACTGGTCAAATTTTAACCCTTATAACTTCCTAGCAAAAAAAAAATTTGTTTCCAAAATTGTGCTGATGTAAAGTAGACATGTGGGAAATGTTATTTATTAACTATTTTGTGTCACATAACTCTCTGGTTTAACAGAATAAAAATTCAAAATGTGAAAATTGCGAAATTTTCAAAATTTTTGCCAAATTTCCGTTTTTTTCACAAATAAACTCAGAAATTATTGACCTAAATTTACCACTAACATGAAGCCCAATATGTCACGAAAAAACAATCTCAGAATCGCTAGGATCCGTTGAAGTGTTCCTGAGTTATTACCTCATAAAGGGACACTGGTCAGAATTGCAAAAAACGGCAAGGTCATTAAGGCCAAAATAGGCTGGGTCATGAAGGGGTTAAAAAGATGAGAGGCGTCTGTAATTTACATCATAGGTAGACCTCAACTATGGGAGACAAACTGAGAAAAAAAAATCCAGAAAATCACATTGTCTGTTTTTTTAACATTTTATTTGCATATTATGGTGGAAAACAGGGCTGCCACTAGAAATTTCGGGGCCCCATACTGGCAAAATTTTCGGGGCCCCCTTGAGACTCCGCCCAGGCTCCACCCCAGCCCCGCCTCCACGCTCCACCCCTCAAACTGTCCACAGTCCCACCGCTCTCTCTTGGAAAAACGCCACTTCTCACCAATCACACATTGAGGGTACGTGTCCACCTTCAGGATGGCCGGCGGTATCGTCGGAGCGGCAAACCCGCTCGGCGCTAAGCCCCGCCCCCTACTGTGACGCGATGATGCCGGATGTGTTCATTGCACACATCCGGGATCATCGCACCCCACACATAGGGCCCTGTGTTATAGCTTGCGGCGGCGCAGCTGCCGCAAGTAACACGGACATGCTGCGATCTTAAAAGACGTGCCGCAGGGCCGCCGATGCGTGTTACCACGCATAGTGGAGACGGGATTTCATAAAATCCCCTTCACTATGCTGGAACATCTGGACGCTGCGTGTTTGACGCTGTGGCCCCATGCAGTGTCAAACATGCAGCGTTTACTTAACGTGGACATGTACCCTAACAGTTCCCATCACCAGATCACACATATAGCCGGCAGCTTTTGTTTTGGCCAAAAGATTTTGTAAGCCGCCACCATAACACGGTAGACACTTTTGGCCGGGCACTACTCTGCTGTAACCTACTAAATATTTGTTAAAATATGCAAAACAATTTAGGTATATTTTTATTTATTTTTCAATTTTTAAAATGACCAATAATATCACATACAAAGAACAAATACCGCTACACCATGACCAGATGACATATTACCGCCACAGTGATCGAATAATATCACATACAAGGGACAAATACCGCAACACCATGTCCAGACCACATATTACCACCACATAGTGACTGAATACTACAATTCTGATCAGTAATAAAAAAAAGCACCATACTATACTATCACCATAAGTGCCATTATACACAGGAGATCTGTACTTAGTATGCAGTGTCTGTGTACAGATAATACAGTGATCACTAGTGAAATTATACACAGGAGCTCTGTATATAGTATACAGTGTATAGTGTCAGTGTATAGGTAACACTGACTTACCAGTGACATCTCTAGGTGAAGTCCTTCATCTTTCATCCAGCACAGACCGCCATCATGTCTTCCAGCCAGGACTCGTCTCTGCAGGAAATAACAGAGTTATCTCGAGCTCCGCTTGTAGAACGCATTACTTAATTTTTCCCAACTTCTACATTACACCACATGAAGAAAAAGAGGCGACATAGTGTCACTCTACACAGTAACAGGACCGCCCCCTCATTTAAAACAGTATACTCAAAAAATATAATAAACACATTACTGCAGTAATAATATCCCTAAATTAGTCCCTATGGTAATAATATTCCCCATCCTGGCCCCCGTGTGTCTCGTTCCAGGCATCAGCCATATGTTCTCCCATCCTGCCCTCATGAGTATCCTTTCTGCACCATATGATCTCCCCATCCTGATCCATTTGTCTCCATCATATCCATCCTGCCCCATGATCCGATTCCTGCACGATCTGTCTCCAATCCTGCCCCCATGTCTTTCATCATACCCCTTGTCCAGCATCTCTGCCCCCGTGTCCAGCATCTCTGCCCCCGTGTCCAGCATCTCTGCCCCCGTGTCCAGCATCTCTGCCCCCGTGTCCAGCATCTCTTCCCCCTGTGTCCAGCATCTCTGCCCCCTGTGTCCAGCATCTCTGCCCCCTGTGTCCAGCATCTCTGCCCCTGTGTCCAGCATACTGCCCGTGTCCAGCATAATGCCCCTGTGTTCAGCTTTCTGCCCCAGCGGGTCCAGCGTTCTGCCCCGGGCCCCAGCATGTCCAGCGTTCTGCCCCGGGCCCCACCCCCCTGGGATCGCCGCTCTAAAAAAAAACAAACAAAAAACGAGTTCTTACCTGGCCGTGCGCTCCTGCGGACCTCACTTCCTCCACGTAGGTGAAGGACGCGTCGCACTCGCCGGCGGCTGACAATGACGTCAGACGCCGGCGAAGTGCGACTGCGCACTGCAGCCGCTGAAGTCAGCTGCCAGCCCCCGACTGGCTGGCAGCGGCTGTTAACTATTGACGTGCGGGCGCGGGCCCGCACGTCAATAGTGTGCCGCAGCACCTGCAGGGGGGGCCCGGTGATCAGATTAGACGGGGCCCGATGCGGGCCCCCTCTGCTCACCGGGCCCCATACGCCAGTCATGGCTGTCATGCCCTGATGGCGGCCCTGGTGGAAAATAAGTATTTGGTCAGAAACAAACAATCAAGATTTCTGGCTCTCACAGACCTGTAACTTCTTCTTTAAGAGTCTCCTCTTTCCTCCACTCATTACCTGTAGTAATGGCACCTGTTTAAACTTGTTATCAGTATTAAAAGACACCTGTGCACACCCTCAAACAGTCTGACTCCAAACTCCACTATGGTGAAGACCAAAGAGCTGTCAAAGGACACCAGAAACAAAATTGTAGCCCTGCACCAGGCTGGGAAGACTGAATCTGCAATAGCCAACCAGCTTGGAGTGAAGAAATCAACAGTGGGAGCAATAATTAGAAAATGGAAGACATACAAGACCACTGATAATCTCCCTCGATCTGGGGCTCCACGCAAAATCCCACCCCGTGGGGTCAGAATGATCACAAGAACGGTGAGCAAAAATCCCAGAACCACGCGGGGGGACCTAGTGAATGAACTGCAGAGAGCTGGGACCAATGTAACAAGGCCTACCATAAGTAACACACTACGCCACCATGGACTCAGATCCTGCAGTGCCAGACGTGTCCCACTGCTTAAGCCAGTACATGTCCGGGCCCGTCTGAAGTTTGCTAGAGAGCATTTGGATGATCCAGAGGAGTTTTGGGAGAATGTCCTATGGTCTGATGAAACCAAACTGGAACTGTTTGGTAGAAACACAACTTGTCGTGTTTGGAGGAAAAAGAATACTGAGTTGCATCCATCAAACACCATACCTACTGTAAAGCATGGTGGTGGAAACATCATGCTTTGGGGCTGTTTCTCTGCAAAGGGGCCAGGACGACTGATCCGGGTACATGAAAGAATGAATGGGGCCATGTATCGTGAGATTTTGAGTGCAAACCTCCTTCCATCAGCAAGGGCATTGAAGATGAAACGTGGCTGGGTCTTTCAACATGACAGTGATCCAAAGCACACCGCCAGGGCAATGAAGGAGTGGCTTCATAAGAAGCATTTCAAGGTCCTGGAGTGGCCTAGCCAGTCTCCAGATCTCAACCCTATAGAAAACCTTTGGAGGGAGTTGAAAGTCCGTGTTGCCAAGCGAAAAGCCAAAAACATCACTGCTCTAGAGGAGATCTGCATGGAGGAATGGTCCAACATACCAACAACAGTGTGTGGCAACCTTGTGAAGACTTACAGAAAACGTTTGACCTCTGTCATTGCCAACAAAGGATATATTACAAAGTATTGAGATGAAATTTTGTTTCTGACCAAATACTTATTTTCCACCATAATATGCAAATAAAATGTTAAAAAAACAGACAACGTGATTTTCTGGATTTTTTTTTCTCAGTTTGTCTCCCATAGTTGAGGTCTACCTATGATGTAAATTACAGACGCCTCTCATCTTTTTAAGTGGTGGAACTTGCACTATTGCTGAATGACTAAATACTTTTTTGCCCCACTGTATATATATATATATATATATATATATATATATATATATATATATATATATATATATATATATATATATATATACATATATATATATATGCAGGTTGGGCCATTTTATATGTATACACCTAAATAAAATGGGAATGGTTGGTGATATCAACGTCCTGTTTGTGGCACATTAGTATATGAGAGGGGAAAAAATTTTCAAGATGGGTGGTGACCATGCCGACCATTTTGAAGTCAGCCATTTTGAATCCAACTTTATTTTTTCCAATGGGAAGAGAATCATGTGACACATCAAACTTGTTGAGAATTTCACAAGAAAAACAATGTGTATGCTTTTTTTTAACGTAACTTAATTCTTTCATGAGTTATTTACAAGTTTATGACCACTTATAAAATGTGTTCAAAGTGCTGGCCATTGTTTTGGATTGTCAATGCAACCCTCTTCTTCCACTCTTGACACACCACTGATAGCAACACTGCAGAAGAAATGCTAGCACAGGCTTCCAGTATCGATTGTTTCAGATGCTGCACATCTCGTATTTTCACAGCATAGACAATTGCCTTCAGATGACCCCAAAGATAAAAGTCTAAGGGGGTCAGATCGGGAGACCTTTGTGGCCATTCAACTGGCCCAGGACGACCAATCCACTTTCCAGGAAACTGTTCATGTAGGAATGCTCAGACCTGACACCCATAATGTTGTGGTGTACCATCTTGCACCAGAGAATCTTATTTCTCATAGTCTGGGAGTCCTTCATGTGCGTTTTAGCAAACTCTATGCAGGCTTTCAAATGTTTTGCACTGAGGGGAGGCTTCCGTTGGGTCACTCTGCAATAAAGGCCCGACTGGTGGAGGGCTGCAGTGATAGTTGACTTTGTGGAACTTTCTCCCATCTCCCTACTGCATCTCTGGAGCACAACCACAGTGATCTTTGGGTTCTTCTTTACCTCTCTCACCAAGGCTCTTCTCCCACGATTGCTCAGTTTGGCTGGACGGCCAGGTCTAGGAAGACTTCTGGTGGTCCCAAACTTCTTTTATTTAAGGATTTTTCCATTTAAGGATTATGGAGGCCACTGTGCTCTTAGGAGCTTTGAGTACTGCAGAAATTCTTTTGTAACCTTGGTCAGATCTGTGACTTGCCACAATTCTATCTCTGAGCTCCTTGGCCAGTTCCTTTGACCTCATGATTCTCATTTGGTCTCACAAATTGAGTCGTATCAGTTTATTTAAACACAGCTCTTCTCCAATGAAGGAGTAGAATCATCTCAAGGATCACAAGGAAATGGACAGCATCTGACTTAAAGGGGTTGTCCACTACTTTCAATTATGCCCCCTATGTATCCCCCCGGGGCCCCTGATGAATTGTGTAAATACCTTCCTTATCCGTTTTCGCCTGTGAGCAGCGCTATGCTGGTGGCTGAGTCCGGGTCACGTGACCCCCAGGCTTCAGCCGCCGCTCATTTCCGCCGACGTCACGTCAATTTCCAGACTCTGGAAATTGACGTGACGTCAGCAGCAGGCGTGTCCCAGCCGCACAGTCAGAGCAGTCACTCATCAAGAGTGACTGGGCTGTGGGCGGGGCTGGGGGGCTGCAGGCCTGTGCTGGGGGCGGGCAGGGATGATTGTCCCGGTGCGATGTCTGCGCGCCGGTGCGGGGACTCTGTGTGCCGGCGTCGGTATGTGCGTGCCGGCGCCGGTGCGGGGGCTCTGTGTACCGGCGCCGGTATGTGCGTGCCGGTGCGGGGGCTCTGTGTGCCGGCGCCGGTATGTGCGTGCCGGCGCGGGGGCTCTGTGTGCCGGCGCCGGTATGTGCGTGCCGGTGCGGGGGCTTTGTGTGCCGGCGCCGATATGTGCGTGCCAGTGCGGGGGCTCTGTGTACCGGCGCCGGTATGTGCGTGCCGGCGCCGGTGCGGGGGCTCTGTGTGCCGGCGCCGGTATGTGCTGGGTCTGCTGGGGGGGGTCTTTGGGGTGTGTGTGTGTCTCTCTCTCTGTGTGCAGGCATTGTCCGATGGGACTACAAGTCCCATCGGGCTCTGCCTGCTACACTAACAGTGAGTGACACATTAGCCAATGATGGGACAGTAGTACTCCCATCATCCGGTTAATGTGTTGAATGTAAAAAAAAACAACACACATATACAGTACATACACACATACAGAACATGCGCCATGCGACGACATGCACCATGCGACAACATGCGTCATGCGACGACATGCAGCATGCGACAACATGCGCCATGCGACGATATGCGCCATGTGACGACATGCAGCATGCGCCATGCGACGACATGCGCCATGCGACGACATGCGCCATGCGACGACATGCAGCATGCGACGACATGCAGCATGCGACGACATGCAGCATGTGACGACATGCGGCATGCGATGACATGCAGCATACGACAACATGCGCCATGCGACGACATGCAGCATGCGACGACATGCGCCATGTGACATCATGCGACATGCCGCATACAGTACATACATACAGTACATACATACAACATACTGTACATACAGTACATGTAACATAGAGTACATACATACCATCACTTGTCACTTTGATCCCCGAAGCCAGTGTCATCTGTAAAAAATATTAAAATAATAAACAAACAATATACTCCCTGATCCGCAGAAATCCAGTTAAAACGAGTGTCCCACGACGATCTCCAGTGGAGACCAGGAGCATCAGCTGATGCAACCACTCTCCAGGGGCTCCAGGAACACAATGAGGGGAGGAAGGTATCCTTCCACAATGTATTCCCCACAATGTATTCCTACGCCCCTGTGAGAAAATAGTCCCTAGTCTCACTTTATGGCATTGCTGTATGAGACATTTTCCCATGCAGCAATTGCCATAAAGTAAGACTTTGAACTCAGGTAACCTCAGTGATGCACTACAGGAGCCATTGTCTCCTGTCAGTGTGTCACTGAAGGTCCTATAGAGCAGTGACATCACCCGATGCCACTGTTCTATAGGGGAGATCGTCGTGGGACACTCGTTATTAATTGGACTACGGCGGACAGGTAGTATACGGTTTATTATTTAACGTTTTTTGCAGGCGCTGAAGTATGGTAAGTATGGTTAAATGAAAAATATTAAAATACTTTTTACTAATGTGTGCGTGTTTTATTAACCCTTTATTAGTATTGGATTAATAACGAATAGGCGTCTTATTGACGCCTCTCCGTTATTAACCCGGCTTAATGTCACCTTACAATAGCAAGGTGACATTAACCCCTTATTACCCCATATCCCACCGCTACACGGGAGTAGGAAGAGAGGGGCTAAGTGCCGAAATTGGCGCATCTTACAGATGCGCCATTTCTGGGGGGCTGCGGACTGGTATTTGTAGCCGGGGGGGCCCAATATCCATGGCCCCTCTCTAGGCTATGAATATCAGCCCGCAGCTGTCTGCATAGCCTTTCTGGCTATAAAATATAGGGGGACCCCACGTCATTTTTTTGGGGGGGTCCCCCTATTTTAATAGCTAGTAAAGGCTACGCAGACAGCTGCGGGCTGATATTCATAGCAGGCCAGAAATATTGGCCCCCAGCCGTTGGCTTTCCCCCTCTGGCGCAGAAAATTGCGCAGGAGCCCACGCCGTTTTTTTCAGTTTTTTTATTAAATTAAACGCTCATTAAGGCCTGTTTCACACTTGCGTCGGTACGGGTCCATCGCTATGCGTCATTTTCCGTTTATTTACTTATTTCCAAAAACGGCATTAAAACCGCGCATAAACCGCACCAAAAAAGGCATCAAAACTGCACCAAAAACTGCATCAAAACTGCACCAAAAACTGCATCAAAACCTGGTGCAGTTTTGCAGTTTTGGTGCAGTTTGCAGTTTTGGTGTGGTTTTGATGCAGTTTTTGGTGCGGTTTTGATGCAGTTCTTGGTGCTGTTTTGATGCAGTTCTTGGTGTGGTTTTGGTGCGGTTTTGATGCAGTTTTTGGTGCGGTTTTGATGCGTTTTTTTCAGTTTTGATGCGTTTTTATGCAGTTTTTTGCACGGTTTTGATGCATTTTTTAATTCGCTTTTGTTGCGGTTTTTGCGCGGTTTTTAGGCATTTTGGTGTGTTTTTGAAAGGTAAATAAAGATTTATTATTGAACAAAAAAAAAAAGATTTGTGATGTCATTATTGTCCAACCTCCTCTTTTACATTTGTCCAACCCACACTCCATTAAACACCCAGATAGACAGATAGATGATAGATGAAATGGATAGACAGATCTACATATAGATAGATCTATAGATGCATACATCTATCTATTCATATATCTATCTGTAGATGTGTCTGGATAGATATATCTAATGATAGATGTATGGATAGCGTAGGGTGTGTGTCCACTGTCCGGATTACATCCGAATGAGCTGCACAGCCCCGCACACATCCGAACAGCCCACAGACCCCGCACACACCTGAACAGTCCCGCACAGCGCCGCACACATCCGAACAGCCCGCAGACCCCGCCCGCCCACACCTAGACGCACACCGTTACCGCCCACACACTTCCATCCTCCCGAGCTGCAGCGTTTCTCGGACCCACATCCGCAGCAAAACTGCAGATCTTTTTTACATCTGCGGTTTTGCTGCGGATGTGCCCAACTCAATGAAAGTCTAAAGGTGCAGAAACGCTGCAGTTCCGCACAAAAGAAGTGACATGCTGCGAGAAAAAAAAGCTGCGTTTTGGTGCGGCTTTTTCCGCAGCATGTGCACAACAAGTCTGCAGCTCCCATAGACTTACATTGGTTGTGCACTACACTGCGGATTTGATGCAATTCAGTGCGGCAAAAAACCCTGCGGATCTGCAGTCAAATCCGCAACATGTGCACACAGCCTTAGCATTTAGGGAACCTAGCAAAAAAGCCAAGCAAAAAAACAAGTGTGGGATTGCACTTTTTTTGCCATTTCATTGCACTTTGAATTTTTTTCACATTTTCTGTTACACGACATGGTAAAACCAATGATGTCGTTCAAAAGTAGAACTTGTCCCGCAAAAGATAAGCCCTCACATGGCCATATAGATGGAAAAATTATGGCTCTGGAAAGAAGGGGAGCGATAAACGAAAACAAAAAAGCTCCAGGGGTGAAGGGGTTTAGAAACATGGATATGGACATATCTATGGAAATAGACATAGATCTATCTATCTATCTATCTATCTATCTATCTATCTATCTATCTATCTATCTATCTATCTATCTATCCAGGGCCGTTACATGATTCTATGGGGCTGGGCTGCATTACATTCTATGGGGGCTGTGCTGTATTACATTCTATGGGGCTGTGCTGTATTACATTCTATGGGGGCTGGCTGCATTACATTCTATGGGGGCTGTGCTGCATTACATTCTATGGGGCTGTGCTGTATTACATTCTATGGGGCTGTGCTGTATTACATTCTATGGGGGATGTGCTGTATTACATTCTATGGGGCTGTGCTGTATTACATTCTATGGGGCTGTGCTGTGTTACATTCTATGGGGCAGTGCTGCGTTACATTCTATGGGGCTGTACTGTATTACATTCTATGGGGACTGTGTTGTATTACATTCTATGGGGGCTGTGTTGCATTACATTCTATGGGGCTGTGCTGTATTACATTCTATGGGGCTGTGCTGTATTACATTCTATGGGGCTGTGCTGTATTACATTCTATGGGGCTGTGCTGCATTACATTCTATGGGGCTGTGCTGCATTACATTCTATGGGGCTGTGCTGCATTACATTCTATGGGGCTGTGCTGTATTACATTCTACGGGGCTGTGCTGTATTACATTCTATGGGGCAGTGCTGCATTACATTCTATGGGGGCTGTGCTGTATTACATTCTATGGGAACTGTGTTGTATTACATTCTATGGGGCTGTGCTGCATTACATTCTATGGGGCTGTGCTGTATTACATTCTACGGGGCTGTGCTGTATTACATTCTATGGGGCAGTGCTGCATTACATTCTATGGGGCTGTGCTGTATTACATTCTATGGGGCTGTGCTGTCTTACATTCTATGGGGCTTTGCTGTAATACATTCTATGGGGCAGTGCTGCATTACATTCTATGGGGCTGTGCTGTATTACATTCTATGGGGCAGTGCTGCATTGCATTCTGTGGGGCTGTGCTGCATTACATTCTATGGGGGCTGTGCTGTATTACATTCTATGGGGCTGTGCTGTATTACATTCTATGGGGCTGTGCTGTATTACATTCTATGGGGACTGGCTGCATTATGTTCTATGGGGGCTGGCTGTATTACATTCTATGGGGACTGGCTGCATTATGTTCTATGGGGGCTGGCTGCATTACATTCTATGGGGCTATGCTGTATTACATTCTATGGGGGCTGGCTGTATTACATTCTATGGGGACTGGCTGCATTACATTCTATGGGAGCTGTGCTGCATTACATTCTATGGGGACTGGCTGCATTACATTCTATGGGGGCTGTGCTGTATTACATTCTATGGGGGCTGTGCTGTATTACATTCTATGGGGCAGTGCTGTATTATAGTCTATGGGGGCTGTGCTGTATTACATTCTATGGGGACTGAGCTGTAATGCTGGATACAGCTGTAATTATATGTTATATAGTCATGTTACACTCCCCTCACTTCCTGTAACCTACAAGTGTACAAAGATATTATACAGTCACCAGGCGACAAGTGGGCCTGTGTGACTTCAAAATGCCAGGGCTGAATTCCCAGTTCGGCCCTGTATCTATCCCTCTATCTGTGTGTAATGGAGTGTGGGTTGGACAAATGTAAAAGAGGAGGTTGGACAGAAATAACATCACAAATCTTTTTGTGGATAGAGGGGGGAGAGGAGGGAGGGGTTTGGGTGTGTTTTGGAGTGGGTGTGCCAGGTGCAGTTACAGGCAGTGCAATGCATCATGGAACTTGTAGTATTAGAGCACAATAACTCAGGAGAAAGGAAGTTGTCGATTAACCCCATGAGAGCTGAATCCAGCACTAAAGATGTGCTGCTACAGCATGATAAAAGGTAATATTGCTAAAATAAACACAGTAGATGTTTTCAGTGGCACATAATAGCAAGATTTATGAAAAAAAAAAAAGGTTATAGTAGTGGACAACTTCTTTAAATATGAGTGTCTGAGCAAAAGGTCTGAACACTTATGACCATGTGATACTTCGGTTTTTCTTTTTTAATAAATTTGCAAAAATTTCTACATTTCTGTTTTTTTCCATTAAGATGGCGTGCAGAGTGTACATTAATGAGAAAAAAAAATAACTTTTTGAATTTACCAAATGGCTGCAATGAAAGAAAGAGTGAAAAATTGAAAAGGGTCTGAATACTTTCTGTACCCACTGTACATGGCAGGCTCCTGCAGTATGTCATGAAGAGGTTAACGTGCGTCACTCTCAATACTAGCCCTGTCACCATTGTATTCTCTTTAAGCACCTTTGAATGTTACACTGGCCCTAACGGATAGGGTTCACCGATATTTCCTACTAGGTCGCAAGTCCTAAATATGTGAGTGCCAAAACTGTAGAAAAAAAAGACATAGACCACACATCCAAAAATCATACATTGATTTAATTACGCTAGGCATAGATTTACAAAACTGAACATGAGGTTCTTAGTTTAACATTCTGATCAGACTTTATGAAGCCCACTACCATGTCACAGTGAACCTCTCAGTGGGTCCCTAAACTAAAAAGTGCAGCATGGTGTCACTGGCGTAGCTAGAGCTTTTGCCGCCCGGGGCTGTTTCCGAGTTTGGCGCCCCCCCCCATTGCCGTCACTCAACGCCGGGCACCGTCCCCTCAGCACTGTTTACCCATGAAATCCGGTGCCTGCGCTGTGTATCGCTGTTTGGTGCAGGCGCAGAGAGCTCTGGCCGTCTGACGTCACAGCCAGGCTTGCAGACTGCGCCTGTGCGGCCACCCACCTTGGTAATCCCAGCCCTGCAGTGTGTTATGCATTATGCAGAGTTCGGGGCTGGGATTCACAAGCAGGGCGGCCGCACAGGCGCAGTGTCCAGCATTGCCCCAGTGTGTCCAGCATTGCCCCCAGTGTCCAGCAATCTGCCCCAGTGTCCAGCATTGCCCCCAGTGTGTCCAGCAATCTGCCCCAGTGTCCAGCATTGCCCCCAGTGTGTCCAGCAATCTGCCCCAGTGGCCAGCATTGCCCCCAGTGTGTCCAGCAATCTGCCCCAGTGTCCAGCATTGCCCCCAGTGTGTCCAGCAATCTGCCCCAGTGTTCAGCATTGCCCCCAGTGTGTCCAGCAATCTGCCCCAGTGTCCAGCATTGCCCCCAGTGTGTCCAGCAATCTGCCCCAGTGTCCAGCATTGCCCCCAGTGTGTCCAGCAATCTGCCCCAGTGTCCAGCATTGCCCCCAGTGTGTCCAGCAATCTGCCCCAGTGTCCAGCATTGCCCCCAGTGTGTCCAGCATTGCCCCCAGTGTGTCCAGCAATCTCCCCCAGTGTCCAGCATTGCCCCCAGTGTGTCCAGCAATCTGCCCCAGTGTCCAGCATTGCCCCCAGTGTGTTCAGCAATCTGCCCCAGTGTTCAGCAATCTGCCCCAGTGTCCAGCATTGCCCCCGGTGTGTCCAGCAATCTGCCCCAGTGTCCAGCATTGCCCCCAGTGTGTCCAGCAATCTGCCCCAGTGTCCAGCATTGCCCCCAGTGTGTCCAGCAATCTGCCCCAGTGGCCAGCATTGCCCCCAGTGTGTCCAGCAATCTGCCCCAGTGTCCAGCATTGCCCCCAGTGTGTCCAGCAATCTGCCCCAGTGTCCAGCATTGCCCCCAGTGTGTCCAGCAATCTGCCCCAGTGTCCAGCATTGCCCCCAGTGTGTCCAGCAATCTCCCCCAGTGTCCAGCATTGCCCCCAGTGTGTCCAGCAATCTGCCCCAGTGTCCAGCATTGCCCCCAGTGTGTTCAGCAATCTGCCCCAGTGTCCAGCATTGCCCCCAGTGTTCAGCAATCTGCCCCAGTGTCCAGCATTGCCCCCGGTGTGTCCAGCAATCTGCCCCAGTGTCCAGCATTGCCCCCAGTGTGTCCAGCAATCTGCCCCAGTGTCCAGCATTGCCCCCAGTGTGTCCAGCAATCTGCCCCAGTGTCCAGCATTGCCCCCAGTGTGTCCAGCAATCTGCCCCAGTGTCCAGCATTGTCCCCAGTGTGTCCAGCAATCTGCCCCAGTGTCCAGCATTGCCCCCAGTGTGTCCAGCAATCTGCCCAAGTGTCCAGCATTGCCCCCAGTGTGTCCAGCATTGCCCCCAGTGTGTCCTGCAATCTGCCCCAGTGTGTCCAGCAATCTGCCCCAGTGTGCCCAGCAATCTGCCCCCAGTGTGTCTCCAGCAATCTGCCCCCAGTCTGTCTCCAGCAATCTGCCCCCAGTCTGTCTCCAGCAATCTGCCCCCAGTCTGTCTCCAGCAATCTGCCCCCAGTCTGTCTCCAGCAATCTGCCCCCAGTCTGTCTCCAGCAATCTGCCCCCAGTCTGTCTCCAGCAATCTGCCCCCAGTCTGTCTCCAGCAATCTGCCCCCAGTCTGTCTCCAGCAATCTGTCTGTCTGAGTCAGACATAAAGAAAAAAAAAAAAAGTAAAATCCTCACCTCTCCCGTTCCCAGCACAGGTCCCGTGCACTCAGCGTCTCTCTGACTCTGCAACGCTCAGGACAGAGAGGCTGAGCGGTCAGTGATGACGTCATCGCACCCTCTGCCCTGAGACGTCGCAGAGTCAGAGACGGTGAAGACGCTGCAGCTGCCGCAGGAACCAGGAGAGGTGAGTATTAAAGGGGGGCCCAATGCCAGCTGGTATGGCGGCCCTGGTTGTGGCGGTGGCGTCGGCGCCGCCCGAAGATTTAAAGGGCCCGCGTCTCAATTTTTTTTCTTTCTTCCTCCTCCTCCCTGGGTCGGAGCCGCCCCCGGCATTGTGCCGCCCGGGGCGGCCCGCCCCCCCCGCACCCCCCTTCCTACGCCACTGCATGGTGTTCAAACCATCATCGCAGCGACGATATATCACCATGGTGGGCGACCTGGTGCCTGACAGCACCCATGCTGCGAGGCTGAGTCCCCATGACTTCAGGGCACAACACCCCACAAGCACAACACCACAGCAACAATGACCGCCACACTGCACAAACACCAGTGATTAACCCCTTTCTGACATATGACGTACTATTCCGTCGAGGTGGTATGGGCCCGTATGACCACCGATGGGATAGTACGTCATCACTGATCAGCCGCCCTCACGCAGGGAGCGCAACCAATCAGGGCCGGGTGTCAGCTGACTATCTCAGCTGACATCCGGCACTATGTTCCAGGAGCGGTCACGGACCTCTCTTGGCACATTAACCCCCAGCACACTGCGAGCAAAGATGATCGCAGCGTTCCGGCGGCACAGGGAAGCAGCGCACAGGGAGGGGGCTCCCTGCGTGCTTCCCTGAGACCCTCGGAGCAACGCAATGTGATCGTGTTGCTCCAAGGGTCTCCTACCTCCTCCCTGCAGGCCCGGATCCAAAATGGTTACTTGGGGCCTTCCGGGTCCTGCAGGGAGGTGGCTTGCAAGCGCCTGCTCAGAGCAGGCGCCTGCAAGCCTCCTGCAGTGCCTGTGTGATCGCTGATCTGACACAGTGCACTGCAAAGTGTCAGATCTGCAATCTGACACTATAGCATAATGCCCCCCCTGGGGCAATGTAAAAAAGTATAATAATATATATATTTACATGTGTAAAAAAATATTCCCTAAATAAGTAAAAAAATATATATGTATTGTTCCGATAAATACATTTATTTATCTAAATTAAAAAAAAGAAAGTACACATATTTAGTATCGCCGCGTCCGTAACGACCTGACCTATAAAACTGTCCCAGTAGTTAACCGCTTCAGTGAACACCGATAAAAAAAACCCGACGCTTTATTATCATACCGCCAAACTAAAAGTGGAATAATACGCGACCAAAAAGACAGATATAAATAACCATGGTACCGCTGAAAACGTCATCTTGTCCCACAAAAAACGAGCCACCACACAGCATCATCAACGAAAAAAATAAAAAAGTTATAGTCCTCAGAATAAAGCGATGCAAAAATAATTATTTTTTGTATAAAATAGTTTTTATCATATAAAAGCGCCAAAACATAAAAAATTATATAAAGTATCGCTGTAATCGTACCGACCCGAAGAATAAAACTGCTTTATTAATTTTACCAAACGTGGAACGGTATAAATGCCTCCCCAAAAGAAATTCATGAATAGCTCGTTTTATCGGTTGTCCATGACAGCACTACGGAGAGAGGGGATCCGCCCTTCAGGAACAGGAAACCTACAGATACATAAGGGCGGCACCTCTCCCACGCATCAGTTGGTTTCCTGTTCCTGGAGGACAGGATTCCCTGCAGATATGACTTCGTTCACCTATCAATACCCAGGCCGGCTGTCCGACCCAGGTAGCGAGGGGGTCTCCTACCTCGGGCAGTGCGGGTCCCTGGAAGCGCCACGGTGGGTCCGGGTAGGGCTCCACGACAGTGAGCGGTGCAGTGTGGAGCGACGTCCGGAGGAGGTCCATCCCCAGTGGTCAGCGAGGTGAGTATGTCCCCCCCCCGGGGTCCGCTCACCCCCCTGGGCCTCGGTCTTCCCCACTCTGATCCCCGTTGGTGCGGTGCGGCGTCCCGTGTGCTCCTTTCGATTCGGGACCGGAGCTGGGGGTCGGACGCCGGCCTCTGCCGCGGTCACCACTGGGCTGCGGCCGCGGAAGCGGCGGTAGTGTAGCGGGGGGCGGCTGGGTGGTCCGGCGGCACCGTTCCCCGGCTTCCGGGCGCGTTCCTGAGCGCTCTGCCCGAAACCGGAAGTGACGTGCAGGGGGCGAGGCCAGGACCGGAAGTCAAAAACCGGCCGTTTTTTTTCTAAAAACGCCGCTGTCCTGCATGCGGTTTGGGGGGCGTTTGGGTGCAGGGGGGGGGGGGTGGAGCAGTGACCTGCAAGTCGGGGGGGTGGATTTGGCCACACACCTGCACTGATTCCGGATCCGGGGGAAGGGCTATTTATAGCCAAACAGAATGCTGCAGCACTGCTTGTGAGCCCATCTGCAGCTATGGATGAGCCGGAAGCTGCCGTCGGTCTGCTGGAGCAGGAGCAGGACAGATCCTCGGAGAAGTCCCATGCGAACCCCCAGCTGAAGACCCGCGGACGCAGTAACCAGACCAGCCGCAGATCTAAACAGAAGGATCTGGACCGACCCCCCCAGTAATCCGGTACCTACTGCTACTGCCTGGGTAAGAGATCTTCGTGAATGTACCCTGATGCAGTCTTTTCCTATGTTTATTTCCGTAGGGGAAAAAAGCGCTGATAAATCAAAAAACAAGGAGTGCGCGCTATGCGCTTGCCCTTTGCCAGACGCCTACCCTAAGAGACTTTGTCAGTTGTGTGTACGGCAGACGGTAGGAAATAAATTGATGGGAACACTGATAGCGGTAGCGCCAGATAAATTACATAGCCTTTTTCTCCGCTCCCATAGGTGGCGGAAGAGTCTCCTGATTTCACATCAAGCCTTAGGGAGATTATCAGGAAGGAGGTGAAGGATTCCCTGAAATCCCTGTCCCGGGGGGAGTCTTCCAAAAGAAGAAGGGAGCCTAGCGCCTCAGATTCGGATTCGTTCGCTGGCCCTAGTAGGGAGAATGAGTCAGACGCCTCTGTCTCCTCAGCGTCCTCTTCGGAAGAGGAGTCTAACCGGTTCTGTTTCCCATTGGACCAAATGGACAAACTTATTAAACTAGATGGCAGCCCGATTCTAAAGAATCGGGAGTCTAGAATCCATATATACTTTATTTATTCAAATGTAAGAATAATACAATTAATAAATAATAGTAAGAAAGAACAAAAAATGGCTGCACTCACCAGCTCTTGACAATTCTTGTTATTTAAGGTACAGTTACACAGGATCCATGAACATGCTTATGAGGAGAGGGATGAAAGACATCAGACAACAACTTTGCGTGTTGTGGCAAATGCCACAACAACGGTTCTTTGCTTAAGAACAATAATGTAAATAATAAATAATATGTATCAATAACTATGTATATTGGTATGTTCTATGACATTTTAAAATATTTCATTATTATGTGGAAGGGCTCTTAGTACCCATACTGGCGCATACTTGTGTGCCCATGAGGTATTTTCACAGTAATTTTACATCTGATGGGTTGGTATGAAACGTTTTTAATCATCTCTTGGGCTTAGCTAAGCCTTCATTTTAAATAATTCTAATAGGTACAACAGAAATAAAAGCCTTTTTGTGTACCCAAATTTTTTGTGTTTATTTTTACAGAAGTGTAAAATTTAAGAAATCAACGTTCATAGTACACCGATGGGCTAATATAAACATGCCCATCAACCACGTCACGGTAGCCTTTGAACTGATGGGTCCTAACTAACTGATTCCTATTTCTTAATACTCAGACCTCTTTCACATCTGCATGTTTCTGATATTTGCAGAAGTAATGTTAAAAACAATACAACTTCCACACTTGGCACCAAAGAACTGACCTACAACACACTTTCAGCAAGTGCCATGCAATGTAGATGAAGCTTGGAGTTAACTTGCAGTAAATGCGGCAAACGCGGCTTCGGCAATTGCATTAAATGCAGCCACAACAAAAACACTGGTAAGTGGAGATTTTGTGGCAAAAACTGCAGAAACCACATGTGCCACACCTGCCGCAAGTGAAGTACAAATTCCGTATACATTGCATGCAACTTACAGCAAGAGTGGCGTGGGTCAGCCCTTAGGCAGGAAGTGCAGAAATAGCCTTTTTTCCACCATAAATTCTCCAAATAGCAGAAAAATGTTGATGTGAAAGCAAAATCTCTATTCTTTCCCTATCTATCTAAATATGTACCTATCTATTTCTATGTACAGAACACACCTGGGGATAGAGATGTGTGTGAACAGCCATCCTACCCGTCTCTTACCTGTTCACAAAAACCTCACCCTTTTTAAAAACAAAATGAAATCTCTCAGCAGCTATACTGCTGGAGCTTCAAATACAGGTTCCTATCACCAAATGCAGGCATTTGGATGATACACATCTTACATCTTGTACTTAATATGTGTTCTACTTACCTATAAAAATATGTATTGATATATCATATTTCTAAATTTATGTAGATATGATATAGAGTTATTAACCCTATATGCTAATGAGTACATATGTTATATACGTATTTCCTACATAAGTACTTAAAATCTATATGTCTATGGCTACACTAATTTTTTTTTGGTTTTTGTTTTTTTTCCTTATCTCTATATATAGAATTTACCTATTGCTGTCTATGTTATTAGAAAAACTGAATAATGAAAAAAAAGAAAAGTAACTTTAAACTAAAATATTTTTGTACACAATATTACGTGTGAAGACTTTAGTACTATCAGCCAATAATTGTCCTTGAAGTGGTGTATTAACCACTTTAACTCTCACATTGCAACATTGCTTCACCCTGGAAAAAGCAACATACAATTGACCATGGGCAAAAGCAGGTTCTGCTAGATAAATGCCAACTCGATGGAGGGTCTGGCCTTGAGATTTATTTATGGTCATTGCAAATGCGGGCTTGATGGGAAATTGTCTCCGTCTTAATTTAAAAGGTAATCCAGTCTCTGATGGACACAAATCAATTCGTGGAATGAATACCACATTTCCTGCTGCTGACCCACTAATTACTTTAGCCAGTATGATATTGGCATGTAAGGCAGTGACAATGAGCCGCGTACCATTGCAGAGACCTTTGTTCGTGTTCAGATTACGTAATAACATGACAATGGTGCCAATTTTAAGTTTCAGCCGATGTGAAGGCATTCCAGTTGGTGTTAGTGAATTCAAAAACTCAAGTGGGTATTGATCGAGGTCATCAGCTTCATCAGGATCGATGGAATCATCACTGATATATTCAGTATAGTCACCTATCAATAAATCCATGACTTGGGAATTGACTTTCTCAACGTCCTCATTTTTTGGACATAAAATTGCATGAGATGCAGCTGTATTTATGCTTTCGGTGTCATTCACATCAATACAAAGATGATCTCCAAAAATTTCAATTATTAAACAGCCAGTGCATACCATGTCTGGAGGAATTTCAATTACATCATCTCCAAGATTATGTTCATTAGATAGTTCACCATTTCCCAGTTGAAGCAACCAACTGCTGTAGTGAGGATCAATGGAGCGCATGTTGTTAATAAGTGGCAGGCGAGTAAAATGTTGCCAGTGTTGTGAATATTTTATACAGCTCTCTACAACATCAGTTCTTGTCCCATGAGGGATGACAGGAAGACATTGTCTAAAGTCGCCTCCAAAAACAATCACTTTACCTCCAAACGGTGTTTTTTCTTTGTGAGCTACATTTGTTGTCATGACATCACGTAAAACTCTATCAATGACATGCAATGCATATTTGGATAGCATTGTGCACTCATCAATAATAAAAAGTTTAGTGCTGTGCAAATCTTTTGCTGCATCGGTATCATTCTTAATCCTGGAAACAGATGTTTCATTCACAGGAATTGGAATCCCATAAAGAGAATGAATGGTTCGTCCACCTTGTAGCAAGTTGGCGGCAATTCCAGTAGTGGCAGCAGGTGACACAATGTCTCCTTGTCCTCTTAGCTGATGTAGGAGTAGATGATATAGGTACGTTTTTCCGCTGCCACCAGGACCATCAAGGAAAAAACACTTTGCTGTAGAATTAGTGTCTTCTAAAGCTTGAGTGATAGCATCAAAAGCAAAAAGTTGGTCCTCATTTAGAGTAGCTTTCATTTCAGCAGCTGCTGATAACTCATAATCTTTATCATACTGTGGGAGGAGGTGTTGTTTCTTGACTGGATGTGGCAAATTAAAATCAGTATAAGTTTTGCCATGAGCTTTAAGAACATGTTGGACATCTGTCATAGCATAGCCTTCACAATTGACACACTCCAGAGTGTCGGAGTGGTATGCATGGCAGTAGTCTTCTACAAAGTGTTCCTTAAATTCATCCCATAAGTCCCGAGGTTTAGCTGGAGGACCAAAAATACAAATGTAGGCAAACATGTCACGTAGCTGTGCTGGCATGTTGAGAATACTGGCATCAAGTAATGTATTTCTCCACAGCCTATCATCAAATAGTAAGCCAAGAGCTAATGCCGCATCTTTAAAGGTTTCATGTGTGACTCCGTGTACAGTTTTTATGCTGTCAAAACTGGTTGCACCTTTCACATGTAACAATAACAATCTTAAATAGTAGCGTTCTTGGTCTTTCACACTGACAGTATACATTCGTCCAATCACAGAACCAACTGCTCGCTTTCTAACTTCCCAAGAACCTTCTTTCCAAACATAGTTTTCGGGAATTTCACGGTATAAATAAATATGAACATGATGGTCGTTCTGATTAAGCTTGAAGTAGGCCATAAGTGTAGAATTTTGATGGAGCTTTTGTTTGATGTTTCCAATAGAGTCATCCTCATGAAAATAGAGTGGCTGAGAATGCGGTAGATGTACAGCAAGGCGAATGATGCTATGAGATTGTTTATGCATTGGATATGAGAATATTCGCCAAGCTGCCTCTGGTGCACTGACATATCTTGAATCCATGAATTGGTGTGTTTCATCATGTTGGATGTTAGTCTGGCAGATTTCAAGATTGGCTTTATCATGTCCTTTGTAGACGTATTTAAATAAATATTTCACAGCCTGAATGGAACCACAAACTTCGACATTTATATGACACTTGTATTTTAATAGCAGGAACGGATTATATGGAACCACCCACGAATTGTCAATCATGTTAGAATGGTGTTGAAAAGATGGGCCAAAGTGTCTGCGATAAGTAGGATAGGCGTCCTTAGCTATGATGGTTCTTGGTTGCAAATCTTTAGGGAAACCTTTTGTACACTTCCCCAGATCCATACAGGGAGAATTTGGGTTGTGTTCTCCACACGGACCATGAATTATATGTTGGAGAACAATTTTATGGAGGTGAGGGTAGTGGGTAGGATTGGGAATTTCAGCCCACACTGTATTGTCTATGTCCTCCTCAGTCCTTAATTTGGAGTTGCTGTCCATAATAATCAAAATGTGAGCGTGTGGAAGGCCACGTTTTTGAAATTCAATTACATGAACCATAGCGCAAACTTTCCCAAATAATCCGTTGTTAATGTCTTTTAAGAGTGCTTCCAGTTTTATTTTGAAAACACGTGCCACCAAATCAGGTCTATGTTCCACACGCTGCCAAGGTTCCAAATTCTCAGTAATCTCATTCCATTTCGGATTACAGGTCATGGTGATGAATAGATCAGGACGACCATATTTAGTCACAATAGCCATGGCATCCTGGTACCGCTGCTGCATATTCCTGGGACTGCCTTCAAACGAAGATGGTAAATTTACCGTTTTTCCAATGGGGATGCCCTTCTCAATGGATTTTGTCTGGAGATGTTCCTGGAGTACACAATAATCCTCTACTTTCAAATCCTTTTGGTGTTGACGGATATAATTTAGGCGATTTGCCTCGATTTTCACATAAGCATCCACTAAGTACTGCTGAGTGAGTTTGCCACCATTCAGGAGTGGATTAAACTGATTACGGACAGACAGCACATAGCAGTAATATTGCAGTTGTGTAACTCTGCGTGGACTTTGCCCTTGTTGCTTGAGGCCATCATGCCAGCCCTGGTCTCCGTAAGGGAAAAATAAAGGATAGAGTAAAGCATCTAAATTACTGTGTAGAATGCTGACCTGTTGTGTTCTTGGCGCCAAAGGATTTTTGGGGTCCGGTTGTAAATGTATTAAAATATCACGATTAAATGGTGGCTCTACATTGTCATTTTCAAATACGACAGCAACTTTATTGACAGTTGGATTATTATATCGGCGAGGGTCTTGATTCCGATCTTGTTTAAGGGCCATGATGATATTTGGCATAAGAGTGCCATTAGCTTCAGCTTTAAGATGTTCTTCATGTTCCACATCTCGTAACATTTTGTAGGCAGCAACAAAGGGATTCACATTGTCTAACTGAAGAGCAATTATACTCATCAAAGTGGGATGACATTTTTGATTTTGTTCACAGTTTAAACGTTCATTCGTGGTAGCGGTATCCAAAATATACAGTTGGGCATAAGCTGGAACTTGATCATGACTGGGATGTAGGGTTCCAGTACGATGATATATTTGTCCATGTATACGGAAACAGTAAGGGCCATGTCCAGGTGGAGGGGATATATTGGCACCCATGGAGGCGAAAGCAAATGAGCTGTTAATAATACGAATATTTTCCATGAGATTCTTACTGAACTCACTCTCCCCTGTCAGCAATCGTTTAAAGACCTCGGGATATTGGGGTATAGGTATATGCACTTTACTCTTGTGACAACACAGAGTAAAATTTTTATCTGCTGGTATCTCAGCATTAAAATGTAATGCTTGACAATGTTCACATAAATAGTTCATAGGACCACAGGAGTGTTCTACTATGGTACTGTCATCATTAGTAAAACCTGTAGGATGTTGAGGTACAGGTTGTGGTAACGGAGCATTGGAATGTTTCTTTAAGCCAACATATATAAAACGTGGACCTGGTAGAGGATCTTCACTGTCCACAGATTCAATCACTGAGTTGGAAGGTGTATCGTGGTCAGGGTTTATTAATATGGAGGTGCAAGCGGTTTTTTTGCGCCGTTCACGGCGTGCACCAGCTGCATTTGGTAATGGTTTGTTTGTTGCCTTAGAAGAGTCAGGTGTGAAGCATGTCTTATAAGCAGACTTAACGGTGTGCAGGCGACGGCGTTTATCATTTGGAGTGTAAGTAGGACAGTGTTTACGCTTACGTGCAGATTTACCAACGGTTAAAGGAGCTTCAGGCTGCACACATTCTATGAATGGAGACAAAGAAGCTGTATTGTGGGCAGAATCTATAACTGAGGACGTGGAAATATTATGTTTGCAACGTTGAGAGCGTGCAGCAGCAGCTTTATTACTTAATCGATTAGTTTTGTCCTCAAAAGACTCATTAGTAATGCGTTTATTGCAAGCAGCATTAACAGTGTCCAGGCGCTTGTGTCTGTCCTCTGTAGTCTCGTTAGCACGCTGTATGCGCTTACGTGCGGCATCGGCGGCTTTTCGCTCTGCGTCATTGGTATACTTATTATCAGACCTGATGTTACGTGCGCCATCAGCAGCTTTGGGCTCTGTGTCATTAGTATACTTAACACTGTCCAGGCGCTTGCATCTATCCTCTGTACTCTTGTTAGCACGCTGTTTGCGCTTACGTGCGGCATCGGTGTCTTTTCGCTGTGCGTCATTGGTATACTTATTATCAGACCTGATGTTACGTGCGCCATCAGCAGCTTTGGGCTCTGTGTCATTAGTATACTTAACAGTGTCCAGGCGCTTGCATCTATCCTCTGTACTCTTTTTAGCACGCTGTTTACGCTTACGTGCAGCATCAGAGGCTTTTCGCTCTGCGTCATTGGTATACTTATTATCAGACCTGATGTTACGTGCGCCATCAGCAGCTTTGGGCTCTGTGTCATTAGTATACTTAACAGTGTCCAGGCGCTTGCATCTCTCCTCTGTACTCTTGTTAGCACGCTGTTTGCGCTTACGTGCGGCATCGGCGGCTTTTCGCTCTGCATCATTACCATACTTTATATCAGACCTGATCTTACGTGCGCCATCAGCAGCTTTGGACTCTGTGTCATTAGTATACTTAACAGTATCCAGGCGCTTGCATCTATCCTCTGTACTCTTGTTAGCACGCTGTTTGCGCTTACGTGCGGCATCGGCGTCTTTTTGCTCTGCATTATTAGTATACTTTATATCAGACCTAATCTTACGTGCGCCATCAGCAGCTTTGGGCTGTGTGTCATTAGTATCCTTACTATTAGAGCTCATGTTGGCTAAGCTAAACAGCTTTAAACGTGGTGGTGGCAAACAACAGGTTAATAAGAGGCAGTGTCAGGTAGTAGGAAAATAGCCAGTTAATGATAGGCAATAGTTCTTTGCAGGAATGCAGATATTAATAAATAGGCAGTTTATATTGCAGAGAAATTGCTGGGCAATAATGGACAATGTCCTTATGTGGCAAACAATAGAGCAATATACCCAGTGTGGCAAAGAAGAGGTTAATAAACGGCAGTCTCTCAGTATAACAGTCAGTGAATAATAGGCAGTATATGGAGAAAACACCAAACAAAAGTTCAAAATTGGTGTGAAAATGTCACTGAACCACTTCACAACTAAATATATATAGTTTTGGTAAATGGTATTATCATTTTTTTGACGAAATTCGGCAGGAGCTTGAAGAGCGACGTCACTGGGACCGCCTCCATGCAGTACAAACTTGCTGTGAGGTAAAAATTCAAAAATCACACCAAAATGGCGGGCGGAGTGTGTCACAGTACGGCACGTTTCTGATTGGTCGCTCGCGGCAGGCGGCAACCAATCAGAAAAGTGCCGCGCACCACGAAGGCATATATCTTTGTCCACCCTGAGCAGGTGTAGGACGCTGGTGACGTCACTTATCTCCGGACATTATCTCCGGACAAAGCCACGGAAGTTGGCACAAATTGCCGGAAGTAGTATTCTAGGCAATTATATATTAGATTTTAATGTTATCAGTGTTTACCTTTGAACGTTTATATTGTATTGTCCTGTCACCAGCCATGTGTACGATTATCGGCCGAAAGCCTCTCTGGAACCAATAATCACCCCATGTAATGGTATCTTTATAAGTTAAAGATTCAGAATACTATGACTTTTATCATATCCTGAACAGTCAAGTTTTTTATGAACCGTTAAGGTTTTCTGGTTGAAGTAAAAAAAACTCTGAGTGTTTACAGTTTGAAACCATAAAATGTTGAAAAATTATGTCATTCTTGAGTATATCACTCAATGGTGCTCATAAACGTGTCAAATTTGATCTATAATATACTTTAATATACGTTACTTTAATCTTTAATATACTTAAGAACGGGGCCCCAGACATCACGCAGGGGGTCTGAAACACCGCACAGTGGTCCAAAATATCGCTGTGCTCTGCCTGGGGCCCCATATGCTGCCTGGGGCCCCTGTGCTCTGCCTGGGGCCCCATATGCTGCCTGGGGCCCCTGTGCTCTGCCTGGGGCCCCTGTGCTCTGCCTGGGGCCACTGTGCTCTGCCTGGGGCCCCATATGCTGCCTGGGGCCCCTGTGCTCTGCCTGGGGCCCCGTGTGCTGCCTGGGGCCCCTGTGCTCTGCCTGGGGCCCCATGTTCTGCCTGGGCCACTGTGCTCTAACTGGGGCCCCATATGCTGCCTGGGGCCCCTGTGCTCTGCCTGGGGCCACTGTGCTCTAACTGGGGCCCCATATGCTGCCTGGGGCCCCTGTGCTCTGCCTGGGGCCCCTGTGCTCTGCCTGGGGCCCCATATGCTGCCTGGGGCCCCTGTGCTCTGCCTGGGGCCCCTGTGCTCTGCCTGGGGCCCCTGTGCTCTGCCTGGGGCCCCATGTTCTGCCTGGGGCACACGGAGCCCCTGTGCTCTGCCTGGGGCCACTGTGCTCTGCCTGGGGCCCCATATGCTGCCTGGGGCCCCTGTGCTCTGCCTGGGACCACTGTGCTCTGCCTGGGGCCCCATATGCTGCCTGGGGCCCCTGTGCTCTGCCTGGGGCCACTGTGCTCTGCCTGGGGCCCCATATGCTGCCTGGGGCCCCTGTGCTATGCCTGGGGCCCCTGTGCTCTGCCTGGGGCCACTGTGCTCTGCCTGGGGCCCCATATGCTGCCTGGGGCCCCTGTGCTCTGCCTGGGGCCCCGTGTGCTGCCTGGGGCCCCTGTGCTCTGCCTGGGTCCCCGTGTGCTGCCTGGGGCCCCATGTTCTGCCTGGGTTACTGTGCTCTAACTGGGGCCCCATATGCTGCCTGGGGCCCCTGTGCTCTGCCTGGGGCCACTGTGCTCTAACTGGGGCCCCATATGCTGCCTGGGGCCCCTGTGCTCTGCCTGGGGCCACTGTGCTCTGCCTGGGGCCCCATATGCTGCCTGGGGCCCCTGTGCTCTGCCTGGGGCCCCATATGCTGCCTGGGGCCCCTGTGCTCTGCCTGGGGCCCCATATGCTGCCTGGGGCCCCTGTGCTCTGCCTGGGACCACTGTGCTCTGCCTGGGGCCCCAT
This sequence comes from Ranitomeya variabilis, assembly GCF_051348905.1. Classification (NCBI taxonomy): domain Eukaryota; kingdom Metazoa; phylum Chordata; class Amphibia; order Anura; family Dendrobatidae; genus Ranitomeya; species Ranitomeya variabilis. Next base: position 116,614,194 of record NC_135233.1, read on the forward strand.
ATGCTGCCTGGGGCCCCTGTGCTCTGCCTGGGGCCACTGTGCTCTGCCTGGGGCCCCATATGCTGCCTGGGGCCCCTGTGTTCTGCCTTGGGCCCCATATGCTGCCTGGGGCCACTGTGCTCTGCCTGGGTGTAGGACACTGGTGACGTCACTTATCTCCGGACATTAGCTCCGGACATTAGCTCCGGACATTAGCTCCGGACAAAGCCACGGAAGTTGGCACAAATTGCAGGAAGTAGTATTCTAGGCAATTAATCTCCGGACATTAGCTCCGGATATTAGCTCCGGACATTAGCTCCGGACATCAGCTCCGAACATTATCTCCGGACATTAGCTCCGGACAAAGCCACGGAAGTTGGCACAAATTGCAGGAAGTAGTATTCTAGGCAATTATATATTAGATCAGTTAGATCCACCATGGGTGTGGCTGATGAAAGGCCAGAACTCTCTACACAGGACCTAATGTTTGGCGGTCTAGACCCTAAAAAACGTAGGTCTTTTCCGCTCAATGACAAGGTCCAGAACCTCATCAAAAGGGAATGGAAAAAAACGGAGAAGAAAGGCTCTTTTCCACCTGCCTTTAAACGCAGATATCCCTTTGAGGACCCCATGGTGAATACATGGGATAAGGCGCCGAAATTGGACGCAGCGGTGTCTAAGGCGTCTAAAAAATCATCTATCCCCTTCGACGACATGGCTTCCCTAAAGGACCCTCTCGATAAGAAGGCTGACTCATTCCTTAAAGGGACATGGGAGATGTCGGCGGGTGCCCTGAGACCTGCTGTAGCCGCAACATGTGCAGCCAGATCGATGATGGTCTGGCTAGATCAGCTAGGGTCTAAGTTGGAAGGCGGTGTTTCCAGAGATTCTATGTTGAAATTCCTGCCAACAATTCAGAATGCCGCTGCCTTTCCTCAGTCCTTAATTTGGAGTTGCTGTCCATAATAATCAAAATGTGAGCGTGTGGAAGGCCACGTTTTTGAAATTCAATTACATGAACCATAGCGCAAACTTTCCCAAATAATCCGTTGTTAATGTCTTTTAAGAGTGCTTCCAGTTTTATTTTGAAAACACGTGCCACCAAATCAGGTCTATGTTCCACACGCTGCCAAGGTTCCAAATTCTCAGTAATCTCATTCCATTTCGGATTACAGGTCATGGTGATGAATAGATCAGGACGACCATATTTAGTCACAATAGCCATGGCATCCTGGTACCGCTGCTGCATATTCCTGGGACTGCCTTCAAACGAAGATGGTAAATTTACCGTTTTTCCAATGGGGATGCCCTTCTCAATGGATTTTGTCTGGAGATGTTCCTGGAGTACACAATAATCCTCTACTTTCAAATCCTTTTGGTGTTGACGGATATAATTTAGGCGATTTGCCTCGATTTTCACATAAGCATCCACTAAGTACTGCTGAGTGAGTTTGCCACCATTCAGGAGTGGATTAAACTGATTACGGACAGACAGCACATAGCAGTAATATTGCAGTTGTGTAACTCTGCGTGGACTTTGCCCTTGTTGCTTGAGGCCATCATGCCAGCCCTGGTCTCCGTAAGGGAAAAATAAAGGATAGAGTAAAGCATCTAAATTACTGTGTAGAATGCTGACCTGTTGTGTTCTTGGCGCCAAAGGATTTTTGGGGTCCGGTTGTAAATGTATTAAAATATCACGATTAAATGGTGGCTCTACATTGTCATTTTCAAATACGACAGCAACTTTATTGACAGTTGGATTATTATATCGGCGAGGGTCTTGATTCCGATCTTGTTTAAGGGCCATGATGATATTTGGCATAAGAGTGCCATTAGCTTCAGCTTTAAGATGTTCTTCATGTTCCACATCTCGTAACATTTTGTAGGCAGCAACAAAGGGATTCACATTGTCTAACTGAAGAGCAATTATACTCATCAAAGTGGGATGACATTTTTGATTTTGTTCACAGTTTAAACGTTCATTCGTGGTAGCGGTATCCAAAATATACAGTTGGGCATAAGCTGGAACTTGATCATGACTGGGATGTAGGGTTCCAGTACGATGATATATTTGTCCATGTATACGGAAACAGTAAGGGCCATGTCCAGGTGGAGGGGATATATTGGCACCCATGGAGGCGAAAGCAAATGAGCTGTTAATAATACGAATATTTTCCATGAGATTCTTACTGAACTCACTCTCCCCTGTCAGCAATCGTTTAAAGACCTCGGGATATTGGGGTATAGGTATATGCACTTTACTCTTGTGACAACACAGAGTAAAATTTTTATCTGCTGGTATCTCAGCATTAAAATGTAATGCTTGACAATGTTCACATAAATAGTTCATAGGACCACAGGAGTGTTCTACTATGGTACTGTCATCATTAGTAAAACCTGTAGGATGTTGAGGTACAGGTTGTGGTAACGGAGCATTGGAATGTTTCTTTAAGCCAACATATATAAAACGTGGACCTGGTAGAGGATCTTCACTGTCCACAGATTCAATCACTGAGTTGGAAGGTGTATCGTGGTCAGGGTTTATTAATATGGAGGTGCAAGCGGTTTTTTTGCGCCGTTCACGGCGTGCACCAGCTGCATTTGGTAATGGTTTGTTTGTTGCCTTAGAAGAGTCAGGTGTGAAGCATGTCTTATAAGCAGACTTAACGGTGTGCAGGCGACGGCGTTTATCATTTGGAGTGTAAGTAGGACAGTGTTTACGCTTACGTGCAGATTTACCAACGGTTAAAGGAGCTTCAGGCTGCACACATTCTATGAATGGAGACAAAGAAGCTGTATTGTGGGCAGAATCTATAACTGAGGACGTGGAAATATTATGTTTGCAACGTTGAGAGCGTGCAGCAGCAGCTTTATTACTTAATCGATTAGTTTTGTCCTCAAAAGACTCATTAGTAATGCGTTTATTGCAAGCAGCATTAACAGTGTCCAGGCGCTTGTGTCTGTCCTCTGTAGTCTCGTTAGCACGCTGTATGCGCTTACGTGCGGCATCGGCGGCTTTTCGCTCTGCGTCATTGGTATACTTATTATCAGACCTGATGTTACGTGCGCCATCAGCAGCTTTGGGCTCTGTGTCATTAGTATACTTAACACTGTCCAGGCGCTTGCATCTATCCTCTGTACTCTTGTTAGCACGCTGTTTGCGCTTACGTGCGGCATCGGTGTCTTTTCGCTGTGCGTCATTGGTATACTTATTATCAGACCTGATGTTACGTGCGCCATCAGCAGCTTTGGGCTCTGTGTCATTAGTATACTTAACAGTGTCCAGGCGCTTGCATCTATCCTCTGTACTCTTTTTAGCACGCTGTTTACGCTTACGTGCAGCATCAGCGGCTTTTCGCTCTGCGTCATTGGTATACTTATTATCAGACCTGATGTTACGTGCGCCATCAGCAGCTTTGGGCTCTGTGTCATTAGTATACTTAACAGTGTCCAGGCGCTTGCATCTCTCCTCTGTACTCTTGTTAGCACGCTGTTTGCGCTTACGTGCGGCATCGGCGGCTTTTCGCTCTGCATCATTACCATACTTTATATCAGACCTGATCTTACGTGCGCCATCAGCAGCTTTGGACTCTGTGTCATTAGTATACTTAACAGTATCCAGGCGCTTGCATCTATCCTCTGTACTCTTGTTAGCACGCTGTTTGCGCTTACGTGCGGCATCGGCGTCTTTTTGCTCTGCATTATTAGTATACTTTATATCAGACCTAATCTTACGTGCGCCATCAGCAGCTTTGGGCTGTGTGTCATTAGTATCCTTACTATTAGAGCTCATGTTGGCTAAGCTAAACAGCTTTAAACGTGGTGGTGGCAAACAACAGGTTAATAAGAGGCAGTGTCAGGTAGTAGGAAAATAGCCAGTTAATGATAGGCAATAGTTCTTTGCAGGAATGCAGATATTAATAAATAGGCAGTTTATATTGCAGAGAAATTGCTGGGCAATAATGGACAATGTCCTTATGTGGCAAACAATAGAGCAATATACCCAGTGTGGCAAAGAAGAGGTTAATAAACGGCAGTCTCTCAGTATAACAGTCAGTGAATAATAGGCAGTATATGGAGAAAACACCAAACAAAAGTTCAAAATTGGTGTGAAAATGTCACTGAACCACTTCACAACTAAATATATATAGTTTTGGTAAATGGTATTATCATTTTTTTGACGAAATTCGGCAGGAGCTTGAAGAGCGACGTCACTGGGACCGCCTCCATGCAGTACAAACTTGCTGTGAGGTAAAAATTCAAAAATCACACCAAAATGGCGGGCGGAGTGTGTCACAGTACGGCACGTTTCTGATTGGTCGCTCGCGGCAGGCGGCAACCAATCAGAAAAGTGCCGCGCACCACGAAGGCATATATCTTTGTCCACCCTGAGCAGGTGTAGGACGCTGGTGACGTCACTTATCTCCGGACATTATCTCCGGACAAAGCCACGGAAGTTGGCACAAATTGCCGGAAGTAGTATTCTAGGCAATTATATATTAGATTTTAATGTTATCAGTGTTTACCTTTGAACGTTTATATTGTATTGTCCTGTCACCAGCCATGTGTACGATTATCGGCCGAAAGCCTCTCTGGAACCAATAATCACCCCATGTAAAGGTATCTTTATAAGTTAAAGATTCAGAATACTATGACTTTTATCATATCCTGAACAGTCAAGTTTTTTATGAACCGTTAAGGTTTTCTGGTTGAAGTAAAAAAAACTCTGAGTGTTTACAGTTTGAAACCATAAAATGTTGAAAAATTATGTCATTCTTGAGTATATCACTCAATGGTGCTCATAAACGTGTCAAATTTGATCTATAATATACTTTAATATACGTTACTTTAATCTTTAATATACTTAAGAACGGGGCCCCAGACATCACACAGGGGGTCTGAAACACCGCACAGTGGTCCAAAATATCGCTGTGCTCTGCCTGGGGCCCCATATGCTGCCTGGGGCCCCTGTGCTCTGCCTGGGGCCCCATATGCTGCCTGGGGCCCCTGTGCTCTGCCTGGGGCCCCTGTGCTCTGCCTGGGGCCACTGTGCTCTGCCTGGGGCCACTGTGCTCTGCCTGGGGCCCCATATGCTGCCTGGGGCCCCTGTGCTCTGCCTGGGGCCCCGTGTGCTGCCTGGGGCCCCTGTGCTCTGCCTGGGGCCCCATGTTCTGCCTGGGCCACTGTGCTCTAACTGGGGCCCCATATGCTGCCTGGGGCCCCTGTGCTCTGCCTGGGGCCACTGTGCTCTAACTGGGGCCCCATATGCTGCCTGGGGCCCCTGTGCTCTGCCTGGGGCCACTGTGCTCTGCCTGGGGCCCCTGTGCTCTGCCTGGGGCCCCATATGCTGCCTGGGGCCCCTGTGCTCTGCCTGGGGCCCCTGTGCTCTGCCTGGGGCCCCTGTGCTCTGCCTGGGGCCCCATGTTCTGCCTGGGGCACACGGAGCCCCTGTGCTCTGCCTGGGGCCACTGTGCTCTGCCTGGGGCCCCATATGCTGCCTGGGGCCCCTGTGCTCTGCCTGGGACCACTGTGCTCTGCCTGGGGCCCCATATGCTGCCTGGGGCCCCTGTGCTCTGCCTGGGGCCACTGTGCTCTGCCTGGGGCCCCATATGCTGCCTGGGGCCCCTGTGCTATGCCTGGGGCCCCTGTGCTCTGCCTGGGGCCACTGTGCTCTGCCTGGGGCCCCATATGCTGCCTGGGGCCCCTGTGCTCTGCCTGGGGCCCCGTGTGCTGCCTGGGGCCCCTGTGCTCTGCCTGGGTCCCCGTGTGCTGCCTGGGGCCCCATGTTCTGCCTGGGTTACTGTGCTCTAACTGGGGCCCCATATGCTGCCTGGGGCCCCTGTGCTCTGCCTGGGGCCACTGTGCTCTAACTGGGGCCCCATATGCTGCCTGGGGCCCCTGTGCTCTGCCTGGGGCCACTGTGCTCTGCCTGGGGCCCCATATGCTGCCTGGGGCCCCTGTGCTCTGCCTGGGGCCCCATATGCTGCCTGGGGCCCCTGTGCTCTGCCTGGGGCCCCATATGCTGCCTGGGGCCCCTGTGCTCTGCCTGGGACCACTGTGCTCTGCCTGGGGCCCCATATGCTGCCTGGGGCCCCTGTGCTCTGCCTGGGGCCACTGTGCTCTGCCTGGGGCCCCATATGCTGCCTGGGGCCCCTGTGTTCTGCCTTGGGCCCCATATGCTGCCTGGGGCCACTGTGCTCTGCCTGGGTGTAGGACACTGGTGACGTCACTTATCTCCGGACATTAGCTCCGGACATTAGCTCCGGACATTAGCTCCGGACAAAGCCACGGAAGTTGGCACAAATTGCAGGAAGTAGTATTCTAGGCAATTAATCTCCGGACATTAGCTCCGGATATTAGCTCCGGACATTAGCTCCGGACATCAGCTCCGAACATTATCTCCGGACATTAGCTCCGGACAAAGCCACGGAAGTTGGCACAAATTGCAGGAAGTAGTATTCTAGGCAATTATATATTAGATCAGTTAGATCCACCATGGGTGTGGCTGATGAAAGGCCAGAACTCTCTACACAGGACCTAATGTTTGGCGGTCTAGACCCTAAAAAACGTAGGTCTTTTCCGCTCAATGACAAGGTCCAGAACCTCATCAAAAGGGAATGGAAAAAAACGGAGAAGAAAGGCTCTTTTCCACCTGCCTTTAAACGCAGATATCCCTTTGAGGACCCCATGGTGAATACATGGGATAAGGCGCCGAAATTGGACGCAGCGGTGTCTAAGGCGTCTAAAAAATAATCTATCCCCTTCGACGACATGGCTTCCCTAAAGGACCCTCTCGATAAGAAGGCTGACTCATTCCTTAAAGGGACATGGGAGATGTCGGCGGGTGCCCTGAGACCTGCTGTAGCCGCAACATGTGCAGCCAGATCGATGATGGTCTGGCTGGATCAGCTAGGGTCTAAGTTGGAAGGCGGTGTTTCCAGAGATTCTATGTTGAAATTCCTGCCAACAATTCAGAATGCCGCTGCCTTTCTCACGGACGCATCTGCGGATTCGGCAAGAATGGCGGCTAGGGCGGCCGGACTATCAAACGCAGCACGCAGGGCCCTATGGCTGAAATGTTGGCCGGGTGACCTTCAATCCAGATCCCGTCTGTGCTCTATCCCATGCGAAGGGGAATACCTGTTTGGTCCAGTCCTAGACGAACTGCTGGAGAAAGCTGGAGACGAGAAGAAAAAGTTTCCCAATCTACCAACTACCTCTTACAGGCGTCCCTTCGCAGGGAAGAGATTCTTTCGGAGGAGACCAGCCAGAGACCAGAGCAGATGGGATGAGAAAAAGAAGAAAGGTACTGGATTTATGTTTGGAGGTGGAGGACGTCAGGAGCCATCCCGTGAGGTCAAAAAACCACGCCAATGACTAGTCGCCCCAGTGGGAGGTAGACTATCTGCCTTCTACCCGGCCTGGTCCAAAATCTCCAGTAGTGATTGGATTTTGGGGTTAATAGCTACGGGTCTGCGGCTAGAGTTCTCTTCTATCCCTCAGAACTTCTTCAGAATTACCCCACTCAGGTCCTCTCCAGCAGAACAGGCGGCCCTGGAAGCAGAAGTTCACGACCTGCTCAATAAGAATGTCCTGTCAGAGGTTCCGGAAGGAGAACCGGGTAGAGGATTCTACTCTCCTCTATTCCTAATAAGTAAACCTGATGGCTCCTTCAGAACAATTATTAACCTTAGGGCTCTTAATAATTTCCTGACCGTCCAATCATTTAAGATGGAAACTATTAACACCGCAATAAAGCTGCTGTTTAAAAACTGCTTTATGGTAGTATTGGATTTGAAGGACGCCTATTACCATATCCCTATTTATGCAGGTCACCAACGATACCTGAGGGTGGCGGTAAGGTTGGATGGGGTAATCAGACACTTCCAGTATAGGGCCCTCCCCTTTGGTATATCAGTCGCCCCTCGAGTGTTTACCAAAGTTATGGCGGAAGTTATGGCACACCTGCATGAGTCCAACATTCTAATAATCCCCTACCTGGACGATCTCCTTATCATAGGTAAAACGGCGGATCACTGTCTGAAACAGTTACATAAAGTGATGTCTGCTCTGGAGCGTCTGGGGTGGATGCTAAATGTCAAAAAATCACGCTTACAGCCCATGACGGTGCAGCGATTTTTAGGCCTGACCCTGGATTCCCAGGTTCAGGAATGCCGTTTGCCTCAAGAGAAAATTGATCGCCTGCACCTTCAGGTGCTGAATGCCTCTAAAAACCCCACCATGTCCCTTAGAAGAGCCATGTCTCTGTTGGGCTCTCTCTCGTCCTGTATTCCAGCGGTCTGATGGGCCCAGTTTCATACGAGGATACTTCAGGGCGAGGTGCTGTTACAACAAAAAAGGTTGGGGGGATGTCTGGAGAGCCTGATGACCCTATCCCAAGAAGCTATTATATCCCTCGGATGGTGGTTAGTCCAAGAGAACCTGTCCACAGGGGTCCCCTGGGAATATAATGTAACTCGTATAATCACCTCGGACGCTAGCCCTTCTGGATGGGGGGCTCACATGGGGGATACATTGATCCAGGGGCTTTGGGATCGGGATCAGATAGAAATGTCTTCCAACCTAAAGGAGTTAACGGCTGTGGAACAGGCAGTTAAATCACTCCTTGTCTATCTACAGGGCCACCACGTGCGGGTATTCTCGGACAATCGGGTCGCCGTGGCATACATAAATCACCAAGGCGGGACTCGTTCCAAATCCCTAATGTGCGTAGCAGATCGTCTATTCCATCTAGCAGAGCAACATCTTCTCTCATTGACGGCTCTTCACATAAGAGGGGCAGAAAACACTACAGCGGATTTCTTAAGCCGCAACACATTGAGGCAGGGGGAGTGGTCCCTGAACGACTCCATCTTCAACCTCATCGTGGAAAGATGGGGTCAACCAGAGGTAGACCTGTTTGCCACAAAAGAAAACAGGAAAGTGGCACAATTCTGCTCTCTCAACCCCAGAGAAAATCCTCTGTCAGTAGACGCCCTCCTCATAGACTGGAACTTCAGGCTAGCCTACGCCTTTCCTCCCCTGTCTCTACTTCCTCTGGTGGTGAGGAAAATCAGGAAGGACAAAGCCACAGTGATAATAATTGCCCCCTTCTGGCCCAGAAGGACGTGGTTTCCATGCCTGAGGGCTATGTCGATATCCGACCCATGGGTCTTGCCAGACATCCCGGATCTCCTGTCCCAGGGCCCAGTCTACCATCCTCGGGCGGTTGGCCTTCATCTGACGGCGTGGATTTTGAGCGGGCGCTGTTAAAGGATAGGGGGTTCTCTCCGGGCCTCATTAACACTCTGCTGAAGAGCAGAAAAATAATCACCACAAAGATTTATGTTAGGATCTGGAAGAGGTTCCTTCAAAACTCGGGGGTAATAGCTGGTCAGTCAATACCAATAGACCAGATTTTAGAATTCTTACAGAAAGGGTTAGATATGGGGTTATCCCCAAATACACTTAAAGTGCAGGTATCAGCCTTAGGGGCCCTCTTTGGCTGCAACATTGCTGAGAATCACTGGGTCAGCAGATTCATCAGAGCGACAAAACGGTCCAGGCCAATGGTGAAGAATAGGGTCATGCCATGGGACCTGAACCTAGTCCTCTCAACCATGACAGAGGCCCCATTTGAGCCAATTGCATCAGCCTCTATTAAAAATTTATCACTTAAAGTAGCCTTCCTGGTGGCCTTAACATCGGCGCGTAGGATAGGCGACATCCAAGCATTATCCAGGGTTCCCCCTTACATGCAGCTTAGAGATGATAGAGTGATACTATCCCCTGATCCAGCATATCTTCCTAAAGTAGTGTCCAGGTTCTACAGAACACAGGAAATAGTTCTTCCATCCTTCCTCCCCAATCCTACTAACAATAAGGAAAGGAAGCTACACACTTTAGATGTAAAAAGATGTATCCTGGAATATCTGGCAGTAACTGATCCCTGGAAGATAGATAACGCCCTATTCGTGTCCTATCAGGGTAGTAGGAAGGGTCACAGGGCATCAAAATCTACTTTAGCTAGATGGATCAGGGAGGCTATCTCGCTGGCATACATCTCAAAGGGCAAGCCGGCGCCTGAAGGTCTGAAAGCGCATTCCACTAGAGCTATGGCGGCTTCGTGGGCGGAAAGATTGGAGGTGTCGATCGACCAAATTTGTAAGGCTGCTACTTGGTCTTCTCCACACACATTCTATAACCATTATAGATTGAACTTGGGTGCCTCTTCTGACCTTTCGTTTGGTGTAAGGGTGCTGCAAGCTGTAGTCCCTCCCTAGTTAGTTACTCTCTGTAATTCTCTCCGTAGTGCTGTCATGGACGACCGATAAAGTCTTAGTTACTCACTGGTTAACGGTGTTTTTCGGAGTCCATGACAGCACCTGTACATACCCTCCCGTCTTCTTAAGTTCTGGGTGTACACCTCTTCCTTTATTTATATAATTCACGGGTAGTGAATAGTTAGTTATTGTATCATTGTTTATTATGTATGCTATTAACCTTGGTGGTCCTCTTGTGCTCTGTAAACCAACTGATGCGTGGGAGAGGTGCCGCCCTTATGTATCTGTAGGTTTCCTGTTCCTGAAGGGCGGATCCCCTCTCTCCGTAGTGCTGTCATGGACTCCGAAAAACACCGTTAACCGGTGAGTAACTAAGACTTTTGTTCATTCTACCTCACAAAAATCGGAAAAAAAAGCGATCAAAAAATGTCACGTGCCCGAAAATGTTACCAATAAAAGCGCCAATTCGTCCCACAAAAAAACAAGACCTCAAATGACTCTGTGGACCAAAATATGGAAAAATTTTAGTTCTCAAAATGTGGAGAACGCAAAAACTATTTTTTGCAATAAAAAGCGTCTTTTAGTGTGTGACTGCTGCCAATCATAACAATCCGCTAAAAACCCCGCTATAAAAGTAAATCAAACCCCCCCTTCATCACCGCCTTAGTTAGGGAAAAATAATAAATTTTTAAAAAATGTATTTATTTCCATTTTACGATTAGGATTAGGATTAGGGTTGGAGCTAAAGTTAGGGTTGGGGCTAAAGTTAGGGTTAGGGTTGTGGTTAAAGATAGGGTTGGGGTTAGGATTAGGGTTGGGGCTAAAATTAGGGTTAGGGTTCGAGTTAGGGTTGGGGCTAAAGTTAGGGTTAGGGTTGGGGCTTAAGTCAGGGTTGGGGCTAAAGTTAGTGTTTGGATTACATTTACAGTTGGTATTAGGGTTGGGATTAGGGTTAGGGGTGTGGTTAGGGTTATGGTTGGGATTAGGGTTAGGGGTGTGTTTGGGATAGGGTTTGTTAGAATTGGGGGTTTCCACTGTTTAGGCACATCAGGGGCTCTCCAATGGTGTCCGATCTCAATTCCAGCCAATTCTGCATTGAAAAAGTAAAACCGTGCTCCTTCCTTTCCGATCTCACCCGTGCGCCCAAACAGGGGTTTACCCCAACATATGGGGTATCAGCGTACTCAGGACAAATTGGACAACTTTTGGGGTCCAATTTCTCCTGTTACCCTTGGGAAAATACAAAACTGGGGGCTAAAAAATAATTTTTGTGGAAAAAAAAGAATTTTTATTTTCACGGCTCTGCATTATAAATTCTAGTGAAACACTTGGGGGTGCAAAGTTCTCACAACACATCTAGATAAAGTTCCTCGGGGGGTCTAGTTTCCAATATGGGGTCACTTGTGGGGGGTTTCTACTGTTTAGGTACATCAGGGGCTCTGAAAATACAATGTGATGCCGGCAGACCAATCCATCTAAGTCTGCATTCCAAACTGCGCGCCTTCCCTTCCGAGCTCTGCCATGCGCCCAAATGGTGGTTTCCCCCACATTGGGGTATCAGTGTACTCAGGACAAATTGGACAACAACTTTTGGGATCCAGTTTCTCCTGTTACCCTTAGGAAAATACAAAACTGGGGGCTAAAAAATATTTTTTGTGGAAAAAAAAAAAGAATTTTTATTTTCATGGCTCTGGGTTATAAACTGTAGTGAAACACTTGGAGGTTCAAAGTTTTCACAACACATCTAGATAAGTTTACTCCCACATATGGGGTATCAGCGTACTCAGGACAAATTGCACAACAACTTTTAGGGTCCTGTTTCTTTTGTTACCCTTGGGAAAAAAAAATTGGGGGCAAAAGGATTTTTGTGAAAAAATGTGATTTTTTTATTTTTACGGTTCTACATTATAAACTGTGAAGCACTTGGTGGGTCAAAGTGCTCACCACACATCTAGATAAGTTCCTTAGGAGGTCTACTTTCCAAAATGGTGTCACTTGTGGGGGGTTTCAATGTTTAGGCACATCAGGGGCTCTCAAAACGCGACATTGCATCCCATCTCAATTCCAGTCAATTTTGCATTGAAAAGTCAAATGGTGCTCCTTCCCTTCCGAGCTCTGCCATTCGCCCAAACTGTGGTTTGGTTTACCCCCACATATAGGGTATCAGCGTATTCAGGATAAATTGCACAACAACTGTTGGGGTCCAATTTCTCCTGTTACCCTTGGTAAAATAAAACAAATTGGAGCTGAAGTAATTTTTTTGTGAAAAAAAGTTAAATGTTCATTTTTTTTTTAAACATTCCAAAAATTCCTGTGAAACACTTGAAGGGTTAAAAAACTTCTTGAATGTGGTTTTGAGTAGCTTGAGATGTGCAGTTTTTAGAATGGTGTCACACTTGGGTATTTTCTATGATAAAGACCCCTCAAAGTGACTTCAAATGTGACTTGGTCCCTAAAAAAATGGTGTTGTAAAAATGAGAAATTGCTGGTCACCTTTTAACCCTTATAACTCCCTAACAAACAAAAAAAATGTTGGTTCCAAAATTGTGCTGATGTAAAGTAGACATGTGGGAAATGTTACTTATTAAGTATTTTGTGTGACATATCTCTGTGATTTAAGGACATAAAAATTCAAAGTTGGAAAATTGCAAAATTTTCAAAATGTTCACCACATTTTTCCGTTTGTTCACAAATAAACGCAGGTAATATCAAATAAATTTTACCACTATCATGACGTACAATATGTCACAAGAAAACAATGTCAGAATCATCAGGACCCGTTGAAGCGTTCCAGAGTTATAACCCCCTGCTCACAACCTGTACCATATGTCTAAACTGGAAGTAACATCTCAGTTCACTCAGGGTCTTCTTTTAGGAATGACAGGTGTTTTTCTCTGGCCGCCGATCAACATCTGACTTTTATGGCTTGATCTGCGAAGTCGGTCTTCAATGCTTTACCTAAAAAGACAGTCTTTGGTGCTTGAACTACATAGTCGAGACGTCCCCAGGATCAGACCGCTCTAAGGTACAATGAGCACAATATCTTCCACGAGCCCGTCCTTTTGCCCTGACTTGTGCTTCACGGTCCTGGCCTTTTATATTTAGCAACTGTGTCACAGATGTCACTTGAGCCGGTGTCCCCCTCAAATTATTTCATCTAGGGAACACTCTCTCCGTCCTTCAGTTCCTGCCTATACAGTGCAGCCAGCAGATGGTGGCATTTACTTGCAGGTGCTGTGCAATGTTGACTGAATGCATCTTCCATTTTCCACCCCTTTACAACTGAATACAGATTTGATAGAATTTTGATTGAATTGAGATTGAAAGGTCAGTCCAGAGGAAGAAGCACAATTCTCTGATAATATATATTGCATTTTCATTAGTATTCTTGATTAACAAACTTAAAATTAAAATGACAAGTTACTCTTTGAATACTGTGCAATTTATGTTCTAGCAACACTGAAGTATATAATGCCACCTAGACTGATATACAACCAGTTCCACATTTTGTGTGTCACTTTTAAATCTTCTTTAATCATCTTGATTTTTTAAAACAATACAAATGTACCCCAATTTACATCTTTGTAAGGAAATATGCTTATAAGCAGCCAGGTGTTCAATGACTATACGAAATAATCCTTCCTCACAATGCAATGTATAATCTGTGTTATAAAGATCCATAGGGGCTCAGATACACTGCTACATATTATTCACTAACTTCTTTAGTAACTTTATTCTAGATGTTTAATGTAAAAGTTCTCATAGAAGCCAAGGCAATAAACGTTTAAAATGTGGCCCTGATGATAATAATCTTTATTTTTATATAGCGCTCACAATCTAAATTCCCTATCAGTATGTCTTTGGAATGTGGGAGGAAACCGGAGAACCCGGAGGAAACCCACGCAAACACGGAGAGAACATACAAACTCTTTGCAGATGTTGTCCTTGGTGGGGTTTGAACCCAGGACTCCAGCGCTGCAAGGCTGCTGTGCTAACCACTGCGCCACCGTGCTGCCCATATGTCCAGTAATGTCCAGTGGTGGAGAACAGAGACCGAGCCCGGAATCTGCCTCGTTCTGCAGTAGGAAACTCACTTATTCAGTAAGTGCATCTAGCTGCTTGCTGCTGAATGTCCAGTAATGGTACATCCAGGGGTGGAGGACAGAGACCAAGTCTGGAATCTGCCTCGTTCTGCAGTAGTAAACTCACTTATTCAGTGAGTGCATCTAGCTGCTTGCTGCTGAATGTCCAGTAATGGTACATCCAGGGGTGGAGAACAGAGACCGAGCCCGGAATCTGCCTCGTTCTGCAGTAGGAAACTCACTTATTCAGTGAGTGCATCTAGCTGCTTGCTGCTGAATGTCCAGTAGTGGTACATCCAGGGGTGGAGGACAGAGACCGAGCCCGGAATCTGCCTCGTTCTGCAGTAGGAAACTCACTTATTCAGTGAGTGCATCTAGCTGCTTGCTGCTGAATGTCCAGTAATGGTACATCCAGGGGTGGAGGACAGAGACCGAGCCCGGAATCTGCCTCGTTCTGCAGTAGGAAACTCACTTATTCAGTGAGTGCATCTAGCTGCTTGCTGCTGAATGTCCAGTAATGGTACATCCAGTGGTGGAGAACAGAGACCGAGCCCGGAATCTGCCTCGTTCTGCAGTAGGAAACTCACTTATTCAGTGAGTGCATCTAGCTGCTTGCTGCTGAATGTCCAGTAGTGGTACATCCAGGGGTGGAGGACAGAGACCGAGCCCGGAATCTGCCTCGTTCTGCAGTAGGAAACTCACTTATTCAGTGAGTGCATCTAGCTGCTTGCTGCTGAATGTCCAGTAATGGTACATCCAGGGGTGGAGGACAGAGACCGAGCCCGGAATCTGCCTCGTTCTGCAGTAGGAAACTCACTTATTCAGTGAGTGCATCTAGCTGCTTGCTGCTGAATGTCCAGTAATGGTACATCCAGTGGTGGAGAACAGAGACCGAGCCCGGAATCTGCCTCGTTCTGCAGTAGGAAACTCACTTATTCAGTGAGTGCATCTAGCTGCTTGCTGCTGAATGTCCAGTAATGGTACATCCAGGGGTGGAGAACAGAGACCAAGTCTGGAATCTGCCTCGTTCTGCAGTAGGAAACTCACTTATTCAGTGAGTGCATCTAGCTGTTGAATGTCCAGTAATGTCATATCCGGTGGTGTAGAATGTCCAGTAATGTCATATCCGGTGGTGTAGAATGTCCAGTAATGTCATATCCGGTGGTGTAGAATGTCCAGTAATGTCATATCCGGTGGTGTAGAATGTCCAGTAATGTCATATCCAGTGCTGATGTAAAGTCGTCTCCAGCTGGATCCCATGTTCTTTGTGGGTTCACAGCGAGACCCCGCCCTGCCTCACCTGCAAAATAAATGTCACAACATTAGCAAAACAGTAAAGATGACTATATGGATATGGAGACAGATTTTAATGAGCAAGACAGCTGGAAACGTTTATATGTCATTCATTATTTCCAGATTATATTGCTTGTGGAGACTTAAAGGAAATGCAATGCTTCCCAGGGAATCTGAATAAGTATATAGCCTCTTCAGAGAGGAAGAGGACGTGAACTCTCTCAAATTCCCAGGGAAGAATTGTCTACACGAAGAAACCTAAACCCTTAAACCCCATGTCAGACGTCTCTCACGCAGGAAAATCAGATCTCCTGCTTTACACTGATGAGAAGCAAACACCCCGAAACACATATCTGCAATGGGAATTTCTGCTTTGGCATAAACAATCTGGATAACTGTAATGGGTACACGTCCACAGTAAATATAAATGTTCATTTAGTTAAAGAAAACATCAAGTTTTTCCTTCAACTGTAGCCATTTACCCCATCTGATCCGAAAGCAATCCTCAGAGAGAAGGTTTGTATAGTAAATTTTTTCGTATACAAAATGTTTGTCAATCAACAATATTAAATGTTTCACATTAGGGGGACGAACATTATTCCACTCCTTGGCAATCAAATAACTTGCAGACATTAAAATATGACTGGTTAAAAATTTGTCCGATTTGAGGTGGTTTAGATTAATGAGTAGTAGAGCTATATCAGGACGTGGAGAGATGGTTTTTTTAATCAAAAAAGAAATTATGACAAAAACCTCAGACCAAAAATTTGCAAGAAGGGGACAAGACCAGAAAGTATGTAATAGATTTGCTGACTGTCCACATTTCCTCCAACACATTCCATCATGGCCTTTAACAAAATGTTTCAGTCTATTAGGAGTCAAATAATATCTCTGGGTCAATTTGTAATGAGTTTCAAGAGTATTTGAGCATCTGGAGGCCTTCGTCGCTAATTTAAAGGACTGTGACCACTGAAGTGGCGACATTTTTACATTTAAACTTTGTTCCCATTTTTCAAAAGGGCCCGAGCTACTAAAAGTATGTTTGTCAGTTAAGATATTGTAAAAGGCACTCAAACAGCTCTTGGTTTTTGGGGGTGGATTTGTAAGGAAGTTAATAGCAGTTTGATTGAAAAATATTTTCTTGGGTATGCCTATCTGTTTTTTATATTCCTCTTTAAGAAAGTAATAATCCATGAATTCACTACTATTCATTTTGAATTTGTCTTTTAATATATGAAAGGGAATAAAAAGATTATTTTCCACCAAGTCATAAATGGATTTAATCCCCTGTCTCGACCAAAGCTCATAGCGGGATCTAAGTGAGGGCCTAATTGGAAGTAAAAATGAGATGGGAAGTGGTTTAATAAAATAAGGAAGTTTGTTAGATTTTTGGGATTGAAAGTATAGCCAGCTTTCAACCGATGCCCTGATGATGGGATTATGGACATCTTTGATCTTTTGTTGTTTTATGAAAAAATTATATAGATATAGAAGAGGTTCCTGATTGATGTACAATTATAGCTGTTGTAAACATTTTTATTACAGTTACTTAGACATTGTTTAAAAAAAAAAAAAAAATAAAAAAAAAATTCTGCTTTGGCTTCTTTTCCTAAGTTATGTGGCAAGGTTTTTTAAAAAGTCGATAGTGACTTTTAAGATTGCTACTTGGAATAGATGGCACTACTGTTCATGTCCTCTGCCTCTCTGAAGAGGCTTCTTACATTATATTACAGTCTTTACAGGCAATGAACTGATCCTAGCCTTACAGGCCATCCTCTGACAGATTGACTACTAGATTATCGATTAGTCTCTTATTGAAAGGAAATGGATTTTAGAAACATTAACCGAACCAGTATGGAAACTCCCCTCTGTATCACTCTGTCACTGTTACTTTGCTTACTGTAAGTGATAGCTGTAATTTGTGTATAACCCCTTCTCATGTACATCACCATGGAATCAATGGTGCTATATGAATAAATAATAATAATGATATGTTGCTGGTACCAGCTAGACTCCATACAAAGACCGGTTTTGGCTCCCAGTCTGAAGCTTTAGCTTGCACAAATAAAAATATCGCTATCAACATTAAGGTCTGGAGTGATCAATTTCTAATTAGTTATCCCACTGCTTGTTAATGCTAGAACATAACATACTGTATATCATTAAACATATATTTAAGTCTTAAGAACTTACTGTCGGTTTTGGCTGGGACGGGCTTCATCTTCCGAGAAGCCAGTAGGACGTTCAGACGCTTTAAGAAAAATAAGCAGAGGAGGTGGAACATGTTTTTTGTCCTCTTGATGTCCTGTAAAATACAATGTTAGTGAGACTGGTTGATCATGAAAAGAACATTGATTCTACTCTACAGCCATCCTGGGATTGGAGACCCCCAGCATACTAGGAAATGACTTAAGGGGAAACTGTCACCATGAAAACACAGTTCTATCTGCAGACATCATATAATAGATCTGGGGGATGAGTAGATTGATATATAATGTAGTTGTGTGAGAAAACATTCAGTATTACCTGTGTTTTAATCATTGTTTCCTTTGCTTTTTCTTGGATTTTCGGACCAATTCGCGGTACTATCACTGACACATTTCTTTGTCCATGTATGTATACAGAGGTAGCTGTCAACCACGGAGAGGACTGCCCACAGGACCACAAATCCCAGAAAGAGCAGAAGTTTAAATGATTAACTCCTACATGACCTATGACATATATACACTTCATAGTTTGTGCTCTGCATTACATGCAGGCTACTATTCTGAACCCTCATGTTTTTGGGCACATGAGAGCTGATCTGATCAGCTGTCATGTGCCCCTAACAGCCGTGAGTGTAATCATGATCCACCCATAGCTGTTAACCTGTTAAATGCTGCTGTCAATTTACAAAACGGCTGCATTCATCATATTCACTGCAGAAGCGCGTCACTAATCTCACCCATCGTCGTGCCCGTCACATAAATACGAGGTGCCAATGGGATAGCATGACAACCCGGGGTCTGCAAGAGACCCCTGTGGTTGTCATTGCTGATCTGCTATGAGCGCCACCCTAAGCCCAGCGCTCATAGTAAATGATCATTTCTGCTACAGGCAGCAGGGCTGAAGCGAACAGATGATTGCAGCTTCAAGTCTCCTAAATAGAGTATTGAAACAAGTAAAAAGTGGAAACAAATGTTTTTAAAAACATGAAGAGAATTAAAAAAATAAAAATTCAAATCACTCGCTTTTGCCCCATTCAAAATAAAGTGATAAAACAAAAAAAATTAAATAGACACATATTTGGTATCAAAGCATTCAGAAATGTCCGAGCTATCAAAATATAAAAATAATTAATCTGATCAGTAAACGGTGTAACGAGAGAAAAAAAAAATCAAAATTTCAGAATTAAGTTTCTTTGGTCTCCGCAACATTGCAATAACAGGCAATCAAAAGATCATATCTGCACCAATATGGCATCAATAAAAACGTCAGCTCGATATGCAAAAAATAAGCCCTCACCCGGCCCAAGATCCTAAAAATTGGAGACATTATGTGTCTAGGAAAATGGTGCCATTGTTTTTTTTTTTTACAAACTTTCGATTTTTTTGCTCACCACTTACCGTAAATAAAAAGAACCTAGACATATTTGGTGTAAGAGAACTCAGCTGGAGAATCATAATGGCAGGTCAGTTTTAGCATTTAGTGAGCATGGTAAAAAAAAAAAAAAAAAAACAATTCACAAATGAAAAAAGCAAGAAGAACGGCACCAGATACAACGGTATAGATCAAACGACCAAAACTAGTCCGATTGTTACTCAGCAGGTGGTGTTCAACACACTTTTTGTGGTGCTCGACATCATATATATAGTCGTACACCAGAGACAGAGGAAGATGTGGCACTCACCAAATCGTGTTACAATAAAAGTCCTTTATTTCGCCATTACATGGATTAAGGACGTCACTTCATAGGCTGTGGGTACGTGCGAGGGTGCATGGTCACACAGGACCTGTATGATCATGGTGTTTTTGAGGATTTCTCTCTTTTCCGCCATGGGTCCGTGAGGAGCGACATCAGTCACAATATTTGTTTTGCCCTCATGCTTTCCCGTAATGTAGAATATTAAAATTAGGTTAAAATCTCACCAAGAACAACATTTGCAAGGAGTTTGTGTGGGTTTCCTCTGGGTTCCTCCCACGCTCCAAAGACATACTGAGGGGGGATTTTGATTGTAAGCCCCAATGGGGACAGTAATAACAATGTAAGTAAAACGTTGTGGAAATAATGGTGCTACATACAGTGGGGAAAATAAGTATTTGACACACTGCCAATTCTGCAAGTTTACCCACATGCAAAGAATGGAGAGTTCTGTAATTTTTATTATAAGTAAACTTCAACCATGAGAGAGAGAATCTTAAAAAAATCCAGAAAATCACATTGTATGATTTTTGCATAATTAATTAGCATTTTATTGTATGAAATAAGTATTTGTTACAATAGAAGAACAGAACTTAATATTTGCTACAGAAACCTTTATTTGCAATTACAGAGGTCATATGTAGTAGTTCTTTCCCGAGTTTGCACACACTGTAGCAGGGATGTTGGCCCACTCCTCCATACAGATCTTCTCCAGATCTGCCAAGTTTCGGCAATGGTGGAGAGGTTGGAATGTGATTGATTGAGTGTGTGGACAAGTGTCTTTTATACAGATAACAAGTTCAAACAGGTGCAATTAATACAGGTAATGAGTGTAGAGTAGGAGAAATTCTTAAAGAAAAACTAACAGTTCTCCGAGAGCCAGAATTCTTGCTGGTTGGTAGGTGATCAAATACTTATTTCATACAATAAAATGCAAATCAGTGATATAAAAATCATAAACTAAATCCAGAAAATCACATTGTAAGATTCTGTCTCTCACAGGTGAAGTGTACCTATGGTAATAATTACAGACCTCTCCATTCTTTGTAGTTGGGAAAACTTGCAAACTTGTCATTGCATCAAATACTTATATTCCCCACTGTAAGTGAGATAAATATATAAAATAAACATCATATAAATGTTATAACCTCTAACTGGTACAGTGATGTATTAAAAAGATGGACCAAACCAGTAGAGTTACCTCTGTGTCTAGGGTTTATTCACTGACATTTTCCTTTAAGAGACTTTTTTTATAAAGGCGTTTTCCCATTAAATTTGTCATAAAAGTCCTGAGTACTTACTGTCAGAGTTGACGCTCGCGTTCTGATATGAGTTGAACTTGGCGACCAGATCACTAACCCGACCGGGAGGGATTCTGATGTTTTTGAGCTCGTCCCTTTTTTCAGCCCAGAGTCCGCGAGGAGCTTCATGCTTTCCAATATTTAGCTTATTCTCATGATTTCCTGTAACAGAAAGCACAGAAATCAGTATTTTGATAATAAACACTTCTCTATGTTTCCCATAGATTATTACCTCTACGTCTACGGATCTTTTACCGACAAGATTCTTTAAGAGACGATTTTTACAAGGTTGTTTTTCTTTTCATTGCGTTTCTAATATATTTTCAGAAGGGGAGAAAAAAACAGAAACGCAAAAAGGGAAAACCTCAATGTCATGAAGGGATTAAAAAATGGGTTTTACTGAATCTTTCCTCACAAAACTATATCTCAATGTACTCCGCTTCCTCAGCTCTCTAATATGGAACCGGCATTTTAAACTGTATTTTCTTGATGACAGGTTCTCTGTAAAGGAGACTGTTCATCATAAATGTTTCTTGGTAAACTGGACACATGATGTAATATGGGCAGTAAAGTGGAATAAAACTTTTTTTAAAAATTTGCCTCAGTTAAGTAGATATTAGTAATCAAAATACTTGTCGTTACTAAGGTAACTTTTGTGAAATCAGAGTGGGAATTGCCAGAGAGTTTTCACTGGGGGTGCACTTCTTTTCCCTCTATGACACTGGCCACATCTAGAATATGGGATCTAGTTTTAGGCTGCACATTTAAAAGAGGATATTCAGAAATTAGAATCAGTTCAAAAGTGGGAAATTAGATTATTACATGGGATGGAAGGCCTCTCATATAAGAGGTAGAAAAGTTGGGCTTCTTACATGAGATCTCATTAACATATATAATATATGTGTGTGGTCAATACAAAAGTTTAGCACATGACTTATTCTTTGCAAGGACCATACTTAGGACTAGGGGGCACTCATTACCGATGTAAGAAAAATAATAACTGCAGCTAATTAGGAAAGTGTTCTTTACAGTTAGAGCAGTCAGATTTTGGAATGCCGACCACAAGAGGTAGAAATGGCAGACACTAATACCGCTTTTAAAAAAGAGCTGGATGATTTCCTCAATACACATAACATTGTGGGTTATAGTTAATTTAGTGACAAAATACACAATTGGTGGAGAAAGGTTAAACTTGATGGACCTAAGCCCTTTTCAACCTATGAAAAAAAGCATAAGCAACAAGCAACACATTAGAAAAAGAACACAGCCCCACAATAGCTTAGAGCAGGTTTCTCAATGTGTGAGATGTGAGGATACAGCCCTAATCTCCTGGTCTATCCTTCTGCATGAATCAGTGTGGAGGCAGAGGCAGCACAACTGAGTTTATCTGTGTCACATTACAAACCCTTCTATCAGCTTTTATCCTTCTTTGATAGCACAGTCACCATCTCTGCTGTCCTGCCTCTCCCCCACACTGTCTGTCCAGAGATGCATCAGTCATCACACTAATGTCTAATGCAAAAATAACAAAATCATTTTATTTCACTCTGCAGTCACTATTATATCATGTGACCAGTTCAACCAGAAAACTTTGGTGAAAAGTCCTCTTTAAACTGCAAATCAATAACATATTGCTATAAAAACCAAATGTTTATTTTATGCAAGCAAAGAAAGTTAGAATAACAGCTGTTTGGGGGTTTTGGGTGGGTGATGTCAGCAATCTTTTCTATCAGGGTCAAGGCAAAATTAATTTACTGTCAGGGGCGGTGACCGCGTCCTCATCTGGGCCCATGTTCATTACTTCATCATTGGCATCAGGCATAGGGATCATGGTGTTTTTGAGGATTTCTCTCTTTTCCGCCATGGGTCCGTGAGGAGCGACATCAGTCACAATATTTGTTTTGCCCTCATGCTTTCCCGTAATGTAGAATATTGAAATTAGGTTAAAATCTCACCAAGAACAACATTTGCAAGGAGTTTGTGTGGGTTTCCTCCGGGTTCCTCCCACACTCCAAAGACATACTGAGGCGGGGATTTTGATTGTAAGCCCCAATGGGGACAGTAATAACAATGTAAGTAAAATGTTGTGGAAATAATGGTGCTACATACAGTGGGGAAAATAAGTATTTGACACACTGCCAATTCTGCAAGTTTACCCACCTGCAAAGAATGGAGAGTTCTGTAATTTTTATTGTAAGTAAACTTCAACTGTGAGAGATAGAATCTTAAGAAAATCCAGAAAATCACATTGTATAATTTTTGCATAATTAATTTGCATTGTATTGTATGAAATATGTATTTGATACAATAGAAGAACAGAACTTAATATTTGCTACAGAAACCTTTATTTTCAATTACAGAGGTGATATGTAGTAGTTCTTTCCCAAGTTTGCACACACTGCAGCAGGGATGTTGGCCCACTCCTCCATACAGATCTTCTCCAGATCTGCCAAGTTTCGGCAAAGGTGGAGAAGTTGGAATGTGATTGATTGAGTGTGTGGACAGGTGTCTTTTATACAGATAACAAGTTCAAACAGGTGCAAATAATACAGGTAATGAGTGTAGAGTAGGAGAAATTCTTAAAGAAAAACTAACAGTTCTCCGAGAGCCAGAATTCTTGCTGGTTGGTAGGTGATCAAATACTTATTTCATGCAGTAAAATGCAAATCAATGATATAAAAATCATAAACTAAATCCAGAAAATCACATTGTAAGATTCTGTCTCTCACAGGTGAAATGTACCTATGGTAATAATTACAGACCTCTCCATTCGATGTAGGTGGGAAAACTTGCAAAATTGGCATTGCATCAAATACTTATATTCCCCACTGTAAGTGAGATAAATACGAATATAAAATAAACATCATATAAATGTTATAACCTCTAACTGGTACAGTGATGTATAAAAAATATGGACCAAACCACTAGAGTTACCTCTATGTCTAGGGTTTATTCACTGACATTTTCCTTTAAGAGGCTTTTTTTATAAGGGCGTTTTCCATTAAATTTATGTAATAAAAGTGCTGAGTACTTACTGTCAGAGTTGACGATCGCGTTCTGATGTGCCTTGAATTTGATGATTACATCACCAACCCGAATGGGAGAGAATTTGATGTTTTTGAAATTGTCACTTTTTTCAGCCAAGCTTCGAGGAGATTCATCATTTCCAATATTTAGCTTATTCTCATGTTTTCCTGTAACAGAAACCACAGAAATCAGTATTTTGATAATAAACACTTCTCTATGTTTCCCATAGATTATTACCTCTACGTCTACGGATCTTTTACCGACAAGATCCTTTAAGAGACGATTTTTACAAGGTTGTTTTTCTTTTCATTGCGTTTCTATTATATTTTCAGAAGGGGAGAAAAAACAGAAACGCAAAAAGGGAAAACCTCAATGTCGTGAAGGGATTGAAAATGGGTTTTACTGAATCTTTCCTCACAAAACTATCTCAATGTACTCCGCTTCCTCAGCTCTCTAATATGGAACCGGCATTTTAAACTGTATTTTCTTGATGACAGGTTCTCTGTAAAGGAGACTGTTCACCACAAATGTTTCTTGTTGAACTGGACACATGATGTAATATGGGCAGTGAAGTGGAATAAAACATTTTTAAAAATTTGCCTCAGTTAAGTAGATATTAGTAATCAAAATACTTGTCGTTACTAAGGTAACTTGTGAAATCAGAGTGGGAATTGCCAGAGAGTTTTCACTGGGGGTGCACTTCTTTTCCCTCTGTGATGCTGGCCACATCTAGAATATGGGATCTAGTTTAAGGCTGCACATTTAAAAGAGGATATTCAGAAATTAGAGTCAGTTCAAAAGTGGGAAATTAGATTATTACATGGGATGGAAGGCCTCATATGATGAGAGGTGGAAAAGTTGGGCTTCTTCCATGTGATGTCATTAACATATATAATATATATGTGTGGTCAATACAAAGGTTTAGCACATGACTAATTCCGTACAAGGACCATACTTAGGACTAGGGGGCACTCATTACCGATGGAAGAAAGACGATAACTGCAGCTAATTAGGAAAGGGTTCTTTACAGTTAGAGCAGTCAGACTTTGGAATACCAAAAACTTTGGTTTTGAGCACTTTGAGGGGTGCAGTTTTTAGAATCATGTCACTTTTGGGTATTTTCTGTATTAAATGCTCCTCAAAGTAACTTCAAATGTGAAGTGGTCCCTAACAAAATTGTTTTTGCAAGTTTAGTTGGAAAAATGAGAAATATGCTATCGCTGATCAACTTTTAACCCCTTTAACTTCCTAAGAAAAAAAAATTATGTTTCAAAAATTGTGCTGGTGATAGCTAGACATGTGGGAAATGTTATTTAATAACTATTTTGTGTGACAACACTCTGGTTTAAGGACTTAAAATTAAAAAATTAAAAATTGCAAAATTTTCCGATATTTTCAGACATAAACCCAATTTATACTGAACAAATTTTACCACTGTAATGGAGTACAGTATGTATTGAAAAAACTGTCTCAGAATTGGTGGGATCCGTTGAAACTTTCAAAATTGGCCTGGTTATGAAGGTGAAAAAAGGCTCTGGCACGAAAGGGTTAAGAGACCATTTCGAAAAAGATGTTCTTCTATTAAGTATCAAATGTCCCCAGAGTAAGTCATCGACGTCATAAAGCTGTTACCAAGTTATAAAAAAGCAAAACAATAACTATTGGCATATAGATTTTATAATCTTGTCCAGGGTTAGAAAAATGTAATTGGTTTGTTTGAAAAATAAGAGCTCCCCTGTGTACAGGTTGTGCCTGGTATTGTAGCTCCGCTCCAGTGACGGGAATGTACAGAGCTGCAATACCAGGAACAAGCTGAAGAGTTTGAAAGCATAGGGGGTTTTTTGTTCTTTTTATGGCAGCCCTGTTTTTCTTATCCTGGAGAACTGCTTTAGTGTCAGATTGGTTAGGCTGTACTTACCAAGAGGTGCAGTAGTCGCTCTGTCATCAGATCCATCATCTCTCCCGGATTCATCCCTTGTCAGAAGTCTTTAAAACAGTAAAATATAAGGTATATTGTGAATTACAGAGTAACATATCTGTATTCTGCAGAATTAAATATAGACTCTTATGTTTCTTCATTCATTTGTCTCTTACATTCTGTAGAAACATTGGCAATAAGTAACATTTTGGTATTTATCAACCATTTTTCATGTACATGAAAGTTCAATATGTGTGGATCGTACTGGATTGTAAGGTAATGTGAAGATTAGCCATGAGTGGATTTATTTGAGTGGAATTTAATTTTGCTCATATTTACAAAACTCAGAATTTTGGAGAACACAGATTGTTTGTAGTTCACTCCACGCAAATAAGACAAAGTGGAAGCTAGCTGCAGCCTCCAGCTTGCGGAACAGTAGAGCGCTGGCAAAAAGTTTAGGTCTCCTCTCTGACCGACTTCTGCTGCTTTATTCTCGATGGCCAGTTTTCCACACTATCATTGTACCGCGCCTCTGGCCAAGTGTTCCTTTTGGATTGGAACGTTGGCTACAAGTGGGCCCTGAAAGGTCTTTGCTCATGTAAGCCCCAACTAAGAGCCAACACTGTGCGCGAGCTGCGGGCAGAGAGCAGTGGGGCTTCCGGAGAGGGGCTTGGTGATGCATGAACTTTATTTTCTTCTTTCCTCCATTTATTATGATCTGGGACTGGGGAGACTCCAGAGCATAATAGGGAACAATCAATGTGTGAAGAATAATTTTGCTGTGAGTCAAATCTCTAAATAAAACCTGCATGATTTGGCAGAATTTTGTCACAGCCTCTCATCTGTAATAAAGATGTAATTTTTTTTACAGACTCCCATGTACAATATAAATCATGCTTTACAATACTCACCTCCATATGATTTTACTGATGAAACCAATTAATATTCCAAGGAGGTACATGGTGATGCGAAGTACAGCATAAATTATGCAATAATTCCAAAGGATCTTTGCCAGATCAGTACAATCCACTGAAAAAGAAGAAAGAATATGCATATTATATATATTCAATAGCTTGTCTGTAATACACTATGCCATTATTATCAAAGGGAATCTGTCCCCAGGCTTTTGCCATGTTATCTGAGACAGCCATAATGTAGAAGCGTAGACCTTTATTACACCGATGTGTCAATTACTGGACTGTTTCAATAGAATCACTGTTTTACCAGCAATTGATTATCACTACAGGACAACTGGTCTTGCGCCTCCTAGTCCAGCCAGGCTCCAGCACTGATTAGCCGCTTTCTGTCAATATACAATGTAAACACAAAGCTGTGGCGGGGTTATACACAGCTCAAAACCTGAGCTCTGCTCAATCTGCAGAAGAGAAATCTGTGACTCTATTATATATTCTATTGGACTGTAGGACCCGGCAAGACGATTAAAAAATGGGGCTGAAGTTTGCAAAATTATGTCTCAGGGATGATGCCATATTAATATACAATAGATATAATGGACAATATAGAGATCTATCCAGTTGCTTAGGTAGAGACCGATGTGTCACAGTGAAAAATTTTGACCTGGGTCCCCACCTGCATATTTGTCAGATGTATGGTCTCTTGTAGCAATCCAGATCCTGTGAAGACATACGTGTTTGCCCCCTCATGTACAATGTCCCCATCCTGTAATAAAGTCCCCAATTCTGGCCCTACATATAATAATATCACCCATCCTGGCCCCTTCCTGTAATAATGTTCCCCATGCTGGACCTCATTCAGTAATAATATCTACCATCTTGATATAAAGTCTTTATCCTTGGCCCCTTCTAGGTATAATGTCCTCCATCCTGGTATAGTCTCCCTTTCCCAGTATAATTTCCTCAGTATAATGTCTCCCTTTCCCAGTATAATGTCCTCGGTATAATGTCTCCCTTTCCCAGTATAATTTCCTCGGTATAATGTCTCCCTTTCCCAGTATAAAGTCCTCATTCCTTTGCCTCCTCCTGGTATAATGTCCTCCATCCTGGACCCTTTCCTGGTATAATGCCCCCCATTCTTGGCTCCTTCCAGTTATATATATCCCCCATCTCCGTATATTTTTACAGTAATAATGTCCCTGTTCTACAGCAAAAGTAAAAAAATGAAATGATTCTATTCAACTTCCCCCACTCCCACTACTTGTGACATCTTCTTCCATAGCCGGAGCAGAAGTCGGCAGCTGACTTTAGCGCTCCAGTGACGGGAAGCGCATGACATTGCTAGCATGCGCCACTCGGTGAATATTTGTGCTGCAGTGAATTTCAGCTCAATGTATGTCTGCAGGTCCCACCTACCCAGTCCTGGTCGCACTCACTGTGACCTCGATCGTTAGGCCCCGGATCTATCTTTCTATATCCAGGCATGTAAACATATCAAAAGGGCCTGTGTGTCTAGAGGAAAAAAAGGTTAAAAGACATCTGGAGGCTTTTCCATAAATAGATAATATTACTAGATATCTGCTCTAGATTACTGGAGAAGAG
Organism: Ranitomeya variabilis; assembly: GCF_051348905.1. Taxonomy (NCBI): domain Eukaryota; kingdom Metazoa; phylum Chordata; class Amphibia; order Anura; family Dendrobatidae; genus Ranitomeya; species Ranitomeya variabilis. Next base: position 116,642,494 of record NC_135233.1, read on the forward strand.
GGATTGATCCAGGAGTGGAGTCTAATTGCAGCATTTATTAGGAAGGCACATTGGCTACAGAACATCGGGTTTACTTCAAATTAATGGTACCGCTCATTACAGTAATTAATATAGACCCGACTCCACTCCCATAGGGATGGAGCCACATATTCATTACTGTAATGAGCGGTACCATGTGACCGCTCACTACAGGAAGAACCTGCTGACGCCGGGGAACCAGGGACCGCGCCAGGAGCAGGTGAGTATAACGCAGTGTGCGATATTCACCTGTCCCACGTTCCACCGTCGCCGCCGCTCCATCTTCCTCGTCCTCTGCAGTGACGCTCAGGTCAGAGGGCGCGATGACGCGATTAGTGTGCGTGCCGCCCTCTGCCTGAACAGTCAGTGCTGAGGACGCGGAAGACACGGTGTCGCCGACGATGGAACGCGGACAGGTGAATATAGCAAGTGGCGGGGGCCTGAGCGACGAGATGTGAGTATGTGACTTTTATTTCTATTGCAGCAACAGCATATGAGGCAAATATCTCTATGGAGCATCTTATGGAACCATAATCAGCATTTGTGGAGCATTATATGGAGCAAATGTCTGTATGGAGCATCTTATGGGGCTATAATCAGCATTTGTGCAGCATTATATGAGGCAAATGTCTGTATGGAGCATCTTATGGGGCCATAATCAGCATTTGTGCAGCATTATATGGGGCAAATGTCTGTATGGAGCATCTTATGGGGGCCATAATCAACATTTGTGCAGCATTATATGGGGCAAATGTCTCTATGGAGCATCTTATGGGGCCATAATCAGCATTTGTGCAGCATTATATGGGGCAAATGTCTGTATGGAGCATCTTATGGGGCCATAATCAGCATTTGTGCAGCATTATATGGGGCAAATGTCTGTATGGAGCATCTTATGGGGTCATAATTTGCATTTGTGCAGCATTATATGGGGCATATTTTAATATGGAGCATCTTATGGGGCCATCATAAACTGTATGGAGCATTATATGGGGCTCCTGATTCAATATGGATATTCAAAAACACTTAACCTACTGGTGTCTCAATTAATTTTACTTTTATTGGCACCTATTTTTATTTTTGACATTTACCTGTAGCTGCTGCATTTTCCACCCTAAGCTTATACTCGAGTTATTAAGTTTTCTCAGTTTTTTGTGGCAAAATTAGGGGTCTCGGCTTATACTCGGGTCGGCTTATATTTGAGTATATACGGTATTTCCTATACCTCCCTTCTGTTACATGTAGAAGTTATTGTATCCAGCCTGCAGTATTACACTTCTATGTCTTATCTATATATTATTTGACTAAACACTTGTATCAGTCCTGGTCATGTATTTAGCATTAGATCCTTCATGACCTTTGACGTACATGTACGTCAAAGGTCGTGTCCTTGTGTATAATGCCGTTCTCATGCCAAGCCTGCATGTCTTCTGGAAGTTAATGGCTGATTCATGTGATTTTAACAGTTGCGGGTGGAGTAGAGCTCCACCGATGGGTGTTAACCTGTTTAATGCCGCTATGAATCTCTGACATTTGCATTTAACACGTGCCACGGGGGGTCATATCAGAAGCTGATCGGCGTACCCGTGACATGTTGGGGTGTGACGATGGGTTGCCATGACAGCCGAGGGTCTGCTGAAGATGCCATACTTGTTGTGCGGATCCTCTTGTGAAAGTCAGCCTGTAGCTGGCGTTCATAGGAGAACGTGGCTTTAGCTATACGTAGCAGTGTTTATCCACTGTTATGTATAGCACAATCAACCAATCACAGCTTCAAGTCCCTAAAGAGGACTATTAAGTACAGTAAAAATACAGTAAAAAATGAAAAAAGTTCATTAAAAATTAAACACTTAAAAAAAATAATTCTAAATACACTTTTGTTATCGCTGCATTTGTCAATGGAGATCTCAATGTGACATTATGATGTGCGGAACATGAGGAGCGGAACACGAGTGATGTCACAATGGGTCAGATAACTGCAACCACTAAACATGGAGCAGCTCCATCAATCTATATATGATTAATATAATATTAATGTATAAGGACCAAGCCGCGTTACAGGGTATTATGAATGTATGGGGGCCGCATAGAGAGACATTATTCATGTGTTGGGGCACAGGGAGACATTACTATTACTGGGCAACATAGGGTGACAGTATTAACTCATGATGAACACATGGGGGACAGGTTTACCAGATGAGTGCCACATAGGGGCCAATATTAATGTATGGGGGCAGCATAGGGGACATTATTACTATATGGGGGCCAGATAAGGGGACAAAATTACTGTATATGGGTCACATAGGAGGAAATGATTAAAAATCGAAATCGCCAGAATAAAATGTTTTGGCAGCTGCAACATTGCAATAAAAGGCGATCAAAACATTGACTGGACCCCAAAATGGTATCAGTAAAAATGTGAACTCAGGGCACAAAAATAAGCCTTCACCCAGCCTAATGGTGTTTACCCCATAATATGTGAATATTTGGAAAAGTACTTACAAATAAAGCGGGAATACGTTGGCCAGGAATCTTGGCGGTAGATGTTGACAGGCGCCATATGGTTTGGCCAGGGATCACGGCGGCGGATGTTGGCAGACACGTCTTCCATACGTGCTAATAGCACACTCACGATTAAAAGAAATCGAGAGAGCATTTTAGCCTGAAGAAATATCGCTTAATGTGTAATCCACAGTGAGCTTCTTCAGACAAAGCCTCTTCCTGCAGCGTCGCTGCCTTATAACCACAAATTCCGTGATGTCACAATGGAGATCTCTGTGTGACATCACAAGGAGCGGAACACGAGTGATGTCACAATGGGTCAGATAACTGCAACCACTAAACATGGAGCAGCTCCATCAATCTATATATGATTAGTATAATATTAGTGTATAAGGACCAAGCCGTGTTAGAGCATATTATTAATGTATGGGGGCCAATATTATTGTAAGGGGGCAGCAAAGGGGGACATTATTACTATATGGGGGCCAGAGAAGGGGACAATATTACTGTATATGGGTCACATAGGAGGAAATGATTAATATATTAGGGGCACATAAAGGGACATTATTATTTTTTTTATTTGTTTCTTGTATGTGGTAGTATTGGTACACTGTGTGCAAAACTATTAAAGGGGTTGTCTAGCCCTTATTTTGCCCCCTAGAAAGTAATAATGCCCTGTGCCCCTTTCATAGTCACAGTAACCCAAGTTCCCCTATAACCATAAGTGCCCACTTTACATTTAATAATGTCCCCAGTCTCCCCCCTGTACAGCTCTCTTATACACAGTATTATTTATTATTATTATTATTATTAATTTATATAGCACCATTGATTCCATGGTGCTGTACATGAGAATAGGTTACATACAAATTACAGATATCATTTACAGTAAACAAACTAACAATGACAGACTGGTACAGAAGGGTGAGGACCCTGCCCTTGCGGGCTTACATTCCACAGGATTAAGGGGAAGGAGACAGTAATGTTGAGGGTTGCACGAGCTCCGGTGTTGGTGAGGCGGTAGCTTCGGTAGTGATGAGGAGGCAGCGGGGTCAGTGCAGGCTGTATGCTTTCCTGAAGAGGTGAGTTTTCAGGTTCCGTCTGAAGGATCCGAATGTGGTTGATAGTCGGACGTGTTGTTGCAGAGAATTCCAGAGGATGGGGGACATTCGGGAGAAGTCTTGGAGGCGACTGGATGAGGAGCGAATAAGTGTGGAGGAGAGAAGGAGGTCTTGGGAGGACCGAAGATTACGTCAGAGAAGATATTGGGAGATTAGTTCAGAGATTTATGGAGGAGACAGTACACAGTATAAGGCCCACTCAATGTATAGTACCACCCACATAGTATACTGATCCCTTAGTATCCCCCAAACTGTTTGATGGTTCCAACACCGTATGATGGCCTCCTCACTGTAATCTTCACACTGTTATGGCCCCTTCACTGTAATCCCCACACTGTATGATGGTCCTCACTGTAATCTCCACACTGTATGATGGTCCCCTAGATCGCCTCCATTTAGTATAATGCACCAGATAGTCCTTAATATAGTATAATGCACTTCCCATAGGCCTACTCTATATTGTATAATGCACCCCCATAGACAGACTCTATAGCACAAGGCAGCACCCCCATAGGCAAACCTTGCACTATAAGACAGCACCCCATAGGCAGACCCTGTACTATAAGGCAGCACCCCCATAGGCAGACTCTGTAGTATAATTTGTGTTACAACATTATTGGAAACATATATGCACTGTGGGATAGTGTCAGACCAATAGCGATGGTTTTGTTTGTTAACTTCACCATTCACAAAAAAGATTGCCTCATCACTGAATATAATGTTCTGTGTAAACTGAGGGTCCTGTTCCAATTTTTGTTTTGCCCATTCTGCAAATTCAGCGTGCCGATCTGGGTCATCCTTGTTGAGATGTTGCAGCAGCTGGATTTTGTAAGGGTGACATTTGTGAGTAGCTAATATCCACAGAAGGGATGTTCGAATGATGCCACTCTCCAATGATATGCAGCGAGTGCTACCCTGTGGGCTCTTGCTGAATGATGCTAGGACAGACACTGATGATTAGTGACAGTTTTCTTGCGTCCACATTTTGTCAAATCCAACACTGAACCTGTTTCACAAAATTTGGCAAGCAGTTTGCTAACTGTAGCATGGGAGATGGGTGGTCTCGTAGGGTGTCTTGCATTGAAATCTGCTACAATGTCCCAGGTACTGCATTCACCAGACATCAACACAATTTCTATCCGCTTCTCACGTGTTAACCTCTGCAACATGTCAATGGCTGTAAACAAAGAGAAATTTGTAAATAACTCATGAAAGAAAATAGTTATGTTAAAATCAAGCACACCATTGTTTTTCTTGTGAAATTCTCAATAAGTTTGATGTGTCACATGACCCTCTTCCCATAGGAAAAAATAAAGTTGAATCCTAAATGGCCGACTTCAAAATGGCCGCCATTGTCACCAACCATCTTGAAAAGCTTTCCCCCTCCCATATACTAATGTGCCACAAACAGGAAGTTGATATCACCAACCATTCCCATTTTATTTAGGTGTATTCATATAAATGGCCGACCCTGTACTATTTGGGTGCACAGCAGAGCTCGGAAGGGAAGGAGCACCTTATGATGTTTTGAATGCAAAATTGTCTGGAATCGATGGCGTGCACAGTGCTGCATTTTTGAGAGCCCCCGATGTGTCTAAATAGAGGAAACACCCCACAAGTGACCCCATTTTGGAAATCACACCCCTGAAGTATTTTATCCAGGGGTATAGTGAGCATGTTGTACCCAGAGGTATGACACAGAATTTGATAACATTAGCCTGTAATATTGAATATGTCATTATTAGTGTTGAGCACAAGTGCTCGCTACTCCAGTTTGTATCAGGTGCTTGGGTATTCACCAAATATCGTGGGTGCTCGAGTGACATGCTCGAATCTCTTCCTCGCATGTTTCTTGGCTGTTAGACATCCCTAAAAAAACATGCGGGGTATCTGAGATACTCGGTGCATACCAGAGCACCTGATGCAAACTTGAGCAACGAGCACTTGCACTCAACACTAGCTGTCATATTGTCATCACATTTCTTTTCCATTTTGAAATAAAACCAATTCTCACTCTAACCCCAACCCTAACACAACCCCAAAGCAACCCTAACACAACTCTAATCCCAACCCTAACTGCAAAGAATGGAAAAAAATATATATATATTTTATCATTTTGATGTAACTAAGTGGGTGACAAAGGGGGGTTTGATTTACTATGTGTTAGGAGTCGAGTTTCCTCTGCTGCACAGGGGGAATCTCGATCCGTGTCTGCTGCGGTCTCCCATTCTCCATCGGCCGCAGTGGAGCCTGCTCAGCGGAGATGTCGGTCCCAGCGTCTCACTGAGTCTGGTTCAGTGCAAAGGGTTTTTGCTGCCTCTCCAGGCTCTGCTATTGTACCCTGCACTGATCTACGGCGAACAGGCTTTTCTGGGACTAAGTCCTGCTTTGCACACACTGAGCATGCCCAGGGTAAGAGCTCTCAGTGGAGATCAAGGGTCACATGTTCAGGTACTGCAGCCAAATCTATTGGTCTTTCTAGGAAGGTCCTGTAGGTACGCAGGCTCTGTAGCAGTCTCCCATTGGTCCTCTTTTGGAAGGTCCTGTACGTGCTGCAGCTATTTAAAGGGACACTGTCACCTGAATTTGGAGGGAACAATCTTCAGCCATAGGGGCGGGGTTTTCGGGTGTTTGATTCACCCTTTCCTTACCCGCTGGCTGCATGCTGGCTGCAATATTGGATTGAAGTTCATTCTCTGTCCTCCATAGTACACGCCTGCGCAAGGCAAGATTGCCTTGTGCAGGCATGTACTACAGACATGGCCATGTGCTAGTATCTTCTAAAGTTACATGCTTTGCGCCACTGTGGTCATATGCGTGAATGTGTTCAGGGACCCGGCTGAAATAAGCCCCTAGAATGCTGGCACCTCCGGCGAGGAGTGTTGTGTGCATGCATGACCACTGACTGCTCTCTTCTGGGTAGTTAGCCTTTTGTCTCTGTGAGAGTTAACAGGGCACAGAGCTTTGCTTTCTCAGCCGCTCTGTGAAGCTAACAGAGCTGGTTAATACCGCCATATTGTGCCGCCATTCACTTAGCGGCAGGATATTTCCTTCACGGTGGATCCCGGGTTGCGAATGCACCAATCACATCAATAAATATATTCGGTGCGTTCCGCAAACCCTAACACTATATTTTTTTTATTTTTATTTTGATCACTGTGATAGGGTCTATCACAGTGATCAAAATGAACCAATATGAAAAATTTCCTATTGTTGCCGGGTACCGTCCAGCAGATCTCGGTGGCCGCACTGCGCATGCGCCTGCCATTTTCTTCCAGGAAGATGACGCGGAGGGCCGGGGAACAGAGCAGGGAGACTCGGGGGGGGGGGGGGGGGGGGGGGGGGAAGCCATTTCCTTTTCCTCTGGTATGCTAGCTCATATCAGAGGAAAGAGAAATAAATTGTAAGGCCAGCGTCACACTAGCGAGTTTTACGGACGTATGAGCGCAGAAAATACGTCCAGAAAATACGCAATGCACACGGCCCAATGATTCTCTATGGCCCAGCTCCTATCTGCTGTAGAATCACACTGACAGAATAGAATAGAATAGGTAGAATAAATGTGTACACATAGAATAGGTATATATATATATATATATATATATATATATATATATATATATATATGTCCGTGAGACACACATATATATATATATATATATATATATTTATATTTAATTCAGCGCTAGATAGCAGAAAAGCCGGTAATTCAATTGCCGGCTTTTGCTATCTCCTTCACAAACCCGACAGGATATGAGACATGGTTTACATGCAGTAAACTATCTCATATCCCTTCTTTTATTACATATTCTTCTTTACTAATGTAAGAAGTGTCTCTGTTTAAAATTTGGGGTCTCTAGCTATTAAATTAAAGGGTTAAATCCCGGAAAAAATTGGCATGGGCTCCCGCGCAATTTTCTCCGCCAGAGTGGGAAAGCCAGTGACTGAGGGCAGCTATTAATAGCCAGGAGAGGGTCCATGGTTATTGGACCTCCCTGGCTAAAAACATATGCCCCCAGCCACCCCAGAAAAGGCACATCTGGAAGATGCGCCTATTCTGGCACTTAGCCTCTCTCTTCCCACTCCCCTGTAGTGGTAGGATATGGGGTAATGAAGGGTTAATGTCACCTTGCTATTGTAAGGTGACATTAAGCCAGGTTCATAATGGAGAGGCGTCAATTATGACACCTATCCATTATTAATCCAATAGTACGAAATGGTTAATAAAACACACACATTATTAAAAAGTATTTTAATGAAATAAAGACACATGGTGTTCTAATATTTTATTATACTCTTAATCCACCTGAAGACCCTTGTCACCTGAAATAAAGTTAAAATAAACAAACAACAATATTCCATACCTTCCGTTGTTCAGTCTTGTCCCACGCTGTAAATCCATGTGAAGGGGTTAAATAATTTTACACCCAGGAGCTCTGCTAATGCAGCTGTGCTCCTGACTGTAAAACTTGGTGAATGAATGGAATGCAGGGGAATGTACTGTAGTTACCTCGAGTCGTGGTGCTGCGCCCTCTGCTGGATGAACTCTTATGAACTCGAGCTTGGGAGCATTTCAGAATATTTTCCCACGCTCGAGTTCCCGGGGACTACCTCTTGAAGCTGAGCAAGAGAATGCCAAGATTGTGCAAAGCAGTCATTAAAGCAAAAGATGGCTACTTTGAAGAACCTAGAATATAAGACATAATTTTAGTTGTTTCACACTTTTTTGTTAAGTATATAATTCCACATGTGTTATTTCATAGTTTTGATGCCTTCAGTGTGAATGTACAGTTTTCATAGTCATGAAAATACAGAACACTCTTTAAATGAGATGTGTCCAAACTTTTGGTCTGTACTGTATATATAAAACATTCATCCTTCACACGGTTTAGTAGTAGATCTATCCAGCAGCCACATAGATTTAAGCCACAATGATCAGATTACAGAAACATCCAAAGCATGCTCTGCTCCTATATGGACACAGGACATCATGAAGGCAGCGTGAGAAGGGCAGTGATGTCATCTATTGAGAATAATAGATCCTGTGTTATCTAATGTACATAGAGCTTTTATCTATAATTTATAATCCTGTCTGTGATCATAATGAACCTGTTGAAAAGTTGTCTGCACAGGAAAGAAAACATGAATCTAGTATACAATTTAGTGACCAGTGTAAACATTTTATTTCTGATTATTGTATGACATTTAAAGCCATGAACAATTTAGAACCCGGCTATTTAAAGAATCTACTGAAGTCCCCTACTCCTTGCCAACCGCTCAGAACAACAGGCATGAATAAACGGATCATTTGGGGAAAGCTCATCCTTGGACACACTTGAATCATGACTGATGATGCACCTGTTCAGTTCAGCATTTGCAGACAAATAACCCACCCGTCCTCTACATCGGGCATAATACCAAATAAATTAATTTATTTTACAAATTCACTTTGACTCCATTGTGAGAAAATAAAAATAAAGGGAACACTAAAATACCACATCCTAGATATCACTGCATTAAATATTTCAGTCGCAAATCGTTATTCATTACATAGTAGAATGTGTTGAGAACGATAAAACATAAAAAATGATCAATGTAAATCAAAATGAATATCCAATGGAGGTCTGGAGTTGGAATGATACTCAAAATCAAAGTGGAAAATCAAATTACAGGCTGATCCAACTTCAGTGGAAATGCCTCAAGACAAGGAAATGATGTTCAGTTGTGTGTGTGTTGCCTCCATGTGCCTGTATGACCTCCCTACAATGCCTGGGCATGCTCCTGAGGTGGCGGTGGATGGTCACCTGAGGGATCTCCTCCCAGACCTGGATTAAAGCATCCGCCAACTCCTGGATAGTCTGTGGTGCAACGTGACGTTGGTGGATGGTGCGAGACATGATGTCCCAGATGTGTTCAATCGGATTCAGGTCTGGGGAATGGGCGGGTCAGTCCATAGCTTCAATCATTCATCTTGCAGGAATTGCTGACACACTCCAGCCACATGAGGTCTGGCATTGTCCTGCATTAGGAGGAACCCAGGGCCAACTGCAACAGCATATGGTCTCACAAGGGGTCTGAGGATCTCATCTCGGTACCGAATGGCAGTCAGGCTACCTCTGGTGAGCACATGGAGGGCTGTGAGGCCTTCCAAAGAAATGCACCCACACACCATTACTGACCCACTGCCAACCTGGTCATGCTGAAAGATGTTGCAGGCAGCAGATCGCTCTCCACAGCGTCTCCAGACTCTGTCACATCTGTCACATGTGCTCAGTGTGAACCTGCTTTTATCTGTGAAGAGCAAAGGGCGCCAGTGGCGAATTTGCCAATCCTAGTGTTCTGTGGCAAATGCGAATCGTCCTGCATGGTGTTAGGCTGTGAGCACTACCCCCATCTGTGGACGTCGGGCACTCAGACCATCTTCATGGAGTCGGTTTCTAACCATTTGTGCAGACACATTCACATTTGTGGCCTGCTGGAGGTCATTTTACAGGGCTCTGGCAGTGCTCCTCCTGTTCCTCCTTGTACAAAGGCTGAGGTAGCGGTCCTGCTGCTGGGTTGTTGCCCTCCTACGGCCCCCTCCACGTCTCCTGGTGTACTGGCCTGTCTCCTGGTAGCGCTTCCAGCCTCTGGACACTACGATGACAGACAAAGGAAACCTTCTTGCCACAGCTCGCATTGATGTGCCACCCTGGATGAGCTGCACTACCTGAGCTACTTGTGTGGGTTGTTGTTGTGAATTCTGCTCTTGGGTTCCCTCCGGTGGTTGCTGCTGGGAATGCAGTTGTCCCTGGATTGTAATTCTGCTCAGGTGTTCCTGCTTATTGCTGGCTTGCTGGGTATTTAGGTTTGCTGGATCTATCTATCCTTGCCAGTTATCCATTGTTCTAGGAGGATTCACATCTCTGTCTGGTTTCTCCTGCTCTACTGCCCAAATCAGCAAAGATAAGTTCTGGCTTTTGTTTTTGCAGTCCACATGCTGTGGGCCTTACAGTTCAGTGCTTTTCAATGTTTTTTTCTTGTCCAGCTTTGTCTGTGTAAGGATTTATTCAGCTAAGCTGGAATCTCTGGAGATGCAGATATACCCTCCATATCTTTAGTTAGATGTGGAGTTTTTGTATTCCCTGCTGTGGATATTTTCTAGTGTTTTAATACTGACCGCATAGTATTCTGTCCTATCCTTTCTATTTAGCTAGAGTGGCCTCCTTTGCTAAATCCTGTTTTCAGTCTGCGTGTGTCTTTTCCTCTCCTCTCACAGTCAATATTTGTGGGGGGCTGTCTATCCTTTGGGGATTTTCTCTGAGGCTAGATAGTATTCCCTTTTCTATCTATAGGGGTATTTAGTCCTCCAGCTGTGACGAGGTGTCTAGGATTGTTAGGTACATCCCACGGCTACTTCTAGTTGCGGTGTTAAGTTCAGGGTTTGCGGTCAGTACAGGTACCACCTTCTCCAGAGTACGTCTCATGCTGCTCCAAGGCCATCGGATCATAACAGGTTGTAGAGTCTGTCTCATGCTACCACGAGTGTGAAAGCACAGCCAACATTCAAAAGTGACCAAAACATCAGCCAGAAAATATTGGTACTGAGATGTGGTCTGTGGTCCCCACCTGCAGAATCACTCCTTTATTGAGTGTGTCTTGATAATTGCCAATAATTTCCATCTGTTCTCTATTCCATTTGCCCATTTGCACAACAGCATGTGAAATTGATTGTCAAACAGTGTTGCTTCCTAAGTGGGCAGTTTGATTTCACAGAAGTTCAATTTACATGGAGTTATATTCTGTTGTTTAAGTGTTCCCTTTAATTTTTGAGCAGTGTATATCTCTATCTATCTATCTATCTATCTATCTATCTATCTATCTATCTATCTATCTATCTATCTATCTATCTATCTATCTATCTACCTCATTGAAATGGCTGAGAATTGTCTCATGTATATGCAGCTTTAGACCGGGATCCAGTGATGTCAACTCCAAGAGCCAAAAAATGTTGCAAAGTTCTTTTGTGACAGTATATTCATTAGACTTTTATAATTTTAGTGCAGTTTATTAATTTACCGGACTAGAATCACATGACAAATTTTTAATAAAAACTTTAAAATAAACAGGACTGATCTGCAATATAACACACAACCCACAGACAGGAGTGGTGCTGTTTTCGAAATCTTGTCATCCATATTTTTTTATAGGAAATTGTCTACTCAACTGCCCAAGAGAATTTGCATATTTAATTTCTCAGATCAGCTTGCATGGCGTATGTCTCCTCACTTTGATATGCCAGGGTTGGCTTTTCACTATTCACATGGAGAAACATTACCCATTAGTGCCCAAGAGAATGACCTTTGTCTCTAGCGTAACTTTCTCACTGAAAAGACAAAATAATGACCGATTGCTCAAGTGATGCTTGGTCTCCAACCAATGAAACAGACAATGACCGACGTTTCGGCCACTCAGACCTTTGTCACAGTTATCTATGTCCTGCAGAGATGGATGCATAAGTGAAGTGATGTGAGTGCGGGACTCCCCACACTGAACGTCAGTTTTTGTCTTTTCATTAATTGGAGACTAATTGATCATTATTTCGTCTTTTCGGTGACTAAGCCATATATTGCAATCTTTGACTATACCAGTGAGATATTTAATTATTTAATTTATACAGTGTTTAAATTGAACTAATAATTCTATTGTTCTTTGGAGATACTGTACATTGCAGAAATGTTCGATTTTTCAGTTTCTTATTACAGCCTTTGTGACCCCAATTTATTTTTATGAATTCTAGGATTCGAATCCTGTGTATCCTGTTATCCTGAAAATGGATCCTAATGAATTTTTCCTGCACTGGGTGGATCAAAACAAGGTACCGTAATTAATTATTATTGGGAATGTTGCAAATAGTGTTGAGCGATACCGTCCGATACTTGAAAGTATCGGTATCGGATAGTATCGGCCGATACCCGAAAAGTATCGGATATCGCCGATACCGATACCTGATACCAATACAAGTCAATGGGACACCAAGTATCGGAAGGTATCCTGATGGTTCCCAGGGTCTGAAGGAGAGGAAACTCTCCTTCAGGCCCTGGGATCCATATTAATGTGTAAAATAAAGAATTAAAATAAAAAATATTGATATACTCACCCGTCCGGAGGCCCCTGCACCTTACCGCTGTTAACCGGCAGCCTGCTTTGCTTAAAATGAGCGCGTTCAGGACCTTCCATGACATCACGGCTTCTGATTGGTCGCGTGCCACTCATGTGACCGCCACGCGACCAATCACAAGCCGCGACGTCATTCTCAGGTCTTAAATTCCTAGACTGAGGAGTTTAGGGCCTGAGAATGACGTCGCGGCTTGTGATTGGTCGCGTGGCGGTCACATGAGCGGCATGCGACCAATCAGAAGCCTGTTATGACCTGGTGGTTAAGGAGCAACATGGGACGAGCTCTGAGGAGGTGGTATCTGTACTGACCGCAGTTCCTGATCCTAACACCAACACTAGAAGTAGCCGTGGGATGTTCCTGTCACTCCCTAGACACCTCGTCACAGCCTGAGAACTAACTACCCCTAAAGATGGAAACAGAAAGCTATCTTGCCTCAGAGAAAATCCCCAACAGGAAAGATAGCCCCCCACAAATATTGACTGTGAGTGGAGAGGGAAATGACATACACAGAAATGAAAACAGATTTTAGCAAAGGAGGCCACTACTAATCTAGATAGACAAAACAGGAAAGGATACTGTGCGGTCAGTATTAAAAACTAAAAGTCCACACAGAGTTTACAAAAATAATCTCCACACCGACTCACGGTGTGGAGGGCAAATCTGCTTCCCCAGAGCTTCCAGCTAAGCTGAAAATATCATACTGACAAGCTGGACAAGAAAAAACATAACATGAGCTGAGCGATTAAGTCCACAGCAAATGGACAACCAAAAAAACAAGCAAGGACTTATCTTTGCTGAAATGGACAGGCCATCTGAGAAATCCAAGGAGAGATCTGAATCCAACCAAGAAACATTGACAGCTGCCACTGGCTGAAGACTAGAGCCAGGCTAAATAGCAGAGCCAGGAGAGACAATCAGTGGAAGCAGCTGCTAATGCTAAACCCAAGGAGCAGCAGTTCCACTCAAAACCATCGGAGGGAGCCCAAGGGCAGAATTCACAAAAGTGCCATTTACAACCACCGGAGGGAGCCCAAAAACGGAATTCACAACAGTACCCCCCCCCCTTGAGGAGGGTTCGCCGAACCCTCACCAGAGCCCCCAGGCCGATCAGGATGAGCCAAATGAAAAGCACGAACCAAATCGGCAGCATGGACATTGGAGGCAACAACCCAAGAATTATCCTCCTGGCCATAACCCTTCCACTTGACCAGATACTGAAGCTTCCGCCTCGAAAAACGAGAATCCAAAATCTTCTCCACCACATATTCCAACTCCCCCTCAACCAACACCGGAGCAGGAGGATCAACAGAGGGAACCACGGGCACCACATATCTCCGCAACAAAGATGTATGGAAAACATTATGGATGGAAAAAGAAGCTGGAAGGGCCAAACGAAAAGATACCGGATTGATAATTTCAGAAATCTTATAAGGACCAATAAAGCGAGGCTTGAACTTAAGGGAAGAAACCTTCATAGGAACATGACGAGAAGACAACCAGACTAAATCCCCAACACGAAGCCGGGGACCAACACACCGACGACGGTTAGCAAAACGTTGAGCCTTTTACTGAGACAACGTCAAATTGTCCACCACATGAGTCCAAATCTGCTGTAACCTGTCCACCACAGAATCCACACCAGGACAGTCAGAAGGCTCAACCTGCCCTGAAGAAAAACGAGGGTGAAAACCAAAATTACAAAAAAAAGGCAAAACCAAGGTAGCCGAACTAGCCCGATTATTAAGGGCAAACTCGGCCAACGGCAAGAAGGTCACCCAATCATCCTGATCAGAAGACACAAAGCATCTCAAATAGGTTTCCAAGGTCTGATTGGTTCGCTCAGTTTGGCCATTTGTCTGAGGATGAAATGCTGAAGAAAAAGACAAATCAATGCCCATTCTAGCACAAAAGGACCGCCCAAAACCTAGAAACAAACTGGGAACCTCTGTCAGACACAATATTCTCCGGAATGCCATGCAAACGAACCACATGCTGAAAAAATAATGGAACCAAATCAGAGGAGGAAGGCAACTTAGGCAAAGGTACCAAATGGACCATCTTAGAAAACCGGTCACAAACCACCCAGATAACAGACATCTTCTGGGAAACAGGAAGATCCGAAATAAAATCCATGGAAATATGCGTCCAGGGCCTCTCAGGGACCGGCAAAGGCAAAAGCAACCCACTAGCACTGGAACAGCGAGGCTTGGCCCGGGCACAAGTCCCACAGGACTGCACAAAAGAATGCACATCCCGCGACAAGGACTGCCACCAAAAGGACCTAGCAACCAATTCTCTGGTACCAAAAATCCCAGGATGACCAGCCAACCCTGAGCAATGAACCTCAGAAATTACCTTACTAGTCCATCTATCAGGGACAAACAGTTTCCCCACTGGATAGCGGTCAGGTCTATCAGCCTGAAAGTCCCGAAGCACCTGCCGTAAATCAGGGGAGATGGCAGAAAGAATCACCCCCTCCTTGAGAATACCAACCGGCTCAAGGACTCCCGGAGAATCAGGCAAAAAACTCCTAGAGAGGGCATCAGCCTTCACATTCTTAGATCCCGGAAGATACGAGACCACAAAATCAAAACGAGAGAAAAACAGGGACCATCGAGCTTGTCTAGGATTCAACCGCTTGGCAGACTCGAGGTAAATCAGATTCTTATGATCGGTCAAGACCACAACGCGATGCTTGGCTCCCTCAAGCCAATGTCGCCACTCCTCGAATGCCCACTTCATAGCCAACAACTCCCGATTGCCGACATCATAATTACGCTCAGCAGGCAAAAACTTTCTAGAGAAGAAGGCACACGGTTTCATCAAAGAACCATCAGAACTTCTCTGAGACAAAACGGCCCCTGCCCCAATCTCAGAAGCGTCGACCTCAACCTGAAAAGGAAGAGAAACATCCGGCTGACGCAACACAGGGGCAGAAGTAAAACGACGTTTAAGCTCCTGAAAGGCCTCAACAGCCACAGAGGACCAATTCATCACATCAGCGCCTTTCTTCGTCAAATCGGTCAGGGGCTTAACCACACTGGAAAAGTTAGCAATGAAACGGCGATAAAAATTAGCAAAGCCCAAAAATTTCTGAAGGCTCTTCACAGATGTGGGTTGAATCCAATCATGAATGGCCTGGACCTTAACAGGATCCATTTCTATAGCCGAGGGAGAAAAAATGAAACCCAAAAAAGAAACCTTATGAACTCCAAAAAGGCACTTAGACCCCTTCACAAACAAAGCATTAGCACGAAGGATCTGAAATACCATCCTGACCTGTTTCACATGAGACTCCCAATCATCGGAAAAAAAAAAAAAATATCATCCAAATATACAATCATGAATTTATCAAGATAATTCCGGAAGATATCATGCATAAAGGACTGAAACACAGATGGACCATTAGAGAGCCCGAATGGCATCACAAGGTATTCAAAATGGCCTTCGGGCGTATTAAATGCTGTTTTCTATTCGTCACCCTGTTTAATACGAACAAGATTATACGCCCCTCGAAGGTCAATCTTAGTAAACCAACTAGCCCCCTTAATCCGAGCAAACAAATCAGAAAGCAAAGGTAAAGGGTATTGGAATTTGACCGTGATCTTATTGAGAAGGCGATAATCTATACAGGGTCTCAAGGAGCCATCCTTCTTGGCAACAAAAAAGAATCCCGCTCCCGACAGTGACGAAGACGGGCGAATATGCCCCTTCTCCAAAGACTCCTTAACATAACTCCGCATGGCGGCATGCTCTGGCACAGACAGATTGAAAAGTCGGCCCTTAGGGAACTTACAGCCAGGAATCAAGTTAATAGCACAATCGCAGTCCCTATGAGGAGGAAGGGAGCTGGACTTGGGCTCATCAAATACATCCTGGAAATCCGACAAAAACTCAGGAACTTCAGAAGAGGGGGAAGAGGAAATTGACATCAAAGGAACATCACTATGTATCCCTTGACAACCCCAACTAGTCACAGACATAGATTTCCAATCCAGCACTGGATTATGTACCTGTAACCATGGAAAACCCAGCACAACAACATCATGCAAATTATGCAACACCAGAAAACGACAATCTTCCTGATGTGCTGGAGCCATGTACATGGTCAACTGTGTCCAGTACTGAGGTTTATTCTTGGCCAGTGGTGTAGCATCAATCCCCCTTAAGGGAATAGGGCTCTGCAAAGGCTGCAAGGAAAAACCACA
Source organism: Ranitomeya variabilis (assembly GCF_051348905.1). NCBI lineage: Eukaryota > Metazoa > Chordata > Amphibia > Anura > Dendrobatidae > Ranitomeya > Ranitomeya variabilis. Next base: position 116,659,503 of record NC_135233.1, read on the forward strand.
GCGTCTGGCGAACTCTAAGTCCATTAAGTTCAGGGCAGCGCCTGAATCCACAAATGCCATAACAGAAAAGGACGATAATGAGCAAATCAGGGTAACAGACAAGAGAAATTTAGGCTATACAGTACTAATGGTAACAGACCTAGCGACCCTCTTAGTACGCTTAGGGCAATCAGAAATAGCATGAGCAGAATCACCACAGTAAAAACACAGCCTATTCTGACGTCTGAATTCCTGCCGTTCTGCTCTAGTCAAAATCCTATCACATTGCATAGGCTCAGGACTCTGCTCAGAGGACACTGCCATATGGTGCACCACCTTGCGCTCGCGCAGGCGCCGATCAATCTGAATGGCCAGAGACATTGATTCGTTCAAACCAGCAGGCGTGGGGAACCCCACCATAACATCTTTAAGGGCTTCAGAAAGACCCTTTCTGAAAATTGCTGCCAGGGCATACTTATTCCATTTAGTGAGCACAGACCACTTTCTAAATTTCTGGCAGTATACTTCAGCCGCTTCCTGACCCTGACACAGAGCCAGCAAGGTTTTTTCTGCCTGATCCACAGAATTAGGTTCGTCATACAGCAATCCGAGCGCTTGAAAAAATGCGTCTACATTGAGTAATGCAGGATCCCCTTGACTCAAGGGAGAATGCCCAGTCCTGAGGGTCTCCACGCAGCAGAGAAATTACAATCTTCACCTGCTGAATGGGGTCACCAGAGGAACGGGGTCTCAAAGCAAAAAACAATCTGCAGTTATTTTTAAAGTTCAAAACTTTAGATCTATCCCCAAAAAACAAATCAGGAGTAGGAATTCTAGGGTCTAAAGCCGGAGTCTGAACAACATAATCTTGGATACTCTGTACCCTTGCAGCGAGTTGATCCACACGAGAGAACAAACCCTGAACCTCCATATCAGCGCCAAAATCCTGAACCACCCAAAGATTAAGGGGAAAAAAAAGACAAAACAGGCTACAGAAATAAAAAAAATGGCTCAGAACTTTTTTTTTCCCTCTTTTGAGATGCATTCAACACATTGCGGGCCAGCTGTACTGTTATGACCTGGTGGTTAAGGAGCAACATGGGACGAGCTCTGAGGAGGTGGTATCTGTACTGACCGCAGTTCCTGATCCTAACACCAACACTAGAAGTAGCCGTGGGATGTTCCTGTCACTCCCTAGACACCTCGTCACAGCCTGAGAACTAACTATCCCTAAAGATGGAAACAGAAAGCTATCTTGCCTCAGAGAAAATCCCCAACAGGAAAGATAGCCCCCCACAAATATTGACTGTGAGTGGAGAGGGAAATAACATACAAAGAAATGAAAACAGATTTTAGCAAAGGAGGCCACTACTAATCTAGATAGACAGAACAGGAAAGGATACTGTGCGGTCAGTATTAAAAACTAAAAGTCCACACAGAGTTTACAAAAATAATCTCCACACCGACTCACGGTGTGGAGGGCAAATCTGCTTCCCCAGAGCTTCCAGCTAAGCTGAAAATATCATACTGACAAGCTGGACAAGAAAAAACATAACATGAACTGAGCGATTAAGTCCACAGCAAATGGACAACCAAAAGAACAAGCAAGGACTTATCTTTGCTGAAATGGACAGGCCATCTGAGAAATCCAAGGAGAGATCTGAATCCAACCAAGAAACATTGACAGTTGGCACTGGCTGAAGACTAGAGCCAGGCTAAATAGCAGAGCCAGGAGAGACGATCAGTGGAAGCAGCTGCTAATGCTAAACCCAAGGAGCAGCAGTTCCACTCAAAACCACCGGAGGGAGCCCAAGGGCAGAATTCACAAAAGTGCCATTTACAACCACCGGAGGGAGCCTGTTGTGAATTCGGTTTGTGGGCTCCCCCGGTGGTCTGTTATGGTAGTGTCTCTTATTTGCCTTCCTCCATCTCTGATTACCTGTCGCCACCCTCTAGGGGAGTTTCCTATTTAAGGCTGCTTGGCTGTTAGTCATATGCCGGCCAACAATGTGCTAGTAGCATTCTGTTGCATTCACCTGCCTCAAGTCCCAGTTCAGCTAAGTTGAATTTTGTTTCTTGTTTTGCTATTTTTGTCCAGCTATCTGCAATGTGACTCTTCAGTGCTGGAAGCTCTTGTGGACAGAAAATTACCACTCCAGTGGCATGAGTTGTCACTGGAGTTTAAAGTAATTTCTGGATGGTGTTTTTGAATAGTGTTTTTTAGGTTGACCGTGAAGTAACTCTTTCCTGTACTTCTGCTATCTAGTAAGCGGACCTCACTGTGCTAAATCTGCTGTTCATCCTACGTATGTCATTTCCTCTGAACTCACCGTCAATATCTGTGGGGGCCTACTATCATCTTTTGGGGTTCCTCACTGGAGGTAAGGCAGGCCTGTATATTCCTCTTATAGGGGTAGTTAGATCTCCGGCTGGAGCGTGGTGTCTAGGGCATCGTAGGTACATCCCCCGGCTGCTGTTAGTGTTGTGTCAGGTTCAGGTCACGGTCGACCTTAGTTTCCATCACCCGAGAGCTAGTCCGTTTAGTATTTTTATTTCCCTGGTCTTTGGGGGTAACCATAACAGTTTGGCCGGCCTAATGAAAAAACCTATGTGTTAAAATATGCACTAAAGCAGGAAGGAGGAGAAAAGGTTTTTTTTTTCTGTGTTTGAAAGTGCACTTAGTTTGCTCATTTGTATTTCTTGCTTAAACTGCAGTCTTCAGCCTTTTTTTTTTCCTCTCTCCTCTTAACCTCTGAATGCTTGGGTTACACCCATTTGAAACATGGATCCACAGAGTTTACTTGCAGGTTTGAATAACCTTGCGACAAAAGTACAGAACCTACAAGATTTTGTTGTACGTACTCCAATGTCTGAACCTAAGATTCCTCTGCCTGAATACTTTACCGGAGACAGATCCCGGTTTTTGAGTTTCAGAGAAAATTGCAAATTGTTTTTGTCTCTGAGATCTCACTCTGCTGGTGATCAGACTCAACAAGTTAAAATTGTTATCTCTCTACTGCGCGGCGACCCACAAAGTTGGGCATTTGCATTATCGCCAGGGGATCCTGCGTTGTTAAATGTAGATGCGTTTTTTCAGGCTTTGGGGTTGCTTTATGAAGAACCTAATTTGGAGATTTTGGCTGAGAAAGCCTTGATAGCTCTTTCCCAAGGGCAAGATGAAGCTGAGATATACTGCCAGAAATTCCGTAAATGGTCGGTGCTTACTAGATGGAATGAGTGCGCTTTAGCAGCTATTTTCAGAGAAGGTCTCTCTGATGCCGTGAAGGATGTCATGGTGGGGTTCCCTGTGCCTACAGGTCTGAATGATGCCATGAAATTGGCTATCCAGATTGATCGGCGTTTACGGGAGCGCAAATCTGTGCACCATATGGCGGTATCTTCTGAGCAAAAACCTGTGCACCATATGGCGGTGTCTTCTGAGCAAAGACCTGTGCACCATTTGGCGGTGACCTCTGAAAAGGCATTAGAGCATATGCAATGCGATCGTGTTTTGTCTAGAGGCGAACGTCAAAATTACAGGCGCAAAAATGGATTGTGCTTCTACTGTGGAGATTCAGCTCATGTTATATCAGCATGCTCTAAACGTATAAATAAGGTTGATAAAAAGGTTGATAAATCTTTTTCAACAGGTACCTTGCAGTCAAAATTTCTTTTGTCCGTGACATTGATTTGTACCTTATCATCTGTTACTGTGAATGCTTATGTGGATTCTGGCGCCGCTCTGAGTCTCATGGATTGGTCCTTTGCCAAGCGTTGTGGGTTTGATTTGGAGCCGTTGGAAGTTTCTATTCCCCTGAAGGGTATTGATTCTACACCTTTGGCTAGCAATAAACCACAATATTGGACACAAGTGACTATGCGTCTTACCCCAGACCATCAGGAGATTATTCGTTTTCTTGTGTTATATAACCTACATGATGTATTAGTGCTTGGATTACCATGGTTACAGATTCATAATCCCGTCTTGGACTGGAAATCTATGTCTGTGTTGAGCTGGGGATGTCGGGGTATTCATGGGGATGCACCTTTGGTTCCTATTTCTTCATCTACTCCCTCTGAGATCCCAGCATTCCTGTCAGATTTTAATGATGTCTTCCAAGAGCCTAAAGTTGATTCTCTTCCTCCTCACAGAGAGTGTGACTGCGCTATTGAATTGATCCCCGGTAGTAAGTTTCCTAAGGGTCGCTTGTTTAATTTGTCTGTGCCTGAACATACTGCTATGCGGGAGTATATCAGAGAATCCTTGGAAAAGGGTCATATTCGCCCCTCGTTGTCTCCACTAGGGGCGGGATTTTTCTTTGTAGGTAAAAAGGATGGTTCATTGAGACCTTGTATCGACTATCGACTTTTGAATAAGATTACAGTTAAATACCAGTACCCGTTACCTTTACTGACTGATCTGTTTGCTCGCATAAAGGGGGCGAAGTGGTTCACTAAGATCGATCTACGTGGTGCGTATAATTTGGTGCGGATTAAGCAGGGGGATGAGTGGAAGACCGCATTTAATACGCCTGAAGGCCATTTTGAGTATTTGGTAATGCCTTTCGGTCTCGCAAATGCCCCTTCCGTTTTTCAGTCCTTTATGCACGATATTTTCCGTGAATATCTGGATAAGTTTATGATTGTGTATTTGGATGATATTCTTGTTTTTTCGGAGGACTGGGAATCTCACGTTCAACAGGTCAGGAGAGTTTTTCAGGTCTTGCGAGCTAATTCTCTTTTTGTAAAGGGCTCAAAGTGTAGTTTTGGAGTTCAGAGAATTTCCTTTTTGGGATATATTTTTTCCCCTTCATCTATGGAGATGGACCCTGTCAAGGTTCAGGCTATTTGTGATTGGATGCAACCTACTTCTTTGAAGAGTCTGCAGAAGTTCTTGGGTTTTGCTAATTTCTATCGCCGATTTATAGCGGGTTTTTCTGCCATTGCTAAACCTTTGACTGATTTGACCAAAAAGGGTGCTGATGTTGCTAATTGGTCCTCTGCGGCTGTGGAGGCCTTTCAAGAGCTTAAGCGCCGCTTTTCTTCCGCCCCTGTGTTGCGCCAACCTGATGTGTTACTTCCGTTCCAGGTTGAGGTAGATGCTTCGGAGATCGGAGCAGGTGCAGTTTTGTCGCAGAAAGATCCTGACTGCTCAGTAATGAGACCATGTGCGTTTTTCTCCCGAAAGTTTTCGCCCGCTGAGCGAAATTATGATGTGGGAAATCGGGAGCTTCTGGCCATGAAGTGGGCGTTTGAGGAGTGGCGTCATTGGCTTGAGGGTGCTAGACACCAGGTGGTGGTCCTCACTGACCACAAGAATCTAATTTATCTTGAGTCGGCCAGGCGTCTGAATCCTAGACAGGCGCGCTGGTCGTTGTTTTTCTCCCGATTTAACTTTGTGGTGTCATATCTGCCTGGGTCCAAGAATGTGAAGGCGGATGCCCTCTCTAGGAGTTTTGAGCCTGACTCGCCTGGTGATTCCGAACCTACCGGCATCCTGAAGGATGGGGTGATATTGTCAGCTGTCTCCCCAGACCTGCGGCGTTCTTTGCGGGAGTTTCAGGTGGATAGGCCTGATCGCTGTCCGCCTGGTAGACTGTTTGTCCCTGATGATTGGACCAGTAGAGTTATCTCGGAGGTTCATTCTTCCGCGTTGACAGGTCATCCTGGAATTTTTGGCACCAGGGATTTGGTGTCTAGGTCCTTTTGGTGGCCTTCTTTGTCTCGAGATGTGCGCATGTTTGTGCAGTCTTGTGATGTTTGTGCTCGGGCCAAGCCCTGCTGTTCTAGGGCCAGTGGGTTGTTGTTGCCCTTGCCTATTCCTAAGAGGCCTTGGACACACATCTCTATGGACTTTATTTCTGACCTTCCGGTTTCTCTTACGATGTCTGTCATCTGGGTGATTTGTGACCGTTTTTCCAAGATGGTTCATTTGGTACCTTTACCCAAATTGCCCTCCTCCTCTGAGTTGGTTCCTCTGTTTTTTCAGAATGTGGTGCGTTTGCATGGTATTCCTGAGAATATAGTGTCTGACAGGGGTACTCAGTTTGTGTCTAGATTTTGGCGGACGTTCTGTGCCAGGATGGGTATCGATTTGTCTTTTTCGTCTGCATTCCATCCTCAGACTAATGGCCAGACTGAGCGTACTAATCAGACCTTGGAGACTTACTTGAGGTGTTTTGTGTCCGCTGATCAGGATGATTGGCTTGACTTTTTGCCGTTGGCAGAGTTTGCCCTTAATAATCGGGCCAGTTCTGCCACTTTGGTCTCTCCATTTTTTTGTAATTCAGGGTTTCACCCTCGGTTTTCGTCCGGTCAATTGGAGTCTTCGGATTGTCCTGGAGTGGATGCTGTGGTTGATAGGATGCATCGGATTTGGGGACAGGTTGTGGACAATCTGAAGTTGTCCCAGGAGAAGACTCAACAGTTCACTAATCGTCATCGGCGTATTGGTCCTCGTCTTTGTGTTGGGGACCTGGTGTGGCTGTCTTCTCGATTTGTTCCTATGAAGGTCTCGTCTCCTAAGTTTAAGCCTCGGTTTATCGGCCCTTATAGGATTCTGGAGGTTCTTAATCCTGTGTCCTTTCGTTTGGATCTCCCAGCATCTTTTAATATCCATAATGTTTTCCATCGGTCATTATTGCGGAGGTATGAGGTACCGGTTGTTCCTTCTGCTGATCCACCTGCTCCTGTGTTGGTTGAGGGTGAATTGGAGTATGTGGTGGAAAAGATCTTGGACTCCCGTGTTTCCAGACGGAAACTTCAGTATCTGGTTAAGTGGAAAGGTTATGGCCAGGAGGATAATTCTTGGGTGACAGCATCCGATGTTCATGCTCCCGATTTGGTTCGTGCATTTCATAGTGCTCATCCAGATCGCCCTGGTGATTCTGGTGAGGGTTCGGTGCCCCCTCCTTAAGGGGGGGGTACTGTTGTGAATTCGGTTTGTGGGCTCCCCCGGTGGTCTGTTATGGTAGTGTCTCTTATTTGCCTTCCTCCATCTCTGATTACCTGTCGCCACCCTCTAGGGGAGTTTCCTATTTAAGGCTGCTTGGCTGTTAGTCATATGCCGGCCAACAATGTGCTAGTAGCATTCTGTTGCATTCACCTGCCTCAAGTCCCAGTTCAGCTAAGTTGAATTTTGTTTCTTGTTTTGCTATTTTTGTCCAGCTATCTGCAATGTGACTCTTCAGTGCTGGAAGCTCTTGTGGACAGAAAATTACCACTCCAGTGGCATGAGTTGTCACTGGAGTTTAAAGTAATTTCTGGATGGTGTTTTTGAATAGTGTTTTTTAGGTTGACCGTGAAGTAACTCTTTCCTGTACTTCTGCTATCTAGTAAGCGGACCTCACTGTGCTAAATCTGCTGTTCATCCTACGTATGTCATTTCCTCTGAACTCACCGTCAATATCTGTGGGGGCCTACTATCATCTTTTGGGGTTCCTCACTGGAGGTAAGGCAGGCCTGTATATTCCTCTTATAGGGGTAGTTAGATCTCCGGCTGGAGCGTGGTGTCTAGGGCATCGTAGGTACATCCCCCGGCTGCTGTTAGTGTTGTGTCAGGTTCAGGTCACGGTCGACCTTAGTTTCCATCACCCGAGAGCTAGTCCGTTTAGTATTTTTATTTCCCTGGTCTTTGGGGGTAACCATAACAGGAGCCCAAGAACGGAATTCACAACAGAAGCCGTGACGTCATGGAAGGTCCTAAACGCGCTCATTTTAAGCAAAGCAGGCTGCCGGTTAACAGCGGTAAGGTGCAGGGGCCGCCGGAGAGGTGAGTATATCCATATTTTTTATTTTAATTCTTTATTTTACACATGAATATGGTTCCAATACCGATTCCCGATACCACAAAAGTATCAGAACTCGGTATCGGAATTCCGATACCGCAAGTATCGGCCGATACCCGATACTTGCGGTATCGGAATGCTCAACACTAGTTGCAAATCTTTCCTGTGTGCCTGGCCATCAAGCCAACATCTAGTGTGTTATATAGGTGTTATTCTGTGTAACTCGTCTAACAATTTACAGTATGTTTAATACATAGGAAATTTAGACTTCTTGTCAGTGGTATAACTTGACGCTCATGGGCCCCAATGTTGAAGCTCCATCGGGCCCCCCAATTACAGCAAGTCTTTTAGCATTGGTCTTTTTTATATAGGCCTGAGGGCCTTTTGGGCTCTCTATGCTCCAGGGACTGGGGGTACTTGCAACCCCTGCACCTATTGTAGTTACGCGGGCCCCTGCTTCTTGTACATTAGATTTTTCTTTTTCGTGTCTTATCATCTGCATTATATTTATCTACATTTTCCCCTTTTCTACCAAAATGAAGAGCTACTAACAAGCAGAAATTTCTCTGTTAGCCCGGTCTCATTCCTCTATTTAAATGATCCTTGGCGGGTCATGGCAATATGCAGCATGCTGTGCTACATTACTACTACAATGCATGATCAACCGCAGCTGAAATCAGTAGTAAGGTCAGTTGATGGTCACATTTATTGAAAAAAGGTGTAAATATTAGAAAAGTTTCAAAATGGCTACAAAAAAATCATTTATTTATTGAAAAAATACCATAGGCACCTGCTGTTTATTATTATTATTATTATTATTATTATTATTATTATACATTTTTATAGCGCCATTTATTCCATGGTGCTTTACACGTGAAAGGGGCAAATATAGACAAGCACAATAAACATGAGCAAAACAAGGCACACACAAGTACAGAAGGAGAGAGGACCCTGCCCGCGAGGGCTCACAGTCTACCGGTAATGGGTGAGGGGATACTAGGAGAGGGTAGAGCTGGTCATGCGGCGGTTCAGCAGACTAAGGATCACTGCAGGTTGTAGGCTTGTCGGAAGAGGTGGGTCTTCAGGTTCTTTTTGAAGGTTTCCGTGGTAGGCAAGAGTCTGATGTGTTTGGGTAGAGAGTTCCAGAGTATGGAGGAAGCACAGGAGAAGTCTTGTATGCGGTTGTGGGAAGAAGAGATAAGAGGGGAGTAGAAGGATATCTTGAGAGGATCGACAGTTGCGTGTGGGTAAGTACCGGGAGACCATGTCACAGATGTATGGAGGAGACAGGTGGTGGATGGCTTTGTATGTCATAGTTAGGGTTTTGAACTGGAGCCTCTAGACAATAGGAAGCCAGTAAAGGCCTTGACAGAGAGGAGAGGCTGGGGAATCATGGGGAGACAGGTGGATTAGTCGGGCAGCAGAGTGTAGGATGGATTGGAGTGGTGCTAGAGGGGAGGCCAGAGATATCTGGCACATATCTGGCACTACTGTAGAACAACCATGATCACTGAAGATCACCATAGCGTCACATTCATTAAACAATCCTCACAGTGCACATGGGAATGTTTCTACAGTAGACCTCTTTTGTCCTTCAAAAAAACTATTTTTCCTGTTTTCCTAGCAAATATGTAGATAATTTTAAGAGGGTGGTTCAGTATTCTTACACTTCATCAGTAATTAAATTTCCTTCCTTCTGCTGCCTACAATGTGACTGACAGGGAAGACTTTCCTGAAGTCTGGGATAATCTACCATGTTGTTCTATAGACCTAATGTACATGTGCAGCTTTACTCTTGGTCAGCTTGGTTATTGCAGCAGATTGTGGTTACACACTGAAAGTTCTCCTGGAAGACAGGCTATTTTTTGTGCTCTGGAGACTGCGGCTTTATGAAGATTTCAGCTGCAGACTGTCAGTCAAGCGAGGTGGGCGGAGATACTGAGGAATTTGCAGCCTCATGGTCTCATAACTTCTGGCAGTGCATAGATGAATAAATAAAATGCTGATTGTTCAGAAAAGATTACAAAGCCATTCTGATAAGGCACCACTCCCAGCATGTGGCGATACGAATAGTCTTCAAAACGCTCTCTTGCAGAGCAATGTGCCGTCCATCACGTCTATCTGTGGTGCTCACATTACAATTTCAAATCATGCATCCCGAAAAAAAAAGTGAAAAGCGTCACTCACCGGGTATGTGATTCATAAATCCTTTATTTCCAGTTCATCGGAAGAAAGATTGGCAAAGTGGAGGGCAGGGAGTGTGCAGGAGAGAAACAGAGAACAATGGCCGTCTCACGCAGCTGCGCTTCAATGGGCTCAACTAGCAGTGACATAGCAACTGCTTCCTTCTGTAGTAAGGCAGGCGCAGAACATCTGTCATTACAACAATCAGATTGTAATTTTGATCAATGATTTTGCGTCATTCTCCCTATTCTGCCATTTCCTACAGTATATCATTTTTTTTTTCCTGTGATGTTTAATTTGAGGAAAGTCTCAAACAGGACATCAGAGGAGGACCGCTTTGCTCTTAGTACTCAGTTTTATCACCCACCTAAAGCTGGACATCAAGATTATTATTATTATTATTATTAAATCCAAGTCGCTGATTGGTAAAACGGCCACGACCAATCAGCGACGGGAACAGTCCAGCGGCAAAATGGCCGCTCCTTACTCCCCGCAGTCAGTGCCCGGCGCCCGCTCCATACTCCCCTCCAGTCAGCACTCACACAGGGTTAATGGCAGCGGTAACAGACCACGTTATGCCGTGGGTAACGCGCTCTGTTACCGCTGCTATTAACCCTGTGTGTTCCCAACTTTTTACTATTGATGCTGCCTATGCAGCATCAATAGTGAAAAAATGTAATGTTAAAAATAATAAAAAAAATAAAAAACCTGCTATTCTCGCCCTCCGTAGTCCGCCGAGCCGCACGCTGCTGCCGCCATCTTCCGTTCCCAGAGATGCATTGCGAAATTACCCAGAAGACTTAGCGGTCTCGCGAGACCGCTAAGTCTTCTGGGTAATTTCGCAATGCATCCTGGGAACGGAATATGGCGGCAGCCGCGCGCGCATCGCCAGAGGTTCGGTGGATCCCGGTAGGGTGAGTATATCACTATTTTTTACTTTAGTTATTTTTTTTAACAGGGATATGGTGCCCACACTGCTAAATACTGCGTGGGCTGTGTGATATACTGCGGGGGCTGTGCGATATACTGCGTGGGCTGTGCGATATACTGCGAGGGCTGTGCGATATACTGCGGGGGCTGTGCTATATACTACATGGGCAGTGTGATATACTGCGTGGGCTGTGTGATATACTGCGTGGGCTGTGCGATATACTGCGAGGGCTGTGCTATATACTACATGGGCAGTGTGATATACTGCGTGGGCTGTGTGATATACTGCGTGGGCTGTGCGATATACTGCGAGGGCTGTGTGATATACTGCGAGGGCTGTGTTATATACTACATGTGCAGTGTGATATACTGCGTGGGCTGTGTGATATACTGTGAGGGCTGTGCTATATACTACATGGGCAGTGTGATATACTGCGTGGGCTGTGTGATATACTGCGGGGGCTGTGCTATATACTACATGGGCAGTGTTATATACTACGTGGGCTGTGTGATATACTGCGGGGGCTGTGCTATATCAAACTTGTTGAGAATTTCACAAGAAAAACAATGGTATGCTTGGTTTTAACGTAACTTTATTCTTTCATTAGTTATTTACAAGGAATAAAGATAGCAACACTGCAGAAGAAATGCTAGCACAGGCTTCCAGTATCGATTGTTTCAGATGCTGCACATCTTGTATTTTCACAGCATAGACAATTGCCTTCAGATGACCCCAAAAGATAAAAGTCTAAGGGGGTCAGATCGGGAGACCTGGGTGGCCATTCAACTGGCCCAGGATGACCAATCCACTTTCCAGGAAGCTGTTCATGTAGGAATGCTCAGACCTGACACCCATAATGTGGTGGTGCACCATCTTGCACCAGAGAATCTTATTTCTCATAGTCTGGGAGTGCTTCATGTGCGTTTTAGCAAACTATGCAGGCTTTCAAATGTTTTGCACTGAGGAGAGGCTTCCGTTGGGTCACTCTGCAATAAAGGCCCGACTGGTGGAGGGCTGCAGTGATAGTTGACTTTGTGGAACTTTCTCCCATCTCCCTACTGCATCTCTGGAGCACAACCACAGTGATCTTGGGGTTCTTCTTTACCTCTCTCACCAAGGCTCTTCTCCCACGATTGCTCAGTTTGGCTGGACAGCCAGGTCTAGGAAGACTTCTGGTGGTCCCAAACTTCTTTTATTTAAGGATTTTTCCATTTAAGGATTATGGAGGCCACTGTGCTCTTAGGAGCTTTGAGTACTGCAGAAATTATTTTGTAACCTTGGTCAGATCTTTGACTTGCCACAATTCTATCTCTGAGCTCCTTGGCCAGTTCCTTTGACCTCATGATTCTCATTTGGTCTCACAAATTGAGTCGTATCAGTTTAATTAAACACAGCTCTACTCCAATGAAGGAGTAGAATCATCTCAAGGAGGATCACAAGGAAATGGAGAGCATCTGACTTAAATATGAGTGTCTGAGCAAAAGGTCTGAACACTTATAACCATGTGATATTTCGGTTTTTCTTTTTTAATAAATTTGCCAACATTTCTACATTTCTGTTTTTTTCCATTAAGATGGGGTGCAGAGTGTACAATAATGAGAAAAAAAATAACTTTTTTGAATTTACCAAATGGCTGCAATGAAAGAAAGAGTGAAAAATTTAAAAGGGTCAGAATACTTTCTGTACCCACTGCACATGGCAGGCTCCTGCAGTATGTCATGAAGAGGTTAACGTGCGTCACTCTCAATACTAGCCCTGTCACCATTGAATTCTCTTTAAGCACCTTTGAATGTTACACTGGCCCTAACGGATAGGGTTCACCGATATTTCCTACTAGGTCACAAGTCCTAAATATGTGAGTGCCAAAACTGTAGAAAAAAAAGACATAGACCGCACATACAAAAATCATACATTGATTTAATTACGCTAGGCATAGATTTACAAAACTGAACATGAGGTTTAACATTCTGATCAGACTTTATGAAGCCCACTACCATGTCACAGTGAACCTCTCAGTTGGTCCCTAAACTAAAAAGTGCAGCATGGTGTTCAAACCATCATCGCAGCGACGATATATCACCATGGTGGGCGCCCTGGTGCCTGACAGCACCCATGCTGCGAGGCTGAGTCCCCATGACTTCAGGGCACAACACCCCCCAAGCACAACACCACAGCAACAATGACTGCCACACTGCACAAACACCAGTGATTAACCCCTTTCTGACATATGACGTACTATTCCGTCGAGGTGGTATGGGCCCGTATGACAACCGACGGGATAGTACGTCATCACTGATCAGGCGCCCTCACGGGGGGAGCGCGACCGATCAGGGCCGGGTGTCAGCTGACTATCGCAGCTGACATCCGGCACTATGTTCCAGGAGCAGTCACGGACCTCTCCTGGCACATTAAAACCCAGCACACTGCGAGCGAAGATGATCGCAGCGTTCCGGCGGCACAGGGAAGCAGCGCACAGGGAGGGGGCTCCCTGCGTGCTTCCCTGAGAACCTCGGAGCAACGCGATGTGATCGTGATGCTCCGAGGGTCTCCTACCTCCTCCCTGCAGGCCCAGATCCAAAATGGCCACTTGGGGTCTTCCGGGTCCTGCAGGGAGGTGGCTTGCAAGCGCCTGCTCAGAGCAGGCGCCTGCAAGCCTCCTGCAGTGCCTGTGTGCAGTGCACTGTGTCAGATCAGCGATCAAAGTGTCAGATCCGCGATCTGACACTATAGCATAATGCCCCCCCTGGGGCAATGTAAAAATGTAAAAAAATATATATATTTACATGTGTAACAAAAAAAATCCCTAAATAAAGAAAAAATATATATATTGTTCCAATAAATACATTTCTTTATCTAAATAAAAAAAATAAAAGTACACATATTTAGTATCGCCACGTCCGTAATGACCTGACCTATAAAACTGTCCCACTAGTTAACCCCTTCAGTGAACACCGATAAAAAAACCCGACAATTTATTATCATACTGCCAAACTAAAAGTGGAATAACACGCGACCAAAAAGACGGATATAAATAACCATGGTACCGCTAAAAACGTCATCTTGTCCCGCAAAAAACGAGCCACCACACAGCATCATCAACGAAAAAATAAAAAAGTTATAGTCCTCAGAATAAAGCAATGCAAAAATAATTATTTTTTATATAAAATAGTTTTTATCATATCAAAGCACCAAAACCCAAAAAATAATATAAATGAAGTATCGCTGTAATCGTACTGATCTGAAGAATAAAACTGCTTTATTAATTTTACCAAATGCGGAACGGTATAAACGCCTCCCCAAAAGAAATTCATGAATAGGTCGTTTTTGTTCATTCTACCTCACAAAAATCGGAAAAAAAAGCGATCAAAAAATGTCACTTGCCTGAAAATGTTACCAATAAAAGCGCCAATTCGTCCCACAAAAAACAAGACCTCAAATGACTCTGTGGACCAAAATATGGAAAAATTATAGTTCTCAAAATGTGGAGACGCAAAAACTATTTTTTGCAATAAAAAGCGTCTTTTAGTGTGTGACGGCTGCCAATCATAAAAATCCGCTAAAAACCCCGCTATAAAAGTAAATCAAACCCCCCTTCATCACCGCCTTAGTTAGGGAAAAATAATAAATTTTTAAAAAATGTATTTATTTCCATTTTATGATTAGGGTTAGGTTTGGAGCTAAAGTTAGGGTTGGGGTTAGGGCTGGGGCTAAAGTTAGGGTTAGGGTTGTGGTTAAAGTTAGGGTTGGGGTTAGGATTAGGGTTGGGGCTAAAGTTAGGGTTGGGGCTAAAATTAGGGTTAGGGTTCCAGTTAGGGTTGGGGCTAAAGTTAGGGTTAGGGTTGGGGCTTAAGTCAGGGTTGGGGCTAAAGTTAGTGTTTGGATTACATTTACGCTTGGTATTAGGGTTGGGATTAGGGTTAGGGGTGTGGTTAGGGTTATGGTTGGGATTAGGGGTGTGTTTGGGATAGGGTTTCAGTTAGAATTGGTGGTTTCCACTGTTTAGGCACATCAGGGGCTCTCCAATGGCGTCCGATCTCAATTCCAGCCAATTCTGCATTGAAAAAGTAAAACCGTGCTCCTTCCTTTCCGATCTCACCCGTGCGCCCAAACAGGGGTTTACCCCAACATATGGGGTATCAGCGTACTCAGGACAAATTGGACAACTTTTGGGGTCCAGTTTCTCCTGTTACCCTTAGGAAAATACAAAACTGGGGGCTAAAAAATATTTTTTGTGGAAAAAAAAAGAATTTTTATTTTCATGGCTCTGCGTTATAAACTGTAGTGAAACACTTGGAGGTTCAAAGTTTTCACAACACATCTAGATAAGTTTACTCCCACATATGGGGTATCAGCGTACTCAGGACAAATTGCACAACAACTTTTAGGGTCCTGTTTCTTTTGTTACCCTTGGGAAAAAAAAAAATTGGGGGCAAAAGGATTTTTGTGAAAAAATGTGATTTTTTATTTTTACGGTTCTACATTATAAACTTCTGTGAAGCACTTGGTGGGTCAAAGTGCTCACCACACATCTAGATAAGTTCCTTAGGAGGTCTACTTTCCAAAATGGTGTCACTTGTGGGGGTTTCAATGTTTAGGCACATCAGGGGCTCTCAAAACGCGACATTGCATCCCATCTCAATTACAGTCAATTTTGCATTGAAAAGTCAAATGGCGCTCCTTCCCTTCCGAGCTCTGCCATTCGCCCAAACTGTGGTTTTGTTTACCCCCACATATAGGGTATCAGCGTATTCAGGACAAATTGCACAACAACTGTTGGGGTCCAATTTCTCCTGTTACCCTTGGTAAAATAAAACAAATTGGAGCTGAAGTAAGTTTTTTGTGAAAAAAAGTTAAATGTTCTTTTTTTTTTAAACATTCCAAAAATTCCTGTGAAACACTTGAAGGGTTAAAAAACTTCTTGAATGTGGTTTTGAGTAGCTTGAGATGTGCAGTTTTTAGAATGGTGTCACACTTGGGTATTTTCTATGATAAAGACCCCTCAAAGTGACTTCAAATGTGACGTGGTCCCTAAAAAAATGGTGTTGTAAAAATTAGAAATTGCTGGTCACCTTTTAACCCTTATAACTCCCTAACAAACAAAAAAAATGTTGGTTCCAAAATTGTGCTGATGTAAAGTAGACATGTGGGAAATGTTACTTATTAAGTATTTTGTGTGACATATCTCTGTGATTTAAGGACATAAAAGTTCAAAGTTGGAAAATTGCAAAATTTTCAAAATGTTCGCCACATTTCCGTTTGTTCACAAATAAACGCAGGTAATATCAAAGAAATGTTACCACTATCATGACGTACAATATGTCACAAGAAAACAATGTCAGAATCATCAGGATCCGTTGAAGCGTTCCAGAGTTATAACCCCCTGCTCACAACCTGTACCATATGTCTAAACTGGAAGTAACATCTCAGTTCACTCAGGGTCTTCTTTTAGGAATGACAGGTGTTTTTCTCTGGCCGCCGATCAACATCTGACTTTTATGGCTTGATCTGCGAAGTCGGTCTTCAATGCTTTACCTAAAAAGACAGTCTTTGGTGCTTGAACTACATAGTCGAGACGTCCCCAGGATCAGACCGCTCTAAGGTACAATGAGCACAATATCTTCCACGAGCCCGTCCTTTTGCCCTGACTTGTGCTTCACGGTCCTGGCCTTTTATATTTAGCAACTGTGTCACAGATGTCACTTGACCCGGTGTCCCCCTCAAATTATTTCATCTAGGGAACACTCTCTCCGTCCTTCAGTTCCTGCCTATACAGTGCAGCCAGCAGATGGTGGCATTTACTTGCAGGTGCTGTGCAATGTTGACTGAATGCATCTTCCATTTGCCTCCCCTTTACAACTGAATACAGATTTGATAGAATTTTGATTGAATTGAGATTGAAAGGTCAGTCCAGGGGAAGAAGCACAATTCTCTGATAATATATATTGCATTTTCATTAGTATTCTTGATTAACAAACTTAAAATTAAAATGACAGTTACTCTTTGAATACTGTGCAATTTATGTTCTAGCAACACTGAAGTATATAATGCCACCTAGACTGATAAAAAAACAGTTCCACATTTTGTGTGTCACTTTTATATCTTCTTTAATCATCTTCATTTTTTAAAACAATACAAATGTACCCCAATTTACATCTTTGTAAGGAAATATGCTTATAAGCAGCCAGGTGTTCAATGACTATAGGAAATAATCCTTCCTCACAATGCAATGTATAATCTGTGTTATAAAGATCCATAGAGGCTCAGATACACTGCTACATATTATTCACTAACTTCTTTAGTAACTTTATTCTAGATGTTTAATGTAAAAGTTCTCATAGAAGCCAAGGCAATAAACGTTTAAAATGTGGCCCTGATGATAATAATCTTTATTTTTATATAGCGCTCACAATCTAAATTCCCTATCAGTATGTCTTTGGAATGTGGGAGGAAACCGGAGAACCCGGAGGAAACCCACGCAAACACAGAGAGAACATACAAACTCTTTGCAGATGTTGTCCTTGGTGGGGTTTGAACCCAGGACTCCAGCGCTGCAAGGCTGCTGTGCTAACCACTGCGCCACCGTGCTGCCCATATGTCCAGTAATGTCCAGTGGTGGAGAACAGAGACCGAGCCCGGAATCTGCCTCGTTCTGCAGTAGGAAACTCACTTATTCAGTAAGTGCATCTAGCTGCTTGCTGCTGAATGTCCAGTAATGTTACATCCAGGGGTGGAGAACAGAGACCAAGTCTGGAATCTGCCTCGTTCTGCAGTAGGAAACTCACTTATTCATTGAGTGCGTCTAGCTGCTGAATGTCCAGTAATGTCGTATCCAGTGGTGGAGAACAGAGACCAGGGCCGGCCTTTGCCCTGTGCGACCTGTGCGGCCGCACAGGGCGCCAAGCAGTGGCGTAGGAAGGGGGGGGCGGCACAATGCGGGGGGCGGCACAATGCGGGGGGCGGGTCGCCGGCGGCGCAGAATTTACCTGTTCGCATGTCGGCTTCAGAAAAATGGCCGCCGCGATCTCCATCTGCGCATGCGCGGCATCCCGCGGCCATTTTCCTGAAGCCCCAGGCAGCAGAGCACTCCACCTGCGCACGCGCGGCCTCAGGAACATGGCCGCCCCCACCGATAACCAGACAGAGCAGGATCGCGGTCAGGTAAGCAGAACTTGTTTTTTTTTTTTTTTTATTGAGAGCGGCGATCGGGGGGGGGGGGCCCAGGGCAGAAAGCTGGACACAGGGGGGCAGAAAGCTGGACACTGGGGGGCAGAAAGCTGGACACTGGGGGGCAGAAAGCTGGACACTGGGGGGCAGAAAGCTGGACACAGGGGGGCAGAAAGCTGGACACTGGGGCAGAACGCTGGACACAGGGGGGGGCAGAAAGCTGGACACTGGGGGGCAGAAAGCTGGACACAGGGGGGCAGAAAAGACATTGGGGCAGAACGCTGCACACGAGGGCAGAACGCTGGACACGGGGGGCAGAACGCTGGACACTGGGGCAGAACGCTGGACACGGGGGCAGAACGCTGGACACTGGGGCAGAACGCTGGACACTGGGGCAGAAAGCTGGACACTGGGGCAGAAAGCTGGACACTGGGGGGCAGAAAGCTGGACACTGGGGGGCAGAAAGCTGGACACAGGGGGGCAGAAAGCTGGACACTGGGGCAGAACGCTGGACACAGGGGGGGGCAGAAAGCTGGACACTGGGGGGCAGAAAGCTGGACACTGGGGCAGAACGCTGGACACAGGGGGGGGGGCAGAAAGCTGGATACTGGGGGGCAGAAAGCTGGACACAGGGGGGGGCAGAAAGCTGGACACTGGGGGGCAGAAAGCTGGACACTGGGGCAGAACGCTGGACACAGGGGGGGGCAGAAAGCTGGACACTGGGGGGCAGAAAGCTGGACACAGGGGGGGCAGAAAGCTGGACACAGGGGGGCAGAAAGTACATTGGGGCAGAACGCTGCACACGAGGGCAGAACGCTGGACACGGGGGGCAGAACGCTGGACACTGGGGCAGAACGCTGGACACGGGGGCAGAACGCTGGACACTGGGGCAGAACGCTGGACACTGGGGCAGAACGCTGGACACTGGGGCAGAAAGCTGGACACTGGGGGGCAGAAAGCTGGACACTGGGGGGGCAGAAAGCTGGACACAGGGGGGCAGAAAGGACATTGGGGCAGAACGCTGCACACGAGGGCAGAACGCTGGACACGGGGGGCAGAACGCTGGACACTGGGGCAGAACGCTGGACACGGGGGCAGAACGCTGGACACTGGGGCAGAACGCTGGACACTGGGGCAGAAAGCTGGACACTGGGGCAGAAAGCTGGACACTGGGGCAGAAAGCTGGACACTG
This sequence comes from Ranitomeya variabilis, assembly GCF_051348905.1. NCBI lineage: Eukaryota > Metazoa > Chordata > Amphibia > Anura > Dendrobatidae > Ranitomeya > Ranitomeya variabilis. Next base: position 116,678,740 of record NC_135233.1, read on the forward strand.
GGGGGCAGAAAGCTGGACACTGGGGGGCAGAAAGCTGGACACAGGGGGGCAGAAAGCTGGACACAGGGGGGCAGAAAGCTGGACACTGGGGCAGAACGCTGGACACAGGGGGGGGCAGAAAGCTGGACACTGGGGGGCAGAAAGCTGGACACTGGGGCAGAACGCTGGACACAGGGGGGGGCAGAAAGCTGGACACTGGGGGGCAGAAAGCTGGACACAGGGGGGGGCAGATAGCTGGACACTGGGGCAGAACGTTGGACACAGGGGGGGGCAGAAAGCTGGACACTGGGGGGCAGAAAGCTGGACACAGGGGGGGGCAGAAAGCTGGACACAGGGGGGCAGAAAGGACATTGGGGCAGAACGCTGCACACGAGGGCAGAACGCTGGACACTGGGGCAGAACGCTGGACACGGGGGCAGAACGCTGGACACTGGGGCAGAACGCTGGACACTGGGGCAGAACGCTGGACACTGGGGCAGAAAGCTGGACACTGGGGGGCAGAAAGCTGGACACTGGGGGGCAGAAAGCTGGACACAGGGGGGCAGAAAGCTGGACACTGGGGCAGAATGCTGGACACAGGGGGGGGGCAGAAAGCTGGACACTGGGGGGCAGAAAGCTGGACACAGGGGGGCAGAAAGGACATTGGGGCAGAACGCTGCACACGAGGGCAGAACGCTGGACACTGGGGCAGAACGCTTGACACGGGGGCAGAACGCTGGACACTGGGGCAGAACGCTGGACTTTGGAGCAGAATGCTGGACATTGGGGCAGAAAGCTGGACACAGGAGCAGAAAACTGGACACAGGGGCAGAAAGCTGGACACTGGCAGAAAGCTGGACACAGGGGCAGAAAGCTGGACACAGGGGCAGAAAGCTGGACACAGGGGCAGAAAGCTGGACACAGGGGCAGAAAGCTGGACACAGGGGCAGAATGCTTGACACAGGGGCAGAATGGAGAAACGGGGCATGATTGGAGACACGGGGCAGGATGACAGACATGGCGTCATGACTGGAGACACTGGAGGCAGGATTGGAGACAGATGGGGCAGGATCATGGGGCAGGATGGATACAATGGAGACAGATGGGGCAGGATGGGAAGATCATATGGGGCAGGATGGATACTCATGAGGGCAGGATGGGAGAACATATGGCTGGAGCCAGGAATGAGACACACGGGGGCCAGGATGGCGAATATTATTACCACAGGGGCTAATTAAGGGATATTATTACTGCAGTGATGTATTTATTTTATTTTTTGAGTATACTGTTTTAAATGGAGGGGCAGTCCTATTACTGTGAGAGTGACACTATGTCGCCTTCTTCATGTGGTGTAATGTAGAAGTTGGGAAAATTAAGTAATGTGTTCTGCAAGTGGAACTCGTGATAACTGTGTTATTTCCTGCAGAGACGAGTCCTGGCTGGATGAAGTGATGGCGGTCTGTGCTGGATGAAAGATGAAGGACTTCACCTAGAGATGTCACTGGTGAGTCTTTGTGTTACCTATACACTGATACTATACACTGTATACTATATACTGAGGTCCTGTGTATGTCACCGGTGATCACTGTATTACCTATACACAGACGCTGCATACTAAGTACAGATCTCCTGTGTATAATGGCACTTATGGTGATAGTATTGTGGTTTTTTTTTATTATTGATCAGTATTGTAGTATTCAGTCACTAACTGGTGGTAATATGTGGTCTGGTCATGATGTTGTGGTATTTGTTCCTTGTATTTGATATTATTCGATCACTGTGGTGGTAATATGTCATCTGGTCATGGTGTGGCGGTATTTGTGCCTTGTAGATAGTATTATAGGTCACTGCGGTGATATGGTGTCTGGTCTGTCTATTGAACATCAGCTGAGTGAAGAAATAGACTTGTTGTCCTGACTATTTTTGGTAACCTTTGTGTGTATTGAGCCCGGGGGGGGGGGGGGGGCGCCGTCCTGCAGTCTCGCACAGGGCGCCTTTTGGGCTAAGTCCGGCCCTGACAGAGACCGAGCCCGGAATCTGCCTCGCTCTGCAGTGGGAAACTCACTTATTCAGTAAGTGCATCTAGCTGCTTGCTGCTGAATGTCCAGTAATGTTACATCCAGGGGTGGAGGACAGAGACCAAGTCTGGAATCTGCCTCGTTCTGCAGTAGGAAACTCACTTATTCAGTAAGTGCATCTAGCTGCTTGCTGCTGAATGTCCAGTAATATCGTATCCAGTGGTGGAGAACAGAGACCGAGCCCGGAATCTGCCTCGTTCTGCAGTAGGAAACTCACTTATTCAGTAAGTGCATCTAGCTGCTTGCTGCTGAATGTCCAGTAATGGTACATCCAGGGGTGGAGAACAGAGACCAAGTCTGGAATCTGCCTCGTTCTGCAGTAGGAAACTCACTTATTCAGTGAGTGCGTCTAGCTGCTGAATGTCCAGTAATGGTACATCCAGGGGTGGAGAACAGAGACCAAGTCTGGAATCTGCCTCGTTCTGCAGTAGGAAACTCACTTATTCAGTGAGTGCGTCTAGCTGCTGAATGTCCAGTAAAGTCATATCCAGTGGTGGAGAACAGAGACCGAGCCCGGAATCTGCCTCGTTCTGCAGTAGGAAACTCACTTATTCAGTAAGTGCATCTAGCTGCTTGCTGCTGAATGTCCAGTAATGTCGTATCCAGGGGTGGAGAACAGAGACCAAGTCTGGAATCTGCCTCGTTCTGCAGTAGGAAACTCACTTATTCAGTGAGTGCATCTAGCTGCTTGCTGCTGAATGTCCAGTAATGGTACATCCAGGGGTGGAGAACAGAGACCAAGTCTGGAATCTGCCTCGTTCTGCAGTAGGAAACTCACTTATTCATTGAGTGCGTCTAGCTGCTGAATGTCCAGTAATGTCGTATCCAGTGGTGGAGAACAGAGACCAGGGCCGGCCTTTGCCCTGTGCGACCTGTGCGGCCGCACAGGGCGCCAAGCAGTGGCGTAGGAAGGGGGGGGCGGGCCGCCCCGGGCGACACAATGCGGGGGGCGGCACAATGCGGGGGGCGGGTCGCCGGCGGCGCAGAATTTACCTGTTCGCATGTCGGCTTCAGAAAAATGGCCGCCGCGATCTCCATCTGCGCATGCGCGGCATCCCGCGGCCATTTTCCTGAAGCCCCAGGCAGCAGAGCACTCCACCTGCGCACGCGCGGCCTCAGGAAGATGGCCACCCCCACCGATAACCAGACAGAGCAGGATCGCGGTCAGGTAAGCAGAACTTGTTTTGTTTTGTTTTTTATTGAGAGCGGCGATCGGGGGGGGGGCCCAGGGCAGAAAGCTGGACACAGGGGGGCAGAAAGCTGGACACTGGGGGGCAGAAAGCTGGACAATGGGGGGCAGAAAGCTGGACACTGGGGGGCAGAAAGCTGGACACAGGGGGGCAGAAAGCTGGACACTGGGGCAGAACGCTGGACACAGGGGGGGCAGAAAGCTGGACACTGGGGGGCAGAAAGCTGGACACAGGGGGGCAGAAAGGACATTGGGGCAGAACGCTGCACACGAGGGCAGAACGCTGGACACGGGGGGCAGAACGCTGGACACTGGGGCAGAACGCTGGACACGGGGGCAGAACGCTGGACACTGGGGCAGAAAGCTGGACACTGGGGCAGAAAGCTGGACACTGGGGCAGAAAGCTGGACACTGGGGGGCAGAAAGCTGGACACTGGGGGGCAGAAAGCTGGACACTGGGGGGCAGAAAGCTGGACACAGGGGGGCAGAAAGCTGGACACAGGGGGGCAGAAAGCTGGACACTGGGGCAGAACGCTGGACACAGGGGGGGGCAGAAAGCTGGACACTGGGGGGCAGAAAGCTGGACACTGGGGCAGAACGCTGGACACAGGGGGGGGCAGAAAGCTGGACACTGGGGGGCAGAAAGCTGGACACGGGGGCAGAACGCTGGACACTGGGGCAGAACGCTGGACACTGGGGCAGAACGCTGGACACTGGGGCAGAAAGCTGCACACGAGGGCAGAACGCTGGACACGGGGGGCAGAACGCTGGACACTGGGGCAGAATGCTGGACACGGGGGCAGAACGCTGGACACTGGGGCAGAACGCTGGACACTGGGGCAGAACGCTGGACACTGGGGCAGAAAGCTGGACACTGGGGGGCAGAAAGCTGGACACGGGGGCAGAACGCTGGACACAGGGGGGGGCAGAAAGCTGGACACTGGGGGGCAGAAAGCTGGACACTGGGGGGCAGAAAGCTGGACACTGGGGCAGAATGCTGGACACGGGGGCAGAACGCTGGACACTGGGGCAGAACGCTGGACACTGGGGGGCAGAAAGCTGGACACGGGGGCAGAAAGCTGGACACAGGGGGGCAGAAAGCTGGACACTGGGGCAGAACGCTGGACACAGGGGGGGGCAGAAAGCTGGACACTGGGGGGCAGAAAGCTGGACACTGGGGGGCAGAAAGCTGGACACTGGGGGGCAGAAAGCTGGACACTGGGGCAGAACGCTGGACACAGGGGGGGGCAGAAAGCTGGACACTGGGGGGCAGAAAGCTGGACACTGGGGCAGAACGCTGGACACAGGGGGGGGCAGAAAGCTGGACACTGGGGGGCAGAAAGCTGGACACTGGGGCAGAACGCTGGACACAGGGGGGGGCAGAAAGCTGGACACTGGGGGGCAGAAAGCTGGACACGGGGGGGGGCAGAAAGCTGGACACAGGGGGGCAGAAAGGACATTGGGGCAGAACGCTGCACACGAGGGCAGAACGCTGGACACGGGAGGCAGAACGCTGGACACTGGGGCAGAACGCTGGACACGGGGGCAGAACGCTGGACACTGGGGCAGAACGCTGGACACTGGGGCAGAGCGCTGGACACTGGGGCAGAAAGCTGGACACTGGGGGGCAGAAAGCTGGACACTGGGGGGCAGAATGCTGGACACAGGGGGGCAGAAAGCTGGACACTGGGGCAGAACGCTGGACACAGGGGGGGGCAGAAAGCTGGACACTGGGGGGCAGAAAGCTGGACACAGGGGGGCAGAAAGGACATTGGGGCAGAACGCTGCACACGAGGGCAGAACGCTGGACACGGGGGGCAGAACGCTGGACACTGGGGCAGAACGCTGGACACGGGGGCAGAACGCTGGACACTGGGGCAGAACGCTGGACACTGGGGCAGAACGCTGGACACTGGGGCAGAAAGCTGGACACTGGGGCAGAAAGCTGGACACTGGGGCAGAAAGCTGGACACTGGGGGGCAGAAAGCTGGACACTGGGGGGCAGAAAGCTGGACACTGGGGGGCAGAAAGCTGGACACTGGGGGGCAGAAAGCTGGACACTGGGGGGCAGAAAGCTGGACACAGGGGGCAGAAAGCTGGACACAGGGGGGCAGAAAGCTGGACACTGGGGCAGAACGCTGGACACAGGGGGGGGCAGAAAGCTGGACACTGGGGGGCAGAAAGCTGGACATTGGGGCAGAACGCTGGACTTTGGAGCAGAACGCTGGACATTGGGGCAGAAAGCTGGACACAGGAGCAGAAAACTGGACACAGGGGCAGAAAGCTGGACACTGGCAGAAAGCTGGACACAGGGGCAGAAAGCTGGACACAGGGGCAGAAAGCTGGACACAGGGGCAGAAAGCTGGACACAGGGGCAGAATGCTTGACACAGGGGCAGAATGGAGAAACGGGGCATGATTGGAGACACGGGGCAGGATGACAGACATGGCGTCATGACTGGAGACACTGGAGGCAGGATTGGAGACAGATGGGGCAGGATCATGGGGCAGGATGGATACGATGGAGACAGATGGGGCAGGATGGGAAGATCATATGGGGCAGGATGGATACTCATGAGGGCAGGATGGGAGAACATATGGCTGGAGCCAGGAATGAGACACACGGGGGCCAGGATGGCGAATATTATTACCACAGGGGCTAATTAAAGGATATTATTACTGCAGTGATGTATTTATTTTATTTTTTGAGTATACTGTTTTAAATGGAGGGGCAGTCCTATTACTGTGAGAGTGACACTATGTTGCCTTCTTCATGTGGTGTAATGTAGAAGTTGGGAAAATTAAGTAATGTGTTCTGCAAGTGGAACTCGTGATAACTGTGTTATTTCCTGCAGAGACGAGTCCTGGCTGGATGAAGTGATGGCGGTCTGTGCGGGTTGAAAGATGAAGGACTTCACCTAGAGATGTCACTGGTGAGTCAGTGTGTTACCTATACACTGACACTATACACTGTATACTATATACTGAGGTCCTGTGTATGTCACCGGTGATCAGTGTATTACCTATACACAGACGCTGCATACTAAGTACAGATCTCCTGTGTATAATGGCACTTATGGTGATAGTATTGTGGGTTTTTTTTATTATTGATCAGTATTGTAGTATTCAGTCACTAAGTGGTGGTAATATGTGGTCTGGTCATGATGTTGTGGTATTTGTTCCTTGTATTTGATATTATTCGATCACTGTGGTGGTAATATGTCATCTGGTCATGGTGTGGCGGTATTTGTGCCTTGTAGATAGTATTATAGGTCACTGCGGTGATATGGTGTCTGGTCTGTCTATTGAACATCAGCTGAGTGAAGAAATAGACTTGTTGTCCTGACTATTTTTGGTAACCTTTGTGTGTATTGAGCCCGGGGGGGGGGGGGGGGCGCCGTCCTGCAGTCTCGCACAGGGCGCCTTTTGGGCTAAGTCCGGCCCTGACAGAGACCGAGCCCGGAATCTGCCTCGTTCTGCAGTGGGAAACTCACTTATTCAGTAAGTGCATCTAACTGCTTGCTGCTGAATGTCCAGTAATGTCGTATCCAGTGGTGGAGAACAGAGACCGAGCCCGGAATCTGCCTCGTTCTGCAGTAGGAAACTCACTTATTCAGTAAGTGCATCTAACTGCTTGCTGCTGAATGTCCAGTAATGGTACATCCAGGGGTGGAGAACAGAGACCACGTCTGGAATCTGCCTCGTTCTGCAGTAGGAAACTCACTTATTCAGTAAGTGCATCTAGCTGCTTGCTGCTGAATGTCCCGTAATGTTACATCCAGGGGTGGAGAACAGAGACCGAGCCCGGAATCTGCCTCGTTCTGCAGTAGGAAACTCACTTATTCAGTGAGTGCGTCTAGCTGTTGAATGTCCAGTAAAGTCATATCCAGTGGTGGAGAACAGAGACCGAGCCCGGAATCTGCCTCTCTTTGCTGATGTAAAGTCGTCTCCAGCTGGATCCCATGTTCTTTGTGGGTTCACAGCGAGACCCCGCCCTGCCTCACCTGCAAAATAAATGTCACAACATTAGCAAAACAGTAAAGATGACTATATGGATATGGAGACAGATTTTAATGAGCAAGACAGCTGGAAAAGTTTATATGTCATTAATTATTTCCAGATTATATTGCTTGTGGAGACTTAAAGGAAATGCAATGCTTCCCAGGGAATCTGAATAAGTAAATAACCTCTTCAGAGAGGAAGAGGACGTGAACTCTCTCAAATTCCCAGGGAAGAATTGTCTACACGAAGAAACCTAAACTCTTAAACCCCATGTCAGACGTCTCTCACGCAGGAAAATCAGATCTCCTGCTTTACACTGATGAGAAGCAAACACCCCGAAACACATATCTGCAATGGGAATTTCTGCTTTGGCTTCTTTTCCTAAGTTATGTGGCAAGGTTTTTTAAAAAGTCGATATTGACTTTTAAGATTGCTACTTGGAATAGATGGCACTACTGTTCATGTCCTCTGCCTCTCTGAAGAGGCTTCTTACATTATATTACAGTCTTTACAGGCAATGAACTGATCCTAGCCTTACAGGCCATCCTCTGACAGATTGACTACTAGATTATCGATTAGTCTCTTATTGAAAGGAAATGGATTTTAGAAACATTAACAGAACCAGTATGGAAACTCCCCTCTGTATCACTCTGTCACTGTTACTTTGCTTACTGTAAGTGATAGCTGTAATTTGTGTTTAACCCCTTCTCATGCACATCACCATGGAATCAATGGTGCTATATGAATAAATAATAATAATATGTTGCTGGTACCAGCTAGACTCCATACAAAGACCGGTTTTGGCTCCCAGTCTGAAGCTTTAGCTTGCACAAATAAAAATATCGCTATCAACATTAAGGTCTCGAGTGATCAATTTCTAATTAGTTATCCCACTGCTTGTTAATGCTAGAACATAACATACTGTATATCATTAAACATATATTTAAGTCTTAAGAACTTACTGTCGGTTTTGGCTGGGACGGGCTTCATCTTCCGAGAAGCCAGTAGGACGTTCAGATGCTTTAAGAAAAATAAGCAGAGGAGGTGGAACATGTTTTTTGTCCTCTTGATGTTCTGTAAAATACAATGTTAGTGAGACTAGTTGATCATGAAAAGAACATTGATTCTACTCTACAGCCATCCTGGGATTGGAGACCCCCAGCATACTAGGAAATGACTTAAGGGGAAACTGTCACCATGAAAACACTGTTCTATCTGCAGACATCATATAATAGATCTGGGGGATGAGTAGATTGATATATAATGTAGTTGTGTGAGAAAACATTCAGTATTACCTGTGTTTTAATCATTGTTTCCTTTGCTTTTTCTTGGATTTTCGGACCAATTGGCGGTACTATCACTGACACATTTCTTTGTCCATGTATGTATACAGAGGTAGCTGTCAACCACGGATAGGACTGCCCACAGGACCACAAATCCCAGAAAGAGCAGAAGTTTAAATGATTAACTCCTACATGACCTATGACATATATATATGTCATAGTTTGTGCTCTGCATTACATGCAGGCTACTATTCTGAACCCTCATGTTTTTAGGCACATGAGAGCTGATCTGATCAGCTGTCATGTGCCCCTAACAGCCGTGAGTGTAATCATGATCCACCCATAGCTGTTAACCTGTTAAATGCTGCTGTCAATCTACAAAACGGCTGCATTTATCATATTCACGGCAGAAGCGCGTCACTAATCTCACCCATCGTCGTGCCCGTCACATAAATACGAGGTGCCAATGGGATAGCATGACAACCCGGGGTCTGCAAGAGACCCCTGTGGTTGTCATTGCTGATCTGCTATGAGTGCCACCCTAAAGCTATTTTCACACTAGCGTCGTGCACTGCACGTCGCTATGCGCCGTTGCAGCGCATCAACACTAGCGTTGAAAGTGCCGCACAACGGGGGCAGCGGATGCTGTTTTTCAACACATCCGCTGCCCCATTGTGAGGTGCGGGGAGGCGGGGGCGGAGTTCCGGCCGCGCATGCGTGGTCGGAAATGCTGCAGACGACGCACCAAAAAAACGTTGCATGCAACGTTTTTTGGTGGCGACGGTCCGACGCAACCGTCGCACGATGGTTGCGACGTGTGGCAATGCGTCGCACTGCGCCGCTAATTAAAGTCTATGGAGAAAAAAACGCATCCTGCAAGCACTTTTGCGGGATGCGTTTTTTCTGCCAAACGACACATAGCGACGTGCAGTGCACGACGCTAGTGTGAAAGTAGCCTTAGCCCAGCGCTCATAGTAAATGATAATTTCTGCTACAGGCAGCAGGGCTGAAGCGAACAGATGATTGCAGCTTCAAGTCTCCTAAATAGAGCATTGAAACAAGTAAAAAGTGGAAAAAAATGTTTTTAAAAACATGAAGAGAATTAAAAAAATAAAAATTCAACTCACTCGCTTTTGCCCCATTCAAAATAAAGTGATAAAACAAAAAAAATAAAATACACACACATTTGGTATCAACACATTCAGAAATGCCCGAGCTATCAAAATATAAAAATAATTAATCTGATCAGTAAGCGGTGTAACGAGAAAAAAAAAAAATCTAAATTTCAGAATTAAGTTTCTTTGGTCTCCGCAACATTGCAATAACAGGCAATCAAAAGATCGTATCTGCACCAATATGGCATCAATAAAAACGTCAGCTCGGTGCGCAAAAAATAAGCCCTCACCCGGCCCAAGATCCTAAAATTTGGAGACATTACGTGCCTAGGAAAATGGTACCATTGGTTTTTTCTTTTTTTTTTTTTTTTTTTTACAAACTTTCGATTTCTTTCTCACCACTTACCGTAAATAAAAAGAACCTAGATATTTGATGTAAGAGAACTCAGCTGGAGAATCATAATGGCAGGTCAGTTTTAGCATTTAGTGAACAAGGTTAAAAAAAAAATAATAATTCAAAAAAGAAAAAAGCAAGAAGAACGGCACCAGATACAACGGTATAGATCAAACGACCAAAACTATAATTAGTCTGATTGTTACTCAGCAGGTGGTGTTCAACACGCTTCTTGTGGTGCTCGACATCATATATATGGTCTTTGAAAAATGCGTACACCAGAGACAGAGAAAGATGCGGCACTCACCAAATCGTGTTACAATAAAAGTCCTTTATTTCGCCATTACATGGATTAAGGACGTCACTTCATAGGCTGTGGGTACGTGCGAGGGTGCATGGTCATACAGGACCTGTATGATCATGGTGTTTTTGAGGATTTCTCTCCTTTCCGCCATGGGTCCGTGAGGAGCGACATCAGTCACAATATTTGTTTTGCCCTCATGCTTTCCCATAATGTAGAATATTGAAATTACCGTATTTTTCGCTTTGTAAGACGCTCTGGATTATAAGACACACCCCAAATTTTGAGGAGAAAAATAAGAAAAAACTTTTTTTAATAAATTGGTGGGGCTTCTTATAATCCATGCGTCTTATTGCTTACCAGAGGTTGTGGCTGCAGTGGATCAGGGTCCCAGGGTCGTTGCTGGAGGCAGGAGTGGAGCATTGCTGCCGGCTGGGATGAGGGTGTCTGCAGGGGGGCTCCTGTGCTGCGGGGGGGCTCCTGTGCTGCAGGCTGGGATGAGGGGGTCTGCAGGGGGCTCCTGTGCTGCAGGCTCGGATGAGGGGGTCTGCAGGGGGCTCCGGTGCTGCAGGGGGGTTCCGGTGCTGCAGGGGGGCTCCGGTGCTGCAGGGGGCTCTGCCGACATTTTGGAAAGGCCAGAGCCCCCGGCAGTTCGTCCATGCTTTCCTGTGCGGTGAACTTCGGGAAAATGGCCGCCGGGAGGCGGCGCATGCGCAGATGGAGATCTTAGGACGAAGATCTCGAGAGATGAGATTTCAGCCCTGAAATCTCATCTCCCGAGATTCCGGCGGCCATTTTCCCGGAGTCAGTCATACAGAAAAGCATGGACAAACTGTCGGGGGGGCTCTGGTCTTTCACAAAATGTCGCCAGAGCCCCCCTCAGCACCGAAGCCTCCAGCATCACCTGGGGCAGCAGCGGACAACCGCGGCATCGGTGGCGGGCGGCAGCGGTGGCGGACAACAGCGGCGGCAGACAACAGCGGCGGCGGACACCCCCTCATCCCAGCCTGTAACGGTAAGCGGTATATCCGCTTTGTAAGACGCACCCCCATTTCCCCCCCACATTTGGGGGAAATAAAGTGCGTCTTACAAAGCAGAAAATACGGTAGGTTAAAATCTCACTAAGGACAACATTTGCAAGGAGTTTGTGTGGGTTTCCTCTGAGTTCTCCCCACACTCCAAAGACATACTAAGGGGGGATTTTGATTGTAAGCCCCAATGGGGACAGTAATAACAATGTAAGTAAAACGTTGTGGAAATAATGGTGCTACATACAGTGGGGAAAATAAGTATTTGACACACTGCCAATTTTGCAAGTTTACCCACCTACAAAGAATGGAGAGTTCTGTAATTTTTAATGTAAGTAAACTTCAACTGTGAGAGATAGAATCTTAGAAAAATCCAGAAAATCACATTTTATGATTTTTGCATAATTAATTAGCATTTTATTGTATGAAATATGTATTTGAAAATAGAAAAACAGAACTTAATATTTGCTACAGAAACCTTTATTTGCAATTACAGAGGTCATATGTAGTAGTTCTTTCCCAAGTTTTCACACTTCACCAGGGATGTTGGCCCACTCCTCCATACAGATCTTCTCCAGATCTGTCAAGTTTCGGCAATGGTGGAGAGGTTGGAGTGTGATTGATTGAGTGTGTGGACAGGTGTCTTTTATACAGATAACAAGTTCAAACAGGTGCAAATAATACAGGTAATGAGTGTAGAGTAGGAGAAATTCTTAAAGAAAAACTAAAGGTACCTTCACACTGAGCGACTTAACAACGAGAACGACAACGATCTGTGACGTTGCAGCGTCCTGGATAGCGATCTCGTTGTGTTTGACACGCAGCAGCGATCTGGATCCCGCTGCGATATCGCTGGTCGTAGCTGAAAGTCCAGAACTTTATTTGGTCGTCAGATCGGCGTGTATCGTTGTGTTTGACAGCAAAATCAACGATGCCAGCAATGTTTTACAATGGTAACCAGGGTAAATATCGGGTTACTAAGCGCAGGGCCGCGCTTAGTAACCCGATATTTACCCTGGTTACCATTGTAAAAGTAAAAAAAAAACACTACATACTCACCTTCTGATGTCTGTCACATCCCCCGGCGTCCGCGCTGCTGCTCAGAGCTTCCTGCACTGAATGTGTCGGTGCTGGCCGTAAAGCAAAGCACAGTGGTGACGTCACCGCTCTGCTTTAGGGCCGGGGCTTACACAGTGCAGGGAAGCAGATGCCGGGGGACGCAACAGACACCGGAATGTAAGTATGTAGTGTTTGGTTTTTTTTACATTTACACTGGTAACCAGGGTAAACATCGGGTTACTAAGCGCGGCCCTGCGCTTAGTAACCTGATGTTTACCCTGGTTACCCGGGGACCTCGGCATCGTTGGTCGCTGGAGAGCTGTCTGTGTGACAGCTCTCCAGCGACCACACAATGACAAAACAGCGACGCTGCAGCGATCGGCATCGTTGTCTATATCGCTGCAGAGTCGCTTAATGTGACGGTACCTTAACAGTTCTCCGAGAGCCAGAATTCTTGCTGGTTGGTAGGTGATCAAATACTTATTTCATACAATAAAATGCAAATCAATGATGTAAAAATCATAAACTAAATCCAGAAAATCACATTGTAAGATTCTGTGTCTCACAGTTGAAGTGTACCTATGGTAATAATTACAGACCTCTCCATTCTTTGTAGGTGGGAAAACTTGCAAACTTGTCATTGCATCAAATACTTATATTCCCCACTGTAAGTGAGATAAATATATAAAATAAACATCATATAAATGTTATAACCTCTAATTGGTACAGTGATGTATAAAAAAGATGGACCAAACCACTAGAGTTACCTCTGTGTCTAGGGTTTATTCACTGACATTTTCCTTTAAGAGGCTTTTTTTATAAGGGCGTTTTTCCATTAAATTTATGTAATAAAAGTCCTGAGTACTTACTGTCAGAGTTGACGATCGAGTTCTGATGTGACTGGAATTTGGCGACCAGATCCCTAACCGGACCGGAAGGGATTCTGATGTTTTTGAGCTTGTCCCTTTTTTCAGCCCAGGGTCCGTGAGGAGCTTTATGATTTCCTGTAACAGAAAGCACAGAAATCAGTATTTTGATAATAAACACTTCTCTATGTTTCCCATAGATTATTACCTCTACGTCTACGGATCTTTTACCGACAAGATCTTTTAAGAGACGATTTTTACAAGGTTGTTTTTCTTTTCATTGCATTTCTAACATATTTTCAGAAGGGGAGAAAAAACAGAAACGCAAAAAGGGAAAACCTCAATGTCGTGAAGGGATTAAAAAATGGGTTTTACTGAATCTTTCCTCACAAAACTATATCTCAATGTACTCCGCTTTCTCAGCTCTATAATATGGAACCTGCATTTTAAACTGTATTTTCTTGATGACAGGTTCTCTGTAAAGGAGACTGTTCATCATAAATGTTTCTTGGTAAACTGGACACATGATGTAATATTGGCAATAAAGTGGAATAAAACTTTTTTTAAAAATTTTCCTCAGTTAAGTAGATATCAGTAATCAAAATACTTGTCGTTACTAAGGTAACTTTTGTGAAATCAGAGTGGGAATTGCCAGAGAGTTTTCACTGGGGGTGCACTTCTTTTCCCTCTATGACACTGGCCACATCTAGAATATGGGATCCAGTTTAAGGCTGCACATTTAAAATAGCATATGCAGAAATTAGAATCAGTTCAAAAGTGGGAAATTAGATTATTACATGGGATGGAAGGCCTCATATAAGAGGTAGAAAAGTTGGGCTTCTTACATGAGATCTCATTAACATATATAATATATGTGTGTGGTCAATACAAAGGTTTAGCACATGACTTATTCTTTGCAAGGACCATACTTAGGACTAGGGGGCACTCATTACCGATGTAAGAAAAATAATTACTGCATCTAATTAGGAAAGTGTTCTTTACAGTTAGAGCAGTCAGATTTTGGAATGCCGACCAAAAGAGGTAGAAATGGCAGACACTAATACCGCTTTTAAAAAAGAGCTGGATGATTTCCTCAATACACATAACATTGTGGGTTATAGTTAATTTAGTGACAAAATACACAATTGGTGGAGAAAGGTTAAACTTGATGGACCTAAGCCTTTTTCAACCTATGAAAAAAAGCATAAGCAACAAGCAACACATTAGAAAAAGAACACAGCCCCACAATAGCTTAGAGCAGGTTTCTCAATGTGTGAGATGTGAGGATACAGCCCTAATCTCCTGGTCTATCCTTCTGCATGAATCAGTGTGGAGGCAGAGGCAGCACAACTGAGTTTATCTGTGTCACATTACAAACCCTTCTATCAGCAATTATCCTTCTTTGATAGCACAGTCACCATCTCTGCTGTCCTGCCTCTCCCCCACACTGTCTGTCCAGAGATGCATCAGTCATCACACTAATGTCTAATGCAAAAATAACAAAATCATTTTATTTCACTCTGCAGTCACTATTATATCATGTGACCAGTTCAACCAGAAAACTTTGGTGAAAAGTCCTCTTTAAACTGCAAATCAATAACATATTGCTATAAAAACCAAATGTTTATTTTATGCAAGCAAAGAAAGTTAGAATAACAGCTGTTTGGGGGTTTTGGGTGGGTGATGTCAGCAATCTTTTCTATCAGGGTCAAGGCAAAATTAATTTACTGTCAGGGGCGGTGACTGCGTCCTCATCTGGGCCCATGTTCATTACTTCATCATTGGCATAAGGCATAAGGATCATGGTGTTTTTGAGGATTTCTCTCTTTTCCGCCATGGGTCCGTGAGGAGCGACATCAGTCACAATATTTGTTTTGCCCTCATGCTTTCCCGTAATGTAGAATATTGAAATTAGGTTAAAATCTCACCAAGAACAACATTTGCAAGGAGTTTGTGTGGGTTTCCTCCGGGTTCCTCCCACACTCCAAAGACATACTGAGGGGGGATTTTGATTGTAAGCCCCAATGGGGACAGTAATAACAATGTAAGTAAAACGTTGTGGAAATAATGGTGCTACATACAGTGGGGAAAATAAGTATTTGACACACTGCCAATTCTGCAAGTTTACCCACCTGCAAAGAATGGAGAGTTCTGTAATTTTTATTGTAAGTAAACTTCAACTGTGAGAGATAGAATCTTAAAAAAATCCAGAAAATCACATTGTATAATTTTTGCATAATTAATTTGCATTGTATTGTATGAAATATGTATGTTAATATTTGCTACAGAAACCTTTATTTTCAATTACAGAGGTCATATGTAGTAGTTCTTTCCCAAGTTTGCACACACTGCAGCAGGGATGTTGGCCCACTCCTCCATACAGATCTTCTCCAGATCTGCCAAGTTTCGGCAAAGGTGGAGAAGTTGGAATGTGATTGATTGAGTGTGTGGACAGGTGTCTTTCATGCAGATAACAAGTTCAAACAGGTGCAAATAATACAGGTAATGAGTGTAGAGTAGGAGAAATTCTTAAAGAAAAACTAACAGTTCTCCGAGAGCCAGAATTCTTGCTGGTTGGTAGGTGATCAAATACTTATTTCATACAATAAAATGCAAATCAATGATATAAAAATCATAAACTAAATCCAGAAAATCACATTGTAAGATTCTGTCTCTCACAGGTGAAATGTACCTATGGTAATAATTACAGACCTCTCCATTCTTCGTAGGTGGGAAAACTTGCAAAATTGGCATTGCATCAAATACTTATATTCCCCACTGTAAGTGAGATAAATATATAAAATAAACATCATGTAAATGTTATAACCTCTAACTGGTACAGTGATGTATAAAAAAGGTGGACCAAACCACTAGAGTTACCTCTATGTCTAGGGTTTATTCACTGACATTTTCCTTTAAGAGGCTTTTTTTATAAGGGCGTTTTTCCATTAAATTTATGTAATAAAAGTGCTGAGTACTTACTGTCAGAGTTGACGATCGTGTTATGATGTGACTGGAATTTGATGATTACATCACCAACCCGAATGGGAGAGAGTTTGATGTTTTTGAAATTGTCACTTTTTTCAGCCAAGCTTCGAGGAGATTCATCATTTCCAATATTTAGTTTATTCTCATGTTTTCCTGTAACAGAAACCACAGAAATCAGTATTTTGATAATAAACACTTCTCTATGTTTCCCATAGATTATTACCTCTACGTCTACAGATCTTTTACCGACAAGATCCTTTAAGAGACGATTTTTACAAGGTTGTTTTTCTTTTCATTGCGTTTCTATTATATTTTCAGAAGGGGAGAAAAAACAGAAACGCAAAAAGGGAAAACCTCAATGTCGTGAAGGGATTAAAAAATGGGTTTTACTGAATCTTTCCTCACAAAACTATCTCAATGTACTCCGCTTCCTCAGCTCTCTAATATGGAACCTGCATTTTAAACTGTATTTTCTTGATGACAGGTTCTCTGTAAAGAAGACTGTTCACCACAAATGTTTCTTGTTGAACTGGACACATGATGTAATATGGGCAGTGAAGTGGAATAAAACATTTTTAAAAATTTGCCTCAGTTAAGTAGATATTAGTAATCAAAATACTTGTCGTTACTATGGTAACTTGTGAAATCAGAGTGGGAATTGCCAGAGAGTTTTCACTGGGGGTGCACTTCTTTTCCCTCTATGACACTGGCCACATCTAGAATATGGGATCTAGTTTTAGGCTGCACATTTAAAAGAGGATATTCAGAAATTAGAGTCAGTTGGAAGGTGGGAAACTAGACTATTACATGGGATGGAAGGCCTCATATGATGAGAGATGGAAAAGTTGGGCTTCTTCCATGTGATGTCATTAACATATATAATATATATGTGTGGTCAATACAAAGGTTTAGCACATGACTAATTCCTTACAAGGACCATACTTAGGACTAGGGGGCACTCATTACCGATGTAAGAAAGACGATAACTGCAGCTAATTAGGAAAGTGTTCTTTACAGTTAGAGTAGTCAGACTTTGGAATACCAAAAACTTTGGTTTTGAGCACTTTGAGGGGTGCAGTTTTTAGAATCATGTCACTTTTGGGTATTTTCTGTATTAAATGCTCCTCAAAGTAACTTCAAATGTGAAGTGGTCCCTAACAAAATTGTTTTTGCAAGTTTAGTTGGAAAAATGAGAAATATGCTATCGCTGATCAACTTTTAACCCCTTTAACTTCCTAAGAAAAAAAAATTATGTTTCAAAAATTGTGCTGGTGATAGCTAGACATGTGGGAAATGTTATTTAATAACTATTTTGTGTGACAACACTCTGGTTTAAGGACTTAAAATTAAAAAATTAAAAATTGCAAAATTTTCCGATATTTTCAGACATAAACCCAATTTATACTGAACAAATTTTACCACTGTAATGGAGTACAATATGTATTGGAAAAACTGTCTCAGAATTGGTGGGATCCGTTGAAACTTTCAAAATTGGCCTGGTTATGAAGGTGAAAAAGGCTCTGGCACGAAAGGGTTAAGAGACCATTTAGAAAAAGATGTTCTATTAATTACGTATGAAATGTCCCCAGAGTAAGTCATCGACGTCATAAAGCTGTTACCAAGTTATAAAAAAGCAAAACTAACTATTGGCATATAGATTTTATAATCTTGTCCAGGGTTAGAAAAATGTAATTGGTTTGTTTGAAAAATAAGAGCTCCCCTGTGTACAGGTTGTGCCTGGTATTGTAGCTCCGCTCCAGTGACGGGAATGTACAGAGCTGCAATACCAGGAACAAGCTGAAGAGTGTGAAAGCATAGGGTTTTTTTTTTGTTCTTTTTATGGCAGCCCTGTTTTTCTTATCCTGGAGAACTGCTTTAGTGTCAGATTGGTTAGGCTGTACTTACCAAGAGGTGCAGTAGTCGCTCTGTCTTCATCAGATTCATCATCTCTCCCGGATTCATCCCTTGTCAGATGTCTTTAAAACAGTAAAATATAAGGTATATTGTGAATTACAGAGTAACATATCTGTATTCTGCAGAATGAAATATAGACTCTTATGTTTCTTCATTCATTTGTCTCTTACATTCTGTAGAAACATTGGCAATAAGTAACATTTTGGTATTTATCAACCATTTTTCATGTACATGAAAGTTCAATATGTGTGGATCGTACTGGATTGTAAGGTAATGTGAAGATTAGCCATGAGTGGATTTATTTGAGTGGAATTTAATTTTGCTCATATTTACAAAACTCAGAATTTTGGAGAACACAGATTGTTTGTAATTCACTCCACGCAAATAAGACAAAGTGGAAGCTAGCTGCAGCCTCCAGCTTGCGGAACAGTAGAGCGCTGGCAAAAAGTTTAGCTCTCCTGTTGTGAATTTGGTTTTGGGCTCCCCCGGTGGTCACTGGTGGTACTGGACTTGTCTTCACTTTCTCTGTTCACCTGTTTCCTCCAGGATATGGGAGTTTCCTATTTAGCCTTGCTGCTCAGTCATTGCCTTGCCGGTCATCAATGTAACCAGAGCTTTCTGTTGCATGTTCCTGCTCCTAGTCTTCTGATCAGCTAAGTTGGACTTTTGTCCTGAGTATTATTTTGCATTTTTGTTCCAGTTCACAGTTATGGTATATTTCTCTAGCTGGAAGCTCTTGTGAGCTGAAATTACCACTCCAGTCTCATGAGTTGAGACTTGAGTTTAAAGTAATTTCAGGATGGTTTTGTAAATAGGGTTTTCAGCTGACCGTGAAGTTCCCTTTCTTATTTTCCTACTATCTAGTAAGTGGACCTCGCTTTGCTGAACCTGCCTTCATACTACGTATGTCTTTTCCCTCTGAACTCACCGTCAATACATGTGGGGGGCTTCTGTCACCTTTTTGGGGAATTTCCACTAGAGGTAAGCCAGGCCTGTTTTTCCTCTGCCAGGGTTAGTTAGTCCTCCGGCTGGCGCTGGGCGTCTAGGGATATACGTAGGCACGCTACCCGGCCACTGTTAGTTGTGCGGTAGGTTTAGCTCACGGTCAGCTCTAGCTTCCATCATCCAAGAGCTAGTCCTGATTTATGCTTTTCTGAAGTTCTCTTACCATTGAGAACCATGACACTCTCCTCTCTGACCGACTTCTGCTGCTTTATTCTCGATGGCCAGTTTTCCACACTATCATTGTACCGCGCCTCTGGCCAAGTGTTCCCTTTGGATTGGAACGTTGGCTACAAGTGGGCCCTGAAAGGTCTTTGCTCATGTAAGCCCCAACTAAGAGCCAACACTGTGCGGGAGCTGCGGGCAGAGAGCAGTGGGGCTTCCGGAGAGGGGCTTGGTGATGCATGAACTTTATTTTCTTCTTTCCTCCATTTATTATGATCTGGGACTGGGGAGACCCCAGAGCATAATAGGGAACAATCAATGTGTGAAGAATAATTTTGCTGTGAGTCAAATCTCTAAATAAAACCTGCATGATTTGGCAGAATTTTGTCACAGCCTCTCATCTGTAATAAAGATGTAATTTTTTTTACAGACTCCCATGTACAATATAAATCATCCTTTACAATACTCACCTCCATATGATTTTACTGATGAAACCAATGAATATTCCAAGGAGGTACATGGTGATGCGAAGTACAGCATAAATTATGCAATAATTCCAAAGGATCTTTGCCAGATCAGTACAATCCACTGAAAAAGAAGAAAGAATATGCATATTATATATATTCAATAACTTGTCTGTAATACACTATGCCATTATTATCAAAGGGAATCTGTCACCAGGCTTTTGCCATGTTATCTGAGACAGCCATAATGTAGAAGCATAGACCTTTATTACACCGATGTGTCAATTACTGGACTGTTTCAATAGAATCACTGTTTTACCAGCAATTGATTATCACTACAGCACAACTGGTCTTGCGCCTCCTAGTCCAGCCAGGCTCCAGCACTGATTAGCCGCTTTCTGTCAATATACAATGTAAACACAAAGCTGTGGCGGGGTTATACACAGCTCAAAACCTGAGCGCTGCTCAATCTGCAGCAGAGAAATCTGTGACTCTATTATATATTCTATTGGACTGTAGGACCCGGCAAGACGATTAAAAAATGGGGCTGAAGTTTGCAAAATTATGTCTCAGGGATGATGCCATATTAATATACAATAGATATAATGGACAATATAGAGATCTATCCAGTTGCTTAGGTAGAGACCGATGTGTCACAGTGAAAAATTTTGACCTGGGTCCCCACCTGCAAATTTGTCAGATGTATGGTCTCTTGTAGCAATCCAGATCCTGTGAAAACATACGTGTTTGCCCCCTCATGTACAATGTCCCCATCCTGTAATAAAGTCCCCAATTCTGGCCCTTCAAATAATAATATCACCCATCCTGGCCCCTTCCTGTAATAATGTTCCCTATCCTGGACCTCATTCAGTAATAATATCTACCATCTTGATATAAAGTCTTTATCCTTGGCCCCTTCTAGGTATAATGTCCTCCATCCTGGTATAATGTCTCCCTTTCCCAGTATAATTTCCTCGGTATAATGTCTCCCTTTCCCAGTATAAAGTCCTCATTCCTTTGCCTCCTCCTGGTATAATGTCCTCCATCCTGGACCCTTTCCTGGTATAATGCCCCCCATTCTTGGCTCCTTCCAGTTATATATACCCCCCATCTCGGTATATTTTTACAGTAATAATGTCCCTGTTCTACAGCAAAAGTAAAAAAATGAAATGATTCTATTCAACTTCCCCCACTCCCACTACTTGTGACATCTTCTTCCATAGCCGGAGCAGAAGTCGGCAGCTGACTTTAGCGCTCCAGTGACGGGAAGCGCATGACATTGCTAGCATTCGCCACTCGGTGAATATTTGTGCCGCAGTGAGTTTCAGCTCAATGTATGTCTGCAGGTCCCACCTACCCAGTCCTGGTCGCACTCACTGTGACCTCGATCGTCAGGCCCCGGATCTATCATTCTATATCCAGGCATGTAAACATATCAAAAGGGCCTGTGTGTCTAGAGGAAAAAAAGGTTAAAAGACATCTGGAGGCTTTTCCATAAATAGATAATATTACTAGATATCTGCTCTAGATTACTGGAGAAGAGGGATTGATCCAGGAGTGGAGTCTAATTGCAGCATTTATTAGGAAGGCACATTGGCTACAGAACATCGGGTTTACTTCAAATTAATGGTACCGCTCATTACAGTTATTAATATAGACTCGACTCCACTCCCATAGGGATGGAGCCACATATTCATTACTGTAATGAGCGGTACCATGTGACCGCTCACTACAGGAAGAAGCTGCCGACGCCGGGGAACCAGGGACCGCGCCAGGAGCAGGTGAGTATAACGCAGTGTGCGATATTCACCTGTCCCACGTTCCACTGTCGCCGCCGCTCCATCTTCCTCGTCCTCTGCAGTGACGCTCAGGTCAGAGGGCGCGATGACGCGATTAGTGTGCGTGCCGCCCTCTGCCTGAACAGTCAGTGCTGAGGACGCGGAAGACACGGTGTCGCCGACGGTGGAACGCGGACAGGTGAATATAGCAAGTGGCGGGGGCCTGAGCGACGAGATGTGAGTATGTGACTTTTATTTCTATCGCAGCAACAGCATATGGGGCAAATATCTCTATGGAGCATCTTATGGGGCCATAATTAGCATTTGTACAGCATTATATGGGGTAAATGTCTGTATGGAGCATCTTATGGGGCCATAATCAGCATTTGTGCAGCATTATATGGGGCACATGTCTGTATGGAGCATCTTATGGGGCCATAATCAGCATTTGTGCAGCATTATATGGGGCAAATGTCTGTATGGAGCATCTTATGGGGCCATAATCAGCATTTGTGCAGCATAATATGGGGCAAATGTCTGTATGGAGCATCTTATGGGGCCATAATCAGCATTTGTGCAGCATTATATGGGGCAAATGTCTGTATGGAGCATCTTATGGGGCCATAATCAGCATTTGTGCGTCATTATATGGGGCAAATGTCTGTATGGATCATCTTGTGGGGGCCATAATCAGCATTTGTGCAGCATAATATGGGGCAAATGTCTGTATGGAGCATCTTATGGGGGCCATAATCAGCATTTGTGCAGCATTGTATGGGGCACATGTCTGTATGGAGCATCTTATGGGGTCATAATTCGCATTTGTGCAGCATTATATGGGGCATATTTTAATATGGAGCATCTTATGGGGCCCATCATAAACTGTATGGAGCATTATATGGGGCTCCTGAATCAATATGGATATTCAAAAACACTTAACCTACTGATGTCTCAATTAATTTTACTTTTATTGGCACCTATTTTTATTTTTGACATTTACCGGTAGCTGTTGCATTTTCCACCCTAAGCTTATACTCGAGTTATTAAGTTTTCTCAATTTTTTGTGGCAAAATTAAGGGTCTCGGCTTATACTCGGGTCGGCTTATACTTGAGTATATACGGTATTTCCTATACCTCCCTTCTGTTATATGTAGAAGTTATTGTATCCAGCCTGCAGTATTACACCTCTATGTCTTATCTATATATTATTTGACTAAACACTTGTATCAGTCCTGGTCATGTATTAAACATTAGATCCTTCATGACCTTTGACGTACATGTACGTCAAAGGTCGTGTCCTTGTGTATAATGCCGTTCTCATGCCAAGCCTGCATGTCTCTTGGAAGTTAATGGCTGATTCATGTGATTTTAACAGTTGCGGGTGGAGTAGAGCTCCACCGATGGGTGTTAACCTGTTTAATGCCGCTATGAATCTCTGACATTTGCATTTAACATGTGCCGCGGGGGGGTCATATCAGAAGCTGATCGGCGTACCCGTGACATGTTGGGGGGTGACGATGGGTTGCCATGACAGCCGAGGGTCTGCTGAAGATGCCATGCTTGTTGTGCGGATCCTCTTGTGAAAGTCAGCCTGTAGCTGGCGTTCATAGGAGAACGTGGCTTTAGCTATACGTAGCAGTGTTTATCCACTGTTATGTATAGCGCAATCAACCAATCACAGCTTCAAGTCCCTAAAGAGGACTATTAAGTACAGTAAAAATACAGTAAAAAATGAAAAAAGTTCATTAAAAATTAAACACTTAAAAAAAATAATTCTAAATACACTTTTGTTATCGCTGCATTTGTCAATGGAGATCTCAATGTGACATTATGATGTGCGGAACATGAGGAGCGGAACACGAGTGATGTCACAATGGGTCAGATAACTGCAACCACTAAACATGGAGCAGCTCCATCAATCTATATGTGATTAATATAATATTAATGTATAAGGACCAAGCCGTGTTACAGGGTATTATGAATGTATGGGGGCCGCATAGAGAGGCATTATTCATGTGTTGGGGCACAGGGAGACATTACTATTACTGGGCCACATAGGGTGGCGATATTAACTCATGATGAACACATGGGGGACAGGTTTACCAGATGAGTGCCATATAGGGGCCAATATTAATGTATGGGGACAGCATAGGGGACATTATTACTATATGAGGGCCAGATAAGGGGACAAAATTACTGTATATGGGTCAGATAGGAGGAAATGATTAAAAATTGAAATCGCCAGAATAAAATGTTTTGTTATTCACCCCATTATGTGTGAATATTTGGAAAAGTACTTACAATCCCAGCAGGGATACTTTGACCAGGAATCATGGCTACGGATGTTGACAGGCGCCATATGGTTTGGCCAGGGATCACGGCGGCGGATGTTGGCAGGCGCCATATGCTTTGGCCAGGAATCACGGCGGCGGATGATGGCAGGCACGTCTTCCATACATGCTAATAGCACACTCACGATTAAAAGAAATCGAAAGAGCATTTTAGCCTGAAGAAATATCGCTTAATGTGTAATCCACAGTGAGCTTCTTCAGACAAAGCCTCTTCCTGCAGCGTCGCTGCCTTATAACCACAAATTCCGTGATGTCACAATGGAGATCTCTATGTGACATCACAAGGAGCGGAACACGAGTGATGTCACAATGGGTCAGATAACTGCAACCACTAAACATGGAGCAGCTCCATCAATCTATATATGATTAATATAATATTAGTGTATAAGGACCAAGCCGTGTTAGAGCATATTATGACTGTATGGGGGCCAATATTATTGTAAGGGGGCAGCAAAGGGGGACATTATTACTATATGGGGGCCAGAGAAGGGGACAATATTACTGTATATGGGTCACATAGGAGGAAATGATTAATATATTAGGGGCACATAAAGGGACATTATTATTTTTTTTATTTGTTTCTTGTATGTGGTAGTATTGGTACACTGTGTGCAAAACTATTAAAGGGGTTGTCTAGCCCTTATTTTGCCCCCTAGAAAGTAATAATGCCCTGTGTGCCCCTTTCATAGTCACAGTAACCTGAGTTCCCCTATAACCATAAGTGCCCACTTTACATTTAACCCCTTAATCCCATATGACGTACTATCCCGTCAAGGGGACCAGGGACTTAATTCCCAGTGACGGGACAGTACGTCATAGCCGATCGGCCGCGCTCACGGGGGGAGCGCGGCCGATCGCGGCCGGGTGTCAGCTGCCTATCGCAGCTGACATCCGGCACTATGTGCCAGGAGCGGTCACGGACCGCCCCCAGCACATTAACCCCCGGCACACCGCGATCAAACATGATTGCGGTGTACCGGAGGTACAGGGAAGCATCGCGCAGGGAGGGGGCTCCCTGCGGGCTTCCCTGAGACCCCCGGAGCAACGCAATGTGATCGCGTTGCTGCGAGGGTCTCCTACCTCCTATCCCTGCAGGCCCCGGATCCAAAATGGCCGCGGGGCTGCATCCGGGTCCTGCAGGGATTACTTCCGGGTCCGGAGCAGGCTGCAGATGAAACCTGCAGCGATGTGAGTGAGAGCGCCGATGTGATAGAGTGCTGTGCACACTATCAGATCGGCGATCTGTGATGTCCCCCCCTGGGACAAAGTAAAAAAGTAAAAAAAAAAAATTCCACATGTGTAAAAAAAAAAAAAAAAAAAAAAACCTAAATAAAGAAGAAAAAGAAAAAATATTATTCCCATAAATACATTTCTTTATCTAAAAAAGCCAAAAGAAACAATAAAAGTACACATATTTAGTATCGCCGCGTCCGTAACGACCCGACCTATAAATCTGTCCCACTAGTTAACCCCTTCAGTGAACACCGTAAGAAAAAAAAAAAAAAAACCAGCCAAAAAACAACGCTTTATTATCATACCGCCGAACAAAAAGTGAAATAACACGCGATCAAAAAGATGGATATAAATAACCATGGTACCGCTGAAAACGTCATCTTGTCCCGCAAAAAACAAGCCGCCATATAGCATCATAACCAAAAAAATAAAAAGTTATAGTCCTCAGAATAAAGCGATGCCAAAATAATTATTTTTTCTATAAAATAGTTTTTATCGTATAAAAGCGCCAAAACATAAAAAAATGATATAAATGAGATATCGCTGTAATCGTACTGACCCAACAAATAAAACTGCTTTATCAATTTTACCAAATGTGGAACGGTATAAACGCCTCCCCCAAAAGAAATTCATGAATAGCTGGTTTTTGGTCATTCTGCCTCACCAAAATCGGAATAAAAAGTGTTCAAAAACTGTCACATGTCCGAAAATGTTACCAATAAAAACGTCAACTCGTCCCGCAAAAAACAAGACCTCACATGACTCTGTGGACCAAAATACGGAAAAATTATAGGTCTCAAAATATGGAGACGCAAAAACTTTTTTGCTATAAAAAAGCGTCTTTTAGTGTGTGACAGCTGCCAATCATAAAAATCCGATATAAAAAACGCTTTAAAAGTAAATCAAACCCCCCTTCATCACCCCCTTAGTTAGGGAAAAATAATAAAATTAAAAAATGTATTTATTTCCATTTTCCCATTAGGGCTAGGGTTAGGGCTAGGGTTAGGGCTAGGGTTAGGGTTAGGGCTAGGGTTAGGGCTAGGGTTAGGGCTAGGGCTAGGGTTAGGGTTAGGGCTAGGGTTAGGGCTAGAGTTAGGGCTAGGGTTAGGGCTAGGGTTAGTGCTGGGGTTAGGGCTAGGGTTAGGGCTAGGGTTAGGGCTAGGGTTAGGGTTAGGATTGGGGCTAGGGTTGGAGCTAAAGTTAGGGTGGGGCTAAAGTTAGGGATAGGGTTTGGGCTAAAGTTAGGGTTGGGGATAAAGTTAGGGTTGGGGCTAAAGTTAGGGTTAGGATTACATTTACGGTTGGGATTAGGGTTGAGATTAGAATTAGGGGTGTGTCAGGGTTAGGGGTGTGGTTAGGGTTACAGTTGGGATTAGGGCTACGGGTGTGTTTGGATTAGTTTCAGGTAGAATTGGGGAGTTTCCACTGTTTAGGCACATCAGGGGCTCTCCAAACGCGACATGGCGTCCGATTTCAATTCCAGACAATTCTGCGTTGAAAAAGTAAAACAGTGCTCCTTCCCTTCCAAGCTCTCCCGTGCGCCCAAACAGGGGTTTACCCCAACATATGGGGCATCAGCGTACTCGGGACAAATTGGACAACAACTTTTGGGGTCCAAGTTCTCTTGTTATCTCTGGGAAAATAAAAATTTGGGGGGCTAAAAATCATTTTTGTGGGAAATAAAGGATTTTTTATTTTCACAGCACTACGTTGTAAACTTTAGTGAAACACTTGGGGGTTCAAAGTTCTCACAACACATCTAGATAAGTTCCTTGGGAGGTCTAGTTTCCAATATGGGGTCACTTATGGGGGGTTTATACTGTTTGGGTACATCAGGGGCTCTGCAAATGCAACATGACGCCTGCGGACCAATCCATCTAAGTCTGCATTCCAAATGGAGCTCCTTCCTTTCCGAGCTCTGCCATGCGCCCAAATAGTGGTTCCCCCCCACATATGGGGTATCAGCGTGCTCAGGACAAATTGGACAACAACTTTTGGGGTCCAATTTATCCTGTTACCCTTGTGAAAATATAAAACTGGGGGCTAAAAAATCATTTTTCTGAAAAAAAAAAAAAGCATTTTTAGTTTCACGGCTCTGCGTTATAAACTGTAGTGAAACACTTGGGGGTTCAAAGCTCTCAAAACACATCTAGATAAGTTCCTCAGGAGGTCTAGTTTCCAATATGGGGTCACTTGTGGGGGGGTTGTACTGTTTGGGTACATCAGGGGCCTGTTGTGAATTTGGTTTGTGGGCTCCCCCGGTGGTCTGTTATGGTAGTGCCTCTTATGTGCCTTCCTCCATCTCTGATTACCTGTCGCCACCCTCTAGGGGAGTTTCCTATTTAAGGCTGCTTGGCTGTTAGTCATATGCCGGCCAACAATGTGCTAGTAGCATTCTGTTGCATTCACCTGCCTCAAGTTCCAGTTTAGCTAAGTTGAATTTTGTTTCTTGTTTTTGCTATTTTTGTCCAGCTATCTGCAATGTGACTCTTCAGTGCTGGAAGCTCTTGTGGACAGAAAATTACTACTCCAGTGGCATGAGTTGTCACTGGAGTTTAAAGTAATTTCTGGATGGTGTTTTTGAATAGTGATTTTTAGGTCGACCGTGAAGTAACACTTTCCTGTCCTTCTGCTATCTAGTAAGCGGACCTCACTGTGCTAAATCTGCTGTTCATCCTACGTATGTCATTTCCTCTGAACTCACCGTCAATATCTGTGGGGGCCTACTATCATCTTTTGGGGTTCCTCACTGGAGGTAAGGCAGGCCTGTATATTTCTCTTATAGGGGTAGTTAGATCTCCGGCTGGCGCGTGGTGTCTAGGGCATCGTAGGTACATCCCCCGGCTACTGTAAGTGTTGGGTCAGGTTCAGGTCACGGTCGACCTTAGTTTCCATCACCCGAGAGCTAGTCCGTTTTGTATTTTTATTCCCCTGGTCATTGGGGTAACCATAACAGTTTGGCCGGCCGCCATAAAAAATCTATGTGTTAAAATATGCACTAAAGCAGGAAGGAGAAGAAAAGGTTTTTTTTTTTTTTCTGTGTTTGAAAGTGCACCTTAGTTTGATCATTTGTATTCCTTGCTTAAACTGCAGTCTTCAGCCTTTTTTTTTTTTTTCCTCTCCTCTTAACCTCTGAATGCTTGGGTTACACCCATTTGAAACATGGATCCACAGAGTTTAGTTGCAGGTTTGAATAACCTTGCGACAAAAGTACAGAACCTACAAGATTTTGTTATACGTGCTCCAATGTCTGAACCTAAGATTCCTCTGCCTGAATACTTTACCGGAGACAGATCCCGGTTTTTGAGTTTCAGAGAAAATTGCAAATTGTTTTTGTCTCTGAGATCTCACTCTGCTGGTGATCATACTCAACAAGTTAAAATTGTTATCTCTCTACTGCGCGGCGACCCACAAAGTTGGGCATTTGCATTATCGCCAGGGGATCCTGCGTTGTTAAATGTAGATGCGTTTTTTCAGGCTTTGGGGTTGCTTTATGAAGAGCCTAATTTGGAGATTTTGGCTGAGAAAGCCTTGATAGCTCTTTCCCAAGGGCAGGATGAAGCTGAGATATACTGCCAGAAATTCCGTAAATGGTCGGTGCTTACTAGATGGAATGAGTGCGCTTTAGCAGCTAATTTCAGAGAAGGTCTCTCTGATGCCGTGAAGGATGTCATGGTGGGGTTCCCTGTGCCTGCAGGTCTGAATGATGCCATGAAATTGGCTATCCAGATTGATCGGCGTTTGCGGGAGCGCAAATCTGTGCACCATATGGCGGGGTCTTCTGAGGAAAAATCTGTGCACCATATGGCGGTATCTTCTGAGCAAAAACCTGTGCACCATATGGCGGTGTCTTCTGAGCAAAGACCTGTGCACCATTTGGCGGTGACCTCTGAAAAGGCATTAGAGCATATGCAATGCGATCGTGTTTTGTCTAGAGGCGAACGTCAAAATTACAGGCGCAAAAATGGATTGTGCTTCTACTGTGGAGATCCAGCTCATGTTATATCAGCATGCTCTAAACGCATAAAAAAGGTTGATAAAAAGGTTGATAAATCTTTTTCTACAGGTACCTTGCAGTCAAAATTTCTTTTGTCCGTGACATTGATTTGTACCTTATCATCTGTTACTGTGAATGCTTATGTGGATTCTGGCGCCGCTCTGAGTCTCATGGATTGGTCCTTTGCCAAGCGTTGTGGGTTTGATTTGGAGCCGTTGGAAGTTTCTATTCCCCTGAAGGGTATTGATTCTACACCTTTGGCTAGCAATAAACCACAATATTGGACACAAGTGACTATGCGTCTTACCCCAGACCATCAGGAGATTATTCGTTTCCTTGTATTATATAACCTACATGATGTCTTAGTGCTTGGATTACCATGGTTACAGATTCATAATCCCGTCTTGGACTGGAAATCTATGTCTGTGTTGAGCTGGGGATGTCGGGGCATTCATGGGGATGCACCTTTGGTTCCTATTTCTTCATCTACTCCCTCTGAGATCCCAGCATTTCTGTCAGATTTTTATGATGTCTTTCAAGAGCCTAAAGTTGATTCTCTCCCTCCTCACAGAGAGTGTGACTGCGCTATTGAATTGATCCCCGGTAGTAAGTTTCCTAAGGGTCGCTTGTTTAATTTGTCTGTGCCCGAACATACTGCTATGCGGGAGTATATCAGAGAATCCTTGGAAAAGGGTCATATTCGCCCCTCGTTGTCTCCACTAGGGGCAGGATTTTTCTTTGTAGGTAAAAAGGATGGTTCATTGAGACCTTGTATCGACTATCGACTTTTGAATAAGATTACAGTTAAATACCAGTACCCGTTACCTTTACTGACTGATCTGTTTGCTCGTATAAAGGGGGCTAAGTGGTTCACTAAGATCGATCTACGTGGTGCGTATAATTTGGTGCGGATTAAGCAGGGGGATGAGTGGAAGACCGCATTTAATACGCCTGAAGGCCATTTTGAGTATTTGGTAATGCCTTTCGGTCTCGCAAATGCCCCTTCCGTTTTTCAGTCCTTTATGCACGATATTTTCCGTGAATATCTGGATAAGTTTATGATTGTGTATTTGGATGATGTTCTTGTTTTTTCGGAGGACTGGGAATCTCACGTTCAACAGGTCAGGAGAGTTTTTCAGGTTTTGCGAGCTAATTCTCTTTTTGTAAAGGGCTCAAAGTGTAGTTTTGGAGTTCAGAGAATTTCCTTTTTGGGATATATTTTTTCCCCTTCATCTATGGAGATGGACCCTGTCAAGGTCCAGGCTATTTGTGATTGGATGCAACCTACTTCTTTGAAGAGTCTGCAAAAGTTCTTGGGTTTTGCTAATTTCTATCGCCGATTTATAGCGGGTTTTTCTGCCATTGCTAAACCTTTGACTGATTTGACCAAAAAGGGTGCTGATGTTGCTAATTGGTCTTCTGCGGCTGTGGAGGCCTTTCAAGAGCTTAAGCGCCGCTTTTCTTCCGCTCCTGTGTTGCGCCAACCTGATGTGTTACTTCCGTTCCAGGTTGAGGTGGATGCTTCGGAGATCGGAGCAGGTGCAGTTTTGTCGCAGAAAGATCCTGACTGCTCAGTAATGAGACCATGTGCGTTTTTCTCCCGAAAGTTTTCGCCCGCTGAGCGAAATTATGATGTGGGAAATCGGGAACTTCTGGCCATGAAGTGGGCGTTTGAGGAGTGGCGTCATTGGCTTGAGGGTGCTAGACACCAGGTGGTGGTCCTCACTGACCACAAGAATCTAATTTATCTTGAGTCGGCCAGGCGTCTGAATCCTAGACAGGCGCGCTGGTCGTTGTTTTTCTCCCGATTTAACTTTGTGGTGTCATATCTGCCTGGGTCCAAGAATGTGAAGGCGGATGCCCTCTCTAGGAGTTTTGAGCCTGACTCGCCTGGTGATTCCGAACCTACCGGCATCCTGAAGGATGGGGTGATATTGTCAGCTGTCTCCCCAGACCTGCGGCGTTCTTTGCAGGAGTTTCAGGTGGATAGGCCTGATCGCTGTCCGCCTGGTAGACTGTTTGTCCCTGATGATTGGACCAGTAGAGTTATCTCGGAGGTTCATTCTTCCGCGTTGACAGGTCATCCTGGAATTTTTGGCACCAGGGAATTGGTGTCTAGGTCCTTCTGGTGGCCTTCTTTGTCTCGAGATGTGCGCATGTTTGTGCAGTCTTGTGATGTTTGTGCTCGGGCCAAGCCCTGCTGTTCTAGGGCCAGTGGGTTGTTGTTGCCCTTGCCTATTCCTAAGAGGCCTTGGACGCACATCTCTATGGACTTTATTTCTGACCTTCCGGTTTCTCGTAGGATGTCTGTCATCTGGGTGATTTGTGACCGTTTTTCCAAGATGGTTCATTTGGTACCTTTACCCAAATTGCCCTCCTCCTCTGAGTTGGTTCCTCTATTTTTTCAGAATGTGGTGCGTTTGCATGGTATTCCTGAGAATATAGTGTCTGACAGGGGTACTCAGTTTGTGTCTAGATTTTGGCGGACGTTCTGTGCCAGGATGGGTATCGATTTGTCTTTTTCGTCTGCATTCCATCCTCAGACTAATGGCCAGACTGAGCGTACTAATCAGACCTTGGAGACTTACTTGAGGTGTTTTGTGTCCGCTGATCAGGATGATTGGCTTGACTTTTTGCCATTGGCAGAGTTTGCCCTTAACAATCGGGCCAGTTCTGCCACTTTGGTTTCTCCATTTTTTTGTAATTCAGGGTTTCACCCTCGGTTTTCGTCCGGTCAATTGGAGTCTTCGGATTGTCCTGGAGTGGATGCTGTGGTTGATAGGATGCATCGGATTTGGGGACAGGTTGTGGACAATCTGAAGTTGTCCCAGGAGAAGACTCAACAGTTCACTAATCGTCATCGGCGTATTGGTCCTCGTCTTTGTGTTGGGGACCTGGTGTGGCTGTCTTCTCGATTTGTTCCTATGAAGGTCTCGTCTCCTAAGTTTAAGCCTCGGTTTATCGGCCCTTATAGGATTCTGGAGGTTCTTAATCCTGTGTCCTTTCGTTTGGACCTCCCAGCATCTTTTAATATCCATAATGTTTTCCATCGGTCATTATTGCGGAGGTATGAGGTACCGGTTGTTCCTTCTGCTGATCCACCTGCTCCTGTGTTGGTTGAGGGTGAATTGGAGTATGTGGTGGAAAAGATCTTGGACTCCCGTGTTTCCAGACGGAAACTTCAGTATCTGGTTAAGTGGAAAGGTTATGGCCAGGAGGATAATTCTTGGGTGACAGCATCCGATGGTCATGCTCCCGATTTGGTTCGTGCATTTCATAGTGCTCATCCAGGTCGCCCTGGTGGTTCTGGTGAGGGTTCGGTGCCCCCTCCTTAAGGGGGGGGTACTGTTGTGAATTTGGTTTGTGGGCTCCCCCGGTGGTCTGTTATGGTAGTGCCTCTTATGTGCCTTCCTCCATCTCTGATTACCTGTCGCCACCCTCTAGGGGAGTTTCCTATTTAAGGCTGCTTGGCTGTTAGTCATATGCCGGCCAACAATGTGCTAGTAGCATTCTGTTGCATTCACCTGCCTCAAGTTCCAGTTTAGCTAAGTTGAATTTTGTTTCTTGTTTTTGCTATTTTTGTCCAGCTATCTGCAATGTGACTCTTCAGTGCTGGAAGCTCTTGTGGACAGAAAATTACTACTCCAGTGGCATGAGTTGTCACTGGAGTTTAAAGTAATTTCTGGATGGTGTTTTTGAATAGTGATTTTTAGGTCGACCGTGAAGTAACACTTTCCTGTCCTTCTGCTATCTAGTAAGCGGACCTCACTGTGCTAAATCTGCTGTTCATCCTACGTATGTCATTTCCTCTGAACTCACCGTCAATATCTGTGGGGGCCTACTATCATCTTTTGGGGTTCCTCACTGGAGGTAAGGCAGGCCTGTATATTTCTCTTATAGGGGTAGTTAGATCTCCGGCTGGCGCGTGGTGTCTAGGGCATCGTAGGTACATCCCCTGGCTACTGTAAGTGTTGGGTCAGGTTCAGGTCACGGTCGACCTTAGTTTCCATCACCCGAGAGCTAGTCCGTTTTGTATTTTTATTCCCCTGGTCATTGGGGTAACCATAACAGGGGCCCTGCAAATGCAACGTGACGCCTGCAGACCAATCCATCTAAGTCTGCATTCCAAATGGCGCTCCTTCCCTTCCGAGCTCTGCCATGCGCCCAAACAGTGGTTCCCCCCCACATATGGGGTATCAGCGTACTCAGGACAAATTGGACAACAATTTTTGGGGTCAAATTTATCCTGTTACCCTTGTGAAAATATAAAACTGGGGGCTAAAAAATCATTTTTCTGAAAAAAAAAAGAATTTTTAGTTTCACGGCTCTGCGTTATAAACTGTAGTGAAACACTTGGGGGTTCAAAGCTCTCAAAACACATCTAGATAAGTTCCTCAGGAGGTCCAGTTTCCAATATGGGGTCACTTGTGGGGGGGTTGTACTGTTTGGGTACATCAGGGGCTCTGCAAATGCAACGTGACACCTGCAGACCAATCCATCTAAGTCTGCATTCCAAATGGCGCTCCTTCCCTTCCGAGCTCTGCCATGCACCCAAACAGTGGTTCCCCCCCACATATGGGGTATCAGCGTACTCAGGACAAATTGGATAACAACTTTTGGTGTCCAATTTATCCTGTTACCATTGTGAAAATACAAAACTGGGGGCTAAAAAATCATTTTTCTAAAAAAAAAAATTTTTATTTTCACGGCTCTGCGTTATAAACTGTAGTGAAACACTTGGGGGTTCAAAGCTCTCAAAACACATCAAGATAAGTTCCTTAGGGGGTCTACTTTCCAAAATGGTGTCACTTGTGGGGGGTTTTAATGTTTAGGCACATCAGGGGCTCTCCAAACGCGACATGGTGTCCCATCTCAATTCCAGTCAATTTTGCATTGAAAAGTCAAATGGCGCTCCTTCCCTTCCGAGCTCTGCTATGCGCCCAAACAGTGGTTTACCCCCACATATGGGGTATCGTTGTACTCAGAACAAATTGAACAAAACTTTTGTGGTCTAATTTCTTCTCTTACCCTTGGGAAAATAAAAAATTGGAGGCGAAAAGATCATTTTTGTGAAAAAATATGATTTTTTATTTTTACGGTTCTGCATTATAAACTTCTGTGAAGCCTTGTTGGGTCAAAGTGCTCACCACACATCTAGATAAGTTCCTTAAGGGGTCTACTTTCCAAAATGGTGTCACTTGTGGGGGGTTTCAATGTTTAGGCACATCAGGGGCTCTCCAAACGCCACATGGCGTCCCATCTCAATTCCAGTCAATTTTGCATTGAAAAGTCAAATGGCGCTCCTTCGCTTCCGAGCTCTGTCATGTGCCCAAAAAGTGGTTTACCCCCACATATGGGGTATCGGTGTACTCAGGACAAATTGTACAACATCTTTTGGGGTCCATTTTCTCCTGTTACCCTTGGTAAAATAAAACAAATTGGAGCTGAAGTAAATTTTGTGTGAAAAAAAGTTAAATGTTCATTTTTATTTAAACATTCCAAAAATTCCTGTGAAACACCTGAAGGGTTAATAAACTTCTTGAATGTGGTTTTGAGCACCTTGAGGGGTGCAGTTTTTAGAATGGTGTCACACTTGGTTATTTTCTATTATATAGACCCCTCAAAATGACTTCAAAGGTGATGTGGTCCCTAAAAAAACATGGTGTTGTAAAAATGAGAAATTGCTGGTCAACTTTTAACCCTTATAACACCCTAACAAAAAAAAATTTTGGTTCCAAAATTGTGCTGATGTAAAGTAGACATGTGGGAAATGTTACTTATTAAGTATTTTGTGTGACGTATCTCTGTGATTTAAGGGCATAAAAATTCAAAGTTGGAAAATTGTGAAATTTTCAAAATTTTTGCCAAATTTCCATTTTTTTCACAAATAAACACAAGTTATATCGAATAAATTTTACCACTAACATGAAGTACAATATCTCATGAGAAAACAATGTCAGAATCGCCAAGATCCGTTGAAGCGTTCCAGAGTTATAACCTCATAAAGGGACAGTGGTCAGAATTGTAAAAATTGGCCCGTTCATTAACGTGCAAACCACCCTCGGGGCTTAAGGGGTTAAGGTTTCAGACTTAAATTAAAAATACGCATAGAACCGTCTTTGTCCACAGACCGATAATGGTTTAATAAAGGACTTCGTTCACACAGCTCATGGGTGAGTGCTGCATCTTTTTCTGCTTTGATATATTTTTATGGAATTTCTCCATTCATGCTGTGCACCTATACCTGGAGCTCTTTTATTGCTGTTCTTAAAGTGCCGGTTTTCCACCACAACAGGCTATACAACTGTATTACCTTGTTGCCATTCATTTTTTCTTGTTCAGACCTAAATTAGCCTGTTAGGGTTATGGCTTGTTCACTATTATCATTAGGAAAGGCAAGGTGATGCAAATTTTCCAGCTTTATAAAAACCCAGGCTCCTCTAACCTTGTGCCGAAAACCAGCAGCCATGGGTTCTTCTAAGCAGCTGCCTAGCACTCTGAAAATGGAAATGGTGAAGGCCTACAAAGCAGGAGAAGACTATAAGAAGATAGCAAAGTGTTTTCAAGTTCCCCTTCCTCAGTTTGTAATTAAGAAATAGCAGTTAAGAAGCTTACAACCTGTAATGATCACACGGCCACCTCAACACCATCAGAGTTACTGCAATCCTCCACCTACTGTCTCCTTCCCCATAAGCCTGTAGAATGTAAGCCCGCAAGTGCAGGGTCATCTCCCCTCTGTATCAGTGTGTCATTGTTAGTTTGTTTACTGTAAGTGATATTTGTATTTTGATGTAACCCCGTCTCATGTACAGCACCATGGAATTAATGGTGCTATATAAATAAATAATAATAATAGTTAACAGGAACAGTGAAGGTGAAAATAAGGTCTGGAAGACCAAGAAAAATTTCACTGAGTCTGCTCGTAGGATTGCTAGAGAGTCAAATTAGAACACCAGCTTGACAGCAGAAGACCGTTAGAAAGATTTGGCAGACTTTGCAGTTGTGGTATAGTGTTCTACTGTTCAGAGACTCCTGCACAAATATGGCCTTCATGGAAGAATCATCAGAAGAAAACCTCTCTTATGTTCTCTCCATATAATTCAGCTTAAGAAGTATGCAAAAGAACATCTAAACAAGCCTGATGCATTTTGGAAACAAGTCCTGTGGACTGATCAGGCCACAATGTTCAAAGGTATGTGTGGAGAAAAAAGGGCACAGAATTTCAGGAAGAAAACACCAACCATTAAGCCTGAGGGTGGACCAATCATGCTTTGGGTTTGTGGAGCGCCCCCACACCGCCGCAGGGCCGAGGGGTACCCGGAGCCAGGCCTCTGGGGTCTCAGTCCTTTGGTTGTCACGGTGGCTAGACCCGGTCCGTGGCCCTGTCTGTCGGTGGGGGACGTCCGGTGCAAATAAGTGATGTTATAACGGTGGTGTAGCGGTGCAGTTGTGGGGTGCAGGTCGCGGTAAATAACGAGGACACCAGGTTGCAGTCTCTTTACCTCTTTACTGGAGATCTCTCGGTCCTCAGTCCAGAATCCGGTTCACCAGGCTGCGCAAGTCCGGCCGGTCCAATGGCACTTCCAGAGTTCTCCTCACAGGTGGAAATCAGTGCCCTCCTTCTAGCGCTGTGTGTTGTAGTCCTTCCCTGCTGTGCTCACGGAAAGTACCCCACAACGGTTGTGTCTGTTTCTTAAGTTCCCTCACAACTCGATTAATTGATGTTCTTCTCTTCTTCCATCCCTCCCTGTTATTCAGGTTGGAACGGCACCCGTTTGTCAGGTAGGCCTGGAGTTCTTCCGGGACCCTAGAGACGCCCCTCTCCCGCAATTGCCCCCCAAGACTTCATAGGTGATATGTGGTAGACAGCCCGCCTTAAACTGACTGCCCTGCCGCTGTTTGGAGTATGGCTTGAAGCTGTATGCTATTCCACTCCCTCGGCGTTCCGGCCACCGGTAATGCGCCTCAGTAGGATGTTGCTCCGGTCCTACAGCATGACCCCTACTGGTATTCTCCTTTTGCTTGATCTCGTTTCTCACTCAGCACAATCTTTCTCGCTTCTAGTCCTTTCTTAGGGCACCGCCGCTATGCTGAGCAGGCACGGTCCCGTTACGTTCTTTCCAATGCCAAGCCTCTGTCAGGATCCCACCCCTGACAAAGACCCTACTGTCTCTTCCTCCACAACACCCTCTGCCACAAGGTGTTGCTTCGTTCAATCCAGTCAGCCTTCTCTCCTAACTTCCTGCCTGACCCCCAGTTTACCCACTATGGTGGGGAGTGGCCTAATGAATAGCACCCTTAGCTCCCCCCGGAGGCCCTGCTGTGAAACATATTGGTGTCTGTGATACCTGATTAGAGGAACTCCTTCAGTGCCATCGAACGCACCATGGCTCCCCATAGTGGCGGATCCACAGTACTGCAACGACCAGGACTCTGGGGCGCTGCACTCCCCCCTGGTTAAACACAGTACTCCGGGACTGGGAAGAAAACAACAATACAGGTTAGCAAAAAGACATACAATTTTGTTGAGTGCAAAAACAATACGTATACTTGAACAGGCTTCCCTTTATGGGAGGTGAGGACACTTTAACGTTACAAACATAATTAAACATCATAGCAACAGGCTACCATTAACTCTCGTTACCCAACCGGGTATTCTACTAGTGCAATTTAATGAACAATAATTTAACATTGCCTTCAAGGAACATACACTCCTAGCTCTCTAAAGGCCTTCCCATAATCACATTACAGGGCAAATTAACTTTTTCATTCTCCTACTTTGAACCTGCAGGACCGCCTGTCCCTATGGCACCAGACCTACTGCCTCTCCTTTCTTTTACAGGACCGCCCTGTTCAGCCAGGGCCTACTGCCTTTCGCTACTATACATGGTATAGACATAACATTCCTTTCAATTAGAGAACACTGAGCCGGCTCTACTTGGCTCCTATTAGGACTCACTTCCTAACCCCTACGGGTTCACTTTCTGTCCTTAGTAACGAACTAACTTTCTATGGGGACTCAGGGTTTACCTTCTATCCTCACCTTCATTGTTACTTTCTTACTTTCAACTAAGCAGAACTCTAAATCTACCCCTACGGGCTTTCTGCATCTTTCCTTTCAAAGAACATTATCTAGGTTTCACATTTCAAACAGATTAACACACATAACTTCTTTTTATGTAAAACAGTTACATTTCTTCTAGAACATCATCATATTACTGTTCTAAAACAGTATCACTTTCAAGTTCAGGTCAAACATCCCCTTTAAGAGGGGATCAAGTCTTTCTGAGGTAGCTCGTCTTCTCAGCCTACCAGTCCATGCTCAGCAAAGGTTCCAGAACGGTATCTTCGCAAAGAGTCTTTAAGTAAAACCAGTAGGAAGCGCCTTTAATAAGGTGCAAACTATTTACAAGAAAGTTTGGATCATGCACTGTTCATGATTTCTCAGTTTGTAAAACTTGTGCAAAACTGTAGAAAAACAAACAATAGGGATCCCGGGTCAACAAAGGGATCCATAAAGAGTTAACCCTGAACGGGTTTAGCAAACAGTAAACAGGGAAACAGTAACTATATACATTTTCAGGTTTCCGAGGTTTATTCTTGCTCAGGTGGTTGGGGGTCCGGGCCTCCGGCTGCCATGGCGCCGGTGCCAGTGGTCCGAACGTGAAGATGAACTCGACTGGCCAACTCAGTGGCCGCTACCAGGCGCACCGTTGCGATGGTGACAAGATCGGGTGCTCCTGGGACCAGGTCCGGGGTAGTGGGTGTCGCAGTTCCGGACATACATCGCCGAACGTTCCGTGCATACCACCCGAGCGGGTTCTGGTGGCGGTTGTAGGTCACCGAATCCCCCTTCTGCAACGGTTCTCCGCCCCGGCCACAGCAGGGAGTCCTCACGTTACAGTGCGCAACAAAAACATCAGTATCCAATCCCGGCTCGTGTATGAGGCCCCATCCCCTTTTTGCATGGTAGGCCAACACAGTTCCCCGCCTTACCGCGTCCCTGTCATCCCATGCCGGAGGGGATTGTTGTACTTTCGACGGACCCATCAACTCGACCTCTTTCCGTCCTTCCCAATGTAGAATCAAGCACTGTCTATACTGTTCCCACGTAAGCACCGCAAGAGTGAATCCGTTCTCCCGAGATCCATCCGTCCCAACCCAGGGGTTGTCCCACCGAAGAACTACCCTGTCTGGGCTCACATCCACGGGTTCCCCCATTCTAGTCGGCAGCGGTAGCACCATCCTTCCCAGGGCATCGGGGGGTAACACCATTAACCCGGCCGAGAAGAGTCGACCCTCACGGAGATGGGGGTTGATCGTGGAAGCGGGCTCGTGGGGGGGCGCAGGGGCGCTTTCCGTACCTGCGCCTGATGTGGTTCCATCGATGCCGATCTGGTCCATTAACAAGGGTGCTGAAGTCGGCTGCAGCCCGGACCGCGGCTCTTCCAATAGGATCCCCGGATGCGGCTCCGCTCGCTGCGGCTCCTCCTCCGCTGGCCCCGAGGACGGGATCGGGGAATTCAGGTCCACCATCTGTTCCAAGGAATTCGGATTTTTCTGCTGTAGTGGACGTAGGTCCGCCTCTGGTGAGGAAGGGTAGGCCGGAATCGCTTCTTCCTCGCTCAGGCACTTGCTGTTCATCACCGCCGTCTGATAGTCGGTGGCAGTGCATGCATCTGACTCCGCCATTTCTCCGAGGTCGGGCTTCTCCATCACCCGCTTCCCGCCGTTGCAAATCAGGAGGTTGTCCTCTGTTTTGGGGCAGGTCATCTCCTTGCAGCCAGAAGCGCAGGGGGCGGTATCCATTTCTCGCACCATTCTGGTAGTCTCCTCCCATAGCACGCCCTCCTTCTTCTCCGAAGTAGCAATGGCGGCGGCTTTTGGCGGGAGCTTCTCTTGGTCAATGGTAGCATGCAGTCTCTCAATAAAGCTACAGTCAAAGCACAGTAAATCACAGTCTCTAGGCACACATGACCTGACTCTTCAGGCTTAAGTAGATCCTGTTCGTGACGCCAAGATTTGGAGCGCCCCCACACCGCCGCAGGGCCGAGGGGTACCCGGAGCCGGGCCTCTGGGGTCTCAGTCCTTTGGTTGTCACGGTGGCTAGACCCGGTCCGTGGCCCTGTCTGTCGGTGGGGGACGTCCGGTGCAAATAAGTGATGTTATAACGGTGGTGTAGCGGTGCAGTTGTGGGGTGCAGGTCGCGGTAAATAACGAGGACACCAGGTTGCAGTCTCTTTACCTCTTTACTGGAGATCTCTCGGTCCTCAGTCCAGAATCCGGTTCACCAGGCTGCGCAAGTCCGGCCGGTCCAATGGCACTTCCAGAGTTCTCCTCACAGGTGGAAATCAGTGCCCTCCTTCTAGCGCTGTGTGTTGTAGTCCTTCCCTGCTGTGCTCACGGAAAGTACCCCACAATGGTTGTGTCTGTTTCTTAAGTTCCATCACAACTCGATTAATTGATGTTCTTCTCTTCTTCCATCCCTCCCTGTTATTCAGGTTGGAACGGCACCCGTTTGTCAGGTAGGCCTGGAGTTCTTCCGGGACCCTAGAGACGCCCCTCTCCCGCAATTGCCCCCCAAGACTTCATAGGTGATATGTGGTAGACAGCCCGCCTTAAACTGACTGCCCTGCCGCTGTTTGGAGTATGGCTTGAAGCTGTATGCTATTCCACTCCCTCGGCGTTCCGGCCACCGGTAATGCGCCTCAGTAGGATGTTGCTCCGGTCCTACAGCATGACCCCTACTGGTATTCTCCTTTTGCTTGATCTCGTTTCTCACTCAGCACAATCTATCTCGCTTCTA
This sequence comes from Ranitomeya variabilis, assembly GCF_051348905.1. NCBI lineage: Eukaryota > Metazoa > Chordata > Amphibia > Anura > Dendrobatidae > Ranitomeya > Ranitomeya variabilis. The sequence goes on from NC_135233.1 coordinate 116,719,731, forward strand.
GTCCTTTCTTAGGGCACCGCCGCTATGCTGAGCAGGCACGGTCCCTTTACGTTCTTTCCAATGCCAAGCCTCTGTCAGGATCCCACCCCTGACAGAGACCCTACTGTCTCTTCCTCCACAACACCCTCTGCCACAAGGTGTTGCTTCGTTCAATCCAGTCAGCCTTCTCTCCTAACTTCCTGCCTGACCCCCAGTTTACCCACTATGGTGGGGAGTGGCCTAATGAATAGCACCCTTAGCTCCCCCCGGAGGCCCTGCTGTGAAACATATTGGTGTCTGTGATACCTGATTAGAGGAACTCCTTCAGTGCCATCGAACGCACCATGGCTCCCCATAGTGGCGGATCCACAGTACTGCAACGACCAGGACTCTGGGGCGCTGCACTCCCCCCTGGTTAAACACAGTACTCCGGGACTGGGAAGAAAACAACAATACAGGTTAGCAAAAAGACATACAATTTTGTTGAGTGCAAAAACAATACGTATACTTGAACAGGCTTCCCTTTATGGGAGGTGAGGACACTTTAACGTTACAAACATAATTAAACATCATAGCAACAGGCTACCATTAACTCTCGTTACCCAACCGGGTATTCTACTAGTGCAATTTAATGAACAATAATTTAACATTGCCTTCAAGGAACATACACTCCTAGCTCTCTAAAGGCCTTCCCATAATCACATTACAGGGCAAATTAACTTTTTCATTCTCCTACTTTGAACCTGCAGGACCGCCTGTCCCTATGGCACCAGACCTACTGCCTCTCCTTTCTTTTACAGGACCGCCCTGTTCAGCCAGGGCCTACTGCCTTTCGCTACTATACATGGTATAGACATAACATTCCTTTCAATTAGAGAACACTGAGCCGGCTCTACTTGGCTCCTATTAGGACTCACTTCCTAACCCCTACGGGTTCACTTTCTGTCCTTAGTAACGAACTAACTTTCTATGGGGACTCAGGGTTTACCTTCTATCCTCACCTTCATTGTTACTTTCTTACTTTCAACTAAGCAGAACTCTAAATCTACCCCTACGGGCTTTCTGCATCTTTCCTTTCAAAGAACATTATCTAGGTTTCACATTTCAAACAGATTAACACACATAACTTCTTTTTATGTAAAACAGTTACATTTCTTCTAGAACATCATCATATTACTGTTCTAAAACAGTATCACTTTCAAGTTCAGGTCAAACATCCCCTTTAAGAGGGGATCAAGTCTTTCTGAGGTAGCTCGTCTTCTCAGCCTACCAGTCCATGCTCAGCAAAGGTTCCAGAACGGTATCTTCGCAAAGAGTCTTTAAGTAAAACCAGTAGGAAGCGCCTTTAATAAGGTGCAAACTATTTACAAGAAAGTTTGGATCATGCACTGTTCATGATTTCTCAGTTTGTAAAACTTGTGCAAAACTGTAGAAAAACAAACAATAGGGATCCCGGGTCAACAAAGGGATCCATAAAGAGTTAACCCTGAACGGGTTTAGCAAACAGTAAACAGGGAAACAGTAACTATATACATTTTCAGGTTTCCGAGGTTTATTCTTGTTCAGGTGGTTGGGGGTCCGGGCCTCCGGCTGCCATGGCGCCGGTGCCAGTGGTCCGAACGTGAAGATGAACTCGACTGGCCAACTCAGTGGCCGCTACCAGGCGCACCGTTGCGATGGTGACAAGATCGGGTGCTCCTGGGACCAGGTCCGGGGTAGTGGGTGTCGCAGTTCCGGACATACATCGCCGAACGTTCCGTGCATACCACCCGAGCGGGTTCTGGTGGCGGTTGTAGGTCACCGAATCCCCCTTCTGCAACGGTTCTCCGCCCCGGCCACAGCAGGGAGTCCTCACGTTACAGTGCGCAACAAAAACATCAGTATCCAATCCCGGCTCGTGTATGAGGCCCCATCCCCTTTTTGCATGGTAGGCCAACACAGTTCCCCGCCTTACCGCGTCCCTGTCATCCCATGCCGGAGGGGATTGTTGTACTTTCGACGGACCCATCAACTCGACCTCTTTCCGTCCTTCCCAATGTAGAATCAAGCACTGTCTATACTGTTCCCACGTAAGTACCGCAAGAGTGAATCCGTTCTCCCGGTATCCATCCGTCCCAACCCAGGGGTTGTCCCACCGAAGAACTACCCCGTCTGGGCTCACATCCACGGGTTCCCCCATTCTAGTCGGCAGCGGTAGCACCATCCTTCCCAGGGCATCGGGGGGTAACACCATTAACCCGGCCGAGAAGAGTCGACCCTCACGGAGATGGGGGTTGATCGTGGAAGCGGGCTCGTGGGGGGGCGCAGGGGCGCTTTCCGTACCTGCGCCTGATGTGGTTCCATCGATGCCGATCTGGTCCATTAACAAGGGTGCTGAAGTCGGCTGCAGCCCGGACCGCGGCTCTTCCAATAGGATCCCCGGATGCGGCTCCGCTCGCTGCGGCTCCTCCTCCGCTGGCCCCGAGGACGGGATCGGGGAATTCAGGTCCACCATCTGTTCCAAGGAATTCGGATTTTTCTGCTGTAGTGGACGTAGGTCCGCCTTTGGTGAGGAAGGGTAGGCCGGAATCGCTTCTTCCTCGCTCAGGCACTTGCTGTTCATCACCTCCGTCTGATAGTCGGTGGCAGTGCATGCATCTGACTCCGCCATTTCTCCGAGGTCGGGCTTCTCCATCACCCGCTTCCCGCCGTTGCAAATCAGGAGGTTGTCCTCTGTTTTGGGGCAGGTCATCTCCTTGCAGCCAGAAGCGCAGGGGGCGGTATCCATTTCTCGCGCCATTCTGGTAGTCTCCTCCCATAGCACGCCCTCCTTCTTCTCCGAAGTAGCAATGCGGCGGCTTTTGGCGGGAGCTTCTCTTGGTCAATGGTAGCACGCAGTCTCTCAATAAAGCTACAGTCAAAGCACAGTAAATCACAGTCTCTAGGCACACATGACCTGACTCTTCAGGCTTAAGTAGATCCTGTTCGTGACGCCAAGATTTGGAGCGCCCCCACACCGCCGCAGGGCCGAGGGGTACCCGGAGCCGGGCCTCTGGGGTCTCAGTCCTTTGGTTGTCACGGTGGCTAGACCCGGTCCGTGGCCCTGTCTGTCGGTGGGGGACGTCCGGTGCAAATAAGTGATGTTATAACGGTGGTGTAGCGGTGCAGTTGTGGGGTGCAGGTCGCGGTAAATAACGAGGACACCAGGTTGCAGTCTCTTTACCTCTTTACTGGAGATCTCTCGGTCCTCAGTCCAGAATCCGGTTCACCAGGCTGCGCAAGTCCGGCCGGTCCAATGGCACTTCCAGAGTTCTCCTCACAGGTGGAAATCAGTGCCCTCCTTCTAGCGCTGTGTGTTGTAGTCCTTCCCTGCTGTGCTCACGGAAAGTACCCCACAACGGTTGTGTCTGTTTCTTAAGTTCCCTCACAACTCGATTAATTGATGTTCTTCTCTTCTTCCATCCCTCCCTGTTATTCAGGTTGGAACGGCACCCGTTTGTCAGGTAGGCCTGGAGTTCTTCCGGGACCCTAGAGACGCCCCTCTCCCGCAATTGCCCCCCAAGACTTCATAGGTGATATGTGGTAGACAGCCCGCCTTAAACTGACTGCCCTGCCGCTGTTTGGAGTATGGCTTGAAGCTGTATGCTATTCCACTCCCTCGGCGTTCCGGCCACCGGTAATGCGCCTCAGTAGGATGTTGCTCCGGTCCTACAGCATGACCCCTACTGGTATTCTCCTTTTGCTTGATCTCGTTTCTCACTCAGCACAATCTTTCTCGCTTCTAGTCCTTTCTTAGGGCACCGCCGCTATGCTGAGCAGGCACGGTCCCGTTACGTTCTTTCCAATGCCAAGCCTCTGTCAGGATCCCACCCCTGACAGAGACCCTACTGTCTCTTCCTCCACAACACCCTCTGCCACAAGGTGTTGCTTCGTTCAATCCAGTCAGCCTTCTCTCCTAACTTCCTGCCTGACCCCCAGTTTACCCACTATGGTGGGGAGTGGCCTAATGAATAGCACCCTTAGCTCCCCCCGGAGGCCCTGCTGTGAAACATATTGGTGTCTGTGATACCTGATTAGAGGAACTCCTTCAGTGCCATCGAACGCACCATGGCTCCTCATAGTGGCGGATCCACAGTACTGCAACGACCAGGACTCTGGGGCGCTGCATTTGTGTTGCAGCCAATGGCATGGGGAACATTTCACAGGTAGAGGGAAGAATGATTCAATGAAATTTCAACAAATTCTTGATGCAAGATAACACCATCCGTGGCTAGACCTTAAAATAGCAGTTACACAAAGGAACTGTCCAATAGTAAGCAGCAATTCTTGGCACTTCAAATCACTATAATAATAACCCAAAAGGTTTAGGCTGAAACCTTTGGATAATTATCCAAAGATGCTATAGGCATTAATTTACTAAATTATCTCTTAGTACCCTGTTTGGCTATTTATAGTTTCAATCAAGCCTTATTATATTGTTAATATTATTGTGCACTAGGCTCTTATAAATTCTGTTTTGCAGCGAGTTGTTATTTATTCATTTGTTGATATTTATTTTAGGGTTGGTCTATTTGGTCTCCTCTCTGGGTATTTTGTGTGTAATAATGAACTATGTGTTTTATAATTTTAAATATTTATTAATAAATTTGATATTTTAATTCTTATTTTGGTTCTCTTCGTTTGGTCTGTTGTTTAAATTCAGCCTAGACCTTTTGGGTTACTACTCAAAATAGCAGTGCATGCAAGATGACCCAGGAATCTCACAGAACTGGAAGAATTTTACAAGAAAGAATGGATGAAAATCCTTCAAACAAAAATTGAAAGATTCGTGTCTGGCTACAAAAAGCATTTACAAGCTGTGACACTTTCAAAAGGAGGTGCTACTATGTGCTAGCCATGAAGGGTGCCCAAAGTTTTGCATCAGCCCATTTTCCTTTTTGTAATTTTTCAAAATGTAAAAGACAAAAATATATTTTCTTTTTTTGCCTAAAATACAACGGAAATGTGACATCATTAATTTTAGGACTTTTAGAGATCATTTCATCTTCAACTGCTTACCTGTTCACAATAACAGTAATTTTGACCAGGAGTGCCTAAACTTTTACATGCCACTGTATATATGAAATATTAACACATGTCAGATGTCATTAATTTGACTGCGGTTAATATTTCAGCAGTGTAAAGACATTTTTCACATGTGCATAAGGGTGACATTTCTGCCCTAAAATGCGTAAGAATTGTAAGGGTGCAAAAACCAATCAGGGGAGGAGACTTAAGAATAAAAATCCTAAAAAGGGAATCTTATTAGATTGTTATTTTTTAAAACCAGAGCCCCATCAGGGTCTAAATGTTAGACAGGACCTGATATTATAATACAACCATGATTAAAGTTACACACAGAAACATGTAGGCTTTAGCATCATCCTGCATGGTTTTACCTGCTTTGTTACGCGTTTTTAAACTTATTCTAATAAAATTTAAAATTTTACTTACCCAAGGCCTCATTGCTGGAGAACCAGTGTTGCGATCACTGTTATTCATCGAATAACGGCAACCGCAAAAAAAGATCATATTTCCCATTTATTTCTCTCTCCTCTGATGTGATCTAGTATATCAGAGGAGAGAGAAATGGGGTCCCCCAAGCCCCCCTGGTACCAGCGATATCCCCCATTCCCTACGGCTGTGTCCCCCGGCCCTTGGCGTCATCTTCCAGGAAAAAATTGCGGGTGCTTGAGCACTGGGCCCGCCAAGATTTGCAGTCGGCACCCGGCAACAATAGGAGATTTCTCCTATTGGTTAATTTTGATCACTGTGATAGACCATATAGACACTGTGATCAAAATAAAATGAATTGTAAATAAACCACCCCTTTATCACCCCTTTAGTTAAGCACATTTTTTTTATTTTATTATTTTTATTTCCATGTTTCTGTTAGGGTTATGGTTGGGCTTATAGTTGGGGTTATAGCTAGGGTTAGGGTTAGGTTTGGGGCTAGGGTTAGAGTTATGGTTGGGGTTATAGTTAGGGTTATAGTTAGGGTTGGGCTAGGGTTATAGTTAGGGATAGTGTTAGGGTTGGGGTTATAGATATGGTTAGGGTAGGGTTATGGTTGGGGTTATAGTTATGGTTATAGCTAGGGTTAGGGTTAGGTTAGGGCTAGTGTAGGGTTGGGGTTATAGTTGGGGTTATAGCTATGGTTATGGTTGGGGTTATTGTTAGGGTTATAGCTAGGGTTAGGGTTGGGGTTATAGTTATAGTTATGGTTATAGCTAGGGTTAGGGTAGGGTTAGGGCTAGTGTAGGGTTGGGGTTGTAGTTGGGGTTATAGCTATGGTTATGGTTGGGGTTATTGTTAGGGTTATAGCTAGGGTTAGGGTTGGGGTAGGCATATGGTTAGGGCTGGGGTTATAGTTGGGGTTATAGCTAGGGTTATGGTTGGGCTAGGGATAGGGCTATGGTTGGGGTTATAGTTAGGGTTATAGCTAGGGTTAGGGTTGGGCTAGGGTTATGGTTGGGGTTATAGTTAGGGTTATAGCTAGGGTTAGTGTTGGGCTAGGGTTAGGGTTGGGGATATAGTTAGAGTTATAGCTAGGGTTAGGGTTGGGCTAGGGTTAGAGCTTGTGTTAGAGTTGGGGTTATAGTTGGGGTTATAGTTAGGGCTGGGGTTATAGTTAGGGTTATAGCTAGGGTTAGGGCTAGTGTTAGGGTTGGGGTTACAGCTAGGGTTAGGGTTGGGGTTATAGTTAGGGTTATAGCTAGGGTTAGGATTAGGGCTAGTGTTAGGGTTGTGGTTATAGTTGGAGTTATAGCTAGGGTTAGGGTTGGGCTAGGGTTAGGTTTATGGTTGGGGTTATAGCTAGGATTAGGGTTGGGCTAGGGTTAGAGTTATGGTTGGGGTTATAGCTATGGTTAGGGTTGGGTTAGGGCTAGGTTTAGGGTTGTGGTTATAGTTGGGGTTATAGGTAGAGTTAGGGTTGGACTAGGGTTAGGGTTATGGTTGGGGTCATAGTTGGGGTTATAGCTAGGGTTGGGGCTAGGGTTAGGGTTGTGTTGTTTGGGTTAGGGTGGTGTTGTGGTTGGGTTATGGTTAGGGTTGGGATTAGGGTTAGGGGTGTGTTGAGGTTAGGGCTGTGTTAGGGTTGGAGTTAGAATTGGGGAGTTTCCACTGTTTAGGTACATCAGGGGGTCTCCAAACGTGACATTGCACCCGCCATTGATTCTAGCCACTTTTGGGTTCATTTTCTCCTATTACCCTTGTGAAAATGAAAAAAAGTTTGGTTCCAAAGTAAATTGTTTGTGAAAAAAGTAAAACATTCATTTTTTGATTCCACATTGTTTTAGTTTTCATAAAGTACCTGAAAGGTCAATAAACTTCTTGAATGTGGTTTTGCGCACCTCGAGGGGTGCCGTTTTTAGAATGGTGTCACTTTTGAGTATTTTCTGTCATAAAGACCCCCCAAACTCACTTCAAATGTGAGGTGGTCCCTAAAAAGTTTTGTAAATTTTGTTGGAACAATGAGAAATCGCTGGTTAAATTTTAACCCTTATAACATCCTAGTAAAAAAAAAAATGTCTCCAAAATTGTGCTGATGTAAAGTAGTCATGTTGGAAATGTTATTTATTAACTATTTTGAGTGATATGACTCTGATTTAAGGGCATAAAAATTAAAAGTTTGAAAACTGTAAAATTTTCAAAATTCTAGCCAAATTTCCCTTTTTTTCATAAATAAATGCAAGTAGGGTAATATCGAATACATTTTACCACTAACATGAAGTACATTATGTCATGAAAAAACACTGTCAGAATCAGTGGGATCCATTGAAGCGTTCCAGAGCTATAACCTCATAAAGTGACAGTGGTCAGAATTGTAAAAATTGGCTTGGTCTCTAAGTAACAAATTGTACGGCCATAGAAAATCGCAGCATTCTGCGTTTGTCAGCGTATTGCGCAAAAAATCCGCCAATGAAAGTCTATGGGGGCGTGTGACTTGTGAGAAATACGCAGCGGTGTTCTCTAGAAAAGCCGGCAATTCAGTGCGGTGTACAGTAAAATCACACTGACAGAATAGAATAGAATAGGTAGAATAAATGTGTACACATAGAATAGGTATATATATATATATATATTTATATGTCAGTGAGACGCATATATATATATATATATTTATATTTCATATAGCGCTAGATAGCAGAAAAGCCGGTAATTCAATTTGCTATCTCCTTCACAAACCCGACAGGATATGAGTCGTGGGAACTCGAGCCTGGGAAAATATTCTCAAAAGTTTCCAGGCTCGAGTTCATATGAGTTGATCCAGCAGAGGGCGCATCACCACGACTCGAGGTAACTACAGGACATTCCCTGTTATGATCTGGTGGCCTAGGAGCAGCATGAGACGTACTCTGGAGAAGGTGGTACCTGTACTGACCGCGAACCCTGAACTTAACACCGCAACTAGAAGTAGCCGTGGGATGTTCCTGACACTCCCTAGACACCTCGTCACAGCCGGAGGACTAAATACCCCTAGAGAAAGAAACAGAAAAACTATCTTGCCTCAGGGAAAATCCCCAAAGGATAGACTGCCCCCCACAAATATTGACGGTGAGAGGAGAGGGAATTAACATACACAGACTGAAATCAGGATTTAGCAAAGGAGGCCATTCTAGCTAGATAGAAAAGATAGGATAGAGTACTATGCTGTCAGTATTAAAACACTAGAAAATATCCACCACAGAAAATACAAAATCTCCACATCTAACTAAAGATATAGAGGGTATATCTGCATCTCCAGAGATACCAGCTTGGATGAGCAAGTCCTTATACAGACCAAGCTGGACAAGACAAAACATAGGAATGCACTGAACTGTAAAGCCCACAGCATGTGGACTGCAAAAACAAGGCCAGAACTTATCTTTGTAGAAACGAACTGCAAAGCAGGAGAGACCAGGCAGAGATGTGAATCCTCCAAGAACAATGGACAACTGGCACTGACTAAAGGGTCAAACAAAACTAAATAGCCCAGTGGAATGCATTAAGTGGACCCACCTGATGAAATGCTGTGATTGAAGACAGCAGCGCTACCACTTATAACCACCGGAGGGAGCCCAAGAGCAGAATTCACAACAATTCCCCTGCATTCCATTCATTCACAAAGTTTTACAGACAGGAGCACAGCTGCATTAGCAGAGCTCCTGGGTGTAAAATGATTTAACCCCTTCAGATGGATTTACAGCGTGGGACAAGACTGAACGATGGAAGGTATGGAATATTGTTGTTTGTTTTTTTGTAACTTTATTTCAGGTGACAAGGGTCTTCAGGTGGATTAAGAGTATAATAAAATATTAAAACACCATGTGTCTTTATTTCATTAAAATACATTTTAATAATGTGTGTGTGTTTTATTAACCATTTCGTACTATTGGATTAATGATGGATAGGTGTCATAATTGACGCCCCTCCATTATTAACCTGGCTTAATGTCACCTTACAATAGCAAGGTGACATTAACCCTTCATTACCCCATATCCCGCCCCTACAGGGGAGTGGGAAGAGAGAGGCTAAGTGCCAGAATAGGTGCATCTTACAGATGTGCCTTTTCTGGGGTGGCGGGGCGCAGATGTATTTAGCCAGGGGGGGTCCTATAACCATGGTCCCTCTCTAGGCTATTAATATCTGCCCTCAGTCACTGGCTGTCCCACTCTGGTGGAGAAAATTGCGCGGGAGCCCACGCTAATTTTTTCCGGGATTTAACCCTTTAATTTAATAGCTAGAGACACCAAATTTTACACAGAGACACTTGTTACATTAGTAAAGAGGAATATGTAATAAAAGAAGGGATATGAGATGGTTTACTGTATGTAAACCATGTCTCATATCCTGTCGGGTTTGTGAAGGAGATAGCAAAAGCCGGCAATTGAATTACCGGCTTTTCTGCTATCTAGCGCTGAATTAAATATAAATATATATATATATATATATATGTGTCTCACTGACATATATATATATATATTTATATAGACTGTATATATGTTTTTAAGAATATTTGAGCCGATGGATCCATGATATGTCCATTTTGCAAGCCTGCGTGAAAAAAAACGCCGTACAGAAGCCATACGGATGACACACGGATACATTTGTGCGTACAAATCGCATCCTCGCATTGAATACGGAGCAGTGTTTTGGGACAATTTCTGCGTATTACGGCCGTAAAAAACGGACCGTATTTTCATACGTCTAGTGTGACGCCGGCCTAAGACTAAAATTCTCTATAATCTGAGCCTCCCACACTCGTCTCCAGGACTTCTCTTTTGCTGCACCAGTTTTTGGAATGCACTGCTCCAGGCAATCCACTTAATACCCACTATCCACTGTTTCAAGAGTGCACTTAAAATACATATCTTTAGACTGTCCCATCATCTCACCTCACTAGTCTAAAGGCCCCGTCTCACACAGCGACGCTGCAGCGATACAGACAACGATGCTGATCGCTGCAGCGTCGCTGTGTGGTCGCTGGGGAGGTGTCACACAGACAGCTCTCTCCAGCGACCAACGATCAGGGGAATGACTTCGGCATCGTTGAAACTGTCTTCAACGATGCCGAAGTCCCCCTGCAGCACCCGGGTAACCAGGGTAAACATCGGGTTACTAAGCGCAGGGCCGCGCTTAGTAACCCGATGTTTACCCTGGTTACCAGCGTAAATGTAAAAAAAAACAAACAGTACATACTCACCATCTGTTGCCCGTCAGGTCCCTTGGCGTCTGCTTCCTGCTCTGACTGAGCCGCCGTACAGTGAGAGCTGAGAGCAGAGCGCAGCGGTGACGTCACTGCTGTGCTCTCACTTTACGGCGGCTCAGTCAGAGCAGGAAGCAGACGCCAAGGGACCTGACGGGCAACAGATGGTGAGTATGTACTGTTTGTTTTTTTTTACATTTACGCTGGTAACCAGGGTAAACATCGGGTTACTAAGCGCGGCCCTGCGCTTAGTAACCCGATGTTTACCCTGGTTACCAGTGAAGACATCGCTGGATCGGTGTCACACACACCGATTCAGCGATGTCAGCGGGACCTCAACGACCAAAAAAAGGTCCAGGCCATTCTGACACGACCAGCGATCTCGCAGCAGGGGCCTGATCGCTGGTACGTGTCACACATAGCGAGATCGCTACTGAGGTCGCTGTTGCGTCACAAAACTTGTGACTCAGCAGCGATCTCGCTAGCGATCTCGCTATGTGAGACGGGGCCTTTAGGCTGCCGTCACACTAGCAGTATTTGGTCAGTATTTTAAATCAGTATGTGTAAGCCAAAACCAGGAGTGGAACAATTAGAGGAAAAGTATAATAGAAACATATGCACCACTTCTGCATTTATCACCCACTCCTGGTTTTGGCTTGCAAATACTGATGTAAAATACTGACCAAATACTGCTAGTGTGATGGCAGCCTAACTATTCCCTTGCTGTCTTTCATGCATTTTCTACCTGTACTTGTAAACATACTGGCTGTTGACCGGTTCACACAGTGTTCTTTGAACGCCCCTATTTATTATACTGACACACTGAAGTGCTGCGGAATATCCTGGTGCTATAGGATTAAAAATTATTGATAATAATATGCTTGTTAATAAGGAAGGATCCACTTGAGCTTAAAATCACCATGTTTTATTTATCAGTGTGGTTTGAGAGGGAAATTTTCCAGTCTAAAATGGCTTATTTTGCTGGATAGATATTCTTAGGCCACGTTCACACTTTCAGTATTTGGTCAGTATTTTGAAAAATACAGAAGTGATGATGTGTTTCTATTATACTTTTCCTCTGATTGTTCCACTCCTGGTTTTGGCTTACAAACACTGAGGTAAAATACTGACCGTGTGTACATATCGTTAGGGTCAGCAATGACAACTGATTATAAGTTATTTAGTGAACTTTGATGTGTTGTTCCTAGGGGTGCGTTAATACAGCTGCCCAGTTACAGGTGGGTCATTGGATTTTAGTATACATATGACCCACATTTCATAGTATTTCTGTTCTCCTGGGGCTGAGGGGCTTGTCAAAATTTTAAAACCTAAGCTGATGTGTAGTTGCAGCTTTCCACCCAATTTGTGTGTGATTTTCATCTTCATTCTTGTTACGCCATATTTATTAGAGGGAGACGTAATGTCACTGACAATAGAGTCTAATATACTGATTGTGACTACTAGGGTTGAGCGACTTTCACTTTTTTAGGATCGAGTCGGGTTTCGCGAAACCCGACTTTGTCAAAAGTCGAGTCGAGTGAAATCGTCCAATTATCGCCAAAAGTCGGGGATCGACTGAAACACAAAACGCAATGCAAGTCAATGGGGAAGCATAGTCGGCAGTGAGTGGAGGCCAGGAAAACACCTACAGTGCCCATTTTAATGGCAAAAACATCCATTCTTGTTACTGAAGCTTGTCAATCTTAATTTACTTTATAATAATAGATAGGCATTGGAAATTGGGGGTAATTTGGCTAAAGTTGTGGGGGGTAGGGCTGGTTTAAGTTTTTAGTGGGCCCAGGAAACGTGGACTACATCACGGCGGTGGAGCAGGGAGAGGTAAGTATTTCAACTTTGCAAGTGCTGTGATCCTGAGCAAGCAGGGGGGGCCCACTCGTTCACATTGGCACTGGCACAGGGCCCCTCACAGTACGGCGGTGTGTTTGCACGGTAGGGGCGCCTCCCACCGGCAGCAACACTTTTGCGTACTATGAGGGGCCCTGTGCCAGTGACGTCGCCAACGAGTATGCCCCCCCACCTGATGAAGGAACCTGCACTTTCATCTGCACCTTCCTCTTTGTCCCCGTGTAAGGTTGTATAGTATGCGGGAAGGGGAACCTGACTTTCAGCAGGGTCAGATTCTGGCTGTGTAGCATGCAAGGGGAATGTAGCAGTCTGGGTCAATGTACCAGCAGACTCATCTAGCACTGGCTGGGCAATGGGCAGGATGCGGAGGAAACACAGACATAGGCCCAAATAATAAAGTGGGCTAAATGCAGTTCAAAATTGGTAACAGGACTAACCAGGCGGCATTGCTTTGTTCAGTGGAAGACAACTGTAATGAGAGGCTGACATAGTGAGTAGGCCCAAATAAGTAACTAGGCTAAAGGCAGTTCAAAATTGGTAACAGTAGTAAACAGGCGGCACTGCTTTGTTCAGTGGAGGAGAACAGCAAGGAGCGGCAGACACTGTTAGTTGGCCCACCCAAACTAGTAGCCCAAATGCAGTTTAAAATTCTAAATACAGGCCGAAAGCCTGAAGAGTGAAGCTCAGGAGAAAAGCACAGGAGAACACCAAGGCGCGGCAGACACCGTTAGTAGGCCCAACCAAACTAGTAGCCCAAACGCAGTTTAATATCTGATATAGGCCGAAAGCCTGAAGATTGAAGCTCAGGAAAACCAAACAAGAGGAAACCCAGGAGCGGCAGACACCGTTACTAGGCCCCACCCAAACTAGTAGCCCAAATGCAGTTTAATATTTAAAATGTAGGCCGAAAGCTTGAAGTTTGAAGCTAAGCTTTATTCAGTGGAGGGGACAAGCAAGGAGTGGCTGACACCGTTAGTAGGCCCCACCCAAACTAGTAGCCCAAACGCAGTTTAATATTTAAAATGTAGGATGAAAGCCTGAAGATTGAAGCTCAGGAAAACCAAACAGGAGGAAACCCAGGAGCGGCAGACACCGTTACTAGGCCCCAACCAAACTAGTAGGCCAACTGCAGTGTTACATTAACAACTACTTAATGAGAGCCTGAAGGTTGAAGCTCAGGCAAGTAAACCTGGAGAACACCTTGGAGCGGCAGACACCGTTAGTAGGCCCCACCCAAACTAGTAGCCCAAATGCAGTTTAATATTTAAAATGTAGGACGAAAGCCTGAAGATTGAAGCTCAGGAAAACCAAACAGGAGGAAACCCAGGAGCAGCCCACACTGTTATTACACCCCAACCAAACTAGTAGCCCAAATGCAGTTTCCTATTTTAAAAAATAGGCCGAAAGCCTGAAGATTGAAGCTAGTCTTTGCAAAGTGGAGAACACCAAGGAGCGGCAGACACCGTTAGTAGGCCCCAACCAAACTAGTAGCCCAAATGCAGTTGTTAGATTAAAACTATTTAACAAGAGCCTCAAGATAGAAGCTCAGGAAAGGCAACCTGGAGAACACCTTGGAGCGGCAGACACCGTTTGTAGAACCCAACCAAACTAGTAGCCCCAATGCAGTTGTTAGATTAAAACTATTTAACTAGAGCCTCAAGATAGAAGCTCAGGAAAGGCAACCTGGAGAACACCTTGGAGCGGTAGACACCGTTTGTAGAACCCAACCAAACTAGTAGCCCAAATGCAGTTTCCTATTTTAAAAAATAGGCCGAAAGCCTGAAGATTGAAGTTCAGGAAAACAAAACAGGAGAACACCAAGGAGCGGCAGACACCGTTAGTAGGCCTCAACCAAACTAGTAGCCCAAATGCAGTTTCCTATTTTAAAAAATAGGCCGAAAGCCTGAAGATTGAAGCTAGTCTTTGCAAAGTGGAGACCACCAAGGAGCGGCAGACACCGTTATTACGCCCCAACCAAACTAGTAGGCCAAATGCAGTTGCCTATTAAAAAAATAGGCCGAAAGCCTGAAGATCGAAGCTCTGGAAATCAAAACAGGAGAACACCAAGGAGCGGCAGACAACGTTAGTAGGCCCCAACCAAACTAGTAGCCCAAATGCAGTTTCCTATTTTAAAAAATAGGCCGAAAGCCTGAAGATTGAAGCTAGTCTTTGCAAAGTGGAGAACACCAAGGAGCGGCAGACACCGTTAGTAGGCCCCAACCAAACTAGTAGCCCAAATGCAGTTGTTAGATTAAAACTATTTAACGAGAGCCTCAAGATAGAAGCTCAGGAAAGGCAACCTGGAGAACACCTTGGAGCGGCAGACACCGTTTGTAGAACCCAACCAAACTTGTAGACCTAATGCAGTGTTATATTAACAACTACTTAATGAGAGCCTGAAGATTGAAGCTAAGGCAAGTAAACCTGGAGAACACCTTGGAGCGGCAGACACCGTTTGTAGAACCCAACCAAACTTGTAGGCCTAATGCAGTGTTATATTAACAACTACTTAATGAGAGCCTGAAGATCGAAGCTAAGGCAAGTAAACCTGGAGAACACCTTGGAGCTGCAGACACCGTTTGTAGAACCCAACCAAACTTGTGGCCCCAATGCAGTTTTCAAATTCCGATAGGCTGAAAACCTGACAATTGCAGCTCAGCATTTTTAAGAGGAGGACAGCTGTATTGAGTGGCGCAGACAGACACTGGTAGTAGGCCTTACACCACAACGTTGGCTCGATGCAGGTTTAAAAAAGGTTACAGAGGTACACGGGCAGCATTGGTGTGGTCAGCGGAGGACAATTGTCAGGCGGGACCACAGACAAACTTACTAGGCCTTAAATTAAAAAAGTTGGCTCGATGCAGGTTTTATTAGGTTACAGGGGTACACAGGCAGCATTGCTGTGGTCAGCGGAGGACAATTGGAAGGAGGGACCACAGACAGACTTAGTAGGCCTAAAATAAAAAATTTAGGCTCACTGCAGGTTCAATTATGTTGCAGGGGTGCACAGGCAGCATTGGTGTGGTCAGCGGAGGACAATTGGAAGCAGGGACCGCAGACAGACTTAGTAGGTCTAAAATAAAAAATTTAGGCTCAAGGCAGGTTTAATTATGTTGCAGGGGTGTACAGGCAGCATTGGTGTGGTCAGCGGAGGACAATTGGAAGGAGTGTCTGACACAGTTAGTACTCCAAAATAATAAACAGATGTTAATGTCTTGCAAAAAAAAAACAAAAACAGGTGGCATACTTTGGTACAGGGGTGGGCTCCTCTGCTGACTTTCAGACATTGTTATTTGGCGCAAAGTATTTACTGGTGTAAATGTAGGACAGGGCCCCTGAATATTTTAACTAGCATCATACATGTCAACAAATTGGTATTGTCAGTGCCAGGCATTGAAGGATTTCACCGCATAGACTAAACAGTGGTGGAGCAGTGAGAGATAATTTTGCAAGTGGTAGAGCACTGTTTGAGCTTGTGGGGGGGGGGGGGGACACTCTCTCGTGGCCGGCGGTACTGGTCCAGGGCCCTTCATGTTACAACGGTGTGTCTGACGTTGGGTGCGCACCACCACCGCCAGAGAAACTTCATTGTACTATGAGGGACCCAGTGCCAGTGCCGTCACCCAAAAGTGGGCACACCCACCTCTTCAGACAAACGGCACTCTCACGGGTGCTTGCACCAAGTGGTGACCACGGCCCCGTGGGGGGAGTCAGCCCATTTAGGGAGGTGTAAACATGTCGTATGCTGGACATACAGCAGCTGCAAATTAAGAGATCGGAACAGTCAGTAAGACCAGTCCAAAAGCAAGACCTTTTAACAGGAAAGCTAGTTGTCAGCGGGGATAGGTGAGGCAAAATAATTAGAAATCCATGAGTGGTTCATTTTAATGAAGGTTAGATCATCAACATTTTGGGTAGCCAGATGAGTCCTTTTTTCGGTCAGTAGTGAACCAGCAGCACTGAATACTCTTTCTGATAGTACACTAGCTGCTGGGCAAGCAAGCTCCTGCAATGCATATTCGGCCAATTCAGGCCAGATGTCTATTTTGGATGCCCAGTAATCAAATGGGAATGACGGGTGAGGGAGAACATCGATAAGGGAGGAAAAATAGTTAGTAACCATACTGGACAAATGTTGTCTCCTGTCACTTTGAATTGATGCTGCAGTACCTGTCCTGTCTGCGGTCATTGCGAAATCACTCCACAACCTGGTCAGAAAACCCCTCTGTCCAATGCCACTTCTGATTTGTGCACCTCTAACCACCTCTGCCATGTTGCCCCCTGCAGCTCGTGTGAGAACCGTCCTCGGCGCTGTGTGCTGGGAAAGCCTGAATCAAACGGTCTACAAGAGTTGCTTGTTTGGTTGCCAATATTTGTTCAAGGTTCTCATGTGGCATGATATTTTGCAATTTCCCTTTATAGCGTGGATCCAGGAGGCAGGCCAACCAGTAATCGTCATCGGTCATCATTTTTATAATGCGGGGGTCCCTTTTTAGGATACGCAAGGCATAATCCACCATGTGGGCCAATGTTCCAGTTGTCAATTCACTGCTTGTGATGGGTTGAGGAGCACTTTCGGGAAAATCAACGTCATTTGTCTCCCTCAAAAACCCTGAACCTGGCCTTGCAACGCCACCAGTTTCTATTGCCCCCTGAGAAGCTTCCTCATCCAAAAAATACTCATCCCCATCATCCTCCTCTTCACCCGCCACCTCGTCCAGTAGACTTCCCTGACCAGACAATGGCTGACTGTCATCAAGGCTTCCCTCGTCCTCGGCTGCAGACGCCTGCTCCTTTATGTGCATCAAACTTTGCATCAGCAGACGCATTAGGGGGATGCTCATGCTTATTATGGCGTTGTCTGCACTAACCAGCCGTGTGCATTCCTCAAAACACTTGACACAGGTCCTGTAGCTTCGACCACTGCACACCTGACAACTCCATGTCTGCCATCCAACTGCCTGCCCGTGCATGTGTATCCTCCCACAAATACATAACAGCACGCCTCTGTTCGCACAGCCTCTGAAGCATGTGCAGTGTGGAGTTCCACCTTGTTGCAACGTCGATGATTAGGCGATGCTGGGGAAGGTTCAAAGATCGCTGATGGTTCTGCATACGGCTTGAGTGTACGGGCGGATGTGCGAGCAAAGTCTGCGCACCTTCAGGAGCAGGTCGCGTAACCCCGGATAACTTTTCAGGAAGAACTGCACCACCAGGTTTAAGGTATGAGCCAGGCAAGGAATATGTTTCAGTTGTGAAAGGGCTATGGCAGTGTCGTAGCTGTTTTCATTCTAACCCAATGTCAGTATGCCAGATCACCAGTGAGAGCTAAATCAGGTAGTTACGCCCGTTATTTTACAAGCGCGCTTGGAGACAAAAAGACACCTCACTCATATCCTGTGAGCAAGTCACTTTTATCTGATGTAATGCAGCAAAAGGCAGTATTTTATACCATTTACAACAAATGTAACACACAATGTAATTCATGTAGCCCCCACCATCACCCAGGGTCATACTGACCTTTATTTCTCACGTACCCTTAGAACATGTTGTGGCTGACTATTGAGAACATACAGTACATGATAAGAAGTGTAGTCTCCTTGAAGAGGAGACCATCAGACTACTGCATCAACAGATTCTAGTAATTCTAGCAATTAAAGGCAAAATACACTTAAAGGCAAACTATTAACCCTTCTATAGCAGCAGCCATAAAATTCCTTCCGCTATCACTCACTACCTTGCCTACCTCAAGATGTACACTGCCCAGCCATGACTGAGTTTCTTGCTGCAAGAACTCGGACAGAACTTCCGCGGTGTGTCTGTTGTCGCCCAAACACTTCATTGCCAACACAGCCTGCTGACGCTTGCCACTAGCTGTTCCATAATGGGACACCTCGTGTGCAACAGTGCCAGCTGCGGATGGAGTGGTCGTGCGACTGCGGTCTGTGGACAAGCTCTCGCTTCTGCTGGAGGACGAGGAGGAGGAGGAGGGGTGGCGAACGCCTACAGCCAACTGTTTCCTAGACCATGGGCTAGGCAGAACGGTCCCAATATGGCTGTCCCCTGTGGACCCTGCATCCACCACATTAACCCAGTGTGCTGTGATGGACACGTAACGCCCCTGGCCATGCCTACTGGTCCATGCATCTGTTGTCAGGTGCACCTTTCTACTCACAGATTGCCTGAGTGCATGGACAATGCGGTCTTTTACATGCTGGTGGAGGGCTGGGATGGCTTTTCTCTAAAAGAAGTGTCGACTGGGTAGCTTGTAGCGTGGTACAGCGTAGTCCATCAGGGCTTTGAAAGTTTCGCTTTCAACTAACCGGTAGGGCATCATCTCTAACGAGATTAGTCTAGCAATGTGGGTGTTCAAACCCTGTGTACGCGGATGAGAGGATGAGTACTTCCTTTTCCTAACGAGAGTCTCTTGTAGGGTGAGCTGGACTGGAGAGCTGCATATGGTGGAACTTGCGGGGGTGCCGGTAAACATGGCAGACTGAGAGAGGGTTGGTGATGGTATTCTTGCTGTTGGCCTACATACAGTGTTTCCTACCACGAACCTGATGATTCCCTGACTGCTTTGGCCTTGCGACGAAACCTCCACATTTGCTGCAGGTGGTGTGGTAAACGGTGGGCTTACAGTGAGGGAAGGAATGTAGCGTTGCTGACTAGCTTCATTGTGAGAGGGTGGAACAACGTTAAGGGATGTTTCGTAGTTAGTCCAGGCTTGCAAGTGCATTGTGGTTAAATGTCTACGCATTCAACTTGTATTTAGATTTTTAACATTCTGACCTCTGCTGAAGGTCCTTGAGCATTTCTTACAGATGACTTTGCGCTGATCATTTGGATCTTGTTTAAAAAAGTGCCAGACTGCACTCTTCCTACTATCGGATACCTTTTCAGGCATTGCACACTGAGCTACTTTAACCGGATGGCCACGCTGTCCTACAACTGTTTTAGGTTTTGACACATGTTTTTGGCCAGATACGGGTCTGCCAGATGGAAGCTGTTGCGATGTTGATGCCTGCTGCGGCTCCTCCTCCTCCGCTTCAGAGATACTGCCGGCTGCACCCTGTTCCCCCAATGGCTGCCAATCGGGGTCAACAACTGGGTCATCTATGACCTCCTCTTCTATTTCCTGTGCACCTTCCTCTGTGTCACCGTGTAAGCCGGTGCTATAGCGTTCGTGACGGGGCTCCATAGTCTCATCAGGGTCAGATTCTGGATCAGTACACTGCGAGGGCAATGTTGTGATCTGAGTCAAAGGAACAGCATTATAATCTGGCTGTGGCTGTGCATCTGTGCACTCCATGTCCGATTCATCTTGTAATGGGCATGGCCTGTTAACAATTTCCCTTTCTAACCCAGGCACGGTATGTGTAAAGAGCTCCATGGAGTAACCCGTTGTGTCGCCTGACACATCCTTCTCTGTTGTTCTGGGTGAAGAACACAAGGAAGCGACTTGTTCCTGACCGGGAACATCCACTGATGACGCGCTGCTTTTAAATTTTGCACTTTCCGAAGAGGAGGCGAAAGAGCTAGAGGCAGTCAGCAAGGAAAGCCAAAACTTGTTCCTGCTGCTCTGGCTTTAAAAGCGGTTTTCCTACTCCCAGAAAAGGGAGCGTTCGAGGCCTTGTGTAGCCAGACGATGACGCTGGCTCACCAACTCAAGACTTAGGTGCTATATTGCTTTTCCCACGACCACCTGATGCTCCACCACCACTACCATCATTACCAGCTGGCAAGGACCGCCCACGGCCACGACCTCTTCCACCAGACTTCCTCATTCTTGGAAAAATGTAACCAAACTAACAAACGTTATATGGTACTGTAAAACCAGTTTGAAGGTGTCCGCAAACTTGTTGTGAATTTAAATCTCTCTTTATAGGTGTGTGTGAGACTGCAGGAGAAATTAGGCCCACTGTATTACAGTACACAGCTTCAGTGGCAGACAGTGGCTGGCAGATATGCCACTAACAGGACTGATGCAGATGCACACACTGGCAATAAAAATCTCCCTTTTTTATATGGGAGACTAGTGAATAAATCAGACCCACTGTATTACAGTATAGTTTCTGTGGCAGGAAATGACTGACAGATACCACAGACAGCACTGGCACAGATGCACAGATTTGGCAATATTAATCTCCCTCTTTTTTTTATATGGGAGACTGGTGAATAAATCAGGCCCAATGTATGACAGTATAGTTTCTGTGGCAGGAAATGACTGACAGATACCACAGACAGCACTGGCACAGATGCACAGATTTGGCAATATTATTCTCCCTTATTTTTTTTATATGGGAGACTGGTAAATAAATCAGGCCCAATGTATGACAGTATAGTTTCTGTGGCAGGAAATGACTGACAGATACCACAGACAGCACTGGCACAGATGCACTGATTGGCAATATAAATCTCCCTTTTTAGGTGTTGGACAGTGCAGAAAAATACAGGCCTACTCTTTTACACTACACAGTTTCAGGGGCAGAAAGTGGCTTGAAAAACAAAAACACTAGTGCATGCCCTTATCATCTCCCGCCTCGACTACTGCAACCTCCTACTCTCTGGCCTCCCCTCTAGCACTCTGACACCACTCCAATCCATCCTACACTCTGCTGCTCGACTAATCTACCTGTCTCCCCGCTATTCCCCAGCCTCTCCCCTATGCCAAGCCCTTCACTGGCTTCCTATCGCCCAGAGACTCCAGTTCAAAACCCTCACAATGACCTACAAAGCTATCCACAACCTATCTCCTCCATACATCTGTGACATGATCTCCCGGTACCTACCAACACGCAACCTCCGATTCTCTCAAGACCTCCTTCTCTACTCCCCTCTCATCTCTTCTTCCCACAACCGCATCCAAGACTTCTCCTGTGCTTCCCCCATACTCTGGAACTCTCTACCCCAGCACATCAGACTCTCGCCTACCATAGAAACTTTCAAAAAGAACCTGAAGACTCACCTCTTCCGACAAGCCTACAGCCTGCAGTGATCCTGAACCTACTGAACCGCCGCACAACCAGCTCTGCCCTCTCCTAGTGTATCATCACCCATCCCCTGCAGACTGTGAGCCCTCGCGGGCAGGGTCCTCCCTCCTTATGTACCCGTGTGCCTTGTTTTTGCTCATGTTTAATGTATCTGTCTATATTTGCCCCGTATTTCACATGTAAAGCGCCATGGAATAAATGGCGCTATAAAAATGAATAATAATAATAATAATAATAAAAAAGAGATATATATATATATATAAAAAAGGGACTGTACTACAATTACTATCTCCCTACAATAATCTCAGAAAAGTATGGCAGGCAGCAATAAAAAGGACTGCTGCACACAAAAGTGTGGACAAACAAACAAGATAGCTGTGCAGAAAGGAAGGAGCAGCAGGATTTGTGCTTTGAAAAAAGCAGTTGGTTTGCACAGCGGCGTACAAACAGCAATGCAGCTATCAGGGAGCCTTCTAGGGCAGCCCAATAAGCTACAGAGCTAATGAAGAAAAATCTAGCCTCCACTGTCCCTGGAAAGAAAAGGTGGTGTTGGACAGTGGAAATCGCTACAGCACAAATGGTTTGGGGGTTAATGTACCCTGCCTAACGCTATCCCTGCTTCTGACGAAGCGGCAGCAACCTCTCCCTATGCTCAGCTCGGCAGCAGTAAGGGTATGTGTCCACGTTCAGGAAACGCTGCATTTTTGACGCAGCGTTGAGCCGCAGCGTCAAAAACGCAGCGTCCAGATGTTACAGCATAGTGGAGGGGATTTAATGAAATCCCGTCTCCACTGTGCATTAAAAAACGCATGAGTTTTTCCCGCAAAAACGCACATGCGTTGCGTTTTTTCAGAACGCAGCATGTTGCTACAATGAGCAAAACATGCAGGAACACCGCAGGTGACCTGCCAGTGACCTCAGGTGCATTTTTGGTCAGGATTTTACCTGCATAAAATCCTGACCAAAGCCTGAAGCAAACCTGAACGTGGACACATACCCTAAGATGGCGGTCAGCGGGAACGCTCCTTTATAGCCCCTGTGATGCCGCAGAAAGCAAGCCAATCACTGTCATTCCCTTCTCTAAGATGGTGGGGACCAGGACCTATGTCATCACGCTGCCCACACTCTGCGTCCACCTTCATTGGCTGAGAAATGGCACTGAATGCGTCATATGAACCGCAACTTTGGCGCGAGGATCGCGTACCGCATGGCCGATCCCACGCTGGGATCAGGTCGGGTTTCATGAAACCCGACTTTGCCAAAAGTCGGCGACTTTTGAAATTGTTGGATCCGTCTCGCTCAACCCTAGTGACTACATTTTGGTTGAGCCTAGGGCAAATCATTTATTTACAGGTATGTCTGAGTTGAATTGATTGGTTTTATTTTCCTGTTTATTCTCAAGCTTTAACAAAGACTTCGTGGAGTAAAATTTCTCCATGATACTCTTATCATGTTTCTGTTCTTATTCATGAGTGTAATACATCACTTGGTTATTTGCATGATTTGTAATCCCATGGACTAGCATGGCACTGAAAAAAAAAGCCCAACTTGGTACAAGGTCAGCTATATTGCAGAGGGCAAAAGGAATACACAAGGACATTTCTTAAGGATTCTTTACACATTAGATTAAAGCCAGTATATCCTTTTTTTTTTTCGTTAACGGCCTACCATCGGACGTGTATGTCAGTAAAAAGAAGAAATAGTTGATACTTTTGTTCTCTGGGGAGTTTGGTTGCCCAGAGGAGTCTTGAAGACCACAAGCCATATAGGAGAGGGGTTCCTGTCTGTTGAGCCCAGGGGTACAGAGGATATTGGGGTTAAATGCCCTCCCTCATTTTTATTCTCTCACCCATGGTAATAGAAGGTTGATCGGTACAGGGGTTAATTCTGGAGAGGCACATTGCGGTGGTAGCAAAGGTGTTCAGCCCTGGATTGGTCTGCCCACCCAATATCCTGGTATAGCCATTGTGGAGTTTGTGTCTTCCTATTCCACTCCACCTTTCCCATTTACTTCAACTAAGGTGGCTTTTTCCCCTAATAAATACCACCATATTGGTCCCCTTCTGCTTCTTTCCACGGTACCTGCTGACTGAGCTGGCGATGTCACACCAGCAGTTATTGCCGATGGAGAGTTAATGGCAGCCCTGAAGGCACGCATACAAGCAGAAGGGCAGGGTTTCTTACTGCGCCTCCTGGGTAAACTTGCGGCTGCAGCTTCTGCTTCTCTGTCAACATCGGGTGTACAGGATAGTATGGGCGTCTGTCAGTCCGCACGGTGTTCCCGCACACTGCAGAGGCTAAGGCTACTTTCACACATGAGGTTTTTTTGTCTCAGGCACAATATGGCTAATTTTCTAAAAAACTGATCCAAATAGTGAAAAACTGAAGCGACGGATCCGTTTTTTTGCTGGATCCGTTTTTTGGTTTTCACTCGGGAATACAGTGACTTCCTGTTCCGGGAGAGAGAGAGTCGTTGTGCGGTTTTCCGCCGGAGAGAAAAAACGTTGCTCTGGACGTTTTCTCCGTCCGCCGGAAAACTAATTTTTGATGGATATACAAAAAACGGATGAATCTTTGGGATATCAGGCGCAATCCGGCACTAATACAACTCTATGAGGAAAAAACGTATCCGGCGGAAAAAAAACGGATCCTTTTTTTACAAATTCGCCCGATTGTGCCTGATGCAAAAAACCTGATGTGTGAAACTAGCCTAAGACCCAACCCCCTTGCGTCTGCCTAGAGACGCGATCCAAAGGAGACGAGCAGGAGATGGCTGGTGCATGCAGTAACTGAGGCCTCCTCAGTGCTGCTTCTCGTGCATAGTGCATGTCCACTTTCCCTTGGTGCCATTTCTCACAGCGCTGTCCACTGTGTTTGGTGTTGATTTTCCATTAGCCATGGGCAATCAGAGGAGCGCCTCTTCTACTGTGAACCTTTAAACCCCTCTGCTATGTAGGTTAATAATAGGGTTACAGAGTCTCTCATACAACCCATAGCTAGAGATGAAGCTGATAAGTGTTTCTTTGATACCCATGAGCCCCCTACTAACAGCTCACAGGTGGAAAGATTTCTACATACTTCGCTGAGAAGATGACTGGTCCTACAAGCCGCTTGTCCTTCTTGGGCACAGAGTTAGATTCAGAAGAAATAGTTTTCAAGTTTTCTGGTAAGATTGAGAAACTATTGAGTTTGGCTAGCATTTTTTGCTCCATTTCAAAGTCATTGTTGAAACAAATGCAGGAGGGTCTATTTGGCTTTGCATGCAGGGACGTGTTTTTTTGCTGCGGCTATTCTTATCGACAAAAGGCGTTACTAGACCTGAGCATCACATTCGTGCCACGACGCCTATGAAGGCGGTTCTTTCTGAATGAGTATAGCGTCCTTACTTGCTGTCAGGCAGCAGAAGTACCAAAAAGTAAATTATCACTGTTCACTGACGCTTCCGGTTTGGTCGGTTTTGGGGCTATCCACTGTTCTGAGAGGTGCGCTGACAAGTGGCTAAACAAATGGGATATTACCGGTCTGTGCAGAAACCTCACATTTCTGGAATCATTTCCGATCATAGTGACAGTTGAGCTTTGAGACCCCAAGCTTAAGAACAGAAAGGTATGTTTTTGGACTGACAATTTGCGTGCTGTTCACAGCATTAATACAGTATTACCACTTCATCGTCTCTTCCCATGCTGGCTTTGCTTAGACATTTCGTTCTTTGTTGTTTGCAGTTTAATTATATGGTTCCATGCTCGCCATGTACCAGGTGTTAAAAATGTTGGTGCTGATGACCTTTCACGTTTTTTTTGGCAGGAGTTTCGTTGCCTCATACCTGAGGCTTCAGAAAAGGGCAGGATGTGCCTCCTGCAGCTGTAATACATTTCGATGTACTCATAGTGTCGTTGGTTCGCTTGTCCGTGGCTCCATCTACTTGGAATAATTATGGTAAGGCATGGAGAGAGATAGCTGGAGAAAGTTTTTTTTAGATAATACTAAATTATTACAACAGCATCATTCCTTACTTGTTCCATCTCAGATCAAAAGGGGTATCCCACTCTGTGGTTCAAAGAAAATTAGCGGGTTTAAGTTTTCAT
The DNA here is from genome assembly GCF_051348905.1 of Ranitomeya variabilis. NCBI lineage: Eukaryota > Metazoa > Chordata > Amphibia > Anura > Dendrobatidae > Ranitomeya > Ranitomeya variabilis. Next base: position 116,745,362 of record NC_135233.1, read on the forward strand.
TAGGTCTATTGGGTGTTTCAGACATGACAAAAGTATTCAACATCCTGCAAGCCCTTAAGTGAAAAAATAATTTGTCATGAAAGAATGTCATCGGCCCATCTCTTATAGTTTGCTAGATTGTTTGATTACTGCAACTGAAATAGTTTGGGAGCTTTCAAGTCTGCCCTGAGCAGTTCAGCCTTTTGCTTAGCTTTCTTCGGTGCATTATGGGTTAGGGAGCTAGCCGAAAACGGTTCGGTCCATATTCATATCCGGTGGTCTATGGGATACTTTGGGACAGGTAGATGGCCTAGTGTGAGATATGGGAAAATGATATCTAATTGATATCATTTTGATATCTGATGGAATTCCCTATCAGATACAGTTTGGCCCAAAATACTTGCTCCCAAACTCAGCCCCCACCTATGGCATTCCCCTAGTCCAAAAGGGATGTCAAATACCCATCAAACAATGGGACCTCATTATTCAGCGAAGACACTTCCTTGAACCGGGCAGACCAATGGCTTTTTTAATTAGCTCAAGCAAAAAGGCCTTTGAAACTCTCCCCAGGGTGGGCCAAAAGGCATAGACCCTGTGTCCCCCAGCACCAAGTCCAGCAATTATCACAGGGGTGTGAACTCTTGTGCAGTTACCAGCCAACTGGCTTCCTTTGTTTGACAGGCTGACATGCAGACATATTGGCACCGCAGATTCCAGGCTCAACGGCACAAGGCTCTGAGATATTGAATCTAAAAAATGTCCTATAATAAATTAATGCAATATCTCTGAACCTAGAAAAAGCACATAATCGGAATCTGCATTCCTTTCTCCACAAGCCCATACCATGCAGCCACCTCTAGAACTCTGTGTTATTGAGTTATAAAGCAAAGCTACCAGAAATTAAATACGGTAGCCATATTTGGTCTCCCTGCACAAAAATCCAGCAGAACCCAGTGGCGCCGCCGTCGTCCCTTTTTGTAGCTGCCGGCTGAAAGTTTTGGGCATCAATGGTTCTGGTCGGAAAACCATGCTCTCAGATATGGGAGGAGAGAGGCTTCACAGCCCAGGGGTTGGCACAGTATGTGGGAGGGAGCAGCCTAGGGAATAATAGGCAGTTCCTCACTTTGGACTCAGTTTTTCTACTGGCAGGAGGCCCGTTAGCTGACACAGTCAGAGAATCAAGTAAACAAGATTTTGACCTGTGATTTATCAGTGCCTTCCTGTGGTCACATGCTATATAACACTGTAATTGTAATCTATCTGTATCCTACCATTGTACTACACTCCTGACTGTATACTTATATATTGTTCCAGTGTGTATATATATACCTGTATCTTTCTAGTGTGACTTTGAGCGATTAAATACAAATTTAATGTTAGGCTGCTCTTTTATCTTTATTCACGAATCTCCACGTCCGCACGCTTGGTTGGTTATTATTATACGCTACCCGAGGTTGGTTTCTGACCCAATATAAGGCTGGTTTCACATTTGCGGTTGTGTCCGCAGCATTTCTGATGCATACGTCCGCATGTGTCTTGATTTCCTATCTTTAACGTTGTAGACGCAGGTGCATGCGTTTGCATGCGTAAGCCCGCGTTTGCTTACACATGCGCTTTTTGGTGGTGTGTGGCTGGGCGCGGCTGACACACCATGTTAGAATTTTTTTAGTGTCAAATTTCCGCTGCCATACGCATGAGGACACTTGCGGAAGGACTGCGTCAAAACAACGCATTACAGTCTATGGGAACGCAAGGACATGCATTCGCTTGCGTTTGCACAAGGGTCTATATACCATTGGGCGTGGCTTGTGTCAAGGAATTTCTCCTTGAAATATTTTTTCATAACAAACGCATGCACATAAACAACGCAAACTCATGCAAAAACGCATGCAAATGTTGCTTTTTTTATCTGTCATGCATAAGTTGATGTGGATATAAAACGCAGCGTTATCATGCTTTTGCATACATTTTGCTATGCGTTTGCGGTTGTGTATGAAACGCTGCGGACTCAACTGCAAATGTGAACTTGGCCTAAGCCTGTTGTCGGACAGGGCTTATATCTAATGAGGAACTGGTGGCAGCAAACTGTATTGTCTTAGTGAGGAACTCTGACATTGACAGCTGGGAGGTTTACATATATATCCCCAGCCTGGACTGGTGATATCTATCCCCCCTCACTGGGAGCTCCTCAATAACTCGCACCTATAAGGGAAGCCTCTCTGGCGACTATTTGCCCTCGATACAGTTCCCTGACTGACCTGGGTTAAGTGGTGGTGCCAGATTGCCTTTCCCTGCTGGGTTATTCTCTCCCCTCCCCAGAGGTGAGTGTAGTCGACACACCCCTTCCCCTGTACGATCCATCACACCTAGATTGCCTGTTTCACATTGTATCTACCTATATAGCCATCCGGCAGAAGGGGACAATTTTTTTAGCTCATGTTGATGGTCCCCTTTTATCTGTTATCAGTTCCAAGACGTTTTTAGACACGGCCTTAGGAGAGTTGAGATTCTGCCTGAAAAATTTGGTACTCACTTTCAGTGCAGTTATGGAGGCACCCATGGCAGGCATGTCTAACGAGGAGGACAAGCGGTGGAAGTCAGAGTGTTTTGCTTCCTATATTCACCCTGAACTGTTGAACTATTTAGTTTTTCAGGTGCTCAGCATCTGACTGTGTGATTGCTGGGGCATTCATGCATTTTTTTGGGCCGCTAAGACAGCAGCATGCAGACCGAGGAGAAAGAACTTTGGCTTTTAGGATATCGAGGTAATGTGGAGAGGTATCCGTGGTCTTATATGGTCATAAGGGTGCCCAGAAGCGCTGGAGCTGAGCAGGACTGTTTGTTCACCAGCTATTTTGATAACTCATGTGGGAGGTAATGATTTGTGCTTCCTAAAAATGGCAGAGTTAATGACCTTTACGCCCGCGGATCTGGATCATAATATAGATTTTTTTTTCTCAGAGGTAATTTTGCTTTGGTCTGAAATAATCCCGAGAGATTTGTGGCAGGGTGCCAGAGATGCCGTTGTGGTCGAGAAAGCCTGTAGAACAAGTAACTGTTCCATCTCTTGTTTTGAACTATCAAAAACTGGCATTGTAGCTCACCCTAGGCACTTAGAAGGGGATAACTGTCGCTTCATGGGCAATATGGAGTCTACTCACTTAAATGACATAGTCTTGGATATATTTCTATCGGGCCTTCAGGACGAGGTTGAGCAGGCTTTGCTATTTCTGATTGGGGGTCGGAGGTCGGGGCTCGGTGTAGGCTTACATGAGCCCCTTCGTGGCGGTAAAAATTATCGATTTGGATAGTATGGAGCTGAAGACCAACTTGCCCTCAAAGAACCGGTGGTGCATACTGTTTTGAATCCCGAATGTTATACATGTTTTACGGTTTTAAGAGAATAGTTATTTGCGAGAATAAAAGGAATAAAAGCTGTGGCCGACCCTATTCACCAAAGAAGTTATGTGTCATTGTCATGATTGGACTTGTTATGGAAGGGAGGCATTCTGTTTCTTTAAAGGTGTTTGTTGTAGTCTCAGCAGTCTAGCTTTCACCACTGCACTTTCTCAGCTGAAAACACATGTGTAATGGGAAATAGGGCAAAGTGGCTCTCCAGTGTGTCGGCATGTTTAGTGTGGTCATTATAAGTTTACAGACAGTCAGTTACAGTTATGCTAGTAGCAAGTACTTACGTTTGTTGTGTGGGCGGCATTTATTACCTTTGTAAACTAACTGTTTGCTTAAGCGACATATGTTATCTATTATAGGCATGTATCCTAGTTAATGGAACACTAACCTAAGCTGTGACTCACATCTATATATATGTAGATGTTTCTTGAAGTGTAGTGACACTGAGGTAGTGACATTTTTTCAGAACTTAAAATCAGTCATACCATAAGGGCAGAGAGCACACATATGATTAAAAACTATCTTCAGTGTAAAGAAGAATGCATCCAAGAAGTGATGATACGGCCCCCACAGAGCCCTGATCTCAACATCACTAAAGGCCCCGTCTCACATAGCGATTTACCAACGATCATGACCAGCGATACGACCTGGCCGTGATCGTTGGTAAGTCGTTGTGTGGTCGCTGGGGAGCTGTCACACAGACAGCTCTCTCCAGCGACCAACGATCAGGGGAACGACTTCGGCATCGTTGAAACTGTCTTCAACGATGCCGAAGTCCCCCTGCAGCACCCGGGTAACCAGGGTAAACATCGGGTTACTAAGCGCAGGGCCGCGCTTAGTAACCCGATGTTTACCCTGGTTACCAAAAAAACAAACAGTGCATACTCGCCTTTCGGTGTCCGTCAGGTCCCTTGCCATCTGCTTCCTGCTCTGACTGAGCCGCCGTACAGTGAGAGCAGAGCGCAGCGGTGACGTCACTGCTGTGCTGCGCTCTCACTGTACGGCGGCACTCAGAGCAGGAAGCGGACGGCAAGGGACCTGACGGACATCAGATGGTGAGTATGTAGTGTTTGTTTTTTTTTACATTTACGCTTGTAACCAGGGTGTAAACATCGGGTTACTATGCGCGGCCCTGCGCTTAGTAACCCGATGTTTACCCTGGTTACCAGTGAAGACATCGCTGGATCCGTGTCACACACACCGATTCAGCGATGTCAGCGGGACCTCAACGACCAAAAAACGGCCCAGGCCATTCCGACACGACCAGCGATCTCACAGCAGGGGCCTGGTCGCTGGTACGTGTCACACATCGCGAGATCGCTACTGAGGTCGCTGTTGCGTCACAAAACTAGTGACTCAGCAGCAATCTCGCTAGCGACCTCGCTATGTGAGACGGGGCCTTAAGTCTGTCAGGGATTACATGAAGAGACAATAGGATTTGTGAACGTTTACATCCACAGAAGATCTGTTAGTTTTCCAAGATTTTAGGAACCACCTCCCTGTCAAATTCTTTCAAAGATCGTGTACTAGAAGAATTAATGGCGTTTTGAAGGTAAGGGGTGGTCATACCAAATATTTTTTTCATTTACATTTCTCTTTTATTCAGTTTCTTTTTATTTTGCTTATTGATAAAAGTAAATAATTAACACCTCTACTTTTAAAACATTGTTACTTTGCAGCATTTCACACATGCTTAAGGGCTGTGTGCACACGTAGCATATTTTTCACGTTTTTTTCGCGGTTTTTCGCTATAAAAACGCTATAAAACCGCAAAAAAACCCGCTTACATTAAGCATCCTATGTAATAGAATGCATTCCGCATTTTTTGTGCACATGCTGCATTTTTTTCCTGAGCGGAATCGCATTCCAGAAAAAAACACAGCATGTTCATTAAAATTGCGGAATCGCGGCGATTCTGCACCCATAGGAGTGCATTGATCTGCTTACTTCCCGCACGGGGCTGTGCACACCATGCGGGAAGTAAGCAGATCATGTGCAGTTGGTACCCAGGGTGGAGGAGAGGAGACTCCTCCACAGACTGGGCACCATATAATTGGTAAAAAATAAAGAATTAAAATAAAAAATAGTCCTATACTCACCCTCTGATGGCCCCCGAAGTGTTCCCGCCTCTCCGGTGCATGATCTCTCTTCCGTTCCTATAGATGATGTGGTTCAGGACCTGTGATGACGTCACTGTCTTGTGATTGGTCGCGTGACCGCTCATGTGACTCACGCGACCAATCACAAGACAGTGACGTCATCGCAGGCCCTTCACTGCACTCCAGCTATAGGAACGGACGCCGCTGAGGTCTGCAGGTGAGTATAACCATGTTTTTTATTTTTTTTATTATTTTTAAACATTCGATCTTTTACTATAGATGCTGCATAGGCTGCATCTATAGTAAAAAGTTGGTCACACTTGTCAAACACTATGTTTGACAAGTGTGACCAACCTGTCAGTCAGTTTTCCAAGCGATGCTACAGATCGCTTGGAAAATTCTAGCATTCTGCAAGCTAATTACGCTTGCAAAACGCTAGTTTTCTGCGGGTATATGCATGCTAATTCTGCATGCGATATATCCGCGGCAGGAGGCGCAGAATTGCCGCGGAAATTTCCGCGGCAATTCTGCAACGTGTGAACTTAGCCTAAAACTTTAGCTTTTTTCCCATCTTTCCATTCAGCCCAGACTGCCATGAAAACTTCTTCCTGACACAATTTGTATCTTCAGAGATTGCAACACAGACACATTTGACTTCTTAAATTTCCAGCACTACACCAACTCTCCTCCTATTGCTAACCTTAGTTATGTGCCTGTTGCTGCCCACGCTGTGTTTTGCAATCATAGGAAAAGAGAAAGCCCTGAGCAAAACTAATTACACCAATTTTGAATTTTATGATTTTCTATACCAGTACATAATAAAACTGCTTGTCTCTAGAAAGTCTGAAAATTAGGTAAATACAAACTCTGATGAACAAGAGTGCATAACGAATTACACCATATCATTATTTATTTAACATGATCAAAATGCAGAAAAAGTGTGAAAAATTAAGTACACCCCATGATTCAACAACTTGTAAGAACCCCCTTAGCAGAAATTACTTGAAGTTGTCGTTTATTGTATGACTTTATCAGTCTCTCAAATCGTTATGAAATAATTTTTACTCACTCTTTGTCAGGACTCTGAACATTTTTTATTACCTTTTGTGCATTACTGCCCTTTTCCAAGATGGTGTCTTTGGTCTCATGTGCACTGTGTCTTCCTGCTATAAAACTCCACCCCAGCCTTCAGTCAGTGCTAGAGTATTCTGCCTTGCATCCAGCTCCTGACCCTGGTGACTCCCTGGCTATATACCTGCTCCTGTGAACCTGTGGGGTTATCCTGCTACTCTGCTCTGAGTTCCTGCTGCATACACCAGTTCCAGTAATCCTCCTTCATCTGCTGCTCGTGTTTACTTCCATCTGCATTTGCTGGACATGCAAGCTGTTGCTGCTCTGCAAAAACCTGAGACTATTACCCAGGCCTCCCTGGTTGAGCTAAGATATTATTTCAACTGCCTTATAAGCATATCTATCTGTGTTTGGACTAAAACAAGGACTTATTTGTGTCAAGTATCCTCAAGAATAATTGTGCTTCATAGACTTTCTGCGTGATTGCATTTTCCTCTGAAGTGCCCTATTGTCATGATTCCCAATGGCAGGGACATAGTCAGAAACAGGACTAGCTCTAGGAAGATGGAATCTAAGCTGACCGCAATGCTAAACCTAACGCACAACTAACAATAGCCGGGGAACATACCTACGTTTTATCCCTAGATGTCTCGCACCAGCCGGAGATCTAGCTACCCCTAATAGAGGAAAACACAGACCTGGCTTGCCTCCAGAGAAACCCCAAAGGTGATAGCAGCCCCCAACATATAATGACGGTTAGTAGAGAGGAAAGCACGTACGTAGTATGAATACAGGTTCAGCAAAGAGAGGCCCACTAACTAGATAGCAGAAAATACAAAAGAGGACTTTGCGGTCAACTCAAAACCCTACAAAATACCACCCTGAAATTACCTTAACTCCGATATCAACTCATGATACCGGAGTAGTCATTTCAGTTCACTAGAGCTTCCAGCAGCAAGGTTCATACAGATGCACGCTGGACAAAAACATACAAAAATACAAATGATCCAACTTAGCTGAATAAGCAGACTTGGAGCAGGTAGCAAGCAACAGAGGAACTCTGGTAACATTGATAGCCGGCACTAGAATGACTGAGAAGCCAGACTATATAGGAAACTCCCATTTCCTGATGGAAACAGGTGAACTGGAAATAAGGGACAGAAGTCAGCCAGTACCACCAGTAGCCACCAGAGGGAGCCCACAAACAGAATTCACAACAGTACCCCCCCCTTGAGGAGGGGGCACCGAACCCTCATGAGAACCACCAGGGCGATCTGGATGAGCCCTATGAAAGGCGCAAACCAAATCAGAGGCATGAACATCAGAGGCAGTCACCCAAGAATTATCTTCCTGACCGTATCCCTTCCATTTAACCAAATATTGAAGACGCCGTCTGGAGACGCGAGAGTCCAAAATCTTCTCCACAACATACTCCAATTCCCCCTCCACGAGCACAGGAGCAGGAGGCTCAACCGAAGGAACAACCGGTACCTCGTACCTCCGTAACAACGACCGATGGAAGACATTATGAATAATGAAAGAAGCTGGTAAGTCCAAATGAAAAGATACAGGATTAAGAATCTCCAAAATCTTATAAGGACCTATAAACCGAGGTTTAAACTTAGGCGAAGAGACCTTCATAGGGACAAAACGAGAAGATAACCATACCAAGTCCCCAACACGAAGACGATGACCCAAACGACGACGACGATTAGCAAACTGCTGAGTCTTCTCCTGAGACAACTTCAGATTGTCCACAACATGACTCCAAATCCGATGCAGTCTATCCACCATAGTGTCCACTCCAGGACAATCCGAAGATTCCACCTGGCCAGATGAAAAACGAGGGTGAAACCCTGAATTGCAAAAGAAAGGAGAAACCAGAGTGGCAGAACTGGCCCGATTATTGAGGGCAAACTCTGCCAATGGCAAAAAGGCGACCCAATCATCCTGATCCGCAGACACAAAACACCTCAAATAAGTCTCCAAGGTCTGATTAGTTCGCTCCATCTGGCCATTCGTCTGAGGATGGAATGCAGACGAAAAAGACAAATCAATGCCCATCCTGGTGCAGAACGCCCGCCAGAATCTAGACACAAATTGGGATCCCCTATCAGAAACGATGTTTTCCGGGATACCATGTAAACGGACCACATTCTGAAAAAACAAAGGAACCAACTCCGATGAAGACGGCAATTTGGGCAAGGGTACCAAATGAACCATTTTAGAAAAACGGTCACACACCACCCAAATGACGGACATTTTCTGAGAAACCGGGAGATCCGAAATAAAGTCCATAGAGATGTGCGTCCAAGGCCTCTTCGGAATAGGCAAAGACAACAACAATCCACTGGCCCGAGAACAGCAATGCTTGGCCCGAGCACAAACATCACAAGATTGTACAAAAGTACGTACATCCCGAGACAGGGAAGGCCACCAGAAGGACCTGGCCACCAAATCCCTGGTACCAAAGATTCCAGGATGGCCTGCCAACGCAGAAGAGTGCACCTCCGAAATGACTCTACTGGTCCACTCCTCTGGAACAAACAGTCTCCCAGGCGGACAACGGTCAGGCCTATGCACCTGAAACTCCTGCAAAGCACGTCGCAAGTCTGGGGAGACAGCAGACAATATCACTCCATCCTTAAGGATACCCGTAGGCTCAGAATCACCAGGAGAGTCAGGCTCAAAACTCCTAGAAAGGGCATCAGCCTTCACATTTTTTGACCCTGGCAGATATGAGACCACGAAATTAAACCGAGAGAAAAACAACGACCAGCGCGCTTGTCTAGGATTCAGACGCCTGGCAGACTCAAGGTAGATCAGATTCTTGTGATCAGTCAAGACCACCACCTGATGTCTGGCACCCTCAAGCCAATGACGCCACTCCTCAAATGCCCACTTCATAGCCAAGAGCTCCCGATTACCAACATCATAATTTCACTCGGCGGGCGAAAATTTTCGAGAGAAGAACGCACATGGTCTCATCACTGAGCAATTGGAACTTCTCTGCGACAAAACCGCCCCAGCTCCAATCTCGGAAGCATCAACCTCGACCTGAAAAGGGAGTGAAACATCAGGCTGGCGCAACACAGGGGCAGAAGCAAAGCGGCGCTTAAGCTCCCGAAAGGCCTCCACAGCCGCAGAGGACCAATTGGCAACATCAGCACCCTTCTTAGTCAAATCAGTCAGAGGCTTAACAACACTTGAAAACCCAGTTATAAATCGACGATAGAAATTAGCAAAGCCCAAGAATTTCTGAAGACTCTTCAGAGAAGTAGGCTGCGTCCAATCACAAATAGCCCGAACCTTGACAGGATCCATCTCAATAGAAGAAGGGGAAAAAATGTACCCCCAAAAAGATATCTTCTGAACCCCAAAAATACACTTTGAACCCTTCACAAACAAAGAATTGGCCCGCAAAACCTGAAAAACCTTCCTAACTTGTTGAACATGCGACTCCCAGTCATCCGAAAAAATCAAAATATCATCCAAATACACAATCATAAATTTATCCAGATATTCACGGAAAATATTGTGCATAAAGGACTGGAAGACTGAAGGGGCATTAGAAAGACCAAAAGGCATTACCAAATACTCAAAATGGCCCTCGGGCGTATTAAATGCGGTTTTCCACTCATCTCCCTGCTTGATCCGCACCAAATTATACGCACCCCGAAGATCAATCTTAGAGAACCACCTTGCCCCCTTAATACGGGCAAACAAATCAGTCAATAGTGGCAAAGGATACTGGTATTTAACTGTGATCTTATTCAACAGCCGATAATCAATACAAGGTCTCAGGGAGCCATCCTTTTTACCCACAAAAAAAAAAAACTGCTCCTAAAGGGGATGAGGAAGGACGAATATGTCCCTTTTCCAAGGACTCTTTAATATACTCTCGCATAGCAGCATGTTCCGGCACAGACAGATTGAACAAGCGACCCTTAGGAAATTTGCTGCCAGGAATCAAATCTATAGCACAATCGCAATCCCTGTGAGGAGGGAGAGAACTAATTTTAGGCTCCTCAAAAACATCACAATAGTCAGACAAAAATGCCGGAACCTCAGAGGGAGTAGATGAAGCAATGGAAACCAAAGGTACCTCCCCATGAGCCCCCTGACATCCCCAGCTTACCACAGACATAGTTTTCCAGTCAAGGACTGGGTTATGAGTTTGTAACCATGGCAATCCAAGCACTAAGACATCATGCAAGTTATACAATACCAGAAAGCGAATCACCTCCCGATGGTCAGGAGTCATACACATAGTCACTTGTGTCCAGTATTGTGGTTTATTCCTAGCCAGTGGTGTAGAGTCGATACCCTTTAAAGGAATAGGAATTTCCAAAGGCTCTAGACTGAACCCACAGCGTCTGGCAAAGGACCAATCCATAAGACTCAGGGAGGCACCAGAATCCACATAGGCATCCACAGTAATAGAAGATAACGAACAAATCAAGGTCACAGACAAAATAAACTTAGACTGCAAAGTGCCAATTGCAAAAGATTTATCAACCTTTTTTGTGCGTTTAGAGCATGCTGATATAACATGAGCAGAATCACCACAATAGAAGCACAACCCATTTTTACGCCTGTAATTCTGCCGTTCGCTTCTGGACAGAATTCTATCACATTGCATATTCTCCGGAGCCCGCTCAAAGGACACCGCCAAATGGTGCACAGGTTTGCGCTCCCGCAAACGCCGGTCAATCTGAATAGCCATTGTCATGGACTCATTCAGACCTGTGGGCGTAGGAAACCCCACCATGACATCCTTAACGGCGTCCGAGAGACCCTCTCTGAAATTCGCCGCCAGGGCGCACTCATTCCACTGAGTAAGCACAGACCATTTTCGAAAATTTTGACAATATATTTCAGCTTCATCATGCCCTTGAGAGAGGGCAATCAAGGCTTTCTCTGCCTGAATCTCCAAATTAGGTTCCTCATAGAGCAACCCCAGCGCCAGAAAAAACGCATCAACACTGAGCAGCGCAGGATCCCCTGGCGCCAATGCAAATGCCCAATTCTGAGGGTCACCCCGCAACAAGGAAATAATAATCTTAACCTGCTGAGCAGGGTCTCCAGCGGAGTGAGGTCTTAGAGACAGATACAATTTACAATTGTACTTGAAATTCAAAAAACGAGATCTATCTCCAGAAAAAAACTCTGGCATAGGAATTTTAGGTTCAGGCATAGAAGCATGTATGACAAAGTCTTGTATATTTTGCACCTTAGAAGCAAGATTATCCAGATTTGAAGCTAAACTCTGGATATCCATCTTTCAACAGCTGAGACCTGAGCCATTCAGGGATTAAGAGGAGAAAAAAGCAGCAGGCTGCAATTATGGCTAGACAGAACTTCAGAACAGCAAAAAAAAAAAAAAAAAAGGTATCAGGAGACTTCTTTTCTCTCTTTCTTCAGCCAATATCTGGGCCGGCTATACTGTCATGATTCCCAATGGCAGGGACATAGTCAGAAACAGTACTAGCTCTAGGAAGATGGAATCTAAGCTGACCGCAATGCTAAACCTAACGCACAACTAACAATAGCCGGGGAACATACCTACGTTTTATCCCTAGATGTCTCGCATCAGCCGGAGATCTAGCTACCCCTAATAGAGGAAAACACAGACCTGGCTTGCCTCCAGAGAAACCCCAAAGGTGATAGCAGCCCCCAACGTATAATGACGGTTAGTAGAGAGGAAAGCACGTACGTAGTATGAATACAGGTTCAGCAAAGAGAGGCCCACTAACTAGATAGCAGAAAATACAAAAGAGGACTTTGCGGTCAACTCAAAACCCTACAAAATACCATCCTGAAATTACCTTAACTCCGATATCAACTCATGATACCGGAGTAGTCATTTCAGTTCACTAGAGCTTCCAGCAGCAAGGTTCATACAGATGCACGCTGGACAAAAACATACAAAAATACAAATGATCCAACTTAGCTGAATAAGCAGACTTGGAGCAGGTAGCAAGCAACAGAGGAACTCTGGTAACATTGATAGCCGGCACTAGAATGACTGAGAAGCCAGACTATATAGGAAACTCCCATTTCCTGATGGAAACAGGTGAACTGGAAATAAGGGACAGAAGTCAGCCAGTACCACCAGTAGTGACCAGAGGGAGCCCACAAACAGAATTCACAACACCCTATAGACTGTTAAGCTGCGTTTAATATTTACACCAAGTGTTGTGGACTTGAGCTTCTCTTTGCACCTGTTTGAATCACTGTGTGATAATATAGACTTTACCACTTATAAAACTGTGTCCTGTAGTTGCCTTGTTCCACGCAAAGAGTCTCCTGAGTTATCCCCTATAATTATTACACTCTTCTTTACAACGTTGCTCAAGTTCATTGAGGTTTGTGGACATTAAATTATTCACAAGTCTCTTAAGGTCCAATCGCAGCATTTTAATTGAGTTTAGGTTTGGACTTTGACTTGGCCTTTTCATTATATTGATGCTTTCCTTTTTCTTAATTTCAGCCAAGTTTTAGATTTTGGATAGATGACCTAGTATTTGACTCTAGAATACTTTGGGATACACAGTAGTTTGCAGTCGACTCAAAGATTGTAAGATACCTAGATCCTGTAGATGCAAAACCAGCACAAATCATCAACCCTCTACCACCATGCTTGGCAGTTGATAAGAGATGTTAGCACATCAGCAGTCTTTGGTTTTCACCAAACATAGACAGGGAATTATGTTCAAACAGCTCATCTGTAATGACGCTGCCTGGAGAAGTAGAGAGGCAGCCTAAGGGGGCACTAGCGAGAGGGCAGGGAGAGGGAGGAATGAGGCACGCAGTGCACACAGGACCTGAGCTAGGCAGGTCACGTGATCACTGCAGGGACGATAGGGGCGGAGCTACCACGCGAGAACGGAGGGTCTATCAAAAAAACGCAGGACACAGAGTACTAAGACAGAGACATAGTCAAAGGACAAGCTGAGGGACGAGAGCCAGATGGGACTGAGGTACCAAGGGACAAAACAGCAGATTAGTCAGAGACAAGCCAAGGGGTCAGAAAGCCAGGACAGACAGAGAAGTACCAAGCAGAAAACTGGGGCAGTAATCAGGGGGCAAACCGGGTCATACACAGCAAGGCCCAGAGGCACAACGATTACACAGGAATAACCTGGGTAAGCTATCTCAAATCGAGTAGACGGAAGTATAACTGACTCAGAACCCAGGAACTACCAGCATTAAATAGCTGCCCCAGAACCAAAGAGAAGCGAACTAATTTAACCCAGACCTGACCAGGAAGGAGCCAGAACCAGCCCATCCAGAGTCATGACGTCGTCTATCCAAAGGATATTGTTCCAGGAGCCTTGTGGTTTGCTCAAATGCAAATTTGCAAACTTTTGCTGTGCTAACATTTTCTTTTTAGACAGAAAAGGCTTTCTTATGGTAACTGTTCCAAACAAGTTGTTTAATCATTTTCTAATTATACTCTCATGAACTTTAATATTTAACATGCTGAGTCCTTTAAAGTCTGAACTGTAGCTCTTGGCTTTTCTGCTAGCTTACTCTGAGCATTGCACAATCTGAACTTGGGTGAATTTGCTGAAACCTCCAATACTGGTAAGATTCTCAAATGTTTTCCACTTGTGAATAATCTTTCTCCATGTAGAATGATACATAGCTCCCAACCGTCCCTCATACTGCGGGACTGTCCCGATTTTGTGGCTGTGTCCCACACGAGACTCCACTTCTCCCGCACAGCCAGCAGGAGAAGCAGCCAACACGCCCCCTTGCATTAGGTCATGCCCCTTCATATCTTCTTCCGGTGTGGTGGTCAGAGAGGGAGAGAGGACATTGAGGTTTGTGTGTGTTGCACAAATGACACAGCAAGAAACGACTTGGAAACCATCTGACTTTGAAAACTTAGGTAAAAAAGTGAAAGAATTGGGAACACAGGTGGTCTTCTCTTCCATCCTTCCAGTGGATGGCGATGGAACAAGGAGGTGGAGTAAGATTCTGCAGTTGAACAACTGGCTACGTCGATGGTGCCATCAGCAAGGATTTGGATTTCTGGATCACGGAGTGAATTACCTATACGATGGACTACTTGCTAGAGATGGGGTGCACCTTACGAAGATTGGAAAACGTGTATTTGGAAGTCACCTTGCTACACTCATCAGGAGAGCTTTAAACTAGAACAATATAGGAAGGGAGGCAAAAGGCCAGAAAAAGCCTTACACCTGACAAATACTATTGAGAACTCTGCTATTAGAGGTGGAAGGGAAGAACAAAGACAAAAAAATCTAAACAATAAAAATATTGGAGAAAGAGTAACCAATCACAAACTAAAATGTTTCTATATGAATGCACAAAGCATGGGCAACAAACAAGGAAAATTGGAACTACTACCGTGTTTCCCCGAAAATAAGCCACCCCCGATAATAAGCCGTAGTGGGGGGTAGAGAAGGGGCGGCTAATATAAGCCATACCCCGAAAATAAGCCGTAGTGGGAAACACGTGGAAAATATAAGCCATGGTACCTTTTGACTGCCTCGGTCCCCTCTGTCCTCTCTATAGTGGCCCCGATTGCAGGGTTAACTTTCTGTGTGCCCCGGCCGGAGCTCTGATTGGTCCAGCGGCTCCCCAGCATCTCGAGCGCTGATTGGCCACGGTCTCCGTGTGCCGCAGCTCTTCCCCTGTTCAGCGGTCACGTGGGACCGCTCATTAGAGAAATGAATAGGCTGCTCCACCTCCCATAGGGGCGGAGCCGCATAATTCATTTCTCTAATCAGCGGTGCCGGTGACCGCTGACAGAGGAAGAGGCTGCGGCACCGAAGACCAGCTGTCCGGGGGAAGGAGCGGGACGCCGGGAGCAGGTAAGTATGACATATTCACCTGTCCGCGTTCCACACGCCGGGCGTCGCGCCATCTTCCCGGCGTCTCTCCTCACTGACTGTGCAGGTCAGAGGGCGCGATGACGCATATAGTGTGCGCGCCACCCTCTGCCTGATCAGTCAGTGCAGAGAGACGCCGGGACGGGACGCTGAGGAGCTGCGGCAAGAGAGGTGAGTATGTGTTTTATTATTTTTATTGCAGCAGCAGCAGCACAGCTATGGGGCAATAATGGACGGTGCAGAGCACTATATGGCACAGCTATGGGGCAATAATGGTGCAGAGCACTATATGGCACAGCTATGGGGCAATAATGGTGCAGAGCACTATATGGCACAGCTATGGGGCAATAATGGACGGTGCAGAGCACTATATGGCACAGCTATGGGGCAATAATGGTGCAGAGCACTATATGGCACAGCTATGGGGCAATAATGGATGGTGCAGAGCACTGTATGGCACAGCTATGGGGCAATAATGGACGGTGCAGAGCACTGTATGGCACAGCTATGGGGCAATAATGGACGGTGCAGAGCACTATATGGCACAGCTATGGGGCAATAATGAATGGTGCAGAGCACTATATGGCACAGCTATGGGGCAATAATGGTGCAGAGCACTATATGGCACAGCTATTGGGCAATAATGAACGGTGCAGAGCACTATATGGCACTATACTGTTCAGCATGTTAATAAATGTTAACTTTTTGGTTAAAAAAAAAAGTCGCCTTTTTTTTGGCTAATATAAGCCATACCCCGAAAATAAGCCATAGTGGGACTTTTGGGGGTAAAAAGAATATAAGACACTGGCTTATATTCGGGGAAACACGGTAACACAGGAGAAGAAATATGATGTCATTGGAATCACTGAAACTTGGTGGGACGATACACATTGTATGTTAGAAAAGCTTATATCTGCACAGAGATTGAAGCTTCAGAGACTGGGACTTCTGTGGAAACTGTTTGGGTAAGAATACAAGGAGATAACAACGGAAAGGACACCATTGTAGGTATTTACTACAGGCCGCCTGTGCAAGCTGAAGATATGGAAGAACTCTTTATGCATCAAATGGCCAAGTTCTCCAAAAAAATATGACATAGTTGTTATGGGAGACTTCAACTATCCAGACAGTTGTTGGTAATCTCTCTCAGGCGAAACTAACAGGTCAAACAAATTCTTATCCTCTCAGACGTCAAGGTTAGATTTCAGAAAGGCAGATTTTAAGGGACTCAGAAAGAGAATCAGAAGGATCCAATGGCTGGATATCCTTAAGGACAAAAATGTCCAGGAAGGATGGGAAATCTTGAAAAATGAGATTCTCAAAGCACAATCGTTAACAATTCCGAAAAGAGGGAAGAATGGGAAGCATTTAAGGAAACCAGGATGGATGAACACAGAAATTAAACACATGCTATAAAGGAAGAAAGAAATATTTATCAAATGGAAAGAGGGAGGCATATCTAAAGAAGAATAAAATGCTGTCTGCAGAACCTGCAGGGCACAAATCAGATTATCTATAGCTGACAATGAATTAAGGCTTGCAAGAGACGTCAAAAGCATTAAAAAAGGATTTGGGGGATATGTCAAAAGTAAAAGAAAAGTCAAAGATACTATAGGATTTTTACAGGATGAAAATGATTAAATGGTAAGAAAGGATGTTGAGAAGGCCGAACATTTAAATTCATAGTTGAATATATAAAGAAAATCTAACATCAACTGATTTTCACTGTCCTATTAATGGATTAGAAGAATCCAGGATATCTATAAACAGAAAGACAGTGAGGAAACACTTAGCTAACGTAAAATTGAATTCAAGTCTCCGGGTCCAGATGAATTACACCCCAGAGTACTGAATGAGATAGCAGAAGAAATTTTTGAACCACTCTCCCTAATCTTTGAAAATTCTTGGAGAACAGGAGAAGTTCCAGAAGACTGTAGAAGAGCGATTGTTGTTCCTATCTTCAAAAAGGGGAAGAAGGTGGAGCCAGGGAACTATAGGACGGTGAGTCTGACGTCTATACCAGGAAAGATCTTTGAACAAATTATTAAACAACATGTATGTAAGTACCTGGATAAGAATGAAGTGATTAAACAGAGTCAGCATGGGTTTGTAACTAATATGTCATGTCAGACTAACTTAATTTTCTTCTATGACAGAATCACTGACTGGGTAGATCAGGGAAATGCTGTAGATATAGTATATCTTGACTTCAGCAAAGCATATGACAAAGTATCTCACACAATCCTTATTGAAAAAATGACTAAGTATGGAATGGACAAGGCAACTGTTAGGTGGATTCATAACTGGCTTAGTGATCGGACCCAAAGAGTGGTCGTAAATGGCTGCACATCCAGTTGGAAGAGTGTCTCAAGTGGGGTACCACAGGGCTCTGTCCTGGACCCTGTATTGTTCAACGTCTTTATCAATGATTTAGATGAAGGAATTGAGGGTAAACTGATTAAATTTGCTGATGACACAAAGCTAGGAGGGATAGCTAATATTAGAGAAGAGAGAAAGAGGATTCAAAAAGATATAAATAAACTGGAGCAGTGGGCAGCAATTAACATAATGATTTTTAACAGGGGAAAATGCAAAGTACTACATCTGGTCAATAAAAATGAAAAAAGCATATACAGAATGGAATAGGGCTAAGCAACAGCACATGTGAAAAAGACATGGGTATACTAATAGATCACAGACTGAACATGAGTCAACAGTGTGATGCAGCAGCAAAAAGGGCAAATACAATTCTGGGATGTATTAACAGAAGCATACAGTCTAGATCAGATGTTGTCATTAATGCCCTCTACTCCTCTTTGGTCAGACCTCATTTGGAATACTGTGTCCAGTTTTGGGCACCACATTTTAAAAAAGACATCAACAAACTCGAGCAAGTTCAAAGAAGAGCGACGAGAATGGCGACTGGTCTGCAAACCATGTCCTATGAGGAACGTTTACAGGATTTGGGAATGTTTAGCTTGCAAAAAAAGAAGACTAAGAGGAGACTTAATAGCTGTCTACAAATATCTCAAGGACTGTCACATTGTAGAAGGATCATCTTTATTTCCATTTTCACAAGGAAAGACTAGAAGCAATGGAATGAAACTAAATGGGAGGAGACACAGATTAGATATTAGAAAAAACTTTTTGACAGTTAGGGTGATCAATGAGTGGAACAGGCTGCCACGAGAGGTGGTTCTCCTTGTGTGGAAGTCTTCAAACAGAGGCTGGACAGACATCTGTCTGGGATGATTTAGTAAATCCTGCTTTGAACAGGGGGTTGAACCAGATGACCAAGGAGGTCCCGTCCAACTCTAACATTCTATGATTCTACCTGAATACTCCAGACCAGCAATTTGAAGAAACTTCTGCTTTCATTGTGTGGTGGCCATACATCTGATGAACAATTTTTCACGGGCATTTGAAAATTGCATGGCTGCAACTTGCCCTCTGAAACACTTTGGAAGCAGTAAGTGTATAGTTATCTTTTCATATACTGCTTCTGCATTTGGGTCTAATTTCTGTTAAATTAATTTTGGCATGGAGTTGCTAAAAAATCTGAGGTTGTATTTACCTAACTCCAAATGTTTATTACGGTATATCCAAATATGTAGAATTCATAAAGTGTACACTTATTTATTCATATCATCATGCATATTAATCATTGCCATAGTTAGGGTCAAAAAATGCAACAGAACTTGGGACTCAGCATTCAGCAATCCCATGAAGAATGTGTATATTTGTACAATTGTTTCCTATTTTTTATATACTGTATAATTTAAACATAACTGTCCTCTCACACAAGCTTCTAGGAAAGCATGGTCTTGCTGCCCTACACCCCACAGTAATGTAAAACTATTTTGGTGGATAGAATAGTCTAAAATGTCTAGAATCTGTGTGGATTCATGTGATCTGTAACTTGCGATCCACGCTTTTTTACATTTTTTTGTGTGTGTGTGGAGTGCCCCCAGACGCAGGGCCGCGGAGTACTCGGTACCGGGCCTCTTCTTCTCGGTTCTGAGGATGTCATGGTGGCTAGACCCGGTCCGTGACCCTGCTAAGGGGCGTCCAATTGAAGGTAGTAGTTTGGTGCGTGGTGCAAGGCGCAATGAATAACGAGGACACAGGGTTGCAGTCTCTTTACTGTAGACTTCGGGATCCGCAATCCAGAGCACTGCTAACAGGGCTGGCTGAGACCGGCCGGTCCAATGGCACATCCAGAGTTCCCTTTGCAGGTGGAAATCAGTGCCTACCTACTAGCGCCTGTGTGTTGTAGTCCTTCCCTGCTGAGCACCACGGGATAGTCCTCACAACTGTCGTATCTGTTTCTGTTGTTCTCTCTCCGTCCCCCAGATGATATGGCTAGGACGCACCCGTATGACGGGGTAGGCCTGGAGTTATTCTGGGACCCTAGAGATGTCCCTCTCCCACAATTGCCCCCTATGTCTGCTTAGGTGATTTAGGTGAGACAGCCAACCTATAATTAACTGTCCTGCCGCTGTTTGAAGTAATGCTTGGAGCCCAATACTTCCTCGGCGTTCCGGCCACCGGCTACGCGCCTCAGTAGGATGTTGCCGATCTCGGGGCACGACTCCTACTTGTTCTATCGCCTTTTTGCTGTGATCTCGTTTCTCACTTCTCCACAATATACTTTGCTTCGTGTCCTTTCTTAAGATGCCACCGCAAGGTAGTGCAGGCACGGCTCTGTAATGATCTGTCCTTTTCGCTAGGTCACTGCCAGGATCCCACCCCTGACAGAGACCTCCCTGAATCTTCCCCGCAACACCCTCTGCCACAGGATGTTGCCTGGACAAAACCCACTCAGCTTCTCCCTCACTTCCTATCCAACCCCCAGTTTTACCCAAGTGTGAGGAGTGGCCTAATACATAGAACCCTTTTCTCCCCCTGGTGGCCAGAGTGTGAGGTGTAGTGTGTGACTGTGATACCTGGTCAGGTGAACTCTTTTAATGCAATCAGACGTAACACCACTCCCCTTAGTGGCCGAGCAACATTACTGCAACGACCAGGACTCTGGGGCGCTGCATGCGTGTCAACATTCAGCCAGCACAATAGGTGCTGGCCCTTCTGTTTCTGTGTTTGCCAGCATATATTGCTCATGTCATTGTCCAATTGCCTGCATGTCCTGAACATACCTTTTGTATGTATGTGCGTGTGTGATGTTTATCTCTTTTCTCCCACTCTCCTCCTCTCTGTTTGCCTCCCTCACACGTCCGTATAAAACAAGTATGTGAGAAAATGGTACTGGTGCCATCCGTGTTTTCCATCAGTGTGTCGTCAGAGTTTTTCTAGTATGGATAAATAAAGGATTAAATTACAAAGCTTCTCCTTTTCTTTGCAATGTTAATCACGTATAGCATTCGGATGCCATCTAACTAACATGTCTCCATGCAGTTTGACCGGACACATGGCCCTTGTTAAAACACAGATGTGAGTAGCCCCATAGTAGGTTAGAATGGGTATGTGTGGTAGCCTTGAAAAAAAGGGATGACGCGTCTTGATAATATAAGCAGGTGACCTAATACAACACACAAGGCAGAAATAACAATTGGATCTGTTTATTTCTTGTTGCTATAGTTACCACAATCCCAGCCATATGAGGGAAATAATGTTACACAGGATAATTACAGCATGAAACATACAATAACAAATATACAAAGAATCCTCAGGTTCACTCTAATAACTACAACAGTCTCTTGTTATACGTTCTTATAACTTCTGGCAAAGGGGAACGATGCCGGTACTAAAGAAAATCACTCCTGAGCGGAGTCTTCTCACTGATCTTCGGTGCTTGACTGACATGGGATGTCTCTGGTATCTGGTGGGACGAGGGCTGGGCCTCGGCTCTTCACTGGCATAGTCTGGACTCCAGATCTTGACTGGCGCAGGTCGGGATCTCTGGCCTGGACCTATGTCGTTTTGGTTCTGAACTTGCCTGGCCTATCACCTCGGCCTCAGTGTTTTCCTTGATACATGTCCTGCCAGTTCCTTCACTTGGCATCAAATCGCCTCCCGTTTTGGCACGCTGGTCTTTTATATCAGGGAACGGAATCATCTAGGTCACCAGACACTGTGCTCCATTCAAGTTACTCCTCTATGAAGCGCTCCCTCTTTTGGTTGGTTCCACAGGGTCTCATCTGGACAGTACATGGCAGTCTTCCTTCACAAATTCCACACAGCGCTGGAGATTTTTGTTTCTTACGTCACACCTTCTTACAGAAACAAGGACATGTGAAGGGGCCTATTACGTCTCGCTGTATCTGCTGTAAAAGACAGATTACGTGTGACAGCAGACATTGGACTACAAGTTAGATATAAGGGAAACACCTGGTGGTGGCACTTTGGACTGGTTATTAATGGGTAAGAAAATAGTTGCTGTTAATAAAGTGATTTGCAGATTACATATCTACCACATTCACAATCAAATAAAATCGAATAAGTACCATTATTTTTATTTTTTTTGCATTAAACTCACAGGTTTTTATATGACCTTTTTCCACACCACTTTGCAGTGTAAATATCGTGCTACTGTTAGGATTTGTTTCTTTTTTTAAAAGCTCAGCTCTGCATGAAACTCAAGTGTCATTATAGGCTCATGTAAATTATTCAATATACCTTGACCCTAGATACACAGTCCGGTTGTTTCCTACTCACCACTAATGGACAGAAAGGTTCTGATCTTCCTTATGAATGTGTAAAGCTTCCCAAGTTACAGAAGTTGGTAGGTTGGCTATAAACCAGCTCTTCCCTTGCATATCTTCATTATATCCTAACAGCAGACAACCATTTCCCAGCATTTTTGCTTTTCACAGCTAATTACTTGACCTGACTATTGACTGAGGCAGGAAATTAAACAGCTCTGTGCTCAATTACTCATTTTCTGTAGTACGTACATGTAAGATGTGGTTGAAAAATTCATCAAGTGGCAGGATGGAGCAGAACATTAGGTTTTATCTATTGATGTGATGTTTAGGGGGGTTCGCAGCAATCAACATACACTCGCTAGCACGCCATATGTGAAAAACAACATATAAGTGAACAATTGTATTTTCCAGTCAACAATTTGCAAACATGTAATGATATACAGGTGCATCTCACAAAATTAGAATATCATCAAAAAGTTAATTTATTTCAGTTTTTCAATACAAAAAATGAAACTCATATTAGATAGTCATTACAAATAGAGTGATCTATTTCAAGTGTCTATTTCTGTTAATGTTGATGTTTACAGCTTACACACAATGAAAACCCTAAAGTCATTATCTCAATAAATTAAAATACCGTATATACTCGAGTATAAGCGGAGATTTTCAGCCCAACAAAATGGGCTGAAAGTGCCCCTCTCGGCTTATACTCGAGTCACGGTCGGCGGGTGAGGTGGAGCGAAGACTGTCAAATACTCACCTGATCCCGGCGCTCCTGACGTGGTCCCTGCATGTCCCATGGTCTTCGGGTGTGGCAGCTTCTTCCACTGTTCAGCAGTCACTGGTACTGCTCATTAAAGTGGTGGAGCCGCATATTCATTACTGTAATGAGCAGTACCATGTGACCGCTCACTACAGGAAGAAGCTGCAGCACTTGGAGACCGTGGGACATGCAGGGACCGCGTCAGGAGTTCGGGGAGCAGGTGAGTAATTCATATTTACCTTCCCTTGTTCGATTGACGCTCCGTCTTCTGCACTGACTGTTCAGGTCAGAGGGAGCGATGACGTATTAGTGTGCGCGCTACCCTCTGCCTAAACAGTCACTGTGGAGAGACAGGATGCTGAGGAGCAGCGGGCAGCGACGAGAGGTGAGTATGTCATTTTTTTTTTAGTGCAGCAGCATTACATGTGGCACAATGTTATATAGAGCGTCTATGGGGCCATAAAGAACTGCATGGAGCATTATATGGGGCATCTATGGGGCCATAAAGAACTGCATGGAGCATTATATGGGGCATCTATGGGGCCATAAAGAACTGCATGGAGCATTACATGGGGCATATTTGTATATGGAGCATCTTATGGGGCCATAAAGAACTGCATGGAGCATTATATGGGGCATATTTGTATATGGAGCATCTTATGGGGCCATAAAGAACTGCATGGAGCATTATATGGGTCATATTTGTATATGGAGCATCTTATGGGGCCATAAAGAGCTGCATGGAGCATTATATGGGGCATATTTGTATATGGAGCATCTTATGGGGCCATAAAGAACTGCATGGAGCATTATATGGGGCATATTTGTATATGGAGCATCTTATGGGGCCATAAAGAACTGCATGGAGATTTATATGGGGCTTCTGATTCAATATAGATATTTAAAAACACTTATCCTACTGATGTCTCAATTAATTTTACTTTTATTGGTATCTATTTTTATTTTTGACATTTACCGGTAGCTGCTGCATTTTCCTCCCTAGGCTTATACTCGAGTCAATAAGTTTTCCCAGTTTTTTGTTGCAAAATTAGGGGGGTCAGTTTATACTTGGGTCAGCTTATACTTGAGTATATACGGTACTTTATAGCTTGAAAAAATGATTTTAAAAGTCGAAATGTTGGCCTTCTGAAATGTATAGCCAAGTAAATGCACTCAATACTTGGTCGGGGCTACTTTGACATCAGTTACTGCATCAATGTGGCATGGAGGCAATCAGCCTGTGGCACTGCTGAGGTGTTATGGAAACCCAGGTTGCTTTGATAGCAGCATTCAGCTCGTCTGCATTGTTGGGTCTGGTGTCTCTGATCTTCCTCTTTACAATACGCAATAGATTCTCTATGGGGTAAGGGTCGGGTGAGTTTGCTGGCCAATCACACAGTGATACTGTTGTTTTTATATCAAGTATTGGTACTTTTAGCAGTGTGGACAGGTGCCAATATTTCGGATTTTAAAATCATTTTTTCAAGCTGGTGTTATAAAGTATTCTAATATACTGAGATAATGACTTTTGGGTTTTCATTGGCTGTAAGCCATAATCATCAACATTAACAGAAATAAACACTTGAAATAGATCACTCTGGGTTGTAGCACTGGGAGAGTCCAGGAAGATGTCCTCAGATGGGGTCCTTTAAATGATGGTCCGTCGTTTGGTGCCAGCGGTATGTCTCTGCTACCTTCCACTGAGCCCCTAGTCCATAAACATTCACTGCTGAAACAAAGAAGGCCACGACACTTCCAGTGTCAAACGAAAACGGGTGTGAAGTCACTGGCAGGGAAGGCTACACGATTCTGTCCGGTGCTCGGCCTTCTTTCCTCTGCTTGTGCACAGTATTCTGTCACTGAACGCATGGTACTTCTCTCCTCAGCAGCCCCGCTGTAGATGGAGAGGACCAACCAATGCAGCCTGTCGCTGCACCGGTACTCGGGGGAAGGTGCTCACCCAGCTGCTAGTTCGCGCCAAACAGCCAGCTTTGGCGTTTTTCTTGGCCCTCCTACCCGGGTCATGAGGTTGGTCCGGCTCCTCATTCTTTCTCCCAGGCAGCAAGGGAGGCAGCCTCAACAGTTCCGGACCCGGCTCGGTACAGGTACCCACAGCCCGGTATTCCTCTTTACATTTACATTTTTTTTTTCAGTTTTAACATAGCCAAATTGTAGGTCATCTGACCATTTATGTAATGTTCCATGTGTAGGAGATTTAGAGCCACTGTCAATACATGAATACAGCACCAAGCTTAGTACAGAGATCAATTACAATGTCAGGTAAGCCCCATATTCTTCTGTATTGCATGAACCTACACCTCCCAGTATGTCATGACTTCTGGATATGGGATGGACCCTCACTGATTAGCACATATCCCAAACTTACATAGCCCAATAAAATACACAACACGTTATTTTGGTGCCTAAATTCACACAGCTTTTATTAAAGATCACATGTGTATATTAAGAGTCAGATAAAATGCTAGGCAAGTATATTCTGAGATTTACGAATACCGTGGGATCCCCGAACTGCCTGCCACACAGCAATCGGCAGGCAGCAATCCAGGGGCGTCACGCTCTGACTTGCCACAGTAGCAAAGCCAGGCCACTTCAAGGGCTCCAATGACCCTACCAAAGATCTTAATTCTTGTGCTTAGCAGCTAAGCCACCCCTGGATGATGTTTCCATTATACCATCCTTCAGGCGGGCACCAAAGCTCAGCCTATTCACCACCATTGTGTAACAGCTTCTATTAAATTAAAATGAGTCCACCATAACTTGCTGCCCACTTCCTTCTGACTTCCCAACCACCACAGGAGAGACCATTTGACACTTTTAATGGCCCAATCCCCCACCAAATTAACCAATCTTAAATTATATTATCTTTAGTACTCGATTAACAGCAATAAAAACATACAACAGCCCCAGTCCTGATTATTGCAAAACTTTAATCTAAGCGACATAAATAATGAAGTAATATAATGCTGGTCTCGCCCTGCCAGTCAGTAAAGTATTGAGTCAGTACTTATACAACTCAAGACTGCCAAAGCAGTGGGGTGATTGTAAAGGGATCATCTGGGTATAGGGATCCCAACTTACATTTGACACCTTAAGAATAACTCAATAATGAAAAAGACGTGTAACAGCCGAAGGCTATGAGATAAAATACTGATCAAAACATGTTTCTGTATCGTCTACACTGGAAAATATTCTTTACCCTTTTCGATAATATGTAGCCAGAATCTTGATAACTAAGTTGTCTGAAACCACCACAATCCGGTAGCTGCAGACCAAGCCCAGCTACAGTGGTGCTGGTAGGAAATAACAAAGAATTCAGCTTAACAAAACTATGAACTGGTTGAAGACAGACAACCTTTCTATTAACCAGGCCACAAATATCAAAAACCACTAGCTGCAAAACCAAACCAGCTATAGTGAAATAAGGAAAACTATGTAATAAAAATAGATTTAAATAACCAAAATCGACTGCAATATTACAAACCACTAGCTGCAAAACCATTACAGTTATAGTGGCACCACTTGGGTATCGCAAATAGAAAAAATAGTAAATTGTTTTTAATCATTTCTTTTTTTTTTTTTTAATAAATATAAAATATTGTGTAGATCGTGTCCTTGGTAAAAGTGGCTTCATCATTAAACTGCAAACATTGCAAAATTAAATATCTGTCTCCACGCATATGCCCATGTGCACAGATACGTACAGCGTTAGCCTCCACAACTAGCCTGTGAACCTCTGCCAGCTACAGTGGTGTACAATGGCTCCGGAACGCAGGCACACTGTCCAGACCCCCTACTTAGTGATGATTGAAGGTGCCAAAAACCCCAGCTTTGGGCAGGGGGATGATATGTGACAAAGTTACAGGTAATTGTAATAGAGGGGAGATATGTGTCACTGCGCTTAATGGCGTCAGTGACATGAAACCAGAGTATTTTCCTATGTGTTGTGATGGTTAAGTTAAAGTTGCATAATGTGCTGGTTTCATGTGGACCTTCATAGAGTCGGAGGGAGGAGGTCCATTTTATCTCCACCTGCAGAGCTGCCAGGACCTGTGTGATGTCATGATCATGTGGTCAGTCACATGATGGAAAAAGTCACATGGTTTGGGGATTAAATAACTGAGCTCTACAGGCGGTCTTGTTTCAGCAAGACTGGAGAGAGTATCCTCCAGTAGTTTTGTGTCTTGTAAAGGAAAGACTGAACCTGTGTTGCTCTAGAGCTGGGTGCCACCCGCAACGTATGTACCGTGTTGCAGCGTTTTTGTTTTTGTTGTTTTCCTGTTTTAGCCGGAAAGGCTGAGTTTATTTTCCCCTCTTGTTGGTTTATGCTGCATAATAATAAAACAAAAAATAAATCCACCAGTCCAAAAAGTTATATATATAAGCAGGGTGTGACTATAACTAAAATGTAACTTTTAATAATTTAGGTTTAAAAATGGTATGTAATATCCATATAAACACAAAATGACAGACTCACAACAAATCACATTAATTGAAATATAAAACTACAAAGATCCCCGAGATTATACACCTCTCTTATATTTCAACAATCTCTTAGGGGAAGACAGGGATTCTCAAATGTATGAGAACCACCCTGCAAAAGCCATCAACCATCGCATGTTAAATATTCCCAATACCTTATAGTGGGCAGGAGACACAATAGTGGTGATAGATATATGCAAATGGAACGATCTCACCTCAAAATTCTCTTTCTTAGAAATGGTAAAGACCGTTCATTATTGGTGCTGCATCCGGGAGGGGGGGCACATTCCAGCCACACAAACATCCACCCACGCTGCCAAGAAGATCCTTGCTTAGCCCCAAAATACAGAAACCATTTCCCAATACACGCGCTTGAAAGACCTTAGGTGACGTCACGGCTTCTGATTGGTCGCGTAGCGGTCACGCGACCGCTACGTGACCAATCAGAAGCCGTGACATCATCTAAGGTCTTTCAAGCGCGCATTCTTAGGAACAACGGCTCCCGGTTACGGCGGCAAAGTCCAGGGGCCGCCGGAGAGGTGAGTATATCCCTATTTTTTAATTTTAATTCTTTATTTTACACA
Organism: Ranitomeya variabilis; assembly: GCF_051348905.1. Lineage (NCBI taxonomy): Eukaryota > Metazoa > Chordata > Amphibia > Anura > Dendrobatidae > Ranitomeya > Ranitomeya variabilis. The sequence goes on from NC_135233.1 coordinate 116,773,295, forward strand.
TTGATATGGATCCCAGGGCCTGAAGGAGGGTTTCCTCTCCTTCAGACCCTGGGAACCATCAGGATACCTTCCGATACTTGGTGTCCCATTGACTTGTATGGGTATCGGTATCGGCGATATCCGATACTTTTCGGGTATCGGCCGATACTATCCGCTACCGATACTTTCAAGTATCGGATGGTATCGCTCAACACTATTGGTAACACATTAAGCCGTAAAGGTTTAAAACCCTGCAGTGCCCGCAAGGTCCCCCTGCTCAAGAAGGAACATGTGCAGGCCCATCTGAAGTTTGCCAATGAACACCTGGATGATTCTGTGAGTGATTGGGAGAAAGTGCTGTGGTCAGATGAGACCAAAAATTAGCTCTTTGGCATTAACTCAACTTGCCGTGTTTGGAGGACGAGAAATGCTGCCTATGACCCAAAAAAACACCGTCCCCACTGCCAAGCATGGAGGTGGAAACATTATGTTTTCGGGGTGTTTCTCTGCTAAGGGCACAAGACTAATTCACCGCATCAATGGGAGAATGGAGCCATGTACCATAAAATCCTGAATGATAACCTCCTTCCCTCCGCCAGGACATTAGAAATGGATCGTCGCTGAGTCTTACAGCAAGACAATTATCCAAAACATACAGCCAAGACAACAAAGGAGTGGCTCAAAAAGAAGCACATTAAGGTCATGGAGTGGCCTACCCAGTCTTCAGCCCTTAATCCCATATTAAACTTATGGAGGGAGTTGAAGCTCCGAGTTGACAAGTGACAGCCTCAAAATCTTAATGATTTAGAGATGATCTACAAAGATGAGTAGACCAAAATTCCTCCTGGCATGTGCACAAATCTCATCATCAATTACAAAAAACGTCTGACTGCTGTGCTTGCCAACAAGGGTTTTGCCACCAAGTATTCAGTCTTGTTTGCCAGAGGGATCAAATACTTATTTCTCACTGCAAAATGCTAATAAATTTATATAATTTATACAATGTAATTTTCTGTATTTTATTTTTGATATTCTAACTCTCAATGTTAAAATTATCCTACCCTTAAAATTATAGACTGTTCAGGTCTGTCAGTGCGCAAAACTTACAAAATCAGCAAGGGATTAAATACTTATTTCCCCCATTGTATATGTGAAGTGGGCAATGGCAAAGCGAAAAACGTTGCTCTACCGTCTCCAGTTTGTATATTTAAGAAAATGTGCACTTCAGCAAAGTGTGGTGCAGGAAGGGTTGGTATGCCATGGGGGGGGTCAGACAGTCTGCCTCCAGTGAGAAAGTAACAATGTGGGAGGAAGCAGACTTTGAAAAATTCCATCGTCATTAGCGCCAACACCAACCATCAGAGCTCATGGTCAAAGGACCGGAACCACCCAAGGCACAGAAAAGAGAAAATGCTGGATTTTTTTCCAACAGCTGATTTATTTTTTTTTTAGTTACAATATTTACGTTTTTGTACATTTACTTTTATGTTTTTGGTTTCTCAGAGGTTGGTTGTGTTGTGGAACTGGTGTATATTTCATGGTACAGTATTTGTGGCTGGGATGCTCTTTGTTATGGTTCAGGCAGAAGAAAAAGAACGCCTTAGCGCCTGAGCTCCCCAAGTGGCTGCTACAGGTACCAACATATGCCTGACAGGCAATGCTTCCGCACGTCTTTGTTTCAGGGACAGGTTTGCTCGAAAACGACCAGGGAAAACCACGTCCAGGGAAAACCACGTCATCAGCACCAACCGTGGAGGTGGGATCGACCGCCATATCCTAATACCTGGGGAGCCTGGAAAAGAAGACAAAGTGAGTGGATATTTCTAGGTTTTCTCGCGTTTTTTTCTCTCCTTCCAAATTGGCCTGGGTTCTGTGAGTCATTTGCTAAGGACTGGGTTAGGCCCCTTTCACACATCAGTTTTTTGCCATCAGTCACAATCTGTCGAATTTTGAAAAAAACGGATCTAGGGAATGATGCCGCCAGATCCGTTTTTTTTTCTCATAGACTTGTATTAGTGATGGATTGCCTCACATTTCATCCATTTTTTGCCGGATCCATCGAAAATTGTTTATCTGGCAGCTGGAGAAAACGGACATAGTAACGTTTTTGTGTCCATCGCCGTCCATCGTTTGCAAATTACGGATTCCGTTTTTTTTTTAACTGAGAATGCTCCGATTTTTTTTAGGATCCAATTAGCTGGATCAGCTAGCCGGATCCAACGAAAAAACGGATCCGTCGCATTAGTTTTTCACAATCTGCGACGGAGCCATTTTTTCAAAATTCGATGGATTGTGACTGATGGCAAAAAACTGATGTTTGAAAGCAGCCTTAGCCGGACTAAATAGGACTCCGTGTATACCAGGGATTCAAATGTTTCCAGTTTCGAGTAGCCTGTTGCTACATGGGGCCGGTAGCTCCACTCACAAGGGACATGAACTCTCTACTATCTGGTCACCCAGCTTAAGTGTCTACAGTTAAGGTACCTTCACACGAAACGACGCTGCAGCGATAGCGACAACGATGCCGATCGCTGCAGCGTCGCTGTTTGATCGCTGGAGAGCTGTCACACAGACCGCTCTCCAGCGACCAACGATGCCGAGGTCCCCGGTTAACCAGGGTAAACATCGGGTTGCTAAGCGCAGGGCCGCGCTTAGTAACCCGATGTTTACCCTGGTTACCAGCGTAAAATGTAAAAAAAACAAACAGCACATACTTACATTCGCGTCCGCTTCCTGCACTGACTGACTGACTGAGCGCCGGCAGTAGCAGGGCACAGCGGTGACGTCACCGCTGTGCTGTGGTTTCACTTTCACTTTGCGGCGCTCAGTCAGTGTGGGAAGCGGACGCCGGGGGACGCGAATGTAAGTATGTACTGTTTGTTTTTTTTACTTTTACGCTGGTAACCAGGGTAAACATCGGGTTACTAAGCACGGCCCTGCGCTTAGTAACCCGATGTTTACCCTGGTTACCAGTGTAAAACATCGCTGGTATCGTTGCTTTTGCTGTCAAACACAACGATACACGGCGATCGGACGACCAAATAAAGTTCTGAACTTTATTCAGCGACCAGCGACATCACAGCAGGATCCTGATCGCTGCTGCCTGTCAAACTAAACGATATCGCTAGCGAGGACGCTGCAACGTCACGGATCGCTAGCGATATCGTTACAAGGTCGTTTCGTGTGAAGGTACCTTTACCTGTTGTGAAGAACAGAGGGGTTTGGACTGTTTATGCATGTTAATTTCTGCTGCAGACACGCTAGTCTCCGCAACAGAAATTTCCACAATAGAATGTATTGGATGCAGTAAATCCGCAATCTTCAGTGAACACATGCAGATTTACCTGTGTGATTAGAACACAGTGAAAATACGCTGCATTTAAAGTGCTGCTACTTTCTGATCATGGGAACATAGCCTAAATTTTTTTGCAGCATTCCCCCACCTTTCAAATGACTAGAAAAATACATAAGCAAAAACCCATGTACTTTATGCAGTATTTATTTTGCCAACACTCTCCTTTTTGGTGTATAGGAATCTGCTGCAAATACTCATAGTAACATAGTTAGTAAGGCCGAAAAAAGACATTTGTCCATCCAGTTCAGCCTATATTCCATCATAATAAATCCCCAGATCTACGTCCTTCTACAGAACCTAATAATTTTATGATACAATATTGTTCTGCTCCAGGAAGACATCCAGGCCTCTCGAACACCTCGACTGAGTTCGCCATCATTAATTCCTCAGGCAAGCAATTCCAGATTCTCACTGCCCTAACAGTAAAGAATCCTTTTCTATGTTGGTGGAAAAACTTTCTCTCCTCCAGATGCAAAGAATGCCCCCTTGTGCCCATCACCTTCCTTGGTATAAACAGATACTCAGCGAGATATTTGTATTGTCCCCTTATATACTTATACATTGTTATTAGATCGCCCCTCAGTCGTCTTTTTTCTAGACTAAATAATCCCAATTTCGCTAATCTATCTGGGTATTGTAGTTCTCCCATCCCCTTTATTAATTTTGTTGCCCTCCTTTGTACTCTCCCTAGTTCCATTATATCCTTCCTGAGCACCGGTGCCCAAAACTGGACACAGTACTCCATGTGCGGTCTAACTAGGGATTTGTACAGAGGCAGTATAATGCTCTCATCATGTGTATCCAGACCTCTTTTTAATGCACCCCATGATCCTGTTTGCCTTGGCAGCTGCTGCCTGGCACTGGCTGCTCCAGGTAAGTTTATCATTAACTTGGATCCCCAAGTCCTTCTCCCTGTCAGATTTACCCAGTGGTTTCCCGTTCAGTGTGTAATGGTGATATTGATTCCTTCTTCCCATGTGTATAACCTTAAATTTATCATTGTTAAACCTCATCTGCCACCTTTCAGCCCAAGTTTCCAACTTATCCAGATCCATCTGTAGCAGAATACTATCTTCTCTTGTATTAACTGCTTTACATAGTTTTGTATCATCTGCAAATATCAATATTTTACTGTGTAAACCTTCTACCAGATCATTAATAAATATGTTGAAGAGAACAGGACCCAATACCGACCCCTGCGGTACCCCACTGGTCACAGCGACCCAGTTAGAGACTATACCATTTATAACCACCCTCTGCTTTCTATCACTAAGCCAGCTAACTAACCCATTTACACACATTTTCCCCCAGACCAAGCATTCTCATTTTGTGTACCAACCTCTTGTGTGGCACGGTATCAAACGCTTTGGAAAAATCGAGATATACCACGCCGTGGTCCAGCCTATAGCTTACCTCTTCATAAAAACTGATTAGATTGGTTTGACAGGAGCGATTTCTCATAAACCCATGCTGATATGGCGTTAAACAGTTATTCTCATTGAGATAATCCAGAATAACATCCTTCAGAAACCCTTCAAATATTTTACCAACAGTAGAGGTTAGACTTACTGGCCTATAATTTCCAGGTTCACTTTTAGAGCCCTTTTTGAATATTGGCACCACATTTGCTATGCGCCAGTCCTGTGGAACAGACCCCGTCGCTATAGAGTCCCTAAAAATAAGAAACAATGGTTTACCTATTACATTACTTAGTTCTCTTAGTACTCGTGGGTGTATGCCATCCGGACCCGGAGATTTATCTATTTTAATCTTATTTAGCCGGTTTCGCACCTCTTCTTGGGTTAGATTGGTGACCCTTAATATAGGGTTTTCATTGTTTCTTGGGATTTCACCTAGCATTTCATTTTCCACCGTGAATACATATACAATAAGGCCATGTTACCATGGTGAGTATTTAGTGAGCTTTTTGTTTTGTACATTTTCTTCACCCATCGGCTAAATTTAGGATCCCTTCATTTTTCTTTTCATTGCGTTTACGTTTTTTTTTTAAACATGCTTTTTTGACGCTGCAGTTTTTGTCATTTTTTTGTTATGTCGTTGGTAAGCTACCGTATATACCCGTGTAGACGCCAAGTTTTTCAGCACATTTGTGCTGAAAACGCCCCCTCGGCTTATACACGAGCCATTGTTCCAGAAAGACGGTGGGGAATGGAGAGCGGCGGGTCACAGAGACAGTAGCCAGCGCCTACGGCTGTAACTGTGCCCGCTGCTAAAGAGAAATGCAGTTGCAGCTTCCGGCTTCCAGGACACATCCCACTTACCTTCCCTGCTCGCCTTCGCTGCATCTCGTTTGTTCCGGCACCAGCAGCTCTTCCAGCAGAGCAATCACGTAGCCCTGCTCATTAAGGTAATGAATATTCACGCCTCTCCAGTCCCATAGGCGTGGAGTGAATATTCATTACCTTAATTAGCGGGGCCACGTGATCACTTGGCAGGAAGAGCTGCTGGCGCTGCAACGAGATGCAGCGAGGGCGCGCAGGCAGGTAAGTAGGATGTGTTGCTTTTTTTTGTTTTTTGTTTTAATAGGAACCATGCATGAAAGGATATGGGATAAGGAGCCATGTATACAAGGATAGGGAACCATGTATACCAGGATAGGGATGAGGGGACAACGCATACCCAGTTTTTTTGTGGCAAAATTAGGTGCTTCGACTTATACTCGGGTCAACTTATACTCGAGTATATACAGTACTTAATTTTTTATACTTTTTGGGATTTGGCGTTGAAAAAACTATTGGTACAGTCATGTGCAGAGGACAAGTGTTTTTAGTACTTTTCCGCAGCTGAAATGCTCTGAAAATGCATATGCATTTTTACCTGAAGATGGGGTAAAAAAAATGTTTTTTTCCGTGGGGTAAAGCAGCACATAAATCTCAGCATACCTGCAAGAGGAACTTACGTGTGGGTCAGTTTATGTGTAGGACAACGAAACAGTAAAGTGTCGAAGTCGTATGGCCTCCAGCTTTGAACAAAACCCTGCGGAACTATTCTCAAGGAGAAGGGAAGGAGAGGGAACAGAATTAAGCAGTGCCCCAGCTCAAGGGACAGAGCAAAAAAACAGGAGGAGATTTGGTGCCAAGTGAGGTGACAGACGCTCTTGCTGCAGCTTCAGCAGCCGAGATAGTAGTCCGCAACCACGGGTACCTGCCAGGCCTGGACCTAGATGATGATCATCATGCATTGAAGACCAGAGCTACACCGGTTTAGGTCCAGATTGCACTCGTCGATGTTCAAGCACCAACCTAGCCAATGTCGGTCAACAGTTGAGGACCAGCCCCTATACAGACATAGGAGATGCTCGTCGGCGGTCAAGCAGCAAAGAGGCCCTGGGAATACCTGTTCAGAGACTCCAGCCTGGGCCAGTGATCGAAGGAGAAGGGCGAGACGGGCCATCACTTCCAGCACGGACTTACGTTACCGGACGTGGGCAGGGGGAGGGCTGTGGACCAGATGGGGTCTGGCTGACTCTAGAGGGACCCAGAGAGCATTGACAGACTTTCTAAGAAAAATGTGCAGCTAGTGAGACGGAGCAGCCTCAGAAACTTATATAGACTGTTCCTGCCAAATACTGGGCTTGCCCACCCCACCCCCTACTAGAAATAGGTTGGACTGTAGACTCGGAGGTGAGTTCACAGTTTCTTTTTGCATACTAATCCATATAAATGCTTGTCAAATACTCTGTAAATATTGTCCATTTGTGATTTTGTCATTTTCAGTATCTCTGTTTCATATTGTTAATCCAAAAAGTAAAATTGTTGCCTCCGCTGTTGCATTTATACGTAGGGTTAATAAAAGAAAACAAAGAAGTCATGAGATTTCTATAAATCCAATCCACTTTGCTGGAACTGTAAGACACTGTTTTTGTGCAGCAAAAATATGTAGTGTCAAAAACTCATTGTGGGAACTTAATATAAGGCATGTCCATTTTTTTTAATACGAATCAAAATCGCCTATTCAAGTCTATGGTTCCTTCAAAAACTGAGACAAAAACTGATACCATCCATGTGCTGTCCGTTTTTTACTGACTTTTTTGGTGACCAGAAAAATGCCCAAAAGAAAAAAAGCCCACAGCCATGAATGCCCACAAGGAAATTCCCCACAGGAATATTCCCCACATTGACAAAATAGCAACAGTTATCACCCCCCGTAATATGTTATATCACTCAGGAGTCTGTGTACAGGGTGACCCCGGCTGTACCGATATAACATTATTATCAACTTTACTTGTGGGCAATTTTTAGGGAACTGACTTTTCTTATGGGAGAAACCGGAGAAAACGCCATGAGTTTTTTTTTTATAAAAGAAAAAAATTATGAAATGCTGATGATAAAAACTGAATCACTGATAAAAATCTGATCCAAAAACACTTATGAAGACAGTCAGGTTTTTCACATGTGCAATAAAGAAGTAAACAAAAAAAAGGGAGGTCTGAATGAGGTTTAAAACTAAGGTGCAAATAATCTGCAAAGGTAAGACACACTGGGTGTAAATTAGCCAAACGTATGAATATAGATAACACTGGTCAACGCAATTTTTCTGGCAAAAGGTTTTAAAACATATTTTAAGTCAATTTTGGCTGCTGATTATCAGTATGAACTCCATTTTTGGCTATCACATCAGGATTTCGAGATATTTTCATTTTTGATATTTTTGATGAAAATTACTCCTATCTAATGTTTTATGATTAAAACACATGATTTTCGATACTACATTGTATATTTTTAATCAAGGAATAACAGGAGATTACAAAGTCTATGTACAGCAAATCAAATACACTTAGAGAATTAAACTACAAAATATAAAAACACATATATATGGCACACAGATGAATGACAAGTGGCAGTTATTTGAACTTTCTTTTCTTGGCTGATCTGTGATGTACAGCTTCTGGGTTGTCTCTCATCAAGCTCCAGCAATAGTCAGCCATCATATGTGAATCCCACCAGCCTTGATACTGTTCTTCCATTGTTTTAATGTCCTGATGAAAACGCTCCCCTTGTTCTTCGCTCACATCCCCAAAGGTTCTCTGGAAAAAAGTCCAAATGGCTGTGTAAATAGTGAATCTTGATACTCACTCTACATCTAAGATTTCACAGACTCATTAGTAGCTCTTCCACAATCTCTTCATAATTGTCTGTTTTCTTATTCCCTAGAAAATTCTGCACTACATTACAAAATGCATTCCAAGCTCTTTCTTCTGTCTCATTCATTGATGTGATAAAATTTGGGTCTCTCATAAGTGTTCTTATTTGAGGTCCATCAAATATTCCAGCCTTTTTCTTCTCTTCACTAAGACCAGGAAAAGTTGAACATATATAGTTAAAGCATTCTCCACTGTGATTGAGAGCTTTGATGAACTGCTTCATCAATCCAAGTTTTATGTGTAAGGGAGGAAAGACAATGTCCTTCCTATCCACTAGAGGATCATGGGTGACATTCTTATCGCCAGATGCCAAACTCTGTCGCTGAGGCCATTCAGTTTTCACCCAATGCTCTGCTGTAGCTCTACTGTCCCAGTAGCACAGAAAACAAGGGTGTTATCATAACAAATGGGAATTATGCATGTTCAAAGAAAACAAAGATATTCTCACATTTATTGGGAGACTAAATGAAAACTAAATTTACCTTAGTGAACCGTATAAACCGGCACTTTTCATTAACTACTTATATTTATCATGAAATTCATTAAAATGGGCTATATACCTATAGCGCAAAAACGTGATGTGACAGAGAAATTATAAGATCAGATTTGAATTCAGCACCCTCAAATTAGTCTAAAACTGTTCTTAAAGTCCATGCCAGAAAAATATATATTTTTTTTTTGTAGACCAGTGTAGTATTCTGGGTAGGTTTATTGCAGGTCAGGTGGTTATATACAGTGCCTACAAGTAGTATTTAACCCCCTGCAGATTTAGCAGGTTTACACATTTGGAATTAACTTGGCATTGTGACATTTGGACTGTAGATCAGCCTGGAAGTGTGAAATGCACTGCAGCAAAAAAGAATGTTATTTCTTTGTTTATTTTTTTAAAAAATTGGGTCATTTATTATTCAACCCCTCAACCCACCAGAATTCTGTTTGGTTCCCCTAAAGTATTAAGAAGTAGTTCAGGCACAAAGAACAATGAGCTTCACATGTTTGGATTAATTATCTCTTTTTCCAGCCTTTTCTGACTATTTAAGATTCTCCCCAAACTTGTGAACAGCACTCATACATGGTCAACATGGGAAAGACAAAGGAGCATTCCAAGGCCATCAGAGACAAGATCGTGGAGGGTCACAAGGCTGGCAAGGGGTACAAAACCCTTTCCAAGGAGTTGGGCCTACCTGTCTCCACTGTTGGGAGCATCATCCGGAAGTGGAAGGCTTATGGAACTACTGTTAGCCTTCCACGGCCTGGACAGCCTTTGAAAGTTTCCTCCCGTGCCGAGGCCAGGCTTGTCCGAAGAGTCAAGGCTAACCCAAGGACAACAAGGAAGGAGCTCCGGGAAGATCTCATGGCAGTGGGGACATTGGTTTCAGTCAATACCTGTTATGACCCCAATGGCGAGGGTCTCAGAGGACAAGTAAGTCTGCAAAGTACAAAAATCCAGCTCATAGGGCAGTGGTAACTGGGTTGACCATATATCTACTCCTAACGCCAACACTAGAAGTAGCCGGGGAACATGCCTACGTTGGTCGCTAGATGTCTCGCCCAGCCGGAGGACTAACTACCCCTAGAAGAGGAAAACAAAGACCTCTCTTGCCTCCAGAGAATAGACCCCAAAAGTTGGATACAAGCCCCCCACAAATAATAACGGTGAGGTAAGAGGAAATGACAAACACAGAGATGAACTAGGTTTAGCAAAGAGAGGCCCACTTACTAATAGCAGAATGTAGTAAGATAACTTATATGGTCAACAAAAACCCTATCAAAAATCCACACTGGAAATTCAAGAACCCCCGAACCGTCTAACGGCCCGGGGGGAGAACTCCAGCCTCCCTAGAGCTTCCAGCAAGGTTAGGATACAGATTATGTACAAGCTGGACAAAAATGCAAACAAAAACAAATAGCAAAAAGCAAGAAAACAGACTTAGCTTAATCTAGCAGGAACCAGGATCAGTAGACCAGAGCACAACAGATTAGCTCTGATTACAACGTTGCCAGGCATTGAACTGAAGGTCCAGGGAGCTATATAGCAACACCCCTGACCTAACGACCCAGGTGAGCATACAAGGGATGGCAGACATTCCCAGAGTCAAATCACTAGTAACCACTAGAGGGAGCCAAAAAGGTAAATTCACAACAGTACCCCCCCCTTAGTGAGGGGTCACCGAACCCTCACCAAGACCACCAGGGCGATCAGGATGAGCGGTGTGAAAGGCACGAACCAAATCGGCCGCATGCACATCAGAGGCGACCACCCAGGAATTATCCTCCTGACCATAGCCCTTCCACTTGACCAGGTACTGAAGCCTCCGCCTGGAGAGACGAGAATCTAAGATCTTCTCCACCACGTACTCCAACTCGCCCTCAACCAACACCGGAGCAGGAGGCTCAGCAGAAGGAACCACAGGCACAACGTACCGCCGCAACAAGGACCTATGAAATACGTTGTGAATGGCAAACGACACCGGAAGATCCAGGCGAAAGGATACAGGATTAAGGATTTCCAATATCTTGTACGGACCAATGAAGCGAGGCTTAAATTTGGGAGAGGAGACCTTCATAGGAACAAATTGAGAAGACAGCCACACCAAATCCCCAACGCGAAGTCGGGGACCCACACCGCGGCGGCGGTTGGCAAAACGCTGAGCCTTCTCCTGTGACAACTTCAAGTTGTCCACCACATGATTCCAGATCCGCTGCAACCTATCCACCACAGAATCCACCCCAGGACAGTCAGAAGGCTCCACATGTCCCGAGGAAAAACGAGGATGGAAACCAGAGTTGCAGAAAAATGGCGAAACCAAGGTGGCGGAACTAGCCCGATTATTAAGGGCAAATTCAGCCAACGGCAAGAAGGTCACCCAATCATCCTGATCAGAAGAGACAAAACACCTCAAATAAGCCTCCAGAGTCTGATTAGTTCGCTCCGTTTGTCCGTTAGTCTGGGGATGAAAAGCGGACGAAAACGACAAATCAATGCCCATCCTACCACAAAAGGATCGCCAGAACCTGGAAACAAACTGGGATCCTCTGTCCGACACAATATTCTCAGGAATGCCGTGCAAACGAACCACGTTCTGGAAGAACACAGGAACCAGATCAGAAGAGGAAGGCAGCTTAGGCAGAGGAACCAAATGGACCATCTTGGAGAAACGATCACATATCACCCAGATGACAGACATGCCCTGAGACACCGGAAGATCAGAAATGAAATCCATAGAGATGTGTGTCCAAGGTCTCTTCGGGACAGGCAAGGGCAAGAGCAACCCGCTGGCACGAGAACAGCAAGGCTTAGCTCGAGCACAAGTTCCACAGGACTGCACAAATGACCGCACATCCCTTGACAAGGAAGGCCACCAAAAGGACCTGGCCACCAGATCTCTGGTGCCAAAAATTCCCGGGTGCCCTGCCAACACTGAGGAATGAACCTCGGAAATGACTCTGCTGGTCCATTTAGCAGGCACAAACAATCTGTCAGGTGGACAAGAGTCAGGCCTACCAGCCTGAAATCTCTGCAACACACGTCGCAGATCTGGAGAAATAGCTGACAAGATAACTCCTTCCTTAAGAATACCCACAGGTTCAGCGACTCCAGGAGCATCAGGCACAAAGCTCCTAGACAGAGCATCGGCCTTCACATTCTTAGAACCTGGTAAATACGAGACCACAAAGTCAAAACGGGAGAAAAACAATGACCAGCGGGCCTGTCTAGGATTCAGGCGTTTAGCAGACTCGAGATACATCAGATTTTTGTGATCAGTCAAGACCACCACACGATGCTTAGCACCCTCGAGCCAATGACGCCACTCCTCAAATGCCCACTTCATGGCCAACAACTCCCGATTGCCCACATCATAATTTCGCTCTGCCGGCGAAAACTTCCTAGAGAAAAAGGCACAAGGTCTCATAGTAGAGCAACCAGGGCCTCTCTGCGACAAAACGGCCCCTGCCCCAATCTCCGAAGCATCCACCTCCACCTGAAAGGGAAGTGAGATGTCAGGCTGGCACAAAACAGGCACCGAAGTAAACCGGCGTTTCAACTCCTGAAAAGCCTCCACGGCTGCAGGAGCCCAGTTAGCTACATCAGAGCCTTTCTTGGTCATATCCGTCAATGGTTTAACAACGCTAGAAAAATTTGCGATAAAACGACGGTAGAAGTTAGCAAAACCCAAGAATTTCTGAAGACTCTTAACTGACGAGGGTTGAGTCCAATCATGAATAGCTCGGACCTTGACTGGGTCCATCTCCACAGCAGAAGGGGAAAAAATGAACCCCAGAAAGGGAACCCTCTGTACACCAAAGAGACACTTTGAGCTTTTAACAAACAAAGAATTTTCACGCAAAATCTTAAAAACCATCCTGACCTGCTCCACATGCGAGTCCCAGTCATCAGAAAAAAACAGAATATCATCCAGATAAACAATCAAAAATTTATCCAGATACTTCCGGAAAATGTCATGCATGAAGGACTGAAAAACTGAAGGTGCATTAGAGAGCCCGAATGGCATCACCAAGTACTCAAAATGACCTTCGGGCGTATTGAATGCGGTTTTCCATTCATCGCCTTGCTTATTGCGCACAAGGTTGTACGCACCACGAAGGTCTATCTTGGTGAACCACTTGGCACCTTTAATCCGGGCAAACAAGTCTGACAACAGCGGCAAAGGATACTGAAATTTGACAGTGATCTTATTTAAAAGCCGATAGTCAATACAAGGCCTCAAAGATCCGTCCTTTTTGGCCACAAAAAAGAATCCCGCACCAAGAGGGGAAAAAGAAGGACGGATATGCCCCTTCTCAAGAGACTCCTTGATATATGAACGCATCGCGGTATGTTCAGGTACCGACAGATTAAACAGTCTCCCCTTAGGAAACTTACTGCCAGGAATCAAATCTATAGCACAGTCACATTCCCTATGAGGAGGCAGTGCACTGGACTTAGACTCGCTGAAGACATCCTGATAATCAGACAAATACGCCGGAACTTCCGAAGGCGTAGAAGAAGCAATAGACAAGGGCAGGGAATCTCCATGAATTCCATGGCAGCCCCAACTTGACACTGACATTGCCTTCCAGTCCAAGACTGGATTATGGGTCTGTAACCATGGCAAACCCAAAACAACCAAATCATGCATCTTATGCAGAACAAGAAAACGTATCACCTCCTGATTGTCGGGAGTCATGCACATGGTAACCTGTGTCCAAAACTGCGGTTTATTTTTTGCCAATGGCGTAGCATCAATACCCCTGAGAGGGATAGGATTTTCTAATGGCTCCAGAACGAAACCGCAGCGCTTGGCAAATGACAGATCCATAAGACTCAGGGCAGCACCCAAGTCCACAAACGCCATGACAGGATACGATGAAAGTGAGCAAATCAAAGTTACAGATAGAATAAATTTAGGTTGCAAATTACCAATGGCGACAGGACTAACAACCTTAGTAAGACGTTTAGAGCATGCTGAGATAACATGTGTAGAATCACCACAGTAGTAACACAAGCCATTCTGGCGTCTATGAATTTTCCGCTCATTTCTAGTCAGGATTCTATCACATTGCATTAAATCAGGTGCCTGTTCAGACAACACCATGAGGGAATTTGCAGTTTTGCGCTCCCGCAACCGCCGGTCAATTTGAATTGCCAGGGACATGGAATCATTCAGACCTGTGGGAATGGGAAAACCCACCATCACATCTTTAATGGCTTCAGAAAGGCCATTTCTAAAATTTGCAGCCAATGCACACTCATTCCACTGGGTCAGCACGGACCATTTCCGAAATTTTTGGCAATACACTTCAGCCTCGTCCTGGCCCTGAGACATAGCCAGCAAGGCTTTTTCTGCCTGAATCTCAAGATTGGGTTCCTCATAAAGCAAACCGAGCGCCAGAAAAAACGCATCAATATCAGCCAATGCCGGATCTCCTGGCGCCAGCGAGAAAGCCCAATCCTGAGGGTCGCCCCGTAAAAAAGAAATAACAATTTTCACTTGCTGAGCGGAGTCTCCAGATGAACAAGGTCTCAGGGACAAAAATAATTTACAATTATCCCTGAAATTTCTAAATTTAAATCGGTCTCCGGAAAACAGTTCAGGAATCGGTATCTTAGGTTCTGACATAGGATTTCTGGTAATATAATCTTGTATGCCCTGCACACGAGCAGCAAGCTGGTCCACACCTGTAATCAAGGTCTGGACATTCATGTCTGCAGCAAACACAAGCCACTCAGAGGTAAAGGGGAAAAGAAAAAAAAAAAAATGAGAGAGAGAAAAAAAACCTCAGAATTTTCTTTCTTATAATCCCGCTTCTGCAAAGCATTTAACATTTAATACTGGCCTGGCAAACTGTTATGACCCCAATGGCGAGGGTCTCAGAGGACAAGTAAGTCTGCAAAGTACAAAAATCCAGCCCATAGGGCAGTGGTAACTGGGTTGACCATATATCTACTCCTAACGCCAACACTAGAAGTAGCCGGGGAACATGCCTACGTTGGTCGCTAGATGTCTCGCCCAGCCGGAGGACTAACTACCCCTAGAAGAGGAAAACAAAGACCTCTCTTGCCTCCAGAGAATAGACCCCAAAAGTTGGATACAAGCCCCCCACAAATAATAACGGTGAGGTAAGAGGAAATGACAAACACAGAGATGAACTAGGTTTAGCAAAGAGAGGCCCACTTACTAATAGCAGAATGTAGTAAGATAACTTATATGGTCAACAAAAACCCTATCAAAAATCCACACTGGAAATTCAAGAACCCCCGAACCGTCTAACGGCCCGGGGGGAGAACTCCAGCCTCCCTAGAGCTTCCAGCAAGGTTAGGATACAGATTATGTACAAGCTGGACAAAAATGCAAACAAAAACAAATAGCAAAAAGCAAGAAAACAGACTTAGCTTAATCTAGCAGGAACCAGGATCAGTAAACCAGAGCACAACAGATTAGCTCTGATTACAACGTTGCCAGGCATTGAACTGAAGGTCCAGGGAGCTATATAGCAACACCCCTGACCTAACGACCCAGGTGAGCATACAAGGGATGGCAGACATTCCCAGAGTCAAATCACTAGTAACCACTAGAGGGAGCCAAAAAGGTAAATTCACAACAATACCATAAGTAACGTACTCCACCGCAATGGTCTCCATTCCAGACGAGCCCGTAAGGTACCTTTACTTTCAAAGCGTCATGTCAAGGCTCGTCTACAGTTTGCTCATGATCACTTGGAGGACTCTGAGACTGACTGGTTCAAGGTTCTCTGGTCTGATGAGACCAAGATCGAGATCTTTGGTGCCAACAACACACGTGACGTTTGGAGACTGGATGGCACTGCATACGACCCCAAGAATACCATCCATAGAGTCAAGCATGGTGGTGGCAGCATCATGCTGTGGGGCTGTTTCTCAGCCAAGGGACCTGGCCATCTGGTCCGCATCCATGGGAAGATGGATAGCACGGCCTACCTGGAGATTTTGGCCAAGAACCTCCGCTCCTCCATCAAGGATCTTAAGATGGGTCATCATTTCATCTTCCAACAAGACAACGACCCAAAGCACACAGCCAAGAAAACCAAGGCCTGGTTCAAGAGGCAAAAAATCAAGGTGTTGCAGTGGCCTAGTCAGTCTCCTGACCTTAACCCAATTGAAAACTTGTGGAAGGAGCTCAAGATTAAAGTCCACATGAGACACCCAAAGAACCTAGATAACTTGGAGAAGATCTGCATGGAGGAGTGGGCCAAGATAACTCCAGAGACCTGTGCCGGCCTGATCAGGTCTTATAAAAGACGATTATTAGCTGTAATTGCAAACAAAGGTTATTCCACAAAATATTAAACCTAGGGGTTGAATAATAATTGACCCACACTTTTATGTTTAAAATTTATAAAAATTTAACTGAGCAACAAAACTTTTTGGTTTGTAAGATTTATGCATCTGTTAATAAATCCTGCTCTTGTTTGAAGTTTGAAGGCTCTAACTTATTTGCATCTTATTAAACCTGCTAAATCTGCAGGGGGTTGAATACTACTTGTAGGCATTGTAACATGTATTATATTTAAGGTTCAGCTCTGAGGGCCAAGCTTATTCTGGAGGATTTGGCAGGTGTACGTTGTGTAGACTACAAAATATCACAATTGGTGTGTAATGGAAATACTGCACTAAGCTAACACAGATGAGAGGCTACGTCAGCTAGGACAGCTAATGCAGAGCTAATATCAGGGGATAAGATAGCAGCAGGGAAATAACACTATAAAAGCAACCGAGCAGCATCTACAATGTAAATGATACGGAGGCTCACTAGATTTGCATCAACACGGCAACATTTCTCTCCCACACCTGATCTTAAAGCGTTTTATTATCAACATTATAAATTGTTAAACTGCTTGTAAAATTCATTGTAAAGGGCTTGTTCACTTCTCAGCCAATCCATTAAGAATCCCTGTTTCCACCCCGGTACAATAATAACACTTAGGCCGAGTCACACTACCGTAGAATACGAACAAGTGCTATGCGATTAAAAAAAAAAAAACCGCATAGCACTCAGACCAGTATTCATCTATGGGGAAGCTCACGTCACCGTATTTTTTCTTGGCTGTTTTCATTGTGCGAGTGAAATTGCAGGATGCTGCGATGGCCCAGTGTCGGTGACAGAGTCTTGGCTTACTCATACCCAAATAACAGCACAGAAAAATGGAGCAAGAACATCCATAACATCGTAGTTAAGAAGTGTATATAAAGTTTATTTTAATCAAATACAAAATATCCACACCATTAATAGGTGCTATATGCAAAGTGCACAACATGGAGGGCAATGAAGAGAGGACATGACGGTAACCAGGTTCACAGCAGGGAGACACAAAGTAAATCACATAAGTTACATAGATTTGCAAGCAAAATGGCCCCTATATAGCATGGTCCAACTGGTATCCACACATCAACAATTAGCATCAACAGCATACAGTATCCATGCCGTGACAGAGGTCACGCTTACCCATTATTGTGTATCCAAAAGAAGTGTCCCCGGCTGGCCTGGTGCCCCTGGACGCGCGTTTCGCGTGATCGCTTCCTCAACAGGGTTAATCATCAGTTAGTCTCATGCCGTTTTATATACTTTAAAAGCCGGAAATGGTGCCGAGACCGCGGCGCATGCGCAATGGCGCCCGGAGCGCGTCACCACTACAGCCGTCATAGCAGGGCAAGCGTAGGGCGGAAGTCCGCCCACAGACGTCATGTGACGCCTGCCCTGCCATTAGAGACGGCCGCAGTAGGAGACGGGCTTTCCGGGCGGCAGAGGGCACGCGCTCACCTCGGCCACCATTTTTATGAAGACCAAGGCAGTGGCCATTTAAATAGAGAACAAATGCAAGTTCCAGCCCTGCAGAACCTATAAGTATGAAAAAGGAGGGGATAAAAAAGTGCAGTCTGATGTATATGATAACACATACAAAGAAGGGGTAATATAATGCGCCCACAGTGCAAATTAATACATTCATTACAGATATCATGGTGCTTAATAAAAAGAAACAAAATTAAAGCAGATTTACATAAAAAATACAAAAATAATAACATAACAGTGCCAAATAAAGTGAAGGTAGCTTAATTCTTCTTTAAATCTTTCATCTTTTTAGAATATCCAAAATTCGGTGTAAAGTGCTTGCGTGCGTGCGAAAAAGCGGGTATACTGCAGGCTAGACGCCATCCAAGCCAATGGTCAAAGGTAAGACAATACTAAAATAAAAACAGACAAAAGACAAATTAATACAAACATTATAAAAAGGTAATGGTGATGGCACTGGGGAGAGAGAAGGGACAAACATGTCCAATATCATATATTTCTAAAACCACACAGGCGCACTGATGTGCCAAATCAGAAAATCCACAATGTTAGAGCAGTTGATTAAAGAAAGGGGGTAAAACTCAATTTCTCATTCAGCCCCCTTGGGGCTAAGGTGTCAAGGGTGACAATCCACTTGCACTCATATTGTGCAAGCATTTTGACCAGATTGCCACCCCTGACCCCCCCGTGTATTCTCTCAATGCCTCTCACTTTTAGGCCTCTGGGGTCAGATCCATGACATGCCCGAAAATGTCTTGGTAGAGTCTTTAAGGTGGACACATCTGTCACCTCTTTCGCGGCTACTATGTCACGAACGTGCTCGCGTGTCCGAGTCTTCAACTCCCTAGATGTGAGGCCAACGTAGATCAGGGAGCAGGGACAGGTGGCATAATACACGACAAAGGTCGTACTACATGAAATATAGTCCCGTATTTTAAATTCCCTGCTCCCATCTGAGGTTTTAAAGTGCCCACATCTAAGGATATTCGGACACGCCACGCACGAGCCGCATGGATAACACCCCTGTCTCGGGTTACCTGCATCCAGAAAGTTTCTGCTCTTATATTTGGCTATATAATGACTCCTCACTAGGGTATCTCTAAGATTTTTGCTCCTACGCTGAGTCATCAGGGGAGCTTTCGTTAAATGTGAGGCCAGTATGGTATCGGTCTGTAATATTGGCCAGTGCCTGTTAAATATTTCTCGGATGCGGTTCCATTGACAGTTTGACGTTGAAATGAATCTGACCCCAGATCCATCCTCTGCTTTGAATCTCTGGGCCTGTGAGAGTAAATCCTCCCTTCTTGTGGACTTTGCCCTTCCATACCCTGCCCTGATGCACCGGCGGCTGTATCCCCGCGCCCGGAACCGATCCGATAGGATCGCGGACTGTCTCTCGAAGCGGGTCTCCGTGGAGCATACCCGTCTGTTCCTCAAAAATTGTCCAACCGGGATGGCTTTGATGACAGAATAGTTGTGTGCCGAGGATGCATGGAGTAAAGAGTTCACAGATGTTTCTTTACGATAAAGATCAGTCTCAATCGAGCCATCCTCGGCAACACACAAAGTAATATCTAGAAAATTGATTGTGGTATTATGACAGGAATAAGTGAATTTTAAATTAAAATTATTATGATTTAGTTCCTGCATAAATTTGGATAGGCTGGCCTCGCTACCATTCCAAATCATCAGGACATCATCAATGTAGCGAAACCAGCCTACCACTGGGTCCGCGGCGTGTGCCCCGTCTCCCTGGAAGATGTGTCTCTCCCAGAAACCCAAAAAAAGGTTTGCATAAGAGGGGGCACACGCCGCGCCCATTGCTGTACCTTGTAGCTGTAAATAAAACCTATCTTTGAAAACAAAATAATTGTGCGTTAGAATGAATTCAAGCAACTCCAAAATAAATTCAGATAAATGGCCATCCCAGTTGGTACCTTCGAGGAAGAAGCGGGCAGCCCTTAATCCGTCCACATGCCTGATTGATGTGTATAAAGACTCGATGTCTATAGTAACAAGGATCATACCCGCCTCAAGAGACAGCCCATCTACCCTCCTCAGCACATCAGTGGTGTCCCTGACATAGGAGGGGAGGGTCTCCACCAAAGGTTTGAGATAGAAATCTATCAATTTGCAGACACCATCACAAAGCCCCCCTATGCCAGAGACAATCGGTCGCCCGGGCGGGTTCACAGCGTCCTTGTGCACCTTGGGCAGGGCATAGAAGGTAGCGACCCTGGGGAATCTGGGCAACAGTCCATCAAGTACCTTCTTGGGGACAATACCTGACCCGCTTGCCAGATCCAAGATACGTGCCAGTTTGTTAGTAAAAGTCTGAGTGGGATCTTGAGGCAACAGGCGATATGTATCCCTGTTCCTCAATTGGCGTAGCACTTCCCGTTCATATTTGTCTGTTGGCCAGACCACCACATTCCCTCCCTTGTCCGCAGGTTTGATTACCACGGAATCCAACTCCTGTAGTTCTCTTATCGCTTTCCTCTGACTAACCATCAGATTGTCATTATACATCCCTCTTGATAATTTAGTTAGGTCCTCCGTTACTAATTTACAAAAGATGTCAACCTGCGGACATAGGGACAAGGGAGGAAATGTGGTTGATCTGGGTATGAGTGAAGAAGGGATTTTACCTATGAAATCTGGTTGTTGCTCCTCAAGTAGGTCCTCCAACACTGATAAGGCGTTAGCCTCCACCTCACTTAACGAATTATCACCAAGGTCTTTTTGGCCGTGTAGCTTTTTAAGAAGTAGTTTACGACAAAACAGGTGGGTATCCTTTACAGCTGTAAAGAAATTGAATTTATTAGATGGTACAAAATTCAGACCTAATTTCAGAACCTCAATCTGTGCTTCAGATAGCGAATGAGTGGACAGGTTAATCACCTCTAAATTTGTACCCTTCGCCTTCTGTTCATAAACTGGCGGTGAGGTGAACTTTCTTTTCTTTGTATTGTGTTTCCCCTTGGCAGCTCTATTTGGCTGTGTCTTTTTTTCTTTTTCCCTACCACCATAAGTTGTTCTCGATTGGTCGGAGGCCCCACTTGACTCATCCACAGATGTCACGGAAGAGACGGATCCTGATCTTATTTGTGATATGGGACGTATTTTGTTCTTACCCATCCTCCAACGGTATACCCGGTTATCACGATAGTCTGCATTGTCTCTCTGCAGTTTTTTAGTTTTAGTAGCACTGATCTCCTGTTCCCATTTGGTAAAATCATTATCCAAATCATTATTTAATTTTTCCAGTGCCTCCATCGTTAGATCATCTTTAATGGTGGCCTGAATCACATCAATCTCCTTCTCCAACTCAGTCAGCTTTTTTTCATCTAGCCTCATGAGGAGTTCAATGAATCCTTGAGAACATCTCGTAGCGACCTCCTCCCACTCAGACTTAAATGAATCGTCCTCTACAGGAAAAGATGGAAATATCTGGACACGTAATCCCCTTGGGATCAGGCCACGTGTCAGGTACTGTCCCAAGGTGGCCCTATTCCACCACAGTCTTGTCCGCCTGTGCAGTAAAGATCTCAATTTATTAATTCTCTCCCCAGAATCACCACCATTTGCAATTAAAAGACCATCAGGGTCCTCTCTAAAAGCCTCCTGTAGACGAGACAACCAAGTTTGGTCTCGCATCCGAAAATCCATTGGCCTCAGATTATTAGCTGTATTTAAATGGCCACTGCCTTGGTCTTCATAAAAATGGTGGCCGAGGTGAGCGCGTGCCCTCTGCCGCCCGGAAAGCCCGTCTCCTACTGCGGCCGTCTCTAATGGCAGGGCAGGCGTCACATGACGTCTGTGGGCGGACTTCCGCCCTACGCTTGCCCTGCTATGACGGCTGTAGTGGTGACGCGCTCCGGGCGCCATTGCGCATGCGCCGCAGTCTCGGCACCATTTCCGGCTTTTAAAGTATATAAAACGGCATGAGACTAACTGATGATTAACCCTGTTGAGGAAGCGATCACGCGAAACGCGCGTCCAGGGGCACCAGGCCAGCCGGGGACACTTCTTTTGGATACACAATAATGGGTAAGCGTGACCTCTGTCACGGCATGGATACTGTATGCTGTTGATGCTAATTGTTGATGTGTGGATACCAGTTGGACCATGCTATATAGGGGCCATTTTGCTTGCAAATCTATGTAACTTATGTGATTTACTTTGTGTCTCCCTGCTGTGAACCTGGTTACCGTCATGTCCTCTCTTCATTGCCCTCCATGTTGTGCACTTTGCATATAGCACCTATTAATGGTGTGGATATTTTGTATTTGATTAAAATAAACTTTATATACACTTCTTAACTACGATGTTATGGATGTTCTTGCTCCATTTTTCTGTGCTGTTCCTTGTTCGGAGCTGTCCTGCTGTATTGGCACCTGTTGAGTGCCTGGGGAGAGCTAGTCCAGTCTGCTCTCTTTTTTATTTTACTATAGTGCTTCATGATCCTGTTAATAAATATTGCTTCTCTGTGTTTTCCACAGCTAATAATCTGAGGCCAATGGATTTTCGGATGCGAGACCAAACTTGGTTGTCTCGTCTACAGGAGGCTTTTAGAGAGGACCCTGATGGTCTTTTAATTGCAAATGGTGGTGATTCTGGGGAGAGAATTAATAAATTGAGATCTTTACTGCACAGGCGGACAAGACTGTGGTGGAATAGGGCCACCTTGGGACAGTACCTGACACGTGGCCTGATCCCAAGGGGATTACGTGTCCAGATATTTCCATCTTTTCCTGTAGAGGACGATTCATTTAAGTCTGAGTGGGAGGAGGTCGCTACGAGATGTTCTCGAGGATTCATTGAACTCCTCATGAGGCTAGATGAAAAAAAGCTGACTGAGTTGGTGAAGGAGATTGATGTGATTCAGGCCACCATTAAAGATGATCTAACGATGGAGGCACTGGAAAAATTAAATAATGATTTGGATAATGATTTTACCAAATGGGAACAGGAGATCAGTGCTACTAAAACTAAAAAACTGCAGAGAGACAATGCAGACTATCGTGATAACCGGGTATACCGTTGGAGGATGGGTAAGAACAAAATACGTCCCATATCACAAATAAGATCAGTATCCGTCTCTTCCGTGACATCTGTGGATGAGTCAAGTGGGGCCTCCGACCAATCGAGAACAACTTATGGTGGTAGGGAAAAAGAAAAAAAGACACAGCCAAATAGAGCTGCCAAGGGGAAACACAATACAAAGAAAAGAAAGTTCACCTCACCGCCAGTTTATGAACAGAAGGCGAAGGGTACAAATTTAGAGGTGATTAACCTGTCCACTCATTCGCTATCTGAAGCACAGATTGAGGTTCTGAAATTAGGTCTGAATTTTGTACCATCTAATAAATTCAATTTCTTTACAGCTGTAAAGGATACCCACCTGTTTTGTCGTAAACTACTTCTTAAAAAGCTACACGGCCAAAAAGACCTTGGTGATAATTCGTTAAGTGAGGTGGAGGCTAACGCCTTATCAGTGTTGGAGGACCTACTTGAGGAGCAACAACCAGATTTCATAGGTAAAATCCCTTCTTCACTCATACGCAGATCAACCACATTTCCTCCCTTGTCCCTATGTCCGCAGGTTGACATCTTTTGTAAATTAGTAACGGAGGACCTAACTAAATTATCAAGAGGGATGTATAATGACAATCTGACGGTTAGTCAGAGGAAAGCGATAAGAGAACTACAGGAGTTGGATTCCGTGGTAATCAAACCTGCGGACAAGGGAGGGAATGTGGTGGTCTGGCCAACAGACAAATATGAACGGGAAGTGCTACGCCAATTGAGGAACAGGGATACATATCGCCTGTTGCCTCAAGATCCCACTCAGACTTTTACTAACAAACTGGCACGTATCTTGGATCTGGCAAGCGGGTCAGGTATTGTCCCCAAGAAGGTACTTGATGGACTGTTGCCCAGATTCCCCAGGGTCGCTACCTTCTATGCCCTGCCCAAGGTGCACAAGGACGCTGTGAACCCGCCCGGGTGACCGATTGTCTCTGGCATAGGGGGGCTTTGTGATGGTGTCTGCAAATTGATAGATTTCTATCTCAAACCTTTGGTGGAGACCCTCCCCTCCTATGTCAGGGACACCACTGATGTGCTGAGGAGGGTAGATGGGCTGTCTCTTGAGGCGGGTATGATCCTTGTTACTATAGACATCGAGTCTTTATACACATCAATCAGGCATGTGGACGGATTAAGGGCTGCCCGCTTCTTCCTCGAAGGTACCAACTGGGATGGCCATTTATCTGAATTTATTTTGGAGTTGCTTGAATTCATTCTAACGCACAATTATTTTGTTTTCAAAGATAGGTTTTATTTACAGCTACAAGGTACAGCAATGGGCGCGGCGTGTGCCCCCTCTTATGCAAACCTTTTTTTGGGTTTCTGGGAGAGACACATCTTCCAGGGAGACGGGGCACACGCCGCGGACCCAGTGGTAGGCTGGTTTCGCTACATTGATGATGTCCTGATGATTTGGAATGGTAGCGAGGCCAGCCTATCCAAATTTATGCAGGAACTAAATCATAATAATTTTAATTTAAAATTCACTTATTCCTGTCATAATACCACAATCAATTTTCTAGATATTACTTTGTGTGTTGCCGAGGATGGCTCGATTGAGACTGATCTTTATCGTAAAGAAACATCTGTGAACTCTTTACTCCATGCATCCTCGGCACACAACTATTCTGTCATCAAAGCCATCCCGGTTGGACAATTTTTGAGGAACAGACGGGTATGCTCCACGGAGACCCGCTTCGAGAGACAGTCCGCGATCCTATCGGATCGGTTCCGGGCGCGGGGATACAGCCGCCGGTGCATCAGGGCAGGGTATGGAAGGGCAAAGTCCACAAGAAGGGAGGATTTACTCTCACAGGCCCAGAGATTCAAAGCAGAGGATGGATCTGGGGTCAGATTCATTTCAACGTCAAACTGTCAATGGAACCGCATCCGAGAAATATTTAACAGGCACTGGCCAATATTACAGACCGATACCATACTGGCCTCACATTTAACGAAAGCTCCCCTGATGACTCAGCGTAGGAGCAAAAATCTTAGAGATACCCTAGTGAGGAGTCATTATATAGCCAAATATAAGAGCAGAAACTTTCTGGATGCAGGTAACCCGAGACAGGGGTGTTATCCATGCGGCTCGTGCGTGGCGTGTCCGAATATCCTTAGATGTGGGCACTTTAAAACCTCAGATGGGAGCAGGGAATTTAAAATACGGGACTATATTTCATGTAGTACGACCTTTGTCGTGTATTATGCCACCTGTCCCTGCTCCCTGATCTACGTTGGCCTCACATCTAGGGAGTTGAAGACTCGGACACGCGAGCACGTTCGTGACATAGTAGCCGCGAAAGAGGTGACAGATGTGTCCACCTTAAAGACTCTACCAAGACATTTTCGGGCATGTCATGGATCTGACCCCAGAGGCCTAAAAGTGAGAGGCATTGAGAGAATACACGGGGGGGTCAGGGGTGGCAATCTGGTCAAAATGCTTGCACAATGTGAGTGCAAGTGGATTGTCACCCTTGACACCTTAGCCCCAAGGGGGCTGAATGAGAAATTGAGTTTTACCCCCTTTCTTTAATCAACTGCTCTA
Source organism: Ranitomeya variabilis (assembly GCF_051348905.1). Taxonomy (NCBI): domain Eukaryota; kingdom Metazoa; phylum Chordata; class Amphibia; order Anura; family Dendrobatidae; genus Ranitomeya; species Ranitomeya variabilis. The sequence continues at coordinate 116,798,761 of NC_135233.1, forward strand.
ACATTGTGGATTTTCTGATTTGGCACATCAGTGCGCCTGTGTGGTTTTAGAAATATATGATATTGGACATGTTTGTCCCTTCTCTCTCCCCAGTGCCATCACCATTACCTTTTTATAATGTTTGTATTAATTTGTCTTTTGTCTGTTTTTATTTTAGTATTGTCTTACCTTTGACCATTGGCTTGGATGGCGTCTAGCCTGCAGTATACCCGCTTTTTCGCACGCACGCAAGCACTTTACACCGAATTTTGGATATTCTAAAAAGATGAAAGATTTAAAGAAGAATTAAGCTACCTTCACTTTATTTGGCACTGTTATGTTATTATTTTTGTATTTTTTATGTAAATCTGCTTTAATTTTGTTTCTTTTTATTAAGCACCATGATATCTGTAATGAATGTATTAATTTGCACTGTGGGCGCATTATATTACCCCTTCTTTGTATGTGTTATCATATACATCAGACTGCACTTTTTTATCCCCTCCTTTTTCATACTTATAGGTTCTGCAGGGCTGGAACTTGCATTTGTTCTCTATTTAAATGGCCACTGCCTTGGTCTTCATAAAAATGGTGGCCGAGGTGAGCGCGTGCCCTCTGCCGCCCGGAAAGCCCGTCTCCTACTGCGGCCGTCTCTAATGGCAGGGCAGGCGTCACATGACGTCTGTGGGCGGACTTCCGCCCTACGCTTGCCCTGCTATGACGGCTGTAGTGGTGACGCGCTCCGGGCGCCATTGCGCATGCGCCGCGGTCTCGGCACCATTTCCGGCTTTTAAAGTATATAAAACGGCATGAGACTAACTGATGATTAACCCTGTTGAGGAAGCGATCACGCGAAACGCGCGTCCAGGGGCACCAGGCCAGCCGGGGACACTTCTTTTGGATACACAATAATGGGTAAGCGTGACCTCTGTCACGGCATGGATACTGTATGCTGTTGATGCTAATTGTTGATGTGTGGATACCAGTTGGACCATGCTATATAGGGGCCATTTTGCTTGCAAATCTATGTAACTTATGTGATTTACTTTGTGTCTCCCTGCTGTGAACCTGGTTACCGTCATGTCCTCTCTTCATTGCCCTCCATGTTGTGCACTTTGCATATAGCACCTATTAATGGTGTGGATATTTTGTATTTGATTAAAATAAACTTTATATACACTTCTTAACTACGATGTTATGGATGTTCTTGCTCCATTTTTCTGTGCTGTTCCTTGTTCGGAGCTGTCCTGCTGTATTGGCACCTGTTGAGTGCCTGGGGAGAACTAGTCCAGTCTGCTCTCTTTTTTATTTTACTATAGTGCTTCATGATCCTGTTAATAAATATCACACCCAAATAAGTCTATGGGTGCGACTGAGACAACGCACATCACTCAGATATCACCCGAGGGATGTGCGATTTACGCTGACCCCGGCAATGGAGGAGATGGAGAAATTCATTTCATCTAGCCAGCCCCCTTCACACTCCGTGCTGGACACAGAATGCGCATTCCGGTGTTGAAATAAAGCTGAATGTATAGCTGCACCACATATACTGAGTTGGCCTTGGAGATCTACTTTGCTGCATCGCATACATGGAAAGCCCTTACCCTATAGATCATCATGACTTTTACCACAAGCATAAAGCAATGTTTATTTTACGGTATCATTAATCCTAACAATTCTGTACAATCTTATCTTCACTGTAACCAGCTTATATAAATACTAGGCTTACAGACAGGAAGACTTGATTGTTGCGGGAGGTTGGGAACACATCCAGCACTTGTGTTCTTTATCAGTACAGTTTTGCACTTTACAAAATTATTGGTCAGATGTAAATCAGCTTTTCGGAACTGTACAGAAATGGCCGTGTTAATAGACGACTTGGAATAAATCCAGAATCTATTTTTGTCAAGATAAAGATTATTATGAAACCTCTGAAGGACATTGATGCCATAAGGATGAAGATGTTCTGAAATAAGAGGAGTTGCTGCATAGCACTGTCAAAGGCAAATCGTCCATTTACTTCGGGCCTTATCCGTCTGATAATACTGCTAAGAAGCTATATAAAAAACAAAATCTTAGGCCGGTTTTGAACATCCATTATTTTTGCGGGTTGATCATGAATGCATTACAATGAATGTTCCTTTTCAAATGTCCTTTTTTCTTGCAGATTGATTGTCCACAAACCCCCCTCCCGCCCCCCCTCAAAATTGAGACATGTCGTATCGCTGGTCGTGATCGTTGGTAAGTCCTTTAGTGTAACGGTACCATAAGTTAACGTTCCTAGTATTAACATGCCCTTCCTCAGGGAGATCACTGGGTTGCTAATTATTTTGGATACAGATCTGAGTACTTTCCTTATTTTCCTTTCCGGGAGAAAGGATGTTTGTCTCTTGGAGTCTAAAGGCCCCGTCACACATAGCGATTTACCAACGATCACGACCAGCGATACGACCTGGCCGTGATCGTTGGTAAGTCGCTGTGTGGTCGCTGGGGAGCTGTCACACAGACAGCTCTCTCCAGCGACCAACGATCAGGGGAACGACTTCGGCATCATTGAACCTGTCTTCAACGATGCCGAAGTCCCCCTGCAGCACCCGGGTAACCAGGGTAAACATCGGGTTACTAAGCGCAGGGCCGCGCTTAGTAACCCGATATTTACCCTGGTTACCAAAAAAAACAAACAGTACATACTCACCATCTGATGTCCGTCAGGTCCCTTGCCGTCTGCTTCCTGCTCTGACTGAGTGCCGCCGTCAGTGAGAGCAGAGCGCAGCGGTGACGTCACCGCTGTGCTGTACTTTCACTTTCACTTTGCGGCGCTCAGTCAGTGCGGGAAGCAGACGGCAAGGGACCTGACGGACATCAGATGGTGAGTATGTACTGTTTTTTTTTTTTTACATTTACGCTGGTAACCAGGGTAAACATCGGGTTACTAAGCGCGGCCCTGCGCTTAGTAACCCGATGTTTACCCTGGTTACCAGTGAAGACATCGCTGGATCGGTGTCACACACACCGATTCAGCGATGTCAGCGGGACCTCAACGACCAAAAAAAGGTCCAGGCCATTCCGACACGACCAGCGATCTCACAGCAGGGGCCTGGTCGCTGATACGTGTCACACATAGCGAGATCGCTACTGAGGTCGCTGTTGCGTCACAAAACTTGTGACAGCAGCGATCTCGCTAGCGATCTCGCTATGTGAGACGGGGCCTTAACAATATCCAAAGGAATGTTTGCTCTTGTTCTGGCGTTGCTTTTAACTTTTTTTTTTTTTTTATTTATCAGCCATCTTAAGGAATCTACAACCTATTTGACTTGGTCTACTGCCCTTCTGTAATGTTTTTACTACAATTTAAAAATCATCCAGATATGGGATGAGCAGGATGCCTTTTTCCCCTGATGTGAGCTAACATTTCTGCCATCACTTTTGTGAATACCCGTGGGGCCATTGAGAGGCAGAAGGGGAGGGCCTGGATGAAACATTTACTGCCACTCATTTTTTGTGGCTTTGGAATATTGGCACATGGCAATACGAATCCTGGAGGTCCAGAATAGCCATAGCCACGGAAAAAGAAGTTTTACCACCGACCCCATTGGCTCCATTTTGAAGTATTTTGTTTTTAAAGATTGATTTATATTTTTCAGATTTATACAGTAACAATGCAGTGACATGACAAGAATCTGCATAACTAATCATATTCTAAATAGTTACAAGTCAAATTTGTGTACGAAATACCCAAGCGGATTGTCTATAAAATGATGGTAGTCTCCAAGCAGTAATGGATAATGAGATATGGAGCCTGAAAGTCAAGATTTCAAAACATTGTTACCCTTTTGCTCTTTACTGGAATTGTCCTGAAAGATTGATCTGGTTTTCTCTCTAGGAAAAGGGGGTTTTCAAATTCCCTTCCTCTGTATTAACACTCCCTTCTTTATAAGATGATTTCTCATTCGATCTTCCCTTATGGTGTCTAAGATACAGTGACTCGAAGATATCTTTTCCCAGGCAGGAAGAAATGCTTTTAGGTCTTCCACTTACTTGGATCCTGGAGTCATTGCCTCCTGGATCTTTTGAGAAACCCCGATGAAAAAAAAACAACCCACGGTTGTGCAGCGAGTCTGGCCACATACATCTGCCAAGAAATCTGCGGCCTTCATAATAGTTGAAAACCTTCTAGTAGTTCATCTCTTGGACACATGTTCCTAATCTGAGTCAAATTGGTTGAACCACATTCTACAAGACCTTGCTGTGCATGTGGCCACTATATTGGGCTTGAAGGCTGCAGCCCCCTATTCTCAAGCTTTTTACTTTCCTGTCCTACAAGTGTTGTGGGACACTTTAGAAACTCCAGCGTCTATTTTTCTACATTGTCCAAACACTTCTGCATCAAAAGGATATTTCCTTTTAAGTTACATTGGGATAAACAATTTTTTTTATCTGTCTATTTCCACTCTTTTTTCATGAGAGTTTATGTTTTGTGGACGGGGAAGCATTTGGACTTCTGAACTTCTAATCCACAAAAATTAAGCCCTGCATAGACTTTGGTTCTTTCATGTGTTCTATTCTCATTGATGCCCTGACTCGCTTCACCAGCTTCTGTGTCTTCGGTGGAAAGCATGGCTGACCGCCGCAATCATCATCAGAGGAGAATGAGGAGGACTCATTGTAACAGAACCCTCGTAGTTCACATTCTTCTACCTCATCTTCTGAGCCAGAGTTTAATGTGACGTCTTTTTTTCTTTCTGATGAGTTGCTGGGGCCTTCTTAGCTTCAGAACCCCTTTTAATGATTTTTTAAAATGTAAGTCTTGATTATGGACTTCATTCTATCCATCAAAGAGCTTCTTCAGCTAGGGTTTTCTCAATACATGACTGACAACTTTTTTGTATGCTAACAATAGTTTACACGTTCTTTATACTTTATGACTTGCGCTTTCCTAGGTCTGTCCTAGAATACATTTAACCCCTTTCTGACATCTGACGTACTATCCCGTCGAGGTGGGGTGGGCCCGTATGACCACCGACGGGATAGTACGTCATCACCGATCAGCGGCGCTCACGGGGGGAGCGCGGCCGATCGCGGCCGGGTGTCAGCTGCATATCGCAGCTGACATCCGGCACTATGTGCCAGGAGCGGTCACGGACCGCCCCCGGCACATTAACCCCCGGCACACCGCGATCAAACATGATCGCGGTGTACCGGCGGTATAGGGAAGCATCGCGCAGGGAGGGGGCTCCCTGCGGGCTTCCCTGAGACCCCCGGAGCAACGCGATGTGATCGCGTTGCTCCGAGGGTCTCCTACCTCCCTCCTCGCTGCAGGTCCCGGATCCAAGATGGCCGTGGCATCCGGGTCCTGCAGGGAGGGAGGTGGCTTACCGAGTGTCTGCTCAGAGCAGACACTTGGTAAGCCTGCAGCCCTGCACAGCAGATCGCAGATCTGGCAGAGTGCTGTGCACACTGCCAGATCAATGATCTGTGATGTCCCCCTGGGACAAAGTAAAAAAGTAAAAAAAAATTCCCCACATGTGTGTAAAAAAAAAAATAAAAAAAATATCCTAAATAAAGAAAAAAAAAATATTATTCCCATAAATACATTTCTTTAGCTAAATAAAATAAAAAAAACAATAAAAGTACACATATTTAGTATCGCCGCGTCCGTAACGACCCAACCTATAAAACTGCCTCACTAGTTAACCCCTTGAGTAAACACCGTAAGAAAAAAAAACAAAAAACGAGGCCAAAAACAATGCTTTATTATCATACCGCCGAACAAAAAGTGGAATAACACGCGATCAAAAAGACTGATATAAATAACCATGGTACCGCTGAAAACGGGAATTATAAGGTGTGCGGACGGCACCAGGTTGTGCGGCTATATACTTTCTTTCTGAGCGCTAAGGATCAAAGGATTCACGTGGCAGTATGATTTGCAGGCATAACAGGGGGTGCTCAACATGAAATGGCCAGAATAAATCCGTAAAAAAGAAAAAAGAAATGTGGCACTCACCCTTCAGCACTGCTTAATAAAAGTCCTTTATTCTTCTTTATAATAAAACATGTGTCATGCGGAGAGGCGGCTGGGATCGGGAAATAGGAGACGGAGGAGGAAGAGGGACGACGGCCGTTTCGCGCTTATGCGGGTCGCTTCCACGGCTGTGGACCCGTGGAAGCGCATAAGCGCGAAACGGCCGTCGTCCCTCTTCCTCCTCCGTCTCCTATTTCCCGAACCCAGCCGCCTCTCCGCATGACCGCTGAAAACGTCATCTTGTCCCGCAAAAAACGAGCCACCATACAGCATCATCAGCAAAAAAATAAAAAAGTTATAGTCCTGAGAATAAAGTGATACCAAAATAATTATTTTTTCTATAAAATAGTTTTTATCGTATAAAAGCGCCAAAACATAAAAAAATGATATAAATGAGATATCGCTGTAATCGTACTGACCCGTCGAATAAAACTGCTTTATCAATTTTACCAAACGCGGAACGGTATAAACGCCTCCCCCAAAAGAAATTTATGAATAGCTGGTTTTTGATCACTCTGCCTCACAAAAATCGGAATAAAAAGCGATCAAAAAATGTCACGTGTCTGAAAATGTTACCAATAAAAACGTCAACTCGTCCTGCAAAAAACAAGATCTCACATGACTCTGTGGACTCAAATATGGAAAAATTACAGCTCTCAAAATGTGGTAACGCAAAAAATATTTTTTGCAATGAAAAGCGTCTTTCAGTGTGTGACAGCTGCCAATCATAAAAATCCGCTAAATAACCCGCTATAAAAGTAAATCAAACCCCCCTTCATCACCCCCTTAGGGAAAAATAAAAAAATTAAAAAATGTATTTATTTCCATTTTCCCATGAGGGTTAGGGTTAGGGCTAGAGTTAGGACTAGAGTTAGGGCTAGGGTTAGGGCAAGGGTTAGGGCTAGGGTTAGGGCTAGGGTTGGGGCTAGGGTTAGGGCTAGGGTTAGGGTTAGGGCTAGGTTTGGGGCTAGGGTTAGGGTTAGGGCTAGAGTTAGGGCTAGGGTTGGGGCTAGGGTTAGGGCTAGGGTTAGGGCTAGGGTTAGGGCTAGTGTTACGGCTAGTGTTACGGCTAGGGTTATTGCTAGGGTTAGGGCTAGGGTTAGGGCTAGGGTTGGGGCTACAGTTAGGGTTGGGGCTAAAGATAGGGTTAGGGTTTGGATTACATTTACGGTTGGGAATAGGGTTGGGTGTGTCTGGGTTAGAGGAGTGGTTAGGGTTACTGTTGGGATTAGGGTAAGGGGTGTGTTTGGATTAGGGTTTCAGTTATAATTGGGGGGTTTCCACTGTTTAGGCACATCAGGGGCTCTCCAAACGGGACATGGCATCCGATCTGAATTCCAGCCAATTCTGCGTTGAAAAAGGAAAACAGTGCTCCTTCCCTTCAGAGCTCTCCCGTGTGCCCAAACAGGGGTTTACCCCAACATATGGGGTATCAGCGTACTCAGGACAAATTGGACATCATCTTTTGGGGTCCAATTTATCCTGCTACCCTTGGGAAAATACAAAGCTGGGGGCCAAAAAATAAGTTTTGTGGGAAAAAAAATATTTTTTATTTTCACGGCTCTGCGTTATAAACTGTAGTGAAACACTTGGGGGTTCAAAGTTCTCACAACACATCTAGATAAGTTCCTTGGGGGGTCTAGTTTCCGATATGGGGTCACTTGAGGGGGTTTGTACTGTTTGGGTACATCAGGGGCTCTGCAAATGCAACGTGACGCCTGCAGACCAATCCATTTAAGTCTGCATTCCAAATGGCGCTCCTTCCCTTCCGAGCTCTGTCATGCGCCCAAACAGTGGTTCCCCCCCACATATGGGGTATCAGCGTACTCAGGACAAATTGAACAACAACTTTTGGGGTCCAATTTATCCTGATACCCTTGTGAAAATACAAAACTGGGGGCTAAAAAATCATTTTTCTGAAAAAAAAAAGAATTTTTAGTTTCACGGCTCTGCGTTATAAACTGTAGTGAAACACTTGGGGGTTCAAAGTTCTCACAACACATCTAGATAAGTTCCTTGGGGGGTCTAGTTTCCGATATGGGGTCACTTGAGGGGGTTTGTACTGTTTGGGTACATCAGGGGCTCTGCAAATGCAACGTGACGCCTGCAGACCAATCCATTTAAGTCTGCATTCCAAATGGCGCTCCTTCCCTTCCGAGCTCTGTCATGCGCCCAAACAGTGGTTCCCCTCCACATATGGGGTATCAGCGTACTCAGGACAAATTGAACAACAACTTTTGGGGTCTAATTTATCCTGATACCCTTGTGAAAATACAAAACTGGGGGCTAAAAAATCATTTTTGTGAAAAAAAAAAGAATTTTTATTTTCACGGCTCTGCGTTATAAACTGTAGTGAAACACTTGGGGGTTCAAAGTTCTCACAACACATCTAGATAAGTTCCTTGGGGGGTCTAGTTTCCAATATGGGGTCACTTGTGGGGGGTTTGTACTGTTTGGGTACATCAGGGGCTCTGCAAATGCAACGTGACGCCTGCAGATCAATCCATTTAAGTCTGCATTCCAAATGGCGCTCCTTCCCTTCCGAGTTCTGTCATGCGCCCAAACAGTGGTTCCCCCCACATATGGGGTATCAGCGTACTCAGGACAAATTGGACAACAATGCTTGGGGTCCAATTTATCCTGATACCCTTGTGAAAATACAAAACTGGGGGCTAAAAATCATTTTTGTGAAAAAAATAATTTTTATTTTCACGGCTCTGCGTTATAAACTGTAGTGAAACACTTGGGGGTTCAAAGCTATCAATACACATCTAGATAAGTTCCTTAGGGGGTCTACTTTCCAAAATGGTGTCACTTGTGGGGGTTTTTAATGTTTAGGCACAGCAGGGGCTCTCCAAACGCAACATGGCATCCCATCTTAATTCCAGTCAATTTTGCATTGAAAAGTAAAATAGCGCTCCTTCCCTTCCGAGCTCTGCTATGAGCCCAAACAGTGGTTTACCCCCACATATGGGGTATCGTCGTACTAAGGACAAATTGCACAACAACTTTTGTGGTCTAATTTCTTCTCTTACTCTTGGGGAACTAACAAAATGGGGGCGAAAAGATTATTTTTGTGAAAAAATATGATTTTTTATTTTTACGGCTCTGCATTATAAACTTTTGTGAAGCACTTGTTGGGTCAAAGTGCTCAACACACATCTAGATAAGTTCCTTAAGGGGTCTAGTTTCCAAAATGGTGTCACTTGTGGGGGGTTTCAATGTTTAGGCACATCAGGGGCTCTCCAAATGCAACATGGCGTCCCATCTCAATTCCAGTCAATTTTGCATTGAAAAGTCAAATGGCGCTCCTTCCCTTCCGAGCTCTGCCCTGCGCCCAAACAATGGTTTACACCCACATATGGGGTATCGTCGTACTCCGGACAAATTGCACAACAATTTTTGGGGTCCAATTTCTTCTCTTACCCTTGGGAAAATAAAAAATTGGGGGCGAAAAGATCATTTTTGTGAAAAAATATGATTTTTTATTTTTACGGCTCTGCATTATAAACTTCTGTGAAGCACTTGTTGGGTCAAAGTGCTCACCACACATCTAGATAAGATCCTTAGGGGGTCTACTTTCCAAAATGGTGTCACTTGTGGGGGGTTTCAATGTTTAGGCACATCAGGGGCTCTCCAAACGCAACATGGCGTCCCATCTCAATTCCAGTCAATTTTGCATTGAAAAGTCAAATGGCGCTCCTTCCCTTCCGAGCTCTGCCCTGCGCCCAAACAATGGTTTACCCCCACATATGGGGTATCAGCGTACTCAGGACAAATTGTACAACAAATTTTGGGGTCTATTTTCTCCTGTTACCCTTGGTAAAATAAAACAAATTGGAGCTGAAATAAATTTTGTGTGAAAAAAAGTTAAATGTTTATTTTTATTTAAACATTCCAAAAATTCCTGTGAAACACCTGAAGGGTTAATAAACTTCTTGAAAGTGGTTTTGAGTACCTTGAGGGGTGCAGTTTTTAGAATGGTGTCACACTTGGGTATTTTCTATCATATAGACCCCTCAAAATGACTTCAAATGAGATGTGGTCCCGAAAAAAAAATGGTGTTGTAAAAATGAGAAATTGCTGGTCAACTTTTAACCCTTATAACTCCGTCACAAAAAAAAATTTTGGTTCCAAAATTGTGCTGATGTAAAATAGACATGTGGGAAATGTTACTTATTAAGTATTTTGCGTGACATATGTCTGTGATTTAAGGGCATAAAAATTCAAAGTTGGAAAATTGCGAAATTTTCAAAATTTTCGCCAAATATTCATTTTTTTCACAAATAAATGCAAGTTATATCGAAGAAATTTTACCACTCTCATGAAGTACAATATGTCACGAGAAAACAATGTCAGAATCGCCAAGATCCATTGAAGCGTTCCAGAGTTATAACCTCATAAAGGGACAGTGGTCAGAATTGTAAAAATTGGCCCGGTCATTAACGTGCAAACCACCCTTGGGGGTGAAGGGGTTAAGTAACTACAGGTATTGTGTTTGACATACCAGGGTTTTCTGGAATCACCCAACTTGAAGCAGGAAACTACCAAACCTGGGAGTGCTGTGTCCTCAGTAGGCTCTCCAGGCTGGTTACTATCATCCATCCTGGAATGTTCCTCTGGCTGGAATGATCCTGATGTGAGGAATTGTTTTTATACTGACTCAGGAGGAACTTATGTTTGTGCTGGCTCAACCCCTCCCAGAAAATGAAGCCAAAGATACCCACCATTGATCTCTGCATTTCCTGTTAAGGTCATTGATAATGGCCTTCGGGGAGCACCGGCCCATGCCAGGCCATACTTCCCTCTCCAAAACTGTGCCATGCCCGACCATGCTTCCCTTGCTGGAAGTGACGTCCGCCACCACTTTATGGAGCTACTGTGCCAAATCCGGTCATGCTCCCGAATACTTCTGCAGTCCGGTGTCACAGGTTCCTTCTGCCAGACACAGGCTCGTTGATGCTGGAAGCAGCCATCCCCAGGTAAGACTTCTTTCAGGCAACGCCGGGAAAATGTAGGTCTCCCTCAAGGACAGGAAACCACTGAAAGTATAGAGAGGCTCCGCCTTTTAAAGCTGTAGGTTTCCTATTTTGGAGGGCAAATCCTCTCCATGGTGCTGTCGTGGGGGGAAAAAAAGCTTTTTTGTTGGAAATTGCTTCACAAAATGCTCTATTTTGGGGAAATTTGAGAAGTTTTTTAATGTCCTGAAATGTATTTTTTCAGACTTCCGACAGAAAAGTGCCTAGATTGAAGGGTTTGCAATCAAATCAATCAAATGTTTCAAAGAAGTGATGCACACTCTTTTTCCCACTAGGTGTTTTTCAAAACCTGAAGCCGAAGAAAAACAATCACAAGACTGAACACATGACCAGAAAGTCATTGCAAAATGGAAATCGAGGTCGTATTTCAACTATTTATTGTGGCGTCTTCTCAGAGAGGACAGATCAAAAAGACTCATTAAAAACTTAGTGTGCACATACCCTTACTGCGGGTTTTTAGTGATAATTGTTCACTGTCCAATAAATTCACCTGTCTGTGACTAGGAGACAGCAAAAGAAATACCGGTATCCATTAATTCAACTCCCTTTTATATAAATACTAGCTATTGAACCCGTTCTACGCCCGGGTGGCGAGCATTTATATTGGAATATGGTCTCCATCCTGGTATGTGCTGCTCCCATCCTGTCATATGCTGCTCCATCCTGCGCCCCCATCCTGTCATGTGCTGCTCCACCGTGTCATGTGCTGCTCCATCCTGCGCCCCCATCCTGTCATGTGCTGCTCCACCGTGTCATGTGCTGCTCCATCCTGCATCCCCATCCTGTCATGTGCTGCTCCACCGTGTCATGTGCTGCTCCATCCTGCGCCCCCATCCTGTCATGTGCTGCTCCACCGTGTCATGTGCTGCTCCATCCTGCGCCCCCATCCTGTCATGTGCCACTCCACCGTGTCATGTGCTGCTCCATCCTCATCCCCATCCTGTCATGTGCTCCCATCCTGCGCCCCCATCCTATCACGTGCTGCTCCATCCTGCGCCCCCATCAGTGCGGGCGGCTGTGCTGAGTGCGGGCGGCTGTGCTGAGTGCGGGCGGCTTTGCTGAGTGCGGGCGGCTGTATGTGGCTGTGCTGAGTGCGGGCGGCTGTATGTGACGTGGCTGTGCTGGGTGCGGGCGGCTGTGCTGGGTGCGGCAGCTGTGGACGGCTGTGCTGGGTGCGGTGGCTGTGCTGGGTGCGGTGGCTGTGCTGGGTGCAGCGGCTGTGCTGGGTGCAGCGGCTGTGCGTGGCTGTAGGCGGCTGTGCGTGGCTGTGGGAGGCTGTGCGTGGCTGTGCTGGGTGCGGCGGCTGTGCGTGGCTGTGGGCGGCTGTGCTGGGTGCGGCGGCTGTGCTGGGTGCGGTGGCTGTGCTGGGTGCGGTGGCTGTGCTGGGTGCGGCGGCTGTCCGTGGCTGTAGGCGGCTGTGCGTGGCTGTGGGCAGCTGTGCTGGGTGCGGAGGCTGTGCGTGGCTGTGGCGGCTGTGCGTGGCTGTGCTGGGTGCGGCGGCTGTGCTGGGTGCGGCGGCTGTGCTGGGTGCGGCGGCTGTGCTGGGTGCGGCGGCTGTGCTGGGTGCGGCGGCTGTGGGTGGCTGTGCTGGGTGCAGCGGTTGTGCGTGGCTGTGGGCGGATGTGCTGGGTGCGGCGGCTGTGCTGGGTGCGGCGGCTGTGGGTGGCTGTGCTGGGTGCAGCGGTTGTGCGTGGCTGTGGGCGGCTGTGCTGGGTGCGGCGGCTGTGCTGGGTGCGGCGGCTGTGCGTGGCTGTGGGCGGCTGTGCGTGGCTGTGGGCGGCTGTGCTGGGTGCGGCAGCTGTGCTGGGTGCGGCGGCTGTCCGTGGCTGTGGGCGGCTGTGGGAGGCTGTGCTGGGTGCGGCGGCTGTGCGTGGCTGTGCATGGCTGTGCTGGGTGCGGCGGATGTGCTGGGTGCGGCGGCTGTGCTGGGTGCGGCGGCTGTGGGTGGCTGTGCTGGGTGCGGCGGCTGTGCATGGCTGTGCTGGGTGCGGCGGCTGTGGTCGGCTGTGCTGGGTGCGGCGGCTGTGCGTGGCTATGGGTGGCTGTGCATGGCTGTGGGCGGCTGTGCTGGGTGCGGCGGCTGTGCGTGGCTGTGGGCGGCTGTGGGCGGCTGTGCTGGGTGCGGCGGCTGTGCGTGGCTGTGGTCGGCTGTGCTGGGTGCGGCGGCTGTGCGTGGCTGTGGGCGGCTGTGGGCGGCTGTGCTGGGTGCGGCGGCTGTGCGTGGCTGTGGTCGGCTGTGCTGGGTGCGGCGGCTGTGCGTGGCTGTGGGTGGCTGTGGGCGGCTGTGCTGGGTGCGGCGGCTGTGCGTGGCTGTGGTCGGCTGTGCTGGGTGTGGCGGCTGTGCGTGGCTGTGGTCGGCTGTGCTGGGTGCGGCGGCTGTGCGTGGCTGTGGGCGGCTGTGCGTGGCTGTGGGCGGCTGTGCTGGGTGCGGCGGCTGTGCGTGGCTGTGGTCGGCTGTGCTGGGTGCGGCGGCTGTGCGTGGCTGTGGGCGGCTGTGCTGGGTGCGGCGGCTGTGCGTGGCTGTGGTCGGCTGTGCTGGGTGCGGCGGCTGTGCGTGGCTATGGGTGGCTGTGCGTGGCTGTGGGCAGCTGTCCTGGGTGCGGCGGCTGTGCGTGGCTGTGGGCGCCTGTGCGTGGCTGTGGGCGGCTATGGTCGGCTGTGCTGGGTGCGGCGGCTGTGCATTGCTGTGGGCGGCTGTGCGGGGCTGTGCTGGGCGCGGCGGCTGTGCTGGGTGCGGCCATTTTCTTGGTCCTGCTCCCGGAGTCGGCGCCTGCGCAATCCGCGCTTTCCGGCGCCATTTTCTTGAAGACACTGCAATGTGTCTTCAAGAAAATGGCGCCGGAAAGCGCGGACTGCGCAGGCGCCGATTCCGGGAGCAGGGGGACAGTCACAGCCCGGAAGCGCGTCGGTGGAACGGGTCAGGTAAGTATACTCACCCTCCGCCTCCTGGCTCGTCCCTGCTTGTCCGGTGGAGATCGCGGTGTGCGTTCAGCGCTTACGCATACCGCGATCTCCTGGGAGCGTCGCTCTGTGCGGTCCAGACTGCGCCGGCGCTTGCGCTTGCGCAGTCTATAGAGGCTTCGGACAGAGTGACGCTCCCAGCGTTATATTATAGATTAATAAAAAGGCCACCATCATGTTGGAGGTTTCTTGGCCATCTATTATTCCGTGTCGGATGCTCCTTGGCACACTGAGGCTTGCCCTTGGAATAGAAATACTTAATCGCTTCTAAGCGGAGTCCTGTCAGAAATGTTCCATGCTAGCAACGTGCTCATCCTCCATACTGCAAGCCACGCAGCTTCACATACATAGCCATTCTCAACAAATTCTATATTTACTAATGAATGCCTGGCATCTGCTGCTTCAGAACCGGCCAGGAACATGGCGACCATCTTCAGGAGATTCCGATCATTGATCAGATTACAGAATGGCATCCTCACAAAAACCTCTGCACTATTCAAGTTTACATTCTGTGACTTGTGCTATAATACGGGCATTTCTTTATAAGCCATTTATTAGAACAGTGTGGACTTGGGCTTCAATTTCATGGCTTCACTACTCAATTTGTTTTATGACCTGTGCCATTCTTGTCAAAAACTGAAGTGGATCCCATCAAAAAGGAGGAACTAAATATTTTTCAATGTACCAGTCTGAGACGAAAGATTTGGTCATATATAGAGGGTTTAGATGTATTGGAAATTCTGTGATTAATATCTTTTTCACCATTTTTTCAGTAGTAGTCATTCATAGAAACAAGGCAGGTGTTAAGTACGTGCTTGGTGAAGATTCGGGATTGCATTTGCATCTTTTTTGTCTTGAGTGTTTTTCATTTGTGCTTAATTCTTTTAATTTGCATATTTTTAAAGTCTACTTTATATAGTGTTCACTAGTGATGAGCAAGTATGTGACTGCTCGGAGACTTAGTTTTCCTTGCCGCAGCTGCATGATTTGTGGCTACTAGACAGCTTGATTACATGTGGGGATTCCCTAGCAACCAAGCAACCCCCACATGTACTCAGGCCGGCTAGCAGCCGTAAATCATTCAGCTGCGGGCAAGGAAAACTAAATCTCTGAGCACTGACAAATACTCGGAGACCACCCGAGCAACAAGTATACTCGCTCATCACTAGTGTTAACCTGTTTGTTTTTTACATTGTGAGCGGCATTAGCGGCTGATTCATCAATTGTGACTTTATAAAAAGCTGCAACATTTTTTGAGGAAATTTACTTCAGTCTTCCACTGGTTGATGTTATGTATGTCTGGAAAGTTTTGCCTAAATTTTGCTACATTATAACATGTAACATTTTGAGCTAAAAAGTCACAAAAAAAGCCAAAAAGGCAAAAATTAAGAGCATTTTTGATTTTCTGTAAAATAATGAACCACACATTCCATTTTGAAGAATTTGGCGTTGAACCGTCAAACACCCCAAGGTAGTAATAGAAAAATATTTTTTTTAAAAAAGCAAAAAAAAACAAAAAACAAAACCCCACAAATGGTAAATCAGAGCCTGCCTAAACATTCGGCTCACCAACAGGATAGCTACCATGTCTCCTACAAACACATACAAACATCTGCTCTTATAATGGCATATGTATAGAGATATTTAACACCATAAAAATCACTTTTAGAAGAGAAAAAAAATGATGTATACGCAGAAAATGACAGAATGATATGGCAGCACAAAAAATATGTACAGCCTCTGTGGGCTACTATAAAAGCTCCATGCACAAGACTTCACGCAAATATCTTGGAAATTCTCATTTCCTTAATTTACATAATCCCACTTTGATAATTAAATTTTGAAAACTTTATATAAATGACGTAGGAATAAAGACGTGCACCATGTTTGAATAAAATTAATAACCAGTGTCTATTCACAATAGCCAATGACGGATGTCAAACACAATAAGTCACAATTCTATGGTCCGTATTTCTTACACGAATGTGCAAGATCCTTACAGAAAAATTCTTTGTAGAATTCCCTCCAAGTCAACTGAAAATGGATTCACCAAATTAGACAACGCCACTAAGTCTATGTAGAGCATATCTTTACCTAGTCCGTGTGAACTGAATGTGGCCGATCATAAAATTGACACCACTTCATTTGTTTTTGGTCTAGGCCTTGCTGAAATTTTCTGTATGTAAACTTTTGGTCTTTAGAAAAATAAATGACATCTGTTTCATGGGATAGAGCACCATGTACAGTAGGGTATTGTGCATACAACGTCTTGTAGACACTGATGTATCCACTTTGTTTTGAAGCAGAAAACGCCTCAGAAATATGCTGGCAGGTTTTTTCTCCTGAGGCATCTCTTTTGGCATTTTGTAGACTTTGCCGCCAGCAACTTTTTACTTAAATGTTAGATATAAAATAGTGACAATTTCCAAGCAGAAGCCGCCTGAAGAATGGACGGGTAACTTGTTTTAGACGCTTCACAGCTTTCAAAACCTTAAGGCTATGTGCACACGCTGCGGATTTTGCTGCGGATCCGCAGCATTTCCGCAGCTGCGTATCCGCAGCATTTCCGCAGCTGCGTATCCGCAGCAGTTTCCCATGCGTTTACAGTACAATGTAAACCTATGGGAAACGCAATCCGCTGTGCACATGCTGTGGAAAAAATGTGCGGAAACGCAGCGGTTTACATTCCGCAGCATGTCAATTCTTTGTGCGGAATCCACAGTGGAATCCGCGCAAAAACCGCGGTAAATCCGCAATAAATCCGCAGGTAAAAAGCAGTGCTTTTGCCCTGCGGATTTATCAAATCCGCTGCGGAAAAATCCGCAGCCCTCACAGATACGTGTGTACATACCCTAAACGCTTAGAAAAAAAAAGGTAGCACATACACATAGCGCTTTCCTGGAGGAATCCACCCTAGAAAAAGATGTAATGTGCACATATACTTAGGCGCCAATTCGTCAGGACCAGCGGATGTTCTCGTCAGTCTTAATGAGGGGGAGTACAGGATACAGAAGCTCCTGATTCATTTAGAGTTCAGAAGGCATTTGGGATATAGCATAACAACATGCCAAGGTAGGTGATGATACACAAGAGGTGAATGTTTGGGAAACAGGTTTTGGAAGGATTGTACATATTTGTCCTTCAGCTTTGTAGACACAATGGTGGTTGCTTTGCATTACAGTCTGTAAAATGAGCAGGAATGTAGAAGAAATCCAGTTTTAGAAACTAAACAGGCAAAAGCCCAGATTTCCCAACATTCTGCATAACAGGTTATTGCTTCCAGGCATGTGATCTAACAGTATAGGAACGTCACCGGAGATCCCACAATGCATTAATATCCGGTAACACCAGTCTGTGGTTTTAAGGGATTGACTGTAATTTTGTTAAGCTATAAAAACTACAGAACATCAGCGCGTCCCCCCCAATCCTTAATAAGCCATTCTACAATGCTCAGGTAAAAATTGGATGAGGAGCACTCTGCATCCATAGAAATGAATTGGTGGAGGCTTTTCCATGTCAATCCCCTGACTCTCTGCAGGTATAGGAGACTTTGATGCCTAGAAGAGGTGGAGAAGTGGTCGGAGTGCGGGCACAGTCGGGAAATAGTCATCATATAGAGTAAATCACGTGACCCCATCATCATTTTTATGGCCTGAGTGCAATGCGTCCAAGTTTTTACACAGGTAGCAGTGTGGCTAGAAGTGCTTGTGATGGGGAATTTACAGTTTTAGGCCGGCGTCACACTTGGCGTAAGACAATACGCCACGTATTATACGTCCGTACTACGGCCGTAATACGGAGAAATGTTCCCAAAATAGTGATCCGTAGTCGGGGTGTGTCAGCGTATTTTGCGCATGGCATCCTCCGTATGTAATCCGTATGGCATCCGTACTGCGAGATTTTCGCGCAGGCTTGCAAAACCGACATCTAATGGATTTATGTGCTCAAATGTTCATTAAGACATATATACAGTATATATATATATATATATATATATATATATATATATATATGTCATTGAGACACACATATATATATTCTGTATTTAGATTTCATTCAGCGCGATATCTGTGAAAAGCCGGTAATTCAATTGCCGGCTTTTCATTTCTCCTGCACAAACCCGACATGATATGAGACATGGTTTACATACAGTAAACCATCTCATATCCCCTTTTTTCTGCATATTCCACACTACTAATGTTAGTAGTGTGTATGTGCAAAATTTCAGCGCTGTAGCTGCTGAAATAAAGGGTTAAATGGCGGAAAAAATTGGCGTGGGCTCCCGCGCAATTTTCTCCGCCAGAGTGGTAAAGCCAGTGACTGAGGGCAGATATTAATAGCCAGGAGAGGGTCCACGGTTATTCGCCCCCCCTGGCTACAAACATCTGCCCCCAGCCACCCCAGAAAAGGCACATCTGGAAGATGCGCCTATTCTGGCACTTGGCCACTCTCTTCCCACTCCCTGTAGCGGTGGGATATGGGGTAATGAAAGGTTAATGCCACCTTGCTATTGTAAGGTGACATTAAGCCAGATTAATAATGGAGAGGCGTCAATTATGACACCTATCCATTATTAATCCAATTGTTGGAAAGGGTTAAAAAACACACAGACACATTATTAAAAAGGATTTTAATGAAATAAACACAGCGGTTGTTGTAATAATTTATTGTTCTCGCAATCCATTTCCAGGCCCTCGCTTGGCAAAATAATTAACGCACAAGATACATACCTTCTGATGTCAGATCACGTCCCACGAAGTAATCCATCTGAAGGGGTTAACTAATATTACAGGCACGAGCTGCGATAGTCTTAGTTACTCACCGGTTAACGGTGTTTTTCGGAGTCCATGACAGCACTACGGAGAGAGGGGATCCGCCCTTCAGGAACAGGAAACCTACAGATACATAAGGGCGGCACCTCTCCCACGCATCAGTTGGTTTACAGAGCACAAGAGGACCACCAAGGTTAATAGCATACATAATAAACCATGATACAATATCTAACTATTCACTACTCGTGAATTATATAAATAAAGGAAGAGGTGTACACCCAGAACTTAAGAAGACGGGAGGGTATGTACAGGTGCTGTCATGGACTCCGAAAAACACCGTTAACCGGTGAGTAACTAAGACTTTATCGGTCGTCCATGACAGCACTACGGAGAGAATTACAGAGAGTAACTAACTAGGGAGGGACTACAGCTTGCAGCACCCTTACACCAAAAGAGAGGTCAGAAGAGGCACCCAAGTTCAATCTATAATGGTTATAGAATGTGTGTGGGGAAGACCAAGTAGCAGCCTTACAAATTTGGTCGATCGACACCTCCAATCTTTCCGCCCACGAAGCCGCCATAGCTCTAGTGGAATGCGCTTTCAGACCTTCAGGCGCCGGCTTGCCCTTTGAGATGTATGCCAGCGAGATAGCCTCCCTGATCCATCTAGCTAAAGTAGATTTTGATGCCCTGTGACCCTTCCTACTACCCTGATAGGACACGAATAGGGCGTTATCTATCTTCCAGGGATCAGTTACTGCCAGATATTCCAGGATACATCTTTTTACATCTAAAGTGTGTAGCTTCCTTTCCTTATCGTTAGTAGGATTGGGGAGGAAAGATGGAAGAACTATTTCCTGTGTTCTGTGGAACCTGGACACTACTTTAGGAAGATATGCTGGATCAGGGGATAGTATCACTCTATCATCCCTAAGCTGCATGTAAGGGGGAACCCTGGATAATGCTTGGATGTCGCCTATCCTACGCGCCGATGTTAGGGCCACCAGGAAGGCTACTTTAAGGGATACATTTTTAATAGAGGCTTATGCAATTGGCTCAAATGGGGCCTCTGTCATGGCCGAGAGGACTAGGTTCAGGTCCCATGGCATGACCCTATTCTTCACCATTGGCCTAGACCGTTTTGTCGCTCTGATGAATCTGCTGACCCAGTGATTCTCAGCAATGTTGCAGCCAAAGAGGGCCCCTAAGGCTGATACCTGCACTTTAAGTGTATTTGGGGATAACCCCATATCCAACCCCTTCTGTAAGAATTCTAAAATCTGGTCTATTGGTATTGACTGACCAGTTATTACCCCCGAGTTTTGAAGGAACTTCTTCCAGATCCTAACATAAATCTTTGTAGTGATTATTTTTCTGCTCTTCAGCAGAGTGTTAATGAGGCCCGGAGAGAACCCCCTATCCTTTAACAGCGCCTGCTCAAAATCCATGCCGTCAGATGAAGGCCAACCGCCCGAGGATGGTAGACTGGGCCCTGGGATAGGAGATCCGGGATGTCTGGCAAGACCCATGGGTCGGATATCGACATAACCCTCAGGCATGGAAACCACGTCCTTCTGGGCCAGAAGGGGGCAATTATTATCACTGTGGCTTTGTCCTTACTGATTTTCCTCACGACCAGAGGAAGTAGAGACAGGGGAGGAAAGGCGTAGGCTAGCCTGAAGTTCCAGTCTATGAGGAGGGCGTCTACTGACAGAGGATTTTCTCTGGGGTTGAGAGAGCAGAATTGTGCCACTTTCCTGTTTTCTTTTGTGGCAAACAGGTCTACCTCTGGTTGACCCCATCTTTCCACGATGAGGTTGAAGATGGAGTCGTTCAGGGACCACTCTCCCTGCCTCAATGTGTTGCGGCTTAAGAAATCCGCCGTAGTGTTTTCTGCCCCTCTTATGTGAAGAGCCGTCAATGAGAGAAGATGTTGCTCTGCTAGATGGAATAGACGATCTGCTACGCACATTAGGGATTTGGAACGAGTTCCGCCTTGGTGATTTATGTACGCCACGGCGACCCCATTGTCCGAGAATACCCGCACGTGGTGGCCCTGTAGATAGACAAGGAGTGATTTAACTGCCTGTTCCACAGCCGTTAACTCCTTTAGGTTGGAAGACATTTCTATCTGATCCCGATCCCAAAGCCCCTGGACCAACGTATCCCCCATGTGAGCTCCCCACCCAGAAGGGCTAGCATCCGAGGTGACTATACGAGTTACATTATATTCCCAGGGGACCTCTGTGGACAGGTTCTCTTGGTCTAGCCACCATCCGAGGGACATAATAGCGTCTTGGGATAGGGTCATCAGGCTCTCCAGACATCCCCCCAACCTTTTTTGTTGTAACAGCACCTCGCCCTGAAGTATCCTCGTATGATACTGGGCCCATCGGACCGCTGGAATACAGGACGAGAGAGAGCCCAACAGAGACATGGCTCTTCTAAGGGACATGGTGGGGTTTTTAGAGGCATTCAGCACCTGAAGGTGCAGGCGATCAATTTTCTCAGGAGGCAAACGGCATTCCTGAACCTGGGAATCCAGGGTCAGGCCTAAAAATCGCTGCACCGTCATGGGCTGTAAGCGTGATTTTTTAACATTTAGCATCCACCCCAGGCGCTCCAGAGCAGACATCACTTTATGTAACTGTTCCAGACAGTGATCCGCCGTTTTACCTACGATAAGGAGATCGTCCAGGTAGGGGATTATTAGAATATTGGACTCATGCAGGTGTGCCATAACTTCCGCCATAACTTTGGTAAACACTCGAGGGGCGACCGATATACCAAAGGGGAGGGCCCTGTACTGGAAGTGTCTGATTACCCCATCCAACCTTACCGCCACCCTCAGGTATCGTTGGTGACCTGCATGAATAGGGATATGGTAATAGGCGTCATTCAAATCCAATACTACCATAAAGCAGTTTTTAACCCCTTCCCGACCTTTGACGCCACGTAGGCATCATGAAAACCCGTGCCAATCCGACCCATGACGCCTATGTGGCGTCATGGAGGGATCGCGTCCCTGCAGATCGGGTGAAAGGGTTAACTCCATTTTCACCCGATCTGCAGGGACAGGGGGAGTGGTCCTTCAGCCCAGGGGGGGTGGCTTCACCCCCCCGTGGCTACGATCGCTCTGATTGGCTGTTGAAAGTGAAACTGCCAATCAGAGCGATTTGTAATATTTCACCTAAAAAACTGGTGAAATATTACAATCCAGCCATGGCCGATGCTGCAATAACATCGGCCATGGCTGGAAATACTAAAGTGACCCCCCCACACCCACCGATCGCCCCCCCAGTCCTCCGTTATGGGGTCCGGTCCCCTCCGTCCGCCTGCCGGCTCCCCCGTCCAGCTGTCCGCTCCCTCCTTGTTAGCATTCACCCCCCCTGTGGTCCGATCACCCCCCCTGTGCTCCGATCCGCCCCCCCACCACCCCTTCATACTTACCGATCCTCCTGGTGTCCGTACGTTTCCTCGCTGGGCGCCGCCATCTTCCAAAATGGCGGGCGCATGCGCAGATTCCTTACAAGTACATTTTGATCGCTGTGGTAGGTTCTATCACAGCGATCAAAATAAAAAAAATAATAAATAACCCCCCCCCCTTTATCACCCCCATAGGTAGGGACAATAATAAAATAAAGAAAATATATATATATTTTTTTTTTCGTTTTCCACTAGGGTTAGGGTTAGAACGAGGGGTAGGGTTAGGGTTAGGGGTAGGGTTAGGGTTACGTGTAGGGTTAGGGGTAGGGTTAGGGTTATGGCATGTGCACACAGTGCGGATTTGGCTGCGGATCCGCAGCGGATAGCCGCGGATCCGCAGCGGATTGGCCGCTGCGAATTCGTAGCAGTTTTCCATCAGGTTTACAGTACCATGTACACCTATGGAAAACCAAATCCACTGTGCCCATGGTGCGGAAAATTCCGTTCAGAAACGCTGCGTTGTATTTTCCGCAGCATGTCAATTCTTTGTGCGGATTCTGCAGCGTTTTACACCTGTTCCTCAATAGGAATCCGCAGGTGAAATCCGCACAAAAAAACACTGGAAATCTGCTGTAAATCTGCAGGTAAAACGCAGTGCCTTTTACCTGCAGATTTTTCAAAAATCGTGCGGAAAAATCTCACACGAATCCGCAACGTGGGCACATAGCCTTAGGGTTAGGGTTGGAATTAGAGTTAGGGTTGGAAATAGGGCTAGGGTTGGAAATAGGGTTAAGATTAGGCTTGTGGTTAGGGTTACGGATAGGGTTAGGGGTGTGTTGGGGTTACAGTTGTGGTTAGGGTTGGGATTAGGGTTAGGATTAGGGTTAGGGTTGGAATTAGGGTTACGGGTGTGTTGCGGTTAGGGTTGTGGTTAGGGGTGTGTTGGGGTTAGAGTTGTGATTAGGGTTATGGCTACAGTTGGGATTAGGATTAGGGGTGTGTTGGGGTTAGTGTTGAAGTTAGAATTGAGGGGTTTCCACTGTTTAGGCACATCAGGGGTCTCCAAACGCAACATGGCGCCACCATTGATTCCAGCCAATCTTGCGTTCAAAAAGTCAAATGGTGCTCCCTCCCTCCCAAGCCCCAACGTGCGCCCAAACAGTGGTTTACCCCCACATTTGGGGTACCAGCGTACTCAGGACAAACTGGGCAACAACTGTTGGGGTCCAATTTCTCCTGTTACCCTTGCAAAAATAAAAAATTACTTGCTAAAACATAATTTTTGAGGAAAGAACAATTATTTTTTATTTTCATGGCTCTGCGTTATAAACTTCTGTGAAGCACTTGGGGGTTGAAAGTGCTCATCACACATCTAGATAAGTTCCTTGGGGGGTCTAGTTTCCAAAATGGGGTCACTTGTGGGGTGTTTCTACTGTTTAGGCATATCAGGGGCTCTGCAAATGCAACGTGACGCCCGCAGACCATTCCATCAAAGTCTGCATTTCAAATGCCACTACTTCCCTTCCGAGCCCCGGCATATGCCCAAACAGTGGTCTACCCCCACATATGGGGTATCAGCGTACTCACAACAAACTGGGCAACAAATATTGGGGTCCAATTTCTCCTGTTACCCTTGTGAAAATAAAAAATTGCTTGCTAAAACATCTTTTTTGAGGAAAGAAAAATGATTTTTTATTTTCACGGCTCTGCGTTGTAAACTTCTGTGAAGCACTTGGGGGTTGAACGTGCTCACCACACATCTAGATAAGTTCCATGGGGGGTCTAGTTTCCAAAATGGGGTCAATTGTGGGGGGTTTCTACTGTTTAGGCATATCAGGGGCTCTGCACACGTAACATGATGCCCGCAGACCATTCCATCAAAGTCTGCATTCCAAAACGTCACTACTTCCATTCTGAGCCCCGGCATATGCCCAAACAGTGGTTTACCCCCACATATGGGGTATCAGCGTACTCAGGAGAAACTGGACAACAACTTTTGGGGTCCAGTTTCTCCTGTTACTCTTGCAAAAATAAAAAATTCTGGGCTAAAAAATATTATTGAGGAAAGGAAACACATTTATTATTTTCACGGCTCTGCGTTATAAACTTCTGTGAAGCACTTGGGAGTTCAAAGTGCTCACCACACATCTAGATAAGTTCCCTTGGGGGTCTAGTTTCCAAAGTGGAGTCACTTGTGGGGAGTTCCTACTGTTTAGGCACACAGGGGCTCTCCAAACGCGACATGGTGTCCGCTAATGATTGGAGCTAATTTTCCATTCAAAAAGCCAAATGGCGTGCCTTCCCTTCCAAGCCCTGCCGTGCGCCCAAACAGTGGTTTACCCCCACATATGGGGTATCATCGTACTCAGGACAAACTGGACAACAACATTTGGGGTCCAATTTCTCTTATTACCCTTGGGAAAATAAAAAATTCTGGGCTAAAAATCATTTTTGAGGAAAGAAAAATTATTTTTTATTTTCACGGCTCTGCGTTATAAACTTCTGTGAAGCACCTGGGGGTTATAAGTGCTCACTATACATCTAGATAAGTTCCTTGGGGGGTCTAGTTTCCAAAATGGGGTCACTTGTAGGGGAGCTCCAATGTTTAGGCACACAGGGGCTCTCCAAACGCGACATGGTGTCCGCTAATGATTGGAGCTAATTTTCCATTCAAAAAGTCAAATGGCACGCCTCCCCTTCCGAGCCTTGCCGTGCACCCAAACAGTGGTTTACCCCCACATATGAGGTATCGGCGTACTCAGGAGAAATTGCCCAACAAATTTTAGGATCCATTTTATCCTGTTGCCCATGTGAAAATGAAAGAATTGAGGCTAAAAGAAATTTTGTGTGAAAAAAAAGTACTTTTTCATTTTTGCGGATCAATTTGTGAAGTACCTGGGGGTTTAAAGTGCTCACTATGCCTCTAGATAAGTTCCTTGGGGGGTCTAGTTTCCAAAATGGGGTCACTTGTGGAGGAGCTCCAATGTTTAGGCACACGGGGGCTTTCCAAACGCGACATGGTGTCCGCTAACGATGGAGATAATTTTTCATTCAAAAAGTCAAATGGCGCTCCTTCCCTTCCGAGCCTTACCATGTGCCCAAACAGGGGTTTACCCCCACATGTGAGGTATTGGTGTACTCAGGAGAAATTGTCCAACAAATTTTAGGATCCATTTTATCCTGTTGCCCATGTGAAAATGAAAAAATTGAGGCTAAAATAATAATTGTTTTGTGAAAAAAAAGTACTTTTTCATTTTTACGGAACAATTTGTGAAGCACCTGGGGGTTTAAAGTGCTCACTATGCTTCTAGATAAGTTCCTTGGGGGGTCTAGTTTTCAAAATGGGGTCACTTGTGGGGGAGCTCCAATGTTTAGGCACACGGGGGCTCTCCAAACGCGACATGGTGTCCGCTAAAGATTGGAGCCAATTTTTCATTCAAAAAGTCAAATGGCGCTCCTTCCCTTCCGAGCCCTGCCGTGCGCCCAAACAGTAGTTTACCCCCACATATGAGGTATCAGCGTACTCAGGACAAATTGGACAACAACGTCCATGGTCCAATTTCTCCTTTTACTCTTGGGAAAATAAAAAAATTGTTGCTAAAAGATCATTTTTGTGACTAAAAAGTTAAATGTTCATTTTTTACTTCCATGTTGCTTCTGCTGCTGTGAAACACCTGAAGGGTTAATAAACTTCTTGAATGTGGTTTTGAGCACCTTGAGGGGTGCAGTTTTTAGAATGGTGTCACTTTTGGGTATTTTCAGCCATATAGAACCCTCAAACTGACTTCAAATGTGAGGTGGTCCCTAAAAAAAATGGTTTTGTAAATTTTGTTGTAAAAATTAGAAATCACTGGTCAAATTTTAACCCTTATAACTTCCTAGCAAAAAAAAAATTTGTTTCCAAAATTGTGCTGATGTAAAGTAGACATGTGGGAAATGTTATTTATTAACTATTTTGTGTCACATAACTCTCTGGTTTAACAGAATAAAAATTCAAAATGTGAAAATTGCGAAATTTTCAAAATTTTCGCCAAATTTCCATTTTTTTCACAAATAAACTCAGAAATTATCGACCTAAATTTACCACTAACATGAAGCCCAATTTGTCACGAAAAAACAATCTCAGAATCGCTAGGATCCGTTGAAGCGTTCCGGAGTTATTACCTCATAAAGGGACACTGGTCAGAATTGCAAAAAACGGCAAGGTCATTAAGGCCAAAATAGGCTGGGTCATGAAGGGGTTAAACAGTAGCTTTATTGCGGTGTTAATAGTTTCCATCTTAAATGATTGGACGGTCAGGAAATTATTAAGAGCCCTAAGGTTAATAATTGTTCTGAAGGAGCCATCAGGTTTACTTATTAGGAATAGAGGAGAGTAGAATCCTCTACCCTGTTCTCCTTCCGGAACCTCTGACAGGACATTCTTATTGAGCAGGTCGTGAACTTCTGCTTCCAGGGCCGCC
Organism: Ranitomeya variabilis; assembly: GCF_051348905.1. Taxonomy (NCBI): domain Eukaryota; kingdom Metazoa; phylum Chordata; class Amphibia; order Anura; family Dendrobatidae; genus Ranitomeya; species Ranitomeya variabilis. The sequence goes on from NC_135233.1 coordinate 116,825,429, forward strand.
TGTTCTGCTGGAGAGGACCTGAGTGGGGTAACTCTGAAGAAGTTCTGAGGGACGGAAGAGAACTCTAGCCGCAGACCCGTAGCTATTAACCCCAAAATCCAATCACTACTGGAGATTTTGGACCAGGCCGGGTAGAAGGCAGATAGTCTACCTCCCACCGGGGCGACTAGTCATTGGGGTGGTTTTTTGACCTCACGGGGTGGCTCCTGACGTCCTCCACCTCCAAACATAAATCCAGTACCTTTCTTCTTTTTCTCATCCCATCTGCTCTGGTCTCTGGCTGGTCTCCTCCGAAAGAATCTCTTCCCTGCGAAGGGACGCCTGTAAGAGGTAGTTGGTAGATTGGGAAACTTTTTCTTCTCGTCTCTAGCTTTCTCCAGCAGTTCGTCTAGGACTGGACCAAACAGGTATTCCCCTTCGCATGGGATAGAGCACAGACGGGATCTGGATTGAAGGTCACCCGGCCAACATTTCAGCCATAGGGCCCTGCGTGCTGCGTTTGATAGTCTGGCCGCCCTAGCCGCCATTCTTGCCGAATCCGCAGATGCGTCCGCGAGAAAGGCAGCGGCATTCTGAATTGTTGTCAGGAATTTCAACATAGAATCTCTGGAAACACCGCCTTCCAACTTAGACCCTAGCTGATCCAGCCAGACCATCATCAATCTGGCTGCACATGTCGCGGCTACAGCAGGTCTCAGGGCACCCGCCGACATCTCCCATGTCCCTTTAAGGAATGAGTCAGCCTTCTTATCGAGAGGATCCTTTAGGGAAGCCATGTCGTCGAAGGGGATAGATGATTTTTTTAGACGCCTTAGACACCGCTGCGTCCAATTTCGGCGCCTTATCCCATGTATTCACCATGGGGTCCTCAAAGGGATATCTGCGTTTAAAGGCAGGTGGAAAAGAGCCTTTCTTCTCTGGTTTTTTCCATTCCCTTTTGATGAGGTTCTGGACCTTGTCATTGAGCGGAAAAGACCTACGTTTTTTAGGGTCTAGACCGCCAAACATTAGGTCCTGTGTAGAGAGTTCTGGCCTTTCATCAGCCACCCCCATGGTGGATCTAACTGATTTAATTAGTTTGTCCATTTGGTCCAATGGGAAACAGAGCCGGTTAGACTCCTCTTCCGAAGAGGACGCTGAGGAGACAGAGGCGTCTGACTCATTCTCCCTACTAGGGCCAGCGGACGAATCCGAATCTGAGGCGGAAGGCTCCCGGGACAGGGATTTCAGGGAATCTTTCACCTCCTTCCTGATAATCTCCCTAAGGTTTGACGTGAAATCAGGAGACTCTTCCGCCACCTATGGGAGCGGAGAAAAAGGCTATGTAATTTATCTGGCGCTACCGCTATCAGAGTCCCCATCAATTTATTTCCTACCGTCTGCCGTACACACGACTGACAAAGTCTCTTAGGGTAGGCGTCTGGCAAAGGGCAAGCGCATAGCGCGCACTCCTTGTTTTTTGTTTTACCAGCGCTTTTTTTCCCCTACGGAAATAAACATAGGAAAAGACTGCATCAGGGTACATTCACGAAGATCTCTTACCCAGGCAGTAGCGGTAGGTACCGGATTACTGGGGGGTCGGTCCAGATCCTTCTGTTTAGATCTGCGACTGGTCTGGTTACTGCGTCCGCGGGTCTTCAGCTGGGGGTTCGCATGGGACTTCTCCGAGGATCCGTCCTGCTCCTGCTCCAGCAGACCGACGGCAGCTTCCGGCTCATCCATAGCTGCAGATGGGCTCACAAGCAGTGCTGCAGCATTCTGTTTGGCTATAAATAGCCCTTCCCCCGGATCCGGAATCAGTGCAGGTGTGTGGCCAAATCCACCCCCCCGACTTGCAGGTGACTGCTCCACCCCCCCTGCACCAAAACGCTCCCCCCCCCCCGCCCCCGCCGCATGCAGGACAGCGGCGTTTTTAGAAAAAAAACGGCCGGTGTTTGACTTCCGGTTTTGGCCCCGCCCCCTGTGCGTCACTTCCGGTTTCGGGCAGAACGCTCAGGAACGTGCCCGGAAGCCAGGGAACGGTGCCGCCGGACCACTCAGCCGCCCCCCCGCTACGCCACCGCCGCTTCCGCGGCCGCAGCCCAGCGGTGACCGCGGCAGAGGCCGGCGTCCGACCCCCAGCTCCGGTCCCGAATCGAAAGGAGCACACAGGACGCCGCGCCGCACCGCACCGACGGGGATCAGAGTGGGGAAGACCGAGGCCCAGGGGGGTGAGCTGACCCCGGGGGGGGGACATACTCACCTGCTGACCACTGGGGATGGACCTGCTCCGGACGTCGCTCCACACTGCACCGCTCACTGTCGTGGAGCCCTACCCGGACCCACCGTGGCGCTTTCAGGGACCCGCACTGCCCGAGGTAGGAGACCCCCTCGCTACCTGGGTCGGACAGCCGGCCTGGGTATTGATAGGAGAAACGAAGTCGTATCTGCAGGGAATCCTGTCCTCCAGGAACAGGAAACCAACTGATGCGTGGGAGAGGTGCCGCCCTTATGTATCTGTAGGTTTCCTGTTCCTGAAGGGCGGATCCCCTCTCTCCGTAGTGCTGTCATGGACGACCGATAAAAACCACTCGCTCGTGCCTTTAATCCCCGGGTGCTGAAAGGAAAGCAGAGTGATCTATACTTACATTGAGTCGCGGTGAGGCGCCCTCTGGTGGATGTTCTCATGAACTGCAGCCTGGGAACTTTTTCCCACGCTCCAGGTCATATGAGGACATCCACCAGGGGGCGCATCACCGCGACTGAAGGAAATGTAGGTCAATGACCTACATTTCATTCATTCGCCGGGGGATTACAGACACGAGCACCGCTGCATTTAGCAGGGCTCCTGCCTGTAATATTAGTTAACCCCTTCAGATGGATTACATCGTGGGACGTGATCTGACATCAGAAGGTATGTATATTGTACGATTATTATTTTGCCAAGCGAGGGTTTGCAAATGGATTGCGAGGACAATAAATTATTACAACAACCGCTGTGTTTATTTCATTAAAATCCTTTTTAATCATATGTGTGTGTGTTTTTTAACCCTTTCCTACAATTGGATTAATAATGGATAGGTGTCATAATTGACGCCTCTCCATTATTAATCTGGCTTAATGTCACCTTACAATAGCAAGGTGGCATTAACCCTTCATTACCCCATATCCCACCGCTACAGGGAGTGGGAAGAGAGTGGCCAAGTGCCAGAATAGGCGCATCTTCCAGATGTGCCTTTTCTGGGGTGGCTGGGGGCAGATGTTTTTAGCCACGGGGGGGCCAATAACCATGGACCCTCTCCTGGCTATTAATATCTGCCCTCAGTCACTGGCTTTACCACTCTGGCGGAGAAAATTGCGCGGGAGCCCACGCCAATTTTTACCGCCATTTAACCCTTTATTTTAGCAGCTACAGTGCTGAAATTTTGCACATACACACTACTAACATTAGTAGTGTGGAATATGTAAAAAAAATGGGGATATGAGATGGTTTACTGTATGTAAACCATGTCTCATATCATGTCGGGTTTGTGAAGGAGAAGGAAAAAGCCGGCAATTGAATTACCGACTTTTCACTAACACCGCTGCGTATTTCTCGCAAGTCACACTGCAGGTCCGTGTGGAATCCGTATTTTTCTCGCCCCCATAGACTTTCATTGGCGTATTATTTGCGCAATACGCTGACAAACGCAGCATGCTGCGATTTTGTACGGCCGTAGAAAGCCGTATAATACTGAACTGTAATATACGGCTAATAGGAGCAGCCCCATTGAGAATAATTGTGCCGTATGTAATGCGAGTTTTACGGACGTAGTTTCTGCGCTCTTACGTCCGTAAAACTCGCCAGTGTGACGCCGGCCTTATAGCATAAAACACAATCAGGGTCAGACTGGGGTGTCTGGGGACCACAGAGGGAATGGACTCTAGGGGCCCACCCTTCAGCTATAAGCACATCTGTTAGTCATTATCCCCGATATAGTGGAGCTGCTCCTGAACATTTACTGTGCGCCACAAAAACTGGGATAAGCAATTACGGTAGTTTGCATAAAGGGGTTCTTTGGTTAAAACAAGTTATCACCGATCCATGGGCTCTACAGGATAGGTGATCGCTGAGGTCCGACCATTAGAAACTGCACCGATTGAAAGAATGAGTTTTATCTCTGACTAGAAATAAGCCCGATGCTATTGCATAGGGAGTGTGGTGAAATGAACATCTCCCGACGGTGTGGCCGCAGGAGATTTTAAACAGAGCCTTGTTTAAATCTCCCACGCAGACACCGCTGGGAGATCGGCAATACCGCTAACAGCTGATAGATCGGTAATTGGCGGCAGGCGACCAATCACATCAGCTGCTAGCGGTATTCAAATCTGGCGCAAATACCGCTAGCAGCTGATTGATTGCCAGCCTTGGCGGGGGATTCAAATCCCGTACGGCACGCTCACTGGCTCACCCGGCAGGGCGTGGGATTTGAATGAGCGGTGCCGCACAGCTTTGACAGGGATTTGAATCCCGCACCGCTCATTAGCTGAGGCCAGGGGTGCTAAGCCAATTAGCGGTGCCATGCGGCTTGGCGGGGGATTCAAATCGCGCGCAGCAATGCTCATTGGCTCAGCCGGTGGGGGGATTTGAATCCCACGCCATTCAGCCAATGAGCGGTGCCGCGCGGCTTTGGCGGGAGATTTGAATCCTGCGCCGATCAAAGCCCCGCGGCACCGCTCATTGGCTGAGCTACCGCCGGCTGAGCCAATGAGCGGCATTGGATTCAAATCCCCAGCCACAGCTGCCAATCACATCAGCTGCTAGCGGTGTTCAAATCTGGCACCAATACCGCTAACAGTTGATTGGTCGCCAGCCTTGGAGGGGGATTCAAATCCCGCTCGGCACCGTTCATTGGCTCAGCCGGCGGGGGATTTGAATCCAGCGCCGCTCATTAGCTGAGCTGCCACTGGCAGCACAGCTTTGGCGGGGGGATTCAAATACCTCACGGCAACGCTCATTGCTCAGCCGGCGGGGGATTTGAATCCCGCACCGCTCATTCGGCGGCAGCTCAGCCAATGAGCGGTGCCATGCAGCTTTGGCAGGGGATTCAAATCCTGCGCGGCACTGCTCATTGGCTCAGCTGGCGGATTTGAATCTCGTGCTGCTCATTGGCTGAGCTGCCCCTGCTGCTTTGGCAGGGGATTCAAAGCACACGTGGCACCGCTCATTGGCTGAGCCACCCCTGGCTGCACGGTTTTGGCAAGGGATTCAAATCCCACGCAGCATCGCTCATTGGCTCAGCCGAAGGGGGCTTTGAATCCAGGGGCGCTCAGCCAATGAGCGGTCCCAAGCAGCTTGGCGGGGGATATGAATCCTGGCAGCCATATCGGAATACCCATAACTTGTGTGTTCAAATATAGCGGTCAGCGTAGTTCCGATGCGAGCAGCCGGGAAAATATCCCGATGGAATAGCGGTGCCGTTTTTGTCACTTCTGGCCACGGTGGATTGTGGGATAGCGACACAATCGCCGGAAGCTGTGACAGAGCCGATAGGCAATTATATATTAGATAGGACACAAATCCCCCATTTAAAATGCAGCGGCAGGTGAGAGGTCTTTTCTGGAAGCCCCAAAGAGACGGAATGGAGCTACAGTCAGACAAGTGCAGCGCTCGCAGCCACAGAGTGAATGAATTGATGAGTGGTCAAGTCGGACGTGCCACTCTAGTCTAATGGGGATAAAAGTTCCACATTCTGCCAATTAGGTCCAAGCAGTCAGACTCACACTAATCAATATGTCATGACTTATCCTGTGGAGAGGTGATTATTTTTTTCACAGGAGAAACCCTGTAAGTGCATCTCTGCCGCGGTGTACTAAGTATTTAATCTCTAATGGAAATAAAGAATCTTCTAAATAATATCAGAGTGAACAAATGACCACCACAGACAACACAATCCCCTATACCAAGACCAATAATACCACATACAGGGAAGAAATACCACCACAACATGACCAGACCACATAGTGACCGAATAATACCACATATTACAAGCATATAGCAACCAAGTAATACCACATAGGAGAAATACCGCCACACCATAACTAAACTACATATTCCACCACATAGTGACCAAATAATACCACATACAGGGGACAAATTCCGCCACACTATGACCAGACCACAAATTACCACCACATAGTGACCGAATACTACAATACTAATCATGAATACAAATCACAATACCAACAACATGGTTATTACCACCAGTGATATTATATACAAGAGCTCTGTATACACTGTGTGCAGAATTATTCGGCAAGTTGTATTTTGATCACGATACTTTTTATACATGTTGTCCTACTCCAAGCTGTTCAGGCTTGAGAGCCAACTACCAGTTAAGTAAATCAGGTGATGTGCATCTATGTAATGAGGAGGGGTGTTGTCTAATGACATCAAAACCCTATATAAGGTGTGCTTAATTATTAGGCAACTTCCATTCCTTTGGGTCAGAAGAGAGATTTGACGGGCTCTGAAAAGTCCAAAATTGTGAGATATCTTGCAAGAGGGTTGCAGCAGTCTTGAAATTGCCAAACTTTTGAAGCGTGATCACCGAACAATGAAGCGTTTCATGGCAAATAGCCAACAGGGTTGCAAGAAGCGTGTTGGGCAAAAAAAGCGCAAAATAACTGCCCATGAATTGAAGAAAATCAAGCGTGAAGCTGCCAAGATGCCATTTGCCACCAGTTTTGCCATATTTCCGAGCTGCAATGTTACTGGAGTAACAAAAAGAGTAACAAAAAGAACAAGTTGTGCAATACTCAGGGACATGGCCAAGGTAAGGAAGGCTGAAAAACGACCACCTTTGAACAAGAAACATAAGATAAAACGTCAAGACTGAGCCAAGAAATATCTTAACACTGACTTTTCAAAGGTTTTATGGACTGATGAAAAGAGAGTAACTCTTGATGGGCCAGAGGCTGGATCAGTAAAGGGCAGAGAGCTCCACTCCGACTCAGACACCAGCAAGGTGGAGGTGGGGTACTGGTATGGGCTGGTATCATCAAAGATGAACTTGTGGGACCTTTTCAGGTTGAGTGAAACTCAACTCCCAGACCTACTGCCAGTTTCTGGAAGACAACTACAGGAAGAAGTCGGTATCATCCAAGAAAAACATGATTTTCATGCAGGACAATGCTCCATCACAAGCCTCCAACTACTCCACAGCGTGGCTGGCCAGTAAAGGTCTCAAAAAAGAAAAAATAATGACATGGCCCCCTTGTTCACCTGATCTGAACCTCATAGAGAACCTTTGGTCCCTCATAAAATGTGAGATCTATAGGGAGGGAAAACAGTACACCTCTCGGAACAGTGTCTGGGAGGCTGTGGTAGCTGCTGCACGCAATGTTGGTCGTAAACAGATCAAGCAACTGACAGAATCTATGGATGGAAGGCTGCTGAGTGTCATCATAAAGAAAGGTGGCTATATTGGTCACTAATATGTTGGGGTTTTGTTTTTGCAGGTCAGAAATGTTTATTTCTAAATTTTGTGCAGTTATATTGGTTTACCTGGTGAACATAAACAAGTGAGATGGGAATATATTTGGTTTTTATTAAGTTGCCTAATAATTCTGCACAGTAATAGTTACCTGCACAAACAGATATCCTCCTAAGCCAAATCTAAAAAACCCCACTCCAACTTCCAAAAATATTAAGCTTTGATATTTATGAGTCTTTTGGGTTGACCGAGAACATAGTTGTTGATCAATAATAAAAATAATCCTCTAAAATACAGCTTGCCTAATAATTCTGCACACAGTGTAGTGTTAGTGTACAGGTAATACAATGATCATCAGTGACATACACAGATATGGCTCCTGGTCCCCCTCATATTCATCCTGCCCTCCCCCCATATATTTATCCTGGTCCCTTGTAATGGCTGCATGCAAAAAAAAAAAAAAAAAAAAAAAAGATTTCTCTTACCTGCCTGCGCTTTCGGCAGCATCCTCCTTTACAGATTTGGGGCGCTCATATTAAAATTGCCACTGACCTAGCAGATGTGTGTGCGCTGGTGACATCAGTCGCACGCTCGTCTGTGTTCATCGGGACGTGTACCACGGTGGTTCAGGTAATGAATGCTGCATGCGCGTGCCCTTGCACATACTCTGCCTGCACATTTAAAAGGGCCTGTGCCCCTAAAAAAAAAAAAAAAAAAAAAAACGCACTTTTTTTTTTCTTCTTCCCACAGACATCTCTCTAGTCCACTGCAATGGCCCACCAGGGATTTCCCCCGATACCTCGCCAGTCTAGTCCGACCCTGAACACAATTATCTATGGCATATTACAAGTTTTACTAGAAGGTGGATCACGCATTTAAAAAAATAAATAAATAAAAAAGGAGAACAAATAAAAGTACTGAGAAAGAAGCCAAGATACAAGAAAATAAAAATTAATGTTTATCCAGACACTGGTGTCACTTACAGAAATGCTCACACTATAGAAAGCACGTCGGCGCTAAACCACTGGTACATACAATCTGCAGATATATCATCTTCCATACTTCGGTTCTACTCATGACTGGTGGTGTCAGATTATTCAGTCACTTTCTGACAATCAGATAATCTTTGAGCTTTCCCATACCAGGCATATTTGGCTGGATAGGAGAATGGCGATGCCTTCACTATAGTGAATGGTGAATGTTTCCACGTAAATGTTATTCCCATCGTTTTCCTGCCCAGGAGGAGCACAGGTACCAGCAATGGTATAAGGCACGTGCAGAAACCATCCTTCCATCTGCTCCTTAGCGCACGGACAGTTTAACATTGATGTTCATTGCTGCCAACTCCGCCACAAAGTACCGAAATACATATGGCACAGAAATGACGTCAATTGTATCTGTCCGGTCACAGACCAAGCAATAGTGTTTCCGGTTTCGCATTGAGGACCAAGATGGAGGAGGCTTCTCCAGGATAGGCGACAGGAGGCTGCCGCAGGTCACACACACATGGGCCTCTGATCTATCGGAACAGTTAAAAAGCCTGTCATGAAGAAGGAAGGAGGTTCCATGTGCCAGCAGGGCATCACGCTCCATCTCTCCAAAACGAATTCCTCCTTGTATGTTTCTGCCACCCACAGGCTGGTTGGTCACTTTGTCACGAGAGCCGGTTGTCCTAACTTGGAACTTGTCAGAAACCATGTGACGAAGACGCTGGTAGTAGACCACACCGATAAAAATGTCCGCCTCCAGCTCAAGCCCACTAATGCCGCTGTACAATTTCTCTGTGCCATAGTAGTTATAGCCAGCAGCCTTCAACATTTCACCAAAATATTCCAGAGCAGAGTTCTCCTCGGAGAATGTGAAAGGAGTGGCATCGTGGCACAATCCGTGGAGTGCGGCCGATTTACCGGCCATGCTCTCAATCAACATTCCAATCGTCATTCTGGAAGGAAATCCGTGGGGGTTAAATAAAATGTCCGGAACCATCCCGCTTTCTGTGAATGGCATATCCTCTGCCGGCCACAGTCTGCTGAGGATGCCTTTCTGGCCATGTCGGCTAGCAAATTTATCACCTATGGTGGGGTTACGCGGGATCCTCATAGTGATGCACACGGATTGGAACTTTCCAATACCCAGGTCATTGCTGCAGGCCTTAATGTTGTCAACAATACAGTCCTCCTTACTCCTGAGAAGACAAGACATGAGAGTGAAGAAAAATCCCTGAACACAGTCACACAGGTCACTCTTATCAGTAAGGATATGTTCATGCCTACAATAAGGGCCCGTTCACATGTTGCAGTTTTGTTGCGTTTTTTTTCTGCTCAGATGTCACAAAACATGAAGGATTTCCTAGTCCCAGCAAAGTGAATGAGAATCCTGAAGTCTCATGCACACGCTGCGTATTCGTGACTTGTAGATTTATATCTGCAGTATGTCAATTCTTTCAGCGTTTTTGCTGCAGATTTCACCCAAACTAAAGAGTGGGGAAAAACGCATCAGAAACACATTAAAAAACCATGTAAAAAATGCTACTATTTTCCAGCCAATAGATCAGTATTGCAGCAGATTTTCCATACCTGAACTGCATTTTCCGTGTGCTTTTTTTGCAGCTTTTTCACCCATTCAAATAGATAACAAATCACTGCAAAAAAGCCGACATTGACATTCTGCGTCTCAGCAAACACACACCAAGGCCAAGTTCACACTGGGCGTTTTTGCTGTTTTTTTATGCTAATTTTCAGCTGCTTTCTACAGTACCAGCAAAACCTATGAGACTTCAGAAATCTCATGCACACACTGCTTTTTGTCATCAGTTTTTTGTGCTTTGCATTTTTTTTGGACATAGAACATGTCACTTTTAGCGTTTTTCACTCACTGACTTGAATGGGGGGTGAAAAAAAACACTGAAAAATTGCACCAAATACACAGATATCAGGTTTTCCTGTTTTTTTTTATGCACAAGAGACACATCTAGCATACCAAAAACGCAGCAAAAAACATGCTTTTTAAAAAAAACAAGCAAACGCTGAAACGCCTAGAGTGAACTTAATCCAAGCCTCATAATACCCACAGAAAAAAACATTGTGTGCACAAGATTTCAGAAACTTCTTGATTACGCAGATTCTGTAAAAGGCCATATATTTTACGCACCAAAGAAGCTACGTTACAAAAATACAGCAAAAACTCCGCGTGTGAAGATAGCCGATGCCAAGAAACGTGTCCGTGTGATGTAAAGCTTGTACGACTCACTTGTAAAACACGACAAAGTTCTCTCCAGTGTTTTGGTTCAGATAACCATAGTACGGGTCTCCAAGACGCAGGACAGCGCCTACCGGGGGCAGGCCATCGTCATCTAGTTTCCCCTTTATCCGTTCATCGTCTGGTTTGATTCCAAACACAAAATTGTCTTCGTGATCTTTTATTTTTTAGCCAGGTCGATGACATTGGTTTTGTAAACGCTCCCATGAGCGAATCCTCTCTCCCAAGACGATTTGTTCAAAATCTGCAAACACAAGTAGTTTATATCAGATGGTGATAAGGAGCCATATCAGGTATCCAGCACAAAGTAGCTATTTAGTGGTTGCCATATAGTATTGCATCAAGGGTGCTGTTTGACTTTAAAGGGAAGCTTTTTTTGTTATGCAATCCAATAGCAGTATGATGCAGGGGCTGAGACCCTGATTACAGTGATATGTCACTTAGTGGGCTGCGATTTGTTGTTTCAATACAATCAGTGTTTTATCAGCAGGAGATCATTACAGGACTACTTGGCACATGCATCCTAGTCCAACCACTGCACTAATGAGCAGCTCTATCACTATACAATGTACACAGAAAGAGGTGGTGCGGATGGGGTCATACACGGCTGCAGATTGCGTGGGGCTCAGTTGCTGAGGTGGGAAAACTGTGAACATTATAACTGCTACACCCATTGCCCAAATAATTGGGCAAAGTAATGCCTGCGGGTCACATGTAGCCCTTTGGCTGTTCCTATGTGGCCAGTGGAGAGAGACAGCCAAAGACCGAAAACCAGTGGCATCCCACACAAAACATCTGCCCCCTGCCACAACTTCACCAGTATCTTCATCCTTGGGAAGCAGATACTGATGAATAAAACAGAAAGCAGTCAGCTCCCTCTCCCACCATTCAGTCACTGGAAGGCTGTATGAGGGGCTTTGTGGAAGGACATCACACTGTGTGGGGGGCTTTGCAGGGGACATCATACTGTGTGTGTGACCATGGAGGCATCACAGTGTGCTGGGAGCTATTAGTAAATCATACTGCTCCTGTTATTACGCCCGGATTGTTTTTTTTTTTTTTTTTTTTTTTTTTTTTAAACTTTATGAAAAGCAGTAAATCGTACGGTTCTGATTAGCTGCTACTGATAAGAATACAGTTAATAATGAGCCCTGCTGTAACATGTATCAGCAGTATCAGCCTATCAACAGACTAAATTCTGCTCAATATTAACCCCTTAGTGACAGAGCCAATTTGGTACTTAATGACCGAGCCAATTTTTACAATTCTGACCAGTGTCACTTTAAGAGGTTATAACTCTGGAACGCTTTATCGGACCCAGCTGATTCTGAGATTGTTTTTTCGTGACATATTGTACTTCAAGTTAGTAGTAACATTTCTTCGATATTACTTGCGATTATTTATGAAAAAAATGGAAATATGGCAAAAAATTTTAAAATTTTGCAATTTTCAAACTTTGTATTTTTATGCCCTTAAATCTGAGAGATATGTCACAAAAAATAGTTAATAAATAACATTTCCCACATGTCTACTTTACATCAGCACAATTTTAGAAACAATTTTTTTTTTTGTTAGGGAGTTATAAGGGTTAAAAGTTGACCAGCAATTTCTCATTTTTACAACACCATGTTTTTTTTAGGGACCACATCACCTTTGAAGTCATTTTGAGGGGTCTATATGATAGAAAATAACCAAGTGTGACACCATTCTAAAAAATGCACCCCTCAAGCTGCTCAAAACCATATTCAAGAAGTTTATTAACCCTTTACGTACTTCACAGGAACTGAAACAATGTGGAAGAAAAAAATGAACATTTAACTTTTTTTTGCAAACATTTTACTTCAGAACCATTTTTTTTAATTTTCACAAGTGTAAAAACAGAAATTTAACCACAAATTTTGTTGTGCAATTTTTCCCGAGTACGCCGATACCCCATATGTGGAGGTAAACCACTGTTTGGGCGCACCGCAGAGCTTGGAAGTGAAGGAGCACCGTTTGACTGTTTCAATGCAGAATTGGCTGGAATTGAGATCAGACGCCATGTCGCGTTTGGAGAGCCCCTAATGTACCTAAACAGTGGAAACCCCCCACAAGTGACACCATTTTGGAAACTAGACCCCTTAAGGAACTTATCTAGATGTGTGGTGAGCACTTTCAACCCCCAAGTGCTTCACAGAAGTTTATAACGTAGAGCCGTGAAAATAAAAAATCGCATTTGTTTTCACAAAAATGATTTTTTCGCCCACAAATTCTTATTTTCACAAGGGTAACAGGAGAAATTAGACAACAAAAGTTGTAGTGCAATTTCTCCTGAGTACGTCGATACCCCATATGTGGAGGTAAACCACTGTTTGGGCGCACCGCAGAGCTTGGAAGTGAAGGAGCACCGTTTGACTTTTTCAATGCAGAATTGGCTGGAATTGAGATCGGATGCCATGTCGTGTTTGGAGAGCCCCTGATGTGCCTAAACAGTGGAAACCCCCCACAAGTGATACCATTTTGGAAACTAGACCCCTTAAGGAACTTATCTAGATGTGTGGTGAGCACTTTGAACCCCCAAGTGCTTCACAGAAGTTTATAACGTAGAGCCGTGAAAATAAAAAATCGCATTTTTTCTACAAAAATGATCTTTTTGCCCCAAAATTTTTATTTTCACAAGGGTAACAGGAGAAATTAGACCATAAAAGTTGTTGTGCAATTTCTCCTGAGTACGTCGATACCCCATATGTGGGGGTAAACCACTGTTTGGGTGCACCGCAGAGCTTGGAAGTGAAGGAGTGTCGTTTTACTTTTTCAATGTAGAATTGGCTGGAATTGAGATCGGACGCCATGTCACGTTTGGAGAGCCGCTGATGTGCCTAAACAGTGGAGACGCCCCACAAATGACACCATTTTGGAAACTAGACCCCTTAAGGAACTTATCTAGATGTGTGGTGAGCACTTTAAACCCCCAGGTGCTTCACAGAAGTTTATAACGTAGAGCCGTGAAAATAAAAAAATAGCATTTTTTCTACAAAAATGATCTTTTTGCCTCCAAATTTTTATTTTACCAAGGGTAACAGGAGAAAATGGACCCCAGAAGTTGTTGTACAATTTGTCTTGAGTACGCCGACACCCCATATGTGGGGGTAAACCACTGTTTGGGCGCATGGCTGAGCTCGGAAGCAAAGGAGCGCCATTTGACTTTTCAATGCAAAATTGACTGGAATTGAGATCGGACGCCATGTCGCGTTTGGAGAGCCCCTGATGTGCCTAAACAGTAGAAACCCCCCAAAAGTGACCCCATTTTGGAAACTAGACCCCCCATGGAACTTATCTAGATGTGTAGTGAGAACTTTGAATGCCCAAGTGCATCACAGAAGTTTATAATGCAGAGTCATGAAAATAAAAAATATATTTTTTTTAACAATAAAGATTTTTTAGCCCCCAGGTTTTTATTTTCACAAGGGTAACAAGAGAAATTGGACCCCAAAAGTTGTTGTCCAATTTGTCCTGAGTATGCTGGTACCCCATATGTGGGGGTAAACCACTGCTTGGGCGCACGGCAGAGCTCGGAAGGGAAGAAGCGCCATTTTGGAATGCAGACTTTGATAGAATTGTCTGCGGGCGTTATGTTGCGTTTGCAGACCCCTAATGTACCTAAACAGTAGAAACCCCCAACAAGTGACCCCATTTTGGAAACTAGACCCCCCAAGGAACTTATCTAGATATGTGGTGAGAACTTTGAATGCACAAGTGCTTCACAGAAGTTTATAATGCAGAGTAGTGAAAATAGAAAATATTTTTTTTTTCCACAAAAAAGATTTTTTAGCCCCCAAGTTTTTATTTTCACAAGGGTAACAAGAGAAATTGGACCCCAAAAGTTGTTGTCCAATTTGTCCTGAGTATGCTGGTACCCCATATGTGGGGGTAAACCACTGTTTTGGCACACGGCAGAGCTCGGAAGAGAAGGAGCTGCATTTTGGAATTCAGACTTTGATAGAATTGTCTGTGGGTATTATGTTGCGTTTGCAGAGCCCCTGATGTACCTAAACAGTAGAAACCCCCCACAAGTGACCAAATTTTGGAAACTAGACCCCCTAAGGAACTTATCTAGATATGTGGTGAGAACTTTGAATGCTCAAGTGCTTCACAGAAGTTTATAATGCAGAGTAGTGAAAATAAAAAAATATTTTTTTTTTTCCCACAAAGATTTTTAGCCCCCAAGTTTTTATTTTCACAAGGGTAACAGGAGAAATTGGACCCAAAAAGTTGTTGTCTAATTTATCCCGAGTACGCTGATGCCCCATATGTGGGGGTAAACCACTGTTTGGGCGCACGGCAGAGCTCAGAAGGGAGGGAGCACCATTTGATTTTTTTAGCGCAAAATTGGCTGTCGTGTTTGGATACCCCCTGATGTACCTAAACAGTGGAAACCCCCAAATTATAACTCCAACCCTAACTCCAACACACCCCTAACCCTAATCTTAACCCGATCCATAATCCTAATCACAACCCTAACGATAATCACAACCCTAACCCCAAAACAGCCCTAATCTCAATCCTAACGATAACCCTAATCAAAACCCTAAATCCAACACACCCCTAACCCTAATCCCAACCCTAACCCTAATCCCAACCCTAATCCCAAACGTAACCCTAATCCCAACCCTAATCCAAACCCTAATCCCAACCCTAACCCTAACTTTAGCCCCAACCCTAACCCTAACTTTAGCCCCAACCCTAACCATAACTTTAGCCCCGTCGTCACAAAAAAAGTTCAATGTAACCTTTTTTTTGTGCGTCGCGTCCGCCATTTCCGCGCATACGTGGCCGTAACTCTGCCCCCTCCTCCCCAGGACATAGACTGGGCAGCGGATGCGTTGAAAAACTGCATCCGCTGCCCACGTTGTGCACAATTTTCACAACGTGCGTCGGTACGTCGGGCCGACGCATTGCGACCGCCCCGTACCGACGCAAGTGTGAAAGAAGCCTAAGGCTACTTTCACACTAGCGTCGTACTCGGCCCATCGCAGTGTGTCGGGCCGACGTACCGACGCTAGCGTTGTAAGCGCCACACAACGGGTGCAGCGGATGCTGTTTTTTCAACGCATCCGCTGCCCCATTGTGA
Source organism: Ranitomeya variabilis (assembly GCF_051348905.1). Taxonomy (NCBI): domain Eukaryota; kingdom Metazoa; phylum Chordata; class Amphibia; order Anura; family Dendrobatidae; genus Ranitomeya; species Ranitomeya variabilis. Next base: position 116,841,251 of record NC_135233.1, read on the forward strand.
GGTGCGGGGAGGCGGGGGCGGAGTTCCGGCCGCGCATGCGCGGTCGGAAATGGCGGACACGTCGCACAAAAAAGTTACATGTAGCTTTTTTTGTGCCGACGGTCTGCCAAAGCACGACGCATCCATCGCACAACGGATGCGACATGTGGCAATCCGTCGCAATGCGTCGCTAATGCAAGCCAATGGAGAAAAAACGCATCCTGCAAGCACTTTTGCAGGATGCGTTTTTTCTCCAACGACGCATTGCGACGGAAGCCAAAAAACGCTAGTGTTGAAAGTAGCCTAACCCTAACCCTAAATTTAGCCCCAACCCTAACCCTAACTCTAACCCTACCCCTAACCCTACCCCTAACCCTAACCCTACCCCTACCCCTAACCCTAACTCTAACCCTAACCCTAACCCTAATTTTAGCCCCAACTCGTTTCTCCTGTCGGCCGGCAGATGGCAGCAGATGGCGGGCGCACTGCGCATGCGCCCGCCATGAGGAAAAAGCCGGCCGGCAGGAGAAGACAGAAGAGGATCCAGGGACACCGGGTGAGTATGTTAGGGTCCCCGGATCCCCCTATTTCTCTGTCCTCTGATGTGCGATCACATCAGAGGACAGAGAATGACAGATCGCTTTTTTTTTTTTTTTGCGGTCGCCGGTAAACTGTTAATTACCGGCGATCGCAAAGCAGGGGTCGGTGCAAACCGACACCGATCATGTTCTTTGGGGTCTCGGCTACCCCCGGCAGCCGAGACCCCAAAGAACATCCGGGTGCCGGGCGGCGGGCGTACTGCGCGTGCGCCCGCCATTTTTTCCCGGAAAAAAGATGGCGGCGACCATGGGGAGCAACGAGGAGCACCGAGGGAGATAGGTGAGTATTGGGGGGCTACCGGAGGCCATCGGGGACCCCATTTCTCTGTCCTCCGATGTGCGATCACATCGGAGGACAGAGAAATTAAACGGCACATCGCGTTTTTTTTTTTTTTGTTGCGACCGCCGGTAAACGGTTAATTACCGGCGATCGCAACTCGGGGGTCGGTAAAAACCCCCCGAATCATGTTCTCTGGGGTCTCGGCTACCCTCGGCAACCGAGACCCCGGAGAAAATCCGACTCTGGGGGGCGCTATACACTTTTTCCAAGGCGCCGTTAATTAACGGCGCTGTGGATTAAGTACCCTTAGCGGCCGCCGTTAAAAGGCGTATCGGCGGTCGTTAAGGGGTTAAGGAGGTAAAAATAAATCTAAAATAATAACAATGAGCTGAATTAAGTATAGCATATAGGTTCGGCCCTCCATAACAGTCATAATATTTCATCTGGCCCTTTAGGAAAATGAAATGCCCACCCCTGAACTAATTGATACATCGCTGGAATCAGGGTCTATGTCCCTACATCAGGCTGCTGTTTAAAATTCGCTTTAATATTAGGAAAGGGTTCACGTATAGGGTGCAATAAATGCACAAACATATGAACAGAGAAGTAATAAAAAGAAGCTTCATCCAAACCTATTAACACTACAAGCAGATTATATCTATCCAACGCTATGTAGATAGATTATTTTTTATACCCATAATTAATGGGGTCCTTTGATTCCTTTTGCACATTTCATATAAAGGATCTGACCATCCTCTGCACTTACCCAATTCACAAGTGTGCACAGCGCCTACAGAGAACTTACCATCGCATCCTTCATATCATATCCCGTGTATGAAATCACCGCTACAATGGCGTTTGTTCCGATTGGATAGTTATCCATGTCAAAATAATCATACATGGTGGGACGCACCAGAGGACTCTGGGGGGTCTGCAGGCGATACAGTTTGTTATCAGAGCGATCCTGATAGGTTAAAAGAGGGAACCCCATCGTCTGTTTACCTGGAAATCAGAACAGGACAGATATCTGAACAGTGCCATACGGGTCCCGTGTGCACACGGTGGGAATATCGTGCGTGTACCTACCCATCTGACACTGGTACATATTCCTGGGGCTCTGGTTGTGGTCGGAGAAGGGGATGAAGTTGGCCACAACACTCATCAAGCTGTGAGGAAAGAGCTCCTGATGGGTGGTCACTCCGGGCACATTTTCACCCTCATATATCGCCACGTTCAAGAAAACCTGGAAGAGAGGCACAGATGGGAATCTAGATACATCAGTGGGCTTGAAGATTAATGAATCACAGTTACATGAAAGAAAAAAGTTGATTTTTATATGAAGTATCACAAAGTAGAAACCTCACACAGATAGCCAACTTCTATGTAATTAATAGCCCCCCTTCCTTATCACCGCTCCTAGATGCTCTAGTCTAACCCCAAATGCTGTACACAGACCAAACGCAGGCAGGATCCCCATTACAGATGTGCTCCCCTACAAAAAACATAAATGCTGCACACTCTGCCAACAATGGGTTAATAACAAGGAATCGGCTCCGTTTAATCTCATTTAATCAGAAATGAAGAAATCATGTTCTAACCAGGCTGACTGGGAACAAGGGGCTTTCACTATTGTACTGTGAGAAACAGTAAGAATGAGATAAGTCCATCCGGATCAGCCGGAAATTCTGCACTGCTGATCCAAAGAACTGCAAAAAAATAAAGACCTTTCATCTTAGAGGAATAAAAAATGAATTTATGACCCCAAATGTTACAATTGGTAGTTGTGAAGTCACCATCAGCTTCAACTGGCAGAAAGTTCCATAGTCCCAGTGCTCTAAAGACTCTCCTCCTCCTCCTCCTCCGCGGGAGAGAACCTCATCTACCCTACAGCAGAGGTCAGCAAGTGCTGGCACGCTGCCTGCTGTGGGACTACACCTCCCAGCAGGCCTTGAACAGCCTGCAGATGCCACATTGGTAGATTTACAGTCCAGGGTAGAAAATAATTAATTTAGGTAACTGATTTCGTTAGTTTCTCCTATACACACCCCCTAGTGTAAACTTTACTGGCAGATTACGCTAGCGCTATTTTTTTTGTGAAACATTATTTTGCACGCTGATTTCATGACGACCACACTACTCTGGTCTCGCCTCCATGGTCCCTCGATCACAATGTGTAATACCGCACCTGCTCCAATGTGCCGATCAGCTCTTCTTTCCCTACCGCCAAATTCCTAACAGGACGGACCATCCTGCAGGGGGTGGTGAAAACATACAGCCCAGGGTAAAGACTCGCTTTCCCAGTCATGGGGATGAGCACCACCTCAGTCCAGGGTGGGATCTTCTTCTCCTGTGTTACCTGGGAAATAGGAATAGGTCATATACAGAGTGGAGCGAATTTGTGCGGATTTGGGTCCGAATACGATCGGCAGCAAATATTGTTTTTGCAATATTCGTCGAACGTCATTAGAGTCAATGGGAGTAGTAATTACCGAATATGTTCGGAACCGATCATCAAACATGCATTCAGCACAAGTAGGGCACCAATATGGCAAATTCGGATTTGGCGACCGAAGCCGAACAGTCGCTCAACTCTATACACGGTTTAGTAGAGATAATTTGTAGTCCACAGACCACCGAGAGAGCTTGTCTCAAGCAACTTGTGTCACATACTGATTGCATCCATCCTGGGAGGTCAGCAAACCCTCTCTCAATGGAAGACATACTTGTTTAACCCTTTACTGCTCAATAACTTAAAGGAGGTGCCTGCTACTCAGACAATGGCTTCTCAATTACTATATTTCCCCATGTTCTAATAAAGACAGCCTGTTCTCTCCTCTGGTGTCAGCACCGATCCAGCAATGGCTGCAGGGAGACCCGCACCGACAATCAGGAGCTGCTGATGGACCTCTTCCCTCTTCACTGTCACTTCCTTTGGCTGTAACTGACATCCGGAGGGGGCGAGAGAGCAGCAGCAGCGGTGACTTCATCTGGATGTCAGTTACAGCCAAAGGATGCGACAGTGAAGAGGACCATCAGCGGCCGCCGATTGGCTGCAGGGGTCACGTGACAAAACCATGTCATGGGAGATCCAGCACTGACATGGCTGGACCGGTGCCAGCACCAGAGGGGAGAAGAGGCTGCCTTTATTTTAGCAAGGTGCAATATAGTAATTGAGAAGGGACTGTGAGTAGCGAACCACACGATTTAAAGGGTTTGGGTGAGGAGTCCGGTCTTACACGGCCGATGCTGGCAGCGTTACACAGCCAGAACCTGCATTTAATGGCAGCAGTTGGAGCCAATTCTAATTGCTCCCGTTTAACCGCTTAATTGCCGCTGTTAATCTGTGAGTGGCATGAGCGTGGTGGGGCACCCTTGTGACAAGTCCAAAATGCAGATAAACTAAAAGGGAAAAGAAGCTTATGCTATTGTTGCCTCCGCAAAAGTCCAATCTCTCAATATATACAATAATTTAACTCATAATAAAGTGTAAACAATAAGGAAAAGTTCATATTTTTAACTTACTAAAATAATAAAATAAAGGACCTGGAAGAACCAGGTTATGAGGTATTTGATACCACAATGAATACTGTAAATATGAGAAAAAATAATTGTAGAATTGCGCTTTTCCTCCACATTTCACAACTGGATATTTTCTCCCCTTTACATCACATGGTAAAGTGAATGTGATCATTCAAACCTGCAACTTATCCCACAAAAAAGAGAAGTCCTATAGGATTACGTTGATGAAAAGTAGTTTTTTTTTAAGTTATGTATTCTTAGAAGGAAAAAAACTAAACAAAAAACAGCCCAAAAAGAAAAATTGTTTCATTGAAGGGAATCTGTCAGCAGGTTTTCACAGTGTAATCTGAGAGCAGCGTGATGTAAGGATAGACCAGATACTGGCAATGTGTCACTGACTGGGCTGCTTGATGTAGTTTTGATAAATCCAGTTTTCCCTGCTGCAGATCTAGCAATTCTGAATGCCGAGCGCTGTCTAATCCCATCCACACCACTGATTGGCAGCTTTGTGTTCACTGTGCATAGACAGAAAGCTGCCAATTAGTGGTGTGGGTGGGGTAATAAAGAGCTCAGCATTCACAGATTCACTGTTTCATGGGATACTTCAGACATTGGTAAAGAGTAGGAAATGTTCCAAAAATTAAAAAAGTCAACATCCGCACAACAGCTCCCACTCTGGTGCCCCCTAGTGCTGCTGAAAAGAATGACATCCAATCCATTATGTGACCTCTCAGCCAATCACTGGCCTTTTTTTGCTGCAAACTCCCCTTGAATATTAAGAATCTTAGAAAACCTCTTTCATGGGAAGTTTTTTTCTGATTAAAGGTTGTCCCCTTTCAGAAATATTTTCCCTTTTTGCAAAGTTTGGTTTTTCAACAAACAAAAAAAAATTCCAACAAAATAAAATGTGTGTTTCTTCCTATCCTGGGGTCTTGCGATGTGTCTCCGCTGCTGCTCTGGTCTCTGGTTGTGGCAGTGACGTCCAAATCCCAAACACGGAGCTCAAGACCTCTCAGCAGCTTTGACATCTGTAGTGATTGACTGCAGCTACATCGGCATGAAAACACCAGAGACCTGGGCAGCGGAAGACACAGAGGACGACCTTGGGAGGGCAAGTAAAGCAGAATTGTTAATAATGAACTGTACATCTCAAAACTGACTACTCTGGAAAGCAGCAGGAATAAAATAGGAGCAAAAAATGGACACTTGAGCTGGTGACCCTAAGGAAAAATAGCTTTTGTTCAACGTGATCTTAAAGGGTATCAAAGCAGACAGCAGGAAAATAAGGGCGAGTAACACTAGAGGGTGAGGAGGATTACACCCTGCAGTCACTGACTCAGACGTCAGATATTCCCCACAAGAAGTATTACCTTAAAATTTCGAAGTGTATGGACAACATTTGGAGCCAAATCTTTCTCCACCCAGCCCACCATTGCTCCATCCAACATGACCGGGTAACAATCTGGAAAAGGTTTTCCAGGAATCCCATCAACCGGAGTGATTCCTGGAAGAAAAACCATGAATGTTTAGAAGATTCCATCCAAACATCTAAGCCATTATTGAGCGCACCACTGCCCAACCATCTGCAAACCCATTCTGCTCAACACATACTTTGCCTCTTTTGGATTTGTATTGTACTGGCTGAGATATAGATAGATAGATAGATAGTGATCTATTTCAAGTGTTTATTTCTGTTAATGTTGATGATTATGGCTTACAGCCAATGAAAACCCAAAAGTCACTATCTCAGTAAATTAGAATACTTTAGGACACCAGTTTTAAAAATGATTTCAAAATCCGAAATGTTGGCCTACTGAAATGTATGTTCAGTAAATGCACTCAGTACTTGGTCGGGGCTCCTTTTGCATCAATTACTGCATCAATGCGGCATAGCATGGAGGCGATCAGCCTGTGGCGCTACTGAGGTGTTATGGAAGCCCAGGTTGCTTTGACCCCTAGACGAAGCTTTCCATAGCGATACGCGTATCGGGTGTGGTGGATCCTTGGCTCTATTGGTAAATATTATGAGAATTACATGGTGGTCTCTATTATATGTTTACGCATGTTATTTGCTTTCCTATATATCTGCTCTGATCCAATCATGGGCTGTGCATCATCTACATTTAGATATTTTTCACTTTATAATTTTACTACTTATGGTCCACAGGTCTCCTCCATAGCTTGAGCAGTTATATTATATCATAATGGTTTACTAACTTTTATTGACACCTATTAATTTTATGATATTCACATACTACCATTTGTATTTTATATAAATGATTATACTGTGTACTCCTCTTGTGCCTTAAACGCTTCTTATTCCCAGTCATACCCACCCCTTTTTTCCTGTACTTTCCCCCCCCCTATATTTTTCATCAAATACAATACAACTCGTGTTTTTATATTAATTATGATGAAAATTGCTATTTTAGCCTTTCTAAAAAGTGTTGTGCTTTTGGCATTTTCTATATCCCCTTTTATTGGCTATGATATATATGATCGAGGTCTTGTTGATGTGTGATTATAATAAATATATAAACCGCTCTGGCAAAAATTAAGAGACCACTGCACAGTTTTATAAAAATCAGCTTCTCTACATGTCTGACAGCCATTCCATTCCAGTGTCAGTTGAATTCCAACCAGAGTACACCTCATTCTACTTAGGCTATGTGCACATGTTGCGGATTAGGCTTAGGAATTTCTGGTGCGGATTCTGTCTCTCCTGGCAGGAAACGCACCTGCGGTTTTTTGTGCGGTTCCGCAGCCTTTTTTGTGCGTTTTTGCTGCGGTTTTCTTGCAGATTTGCTGCGGTTTTTACCCCTGCGGTTTTCTATAATGGAGTGGGTACAAAAACGCTGCAGATTCACAAAAGAGAAGTGACATGCTACTTCTTTTAAACCGCAGCGTTTCCGCAGTGGATTTTCCGCAAAGTGTGCACAGCATTTTTTTTTTCTCATTGATTTACATTGTACTGTAAATCAATTGTGGATCTGCAGCGTTTCTGCACCTCAAAAAACGCTGCGGATCCGCAGCAAATCCGCAACGTGTGCACATACCCTTAAAGTGCTTCTGATTAGGTGATCACCTGAACCAAACCTTATTAAACAAAGGAAAGTATAAAAAACACTGCTGCGGTGCTCACAATCCTCTTTTAATAGGACAAGTTGGATGGCAAAACAAGTGCTAGTAATATCCCAAAACTAACAGGAATGAAAAAGAACTTTAAACCATGCCAACGGAGTTGAAAAGAAAAGTCTTGAGTGAGGAAAAGAAGGGCTCAATTCTGGCTTTACTAGCAGAGGGACACAGTGAGAGTCATGTTGCCTCCATTGTTAAAATTTCTAAAATGGCAGTCCATTACAACAAGGTCAAGCAGCAGACATTGGGGACAACAAAGCTAAAGACTGGCAGAGGGTGAAAACAACTCTACACTGACCGGGATGACAATCATCTTATTCGAATGTCACTCATCAACCGCAGGATGACATCAAGTGACCTACAAAAGGAATGGCATATGGCAGCTGGGGTGAAGTGCACGGCAAGAACAGTTCATAACAGGTATCTAGAGGCAGGACTCAAGTCATGAAAAGCTAGAAAAAAGCCTTTCATCAATGAGAAGCAAAGGAGAGCCAGGCTGAAGTTTGTCAAAGACCATAAGGATTGGACCATAGAGGACTGGAGTAAGGTAATCTTCTCTGATGAGTATAATTTTCAGCTTTGCCCAACACCTGGTTGTCTAATGGTTAGACGGAGACCTGGAGAGACGTACAAGCCACAATGTCTTGCACCCACTGTGAAATTTGGTGGAGGATCGGTGATGATCTGGGGAAGCTTCAGCAAAGATGGAATTGGAAAAACAGTTGATTCCTTCTGCTCAGGCAATGTTCCCCAACTCTGAGGACTGTTTTTTCCGGCAGGGCAATGCGCCATGCCACACAGCTAGGTCAATCAAGGTGTGGATGAAGGACCACCACATCAAATCCCTGTCATGGCCAATCCAATCTCCAGACCTGAACCCCATTGAAAACCTATGGAATGTAATCAAGAGGATGATGGATAGTCACAAGCCATCAAACAAAGAAGAACTTCTTACATTTTGGTACCAGGAGTGGCATAAGGTCACCCAAAAGCAGTGTGAAAGACTGGTGGAAAGCATGCCAAGACGCATGAAATGTGTGAACAAAAATCATGGTTAGTCCACAAAATATTGATTTCTGAACTCTTCCTGAGTTATAACATTAGTATTGTTGTTCCTATATGATTATGAACTTGTTTTCAATGCATTATTTGAGGTCTTTTTTTTTGTTATTTTGTCCATTTCTCGTTTTCAGAAAATAAATACAAAATTTAGAGCTTGGAACTTCGGAGACTTATTTTGTCAGTAGTTTATAGAATAAAATGACAATTTACATTTTACTCAAAAATATACCTATAAAGAGAAAAATCAGACAAACTGAACATTTTGCAGTGGTCTCTTAATTTTTGCTAAAGCTGTATATATACACATACACACATTATTTACCGTATATACTCGAGTATAAGCCGAGATTTTCAGCCCAAATTTTTGGGCTGAAAGTGCCCCTCTCGGCTTATACTCGAGTCACGGTCGGCGGGTGAGGGGGAGAGGGCGCTGAGGCATACTTACCTGCTTCCGGGGCTCCTGGCGCTCCCCCTGCCCGTCCCACGGTCTCCGGGTGCTGCAGCTGTTCCCCTGTTCAGCGGTCACGTGGGACCGCTCATTAGAGAAATTAATAGGCTGCTCCACCTCCCATAGGGGCGGAGCCGCATAATTCATTTCTCTAATCAGCGGTGCCGGTGACTGCTGACAGAGGAAGAGGCTGCGGCACCGAAGACCAGCTGTCCGGGGGAAGGAGCAGGACGCCGGGAGCAGGTAAGTATTACATATTCACCTGTCCTCGTTCCACACGCCGGGCGCCGCGCCATCTTCCCGGCGTCTCTCTGCACTGACTGTGCAGGTCAGAGGGCGCGATGACGCATATAGTGTGCGCGCCGCCCTCTGCCTGATCAGTCAGTGCAGAGAGACGCCGGGACGGGACGCTGAGGAGCTGCAAGCAAGAGAGGTAAGTATGTGTTTTATTATTTTTATTGCAGCAGCAGCACAGCTATGGGGCAATAATGAACGGTGCAGAGCACTATATGGCACAGCTATGGGGCAATAATGAACGGTGCACAGCTTTCTATGGTACAGCTATGGGGCAATAAGGAACGGTGCAGAGCACTATATGGCACAGATTTCTATGGTACAGCTATGGGGCAATAATGAATGGTGCAGAGCACTATATGGCACAGCTATGGGGCCATAATGAATGTTATGGAGCATCTACACTCACTGGCCACTTTATTAGGTACACCTGTCCAACTTCTTGTTAACACTTAATTTCTAATCAGCCAATCACATGGCGGCAACTCAGTGCATTTAGGCATGTAGACATGGTCAAGACAATCTCCTGCAGTTCAAACCGAGCATCAGTATGGGGAAGAAAGGTGATTTGAGTGCCTTTGAACGTGGCATGGTTGTTGGTGCCAGAAGGGCTGGTCTGAGTATTTCAGAAACTGCTGATCTACTGGGATTTTCACGCACAACCATCTCTAGGGTTTACAGAGAATGGTCCGAAAAAGAAAAAAAATCCAGTGAGCGGCAGTTCTGTGGGCGGAAATGCCTTGTTGATGCCAGAGGTCAGAGGAGAATGGGCAGACTGGTTCGAGCTGATAGAAAGGCAACAGTGACTCAAATCGCCACCCGTTACAACCAAGGTAGGCCTAAGAGCATCTCTGAACGCACAGTGCGTCGAACTTTGAGGCAGATGGGCTACAGCAGCAGAAGACCACACCGGGTACCACTCCTTTCAGCTAAGAACAGGAAACTGAGGCTACAATTTGTACAAGCTCATCAAAATTGGACAGTAGAAGATTGGAAAAACGTTGCTTGGTCTGATGAGTCTCGATTTCTGCTGCGACATTCGGATGGTAGGGTCAGAATTTGGCGTAAACAACATGAAAGCATGGATCCATCCTGCCTTGTATGGAGCATCTTTGGGATGTGCAGCCGACAAATCTGCGGCAACTGTGTGATGCCATCATGTCAATATGGACCAAAATCTCTGAGGAATGCTTCCAGCACCTTGTTGAATCTATGCCACGAAGAATTGAGGCAGTTCTGAAGGCAAAAGGGGGTCCAACCCGTTACTAGCATGGTGTACCTAATAAAGTGGCCGGTGAGTGTATTTTTATTTTTGAAATTCACCGGTAGCTGCTGCATTTTCCACCCTAGGCTTATACTCGAGTCAATAAGTTTTCCCAGTTTTTTGTGGCAAAATTAGGGGGGTCGGCTTATACTCGGGTCGGCTTATACTCGAGTATATACGGTATATACATACAATTGTTTTCCCATTAGAAAAAAAAAAGACTTGAAAGTTATGAGCAAAATTTTGGAGAGAATCTGTCTGATCTTCTGAAATGTCTGTTTTGAATAAACGTCTCTATGACAAGGGGAACGGTAAGATCCACTATTTTGTGTAGGAATAACAATATAAAGTTATGAGATGATGGAGCTAGAATAGTTTTATGGCAATATCAAAATTTATATAGTTTATGTTTTACTACTTTTTCACAATAAATAGAAGTTAAAACAGAATTTATTTTTGTGCCGCAATATTTGGCACGATAATTGTATTGGTGTGTCTGCAGAGCTGTGTAAGTGCTTGTTTTAAAGGGAACCTGTCACCCTGTTTTTTTCAGAATGAGATAAAAATACCGTTAAATAGGGCCTGAGCCGTGCTTTACAATACTGTATTTTTTGTCCCCTGATTCCCCACCTATGCTGCCGAAATACCTTACAATAGTCGCCGTTTTCGCCTGTCAATCACGCTGGTCTGATCAAAAGGGCGTGGTGAAATGGCTGTTTCTACCCCACCTCTTGCTTATCTTCCCGGCGTTGGCGTAGTGTTTTGCGCATGCGCAACAGCCGGAAAAGAGCGCGATCTGTGCTATTCCCCTGGTTATCGGTGGCGGCGGCCATCTTCCTGAGGCCGCGCATGCGCAGATGGAGATCGCGGCGGCCATTTTCCTGAAGCCGAGATGCGAACTGTTACATTTCTGCTATTTCGGAACAGATGCGACTTTTTGATCGCCTTGAAATCTTTTATTTGGACATGGGGGAGGGGTGTGTGTGGAGGGAACAAAAATTAAAAATAAAAACCTCAAAGAAATTCTGGAATTTTTTTCTGCAGTACTTACGATATAGGATAAAAAGGATAATTTTATAGCTATGGACATGGCGGCCATATTATAGGTTTATGGTAAAAAAAAATCATTTTGTACCTTAAAGGGAACCTGTCACCCCCAAAATCGATGGTGAGGTAAGCTCACCGGCATCAGGGGCTTATCTACAGCATTCTGTAATGTTGTAGATAAGCCGCCGATGTTACCTGAAAGAGAAGAAAAAGAGGTTATAATATACTCACCTGGGCGGTCCCGCTGATGGTCCGTGGTCAAATGGGCGTCTCAGGTCTGCTCCGTCGCCTCCTATCTTCATTCCATGACGTCCTCTTCTGGTCTCCGCACCGCGGCTCCGGCGCAGGCGTACTTTGTCTGCCCTGTTGAGGGCAGAGCAAAGTACTGCAGTGCGCAGGCGCTGGGCCTCTCTGACCTTTCCGGCGCCTGCGCACTGCAGTACTTTGCTCTGCCCTCAAGAGGGCAGACAAAGTACGCCTGCGCCGGAGCAGCGGCGCGGAGACCAGAAGAGGACGTCATGGAATGAAGATGGGAGGCCCCGGAGCGGACCTGAGACGCCCATCGGAGCGGGACCGCCCCTGGGTGAGTATAATCTAACGTCTTTTTCTTCTCTTTCAGGTAACATCGGCGGCTTATCTACAGCATTACAGAATGCTGTAGATAAGCCCCTGATGACGGTGAGCTTACCTCACCATCGATTTTGGGGGTGACAGGTTCGCTTTAAGAAAATCCTTTGACTTTTTTAAAAATGTTATTAGTGCTACTATGAGACCTGAACATGCAATACCTCTGAATTCTACCTTGGATCGGCACGGTTACACGTAAATGCTGGGTGGATAACAGGCAATTGACATCTACCAGGTATGGAGTGAGCTCCGCTCCAGAGCACGTTCATTACTTGCGCCTGGCGTGTAACGTGCATGTACATCAAGTCAGGAAGGATTAAATTAGTTATCAAAGATGATCCTGAGGGTAATGTACACTTTTTCTGACTATATTGTACATGGATCAGACGCATGCACAGTACCTAGCGTGCAGAGTAGGACCATCAGATGAGAAGTGTTAGAAGTCTGGGTCACGATCTCACACACCACAGTCATATGATTCATAAGACCACAGGGTTCTCCGTCTGGAGTGTGCACCGGGCACAGAAAACCCCACGACTCTGGCAGAAGACGGCGGACACTTGTAGTCCTCATCTTGGCAAAGGAAGCCCCTCTGTGTACACAGCGAAAGTGAGAAAGGTAACGGACGAAATTCAGCTTGTCGGCCACTACTGTCAGCCCACTAGTTTGAAGCATACCAAAACCTAAAAACAGGAGAAAAAAAAATACCAATAAAACTTGCACTCTACAACTTAAAAAAAAGTTGACAGACAGCCGTGTTAAATAATTCCCCGATGACCCCGCCATGTACTTGCCACTTTTGCTGCGCACATTTCCAGTCGCCAGCAGATATTCACACGATCTTGTGAGATCGGTGGTGGAACTGAATATTTTCATCAGGTTTTCTGTATTCATGGCGAAGTTACTCTTCTGTCCTCTCTTCTCCAAGTTCAGTTTGGCTCCCAGCAGCCAGCCCTCCATCTTTTCCTTTAATACAAAAAGCAAAATATTAAGTTTCACTTGCAGAGGATTGGGATCTTCCAATTGTGTTTGGTTTTCTAGAAAAAGGAAAGTTTTTAAAGGGAATCCGTCACCATGACCGGCTATGTGTGTAAGGCAGAGGAGCCACAGATCGCAGAGATGTAAGTATCTCCGGTCGCTCCATAGTAAAGGTTAAGCGTTTGTGTACTGGGCTTCTGAGTCCGGAGAGATGCATTATAATGCCAACACGGACCGATGGCAGACTTACTGAAGGGAGATAAAAATGACATTGTTGGATCAGTGTCTTCATTTAGCCACACATTGTAGTGGGTAAGGAGAAGGGCTTATAATCACAGATTCTCTGTATATAAGGATACGAAAGACAAGGGTGTAGTCATCCCCTCTCCGACATTGCAATATTCACAGCAGTTTCCACAAATGGACACACTGGCATGTCCAGGTGATTGTGCGGACACAGGAGCTGCGCTCAGCGCCATCACTGCAGGAGCTCAGCTTATAGAAGCTTTTCATTATTGTGTAAGCCTGTGTAAATATTAGTGTAGTGACAGAATTGCCATCTTCCGCGGTTTCCAGCACAGCTCCGCTCCTCTTCTGGGTCACGTGACGACTATTCGACTTGCCGGTTTACATCTGGGGTCTGTGTGAGCCAGAAGTCTCTTTACTGTGTAAGTATAGGGAGCCATGTTCTGTGCTCTATGGACTTACATGGTTAAGACCACTTCCGGCTCACACATGGACCCCAACGTGAGCCGGCAAGTCGGAATAGCAGTCACGTGACCCAGAAGAGGAGTAGCACTGGAAACTGAGGAAGATGGAGAACGGTGAGTATAGTAACACTACAGTATGGGGCATGGTTATGCTTTTGAGCAGAGCAGTCGCACCAGAGCAAAGCTCCTAGTATTACAATTAATAATAGTTAAGAGAATCTGCACTAATTGGACTCGCCATCGATGGGAGATGGCCTGAGAGTGGGGATGCACCAAGTATTGCGGGTGCTAGAGTGACATGTTCGCATGTCCCTGCGTCCACAAGTTTCACAGTCCCCTTGTGTTCATCGTTAGTAATAATATAAGGGTAATGTGGGTATCGGAAAAGTTGGAAGGGAGAGATCCTGACAATTCTTTCAAAAATGTCTCCTTTACACTTTTGGTTAAAAAGACCATCACTCCCTGTTTGCAGTGAAGAGCGCCCATACAGTCCTCATAAGAACTGGGCAGTGGGCAGGCCTACCCGGCCTAAACTGAATAAAATCCTCCACCTACAAGGATCAAGACATAGTATTAAAGAAAGTGTGGAAAAATAAGGACTTTAGGCTTGGCTGGCAGATTTCATTCTTTCCGGAATTCTCAATGAATGTCCAGTGCAAAAGGTCCATGTTTTAGACATTAAACAAAGAAATAGCATTGAGCTTACAGAATGTCTTGAGTTATCCTGCCAAATCGAGAGTGATTCCCCTGGGTACCCTACTACCTTTTCATAGACTCTCAAAGATGCTCTAAGATGGCTGGACACTAGTGATGAGTGAACGTGCTCGAATAAGGCATCATCCGAGCATGCTCGAAAAATATGTTCGAGTCCCTGAGGGTGCAGGTCTCGCCGCTGTTCGGTAGCTGCAACATCTGCAGGGATTGCCTGTTTGTTAGGCTATCCTTCCATGTGTTGCAGCTGTCAAAAAGCCAGGAGACATGCAGCTGCGGGGACCCAAACATAATATTCAAGCATGCCGAACACATTCTGATAGCACCCGAGCATGGATAACACCTTATCCAAGCACATTCGATCATCACTACCGGACACACACGAGCTGCAGATCCAACAGGACAGGAGAGCCAGAAGAGTCAACATTTTGGAAAGGTCTTTTGAAGTAGTAGCTAAAAGCGCTTTATCTCTGGGTAAAATGAATGAATGTGACATGTTGCTCAGGCTTTCTCTGCAGTTTAGAAATTAGACATGAGTTGATTTTTGTGCAGATTTAGTATTTTTCTTTGCAGTTGTGTGAACCGGGTCCCGGAAACACCGGTACTTGGGAAACGTGCACTTCCTCGCAGTAAGAGTATAACAGATGGCCGGTTTACATCAGTTTGGGGAGGGAAAGGGTTTTATTGCATGTGGGGAATGAGGGAGCAGTTCTCTTATGTACACATGTATTAGTTTTTACACACGTATTGGTTTTTGGTTTATTATAAAGGAATTGAATCTGCTATTTGCTCTATTGTCTAGAATCCTGACAATTATTTTTAACTTGAGAAAATGGGTTGAACAGTAAAAATCTTGTCATGGAATATCGAAGGCTTAAAAAATGGTTCCAAAAGGCAAGCGATTTTGGAACATCTCGGGAAGGTTAATCCTGCAATTATGGGGTTGCAGGAAATGAATATGGCCAGGGAAACCGTTCATTAGCTCACAGGTCTTGGATGAGATATACCAAGATCAACAAAAAAGAAGAAAAAATATGCGGCACTCACCCCAAGATAACAGTGATGTTCGTGAACTTTATTGGAGAAAACATCTGGAGTACATCCTTCAGGACATCAGATATACAGGTAAACAGGAGGGTGCGGTATTGGAGTACGGACAACGGCCGTTTCGCACACAAATGTGCTTCAACGGGTCCAGAGAGTAGATTACAACACGTCATTTCCTTTTCAAGGATCTCTGGCGTGCATTTCAAACAATGTGATTACATTCGTGACTATGACAGACAAATAATAAATAAAATAATCTACATACAGATTTGCAATCTAAATAGGAACAATCTACGATATTATCTTCTTTTTAAATATTCATAAATATCATTCAATAGTATTATTTAACTAAGAAACCAAAAACATCAGAATTATGCCTTCATAGACGATCTTACAAAAATACGGACATCTCAAGTTTGTCATTAAGACCTATTGGTCCCTGAGCATTTGTATTTAGAATCCATTTGGCTTCTCTTTGTAATAGAAATCTCTTTTGATCACCTCCCTGTGAGGAATATGTCACAATTTCTATTCCAGCAAAACTAAGCAGTTCTGGATTAGCATCATGTTTTTTAATCTTAGGCAGCCATTGCCCGTTAATATTGAATTATAATGCTCTCCGAATCTCTTGATCAAAGGTCTTATTGTTTTTCCGATATAAAAATATCGGCAGGGGCAGAATAGGGCATAGACTACAAATTTACTCTTACAGGAGACAAAGTCTTTTACGGTATGGGTAATAGAGCCTATTTGCAAAGGGTTCTTTGTTATATGGAGATGGCAAAACCTACAGTTTCCGCATTTATGATTACCAGTTGGTGAATTACCAGTGAGCCAGTTATTTCTTGGTTCAGATATTCTATTATGCACTAATAAATCCGATAAATTATGGGTATGTTTATATGCAAATGTTGGAGCATTTTTATAAATTGATGATAAATCTTTATCATTCTGTAAGACATGCCAATTTTTTCGAATAGAAGCATGGATGATTTTATCTAAATTACTATGCTTAAACGTGGACGTTAAACTATACTCTAAAATGATAGCACTTAGATTTAACCCATTTATCCCACATTTGATACATAGAGAGCAGGTGGGTTTTGTCCCCGGCAGGGAAGCCAGGGATAATACTATTAAGACAATATCCTTGATTTCAAAGGCCAGAGCCAGAGAGATCCCTTTATGTCTGTTATCAGGCGATGCCGAGAAGGCTTTCGATCGAGTTCACTGGGGATTTTTAGAGGCTACACTAGAGGCAATAGGTATACGACAGAGGATGAGGAATTGGATTATGGCTCTTTACCATGATCCATCAGCTAGAGTGCGAATAAATGGTCAGTTGTCGACACCGTTCTCAATTAAAAACGGGACAAGACAGGGGTGTCCACTTTCCCCATACCTATACATCCTGGTAATGGAGACGTTGGCTAATGCTCTCAGACACAATCAGTCGATTAAGGGGATTCAGGTGGGTCATACGGACCATAAGCTGGCTCTATTTGCAGATGACCTTTTACTGTATGTGACCTCACCTAGGGTCAGCTTACCGTCTGTTTTGGAGGAGTTTGAAATATTTGGGAGGCTGAGTAACTTCAAGGTTAACTTACAGAAAACAGAACTACTCAACATAAATATCCAGGATAGTGAGGTGGAGCAACTTAGGACCAGTTTCCCTTTTCGCTGGAATAAACATTCCATTAAATACCTGGGTGTCCACATCCCAGCTGACCCCCAGAAATTATTCGATCTTAATTTCCTTCCACTCCGGGGTTTGATAGAGAAAGAGACGAAGTCCTGGTATCGTTTGCCACTGTCATGGTTTGGGAGAATTAATGCCCTTAAGATGGACATCTTACCTAAAATATTAGATATTTTTCAGACTATACCGTGGGATGTGGAGGGGTCCTTTTTTGGGTGTTTACATAAAATAATGAGAAAATTTGTATGGCATAGGGGGTGCTCTCGTATTAGCCATACCCAGTTAGTTCGACGTAGGGAGGACGGGGGTGCGGGCCTGCCTGACCTGCGAGCATACCATGCGGCGACTATTGGAAACTGTGTCCTGGATATATTCCATAATAGGACAACCAAACTCTGGGTGGACATTGAATATGAATCATCCCCTGGCATGTGTTTGGGAGCCTTTTGGCTACCATACTCTATCGACCTAGGGAAATTGGATATATCTCCGACACTATACACTATGTGAGATCATGGAGGCATTTTGCAAAGCGTTTCCACCTAGCGACTATTCCTGGACCACTAACCCCCTTGGTTGGTAACCCTGGACTTTCCCCTGAATTACAACATTCAACATCCATAGTTTTCTCTGGTGCTCGGGGGGCTATTCCTCGTATTAGAGACGTGACCAGCCAGACAGATATTTTATCATTGAGAGAGATATTGGGTGAAGGGAGGCAAATGTCGGGGCATTGGCTGCAGTATCTGCAACTCCGGAGTTATATTGGCTCTCTGGGGTTGGAGGGCTCGTATCACATGTCCACTCCTTTTGAGCAGCTGTGTCTTATGTCTCAGGGCCCAGCACATTCTATTTCCTTGATATACGGTTTGATAGTGTCCGGGGGGGGAGACGGACCTCTCAGTTATACAGTACAATGGCAAAGAGAATTACACAAGGAGATTGGGACCGAGTTGTGGGTGAGGGCCTTCACGTGCGCGTATCGGCTGTCGGTGTCTTGTAGAATCCAGGAGCTGAATTATAAAATTATAACACAGTGGTATAGAACACCTGTTAGGTTACATAAAATTGACCCAACAATATCGGACACCTGTTGGAGGTGTAATGGGGCGGTGGGATCCATGTTACATATATGGTGGAGTTGCAGTGGTGTCAGATCCCTCTGGAAAGACATATTTGCCTTATATAATCATATTACAAACAAACAAGTAGAGGCAACGCCGGAGATAGCTTTATTGTCAATTTTCCCGGGCTCTGTGTCCAAAAACAAGAAGAGTATGTTGCCGTACTTCATGAATGCAATGCGCCAAATCATACCCAGATTGTGGAGATCACCCGTAGCGCCGAGGAGGATAGATTGGGTGGAGGCATTGGATGTGCTGTGCAGGATGGAGGAGATGAGGGCCTTTGATGACAGGTTGGGTGTCAATTGGCATGCGAAGTGGTACCCATGGATACAATTTAAAGAAGCACAACATTTTCAGACATGGGTGACACAGGGTGTACTGCCTCGCCCCTCATAATGGGGATTTACTGAGTAGTGAGTTGGTGGAGTTCTGGCGTTATACATGCACCGATATCCGTTCTTTCTCTTTTTCTTCTTCCTATCTTTTTTTCTATTTCTCTTTTCTCCTAAGGTATTTTATTATTTGTGTTTGTTCGTTTATATAGGGGTGACCTGCTTTAACCCTCTCAAACTGTTTACAAACTGATGTTTATACTGCTGTGGTATCACCACAGAGGTAATGGAATTACCGATGGGGAGAGGGGTGTAGAACGTTGACATTGTTTTCAATGGTTACCATATAATGTTGTATATTTCTCTTTCTTACTGAATAAAAATATTTTGAACAATAAATTACTATGCTTAAAGCAAAAAGAAAATCTTTTAGTTTTTTCTGAATCAAATTCGTTAATTCTTTTTCTTTTCAAAAAATCATGTTGTGTGGATTTTTCTATGCGATTTTCGGCTTCTCTTAATATTTGTGGAGGATAACCCCTTTTCATAAATCGAACTTTTAGCTCACTGATTTGTTCGTTAAATATTTTATTACTATTATTAATTTTTCGTAATCTCACCATCTGACTATATGGCAGTCCGTTTTTTGTATGAGACGGATGTGCACTTTCAAAATGTAGTATATTGTTTGTTGCAGTTCTTTTTCTAAATACTTTTGTCAGAATATCACCTTCATTTACCTCTATTTTTACATCTAAATATTCAAGATCATTATGCCCAAAACAAGAAGTAAACTCCATATTATCATTGTTGGAGGTGTTCAAATATTTCACAAACTGATTAAATTCTGTTTCATCCCCATCCCATATCATCATGATATCGTCCACGAATCTAGTATAGAAACGAATGTGCTTCAGGAAGGGATTATTGATATTATTAGCATATGTGTCTAAAAACAGATTTGCATAAGTACAAGAAGTGGGCGTACCCATGGCTGTCCCAATTAATTGTGTGTACCATTTATTCATAAATTTGAATGAATTATTGGACAATATAAACTCAAGGCTTTCTGAGATAAAAGAAATTATTTCAGGATCTACACCTCTTCTTTGTAGAATACTCTGGATTGCCTGTATACCTTTTTCTTTTGGAATACGAGTATACAAATTGACTACATCGATAGATGTTAATGCAAAGGTGGGTTGCCAATCTATTTCTTTTAGAGCTAATACCAAATCCCCTGAATCCTTAATATATGAGGGAATACTTGGTAACAATGGTTTTAATAGCCAGTCGATATATTGAGATAATGCTTCAGTAACTGAATTTATCCCTGAGATTATAGGACGCCCTGGTGGTTCTTTTATATCTTTGTGGATTTTAGGTATGCTATACCAATAGGGAAATCGTGGATATTCAGGTAGTAAACTCTCTGCGCGTTTTTTAGGAAGCACTCCCTTTTCCACATATTTTCTTAGTAACGATCTTAGTTTAGTAAGATACTTTTGAGTAGGGTTACTGGAGAGCGCACAGTAACTGGATTAATCATTCAATTGCATTAAAGCTTCTTTTATATAGGATTCCTTATCCAATACAACAATGTTGCCTCCTTTATCTGCTCTCCCGACAACGACATCGTCCCAACTTTGCAATTCTTTCAAAGCTGACAATTCTCTATTATTAAGATTCTTTTTCGGAGTTTGGTAAATAATTGCTTCTATATCCTTTATTACCAGGTCTTGGAAGAGATCGATGGCGTTGCCAGGGGAGACAGGGGGCATAAAGCGAGATTTGATTCCACCCATAAAGGGTGTTTGTGCAGATGTATATGAAACATCTGTATGTTGTGGTATAACAGAATCATTTAAGCTTAGTAATAGGGCTGCTTCTGAGTCTATTTCAGCAGGATATAACATGAAACCCAGAGTGCCTATGTAATTTTCTCCTTGAGATAAGGTACTAGATATCATTTGGGAGCCATGAGTATTTAAATCTTGCTTTTTATCCTTTTGAAAATGTTTATGAAGATGGAGTTTTCTCACGCTTTTAAATAAATCTACTTTAAAGTTGGTTAAATCAAATGTTTCTGGAAGGCAATAATTTAATCCTTTGGACAGTAATGAGATATGGTCAGCATTTAAAGTTCTTTTTGATAAATTCAATATTCGTAATTCATCTTGTATTCTTTCTGTCTCTGTGTTTATTTCCTCCAAGAGACTTGCTTGCGTTTTCTTTTGGCAACTGCGTCTTCTTCTCCCTCGTCTGACCTTTCTTCTAAAGGGGATGATAAATTGGTTTCTGGTGGAATAGTAGTATTGGCTTCACCTGAATCTTCTGCAGCGCTTGATTCGGAGTCGGTAATCCAACCATCTGATTTCTTTTTCTTATTGATTTTATTACCTTTTTGGCTGCGGTTTCTATTATAAAATGTGGATTGCCTTTTATTTTTGTTCCACTTAAACACCATTCCCATGTCATAGTCGGCTTTGTCTCTCAGGAATTTTTCTTTCTTTTGCTGTTTAATTTCTATCTGTAATAGAGTCAGTTTCCTTTCCAATTTATTGGAAAAGTTTTTATTTTGGCTGTCTGTTACTCGTGATACTAGTTCCATCTTAGCTTTTTCCAATTCTTGACATATTTCCTTTTCTCAATCCTTATCAATGAGCTGGGCTGAATAGATATCTGGAGGAAAAGAGCTCCTGACTAGTGATGAGTGAGCGTAGTCGTTGCTCGGGTTTTCCCCTAGCACGCTGGGGTGACATCCGAGTATTTATGACTGCTCGAAGACTTAGTTTTCATCACGGCAGCTGAATGATTTACAGCTACTAGCCTGCTTGATTACATGTGGGGATTCCCTAGCAAACAGGCAACCCCCACATGTACTCAGCCTGGCTAGTAGCTGGAAATCATTCAGCTGCGTCAATGAAAACTAAATCTCCGAGCAGTTACAAATACTCGGAGGTCACCCCAGCGTGCTAGGGGAAAACCCGAGCAACGAGTACACTCGCTCATCACTAGTCATGACTCAAGCGCTTTCTCCTGCGCCACCTCAAATATCATCCAATGTCACAGATAGATTTGATTCTTTGTAATTCCACTATTGCTCCGTTCTTAATGAATATGGACTACGCCCTCAGATCTTTATCAGATCCCTCTCCCCTTTTGTTTTGGGTACAAGTGAAACCAATGAGGTCTAGATACCCTTTAGGCTGGAAACTTAACCCATTTAACCCATTCTGTCTCTGAATTATTAACTGTGATAGTGTTAAGGGGAATCTGTTGCAATTGTTCTGCACAAAATTTAGGCTCAGTTCCTATTGGTGTAGGTTGAGAGGCTAGAAAGGCCTTCGCGAGGGGTACTAATAAGCGACATAAAAATTGTTAAAGATAACTCATGGAAAAAAAGAGCAGAACTTAGAGAACAGTGTGCGGGGAAACTGAACAAATATACACTGCTCAAAAAAATAAAGGGAACACTTAAACAACAGAATATAACTCCAAGTAAATCAAACACTTCTGTGAAATCAAACTGTCCACCTAGGAAGCAACACTGTTTGACAATCAATTTCACATGCTGTTGTGCAAATGGAATTGACAACAGATGGAAATTATTGGCAGTTATCAAGACACACACAATAAAGCAGTGGTTCTGCAGGTGGGGACCACAGACCACATCTCAGTACCAATGCTTTCTGGCTGATGTTTTGGTCACTTTTAAATGTTGGTTGTGCTTTCACACTCGTGGTAGCACGAGACAGACTCTACAACCCACACAAGTGGCTCAGGTAGTGCAGCTCATCCAGAATGGCACATCAATGCGAGCTGTGGCAAGGTTTGCTGTGTCTGCCAGCGTAGTGTCCAGAGGCTGGAGGCGCTACCAGGAGACAGGCCAGTACACCAGGAGATGTGGAGAGGGCTGTAGGAGGGCAACAACCCAGCAGCAGGACCACTACCTCAGCCTTTGTGCAAGGAGGAACAGGAGGAGCACTGCCAGAGCCCTGCAAAATGGCCTCCAGCAGGCCACAAATGTGCATGTGTCTGCACAAACCGTTAGAAACCGACTCCATGAGGATGGTCTGAGTGCCCGACGTCCACAGATGGGGGTTGTGCTCACATGCAGGACGCTTGGCATTTGCCACAGAACACCAGGATTGGCAAATTTGCCACTGGCGCCCTGCGCTCTTCACAGATGAAAGCAGGTTCGCACTGAGCACATGTGACAGACATGACAGAGTCTGGAGACGCCGTGGGGAGCGATCTGCTGCCTACAACATCCTTCAGCATGACCAGTTTGGAAGTGGGTCAGTAATGGTGTGGGGTGGCATTTCTTTGGAACAAGCCCAGAGGTAGCCTGACTGCCATTAGGTACCAAGATGAAATCCTCAGACCCCTTTTGAGACCATATGCTGGTGCGGTTGGCCCTGGGTTCCTCCTAATGCAGGACAATGCCATACCTCATGTGGCTGGAATGTGTCAGCAGTTCCTGCAAGATGAAGGCATTGAAGCTATGGACTGGCCCGCCCATTCCCAGACCTGAATCCGATTGAACACATCTGGGACATCATGTCTCGCACCATCCACCAACGTCACGTTGCACCATAGACTATCCAGGAGTTGGCGGATGCTTTAGTCCAGGTCTGGGAGGAGAACCCTCAGGAGACCATCCGTGCCTCATCAGGAGCATGCCCAGGCGTTGTAGGGAGGTCATACAGGCACGTGGAGGCCACACACACTACTGAGCATCATTTTCTTGTCTTGAGGCGTTTCCACTGAAGTTGGATCAGCCTGTAGCTTCATTTTCCACTTTGATTTTGAGCATCATTCCAACTCCAGACCTCCGTGGGATATTAGTTGTGATTTACGTTGATCATTTTTAGGTTTTATTGTTCTCAACACATTCCACTATGTAATGAATAAAGATTTACAAGTAGAATATTTCATTCAGTGATCTCTAGGATGTGGGATTTTAGTGTTCCCTTTATTTTTTTGAGCAGTGTATATCCAGAATGATTGCTCTGAAAATATGGCGCAGTGGAAGAATGCCCAGCACTACAGTACACACATTTCCAAAGTTTGTAGGCAAAAAGATTGGGAGTGTTTCTTAATTGACACCTGAGTTCCTTCCTGGAGGGTGTTTACAGACCCCTTTGTTCATATAGACCACAGTTTTATAATTAGCACACAGTGGATGAAGGGACCAGAACCTTTGTGTTATTTCTTTACGGATTGATAATGAGATTTGATCTACGTACCTTTAAAAACATGAGGAACAGCTGTCCTGGAGTTAGGACCTCCTGACTCATTAAACTGTCCATACTGTCCTCCATGCACTTGTCTTTTGCAAAAGTAAAAAGTTTCCTGGTCATGTGGCAAAGCATGTAGAATTTCTCAACGTTGGTTTTAAGATGTATGCAAATGCACTGTCTGTGAATAGACAAAACGGTGGTAATTACAGGGAACAATGGTGGATTCTGTACAAAAGTTACTAAAGGCTCAACACAACATGTCGATGGATGTCGGCCGTTGCTGGGTTTCTCTCTCCCAGTAGGTGTAAGACTGGAATCACACAGGAAAGTTTTGATGCAGTTTTTCAAGCCAAAGTTGGATGTGAATCCAGTGGGCAGGAGAAGAATAAGTCTTTCCTTTATACTTCACACATAAACCGCATCCACTTCTGACAGCTATGTATGATTCCAGGCTTAAAGGGGTATTCTTGTTTAACCAAACCAGTGGATGGGTAAAAACTGTCAAGTTTGGAGGAAGCCCCCAAGGTTGGACCCAGAGAAATCAACTGAATCCAGGTCCCGTGTTTCCACCACTACATGGGCTAGTGGTGGTGCCTTAGGTCAGACCCCTACTGGCAAGTAAAGTGACAGCATATTCTAGAGAGATGTCATCACTTTATACTGAATAATTCCAAACTAGAAAGACTAACCGAATATATACTTCTACCATACAAACCACTAAGGCTATGGTTTTTTAATGCAAATTTTAAGCTGTGTTTTTACATCACCAGCAAAGTCTATGAGATTTCAGAAATCCCTCACATTGGTTTTATTATCCTGACTGATGTGGAAAACTGCAGCATGTCACTTCTTTTACCGTTTTTTCACCCATTGAAAGTAATCGGTAACAGCAAAAACGCAGCAAAAATGCAGCTATCAGGTTTTGCTGATTTTTCGGTGCAAAAACCTTGAAAGTTGCAACATGTGAACGTAGAATGATCTTTCCAGCCTAAGGCTGTTACTGAACAGGACAGGAATAATGGCACAAGTGCTTGTATTGGGGGCTAAATAATGCTGCTTTTATAGCAATTATAGAAACTACTCTACACATTCCTAACCCTATAAAAAAGCATGGCATCTTACTCCAGAAGAAACTCTGCCACCTGTTCATTAGTATACCACTCTGGCATGAAAAACTTGACTCGAAAACGGTCTCCCAGATATTTGAGGACTTGTTCTTGGGTGTGACACCCGTCTTCCATCACCAATCGCAGCATCTGTGTGACGCAGTCTCTAAAGAAGGAATTGCCCTCTTTTCCCTTGATCAGGTCTGTGAAAATCTGATAGTCGGAAAAACCAACTAATGCCTGTAAGAGTGAAAGACACCAGATCAGACGGAGACACAAAATACCTAAGAAATAATACAAATTTGGTCTTTTGAGGTCCAAGGGCCATATTGTCATCACAGGCAGCAATACACTTTATGTGCTCTTACTATATGAACAGGGAACCCATTCTCATATTTGTGGGAGGCACAGAGATGGCTACATACCCACTCTTTTTTCGGATGTGGAAACTACTTTGGAAACAGGACTAGATTAGATGGTCAGTGAGGGAGCCCAGACCAAGGGGTGGTCACACAATCACCACTTTCCACAGGTCCGGTGATAAAATATTTGCATGCAGCGGTAGTTGCACATGCACACTGCTGCACCATTCATTGTCTATGGGACTGGCGGAGAAAGAAAAGCATAGCATTTTCCGCTCTTCAGCAGTCCATAAACAATATAGTAGGTAGCGCCATCTATAGGCTGGATGAAGGCACTCTGCTCAAACACCAATACTATGGCTGACCCTGCTGATAAGAAACAAGAGTAGGGGAACCACAAAATACAGAACGGGCCAAAATCTTTCTGATCACTATGTTTCCGAGAAGACTTCTGTGGGCTAGTGTTGGCAATGTGTAGGAACATGAATTCATGACGTCACTTACGATCTACACTGACCTTCAGTGCAAAGCCTATGGGGAGGAAGAAGAGCTCCTTGTTATAGATGAAATTAACCATTACAGAGCCATTCTCCAGGTAATGCAGATTCATGTTTGCAGCGGTGTGCTCATCTCGGACACAACGGATCGTGAGACCTGGAAAAACAAGCGATATATCGCAATGAATGGGTTAAATCATTTTTCATTGGGCGTACGAATTATGGTATCACAAATACTACCATCGGCTAAAGCCAAATTGCATCTACTACATGACTGTGCGGCCGGTTTTATATATCTGACATTCACAATACACGCTGGGACCACCATTTCTGGACTGGCACAGGAGCATTCAAACATGGATGCATCATATGTGCCCATGAAGATGGTGAGTTTGGGTCAGGAAACCAGCAACTGGTACAGACGTAGCAGTCCAAGCACTGAATGTCGGATGTATGAAACCAGACTCAAACGCTGTTCCCTACAGAATCCATCATCCGTGAAGGTTTCTGATGGTCTATTTAATTTTACTGCCCTTCCCGTAGGAGCCAGGTTTTCATTTTGGTGCTTTCGTCGCTCCCCTCTTTCAAGAGCTATAACTATTTTTAATTGTGTCAACATAGCCATATGAGGGCTTGTTATTTGTGGGACGAGTCATGGACTTGAATAACATCAATCACTTTACTGCACTGACAAGCCGGATGACATTTCCAGGTGCAGTGAATTCCACCGTTGTAATTTGGGTTTCATTTCTATGGTGGTAAATGTGCCGCGATCCTGCAGGTGAGCACAATTATGGCAAAACACCAAGAGTCTTTTTTTTTTTTAAACAGTAAAATATATATACATTTTTTTAAATTAAGCATTAAAGCCTATTTGTTTGTGTAGCCATTTCCTTAGACCTATAACTTTCATTTTTTGGTCAACTGAGCTGCGTGATGACTTGTTTTCTGTAGTTTTTATTGGTCCCATTTTGGGATACATACGTTTCTTTCGCTTTTTTTTTTTTATTTGCTCTATGGGTTAAAATTACATTATATTTTGATAGATCAAACTTCTACAGAAGCGGATATAACAAATTCACTTTTTTATTTTTTTGCATTTTCGGGGCCATTTTACACTTTTTTTTATATACTACTTTTAATCTCTTTTAGCCCCTCTACAAAACTCGTACCTGTGATCTTTTGATAACTCGCATTATATACTAGAACACTGTAGTATGGCAATACATTTAGATGTAACTATCTCCTAGGATTCTCAGCCCAATCGGACCCACGCTGGTTGGAAACCCTGAAATTGCAAATGGTGCACGTGCGGCATTCTCCTCCACAAGCGCCTTCTGCTGTCCAGTGACTATGATTGCCGTAATTACTTAATGGAAGCATAACTTGTCTCGTGGCTTAACCTGACATGAACACAATTATCCCGGCCTTTAAGTAAACCCTTAAACCCAGAGATTTCTGCACGCTCCATGCTCTATTGACTAAAGTTGAGCAAAAAGAATAACAGGACACTGATCCCGAACCACGTCAGCAGTCTGATCAAAACCCTACAACCCTCCTCATCTGCCGGCATCTACAGCGCCTCCTCTGGTGGCTCCGTACATCATGAAGGCATCACTCTACAGTGATGATTCCAACACACAGGAGAAGGTTCGCCGGGCTCTTCCAGCCAATGTGGCGGCTGGACCTAGGTCCTGTCAATCCTATGCTCAACTTCGTTACAGATTTTGGCAAATTGACTTTACGCCAAGTAGTTTCCCAGAATTATTGTTATTCCATGGCGCTTTACATATGAGGAGGGGTCTACATAATAAAAACAAGTACAATGATCTTGAACAATACAAGTCACAACTGGTACAGGAGGAGCGAGAACTCTGCCCGTGAGGGCTCACAATCTACAAGGGATGGGTGAGGATACAGTAGGTGAGGATAGAGCTGGTCGTGCAGCGGTTTGGTCAATCAGTGGTTACTGCAGGTTGTAGGCTTGTCGGAAGAGGTGGGTCTTCAGGTTCGTTTTGAAGGTTTCGATGGTAGGCAAGAGTCTGATATGTTGTGGTAGAGAGTTCCAGAGTAGGGGTGATACGCGAGAGAAATCTTGTATGCGATTGTGGGAAGAGGAGATAAGAGAAGGAGATCTTGTGAGGATCGGAGGATGCGTGCAGGTAAGTACCGGGAGAAGAGGTCACAGATATATGGAGGAGACAGGTTGTGGATGGCTTTGTATGTCATGGTTAGGCTTTTGTACTGGAGTCTCTGGGTAATGGGGATCCAGTGCAGGGATTGACAGAGGGGAAAGGCCGGGGAATAGCGGGGGGACAGGTGGATTAGTCGGGCAGCAGAGTTTAGAATAGATTGGAGGGGTGCGAGAGTGTTCGAGGGGATGCTACAGAGCAGGAGGTTGCAGTAGTCAAGGAGGGTTTTTGCAGATTCTTAGTTGAAGAATGTACGGATCTGTAAAATATTTTTGAGTTGAAGGCGACAGGAAGCGGAAAGGGCTTGGATATGTGGTTTGAAGGAGAGATCAGTGTCAAGGATTATCCCAAGGCAGCGAGGGGGGGGGGGTTGTGTGAGATGGGGAAAGATGATGAATTCTGTTTTGGCCCCACATGATGATCCATACTGTATAATGGCCCCACATGATGATCCATACTGTATAATGGTCCCACATGATGCTCCATACTGTATAATGACCGCACATGATGCTCCATACTGTATAATGGCCACACATGATGCTCCATACTGTATAATGACAGCACATGATGTTCCATACTGTATAATGACGCACATGATGCTCCATACTGTATAATGGCCCCACATGATGCTCCATACTGTATAATGACCACACATGATGCTCCATACTGTATAATGGCCCCACATGATGCTCCATACTGTATAATGGCCCCACATGATGCTCCACACTGTATAATGACCACACATGATGCTCCACACTGTATAATGACCACACATGATGCTCCACACTGTATAATGGCCCCACATGATGCTCCATACTGTATAATGGCCCCACAAGATGCTCCATACTGTATAATGGCCCCACATGATGCTCCATACTGTATAATGACCACACATGATGCTCCATACTGTATAATGACTGCACATGATGCTCCATACTGTATAATGGCCGCACATGATGCTCCATACTGTATAATGACCGCACATGATGCTCCATACTGTATAATAGCCCCACATGATGCTCCATACTGTATAATGACCGCACATGATGCTCCATACTGTATATTAGCTGCCAATGATGCTCCATACTGTATAATGACGGCACAAGATGATCCATACTGTATATTGGCCGCACATGATACTTTGTACCATATAATGGCCAGACATAGCTACTTCTACACATGCGGCTGCGCTCCGTACACTTTGCACACACGGCTCCGCTGCGTACACACGGCTCCGCTCCATACACCTCATACACACACGGCTCCGCTCCGTACACCTCGTGCACATTCAGCTCCACTCCATAACCTTGTACACATTTAGCTCCGCTCTATACGCTTCATACACACACGGCTCCGCTCCATACACCTCATACACACATGGCTCCACTCCATACACCTCATACACACATGGCTGCATTCCATACACCTTATACACACACGGCTCCGCTCTATACACCTCATACACATTCAGCTCTGCTCCATACACCTCGTACACATTTAGCTCCTCTCCATACACCTCATACACACACGGCTCCGCTCCATACACCTCATACACACACGGCTCCGCTCTGTACACCTCGTAGACATTCAGCTCCGCTCCATACACCTCGTACACATTCAGCTTCGCTTCATACACCTCATACACACACGGCTCCGCTCCATACACCTCATACACACGGCTCCGCTCCGTACACCTCGTACACATTCAGCTCCGCTCCATACACCTCGCACACACACGGCTCCGCTCCATACACCTCGTACACATTCAGCTTCGCTCCATACACCTCATACACACACGGCTCCGCTCCATACACCTCGTACACATTCAGCTCCGCTCCATACACCTCGTACACACACGGCTCCGCTCCGTACACCTCGTACATATTTAGCTCCACTCCATATACCTCAGACACACACGGCTCCGCTCCATTCACCTCATACACAGACATGGCTCTGCTACATCCACACTGTACCCCTCCTGACCCCACACAAGGCAGCTTACTTACCTCATCCAGCAGCACCATGTGGCAAGTTGGCAACCAGCACAGCCGAGTCCTGCAATCCATGAAGATCCCGATCATATGACCCCTGACTCCTCCCCTCATGTGACCTCATCACAGGTCCTGTGCGCAAAGAGCAGGCAGCCAATATGTGGTGTAAGGCTCTGCGGGTGCAGGGATGACCGGCTGATACATCGCATACTGAAGGGTAAGGGACATGGCTTAACACAAGGGGGCGTGTCGGCTGCTTCTCCTGCTGTCTGTGGGAAGCAGAGCGTCCCGTGCGGGAGTGCTTGGCATAGCAAAGGCTCAAAACTGGGACAGTCCTGCAGAATGAGGGACAGTTGGGAGCTATGTTGTTTGGTATCGTAGTATTAGTCAGGACTGAGGAGGATTCAAGACAGGAGCACCACAGGGAGGAGGATGGACGGCATCAGTTGTTGCTGCTGCTGAGGATAGGGTAATATCAAGTGATTTTAGGCAAAACCTGTTGCGAGATCTAGTACAGCTCCAATCATATAGAATGCGTGTGAAAATGGATGCACACGGACCCGTAGCTACATGTCTGGAATTACCATGGAGCACGGATCCTGGACAACACGGATCTGTGTGCTTCCATGTGCAGGGATCCATTATGTGGGACTGAGCATGCTCAGAAGCAAGCGATGTGCTGTATGGGAAAGTGATGAAACTGTATGGGAGCAGGATGCAGACATAATGTAGACGCTGCATGCTGTGCCGTCATACAGTGAGCGGCCTCACTAGAAGGGCTTGTGCCCTATGTTATAGTGTGCTAATAAAATGTATTGGGAGCATGTATATAACATGGGGCACCTGGTTAGGGGCTGCACGGGTGGGGCTGCTTTCACACTAGCGCTTTGGTACGGTGCATTGTGATGTGTAGCAATCCTGATGCATCTCGATCCAGATTGCATCCCTATACTTAACATGGGGATGCCTGGACCTGCGTTTGCATCAGGATTTTTCATGTGCTCCCAAAACACAGCTTGTTGTGAATTTTGGGTGTTAAAAAAAATCTGCAGACATCCTGGTATGTAGCAGCGCATCCAAAAGACATATGATTGTCAATGTAGAAACCCCCGAATCAGGCTGCCTGCGTCCAGTCTGCATGGGGACTTCATACTGCACATGCTCGGAGCCCCATTTTTTCCTTTCACTTTCACCCGTCTCTCCCCACTCCTTTCTTCTCTCCTCTCTCCCCTCTGCTCCAGAAGTCAGAATTTCACATTTCCAACCAAATCCTGATCAGGATGCAGTTCCATGCGTTTGCATCCATTTGCAGAAAAAATACGGATGCAGATAAATCTTATCCAAGAGGGAATGACTACAGCAATGTACCAAAAACGCCACATATTAGAAAGTAATACCCTAAGACTACAGCCGAGTAGCAGGGCCCTGTTCACAAGAGCTAACAATCTGAGGAAACAGCAATGCTAAAAACAGTCTTTACTGCTTCAATAGATACTTATACAGGTGTATAATGAGGATCTCACTTTACAGGCAAAGACCTGGAATGATGACTGTGTAAAATGTATTTCTATTTAAAAAAAGAGCCGGACTACCCATCACGAGGAGGTGTCTGCACGCCATAGTTGTCGCCCATAGCGCTGTCTGTTCTGCCCGGCAGCGCCCGCCCAGTGCCAGCAGCAGGAGGAGTCACCACTGGCGGCGCTCACTTCCTGGTCGCTTACTGCCTCTGTGTACATGATGATGGCGGGCTCCGGGAGGCCGCGCCCAGGACGTGCAGGGTGGGCGGCATTGCTGGCTGTGGTGTTGGCGCTGTGCTGGGCAGCACTGACTGAGTCTGCCTATAAGCCACAGTGGGGTCTGGGATGTCAGTGTGTGACTAATATATATATAATGTGTGTGTGCTCTCTATATAGTCTGCACACAGCTGTGTATCTCATATATATGTATTTATTACACATATTCTCCTCAGCACTGGCTGACAGTCTGCCTATAAGCCACAGTGGGGTTTGGGATGTCAGTGTGTGACATATACACTCACTGGCCACTTTATTAGGTACACCATGCTAGTAACGGGTTGGACCCCCTTTTGCCTTCAGAACTGCCTCAATTCTTCGTGGCATAGATTCAACAAGGTGCTGGAAGCATTCCTCAGAGATTTTGGTCCATATTGACATGATGGCATCACACAGTTGCCGCAGATTTGTCGGCTGCACATCCCTGATGCGAATCTCCCGTTCCACCACATCCCAAAGATTTCATGTTGTTTACGCCAAATTCTGACCCTACCATCCGAATGTCGCAGCAGAAATCGAGACTCATCAGACCAAGCAACGTTTTTCCAATCTTCTACTGTCCAATTTCGATGAGCTTGTGCAAATTGTAGCCTCAGTTTCCTGTTCTTAGCTGAAAGGAGTGGTACCCGGTGTGGTCTTCTGCTGCTGTAGCCCATCTGCCTCAAAGTTCGACGCACTGTGCGTTCAGAGATGCTCTTAGGCCTACCTTGGTTGTAACGGGTGGCGATTTGAGTCACTGTTGCCTTTCTATCAGCTCGAACCAGTCTGCCCATTCTCCTCTGACCTCTGGCATCAACAAGGCATTTCCGCCCACAGAACTGCCGCTCACTGGATTTTTTTTCTTTTTCGGACCATTCTCTGTAAACCCTAGAGATGGTTGTGCGTGAAAATCCCAGTAGATCAGCAGTTTCTGAAATACTCAGAACAGCCCTTCTGGCACCAACAACCATGCCACGTTCAAAGGCACTCAAATCACCTTTCTTCCCCATACTGATGCTCGGTTTGAACTGCAGGAGATTGTCTTGACCATGTCTACATGCCTAAATGCACTGAGTTGCCGCCATGTGATTGGCTGATTAGAAATTAAGTGTTAACAAGAAGTTGGACAGGTGTACCTAATAAAGTGGCCAGTGAGTGTATATATATATATATAACTAGCTGTTTCCAGCCAGCTAATGCTCGGCACGCTTATTGCTATCTAATTAACGCTGCTGGTGATTAAACTAAATGATGACAACATTCAATAGCGTTTACGCAGGTGGTAAATTAACTTAAAATGAAGTTAATAACAATAATAATCATTAAAAATCTGAATAATACTAATACATTTTATTCACAGTGTAAACTAAAAAATAAACTGGATTCAGTAAGATGTGCGGCGGGATTATGTGTGGTGATGTGGTGGGGGGGCAGGATTATGTGTGGTAATGTGGTGGGGGATGGGATTATGTGTGGTAATGTGGTGGGGCACCGGATTATGTGTGGTGATGTGTTGGGGGGCGGGATTATGCGTGGTGATGTGTTGGGGGGCGGGATGCGTGGTGATGTGTTGGGGGGCAGGATTATGTGTGGTTATGTGGTGGGGGCGGGATTATGTATGGTAATGTGGTGGTGGGGGATTATGTGTGGTAATGTGGTGGGGGGCGGGATTATGTGTTGTGGTATGTGGGGGGGGCGGGATTGTGTGGTGATGTGGTGGGGGGCGGGATTATGTGTGGTGATGAGGTGGGTGGGCGGGATTATGTGTGGTGATGTGTGGGGGGCAGAGCTACTGTGCAGGGGGCGGGATTAGCGAGTAATCACGATGCCTCTTATATATATAGATGTGTGTGTGCTCTCTATATAGTCTGCACACACAGCTGTGTATCTCATATATATGTATTTATTACACATATTCTCAGCACTGGCTGACAGTCTGCCTATAAGCCACAGTGGGGTGTGGGATGTCAGTGTGTGACTATTCATATACACTGCTCAAAAAACTAAAGGGAACACTAAAATCCCACATCCTAGATATCAATGCATTAAATATTCCAGTTGTAAATCTTTATTCATTACATAGTGGAATGTGTTGAGAACAATACAATCTAAAACTGATCAACGTAAATCACAACTAATATCCCACGGAGGTCTAGAGTTGGAATGATGCTCAAAATCAAAGTGGCAAATGAAGTTAAAGACTTATCCAACTGCAGTGGAAATGCCTCAAGACAAGGAAATGATGCTCAGTAGTGTGTGTGGTCTCCACGTGCCTATATGACCTCCCTTCAACACCTAGACATTCTCCTGATGAGGCGGCGGATAGTCCCCTGAGGTATCTCCTCCCAGACGTGGACTAAAGCATCAGCCAACTCCTGGACAGTCTGGGGTGCAACGTGACGTTGGTGGATGGTGCGAGACATGATGTCCCAGATGTGTTCAATCTGATTCAGGTCTGGGGAACGGGCAGGCCAGTCCATACCTTCAATGCCTTCATCTTGCAGGAACTGCTGACACTTTCCAGCCACATGAGGTCTGGCATTGTCCTGCATTAGGAGGATCACAGGGCCATCCGCAACAGCATATGGTCTCACAAGGGGTCTGAGGATCTCATCTCGTTACCTAATAGCAGTCAGGCTACCTCTGGGGAGAACATGTAGGGCTGTGCGGCCCTCCAAACAAATGCCACCCCACACCATTAATGACCCACTGCTAAACCGAACATGCTGAAGGATGTTGCAGCATGGTGGCTCAGTGGATAGCACTGCAGCCTTGCAGCGCTGGAGTCCTGGGTTCTAATCCCACCTGGGACAAAATCTGCAAGGAGTTTGTATGTTCTCCCCGTGTTTGTGTGGGATTCCTCTGGGTTCTCCGGATTCCTCCCACATTCCAAAGACATACTGATAGGGAATTTAGATTGTGAGCCCCAACGGGAGCAGAGATGTTAATGTGTGCAAACTGTAAAGCGCTGCGGAATATGTTAGCGCTATATAAAAATAAAGATTATTCTTATTATGTTGCAGGCAGCACATCGCTCTCAACAGCGTCTCCAGACTCTGTCACGTCTGTCACATGTGCTCAGTGTGAACCTGCTTTCATCTGTGAAGAGCACAGGGCGCCAGTGGCGAATTTTCCAATCTTGGTGTTCTGTGGCAAATGTCAAGCGTCCTGCACGGTGTTGGGCTGTGAGCACAACCCCCATCTGTGGACGTCGGGCACACAGACCATTGTCATAGAGTCGGTTTGTAACCATTTGTGCAGACACATACACATTTGTGGCCTGCTGGAGGTCATTTTGCAGGGCTCTGGCTGTGCTCCTCCTGTTCCTCCTTGCACAAAGGCTGAGGTAGCGGTCCTGCTGCTGGGTTGTTGCCCTCCTACTGCCCCTTCCACGTCTCCTTGTGTACTGGCCTGTCTCCTGGTAGCGCCTCTAGACACTACGCTGACTGACACAGCAAACCCTCTTGCCACAGCTCGCATTCATGTGCCATCCTGGATGAGCTGCACTGCCTGAGCAACTTGTGTGGGTTGTAGAGTCAGTCTCATGCTACCACGAGTGTGATAGCACAACCAACATTCAAAAGTGATCAAAACATCAGCCAGAAAGCATTGG
The DNA here is from genome assembly GCF_051348905.1 of Ranitomeya variabilis. Lineage (NCBI taxonomy): Eukaryota > Metazoa > Chordata > Amphibia > Anura > Dendrobatidae > Ranitomeya > Ranitomeya variabilis. The sequence continues at coordinate 116,876,894 of NC_135233.1, forward strand.
TACTGAGATGTGTTCTGTGATCCCCACCTGCAGAACCACTCCTTTATTGAGGGTGTCTTGATAACAGCCAATAATTTCCATCTGTTGTCTATTCCATTTGCACAACAGCATGTGAAATTGATTGTCAAACAGTGTTGCTTCCTAAGTGGACAGTTTGACTTCACAGAAGTTTGATTTAGTTGGAGTTACATTCTGTTTAAGTGTTCCCTTTAATTTTTTTGAGCAGTATACATCTACTATATAATTGTCTAAGGGTACTTCCCTCTTTCTGTCACCGTTATTCGTTCGCTGATTGGTCTCGGCAGCTGCCTGTCATGGCTGCCGCGACCAATCAGCGACGCGCACAGTCCGGAAAAAAATGGCCGCTCCTTACTCCCAGCACTCACTGCCCGGCGCCCGCATATATCCCTCCAGTCCAGTCTGCGCTCACACAGGGTTAATGGCAGCGGTAACGGACCGCGTTATGCCGCGGGTAATGCACTCCGTTACCGCTGCTATTAACCCTGTGTGACCAAATTTTTACTATTGAAGCTGCCTACGCAGCGTCAATAGTAAAAAGATCTAATGTTAAAAAAAAATCATTATATACTCACCTTCCGCTGCCTTTCCCGCTCCTCGCCACCCTCCGGTAATCACTCTGTGCAAGTGGTAGGTTCCGGTACCAATTATCATATGGCACAAGGACCTGCCATGACGTCACGGTCATGTGACTGCGACGTCATCACAGGCCCTGTGCGCCTGCGCGAACAGGACCTGCCATGACGTCACGGTCATGTGACCGCGACGTCAGCACACCCATGGACCGGAAGCTGCAGCCTGTACCGCACACAGGTGACAGAACTATGGTGAGTATGTTCGCACTACAAGGGGACTTCGGATCGGAAGGTGAGTATGTTTATTTTTTATTTTTTAACCTGTCACTTACGTGGCTGGGCAATCTACTACATGGATGGGTTATATACTACGTCGCTGGGCAATATCCCACGTCACTGGGCAATATACTACATCACTGGGCAATATACTATGTGGCTGGGCAATATACTACATCACTCAGCAATATAGTACGTCGCTGAGCAACATACTACGTGGCTGGGCAATATACTACGTCGCTTGGCAATATACTACGTGGCTGGGCAATATACTACGTGGCTGGGCAATATACTACAAGGCTGGGCAATATACTACGTGGCTGGGCAATATACTACGTGACTGGGCAATATACTACGTGACTGGGCAATATACTACATCGCTGGGCAATATACTACGTGACTGGGCAATATACTACGTGGGCTGTGCTGTATACCACGTGGACATACATATTCTAGAATACCTGATGCATTAGAATCGGGCCACCATCTAGTATATATATATATATATATATATATATATATATATATATATATACACTCACCGGCCACTTTATTAGGTACACCATGCTAGTAACGGGTTGGACCCCCTTTTGCCTTCAGAACTGCCTCAATTCTTCGTGGCATAGATTCAACAAGGTGCTGGAAGCATTCCTCAGAGATTTTGGTCCATATTGACATGATGGCATCACACAGTTGCCGCAGATTTGTCGGCTGCACATCCCAAAGATGCTCCATACAAGGCAGGATGGATCCATGCTTTCATGTTGTTTACGCCAAATTCTGACCCTACCATCCGAATGTCGCAGCAGAAATCGAGACTCATCAGACCAAGCAACGTTTTTCCAATCTTCTACTGTCCAATTTCGATGAGCTTGTACAAATTGTAGCCTCAGTTTCCTGTTCTTAGCTGAAAGGAGTGGTACCCGGTGTGGTCTTCTGCTGCTGTAGCCCATCTGCCTCAAAGTTCGACGCACTGTGCGTTCAGAGATGCTCTTAGGCCTACCTTGGTTGTAACGGGTGGCGATTTGAGTCACTGTTGCCTTTCTATCAGCTCGAACCAGTCTGCCCATTCTCCTCTGACCTCTGGCATCAACAAGGCATTTCCGCCCACAGAACTGCCGCTCACTGTATTTTTTTTCTTTTTCGGACCATTCTCTGTAAACCCTAGAGATGGTTGTGCGTGAAAATCCCAGTAGATCAGCAGTTTCTGAAATACTCAGACCAGCCCTTCTGGCACCAACAACCATGCCACGTTCAAAGGCACTCAAATCACCTTTCTTCCCCATACTGATGCTCGGTTTGAACTGCAGGAGATTGTCTTGACCATGTCTACATGCCTAAATGCACTGAGTTGCCGCCATGTGATTGGCTGATTAGAAATTAAGTGTTAACAAGAAGTTGGACAGGTGTACCTAATAAAGTGGCCGGTGAGTGTATATATACACTCACTGGCCACTTTATTAGGTACACCTGTCCAACTTCTTGTTAACACTTAATTTCTAATTAGCCAATCACATGGCGGCAACTCAGTGCATTTAGGCATGTAGACATGGTCAAGACAATCTCCTGCAGTTCAAACCGAGCATCAGTATGGGGAAGAAAGGTGATTTGAGTGCCTTTGAACGTGGCATGGTTGTTGGTGCCAGAAGGGCTGGTCTGAGTATTTCAGAAACTGCTGATCTACTGGGATTTTCACGCACAACCATCTCTAGGGTTTACAGAGAATGGTCCGAAAAAGAAAAAAAATACAGTGAGCGGCAGTTCTGTGGGCGGAAATGCCTTGTTGATGCCAGAGGTCAGAGGAGAATGGGCAGACTGGTTCGAGCTGATAGAAAGGCAACAGTGACTCAAATCGCCACCCGTTACAACCAAGGTAGGCCTAAGAGCATCTCTGAACGCACAGTGCGTCGAACTTTGAGGCAGATGGGCTACAGCAGCAGAAGACCACACTGGGTACCACTCCTTTCAGCTAAGAACAGGAAACTGAGGCTACAATTTGCACAAGCTCATCGAAATTGGACAGTAGAAGATTGGAAAAACGTTGCTTGGTCTGATGAGTCTCGATTTCTGCTGCGACATTCGGATGGTAGGGTCAGAATTTGGCGTAAACAACATGAAATCTTTGGGATGTGGTGGAACGGGAGATTCGCATCAGGGATGTGCAGCCGACAAATCTGCGGCAACTGTATGATGCCATCATGTCAATATGGACCAAAATCTCTGAGGAATGCTTCCAGCACCTTGTTGAATCTATGCCACGAAGAATTGAGGCAGTTCTGAAGGCAAAAGGGGGTCCAACCCGTTACTAGCATGGTGTACCTAATAAAGTGGCCAGTGAGTGTATATATATATATACTGTGTATATATATATATATATATATATATATATATATATATATATCTATATATATATATATAATTGTCTAAGGGTTTTTCTGTCTGTCTGTCTGTCCTGGAAATCCCGCATCTCTGATTGGTCGAAGCCGCCAGGCCTCGACAAATCAGCGACGGGCACAGCATGGTGACGATGATGTCATAAAGGTTGCCTCGACCAATCAGCGACGGGCACAGTCTGCCGCGAATTCGCCTCGACCAATCAGCGACGGGCACAGTATCGACGTAGATGTCATAATGGTTGCCATGGCGACGATGATGTCATAAATGTTGCCTCAACCAATCAGCGACGGGCACAGTCTGCCGCGAATTCTGGAATCATCATTGTCCATATACTACGGGGACATGCATATTCTAGAATACCCGATGCATTAGAATCGGGCCACAATCTAGTATATATATATATATATATATATATATATATATACATATATATATATATATATATATATATATATATATATATATATATATATACAGTACATACCAAAAGTTTGGACACACCCTCTCGTTCAAAGATTTTTCTGTATTTTTATGACTATGAAAATTGTACATTTGAAAAAGCTGACCGTCACATCCATACATAGACTAAGTGTGAACAGGTGCTGAACCTAGAGTAACCAACTCATATATATAGTCAAGTAATAAAGGCAGCACACTGCAGCGCTAAAACATGCAAACATGAAACATTAAAACTGAACTGCAATACTGCACTAGAAATATGAAAAATGAGAGCGTTTAGCGCATAAAAATGGCCAATTTTATGTGTACCTGATAGCCCCTTTACGGCATCTCTCGTATATCAGGTCCTACGCTTGCCTACCTCGCTGAGAATAAACGTCTCCATGTGAATGGGTACCTGTGAAAACCTCTTCTTAGACTCATTCTCTCTCTCTGTGGAGGGGTACTGGATTCTCAGTGAGGTAGGCAAGCGTAGGACCTGATATACGAGAGATGCCGTAAAGGGGCTATCAGGTACACATAAAATTGGCCATTTTTATGCGCTAAACGCTCTCATTTTTCATATTTCTAGTGCAGTATTGCAATTCAGTTTTCATGTTTCATGTTTGCATGTCTTAGCGCTGCAGTGTGCTGCCTTCTTTACTTGACTATATATGAGTTGGTTACTCTAGGTTCAGCACCTGTTCACACTTAGTCTATGTATGGATGTGACGGTCAGTTTTTTCAAATATATTATTTAGCCTTCTGACTGAGCACTCCGCCTCCTAGCCCAGGTGTTTTAATCGCGGCGGGTCCAGTACCCCTCCACAGAGAGAGAGAATGTGAGTCTAGGAAGAGGTTTTCACAGGTACCTATTCACATGGAGACGTTTATTCTCAGCGAGGTAGGCAAGCGTAGGACCTGATATACGAGAGATGCCGTAAAGGGGCTATCAGGTACACATAAAATTGGCCATTTTTATGCGCTAAACGCTCTCATTTTTCATATTTCTAGTGCAGTATTGCAGTTCAGTTTTCATGTTTCATGTTTGCATGTTTTAGCGCTGCAGTGTGCTGCCTTTATTACTTGACTATATATATGAGTTGGTTACTCTAGGTTCAGCACCTGTTCACACTTAGTCTATGTATGGATGTGACGGTCAGTTTTTTCAAATATATTATTTAGCCTTCTGACTGAGCACTCCGCCTCCTAGCCCAGGTGTTTTAATCGCAGCAGGTCCGGTACCTCTCCACAGAGAGAGAGAATATGAGTCTAGGAAGAGGTTTTCACAGGTACCCATTCACATGGAGACGTTTATTGTCAGCGAGGTAGGCAAGCGTAGGACCTGATATATGAGAGATGCCGTAAAGGGGCTATCAGGTACACATAAAACTGGCCATTTGTATGCGCTAAACGCTCTCATTTTTCATATTTCTAGTGCAGTATTGCAGTTCAGTTTTCATGTTTCATGTTTGCATGTTTTAGCGCTGCAGTGTGCTGCCTTTATTACTTGACTATGAAAATTGTACATTCACACTGAAGGCATCAAAACTATGAATTAACACATGTGGAATTATATACTTAACAAAAAAGTGTGAAACAACTGAAATTATGTCTTATATTCTAGGTTCTTCAAAGTAGCCACCTTTTTCTCTGACGACTGCTTTGCACACTCTTGGCATTCTCTTGATGAGCTTCAAGAGGTAGTCACCGGTAATGGTCTTCCAACAATCTTGAAGAAGTTCCCAGAGATGCTTAGCACTTGTTGGCCCTTTTGCCTTCACTCTGCGGTCTAGCTCACCCCAAACCATCTCGATTGGGTCCAGGTCTGGTGACTGTGGAGGCCAGGTAATTTGCCGTAGCACCCCATCACTCTCCTTCTTTGTCTTAGCCCTTACACAGCCTGGAGGTGTGTTTGGGGTCATGGTCCTGTTGAAAAATAAATGATGGTCCAACTAAACCCAAACCGGATGGAATAGCATGCCAATGCAAGATGCTGTGGTAGCCATGCTGGTTCAATATGCCTTCAATTTTGAATAAATCCCCAACAGTGTCACCAGGAAAGCACCCCCACACCATCAAACCTCGTCCTCTATGCTTCACGATGGGAACCAGGCATGTAGAGTCCATCCGTTCACCTTTTCTGTGTCGCACAAAGACACGGTCATTGGAACCAAAAATCTCAAATTTGGACTCATCAAACCAAAGCACAGATTTCCACTGGTCTAATGTCCATTCCTTCTGTTCTTCAGACCAAAAAAGTCTCTTCTGCTTGTTATATGGGATAGAGGTGAATATTCATTACCTTAATGAGTGGGAACACATGATCGCCCAGCCGCAGGACTTGCTGGCACCATAATGAGATGCTGCGAGGGCGCGCAGGGAAGGTAAGTAGGATGTTTTTTTTTCTTTTATACTGGATCCGGCGGCTGCAGATGTAACTGTGCCTGTGCTATAAGATAAATTTATATTCATTGCCAGTGCAGTGAAGATTCATTTATCTTTAGGAGTGGGCACAGGTTTTAGCCACAGAGGCGGGCTCCTGCCTCCTGGGACCCGCTCCCCCTCCCCCGCCGTAAACTGGGACAATGACTTGTGTATAAGCCGAGGGGGGCAATTTCAGCACAAAAAAATGTGCTGAAAAACTCAGCTTATACACAAATATATAGTAATAAAAATGCCCTAAAACATTCTCTCTCTCATTATTTTGATATTTGGCAAATATTAATAATTATGGTAATCCTAATTAACCTAAAATAGTAACTAACTGTGGTTAGTTATAACAAATTATAATGATTATATATATATATACAGTGGGGCTAAAAAGTATTTAGTCATTCAGCAATAGTGCAAGTTCCACCACTTAACCCCTTCCCGACCTTTGACGCCATGTAGGCGTCATGAAAGTCGGTGCCAATCTGACCCATGACGCCTATGTGGCGTCATGGAATGATTGCGTCCCTGCAGATCGGGTGAAAGGGTTAACTCCAATTTCAACCGATCTGCAGGGACAGGGGGAGTGGTACTTCAGCCCAGGGGGGGTGGCTTCACCCCCCCGTGGCTACGATCGCTCTGATTGGCAGTTGAAAGTGAAACAGCCAATCAGAGCGATTTGTAATATTTCACTTAAAAAACTGGTGAAATATTACAATCCAGCCATGGCCGATGCTGCAATATCATCGGCCATGGCTGGAAACACTTATGTGACCCCCCCACCCCACCGATCGCCCCCCCAAGCCACCGATCTGTGGTCCGCTCCCCTCCGTCTTGTGCTCCGCTCCCCCGTCCTCCTGTCCGCTCCCCCCTGCTCCTATGCCACCCCCCGTGCTCCGACCCCCCCCCCCCCCCCGTGCCCCGATCTCCCCACCTTCTACTTACCGAGGCTCCCGGTATCGGTCCGTCTTCTCCATGGGCGCCGCCATCTTCCAAAATGGCGGGCGCATGCTCAGTGCGCCCACCGAATCTGCCGGCCGGCAGATTCGTTACAAGTACATTTTGATCGCTGTGGTAGGTTCTATCACAGCGATCAAAATAAAAAAAATAATAAATAAACCCCCCCTTTATCACCCCCATAGGTAGGGACAATAATAAAATAAAGAAAATATTTTTTTTTCTTTCCACTAGGGTTAGGGTTAGAACTAGGGTTAGAACTAGGGGTAGGGTTAGGGTTAGGGGTAGGGTTAGGGGTAGGGTTAGGGTTATGGCATGTGCACACAGTGCGGATTTGGCTGCGGATCCGCAGCGGATTAGCCGCGATCCGCAGCGGATTGTCCGTGGATCCGCAGCGGATTGCCAGCGGATCCGCAGCGGATTGGCCACTGCGAATTCGTAGCAGTTTTCCATCAGGTTTACAGTACCATGTACACCTATGGAAAACCAAATCCGCTGTGCCCATGGTGCAGAAAATTCCGTGCAGAAACGCTGCGTTGTATTTTCCGCAGCATGTCAATTCTTTGTGCGATTCCGCAGCATTTTACACCTGTTCCTCAATAGGAATCCGCAGGTGAAATCCGCACAAAAAAACACTGGAAATCTGCTGTAAATCCGCAGGTAAAATGCAGTGCCTTTTACCTGCAGATTTTTCAAAAATCGTGCAGAAAAATCTCACACGAATCCGCAACATGGGCACATAGCCTCAGGGTTAGGGTTGGAATTAGAGTTAGGGTTGGAATTAGGGCTAGGGTTGGAAATAGGGTTAAGATTAGGCTTGTGGTTAGGGTTACGGATAGGGTTAGGGGTGTGTTGGGGTTACAGTTGTGGTTAGGGTTGGGATTAGGGTTAGGGTTGGGATTAGGGTTAGGATTAGATTTGGAATTAGGGTTACGGGTGTGTTGGGTGTTGTGAATTCTGTTTTTGGGCTCCCTCTGGTGGTTACTGGTGGTACTGGTTGACTGGTGTCTTGTTTTTTCCAGTGCACCTGTTTCCATTAGGAAATTGGGAGTCTCCTATTTAGTCTGGCTTCCCAGTCATTGTAGTGCCGGCAATCAATGTTATCAGAGCACCTTGTTGCTTGCTTCCTGCTCCAAGTCTGCAAGTCAGCTAAGTTGAATCTTTGGCTTTTTTGTGTTTGTTTTGTCCAGCATGCATTTACATATCTCGTGCGGCTGGAAGCTCTAGTGATCTGGAATTGCTACTCCGGTGTCATGAGTTGACAACGGAGTTAAGGTAATTCCAGGATGGCTGTTCAGGGTTTTGAGGTGACCGCGAAGTCCTCTTTTGTATATTCCGCTATCTAGTCAGAGGGCCTCGCTTTGCTGAATCTATATTCATACTGCGTTTGTGTTTTCCTCTTACCTAACCGTTATTATATGTGGGGGGCTACTATAACCTTTGGGGTTTCCCTGGAGGCAAGTCAGGTCTGTGTATTCCTCTATTAGGGGTAGTTAGTTCTCCGGCTGGCGCGAGGTGTCTAGAGACAACGTAGGCACACCCCCTGGCTACTTTTAGTTGCGTGTTAGGTTCAGTATCGCGGTTACCTAAGATACCATCCTTCCTAGAGCTTGTCCGTTTTTTGCCTAAGTCCCTGCCATTGGGAATCATGACAGTATTGCCGACCTAATGTATTAAGAGTATTGGCTGAAGAAAGAGAGAAAAAAGAAGTTTCTGACACTTTTTTTTTTTTTTACTCAGAAGTTCTGTCTAGCCATAATTGCAGTCTGCTGTTTTTTTGTTTTTTCTCTCCTCTTAACCCCTGAATGGCTCAGATCTCTGCTGTTGAAAAATGGATATCCAGAGTTTAGCTTCAAACCTAAATGCTCTCGCTTCTAAGGTTCAAAGTATCCAAGACTATGTTATGCATGCTCCTGTGTCTGAACCCAAGATCCCTATACCCGAGTTCTTTTCTGGAGATAGATCTCGTTTTTTTAATTTTAAGCACAATTGTAAATTGTATCTTTCTCTGAGATCTCGCTCCGCTGGAGATTCCGCTCAGCAGGTTAAAATTGTTATTTCCTTGTTGCGGGGTGACCCCCAGAATTGGGCATTTGCATTGGCTCCAGGGGATCCTGCGCTGCTCAGTGTGGATGCGTTTTTTCTGGCACTGGGGTTGCTCTATGAGGAACCTAATTTGGAGATTCAGGCTGAAAAGGCCTTGATAGCCCTCTCTCAAGGGCATGATGAAGCTGAAATATATTGTCAAAAATTTCGAAAATGGTCTGTGCTTACTCAGTGAAATGAGTGCGCCCTGGCGGCGAATTTCAGAGAAGGTCTCTCTGACGCCGTTAAAGATGTCATGGTGGGGTTTCCTACGCCCACAGGTCTGAATGAATCCATGACTATGGCTATTCAGATTGATCGGCGGTTACGGGAGCGCAAACCTGTGCACCATTTGGCGGTGTCTTCTGAGCAGGCACCAGAGATTATGCAATGTGATAGAATTCTGTCCAGAGGTGAACGGCAGAATTATAGGCGCAAAAATGGGTTGTGCTTCTACTGTGGTGATTCTGCTCATGTTATATCAGCATGCTCTAAACGCACAAAAAAGGTTGATAAGTCTTTTTCAATTGGCACCTTACAATCTAAGTTTATTTTGTCTGTAACTTTGATCTGTTCATTATCATCTATCACTGTGGATGCCTATGTGGATTCTGGCGCTTCCTTGAGTCTTATGGATTGGTCCTTTGCCAGACGCTGTGGGTTTAGCCTAGAGCCTTTGGAAGTTCCTATCCCTCTGAAGGGTATCGACTCCACACCTTTGGCTAGGAATAAACCACAATTCTGGACACAAGTGACTATGTGTATGACTCCTGACCATCGGGAGGTGATTCGCTTCCTTGTGTTGCATAACTTGCATGATGTCTTAGTGCTTGGATTGCCATGGTTGCAAACTCATAATCCAGTCCTCGACTGGAAAATAATGTCTGTGTTAAGCTGGGGATGTCGGGGGGCTCATGGGGAAGTACCTTTGGTTTCCATTGCTTCATCTACTCCCTCTGAAATTCCGGCATTTTTGTCTGATTTTTGTGATGTTTTTGAGGAGCCTAAACTTGGTTCTCTTCCCCCTCACCGGGATTCTGATTGCGCTATAGAATTGATTCCTGGCAGCAAGTTTCCCAAGGGTCGTTTGTTCAATCTGTCTGTGCCTGAGCATGCTGCTATGCGAGAGTATATTAAGGAGTCCTTGGAAAAGGGACATATCCGTCCATCCTCATCCCCTTTAGGAGCAGGTTTTTTTTCGTGGGTAAAAAAGATGGCTCCCTGAGGCCCTGTATTGATTATCGCTTGTTGAATAAGATTACAGTCAAATATCAGTATCCTTTGCCACTATTGACTGATTTATTTGCTCGTATTAAAGGGGCAAAGTGGTTCTCTAAGGTTGATCTTCGGGGTGCGTATAATTTGTGGCGGATTAAGCAGGGAGATGAGTGGAAAACTGCATTTAATACGCCCGAGGGCCATTTTGAGTATTTGGTAATGCCTTTTGGTCTTTCTAATGCTCCTTCGGTCTTTCAGTCCTTTATGCATGATATTTTCCGTAAATACCTGGATAAATTTATGATTGTGTATTTGGATGATATTTTGATTTTTTCGGATGACTGGGAGTCGCATGTTCAACAGGTTAGGAAGGTTTTTCAGGTTTTGCGGTCCAATTCTTTGTTTGTAAAGGGTTCAAAGTGCATTTTTGGGGTTCAGAAGATCTCCTTTTTGGGGTATATTTTTTCCCCTTCTGTTGAGATGGATCCTGTCAAGGTTCGGGCTATTTGTGATTGGACGCAGCCTACTTCCCTGAAGAGTCTTCAGAAATTCTTGGGCTTTGCTAATTTCTATCGTCGATTTATAACTGGGTTTTCAAGTGTGGCTAGACCTCTGACTGATTTGACTAAGAAGGGTGCTGATGTTGCCAATTGGTCCTCTGCGGCTGTGGAGGCCTTTCGGGAGCTTAAGCGCCGCTTTTCTTCTGCCCCTGTGTTGCGTCAGCCTGATGTTTCGCTCCCTTTTCAGGTTGAGGTTGATGCTTCCGAGATTGGAGCAGGGGCGGTTTTGTCGCAGAAAGGTCCCGATTGCTCAGTGATGAGACCATGTGCATTCTTCTCTCGAAAGTTTTCGCCCGCCGAGCAAAATTATGATGTCGGTAATCGGGAGCTCTTGGCTATGAAGTGGGCATTTGAGGAGTGGCGTCATTGGCTTGAGGGTGCTAGACATCAGGTGGTGGTCTTGACTGATCACAAGAATCTGATTTACCTTGAGTCTGCCAGGCGTCTGAATCCTAGACAGGCGCGCTGGTCTTTGTTTTTCTCCCGGTTTAATTTTGTGGTTTCATACTTGCCGGGCTCGAAAAATGTGAAGGCAGATGCTCTTTCTAGGAGTTTTGAGCCTGACTCCTCTGGTGATTCTGAGCCTACGGGTATCCTTAAGGATGGAGTGATTATGTCTGCTGTCTCCCCAGACTTGCGGCGTGCTTTGCAGGAGTTTCAGACTGATAGGCCTGATCGTTGTCCGCCTGGGAGATTGTTCGTTCCAGATGAGTGGACCAGTAGAGTCATCTCAGAGGTTCATTCTTCTGTGTTGGCAGGCCACCCTGGAATTTTTGGTACCAGAGATTTGGTGGCCAGATCCTTCTCGTGGCCTTCCCTGTCTCGGGATGTGCGTACCTTTGTGCAGTCTTGTGATGTTTGTGCTCGGGCCAAGCCTTGCTGTTCTCGGGCTAGTGGATTGTTGTTGTCCTTGCCTATTCCGAAGAGGCCGTGGACGCACATCTCTATGGACTTTATCTCGGATCTCCCGGTTTCTCAGAAAATGTCTGTCATTTGGGTGGTGTGTGACCGTTTTTCTAAGATGGTTCATTTGGTACCCTTGCCCAAATTGCCTTCTTCATCGGAGTTGGTTCCTTTGTTTTTTCAGAATGTGGTTCGTTTACATGGTATCCCGGAAAACATCGTTTCTGACAGGGGATCTCAATTTGTGTCCAGGTTCTGGCGAGCGTTCTGTGCCAGGATGGGCATTGATTTGTCTTTTTCGTCTGCGTTCCATCCCCAGACTAATGGCCAGACGGAGCGAACTAATCAGACCTTGGAGACTTATTTGAGGTGTTTTGTGTCTGCTGATCAGGATGATTGGGTCGCCTTTTTGCCGTTGGCAGAGTTTGCCCTCAATAATCGGGCCAGTTCTGCCACTCTGGTTTCTCCTTTCTTTTGCAATTCAGGGTTTCACCCTCGTTTTTCATCTGGCCAGGTGGAATCTTCGGATTGTCCTGGAGTGGACACTGTGGTGGATAGACTGCACCAGATTTGGAGTCATGTGATGGACAATTTGAAGCTGTCTCAGGAGAAGACTCAGCAGTTTGCTAATCGTCATCGTCGTGTGGGTCATCATCTCCGTGTTGGGGACTTGGTGTGGTTGTCTTCTCGTTTTGTCCCTATGAAGGTCTCCTCTCCTAAGTTTAAGCCTCGGTTTATAGGTCCTTATAAGATTTTGGAGATTCTTAATCCTGTATCTTTTCGTTTGGATCTACCAGCATCTTTCACCATTCATAATGTCTTCCATCGGTCGTTGTTGCGGAGGTACGAGGTACCGGTTGTTCCTTCTGTTGAGCCTCCTGCTCCTGTGCTGGTGGAGGGTGAATTGGAGTATGTTGTGGAGAAGATTTTGGACTCTCGCATTTCCAGACGGAGACTTCAGTATTTGGTTAAATGGAAGGGATACGGTCAGGAGGATAATTCTTGGGTGACTGCCTCTGATGTTCATGCTTCTGATTTGGTTCGCGCATTTCATAGGGCGCATCCAGATCGCCCTGGTGGTTCTCATGAGGGTTCGGTGCCCCCTCCTTAAGGGGGGGGTACTGTTGTGAATTCTGTTTTTGGGCTCCCTCTGGTGGTTACTGGTGGTACTGGTTGACTGGTGTCTTGTTTTTTCCAGTGCACCTGTTTCCATTAGGAAATTGGGAGTCTCCTATTTAGTCTGGCTTCCCAGTCATTGTAGTGCCGGCAATCAATGTTATCAGAGCACCTTGTTGCTTGCTTCCTGCTCCAAGTCTGCAAGTCAGCTAAGTTGAATCTTTGGCTTTTTTGTGTTTGTTTTGTCCAGCATGCATTTACATATCTCGTGCGGCTGGAAGCTCTAGTGATCTGGAATTGCTACTCCGGTGTCATGAGTTGACAACGGAGTTAAGGTAATTCCAGGATGGCTGTTCAGGGTTTTGAGGTGACCGCGAAGTCCTCTTTTGTATATTCCGCTATCTAGTCAGAGGGCCTCGCTTTGCTGAATCTATATTCATACTGCGTTTGTGTTTTCCTCTTACCTAACCGTTATTATATGTGGGGGGCTACTATAACCTTTGGGGTTTCCCTGGAGGCAAGTCAGGTCTGTGTATTCCTCTATTAGGGGTAGTTAGTTCTCCGGCTGGCGCGAGGTGTCTAGAGACAACGTAGGCACACCCCCTGGCTACTTTTAGTTGCGTGTTAGGTTCAGTATTGCGGTTACCTAAGATACCATCCTTCCTAGAGCTTGTCCGTTTTTTGCCTAAGTCCCTGCCATTGGGAATCATGACAGTTGGGGTTAGGGTTGTGGTTAGGGGTGTGTTGGGGTTAGGGTTGTGATTAGGGTTATGGCTACAGTTGGGATTAGGATTAGGGGTGTGTTGGGGTTAGTGTTGAAGTTAGAATTGAGGGGTTTCCACTGTTTAGGCACATCAGGGGTCTCCAAACGCAACATGGCGCCACCATTGATTCCAGCCAATCTTGCGTTCAAAAAGTCAAATAGTGCTCCCTCCCTTCCAAGCCCCGACGTGCGCCCAAACAGTGGTTTACCCCCACATTTGGGGTACCAGCGTACTCAGGACAAACTGGGCAACAACTGTTGGGGTCTAATTTCTCCTGTTACCCTTGCAAAAATAAAAAATTACTTGCTAAAACATAATTTTTGAGGAAAGAACAATTATTTTTTATTTTCACGGCTCTGCATTATAAACTTCTGTGAAGCACTTGGGGGTTGAAAGTGCTCACCACACATCTAGATAAGTTCCTTCGGGGGTCTAGTTTCCAAAATGGGGTCACTTGTGGGGTGTTCCTACTGTTTAGGCACATCAGGGGCTCTGCAAACGCAACCTGACGCCCGCAGAGCATTCCATCAAAGTCTGCATTTCAAAACGTCACTACTTCCCTTCCGAACCCCGACGTGTGCCAAAACAGTGGTTTACCCCCACATATGGGGTATCAGCGTACTCAGGAGAAACTGGACAACAAGTATTGGGTTCAAATTTCTCCTGTTACCCTTGCAAAAATAAAAATTCTGGGCTAAAAATATATTTTTGAGGAAAGGAAACACATTTATTATTTTCACGGCTCTGCGTTATAAACTTCTGTGAAGCACTTGGGGGTTCAAAGTGCTCACCGCACATCTAGATAAGTTCCCTTGGGGGTCTAGTTTCCGAAATGGAGTCACTTGTGGGGAGTTCCTACTGTTTAGGCACATCAGGGGCTCTGCAAACGCAACCTGACGCCCGCAGAGCATTCCATCAAAGTCTGCATTTCAAAACGTCACTACTTCCCTTCCGAACCCCGACGTGTGCCAAAACAGTGGTTTACCCCCACATATGGGGTATCAGCATACTCAGGAGAAACTGGACAACAACTTTTGGGGTCCAATTTCTCCTGTTACCCTTGGGAAAATAAAAAATTGTGGGCTAAAAAATCATTTTTGAGAAAAGAAAAATTATTTTTTATTTTCATGGCTCTGCGTTATAAACTTCTGTGAAGCACTTGGGGGTTCAAAGTGCTCACCACACATCTAGATTAGTTCCTTGGGAGGTCTAGTTTCCAAAATGGGGTCACTTGTGCGGGAGCTCCAATGTTTAGGCACACAGGGGCTCTCCAAACGCGACATGGTGTCCGCTAATGATTGGAGCTAATTTTCCATTCAAAAAGCCAAATGGCGTGCCTTCCCTTCCGAGCCCTGCCGTGCGCCCAAACAGTGGTTTCCCCCCACATATGGGGTATCATCGTACTCAGGACAAACTGGACAACAACATTTGGCATCCAATTTCTCCTATTACCCTTGGGAAAATAAAAAATTCTGGGCTAAAAATCATTTTTGAGGAAAGAAAAATTATTTTTTATTTTCACGGCTCTGCGTTATAAACTTCTGTGAAGCACCTGGGGGTTAGAAGTGCTCACTATGCATCTAGATAAGTTCCTTGGGGGGTCTAGTTTCCAAAATGGGGTCACTTGTAGGGGAGCTCCAATGTTTAGGCACACAGGGGCTCTCCAAACGCGACATGGTGTCCGCTAACGATTGGAGCTAATTTTCCATTCAAAAAGTCAAATGGCACGCCTCCCCTTCCGAGCCTTGCCGTGCACCCAAACAGTGGTTTACCCCCACATATGAGGTATCGGCGTACTCAGGAGAAATTGCCCAACAAATTTTAGGATCCATTTTATCCTGTTGCCCATGTGAAAATGAAAAAATTGAGGCTAAAAAAATTTTGTGTGAAAAAAAGTACTTTTTCATTTTTACGGATCAATTTGTGAAGCACCTGAGGGTTTAAAGTGCTCACTATGCTTCTAGATAAGTTCCTTGGGGGGTCTAGTTTCCAAAATGGGGTCACTTGTGGGGTGTGGGGGAGCTCCAATGTTTAGCCACACGGGGGCTCTCCAAACGCGACATGGTGTCCGCTAAAGATTGGAGCCAATTTTTCTTTGAAAAAGTCAAATGGCGCTCCTTCCCTTCCGAGCCCTGCCGTGCGCCCAAACAGTGATTTACCCCCACATATGGGTATCAGCGTACTCAGGACAAATTGGACAACAACGTTCGTCGTCCAGTTTCTCCTTTTACCCTTGGGAAAATAAAAAAAATTTCGCTAAAAGATCATTTTTGTGACTAAAAAGTTAAATGTTCATTTTTTACTTCCATGTTGCTTCTGCTGCTGTGAAACACCTGAAGGGTTAATAAACTTCTTGAATGTGGTTTTGAGCACCTTGAGGGGTGCAGTTTTTAGAATAGTGTCACTTTTGGGTATTTTCAGCCATATAGAACCCTCAAACTGACTTCAAATGTGAGGTGGTCCCTAAAAAAAATGGTTTTGTAAATTTTGTTGTAAAAATGAGAAATCACTGGTCAAATTTTAACCCTTATAACTTCCTAGCAAAAAAAAAATTGTTTCCAAAATTGTGCTGATGTAAAGTAGACATGTGGGAAATGTTATTTATTAACCATTTTGTGTCACATAACTCTCTGGTTTAACAGAATAAAAATTCAAAATGTGAAAATTGCAAAATTTTCAAAATTTTTGCCAAATTTCCGTTTTTTTCACAAATAAACTCAGAAATTATTGACCTAAATTTACCACTAACATGAAGCCCAATATGTCACGAAAAAACAATCTCAGAATCGCTAGGATCCGTTGAAGTGTTCCTGAGTTATTACCTCATAAAGGGACACTGGTCAGAATTGCAAAAAACGGCAAGGTCATTAAGGCCAAAATAGGCTGGGTCATGAAGGGGTTAAAAAGATGAGAGGCGTCTGTAATTTACATCATAGGTAGACCTCAACTATGGGAGACAAACTGAGAAAAAAAAATCCAGAAAATCACATTGTCTGTTTTTTTAACATTTTATTTGCATATTATGGTGGAAAACAGGGCTGCCACTAGAAATTTCGGGGCCCCATACTGGCAAAATTTTCGGGGCCCCCTTGAGACTCCGCCCAGGCTCTACCCCAGCCCCGCCTCCACGCTCCACCCCTCAAACTGTCCACAGTCCCATCGCTCTCTCTTGGAAAAACTCCACTTCTCACCAATCACACATTGAGGGTACGTGTCCACCTTCAGGATGGCCGGCGGTATCGTCGGAGCGGCAAACCCGCTCGGCGCTAAGCCCCGCCCCCTACTGTGACGCGATGATGCCGGATGTGTTCATTGCACACATCCGGGATCATCGCACCCCACACATAGGGCCCTGTGTTATAGCTTGCGGCGGCGCAGCTGCCACAAGGAACACGGACATGCTGCGATCTTAAAAGACGTGCTGCAGGGCCGCCGATGCGTGTTACCACGCATAGTGGAGACGGGATTTCATAAAATCCCCTTCACTATGCTGGAACATCTGGACGCTGCGTGTTTGACGCTGTGGCCCCACGCAGCGTCAAACATGCAGCGTTTACTTAACGTGGACATGTACCCTAACAGTTCCCATCACCAGATCACACATATAGCCGGCAGCTTTTGTTTTGGCCAAAAGATTTTGTAAGCCGCCACCATAACACGGTAGACACTTTTGGCCGGGCACTACTCTGCTGTAACCTACTAAATATTTGTTAAAATATGCAAAACAATTTAGGTATATTTTTATTTATTTTTCAATTTTTAAAATGACCAATAATATCACATACAAAGAACAAATACCGCTACACCATGACCAGATGACATATTACCGCCACAGTGATCGAATAATATCACATACAAGGGACAAATACCGCAACACCATGTCCAGACCACATATTACCACCACATAGTGACTGAATACTACAATTCTGATCAGTAATAAAAAAAAAGCACCATACTATACTATCACCATAAGTGCCATTATACACAGGAGATCTGTACTTAGTATGCAGTGTCTGTGTACAGATAATACAGTGATCACTAGTGAAATTATACACAGGAGCTCTGTATATAGTATACAGTGTATAGTGTCAGTGTATAGGTAACACTGACTTACCAGTGACATCTCTAGGTGAAGTCCTTCATCTTTCATCCAGCACAGACCGCCATCATGTCTTCCAGCCAGGACTCGTCTCTGCAGGAAATAACAGAGTTATCTCGAGCTCCGCTTGTAGAACACATTACTTAATTTTTCCCAACTTCTACATTACACCGCATGAAGAAAAAGAGGCGACATAGTGTCACTCTACACAGTAACAGGACCGCCCCCTCATTTAAAACAGTATACTCAAAAAATATAATAAACACATTACTGCAGTAATAATATCCCTAAATTAGTCCCTATGGTAATAATATTCCCCATCCTGGCCCCCGTGTGTCTCGTTCCAGGCGTCAGCCATATGTTCTCCCATCCTGCCCTCATGAGTATCCTTTCTGCACCATATGATCTCCCCATCCTGATCCATTTGTCTCCATCATATCCATCCTGCCCCATGATCCGATTCCTGCACGATCTGTCTCCAATCCTGCCCCCATGTCTTTCATCATACCCCTTGTCCAGCATCTCTGCCCCCGTGTCCAGCATCTCGGCCTCCGTGTCCAGCATCTCTGCCTCCGTGTCCAGCATCTCTGCCCCCGTGTCCAGCATCTCTGCCCCGTGTCCAGCATCTCTGCCCCCGTGTCCAGCATCTCTGCCCCCTGTGTCCAGCATCTCTGCCCCCTGTGTCCAGCATCTCTGCCCCTGTGTCCAGCATACTGCCCGTGTCCAGCATAATGCCCCTGTGTTCAGCTTTCTGCCCCAGCGGGTCAAGCGTTCTGCCCCGGGCCCCAGCATGTCCAGCGTTCTGCCCCAGGCCCCACCCCCCTGGGATCGCCGCTCTAAAAAAAACCAAAAAAAAACGAGTTCTTACCTGGCCGTGCGCTCCTGCGGCGGGGAACCTCACTTCCTCCACGTAGGTGAAGACGCGTCGCACTCGCCGGTGGCTGACAATGACGTCAGACGCCGGCGAAATGCGACTGCGCACTGCGGCCGCTGAAGTCAGCTGCCAGCCTCCGACTGGCTGGCGGCGGCTGTTAACTATTGACGTGCGGGCACGGGCCCGCACGTCAATAGTGTGCCGCAGCGCCTGCAGGGGGGCCCGGTGATCAGATTAGACGGGGCCCGATGCGGGCCCCCTCTGCTCACCGGGCCCCATACGCCAGTCATGGCTGTCATGCCCTGATGGCGGCCCTGGTGGAAAATAAGTATTTGGTCAGAAACAAACAATCAAGATTTCTGTCTCTCACAGACCTGTAACTTCTTCTTTAAGAGTCTCCTCTTTCCTCCACTCATTACCTGTAGTATTGGCACCTGTTTAAACTTGTTATCAGTATAAAAAGACACCTGTGCACACCCTCAAACAGTCTGACTCCAAACTCCACTATGGTGAAGACCAAAGAGCTGTCAAAGGACGCCAGAAACAAAATTGTAGCCCTGCACCAGGCTGGGAAGACTGAATCTGCAATAGCCAACCAGCTTGGAGTGAAGAAATCAACAGTGGGAGCAATAATTAGAAAATGGAAGACATACAAGACCAATGATAATCTCCCTCGATCTGGGGCTCCACGCAAAATCCCACCCCGTGGGGTCAGAATGATCACAAGAACGGTGAGCAAAAATCCCAGAACCACGCGGGGGGACCTAGTGAATGAACTGCAGAGAGCTGGGACCAATGTAACAAGGCCTACCATAAGTAACACACTACGCCACCATGGACTCAGATCCTGCAGTGCCAGACGTGTCCCACTGCTTAAGCCAGTACATAGACAAATAGGAGAAACCGGAGCATAATTGTATAAAACGAAAATACTTTATTAGAACACAATTGAATATATTAAAAGCGACAGTAACATACAGAGGTGTATAGTAGTACCATGATATACATATAGGAGGGCACCCACCCCTCTGATATCCCCTACAACATGTCTCTAAGGAGAATCCTCTCCATAGCATGTAGCCTGGCTAAAAATGACCACTATGTAATAAAGTGCTAATGGATAGTGTATAAATAGGTTAGAGTGGGTCTGCTTACCAGGGTACAGGGAAGAGGGGATAGAGGAGCGGGGTCTCGTCCAGATATCAGCTCCCGACACGTGTTTCGCGGCTGCAAAACACCGCTTTCTCAAGGAAGCCAGTACATGTCCGGGCCCGTCTGAAGTTTGCTAGAGAGCATTTGGATGATCCAGAGGAGTTTTGGGAGAATGTCTTATGGTCTGATGAAACCAAACTGGAACTGTTTGGTAGAAACACAACTTGTCGTGTTTGGAGGAAAAAGAATACTGAGTTGCATCCATCAAACACCATACCTACTGTAAAGCATGGTGGTGGAAACATCATGCTTTGGGGCTGTTTCTCTGCAAAGGGGCCAGGACGACTGATCCGGGTACATGAAAGAATGAATGGGGCCATGTATCGTGAGATTTTGAGTGCAAACCTCCTTCCATCAGCAAGGGCATTGAAGATGAAACGTGGCTGGGTCTTTCAACATGACAGTGATCCAAAGCACACCGCCAGGGCAACGAAGGAGTGGCTTCGTAAGAAGCATTTCAAGGTCCTGGAGTGGCCTAGCCAGTCTCCAGATCTCAACCCTATAGAAAACCTTTGGAGGGAGTTGAAAGTCCGTGTTGCCAAGCGAAAAGCCAAAAACATCACTGCTCTAGAGGAGATCTGCATGGAGGAATGGGCCAACATACCAATAACAGTGTGTGGCAACCTTGTGAAGACTTACAGAAAACGTTTGACCTCTGTCATTGCCAACAAAGGATATATTACAAAGTATTGAGATGAAATTTTGTTTCTGACCAAATACTTATTTTCCACCATAATATGCAAATAAAATGTTAAAAAAACAGACAACGTGATTTTCTGGATTTTTTTTTCTCAGTTTGTCTCCCATAGTTGAGGTCTACCTATGATGTAAATTACAGACTCCTCTCATCTTTTTAAGTGGTGGAACTTGCACTATTGCTGAATGACTAAATACTTTTTTGCCCCACTGTATATATACAGTCATATGAAAAAGTTTGGGCACCCCTATTAATCTTAAGCTTAATGTTTTATAAAAATAGTTTTTTTTGCAACAGCTATTTCAGTTTCATATATCTAATAACTGTTGCACACAGTAATGTTTCTGCCTTGAAATGAGATTTATTGTACGAACAGAAAATGTGCAATCTGCATTCAAACAAAATTTGACAGGTGCATAAGTATGGGCACCCTTATCATTTTCTTGTTTTAAATACTCCTACCTACTTTTTACTGACTTACTAAAGCACTTTTTTTGGTTTTGTAACCTCATTAAGCTTTGAACTTCATAGCTAGGTGTATACAATCATGAGAAAAGCTACTTAAAGTGGCCAATTGCAAGTTGTTCTCCTGTTTGAGTCTCCTCCGAAGAGTGGCATCATGGGCTCCTCAAAACAACTGTCAAATGATCTGAAAACAAAGATTATTCAACATAGTTGTTCAGGGGAAGGATACAACAAGCTGTCTCAGAGGTTTAACCTGTCAATTTCCACTGTGAGGAACATAGTAAGGAAATGGAAGAACACAGGTACAGTTCTTGTTAAGGCCAGAAGTGGCAGGCCAAGAAAAACATCAGAAAGGCAGAGAAGAAGAATGGTGAGATCAGTCAAGGACAATCCTCAGACCACCTCCAGAGATCTGCAGCATCAACTTGCTGCAGATGGTGTCACTGTGCATCGGTCAACTATACAGCGCACTTTGCACAAGGAGAAGCTGTATGGGAGAGTGATGCGAAAGAAGCCGTTTCTGCAAGCACGCCACAAACAGAGTCGGCTGAGGTATGCAAAAGCACATTTGGAGAAGCCCATTTCTTTTTGGAAGAAGGTCCTGTGAACTCATGAAACCAAGATTGAGTTGTTTGGTAATACAAAAAGGAGTTATGCATGGCGGTAAAAAAACACAGTGCGTTGTATAGTTGACCGATGCACAGTGACACCATCTGCAGCAAGTTGATGCTGCAGCTCTCTGGAGATGGTCTGAGGATTGTCCTTGACTGATCTCACCATTCTTCTTCTCTGCCTTTCTGATGTTTTTCTTGGCCTGCCACTTCTGGCTTTAACAAGAACTGTACCTGTGTTCTTCCATTTCCTTACTATGTTCCTCACAGTGGAAATTGACAGGTTAAATCTCTGAGACAGCTTTTTGTATCCTTCCCCTGAACATCTATGTTGAATAATCTTTGTTTTCAGATCATTTGACAGTTGTTTTGAGGAGCCCATGATGCCACTCTTCGGAGGAGATTCAAACAGGAGAACAACTTGCAATTGGCCACTTTAAGTAGCTTTTCTCATGATTGCATACACCTAGCTATGAAGTTCAAAGCTCAATGAGGTTACAAAACCAAAAAAAGTGCTTTAGTAAGTCAGTAAAAAGTAGGTAGGAATATTTAAAACAAGAAAATGATAAGGGTGCCCATACTTATGCACCTGTCAAATTTTGTTTGAATGCAGATTGCACATTTTCTGTTAGTACAATAAACCTCATTTCAAGGCAGAAACATTACTGTGTCCAACAGTTATTAGATATATGAAATTGAAATAGCTGTTGCAAAAAAAACAATTTTTATAAAACATTAAGCTTAAGATTAACAGGGGTGCCCAAACTTTTTCATATGACTGTATATATATATATATATATATATATATATATATATATATATATATATATATATATATATATATATATATATTTGCAGGTTGGGCCATTTATATGTATACACCTAAATAAAATGGGAATGGTTGGTGATATCAACGTCCTGTTTGTGGCACATTAGTATATGAGAGGGGAAAAATTTTTCAAGATGGGTGGTGACCATGCCGACCATTTTGAAGTCAGCCATTTTGAATCCAACTTTATTTTTTCCAATGGGAAGAGGATCATGTGACACATCAAACTTGTTGAGAATTTCACAAGAAAAACAATGTGTATGCTTGGTTTAACGTAACTTAATTCTTTCATGAGTTATTTACAAGTTTATGACCACTTATAAAATGTGTTCAAAGTGCTGGCCATTGTGTTGGATTGTCAATGCAACCCTCTTCTTCCACTCTTGACACACCACTGATAGCAACACTGCAGAAGAAATGCTAGCACAGGCTTCCAGTATCGATTGTTTCAGATGCTGCACATCTCGTATTTTCACAGCATAGACAATTGCCTTCAGATGACCCCAAAGATAAAAGTCTAAGGGGGTCAGATCGGGAGACCTTTGTGGCCATTCAACTGGCCCAGGACGACCAATCCACTTTCCAGGAAACTGTTCATGTAGGAATGCTCAGACCTGACACCCATAATGTTGTGGTGTACCATCTTGCACCAGAGAATCTTATTTCTCATAGGGTACTGTCACACAGTACCATTTTGATCGCTACGACGGTACGATTCGTGACGTTCTAGCGATATCGTTACGATATCGCAGTGTCTGACACGCAGCAGCGATCAGGGATCCTGCTGAGAATCGTACGTCGTAGCAGATCGTGTGGAACTTTCTTTCGTCGCTTGATCACCCGCTGACATCGCTGGATCGTTGTGTGTGACAGCGATCCAGCGATGTGTTCGCTTGTAACCAGGGTAAACATCGGGTAACTAAGCGCAGGGCCGCGCTTAGTAACCCGATGTTTACCCTGGTTACCAGCGTAAACGTAAAAAAACAAACAGTACATACTTACATTCCGGTGTCTGTCCTCCAGCGTCTCAGCTTCTCTCCACTGTGTGAGCGTCTGCCAGCCGGAAAGCGAGCACAGCGGTGACGTCTGACGTCACCGCTGTGCTTGCCGGCTATGGCGCTTACACAGTGGAGAGAAGCTGAGACGCTGGAGGACAGACACCGGAATGTAAGTATGTACTGTTTGTTTTTTTACGTTTACGCTGGTAACCACGGTAAACATCGGGTTACTAAGCGCGGCCCTGCGCTTAGTTACCCGATGTTTACCCTGGTTACCGGGGACTTCGGCATCGCTCCAGCGCCGTGATTGCAACGTGTGACCGCAGTCTACGACGCTGGAGCGATAATCATACGATCGCTGCGACGTCACGGATCGTGCCGTCGTAGCGATCAAAATGGTACTGTGTGACAGTACCCATAGTCTGGGAGTCCTTCATGTGCGTTTTAGCAAACTCTATGCAGGCTTTCAAATGTTTTGCACTGAGGAGAGGCTTCCGTTGGGTCACTCTGCAATAAAGGCCCAACTGGTGGAGGGCTGCAGTGATAGTTGACTTTGTGGAACTTTCTCCCATCTCCCTACTGCATCTCTGGAGCACAACCACAGTGATCTTTGGGTTCTTCTTTACCTCTCTCACCAAGGCTCTTCTCCCACGATTGCTCAGTTTGGCTGGACGGCCAGGTCTAGGAAGACTTCTGGTGGTCCCAAACTTCTATTATTTAAGGATTTTTCCATTTAAGGATTATGGAGGCCACTGTGCTCTTAGGAGCTTTCAGTACTGCAGAAATTCTTTTGTAACCTTGGTCAGATCTGTGACTTGCCACAATTCTATCTCTGAGCTCCTTGGCCAGTTCCTTTGACCTCATGATTCTCATTTGGTCTCACAAATTGAGTCGTATCAGTTTATTTAAACACAGCTCTTCTCCAATGAAGGAGTAGAATCATCTCAAGGATCACAAGGAAATGGACAGCATCTGACTTAAAGGGGTTGTCCACTACTTTCAATTATCCCCCCTATGTATCCCCCCGGGGCCCCTGATGAATTGTGTAAATACCTTCCTTATCCGTTTTCGCCTGTGAGCGGCGCTATGCTGGTGGCTGGCTGAGTCCGGGTCACGTGACCCCCAGGCTTCAGCCGCCGCTCATTTCCGCCGACGTCACGTCAATTTCCAGACTCTGGAAATTGACGTGACGTCAGCAGCAGGCGTGTCCCAGCCGCACAGTCAGAGCAGTCACTCATCAAGAGTGACTGGGCTGTGGGTGGGGCTGGGGGGCTGCAGGCCTGTGCTGGAGGCGGGCAGGGCTAGGCAGGGATGATTGTCCCGGCGCGATGTCTGCGCGCCAGTGCGGGGGCTCTGTGTGCCGGCGTCGGTATGTGCGTGCCGGCGCCGGTGCGGGGGCTCTGTGTACCGGCGCCGGTATGTGCGTGCCAGCGCCGGTGCGGGGGCTCTGTGTACCGGCACCAGTATGTGCGTGCCGGTGCGGGGGCTCTGTGTGCCGGCGCCGGTATGTGCGTGCTGGCGCGGGGGCTCTGTGTGCCGGCGCCGGTATGTGCGTGCCGGTGCGGGGGCTTTGTGTGCCGGCGCCGATATGTGCGTGCCGGTGCGGGGGCTCTGTGTACCGGCGCCGGTATGTGTGTGCCGGCGCCGATGCGGGGGCTCTGTGTGCTGGCGCCGGTATGTGGGGTCCGGTGCCGGTATGTGCTGGGTCTGCTGGGGGGGGTCTTTGGGGTGTGTGTGTGTGTCTCTCTCTCTGTGTGCAGGCATTGTCCGATGGGACTACAAGTCCCATCGGGCTCTGCCTGCTACACTAACAGTGAGTGACACATTAGCCAATGATGGGACAGTAGTACTCCCATCATCCGGTTAATGTGTTGAATGTAAAAAAAAAACAACACACATATACAGTACATACACACATACAGAACATGCGCCATGCGACGACATGCAGCATGCGACAACATGCGCCATGCGACGACATGCAGCATGCGACAACATGCGCCAAGCGACGATATGCGCCATGCGACGACATGCGCCATGCGACGACATGTGACAACATGCGCCATGCGGTGACATGCAGCATGCGCCATGCGACGACATGCAGCATGCGACGACATGCAGCATGCGACGACATGCAGCATGCGACAACATGCGCCATGCGCCGACATGCAGCATGCGACGACATGCGCCATGTGACATCATGCGACATGCCGCATACAGTACATACATACAGTACATACATACAACATACTGTACATACAGTACATGTAACATAGAGTACATACTTACCATCACTTGTCACTTTGATCCCCGAAGCCAGTGTCATCTGTAAAAAATATTAAAATAATAAACAAACAATATACTCCCTGATCCGCAGAAATCCAGTTAAAACGAGTGTCCCACGACGATCTCCAGTGGAGACCAGGAGCATCAGCTGATGCAACCACTCTCCAGGGGCTCCAGGAACACAATGAGGGGAGGAAGGTATCCTTGCACAATTTATTCCCCACAATGTATTCCTACGTCCCTGTGAGAAAATAGTCCCTAGTCTCACTTTATGGCATTGCTGTATGAGACATTTTCCCATGCAGCAATTGCCATAAAGTTTGTGAGCCCTCGCGGGCAGGGTCCTCACTCCTCCTGTACCAGTTATGACTTGTATTGTTCAAGATTATTGTACTTGTTTTTATTATGTATACCCCTCCTCACTTGTAAAGCGCCATGGAATAAATGGCGCTATAACAATAAATAATAATAATAATAATAATAATAATAATAATAAAGTAAGACTTTGAACTCAGGTAACCTCAGTGATGCACTGCAGGAGCCATTGTCTCCTGTCAGTGTGTCACTGAAGGTCCTATAGAGCAGTGACATCACCCGATGTCACTGTTCTATAGGGGAGATCGTCGTGGGACACTCGTTATTAATTGGACTACGGCGGACAGGTAGTATACGTTTTATTATTTAACGTTTTTTGCAGGCGCTGAGGTATGGTAAGTATGGTTAAATGAAAAATATTAAAATACTTTTTACTAATGTGTGCGTGTTTTATTAACCCTTTATTAGTATTGGATTAATAACGAATAGGCGTCTTATTGACGCCTCTCCGTTATTAACCCGGCTTAATGTCACCTTACAATAGCAAGGTGACATTAACCCCTTATTACCCCATATCCCACCGCTACACGGGAGTAGGAAGAGAGGGGCTAAGTGCCGGAATTGGCGCATCTTACAGATGCGCCATTTCTGGGGGGCTGCGGACTGGTATTTGTAGCCGGGGGGGCCCAATATCCATGGCCCCTCTCTAGGCTATGAATATCAGCCTGCAGCTGTCTGCATAGCCTTTCTGGCTATAAAATATAGGGGGACCCCACGTCATTTTTTTGGGGGGTCCCCCTATTTTAATAGCTAGTAAAGGCTACGCAGACAGCTGCGGGCTGATATTCATAGCAGGCTACAAATATTGGCCCCCGGCTGTCGGCTTTCCCCCTCTGGCGCAGAAAATTGCGCAGGAGCCCACGCCGTTTTTTTCAGTTTTTTTATTAAATTAAACGCTCATTAAGGCCTGTTTCACACTTGCGTCGGTACGGGTCCATCGCTATGCGTCGGGCCTACGTACTGACGCACGTTGTGAAATTTGTGCACGTCGTGGGCAGCGGAAGCAGTTTTTCAAGGCATCCGCTGCCCATTCTGAAGTCCGGGGAGGAGGGGGCGGAGTTTTAGCCACGCATGCGCGGTAGAAAATGGCAGACGCGAGGGATGTGCCAATGGTCTGCCAAAATACGACGCATCCGTTGCACGACGGACGCGACGTGTGGCCATCCGTCGCGATCCCTCACTAATACAAGTCTATGGGTAAAAAACGCATCCTTTGAGCACATTTGCAGGATCCGTTTTTTTCCCAAAAAGACGGATTGCTAAAAACGCAACTGTGAAAGTAGCCTTAGGCTGCTTTCACACTAGCATCGGTAAGGGTCCGTCACGCTGCGTCGCTAATAAAAGTCTATGGAGAAAAAACGCACCCTGCAGACAACTTTGCAGGATGCGTTTTTCTCCACAACGACGCATTGCGACGTGCAGTGCACAACGCTAGTGTGAAAGAGGCCTTAGAAACATCGGCCTTTCTATTATATATCTATGGATATATCTATCCATAGATATATTTATAGATAGATATATCTATAGAAACATAGATGTATCTATCCATATATTTGGCTGCTTTCACATATCAGGTTTTTGCCATGAGGCACAATCCAGCGAGTTTTGAAAAAAATGGCTCCATTTTTTTCCGCCGGATCCGTTTTTTTCTCATAGAGTTGTATTAGCGCCGGATTGCGCCTGATGGCCACACGTTTCATCCGTTTTTTGCCGGATCCGTCAAAAAAGCTGTTTCCGCCGGATGGAAAACACATACAGAGCAATGTTTTTTCTGTCCGGCGAAAAAACGCACAGCGACGGATCCGGCAAAAAATCGTATGAAACTGAGCTGTGAAATGATGAATCCAGCCTTGGAATCTGTTTTTTCATGCATGTTTCCATTCAAATCATGCACATTTTCCGTTTATTTACTTATTTCCAAAAACGGCATTAAAACCGCGCATAAACCGCACCAAAAAAGGCATCAAAACTGCACCAAAAACTGCATCAAAACTGCACCAAAAACTGCATCAAAACCTGGTGCAGTTTTGCAGTTTTGGTGCAGTTTGCAGTTTTGGTGTGGTTTTGATGCAGTTTTTGGTGCGGTTTTGATGCAGTTCTTGGTGTGGTTTTGGTGCGGTTTTGATGCGTTTTTTTCAGTTTTGATGCGTTTTTATGCAGTTTTTTGCACGGTTTTGATGCATTTTTTAATTCGCTTTTGTTGCGTTTTTTGCGCGGTTTTTAGGCATTTTGGTGTGTTTTTGAAAGGTAAATAAAGATTTATTATTGAACAAAAAAAAAGATTTGTGATGTCATTATTGTCCAACCTCCTCTTTTACATTTGTCCAACCCACACTCCATTAAACACACAGATAGACAGATAGATGATAGATGAAATGGATAGACAGATCTACATATAGATAGATCTATAGATGCATACATCTACAGTTAGGTCCATATATATTTGGACAGAGATAACATTTTTCTAATTTTGATTATAGATTTTACCACAATGAATTTTAGACAAAACAATTCAGATGCAGTTGAAGTTCAGACTTTCAGCTTTCATTTGAGGGTATCCACATTAAAATTGAAAGAAGGGTTTAGGAGTTTCAGCTCCTTAACATGTGCCACCCTGTTTTTAAAGGGACCAAAAGTAATTGGACAGATTAAATAATTTTAAATAAAATGCTCATTTCTAGTACTTGGTTGAAAACCCTTTGTTGGCAATGACTGCCTGAAGTCTTGAACCCATGGACATCACCAGATGCTGTGTTTCCTCCTTTTTGATGCTCTGCCAGGCCTTCACTGTGGTAGTTTTCAGTTGCTGTTTGTTTGTGGGCCTTTCTGTCTGAAGTTTAGTCTTTAACAAGTGAAATGCTGCTCAATTGGGTTGAGATCGGGTGACTGACTTGGCCATTCAAGAATATTCCACTTCTTTGCTTTAATAAACTCCTGGGTTGCTTTGGCTTTATGTTTTGGGTCATTGTCCATCTGTAGTATGAAACGACGACCAATCAGTTTGGCTGCATTTGGCTGGATCTGAGCACACAGTATGGCGGCTCTGAATACCTCAGAATTAATTCCTGTGTCACATCATCAATAAACACTAGTGACCCAGTGCCACTGGCAGCCATGCATGCCCAAGCCATCACACTGCCTCCGCCGTGTTTTACAGATGATGTGGTATGGTTTGGATCATGAGCTGTACCACGCCTTCGCCATACTTTTCTCTTTCCATCATTCTGGTAGAGGTTGATCTTGGTTTCATCTGTCCAAAGAATGTTCTTCCAGAACTGTGCTGGCTTTTTTAGATGTTTTTTAGCAAAGTCCAGTTTAGCCTTTTTCTTCTTGATGCTTATGAGTGGCTTGCACCGTGCAGTGAACCCTCTGTAGTTACTTTCATGCAGTCTTCTCTTTATGGTAGATTTGGATATTGATACGCCGACCTCCTGGAGAGTGTTGTTCACTTGGTTGGCTGTTGTGAAGGGGTTTCTCTTCACCATGGAGATTATTCTGCGATCATCCACCACTCTTGTCTTCCGTGGGCGCCCAGGTCTTTTTGCATTGATGAGTTCACCAGCGCTTTCTTTCTTTCTCAGGATGTTCCAAACTGTAGATTTTGCCACTCCTAATATTGTAGCAATTTCTCGGATGGTTTTTTTCTGTTTTCGCAGCTTAAGGATGGCTTGTTTCACCTGCATGGAGAGCTCCTCTGACCGCATGTTTACTTCACAGCAATACCTTCCAAATGCAAGCACCACACCTCAAATCAACTCCAGGCCTTTTATCTGCTTAATGGAGAATGTCATAACGAAGGGATTGCCCACGCCTGTCCATGAAATAGCCTTGGAGTCAATTGTCCAATTACTTTTGGTCCCTTTAAAAACAGGGTGGCACATGTTAAGGAGCTGAAACTCCTAAACCCTTCATTCAATTTTAATGTGGACACCCTCAAATGAAAGGTGAAAGTCTGAACTTCAACTGCATCTGAATTGTTTTGTTTAAAATTCATTGTGGTAATGCCTATAACCAAAATTTGAAAAATGTTGTCTCTGTCCAAATATATATGGACCTAACTGTATCTATTCATATATCTATCTGTAGATGTGTCTGGATAGATATATCTAATGATAGATGTATGGATAGCGTAGGGTGTGTGTCCACTGTCCGGATTACATCCGAATGAGCTGCACAGCCCCGCACACATCCGAACAGCCCACAGACCCCGCACGCACCTGAACAGTCCCGCACAGTGCCGCACACATCCGAACAGCCCGCAGACCCCGCCCGCCCACACCTAAACGCACACCGTCACCGCCCACACACTTCCATCCTCCCGAGCTGCAGCGTTTCTCGGACCCACATCCGCAGCAAAACTGCAGATCTTTTTTACATCTGCGGTTTTGCTGCGGATGTGCCCAACTCAATGAAAGTCTAAAGGTGCAGAAACGCTGCAGTTCCGCACAAAAGAAGTGACATGCTGCGAGAAAAAAAAGCTGCGTTTTGGTGCGGCTTTTTCCGCAGCATGTGCACAACAAGTCTGCAGCTCCCATAGACTTACATTGGTTATGCACTACACTGCGGATTTGATGCAATTCAGTGCGGCAAAAAACCCTGCGGATCTGCAGTCAAATCCGCAACATGTGCACACAGCCTTAGCATTTAGGGAACCTAGCAAAAAAGCCAAGCAAAAAAACAAGTGTGGGATTGCACTTTTTTTTGCCATTTCATTGCACTTTGAATTTTTTTCACATTTTCTGTTACACGACATGGTAAAACCAATGATGTCGTTCAAAAGTAGAACTTGTCCCGCAAAAGATAAGCCCTCACATGGCCATATAGATGGAAAAATTATGGCTCTGGAAAGAAGGGGAGCGATAAACGAAAACAAAAAAGCTCCAGGGGTGAAGGGGTTTAGAAACATGGATATGGACATATCTATGGAAATAGACATAGATATATCTGTATCTGTCTGTCTATCTATCTATCTATCTATCTATCTATCTATCTATCTATCTATCCAGGGCCGTTACATGATTCTATGGGGCTGGGCTGCATTACATTCTATGGGGGCTGGGCTGCATTACATTCTATGGGGGCTGTGCTGTATTACATTCTATGGGGCTGTGCTGTATTACATTCTATGGGGCTGTGCTGTATTACATTCCATGGGGGCTGTGCTGTATTACATTCTATGGGGCTGTGCTGTATTACATTCTATGGGGCTGTGCTGTATTACATTCCATGGGGGCTGTGCTGTATTACATTCTATGGGGCTGTGCTGTATTACATTCTATGGGGCTGTGCTGTATTACATTCCATGGGGGCTATGCTGCATTACATTCTATGGGGCTGTGCTGCATTACATTCTATGGGGGCTGGCTGCATTACATTCTATGGGGGCTGTGCTGCATTACATTCTATGGGGCTGTGCTGTATTACATTCTATGGGGCTGTGCTGTATTACATTCTATGGGGCTGTGCTGTATTACATTCTATGGGGGCTGGCTGCATTACATTCTATGGGGGCTGGCTGCATTACATTCTATGGGGGCTGTGCTGCATTACATTCTATGGGGCTGTGCTGTATTACATTCTATGGGGGCTGTGCTGCATTACATTCTATGGGGGCTGGCTGCATTACATTCTATGGGGGCTGTGCTGCATTACATTCTATGGGGCTGTGCTGTATTACATTCTATGGGGCTGTGCTGTATTACATTCTATGGGGGCTGTGCTGTATTACATTCTATGGGGCTGTGCTGTATTACATTCTATGGGGCTGTGCTGTATTACATTCTATGGGGCAGTGCTGCATTACATTCTATGGGGCTGTGCTGTATTACATTCTATGGGTACTGTGCTGTATTAAATTCTATGGGGCTGTGCTATATTACATTCTATGGGGCAGTGCTGCATTGCATTCTATGGGGCTGTGCTGCATTACATTCTATGGGGGCTGTGCTGTATTACATTCTATGGGGCTGTGCTGTATTACATTCTATGGGGGCTGTGCTGCATTACATTCTATGGGGGCTGTGCTGCATTACATTCTATGGGGGCTGTGCTGTATTACATTCTATGGGGGCTGGCTGCATTACATTCTATGGGGCAGTGCTGCATTACATTCTATGGGGCTGTGCTGCATTACATTCTATGGGGCTGTGCTGCATTACATTCTATGGGGCTGTGCTGCATTACATTCTATGGGGCTGTGCTGCATTACATTCTATGGGGGCTGTGCTGTATTACAGTCTATGGGGCTGTGCTGCATTACATTCTATGGGGACTGGCTGCATTACATTCTATGGTGACTGGCTGCATTACATTCTATGGGGGCTGTGCTGTATTACATTCTATGGGGCTGTGCTGTATAATAGTCTATGGGGGCTGTGCTGTATTACAGTCTATGGGGGCTGTGCTGTATTACAGTCTATGGGGGCTGTGCTGCATTACATTCTATGGGTACTGGCTGCATTACATTCTATGGGGACTGGCTGCATTACATTCTATGGGGGCTGTGCTGCATTACATTCTATGGGGGCTGGCTGCATTACATTCTATGGGGCAGTGCTGTATTACATTCTATGGGGACTGGCTGCATTACATTCTATGGGGGCTGTGCTGCATTACATTCTATGGGGCTGTGCTGCATTACATTCTATGGGGGCTGTGCTGTATTACATTCTATGGGGCAGTGCTGCATTACATTCTATGGGGCTGTGCTGTATTACATTCTATGGGGCTGTGCTGCATTACATTCTATGGGGCTGTGCTGCATTACATTCTATGGGGACTGGCTGCATTACATTCTATGGGGACTGGCTGCATTACATTCTATGGGGGCTGTGCTGCATTACATTCTATGGGGGCTGTGCTGTATTACATTCTATGGGGACTGGCTGCATTACATTCTATGGGGACTGGCTGCATTACATTCTATGGGGGCTGTGCTGCATTACATTCTATGGGGACTGTGCTGTATTACATTCTATGGGGACTGGCTGCATTACATTCTATGGGAGCTGTGCTGCATTACATTCTATGGGGACTGGCTGCATTACATTCTATGGGGGCTGTGCTGTATTACATTCTATGGGGCAGTGCTGTATTATAGTCTATGGGGGCT
This sequence comes from Ranitomeya variabilis, assembly GCF_051348905.1. Classification (NCBI taxonomy): domain Eukaryota; kingdom Metazoa; phylum Chordata; class Amphibia; order Anura; family Dendrobatidae; genus Ranitomeya; species Ranitomeya variabilis. The sequence continues at coordinate 116,910,188 of NC_135233.1, forward strand.
GTGCTGTATTACATTCTATGGGGACTGAGCTGTAATGCTGGATACAGCTGTAATTATATGTTATATAGTCGTGTTACACTCCCCTCACTTTCTGTAACCTACAAGTGTACAAAGATATTATACAGTCACCAGGCGACAAGTGGGCCTGTGTGACTTCAAAATGCCAGGGCTGAATTCCCAGTTCGGCCCTGTATCTATCCCTCTATCTGTGTGTAATGGAGTGTGGGTTGGACAAATGTAAAAGAGGAGGTTGGACAGAAATGACATCACAAATCTTTTTGTGGATAGAGGGGGGAGAGGAGGGAGGGGTTGGGGTGTGTTTTGGAGTGGGTGTGCCAGGTGCAGTTACAGGCAGTGCAATGCATCATGGAACTTGTAGTATTAGAGCACAATAACTCAGGAGAAAGGAAGTTGTCGATTAACCCCATGAGAGCTGAATCCAGCACTGAAGATGTGCTGCTACAGCATGATAAAAGGTAATATTGCTAAAATAAACACAGTAGATGTTTTCAGTGGCACATAATAGCAAGATTTATGAAAAAAAAAAAAGGTTATAGTAGTGGACAACTTCTTTAACCCCTTACTGACCTCGGACGTACTATACCGTCCGAGGTCAGCTCCCCTGCTTTGATGCAGGGCTCCGCGGTGAGCCCGCATCAAAGCCGGGACATGTCAGCTGTTATGAACAGCTGACATGTGCCCACAATAGGCGCGGGCAGAATCGCGATCTGCCCGCACCTATCAACTAGTTAAATGCCGCTGTCAAACGCAGACAGCGGCATTTAACTACCGCATCCGGCCGGGCGGCCGGATATGACGTCATGCTTCTGAATGGTAACCATAGAGGTCCTTGAGACCTCTATGGTTACTGATCGCCGGGGGCTGTGAGCGCCCCCCTGTGGTCGGCGCTCACAGCACACCTGCAATTCTCCTACATAACAGCGATCTGATGATCGCTGTTATGTAGCAGTGCCGATCGGGCTGTGCCTGCTTCTAGCCTCCCATGGAGGCTATAGAAGCATGGCAAAAGTGAAAAAAAAAAGTTTTTAAAAATGTGAAAAAAATAAAAAAAACATAAAAGTTTAAATCACCCCCCTTTCGCCCCAATCAAAATAAATCAATTAAAAAAAAAAACAAACCTACACATATTTGGTATCGCCACGCTCAGAATCGCCCGATCTATCAATAAAAAAAACCTGATCGCTAAATGGCGTAATGAGAAAAAAAATCGAAACGCCAGAAATACGTTTTTTTGGTCGCCGCGACATTGCATTAAAATGCAATAACGGGCGATCAAAAGAACGTATCTGCACCAAAATGCTATAATTAAAAACGCCAGCTCGGCACGCAAAAAATAAGCCCTCACCTGACCCCAGATCACGAAAAATGGAGACGCTACGAGTATCGGAAAATGGTGCAATTTTTTTTTTTTTTTGCAAAGTTTGGAATTTTTTTTCACCACTTAGGTAAAACATAATCTAGACATGTGAGGTGTCTATGAACTCGTACTGATCTGGAGAATCATAATGGCAGGTCAGTTTCAGCATTTAGTGAACCTAGCAAAATAGGCAAGCAAAAAACAAGTGTGGGATTGCACTTTTTTTTCAATTTCACTGCACTTGGAATTTTTTTCCCGTTTTCTAGTACACGACATGGTAAAACCAATGATGTCGTTCAAAAGTACAACTCGTCCCGCAAAAAATAAGCCCTCACATGGCCAAATTGACGGAAAAATAAAAAAGTTATGGCTCTGTGAAGGAGGGGAGCGAAAAACGAAAACGGAAAAACGAAAAATCCCAAGGTCATGAAGGGGTTAAATATGAGTGTCTGAGCAAAAGGTCTGAACACTTATGACCATGTGATACTTCGGTTTTTCTTTTTTAATAAATTTGCAAAAATTTCTACATTTCTGTTTTTTTCCATTAAGATGGCGTGCAGAGTGTACATTAATGAGAAAAAAAAAATAACTTTTTGAATTTACCAAATGGCTGCAATGAAAGAAAGAGTGAAAAATTGAAAAGGGTCTGAATACTTTCTGTACCCACTGTACATGGCAGGCTCCTGCAGTATGTCATGAAGAGGTTAACGTGCGTCACTCTCAATACTAGCCCTGTCACCATTGTATTCTCTTTAAGCACCTTTGAATGTTACACTGGCCCTAACGGATAGGGTTCGCCGATATTTCCTACTAGGTCGCAAGTCCTAAATATGTGAGTGCCGAAACTGTAGAAAAAAAAGACATAGACCACACATCCAAAAATCATACATTGATTTAATTACGCTAGGCATAGATTTACAAAACTGAACATGAGGTTCTTAGTTTAACATTCTGATCAGACTTTATGAAGCCCACTACCATGTCACAGTGAACCTCTCAGTGGGTCCCTAAACTAAAAAGTGCAGCATGGTGTTCAAACCATCATCGCAGCGACGATATATCACCATGGTGGGCGACCTGGTGCCTGACAGCACCCATGCTGCGAGGCTGAGTCCCCATGACTTCAGGGCACAACACCCCACAAGCACAACAGCACAGCAACAATGACCGCCACACTGCACAAACACCAGTGATTAACCCCTTTCTGACATATGACGTACTATTCCGTCGAGGTGGTATGGGCCCGTATGACCACCGATGGGATAGTACGTCATCACTGATCAGCCGCCCTCACGCGGGGAGCGCAACCAATCAGGGCCGGGTGTCAGCTGACTATCTCAGCTGACATCCGGCACTATGTTCCAGGAGCGGTCACGGACCTCTCTTGGCACATTAACCCCCAGCACACTGCGAGCAAAGATGATCGCAGCATTCCGGCGGCACAGGGAAGCAGCGCACAGGGAGGGGGCTCCCTGCGTGCTTCCCTGAGACCCTCGGAGCAACGCAATGTGATCGTGTTGCTCCGAGGGTCTCCTACCTCCTCCCTGCAGGCCCGGATCCAACATGGTTACTTGGGGCCTTCCGGGTCCTGCAGGGAGGTGGCTTGCAAGCGCCTGCTCAGAGCAGGCGCCTGCAAGCCTCCTGCAGTGCCTGTGTGATCGCTGATCTGACACAGTGCACTGCAAAGTGTCAGATCTGCAATCTGACACTATAGCATAATGCCCCCCCTGGGGCAATGTAAAAAAGTATACTAATATATATATTTACATGTGTAAAAAAAAAATCCCTAAATAAGGAAAAAAAAATATATATATTGTTCCGATAAATACATTTATTTATCTAAATTAAAAAAAAGAAAGTACACATATTTAGTATCGCCGCGTCCGTAACGACCTGACCTATAAAACTGTCCCAGTAGTTAACCGCTTCAGTGAACACCGATAAAAAAAACCCGACGCTTTATTATCATACCGCCAAACTAAAAGTGGAATAACACGCGACCAAAAAGACAGATATAAATAACCATGGTACCGCTGAAAACGTCATCTTGTCCCACAAAAAACGAGCCACCACACAGCATCATCAACGAAAAAAATAAAAAAGTTATAGTCCTCAGAATAAAGCGATGCAAAAATAATTATTTTTTATATAAAATAGTTTTTATCATATAAAAGCGCCAAAACATAAAAAATAATATAAATGAAGTATCGCTGTAATCGTACCGACCCGAAGAATAAAACTGCTTTATTAATTTTACCAAACGTGGAACGGTATAAATGCCTCCCCAAAAGAAATTCATGAATAGCTCGTTTTTGTTCATTCTACCTCACAAAAATCGGAAAAAAAAGCGATCAAAAAATGTCACGTGCCCGAAAATGTTACCAATAAAAGCGCCAATTCGTCCCACAAAAAAACAAGACCTCAAATGACTCTGTGGACCAAAATATGGAAAAATTATAGTTCTCAAAATGTGGAGAACGCAAAAACTATTTTTTGCAATAAAAAGCGTCTTTTAGTGTGTGACGGCTGCCAATCATAAAAATCCGCTAAAAACCCCGCTATAAAAGTAAATCAAACCCCCCTTCATCACCGCCTTAGTTAGGGAAAAATAATAAATTTAAAAAAAATGTATTTATTTCCATTTTACGATTAGGATTAGGGTTGGAGCTAAAGTTAGGGTTGGGGCTAAAGTTAGGGTTAGGGTTGTGGTTAAAGATAGGGTTGGGGTTACGATTAGGGTTGGGGCTAAAATTAGGGTTAGGGTTCGAGTTAGGGTTGGGGCTAAAGTTAGGGTTAGGGTTGGGGCTTAAGTCAGGGTTGGGGCTAAAGTTAGTGTTTGGATTACATTTACGGTTGGTATTAGGGTTGGGATTAGGGTTAGGGGTGTGGTTAGGGTTATGGTTGGGATTAGGGTTAGGGGTGTGTTTGGGATAGGGTTTGTTAGAATTGGGGGTTTCCACTGTTTAGGCACATCAGGGGCTCTCCAATGGTGTCCGATCTCAATTCCAGCCAATTCTGCATTGAAAAAGTAAAACCGTGCTCCTTCTTTTCCGATCTCACCCGTGCGCCCAAACAGGGGTTTACCCCAACATATGGGGTATCAGCGTACTCAGGACAAATTGGACAACTTTTGGGGTCCAATTTCTCCTGTTACCCTTGGGAAAATACAAAACTGGGGGCTAAAAAATAATTTTTGTGGAAAAAAAAAAAGAATTTTTATTTTCACGGCTCTGCATTATAAACTCTAGTGAAACACTTGGGGGTGCAAAGTTCTCACAACACATCTAGATAAAGTTCCTCGGGGGGTCTAGTTTCCACTATGGGGTCACTTGTGGGGGGTTTCTACTGTTTAGGTACATCAGGGGCTCTGAAAATACAATGTGATGCCTGCAGACCAATCCATCTAAGTCTGCATTCCAAACTGCGCGCCTTCCCTTCCGAGCTCTGCCATGCGCCCAAATGGTGGTTTCCCCCACATTGGGGTATCAGCGTACTCAGGACAAATTGGACAACAACTTTTGGGGTCCAGTTTCTCCTGTTACCCTTAGGAAAATACAAAACTGGGGGCTAAAAAATATTTTTTGTGGAAAAAAAAAAGAATTTTTATTTTCATGGCTCTGGGTTATAAACTGTAGTGAAACACTTGGAGGTTCAAAGTTTTCACAACACATCTAGATAAGTTTACTCCCACATATGGGGTATCAGCGTACTCAGGACAAATTGCACAACAACTTTTAGGGTCCTGTTTCTTTTGTTACCCTTGGGGAAAAAAAAATTGGGGGCAAAAGGATTTTTGTGAAAAAATGTGATTTTTTATTTTTACGGTTCTACATTATAAACTGTGAAGCACTTGGTGGGTCAAAGTGCTCACCACACATCTAGATAAGTTCCTTAGGAGGTCTACTTTCCAAAATGGTGTCACTTGTGGGGGGTTTCAATGTTTAGGCACATCAGGGACTCTCAAAACGCGACATTGCATCCCATCTCAATTCCAGTCAATTTTGCATTGAAAAGTCAAATGGTGCTCCTTCCCTTCCGAGCTCTGCCATTCGCCCAAACTGTGGTTTGGTTTACCCCCACATATAGGGTATCAGCGTATTCAGGACAAATTGCACAACAACTGTTGGGGTCCAATTTCTCCTGTTACCCTTGGTAAAATAAAACAAATTGGAGCTGAAGTAAGTTTTTTGTGAAAAAAAGTTAAATGTTCATTTTTTTTTTAAACATTCCAATAGGGTTGAGCGAAACGGGTCGATCATTTTCAAAAGTCGCCGACTTTTGGCTAAGTCGGCGTCTCATGAAACCCGATCCGACCCCTGTGCTTGTCGGCCATGCGGTACGCGACTTTCGCGCCAAAGTCGCGTTTCAATGACGCGAAAAGCGCCATTTCTCAGCCAATGAAGGTGAACGCAGAGTGTGGGCAGCGTGATGACATAGGTCCTGGTCCCCACCATCTTAGAGAAGGGCATTGCAGTGATTGGCTTGCTGTCTGCGGCGTCACAGGGGCTATAAAGGGGCGTTCCCGCCGACCGCCATCTTACTGCTGCTGATCTGAGCTTAGGGAGAGGTTGCTGCCGCTTCGTCAGAAGCAGGGAGAGCGTTAGGCAGGGTCCACTAACCACCAAACCGCTTGTGCTGCAGCGATTTCCACTGTCCAACACCACCTTCGGTGTGCAGGGACAGTGGAAGCTATTTTTTTTTTTTTTTCCCCTCAGCGCTGTAGCTCATTGGGCTGCCGTAGAAGGCTCCGTGATAGCTGTATTGCTGTGTGTACGCCACTGTGGAAACCAACTGCTTTTTTCAAAGCACATATCCTCTTGTTCCTTCCTTTCTGCACAGCTATCTTTTTTGTTTGTCCACACTTTTTATTTAATTTGTGCATCAGTCCACTCCTATTGCTGCCTGCCATACCTGGCTGAGATTACTGCAGGGGAGATAGTAATTGTAGGACAGTCCCTGTTTATTTTTTTATTTTTTTGTGGGAGATTAAGATTGGCATTTCTGCTACAGTGCCATCCCTGTGTGTGCCATCTCTCACTGAGTGGGCCATAGAAAGCCTATTTATTTTTTCCGTGATTTGTGTTCTAAATTCTACCTCAACAAAAAAACACTACATCAATCAGTGGGAGAAAAATATTGGCCTCAGTCAGGGCTTGTGTGCCACTGCTGTGTGTGCTATCTCTCATTCAGTGGGCTATAGAAAGCCTATTTATTTATTTATTTTTTTTAATATTATTTGGTTTCTAAAGTCTCCCTGAAAAAAAAAAAATACCTAAAAAAACAGTGGGAGAGTAATATTGCCCTTTCAGCTTGTGTGCCAGTCTTGACTCCTGGGTGTGCCACCTCTGTCCCTCTCATTCAGTGGGCCATAGAAAGCCTTTTTTTTTTTTTTTTTTTTTTTAATATTATTTGGTTTCTAAAGTCTCCCTGAAAAAAAAAAAAAAACATAAAAAAACAGTGGGAGAGTAATATTGCCCTTTCAGCTTGTGTGCCAGTCTTGACTCCTGGGTGTGCCACCTCTCTCTCTAATTGTGGGCCATAGAAAGCCTTTTAATTTTTTTCCTTCATTTGTGTTTTAAAATCTACCTCAACACAAAAACACTACATCAGTCAGTGGGAGAAAAATATTGGCCTCAGTCAGGGCTTGTGTGCCACTCCTGTGCGTGCCATCTCTCATTCAGTGGGCCATAGAAAGCCTTGTTTTTTTTGTTTTTTTTTAATATTATTTGGTTTCTAAAGTCTCCCTGAAAATAAAAAAAAAAAAACAGTGGGAGAGTAATATTGCCCTTTCAGCTTGTGCGCCAGTCTTGACTCCTGGGTGTGCCACCTTTCTCTCTCATTCAGTGGGCCATAGAAAGGCTATTTATTTTTTGTTTTTTTTTAATATTATTTGGTTTCTAAAGTCTCCCTGAAAATAAAAAAAAAAAGTTAAAAAAACAGTGGGAGAGTAATATTGCCCTTTCAGCTTGTGCGCCAGTCTTGACTCCTGGGTGTGCCACCTTTCTCTCTCATTCAGTGGGCCATAGAAAGGCTATTTATTTTTATTTTATTTTTTTTATATTATTTGGTTTCTAAAGTCTCCCTGAAAATAAAAAAAAAAAAACAGTGGGAGAGTAATATTGCCCTTTCAGCTTGTGCGCCAGTCTTGACTCCTGGGTGTGCCACCTTTCTCTCTCATTCAGTGGGCCATAGAAAGGCTATTTATTTTTTTTTTGTTTTTTTAATATTATTTGGTTTCTAAAGTCTCCCTGAAAATAAAAAAAAAAGTTAAAAAAACAGTGGGAGAGTAATATTGCCCTTTCAGCTTGTGCGCCAGTCTTGACTCCTGGGTGTGCCACCTTTCTCTCTCATTCAGTGGGCCATAGAAAGGCTATTTATTTTTTTTGTTTTTTTAATATTATTTGGTTTCTAAAGTCTCCCTGAAAATAAAAAAAAAAAAACAGTGGGAGAGTAATATTGCCCTTTCAGCTTGTGCGCCAGTCTTGACTCCTGGGTGTGCCACCTTTCTCTCTCATTCAGTGGGCCATAGAAAGGCTATTTATTTTTTTTGTTTTTTTAATATTATTTGGTTTCTAAAGTCTCCCTGAAAATAAAAAAAAAAAAACAGTGGGAGAGTAATATTGCCCTTTCAGCTTGTGCGCCAGTCTTGACTCCTGGGTGTGCCACCTTTCTCTCTCATTCAGTGGGCCATAGAAAGGCTATTTATTTTTTTTTTGTTTTTTTAATATTATTTGGTTTCTAAAGTCTCCCTGAAAATAAAAAAAAAAGTTAAAAAAACAGTGGGAGAGTAATATTGCCCTTTCAGCTTGTGCGCCAGTCTTGACTCCTGGGTGTGCCACCTTTCTCTCTCATTCAGTGGGCCATAGAAAGGCTATTTATTTTTTGTTTTTTTTTTAATATTATTTGGTTTCTAAAGTCTCCCTGAAAATAAAAAAAAAAGTTAAAAAAACAGTGGGAGAGTAATATTGCCCTTTCAGCTTGTGCGCCAGTCTTGACTCCTGGGTGTGCCACCTTTCTCTCTCATTCAGTGGGCCATAGAAAGGCTATTTATTTTTTGTTTTTTTTTTAATATTATTTGGTTTCTAAAGTCTCCCTGAAAATAAAAAAAAAAAGTTAAAAAAACAGTGGGAGAGTAATATTGCCCTTTCAGCTTGTGCGCCAGTCTTGACTCCTGGGTGTGCCACCTTTCTCTCTCATTCAGTGGGCCATAGAAAGGCTATTTATTTTTTTTGTTTTTTTAATATTATTTGGTTTCTAAAGTCTCCCTGAAAATAATAAAAAAAAAACTTAAAAAAACAGTGGGAGAGTAATATTGCCCTTTCAGCTTGTGTGCCAGTCTTGACTCCTGGGTGTGCCACCTCTCTCTCTAATTGTGGGCCATAGAAAGCCTTTAAATTTTTTTTCTTCATTTGTGTTTTAAAATCTACCTCAACACAAAAACACTACATCAGTCAGTGGGAGAAAAATATTGGCCTCTGTCAGGGCTTGTGTGCCACTCCTGTGCGTGCCATCTCTCATTCAGTGGGCCATAGAAAGGCTTTTTTTTTTTTTTTTTTTTTTTTTTAAAATATTCTTGGGTTTCTAAAGTCTCCCTGAGAAAAAAAAATAAATAAATTAGGTGGGAGATTAATATTGACATTAGTGCTTGAGTGACAGTCCTGCGTGTGTGTCATCTCTGTGATTTTGTGCCACAGAAAACAGAGTGTGTAACATTGTGCCTGATTTTCCTTGTGGTCTCACCAACCTGTTAAGGGATATTGAAATCATACTGAAGTTATAGCTCACCGTGTAAGTTGTTTGACAGCAACAAATAAAGTTACTTTGGTTAAGATTTTAAAACAATGAGGAAGTCTGGTGCAAGAGGTCGTCGTGGGCGTTCATTGTCAGCTGGTAATGATGGTAGTGGTAGTGGAGCATCAGGTGGTCGTGGGGATAAAAATATTCCACCTAAGTCTGGAGCTGTGGAGCCAGTTTCGTCGTCAGGCTACACAAGGCCTCGAACGCTCTCTTTTCTGGGAGTAGGAAAACCGCTTTTAAAGGCGGAGCAGCAACAGCAAGTTTTGGCTTACATTGCAGACTCAGCCTCTAGCTCTTTTGCCTCCTCTTCAGAAACTGGTAAATGTAAAAGCAGCGCGTCGCTTGTGGATGTTCACGGTCAGGGACAAGTCGCTTCCTTGTCCTCCTCAGCAAAAACTACAACAAGAGAGAAGGATGCAGCAGGCGACACAACGGGTCACTCCATGGAGCTCTTTACACATACCGTCCCTGGCTTAGAAAGTGAAACATTTAACAGGCCATGCCCATTACAAGTAGATTCTGACATGGAGTGCACTGATGCACAGCCACAGCCAGAGTACTATGCTGCTCCTTTGACTCAGACCACCACATTGCCCTCTCAGGGTACAGATCCACAATCAGACCCTGATGAGACTATGTTGCCCCGCCACGAACGCTATACCACCGACCGACACAGTGACACAGACGAAGTTGCACACGAGCTCGAAGAGGAGGTAATAGATGACCCAGTTATTGACCCCGATTGGCAGCCATTGGGGGAACAGGGTGCAGGCGGCAGTAGTTCAGAAGCGGAGGTGGAGGAGGGGCCGCAGCAGGCATCAACATCGCAACAGGTTCCATCTGCCGGGCCCGTATCTGGCCCAAAACGCGTGTCAAAGCCAAAACCTGTTGGAGGACAGCGTGGCCATCCGGTTAAAGCTCAGTCTGCAATCCCTGAAAAGGGATCCGAGTCTAGGAAGAGTGCAGTCTGGCATTTTTTTAAACAACATCCAACTGATCAGCGCAAAGTCATCTGTCAAAAATGTTCAACTAGCTTAAGCAGAGGTCAGAATCTGAAAAGTCTAAATACTAGTTGCATGCATAGACACTTAACCACCATGCATTTTCAAGCCTGGACTAACTACCAAACGTCCCTTAAGGTTGTAGCACCCTCGGCCAATGAAGCTAGTCAGCAACGCAACATCCCTTCCGTCACTGTAAGGCCACCATTTTCCGCACCACCGGCAGTATCTGTGCAGGTTTCTTTGCCAGCCAAAAGCAGTCAGGGTCAGGGAATCACCAGTTTTGTAGGAGGAAATATTGCATCTAGGGCACCGGCGGAAACAATACCGTCTCCAACCGTCTCTCAGTCTGCCATGTACACCGGCACACCCGAAAGTTCCACGATCTCCAGCTCTCCAGTCCAGCTCACCCTACATGAGACTCTGGTTAGAAAAAGGAAGTACTTATCCTCGCATCCGCGTACACAGGGTTTTAACGCCCACATAGCTAGACTAATCTCGTTAGAGATGATGCCCTACCGGTTAGTTGAAAGCGAAGCTTTCAAAGCCCTGATGGAGTACGCTGAACCACGATACGAGCTACCCAGTCGACACTTTTTTTCCAGAAAAGCCATCCCAGCCCTGCACCAGCATGTTAAACAGCGCATCGTCCATGCACTCAGGCAATCTGTGAGTACAAAGGTGCACCTGACTACAGATGCATGGACCAGTAGGCATGGCCAGGGACGTTATGTGTCCATCACGGCACACTGGGTGAATGTGGTGGATGCAGGGTCCACAGGCGACATCAATTTAGGGACAGTTGTGCCTAGCCCACGGTCTAGGAAACAGTTGGCTGTAGGCGTTCGCACCCCCTCCTCCTCCTCCTCCTCGTCCTCCTGCAGAAGCTACAGCTCTTCCACAGAACGCAGTCTGCCAACCACTCCATCGGCAGATGACACTGTTGCACACCAGTTGTCCCATTATGGGCCAGCTACTGCCAAGCGTCAGCAGGCTGTATTGGCTATGAAGTGTTTGGGCGACAACAGACACACCGCGGAAGTTCTGTCCGAGTTCTTGCAACAAGAAACGCAGTCGTGGCTGGGCACAGTAGATCTTGAGGCAGGCAAGGTAGTGAGTGATAACGGAAGGAATTTCATGGCTGCCATCTCCCTTTCCCAACTGAAACACATTCCTTGCCTGGCTCACACCTTAAACCTGGTGGTGCAGTGCTTATTGAAAACTTATCCTGGGTTCTCCGACCTGCTCCTCAAAGTGCGTGCACTTTGCTCACATATCCGACGTTCGCCTGTACACGCCAGCCGTATGCAGACCTATCAGCAGTCTTTGAACCTTCCCCAGCATCGCCTAATCATAGACGTTGCAACAAGGTGGAACTCAACACTGCACATGCTTCAGAGACTGTGCGAACAGAGGCGTGCTGTTATTTATTTGTGGGAGGATACACGGGCAGGCAGTAGGATGGCAGACATGGAGTTGTCAGGTGTGCAGTGGTCTAAGATACAAGACATGTGTCAAGTCCTTCAGTGTTTTGAGGAATGCACACGGCTGGTTAGTGCAGACAACGCCGTAATAAGCATGAGCATCCCCCTAATGCGTCTGCTGATGCAAAGTTTGACGCACATAAAGGAGCAGGCGTCTGCACCAGAGGAAGAGGAAAGCCTTGATGACAGTCAGCCATTGTCTGGTCAGGGCAGTGTACAGGACGAGGTAGCGGGCGAAGAGGAGGTGGAGGACGAGGAGGATGATGGGGATGAGTATATTTTTAATGCGGAACCTTTCCCGGGGGCACAGGAAATTGGTTGCGTGTCACGGCCGGGTTCTGGTTTTTGGAGGGACACAAGTGACGTAGATTTGCCTGCAACTGCCCCTCAACCAATCACAACCGGAGATTTGACAACTGGAACTTTGGCCCACATGGCGGATTATGCCTTACGTATCCTAAAAAGGGACACACGCATTACGAAAATGATGAACGATGACGATTACTGGTTGGCCTGCCTCCTTGATCCACGCTATAAAGGCAAATTGCAAAATATTATGCCACATGAGAACTTGGAACTAATATTAGCAACCAAACAATCAACTCTTGTTGACCGTTTGCTTCAGGCATTCCCAGCACACAGCGCACGTGATCGTTCTCACACGAGCTCCAGGGGGCAGCAGACTAGGAGTGTTAGGGGTGCACACATCAGAAGTGGCGTTGGACAGAGGGGTTTTCTGACCAGGTTGTGGAGTGATTTTGCTATGACCGCAGACAGGACAGGTACTGCTGCATCAATTGAAAGTGACAGGAGACAACATTTGTCCAGTATGGTTACTAACTATTTTTCATCCCTTATCGATGTTCTCCCTCAACCATCATTCCCATTTGATTACTGGGCCTCCAAATTAGACACCTGGCCAGAATTGGCAGAATATGCATTGCAGGAGCTTGCTTGCCCGGCAGCAAGTGTCCTATCAGAAAGAGTATTCAGTGCTGCAGGTTCAATATTAACCGAAAAAAGGACTCGTCTGGCTACCCAAAATGTTGACGATCTAACATTCATTAAAATGAACCACAACTGGATTTCGAAATCTTTTGCCCCACCTTGCCCGGCCGACACCTAGCTTTCCTATGAAAAGCTCTTGCCTGTGAATTACTTTTCTAATGTCTAATTTGCTGCAGCTGATTGTACAGCATACGACATGTTTACACCTCCCTAAATGGCCAAACTCCCCACACGGGGCCGTGGTATCGCGACTTGGCGCAAGCACCCGTGAGACTGCTGTTTGTCTGAAGAGGTGGGTGTGCTCGCTTTTGGTTGACGGCATTGCTACTGGGTCCCTCATAGTACAATGTAGTGTCTCTGGCGGTGGTGGTGCGCACCCAACGTCAGACACACCGTTGTAACATGAGTGGCCCTGGGGCGGTCCCGCCGGCCTCAAGAGAGTTCCCCCCTACCCCAGCTCAAAATGGGCTCTACCACGTGCAAAATTATGTCGCACAGCTCCACCAATCTTTAGTCTATTCGCTGACATCATTCAATGTCTGGCACTGACAATACAAATTTGTAGACATCTATGATGCAACTTAAAGTTGTCTGTGTCTGTGTCCTATATTGGCACCATTAAATAGTTACTGCCAAATTACTATGTCAGAAACTCAGCAGATGAGCCCACCCCTGTACCAAAGTATGCCACCTTTTTTTTTGTTTTGGTTGTTTTGCGATACATTAACATCTATTTATATTTTGGGAGTACTGGGACAGACACTCCTTGCACTACTCCTCCACTCACCACCAAGCTGCCTGTGTATCCATGTAACCGATGTAAAACTGCCATGAGCCTATTGTTTGTTATTTTAGGCCTTTGAAGCCTTTCTGCGCTCCCTCCTTCCACTAGGCCTCCACTGACCAGACCACTGCTGCCCGTGTACCCCTGGAACCAATTATAAAGTGCCTACAGCCAGCCCAATTTTATTATGTTAGGCCTCTGAAGCCTGTCTGCGGTCCCTCCTTCCACTAGGCCTCCACTGACCAGACCACTGCTGCCCGTGTACCCCTGGAACCTATTATAAAGTGCCTACAGCCAGCCCAATTTTATTATGTTAGGCCTTTGAAGCCTGTCTGCGGTCCCTCCTTCCACTAGGCCTCCACTCACCTGACCACTGCTGCCCGTGTACCCCTGGAACCTATTATAAAGTGCCTACAGCCAGCCCAATTTTATTATGTTAGGCCTCTGAAGCCTGTCTGCGGTCCCTCCTTCCACTAGGCCTCCACTGACCAGACCACTGCTGCCCGTGTACCCCTGGAACCTATTATAAAGTGCCTACAGCCAGCCCAATTTTATTATGTTAGGCCTTTGAAGCCTGTCTGCGGTCCCTCCTTCCACTAGGCCTCCACTCACCTGACCACTGCTGCCCGTGTACCCCTGGAACCTATTATAAAGTGCCTACAGCCAGCCCAATTTTATTATGTTAGGCCTCTGAAGCCTGTCTGCGGTCCCTCCTTCCACTAGGCCTCCACTGACCAGACCACTGCTGCCCGTGTACCCCTGGAACCTATTATAAAGTGCCTACAGCCAGCCCAATTTTATTATGTTAGGCCTTTGAAGCCTGTCTGCGGTCCCTCCTTCCACTAGGCCTCCACTCACCTGACCACTGCTGCCCGTGTACCCCTGGAACCTATTATAAAGTGCCTACAGCCAGCCCATTTTATTATGTTAGGCCTCTGAAGCCTGTCTGCGGTCCCTCCTTCCACTAGGCCTCCACTGACCAGACCACTGCTGCCCGTGTACCCCTGGAACCAATTATAAAGTGGCTAGAGCCTATTTTTTGATTTAATTTAATATTAATAAAGCCAGGATGGACTACGATGTACCACGCTATGAGCTACCCAGTTGACAATTCTTTTGGGAGAAAAGCCATCCCACCCCTTCACCTGCATGTTAAAGACCGCATTGTCCTTGCATTCTGTCAATTTGTCAGTCCAAAGGTATACCTGACAACAGACACATGGACCTGTAGGCCTGGCCACGGAAGGTTACGTGTCCTTTGTGGCTCAATGGGTTAATGTATTGGATGCATGGTCCACACAGGGGACAGCCTGCAAAGTCTGTCTGCAGTCCTTAATTCAAGTTGTCCTCAACTGAATAAAGCTGAGCTTCAACCTTCTGTTCAAAATTACCATTTTAAAAAATGCAATAGGCTTTTCCGGCCTACTAAAGGTGTCTGTCTGTGTGCCCCTGCCTGGTGTTGTCCTCAACTGAATAAAGCTGAGCTTCAACCTTCTGTTCCAAATTACCATTATAAAAAATGCAATAGGCTTTTCCGGCCTACTAAAGGTGTCTGTCTGTGTTGTCCTCAACTGAATAAAGCTGAGCTTCAACCTTCTGTTCCAAATTACCATTATAAAAAATGCAATAGGCTTTTCCGGCCTACTAAAGGTGTCTGTCTGTGTGCCCCTGCCTGGTGTTGTCCTCAACTGAATAAAGCTGAGCTTCAACCTTCTGTTCCAAATTACCATTATAAAAAATGCAATAGGCTTTTCCGGCCTACTAAAGGTGTCTGTCTGTGTGCCCCTGCCTGGTGTTGTCCTCAACTGAATAAAGCTGAGCTTCAACCTTCTGTTCAAAATTACCATTTTAAAAAATGCAATAGGCTTTTCCGGCCTACTAAAGGTGTCTGTCTGTGTGCCCCTGCCTGGTGTTGTCCTCAACTGAATAAAGCTGAGCTTCAACCTTCTGTTCCAAATTACCATTATAAAAAATGCAATAGGCTTTTCCGGCCTACTAAAGGTGTCTGTCTGTGTGCCCCTGCCTGGTGTTGTCCTCAACTGAATAAAGCTGAGCTTCAACCTTCTGTTCCAAATTACCATTATAAAAAATGCAATAGGCTTTTCCGGCCTACTAAAGGTGTCTGTCTGTGTGCCCCTGCCTGGTGTTGTCCTCAACTGAATAAAGCTGAGCTTCAACCTTCTGTTCCAAATTACCATTTTAAAAAATGCAATAGGCTTTTCCGGCCTACTAAAGGTGTCTGTCTGTGTGCCCCTGCCTGGTGTTGTCCTTAACTGAATAAAGCTGAGCTTCAACCTTCTGTTCCAAATTACCATTATAAAAAATGCAATAGGCTTTTCCGGCCTACTAAAGGTGTCTGTCTGTGTGCCCCTGCCTGGTGTTGTCCTCAACTGAATAAAGCTGAGCTTCAACCTTCTGTTCCAAATTACCATTATAAAAAATGCAATAGGCTTTTCCGGCCTAATAAAGGTGTCTGTCTGTGTGCCCCTGCCTGGTGTTGTCCTCAACTGAATAAAGCTGAGCTTCAACCTTCTGTTCAAAATTACCATTTTAAAAAATGCAATAGGCTTTTCCGGCCTACTAAAGGTGTCTGTCTGTGTGCCCCTGCCTGGTGTTGTCCTCAACTGAATAAAGCTGAGCTTCAACCTTCTGTTCCAAATTACCATTTTAAAAATGCAATTGGGTGACCGGCCTACTAAAGGTGTCTGTCTGTGTGCCCCTGCCTGGTGTTGTCCTCAACTGAATAAAGCTGAGCTTCAACCTTCTGTTCCAAATTACCATTATAAAAAATGCAATAGGCTTTTCCGGCCTACTAAAGGTGTCTGTCTGTGTGCCCCTGCCTGGTGTTGTCCTCAACTGAATAAAGCTGAGCTTCAACCTTCTGTTCCAAATTACCATTATAAAAAATGCAATAGGCTTTTCCGGCCTACTAAAGGTGTCTGTCTGTGTGCCCCTGCCTGGTGTTGTCCTTAACTGAATAAAGCTGAGCTTCAACCTTCTGTTCCAAATTACCATTATAAAAAATGCAATAGGCTTTTCCGGCCTACTAAAGGTGTCTGTCTGTGTGCCCCTGCCTGGTGTTGTCCTCAACTGAATAAAGCTGAGCTTCAACCTTCTGTTCCAAATTACCATTATAAAAAATGCAATAGGCTTTTCCGGCCTAATAAAGGTGTCTGTCTGTGTGCCCCTGCCTGGTGTTGTCCTCAACTGAATAAAGCTGAGCTTCAACCTTCTGTTCAAAATTACCATTTTAAAAAATGCAATAGGCTTTTCCGGCCTACTAAAGGTGTCTGTCTGTGTGCCCCTGCCTGGTGTTGTCCTCAACTGAATAAAGCTGAGCTTCAACCTTCTGTTCCAAATTACCATTTTAAAAATGCAATTGGGTGACCGGCCTACTAAAGGTGTCTGTCTGTGTGCCCCTGCCTGGTGTTGTCCTCAACTGAATAAAGCTGAGCTTCAACCTTCTGTTCCAAATTACCATTATAAAAAATGCAATAGGCTTTTCCGGCCTACTAAAGGTGTCTGTCTGTGTGCCCCTGCCTGGTGTTGTCCTCAACTGAATAAAGCTGAGCTTCAACCTTCTGTTCCAAATTACCATTATAAAAAATGCAATAGGCTTTTCCGGCCTACTAAAGGTGTCTGTCTGTGTGCCCCTGCCTGGTGTTGTCCTCAACTGAATAAAGCTGAGCTTCAACCTTCTGTTCCAAATTACCATTTTAAAAAATGCAATAGGCTTTTCCGGCCTACTAAAGGTGTCTGTCTGTGTGCCCCTGCCTGGTGTTGTCCTTAACTGAATAAAGCTGAGCTTCAACCTTCTGTTCCAAATTACCATTATAAAAAATGCAATAGGCTTTTCCGGCCTACTAAAGGTGTCTGTCTGTGTGCCCCTGCCTGGTGTTGTCCTCAACTGAATAAAGCTGAGCTTCAACCTTCTGTTCCAAATTACCATTTTAAAAAATGCAATAGGCTTTTCCGGCCTACTAAAGGTGTCTGTCTGTGTGCCCCTGCCTGGTGTTGTCCTTAACTGAATAAAGCTGAGCTTCAACCTTCTGTTCCAAATTACCATTATAAAAAATGCAATAGGCTTTTCCGGACTACTAAAGGTGTCTGTCTGTGTGCTCCTGCCTGGTGTTGTCCTCAACTGAATAAAGCTGAGCTTCAACCTTCTGTTCCAAATTACCATTATAAAAAATGCAATAGGCTTTTCCGGCCTACTAAAGGTGTCTGTCTGTGTGCCCCTGCCTGGTGTTGTCCTCAACTGAATAAAGCTGAGCTTCAACCTTCTGTTCAAAATTACCATTTTAAAAAATGCAATAGGCTTTTCCGGCCTACTAAAGGTGTCTGTCTGTGTGCCCCTGCCTGGTGTTGTCCTCAACTGAATAAAGCTGAGCTTCAACCTTCTGTTCCAAATTACCATTTTAAAAATGCAATTGGGTGACCGGCCTACTAAAGGTGTCTGTCTGTGTGCCCCTGCCTGGTGTTGTCCTCAACTGAATAAAGCTGAGCTTCAACCTTCTGTTCCAAATTACCATTATAAAAAATGCAATAGGCTTTTCCGGCCTACTAAAGGTGTCTGTCTGTGTGCCCCTGCCTGGTGTTGTCCTCAACTGAATAAAGCTGAGCTTCAACCTTCTGTTCCAAATTACCATTATAAAAAATGCAATAGGCTTTTCCGGCCTACTAAAGGTGTCTGTCTGTGTGCCCCTGCCTGGTGTTGTCCTCAACTGAATAAAGCTGAGCTTCAACCTTCTGTTCCAAATTACCATTATAAAAAATGCAATAGGCTTTTCCGGCCTAATAAAGGTGTCTGTCTGTGTGCCCCTGCCTGGTGTTGTCCTCAACTGAATAAAGCTGAGCTTCAACCTTCTGTTCAAAATTACCATTTTAAAAAATGCAATAGGCTTTTCCGGCCTACTAAAGGTGTCTGTCTGTGTGCCCCTGCCTGGTGTTGTCCTCAACTGAATAAAGCTGAGCTTCAACCTTCTGTTCCAAATTACCATTTTAAAAATGCAATTGGGTGACCGGCCTACTAAAGGTGTCTGCCCCTCCCTGGTGTTGTCCTCAACTGAACAAAGCTGAGCTTCCACATTCTGGCTTTCGCCCTATACTATCAGATATTAAACTGCATTTGGCCTACTAGTGTGGTTAGGCCCTTGAAACAGTGTCTGCTGCTCTTGGGTTTGCTACTCCACTGAACAAAGCAATGCCGCCTGTTTAGTCCTGTTACAAATTTTGAACTGCATTTAGCCTACTTTATTCTTTGGCCCTATATCTGTTTCCTCCTCATCCTGCCCATTGCCCAGCCACTGCTAAATGAGTCTGCTGGTACATTGACCTAGACCACTACATTCCCCTTGTACTCTACACAGCCAGAATCTGACCCTGCTGAAAGTAAGGTTCCCCTTCCCGCATGTTATACCACCTTACACAGGGACAAAGAGGAAGGTGCAGATGAAAGTGCAGGTTCCTTCATCAGGTGGGGGGGCATACTCGTTGGCGATGTCACTGGCACAGGGCCCCTCAGAGTACGCAAAAGTGTCGCTGCTGGTGGGAGGCGCCCCCGCCATGCAAACACACCGCCGTACTTTGAGGGGCCCTGTGCCAGTGCCAATGCGAACGAGTGGGCCCCCCCCTGCTTGCTCAGGATCACAGCACTTGCAACGTTGAAATACTTACCTCTCCCTGCTCCACCGCCGTGACGTAGTCCGCATTTCCTGGGCCCACGAAAAACTTGAGCCAGCCCTACTCCCCCCACAACTTTTGCCAAATGACCCCCAATTCCCTATGCCCAACTATTATTATAAAGTTAATTACGATTGGCAAGCTTCAGAAACAAGAATGGATGTTTTTGGCATTAAAATGGGCACTGTAGGTGTTTTCCTGGCCTCCACTCACAGCCGACTATGCTTCCCCATTGACTTGCATTGGGTTTCGTGTTTCGGTCGATCCCCGACTTTTAGCGACAATCGGCCGACTGCACTCGACTCGACTCTGGACAAAATCGGGTTTCCCAAAACCCTACTCGATCTTAAAAAAATGAAAGTCGCTCAACCCTACATTCCAAAAATTCCTGTGAAACACTTGAAGGGTAAAAAAACTTCTTGAATGTGGTTTTGAGTAGCTTGAGATGTGCAGTTTTTAGAATGGTGTCACACTTGGGTATTTTCTATGATAAAGACCCCTCAAAGTGACTTCAAATGTGACTTGGTCCCTAAAAAAATAGTGTTGTAAAAATGAGAAATTGCTGGTCACCTTTTAACCCTTATAACTCCCTAACAAACAAAAAAAATGTTGGTTCCAAAATTGTGCTGATGTAAAGTAGACATGTGGGAAATGTTACTTATTAAGTATTTTGTGTGACATATCTCTGTGATTTAAGGACATAAAAATTTAAAGTTGGAAAATTGCAAAATTTTCAAAATGTTCGCCCCATTTCCGTTTGTTCACAAATAAACGCAGGTAATATCAAATAAATTTTACCACTATTATGACGTACAATATGTCACAAGAAAACAATGTCAGAATCATCAGGACCCGTTGAAGTGTTCCAGAGTTATAACCCCCTGCTCACAACCTGTACCATATGTCTAAACTGCAAGTAACATCTCAGTTCACTCAGGGTCTTCTTTTAGGAATGACAGGTGTTTTTCTCTGGCCGCCGATCAACATCTGACTTTTATGGCTTGATCTGCGAAGTCGGTCTTCAATGCTTTACCTAAAAAGACAGTCTTTGGTGCTTGAACTACATAGTCGAGACGTCCCCAGGATCAGACCGCTCTAAGGTACAATGAGCACAATATCTTCCACGAGCCCGTCCTTTTGCCCTGACTTGTGCTTCACGGTCCTGGCCTTTTATATTTAGCAACTGTGTCACAGATGTCACTTGACCCGGTGTCCCCCTCAAATTATTTCATCTAGGGAACACACTCTCCGTCCTTCAGTTCCTGCCTATACAGTGCAGCCAGCAGATGGTGGCATTTACTTGCAGGTGCTGTGCAATGTTGACTGAATGCATCTTCCATTTGCCTCCCCTTTACAACTGAATACAGATTTGATAGAATTTTGATTGAATTGAGATTGAAAGGTCAGTCCAGAGGAAGAAGCACAATTCTCTGATAATATATATAGCATTTTCATTAGTATTCTTGATTAACAAACTTAAAATTAAAATGACAAGTTACTCTTTGAATACTGTGCAATTTATGTTCTAGCAACACTGAAGTATATAATGCCACCTAGACTGATATACAACCAGTTCCACATTTTGTGTGTCACTTTTAAATCTTCTTTAATCATCTTCATTTTTTAAAACAACACAAATGTACCCCAATTTACATCTTTGTAAGGAAATATGCTTATAAGCAGCCAGGTGTTCAATGACTATACGAAATAATCCTTCCTCACAATGCAATGTATAATCTGTGTTATAAAGATCCATAGAGGCTCAGATACACTGCTACATATTATTCACTAACTTCTTTAGTAACTTTATTCTAGATGTTAATGTAAAAGTTCTCATAGAAGCCAAGGCAATAAACATTTAAAATGTGGCCCTGATGATAATAATCTTTATTTTTATATAGCGCTCACAATCTAAATTCCCTATCAGTATGTCTTTGGAATGTGGGAGGAAACCGGAGAACCCGGAGGAAACCCACGCAAACACGGAGAGAACATACAAACTCTTTGCAGATGTTGTCCTTGGTGGGGTTTGAACCCAGGACTCCAGCGCTGCAAGGCTGCTGTGCTAACCACTGAGCCACCGTGCTGCCCATATGTCCAGTAATGTCCAGTGGTGGAGAACAGAGACCGAGCCCGGAATCTGCCTCGTTCTGCAGTAGGAAACTCACTTATTCAGTGAGTGCATCTAGCTGCTTGCTGCTGAATGTCCAGTAATGTCCAGTGGTGGAGAACAGAGACCGAGCCCGGAATCTGCCTCGTTCTGCAGTAGGAAACTCACTTATTCAGTGAGTGTATCTAGCTGCTTGCTGCTGAATGTCCAGTAATGGTACATCCAGGGGTGGAGAACAGAGACCGAGCCCGGAATCTGCCTCGTTCTGCAGTAGGAAACTCACTTATTCAGTGAGTGCATCTAGCTGCTTGCTGCTGAATGTCCAGTAATGTCCAGTGGTGGAGGACAGAGACCAAGTCTGGAATCTGCCTCGTTCTGCAGTAGGAAACTCACTTATTCAGTGAGTGCATCTAGCTGCTTGCTGCTGAATGTCCAGTAATGGTACATCCAGGGGTGGAGGACAGAGACCGAGCCCGGAATCTGCCTCGTTCTGCAGTAGGAAACTCACTTATTCAGTGAGTGCATCTAGCTGCTTGCTGCTGAATGTCCAGTAATGGTACATCCAGTGGTGGAGAACAGAGACCGAGCCCGGAATCTGCCTCGTTCTGCAGTAGGAAACTCACTTATTCAGTGAGTGCATCTAGCTGCTTGCTGCTGAATGTCCAGTAATGGTACATCCAGTGGTGGAGAACAGAGACCGAGCCCGGAATCTGCCTCGTTCTGCAGTAGGAAACTCACTTATTCAGTGAGTGTATCTAGCTGCTTGCTGCTGAATGTCCAGTAATGGTACATCCAGGGGTGGAGGACAGAGACCGAGCCCGGAATCTGCCTCATTCTGCAGTAGGAAACTCACTTATTCAGTGAGTGTATCTAGCTGCTTGCTGCTGAATGTCCAGTAATGGTACATCCAGTGGTGGAGCACAGAGACCGAGCCCGGAATCTGCCTCGTTCTGCAGTAGGAAACTCACTTATTCAGTGAGTGTATCTAGCTGCTTGCTGCTGAATGTCCAGTAATGGTACATCCAGGGGTGGAGGACAGAGACCGAGCCCGGAATCTGCCTCGTTCTGCAGTAGGAAACTCACTTATTCAGTGAGTGCATCTAGCTGCTTGCTGCTGAATGTCCAGTAATGGTACATCCAGGGGTGGAGAACAGAGACCAAGTCTGGAATCTGCCTCGTTCTGCAGTAGGAAACTCACTTATTCAGTGAGTGCATCTAGCTGCTTGCTGCTGAATGTCCAGTAATGGTACATCCAGGGGTGGAGGACAGAGACCAAGTCTGGAATCTGCCTCGTTCTGCAGTAGGAAACTCACTTATTCAGTGAGTGCGTCTAGCTGCTGAATGTCTAGTAATGTCGTATCCGGTGGTGTAGAATGTCCAGTAATGTCATCCAGTGCTGATGTAAAGTCGTCTCCAGCTGGATCCCATGTTCTTTGTGGGTTCACAGCGAGACCCCGCCCTGCCTCACCTGCAAAATAAATGTCACAACATTAGCAAAACAGTAAAGATGACTATATGGATATGGAGACAGATTTTAATGAGCAAGACAGCTGGAAAAGTTTATATGTCATTCATTATTTTCAGATTATATTGCTTGTGGAGACTTAAAGGAAATGCAATGCTTCCCAGGGAATCTGAATAAGTAAATAGCCTCTTCAGAGAGGAAGAGGACGTGAACTCTCTCAAATTCCCAGGGAAGAATTGTCTACACGAAGAAACCTAAACCCTTAAACCCCATGTCAGACGTCTCTCACGCAGGAAAATCAGATCTCCTGCTTTACGCTGATGAGAAGCAAACACCCCGAAACACATATCTGCAATGGGAATTTCTGCTTTGGCTTCCTTTCCTAAGTTATGTGGCAAGGTTTTTTAAAAAGTCGATAGTGACTTTTAAGATTGCTACTTGGAATAGATGGCACTACTGTTCATGTCCTCTGCCTCTCTGAAGAGGCTTCTTACATTATATTACAGTCTTTACAGGCAATGAACTGATCCTAGCCTTAAGGCCCCGTCTCACATAGCGAGATCGCTAGCGAGATCGCTGCTGAGTCACTAGTTTTGTGACGCAACAGCGACCTCCATAGCGATCTCGCTATGTGTGACACGTACCAGCGATCAGGCCCCTGCTGTGAGATCGCTGGTCGTGTCGGAATGGCCTGGACCTTTTTTCGGTCGTTGAGGCCCCGCTGACATCGCTGAATCGGTGTGTGTGACACCGATCCAGCGATGTCTTCACTGGTAACCAGGATAAACATCGGGTTACTAAGCGCAGGGCCGCGCTTAGTAACCCGATGTTTACCCTGGTTACCAGCGTAAATGTAAAAAAAAACAAACAGTACATACTCGCCTTCTGATGTCCGTCAGGTCCCTTGGCGTCTGCTTCCTGCTCTCACTGACTCCCGGCCGTACAGTGAGAAGTGAGAGCGCAGCAGTGACGTCACCGCTGCGCTCTGCTCTCACTGTACGGCGGCTCAGTCAGAGAGCAGGAAGCAGACGGCAAGGGACCTGGACACCGAAAGGCGAGTATGTACTGTTTGTTTTTTTTGGTAACCAGGGTAAACATCGGGTTACTAAGCGCGGCCCTGCGCTTAGTAACCCGATGTTTACCCTGGTTACCCGGGTGCTGCAGGGGGACTTCGGCATCGTTGAAGACAGTTTCAACGATGCCGAAGTCGTTCCCCTGATCGTTGGTCGCTGGGGAGAGCGGTCTGTGTGACAGCTCCCCAGCGACCACACAGCGACTTACCAACGATCAGGGCCAGGTCATATCGCTGGTCGTGATCGTTGGTAAATCGCTTAGTGAGACGGGGCCTTAACAGGCCATCCTCTGACAGATTGACTACTAGATTATCGATTAGTCTCTTATTGAAAGGAAATGGATTTTAGAAACATTAACAGAACCAGTATGGAAACTCCCCTCTGTATCACTCTGTCACTGTTACTTTGCTTACTGTAAGTGATAGCTGTAATTTGTGTATAACCCCTTCTCATGTACATCACCATGGAATCAATGGTGCTATATGAATAAATAATAATAATATGTTGCTGGTACCAGCTAGACTCCATACAAAGACCGGTTTTGGCTCCCAGTCTGAAGCTTTAGCTTGCACAAATAAAAAAATCGCTATCAACATTAAGGTCTCAAGTGATCAATTTCTAACTAGTTATCCCACTGCTTGTTAATGCTAGAACATAACCTACTGTATATCATTAAACATATATTTAAGTCTTAAGAACTTACTGTCGGTTTTGGCTGGGACGGGCTTCATCTTCCGAGAAGCCAGTAGGACGTTCAGATGCTTTAAGAAAAATAAGCAGAGGAGGTGGAACATGTTTTTTGTCCTCTTGATGTCCTGTAAAATACAATGTTAGTGAGACTAGTTGATCATGAAAAGAACATTGATTCTACTCTACAGCCATCCTGGGATTGGAGACCCCCAGCATACTAGGAAATGACTTAAGGGGAAACTGTCACCATGAAAACACTGTTCTATCTGCAGACATCATGTAATAGATCTGGGGGATGAGTAGATTGATATATAATGTAGTTGTGTGAGAAAACATTCAGTATTACCTGTGTTTTAATCATTGTTTCCTTTGCTTTTTCTTGGATTTTCAGACCAATTGGCGGTACTATCACTAACTGACACATTTCTTTGTCCATGTATGTATACAGAGGTAGCTGTCAACCACGGATAGGACTGCCCACAGGACCACAAATCCCAGAAAGAGCAGAAGTTTAAATGATTAACTCCTACATGACCTATGACATATATATACGTCATAGTTTGTGCTCTGCATTACATGCAGGCTACTATTCTGAACCCTCATGTTTTTAGGCACATGAGAGCTGATCTGATCAGCTGTCATGTGCCCCTAACAGCCGTGAGTGTAATCATGATTCACCCATAGCTGTTAACCTGTTAAATGCTGCTGTCAATTTACAAAACGGCTGCATTTATCATATTCACGGCAGAAGCGCGTCACTAATCTCACCCATCGTCGTGCCCGTCACATAAATACGAGGTGCCAATGGGATAGCATGACAACCCGGGGTCTGCAAGAGACCCTTGTGGTTGTCATTGCTGATCTGCTATGAGCGCCACCCTAAGCCCAGCACTCATAGTAAATGATCATTTTTGCTACAGGCAGCAGGGCTGAAGCGAACAGATGATTGCAGCTTCAAGTCTCCTAAATAGAGTATTGAAACAAGTAAAAAGTGGAAACAAATGTTTTTAAAAACATGAAGAGAATTAAAAAAATAAAAATTCAAATCACTCGCTTTTGCCCCATTCAAAATAAAGTGATAAAACAAAAAAAATTAAATAGACACATATTTGGTATCAAAGCATTCAGAAATGTCCGAGCTATCAAATATAAAAATAATTAATCTGATCAGTAACCGGTGTAATGAGAAAAAAAAAAATCAAAATTTCAGAATTAAGTTTCTTTGGTCTCCGCAACATTGCAATAACAGGCAATCAAAAGATCATGTCTGCACCAATATGGCATCAATAAAAACGGCAGCTCGATGTGCAAAAAATAAGCCCTCACCCGGCCCAAGATCCTAAAAATTGGAGACATTATGTGTCTAGGAAAATGGTGCCATTGTTTTTTTTTTTGTTTTTTTTTTTTACAAACTTTCGATTTTTTGCTCACCACTTACCGTAAATAAAAAGAACCTAGACATATTTGGTGTAAGAGAACTCATAATGAGCTGGAGAATCATAATGGCAGGTCAGTTTTAGCATTTAGTGAGCATGGTAAAAAAAAAAAAAAAAACAATTCACAAATGAAAAAAGCAAGAAGAACGGCACCAGATACAACGGTATAGATCAAACGACCAAAACTAGTCCGATTGTTACTCAGCAGGTGGTGTTCAACACACTTTTTGTGGTGCTCGACATCATATATATAGTCTTTGAAAAATGCGTACACCAGAGACAGAGGAAGATGCGGCACTCACCAAATCGTGTTACAATAAAAGTCCTTTATTTCGCCATTACATGGATTAAGGACGTCACTTCATAGGCTGTGGGTACGTGCGAGGGTGCATGGTCACACAGGACCTGTATGATCATGGTGTTTTTGAGGATTTCTCTCTTTTCCGCCATGGGTCCGTGAGGAGCGACATCAGTCACAATATTTGTTTTGCCCTCATGCTTTCCCGTAATGTAGAATATTGAAATTAGGTTAAAATCTCACTAAGGACAACATTTGCAAGGAGTTTGTGTGGGTTTCCTCCGGGTTCCTCCCACACTCCAAAGACATACTGAGGGGGGATTTTGATTGTAAGCCCCAATGGGGACAGTAATAACAATGTAAGTAAAACGTTGTGGAAATAATGGTGCTACATACAGTGGGGAAAATAAGTATTTGACACACTGCCAATTCTGCAAGTTTACCCACCTACAAAGAATGGAGAGTTCTGTAATTTTTAATGTAAGTAAACTTCAACTGTGAGAGAGAGAATCTTAAAAAAATCCAGAAAATCACATTGTATGACTTTTGCATAATTAATTAGCATTTTAATGTATGAAATAAGTATTTGTTACAATAGAAGAACAGAACTTAATATTTGCTACAGAAACCTTTATTTGCAATTACAGAGGTCACATGTAGTAGTTCTTTCCCGAGTTTGCACACACTGCAGCAGGGATGTTGGCCCACTCCTCCATACAGATCTTCTTCAGATCTGCCAAGTTTCAGCAATGGTGGAGAGGTTGGAGTGTGATTGATTGAGTGTGTGGACAGGTGTCTTTTATACAGATAACAAGTTCAAACAGGTGCAAATAATACAGGTAATGAGTGTAGAGTAGGAGAAATTCTTAAAGAAAAACTAACAGTTCTCCGAGAGCCAGAATTCTTGCTGGTTGGTAGGTGATCAAATACTTATTTCATACAATAAAATGCAAATCAATTATATAGAAATCATAAACTAAATCTAGAAAATCACATTGTAAGATTCTGTGTCTCACAGGTGAAGTGTACCTATGGTAATAATTACAGACCTCTCCATTCGATGTAGTTGGGAAAACTTGCAAAATTGACATTGCATCAAATACTTATATTCCCCACTGTAAGTGAGATAAATATATAAAATAAACATCATATAAATGTTATAACCTCTAACTGGTACAGTGATGTATAAAAAAGATGGACCAAACCAGTAGAGTTACCTCTATGTCTAGGGTTTATTCACTGACATTTTCCTTTAAGAGACTTTTTTTATAAAGGCGTTTTCCCATTAAATTTGTCATAAAAGCCCTGAGTACTTACTGTCAGAGTTGACGATCACGTTCTGATGTGACTGGAATTTGGCGACCAGATCACTAACCCGACCGGGAGGGATTCTGATGTTTTTGAGCTCGTCCCTTTTTTCAGCCCAGCGTCCGCGAGGAGCTTCATGATATCCAATATTTAGCTTATTCTCATGTTTTCCTGTAACAGAAACCACAGAAATCAGTGTTTTGATAATAAACACTTCTCTATGTTTCCCATAGATTATTACCTCTACGTCTACAGATCTTTTACCGACAAGATTCTTTAAGAGACGATTTTTACAAGGTTGTTTTTCTTTTCATTGCGTTTCTAATATATTTTCAGAAGGGGAGAAAAAACAGAAAAGCAAAAAAGCAAAACCTCAATGTCGTGAAGGGATTAAAAAATGCGTTTTACTGAATCTTTCCTCACAAAACTATATCTCAATGTACTCCGCTTCCTCAGCTCTCTAATATGGAACCTGCATTTTAAACTGTATTTTCTTGATGACAGGTTCTCTGTAAAGAAGACTGTTCATCATAAATGTTTCTTGTTGAACTGGACACATGATGTAATATGGGCAGTAAAGTGGAATAAAACATTTTTAAAAATTTGCCTCAGTTAAGTAGATATTAGTAATCAAAATACTTGTCGTTACTAAGGTAACTTGTGAAATCAGAGTGAGAATTGCCAGAGAGTTTTCACTGGGGGTGCACTTCTTTTCCCTCTATGACACTGGCCACATCTAGAATATGGGATCTAGTTTTAGGCTGCACATTTAAAAGAGGATATTCAGAAATTAGAGTCAGTTGGAAGGTGGGAAACTAGACTATTACATGGGATGGAAGGCCTCTCATATGATGAGAGATGGAAAAGTTGGGCTTCTTCCATGTGATGTCATTAACATATATAATATATGTGTGTGGTCAATACAAAGGTTTAGCACATGACTAATTCCTTACAAGGACCATACTTAGGACTAGGGGGCACTCATTACCGATGGAATAAAGACCATAACTGCAGCTAATTAGGAAAGTGTTCTTTACAGTTAGAGCAGTCAGACTTTGGAATACCAAAAACTTTGGTTTTGAGCACTTTGAGGGGTGCAGTTTTTAGAATCATGTCACTTTTGGGTATTTTCTGTATTAAATGCTCCTCAAAGTAACTTCAAATGTGAAGTGGTCCCTAACAAAATTGTTTTTGCAAGTTTAGTTGGAAAAATGAGAAATATGCTATTGCTGATCAACTTTTAACCCCTTTAACTTCCTAAAAAAAAAAATTATGTTTCAAAAATTGTGCTGATGATAGCTAGACATGTGGGAAATGTTATTTATTAACTATTTTGTGTGACAACACTCTGATTTAAGGACTTAAAATTAAAAAATTAAAAATTGCAAAATTTTCCGATATTTTCAGACATAAACGCAATTTAAACTGAACAAATTTTACCACTGTAATGGAGTACAGTATGTATTGAAAAAACTGTCTCAGAATCGGTGGGATCCGTTGAAACTTTCAATAATTATTACCACATAAAGTGACACTGGTCAGAATGAAAAAAATTGGCCTGGTTATGAAGGCGAAAAAGGCTCTGGCACGAAAGGGTTAAGAGACCATTTCGAATAAGATGTTCTTCTATTAAGTATCAAATGTCCCCAGAGTAAGTCATCGGCGTCATAAAGCTGTTACCAAGTTATAAAAAAGCAAAACTAACTATTGGCATATAGATTTTATAGCCTTGTCCAGGGTTAGAAAAATGTAATTGGTTTGTTTGAAAAATAAGAGCACCCCTGTGTACAGGTTGTGCCTGGTATTGTAGCTCCGCTCCAGTGACGGGAATGTACAGAGCTGCAATACCAGGAACAAGCTGAAGAGTGTGAAAGCATAGGGGGTTTTTTTTGTTCTTTTTATGGCAGCCCTGTTTTTCTTATCCTGGAGAACTGCTTTAGTGTCAGATTGGTTAGGCTGTACTTACCAAGAGGTGCAGTAGTCGCTCTGTCTTCATCAGATCCATCATCTCTCCCGGATTCATCCTTTGTCAGATGTCTTTAAAACAGTAAAATATAAGGTATATTGTGAATTACAGAGTAACATATCTGTATTCTGCAGAATGAAATATAGACTCTTATGTTTCTTCATTCATTTGTCTCTTACATTCTGTAGAAACATTGGCAATAAGTAACATTTTGGTATTTATCAACCATTTTTCATGTACATGAAAGTTCAATATGTGTGGATCGTACTGGATTGTAAGGTAATGTGAAGATTAGCCATGAGTGGATTTATTTGAGTGGAATTGAATTTTGCTCATATTTACAAAACTCAGAATTTTGGAGAACACAGATTGTTTGTAGTTCACTCCACGCAAATAAGACAAAGTGGAAGCTAGCTGCAGCCTCCAGCTTGCGGAACAGTAGAGCGCTGGCAAAAAGTTTAGCTTTCCTCTCTGACCGACTTCTGCTGCTTTATTCTCGATGGCCAGTTTTCCACACTATCATTGTACCGCGCCTCTGGCCAAGTGTTCCCTTTGGATTGGAACGTTGGCTACAAGTGGGCCCTGAAAGGTCTTTGCTCATGTAAGCCCCAACCAAGAGCCAACACTGTGCGCGAGCTGCGGGCAGAGAGCAGTGGGGCTTCCGGAGAGGGGCTTGGTGATGCATGAACTTTATTTTCTTCTTTCCTCCATTTATTATGGTCTGAGACTGGGGAGACCCCAGAGCATAATAAGAACAATCAATTTGTGAAGAATAATTTTGCTGTGAATCAAATCTCTAAATAAAACCTGCATGATTTGGCAGAATTTTGTCACAGCCTCTCATCTGTAATAAAGATGTACTTATGTACTTTTTTTTACAGACTCCCATGTACAATATAAATCATCCTTTACAATACTCACCTCCATATGATTTTACAGACTTTATAGATGACATCAACAATGAACTTTGCAAGGTGGTAGCTGGTGATGTGAAATACAGCATAAATTATGAATTCATTCCAAGAGATGTCTGGAGGAACAATAACATCCACTGAAAAAGAAGAAAGAATATGTATATTATATATATTCAATAACTTGTCTGTAATACACTATGCCATTATTATCAAAGGGAATCTGTCACCAGGCTTTTGCCATGTTATCTGAGACAGCCATAATGTAGAAGCGTAGACCTTTATCACACCGATGTGTCAATTACTGGACTGTTTCAATAGAATCACTGTTTTACCAGCAATTGATTATCACTACAGGACAACTGGTCTTGCGCCTCCTAGTCCAGCCAGACCTCCAGCACTGATTAGCCGCTTTCTGTCAATATACAATGTAAACACAAAGCTGTGGCGGGGTTATACACAGCTCAAAACCTGAGCTCTGCTCAATCTGCAGAAGAGAAATCTGTGACTCTATTCAATTTTCTATTGGACTGTAGGACCCGGCAAGACGATTAAAAAATGGGGCTTAAGGCTACTTTCACACTAGCGTTAACTGCAATCCGTTGCAATGCGTCGTTTTGCAGAAAAGACACATCCTGCAAAAGTGCTTGCAGGATGCGTTTTTTTTGCATTGACTAACATTACGCGATGCATTGCGACGGATTGCCACACGTCGCAACCGTCGCGCGATGGTTGCGCCGTGTTGTGGCGGACCGTCGGCCGCAAAAAACGTTGCATGTAACGTTTTTTGCAGAACTCCGCCCCCACCTCTCCGCACATCCCCGCAGCTCACAATGGGGCAGCGGAAGCGCTGGAAAAATGCATCCGCTGCCCCCGTTGTGCGGCGGAGACAACGCTAGCGTCGGGAACCTCGGCCCGACGTACTGCGACGGGCCGAGCCCGACGCTAGTGTGAAAGAAGCCTTAGTTTGCAAGATTGTCTCAGGGATGATGCCATAATAATATACAATAGATATAATGGACAATATAGAGATCTATCCAGTTGCTTAGGTAGAGACCGATGAGTCACGGTGAAAAATTTTGACCTGGGTCCCACCTGCATATTTGTCAGATGTATGGTCTCTTGTAGCAATCCAGATCCTGTGAAGACATACGTGTTTGCCCCCTCGTGTACAATGTCCCCATCCTGTAATAAAGTCCCCAATTCTGGCCCTTCATATAATAATATCACCCATCCTGGCCCCTTCCTGTAATAATGTTCCCCATCCTGGACCTCATTCAGTAATAATATCTACCATCTTGATATAAAGTCTTTATCCTTGGCCCCTTCTAGGTATAATGTCCTACATCCTGGTATAATGTCTCCCTTTCCCAGTATAATTTCCTCGGTATAATGTCTCCCTTTCCCAGTATAAAGTCCTCATTCCTTTGCCTCCTCCTGGTATAATGTCCTCCATCCTGGATCCTTTCCTGGTATAATGCCCCCCATTCTTGGCTCCTTCCAGTTATATATACCCCCCATCTCGGTATATTTTTACAGTAATAATGTCCCTGTTCTACAGCAAAAGTAAAAAAATGAAATGATTCTATTCAACTTCCCCCACTCCCACTACTTGTGACATCTTCTTCCATAGCCGGAGCAGAAGTCGGCAGCTGACTTTAGCGCTCCAGTGACGGGAAGCGCATGACATTGCTAGCATTCGCCACTCGGTGAATATTTGTGCTGCAGTGAATTTCAGCTCAATGTATGTCTGCAGGGCCCACCTACCCAGGCCTGGTCGCACTCACTGTGACCTCGATCGTCAGGCCCCGGATCTATCTTTCTATATCCAGGCATGTAAACATATCAAAAGGGCCTGTGTGTCTAGAGGAAAAAAAGACATCTGGAGGCTTTTCCATAAATAGATAATATTACTAGATATCTGCTCTAGATTACTGGAGAAGAGGGATTGATCCAGGAGTGGAGTCTAATTGCAGCATTTATTAGGAAGGCACATTGGCTACAGAACATCGGGTTTACTTCAAATTAATGGTACCGCTCATTACAGTAATTAATATGGACCCGACTCCACTCCCATAGGGGTGGAGCCGCATATTCATTACTGTAATGAGAGGTACCATGTGACCGCTCACTACAGGAAGAAGCTGCCGACGCCGGGGAACCAGGGACCGCGCCAGGAGCAGGTGAGTATAACGCAGTGTGCGATATTCACCTGTCCCACGTTCCACCGTCGGCGCCGCTCTGTCTTCTGCGTCCTCTGCAGTGACGCTCAGGTCAGAGGGCACGATGACGCGATTAGTGTGCGTGCCGCCCTCTGCCTGAACAGTCAGTGCTGAGGATGCGGAAGACACGGCGGCGCCGACGGTGGAACGCGGACAGGTGAATATAGCAAGTGCCAGGGGCCTGAGCGACGAGAGGTGAGTATGTGACTTTCTTTTTCTTCTTCTAATCCTCTTCCCCATTTTCTTTTCCGTTGGCTGCCTTTCTAAGGAAATTGTTATTTTCCTCTCCCATGTCTTACATTGCCATCTAGTGGTCAATTATCCTCCCAGTTTATTGCTGCTGTGTTCTCATGCACAGCAGTAATTATTAGGTAGTAATACCTCACTTTTCACTTCTATATTATTTCCAAAAAAAATCATTAGCACCACAGCCAGAGCCATCTTTTAATTTTTTGTAATTAGGGTACCGTTTAATTTTCACATTTATTAATTATCATTATCAATTATCTATCTCTGTGCTATACCCTATAATTAGACATTAGTTTGGTATGCGGTATCTATAAAGAGACGTGTTCCACGTCCATCCACATAGACAACCTTCTCTGTTCTATGGGGGTATTAATTATTTATTTATAGCATAGTAATACGTATATGTACATTTAATATGTGAAATATATCACTACTGGGAAATCGCTGGTCACCACCTGTTTTTATCTTTTTGGAGGTTCAATTGTTTACATCACCCTGTCTTTTTAATATCGTTATTTTAAACTAATTGTTCAATAAAGATCCTTTTATCGTTACTTACTAATGTGTCACTTCATACCTCAATAGGTAAATTAAATTCAGCATCTATAACCGAAGTGTTTGTGTTCTGCCTACACTAAAGCCCTTGTTTCGGATTATGGTATTAATTTCTTTTTTATCGCAGCACAGCATATGAGGCAAATATCTCTATGGAGCATCTTATGGGGCGATAATCAGCATTTGTGCAGCATTATATGGGGCAAATGTCTGTATGGAGCATCTTATGGGGCCATAATCAGCATTTGTGCAGCATTATATGGGGCAAATGTCTGTATGGAGCATCTTATGGGGCCATAATCAGCATTTGTGCAGCATTATATGAGGCAAATGTCTGTATAGAGCATCTTATGGGGCGATCATCAGCATTTGTGCAGCATTATATGGGGCAAATGTCTGTATGGAGCATCTTATGGGGCGATCATCAGCATTTGTGCAGCATTATATGAGGCAAATGTCTGTATGGAGCATCTTATGGGGCGATAATCAGCATTTGTGCAGCATTATATGGGGCAAATGTCTGTATGGAGCATCTTATGGGGCCATAATCAGCATTTGTACAGCATTATATGGGGCAAATGTCTGTATGGAGCATCTTATGGGGCCATAATCAGCATTTGTGCAGCATTATATGGGGCAAATGTCTGTATGGAGCATCTTATGGGGCCATAATCAGCATTTGTGCAGCATTATATGGGGCAAATGTCTGTATGGAGCATCTTATGGGGCCATAATCAGCATTTGTGCAGCATTATATGGGGCAAATGTCTGTATGGATCATCTTATGGGGCGATAATCAGCATTTGTGCAGCATTATATGGGGAAAATGTCTGTATGGAGCATCTTATGGGGCGATAATCAGCATTTGTGCAGCATTATATGGGGCAAATGTCTGTATGGAGCATCTTATGGGGCCATAATCAGCATTTGTGCAGCATTATATGGGGCATATTTTAATATGGAGCATCTTATGGGGCCATCATAAACTGTATGGAGCATTATATGGGGCTCCTTATCCAATATGGATATTCAAAAACACTTAACCTACTGATGTCTCAATTAATTTTACTTTTATTGGCACCTATTTTTATTTTTGACATTTACCGGTAGCTGTTGCATTTTCCACCCTAAGCTTATACTCGAGTTATTAAGTTTTCTCAGTTTTTTGTGGCAAAATTAGGGGTCTCGGCTTATACTCGGGTCGGCTTATACTTGAGTATATACGGTATTTCCTATACCTCCCTTCTGTTACATGTAGAAGTTATTGTATCCAGCCTGCAGTATTACACTTCTATGTCTTATCTATATATTATTTGACTAAACACTTGTATCAGTCCTGGTCATGTATTTAGCATTAGATCCTTCATGACCTTTGACGTACATGTACGTCAAAGGTCGTGTCCTTGTGTATAATGCCGTTCTCATGCCAAGCCTGCATGTCTCCTGGAAGTTAATGGCTGATTCATGTGATTTTAACAGTTGCGGGTGGAGTAGAGCTCCACCGATGGGTGTTAACCTGTTTAATGCCGCTATGAATCTCTGACATTTGCATTTAACACGTGCCGCGGGGGGTCATATCAGAAGCTGATCGGCGTACCCGTGACATGTTGGGGGGTGACGATGGGTTGCCATGATAGCCGAGGGTCTGCTGAAGATGCCATGCTTGTTGTTCGGATCCTCTTGTGAAAGTCAGCCTGTAGCTGGCGTTCATAGGAGAACGTGGCTTTAGCTATACATAGCAGTGTTTATCCACTGTTATGTATAGCACAATCAACCAATCACAGCTTCAAGTCCCTAAAGAGGACTATTAAGTACAGTAAAAATACAGTAAAAAATGAAAAAGTTCATTAAAAATTAAACACTTTAAAAAATAATTCTAAATACACTTTTGTTATCGCTGCATTTGTCAATGGAGATCTCAATGTGACATTATGATGTGTGGAACATGAGGAGCGGAACACGAGTGATGTCACAATGGGTCAGATAACTGCAACCACTAAACATGGAGCAGCTCCATCAATCTATATATGATTAATATAATATTAATGTATAAGGACCAAGCCGCGTTACAGGGTATTATGAATGTATGGGGGCCGCATAGAGAGGCATTATTCATGTGTTGGGGCACAGGGAGACATTACTATTACTGGGCCACATAGGGTGGCGATATTAACTCATGATGAACACATGGGGGACAGGTTTACCAGATGGGTGCCACATAGGGGCCAATATTAATGTATGGGGACAGCATAGGGGACATTATTACTATATGGGGGCCAGATAAGGGGA
Source organism: Ranitomeya variabilis (assembly GCF_051348905.1). Classification (NCBI taxonomy): domain Eukaryota; kingdom Metazoa; phylum Chordata; class Amphibia; order Anura; family Dendrobatidae; genus Ranitomeya; species Ranitomeya variabilis. The sequence continues at coordinate 116,945,894 of NC_135233.1, forward strand.
CAAAATTACTGTATATGGGTCACATAGGAGGAAATGATTAAAAATCGAAATCGCCAGAATAAAATGTTTTGGCAGCTGCAACATTGCAATAAAAGGCGATCAAAACATTGACTGGACCCCAAAATGGTATCAGTAAAAATGTGAACTCAGGGCACAAAAATAAGCCTTCACCCAGCCTAATGGTGTTTACCCCATAATATGTGAATATTTGGAAAAGTACTTACAAATAAAGCGGGAATACGTTGGCCAGGAATCTTGGCGGTAGATGTTGACAGGCGCCATATGGTTTGGCACCGGATCACGGCGGCGGATGTTGGCAGACACGTCTTCCATACGTGCTAATAGCACACTCACGATTAAAAGAAATCGAAAGAGCATTTCAGCCTGAAGAAATATCGCTTAATGTGTAATCCACAGTGAGCTTCTTCAGACAAAGCCTCTTCCTGCAGCGTCGCTGCCTTATAACCACAAATTCCGTGATGTCACAATGGAGATCTCTATGTGACATCACAAGGAGCGGAACACGAGTGATGTCACAATGGGTCAGATAACTGCAACCACTAAACATGGAGCAGCTCCATCAATCTATATATGATTAGTATAATATTAGTGTATAAGGACCAAGCCGTGTTAGAGCATATTATGAATGTATGGGGGCCAATATTATTGTAAGGGGGCAGCAAAGGGGGACATTATTACTATATGGGGGCCAGAGAAGGGGACAATATTACTGTATATGGGTCACATAGGAGGAAATGATTAATATATTAGGGGCACATAAAGGGACATTATTATTTTTTTTATTTGTTTCTTGTATGTGGTAGTATTGGTACACTGTGTGCAAAACTATTAAAGGCGTTGTCTAGCCCCTATTTTGCCCCCTAGAAAGTAATAATGCCCTGTGCCCCTTTCATAGTCACAGTAACTCAAGTTCCCCTATAACCATAAGTGCCCACTTTACATTTAATAATGTCCCCAGTCTCCCCCCTGTACAGCTCTCTTATACACAGTATTATTTATTATTATTATTATTATTATTATTATTATTTATATAGCACCATTGATTCCATGGTGCTGTACATGAGAATAGGTTACATACAAATTACAGATATCATTTACAGTAAACAAACTAACAATGACAGACTGGTACAGAAGGGTGAGGACTAGTGTTGAGCGATACCGTCCGATACTTGAAAGTATCGGTATCGGAAAGTATCGGCCGATACCGGCAAAGTATCGGATCTAATCCAATACCGATACCCGATACCAATACAAGTCAATGGGACTCATGTATCGGACGGTATTCCTGATGGTTCCCAGGGTCTGAAGGAGAGGAAACTCTCCTTCAGGCCCTGGGAACCATATTAATGTGTAAAAGAAAGAATTAAAATAAAAAATATTGCTATACTCACCTCTCCGACGCAGCCTGCACCTTACCGAGGGAAGCGGCAGCGTTCTTTGTTTAAAATTCGCACTTTTCTTTCCTTTACGTGAAGTCCCGGCTTGTGATTGGTCGCGTGCCGCCCATGTGGCCGGGACGCAACCAATCACAGCAAGCCGTGACGTAATTTCAGGTCCTTCAGGATTTTAAAATTACGTTCCGGCGTTGTGATTGGTTGCGTCGCAGTCACATGGGCGACGCAACCAATCACAGCAAGCCGTGACGTAATTTCAGGTCCTTCAGGATTTTAAAATTACGTTCCGGCGTTGTGATTGGTTGCGTCGCAGTCACATGGGCGACGCAACCAATCACAAGCCGTGACGTCACGGGAGGCTGGACACGCGCGCATTTTAAAATGCGCGCTTGTCCAGCCTCCCATGACGTCCCGGCTTGTGATTGGTTGCGTCGCGGTCAACCAATCACAAGCCGGGAGGCTGGACACGCGCGCATTTTAAAATTTTAAAATGCGCGCGTGTCCAGCCTCCCGGCTTGTGATTGGTTGATCGCGACGCAACCAATCACAAGCCGGGACGTCACGGGAGGCTGGACACGCGCCCATTTTAAAATGCGCGCGTGTCCAGCCTCCCGGCTTGTGATTGGTTGACCGCGGCGCAACCAATCACAAGCCGTGACGTCACGGGAGGCTGGACACGCGCCCATTTTAAAATGCGCGCGTGTCCAGCCTCCCGTGACGTCACGGCTTGTGATTGGTTGCTTCTCCCATGTGACTGCGACGCAACCAATCACAAAGCCGGGGCGTAATTTTAAAATCCTTAAGGACCTGAAATTACGTCACGGCTTGCTGTGATTGGTTGCATCGCCGCCACATGGGCGGCACGCGACCAATCACAAGCCGGGACTTCACGTAAGGAAAGAAAAGCGCGAATTTTAAACAAAGAACGCTGCCGCTTCCCTCGGTAAGGTGCAGGCTGCGTCGGAGAGGTGAGTATAGCAATATTTTTTATTTTAATTCTCTCTTTTACACATTTTTACATTAATGTTGTTTCGATACCGATACCCGATACCACAAAAATATCGGATCTCGGTATCGGAATTCCGATACAGCAAGTATCGGCCGATACCCGATACTTGCAGTATCGGAATGCTCAACACTAGTGAGGACCCTGCCCTTGCGGGCTTACATTCTACAGGATTATGGGGAAGGAGACAGTAATGTTGAGGGTTGCACGAGCTCCGGTGTTGGTGAGGCGGTAGCTTCGGTAGTGATGAGGAGGCAGTGGGGTCAGTGCAGGCTGTATACTTTCCTGAAGAGATGGGTTTTCAGGTTCCGTCTGAAGGATCCGAATGTGGTTGATAGTCGGATGTGTTGTTGCAGAGAATTCCAGAGGATGGGGGACATTCGGGAGAAGTCTTGGAGGCGACTGGATGAGGAGCGAATAAGTGTGGAGGAGAGAAGGAGGTCTTGGGAGGACAGAAGATTACGTGAGGGAAGATATTGGGAGATTAGTTCAGAGATTTATGGAGGAGACAGTACACATTATAAGGCCCACTCACTGTATAGTACCACCCACATAGTATACTGATCCCTTAGTATCCCCCAAACTGTTTGATGGTTCCAACACTGTATGATGGCCTCCTCACTGTAATCTCCACACTGTGTTATGGCCCCTTCACTGTAATCCCCACACTGTATGATGGTCCCTCACTGTAATGTCCACACTGTATGATGGCCCCCTAGATCGCCTCCATTTAGTATAATGCACCAGATAGTCCTTAATATAGTATAATGCACTTCCCATAGGCCTACTCTATATTGTATAATGCACCCCCATAGACAGACTCTATAGCACAAGGCAGCACCCCCATAGGCAAACCTTGCACTATAAGACAGCACCCCATAGGCAGACCCTGTACTATAAGGCAGCACCCCCATAGGCAGACTCTGTAGTATAATTTGTGTTACAACATTATTGGAAACATATATGCACTGTGGGATAGTGTCAGACCAATAGCGATGGTTTTGTTTGTTAACTTCACCATTCACAAAAAAGATTACCTCATCACTGAATATAATGTTCTGTGTAAACTGAGGGTCCTGTTCCAATTTTTGTTTTGCCAATTCTGCAAATTCAGCGTGCCGATCTGGGTCATCCTCGTTGAGATGTTGCAGCAGCTGGATTTTGTAAGGGTGACATTTGTGAGTAGCTAATATCCACAGAAGGGATGTTCGAATGATGCCACTCTCCAATGATATGCAGCGAGTGCTACCCTGTGGGCTCTTGCTGAATGATGCTAGGACAGACACTGATGATTAGTGACAGTTTTCTTGCGTCCACATTTTGTCAAATCCAACACTGAACCTGTTTCACAAAATTTGGCAAGCAGTTTGCTAACTGTAGCATGGGAGATGGGTGGTCTCGTAGGGTGTCTTGCATTGAAATCTGCTGAAGAAAGAATTCCAGCTCAACGAGACGGTGAAAAAGTAAAAACTGGGTACTTTATTCACTTCCTATCAGAAGCAGAGGATAAAACATAAGCACAATATAATAAAAACACTATCTACGCGTTTCAGGTGGCACAGCACCCTTAATCATGATATCTAGTGTGCAGCCTGTTCCATGCTTTTTATATAAAAAGCCACAAACAGGAAGTTGATATCACCAACCATTCCCATTTTATTTAGGTGTATTCATATAAATGGCCGACCCTGTACTATTTGGGTGCACAGCAGAGCTCGGAAGGGAAGGAGCACCGTATGATGTTTTGAATGCAAAATTGTCTGGAATTGATGGCGTGCACAGTGTTGCATTTTTGAGAGCCCCCGATGTGTCTAAATAGAGGAAACACCCCACAAGTGACCCCATTTTGGAAATCACACCCCTCAAGTATTTTATCCAGGGATATAGTGAGCATGTTGTACCCAGAGGTATGACACAGAATTTGATAACATTAGCCTGTAATATTGAATATGTCATTATTAGTGTTGAGCACAAGTGCTCGCTACTCCAGTTTGTATCAGGTGCTTGGGTATTCACCAAATATCGTGGGTGCTCGAGTGACATGCTCGAATCTCTTCCTCGCATGTTTCTTGGCTGTTAGACATCCCTAAAAAAACATGCGGGGTATCTGAGATACTCGGTGCATACCAGAGCACCTGATGCAAACTTGAGCAACGAGCACTTGCACTCAACACTAGCTGTCATATTGTCATCACATTTCTTTTCCATTTTGAAATAAAACCAATTCTCACTCTAACCCTAACCCTAACACAACCCCAAAGCAACCCTAACACAACTCTAACCCAACCCTAACCACAGCCCTAACCCCAACCCTAACTGCAAAGAATGGAAAAAAAAAAAAAAAATATTTTATCATTTTGATGTAACTAATGGGTGACAAAGGGGGGTTTGATTTACTATGTGTTAGGAGTCGAGTTTCCTCTGCTGCACAGGGAGAATCTCGATCTGTGTCTGCTGCGGTCTCCCATTCTCCATCGGCCGCAGTGGAGCCTGCTCAGCGGAGATGTCGGTCCCAGCGTCTCACTGAGTCTGGTTCAGTGCAAAGGGTTTTTGCTGCCTCTCCAGGCTCTGCTATTGTACCCTGCACTGATCTACGGCGAACAGGCTTTTCTGGGACTAAGTCCTGCTTTGCACACACTGAGCATGCCCAGGGTAAGAGCTCTCAGTGGAGATCAAGGGTCACATGTTCAGGTACTGCAGCCAAATCTATTGGTCTTTCTAGGAAGGTCCTGTAGGTACGCAGGCTCTGTAGCAGTCTCCCATTGGTCCTCTTTTGGAAGGTCCTGTACGTGCTGCAGCTATTTAAAGGGACACTGTCACCTGAATTTGGAGGGAACAATCTTTAGCCATAGGGGCGGGGTTTTCGGGTGTTTGATTCACCCTTTCCTTACCCGCTGGCTGCATGCTGGCTGCAATATTGGATTGAAGTTCATTCTCTGTCCTCCATAGTACACGCCTACGCAAGGCAAGATTGCCTTGTGCAGGCATGTACTACAGACATGGCCATGTGCTAGTATCTTCTAAAGTTACATGCTTTGCGCCACTGTGGTCATATGCGTGAATGTGTTCAGGGACCCGGCTGAAATAAGCCCCTAGAATGCTGGCACCTCCGGTGAGGAGATTGTGTATGAGAGTATTCAGGGACCCGGCTGAAATAAGCCCCTAGAATGCTGGCACCTCCGGCGAGGAGTGTTGTGTGCATGCATGACCACTGACTGCTCTCTTCTGGGTAGTTAGCCTTTTGTCTCTGTGAGAGTTAACAGGGCACAGAGCTTTACTTTCTCAGCCGCTCTGTGAAGCTAACAGAGCTGGTTAATACCGCCATATTGTGCCGCCATTCACTTAGCGGCAGGATATTTCCTTCACGGTGGATCCCTTGTTGCGAACGCACCAATCACATCAATAAATATATTTGGTGCGTTCCGCAAACCCTAACACTATATTTTTTTTATTTTTATTTTGATCACTGTGATAGGGTCTATCACAGTAATCAAAATGAACCAATATGAAAAATTTCCTACTGTTGCCGGGTACCGTCCAGCAGATCTCGGTGGCCGCACTGCGCATGCGCCTGCCATTTTCTTCCAGGAAGATGACGCGGAGGGCCGGGGAACAGAGCAGGGAGACTCGGGGGGGGAAGGGGGAAGCCATTTCCTTTTCCTCTGGTATGCTAGCTCATATCAGAGGAAAGAGAAATAAATTGTAAGGCCGGCGTCACACTAGCGAGTTTTACGGACGTATGAGCGCAGAAAATACGTCCAGAAAATACGCATTGCACACGGCCCAATGATTCTCTATGGCCCAGCTCCTATCTGCTGTAGAATCACACTGACAGAATAGAATAGAATAGGTAGAATAAATGTGTACACATAGAATAGGTATATATATATATATATATATATATATATATATATATATATATATATGTCAGTGAGACACACACAAATATATATATATATATTTATATTTAATTCAGCGCTAGATAGCAGAAAAGCCGGTAATTCAATTGCCGGCTTTTGCTATCTCCTTCACAAACCCGACAGGATATGAGACATGGTTTACATACAGTAAACTATCTCATATCCCTTCTTTTATTACATATTCTTCTTTACTAATGTAAGAAGTGTCTCTGTTTAAAATTTGGGGTCTCTAGCTATTAAATTAAAGGGTTAAATCCCGGAAAAAATTGGCATGGGCTCCCGCGCAATTTTCTCCGCCAGAGTGGCAAAGCCAGTGACTGAGGGCAGCTATTAATAGCCTAGAGAGGGACCATGGTTATTGGACCTCCCTGGCTAAAAACATATGCCCCCAGCCACCCCAGAAAAGGCACATCTGGAAGATGCGCCTATTCTGGCACTTAGCCTCTCTCTTCCCACTCCCCTGTAGTGGTAGGATATGGGATAATGAAGGGTTAATGTCACCTTGCTATTGTAAGGTGACATTAAGCCAGGTTCATAATGGAGAGGCGTCAATTATGACACCTATCCATTATTAATCCAATAGTACGAAATGGTTAATAAAACACACACATTATTAAAAAGTATTTTAATGAAATAAAGACACATGGTGTTCTAATATTTTATTATACTCTTAATCCACCTGAAGACCCTTGTCACCTGAAATAAAGTTTAAATAAACAAACAACAATATCCCATACCTTCCGTTGTTCAGTTTTGTCCCACGCTGTAAATCCATGTGAAGGGGTTAAATAATTTTACACCCAGGAGCTCTGCTAATGCAGCTGTGCTCCTGCCTGTAAAACTTGGTGAATGAATGGAATGCAGGGGAATGTACTGTAGTTACCTCGAGTCGTGGTGCTGCGCCCTCTGCTGGATGAACTCTTATGAACTCGAGCTTGGGAGCATTTCAGAATATTTTCCCACGCTTGAGTTCCTGAGGACTACCTCTTGAAGCTGAGCAAGAGAATGCCAAGATTGTGCAAAGCAGTCATTAAAGCAAAAGATGGCTACTTTGAAGAACCTAGAATATAAGACATAATTTCAGTTGTTTCACACTTTTTTGTTAAAGGGAACCTATCACCCCGTTTTTTAAAGATTAGATAAAAATAGTGTGAAATAGGGGCAGAGCTGGGCTTTACATTACTGCCTTTTTGGTGCCTTTACACCCCCATTAGGCTGCCGAAATACCTTTGTGAAGTGGCCGTTTTGTCCTGTCACTCAAGTTGGTCAGGTCGGATGGGCGTGGTCACAGCGCTGTTTCTCCCCCAGATCAGGCTCATCATTACGTTGGTGGCGTAGTGGTGTGCGCATGTCCAAGGTCCCGAATCCTGCACAGGGGAGTGAAAATAGCAGCGATGTCCGTTATTTCATTGGTGGTCGGTGGGCGCGGCCATCTTGCTTTAGCCGCGCGTGCGCAGAAGCGGCGCTCTGCTGGCCGCGGCTTCAGGAAAATGGCCGCGGGCATCCGCGCGTGCGCAGATGGCTATCGCGGCGGCCATTTTCGTGAAGCCGAGATTCGAACTCTGCTTCACGAAAATGGCCGCCGCGATAGCCATCTGCGCACGCGCGGATGCCCGCGGCCATTTTCCTGAAGCCGCGGCCAGCAGAGCGCCGCTTCTGTGCACGCGCGGCCAAAGCAAGATGGCCGCGCCCACCGACCACCAATGAAATAACGGACATCGCTGCTATTTTCACTCCCCTGTGCAGGATTCGGGACCTTGGACATGCGCACACCACTACGCCACCAACGTAATGATGAGCCTGATCTGGGGGAAAAACGGCGCTGTGACCACGCCCATCCGACCTGACCAACTTGAGTGACAGGACAAAACGGCCACTTCACAAAGGTATTTCGGCAGCCTAACGGGGGTGTAAAGGCACCGAAAAGGCACTAATGTAAAGCCCAGCTCTGCCCCTATTTCACACTATTTTTATCTAATTTTTAAAAAACGGGGTGATAGGTTCCCTTTAAGTATATAATTCCACATGTGTTATTTCATAGTTTTGATGGCTTCAGTGTGAATGTACAGTTTTCATAGTCATGAAAATACAGAAAACTCTTTAAATGAGATGTGTCCAAACTTTTGGTCTGTACTGTATATTGTATATATAAAACTTTCATCCTTCACACGGTTTAATAGTAGATCTATCCAGCAGCCACATAGATTTAAGTCACAATGATCAGATTACAGAAACATCCAAAGCATGCTCTGCTCCTATATGGACACAGGACATCATGAAGGCAGCGAGAGAAGGGCAGTGATGTCATCTATTGAGAATAATAGATTCTGTGTTATCTAATGTACATAGAGCTTTATCTATAATTTATAATCCTGTCTGTGATCATAATGAACCTGTTGAAAAGTCATCTGCACAGGAAAGAAAACATGAATCTAGTATACAATTTAGTGACCAGTGTAAACATTTTATTTCTGATTATTGTATGACATTTAAAGCCATGAACAATTTAGAACCCGGCTATTTAAAGAATCTTCTTAAGTCCCCTACTCCTTGCCAACCGCTCAGAACAACAGGCATGAATAAACTGTTCATACCCATACACGGGACGTCGTCATTACCTGGATCATTTGGGGAAAGCTCATCCTTGGACACACTTGAATCATGACTGATGATGCACCTGTTCAGTTCAGCATTTGCAGACAAATAACCCACCCGTCCTCTACATCGGGCATAATACCAAATAAATTAATTTATTTTACAAATTCACTTTGACTCCATTGTGAGAAAATAAAAATAAAGGGAACACTAAAATACCACATCCTAGATATCACTGCATGAAATATTTCAGTCGCAAATCGTTATTCATTACATAGTAGAATGTGTTGAGAACGATAAAACATAAAAAATGATCAATGTAAATCAAAATGAATATCCAATGGAGGTCTGGAGTTGGATTGATACTCAAAATCAAAGTGGAAAATCAAATTACAGGCTTATCCAACTTCAGTGGAAATGCCTCAAGACAAGGAAATGATGTTCAGTTGTGTGTGTGTTGCCTCCATGTGCCTGTATGACCTCCCTACAATGCCTGGGCATGCTCCTGAGGTGGCGGTGGATGGTCACCTGAGGGATCTCCTCCCAGACCTGGATTAAAGCATCCGCCAACTCCTGGATAGTCTGTGGTGCAACGTTACGTTGGTGGATGGTGCGAGACATGATGTCCCAGATGTGTTCAATCGGATTCAGGTCTGGGGAACGGGCACGTCAGTCCATAGCTTCAATGCCTTCATCTTGCAGGAATTGCTGACACACTCCAGCCACATGAGGTCTGGCATTGTCCTGCATTAGGAGCAACCCAGGGCCAACCGCAACAGCATATGGTCTCATAAGGGGTCTGAGGATCTCATCTCGGTACCGAATGGCAGTCAGGCTACCTCTGGTGAGCACATGAAGGGCTGTGTGGCCCTCCAAATAAATGCACCCACACAACATTACTGACCCACTGCCAACCTGGTCATGCTGAAGGATGTTGCAGGCAGCAGATCGCTCTCCATGGCGTCTCCAGATTCTGTCACATCTGTCACATGTGCTTAGTGTGAACCTGCTTTCATCTGTGAAGAGTACAGGGCACCAGTGGCGAATTTGCCAATCATGGTGTTCTGTGGCAAATGACAAGCATCCTGCACGGTGTTGGGCTGTGAGCACAACCCCTATCTGTGGACGTCAGGCACTCAGACCATCCTCATGGAGTCGGCTCTAACCGTTTGTGCAGACACTTGCACATTTGTGGCCTGTTGGAGGTCATTTTACACGGTTCTGGCAATGCTCCTCCTGTTCCTCCTTGCACAAAGGCTGAGGTAATTAATGGTCCTGCTCCGGCAAGTTGTTGCCCTCCTATGGCCCCCACCACATCTCTTGGTGTACTGGCATGTCTCCTGGTAGCGCCTCCAGCCTCTGGACACTACACTGACAGACACAGCAAACTTTCTTGCCACAGCTCGCACTCATGTGCCATCCTGGATGAGCTGCACTACCTGAACTACTTGTGTCGGTTGTAGAGTATGTCTCATGCTATCACGAGTGTGAAAGCAAAATCAACATTCAAAAGTGATCAAAACATCAGCCAGAAAGCATTGGTACTGAGATGTGGTCTGTGGTCCCCACCTGCAGAACCACTCCTTTATTGAGGGTGTCTTGATAATTGCCAACAATTTCCCTGCCCTGATACTGTTTGCCGGCAGCGCTACAGGCAAACAGCCTAGCATCCTGGTTGCCTGGCAATACTCACTTCCGGTGTGAGCGCGTCTTACAGGAAGTGTGAGCGGCGCCATTTGTTTTCAGCACGGCGGCTCTGTTACTAGGGAACGCCGGTTTCTGGAGGAAATACGTAAGGTTGGAAGCGCCTCGCACCCTCCATCTGCTAGCCTCATGTGTGTCTGCGTGTGACGTCACCGGCACAGTGTGTGCATTGAGAACGCGGGCAGCCACGTGGGCCTCCTGAATGGGAGCATGGCAGCACGTGATGACATAGTAGGTAGGAAGCGCCTTGTACTTTTCATCTGCTAGCCTCATGTATGTCGGCGTGTGACGTCATTGGCACAGCGTGTGCACTGAGAACGCGGGCAGCCACGTGGACCTCCTGAATGGGAGCACGGCAGCACGTAATGACACAGTAGGTCTTCTACATGTTTGGTTTAATGTAGCCATGGTGATCCACAGCCGCATTTTGATTAATTTAGGGGAAGTGGTCATGAGGTTTCCACCTCCCCTTCTGTTACTTAAACACAAGCCCTACGTCCGTGCCACTCTCTGCAGGACAGCATAGAGGGTGGCAGGATTTTTGTCCCTCCTTTTTAGCACACAGGCACTTTATCTCCATGCACAAGCGAGTCCCCTGAAGAATCAGCTTGGATGAAACGCGTCGGGACAGACGATATAGGGAGAGTGCAGGGCATGTGCATATAGGGGTAGCTGTGGACTGCCCTTGTAAGGGCAGGAGCTTTGGGGATAGTTTTACTGATAGCCCCATAGGGACTGACATAGGGACTGTCGTCTCTTCCCATCGGATTTTCCCCTGACTAGAGGTTATCCGACGCTCCTTTGCCTACACCTAGGAACGGGTGAGATTGTTCCTTTTTTTACTATATGTATATAGTCACCAGTGGCACTGGTTATATCATATGTGTGTGCTGCTAGCAATCTATTGTTTTTACATGTAACTAGGTATATGATGATGCTGAGTGTTAATTATGTATCCTACTTCGGCTTTCTTATAGGACATATCCTAGTGTTTTATTGATTTCTCTAGAAAATTGTGTATAGATGAAATCATATAAACCTGTCAGGGGATAACTGGTCTGTATGATCATATACCAATTGTCAAAGACCTTAATCCCCTTTTTTATTCACTTGGGTGTTTGGTTTTGTTTTTTCGTGTGGCTTTAGTTAATAAAAGTTACGTTTTATTCCTTCCACTTTTGCTTTGTTATATATAATTTATAGTGGTCCCATCTATGTGACTATGTGACAGTCAGTATATAGATTGTTGCTTTTTTCAAGAGTACAGGGCACCAGTGGCGAATTTGCCAATCATGGTGTTCTGTGGCAAATGACAAGCATCCTGCACGGTGTTGGGCTGTGAGCACAACCCCTATCTGTGGACGTCAGGCACTCAGACCATCCTCATGGAGTCGGCTCTAACCGTTTGTGCAGACACTTGCACATTTGTGGCCTGTTGGAGGTCATTTTACATGGTTCTGGCAATGCTCCTCCTGTTCCTCCTTGCACAAAGGCTGAGGTAATTAATGGTCCTGCTCCGGCAAGTTGTTGCCCTCCTATGGCCCCCACCACATCTCTTGGTGTACTGGCCTATCTCCTGGTAGCGCCTCCAGCCTCTGGACACTACACTGACAGACACAGCAAACTTTCTTGCCACAGCTCGCACTCATGTGCCATCCTGGATGAGCTGCACTACCTGAACTACTTGTGTCGGTTGTAGAGTATGTCTCATGCTATCACGAGTGTGAAAGCAAAATCAACATTCAAAAGTGATCAAAACATCAGCCAGAAAGCATTGGTACTGAGATGTGGTCTGTGGTCCCCACCTGCAGAACCACTCCTTTATTGAGGGTGTCTTGATAATTGCCAACAATTTCCATCTGTTGTCTATTCCAGTTGCACAACGGAATGTGAAATTGATTGTCAAACAGTATTGTTTCCTAAGTGGACAGTTTGATTTCCCAGAAGTTTGGTTTACATGGAGTTATATTCTGTTTAAGTATTCCCTTTATTTTTTTGAGCATTGTATATACTGTATGTTTATCAGAATGGGGCCCAGGATAAGCAACATATACCGAAATGGGGAACATGCATACCGGGATGGGGAACACAGTCGGGAAAATACCATAAGGATTTGATATACTGCAGATTTTGCTAATTTTCCCAAGTACAAAGAACGGAGAGATCTGTAATTTTTATTGTAGGCTCACTTCAACCTTGAGAAACAGAATCTAACAAAAACCATGAAATCACATTGTATGGTTTTTAAATAATTAATTAGCATTTTATTGCATGAAATAAGTGTTTGGTCACCTACCAATTAGCATTCCAACCTTGCCACCATGGCCAAAACCAAAGAGCAGTCTAATGACACCAGGGAAAAATGTGTAGACGTAGGCTACTTTCACACTTCCGCCGGTACAGGGCCGTCGCAAACCGTCGGCCCGACGTACCGACGGATATTGTGCTAAATTTAGCACAACATGGGCAGCGGATGCAGTTTTACAATGCATCCGCTGCCCATTGTGATGAGCGGGGAGGAGGGGGCGGAGTTCCGGCCGCGCATGTGCGGTCGGAAATGGCGGACACGTCGCACAAAAAAAGTTACATTGAACTTTTTTCGTGCATCGCGTCCGCCAAAACACGATGGATCCGTCGCACGACAGATGCAACGTGTGCCCATCCGTCGCGATCCGTCGCTAATACAAGTCTATGGGAAGAAAATGCATCCTGCAATCACATTTGCAGGATCCGTTTTTTTGCCCATAAAGACGGATTGCGACAGAGAACAAAAGACGGAAGTGTGAAAGTAGCCTCAGAACATGGGAAGGGCTACATGACAATAAGCAAGCAGCTTGGTGAGAAGGCAACTGTTGGCACAATTATTAGAAAATGGAAGAAACACAAGATGATTATCAATCTTCCTTGGCCTAGGGCTCCATGCAAGATCTTGTCTCGGAGGGTAAGGATGATTCTGAGAAAGGTCAGGAATCAGCCCAGAACTACAAGGAAGGACCTGATCAATGACCTAAAGAGAGCTGGGACCACAGTCTCAAACATTACCATTAGTAACACACTACGCCATCATGGATTCAAATTCTGCAGGGCACGCAAGGTCCCCTTGCTCACGCTAGCACATGTCCAGACCTGTTTGAAGGTCGCCAGTAACCATCTGATGATCCAGAGGAGGAATGAGAGAAGGTCATGTGGTCAGATGAGACCAAAATAGAACTGTTTGGTATCAAGTCCACTTGCCATATTTGGAGGAAGAAGGATGAGTACAACCCTAAGAACCCTGTCCCAACCGTGAAGCATGGTGAGTAATGATCATACTTTGGGGGTGCTTTTCTGCAAAGGGGACAGGATGACTGCACCTTATAGAAAGGAGGATGAAGTCATGTATCACGAGATTTTGGAAATATTTATGGAGGAGAGGGCTAAAATCCCTGGTGCAGTGTGTGCAAACTTGGTCAAGAACTACAGGAAACATCTGACCTCTGTAATTGCAAACAAGAGTTTCTGTACCAAATATTAAGTTCTGTTTTTCTATTGTATCAAATACCTAATTCATGAAATAAAATGCAAATTAACTCCTTTCTGCCAGCCGAAGGAATAGTACGTCAGCTGGCAGCATCCCCCGCTTTGAGGTGGGCTCTGGCGGTGAGCCCACCTCAAAGCCGCGACATGTCAGCTGTTTTCAACAGCTGACATATGCACGCAATAGGCGCGAACGGAATCGCGGTCCACCCACGCCCACTAACTAGTTAAATGCCGCTGTCAAACTCTGACAGCGGCATTTAACAAGCACTGCCGGCCGTGCGGTCAGAAGTACGCGTACCGCTGACCACGTCACATCATCGGTGCATTGCCATCACAACCAGAGGTCTCCTTGAGACCTCTATGGTTGTTGATGGCAGATTGCTATGAGCGCTACCTTGTGGTCGGCGCTCATAGCAGACCTGTAATTCTGCTGAATTGAGGTGATCTGTGCATAACCTCTATGTAGCAGAGGCGATCAAGTAGTGCATGCTTCTAGCCTCCCATGGAGGCTATTGAAGCATGCCAAAATTTTTAAAAAAATTGCTAAAAATATTAAAAAAATAAAAAAATATAACAGTTCAAATCACCCACCTTTCTCCCCAATCAAAATAAAACAATAAAAAAAAAATCAAACCTACACATACAGTATTTGGTATCGCCGCGTTCAGAATCGCCCGTTCTATTAATAAGAAAAAAGAATAACCTGATCGCTAAACGGTGTAGCGAGAAAAAAAAATCAAAAGTGGCGATCAAAAGAACGTATCTGCACAAAAGTGGTATCATGGTATAATGTAGAGCCGTAAAAATAAAAAATATTTTTCCACAAAATGAAATGTTCTCCCCTAATTTTTTATTTTCCCAAGGTTACCAGAAGAAATTTTAGCACAAACGTTGTTGTGCAATTTGTCCTGAGTACGCTGATACCCCATATGTGGGGGTAAACCACTGTTTGGGTGCAATGCAGAGCTCGGAAGGGAAGGAGCGCCGTTTGACTTTTCAATGCAAAATTGGCTGGAATTGAGATGGGACGCCATGTTGCGTTGGGGAGCCCCTGATGTGCCTAAACATTGAAACCCCCCAAAAGTGACACCATTTTGGAAAGTAGACCCCCTAAGGAACTTATCTAGATGTGTGGTGAGCACTTTGACCCGACATTTGCTTCACAGAAGTTTATAATGTAGAGCCGTAAAAATAAAAAATAATATTTTTTCACAAAAATGAACGTTTTGCTCCCAATTTTTTATTTTCCCAAGGGTACCAGAAGAAATTGTACCCTGTTATGATCTGGTGACTTTGGAGCCACATGAAGCTTTCTCTGGAGTAGGTGGAAACTGTACTGACCGCAAACCCTGAACTAACACCGCAACTAGAAGTAGCCGTGGGGTGTGCCTAACAAACCCTAGACACCTCGACACAGCCGAAGGACTAAATACCCCTATAGATAGAAATAGGAATACTACCTTGCCTCAGAGCAGAACCCCAAAGGATAGGCAGCTCCCCACGAATATTGACTGTGAGTTGGAGAGGAAAGACATACGCAGACAGAAAACAGAATTCAGCAAAAGAGGCCACTCTAGATAAATAGGGAAAGCTATTTAGATAGAGGAATATATTTATGGGAACAATATATATTTTTTAAATTTATTTAGGATTTTTTTGGGGGGAGGGTGGGAGTGGTGGGGTCAGCAGGTTGTTCAGAATGTGGACCCGGCCTGGTGGTGGCAGTGGACTGCCATTCAGGATCTGGAGGCGGCCTAGTGGTGGTGGCGGTGGACAACCGTGCAGGATTTGGAGGTGGCCTAGTGGTGGTGGACAGCCGTGCAAGATCGGGAGGTGGCCTAGTGCTGGTAGAGGTGGATAGCCGTGCAGAAGCAGGACTCGGCATGGTGGTGGAGTGGCTTTCAGCAATACCCGGCATGGTGGTGGCGCTGTAGTGGTGTGCGGCAGGACTGGGCATGGTGATGGCCGTACAGTGGTATGCAGCAGAACTCTGTATTAAGTGTGTAATTTGTGGCACAGGTGGAAATACCACCTGTGGCTGCTGGAAGTACCGAGTCTGTTGCATGGCCTGAATGTAAGCATCATTGCATCACATTGAGCTGGAGTTCAGGCGTAAGGTGTTCCGACATGCCCTGCTCTATCTTATTTAAAAAAAAAATGGTGTGCTGTTCTCTGGAGGTCGGCTTCCAGACGGTTAAGGCGTTGGTTGACATCCTGGAAAAGTGTGTTAATATGGGTCAGACCACTTTCCAGTCTGTCTCCCAGCGCCTTCAAGCCATTCTAGAAGACCGAGCTCAAGTGAATAAACTCGGGCATGAATGACCTGTCTGAGGCCTTCTGCCGCTGGCGGGACACACTCCCTCCTCCCCCTTACTATCTCTTCCTGGCTGTGACCATGCACTGTTCCCCCATGCTACCCCTTCACACACACTACTAAGTCTTTATTCTATGCCCACTCACACTTTTGTCCCCCCATACTGTTTCCTCACACTATTCCCCTCAATAGTCTCCTAACACATTTACCCTCTCACTCTGCCTCCTCATGCAATCCCCGACTCCCCATACTGTGTCCGCACCCATCCCATGAGCGTTGCTCCCCATACTGTGCTGCATAGGTTTTTCCTTCGCCCCTATACTGTTTCCTCATACATGCCCCCTCTCCCCCTTGCTCCTCATATTGTGTCTTGAAATTTATGCTGCTCCCCATTTTGTCTGCTCCTGCCCCTTCCTAAGGGGCAAAACATAAGATAAAACACAAAGTCCTTATATCTGAGGGGTTCACCTGCTCAGACCACCATATGTCTTCAGTTCCTCCTGGAGCTACGTCTGGAGACTCTCCTCTCCAAACACAACACAGAGAAAACAAACAGTGGCTGCACATTTAACTCCCCAGCCACTCCCTTGAGATGGAGCTATGGTGAGTAGGTGTCTGTCCCGCCCATCTCTCACCTACTCACCTAAAACCCAGATAGTGGCTGGTTAACCCCTTCAGTACATAGCTGGAGAGAAATGTATGGGGTTCAGATCACAGAGGAAAGCAATTTTTGTGAAACATCTCCCCTTGCATACAGTGCCAGTGACCCTGTCACAACTTCCATACACAGTAAATACCACCAAACCCAGAAAAAATCTCCCCCACACACAGTAAATACCCAACACTATATTTCCCCTTTCCTGCCGTTACATTTAATCTTCGGTGTCTTAATCTCCTCTGGAGCACTCACCACCAATGTGCACCCCTCCATTGCCGGTGTAATCACATGACCTGATCATGCTGCTGACATCGCACTGACCCAGCGGTCAGAGCTTCAATTGTATTCTAGTCTGACAGAGCCAAGTACAATTGATCACTGGGAGCCGGAGTGCTGCACGTACTGTGAGTCGGCTGTCAGTTTGACAGCCGACTCAGAACTGCTGACTCCCAGTCCATGGGGCAGCAAAATGCAGACATTTCAGACCACCGCATTAGGTGGCTCGACTGTGCCGCCTACTGGCTTCGCCCGCACCTGCCCCGACTCCTTCCCCCCTAGATACGCCTCTGCTAACAACCAATGAGATGTAAATTCTTATTATTTTCTTCTGGAATTAGAGTGGCAAGGCTGAGAAGTCCTAATGATGTTGGCTTGTTAGGAAGCTGTGAAGCAGAGACGTGACAGTTAAAGGGAACCTGTAACCCCGTTTTTTGAGTATGAGATAAAAAATACCGTTAAATAGGGCCTGAGCTGTGCGTTACAATAGTGTATTTTGTGTACCCTGATTCCCCACCTATGCTGCCGAAATACTTTACCAAAGTCGCCATTTTTGCCTGTCAATCAGGCTGGTCAGGTCGGATGGGCGTGGTGACATCGCTGTTTCTTCCCACAGATCTTGCTTATTTTTCCGTTGGTGGCGTAGTGGTTTGCGCATGCCCAACTGCCAAATCCACAGCGCAGGTGAAGAAAAAAAGCGCGTTCTGCGCTATTTCCCTGGTTATCGGTGGGGGCGGCCATCTTTCTGTGGCCGCGCGTGCGCAGATGTAGCGGTCTGCTGCCCGGGGCTTCAGGAAAATGGCCGCGGGATGCCGCGCGTGCACAGATGGGGATCACGGCGGCCATTTTCCTGAAGCCGAGATGCGAATTATATAGCAGAATTACTCACTTGCTATGAACACCGACCACTGGGTGATCTGGCACTGACAACCATAGAGGTCTCCAGGAGAACTCAGGTTGTCATGCCAACACACCGGTGACCCGCGATCACGTGGGCGGGTTTCCGCCGCAATTGCCTGAAGCTCTTGTTTAATGTCGCTGTCAGAGATTGACAGCGGCAATCAACTGGTTAATAGCGGCGGGTAGATCTCAATTCCACCTGTGGCTATTGCGGGTACATTTCAGCTGTTCAAAACAGCTGACATGTCCCGGGAAAGATGTGGGCTCAGCACTGGAGCCCGCATCAAAGGGAGGGAGTTCAACATCGGCGTACTATTGCGCCCAATGTCGGAAAGGGGTTACATTTCCATCTCCAAAAAGCATGAAGTGCTCTAAAAATTTCCTGGTAGACGTCTGCGCTGACTTTGGTCTTGATAAAACACAGTGGACCTACACCAGCAGATGACATGGCTCCCCAAACCATCACTGATTGTGGAAACTTCATACTAGACCGCAAGCAGATTGGATTGTTTGTCTCTCCACTCTTCCTCCAGACTCTGGGACCTTGATTTCCAAGGTCTAGTGTGAAGTATCCACAATTAGTGATGGATTCGGGAGCCATGTCATCTGCTGGTGTAGGTCCACTGTGTTTTATCAAGACCAAAGTCAGTGCAGCCGTCTACCAGGAAATTTTAGACCACTTCATGCTTCCCTCTGCAGACAAGCTTTTTGGAGATGGAAATTTCATTCTCCAGCAGGACTTGACACCTGTCCACCCTGCCAAAATTACCAATACCTGGTTTACAAACAACAGTATCATTGTGCTAGATTGCCCAGCAAACTCGTATGACCATAGCCCCAACAAAAATCTATGAGGTATTGTCAAGAAGATGATGAGACGCCAGACCCAACAATGCAGATGAGCTGAATCCTACTATCAAAGCAACCTGGGCTTCCATAACACCTCAGCAGTGCCACAGACTGATCGCCTCCATGCCACTCCGCATTGATGCAGTAATTGATGCAATAGTAGCCCTGACCAAGTACTGAGTGCATTTACTGAACATACATTTCAGTAGGCCAACATTTTGGATTTTAAAATCGTTATTCAATCTGGTGTTATAAAGTATTCTAATTTATTGAGATAATTACTTTTGGGTTTTCATTGGCTGTACACCATAATCATCAACATTAACAGAAATAAACACTTGAAATCGATCACTCTGTTTGTAATGACTCTATATAATCTATGAAATTCACTGTTTGTATTGAAGAACTGAAATAAATTTACTTTGTGATGATATTCTAATTTTGTGAGATGCACCAGTATAGGAATACATATAACCAGCAAACACATGCATGTGATTTTATCAGCATCGTGGAATGCATGCTATATTTTTATGATCCGGTGACCTAGGAGCGGCATGGAACTTTCTCAGGAGAAGTGGAATCTGTACTGACCGCAAACCCTGAACTTAACATCGCAACTAGAAGTAGCTGTGGAGTGTACCTAACAAACCTAGACACCTCGACACAGCCGGAGAACTACATACCCCTATAGATGGAAATGGGAAAACTAACTTGCCTCAGAGCAGACCCCCAAAGGATAGGCAGCCCCCCACAAATATTGACTGTGAATAGGAGAGAGAAAGACACACACAAGCAGAAAATAGATTTCAGCAAATTAGGCCACTCTAACTAGACAGGGAAAGATAGAACAGAATACTAAGCGGTCAGTATTAAAATACTTCAAAAATACCCACAGCAGAAAATACAAAAAGGTTCCACAAACTAACTAATAGTCATGGAATGTACATCTGCAACTCCTGAGAATCCAACAAGACTGTGAAAACACCGATACAATCAAAGCTGGACAAAAACACATTGAATAGTACAAAATCTTTAAGCACAGCAAGTGTGCAGAAAAGAAACCAAACACTTATCTTGCAGATTTGGCAGTAAGACAGAAGGAACCAGGCATGGACAAAACCTCCAAAAACAATTGACAACTGGCATGAACTGATGGGTCCTGCAAACCTAAATAGTCCAGTCAGGACTGCAGTCAGTAGATTCACCTGACCAGGACTGCAAACCAGGAACCACTGCATTACCATCTACGACCATCCCTCCGAGCCAGAAAGCTGAATTCACAACAGCTATACTGAATACTGAGTAAAAGCATTTTTTATGGCATCAGAGAAATATGTTATGAAATAACTCATGAGGTTTTTGTTCTGTAGGCTATATACAGCAGGTGAAATAAATTGAACACATCACCAATTTTCTAAGTAAATATATTTCTAAAGGTGCTATTGATATGAAATTCTCACTACATGTCAGTAACAACCCATCCAATCCACACAGGCAAAGAAATCAAACCATAGATGTCTATAAATTGTGTAATAATGAGAAATTACACTCGGAAAAGGTATTGAACATGCTTACTGAAAGTTAATTAATACTTTGTACAAAATCCTTTGTTGGCGATTACAGCTTCAAGATTCCTCCTATATGGAGTAACTAGTCGCATGCATTGCTCAGATGTGATTTTGGCCCATTCTTCCACGGAAACACTCTTCAAATACTGAAGGTCCCATCCATAAATTTTCTATTGGATTCAGGTCAGGTGATTGGCCGTGCCATTTTATTTTATTCTCTGAAACCAACTGAGTTTCCTTGGCTCTGTGTTTGGGATCATATCTTGCCTAAATGTCCTCTCTCTTTTGCCGGAGCTGTATGCTGAAAAATAATTATAAACACTAATCAAATTGGAATTAAATTTCATATTTGAAATACAAAAGGGCAATTTTTTTTTATTTTGAAAATTACTGTTAATCCTGTTAGGCGTGTTTAAACTAAAATGAACATGACGCCTACTTCTACCAATGCAATGCAATGTGGCAGCAACCACAAAAACGTAATTCTGATGTTTTGATTTTTTTCTCATTACACCTTTTAGCGATCGGTTTAATTCTTTTTTTTATATTGATTGGCCGATTCTGAACGTGGCAATACCAAACATGTTTTTTTAAATTGTTTTATTTTTAACCCCTTCCCGACCTTTGACGCCACGTAGGCGTCATGAAAGTCGGTGCCAATCCGACCCATGACGCCTATGTGGCGTCATGGAATGATCGCGTCCCTGCAGATCGGGTGAAAGGGTTAACTCCTATTTCACCCGATCCATAGGGAGAGGGGGAGTTGTACTTCAGCCCAGGGGGGGTGGCTTTGCCCCCACGTGGCTACGATCGCTCTGATTGGCTGTTGAAAGTGCAACAGCCAATCAGAGCAATTTGCAATATTTCACCTATGAAAATGGTGAAATATTGCAATCCAGCCATGGCCGATGCTGCAATAGCATCTGCCATGGCTGGAAATCATGTTCTGCCCCCCCCCCCCACCGCCCCCAATCTCCTCCCCAGTCCTCCGTTCTGTCCGGTACCCCCCTCCGTCCCCCTGTCCGCTCCCCCATGCTCCTGTCTGCTCCCCCCGTCCTCCGATCCCCCCCCTGTGCTCCGATCCACCCACCACCTCCCCCTCATACTTACCGAGCCTCCCGAAGTCGGTCCGTCTTCTCCCTGGGCGCCGCCATCTTCCAAAATGGCGGGCGCATGCGCAGTGCGCCCGCCGAATCTGCCGGCCGGCAGATTCATTACAAAGTACATTTTGATCGCTGTGGTAGGTTCTATCACAGCGATCAAAATAAAAAAATAATAAATAACACCCCCCCCCTTTATCACCCCCATAGGTAGGGACAATAATAAAATAAAGAAAATATATATTTTTTCTTTTTCCACTAGGGTTAGGGTTATAACTAGGGTTAGAACTAGGGTTAGGGTTAGGGGTAGGGTTAGGGTTATGGCATGTGCACACAGTGCGGATTTGGCCGCGGATCCGCAGCGGATTGGCCGCTGCGAATTCGTAGCAGTTTTCCATCAGGTTTACAGTACCATGTACACCTATGGAAAACCAAATCCGCTGTGCCCATGGTGCGGAAAATTCCGTGCAGAAACGCTGCGTTGTATTTTCCGCAGCATGTCAATTCTTTGTGCGGATTCCGCAGCGTTTTACACCTGTTCCTCAATAGGAATCCGCAGGTGAAATCCGCACAAAAAAACACTGGAAATCTGCTGTAAATCCGCAGGTAAAACGCAGTGCCTTTTACCTGCAGATTTTTCAAAAATCATGCGGAAAAATCTCACACGAATCCGCAACGTGGGCACATAGCCTTAGGGTTAGGGTTGGAATTAGAGTTAGGGTTGGAATTAGGGCTAGGGTTGGAAATAGGGTTAAGATTAGGCTTGTGGTTAGGGTTACGGATAGGGTTAGGGGTGTGTTGGGGTTACAGTTGTGGTTAGAGTTGGGATTAGGGTTAGGGTTGGGATTAGGGTTAGGGTTGGAATTAGAGTTACGGGTGTGTTGGGGTTAGGGTTGTGGTTAGGGGTGTGTTGGGGTTAGGGTTGTGATTAGGGTTATGGCTACAGTTGGGATTAGGATTAGGGGTGTGTTGGGGTTAGTGTTGAAGTTAGAATTGAGGGGTTTCCACTGTTTAGGCACATCAGGGGTCTCCAAACGCAACATGGCGCCACCATTGATTCCAGCCAATCTTGCGTTCAAAAAGTCAAATGGTGCTCCCTCCCTTCCAAGCCCCGACGTGCGCCCAAACAGTGGTGTACCCCCACATTTGGGGTACCAGCGTACTCAGGACAAACTGGGCAACAACGGTTGCGGTCCAATTTCTCCTGTTACCCTTGTAAAAATAAAAAATTACTTGCTAAAACATAATTTTTGAGGAAAGAACAATTATTTTTTATTTTCACGGCTCTGCGTTATTAACTTCTGTGAAGCACTTAGGGGTTGAAAGTGCTCACCACACATCTAGATAAGTTCCTTCGGGGGCCTAGTTTCCAAAATGGGGTCACTTGTGGGGTGTTTCTACTATTTAGGCACATCAGAGGCTTTGCAAATGCAACGTGATGCCCGCAGACCATTCCATCAAAGTCTGCATTTCAAATGTCACTACTTCCCTTCCGAGCCCTGACGTGCGCCCAAACAGTGGTTTACCCCCACATATGGGGTATCAGCGTACTCAGGAGAAACTGGACAACAACTTTTGGGGTCAAATTTCTCCTGTTACCCTTGCAAAAATAAAAAATTCTGGGTTAAAAAAATATTTTTGAGGAAAGGAAACACATTTATTATTTTCACGGCTCTGCGTTATAAACTTCTGTGAAGCACTTGGGGGTTCAAAGTGCTCACCACACATCTAGATAAGTTCCCATGGGGGTCTAGTTTCCAAAATGGAGTCACTTGTGGGGAGTTCCTACTGTTTAGGCACATCAGGGGCTCTGCAAACGCAACCTGACACCCGCAGAGCATTCCATCAAAGTCTGCATTTCAAAACGTCACTACTTCCCTTCCAAACCCCGACGTGTGCCAAAACAGTGGTTTACCCCCACATATGGGGTATCAGCGTACTCAGGAGAAACTGGACAACAACTTTTGGGGTCCAATTTCTCCTGTTACCCTTGGGAAAATAAAAAATTGTGGGCTAAAACATCATTTTTGAGAAAAGAAAAATTATTTTTTATTTTCATGGCTCTGCGTTATAAACTTCTGTAAAGCACTTGGGGGTTCAAAGTGCTCACCACACATCTAGATTAGTTCCTTGGGAGGTCTAGTTTCCAAAATGGGGTCACTTGTGTGGGAGCTCCAATGTTTAGGCACACAGGGGCTCTCCAAACGCGACATGGTGTCCGCTAATGATTGGAGCTAATTTTCCATTCAAAAAGCCAAATGGCGTGCCTTCCCTTCCGAGCCCTGCGGTGCGCCCAAACAGTGGTTTACCCCCACATATGGGGTATCATCGTACTCAGGACAAACTGGACAACAACATTTGGGGTCCAATTTCTCCTATTACCCTTGGGAAAATAAAAAATTCTGGGCTAAAAATCATTTTTGAGGAAAGAAAAATTATTTTTTATTTTGACGGCTCTGCGTTATAAACTTCTGTGAAGCATCTGGGGGTTATAAGTGCTCACTATGCATCTAGATAAGTTCCTTGGGGGGTCTAGTTTCCAAAATGGGGTCACTTGTAGGGGAGCTCCAATGTTTAGACACACAGGGGCTCTCCAAACGCGACATGGTGTCCGCTAACGATTAGAGCTAATTTTCCATTCAAAAAGTCAAATGGCACGCCTCCCCTTCCGAGCCTTGCCGTGCACCCAAACAGTGGTTTACCCCCACATATGAGGTATCGGCGTACTCAGGAGAAATTTCCCAACAAATTTTAGGATCCATTTTATCCTGTTGCCCATGTGAAAATGAAAAAATTGAGGCTAAAAGAAATTTTGTGTGAAAAAAAAGTACTTTTTCATTTTTACGGATCAATTTGTGAAGCACCTGAGAGTTTAAAGTGCTCACTATGCTTCCAGATAAGTTCCTTGGGGGGTCTAGTTTCCAAAATGGGGTCACTTGTGGGGAGCTCCAATGTTTAGGCACACAGGGGCTCTCCAAACGTGACATGGTGTCTGCTAGCGATGGAGATAATTTTTCATTCAAAAAGTCAAATGGCGCTCCTTCCCTTCCGAGCCTTACCATGTGCCCAAACAGTGGTTAACCCCCACATGTGAGGTATCGGTGTACTCAGGAGAAATTGTACAACAAATTTTAGGATCCATTTTATCCTGTTTCCCATGTGAAAATGAAAACATTGAGGCTAAAATAATTTTTTTTGTGAAAAAAAAGTACTGTTTCATTTTTACGGATCAATTTGTGAAGCACCTGGGGGTTTAAAGTGCTCACTATGCTTCTAGATAAGTTCCTTGGGGGGTCTAGTTTCCAAAATGGGGTCACTTGTGGGGGAGCTCCAATGTTTAGGCACACGGGGGCTCTCCAAACGCGACATGGTGTCCGCTAAAGATTGGAGCCAATTTTTCATTGAAAAAGTCAAATGGCGCTCCTTCCCTTCCGAGCCCTGCCGTTCCCCCAAACAGTGGTTTACCCCCACATATGAGGTATCAGCGTACTCAGGACAAATTGGACAACAACGTTCGTGGTCCAGTTTCTCCTTTTACCCTTGGGAAATTAAAAAATTTTTCGCTAAAAATCATTTTTGTGACTAACTCCATTTACTTCCATGTTGCTTCTGCTTCTGTGAAACACCTGAAGGGTTAATAAACTTCTTGAATGTGGTTTTGAGCACCTTGAGGGGTGCAGTTTTTAGAATGGTGTCACTTTTGGGTATTTTCAGCCATATAGGACCCTCAAACTGACTTCAAATGTGAGGTGGTCCCTAAAAAAAATGGCTTTGTAAATTTTGTTGTAAAAATGAGAAATCGCTGGTCAAATTTTAACCCTTATAACTTCCTAGCAAAAAAAAAAATTGTTTCCAAAATTGGGCTGATGTAAAGTAGACATGTGGTAAATGTTATTTATTAACTATTTTGTGTCACATAACTCTCTGGTTTAACAGAATAAAAATTCAAAATGTGAAAATTGCGAAATTTTCAAAATTTTTGCCAAATTTCCGTTTTTTTCACAAATAAACTCAGAAATTATCGACCTAAATTTACCACTATCATGAAGCCCAATATGTCACGAAAAAACAATCTCAGAATCGCTAGGATCCGTTGAAGCGTTCCTGAGTTATTACCTCATGAAGGGACACTGGTCAGAATTGCAAAAAACGGCAAGGTCATTAAGGCCAAAATAGGCTGGGTCATGAAGGGATTAATGGAGCAAAAGGGGGTAATTTGAACTTGTGTGTATGTGTGTTTATATATATATATATATATATATATACATATATATATATATATATATATATATATATATATATTTATATGGATACACCTAAATAAAATGGGAATAGTTGGTGATATCAACTTCCTGTTTGTGGCACATTAGTGGATTGTTCGTCGTGGGCCAGTTGAATGGCCACCAAGGTCTCCTGATCTGACCCCCTTAGATTTTTATCTTCTTTGGGGTCATCTGAAGGCTGAATTGCCTATGTTGTGAAGATACGAGATGTGCAGCATCTGAAACAACGGATACTGGAAGCCTGTGCTGGCATTTCTTCTGCGGTGTTGCTATCAGTGTGTCAAGAGTGGGAGAAGAGGGTTGTATTGACAATCCAACATAATGGGCAGCACTTTGAACACATTTTATAAGTGGTTATAAACTTGTAAATAACCCATGAAAGAAAAAAGTTACGTTAAAACCAAACACACCATTGTTTTTCTTGAGAAATTCTCAATAAGTTTGATGTGTCACATGACCCTCTTCCCATTGAAAAAAATAAAGTTGGATCCAAAATGGACGACTTCAAAATGGCCGCCATGGTCTCCACCCATCTTGAAAATTTTTCCCCCTCCCTTACACTGATGTGCCACAATCCCATTTTATTTAGGTGTATCCCTATAAATGGCCCACCCTGTACATATATATATATATATATATATATATATATATATATATATATACATACACATATATATATATATATATATATATATACACCCTGCTCCAAAAAAGTAAAGGGAACACTTAAACAACAGAATATAACTATATAACTCCAAGTAAATCAAATTTCTGTGAAATCAAACTGTGAAGGGACAAATTAAGAAAGATTCTCCATTTTGTGCTTTGACTCCATTTTCTTGTTGCTTAAAGATAAATTCTGTTATTTAATTAGGTAAAAGGTTACAGCTGCCATGAAGTAACTTTATCTTGTTGTTCACAAGCTTGTTATTCAACTAGGCTATGGTTCATAATTGGTATAAAGACCTTGAGTCTTCTGACTCGAGCCAGATAATAGATTCGGGGGTGTATTGCTATACAAGACTGAGGCACCTGTTAATATGTGTTTTTCTATGCCAAGAAGATATGACCCTATATGTAGTTTCCGGTTTTTCTGTATACTCATGGGTTAGGTTTTTCCTGCATTCTTATAGGTTAAGAACTGTGAGCGTGTTCTTATGCTGATTGGTTGAAGTATAATTTCTATGACTATGAAAACCGATACACAATAAAACGGGGGCCAGAGATCTGCTCGATCCCCCATACAGAGACATATGTCTCCGTCTGGTCATTTTCAGTTGCCGGCAACGCCCTGTAGATTAATTTGGAGATCACTGAGTTAACCATGAAGGATCACTTTAGATCCTCCCTCAACAGTTGGCGCCCGAAAACGTGGGGCCCCAAACAGGAATGCTTCTGCCCCCCAGAGGACAAGACAAAGGACCCTCGGACCAGACACAGGCACTGGAAAATTGGTACTGATCATCCCCCACACCACCACGGTAAGTTGGCAGTTATACTGTCCAGACTGACCGTTTGGTGTGGTTTTCCAGTGTTTGTTGCTGCAAAGAGGATCTGAGGTTTGTCCCCGATGGCGGGGTGATTCTTGGGTGGAATCATATAGAGGTGTAGTTCCGTTGGGAGCCCAGTGCTCGAACCGTACCTCATAAGGGACGGACACCCCGGATTGACCAGTGATGTAATTCTCTTTATAGTCAAAATATCCTGAATTCCTGATCACTGTTAGAATCAGGCGCGGTGAGGTGATCGAAGATTGGGTAGGATACGTAACTCAGGTATATATTGATATAAATATATCCAGAGGTGTCCGGAGGGAAAGTCTGAGATGCCCTCCTCCTTTCACTGTGTACCGCGTTTTTGGGTTGTCCCAGAGGGGGACAGGTAGACCCAGTGGAATAGACTATACGGCCGCTCTAGTACTATGCACGACTAAAGTAAGGATATTTACCTCTAAAGGAGAATCAGTTTCCGTGAAAGTAAAAGAAGACTTTGAATTTGTGTTATGAATCTGATATTGTTAGCCCAAAGATGGGAAAAATATTCTCAATCATTGTTTTTTTTCTAAGGTGTTCTGGCATGTGAATTGTGTGATGAAGGTTTTGTAGAAATTAATTAAGTCTGAGAACTGCTGTATTCTGTTTCTGTGTGAAACCTTTCTAAAATACCCGATGGGAGGGGGGAGTCAAACAGCTGCATTATTGCTTTCTTTTGTGTTGAGGAATGCTGGGATTTTCTTATCTGTGCTGTGTCTCTGGTGTGGAGGGGGCACGTAGCTGCGTTCTAAGTTTCTCTATATTTTCTGTCACACTGGGAGATTTGTGTTTAAACAATAGTACAATATTGTATTGAAGTAGAAAGAAATATTGTAAGTTGGAATTTGAAAGTGAAATATAGTGCCTTGTTTTAGAAGGAAACTTGTAAGAGATTGTTTGATTATCAGTGTAACTGAAAAATTGGTAAAAAATTCACCTGCTTCAAGTTGAGTGGTTGATATATAGCAAATTGAGTATCAACAGAGGAAGTGAATTATGTTGAAAAAAGAAAGTTGTCTATTACTATGACAAAAAATGGATGTTTTGTGGTGCAAGAAGGAACTGAGAAAGTGACTGAGAATAATGTGTCGGGAAAGCAAACAATCAAAAATTTGGGACAGGGGGTCTCCCTGCTAGATAATATGGTCCCTCCCCAGGAAATTAAGCCTCTACTCCCGACTGTAAGCCCTATGCCCCTTAACCCCAAGGCACCAATATATTCTGGACTGCCGAGAAGTTCTATGGGCGTCTTATGGTAGTATTTAAAGATCTGGGATTCTCATTGTTAAATAAAGCCCATTCACACATTTTGTGGCAGCTTTAATGTCCGGCCTTAAATCTGAATTGAAAGAGGTAATAATGTCAGTTAGACCTGATATCGAGACTTCCACTCAAGATGATGCATTAAAAGTAGTAAAAAAGGTTTTAAGAACTTACCCCGCTCTGCATCAGCAGGGAAATTAAAGGTTAAATCAGTGGCCGCAGTGATTCCTGCTCCAATCTTAGGGCCCCCCCCAGCTACAAGGACACAGCTGGTTCCTTATCAGTGGCCCACATAATAGACTTCAGCTCCTGCCCTCCCCACCTTGCACAAATCCAATATCCTTTTTAACGCTATGTCTGGGAATCTCACTCCCCAGCCCCGCCATGTCAATTCTCAGACCAAGAGCTTGTTTTAATTGGAGTAGATGGCAGACCCAATATACTCTCACAAAACCCATCCCTGTGGGACCATTCCCTGAAGTCATGGCTCAGTTCATAATCTCTCCCACATGTCCAGTAAATTTACTGGGGGCAGATTTATTACCACAGGTCCGCTCCAGAATACAATTCCAAGATGATGGTCAGATGGTACTTACGTTATATAACCCCTATGCAGATGAACACAATGAGATCTGAATCCTACATGCCCTTCCTACGGTTATGATGGCCCTGATAGGCCCAGATCCACCCCCAATAATGCCTGTAGAACCAGTAAAAGTGTTTTTCAAACCTGGTGCCCCTTTTCCCAAAGTCCATCAATACCCTTTGAAACATGATCAGGAGCAGGGCCTTCAAGGGACAAATACAAATGTTACTCGATAATGGTGCCCTGGTACCCTGTGTTTCCTCATGTAACACGCCCTTGTTTCCCGTTAAGAAGAAGACCCCACCTGGCCAACCCCCTGTGTACCGGCTGGTACAAGATCTACGGGCAGTTAATGCAGTTACTGTTCTGGAAACTCCGGAGGTGCCTAATCCATATACTCTTTTGTCCCAGATACCTCAGGATGCTGTTTGGTTCACAGTAATCGACCTTGCCAATGCCTTCTTCAGCATTCCATTACACCCAGATTGCCAGTTCTGTTTGCATTCATTTATCAGGGATGGCAATTGACGTGGACAGTTATGCCACAGGGGGCCCAAAAAAAAGTCCCAATCAGTTTGCAAAAAATATGGGTGAGTGTCTTTTACCCAGGCAGTTAAATCACCCCTATGTTACGCTGTTTCAGTATGGGGCTGATCTTTTGTTGTGTGTACGAATAGAGCAGGAAGCCATTGCTGCCACTGTTAGCCTCCTCAAGTATCTGGCAGATCTGAACTGTCGGGTTTTGGTCTCGAAACTTCAGTTCTGCCTTGGTCAAGTGATATTTTTGGGTCACTGTCTCCTTCAGGGTGTCAGACACCTCACAAAAGAGAGAAAAATAGCCGTCAGCTCCCTTCCTTTCCCAAAAGATGAGACTGAACTCCAGCGTTTTCTTGGACTATGTACTTATTGTCGTCAGTGGATACCGGTCATATCCTGCATAATGCAACCTCTCTACAATGCCCTGAAAGACGGTTCAAGATATGCTGATGATTTTGGCAGATTCCACACCGGATATGCTGTTACTACAGAAGACACCGTAATGCACAGAGCTGCACTCCCTCCCTCCCTGTCAAAACAAGAAGTAGAACTTCAGGCTCTGTCTACTGCATGTGTTCTGGCCAAAGACAGGTAGGCTAATATATACACGGACTCACAGTATGCATTTGGTATTGCTTATGATTTCGGAGCCCTATGGGCCAATCGAAGGTTTATTACTACCGCCGGGACTCCAGTGAAGAATGCTGAAGCTGTTAAAACCCTCATGGACTCAATCAAATTACCTACCCAGGTGGCCATTATCAAAGCTAAGGCGCACGGTTCTAGGAACAGTCCACAGACTGTTGGCAACGCCTTTGTGGATATGCAAGCAAAAGCTGCTGCTCTCCTACCCATTGAACTGACCATACCAACTATGGTGACCACTCGCTCTCAGCATAAACAGTTACAAGAAACACTGACTCTACAGGAACCTGATGATCGACGAGAGACTGAGGTCTTCTGTTGGACCCCGCGAGACCGCTTAATGACGATGCAGAGAATGTCCCCAAAAGGAAGAAGTGAAACAGTGGAAGGCTGATGGAGCACGTATGAACATGGTCTCTGGAAAAAGGACCAACTTGTGTGTCTCCCTAAGCGGATGTACCCTGATATTGCCACGTGGGCACATGGGCCCACATATCGAGGAAAAAACAGGCCTTGCTCTGGTACAAAAATTCTACTGGGCTCCAGTTATTTCTACAGTCCTGACAGCACTCAAACGTGCATGTAATATCTGTTAGACCTGCAATCCCGGTCAACTTCAACGTGTACCCCCAAATTATCTTGCTAAGGCTAAGTTCACACTGCGCTAGGTGAGTCCGTCTAACGGACACGTTTTTAAGTACTGAAAACGCACTATAACGCACATACTAACACGCCCATAGACTTGCATTGTCTGACGCATCGTGACGCATACCAAAATTGGCATGCGTTTGTCACATAACGTTTTTTTCTGACGGACCTTGGAACGCGGCTAGCAGCGTTTCCGGGTCCGGCCAAGCTAACGCAATACTAACGGAAGCGTTAATTCTGCCATTGAAGGCTATAGCAAACGCAGCCAGACGCAAATCGTGAAACATTTCCAAATAGAACTATACTTTTTAATAGCGTTTGAGGGTGGTCCATGTGGTCATGTGACAGGAAACATGATTTCGGCCATTAATGTCCCTAGCACACATTTTTCCTGAGGCCTGCTGCACGTGAGAGAGAAAGTGTCTTGCAAGAGATCACAAGAAATGTAAGTACATTCGTATATATATATATATATATATATATATATATATATATGTATACATCATGGGAGTCTGTATTGTCCGTCGGATGTGTGTGTACTAAGAATGTCTTGCTTTGTTGCAGATGTCGGATAGTGAGGGAAGCAGCAGCAGCGTGTCTGCGTTTTTTTCTTCTCAATCGGTAGGCTTGCACTTTAAAAAACCACAAAAAGTTGTGAAACTCCAGTGTATTGAGCTAAGCACGTGTACAATCATGTTTTTATTGCAAATAGGAGTCTTCGGAGCCCGAGGCTGCTAGGCCCCCCCCAAAAAAAACAGGCAAAACCCACAAAGGTACATGGCAGACATGTTTAGTTTTGCAGGCATAAATTTATTGATCCAAGAAATGTAATTTTTTTTTTCCATTTACATACACAATAGGTTGTGGCACACGGAGGACACAAAAGAAAGAAGGTTCCTCGCCATCTGTCGTCGCCACAACTGCCAGTGGTAAATATAAAACTAGAAATTTTCTATCCAATATTTATCTACAATGTATCTATTCACTTTCTATCTACTATATCTATAAACTATCTATCCACTATCTATCTCGCTCTCTCTATCTTTCGCTCTATCTATGTATCTATCTATCTATGTATCTATTTATCTATGTATCTATCTATCTATGTATCTATCTATGTATCTATCTATCTATGTATCTATCTATCTATGTATCTATCTATGTATCTATCTTTCTATGTGTCTATCTATCTATCTATCTATCTATCTATCTATCTATCTATCAATCAGTCTACCAATAAAGTGAAATTGAACCTTTCAACATTACGTTTTGTGTTTACATAGTCCAAGTCAGCGAGCCAAAAAAAAAGGATTGTGGTTGACGAAGAGCCGTTGGCCATTCACAACGAGACACTGATCAACCTTGTGGAATCCAACCCCTCAATATGGGACCAAAGCGACAGCTCCCACCATGACATCGTGAAGAACCGCAAGTTGTGGGATAAAATTATCTGTCACTTCGATCCCCGATACATGGAGAAGTCGTCAACCTCAAAGAAAAAAATTGGTAAATATTGTTGATGTTAAATTGTCTACTATCTATCTCTCAACTCTCAACTATCTATACACTATTTCTTAAACTATTTCTCTATCATCTATCTAATAACTACTATCTATCAACTATCTATCTACTATCTACAGTATATATCAACTATCTTTCTATCTACTATCTATATATCAACTATCTTTCTATCTACTATCTATATATCAACTAACTTAACTAATAACTATACACAATTTTTAACTATCAATATAAGAAGTATCTATCTACTATTTATAGATCTTTTTTTTATTTTATTTTTTTTATTTGAAGCCGATGCGGTCCATACCCGTTGGAAATCGATAAGGAACCGCTTTGTCCGTGACTACCGGAACAGTCAAAATGCAGCGAGCGGATCAGGTGCCAAACGGGTGACCCCGTATGTGCATTACGAGCAATTGCTCTTTCTGCAAAAAACAGTGTCTCAGCGCTCATAAGTACAAATAGGTCTGTGTTCGAGACAAAATTGTTTAAAGAAAAATAATTTATTTTTTTGTTTGGGGTTACAGCACGATATGCAGTACCGCCGCGCCTAGACAGGCAGAGGAACTGGAGCCATCTCCACTGCAACCAAGCCAGCAGACGGGAGCTGAAGATGTGTCTGGCATCAGCGAGCCACGATCTGTGGAGAGAAGCACTGTTGCTTCTGGTGTGAGTGCCCGGTTGCAATCACAGCGTGGACGCAAGCGAGCATCACAAAAAGATGAAGCTGATGCCATTATTTTCGATGGACTACAACGGGTTGAGGACATGTGTCGTAGTGAACTCAAAGACCTGAGGCGGGAAATTACCGACTTGCAATCCCGCGAGTCTGTATATTCTGCAAATGAGTGGAAGCTACTTTTTTTGTCCTATGTGCCTGTAGCACAAAATATCCCGGCACACAGAAACCTTTTGTTTAGGCAAAGACTGAATGACCTTCTTGAGGAATTTGTGAGCCCCCAGGAACCCGCTCCATCGAGAACAAGAAGCATAGACATGCCGGCCTACAACCCTCAATATAGAGGCCGGGGTGAAACGAACGGAACATCAGAGACAAAGTAGCAGTCCATCATACAGTTGGGCAGACAATACGCCCGCGCAATACCAGAGTCTATAGTACTGCTCACTGTCCCCAGCCAGGTGCAATTACTGCATTTCACGTTTTGTTGGTTAATTTTTTTTTTTTTGCACCCAATGTCGTGTGTGTTTTTTACATCCCTATGGGATATCATATGTTAAACATGTCTAGCAACAGTTTTTTCATACAAATTCCGAAACTTTAGTAAACTGTTAAAAATGTAAGATTCTTGTATGACTAACTTTTAGCACAACATAATAACATGAATGGAACTTTTTAAAAGACATAAGGTTGTGGGAAATAAAACAAAACAAAAAACCCCACACATTTCAGCAAAACATCAGGACACAACTTCAGACTTTAAATAATTTTCACATGTGTGTGTCTTGCCATGGAACATGGCCTTCATGTGTGAAGTACTGTGCAAATTGATCACGAATCCTCATTATTTGAGCTGTAGACCGAACAACAGTAGATTCAATGCTAATGAGGTTCGACTCACATTCATCGGGGTCAACCACCTGGGGTTCATGTCTGGCAACAAAATTATGCAGACAGATGCATGCCTTCACAACACGGTCCACATTTTCTGGTTGCAGTTGCATGCAAGTCAGTAAAATTCGCCATTTTAATGTCAAAATCCCAAAGGCACACTCCACATAACGTCTTGCCCGGCTCAAGCGATAATTAAAAATGCGCCTGGTGGAGTTCAGACTACGGCTTGAGTACGGCTTGAGGAGATTTTGTCCAAGTTGGAGCGCCTCATCCCCAACTAAAACATAGGGCAAACTTGGGTCTTCGGTCCCCGGCAGAGGTCGTGATGAGGGTATGTGGAAATTGTTGCTGTACAAACATCTCCCCATGTTGGAGTCTCTGAAGACTCTGGAATCGTTAGTCCGGCCATACGCACCAATATCCACAGCTACAAAACGGTATCTTGCATCCGCAATAGCCATCAATATAATCGAAAAGTATTTCTTATAGTTATAGTAGAGGGATCCACTATGCGCTGGTTTCTGAATCCGAATGTGCTTGCCGTCCACGGCACCAATACAATAGGGGAAATTAGCCACATCCTCGAACTGTTGGGAAATCGCTAGCCACATTTCTGATGTCGGTGTTGGTAGCACAAGTGGTTGCAAGTTGTTCCAAATGGCATCACAAGTTTCCCGAACCAGTTGGCAAATTGTTGACTTCCCAAGTCTAAATTGATAATGCAGTGACGCAAAAGATTCTCCGGTAGCCAGATATCTGTCGGCATTCAAAAAGAAAAAAAAAGAAACAAAAAAATTGTTTAGGATTTTAAAGGACAACTGAAAGGCTACATACAATAGAATATACAATTGCTAAATGAACATTATGCCCCATGATACCTACATCAAGTGTTTGTCAATAGAATGATAAAAAAATTTATAATTACCTCACAGTCACTACTAAACGCTCCTCCGCACAGATGCTTTCACGGAAAGTGCTGCGATGATGATGTATCTCATCTTTCACATGTGAGAGCAGAACATTAAAGGTCTCAATGGACATCCGTAGATAGCGTTGGAATTTGGAGGGATGATCCCGAAGCTGAACATACAGGGTGTGAAAGGCACCATATGTATTCCGCAAGAAATTCACTTCGTGGATCCAATATCTCCTCTGCGAACTACGCTTTCTCTGCCGAAGTCGCAACCGCATCAAGCGAAATCGAACGAGCTCAGACACAAACATCTTGCTAGCAGAAGTTCACTCAATGCTTTCAAAATGGAGAATGAGTCTGCACCCACACCCCGACGATGACAAAAGGAGAAAAAAAAAAAAAAACATTACCAACATGACTGCAAAGACCACAGCAATGAAACTGGTGATAGAAGTTATATGCAGATATAGTGTTCCAGAAGTTGTCAAAAGTGACCAAGGCCCAGCCTTTTTTCTCATGTGTATCAGGAGGTTCTGATAATGCTTGGATCCACTGTAGCCCTCCATACTATCCACAATCCAGTGGGAAAGTTGAGAGGCTGAACAGCACACTGAAGGGACAATTGACCAAAATGATGCAGGAGACTACGGCTCCATGGCCAGAGCTCCTACCCATTGTACTGTACCACATTTGCACTACCCCTAAGGCAAAATATGGCCTGTCCCCATATGAGATATTGTTTGGTGCTAGGCCCCCAGTTGCAAATTTCCAGTCTCAGTAGTTGTCAGAAGAAACTGACCGTGCTGTTCAATATGTTATTCAGCTTAGTAAAAACTAACACCCATGTTTTAGTTTTTTCTTTCTTTCCAGATTCAGCAGAAACCGTCACAATTTAAAGTCTGGTGATTTTGTGGTCGTGAAAAGCTTGTCAGAAAACAGGGACTAGAACCCTTGTATGACGGTCCCTACCAAGTCCTCCTCATTACGTCAGTAAAGCTGGAAGGAAGGCCGACGTGGATCCACGTATCGCACTGCAAGCTGGTCAAACAGACTAGTAGCAAATAAGGGGACATAATGTTTTGGTTTTTTGTATTTCCATATAACATTGGTAACCGCATGGGACAGCCTAAATTCCCCAATATCCTTGAATAATAAGTTTGTACAATATCATGAAAGATTAGTAGTACAGATGGGTATAGCCAATAAAATTGTCAGTTCTATTTTCATTTACCCTATGATTACACAAATGTGAGATAAATTGCTTAGGGCCACAGACTTTCTAGATGATCAAATTTGGGATATATTGGATATACCTAATACTACTGTTGCTGTCCAAAACCAACTTATCATAGTCACTAATCAACATACTGTAGTACTGGATTACTTAACAGCAGCACAGGGTGGTATGTGTCAGGTTATTGGACCCGCATGCTGTCATTATATAGATCCCAATAGCACTATGAAGTTAAAGTTAGAGGATATTCAAAGACTCAAGAGATTAATATGATAAAGACAATGACCGTAACAAGGACAGTTGGTGGGCAGACACCTTCTCCTTTTTTTTTTTTAATCCAGCCAATTGGTTTGAGGGACCTGGGGTCTGGATAGCTGAAATCTTTCAAAGTTTGTTACACATCGCTGCCTTTATCCTTGTCATGTATGTAATACTAAAACTTGTTCTTTGGTGTATTTCTGTATGTATTAGGAAATTCTGCACTAAGACAGCTAATGATGATACCAAAAGCATTGCCACCCCTGCTC
This sequence comes from Ranitomeya variabilis, assembly GCF_051348905.1. Taxonomy (NCBI): domain Eukaryota; kingdom Metazoa; phylum Chordata; class Amphibia; order Anura; family Dendrobatidae; genus Ranitomeya; species Ranitomeya variabilis. The sequence continues at coordinate 116,982,980 of NC_135233.1, forward strand.
TTCTCTACACCGATTTCACAAAGTTGTCTGAGGAAGATGTTGAAGCCAAACGCAAGGCTATCTTCAAAAGATCCCCACCACTGTTATTAATAATTGTTATTTGCAAATTCTAGTATACAGGGAGGACGGGTACGCCGCAACAGCCATGGCTGGTAACATGGCACCAGTCATGTGAAGACCAGTACCCCTTGAGCTTATAGCTTGGGATAGTACCTCTGATGCTGGACATTAATTAACAAAATTTATCTAGGGGGGAATGTGAAGGGACAAATTAAGAAAGATTCTCCATTTTGTGCTTTGACTCCATTTTCTTGTTGCTTAAAGATAAATTCTGTTATTTAATTAGGTAAAAGGTTACAGCTGCCATGAAGTAACTTTATCTTGTTGTTCACAAGCTTGTTATTCAACTAGGCTATGGTTCATAATTGGTATAAAGACCTTGAGTCTTCTGACTCGAGCCAGATAATAGATTCGGGGGTGTATTGCTAGGTTAGGTTTTTCCTGCATTCTTATAGGTTAAGAACTGTGAGCGTGTTCTTATGCTGATTGGTTGAAGTATAATTTCTATGACTATGAAAACCGATACACAATAAAACGGGGGCCAGAGATCTGCTCGATCCCCCATACAGAGACATATGTCTCCGTCTGGTCATTTTCAGTTGCTGGCAATGCCCTGTAGATTAATTTGGAAATCACTGAGTTAACCGTGAAGGATCACTTTAGATCCTCCCTCAACAAAACTATCCACTTAGGAAGCAACACTGTTTGACAACCAATTTCACATGCTGTTGTGCAAATGGAATAGAAAACAGATGGAAATTATTGGCAATTATCAAGACACACTCAATAAAGGAGTGGTTCTGCAGGTGAGGACCACAGACCACATCTCAGTACCAATGCTTTCTGGATGATATTGTGGTCACTTTTGAATGTTGGTTGTGCTTTCACACTCGTGGTAGCATGAGACGGACTCCACAACCCACACAAGTAGTGGAGCTCATCAAGGATGGCACATCAATGAGAGCTGTGTCTGTCAGCATAGTGTCCAGAGGCTGGAGGTGCTACCAGGAGACAGGCCAGTACACCAGGAGACGTGGAGGGGCCGTAGGAGGGCAACAACCCAGCAGCAGGACCGCTACCTCAGCCTTTGTGCAAGGAGGAACAGGAGGAGCACTGCCAGAGCCCTGCAAAATGACCTCCCGCAGGCCACAAATGTGCATGTGTCTGCACAAACAATTTGACAGAACTCTGAAACTAAAGCGGATAATGATCCTTTTTCTTTTTTTTATAGCAAAAGCCATTAATAATAGTAATAAATTTACACAGTCATTTCTCTATATCTCTATGGCTAGGCTCACATTCAGGAGCAGACATACCAATGGTGCAACTTGCCCAGGACTCCAATATGTTAGTGGGCTCACTATCTCTTGAAAGCGGTTTCCTATTATTAATTATATTGCACTTAAGGCCATGAGCTAATAAATTTCATAGCTCACAATTAGGCCGGCGTCACACTCAGCGTATGAAAATACGGTCCGTTTTTTACGGCCATAATACGCAGACATGTTCCCAAAATAGTGATCCGTATGTCATCCGTAGGCAGGGTGTGGCAGCGTATTTTGCGCATGTCATCCTCTGTATGTAATCCGTATGGCATCCGTACTGCGATATTTTTTGCAGGCTTGCAAAATCATCATCTAATGGATTTTTGGGCTCAAATGTTCGTTAAAACATATATACAGTATCTCTCTCTCTATATATATATATATATATGTCATTGAGACACACACATATATATATATATATATATATATATATATATATATATATACTGTATTTATATTTAATTCAGCGCTAGATAGCATAAAAGCCGGTAATTCAATTGCCGGCTTTTGCTATCTCCTTCCCAAACCCGACATGATATGAAACATGGTTTACATACAGTAAACCATCTCATATCCCTTTTTTTGGCATATTCCACACTACTAATGTTAGTAGTGTTTATGTGCAAAATTTGGGCGCTCTAGCTATTAAATTAAAGGGTTAAATCGCGGAAAAAATTGGCGTGGGCTCCCGTGCAATTTTCTCCTCCAGAGTGGTAAAGCCAGTGACTGAGGGCAGATATTAATAGCCTAGAGAGGGTCCATGGTTATTGGCTTCCCCTGGCTAAAAACATCTGCCCCCAGCCACCCCAGAAAAGGCACATTTGGAAGATGCGCCTATTCTGGCACTTGGCCACTCTCTTCCCACTCCCGTGTAGCTGTGGGATATGGGGTAATGAAGGGTTAATGTCACCTTGCTATTGTAAGGTGACATTAAGCCAGATTAATAATGGGGAGGCGTCAATTATGACACCTATCCATTATTAATCCAATAGTACGAAATGGTTAATAAAACACACACACATTATTAGAAAGTACTTTAATGAAATAAAGACACAGGGTGTTTTAATATTTTATTATACTCTTAATCCACCTGAAGACCCTCGTTCTGTAAAAAAGGAAAAATAAAAAAATCAACAATATCCCATACCTTCCGTCATTCTGGCACGTCCCACGATGTAAATCCATCTGAAGGGGTTAAATCATTTTACACCCAGGAGCTCTGCTAAAGCAGCTGTGCTTGTGGCTGTAAAAATACGGGGAATGAATGGAGTGCAGGGGAATGTCCTGTAGTTACCTTGAGTCGCGGTTATGCGCCCTCTGCTGGATGTCCTCATATGAACTCGAGCGTGGGAACTTTTCCCAGGTTACAGTACAATGATTCTCTATGGCCCAGATAGGAGCTGGACCATAGAGAATCATTGTACCGTATGCAATCCGTATTTTCTGCACCTCTCATACGTCCGTAAAACTCGCTAGTGTGACGCCGGCCTAAGAGTGTACAGGGCCCTCTCCTTTTTGTGTTTGCCTTTGTTCACATTGGTATATCTGCACACGTATGGTGCGTAATCCAGGTAAGAAAAATAGTGGCACTCAATCCCAACTAAAGTGCTAACCTTTTATTGAAGCACGAAACTGCTAAGCCGGGCAGATGAAAATGCAGTTGTTCAATGCCATTTTGTATGCACACACGCATTCTCAAGGCCTCCTGTGAAGATCTAAAGTTGTGGGTTGTAATAATCACCTAGGCAGGTTAACAGTGCAAGTATTTTTTTTTCCATACATCCATGGTTTTACAACAAATTCAGGTAGATGGCCAAAATACAATGTCCTCAGTCCACAATATTCCCTCTCCGGGGCCGATAGTTCCTCTGCCCCCGTATCAGGCGATACTCACCTTCTCCCTTGTGGTTGGGCCACAGATTTTGTGTCTCCCACCAGTATGGTCTGTAGTCACAATCCAGGCTCCTCCAGATGACAAAAAACAGAACCGACGTCCATGTATCCAGGACCAAGAATCATTACAAAAGTTTGTGAAATTCAGATGACAAATCCATCAATCGTAGAAGGGAGATCCAGCCCAGCCACTAACCGATCTCCAAAACTCCACAGGCCATCCATCCACCTCAGCCGGGATCCTCTCCTTTCGAAGTCACTCCAACAAATGCATGACTTAAAATGTGGCATCTTTTCCTCCCTCCCGTTAAACATTTGCCTTTAGCTTAAAGAATGAAGCATATTCCATAAATCCATCACCTGGAACTGCATGTGAGACCCCTGTGATGATGGCTTGCTGTAGATAAGCCCCTGATGGCGGTGGCCGCAATTTATAGGCCAAAAATGGGGATCCTCTCCCTTCGAAGTCACTCCAACAGCTGCATGACTAAAAATGTGGCATCTTTTCCTCCCTCCCGTTAAACATTTGCCTTTAGCTTAAAGAATGAAGCATATTCCATAAATCCATCACCTGGAACTGCATGTGAGACCCCTGTGATGATGGCTTGCTGTAGATAAGCCCCTGATGGCGGTGGCCGCAATTTATAGGCCAAAAATGGGGTGACAGATTCCCTTTAATAGAATGATTGCTTTACATTTACCTTTGGCAATCTTCTTTCTGGCCGTTGGTATACATAAGATCCAGCCTTCATGCCCTCCTCTGCTTGCTGTCACTGAATGGAAATATTGATTCCCATGGATAAACTGACGAGCAAGCAGATCACTAATAAAACAAAGCAAGTAAATATCTAATTAAACACAACCATATCGATGCAAGCGGTGCTTCCGTGCAACGAAACAGTAGTTTTCCACCACATAAATGGTATAGGTGAACTGAGGAGAAATTGCACAACAAAATGTATGGTTCATTTTCTCCTGTCATTCTTGTGAAAATGAAATATTTGGGGCTAAAACAACATTTTTCAGGGAAAAATTTATTTTTTGATTTTCCCATAACACAGTAATTGTAATCTATCTGTATCCTACGCTTGTACTACACTTCTAATTGAATTCTTGTATTTTGTTCTTGCATATATATGTACCTGTATCTATACCTGTAGTGCGCCTTTCGGCAATTAAATTCAAAATTAATCTTAGGCTGCTCTTTTATCTCGATTCACAAATCCCCGTGTCCGCACGCTTTTTTGGTTATTATACGCTACCCGGGGTTGGTGTTGTGAATAGCACTTCTGTGAGTTCTGCCCTTGGGCTCCCTCTGGTGGTTGCTAGTGGAACTGCGGATTGCAGCTGCTTTCACTGATCGCCCCTGTTGGCTCTATTTAATCTGGCTCTGGGCGTTAGTGGATGCCAGCTGTCAATGTTACAAGGGTGGATTCAGTTTGCTCTTGGATATTTCTCATGGCCTGTCCTGTTCAGCAAAAGATAAGTTGTTGCTAGTTTTTGTCCATTTCCTTGGACTTTATTTTTCCACTCATGTTATGTATTTTTGTCCAGCTTGTCATCATGATATTTTAGACTAGCTGGTAGCTCTGAGATGCAGGTTTGCCCCTCCACACCGTGAGTCGGTGTGGAGATCATTTTTGTAAAACTCTGTGTGGATTTCTAGGGTTTTGTACTGGCTGCACAGTATACTTTTCTATCTCTGTCTATCTAGATAGTACTGGCCTCCTTTGCTAAACTCTGCTTCATTCCTATTGTATGTCTCTTCCTCTCCACTAACAGTCAATATATGTGGGAGCTATCTTTCCTTTGTGGGAATTTCTCTGAGGCAAGATAGCTTTCCTTTTCCTCTGATAGGGGTAGTTAGTTCTTAGGCTGTGACGAGACGCCTAGGCAGAGTTAGGAGCGTTCCACTGCTATTTCTAGTGTTTGGTGTTAGGATCAGGGATTGCGGTAAGTAAAGTTACCACCTTCTCAGAGCTTGTCCATTTTTGGTTTAACCATCAGGTCATTTCAGTGTCACTCCTTAACTATCAGGTCATTTCAGTATTGCTCCTAAACTATCAGGTCAATTCAGTGTTACTCTTAACCATCAGGTCAATTTAGTGTTGCGCCTTAATCACCAGGTCATAACAGTTTGGTTTCTGACCAGATATAAGCCTGTTGTTGGATGGGACTTATATGTAACGAGGAACTGGTGGCAGCATACCATACTGTGTTAATGTGGAACTCTGACAGTGATGGCCGGGAGGTTTACATATACATCCCCAACCTGGACTGATGATATATATTCCCCCTCACTGGGAGCTCCTCAATAACTCGTACCTATAAGGGAAGCCTCTCCGGCAACTATTTGCCCTCGGTGCAGTTCCATGACTGACCTGAGGTAAGTGGTGGTGCCAGAGAGCCGATCCCTGCTGGGTCATTCTCTCCCCTCCCCAGAGGTGAGTGAGGACAACACACCCCTCCCCCTGTATGACCGTCACAGTATGGCTTAAGAAATATCAGTAACAAAGCTTCTCTTATGCTTTGCAATGTTAAACACGTACAGCACATGGATGTGCAGATGATACCATCTGTGCACTGTACGTGGTTTACGCGGACCCATAGACTTGTATTGGCCCTCGTCATCCGTGCTGCTCCTAAAAATGGCACATGTCTCCATGTGGTTTGCATGGACACACACGGTATGTGAAAACACACTGATTTATGCAGCACCATAGATTATAATGGGTACGTGCTGCATCTGTGAAAAAACCGGATGCCACACATAACAGAAACACAGTCATTTGAAGGGGCCTTAGGCAAACTCAAGCCTCGGATTTCAGTTTCAGTTCTGTGGGGAGCTCTGCAGGAGCAAATCTTTTTCCCCTACCGCTGAAAACATCAGCAATCAAGAAAAAAAAAGTACAAGTTTTCTGCATTTTTTTTTGTGGGCTGGGTCAAGAAAGTGTGGTAAACTATATTTTTCTGTATGTCTAAATAATAGCATGGAAAGTTGATTTTTTTTTTTTACTACATCTTTCCCATTTTAGTCCGTAGGTAGTTTCTCCCAATTGAGGCGGAAGGCACTGTACTAATGTGACCTTACACCAAATTGGCTAGTTCTGATACGAGTTTGTAGTTCAGCAGAGTATAAATTCTTATTACGGTAATACATGGCTCCTTTGACATCACACCACGGCACTGTCTATCTCATGGAGATAAAAGGTGTGGTAACACATAATCCTCCAAGTGTACATTTCGTAAGCTACTAGCTGAAAATAGCTGCAACACTTGGAGACGTTACAGCTGTTCATTATTCAACCACAGTCTGAGAAAGAAGTCGTTTTATATGCCCAGGTTCTAATCGGACTACTAATAATCCTCAGAATGCCATGGAATGTCTGGCTTATCCCCCTTGCCTTGCGGCAAACAGATTTCTTTCCTAATAAGACCAAATCTGTGCACAATAGTTTTAATGTACGAAGAAATTGTATGGGGAAATTGCTGAGTGTTCAGCCTTCGTTTCCAGTTTACTGTGAACAGGGTGATACCAGATGAGTACAGAACGTTCCCACAAATTCAGGACTAAATTGTACTCTGGTTTTAGAGGGTAGAAGCAGGGGAGCACCAATCCTAATATGAAAATCAATTGCTTTACCAATGGTAAATTCTTGATGATATTTGGGCCTCATTCACACAACCGTATGGCATCCGTTTTTTTTCATGGATATAACACCTGACCATTGTTATCTATAGCCTATTCACACCTGTTTTTTTTCTGTTTCACGGACGAAAAGTGCTGGCATCAATGTACAGTCCGTGCCCCACACGTATTTAACATTGCAAAGGATAGCAGAATCTTTGTACTTTATTTATCCACTCTTGAAAAGAACTCATGGCATACTGTTGGTAAAAATGGTGTAAGGTTTTACTCACTGAATTGTGGTTTTCATAAAATTTTCATAAAATTGTCCAGTCAGGTTTATTAGTGTTATGACCCCAATGGCGAGGGTCTCAGAGAAACATGTAAGTCTGCAAAGTACAAAAATCCAGCTCATAGGGCAGTGGTAACTGGGTTGACCATATATCTACTCCTAACGCCAACACTAGAAGTAGCCGGGGAACATGCCTACGTTGATCGCTAGATGTCTCGCGCCAGCCGGAGGACTAACTACCCCTAGAAGAGGAAAACAAAGACCTCTCTTGCCTCCAGAGAAAGGACCCCAAAAGTAGGATAGAAGCCCCCCACAAATAATAACGGTGAGGTAAGAGGAAATGACAAACACAGAAATGAACTAGGTTTAGCAAAGAGAGGCCCACTTACTAATAGCAGAATGTAGTAAGATAACTTATATGGTCAACAAAAACCCTATCAAAACATCCACACTGGAAATCCAAGAACCCCCGAACCGTCTAACGGCCCGGGGGGAGAACACCAGCTCCCTAGAGCTTCCAGCAAAATCAAGATGCAGATGAAGTACAAGCTGGACAAAAATGCAATCAAAAACAAATAGCAAAAAGCACAAAAAGCAGACTTAGCTTAATGAAGCAGGAACCAGGATCAGTATGCAAGAGTACAGCAGATTAGCTCTGATAACAACGTTGCCAGGCATTGAACTAAAGGTCCAGGGAGCTTATATAGCAACAACCCTGAAATAACGACCCAGGTGAACAAACAAGGGATGACTGACAGTCCCTGAGTCAAATCACTAGTAACCACTAGAGGGAGCCAAAAAGCAAATTCACAACAGTACCCCCCCCCTTAGTGAGGGGTCACCGAACCCTCACCAAGACCACCAGGGTGATCAGGATGAGCGGCGTGAAAGGCACGAACTAAATCGGCCGCATGCACATCAGAGGCGACCACCCAGGAATTATCCTCCTGACCATAGCCCTTCCACTTGACCAGGTACTGAAGCCTCCGCCTGGAGCGACGAGAATCTAAGATCTTCTCCACTACGTACTCCAACTCGCCCTCAACCAACACCGGAGCAGGAGGCTCAGCAGAAGGAACCACAGGCACAACGTACCGCCGCAACAAGGACCTATGAAACACGTTGTGGATGGCAAACGACACCGGAAGATCCAGGCGAAAGGATACAGGATTAAGGATTTCCAATATCCTGTGACCAATGAAGCGAGGCTTAAATTTGGGAGAGGAGACCTTCATAGGAACAAAGCGAGAAGACAGCCATACCAAATCCCCAACACGAAGTCGGGGACCCACACCGCGGCGGCGGTTGGCAAAACGCTGAGCCTTCTCCTGTGACAACTTCAAGTTGTCCACCACGTGATTCCAGATGTGCTGCAACCTATCCACCACAGAATCCACCCCCGGACAGTCAGAAGACTCCACATGTCCCGAGGAAAAACGAGGATGGAAACCAGAGTTGCAGAAAAATGGCGAAACCAAGGTGGCGGAACTAGCCCGATTATTAAGGGCAAATTCAGCCAACGGCAAGAAGGCCACCCAATCATCCTGATCAGCAGAGACAAAACACCTCAAATAAGCCTCCAGAGTCTGATTAGTTCGCTCCGTTTGTCCATTAGTCTGTGGATGAAAAGCGGACGAAAACGACAAATCAATGCCCATCCTACCACAAAAGGATCGCCAGAACCTGGAAACAAACTGGGATCCTCTGTCTGACACAATATTCTCAGGAATGCCGTGTAAACGAACCACATTCTGGAAAAACACAGGAACCAGATCGGAAGAGGAAGGCAGCTTAGGCAAAGGAACCAAATGGACCATCTTGGAGAAGCGATCACATATCACCCAGATGACAGACATGCCCTGAGACACCGGAAGATCAGAAATGAAATCCATTGAGATGTGTGTCCAAGGTCTCTTCGGGACAGGCAAGGGCAAGAGCAACCCGCTGGCACGAGAACAGCAGGGCTTGGCTCGAGCACAAGTCCCACAGGACTGCACAAATGACCGCACATCCCTTGACAAGGAAGGCCACCAAAAGGACCTGGCCACCAGATCCCTGGTGCCAAAAATTCCCGGGTGCCCTGCCAACACCGAGGAATGAACCTCAGAAATGACTCTATTAGTCCACTTATCAGGCACAAACAGTCTGTCCGGTGGACAAGAGTCAGGCCTGCCAGCCTGAAATCTCTGCAACACACGTCGCAGATCCGGAGAAATAGCTGACAGGATAACTCCCTCCTTAAGAATACCAACAGGTTCGGCGACTCCAGGAGCATCAGGCACAAAGCTCCTAGAAAGAGCATCGGCCTTCACATTCTTCGAACCTGGTAAATACGAGACCACAAAGTCAAAACGGGAGAAAAACAATGACCAGCGGGCCTGTCTAGGATTCAGGCGTTTGGCAGACTCGAGATACATCAGATTTTTGTGATCAGTCAAGACCACCACACGATGCTTAGCACCCTCGAGCCAATGACGCCACTCCTCAAATGCCCACTTCATGGCCAACAACTCCCGATTGCCCACATCATAATTTCGCTCTGCCGGCGAAAACTTCCTAGAGAAAAAGGCACAAGGTCTCATAGTAGAGCAATCAGGGCCTCTCTGCGACAAAACGGCCCCTGCCCCAATCTCCGAAGCATCCACCTCAACCTGAAAGGGAAGTGAGACGTCAGGCTGGCACAAAACAGGCGCCGAAGTAAACCGGCGTTTCAACTCCTGGAAAGCCTCCACGGCAGCAGGAGCCCAGTTAGCTACATCAGAGCCTTTCTTGGTCATATCCGTCAAAGGTTTAACAACGCTAGAAAAATTAGCGATAAAACGACGGTAGAAGTTAGCAAAACCCAAGAACGTCTGAAGACTCTTAACTGACGAGGGTTGAGTCCAATCATGAATAGCTCGGACCTTGACTGGGTCCATCTCCACAGCAGAAGGGGAAAAAATAAACCCTAAAAAGGGAACCTTCTGTACACCAAAGAGACACTTTGAGCCTTTCACAAACAAAGAATTTTCACGCAAAATTTTAAAGACCATCCTGACCTGCTCCACATGTGAGTCCCAGTCATCAGAAAAAAACAGAATATCATCCAGATAGACAATCAAACATTTATCCAGCTACTTCCGGAAAATGTCATGCATAAAGGACTGAAAAACTGAAGGAGCATTAGAAAGCCCAAAAGGCATCACCAAGTACTCAAAATGACCTTCGGGCGTATTGAATGCGGTTTTCCATTCATCTCCTTGTTTAATGCGCACAAGGTTGTACGCACCACGAAGGTCTATCTTGGTGAACCACTTGGCACCTTTAATCCGGGCAAATAAGTCTGACAACAGCGGCAAAGGATACTGAAATTTCACAGTGATCTTATTTAAAAGCCGATAGTCAATACAAGGCCTCAAAAATCCGTCCTTTTTGGCCACAAAAAAGAATCCCGCACCAAGAGGGGAAGAAGAAGGACGGATATGCCCCTTCTCCAGAGACTCCTTAATGTACGAACGCATAGCGGTATGTTCAGGTACCGACAGATTAAACAGTCTTCCCTTAGGAAACTTACTGCCTGGAATCAAATCTATTGCACAGTCACATTCCCTATGAGGAGGCAGTGCACTGGACCTGGATTCGCTGAAGACATCCTGATAATCAGACAAATACTCCGGAACATCCGAAGGCGTAGAAGAAGCAATAGACACGGGCAGGGAATCCCCATGAATTCCACGGCAGCCCCAACTTGACACTGACATTGCCTTCCAGTCCAAGACTGGATTATGGGTCTGCAACCATGGCAACCCCAAAACAACCACATCATGCATTTTATGCAGAACAAGAAAGCGTATCACCTCCCGATGTTCAGGAGTCATGCACATGGTAACCTGTGTCCAAAACTGCGGTTTATTTTCGGCCAAAGGAGTAGCATCAATACCCCTAAGAGGGATAGGATTTTCTAATGGCTCAAGAACAAAACCACAGCGCTTGGCAAATGACAGATCCATAAGACTCAGGGCAGCACCTGAATCTACAAACGCCATGACCGGATAAGACGATAGTGAGCAAATCAACGTCACAGATAGAATACATTTAGGATGCAAATTACCAATAGAGACAGGACTAACAACTTTAGTTAGACGTTTAGAGCATGCTGAGATAACATGTGTAGAATCACCACAGTAGTAACACAAGCCATTCTGGCGTCTATGAAGTTTCCGCTCATGTCTAGTCAGGATTCTATCACATTGCATTAAATCAGGTGCCTGTTCAGACAACACCATGAGGGAATTTGCGGTTTTGCGCTCCCGCAACCGCCGGTCAATCTGAATTGCCAGGGCCATGGAATCATTCAGACCTGTGGGAATGGGAAAACCCACCATCACATTCTTAATGGTTTCAGAAAGGCCATTTCTAAAATTAGCAGCCAGTGCACACTCATTCCACTGGGTCAGCACGGACCACTTCCGAAATTTTTGGCAATAAACTTCAGCCTCGTCCTGGCCCTGAGACATAGCCAGCAAGGTTTTTTCTGCCTGAATCTCAAGATTGGATTCCTCATAAAGCAAACCGAGCGCCAGGAAAAACGCATCAATATCAGCCAATGCAGGATCTCCTGGCGCCAGCGAAAAAGCCCAATCCTGAGGGTCGCCCCGTAAAAAAGAAATAACAATTTTTACTTGCTGAGCGGGGTCTCCAGATGAACAGGGTCTCAGCGACATAAACAATTTACAATTATTCCTGAAATTTCTAAACTTAAATCGGTCTCCAGAAAACAGTTCAGGAATCGGTATCTTAGGCTCTGACATAGGATGTCTGGTAACATAATCTTGTATGCCCTGCACACGAGCAGCAAGCTGGTCCACACTTGTAATCAAGGTCTGGACATTCATGTCTGCAGCAAGCTTAAGCCACTCAGAGGTAAAGGGGAAAAGAAAAAAAAAAAATGAGAACAAAAAAAAAAAAAAAAAAAACTCAGAATTTTTCTTTCTTATAATCCCGCTTCTGCAATGCATTAAACATTTAATAGAGGCCTGGCAAACTGTTATGACCCCAATGGCGAGGGTCTCAGAGAAACATGTAAGTCTGCAAAGTACAAAAATCCAGCTCATAGGGCAGTGGTAACTGGGTTGACCATATATCTACTCCTAACGCCAACACTAGAAGTAGCCGGGGAACATGCCTACGTTGATCGCTAGATGTCTCGCGCCAGCCGGAGGACTAACTACCCCTAGAAGAGGAAAACAAAGACCTCTCTTGCCTCCAGAGAAAGGACCCCAAAAGTAGGATAGAAGCCCCCCACAAATAATAACGGTGAGGTAAGAGGAAATGACAAACACAGAAATGAACTAGGTTTAGCAAAGAGAGGCCCACTTACTAATAGCAGAATGTAGTAAGATAACTTATATGGTCAACAAAAACCCTATCAAAACATCCACACTGGAAATCCAAGAACCCCCGAACCGTCTAACGGCCCGGGGGGAGAACACCAGCTCCCTAGAGCTTCCAGCAAAATCAAGATGCAGATGAAGTACAAGCTGGACAAAAATGCAATCAAAAACAAATAGCAAAAAGCACAAAAAGCAGACTTAGCTTAATGAAGCAGGAACCAGGATCAGTATGCAAGAGCACAGCAGATTAGCTCTGATAACAACGTTGCCAGGCATTGAACTAAAGGTCCAGGGAGCTTATATAGCAACACCCCTGAAATAACGACCCAGGTGAACAAACAAGGGATGACTGACAGTCCCTGAGTCAAATCACTAGTAACCACTAGAGGGAGCCAAAAAGCAAATTCACAACAATTAGCTTCATAAACCTTCTTAAGTTTAACCCCTTAACGACCGCCGATACGCCTTTTCACGGCGGCCGCTAAGGGTACTTAAACCACAGCGCCGTTAATTAACGGCGCTGTGGAAAAAGTGAATAGCGCCCCCCAGAGAGGATTTTCTCTGGGGTCTCGGTTGCCGAGGGTAGCCGAGACCCCAGAGAACATGATTCGGGGGGTTTTTACCGACCCCCGAGTTGCGATCGCTGGTAATTAACCGTTTACCGGCGGTCGCAACAAAAACAAACAAACCGCGATTTGCCTTTTAATTTCTCTGTCCTCCGATGTGATCGCACATCAGAGGACAGAGAAATAGGGTCCCCGATGGCCCCCAATAGCCCCCCAATACTCACCTATCTCCCCCGATGCTCCTCGTGGCTCCCGATGGACGGCGCCATCTTTTTTCCGGGAAAAAATGGCGGGCGCACGCGCAGTAAGCGCGCCGCCCGGCACCCGGAAGATCTTTGGGGTCTCGGCTGCCGGGGGTAGCCGAGACCCCAAAGAACATGATCGGGGTCGGTTTGCACCGACCCCCGTTTTGCGATCGCCGGTAATTAACAGTTTACCGGCGACCGCAAAAAAAAAAAGGGATCTGTAATTCTCTGTCCTCTGATGTGATCGCACATCAGAGGACAGAGAAATAGGGGGATTCGGGGTCCCTAACATACTCACCCGGTGTCCCTGGGTCCTCTTCTGTCTTCTCCTGCCGGCCGGCTTTTTCCTCATGGCGGGCGCATGCGCAGTGCGCCCGCCATCTGCTGCCATCTGCCGGCCGGCAGGAGAGACGAGTTGGGGCTAAAATTAGGGTTAGGGTTAGGGTTAGGGTTGGGGCTAAATTTAGGGTTAGGGTTAGGGTTGGGGCTAAATTTAGGGTTAGGGTTAGGGTTGGGGCTAAATTTAGGGTTAGGGTTAGGGCTAGGGTTAGGGTTAGGGTTGGGGCTAAATTTAGGGTTAGGGTTAGGGTTAGGGTTAGGCTACTTTCACACTAGCGTTTTTTGGCTTCCGTCGCAATGCGTCGTTGGAGAAAAAACGCATCCTGCAAAAGTGCTTGCAGTATGCGTTTTTTCTCCATTGGCTTGCATTAGCGATGCATTGCGACGGATTGCCACACGTCACATCTGTCGTGCGACGGATGCGTCGTGCTTTGGCGGACAGTCGGCGCAAAAAAAGCTACATGTAACTTTTTTGTGCGACGTGTCCGCCATTTCCGACCGCGCATGCGCGGCCGGAACTCCGCCCCCGCCTCCCTGCACCTCACAATGGGGCAGCGGATGCGTTGAAAAAACAGCATCCGCTGCACCCGTTGTGCGGCACTTACAACGCTAGCGTCGGTACGTCGGCCCGACAAACTGCGATGGGCCGAGTACGACGCTAGTGTGAAAGTATCCTTAGGCTTCTTTCACACTTGCGTCGGTACGGGGCGGTCGCAATGCGTCGGCCCGACGCACGTTGTGAAAATTGTGCACAACGTGGGCAGCGGATGCAGTTTTTCAACGCATCCAATGCATCTGCTGCCCAGTCTATGTCCTGGGGAGGAGGGGGCAGAGTTACGGCCACGCATGCGCGGAAATGGCGGATGCGACGTACAAAAAAAAGGTTACATTGAACTTTTTTTGTGACGACGGGGGCTAAAGTTAGGGTTGGGGCTAAAGTTAGGGTTAGGGTTGGGGCTAAAGTTAGGGTTAGAGTTGGGATTAGGGTTAGGGTTCGGATTAGGGTTGGGATTAGGGTTACGTTTGGGATTAGGGTTGGGATTAGGGTTACGTTTGGGATTAGGGTTTGGATTAGGGTTAGGGTTGGGATTAGGGTTAGGGGTGTGTTGGATTTAGGGTTTTGATTAGGGTTATGGTTAGGGTTGAGATTAGGGCTGTTTTGGGGTTAGGGTTGTGATTATCGTTAGGGTTGTGATTAGGATTATGGATCGGGTTGAGATTAGGGTTAGGGGTGTGTTGGAGTTAGGGTTGGAGTTATAATTTGGGGGTTTCCACTGTTTAGGTACATCAGGGGGTCTCCAAACACGACAGCCAATTTTGCACTAAAAAAGTCAAATGGTGCTCCCTCCCTTCTGAGCTCTGCCGTGCGCCCAAACAGTGGTTTACCCCCACATATGGGGCATCAGCGTACTCGGGATAAAATGGACAACAACTTTTGGGGTCCAATTTCTCCTGTTACCCTTGTGAAAATAAAAACTTGGGGGCTAAAAATCTTTTTTGTGGGAAAAAAAAAAAAAAATTATTTTCACTACTCTGCATTATAAACTTCTGTGAAGCACTTGAGCATTCAAAGTTCTCACCACATATCTAGATAAGTTCCTTAGGGGGTCTAGTTTCCAAAATTCAAAATTTGGTCACTTGTGGGGGTTTCTACTGTTTAGGTACATCAGGGGCTCTGCAAACGCAACATAACACCCACAGACAATTCTATCAAAGTCTGAATTCCAAAATGGCGCTCCTTCTCTTCCAAGCTCTGCCGTGTGCCAAAACAGTGGTTTACCCCCACATATGGGGTACCAGAATACTCAGGACAAATTGGGGAACAAATATTGGCATCCAATTTCTCTTGTTACCCTTGTGAAAATAAAAACTTGGGGGCTAAAAAATCTTTTTTGTGGAAAAAAAAATATTTTCTATTTTCACTACTCTGCATTATAAACTTCTGTGAAGCACTTGGGCATTCAAAGTTCTCACCACATATCTAGATAAGTTCCGTGGGGGGTCTAGTTTTCAAAATGGGGTCACTTGTGGGGGGTTTCTACTGTTTAGGTACATCAGTGGCTCTGCAAACGCAACATAACGCCCGCAGACCATTCTATCAAAGCCTGCATTGCAAAATGGCGCTCCTTCCCTTCCAAGCTCTGCCGTGCGCCCAAACAGTGGTTTACCCCCACATATGGGGTACCAGCATACTCAGGACAAATTGGACAACAACTTTTGGGGTCCAATTTCTCTTGTTACCCTTGTGAAAATAAAAATTTGGGGGCTAAAAAAATCTTTTTTGTGGGAAAAAAAAATATTTTTTATTTTCACTACTCTGCATTATAAACTTCTGTGAAGCACTTGGGCATTCAAAGTTCGCACTACACATCTAGATAAGTTCCATGGGGGTCTAGTTTCCAAAATGTGGTCACTTTTGGGGGGTTACTACTGTTTAGGCACATCAGGGTCTCTCCAAACGCGACATGGCGTCCGATCTCAATTCCAGTCAATTTTGCATTGAAAAGTCAAATGGCGCTCCTTTGCTTCTGAGCACAGCCATGCGCCCAAACAGTGGTTTACCCCCACATATGGGGTGTCAGTGTACTCAAGACAAATTGTACAACAACTTCTGGGGTCCATTTTCTCCTGTTACCCTTGGTAAAATAAAAATTTGGAGGCAAAAAGATCAGTTTTGTAGAAAAAATGCGATTTTTTTTATTTTCACGGCTCTACGTTATAAACTTCTGTGAAGCACCTGGGGGTTTAAAGTGCTCACCACACATCTAGATAAGTTCCTTAAGGGGTCTAGTTTCCAAAATGGTGTCATTTGTGGGGGGTCTCCACTGTTTAGGCACATCAGCGGCTCTCCAAACGTGACATGGCGTCCGATCTCAATTCCAGCCAATTCTACATTGAAAAAGTAAAACGACACTCCTTCTCTTCCAAGCTCTGCGGTGCGCCCAAACAGTGGTTTACCCCCACATATGGGGTATCGACGTACTCAGGAGAAATTGCACAACAACTTTTGTGGTCTAATTTCTCCTGTTACCCTTGTGAAAATAAAAATTTGGGGGCAAAAAGATCATTTTTGTAGAAAAAATGAGATTTTTTATTTTCACAGCTCTACGTTATAAACTTCTGTGAAGCACTTGGGGTTTCAAAGTGCTCAACACACATCTAGATAAGTTCCTTAAGGGGTCTAGTTTCCAAAATGGTATCACTTGTGGGGGGTTTCCACTGTTTAGGCACATCAGGGGCTCTCCAAACGCGACATGGCATCCGATCTCAATTCCAGCCAATTCTGCATTGAAAAAGTCAAACGGTGCTCCTTCACTTCCAAGCTCTGCGGTGCGCCCAAACAGTGGTTTACCTCCACATATGGGGTATCGACGTACTCAGGAGAAATTGCACAACAACTTTTGTGGTCTAATTTCTCCTGTTACCCTTGTGAAAATAAGAATTTGTGGGCGAAAAAATCATTTTTGTGAAAACAAATGCGATTTTTTATTTTCACGGCTCTACGTTATAAACTTCTGTGAAGCACTTGGGGGTTCAAAGTGCTCACCACACATCTAGATAAGTTCCTTAAGGGGTCTAGTTTCCAAAATGGTATCACTTGTGGGGGGTTTCCACTGTTTAGGCACATCAGGGCTCTCCAAACGCGACATGGCGTCCGATCTCAATTCCAGCCAATTCTGCATTGAAACAGTCAAACGGTGCTCCTTCAATTCCAAGCTCTGCGGTGCGCCCAAACAGTGGTTTACCTCCACATATGGGGTATCGGCGTACTCAAGAAAAATTGCACAACAAAATTTGTGGTTAAATTTTTAAGTTTTTACACTTGTGAAAATTAAAAAAAATGGTTCTGAAGTAAAATGTTTGCAAAAAAAAGTTAAATGTTCATTTTTTCTTCCACATTGTTTTAGTTCCTGTGAAGTACGTAAAGGGTTAATAAACTTCTTGAATGTGGTTTTGAGCAGCTTGAGGGGTGCAGTTTTTAGAATGGTGTCACACCAACAACACAAAACATGGTGTTGTAAAAATGAGAAATTGCTGGTCAAATTTTAACCCTTATAACTCCCTAACAAAAAAAAAAAAATTGTTTCCAAAATTGTGCTGATGTAAAGAAGACATGTGAGAAATGTTATTTATTAACTATTTTTTGTGACATATCTCTCTGATTTAAGGGCATAAAAATACAAATTTCCATATCACCATATTTCCATTTTTTTCATAAATAATCACAAGTAATATCGAAGAAATGTTACCACTAACTTGAAGTACAACATGTCACGAAAAAACAATCTCAGAATCAGCGGGATCCGATAAAGCGTTCCAGAGTTATAACCTCTTAAAGTGACACTGGTCAGAATTGTAAAAATTGGCTCGGTCATTAAGTACCAAATTGGCTCTGTCACTAAGGGGTTAAGCAAACAAAAGATAGCAATCTCCAGCACAAAGTGTAAACAAACAGCCCATATAGCACTGCTGGTCCCCGCCCGCTCAGATCAGTGTCTTAGCAAACACACACTGGAGGCCTCCACACCTCCAGTCACAGTCCATATGCCAAACAGCCTCCATTCTATAGGCTGTTAACCACACCCAGAGGTTAGTTATGTGGGTAGCTAGACCCGCCTATCTCACAGCTACCTGTAACCCAGTCCCAGGTGCACCAAACGAACCTCTTAGTGCTTACATGCACTGGAGAAAGTACTCTGGGTTACATCACAGAGACAAACCATCTCTGCAACACATATATCCCATTGACTACACAACCATTAGCCACACTACATACCTCTCCCTTTGTCTAAAGCCTTGGGGCTTGGCACTTTCTACTACCAGACAAGACATTCTCAAGAGAGCATTACCATGTAGCTTCACTTCTCTATGCTCTACATGGAAGCTGAAATCTTGTAGGGCTAAGAACCAGCGGATGACCCTAGCATTTTTGCCCTTTGTTTCCCTCATCCTTCTGAGTAGGGCATGGTCGGATACCAATCTAAACTTACATCCTACCAGATAGTACCGTAATGTGTCCACCGCTCACTTTATGGCCAAGCACTCCTTCTCTATGACTGAATAATTACTCTCACATTTGCAGTATAAACAGGAAGGCTCTAACTTGCTTTTTTGACAGTTGTCTCGGCCATGTCTGGATTTCCTCCACTTTACTGATTTGAGGTTTTATCTTGCCTGTACCGACTACATTTCCCAGGTACTTGGCTTCTTCTTTCCCCAAGGCACACTTCTGGGCTAAAGATAACAATATCGGTGAGGTATGCAGTGGCGTATTGCTTATGGGGTGCAAGGATTCTACCCATAGCTCTCTGGAAGGTCGCCAGGGCCCCCTGCAGTCCAAAAGGCATCCGAACATACTGTAAGCATCCATCTGGCATAGAAAAGCAGTCTTCTCCTTGGCTTCCTGTGCTATGGGGATCTACCAATAACCCTTCGTCAAATCCAAGGTGGTTAACTCAATGACGTGTGGCATGAGATATGCGTCGAACTTGGAGACCTCGTTCAACTTTCGATAGTTGTTGCAGAACCTCCATTCACCATCGGGCTTTGGAACCAGGACAATCGGACTCGACCAACCGCTCTTAGACTCCTCAATGACCCCGAGTTTTAACATACTCTCCACCTCCTTGGAGATCACTTCTTGACAGGCCTCCAGTATCCGATAAGTTTTCACGTTTACACGCACATGTTCGTGCTCTACGACCCTTTTGCACCCCGGTAATTCTGAGAAGAGGTCCCTTTTCCTCTGGAGCAACTCCTAACACTGCCGTTTCTGGCCTTCGACAGCGTCTCTGCTATGGCGACACCTCCAACCTCGCATTCTGACTTACCCAGCAAGCACGGAGTTTCAGCTCTGTCTTGCCATGGCTTGATGAGGTTGACATGATAGATCTGATATGGTTTCCGTCTTCCTGGTTGATGAATCTTATAGTTTACCTCACCAAGCTTCTCCACCACCTCCGACCACCCTTGCCATTTGGCCAAAAAATAGCACAGGAACTCGGTCTCCCGGATTGAACTGCCTTACTTTGGCTGATCGGTTGTAGACCCTGGCCTGAGTTTCTTGTGACTGGAGGAGATATCCATTTACGATGGGCATCACCGTCGCAATTCTCTGCTGCATCAGTGTCACATGCTCAATGACGCTTCTGTGGGGTGTGACTTTGGCTTCCCAGGTTTCCTTGGCTATATCCAGGAGACCTCTCAGCTGTCGGCCATACAAACGTTTGCAGGGCGAGAACCCCGTAGAGGCCTGTGGAACCTCATGGATGGAGAACAACAGATACGGTAAGAGACAGTCCCATTATCTAAATGTACTACATGGTCAACATAGTGCGCACGCGCCACCCAACGCCATTATTCCTATGGCCGGCACGTGCGCACTGCTATGTTAACCTTGTAGTACACTACTTCAGTAAAATGGCGCCGGAGTCGGCACGTGCGCATATTGCAATTTTCAGCACCATTTTATTGAAGTATTGTACTACAAAATTAATGGGAAACTGTCACCAGAAATAGCGCTGTTAACCTGCAGATAAGGGGTTATTGTGCAGGTTAATAGTGACATTATGCTGCCTGGCTCCGGAATGCAGCGGGGAGAAAATTAACTTTATTCTCCCCGCCAGCACTCGGATTCAGTCATGGTGGCGGAGGTGACTCAGCTTCAGTCATTGCTCTGAGTATACAGAGCGGCCGCTGTAACCGCAACCCCGGCCCTGATTGATACTGGCTCTACATTGAGGCCTGCTGCATTCAGTACAGGCGCCGGGCAGCATAATAACACTAGTAACCTGCAGATTAATCGCATATCTACAGGTTTACAGTGCTATTTCTGGTGACAGGTTTCCTTTAATTTTGTAGTACATTACTTCCATATAAGGCTACGTTCACATTTGCGTTGTTCGGTGCAGCGTCGGCGACGCAACGCACAACGCACGAACAACGCAAACACAACGCATGCACAACGCTGCGTTTTGTGACGCTTGCGTTCTTTTTTTCAATGCAAAAAAAATGCAACTTGTTGCGTCCTGTGCGCCCGGACGCGTTTGCCAAAAAAAACGCAAGAGTCACAAAACACAATACAACATATGTCCATGCGCCCCCATGTTAAATTTAGGGGCGCATGACACATGCGTCGCCGCTGCAGCGCCCGACGCAAATGTGAACGTAGCCTAACAGCGCCGGATTAAGTGCGTTCGCATACCGCGATTGCCAGCGCCTTTTTCATTGAAGACATTATATAAATTTGCACACCACACACTCTCCTTCTTGGTGTTTGTGCTGTCTGGTCTGAAAGATCACTGGCGGCTGGGAGTACCCACAGTCCCTGTGTCTCAACGTCGCATCATGCAATCATGCAGCCTGACATTTAGATGTAGCAGAGCTAGACCCGTCGTGAGTCAAATGGATTAGCAGCATCTCTGTGGAATGGTGAGGAATATTGTTGTTTTTTATTTTTAACTCTTTTGCAGATGACAAGGGTGAGGTTGTAAGTATGGTTTAATTAATATTTATTAAAGGAGTCTGTGTCATTCTTTCAATTAAAGGACTTTATTCTTGGTGTCTGTGTCTTATTGACGCCTTCCCATTACAGACCTCAGGGCTTGATGTCACCTGACAATACAAAGGTTACATCAACCCCCCAACTATCACCCTACTTTCCACCGCTAAAAGGCAAGTGGGAAAAGTGAGGCTAAGTGCCAGAATTGGCACATCTTAGAGATGTGCCTTTTCTGTGGCATCTGAGAGCTGATGTTTTTAGCCTGGGGGGCAGTATCCATGGCCCCTTCGTAGGCTATTAAATTATAAATTATATTAAATGAATTATATTACATAATATAATTTAATAATATCATTAATATCATTGTATATGTCACTGATATCTATATATCTACCTATTCTATGTGTATTTACTGTATGTAAGCCATCTATTCTATCCTGTTGGCTCCTGCTGTGATTTTACACTAAGCGGCTGCAGAATTGCTGGCTTGTATTCTATCTACTGTATATACTCGTGTATAAGCCAAGTTTTTCAGCACATTTTGTTTGTGCTGAAAACGCCAACCTCGGCTTATACACGAGTCATTGTCCAGGGAGCCGGCGGGGGAGCGGCGGAGCAACGGCAAGAGCCGGCGGCTGTGGCTGTAACTGTGCAACTGCTAAAGAGAAATGAATATTCATTTCTCTTATAGCGCAGAGTGACAGCTGCAGCCGCCGGCTTCCAGAAGACATCATACTCACCTTCTAGCGTGCCCTCACAGCATCTCGTTCGTACCGGCGCCTGCAGTTCTTCCTGTGCTGAGTAATCACCGCTCATTAACCCCTTTACCCCCAAGGGTGGTTTGCACGTTAATGACCAGGCCAATTTTTACAATTCTGACCACTGTCCCTTTATGAGGTTGTAACTCTGGAATGCCTCAACGGATCCTGGTGATTCTGACACTGTTTTCTCGAGACATACTGTACTTCATGATAGTGGTAAAATTTATTTGATAATACCTGCGTTTATTTGTGAAAAAAATGGAAATTTGGTGAAAATTTTGAAAATTTCGCAATTTTTCAAATTTGAATTTTTATGCAATTAAATCACAGTGATATGTCACACAAAATACTTAAAAGTAACATTTCCCACATGTCTACTTTACATCAGCAAAATTTTGGAACCAAAATTTTTTTTTGTTAGGGAGTTATAAGGGTTAAAAGTTGACCAGCAAGTTCTCATTTTTACAACACCATTTTTTTTAGGGACCATATCTCATTTGAAGTCATTTTAAGGGGTCTATATGATAGAAAATACCCAAGTGTGACACCATTCTAAAAACTGCACCCCTCAAGGTGCTCAAAACCACATTCAAGAAATGTATTAACCCTTCAGGTGTTTCACAGGAATTTTTGGAATGTTTAAATAAAAATGAACATTTAACTTTTTTTCACACAAAATTTACTTCAGCTCCAATTTGTTTTATTTTACCAAGGGTAACAGGAGAAAATGGACACAAAAAGTTGTTGTACAATTTGTCCTGAGTACGCTGATACCCCATATGGGGGGGTAAACCACTGTTTGGGCGCATTGGAGAGCTCGGAAGGGAAGGAGCGCCATTTGATTTTTCAATGCAAAATTGACAGGAATTGAGATGGGACGCCATGTTGCGTTTGGAGAGCCACTGATGTGCCTAATCATTGAAAACCCCCCCCAAGTGACACCATTTTGGAAAGTAGACCCCCTAAGGAACTTATCTAGATGTGTGGTGAGCACTTTGACCCACCAAGTGCTTAACAGAAGTTTATAATGCAGAGCCGTAAAAATAAAACAAAACTTTTTTCCCACAAAAATTATTTTTTAGCCCCCAGTTTTGTATTTTCCCAAGGGTAACAGGAGAAATTGGACCCCAACATTTGTTGTCCAATTTGTCTTGAGTACGCTGATACCCCATATGTGGGGGGGAACCATCGTTTGGGCGCAAGGGAGGGCTCGGAAGAGAAGGAGCGCCATTTGGAATGCAGACAGATGGAATGGTCTGCAGGCGTTACATTGCTTTTGCAGAGCCCCTAATGTACCTAAACAGTAGAAACCCCCCACAAGTGACACCATTTTGGAAAATAAACCCTCTAAGGAACTTATCTAGATATGTTGTGAGAGCTTTGAGCCCCCAAGTGTTTCACTACAGCTTATAACGCAGAGCCGTGCAAATAAAGAATATTTTTTTTCCACAAAAATTATTTTGTAGCCCCCAGTTTTGTATTTTCCCAAGGGTAACAGGAGAAATTGGACCCCAAAAGTTGTTCTCCAATGTGTTCCGAGTACGCTGATACCCCATATGTTGGGGTAAACCCCTGTTTGGGCGCACGGGAGAGCTCGGAAGGGAAAGAGCACTGTTTTACTTTTTCAACGCAGAATTGGCTGGAATTGAGATCGGATGCCATGTCGCGTTTGGAGAGCCCCTGATGTGCCTAAACAGTGGAAACCCCCCAATTATAACTGAAACCCTAATCCAAACACGCCCCTAACCCTAATCCCAACGGTAACCCTAACCACAGCTCTAACCTAGACACACCCCTAACCCTTATCCCAACCGTATTCCCAACCGTAAATGTAATGCAAACCCTAACCCTAACTTTAGCCCCAACCCTAACTGTAGCCTTAACCCTAGCCCCAACCCTAACCCTAGCCCTAACCCTAGCCCTAACCCTAACCCTAGCCCCAACCCTAACCCTAGCCCTAACCCTAACCCTAACCCTAGCCCTAGCCCTAACCCTAACCCTAATGGGAAAATGGAAATAAATACATTTTTTAATTGTTTTAATTTTTCCCTAACTAAGAGTTTTTTAGCGGACTTTTATGATTGGCAGCCGTCACACACTGAAAGACGCTTTTTTTTGCAAAATATATTTTTTGCATTACCACATTTTGAGAGCTATAATTTTTTCATATTCGAGTCCACAGAGTCATGTGAGGTCTTGTTTTTTGCGGGACGAGTTGATGTTTTTATTGGTAACATGTTTGGGCACGGGAGATTTTTTGATCGCTTTTTATTCCAATTTTTGTGAGGCAGAATGACCAAAAACCAGCTATTCATGAATTTCTTTTGGGGGAGGCGTTTATACCATTCCGCGTTTGGTAAAATGGATAAAGCAGTTTAATTCTTCGGGTCAGTACGATTACAGCGATACCTCATTTATATAATTTTTTTATGTTTTGGCGCTTTTATACGATAAAAACTATTTTATAGAAAAAATAATTACTTTGGCATCGCTTTATTCTGAGGACTATAACTTTTTTATTTTTTCGCTGATGATGCTGTATGGTAGCTCGTTGTTTGCGGGACAAGATGACGTTTTCAGCGGTACCATGGTTATTTATATTCGTCTTTTTGATCGCGTGTTATTCCACTTTTTGTTTGGCGGTAAGAGAATAAAGCATTGTTTTTTGCCTCGTTTTTTTTTTTTTTTTTACGGTGTTCACTGAAGGGGTTAACTAGTGATATAGTTTTATAGGTGGGGTCGTTACGGACGCGGCGATACTAAATAGGTGTACTTTTATTGTTTGATTTTTTTTTAATTAGATAAAGACATGTATTTATGGGAATAATATTTTTTCTTTCTTTATTTAGGAATTTTTTTTTTATTTTTTTTTTACACATGTGGAATTTTTTTTTTTTTTTTTTTTTTTTTTTTACTTTGTCCCAGGGTGGGACATCACAGATCGCCGATCTGACAGTTTGCACAGCACTCTGTCAGATCGACGATCTGACTTAGAGCGCAGCAGGCTTACCGGCGCCGGCTGTGCACCCGGAAGTAGTCCCTGCAGGACCCGGATGCAGCCCTGCGGCCATTTTGGATCCGGGGACTGCAGGGAGGAGATGCTCGGTACAAGGTGAGCACATCGCCTTGTACCGATCGTCTCAGGGAAGCACGCAGGGAGCCCCCTCCCTGCGCGATGCTTCCCTGTACCGCCGGCACACCGCGATCATGTTTGATCGCGGTGTGCCGGGGGTTAATGTGCCAGGGGCGGTCCGTGACCGCTCCTGGCACATAGTGCCGGATGTCAGCTGCGATAGGCAGCTGACACCCGGCCGCGATCGGCCGCGCTCCCCCCGTGAGCGCGGCCGATTGCGCTGGACGTACTATTCCGTCCTTGGGAATTAGGGCCCACCCCACATGGACGGAATAGTACGTCCAATGACAGAAAGGTGTTAAGATAATGAATATGCATGCATCTCCACTCCCATAGGCATGGAGCGCATATTCATTACATTTAAAGGGAACCTGTCACTGCCCCAGGGCATTTTTAAGTAAAAGAGCTACCTTCAGCAGCACTAAGGCTACATTCTCTTATGCTTAGTATCCCTAGGAATGCTGAAATAATCACTTTTATAAATTGGCCGCCATACCTCTATTGTGTCCCGGAGGTATGTCTTCTCCCCCGGTGTCAACCGCCTCCGAGATGTCAATCATCACCCTCTTGCGTCTGTGCACAGCCTCCTGTGTTTCTGTTACATGCCCGGCATACAAACTTGCCAAAGCTCATCATGGGAATGAAGCCTTAAAGCATAGACGACTATAAAAACATTAAGATAACAGTCTAGATGACAGCAGCTTATTTCTATATGCCTACAATCATGAATTGATTTTGTATGTTATATACTTCCTATTTATATCTCTTGTTAGCTTTTTATTTTAATAAAAGGAATGGAAATGACTAAGCTTACAGCTCCGCAGGTTTCCATCCAGGTGTGATTTTATTAAAGTCAGAACATACAGCATAAGAAACACGTTTTTTTGTCATATGGCAGCGTGAAACAAAACATGACAGGTTTTATGGCACGCTGAGCTAAAATACAAGTCACAATTCACATTATGTTCTAAAAGGCCCAAACACTGCGCTGACTCTCTGCCATACAGTCCTTGTTCTGTGCACTGCTGAAAAGAAGCAGCACGTATGACAGAACCGTCAGGGTTACATTGTCTACATGAAAATGCTTTAAAGCAATTTTTGCCAGATATTTCATAAGCCTTTTGACTCACAAGATATAGACGCTCCATTGTATCCTAACTAGCATTACTATGTTTGTTTTCTGCTATTTTCTGATTTCTATATCTTTAGAAGCAATGTGTAGATTTTGTTTGATAAAATTGGGAAAACATTGCATTGGGTTTTTCCTTTACACATATTGCTGTGAGGTAAAGGGGTTGTTCAGACTTATGATTATTGATGGCATATCCTAAGATAATAAGTCATCAGCATCAGTTCAGTGGTGGTCCTACACCCACCACCCCAACAATCAGCTTCATTTAGGCCGGTGTCACACTAGGCGTATGAAAATACGGTCCGTTTTTTTACGGCCATAATAAGCAGTAATTGTCCCAAAAGACTGTTCCGTATTCAATGCGAGGATGCGATTTTTACGCACAAATTTATCCGTGTGTCATCCGTATGGCTTCCGTACGGCGATTTTTTTCTTGCAGGCTTGCAAAATGGACATATCATGGATCCATCGGCTCAAATATTCTTAAAAACATATATACAGTCTATACATATATATGTCAGTGAGACATATATATATATATATATATATATATATATATATATATATATATATATATATATATATATATTTAATGCAGAGCTAGATAGCAGAAAAGTAAGTAATTCAATTGCCGGCTTTTGCTATCTCCTTCACAAACCCGACAGGATATGAGACATGGTTTACATACAGTAAACCATCTCATATCCCTTCTTTTATTACATATTCCTCTTTACTAATGTAAGAAGTGTCTCTGTGTAAACTTTGGGGGCTCTAGCTATTAAATTAAAGGGTTAAATCCCCCCCAAAAAATGGCGTGGGCTCCCGCGCAATTTTCTCCGCCAGAGTGGGAAAGCCAGTGACTGAGGGCAGATATTAATAGCCTAGAGAGGGACCATGGTTATAGGACCCCCCTGGCTAAAAACATCTGCCCCCAGCCACCCCAGAAAAGGCACATCTGTAAAATGCGCCTATTCTGGCACTTAGCCTCTCTCTTCCCACTCCCCTTTAGCGGTGGGATATGGGGTAATGAAGGGTTAATGTCACCTTGCTATTGTAAGGTGACATTAAGCCAGGTTAATAATGGAGAGGCGTCAATAAGACACCTATCCATTATTAATCCAATAGTACAAAATGGTTAATAAAACACACACACATTATTAATAAGTATTTTAATGAAATAAAGACACATGGTGTTTTAATATTTTATTATACTCTTAATCCACCTGAAGACCCTTGTCACCTGAAATAAAGGTAAACAAACAACAATATTCCATACCTTCCGTCGTTACAGTCTTGTCAAACGCTGTAAATCCATCTGAAGGGGTTAAATCATGTTACACCCAGGAGCTCTGCTAATGCAGCTGTGCTCCTGACTGTAAAACTTGGTGAATGAATGGAATGTACTGTAGTTACCTCGAGTCGCGGTGATGCGCCCCCTGTTGGATGAACTCATGCCTGGGATCTTTTCAGAATATTTTATCACGCTCAAGTACATATGAGTTCATCCAGCAGAGGGAAGATGACACCAACAACTGGGCACACGAGGAGTGCGCCTGCTGAGACTTGCAGTTGGCACCCGGTGTTAGGAGTTGAGTTCCCGCCGCTGCACAGGGGGAATCTCGAACCATGTCTGCTGCGGTCTCCCATTCTACATCAGCTGCAGTGGAGCCTGCTCAGCAGAGATTTCAGTCCCGGTGTCTCACTCAGTCTGATACTGTGCAAAGGGTTACTGTTGCCTTTCCAGGCTCTGCTGTTATAGCCTGCACTGGTCAGCGGCGAGCAGGCTTTTCTGGGACTAAGTCCTGCTTTGCACACACTGAGCATGCCCATGGGAGGATCTCTCATTGGAGGTCGGGGGTCACACGCTTAGGCCCTGTAGCAGCTCCCATTGGACCACTAGGAAGGTCCTTGTCTGCTGCAGCTATAAAAGGATCGCATGGCCGCATGACCATGCGCTAGTATCAACCTGTATTATGAGCTTTGCTACTTGGTGGTGTCGTAGCTGTTTTCGCTCTGACCCAGAGTCAGTACGTCAGATCACCAGTGAGGCCTAATTGTGGAATTACGCCCTTAATTGACAAGCACTTGGAGACAAAGACACCTCACACATATCCTGTGAGCAAGTCACTTTTATCTGATGTAATGCAGCAATAAGCAATAATTTATACCATTTACAACAAATGCATTTCAATGTAAGTCATGTAGCCCCCACCATCACCCAGGGTCATACTTTATTTACCATAACCCAGAACATGTTGTGACTGACTATTGAGAACATACATGATAAGACGTATAGTCTCCTTGAAGAGGAGACCATCAGACTACTGCGTCAACAGATTCTAGTAATTCTAACAATTAAAGGCAAAAGGCACTTAAAGGCAAACTATTAACCCTTCTATAACAATTTCCCCCTTTTGTAAATGGTATAACCTCTGCTACAGGGTTAGCTGATATCCACAAAGGAGCTACTGTCTCATGGGTCTACTACCCACAAGGGGGCTTTCTACCTGCTTCGCCCATCCACCCTCAGTGTGGACATTCACCTCCCCCGTCAGCAGTGGCCATACGGGGCCTATAATACACCTCAGAAGGTTCGGCCTTAGGTAATACATATATTAGCGCTTTTACGGCTACATAAAACAATAAGCAAAGCAACAAAATTTGCATACAAGTCCGTCAAGTCAAGTCAATAATCCATCCCTCTAGGCCGCTAAGCCAATTGGCTGGATTTAAAAAGGAGTCTCTATATTGTATTAGTCTTATTAAGAACATTAAGGAACCTAGAAAATCTGAGTCCAAGTCTCACTGTGTATGCGGTTTGGTGTTAATACCTTCCTTGGTTCCAGGGGTAGAGGCTAAGTACTGCATAGTCCTTGCAGATACTGGGCTGTGTGCACAGATCCAACAGTCCAGCAGTTTTTGTCCTTCCGCGTCTTTTATAAGAAAACAAGATGTTGAATAAGTTGATGTCCATGTCAACATTTAAAAGTTTATCCAGTGTCTCTGTAAGGTGCAGACATCCTACCACTGCCAGCAAGGTGATTAGGACAACAGTCTTTCTGCTAGTGAAAAGATCTTTTTGCAGTGACTGGCATGGATCCAGGTGGGCTTTCCCTCAAGTTTCACTGAGGTGAATGTGGTCAGCTGGACTTTACAATGGGCCGTCAAACCGTGGGTCTAGGCTCCTTCTCACGTGTCTGTGTATGACCACCAATCACCTGGATTCAGCTGATGTACGTCTGCACTGGCATTAGGATCTGGAATGGATGAAAACACATGTTACCACGGCCCCACGTTGGGCGTCAAACTGTCGTAGAAAACCGGCACCTCCGGTGAGAAGTTGTTTGTGTGCTATGCTGACTGCATGACCACTCTTTGCTTTGCTCAGTTAGGTAGCTGTGATTCTCTGTGAGGTTAACAGGGCACAGCGTTTTCATATCTTTGCGATTCTGTAAAGTTAACATAGTTTGCTTATAACGCCATATACAGTAGTGCTGCCAATTACTTTGCAGCAGATATCTCTGCACAGTGGACCCCGGGCTGCTAACACACCTTGTTGTTTCCTTCTTATACATGGTGCATTCCACTAGCTCTCACAGTATACTAGCGCCAGAGTCTGGCTAAGTAATGGCGGACAAACAGCGATTGCAGGGGTACATCCAGCAGCTGGAGGGCAGGTTAGCGACTCTCGAGCGTGCAACCTCAGCTGTGGATGTAACCGCAATAGCTGTTCAGGCTGCTAGCACGGCTGCAGCAACTTTGTCTACTGCCACCTCTGTTCCGACTTTATCCCATCTCCCGCTGCCTGAGAAATACTCTGATGACAGTAAAATCTGTAGGGGTTTCGTGAGCCAGTGAGGTATACACCTCGAGCTTCTGGCTGCATGTTTTCCTACAGAGCAGGCAAGGGTGGGATTTATAATCTCTCTTCTGCCGGACAGGTCGTTGGAGTGGGCTACGCCGCTGTGGGAGCGCGACGATCTTTTTAGGACCTCAAGTCACCCATGATACGGCGCTCCAACTGCTGGCATTGACTCCGGAGTCGTCCATGGTCAGCCATTTTTTCCGGACTCTAGCCTCTGAGCTGGAGTGGCTGAATAAAGCTTAAAGCTCTCATCCCGGTATTTTGGAGGGGACTGGCTGACCATGTGAAGGACGCTTTGGCCACTAGGGAGATTCCTGCCACACTGGAGGAGCTCATAGCTATATCAGCTCTCATCCACCTTCGTTTTCACGAGCGAAGGTTAGAGCGAGCCCAGTGTAGGCAGAGGTTTCGGCTGGCTCCCACCTTCGCCAAACCTCTGGAATGTCCGGCCCAGGCGTCAGAGTCACATGAGGCCATAGAGGTGTCACGAGCGGGATCCAAGTCCCAGTCCGCTCGTGCACTTAAGGTCTGTCTTATTTGCCGGCAGTCAGGACATCTTGCCTTCAGGTGTTCTCAGCAGTCAGGGGAACGTCTAGTGGTAGTTGGAGGTCGTACACTAGACACGGAGACATTTTCCTCTTAATTGTCCTTCAAGGGGACAATTACCACAGGCCCATCCACTCTTATGGTAGAGCTTTGCGTGGACTCCGAGGCGGAAGGCAACTTTATGTCATCCGCTTTCGCCCAGCGTCACGTAATACCCCTGGTGATGCTCACCAAACCTGTGACCGTTCGAGTGGTAAATGGGTCGTCAATACCCTCACAGATTACACACCAAACTATTCCATTCATTCTCTCCATGTCTCCATCTCATCCGGAGATTATTTCCCTACTTGTCATTCCCGAGGGAATTGATGAGGTCCTGTTGGGGATACCATGATTACGCTACCACTCTCCTCGCATAGAGTGGTCCTCAGGGGGAATCCTGGGATGGAGTAAATCTTGTGAGGGTAGATGTCAGAGGGAGTGTGTTCAGGTTGCTTCAACTGAGGTACCCGCAGATCTTTCCTCTCTTTCCAAGGACTATTGGTCCTATGCAGACGTGTTCTCCAAAAGGGCTGCGGAGACCCTTCCGCCTCACCGCCCCTATGACTGTCCTATTGACCTGGTGCAGAGCCTCCCCGGGGTCGAGTCTATCTGTTATCTCTTCCGGAGATGGAGGCAATGTCCCAGTATATCCGAGAGAATCTGGCAAGAGGATTCATTAGGAAGTCAGTGTCACCTGCAGGGGCTGAGTTCTTCTTCGTACAGAAAAAGAGTGGAGAACTGCGTCCATACATAGACTACAGGGGACTTAACGCCATCACCGTTAAGAATAAGTACCCACTACCTCTGATATCGGAGCTTTTTGATAGGCTAAGGGGAGCAAGGGTATTTACTAAATTAGATCTGCGGGGTGCTTACAACCTGATTCGCATCCGTGAGGGGTACGAATGGAAGACGGATTTTAACACCAGGGATGGGCGCTATGAATATCTGGTGATGTCCTTCAGGCTTTGTAATGCCCCAGCCGTTTTCCAAGACTTTGTAGACATCTTCCGGGATATGCTCTCCACCTCGGTCGTAGTTTATCTGGATGAAATTCTCATCTACTCTCCAGATATTGATTCCCACTGGAGAGATGTTTGCAAGGTCTTCGACCTCCTACGGGCTAACTCCCTCTATGCAAAGTTGGAGAAGTGTGTGTTTGAGCAGGAGTCCTTACCTTTCCATGGTTATATCATCTCTGCCCAGGGATTGGCTATGGATCCTGCCAAGCTACAGGCTGTGATGGACTGGCAGGAACCCCATTCTCTCAAAGCGGTGCAGCGCTTTATGGGGTT
This sequence comes from Ranitomeya variabilis, assembly GCF_051348905.1. NCBI lineage: Eukaryota > Metazoa > Chordata > Amphibia > Anura > Dendrobatidae > Ranitomeya > Ranitomeya variabilis. Next base: position 117,014,975 of record NC_135233.1, read on the forward strand.
CATTATTTACTATCGCCAGTTCATTCCCCACTTCTCAACTTTGGTAGCTCCCTTGGTTGCTCTCACCAAGAAGGGAGCAAATCCCAAGTTGTGGTCGGAGGAGGTCTCCAAGGCCTTTCTCTTAATTAAGTCACACTTCGCTAGCGCTCCCATCTTACATCGCCCTGATGTAGATAAGCCATTTATTATGGAGGTGAATGCCTCCTCCATTGGTGCTGGAGCAGTTCTCTTCCAAAAGGATGCTCAAGGTCGGAAGCATCCTTGCTTCTTCTTCTCCAAGACCTTTTCACCAGCGGAGAGGAATTATTCCATCGGGGACAGGGAGTTGCTAGCCATGAAGTTGGCTTTCTCAGAGTGGAGACACCTCCTGGAGGGAGCTCGTTTTCCCTTCCAAGTGTTCACAGACCACAAGAACGTGGTGTATTTACAGACAGCCCAGCGGCTAAATTATCGCCAGGCTAGATGGTCCCTGTTCTTCTCCCGGTTTCATTTCACTCTCCATTTTCTTTCCGGGGAGAACATTCCTGTCTATGCTGTTTGTCATCAGAGGAGGAGGAGCCTTGACTTATTGTCCCTTCAGAGAGCCTGAGATCGGTGGCTCCGGTTTCGCTAGAGTCTGTGCCCCCAGGCAAGACTTTCGTTCAATCTAATTTGCGACCAGAGGTTCTCTCTTGGGCTCACTCGTCCAGGGTGGGTGGACATTTTGGGACCAAGAGGACATCTGAGCTCTTGGTGAGGACGTACTGGTGGCAGCATATGGCCCGTGATGTTGGGGATTATATTCGGGCATGTGTCTACTGTGCTAAGAATCAGTCTCCTCGGCAATGGCCTGCTGGGCTACTTTACCCTCTGCCGGTGGCAGACAGGCCCTGGTAGATGGTCGGGATGGACTTCATGGTAGGCTTACCCAAGTCTCGCAGCTGTACAGTTATCTGGGTAGTCACTGACTATTTTTCTAAGATGGTGCACTTGGTTCTGCTTCCATGGTTAACTTCTACACGGGCTTTAGCGGCGTTGTTCGTCAAACATGTTTTCCGTCTACATGGCATGCCTGACAAAATTGTCAGTGACCGGGGTCCTCAGTTTGCGTCTCAGTTTTGGTGAGTCCTCTGTCGTTTACTCAGCATTGAGCTGAATCTCTCTTCTGCATATCATCACGAGACGAATGGGTTGGTAGAGAAGGCCAATCAGACTCTGGTCACATACTTGCGACATTTTGTCTCCGCCAGGCAGGATGACTGGGCATCTTTGCTACTTTGGGCGGAATTTGCCTTGAACAACGCTGTAGCAGACTCCATTTCTCCTTAATTACGGCCAGAATCCGCGTGTCACTGTGCCTATGCCCGTGTCATTCACCGATTCTAGGGTGGCAGACTGGGCGGTGGAGGCACGTGACATTTGCGACCGCACACAGGATGCCATCCGGGCCTCCAAGGAGAGAATGAGGGTTTCTGCTGATGCACACCGGTGCCCCGCTCCGACCTTTGCTCCTGGCGACTTAGTGTGGCTCTCTGCCCGTAACATCAGGCTGCGAGTTGAGTCCACTAAGTTTGCGCCTCGCTACATTGGTCCTTTCAAGGTTCTGGAACAGGTCAACCCTGTCGTCTACCGTTTGGCTATTCCTCCGTGCCTTGGTAACCTTTCACATTTCTTTCTTAAAGCCCGTCTATTTGTCCCGGTTTTCCGATTCATCTGCTGGGAAATCGGGTTCATCCATGGATGAGTTTTAGGTGAATGCTATCGTGGGGTGCAAGGTGGTATGTGGCAAGAAATATTATCTGGTGGACTGGAAGGGTCACAGCCCAGACGACAGAACCTGGGAACCGGTGGAGCACATTCGGGCTCCACTGCTCATTGCCTTTGAGCGTATCGAGGCCCAAAGAGGGGGGTAATGTTAGGAGTCGAGTTCCTGCCGCTGCACAGGGGGAATCTCGAACAATGTCTGCTGCGATCTCCAATTCTACATCAGCCGCAGTGGAGCCTGCTCAGCGGAGACGTCGGTCCCAGCGTCTCACTCAGTCTGATACTGTGCAAAGGGTTACTGCTGCCTTTCCAGTCTCTACTGTTGTAGCCTGCACTGGTCAGCGGTGAGCAGGCTTTTCTGGGACTAAGTCCTGCTTTGCACACACTGAGCGTGCCCACGGGAGGACCTCTCATTGGAGGTCGGGGGTCAAACACTCAGGCCCTGTACAGCTCCCATTGGACCACTAGGATGGTTCTTGTCTGATGCAGCTATAAAAAGTTTGCATGGCCGCTCGGCCATGCGCTAGTATCAACCTGTGTTATGAGCTTTGCTACTTGGTGGTCATGTCTGCATGTGGTTAGGGTTGGCTGAAATAAGCCCCTAGAATACCGGCACCTCTGGTGAGGAGCTTTGTATGCTTGGATTCAGGGCCCAGCTGAAATAAGCCCCTAGAATACCAGCACCTCCGGTGAGGAGTTGTTTGTGTGCTATGCTGACTGCATGACCACTCTTTGCTTTGCTCAGTTAGGTAGCTGTCATCCTCTGTGAGGTTAACGGGGCACAGCGTTTTCATATCTTTACGATTCTGTGAAGTTAACAGAGTTCGCTTATACCGCCATATAGTGCCGCCAATTACTTTGCAGCAGATATTTCTGCACGGTGGACCCTGGGCTGCGAACGCACCTTGTTGTTTCCTTCCTATACTCGGTGCGTTCTGCTAGCCCTAACACCCGGCAACAATAGGAGATTTATCCTAGTGGTTCATTTTGATCACTGTGATAGACACTATCACAGTGATCAAAATAAAATGAATTGTAAATAAACCACCTCTTAATCACCCCTTTAGTTAAGCACATTTTTTTATTTATTATTTTATTTCCATTTTTCCGTTAGAGTTATGGTTGGCCTTATAGTTGGGGTTATAGCTAGGGTTAGGGTTGGGGCTAGGGTTAGAGTTATGGTTGGGGTTATAGTTAGAGTTATAGCATGGTTAGGGTTGGGCTAGGGTTATAGTTAGGACTAGTGATAGGGTTGGGGTTATAGCTAGGGTTAGGGTTATGCTAGGGTTATGGTTGGGGTTATAGATAGGGTTATAGCTAGGGTTAGGGTAGGGTTAGGGCTAGTGTTAGGATTGGGGTTATAGTAAGGGTTGGGGTTATAGTTAGGGTTATAGCTAAGGTTAGGGTTAGGGCTAATGTTAGGTTTGGGGTTATAGTTGGGGTTATAGCTAGGGTTATGTTTGGGGTTATAGTTAGGGTTATAGCTAGAGTTAGGGTTGGGCTAGGGTTATGGTTAGGGCTAGTGTTAGGGTTGGGGTTATAGCTAGGGTTAGGGTTGGGCTAGGGTTAGGGTTATGGTTGGGTTATAGTTAGGGCTATAGCTAGGTTTAGGGTTGGGTTAGGACTAGTGTTAGGGTTGGGGTTATAGTTGGGGTTATAGCTAGTGTTAGGGTTGGGCTAGGGTTAGGGTTGGATTATAGTTAGGGTTATAGCTAGGGTTATGGTTGGGCTAGGGTTAGGGCTAGTGTTGAGGTTGGAGTTGTAGTTGGGGTTATAGTTAGGGTTGGGGTTATAGTTAGGGTTATAGCTAGGGTTAGGGTTGGGCTAGGGTTAGGGTTATGGTTGGGTTATAGTTAGGGTTATAGCTAGGGTTAGGGTTGGGGTTATAGTTAGGGTTGGGGTTATAGTTAGGGTTATAGCTAGGGTTAGGGTTAAGGCTAGTGTTAGGGTTGGGGTTATAGTTGGGGTTATAGCTAGGGTTAGGGTTGGGGTTATAGTTAGGGTTATAGCTAGGGTTAGGGTTGGGCTAGGGCTAGGGCAAAGTGTTAGGGTTGGGGTTATAGTTGGAGTTATAGCTAGGGTTACGGTTGGGCTAGGGTTAGGTTTATGGTTGGGGTTATAGCTAGGATTAGGGTTGGGCTAGGGTTAGAGTTATGGTTGGGGTTATAGCTAGGGTTAGGGTTGAGTTAGGATTAGGGTTGTGGTTATAGTTGGGGTTATAGCTAGAGTTAGGGTTGGGTTAGGGTTATGATTGGGGTCATAGTTGGGGTTATAGCTAGGGTTGGGGCTAGAGTTAGGGTTGTGCTGTTGGGGTTAGGGTGGTGTTGTGGTTGGGTTATGGTTAGGGTTGGGATTAGGGTTAGGGGTGTGTTGAGGTTAAGGCTGTGTTAGGGTTGGAGTTAGAATTGGGGGGGTTCCACTGTTTAGGTACATCAGGGGGTCTCCAAACGCGACATTGCACCCGCCATTGATTCCAGACACTTTTGGATTCAAAAAGTCAAGCGGTGCACCCTCCTTCTGAGCCCTGCCATGCGCCGAAACAGTAGCTTTCCCCCACATATAGGTATTGGCGTACTCAGGAAAAATTGCACAACAAATTTTGTGGTTCATTTTCTCCTGTTACCCTTGTGAAAATAAAAAAAGTTTGGTTCCAAAGTAAATTGTTTGTGGAAAAACTAAAATGTTCATTTTTTCCTTCCACATTGCTTTAGTTCTCGTGAAGCACCTGAAGGGTTAATAAACTTCTTGAATGTGGTTTTGTGCACCTTGAGGGGTGCAGTTTTTAGAATGGCATCACTTTTGAGTATTTTTTGTCATAAAGACTCCCCAAACTCACTTCAAATGTGAGGTGCTCCCTAAAAAAAAGTTTTGTAAATTTTGTTGGAAAAATGAGAAATTGCTGGTCAACTTTTAACCCTTATAGCATCCTAACAAAACAAACTATGTCTCCAAAATTGTACTGATGTAAAGTAGACATGTGGGAAATGTTATTTATTAACTAGCGATATGACTCTTTGAATTAAGGGCACAAAAATTAAAAGTTTGAATACTGCAAAATTTTCACCAAATTTCTGTTTTTTTTTCATAAAAAAATGCAAGTAATATCGAATTTTTTTTACCACTAACATGAAGTACATTATGTCATGAAAAAAACTTAGAATCAGTGGGATACATTGAAGCGTTCCAGAGCTGTAACCTCATAAAGTGACAGTGGTCAGAATAGTAAAAATTGGCTTGGTCACTAAGTAACATATTGGCTCTGTCACTTGGGGGTTAATAAAGATGGCTGTGGATTAAAATTCTTCCATGAAACTTGTCTCACGTGTCTGCGTTTAGTTATTTATGAGTGTAATATTCTGCTTGGCCATGTGTGTAATTTGTAATCCCATAAACACTGTCTTGTTGTTTTATGAATTTTATAGCGCCATTAATTCCACAGCGCTTTACAAACATTATTGGTCTTGAGGTTATATTTGACTCTGATCTTTCGTCTGATTCCTATATCCGATAACCCACTTGCTAAAGTCACCTGCACCTCAAAAACATCTCTAGAATTCAACATTTTCTTACCTTTGACTCTGCAAAAACTCTTACTGTTGCTCTGAATAATTCTCCCCTGGACTATTGCTACTCAGTACTAATCGGTCTCCTTATTACTAAACTCTACCCTCTCCAATCTACAGAGTGGGCCATTTATATGGATACACCTAAATAAAATGGGAATGGTTGGTGATATCAACTTCCTGTTTGTAGCACATTAGTATATGGGAGGGGAAAAACTTTTCAAGATGGGTGGTGACCATGGCGGCCATTTTGAAGTTGGCCATTTTGGATCCAACTTTATTTTTTTCAATGGGAAGAGGGGCATGTGACACATCAAACTTTTTGAGAATTTCACAAGAAAAACAATGGTGTGCTTGGTTTTAACATATCTTTATTCTTTCATGAGTTATTTACAAGTTTACGACCACTTATAAAATGTGTTCAAAGTGCTGCCCATTGTGTTGGATTGTCAATGCAACCCTCTTCTCCCACTCTTGACACTCTGATAGCAATACCGCAGAAGAAATGCCAGCTCAGGCTTCCAGTGTCCCTTGTTTTAGATGATGCACATCTTTTATCTTCACAGCATAGACAATTGCCTTCAGATGACCCCAAAGATAAAAGTCTAAGGGGGTCAGATCGTGAGACCTTGGTGGCCATTCAAATGGCCCACAACAACCAATCCACTTTCCAGGAAACTTCATGTAGGAATGCTCGGACCTTACACCCATAATGTGGTGGTGCACCATCTTGGTTGAAGTTGATATCACCAACCATTCCCATTTTATTTAGGTGTATCCATATATATAAATGGCCTACCCTGTAATATAAATGCAGCAGCCAGGATCATATTTCTGTCCAACCACTACACTAATGCCACCACGCCATGTGCCAGTCTTTTCACTGGTTGCCCATCCGCTACAAAACCCAATATAAACTTATCATTCTTACATACAAAGCTCTCCACAGTTCTGCACCACCCTACATCTCCTCCTTCATCTCTGTCTGCCAGCGTATCCTTCCTCTTCATATTGCTAATGCCTTAAGACTAAAATTCTCTATAATCTGAGCCTCCCACACTCGTCTCCAGGACTTCTCTTTTGCTGCACCAGATTTTTGGAATGCACTGCTCCAGGCAATCCACTTAATACCCGTTATCCACCGTTTCAAGAGTGCGCTTAAAATACATATCTTTAGACAGTCCCATCATCTCACCTCACTAGTCTAACTATTCCCTTGCTCTCTTCCACGCATTTCTACCTGTACTTGTAAACATACTGGCTGTTGACCGGTTCACGCAGTGTTCTTTGAATGCCCCTATTTATTATACTGACACACTGAAGTGCTGCGGAATATGTTGGTGCTATAGGATTAAAAATTATTAATAATAATATGCTTGTTAATAAGGTAGGATCCACTCGAGCTTATAATCACCATGTTTTATTTATCAGTGTGGTTTTAGAGGGAAATTTTCCAGTCTAAAATTGCCTAAAAAATTGACCAATTGTCTAAAAAATTTTGCTGGATAGATATTCTTAGGCCACGTACACACTTTCAGTATTTGGTCAGTATTTTACATCCGTATTTGTAAGCCAAAACCAGGAGTGGGTGAAAAATACAGAACTGGTGATGTGTTTCTATTATACTTTTCCTCTGTTTGTTCCACTCCTGGTTTTGGCTTACAAATACTGAAGTAAAACACTGACCATGTGTACATATCGTTAGGGTCAGCAATGACAACTGATTATAAGTTATTTAGTGACCTTTGATGTGCTGTTCCTAGGGGTGCGTTAATACAGCTGCCCAGTTACAGGTGGGTGATTGGATTTTAGTATACATGTGACCCACATTTCATAGTATTTCTGTTCTCCTGGGGCTGAGAGGCTTGTCAGAATTTTAAAACCTAACCTGATGAGTAGTTGCAGCTTCCCATCCAATTTGTGTGTGATTTTCATCTTCATTCTTGTTACGCCATATTTATCAGAAGGAGACGTAATGTCACTGACAATAGAGTCTAATATACTGATTGTGACTACATTTTGGTTGAGCCTAGGGCTAATCATTTATTTACAGGTATGTCTTAAGGTACCTTCACACTGAGCGACTTAACAACGATAACAATAGCGATCCGTGACGTTGCAGCGTCCTGGATAGCGATCTTGTTGTGTTTGACACGCAGCAGCGATCAGGATCCTGCTGTGACATCGCTCTTTCATGGTTAGGATAGCCCGCTGTATTATTGCCAGACAGGCACCTTTATGTCTTTGTACATACATGTATACTTGTATATGTACACTTGATATCATCATGCATCTGCTAGCATTTATATTCTTGTCATATTGAGATGTGCTTTGGGCTGCAATGGAGATATCCCCTTAATCGATTCATACGTCCTCTTACCATTTTTTTCATACATTCCGTACTTTCTTCCTACACCAACTTCGCTTGATTGCCCGCATCCTGCCCTCAGCAGAGATGGTGGCGGTGTATTTAATTACTTGTGCGCATGCGCCGCTTTGCCCTCTTCCTGCCTGGGTCTCACTGTCCGTGCATGTACTTCCCGTTCACGTGGGGCCCCACGTGTTTCCAGTCGTCATCTGCCTGGCGCCGTGGGACCGGGCGGAAGTGTGGCAATGCGGAGGTGCGCTGCGTCATCCACGGGTCTCTATTTATTCTCCTGCTGCCCCTGTTTATTCATACGCCCCTTGAGGAAGGTACCAAACCGAAACGCGGGTCGGGGTGGACGGGTGTTCCTGAATTACTGACCATCGTTATCAGGTGATGTGCACATCTCAATACTACCTTAGTATTGTATATTGGACTATTGTGCGGTTCTAATTACTGGTTCAATGGCTGTATGGCCTAGATGATGTTACTGGTATTATTTTTGGTAACCTGCACTCTATAGCTCACCTGTATGTTCATTTTGTGTTCAGGGTTACACCCTACCTTGGGCTTTGCATGTTGCTGGTGACATCCCTTGTCATCTTTTAGTCCTGTTATGCACGATTTGTCTGATGTTTTACCCTGTTTTGTATAAATAAAATCGTTCTTATTGTTGGAGTTTATGACTGCATGGTGCTTTCTTTTCTTATTTAAACATTGTTTTGCAGTTGCTCAGGTACCCATGCATGTGTGGTGGGGTGTGTGTATAGATATACATATGTATTTAAAGTGGTATGTGATCTAATTCCCACCACTAACAATGCACATCGGAATTCTGATATACTTCTGGGATAAGTGAAGAGTCTCCGCGAGCTCAAAGAACACTAGATTTTGCCCATTGCAGCTGAAAGGAGGACATCGGAATTTTGGCACATTTCTCACCATTTTGATATCTTTTTAACAATAAGAACAAGAGGCCAAGAGCCATTTGGTGAGCTGCATTTCTTGCTACATGTTCACAGACTTGCCAGTGGAAAAGCCAAACTTCACATGCCAGAAATGCAAGCTTGTGTCACTGTTGGAGGAAAAGTTGCAAAATCTAGAAGAAAGGTTAGCTACATTGAAAATCATTAAGGAAGGTGAAAAGTTCTTAGACAGAGCATAATTATCTCTTTATGTTACAGAAAAAGAAGAAATTCGAAGTGCACCTGCACAAAATGGAACAAATGGAAGTGCATTTGAACAGCAAGGTGGATTGCTGTTGAGGGGAGATAGAGAGAGAAAAAAAAAAATCTATAAATCTTCAGCTTAGCGAGTGTGAACGAGCTGAGTGTGACCTGAGTGTAAGTGTGAACGGCGATAGGTGTGACTTGTGATTCAGTGACTTTGGAATCAGGGAGTTTCCAAGGGAGGAATTGCTGTCTGTTTTTTTTTTTATTTATTTTTTTATTAATACTTTGTATTTATTTTTTAATTAACGTTTCTGTGTGGTGCAATCCCCATTAGGAAATGTGCTCCACTATTGTTACTGCCATCCAGTGCACATCTTGCCACATGTATGCAATCCTTGATCAGCCGGTCGAGGGTGCATACTGCTGTGCGAGATGTGAGCACATTGTGCATTTGGAAGCCCAGATTCTGGATCTAAATGTGCAGCTGGCAACACTAAGATCCATAGACAATATGGAGAGGAGTCTTCTGCTCACTGAGCAGACGCTCAATGGGATAGATGAGGGGGGATGGTAGGATCGAGCTGCAGGACAGTGAGGCAGTTAGCTGGGTGACAGACAGAAGGTGGGGTAGAGGGAAGAGTGCCAGGGAGGCTAGTCCTGATCTGGCACACCCCAATAAGTTTGCTAAGTTGGCAGATGAGGGGGTGCCAGTACAGGGGTAGCACTGCTGCACCCAGGCATGTCCTCTGAAAGCCGGAGGAGTGACTGCTCCAGTAATGAGGGAAATAGGAGAGCAGGGCAGGCCAGACAGGTGCTGGTAGTGGGGGGCTCAATTATTAGGGGAACAGATAGGGCAATCTGTCACAAAGACAGGGATCATCGGACGGTGTGCTGCCTACCTGGCGCTCGAGTCCGACACATCGCTGATCGGGTGGACAGATTACTGGGAGGGGCTGGTGAGGACCCAGCGGTCATGGTGCACATTGGCATAAATGACAAAGTTAGAGGTAGGTGGAAGGTCCTTAAAGATGATTTCAGGGAATTAGGCTGCAAGCTGAAAGTAAGGACCTCCAACGTGGTATTTTCCAAAATACTGCCTGTATCACGTGCCACGCCAGAGAGGCAACGGCCCGTAGTGTTGAGCGATACCATCCGATACTTGAAAGTATCGGTATTGGAAAGTATCGGCCGATACCGGCAAAGTATCGGATCTAATCCAATACCGATACCCGATACCAATACAAGTCAATGGGACTCAAGTATCGGACGGTATCCCTGATGGTTCCCAGGGTCTGAAGGAGAGGAAACTCTCCTTCAGGCCCTGGGATCCATATACATGTGTAAAATAAAGAATTAAAATAAAAAATAGTGATATACTCACCTGTCCGGAGGCCCCTGGACTTTACCGCCGTAACCGGGAGCCTTCTTTGCTTAAAATGCGCGCGTTTAATGGTTTCCGTGACGTCACGGCTTCTGATTGGTCGCGTGCCGCCCATGTGACCGCGACGTGACCAATCACAACAAGCCGTGACGTAATTTTCAGGTCCTGATGCCTAATTCTAGGCATTCAGGATTTGAAAATTACGTCACGGCTTGTGATTGGTCGCGTCGCGGTCACATGGGCGGCACGCGACCAATCAGAAGCCGTGACGTAATTTTCAAATCCTGAGTGCCTAGAATTAGGCATCAGGACCTGAAAATTACGTCACGGCTTGTTGTGATTGGTCGCACCGCGGTCACATGGGCGGCACGCGACCAATCAGAAGCCGTGACGTAATTTTCAAATCCTGAATGCCTAGAATTAGGCATCAGGACCTGAAAATTACGTCACGGCTTGTTGTGATTGGTCGCGTCGCGGTCACATGGGCGGCACGCGACCAATCAGAAGCCGTGACGTCACGGAAACCATTAAACACGCGCATTTTAAGCAAAGAAGGCTCCCGGTTACGGCGGTAAAGTCCAGGGGCCTCCGGACAGGTGAGTATATCCCTATTTTTTATTTTAATTCTTTATTTTACACATTTATATGGATCCCAGGGCCTGAAGGAGAGTTTCCTCTCCTTCAGACCCTGGGAACCATACACTGGAAACTTCCAATTCCCGATACCACAAAAGTATCGGATCTTGATATCGGAATTCCTATACAGCAAGTATCGGCCGATACCCGATACTTGCGGTATCGGAATGCTCAACACTAGCAACGGGAGATTAGGGAGGTTAAGAAGTGGCTCAAGAATTGGTGTAGGAAGGAGGGGTTTGGGTTCCTGCAGAACTGGGCTGACTTCTCAGTGGGCTACAGGCTCTACGCTAGGGACGGGCTGCATCTCAATGGGGAAGGTGCAGCTGTGCTGGGGGAGAAAATGGTTAGAAGGTTGGAGCAGTGTTTAAACTAGGGATTGGGGGGAGGGTATTCAATTTATAGGAGGGGAAGATAGTACAGATAGAGACCTGGGCACAAATAAGGAAGTTGGGGGTGGAGGTGGCATGGGGGTTGGGTTAGAACAGTTAATACTTTAAGAAAGAATAGAGGTACAGAGAGGAACATCAAGTGCATGTATACTAATGCCAGAAGCCTCATCAGCAAAATGGATGAATTAGAACTAATGTTGTTGGAGCATAATTATGACATGGTGGGGATATCTGAGACGTGGCTGGATGAGAGCCATGACTGGGCTGGTAACTTACAGGGCTATAGTCTGTTCAGAAATGACCGTACAGATAAGCGAGGGGGAGGGGTGTGTCTATATGTAAAATCGTCCTTAAAACCCATCCTGCGTGATAGTATAGGTGAATTTAATGAAAATGTAGAGTCCCTGTGGGTGGAGATAAGGGGAGGGGGAAAAAATAATAAATTACTGATAGGGGTTTGTTATAAATCTCCAAAAATAATGGAAGCAATGGAGAATATCCTCATAAAGCAAATAGATGAAGCTGGGACTCAAGGAGAAGTCATTATTATGGGGGACTTCAACTACCCTGAAATAGATTGGGGAACAGAAACCTGCAGTTCCAGCAAAGGTAATCGGTTTTTGACAACTATGAGATAATTACCTTTCACAACTGGTTCCTGACCCAACAAGAAGGGGGGCACTGCTAGACCTAATATTAACCAACAGGCCAGACCACATAGCAAATATAAGGGTTGGGGGTCACTTGGGGAATAGTGATCACAAAATAATAAGTTTTCATGTAACCTTTAATAAGATGTGTAGTAGAGGGGTTACACGGACACTAAACTTCAGGAGGGCAAATTTCCAACGGATGAGAGAGGATCTTGGTGCAATTAACTGGGACGATATCCTGAGACATAAAAATACACAAAAAAATGGGAGACGTTTATTAGCATCCTGGATAGGACCTGTGCACAGTATATACCGTATGGGAATAAACATACTAGAAATAGGAGGAAACCAATATGGCTAAATAGAGCTGTAAGGGGCGCAATAAGGGACAAAAATAAAGCATTTAGAGAATTAAAGGAAGTAGGTAGTGAGGAGGCATTAAATAAATACAGAAAATTAAATACATTCTGTAAAAAGCAAATCAAGGCAGCAAAGATTGAGACAGAGAGACTCATTGCCAGAGAGAGTAAAAATAATCCCAAAATATTCTTTAACTATATAAATAGTAAGAAACTAAAAAATGACAGTGTTGGCCCCCTTAAAAATAGTCTGGGTGAAATGGTGGATGAGGATGAGGAAAAAGCCAATATGACTTTTTTTCATCAGTATTTACAAAAGAAAATCCCATGGCAGACAATATGACTAGTGATAAAAATTCCCCATTAAATGTCACCTGCTTAACCCAGCAGGAAGTACGGCGGCGTCTAAAAATCACTAAAATTGACAAATCTCCGGGCCCGGATGGGATACACCCCCGAGTACTGCAGGAACTACGGTAAGTACAGTCATTGATAGACCATTATTTTGAATCTTTAAAGAGTCCATAATAACAGGGTCTGTACCACAGGAATGGCGTATAGCAAATGTGGTGCCAATATTCAAAAAGGGGACAAAAACTGAACTCGGTAATTATAGGCCAGTAAGCTTAACCTCTACTGTGGGTACAATCCTGGAGGGCATTCTAAGGGATGCTATACTGGAGTATCTGAAGAGGAATAACCTCATGACCCAGTATCAGCATGGGTTTACTAGGGACCGTTCATGTCAGACTAATTTGATCAGCTTCTATGAAGAGGTAAGTTCCGGACTGGACCAAGGGAACCCAGTGGACGTAGTGTATATGGACTTTTCCAAAGCTTTTGATACGGTGCCACACAAAAGGTTGTTACATAAAATGAGAATAATGGGGATAGGGGAAAATATGTGTAAGTGGATTGAGAGCTGGCTCAGGGATAGGAAACAAAGGGTGGTTATTAATGGAGCACACTCGGACTCGGTCGCGGTTAGCAGTGGGGTACCACAGGGGTCAGTATTGGGCCCTCTTCTTTTTAACATATTTATTAATGACCTTGTAGGGGGCATTCAGAGTAGAATTTCAATATTTGCAGATGACACTAAACTCTGCAGAGTAATCAATACAGAGGAGGACAATTTTACATTACAGGATGATTTATGTAAACTAGAAGCTTGGGCTGACAAATGGCAAATGAGCTTTAATGGGGATAAATATAAGGTCATGCACTTGGGTAGAAGTAGGGGCTCATTTCCACATGTGAGGCACACATCCGTATCTCGCATGTGGAAACCAAGCTCTGGCGCCGGCACTCCAGAGCGGAGTGTGCGGCCGCATAGGAACACATGGAGCTGCACAGCTCCGCTCCAAAGTGCCGGCGCCACAGCTTGGTTTCCACATGCGAGACACGGACGTGTTTCTCGCGTGTGTGATCCCGGCCTAATAAGATGTATAACTATGTGCTTAATTCTAAAACTCTGGGCAAAACCGTCAATGAAAAAGACCTGGGTGTATGGGTGGATGACAAACTCATACTCAGTGGCCAGCGTCAGGCAGCTGCTACAAAGGCAAATAAAATAATAGGATGTATTAAAAGAGGCATAGATGCTCATGAGGAGAACATAATTTTACCTCTATACAAGTCACTAGTGCGACCACACTTAGAATACTGCGCACAGTTCTGGTCTCTGGTGTATAAGAAAGACATAGCTGAACTAGAGCGGGTGCAGAGAAGAGCGATCAAGGTTATTAGAGGACTGGGGGGTCTGCAATACCAAGATAGGTTATTACACTTGGGGCTATTTAGTTTGGAAAAACGAAGACTAAGGGGTGATCTTATTTTAATGTATAAATATATGAGGGGACAGTACAAAGACCTTTCTGATGATCTTTTTAATCATAGACCTGAGACAGGGACAAGGGGGCATCCTCTACGTCTGGAGGAAAGAAGGTTTAAGCATAATAACAGACGCGGATTCTTTACTTGTAAGAGCAGTGAGACTATGGAACTCTCTCCGTATGATGTTGTAATGAGTGATTCATTACTTAAATTTAAGAGAGGACTGGATACCTTTCTGGAAAAGTATAATGTTACAGGGTATATACACTAGATTCTTTGATAGGGCGTTGATCCACGGAACTAGTCTGATTGCCGTATGTGGAGTCCATGGTGGAGTTATTCTTTGCCACATGGGTTTTTTTTGCCTTCCTCTGGATCAACATGTTAGGGCATGTTAGGTTAGGCTATGGGTTGAACTAGATGGACCTAAAGTGTTCCTTCAACCTTAACCCCTTCATGACCGTGGGATTTTTCGTTTTTCCGTGTTCGTTTTTCGCTCCCCTCCTTCCCAGAGCCATAACTTTTTTATTTTTTCATCAATTTGGCCATGTGAGGGCTTATTTTTTGCGGGACGAGTTGTACTTTTAAATGACACCATTGGTTTTACCATGGCATGTACTAGAAAATGGGAAAAAAATTCCAAGTGCGGTGAAATTGCAAAAAAAGTGCAATCCCACACTTGTTTTTTGTTTGGCTTTTTTGCTAGGTTCACTTAATGCTAAAACTGACCTGCCATTATGATTCTCCAGGTCAGTGCGAGTTCATAGACACCTAACATGACTAGGTTATTTTTCACCTAAGTGGTGAAAGAAAATTCCAAACTTTGCAAAAAAAATAAAAATTGTGCCATTTTCCGATACTTGTAGCGTCTCCATTTTTCATGATCTGGGGTCGGTTGAGGGCTTATTTTTTGCGTGCCGAGCTGGCATTTTTATTGATAGCATTTTGGTGCAGATATGTTCTTTTGATCGCCCGTTATTGCATTTTAATGCAATGTCGCGGCGACCAAAAAAACGTAATTCTGGCGTTTCGATTTTTTTTCTCATTACGCCGTTTAGCGATCAGGTTAATGCTTTTTTTTATTGATAGATCGGGCAATTCTGAACGTGGCAATACCAAATATGTGTAGATTTGATTTTTTTTTTATTGATTTATTTTGATTGGGGCGAAAGGGGGGTGATTTAAACTTTTATATTTTTTTTAATTTTTTCACATTTTTTTTTACTTTAACTTTTGCCATGCTTCAATAGCCTCCATGGGAGGCTAGAAGCAGGCACAACTCGATCGGCTCTGCTACATTGCAGCGATCATCAGATCGCTGCTATGTAGCAGAAATACAGGTGTGCAGTGAGCGCCGACCACAGGGTGGCGCTCACAGCCACAGGCGATCAGTAACCATAGAAGTCTCAAGGACCTCTATGGTTACCTTCCTGACACATCGCCGACCCCCGATCATGTGACGAGGGTCGGCGATGACGTCATATCCGGCCGCCCGGCCGGATGCGGTAGTTAAATGCCGCTGTCTGCGTTTGACAGCGGCATTTAACTAGTTAATAGCGGCGGGTGATCGCGATTTCACCCGCCGCTATTGCAGGCACATGTCAGCTGTAAAAAACAGCTGACATGTCGCGACTTTGATGTGCTCACCACCGGAGCGCACATCAAAGCAGGGGACCCGACATCGGACGGGATAGTACGTCCGATGTCAGGAAGGGGTTAATAACTATGTAAACAGAGGAATGGAAGCATGTGACCCAGAGAAGCAGGAGGATCAAGAGGCAGTCAGCACCCATAGTGCTCAGGAACCAGTACTAGGTTCTCACACAGGAGAACGACGAAGAAATACATCAAGATAAGACTTTGCCCACAAAGAACAACCTTGGACGCACTCAGAGTCCTCCTAGATGGAAGATAGAAAAAAAATGTTGCGAAGAAGAAACGGAGAGTTGTGGTCATGGGGGATTCCCTGTTGAGAGGAACAGAGGCCGCAATCTGCAGACTGGATATAACCTCAAGAGAAATGTGCTGTCTTCCAGGTGCAAAAATTAAAGATGCGTCTGACAGGATATCAGGAATCTTCAGACCTACAGATGAGTACCCATTCCTGCTATTACATGTGGAGACAAATGACACAGCAAGAAATGACATGGAAACCATCTGCAGTGACTTAGGTAAAAAAGTGAAAGAACTGGGTAGGCAGGTGGTCTTCTCTTCCATCCTTCCAGTGGATGGCGATGGAACAAGGAGGTGGAGTAAGATTCTACAGGTGAACAACTGGCTACGTCGATGGTGCCATTAGCAAGATTTGGATTTCTGGATCACGGAGTGAATTACCTATACGATGGACTACTTGCTAGAGATGGGGTGCACCTTACGAAGACTGGAAAACATGTATTTGGAATTCACCTTGCTACACTCATCAGGAGAGCTTTAAACTAGAACAATATAGGAAGGGAAGCAAAAGGCCAGAAAAGCCATACACTTGACAAATACTATTGAGAACTCTGCTATTAGAGGTAGAAGGGAAGAACAAAGACAAAAAAATCTAAATAATAAAAATATTGGAGAAAGAGAAACCAATCACAAACTAAAATGTTTCTATATGAATGCACAAAGCATGGGCAACAAACAAGGAGAATTGGAACTACTAACACAGGAGAAGAAATATGATGTCATTGGAATCACTGAAACTTGGTGGGACGATACACATTGTATGTTAGAAAAGCTTATATCTGTACAGAGATTGAAGCTTCAGAGATTGGGAGTTCTGTGGAAACTGTTTGGGTAAGAATACATGGAGAGAACAACGGAAAGGACACCATTGTAGGCATTTACTACAGGCCGCCTGTGCAAGCTGAAGATATGGATGAACTCTTTATGCATCAAATGGCCAAGCTCTCCAAAAAATATGACACAGTTGTCATGGGAGACTTCAACTATCCAGACAGTTGTTGAGAATCTCTCTCAGGCAAAACTAACAGGTCAAACAAATTCTTATCTTCTCTTGCTGACAATTTTATCTTCCAAAAGGTAGGAGAGAAAGCAAGGGAATCTGCTACCTTGGATCTAATCCTTATAAACAGGGAACAAATGGTTGAGGAGGTAAGAGTGGCTGAGACCCTAGGAGGTAGCGACCTTGCTATTTTAGAATTTTGGATAACTAGAGGAGGAAGACCTGTGAAGACTCAGACGTCAAGGTTAGATTTCAGAAAGGCAGATTTTAAGGGACTCAGAAAGAGAATCGGAGGGATCCAATAGCTGGATATCCTTAAGGACAAAAATGTCCAGGAAGGAAGGGAAATCTTGAAAAATGAGATTCTCAAAGCACAATCGTTAACAATTCCGAAAAGAGCGAATGGAGCGCCCCCACATCTAGGGCAATGGGATACTCGGTACCTGGTCCCTCTCCTCGGTTCTGGGGATGTCACGGTGGCTCGACCTGGTCCGTGGCCCTATGAGGGGCGTCCAATTAAAGGTGTAGTTTGTACGGTGTTCGTGACGCCACCTGTGGTATTTGGTCAGAGTGACCGACGCTGCTTAGTGGTCCGCTGGGGTGATCGAATGGCAGCTAGATGGTATACCTTCCCACAGGTGAAGTGTATTCCCAGGGCTCCCCTTGTAGTGTAGATGGTGATATGGTGGATGGCGCAGTAAATAAAGAGGACACAAAGGTTGCAGTCTCTTTACCTTTTACTGAAGACTTCGGCGTCCACAGTCCAGAGTACCGTTCACAGGGCAGGCGGAATCCGGCCGGTCCGAAGGCACATCCGGAGTTCCCTTACTCAGGCTAGTAGCCTTCCTACTAGCGCCTGTGTGTTGTAGTACCACGTGATAGTCCTCACAACTTTCGTGGATGTTTCTGATGTTCTCTCTCTGTCCCCCAGATGGTATGGATAGGACAACCCGTATGACGGGGTAGGCCTGGAGCTATTTTATAGGGACCCTAGTGATGCCCCTCTCCCACAATTTGCCTCCGTGTCTTCTTAGGTATTAAGGTTGGGCAGCCAACTTGGAATTGACTGCCCTGTCGATTTCTGAAGTAATACGTAGAGTCAATTAGTCCCTCGGTGTTCCGGCCACCGGCTACGCGCCTCAAAAGGAGGCTGCCGATCTTGGGGCAGTACTCCTCCCAGTATTATCTCCTTGTGCTGTGACTTCGTTTCTCTCTCTCCACAATATACTTCACTTCGTGTCCTTTCTTTGGATGCTGCCGCAATGGGTGCAGGCGCAGCTCCGTAACGCTCTGTCTCGTGCTTGGCCTCTGTCAGGATCCCACCCCTTGACAGGGACCCTCTGTCTGCAGCTCAGATGTTCCTCCTTCTCCCCCTGTCTGCCTGACAAGTCCTCTCTGGGTTGAACCCAGGTAGCTTCTGCCTAACTTCCTATCCAACCCACCAGTTTTACCCGTATGTGAGGAGTGCCCTACTAGATAGGAGCATGGCTCCCCCTGGTGGACTGGAGTGTGAAGTGTAGTGTGTGTCTTGTGATACCTGATCAGGTGAACTCCTTTAGTACCATCAGACGTAATATCACTCACCCTGGTGGAAGAGCGACATTACTGCAACGACCAGGACTCTGGGGCGCTGCAGGAAGATTAGGAAGCATTTAAGGAAACCAGGATGGATGAACGCAGAAATTAAACACATGCTAAAAAGGAAGAAAGAAATGTTTATCAAATGGAAAGAGGGAGGCATATCTAAAGAAGAATATAATGCTGTCTGCAGAACCTGCAGGGCACAAATCAGATTATCTAAAGCTGACAATGAATTAAGGCTTTCAAGAGACAAAAGCAATAAAAAGGATTTTGGGGATATGTCAAAAGTAAAAGAAAAGTCAAAGATGCTATAGGATTTTTACAGGATGAAAATTATTAAATGGCAAGAAAGGATGTTGAGAAGGCCGAACATTTAAATTCATATTTTGCATTTCTCTCAGAAAGAAAATCTAACATCAACTGATTTTCACTGTCCTATTAAGGGAATAGAAGAATCCAGGATATCTATAAACAGAAAGACAGTGAGGAAACACTTAGCTAACATAAATGAATTCAAGTCTCCGGGTCCAGATGAATTACACCCCAGAGTACTGAAGGAGATAGCAGAAGAAATTTTTGAACCACTCTCCCTAATCTTTGAAAATTCTTGGAGAACAGGAGAAGTTCCAGAAGACTGTAGAAGAGCAAATGTTGTTCCTATCTTCAAAAAGGGGAAGAAGGTGGACCCGGGGAACTATAGGCCGGAGAGTCTGACGTCTATACCAGGAAAGATCTTTGAACAAATTATTAAACAACATGTATGTAAGTACCTGGATAAGAATGAAGTGATTAAACAGAGTCAGCATGGGTTTGTAACTAATATGTCATGTCAGACTAACTTAATTTCTTTCTATGACAGAATCACTGACTGGGTAGGTCAGGGAAATGCTGTAGATGTAGTATATCTTGACTTCAGCAAAGCATCTGACAAAGTATCTCACACAATCCTTATTGAAAAAATGACTAAGTATGCAATGGACAAGGCAACTGTTAAGTGGATTCATTAGTGATCGGACCCAAAGAGTGGTCGTAAATGGCTGCACATCCAGTTGGAAGAATGTCTCAAGTGGGGTACCACAGGGCTCTGTCCTGGGCCCTGTATTGTTCAATGTCTTTATCAATGATTTAGATGAAGAAATTGAGGGTAAACTGATTAAATTTGCTGATGACACAAAGCTAGGAGGTATAGCTAATACTAGAGAAGAGAGAAAGAGGATTCAAAAAGATATAAATAAACTGGAGCAGTGGGCAGCAACTAACAGAATGATTTTTAACGGGGGAAAATGCAAAGTACTTCATCTGGTCAATAAAAATGATAAAAGCATATACAGAATGGAAGGTATAGGGCTAAGCAACAGCACATGTGAAAAAGACTTGGGTATACAAATAGATTACAGACTGAACATGAGTCAACAGTGTGATGCAGCAGCAAAAAGGGCAAATACAATTCTGGGATGTATTAACAGAAGCATACAGTCTAAATCACATGAAGTCATTATTGCCCTCTACTCCTCTTTGGTCAGACCTCATCTGGAATACTGTGTCCAGTTTTGGGCACCACATTTTAAAAAAGACATCAACAAACTGGAGCAAGTTCAAAGAAGAGCGACCAGAATGGTGACTGGTCTGCAAACCATGTCCTATGAGGAACGTTTACAGGATTTGGGAATGTTTAGCTTGCAAAAAAGAAGACTAAGAGGAGACTTAATAGCTGTCTACAAATATATCAAGGGCTGTCACATTGTAGAAGGATCATCTTTATTTCCATTTGCACAAGGAAAGACTAGAAGCAATGGAATGAAACTGAATGGGAGGAG
The DNA here is from genome assembly GCF_051348905.1 of Ranitomeya variabilis. Lineage (NCBI taxonomy): Eukaryota > Metazoa > Chordata > Amphibia > Anura > Dendrobatidae > Ranitomeya > Ranitomeya variabilis. Next base: position 117,035,423 of record NC_135233.1, read on the forward strand.
ACACAGATTAGATATTAAAAAAAACTTTTTGACAGGGTGATCAATGAGTGGAACAGGCTGCCACGAGAGGTGGTGAGTTCTCCTTCTGTGGAAGTCTTCAAACAGAGGCTGGACAGACATCTGTCTGGGATGATTTAGTAAATCCTGCTTTGAGTAGGGGGTTTAAACAGATGACCAAGGAGGTCCATTCCAACTCTAACATTCTATGATTGTATGATTCTACCTGAATACTCCAGACCAGCAATTTGAAGAAACGTCTGCTTTCATTGGGTGGTGGCCATACATCTGATGAACAATTTTTCACGGGCATTTGAAAATTGCCTGGCTGCAACTTGCCCTCTGAAACACTTTGGAAGCAGTAAGTGTATAGTTACTTTTTAATATACTGCTTATGCATTTTGGTCTAATTTCTGTTAAATTAATATTGGCATGGAGTTGCTAAAAAATCTGAGGTTGTATTTACCTAACTTCAAATGTTTATTACGGTATATCCAAATATGTAGAATTCATAAAGTGTACACTTATTTATTCATATCATCGTGCATATTAATCATTGAAGAGGGGAGTGGGTCAAAAAGACCCAAAGAAACGACCAACAAAGTTCAAAGAATAACAAAAAAACCTTTATTTATAAAACAGTAACAACCAGGTAGGGTAATGGCGCAGCATGGCATACAGAGACACTGCACAATCGTGTAAAGTGCCAAGGGCGCACGGAGCCGGGGAATCAACAACGCCTACATACTATAATAAATCACCATAGGAGAACCATGCCTTCCCCCATCAGGAGGAGAGATAATAAGATATAAACATATCAAAATAAAACAGCATGGGTGCATTTTTAATGGACAAATGTATACATAGATAAGGGCCGCATAGATCATAAAAATAAGCCTTAGTAAGAAATACAATAGCTACGAACTATATGGTCCTCATAGTAAGTCGCAAGATAGAAAAGTGCTAATTACCGTATGAGCGTGTGACTCCCAGGGCCCGTGTGCCCACCCCGACGCGCGTGCAGTAACACACCTTCCTCAGGGGGCTTGGAGAAGGAGCACTGACAGTAACGCTTAATACACCTGGATGCCGGAAATGAACCCAGCATGGTCCCGGAAGTACTTAGGGATCTCTATAACAACCAATATTAACCACCCACTACAGACGATAAAAACATACCGGCGTTCAGTGCAGGGAACGTCCACCTACACCGCCGATCCCCACAAGACACCCGACATCCGCGCTGCACCACGCCGACCATCGGACAAACCACGGGGCCCCGTGTAGTCCGATGACGGACGTGCAAACAGCACGAATGCCGGAAGAAGAGCGGAGGACCGGCGCATGTGCGGTAGACGCCCGAGCAACAAGACGCCATATCATGCAAGGGAAACAAGTGTGGGCACACAAGGTAAACAATAAAAATAAAAAACTGGAGCAGGACATACAAAGAGGGGAAAATCATGAACAAAAATACAAAATTAGCCGTTATATATTGCCACATCAGTATCCCATACAGCAGTGGGTAGAAACGCCAGTACACAATTTACCCTTACATTAACAAGAAAAAGTAATGCAGCAAATAGAGCTTCCGCCATCTAGATTTATAAACAATTGGATGAAGGTAAATCAAAACATAGTATATATTTGAAGAGCATGACACAGCTCGTAATTAATACAGTCAAATCTTCATCCTACAAGAATATCCCGACTTAGGAAGCTCCTTTCCGAGTTGTCTTCCGTGCATGATAAAACGATCCATAATCCAAAATAAGGGAATGATGTTTCGATGTATCAGACTTAGTCCCAGCTGACTTCGCCACAAATGGGCCAATGAACGGACTGAAACAGCAACTCATAAGTCCCCTCATCATACGTCCGTACTTCCAAAATATCCCAGGACACTTATCCAATAAGAAACTTCACAATAAAGCCTAGAAAAATATATTAAACATGCAAAACGGTTAAAAACATACACGAGTAACATGGTCAAGTATGAAACGCAAAGCGAGAGGCGATTACAAGAAGGACGAAAAGCTGAGACCCTCATTCAAACCCCGTGGGTGTACCGTCCCTAGAGTCCAAATCCATCTGGCCACTAACTGTGCCAGACGTTGCGTGATTTTGCCACCCTGAATACCCAGATCTATGATGTCAATGCCCTTGACCCGCAAGCCCCTGCTGTCACAGTTGTGATGGGTCTTAAAATGTCTGGGTATTGTTTTTAAGAGGGCTGCATCCTCCTGGCCGGTGGCCGCCTCTATGCCAAGTACGTGCTCCCTGATTCGCACCTTAAGTTGGCGAGTAGTAAGTCCTACATAAATCAGGGAGCACGGACAAGTGGCATAATAAATAACATTCTTCGAAGCGCAGGTAATTGATCCCAAGATTTCAAACGATTTTAATCCAGTAGAATCAACAAAGGAATCACTGCGATCGATGTTAATACAGGCGACACACCGGCCACAAGGCCTGCAGCCACGTCTAGCAGGGATGCTATTTAAAAAGGTCTTCGGAGGCTCTCCATTGTAGTGACTATGCACCAGATGGTCACGCAAATTTCTGCCCCTCCGGAACGTAATAGCAGGTTTGTCGGGTAGCAGTTTGGCAATGGTGGGATCAGTCATTAATATAGGCCATGCCTTAGTAAGGGCGGAGCGTACAGATTCGGATTGGGTGTTGAAATTCGTAATAAATCTCAACACTCCAGATTCATTTACACGGCTGTTATTAGGATATAGTAACGAATTTCTTTCTGACCATTTCGCTCGATGGTATGCCTTTTTAATTGCTCGCCGACTATATCCCCGCTCGAGGAATCTCTGCTTAAGTTTGTTAGCCTCCTCCTCAAATAACACTTGTGTGGAACAAATCCGTCGAAGGCGCAGAAATTGCCCCACTGGCACCGAACGAATCATATGACTTGAATGTGAGGAGGAGGCATGCAGCAGCATATTCGTCGAGGTCGGTTTGCGATAGATGCTGGTATTTAAAACCCCACCAACACTTCTCCGAAGAACGACATCCAGAAATTCAATTTCATCTGAATGATATTTAACGGTCAGATGGATGTTTAAATCATTGTCGTTAACTTCTTTGAAAAAATCATTCAGAGCTGAAGTGGTACCCTGCCAGATAAGAAAGACGTCGTCGATGTACCGCGCCCACGTAAGGATACAGCACGCCGACGCCGTCCGCTCGCCTGACAGGAAGAGGTCCCTCTCCCACAGCTCCAGGAACAGGTTAGCATATGAGGGGGCAAAGGCCGCCCCCATAGCAGTCCCCTGGAGCTGAAGGTAGAGGGACCCCTTAAAAGTAAAAAAATTATGAGTAAGGGTAAATTCCAGCACCTCAAGAACTAAGGCCTTAAATCCAGAGGAATAGTCAGATGCTTCTAGAAAAAATTCAACAGCCTGTAGCCCATCCCTGTGGCGAATACTTGTATATAAGGACTCGACATCAGCCGTTACTAGAAAGGTATCTGAATCCAAGGAGAGTTCATCAACCATCCGCAACAGCTGTGTCGTGTCCTTAAGGAAAGAAGGCAAACTTTCCACCAGAGTCTGTAAAATGGAGTCAACCCACTTGTTGACATTTTCCAGGAAATTCCCTCGACCTGAAACTATTGGACGTCCAGGGGGAGACTGCATATTTTTGTGTATTTTGGGGAGGAGGTAAAAAGTTGGTATGGCTGGCTCCTTAACCACCAAGGCAGAAAACAATTCCTTAGTGATAACTCCATCATCGACGGCAGCTAATAAGATCTTAGTCAGATGTGCACTGTAGGCAGACAAGGGGTTAAACGTCAGCTTCTTGTAACACACTGGATTTCTCAGCTGACGAAAGGCCTCATGCTCATACATTGTTATGGGCCAAATCACAACATTACCCCCCTTGTCTGCCGGTTTAAGTACAACATCAGGTAGCTGCCGCAGATAACGGAGCCGCGCCTCTCCTCCCCTGTCAAATTATCCCCTCGAATGTATTGGGGGATTGTTGTGAATTTGGATTCTGGGCTCCCCCGGTGGCTACTGGTGGAATTGAACTGGTGTCTTCATCTTCTCTGTTCACCTGTTCCCATCAAGATGTGGGAGTCGCTATATAACCTTGCTGCTCTGTTAGTTGCTTGCCGGTCAACAATGTTATCAGAAGCCTCTCTGTGCTTGTTCCTGCTCCTAGACAACTACTAGATAAGTTGGACTCTTGTCCATGTTTGTTTTTGCATTTTTGTTCCAGTTCACAGCTGTAGTTTCGTTACTGTGTCTGGAAAGCTCTTGTGAACAGGAATTGCCACTCTGGTGTTATGAGTTAATGCCAGAGTTTTAAAGTAATTTCTGGATGGTGTTTTGATAGGGTTTTCAGCTGACCATGAAAGTGTCCTTTCTGTCTTCTGCTATGTAGTAAGTGGACCTCAAATTTGCTAAACCTATTTTCATACTACGTTTGTTATTTCATCTTTATTCACCGCCAATACATGTGGGGGGCCTCTGTCTCCTTTCGGGGTATTTCTCTAGAGGTGAGCTAGGACTGATATTTTCCTCTGCTAGCATTATTTAGTCCTCCGGCTGGTGCTGGGCATCTAGAATCAACGTAGGCATGCTACCCGGCCACTGCTAGTTGTGCGTTAGGTTTAGTTCATGGTCAGCTCAGTTCCCATCTTCCAAGAGCTAGTTCCTATATATGCTTATGCTATGTTCTCTTGCCATTGAGATCATGACAGGGGATTTTTAAAAAATCGTTGGTAACCACCTGGACGAATAAATCAATAGCATTACACGTAGAGAGGGGAGGGAATTTCCTGGAACAGGGTCTAATAGATGGAGGCATCCTACCTCCCTCAGTGGATTGATGTTCATCAAACAATTCCTCCAGCCTCCTCAAGGCTGTTTGCTCTTCTTCTGTGGGAAAGAGGTCATGCAAATGTCATGTGATTTGGCCAATAACAATGTATGAGCATGAGGCCTTTCGTCAGTTGATTTACCTTCATCCAATTGTTTATAAATCTAGATGGCGGAAGCTCTATTTGCTGCATTACTTTTTTCTTGTTAATGTAAGGGTAAATTGTGTATTGGCGTTTCTACCCATTGCTGTATGGGATACTGATGTGGCAATATATAACAGCTAATTTTGTATTTTTGTTCATGATTTTCCCCTCTTTGTATGTCCTGCTCCAGTTCTTTATTTTTATTGTTTACCTTGTGTGCCCACACTTGTTTCCCTTGCATGATATGGCGTCTTGTTGCTCGGGCGTCTACCGCGCATGCGCCGGTCCTCCGCTCTTCTTCCGGCATTCGTGCTGTTTGCACGTCCGTCATCGAACTACACGGAGCCCCGTGGTTTGTCCGATGGTCGGCGTGGTGCAGCGCGGATGTCGGGTGTCTTGTGGGGATCGGCGGTGTAGGTGGACGTTCCCTGCACTGAACGCCGGTATGTTTTTATCGTCTGTAGTGGGTGGTTAATATTGGTTGTTATAGAGATCCCTAAGTACTTCCGGGACCATGCTGGGTTCATTTCCGGCATCCAGGTGTATAAAGCGTTACTGTCAGTGCTCCTTCTCCAAGCCCCCTGAGGAAGGTGTGTTACCGAAACGCGCGTCGGGGTGGGCACACGGACCCTGGGAGTCACACGCTCATACGGTAATTAGCACTTTTCTATCTTGCGACTTACTATGAGGACCATATAGTTCGTAGCTATTGTATTTCTTACTAAGGCTTATTTTTATGATCTATGCGGCCCTTATCTATGTATACATTTGTCCATTAAAAGTGCACCCATGCTGTTTTATTTTTATATGTTTATATCTTATTATCTCTCCTCCTGATGGGGGAAGGCATGGTTCTCCTATGGTGATTTATTATAGTATGTAGGCGTTGTTGATTCCCCGGCTCCGTGCGCCCTTGGCACTTTACACGATTGTGCAGTGTCTCTGTATGCCATGCTGCGCCATTACCCTACCTGGTTGTTACTGTTTTATAAATAAAGTTTTTTTTGTTATTCTTTGAACTTTGTTGGTCGTTTCTTTGGGTCTTTTTGACCCACTCCCCTTTTCTGTATTATTGCGACTAGTTCGCATATTTTTTGTCCTAACTTATATCAGCATTATTATATTTTATATATTTTTTACTCTTTTGTTGATTTTTCTAGGTACTTATTTTCATTATGCTGATTTTGGTTGTCTGTGTGTTTAAATTTTATATTAATCATTGCCATAGTTAAGGTCAAAAAATTCAGCAGAACTTGGGACTCAGCATTCAGCAATCCCCTGAAGAATGTGTATATTTGTACAATTTTTTCCTATTTTTTTACATACTGTATAATTTAAGCATAACTGTCCTCTCACACAAGCTTCTAGGAAAGCATGGTCTTGCTGCCCTACACCCCACAGTAATGTAAAACTATTTTGGTGGATAGAATAGTCTAAAATGTCTAGAAGCTGAGGGGGCGTGGCCAGCAGCTAAAGGAGCAGGACGTGTCTCCCTTGAGCTCCTCTGCTGGATATAACTATCTGCTCAAATCCACGATTTAGATGACCCATCCACTGGCCTGATTAACATTGACTGGCAGCCCTCCACCCAGAGAACACCTCCTGACTGCCCGAAGTGCGGACCTGTATCCTGGGCACGGTGAAAACCTGAGACCCACAAGCGGTCCCCAGGGCCTACCAGGGAGCTGCTTTTCCCGCTGGCTGGTATCGGGACTGGTCTGGGTGAGGTGTCGGAGCGGCTTGCGGAGGTGGAGCCTCCTCGTACCGTGGAGCCCCGGGGATGATCCGGATCTGGCTGCGATCCTCGTTGAGCTCCCTGGCCGGCGAGAGAGGTGAGCGGGACGTGGTGGGCGCCATCTTGGTTCCAGCCTCGTGGTGAGCGGAGCTGCTGAAAGGACGCGCCGCTTCTGAGAGAAGACCCCGCTTCCTCCGCCCGAGACCAGGAAGCGCTGGACCCTCGGTCCTGCGGTGGGAGCCCCAGGGTCAGTTCCCCGCAGGTATGAACATTTTGGACCCCCGCGGCATTCCCCTCACCCACCTAGGCTTCCCTGCACCGCAGCCCAGGAGGTACCGGCGACGCACGGACGTCTAAGTGTGGGTCGGCGGTCCACTTGGTCCGGTGTGCGCTGTCTCCTTGAGCCCGGTGCTGGGATCCGGTTGGGGGAGGCTTGCTGAGACTCAGGGGCCCCCCCTTCCTCTCCAGCTCACCACGTCCCGCCATTGGCCGTCATCTTAAAAGATCACAGCGGGACTGCTGGTGTTTGCGACCTATAGGGGAACGGACCCTGTCTCACCTGGACTGAGAGCTTGTCCCCTGCTGTCCCATACCCAGGATAACAATAAGCAATCACCTTTTGCCTAAATTATATCACCTGCTGCCCCATACCCAGTAAAATTAGATACTCCACACTCTTTTGTTGTGACAAGAGACTGAATACTGGGGCCACTCTACACTTTAAATTTATCACTAACTATACCACAAGGACCCAATATTGTTTTATTCAACTGCTCTACAAAATCTTTTTCCTTTTCCAACTTACTGCTGGAGTGCCATATACTTCTCATATTAAAATAAACTGCTTCACACAATACTGAGGATAAAATTCCTCTGTGGATCGGATCTAAAATAGGGGGCACGTGCACGAGGCTTGATGAAGGCGGTTTGGCGGCAATGAGCTTCGATCCCCGTTAAGTCCATAATTACCCCTATTAGCACGCCGACTATTACAAAAAAGGACATCTGAGCTCCTCTTACCTATACTGGACACAGGCACGTTACCATGCCAAAGAAAGGTGGCTCCTCTCAGCCGGCAGGCCGCTCAATAGCGGACCTGCTGTCCGATTCTGGCAGCTCCAAAATGGCAGCCACGGCTCCAACCCCAGATAACACTAACACCCTCGCCGCGCGGCAGGACACTGCAGGGGATGACGAGGAGGGGCTGGCACAGGAGGACACTGTGGTGCCCACAGCCATTCTTATAAAAACCCTCCAGGAGACATTCAGGCAGGAGCTAGCTTCTGCCATGAAATCAGTCACAGCACAAATGCAGGAGATACTACAGCGCACCTCCTCACTAGAGGACAAAATGGATACTGTGGCAGATGCGCTTGAGGAAGATCAGGACCAAATAAGACAACAAATGGAGCGCATTCATGAGCTAGAACTTAAATGTGAGGACTATGAAAATCGATCAAGGAGAAGCAATCTCCGCATAAGGGGTCTCCCTGAATCAATAGTGTCACTAAAAGAGACTGCATCTAGCCTGTTCTCTGCCCTTCTCCCACAGGCAGACCCGTCCACGCTACACATCACTAGGATACACAGAGCACTGGGCAAGCCAAGGTCTGATAATACTCCAAGGGATGTAATCCTGAAGTTACACTATGAAGAGACCAGAGACCTCATTTTATCAGCAGCTCGGGATTCCCCAAATCTCCCAGGTGTTCCAAACTCAGTCCATTTATATGCTGACATAGCTCCTGCCACTCTGAACAGGCGCAGGGAATTTAGACCACTCACTACAACTTTGCAAGCTGCAAAAATAAGATATAGATGGGGCTTCCCATTCGCTCTGTCTTTCTCCCATGATAACAAGCACTTTACGAGTCGATCATTTGAGGAGGGAAAGCGTGTGATTGAGCAATTGGGTTTCAAGATATCAGATGACCCACAACCTCTGCCTCAGAGGAAACCTAGACCAAGAAGGGAGTGGAAGGAGGTCCCAAGAGTAACAAGGAGCCAACGTGTGAATGTCACTTGAAAGATATAGAACAATGCGGCGTTCTCATTTAACTGTATCAATCACTGTTTCTCTCTGCGTTTAATACCTATAAAAGTGGAACCTCATCTAGGAAAGATTGGTTCAAGTTGTCCGGATAGAATTGGAGGATTTTAATACCTCCCAAGGAGCTCACTTTCATTCCTCCCTTCCCCCCCCCCTTTTTTTACCCCTTATCCCCCCCTCTTTTTTTTTTTTCTCTTCTTCTCCTTCTCCTATACTTCCCCCTTCCACTCTACCTCTCCCCCCTCCCCCTCTAATCCCCCCCTTATACCTCCCCACTTTCCCCCCATTCCTCCCCCACTACCCCCCCACCCTCTCCCCCTACCTCTCCCTCTTACCCCTTCCTTCCTCCCCACTTCCTCCCTCCCCCACTCTTCTACCCTCCTATTCTTCTCCTCCCCCCCCCCAATTTGAAATGGATAGTCGGTGCAAATATTTTCACGGGGTCCTAAGGTTTTGTGAAGTCTTATTATTGCCTTGCTGTAGGTACCTGTGACATTTAACAATTTGAAGGGGTTGGACTTGTTAGGGGTTTTCACGTTACCCATTGTTAGTGAAGCCTGGTCGTTTCCACATAATATGGACCACCAGTTCACTAAGTTACATGGGCTTTTAGCCCATTTGATTCTAAATGTTTGTTCTATGTTGTCCTGTTCCGTCTTCCTCCCCCCCCTTCTATTGTATTTGCTCTATGTAGGTTCGTAGATGTCTGCTCAGAATGCTCTGCCTCTTTACATGGACTCCATGTGGATCGGTGCCGGGAGATGTTCAGGGTTGGGAGAAAACTCAGGGGTAAGCCTTTATATGCAACACTAACTCAACCCGTCTATGTGTAGGGTCCTATCCCATAATGTGAGGGGGTTTAATTCCCCCATCAAACGTAAAAAGGCCTTCCTGGACTATAAAAAACAGAATCCTGATGTCCTTTGTCTTCAGGAAACACACTTCTCCACCTTATCATGCCCAAAGTACTTTGACCAGAACTATTCTCGCGTCTTTACATCTTCAGGCACAAGTAAAACAAAAGGAGTAGCAATTTTTCACAAAAACAATTTTCCAATACAGATAACAAATACCCTATCAGACGATGAGGGTAGGTTTTTAATCCTACTAGGCACATTACAAGGGCAAACACTTTGTTTAGTAAATAGCTACCTTCCTGCCTCCTCCCAGGTTCAGGTCTTTAAGTCCATTTTAAACAAGCTAGATAAATACTCCTTCCAGCACCTGATATGGTGCGGAGATTTTAATTTCACGATAAATCCTACATTGGACAGCAACGCTATAAGACGTACTGACATTACCAAAAATGAGAGGAAAAAAATTTCCCGATTATTAAAGGACCATCACCTAGCAGATACAGGTCCTTCTCAAAAAATTAGCATATAGTGTTAAATTTCATTATTTACCATAATGTAATGATTACAATTAAACTTTCATATATTATAGATTCATTATCAACCAACTGAAATTTGTCAGGTCTTTTATTGTTTTAATACTGATGATTTTGGCATACAACTCCTGATAACCCAAAAAATCTGTCTCAATAAATTAGCATATTTCACCCGTCCAATCAAATAAAAGTGTTTTTTAATAACAAACAAAAAAAACATCAAATAATAATGTTCAGTTATGCACTCAATACTTGGTCGGGAATCCTTTGGCAGAAATGACTGCTTCAATGCGGCGTGGCATGGAGGCAATCAGCCTGTGACACTGCTGAGATGTTATGGAGGCCCAGGATGCTTCAATAGCGGCCTTAAGCTCATCCAGAGTGTTGGGTCTTGCTTCTCTCAACTTTCTCTTCACAATATCCCACAGATTCTCTATGGGGTTCAGGTCAGGAGAGTTGGCAGGCCAATTGAGCACAGTAATACCATGGTCAGTAAACCATTTACCAGTGGTTTTGGCACTGTGAGCAGGTGCCAGGTCGTGCTGAAAAATGAAATCTTCATCTCCATAAAGCATTTCAGCCGATGGAAGCATGAAGTGCTCCAAAATCTCCTGATAGCTAGCTGCATTGACCCTGCCCTTGATGAAACACAGTGGACCAACACCAGCAGCTGACATGGCACCAATCACTGACTGTGGGTACTTGACACTGGACTTCAGGCATTTTGGCATTTCCTTAACCCCAGTCTTCCTCCAGACTCTGGCACCTTGATTTCCGAATGACATGCAAAATTTGCTTTCATCAGAAAAAAGTACTTGGGACCACTTAGCAACAGTCCAGTGCTGCTTCTCTGTAGCCCAGGTCAGGCGCTTCTGCCGCTGTTTATGGTTCAAAAGTGGCTTTACCTGGGGAATGCGGCACCTGTAGCCCATTTCCTGCACACGCCTGTGCACGGTGGCTCTGGATGTTTCCACACCAGACTCCTTCTCCACAATCTTCCTCAGGGTCCGGTCACCTCTTCTCGTTGTACAGCGTTTTCTGCCACATTGTTTCCTTCCAACAGACTTACCATTGAGGTGCCTTGATACAGCACTCTGGGAACAGCCTATTTGTTGAGAAATTTCTTTCTGGGTCTTACCCTCTTGCTTGAGGGTGTCAATGATGGCCTTCTTGACATCTGTCAGGTCGCTAGTCTTACCCATGATGGGGGTTTTGAGTAATGAACCAGGCAGGGAGTTTTTAAAAGCCTCAGGTATCTTTTGCATGTGTTTAGAGTTAATTAGTTGATTCAGAAGATTAGGGTAATAGGTCGTTTAGAGAACCTTTTCTTGATATGCTAATTTATTGAGACAGGTTTTTTGGGTTTTCAGGAGTTGTATGCCAAAATCATCAGTATTAAAATAATAAAAGACCTGACAAATTTCAGTTGGTGGATAATGAATCTATAATATATGAAAGTTTAATTGTAATCATTACATTATGGTAAATAATGAAATTTAACACTATATGCTAATTTTTTGAGAAGGACCTGTATATGGAGAGAAATGAACGGTAATAATAGAGGGTATACGTACTACTCTCCCGCCCACAAAACATACTCCAGAATAGATCTTCAGTTAACAAAAACTACCTCACTTCCCACAGTTCTATTCTCACGCCACGTACATTCGGCATGGTCTGACCATGACGCTGTACTCTCAGTATTCAAATTTAATGTGTCCACCTCTGGCTTATATAGATGGAGACTTAACGAATCACTACTTACTGACCCTGTGATCACAAATACAATTAAGGACGAATTAATTGAATATTTTAAATTTAACACCTCTGGCGATGTATCCCCTGGAACCATTTGGATGGCACACAAGAAATTTATAACGGGCTCAATAATTAAGTTGGCTGCTCAAAGGAAAAAAACAAGAACTGAACTACAAACCAGACTAGAAAATAAATTAGCAAAATTAGAACAAGCCAACCAGATGTCCACCTCTCTCTACCTTTCCAAGCAAATTCAGGAGACTAAAACTCAATTAGATGCCATCCTCACCACTAGAACTGAGAAGGCCTTGACTTGGACGTGAGCCAAATTTTACAAATTCGCTAACAAGCCGAGCAAACTACTAGCCCGCAAGTTACGTTCTAGGGAAATGATCAACACGATTTTCTCAATAAAAGATGGTTCGGGGAGGATTTCATCCCACCCAGATAATATATATAGAACATTCCACGAATATTACCAAAACTTATATACTCAGCCCAAACCCTTATCTCCTCACCCGATTCAACAATTTCTACAAAACCTCCACCTACCTAAAATCACAGATGCAATAGCTAAACAACTCCACTCCGAAATATCTATAGAAGAGATCCAATCAGTTATTAAAGCGTTGAAAAAGGGAAAGGCCCCTGGCCCTGACGGACTCACGGCCATTTATTACCAAAAATTTGCTGAAATTCTTTCGCCCCATATCAAAAAATTTGGAGATGCCCTCCTTCATGGCTCAAAAATGCCCCCAGAGTTTCTGGTTTCCCATGTTACAATTCTACCCAAGCCAAAAATAGACCACTTACTGACCAAGAACTTTAGGCCTATTTCTTTACTAAATGTGGATTTAAAAATTTTCACTGCAATTATTACAAGTAGAATAAATCGCATATTGCCCTCTCTTATTCACAAGGACCAGGTGGGGTTTATCCCGTCTAGGCAGGCCCCGGACAATATCAGACGCAATATTAACCTTATCCACACGGCTAACTCCCGTAAGGAACAACTTTTAATACTAGCCTTAGACATTGAGAAGGCATTCGACTCACTCTCCTGGAACTATCTCTTTCATGTCCTATCTAAATTTGGTTTCACCCGGGAGTTTATAGAATGTATTAAATTACTCTATGACTTCCCCACAGCATATCTGAAGCTCCCGATGTTGAACCCTTCTCCCATATCTATTCAGCGTGGTACCAGACAGGGATGCCCACTCTCCCCGGCGTTATTTGCTCTGGCCATGGAGCCTTTGGCAGAAGCCATTGGAACAAATCAGAACATTACTGGATTAACTAACTTAGGCGAACAATACAAGGTTAGCTTGTTTGCAGATGACCTCCTTTTGACTATTACCAATCCCCATACAACAATTCCCAATCTCCTCTCTCTGCTTAATATATTTGAAGACATTTCAGGGCTGAAAATTAATATAGATAAATCGGAAGCTCTCTTTATCAATACCAGCAAAACTATGCAGGATAATATCACCTCCCAATTTAAATTCACAAAGAGGGACAATTACTTAACCTACTTGGGAATAAATATTACAACAAACAGAGCTAACCTCTACAAATGGAACTACACGCCACTTATCCAGAACCTCCACACTGACCTATCCAGGTGGGCTCCGCTGAATCTATCTTGGCTGGGTAGGATCCACACAATAAAAATGGTGACCCTTCCGCGGTTTTTGTACCTTTTTAGATCTCTTCCAATACCGATTTCAGCTAAAACGTTTTCAGGCCTTCACGCCAAGATCTCTAAATTTATATGGCAGAATAAAAGGGCTAGAATCCCCCAAAAACTTATGTTCTTCCATAGAAGACATGGTGGAGTTTCGCTTCCAAATCTATCCCTATACTATAAAGCGGCACAAATAGCACAACTAACAAGTATCTGCGCACAAAATAACAAGCCTAGGAGGGTTCATCTAGAGTCACATCTTATTAAGCCACTCTCATTGCCAGGCCTAATGTGGTCTACGGGAAAAATCCCCAAACAACTATTTATAACAGCACCCTATACTGCTCACTCTTTCAATTTGTGGAGAAGAGCTAGATTCAAATATTCACTGCAATCAGACCCCTCCCCATTAACCTCTATATTAGGTAACCCGATGTTCACTCCTGGTCTGGACTCACGCTTGTTCACTTGGTGGATACTGAGAAGGATTACCACAATAAAACACTTGTGTGACCCCTTCGGTGTCCTGATGGACAGAGCAGAATTCGTGAGGAAGTTTGAACCCCCAATTAGAGAAACAATGCACATTAATCAGATTTTACACTTCGCAGGTAGCCTAACCCATGGTAAACGCCCCGTTCCTGTCTCCGGCTATGAACAAAAATGCCTTTCAGATCCAATGGGAAGGGGGACAATATCTTTGCTTTATTCTATTATAAACCCACCCCATGATACGAAGAAGTTGGGTTTCATGAGACGGTGGGAGGAAGAGTTGGGTGTCGAGCTGACGTTGGAAAATTGGAGAAGGTGCTGCGACACACTAACTAAAGGCAGTCACCAGTCATCACTAGTGGAAACCTCGATCAAGGTCCTTCATAGGACATATCTAGTGACAACTAAACTTCATAGCATATTTCCCAATGTCTCAAATTTATGCTTTCGGGGATGTAACCTACCCGGGGACATGAAACATATATGGTGGACATGCCCAGTGGTGTCCAGCTTATGGCAAAAGATAAACCTTCTAGTTGACCAACTGGCGGGGAAAAAAAACAATCTAGATGCCTCTGTCTTTCTGCTTGGGGCGAGACACCTAGCTCTTCCTAAAAACCTATTTAAGTTGGTTTCTTTTCTCTTTATGGCTACTAAAATTCACATTGCTTCGAAATGGAGGAATCCCACGTTGTCGCTACAAATGGTTAAAGAAAGGATGAATAACATTATGTTCTATGAACGCATTGAGGCCACTAGAAATGATATGTGGGATCAGTTCTTTAAGATATGGGGCCCTTGGATGGATCTGCAACCTAATTTACACTTGAGTCAGACTCTTCATTTATCCCCATAGCGATTTGATTCCGTGCGGATGAGGTTTGTTATTACTCAAAAAGAAAATACAGTTTCCCCTCTCCTTCTTGTTCTTCCCTTGTGTCGTCTTTGTCTTGTCTACCCTTGTATCTATAAGGAATATATGTTCTTTTATTTCTTAGTTATAGACTCCCCTGCGAGGGAGTTCATTTACATTGCAATTTCGTTTTATGAACTGTTGAAGTTGAAATTTCAATAAAACCTTTTTGAAACTAAAATGTCTAGAAGCTGTGTGGATTCATGTGATCTGTAACTTGCGATCCACACTTTTTTTTTTTTTTGTGTCGAAATTCAGCCAGCACATTAGGTGCTGGGAGTTGTTTCTGCGTTTGCCAGCATGTATTGCTCATGCCATTGTCCAATTGCCTGCATGTCCTGAACTTAAACAGTTTTTGTATGTGCGTGTATGATGTTTATCTCTTTTCTCCCACTCTCCTCCTCTCTGTGTGCCTCCCTCACACGTAACAAGTACGTGAAAAAATGGTACTGGTGCCATCAGTGTTTTCCATCAGTGTGTCATCAGAGTTTTTCCAGTATGGATAAAGAAAGGATTAAATTACAAAGCTTCTCCTATTCTTTGCAATGTTAATCACGTACACTGTGTGCAGAATTATTAGGCAAGTTGTATTTTAGAGGATTATTTTTATTATTGATCAACAACTATGTTCTCAATCAACCCAAAAGACTCATAAATATCAAAGCTTAATATTTTTGGAAGTTGGAGTGTGAGATTTGGCTATCTTAGGAGAATATCTGTTTGTGCAGGTAACTACTACTGTGGAGAATTATTAGGCAACTTAATAAAAACCAAATATATTCTCATCTCACTTGTTTATTTTCACCAGGTAAACCAATATAACTGCACAAAATTTAGAAATAAACATTTCTGACATGCAAAAACAAACCCCCCAAAAACTAGTGACCAATATAGCCACCTTTCTTTATGATAACACTCAACAGCCTTCCATAGATTCTTTCAGTTGCTTGATCTGTTTACGATCAACATTGCGAGCAGCAGCCTCCCAGACACTGTTCCGAGAGGTGTACTCTTTTCCCTCCCTGTAGATCTCACATTTTATTAAGGACCACAGGTTCTCTATTGGGTTAAGATCAGGTGAACAAGGGGGCCATGTCATAATTTTTTCTTCTTTGAGACCTTTACTGGCCAGCCAAGCTGTGGAGCAGTTGGAGGCCAGGGCCGTCATCAGGGCATTACAGCCATGACTGGCGTATGGGGCCCGATGGGCAGAGGGGGCCCGCATCAGGCCCTGTCTAATCTGCTCACCGGGCCACCCTGCAGGCGCTGTGGCACACTATTGACGTGCGGGCCAGTGCCCGCACGTCAATAGTTAACAACCGCCAGAGGCTGGCAGCTGACTTGAGCGGCCGTGTAATAATTATAGGGGATAACTCAGGAGACTCTTTGCGTGGAACAGACAACCACAGGACACAGTTTTATAAGTGGTAAAGTCTATATTATCAAACAGGTGCAGAGAGAAACTCAAGTCCACAACACTTGGTGCAAACATCAAACGCAGCTTAGCAGTCTATAGGAAACTTCAGAGGAAAATGCAATCAAGCAGAAAGTCCATGAAGCACAATTATTCTTGAGGACACTTGACACGAATAAGTCCTTGCTTAGTTCAAAACACAGATAGATATGCTTATAAGGTAGTTCAAATAATATCTTAGCTCAGAGGCCTGGGTAATAGTCTCAGGTTCTTGCAGAGCAGCAAACAGCTTACATGTCCAGCAAATGCAGATGGAAGTAAACAAGAGCAGCAGATGAAGGAGGATCACTGGAACTGGTGTATGCAGCAGGAACTCAGAGCAGAGTAGCAGGATCACCATACAGGTTCACAGGAGCAGGTATATAGCCAGGGAGTCACCAGAGGTCAGGAGCGGGATGCAAGGCAGAATACTCTAGCACAGACTGAAGACTGGGGTGGATTTTTATAGCAAGAAGACAAGTGCACATGAGACTAAAGACGCCATCTTGGAAGAGGGCAGTAATGCACAAAAGGTGATAAAAAATGTTCAGAGTCCTGACAGGCCGCAGTGCGCAGTCGCACTTCGCCGGCATCTGATGTCATTGTCAGCCGCCGGCGAGTGCGTCCTTCACCTGCGTGGAGGATGTGAGCTTCGCCCGCCGCAGGAGCACACGGCCAGGTAAGAACTCTTTTTTTTTTTTTTGAGGGCGGCGATCCGGGGGGGGGGGGGGGGCGGGGCAGAATGCTGGACACGCTGGGGCAGAGGAGATGCTGGACACAGGGGCAGAATGCTGGACAAAGGGGAAAAATGCTGGACACGGGGGCAGTATGCTGGGCACGGGGGCAGTATGCTGGACAAGGGGGGCAGTACGCTGGACACGGGGGCAGTACGCTGGACACGGGGGCAGTACGCTGGACATGAGGGCAGTACGCTGGACACGGGGGCAGTATGTTGGACACGGGGGCAGTATGCTGGACAAGGGGGGCAGTATGCTGGACACGGGGGCAGTACGCTGGACACGGGGGCAGTACGCTGGACATGGGGGCATGTTATGATCCGGTGACTTTGGATCCGCATGAATCTTTCTCAGGAGAAGTGGAATCTGTACTGACCGCAAACCCTAAACTGACACCGCAACTAGAAGTAGCCGTGGGGTGTACCTATCAAACCTAGACACCTCGACACAGCCGGAGGACTAAATACCCCTATAGATGGAAATAGGAATACTAACTTGCCTCAGAGTAGAACCCCAAAGAATAGGCAGCCCCCCACAAATAATGACTGTGAGTAGGAGAGGAAAGACACACACAGGCAGAAAACAGACTCCAGCAAAAGAGGCCACACTAGCTAAACAGGAAAGGATAGGACAGAGTACTAAGCGGTCAGTATTAAAACACTTCAAAAATACCCACAGCAGATAATACAAAAAGGTTCCACAATCTAACTAAAGATGTGAAATGTACATCTGCAACTCCTGAGAATCCAACAAGACTGAGAAAACACTGACACAATCTAAGCTGGACAAAAAAACAATGAATAATACTGAATCATAAAGCACACAGCATGTGTGCAACAAAGAAACCAGACACTTATCTTTGCAGATTTAGCAGCAAGGCAGAAGGAACCAGGCAAGGACAAGACCTCCAAAAACAATGGACAACTGGCAAGGACTAATGAATCCTGCAAGCCTAAATACCCCAGTCAGGACTGCAATCAGTAGAAACACCTGACCAGGGCTGCAAACCAGAGACAACTGCATTACCACCGACAACCACCGGAGGGAGACCGAAAGCAGAATTCACAACAGGGGCAGTATGCTGGACACGGGGACAGTACGCTGGACACAGGGGCAGAACGCTGGACACGGGACAGAATGCTGGACACGGGGGCAGTATGCTGGACACGGGGGCAGAACGCTGGACACGGGGGCAGAACGCTGGACACGGGGGCAGTATGCTGGACACGGGGCAGTATGCTGTACACGGGGCAGAGCGCTGGACACGGGGGCAGAACGCTGGACACGGGGGCAGAACGCTGGACACGGGTGCAGAACAGAGATACGGGGCATGATTGGAGACACGGGGCAGGATGAAAGACATTCGGGCATGACTGGAGACAGATGGGGCAGGATTGGAGACAAGTGGCAGGATTGCAGACAAGTGGCAGGACTGCAGACATGGGGGCATGATTGGAGACACTGGGGGCAGAATTGGAGACAGATCGTGCAGGATCATGGGTCAGGATGGGGAGATCATATGGGGCAGAATGGATACTCATGAGGGCAGGATGGGAGAACATATGGCTGACGCCAGGAATGAGACACACGGTGGCCAGGATGGGGAATATTATTACCATAGGGACTAATTTAGGGATATTATTACTGCAGTGATGTATTTTGTTTTATTTTTTGAGGACACTGTTGTAAATGGGGGGGCGGTAATGTTACTGTGTAGAGTGATACTATGTCGCCTCTTTTTCTTCATGTGGTGTAATGTAGAAGTTGGGAAAAATTAAGTAATGTGTTCTACAAATGGAGCTCGAGATAACTGTGTTATTTCCTGCAGAGATGAGCCCTGGCTGGATAAAGTGATGGTGGTCTGTGCTGGATGAAAGATGAAGGACTTCACCTAGAGACGTCACTGGTGAGTCAGTGTTACCTATACACTGACACTATACACTGTATACTATATACAGAGGTCCTGTATATAATGTCACCAGTAATCACTGTATTTTCTGTACACAGACACTGCACACTAAGTACAGATCTCCTGTGAATACTGGCACTTATGGTGATAGCATGGTGCTTTTTTTTATTACTGATCAGAATTGTAGTATTCAGTCACTATGTGGTGGTAATATGGTGTCTGGTCATGGTGCGGTGGTATTTGTTCCTTGTGTGTGATATTATTCGGTCACTGGTGGTAATATGTGGTCTGGACATGGTGTTGCGGTATTTGTTCCTTGTATGTGATATTATTGGTCATTTTAAAAATTGAAAAATAAATAAATAAATCTTTATTTTTATATAGCGCTAACATATTCCGCAGCGCTTTACAGTTTTGCACACGTCATCATAAATAAAAATATACCTAAATTGTATTGCATATTTTAACAAATATTTAATAGGTTACAGTAGAGTAGGGCCCGGCCAAAAGTGTCTACCGTGTTATGGTGGCAGCTTAAAAAATCTTTTGGCCAAAACAAAAGCTGTCAGCTATATATGTGATCTGGTAATGGGAACTCTTAATGTGTGATAGGTGAGAAGTGGAGTTTTTCCAAGAGAGAGCAGTGGGACTGTGGACAGTTTGAGGGGTGGAACGTGGAGGCGGGGCTGGGGTGGAGCCTGGGCGGAGTCTCAAGGGGGCCCTGAAAATTTTGCCAGTATGGGGCCCCGAAATTTCTAGTGGCAGCCCTGTTGGAGGCATGTGAAGGAGCATTGTCCTGCATGAAAATCATGGGTTTTTTTTGAACGATGCCGACTTCTTCCTGTTACACTGCTTGAAGAAGTTGTCTTCCAGAAATTGGCAGTAGGTCTAAGAGTTGAGCTTCACTCTATCCTCAACCAGAAAAGGTCCCAGGGGTTCATCTTTGATTATACCAGCCCATACCAGTACCCCACCTCCACCTTGCTGGCATCTGAGTCTGAGTGGAGCTCTCTGCCCTTTACTGATCCAGCCTCTGGTCCATCTATCTGGCCCATCAAGAGTCACTCTCATTTCATCAGTCCATAAAACCTTTGAAAAGTCAGTCTTAAGATATTTCTTGGCCCAGTCTTGACGTTTTATATTATGTTTCTTGTTCAAAGGTGGTCGTTTTTCAGCCTTCCTTACCTTGGCCATGTCCCTGAGTATCGCACACCTTGTGCTTTTTGTTACTCCAGTAACGTCGCAGCTCTGAAATGTGGCAAAACTGGTGGCAAATGGCATCTTGTCAGCTTCACGCTTGATTTTCCTCAATTCATTGGCAGTTATTTTGCGCCTTTTTTGCCCAACATGCTTCTTGCGACCCTATTGGCTATTTGCCATGAAACGCTTGATTGTTCGGTGATCACGCTTCAAAATGTTGGCAATTTCAAGACTGCTGCATCCCTCTGCAAGACATCTCACAATTTTGGACTTTTTAGAGCCCGTCAAATCTCTCTTCTGACCCATTTTGCCAAAGGAAAGGAAGTTGCCTAATAATTAAGCACACCTTATATAGGGTTTTGATGTCATTAGACAACACCCCTCCTCATTACAGAGATGCACATCACCTGATTGACTTAATTGGTAGTTGGCTCTCAAGCCTGAACAGCTTGGAGTAGGACAACATGTATAAAAAGTATCATGTGATCAAAATACAACTTGCCGAATAATTCTGCACACAGTGTATAGCATTCGGATGCCATCTAACTAACATGTCTCCATGCAGTTTGCACCTTGTTAAAACACAGATGTGAGTAGCCCCATAGTAGGTTAGAATGGGTATGTGTGGTAGCCTTGAAAAAACGGATGATGCGTCTTGATAATAAAAGCAGGTGACCTAATACAACACACAAGGCAGAAATCACCATTGGAACTGTTTATTTCTTGTTGCTATAGTTACCACAATCCCAGCCATATGAGGGAAATAATGTTAAACAGGATAATTACAGCATGAAACATACAATTACAAATATACAAAGAATCCTCAGGTTCACTCTAATAATTACAACAGTCTCTTGTTATACGTTCTTAGAACTCCTGGCAAAGGGGAAAGATACCGGTACTAAAGAAAATCACTCCTGAGCGGAGTCACTGATCTTCGGTGCTTGACTGACATGGGATGTCTCTGGTATCTGGTGGGACGAGGGCTGGGCCTCGGCTCTTCACTGGCATAGTCTGGACTCCAGATCTTGACTGGCGCAGGTCGGGATCTCTGGCCTGGACCGATGTCATCTGGGTTCCTGAACTTGCCTGGCCTATCACCTCGACCTCAGGGTTTTCCTTGATACATGTTCTGCTAGTTCCTTCACTTGGCATCAAATTGCCTCCCGTTTTGGCACGCTGGTCTTTTATATCAGGGAACGGAATCATCTAGGTCACCAGACACTGTGCTCCATTCAAACTACTCCTCCATTAAACGCTCCCTCTTTTGGTTGGTTCCACAGGGTCTCATCTGGACAGTACATGGCAGTCTTCCTTCACAAATTCCACACAGCGCTGGAGATTTTTGTTTCTTACGTCACACCTTCTTACAGAAACAAGGACATGTGAAGGAGGCCTATTACATCTCGCTGTATCTGCTGTAAAAGACAGATTACGTGTGACAGCAGACATTGGACTACAAGTTAGATATAAGGGAAACACCTGGTGGTGGCACTTTGGACTGGTTATTAATGGGTAAGAAAATAGTTGCTGTTAATAAAGTGATTTGCAGATTACATATCTACCACATTCACAATCAAATAAAATCGAATAAGTACCGTTATTTTTATTTTTTTTGCATTAAACTCACAGGTTTTTATATGACCTTTTTCCACACCACTTTGCAGTGTAAATCTCGTGCTACTGTTAGGATTTGTTTCTTCTTTTAAAAGCTCAGCTCTGCATGAAACTCAGACTCAAGTGTCATTATAGGCTCATGTAAATTATTCAATATACCTTGACCCTAGATACACTGTCCGGTTGTTTCCTACTCACCACTAATGGACAGAATGGTTCTGATTTTCCTTACGAATGTGTAAAGCTTCCCAAGTTACAGAAGTTGGTAGGTTGGCTATAAACCAGCTCTTCCCTTGTATATCTTCATTATATCCTGACAGCAGACAACCATTTCCCAGCATTTTTGCTTTTCACAGCTAATTACTTGACCTGACTATTGACTAAGGCAGGAAATTAAACAGCTCTGTGCTCAATTACTCATTTTCTGTAGCACGTACATGTAAGATGTGGTTGAAAAATTCATCAAGTGGCAGGATGGAGCAGAACATTAGGTTTTATCTATTGATGTGATGTTTAGGGGGGTTCGCAGCAATCAACATACACTCGCTAGCATGCCATATGTGAAAAACAACATATAAGTGAACAATTGTATTTTCCAGTCAACAATTTGCAAACATTTAATGATATACAGGTGCATCTCACAAAATTAGAATATCATCAAAAAGTTAATTTATTTCAGTTCTTCAATACAAAAAGTGAAACTCATATATTATATAGAGTCATTACAAATAGAGTGATCTATTTCAAGTGTTTATTTCTGTTAATGTTTATGGCTTACACACAACGAAAACCCTAAAGTCATTATCTGAATAAATTAGAATACCGTATATACTCGAGTATAAGCTGAGATTTTCAGGCCAAAAAAATGGGCTGAAAGTGCCCCTCTCGGCTTATACTCGAGTCACGGTCGGTGGGTGAGGGGGAGCGACGACTGTCAAATACTCACCTGCACCCGACGCTCCTGACGCGGTCCCTGCATGTCCCACGGTCTCCGGGCGCGGCAGCTTCTTCCACTGTTCAGCAGTCACTGGTACCGCTCATTAAAGTAATGAATATGGACTCCACTCCCATAGGGTTGGAGCCGCATATTCATTACTGTAATGAACGGTACCATGTGACTGCTCACTACAGGAAGAAGCTGCAGCGCTCGGAGACCGTGGGACATGCATGGACCATGTCAGCAGCGCCGGGAGCAGGTGAGTATTTCATATTTACCTTTTCTCGTTACACTGACGCTCCATCTTCCGTGTCCTCTGCAGTGACTGTTCAGGTCAGAGGGCGTGATGACGTATTAGTGTGCGCGCCGCCCTCTGCCTGAACAGTCAGTGCGGAGAGACGGGACGGTGAGGAGCACCGGGCAGCGACTAGAGGTGAGTATGTCTTTTTTTTTTTTTTTAGTGCAGCAGCAGCATTACATGAGGCACAATGTTATATGGAGCATCTATGGGGCCATAAAGAACTGCATGGAACATTATATGGGGCATATATGGGGCCATAATGAACTGCATGGAGCATTATATGGGGCATCTATGGCGCCATAAAGAACTGCATGGTGCATTATATGGGGCATATTTGTATATGGAGCATCTTATGGGGCCATAAAGAACTGCATGGAGCATTATATGGAGCTCCTGATTCAATATGAATATTCAAAAACACTTTACCTACTGATGTCTCAATTAATTTAACTTTTATTGGTATCTATTTTTATTTTTGACATTTACCGGTAGCTGCTGCATTTTCCACCCTAGGCTTATACTCGAGTCAATAAGTTTTCCCAGTTTTTTGTTGCAAAATTAGGGGGGTCAGCTTATACTCGGGTCGGCTTATACTCGAGTATATACGGCACTTTATAGCTTGAAAAAATGATTTTAATCATTCGAAATGTTGGCCTTCTGAAATGTATAGTCAGTAAATGCACTCAATACTTGGCTGGGCTCCTTTGACATCAGTTACTGCATCAATGTGGCATGGCATGGAGGCGATCAGCCTGTAGCACTGCTGAGGTGCTATGGAAGCCCAGGTTGCTTTGATAGCAGCATTCAGCTAGTCTGCATTGTTGGGTCTGGTGTCTCTCATATTCCTCTTTACAATACGCAATAGATTCTCTAAGGGGTAAGGGTCGGGTGAGTTTGCTGGCCAATCACACATAGTGATACTGTTGTTTTTAAATCGGGTATTGGTACTTTTAGCAGTGTGGACAGGTGCCATGTCCTTCTGGAGAATGAAATTTCCATCTGCAAAAAGCTTGCTGGCAGAGGGAAGCATGAAGTGCTCTAAAACTTCCTAGTAGACAGCTGCGCTGACTTTAGTCTTGATAAAACACAGTGGACCTACACCAGCAGATGACATGGCTTCACAAACCATCACTGATTGTGTATATTTCAAAAGAGACCTCAAGCAGCTTGGATTATTTGTCTCTCCACTCTTCCTCCAGACTCTGGGACCTTGATTTCCAAGGTCTAGTGTGAGGTTTCCACAATCAGTAATGGTTTGGGGAGCCATGTCATCTGTTGGTGTAGGTCCACTGTGTTTTATCAAGACCAAAGTCAGTGCAGCCGTTTTACCTTAACCCAAAGATCTATGGGGTATTGTCAAGAGGAAGATGAGAGACACCAGACCCAACAATGCCGATGAGCTGAAGGCTGCTATCAAAGCATCTTGGGCTTCCATAACACCCAAGCAGTGCCACAGGCTGATCGCCTCCATGCCACGCCACATTGATGCAGTAAGTGATGCCAAAAGAGCCGACCAAGTATTGAGTGCATTTACTGAACATATATTTCAGTAGGCCAATATTTCAGATTTTAAAATCATTTTTTCAAGCTGGTGTTCTAAAGTATTCTAATAAACTGATATAATGACTTTTGGGTTTTCATTGGCTGTAAGCCATAATCATCAACATTAACAGAAATAAACACTTGAAATAGTTCACTCTGGGTTGTAGCACCGGGAGCGTCCGGAAAGATGTCCTCAGATGGGGTCCTTTAAATGATGGTAAGTCTTCTAGCGCCAGCGGTATGGCTCTGCTTCCTTCCACTGAGCCACTAGTCCATAAACATTCACTGCTGAAACAAAGAAAGCCACGACACTTCCAGTGTCTAACGTGAACGGGTGCGAAGTCACTGGCAGCGAAGGCCACACGATTCTGTCCGGAGCTCAGCCTGCTTTCCCCTGCTTTTGCGCGGTACTCTGTCACTGAACGCATGGTACTTCTCTCCTCAGCGGCCCCGCTGGAGATGGAGAGGACCAACTAATGCAGCCTGTCGCGGCGCCGGTACTCGGGGGACAGCGCACGCTGCTCACCCGGCTGCTAGTTCACGCCAAACAGCCGGCTTTGGCTTTTTTCTTGGCCCTCCTACCCGGGTCATGAAGTTGGTCCGGCTCCTTATTCTTTCTCCCAGGCAACAAGGGAGGCAGCCTCAACAGTTCCGGACCCGGCTCGGTACAGGTACACGCAGTCCGGTCTTCCTCCTTACATTTACATTTTTTTTTAGATTTTTCAGTTTTAACATAGCCAAATTGTAGGTTATCTGACCATTTATGTAATGTTCCATGTGTAGGAGATTTAGAGCCACTGTCAATACATGAATACAGCACCAAGCTTAGTACAGAGATCAATTACAATGTCAGGTAAGCCCCATATACATGAACCTACACCTCCCAGTGTGTCATGACTTCTGGATATGAGATGGACCCTCAATGATTAGCACATAACCCAAACTTACATAGCCCAATAAAATACACAACACGTTATTTTGGTGCCTAAATTCCCACATCTTTTATTAAAGATCACATGTGTATATTAAGAGTCAGATGAAATGCTAGGCAAGTATATTCTGAGATTTACGAATACTGTGAGATCCCCAAACTGCCTGCCACACAGCAATCGGCAGGCAGCAATCCAGGGGCGTCACGCTCTGACTTGCCACAGTAGCAAAGCCAGGCCACTTCAAGGGCTCCAATGACCCTACCAAAGATCTTAATTCTTGCGCTTAGCAGCTAAGCCGCCCCTGGATGATGTTATTATTATACCATCCTTCAGGCGGGCACCAAAACTCAGCCTATTCACCACCATTGTGTAACAGCTTCTATTAAATTAAAATGAGTCCACCATAATTTGCTGCCCACTTCCTTCTGACTTCCCAACCACCACAGGAGAGGCTATTTGACACCTTAAATGGCCCAATCCCCCACCAAATTAACCAATCTTAAATTATATTATCTTTAGTACTCGATTAACAGCAATAAAAACATACAACAGCCCCAGTCCTGATTATTGCTAAAGTTTAATCTAAGCGACATAAATAATGAAGTAATATAATGCTGGGCTCGCCCTGCCAGTCAGTAAAGTATTGAGTCAGTACTTATACAACTCAAGACTGCCAAAGCAGTGGGGTGATTGTAAAGGGATGATCTGGGTATAGGGATCCCAACTTACCTTTGACACTTTAAGAATAACTCAATAATGAAAAAGACGTGTAACAGCCGAAGGCTATGAGTAGTGTTGAGCATTCTGATACTGCAAATATCGGGTATTGGCCGATATTCGCTGATATTCGCTGTATCGGAATTCCGATACCGAGTTC
Source organism: Ranitomeya variabilis (assembly GCF_051348905.1). NCBI lineage: Eukaryota > Metazoa > Chordata > Amphibia > Anura > Dendrobatidae > Ranitomeya > Ranitomeya variabilis. The sequence goes on from NC_135233.1 coordinate 117,061,937, forward strand.
CGATATTTTTGCGATATCGGGAATCGGGATCCATATTCATGTAAAAAATAAAGAATAAAAATAAAAAATATGGATATACTCACCCTTCCGACGGACCTGGACCTCAGCGGTGCCACCGGCAGCCTCCGTTCCTAAGAATGCAGTGAGTGTAGGACCTGCGATGACGTCGCGGTCTTGTTATTGGTCGCGTGACCGCTCATGTGACCGCGATGTCATCGAAGGTCCTTCAATCTCTGCATTCTTAGGAACGGAGGCAGACGCTTGCAGCGGTGACAGCCAGGGCTCGTCCGAGGGTGAGTATATCCATATTTTTTATTTTTATTCTTTATTTTTTACATGAATATGGATCCCAGGGCCTGAAGGAGAGTTTCCTCTCCTTCAGACCCTGGGAACCATCCAGGATCACTTCTGATATTTGTGTCCCATTGACTTGTATTGGTATCGGGTATCGGTATCGGCGATATCCGATATTTTTTGGATATCGGCCGATCCAATCCGATACCGATAATTTCAAATATCGGAAGGTATCGCTCAACACTAGCTATGAGATAAAATACTTATCTGTATCGTCTACACTGGAAAATATTCTTAACCCTTTTCGATAATATGTAGCCAGAATCTTGATAACTAAGTTGTCTGAAACCACCACAATCCGGTAGCCACAGACCGAGCCTAGCTACAGTGGTGCTGGTAGGAAATAAAGAATTCAGCTTAACAAAACTATGGACCGGTTGAAGACAGACAACCTTTCTATTGACCAGGCCACAAATATCAAAAACCACTAGCTGCAAAACCAAACCAGTTATAGTGGAATCGCCTGTTTAGTGGAATCAGGAAAACTATGTAATAAAAATATATTTAAACAACCAAAATCGACTGCAATATTACAAACCACTAGCCACAAAACCACTACAGTTATAGTGGCACCACTTGGGTATCGCAAATAGAAAAAATAGTAAATTGTTTGTAATAATTTTTTTTTTTTATAAATATAGACTATTGTGTAGATCGTGTCCTTGGTAAAAGTGGCTTCATCATTAAACTGCAAACATTGAAAAATTAAATATCTGTCTCCATATGCCCATGTGCACAGATACGTACAGCGTTAGCCTCCACAACTAGCCTGTGAACCTCTGCCAGGTACAGTGGTGTACAATGGCTCTGGAACAAAGGCGCCCTGTCCAGACCACCCTGCTTAGGCCTCTTTCACACTAGCGTCGTGCACTGCACGTCGCTATGCGTCGTTTTGCAGAAAAAAACGCATCCTGCAAAATTGCTTGCAGGATGCATTTTTTCTCCATAGGCTTTTATTAGCGACGCAGTGCGACGCATTGCCACACGTCGCAACCGTCGTGCGACGGTTGCGTCGGACCGTCACCACCAAAAACCGTTGCATGTAATGTTTTTTGGTGCGTCGTGTGCAGCATTTCCTCCCTGCACCTCACAATGGGGCAGCGGATGCGTTGTAAAACTGCATCCGCTGCCCCCGTTGTGCGGCACTTTCACAGCTAGCGTCGGAGCCCCGCAACGTCGCGTAGCGATGTGCAGTGCACGACGCTAGTGTGAAAGTAGCCTTAGCGATTGAAGGTGCCAAAACCCCCAGCTTTGGGCAGGGGGGTGATATGTGACAAAGTCACGGGTAATTGTAATAGAGGGGAGATATGTGTCACTGCGCTTAATGGCGTCAGTAATATGAAGCCAGAGTATTTTCCTCATGAACTGGAGCCTTGGAAAAGTTCCCACGCTGGAGTTCATATGAGGACATCCAGCAGAGGGCGCATCACCACGAATGAAGGTAACTACAGGTCATTGACCTACAGTACCTTCATTCCCGGGGGTTTACAGGCACGAGCACAGCTGCATTATAGCAGAGCTCCTGCCTGTAAAATATTTTAACCCTTTCAGATGGATTTACATCGTGGGACGTTACAGATCTACGGAAGGCATGTATATTGTTGTTTTTTTATTTTTCCTTTGTTACAGAACGATGGTCTTCAGGTGGATTACCAGTATAATAAAATATTACAACAAGCTGTGTCTTTATTTCATTAAAATACTTTGCAATATTGTGTGTGTGTTTTTTTAACCATTTTATACAATTGGATTAATAATGGATAGGTGTCATAATAGACGCCTCTCCATTATTAATCTGGCTTAATGTCACCTTACAATAGCAAGGTGACATTAACCCTTCATTACCCCATATCCCACCGCTACAGGGAGTTGGAAGAGAGTGGCCAAGTGCCAGAATAGGTGCATCTTCCAGATGTGCCTTTTCTGGGGTGGCTGGGGGCAGATGTTTGTAGCTAGGGGGGGCCAATAACCATGGACCCTCTCTAGGCTATTAATATCTGCCCTCAGTCACTGGCTTTACCACTCTGGCGGAGAAAATTGCGCGGGAGCCCACGCCAATTTTTTCCGCGATTTAACCCTTTAAATTAATAGCTAGAGGGCCAAAAATTTTCACATACACACTACTAACATTAGTAGTGTGGAATATGCAAAAAAAAAAGGGATATGAGATGGTTTACTGCATGTAAACCATGTCTCATATCCTGTCGGGTTTGGGAAGGAGAAATGAAAAGCCGGCAATTGAATTACCGGCTTTTCACATATCTCGCGCTGAAGTAAATATAAATACAGTATGTATATATATATGTGTCTCAATTACATATATATATATATATATATATATATATATATATATATATATATATATATATATATACACTGTATCTATGTTTTAACGAACATTTGAGCACATAAATCCATTAGATGTCGGTTTTGCAAGCCTGCGAGCAAATATCGCAGTACGGATGCCATACGGATGTCACACGGATGTCAAACGGATCATTTGATGCGAGAAAAACGCATCCTCGAACTGCACACGGATCGCTGTTTTGTAAACATTTGTGCGATTCTCGTCCGTGATAAACGGACCGTTTTTTTAAACGTTGTGTGTGTCCCTGGCCTTAAGCCGGGGTCACACTCATGAGAAACTCACACAAGTCTCTCGCTTCAATACCCGGCACTGCCACCGGCACTCGGGAGCGGAGCATGTGGCTGCATATATTTCTATGCAGCTGAACGCTCCGATCCCGAGTGCCAGCGGCAGCGCCGGGTATTGACGCTGGCCTTAAACGCAATATGTTTAATGTAAAAAAAAAAAAAAATTTGAAAAAAAAATGGCATGGGCTTATTTAAGCACAGATTTTACACACATAAAATCTACAGAATTTTACTATATTACAAATGGTTAAGTTTTACCCTAAATTTCATCCACATGATGTTTTTTTTTTGTGTGGGAGCCACATGTAAATTTTATTTTGCTGCGTTTTTTAAGTTTACCGCATTGTCAATTTCTGTTGCAGAAATGCTCCTTTTCGGTGCAGATTTTACCCATTCATTAATAGAGATATCTAAATCCACAGCTTAAAGCATTGACCTTGCATTGTTTTGTTGTGTGTGATTTTTTTGTTAAGTGCGTTTATGTAAAAAAAAAAAAAAAAAAAAAAAAAAAAAGAAAAAAAGAAGCATAAAAATGCATTGTAAGTATGGAAATGTGCATAGATTTTTGGTGCAAAAACCATGTAGATTTCAGTGTAGACTAAAACATGCACCAATTATGAGATGTGTGAACCTACCCTTAGGCTAGAATAGCCTAAAACCCTTTCAATATTTAAAACTAATGATAGTAAACATTATTCATAAATTAATGAGAAATACAAATGGAAGGTGCAAATTAGTTAATTAATATGGGCCTGGACTTCCTGAAGTCGTCCAGAGCTTGTTTCCACCATTCCATTTAGATAGCATTCTTCCTGTACTAAGCACCTAATTATAAAGCGTAATGTGTAATATTTATATATAGTGTCAAGATTGTTCTATTTATCGACCTTGATCATGGCTGTGTTCCCTGACCAAGAGCTTCTTCTTGTCCTTGCTTCTTATTTGTGGATGTGCTGTACTATAATAAAACGGGACAATCTGTCACATCATCTGCCTATAATAAATGTGGATCCAGGGCTGTCAAAAGGTGATAACTGCTCTAAGATAGGAAGGTCATGTGCTAATCGTAGTTGTCACTTCCCATCTTCCCATTCCCGGAGCACTGACAAAGACAAGTATAAGTTTAGTACCCTGCCTCAATACCTTGTAGTATTGAATTTCAGGATCACTTGATCTGACGCTCCTAATCAACTCGTTACCTGCATTAAAGACAGCTGTCTTACATAGTCACCTTTATAAAAGACTCCTGTCCACAGATTCAATTAATCAGTCAGACTCTAACCTCAACAACATGGGCAAGACCAAAGAGCTTTTTAAGGATGTGTGGGACAAGACCTACACAAAGCTGGAATGAGCTACAAAACCATATGTAAGGCACTGGGTGACAATGAGACAACTGTTGGTGCAATAGTAAGAAAATGGAAGAAATACAAAATGACTGTCAATGGACATAGATCTGGGGCACCATGCAAAATCTCACCTCATGGGGTGTCCTTGATCATGAGGAAGGTGAGAGATCAACCTAAAACTACATGGGGGGAACTTGTTAATGATCTCAAGGCAGCTGGGACCACAGTCACCAAGAAAACCATTTGTAACACATTAAGCCGTAAAGGTTTAAAATCCTGCAGTGCCTGCAAGAACCCCCTGCTCAAGAAGGCACATGTGCAGGCCCATCTGAAGTTTTCCAATGAACACCTGGATAATTCTGTGAGTGATTGGGAGAAAATGCTGTTCTCAGATGAGACAAAAATGAGCTCTTTGGCATTAACTCAACATGCCGTGTTTGGAGGACGAGAAATGCTGCCTATGACCCAAAAAACACCGTCCCCACTGTCAAGCATGGAGGTGGAAACATTATGTTTTCGGGGGGTTTCTCTGCTAAGGGCACAAGACTTAATTCACCGCATAAATGGGAGAATGGAGCCATGTACCATAAAATCCTGAGTGATAAACTCCTTCCCTCCGCCAGGACATTAGAAATGGATCGTCGCTGAGTCTTACAACAAGACAATTATCCAAAACATGCAGCCAAGACAACAAAGGAGTGGCTCAAAAAGAAGCACATTAAGGTCATGGAGTGGCCTAGCCAGCCTCCAGCCCTTAGGGCCCCTTTCCACTTGCGAGAAACACGTCCGTGTCTCGCATGTGGAAACCAAGCTGTGGTGCCGGCACTTTGGAGCGGAGCTGTGCAGCTCCATGTGTTCCTATGCGGCCGCACGCTCCACTCTAGAGTGCCGGCGCCACAGCTTGGTTTCCACATGCGAGATACGGACGTGTTTCTCGCAAATGGAAACAAGCCCTTAATCCCATATTAAACTTATGGAGGGCAGTTGAAGCTCCGAGTTGCCAAATGACAGCCTCAAAATCTTAATGATTTAGAGATGATGTACAAAGAGGAGTGGACCAAAATTCCTCCTGACATGTGCGCAAACCTCATCAACTACAAAAAACGTCTGACTGCTGTGCTTGCCAACAAGGGTTTTGCCACCAAGTATTAAGTCTTGTTTGCCAGAGGGATCAAATACTTATTTCTCATTGCAAAATGCAAATACATTTATATAATTTATACAATGTCATTTTCTGTATTTTATTTTTGATATTCTAACTCTCAATGTTAAAATTAACCTACCCTTAAAATTATAGACTGTTCAGGTCTGTCAGTGCGCAAAACTTACAAAATCAGCAAAGGATTAAATAATTATTTCCCCCATTGTATGGGGCAATGGCAAAGCGGAAAACGTTGCTCTACCGTCTCCACAGTTTGTATATTGAAGAAAATGTGCGCTTCTGCAAAGTGTGGTGCAGGAAGGGTTGGTATGCCATGGGGGGGGGGGGGGAGTCACATAGTCTGCCTCCAGCGAGAAAGTAGCAATGTGGGAGGAAGCAGACTTTGAAAAATTCCATCGTCATTAGCGCCAACACCAACCATCAGAGCTCATGTTCAAAGGACCGGAACCACCCAAGGCACAGAAAAGAGAAAATGCTGGATTTTTTTCCAACTGCTGATTTAGTTTTTTTTAGTTATAATATTTACTTTTTTTGTACATTTACTTTTATGTTTTTGGTTTCTCAGAGGTCGGTTGTGTTGTGGAACTGGTGTATATTTCACGGTACAATATTTGGGGCTGGGATGCTTTTTGTTATGGTTCAGGCAGAAGAAAAAGAATGCCTTGGCGCTAGTGTTGAGCATTCCGATACCGCAAGTATCGGGTATCGGCCGATACTTGCGGTATCGGAATTCCGATACCGGGATTCCGATACTTGCCGCGTATCGGATACCGGAATCGGAAGTTCCCAGATTCAAAATTCCGAAATTCAGCCAATGAGAATGATTCCAAGTGTGGGCACATCCTGTTTAGCATGGAGGGCATGAAACTACTGGCAAGGCTGTGATTGGCTGCTGAAATGATGTCATGCTGCAGTTTAAAATTCGCTGGCGCCATTTTGCGATCACTCTGCTGTGAATTCAGTTAGTGACAGGACGCTGTTTGCTGACTGAGGGACAGTTTAGAGATAGCGATTTGCTTCTTTGTGCTTTCCAAAGGCTAATTTAGCAACCGCTGTGTTCACCTACTATTCACCTTGCTTTTGCCTTGTAGCGCTGTTTTCACAGCGATCTGCAAGGTCTGTGTGTGTGTGTGTGTGAGTGCAGCCCACTCTCTAGTCTGAGTGCAGCCACATAGGCCATCCATAGCTGGTTGTATTCAGTTCAGGGAGGGTGGTTCATTGCCTCATACTGTTCTTTTTTTTTTTTTTTTTTTTTTTTTTTTCAAGTAGTGTAGTCTGCTGCTAATTAATTTTAAAAAATCCTATTAGTGTCTTTCCACCCGTCTCCAGCTAATTTGTGGAAAAACACTACATAGGATAAAGTAGAGGAGGGTTTTTGGGCCTTGCAGCGCCGTTTACGGCTGTCTGCACGGTCTCCGTGTGACTGCAGCTCGCCCTGTAGTCTGTGAGCAGCCGTAGCCTGGTTGTCTCCAGCTCAGGGTTGTTCACTGCGTCATACCGCCAAATCAATTTTAATTTTTTTTCAAGTAGTGTAGTCTGCTGCTAATTAATTTAAAAAAATCCTATTAGTGTCTTTCCACCCGTCTCCAGCTAATTTGTGGAAAAACACTACATAGGATAAAGTAGAGGAGGGTTTTTGGGCCTTGCAGCGCCGTTTACGTCTGTCTGCACGGTCTCTGTGTGACTGCAGCTCTATCTGTTGTCAGTTCAGCCCCCAAAAAAGAAATAAATAATAAAGTTCACCAAACACACCAGTTACACCACTTTACATTTGTGTAGGCCACATTAGCTCATATTAAAGTCTAGTCCACACTTTAGAAAATTAGTGTTTCTTATACCTGTTAGGAGGAGTTGCTCAGGAATAAGCACACAAATCCGTTAGTACTTTTCTGCTTATCTTTATCAGTCAACCAAGATGAAGAAGGCAGTGAGTAAGGCACGTGGGCGTGGGCGTGGGCGCGGAGCAGGGAGGGGACGTGGGGATTCTGTGCCTGCTGCGGGCACCGGTGACTCATCAGCACCCACTTTCACCAGGCAACAGTCGTTCATGCGCAGCTTTGTGTCAGAGCGCCGTACACCGCTGCTGCGTCAAGACCAAATTGAAGCTGTTGTCGGATGGATGGCAGCTAATGCATCAACTTCCATTAGTGCCACATCCTCTCAGACACAGAGCACTGGAGAGCAGCCATCTGTCTCTTCACCACCTGCCAAATTGCCCAGGCAGACAGAGAGCCCAGGACAGGAGCCGTCTCTACTTCTGTTCTCTGAATCTCTTGGCTTGGAAACAGGGGGCCAGCCAAGCAGCATTGGAGAAATGGAAGAAGAGGCAGGGTGGGCCAGTGGCTCCGGTCACCACATCGCAGGCCGCATCAGCTGATGATGACACTCAGGTGCCACTTACTGGTGCGTGCTCTGCTGCTGAGACTACCCAGTAGGAGCAGTTGGGGGCAGAGGGTAGTGTAGATGATGAGGTCCTCGACCCATCTTGGCGTGAGGGACAGGAAGGTGGTGGGAGCAGCTCTGAGGAAGAGATTCCCCGTACGGCACAAAGAGGGAGAGGGAGGGGGAAGACTGCGGATCCTGCAGCCTCCGCTTTGGCACCCATTAGGAGCATGTCTCTTCCAAAAGCCAAAAAGGGCGCTCCCAAGACTTGCAGTGCCTGGTCCTTTTTTGACACAGTTGCAGATGACATTTGCTATGTCAGATGCAACGTGTGTCATCAAAAAGTCAAAAGAGGTCGAAATGTCAGCAACCTCAATACCTCCAACATGTGGAAACATGTGCGCAACAGGCACCCGGCGGAGTTAGAAAAACACACTGAAGAGGTAGGCCAACCAACAGCGGCAGCTACCACCTCTTCAGCTCGTGTTGCCTCTTCCTCTAGCTCACACGCCGCTGGTTCGGCTTCCTCCCAGGATCGCCGTGGAAGAACCTCTGGCCCTGTTGTCCAGAGACCCGCTGTAATTCCACCCGCAGCACCACTTTCCCAGTCATCCACACACTCCCAGCCCAGTCTACAGCCATCGGTAGTACAGGCATGGGAGAAAAGGCGGCCTTTCTCGTCAAACCACCCACGAGCACAAGCTCTGACTGCAGGCATTGCCAAACTGCTGTCACTGGAAATGCTGTCATTCAGGCTGGTGGAGACTGACAGCTTCCGTGACTTGATGTCATTGGCAGTCCCACAGTACAATGTGCCCAGCCGCTTTTACTTCAGCAGGCAAGCCGTCCCTGCCCTGCACAAGCATGTGGAGGGACACATAAAACACGCGCTACTGAACGCCGTCAGTAGCAAGGTCCACCTCACCACCGATGCGTGGACCAGTCAACATGGACAGGGGCGATACCTTTCCCTCACTGCCCATTGGGTTAATGTCGTTGAGCCAGGTACAGACCGTGCGAGTGGCGCAGGACGTGTCCTGCCCACTCCAAGGATTGCAGGAATCCATTCTGTACGCATTGACTCCTCCTCTTACACCAGTTCCTCAGAATCATCGCTGCAGGAGCCGTCACAGTCCACCTCCACATGGACCCGTGATGAACGTGTACCTGTTACGACCGACATGAGCACAGCCGTGGCCAAACGTCAACAGGCCGTCTTGAAATTAATTTTTTTGGGGAATCGTAGCCACACAGCGCAGGAGCTCTGGAATGCCATCAAGCAGGAGAGCGATGTGTGGTTCGTGCCAGCGAATCTCCAGCCAGGCATGGTAGTGTGTGATAATGGCCGAAATCTGGTGGCAGCTCTGGGCCTCGGCAACCTCACTCACATCCCATGTCTGGCACATGTGCTCAATTTGGTCGTGCAGAGCTTTTTGAGGGACTATCCGGATCTTGATGCACTGCTGCACAAGGTCCGCCTAGAGTGTGCTCACTTGCGGCGTTCCAGCACGGCAAAAGCGCGCATTGCGGCTCTGCAGCGCCGACACCGCCTGCCGGAACATCGCATCATATGTGACCTACCTACCAGGTGGAATTCCACGTTACATATGTTGGAGCGGTTGTGTGAGCAGCAGCAAGCTGTAATGGAGTACCAGCTGCTTCAGGCGCAAAAAAGTCGCAGTCAGCGCCGTACAGACTTCACAACCACAGAGTGGGCCACTATGAATGACGTCTGCCAGGTTTTGCGTCCCTTTGATTATTCCACGCGGATGGCGAGTGCAGATGATGCACTAGTCAGCATGACTGTCCCCCTTATCTGCCTGCTTGAAAAATCACTGCAAGCGCTAAGGGATGATGTTGTGGAAGAGGTGGAGGATGAGGATTCACCATTTCCATCATCTTCTGGACAGTCAGCGCCACGTGGTTCCTCACAAACGCGTAGGCAGGGGACAGTTTGTGAGGAGGATGAGGAGGAGTCAATGGAGGAGGAAGACGTCCGTCCAGAGGAGGGAGTTACCGAATTGTCCAGTACTCAGTGTGTACAGCGAGGGTGGGGTGATGACGAGCAGGCAGAGATCACGCCTCCAGCAGGGGACAGCGTTTCTTGGGCAGTTGGCAGTCTGCAGCACATGGTGGATTACATGCTGCAGTGCCTGAGAAACGACCGCCGCATCGCCCACATTCTCAACATGTCTGATTATTGGGTGTTCACCCTCCTCGATCCTCGCTACCGGGACAACGTAGAAAGCCTCATCACACCGTTGAACCGGGAGCGAAAAATGCGGGAGTACCAAGACACAATGGTCAATTCCATCATCTTCTCCATTCCAACTGAGAGAAGTGCTGCTAGTGCATTCCAAAGCAGCTCAGTGCGTCCAGGCAGTGGTGGAGGCTCTGCACAAAGAGGGAGCAGAAGCAGTGCCTCTGCCCAAGGCAAGACCAGTATGGCCCAACTGTGGCACAGTTTTCTGTGCCCCCCACAAAAGTCTACACCATCACAGACGGCTCCAGTCAGCAGGAGGCAACGGTTCCGTCAGATGGTGACAGACTACATGTCTTGCCCTCTTGCTGTACTCCCAGACGGCTCTTCCCCTTTCAAGTTTTGGGTCTCAAAGCTGGATACATGGCCAGAGCTAAGCCAGTATGCATTGGAGGTGCTGTCTTGCCCTGCGGCCAGTGTATTATCGGAACGTGTCTTTAGTGCTGCAGGTGGTGTACTAACTGACCGTCGCATGCGACTATCCTCCGATAACGTTGACCGGCTTACTTTCCTGAAAATGAACAAGGCCTGGATCTCGCAGGAATTTGCCACTCCTCCTCCTGATTAAATAATTAGGTCACTGTATACGTTATCCAGGTCTCCTGTTGTGTTCATCTTTCTACCACCTGAACTTAAATTCCTGTGCTCCAACACCGCCAGTTGAGGCTCAGAAGTGCCGTCTGCACAGTCAAAACATACGACCCAGTGTTATTGGGTTTCAGTAACGTCAGCTGATCCCCAGCTGTGTAGCCGGCAATGTGTCATGCGACCGCCACGCTGACACAACAACTGAAATGTAAGGGAATCTGTCCCCCCCCCCCCAAGGCGTTTGTTACTGAAAGAGCCACCTTGTGCAGCAGTAATGCTGCACAAGGAAAAGGTAGCTATTTTTGTTTAGCTCCTTGCACACGCAGAACTTAACACTTATAAAATGTGTCCACTGATACCGTAAAACCGTCCCGGAGGTGGGACTTTCCTTCGTAATGTGACGCAGCCCAGCCGTCATTCCTACCCCCACGGCGCCGCGCACCGGCTCCTCAGCGTTGTTTTATTCCGTCCCGGAGCCTGCGCTGTTATGTTATCCCGTGGCCAGGCACACTTAGCGCTGCCCGTCTTCTGGCATCATTTGGTGTCAGGATGGCTGCGCCTGTGCGGCCGCGCTGGCAGAGAGCCCGCCTCGCAGTGTCTTCTGATTTAATCCCACTGGGGGCCTGGGATCCATGGACATGCGCAGTGCATATCTGAACCTCCACCTCTCACTCATTTCCCTATGGCTTCTTCAGACTGTTCGGTGTCAGCTGGTCCCTAACAGCATGCCACGGCCGTGACACCGCACAGTCTTAAGAAGCCGTAGGGAGGGGAGTGAGAGGCGAGGATATGCACTGCGCATGTCCATGGATCCCAGGCCCCCAGTGGGATTAAATCAGAAGACACTGCGAGGCGGGCTCTCTGCCAGCGCGGCCGCACAGGCGCAGCCATCCAGACACCAAATGATGCCAGAAGACGGGCAGCGCTAAGTGTGCCTGGCCACGGGATAACATAACAGCGCAGGCTCCGGGACGGAATAAAACAACGCTGAGGAGCCGGTGCGCGGCGCCGGGGGGGTAGGAATGACGGCTGGGCTGCGTCACATTACGAAGGAAAGTCCCACCTCCGGGACGGTTTTACGGTTGCAGGGGACACATTTTATAAGTGTTTAGTTCTGTGTTTGCAAGGAGCATGATGAAAAGAGCCACCTTTTCCTTTTGCATCTTTTGTGCTGCACAAGCTGGCTCTTTCAGCTACAAACGCCTTGGGGGGGGGTTAAAGGTTCCCTTTCGACTTTCTCAGGCTTCGGCCTACATTGTGTTCCTTTGCTTTTCCACCTGTCCCTGGGCTCCAACACCGCCAGTTGCCGTCCAGAAGTGCTGTACGCACAGTCAACAGTCGCTCCTCTGTTATTGGGGTTCAGTAACGTCAGCTGTTCCCCTGCTGTGTGTGTGGCAATCCCTCCTACCTCCTCCAACCTCCTCCTCCTCCACCTGTCCCTGGGCTCCAACACCGCCAGTTGCCGTCCAGAAGTGCTGTACGCACAGTCAACAGTCCCTCCTCTGTTATTGGGGTTCAGTAACGTCAGCTGTTCCCCTGCTGTGTGTGTGGCAATCCCTCCTACCTCCTCCAACCTCCTCCACCTGTCCCTGGGCTCCAACACCGCCAGTTGCCGTCCAGAAGTGCTGTACGCAGAGTCAACAGTCGCTCCTCTGTTATTGGGGTTCAGTAACGTCAGCTGTTCCCCTGCTGTGTGTGTGGCAATCCCTCCTACCTCCTCCAACCTCCTCCTCCTCCACCTGTCCCTGGGCTCCAACACCGCCAGTTGCCGTCCAGAAGTGCTGTACGCACAGTCAAAAGTCCCTCCTCTGTTATTGGGGTTCAGTAACGTCAGCTGTTCCCCTGCTGTGTGTGTGGCAATCCCTCCTACCTCCTCCAACCTCCTCCTCCTCCACCTGTCCCTGGGCTCCAACACCGCCAGTTGCCGTCCAGAAGTGCTGTACGCACAGTCAACAGTCCCTCCTCTGTTATTGGGGTTCAGTAACATCAGCTGTTCCCCTGCTGTGTGTGTGGCAATCCCTCCTACCTCCTCCAACCTCCTCCTCCTCCACCTGTCCCTGGGCTCCAACACCGCCAGTTGCCGTCCAGAAGTGCTGTACGCACAGTCAACAGTCCCTCCTCTGTTATTGGGGTTCAGTAACGTCAGCTGTTCCCCTGCTGTGTGTGTGGCAATCCCTCCTACCTCCTCCAACCTCCTCCTCCTCCACCTGTCCCTGGGCTCCAACACCGCCAGTTGCCGTCCAGAAGTGCTGTACGCACAGTCAACAGTCCCTCCTCTGTTATTGGGGTTCAGTAACGTCAGCTGTTCCCCTGCTGTGTGTGTGGCAATCCCTCCTACCTCCGCCAACCTCCTCCTCCTCCACCTGTCCCTGGGCTCCAACACCGCCATTTGCCGTCCAGAAGTGCTGTACGCACAGTCAACAGTCCCTCCTCTGTTATTGGGGTTCAGTAACGTCAGCTGTTCCCCTGCTGTGTGTGTGGCAATCCCTCCTACCTCCTCCAACCTCCTCCTCCTCCACCTGTCCCTGGGCTCCAACAACGCCAGTTGCCGTCCAGAAGTGCTGTACGCACAGTCAACAGTCCCTCCTCTGTTATTGGGGTTCAGTAACGTCAGCTGTTCCCCTGCTGTGTGTGTGGCAATCCCTCCTACCTCCTCCAACCTCCTCCTCCTCCACCTGTCCCTGGGCTCCAACACCGCCAGTTGCCGTCCAGAAGTGCTGTACGCACAGTCAACAGTCCCTCCTCTGTTATTGGGGTTCAGTAACGTCAGCTGTTCCCCTGCTGTGTGTGTGGCAATCCCTCCTACCTCCTCCAACCTCCTCCTCCTCCACCTGTCCCTGGGCTCCAACACCGCCAGTTGCCATCCAGAAGTGCTGTACGCACAGTCAACAGTCCCTCCTCTGTTATTGGGGTTCAGTAACGTCAGCTGTTCCCCTGCTGTGTGTGTGGCAATCCCTCCTACCTCCTCCAACCTCCTCCTCCTCCACCTGTCCCTGGGCTCCAACACCGCCAGTTGCTGTCCAGAAGTGCTGTACGCACAGTCAACAGTCCCTCCTCTGTTATTGGGGTTCAGTAACGTCAGCTGTTCCCCTGCTGTGTGTGTGGCAATCCCTCCTACCTCCTCCAACCTCCTCCTCCTCCACCTGTCCCTGGGCTCCAACACCGCCAGTTGCCGTCCAGAAGTGCTGTACGCACAGTCAACAGTCCCTCCTCTGTTATTGGGGTTCAGTAACGTCAGCTGTTCCCCTGCTGTGTGTGTGGCAATCCCTCCTACCTCCTCCAACCTCCTCCTCCTCCACCTGTCCCTGGGCTCCAACACCGCCAGTTGCCGTCCAGAAGTGCTGTACGCACAGAGCCAAACACCTCGCCAATGTGTTAGTGGGGTTCAGCACCGCCAGCTGTTCCCCTGCTGTGTATACGGCAACGTGTACTGCGACCGCCACGCAGGCACAACAAGTTAAATTTAAGGGAACCTGTCCCCCCCCCCCCCAGGCGTTTGTTACTGAAGGAGCCACCTTGTGCAGCAGTAATGATGCAAAGGGAAAAAGTGCCTCTTTTCGTGGTGCTCCTTGCAGATGCTGAACCTAACACTTATGAAATGTGTCCCCTCACAGCGTTCAACCGTCCGGTAGGTGGAACTTTCCTTTGTCATTTGACGCAGCACAGCCGTCATTTTTACCCCCTTGTCGCCGTGCGCCGCCTCCTCAGCGTTGTTTGAATCTGTCCCGGAGCCTGCGCTGTTAGGTTACCCCTTGGCCATGCACACATTTTGCGCTGCCCGTCTTCTGACATCATTTGCTGTCAGGCTGGCTGCGCCTGTGCGGGTGTGCTGTCCGAGATTCAGCCTCGCGGTGTCGTCTAATGTAATCCCACCGCGGGCCTGGGATCCGTGTCCATGCGCAGTGCATATCCTCGCCTCTCACTCCCCTCCCTACGGCTTCTAAAGACTGTTCGGTGTCAGCTGATCCCTAATAGCATGCCACGGCCGTGACACCGCACAGTCTTAAGAAGCCGTAGGGAGGGGAGTGAGAGGCGAGGATATGCACTGCGCATGGACACGGATCCCAGGCCCGCGGTGGGATTACATTAGACGACACCGCGAGGCTGAATCTCGGCCAGCGCGGCCGCACAGGCGCAGCCAGCCTGACAGCAAATGATGTCAGAAGACGGGCAGCGCAAAATGTGTGCATGGCCAAGGGGTAACCTAACAGCGCAGGCTCCGGGACAGATTCAAACAACGCTGAGGAGGCGGCGCACGGCGACAAGGGGGTAAAAATGACGGCTGTGCTGCGTCACATGACAAAGGAAAGTTCCACCTACCGGACGGTTGAACGCTGTGAGGGGACACATTTCATAAGTGTTAGGTTCAGCATCTGCAAGGACCATAATTAAAAGAGCTAAGTTTACCTTTTCCAGCATTAGTGCTGTACACGATGGCTCTTCCAGCTACAAACGCCTGGGGGGGGGGTTAAAGGTTTCCTTTCAACTTGCTCCAGTGCAGGCTTCGGCCTACACTCCGCTCCCCCTGCTCCTCCTGCTGACCCTGGGCTCTAACACCGCCAGTTGGGGCCCGGTACTGCTAGCTGCACAGAGAAAAACACCAGCCAATGTGTCAGTGGGGTTCAGCACCGCCAGCTGTTCCCCTGCTGTGCAGCCGGCAACGTGTCCTGCAAAAGCCACGCAGACACAACACACCCAAAGCTGCCGCCAGTGCAGGCTTCGGCCTACACTCTGCTCCCTCTCCTCCTCCTGCTGACCCCGGGCTCCAACACCGCCAGTTGGGGCCCGGTACTGCTAGCTGCACAGAGAAAAACACCAGCCAATGTGTCAGTGGGGTTCAGCACCGCCAGCTGTTCCCCTGCTGTGCAGCCGGCATCGTGTCCTGCAAAAGCCACGCAGACACCAGAACTGAAATTGAAGGGAACCTGTCCCCCCTCCCCCAGGCGTTTGTACGTTTTTAAGGCCACCTTGTACAGCGGTAATGCTGCATGTGTGCAAGGTGGCTCATAAACGTATTCTGCTCGCACATGTGGAACGGAAAACACGTCTAAAATGTGTCCTCTGTGTGACCATTTAACCGTCCCGGTGGTGTGACTTTCCTTTGTAATGACACGCTGCAACCCCCTTGGTAGCGCTGCCCGTCTTCTGGCATCATTGTTTGGCTGCCTGCGCCTCTGCGGCCGCCCTGACCCACACAACGCCCCTCGGTGTCTTATTTCTTGGGACTGCGAGGGTGTGTTTGATGGGCATGAGCAGTGCATCAGTTCGCCTGTCCCTCATCTCCTTCCGCCTTCTTCAGACTGTGCGGCTTCATGGCCGTGGCATGCGATAAGGGATCAGCTGACGCCACATAGTCTGAAGCAGGTGTAAGAACCCAAGCGAGAGGCGAACATATGTACTGCGCCAGGCCATGAATCCCAGCCCCGCAGTGTTTTAACTATGTCAATACACTGCGGGGCTGTGATTCATGGGCATCGCGAACCGCACCAGCCAACATTAAATGAGGTCAGAAGATGGGCAGCGCTAACAGCGCTAGGCCAGGGGATAACACGACAGCGCAGACTCCTGTACAGCAAATAACAACGCTCAGGAGGCTGCACCCAGCACCAAGGTGGGATTCTTGACATCTGTGCTGCGTCTCATTACAAAGGGAACTCGCGCCTCCAACACAGTTTGACTGTATAAAGGGCTAAATGTTATACGTGTTCCATTCAGCGTGTGCAAGGAGCCAAATTAAAAGAGCAACCTTTGACTTGTGCACCACTACTGCTGCATAAGCTGTGGCTCTTCTACTTTGTAACCCCTGAGGGGGGGTTAAAGGTTACCTTTGAAATTGGTTCGATTAGGCTTCGGCCTACACTCTGCTCCCCCTGCAGAGCCCGGGCTCCAACACCGCCAGTTGGGGCCCGGTACTGCTAGCTGCACAGAGAAAAACACCAGCCAATGTGTCAGTGGGGTTCAGCACCGCCAGCTGTTCCCCTGCTGTGCAGCCGGCAACGTGTCCTGCAAAAGCCACGCAGACACAACACACCCAAAGCTGCCGCCAGTGCAGGCTTCGGCCTACACTCTGCTCCCTCTCCTCCTCCTGCTGACCCCGGGCTCCAACACCGCCAGTTGGGGCCCGGTACTGCTAGCTGCACAGAGAAAAACACCAGCCAATGTGTCAGTGGGGTTCAGCACCGCCAGCTGTTCCCCTGCTGTGCAGCCGGCATCGTGTCCTGCAAAAGCCACGCAGACACAAGAACTGAAATTGAAGGGAACCTGTCCCCCCTCCCCCAGGCGTTTTTACGTTATCCAGCCACCTTGTACAGCGGTAATGCTGCATGTGTGCAAGGTGGCTCAGAAACGTATTCTCCTCGCACATGTGGAACTGAAAACACGTCTGCAATGTGTCCTCTGTGTGACCATTTAACCGTCCCGGTGGTGTGACTTTCCTTTGTAATGACACGCTGCAACCCCCTTGGTAGCGCTGCCCGTCTTCTGGCATCATTGTTTGGCTGCCTGCGCCTCTGCGGCCGCCCTGACCCACACAACGCCCCTCGGTGTCTTATTTATTGGGACTGCGAGGGTGTGATTGATGGGCAGGATCAGTGCATCAGTTCGCCTGTCCCTCCTCTCCTTCCGCCTTCTTCGGACTGTGCGGCTTCATGGCCGTGGCATGCGATAAGGGATCAGATGACGCCGCACAGTCTGAAGCGGGTGTAAGGACCCGAGTGTGAGAGGCCAACATATGTGCTGCGCCAGGCCCTGAATCCCAGCCCCGCAGTGTTTTAACAATGTTAAGACACTGCGGGGCTGGGATTCATGGTCATCGCGAACCGCACCGGCCGACATTAAATGATGTCAGTAGATGGGCAGCGCTAACAGCGCTAGGCCAGGGGATAACACGACAGCGCAGACTCCTGTACAGCAAATAACAACGCTCAGGAGGCTGCACCCAGCACCAAGGTGGGATTCCTGACATCTGTGCTGCGTCTCATTACAAAGGGAACTCGCGCCTCCAACACAGTTTGACTGTATAAAGGGCTAAATGTTATACGTGTTTCATTCAGCGTGTGCAAGGAGAAAAATTAAAAGAGCAACCTTTGACTTGTGCAGCACTACTGCTGCATAAGCTGTGGCTCTTCTACTTTCTAACCCCTGAGGGGGGGTTAAAGGTTACCTTTGAAATTGGTTCAAGTAGGCTTCGGCCTACACTCTGCTCCCCCTGCAGAGCCCGGGCTCCAACACCGCTAGTTGCTGTCCGGAAGTGCTGGCTGCACAGAGCCAAACACCTCGCCAATGTGTCAGTGGGGTCCAGCACCGCCAGCTGTTCCCCTGCTGTGTAGCCGGCAACGTGTCCTGCGACCGCCACGCAGACACAACAGACCCAAAGCTGCCGCCAGTGCAGGCTTCGGCCTACACTCCCCTCCCCCTGCTCCTGCTCCTCCTCCTCCTGCTGACCCTGGGCTCTAACAAACCGCCAGTTGGGGCCCAGATGTGCTAGCTGCACAGAGAAAAACACCTCGCCAATGTGTCAGTGGGGTCCAGCACCGCCAGCTGTTCCCCTGCTGTGCAGCCGGCATCGTGTCCTGCAAAAGCCACGCAGACACTTGCTCTTGTACCTTCTGCTCCCCATCCTGGTTCCAGTACCGTCTGCTGGTTCCGGGCAGAGCCTTTGGCTTAGGTGCCTCCCTTTGGTATCCGAGTTCCACCAACGTCAGGTGGTCCTTGGTAGTGCTTTCAGGCACGGGTACCTCCTGCTTAGTAACCGGGTTCCAGTAACGTCAGCTGGTCCTCGGTAGTTCCATTGGCTCTTGGACCTTCGGCTACCCATCCGGGTTCCAGCACCGTCAGCTGGTTCTCGGCAGTGTCTTTTGCTCTTGTACCTTCTGCTCCCCATCCTGGTTCCAGTACCGTCAGCTGGTTCCGGGCAGAGCCTTTGGCTTAGGTGCCTCCCTCTGGGTATCTGAGTTCCACCAACGTCAGGTGGTCCTTGGTAGTGCTTTCAGCACAGGTACCTCCTGCTTAGTAACCGGGTTCCAGTAACGTCAGCTGGTCCTCGGTCGTTCCATTGGCTCTTGGACCTTCGGGTAGCCATCCGAGTTCCAGTTCCATCAGCTGGTTCTCGGCATTTTCTCAGCCTTCTTGTACCTTCTGCTACATTTCCAAGTTCAAGAGAATAAACACGATGACCCGGAAGACCACCCCTAAGATGACGACGACACCAGAGACGACAACCACCGTGATGACGACGACCCTGGAGACGATGACCCTGAAGACCACCCCGATGACGACGACCCCGGAGACCACCCCGATGACGACGACCCCGGAGACGACGACCCTGGAGACGACGACGACCTGGAAGACCGAGAAGCAGAAGAACAAGAGGCTGCAGAACAAAGAGCAGAAGGACATTAAGCATAACACAAAATATCAGAGCAAAAAATATTATGTAAATTATAAGCAGAAGAAGACTAAGCAGTGTATGGGGGTGAGTCCGTTCCTCCTCGTGGTGCCCCTGGATAAAGCCTGATGCTGCAGGCCAAACTGAACGCGGACAAATGTAACTGTTTTGTGACAGGCAGAACGGAAGGTGTAATCTTCAAACTTTTATAGATAACAACTACGGGAATGCCTGTCACAAATAAGAATATGATGAAGAAGTAGAATATGATGAAGATAATAGTAAAATAAAAAGAATATGAACAATGTAACCCAAAAAATAATAGGTAGAAGATGAAGAAGAAGATGAATAAGGTGAAGAAGTTGATGTCAAAGAAGCTGATGATGAGGATAATTAAGAAGAAAGCGTGTGAGAAGTAAAAAAGAAGGTGAAGGGCGTGGAAGTAGTGAAACATCAATATCTGACATAAAAAAAAAAAAAATTAACATAGTCAAATTCTTTCTAACGCCGAACTTCATAAAAAAAAATAAAAAATCCTGCTATTCTATTACATTGGGCTAAACCTCTGTCCCTTTAATATCTCCGCCACGTCCCCCAATACATCCTACATTATTCTTAGTTGTTTTCCTTCATGTAGAATGAACCTACAAGTGTATAAAGGGTTTATTTTAATTCCGATATTTTCGTCCCATTGACTTGCATTGGGATCGGGGATCGGTATCGGATTGGATCCGATATTTTGACGGTATCGGCCGATACTTTCCGATACCGATACTTTCCGATATCGGAAAGTATCGCTCAACACTACTTGGCGCCTGAGCTCCCCAAGTGGCTGCTACAGGTACCAACATATGCCTGACCAGCAATGCTTCTGCACGTCTTTGTTTCAGGGACAGGTTTGCTCGAAAACGACCAGGGAAGACCACGTTATCGGCACCAGCCGTGGAGGTGGGATCGACCTCCATACCCTAATACCTGGGGAGCCTGGAAAAAGAAGACAGTGAGTGAATATTTCTATGTTTTTGCACGTTTTTTTCTCTTCGAAATTGGCCTGGGTTCCGTGAGTCATTTGCTAAGGACTGGGTTAGGCCAATTTCAAACATCAGTTTTTTGCCATCAGTCACAATCTGTCGAATTTTGAAAAAAACGGATCTGGCGAATGATGCAGCCGGATCCGTTTTTTTCTCATAGACTTGTATTAGTGACGGATTGCCTCACGTTTCATCCGTTTTTTGCCGGATCCATTGAAAATTGTTTACCTGGCAGCTGGAGAAAACGGACATAGGAACGTTTTTGTGCATCGCTGTACATCATTTGCAAATGACGGATTCCGTTTTTTTTAACTGAGCATGCTCCGATTTTTTTTAGGATCCAATTAGCTGGATCAGCTAGTCGGATCCAGCGAAAAAACTGATCCGTCGGATCAGTTTTTCCACAATCTGCGACGGAGCAATTTTTAAAAAAATTCGATGGATTGTGACTGATGGCAAAAAACTGATGTTTGAAAGCAGCCTTAGGGTACTTTCACACTAGCGTTAACTGCAAACCGTCTCAAATCGTCTTTTTTGCCGAAAAAACGGATGCGTCAAAAAAGTGAAAAACGTGTGCAACGTATACAGCATTTCGACGGATCCGTCGCAAATCCGCTAAACGTTTCCGTCGAAATACTGGATGCGTTGCATACGTTGCATACGTTTTTACCATCCGTTGCATCCGTTTTTCCGACGGATCCGTTTTTAAAATGGGAGGCTCCCAAATTTGATTGGCTACTGGAAAATATGGAAAACTATATAGTTACTGTTTTTACAGTCCATCTTTGTGGGTTTTAGTTTTGTGGCAGCGATGGAAGGTGTTCTTGTGAGGATTGCGAGTTTGGTTACTGACGTTATCTTTGAGACGAATCGCCTGGATATCATAGTGCGGGAGAAGGAGGCGGCAGCAGAAAGGCGTAGGATGCTTCTGCAGCAACGGAGACGGAGGCGACTCTGGATACATCCGATTAATGAACTACGGATGACCCGGGGTGTCCAGTCCACTCTGTACCTGGAGTTGCGGCACAATCCACACAAATTCTACAATTACGTACGGATGAGGATTGAAAATTTTGACTATTTGCTGGAAAAACTGGAGGATGTCATCCGAAGGCAGGACACAAGGATGCCATCACACCGGCGGAGCGGCTGATGGTGACCCTGCGGTAAGCCTCTTTTTTTTTATTTCATTGCTCATATTTAATGTTATATTACATGCTGCAGACAATACTGCGCTGACATATTGCGCACTATTTTCTGCAGCATGTAATTTTTTTTGTGTTTGTGGCCATTCCACTGCTTTATTTTTAATGTCATTGCTCATATTGAATGTCCTATAACAGACTGCAGAAAATACTGCGCTGAAACATTGCGTTGCATTTTCTGCAGAATGTTTTTTTTTTTTTTTTTGGTTTGTTGACATGCAACTGCTTTTTTTTCTGTCACTGGTCATTTTTAATGTTAGATTACATGCTGCAGACAATTCTGCGCTGACATATTGCGCACTATTTTCTGCAGCATGTAATTTTTTTTGTGTTTGCGGCAATTCCACTGCTTTTTTACACCGGTTTCATGCAGGTTTTATTGTGTGTCCCGTCCTAAAAAAAAATTTCACAGTGCCATTTATTTAAACTTGTTGGTCTGTGCAATTTTTTCAAACATTTTTATTTTTTTTTTCAGTTTCCTAGCTACGGGTGAATCTATGACTTCGCTCCATTACCAATTCCAGCTGGGCATTTCCACTATTTCAGGAATAGTGAAGGACACATGTCGGGCTATTTGGACCACTTTACAGCCAGAGTATATCCCCCAACCATCCATGGACATCTGGTTGAGAAGTGCCGAACAGTTTCAGCAAATTTGCCATTTCCCAAATTGTGTGGGTGCAGTTAACGGGAAACACATAAGGATTGCGAAACCGTCAGGAACAGGATCGGAGTACTATAATTACAAGAAGTACTTCTCCATCGTCCTTATGGCTAGTGCAGATGCCAACTGCAAGTTCCTTGCCGTGGACATAGGAGCGTATGGAC
This sequence comes from Ranitomeya variabilis, assembly GCF_051348905.1. Taxonomy (NCBI): domain Eukaryota; kingdom Metazoa; phylum Chordata; class Amphibia; order Anura; family Dendrobatidae; genus Ranitomeya; species Ranitomeya variabilis. The sequence goes on from NC_135233.1 coordinate 117,084,137, forward strand.
GGTCTAACGATTCCCAAGTTTTTAAGAACTCGCCAATGGGCCGTTGCCTGTATGGACAGACATACGATTTCCCGCCAGCCAGACCACTGCCAGGAACAAGTGAACCAGCCATGGAATATGTCTGTGTAGGTGATGAAGCCTTTCAACTGTCGCCGCATCTACTGAAACCATATAGTAGCCGGACCTTAAACCGTACCAAGCGGGTATTTAATTACCGGCTTACTAGAGCACAAAGAGTAGTAGAGTGTTCTTTTGGTATATTGACGGCGAAGTGGCGAGTTCTGCTGACGGCAATCAAACTGAAACCCACAACTATAGACGAGGTTGTTAAAGCCTGTGTGGTGCTCCACAACTTTGTCCTTTCAAAGGAGCCCGTTTCCTTGGATGACGAAGAATTGGAGACAACCTTGTGGGATTACCGCAGCAGCTCTGTTCGCTCCACAGGTTCTGTTACAAGGATGAGGGATCAGTTTGCGGATTATTTTATGTCACCTGTCGGGCGGATCCCATGGCAAGACATCATTGTGTGACCTGTTTTCCATGTGTTTTGTTTATGTAAAAAATGTGTTTCTCCCCCAAAAAGAAAAAAAAAAAAAGCACGGTTTTCTTGCTACTAAAACCAATATGTTTAACCTTTCACACGTCTGGTGTTTATTTTTATTTTACCTTTTTTTATTAGTTACCATATTACCTTAATAAATCCACACACACACAGAGTAGAATTGTAATCAGACAGAATTTTATTTGAACTCTTTAAAAAAAATTTTTTCTTTGCAAAAAACTTATATTTTTGTTATTTTAAAAAATTTTTATTAGAAAATTTTCAAAGTATTTCTAACATTAAACATTTGCACATAAACTTATAAATCTTCAAAGTGTGGGGTGGAGATACGAGGGGAGGAGGGGCTGGAAGGTTGGACCACGTCGATAGGTGGGGAAACCCTACTTGGTTGGGGTGCAGTGGAAGGGGGGGGGTAAAACCAGGAGGCTGAAAAGAGGGGGGTGGTGTTGGGGTAGGGGGAATACTTACTGGGGAAGAAAAGCTGGGCAAGGAAGAAAACATTGGGGAAGAAATTTGGTTTGGGGGCCGGGATGGGTATGGGGACTGGGTTGGGTATTGGGACTGGCGTTGGTATTGGGACTGGCGTTGGTATTGGGACTGGGTTTGGTAATGGGGCTGGCGTGGGGTTTGGTAATGGGGATGGCGTGGGGATTGAGGCTGGGTTTGGTAATGGGGATGGCGTGGGGATTGGGGCTGGGTTTGGTAATGGGGCTGGTGTGGGTATTGGGGCTGGGTTTGGTAATGGGTATGGTGTGGAAATGGGGCCTGGGGTGGAATTGTAGTGGATGTGTGGGGGTAGATTGGGGTTCGTGAAGGGCCTTTAGTAGAGCATTATGGCAGGTATTCATTACCCGCATCTGTTGCTCAATAGAAAGCTTTTCCATGCTCCTGAGCATGGAATGAAAAAAAAGATTGGCCGGAGACTGACTTACATCTGAATGCAGCCTATCCAAGCGACTGCTGTGCTCACTCATGCGTGTTTGCATCATGTTGAACCCAGCAGTCACTTGCTCTCCCAAAATCTTGAAAGAGCTTTGGAAGAATGCATTCAGATGTAAGAACTCAGGAGAATAGCTCCTTTCCTGACCCCTCTGTCGCTGCCACCATGAACCTAATGGTGGTCTAGAGGTGGCAGGATCAGAGGGGTGGGGTAAAGGGAACGCTATCTGTTCAGCATCAGATGCGAGCAATGAAGGCTGCCATAATGCTCCAGTGCTTGGGGCGGATGAAGTGGAGGGGACAGAGGGGTCAGAGGAGGGGTCAGAGGTGTGGGGCCTACCGACGTGGCCCTCGGTGGCAGACTCAGGAGGGATCGCTCCAGAGGGCGCAGAGGAAGATGCAGGCGCCCGGTGGCTGGAGAAGGTGCTGTGAAAGAAAAAACAAAAGAAATTAATATATTGATTTGAAAAAGCCCATACTGAAACAGAATTTAAGTTACACAGGTTAACATGTAGAATACTTACACTCTACCCAGCATGGTGCGCCTCAGGAAGGAGAGGGCCGGGCCGTGTTTATATTTGCTCCTCTTCTTTCTTCCTGCTGAGCCACTCGGGGCCTGCATCTCCGCGTTAAATTCCTTCTTAAAACGATCCCTCAGTGACCGCCACCACTTCCTAGCCTTTTGACCTGTGAAGACAACAATCAAAAGAAAAAAAAAAATTGGTAAATGGAATACATTACATTCAGCTCAAAACATCACTGAAAAGTGAATACTTACAGAGTTTGCTCTGCTGCTTTGGATGAAGGTCCTCCCACCGCGGAAAGATGGTCTGGCACACTTCGTCCCAGAGCCGACGGGTGACACCGGTATCGGCATGCCTGTGGTCAGCCATGTTCCACAGCGGCTCCCGCTCTCGAACCTCCTCGATGAGACTGTCGATGTCAATATCGTCATCATCATAGTCTTCGGCGGGAGTACGCTGTGAAGCCTGGGTAAAAACAAGAAGAAAAACAAACAAATTAATACACTGAAACACTAAAGTACCAATAGAAACCCCCAAAAAAACAAACTCACTGATGGCCGACCGCGGCGACGACCCCGCCGACTCTGGGAGCGGCTGGGAGAACCTTCAGCAGCAGCAGCAGCAGGAGCCTGAAATAAAGGAAACAAATTCTCTTTAATGTAGGCATGTTTTCTGAGTTTAGTTATGTATGAAAATCAGTTCTGTGTATGGTGCAGTGTGATGTGTGAAGGAACTGTTTCACCACTACTTACACTTGGTTCCTCCTCCACCTGCATCTCCCCACCCGTCTCGTCCCCTTCTGACAGCTCCTCATCTGATTCAGCTTCCTGTGTAAACATAATGTATGCATGTAGTGATCAACAACAATGTAAATTAAACCCCCCCCCCCCCCCAAAAAAAAAAAAAAAAAAGATTTTTTGTGGTAACTTACCGATACTCGCTGTTGCTGTGGAGGAGGGCTGTCAGAAGAGGACATTGTGGAATTAGCAAGACAGGCAGCGGCTGTGGTCCTGGTGGGCAAGGCAGGCAGCGGCTGTGGTCTTGGTCCTGGTGGGCAAGGCAGGCAGCGGCTGTGGTCCTGGTGTTTCTGTAAGTTAAAAAGACACTTTCAATCTGCTCTACACATTGAAGTAGCAGATTGGGGGTCTTCAAAACTTACTTTTAACAATTGTTGGTCCTGGTGGGCAAGGCAGGCAGCGGCTGTGGTCCTGGTGGGCAAGGCAGGCAGCGGCTGTGGTCCTGGTGTTTCTGTAAGTTAAAAAGACACTTTCAATCTGCTCTACACATTGAAGTAGCAGATTGGGGGTCTTCAAAACTTACTTTTAACAATTGTTGGTCCTGGTGGGCAAGGCAGGCAGCGGCTGTGGTCCTGGTGGGCAAGGCAGGCAGCGGCTGTGGTCCTGGTGTTTTTGTAAGTTAAAAAGACACTTGCAATCTGCTCTACACATTGAAGTAGCAGATTGGGGGTCTTCAAAACTTACTTTTAACAATTGTTGGTCCTGGTGGGCAAGGCAGGCAGCGGCTGTGGTCCTGGTGGGCAAGGCAGGCAGCGGCTGTGGTCTTGGTGTTTCTGTAAGTTAAAAAGACACTTGCAATCTGCTCTACACATTGAAGTAGCAGATTGGGGGTCTTCAAAACTTACTTTTAACAATTGTTGGTCCTGGTGGGCTGCTGCGTGGATGTGGTCCCTGGTGGATCTGTAATAAGTATAATGGATTTATAGTCAGACCACCCCCCCGAACTAGGTAATGTTTTACCATAAACACCATGCTAAAATGATGTGAGGAATGTTCATTAAAGGTGACCTGAGAAATGTTCATTTAGGGTGAGTGTCCACGGTCAGTTAACGCTGCGTGTTTGACGCTGCAGCGTCAAACACGCAGCATCCAGATGTTCCAGCATAGTGGAGGGGATTTTTTTGAAATCCCGTGTCCACTATGCGTGGAAACCCGCACGCGGCGGCCCTGCGACTCCGGACATGCTGCGCGTCTTTTCAGATCGCAGCATGTCCGTGCTACCTGCGGCGACGCTGCGTCGCCGCAAGTAATATCACAGGGCCCTATGGCGAGGGGTGCGATGATCCCGGATGTGCACAGTACACATCCAGCACCATCGCGTCCCAGAAAGGGGGCGGGGCTTAGCGCCGCTCCGGCGATACCGCCGGCCATCCTGAGCGTGGACACGCACCCTAAAGGTGATGTGAGAAATGTTCATTAAAGGAGAACACCAAAACCCCAAAACAGGTGCATGTTTATACCATTCATTTCCATGTCCCAAACAAAATATTTTGAAATGTGAACCCACCATGTAAAAATATATTACCCACATTTTATTTTCAAAAATCACCTCCCCCCCAAAAAATGTAAAGTATAACCTTTATAAAAAAAATTAGGCCTCAAACAACTCTATTTTGCCTGTGTAACCATTTGTACATACACCAGTTTTAAAATTACCTTTCTGAAATAATACTACGGACATTTTTTTTTAATAAACATTTTATTTATTTTTTTTAACATCACAATTAGGAGCTGAAATGCTCTTTATTTTAAATACAAGTACATCAACTGTGAATACTTTCAACAGTTATAAGAAAATCAACACTTTTTAAATAGAAAAAAAAACGCACGCTCACACATTCAAACTACAAGCTGCACAGACCACTATACTTAGTAATACATCAGAAAAAGGCAATTAACCAATTAGGCATGGACAAATGCACATGCAATCAACAAGACGCACACAAACATGCCTGCAAGCACACAGGCGCAGTCATAACACAAGCATAAGGGTATGTCTTCACATTCAGGATTGCATCAGTATGTGGTCAGGATTTCCCATCAGTATTTGTAAGCCAAAACCAGGAGTGGAACAATTAGAGGAAAAGTATAATAGAAACATGTGCACCACATCTGCATTTATCACCCACTCCTGGTTTTGGCTTACAAATACTGATGGAAAATACGGACCAACTCCTGATGCAATCCTGAACGTGGACACATACCCTCCCACATGAACAGGCATAACATTGGCAAAGGCATATAAGGTGCAGGCACATGAAGACATACATACAAAAACACACAGCCGTACAAAAATACACACACACACACACACACACACAAAAGCACATAAGCTTTATGCAAACACACATATGTACAACAAAGGCACAAACGCAGACCCAAACAAAAGACGCATACGCGCACACACACACGTAAAAAATGCTGACAGTCCTCGGCTGGAGCTGCATGTCTTCACAGTGGCTGGCATCAGGGTGGATCTAGACTCTAGCAGGGCACTGGCTGTTGCAGGACGATGGCAGGCCTCTGGTTCTCTTCAGGTTTTAAGCTCTTGCTGTAGTCAGTACCTCATACACACACAAATGCACAGGCACACAAAATACCGGATTACTCACCGGTAATGCTCTTTTATAGAGCCTACGACAGCACCCACTGAGAGAGGGGATCCGCCCCTAGGAACAGGAAACCTACAGAGAGATAAAAGGGGCGGCCCCCCTCGCTCCTCAGTTGTTTTACAGAGAAAAAGGAGGAACCACCGCCAGGTTTTTTAGTTAACAGGTTCAGACATATATACATATTTACAATCTTAAATATATATTACTTTATTATCTACATCTCCCTACCGAGGCACCGCGTGCAACTAAATAAAGGAAAAGGGAGGGATGTGAATGGGTGCTGTCGTGGGCTCTATAAAAGAGCATTACCGGTGAGTAATCCGGTATTTTCTATTCGCCACGACAGCACCCACTGAGAGATTTTCAGAGACTATATACTGGGTGGGTTAACTGAATCAAGAACCGAAACCCCAAAGGTTAGATCAGAAGCAGCAGATAGGTCTAATCTATAATGCCTATAAAAGCTATTTGGCGAAGACCAAGTTGCAGCCTTACATATGAGGTCTATCGGCACGTTCGCCCTTTCTGCCCAGGAGTGTTGTGAATTCGCTTTTTGCTCCCTCTAGTGGTTACTAGTTTTTTGACTCTGGTTTTTCTGTCATTCCTTTTATCCGCACCTGGGTCGTTAGTTAGGGGTGTTGCTATATAAGCTCCCTGGACCTTCAGTTCAATGCCTGGCAACGTAGTTATCAGAGCTAGTCTGCTGTGCTCTTGTCTACTGATCCTGGTTCCAGTTATATCAGCTAAGTCTGCCTTTTTGCTTTTTGCTATTTGTTTTGGTTTTGTATTTTTGTCCAGCTTGTTCCAAATCTATATCCTGATCTTTGCTGAAGCTCTAGGGGGCTGGTGTTCTCCCCCCGGACCGTTAGACGGTTCGGGGGTTCTTGAATTTCCAGTGTGGATTTTGATAGGGTTTTTGTTGACCATATAAGTTACCTTTCTTTATTCTGCTATCAGTAAGCGGGCCTCTCTGTGCTAAACCTGGTTCATTTCTGTGTTTGTCATTTCCTCTTACCTCACCGTTATTATTTGTGGGGGGCTTCTATCCAGCTTTGGGGTCCCCTTCTCTGGAGGCAAGAAAGGTCTTTGTTTTTCCTCTACTAGGGGTAGTTAGATTCTCCGGCTGGAGCGTGTCATCTAGAATCATCGTAGGAATGATCCCCGGCTACTTCTAGTGTTGGCGTTAGGAGTAGATATATGGTCAACCCAGTTACCACTGCCCTATGAGCTGGTTTTTTGTATTCTGCAGACTTCCACGTTCCTCTGAGACCCTCGCCATTGGGGTCATAACAGTTTGCCAGGCCTTGATTAAATGTTTAATGCATTGCAGAAGAGGGATTATAAGAAAGAAGATTCTGAGTTTTTTTTTTCTTCTTCCCCTTTACCTCAGAGTGGCTATGCTTGCTGCAGACATGAATGTCCAGACCTTGATTACAAGTGTGGATCAGCTGGCTACTCGTGTGCAGGGCATACAAGACTATGTTATCAGAAATCCTAGGTCAGAACCTAAAATACCGATTCCTGAACTGTTTTCCGGAGACAGGTTTAAGTTTAGGAATTTCGTGAATAATTGTAAATTGTTTTTGTCCCTGAGACCCTGTTCATCTGGAGACTTTGCTCAGCAAGTAAAAATTATTATTTCGTTCTCAACCCTCAGGATTGGGCTTTTTCGCTGGCGCCAGGAGATCCGGCATTGGCTGATATTGATGCGTTTTTTCTGGCGCTCGGTTTACTCTATGAGGAACCCAATCTTGAGATTCAGGCAGAAAAGGCCTTGCTGGCTATGTCTCAGGGACAGGACGAGGCTGAAGTGTATTGCCAAAAATTTCGGAAATGGTCCGTGCTGACACATTGGAACGAGTGTGCTCTGGCCGCTAATTTTAGAAATGGCCTTTCTGAAGCCATTAAGAATGTTATGGTGGGTTTTCCCATTCCCACAGGTCTGAATGATACTATGGCACTGGCTATTCAAATTGACCGGCGGTTGCGGGAGCGCAAAACCGCAAATTCCCTCATGGTGTTGTCTGAACAGACACCTAATTCGGTGCAATGTGATAGAAAAACCGCAAATTCCCTCATGGTGTTGTCTGAACAGACACCTGATTTAATGCAATGTGATAGAATCCTGACTAGAAATGAGCGGAAAATTCATAGACGCCAGAATGGCTTGTGCTACTACTGTGGTGATTCTACACATGTTATCTCAGCATGCTCTAAACGTATAGCTAAGGTTGTTAGTCCTGTCACCGTTGGTAATTTGCAACCTAAATTTATTCTGTCTGTAACTTTGATTTGCTCACTGTCGTCTTATCCTGTCATGGCGTTTGTAGATTCAGGTGCTGCCCTGAGTCTTATGGATCTGTCATTTGCTAAGCGCTGTGGTTTTACTCTTGAACCATTGGAAAATCCTATTCCTCTTAGGGGTATTGATGCTACGCCATTGGCAGCAAATAAACCGCAGTATTGGACACAAGTTACCATGTGCATGACTCCTGAACACCGCGAGGTGATACGTTTCCTGGTTTTACATAAGATGCATGATTTGGTTGTTTTAGGGCTGCCATGGTTACAGACCCATAATCCAGCCCTGGACTGGAAGGCTATGTCAGTCTCAAGTTGGGGCTGTCGTGGTATTCATGGGGATTCCCTGCCTGTGTCTATTGCTTCTTCTACGCCTTCGGAAGTTCCTGAGTATTTGTCTGATTATCAGGATGTCTTCAGTGAGTCTGAGTCCAGTGCACTGCCTCCTCATAGGGACTGTGACTGTGCTATAGATTTGATCCCTGGCAGTAAATTTCCTAAGGGAAGACTGTTTAATCTGTCGGTACCCGAACATACCGCTATGCGTTCATATATCAAGGAGTCTCTGGAGAAAGGACATATTCGTCCGTCTTCTTCCCCTCTTGGTGCGGGATTCTTTTTTGTGGCAAAAAAGGACGGATCTTTGAGGCCTTGTATTGATTATCGGCTTTTAAATAAGATCACTGTCAAATTTCAGTATCCTTTACCGCTGCTGTCTGACTTGTTTGCCCGGATTAAGGGTGCCAAGTGGTTCACCAAGATAGACCTTCGTGGTGCGTACAACCTTGTGCGCATTAAGCAAGGTGATGAATGGAAAACCGCATTCAATACGCCCGAAGGTCATTTTGAGTACTTGGTGATGCCTTTTGGGCTCTCCAATGCGCCTTCAGTTTTTCAGTCCTTTATGCATGACATCTTCCGGAAGTATCTGGATAAATTTTTGATTGTTTATCTGGATGATATTTTGGTTTTTTCTGATAATTGGGATTCACATGTGGAGCAGGTCAGGTTGGTCTTTAAAATTTTGCGTGAAAATTCTTTGTTTGTCAAGGGCTCAAAGTGTCTCTTTGGTGTACAGAAGGTTCCCTTTTTGGGGTTCATTTTTTCCCCTTCTGCTGTGGAGATGGACCCAGTCAAGGTCCGAGCTATTCTTGATTGGACTCAGCCCTCGTCAGTTAAGAGTCTTCAGAAATTCTTGGGTTTCGCTAACTTCTACCGTCGTTTTATCGCTAATTTTTCTAGCATTGTGAAACCTTTGACGGATATGACCAAGAAGGGCTCCGATGTAGCCAACTGGGCTCCTGCTGCCGTGGAGGCTTTCCAGGAGTTGAAACGCCGGTTTACTTCGGCGCCTGTTTTGTGCCAGCCCGATGTCTCACTTCCCTTTCAGGTTGAGGTGGATGCTTCAGAGATTGGAGCGGGGGCCGTTTTGTCGCAGAGAGGCCCTGGTTGCTCTGTTATGAAACCTTGTGCCTTTTTCTCTAGGAAGTTTTCGCCTGCCGAGCGAAATTATGATGTGGGCAATCGGGAGTTGTTGGCCATGAAATGGGCATTTGAGGAGTGGCGTCATTGGCTCGAGGGTGCTAAGCATCGTGTGGTGGTCTTGACTGATCACAAAAATCTGATGTATCTCGAGTCTGCTAAACGCCTTAATCCGAGACAGGCCCGCTGGTCATTGTTTTTCTCCCGCTTTGATTTTGTTGTCTCGTATTTACCAGGTTCAAAGAATGTGAAGGCCGATGCTCTTTCTAGGAGCTTTGTGCCTGATGCTCCTGAAGTCGCTGATCCTGTTGGTATTCTTAAAGATGGAGTTATCTTATCAGCTATTTCTCCGGATCTGCGACGTGTGTTGCAGAGATTTCAGGCGGATAGGCCTGAGTCTTGTCCACCTGACAGACTGTTTGTCCCGGATAAGTGGACCAGCAGAGTAATTTCCGAGGTTCATTCCTCGGTGTTGGCAGGTCACCCGGGAATTTTTGGCACCAGAGATCTGGTGGCCAGGTCCTTTTGGTGGCCTTCTTTGTCAAGGGATGTGCGGTCATTTGTGCAGTCCTGTGGGACTTGTGCTCGAGCTAAGCCTTGCTGTTCTCGTGCCAGCGGTTTGCTCTTGCCCTTGCCTGTCCCGAAGAGACCTTGGACACATATCTCCATGGATTTCATTTCTGATCTTCCGCTATCTCAGGGCATGTCCGTTATCTGGGTGATATGTGATCGCTTCTCCAAGATGGTCCATTTGGTTCCTTTGCCTAAGCTGCCTTCCTCTTCCGATCTGGTTCCTGTGTTTTTCCAGAACGTGGTTCGTTTGCACGGCATCCCTGAGAATATTGTGTCAGACAGAGGATCCCAGTTCGTTTCCAGGTTCTGGCGATCCTTTTGTAGTAGGATGGGCATTGATTTGTCGTTTTCGTCTGCTTTCCATCCTCAGACTAATGGACAGACGGAGCGAACCAATCAGACTTTGGAGGCTTATTTGAGGTGTTTTGTCTCTGCTGATCAGGACGATTGGGTGACATTCTTGCCGTTGGCTGAGTTTGCCCTTAATAATCGGGCTAGTTCCGCCACCTTGGTTTCGCCTTTTTTCTGCAACTCTGGTTTCCATCCTCGATTTTCTTCAGGTCATGTGGAGCCTTCTGACTGTCCTGGGGTGGATTCTGTGGTGGATAGGTTGCAGCGGATCTGGAATCATGTGGTGGACAACTTGAAGTTGTCACAGGAGAGGGCTCAGCGCTTTGCCAACCGCCGCCGCGGTGTGGGTCCCCGACTACGCGTTGGGGATTTGGTATGGCTTTCTTCCCGCTTTGTTCCTATGAAGGTCTCCTCTCCCAAATTTAAACCTCGTTTTATTGGGCCTTACAAGATATTGGAAATCCTTAATCCTGTATCTTTTCGTCTGGATCTTCCTGTGTCGTTTGCTATTCACAATGTATTTCATAGGTCCTTGTTGCGGCGGTACATTGTGCCTGTAGTTCCTTCTGCTGAGCCTCCTGCTCCGGTGTTGGTTGAGGGTGAGTTGGAGTACGTGGTGGAGAAGATCTTGGATTCTCGCCTCTCCAGGCGGAGGCTTCAGTACCTGGTCAAGTGGAAGGGCTATGGTCAGGAGGATAATTCCTGGGTGGTCGCCTCTGATGTTCATGCGGCCGATTTAGTTCGTGCCTTTCATGCCGCTCATCCTGATCGCCCTGGTGGTCGTGGTGAGGGTTCGGTGACCCCTCACTAAGGGGGGGGTACTGTTGTGAATTCGCTTTTTGCTCCCTCTAGTGGTTACTAGTTTTTTGACTCTGGTTTTTCTGTCATTCCTTTTATCTGCACCTGGGTCGTTAGTTAGGGGTGTTGCTATATAAGCTCCCTGGACCTTCAGTTCAATGCCTGGCAACGTAGTTATCAGAGCTAGTCTGCTGTGCTCTTGTCTACTGATCCTGGTTCCAGTTATATCAGCTAAGTCTGCCTTTTTGCTTTTTGCTATTTGTTTTGGTTTTGTATTTTTGTCCAGCTTGTTCCAAATCTATATCCTGATCTTTGCTGAAGCTCTAGGGGGCTGGTGTTCTCCCGCCGGACCGTTAGACGGTTCGGGGGTTCTTGAATTTCCAGTGTGGATTTTGATAGGGTTTTTGTTGACCATATAAGTTACCTTTCTTTATTCTGCTATCAGTAAGCGGGCCTCTCTGTGCTAAACCTGGTTCATTTCTGTGTTTGTCATTTCCTCTTACCTCACCGTTATTATTTGTGGGGGGCTTCTATCCAGCTTTGGGGTCCCCTTCTCTGGAGGCAAGAAAGGTCTTTGTTTTTCCTCTACTAGGGGTAGTTAGATTCTCCGGCTGGAGCGTGTCATCTAGAATCATCGTAGGAATGATCCCCGGCTACTTCTAGTGTTGGCGTTAGGAGTAGATATATGGTCAACCCAGTTACCACTGCCCTATGAGCTGGTTTTTTGTATTCTGCAGACTTCCACGTTCCTCTGAGACCCTCGCCATTGGGGTCATAACACAGGAGGTCGACACGGCTCTTGTGGAGTGTGCTCCCACATGCATTGGAGGATCTCTTCCTCTAGCTTTATACGCCAGGACTATGGCATCTCTAATCCAGCGTGACAGCGTGTTCTTTGTGACTCTGGAACCCTTGGTTTTACCCTGGAAAGACACAAAGAGAGCCCTACTCTTCTTCCAGTCCCTAGTTCTCTCTAAATAGGCTAGAACAGCTCTTTTAACATCTAGGGTATGAAGTCTAGCTTCTTCTGGAGTCGAGTGGTCTTCATAAAAGGTAGGTAACAAGATCTCCTGGGATCTATGAAAACTAGTGGCTACCTTAGGGAGATAACAAGGGTCCGTTTTCAAAATTATTCTATCAGATGTCACAGATAGAAAAGGAGGATCAATTGATAAGGCATGCAGATCACTCACTCTTCTAGCGGATACTAACGCTACCAACAATATCGTTTTTAGCGAGATGTTCTTTAAGGAGGCTGCATGAAGAGGCTCAAAAGGGCTCTGCGTTAAGGCATCTAGGACCAAAGTTAGATCCCACTGAGGCACCTGTGGTATATCTATTGGTTTTGACCTCTCAAATGCCGATATAAAACGAGATATCCATCTATCGCCTGCCACATCATAACTATAGAGGGCTCCTAGCGCTGAAACTTGGACTCTCAGAGTATTTACAGAAAGCCCCAATTCAAGTCCTTTTTGCAAGAATTCCAATATTGAAAATATAGGCACCTCAGAAGAAGGTTGTGTTGTATGAAATTCAAGAAATTTCTTCCAGACTCTAACATAGATCTGGGTAGTAGAAGGCTTTCTACTCTTCATGAGGGTATCTATAAGTCCACTAGAGAAACCTCTTAGAGTTAATAACTGCCTCTCAATTCCATACAGTCAGATTCATGCCTTTTACCTGAGGATGGAAAAATGGTCCCTGGGACAACAGGTCCTTGGTCTGAGGCAGGATCCAAGGGTCTGTAGTTGACATCGCCCTGAGCCAGGAGAAGCATGGTCTTTTGGGCCAAAATGGGGCCACCAACAGAACTCTTGCCCCCTCCTCCCTTATTTTTCTTATTACTATAGGTAATAGATTCCATGGAGGGAATGCATAAGCCAGGTCGAATGTCCATGGCACCTGAAGGGCATCGAATATGTCCGGGTTGTCCAGTCTGCACAGGGAAGCAAATCTTTTGACCTGACGGTTGGACCTTGTTGCGAATAGGTCTATTTGAGGCATGCCCCATCGGTCTGTCATCAATCTGAAAATCCTTCTGTTGAGTATCCACTCCCCCTGATGAAGGGTATGACGGCTGAGAAAATCGGCATGAACGTTGTCTATTCCCCTGATGTGCACTGCCGATAGGGACAACAGATGATTTTCGGCTAACATTATGATGTCTGATGTGACTTCCATAAGATTGTCCGACCGTGTACCTCCCTGATGATTCAGATAGGCCACCGCAGAGGTGTTGTCGGTGAAAACCCTTGTATGAGAGCCTCGTAGCTGGGGAAGAAAGTGGATTAAGGAATAATATATAGCTTTCAGCTCTTTAACATTAGAGGATTTAACCGATTCTGATCTGGACCAAAGACCCTGAACCAGCTGATCTCCAAAATGTGCCCCCCAGCCTTCCGGACTAGCATCCGTGGTCACTATAGTAGAAGGAGTGACGACCCATAGTACCCCCTCTGATAGATTTCCCCAATCTAACCACCATGTAAGGGAGTGTACTACCTCTGATGTTAGAACCACTGTCCGATCTAAATGCCCCCTACTTCTAATGTCCTCCTGTAATATAAATTTCTGGAGCTGTCTGGTATGGAATTGTGCCCATTTAACCGCAGGGATACAGGATGACAGTGAACCTAGCAATGACATGGCATTTCTCAGTGACATACTAAGTTTTTTGATTGCTAAGCCTACTTTGCCAATAATAGAAGACTTATTTTCATCAGGCAACCGACATATCTGGTCCACTGAATCCAGAAGGAGTCCTAGGAACCTTTGACAAGTGACGGGTTGGAGTCTGGATTTTTCCCAGTTGACAATCCAGCCCAGCGTTTGTAAAGAAAACGCCACCTCCTCTGTTGTGAACTATACTTCTTGGCTCCCTCTTGTGGTCACTAGTGATTTGGCACTTGGATTGTCTTTTACCAGGTTTGTACTCACCTGCTTCGTTAGGCCTGGGGTGTTGCTATTTAAACTTCCTGGATTCTCAGTCCAGTGCCTGACATCGTTGTAATCAGTTCATTTCTGTTTGCTCCTGTCTTCAGGTCCTGGTTCTTTGCAAGATAAGCTAAGTCCTGCTTTCTTACTTTTGTTTATTTGCATTGTTCTTATTTTTGTCCAGCTTGTACAAAATGTGATTCCTGATATCGCTGGAAGCTCTAGGGGGCTGATATTCTCCCCCCTCACCGTTAGTCGGTTTGGGGGTTCTTGGATATTCGGCGTGGATATTTTGCAGGGTTTTTTGCTGACCATATAAGTCATCTTACTATCTTCTGCTATTTAGTCAGTGGGCCTCTCTTTGCTAAAATCTAGTTCATTCTTACGTTTGTCTTTTCTTCTTGCCTCACCGTTATTATTTGTTGGGGGCTTGTATTTCTTTGGGGTCTTTTCTCTGGAGGCAAGAGAGGTCTTATTTTCCCTGATAGGGTTAGTTAGTTCTCCGGCTGGCGCGAGACGTCTAGGATCAACGTAGGCACGTTCCCCGGCTACTGTTAGTGTTTGTGCTAGGATCAGCTATATGGTCAGCCTAGTTACCACTTCCCTATGAGCTGGTATGTATGTTTGCAGACTTTGCTTAATCTCTGTGATCCCTTGCCATTGAGATCATAACAGTATGCCAGGCCTAAATAGTTAATGCATTGCAGAAGTGGGATTAAAAGAAAAGGAGTTCTGAGTTTTTTTTTTTTTTTTCTCCTCTTTCTTCCTTCCCCTTTTTCTCAGAGTGGCTGTGAGCTTGCTGCAGACATGAATGTTCAGACCTTGATTACTAGTGTTGATCAGCTTGCTGCACGAGTGCAGAGCATTCAGGATTTTGTTGTTAGCAGTCCTATGTCTGAGCCTAAGATACCTATTCCTGAGCTGTTCTCTGGAGATCGATTTAAATTTGGGAATTTTAGGAATAATTGTAAATTGTTTCTATCTTTGAAACCTCGTTTGTCTGGAGATTCAGCTCAGCAAGTTAAAATTGTTATCTCCTTTTTGCGTGGCGACCCTCAGGATTGGGCATTCTCGTTGGCGCCAGGAGATCCGGCATTGACGGATGTTGATGCGTTTTTCCTGGCGCTCGGATTGCTTTATGAGGAGCCTAATCTTGAAATTCAGGCAGAAAAAGCTCTACTAGCTATCTCTCAGGGCCAGGATGAAGCTGAGGTGTTCTGCCAAAAATTTTGGAAATGGTCCGTGCTTACTCAATGGAATGAATGTGCTCTGGCCGCAAATTTCAGAAATGGCCTTTCTGAAGCCATTAAGAATGTGATGGTGGGTTTTCCAATTCCTACAAGTCTGAATGATTCTATGGCGCTGGCTATTCAGATTGATCGGCGTTTGCGGGAGCGCAAATCCTCTAATCCTCTCGCGGTGTTGTCTGAACGGACACCTGTCTCAATGCAATGCGACAGAATCCTGACTAGAACCGAACGACAAAATCATAGACGTCAGAATGGGTTGTGTTTTTACTGTGGTGATTCTACACATGTTATATCAGCATGCTCTAAACGCCTAACCAAGGTTATCAGTCCTGTCACCATTGGTAATTTGCAGCCTAAATTTATTTTGTCTGTGACTTTAATTTGTTCATTGTCTTCCTACCCTGTTATGGCATTTGTGGATTCAGGTGCTGCCCTGAGTCTTATGGACTTGTCGTTTGCCAAGCGCTGCGGTTTTGTCCTGGAGCCTTTAAAAATTCCTATTCCTCTCAGAGGAATTGATGCTACGCCACTGGCGGAAAATAAACCGCAGTTTTGGACACAAGTGACCATGTGCATGACTCCTGAACATCGGGAGGTGATTCGTTTTCTTGTTCTGCATAAAATGAATGATTTGGTCGTGTTAGGTCTGCCATGGTTACAGACCCATAATCCTGTTTTGGATTGGAAGGCTATGTCTGTGTCGAGTTGGGGTTGTCAGGGAATTCATTACGATTCTCCGCCGGTGTCTATTGCTACTTCAACTCCTTCAGAGGTTCCTGAGTATTTGTGTGACTATCAGGATGTATTCAGTGAGTCCAGGTCCAGTGATCTTCCTCCTCATAGGGACTGTGACTGCGCTATAGATTTGATTCCTGGCAGTAAATTTCCTAAGGGACGATTATTTAATTTGTCTGTACCCGAGCATGCCGCGATGCGTTCTTATGTCAAGGAGTCTTTGGAGAAGGGGCATATTCGCCAATCCTCTTCCCCTCTTGGTGCGGGATTCTTTTTTGTGGCCAAGAAAGACGGGTCTTTGAGACCTTGTATAGACTATCGGCTTCTGAATAAAATCACTGTTAAGTTTCAGTATCCTTTGCCACTATTGTCAGACTTGTTTGCTCGGATTAAGGGTGCCAAGTGGTTCACCAAGATAGATCTTCGTGGTGCGTACAACCTTGTGCGCATTAGGCAGGGAGATGAATGGAAAACTGCATTCAATACGCCCGAAGGTCATTTTGAATACTTGGTGATGCCCTTTGGGCTCTCTAATGCTCCTTCAGTGTTTCAGTCCTTTATGCATGATATCTTCCGGAAGTATCTGGATAAATTTATGATTGTTTATCTGGATGATATTCTGGTTTTCTCGGATGATTGGGATTCTCATGTAAAGCAGGTCAGGATGGTGTTTCAGGTTTTGCGTGATAATGCTTTGTTTGTGAAGGGCTCAAAGTGTCTCTTTAGAGTGCAGAAGGTTTCCTTTTTGGGTTTTATTTTCTCCCCTTCTGCTGTGGAGATGGACCCAGTCAAGGTCCGAGCTATTCATGATTGGACTCAGCCCACGTCTGTTAAGAGTCTTCAGAAGTTCTTGGGGTTTGCTAATTTCAACCGTCGCTTTATCGCTAATTTTTCTAGCGTTGTTAAACCTTTGCCGGATATGACCAAGAAAGGTTCTGATGTGGCTAATTGGGCCCCTGCAGCCGTGGAGGCCTTCCAGGAGCTGAAGCGCCGGTTTACTTCGGCGCCTGTTTTGTGCCAGCCTGATGTCTCACTTCCCTTTCAGGTTGAAGTGGATGCTTCTGAGATCGGTGCTGGGGCTGTTTTGTCGCAGAGAGGCTCTGGTTGCTCTGTGATGAGACCATGTGCCTTTTTCTCTAGGAAGTTTTCGCCTGCTGAGCGGAACTATGATGTTGGTAATCGGGAGTTGTTGGCCATGAAGTGGGCATTTGAGGAGTGGCGTCATTGGCTCGAGGGTGCTAAGCATCGTGTGGTGGTCTTGACTGATCACAAGAATCTGATGTATCTCGAGTCTGCTAAGCGCCTGAATCCTAGACAGGCTCGTTGGTCATTGTTTTTCTCTCGTTTTGACTTTGTGGTCTCGTACCTGCCTGGTTCGAAGAATGTTAAGGCTGATGCTCTTTCTAGGAGCTTTGTGCCTGACTCTCCTGGAGTCTCGGAGCCAGCTGGTATTCTTAAAGAGGGAGTAATCGTGTCGGCCATATCTCCTGATTTGCGACGTGTGTTGCAGAGATTTCAGGCTGGTAGACCTGACTCTTGTCCACCCGACAGACTGTTTGTTCCTGATAAATGGACCAGCAAAGTAATTTCCGAGGTTCATTCCTCGGTGTTGGCAGGGCATCCGGGAATTTTTGGTACCCGAGATTTGGTGGCTAGGTCCTTTTGGTGGCCTTCCTTGTCACGGGATGTGCGGTCATTTGTGCAGTCCTGTGGGACTTGTGCTCGGGCTAAGCCTTGTTGTTCTCGTGCTAGCGGGTTGCTTCTGCCCTTGCCCGTCCCGAAGAGGCCTTGGACACACATTTCCATGGATTTCATTTCTGATCTTCCGGTGTCTCAAGGAATGTCTGTCATCTGGGTGGTGTGTGATCGTTTTTCCAAGATAGTCCATTTGGTACCCTTGCCTAAGTTGCCTTCCTCTTCCGATCTGGTTCCTTTGTTTTTTCAGAATGTGGTTCGTTTACACGGCATTCCGGAGAATATCGTGTCCGACAGAGGATCCCAGTTTGTGTCCAGATTCTGGCGATCTTTTTGTGCTAAAATGGGCATTGATTTGTCGTTTTCATCTGCCTTCCATCCTCAGACTAATGGTCAAACGGAGCGAACTAATCAGACACTGGAGGCTTATTTGAGATGTTTTGTTTCTGCGGACCAGGATGATTGGGTGACCTTCTTGCCATTGGCGGAGTTTGCCCTTAATAATCGGGCTAGTTCCGCTACTTTGGTTTTGCCATTCTTCTGCAACTCTGGTTTTCATACTCGTTTCTCCTCGGGTCATGTAGAGTCTTCTGACTGTCCTGGGGTGGATTCCGTGGTGGATAGGTTGCAGCGGATTTGGAATCATGTGGTGGACAACTTGAAGTTGTCACAGGAGAAGGCTCAGCGTTTTGCCAACCGCCGCCGCGGTGTGGGCCCCCGACTTCGTGTTGGGGATTTGGTTTGGTTGTCTTCTCGGTATGTCCCTCTGAAGGTTTCCTCTGCTAAGTTTAAGCCTCGCTTTATTGGTCCTTATAAAATTATGGAAGTTCTTAACCCGGTTTCTTTTCGTTTGGATCTTCCGGTGTTGTTTGCCATTCACAACGTGTTCCATAGGTCTTTGTTGCGGCGGTACGTTGTGCCTGTGGTTCCTGCTGTTGAGCCTCCTGCTCCGGTGTTGGTTGAGGGCGAGTTGGAGTACATGGTAGAGAAGATCTTGGATTCTCATCTCTCTAGACGGAGGCTTCAGTATTTGGTCAAATGGAAGGGCTATGGTCAGGAGGATAATTCCTGGGTGGCCGCCTCTGATGTTCATGCGGCCGATTTGGTTCGTGCCTTCCACGCTGCTCATCCTGGTCGCCCTGGAGGTTTTGGTGAGGGTTCGGTGACCCCTCCTTAAAGGGGGGGTACTGTTGTGAACTATACTTCTTGGCTCCCTCTTGTGGTCACTAGTGATTTGGCACTTGGATTGTCTTTTACCAGGTTTGTACTCACCTGCTTCGTTAGGCCTGGGGTGTTGCTATTTAAACTTCCTGGATTCTCAGTCCAGTGCCTGGCATCGTTGTAATCAGTTCATTTCTGTTTGCTCCTGTCTTCAGGTCCTGGTTCTTTGCAAGATAAGCTAAGTCCTGCTTTCTTACTTTTGTTTATTTGCATTGTTCTTATTTTTGTCCAGCTTGTACAAAATGTGATTCCTGATATCGCTGGAAGCTCTAGGGGGCTGATATTCTCCCCCCTCACCGTTAGTCGGTTTGGGGGTTCTTGGATATTCGGCGTGGATATTTTGCAGGGTTTTTTGCTGACCATATAAGTCATCTTACTATCTTCTGCTATTTAGTCAGTGGGCCTCTCTTTGCTAAAATTAGTTCATTCTTACGTTTGTCTTTTCTTCTTGCCTCACCGTTATTATTTGTTGGGGGCTTGTATTTCTTTGGGGTCTTTTCTCTGGAGGCAAGAGAGGTCTTATTTTCCCTGATAGGGTTAGTTAGTTCTCCGGCTGGCGCGAGACGTCTAGGATCAACGTAGGCACGTTCCCCGGCTACTGTTAGTGTTTGTGCTAGGATCAGCTATATGGTCAGCCTAGTTACCACTTCCTTTTGAGCTGGTATGTATGTTTGCAGACTTTGCTTAATCTCTGTGATCCCTTGCCATTGAGATCATAACACTCCTCCAACCTTTGTTCACACTGTAAGGAGTTTTTTCCCACAATTAGTAGGTCATCCAGATATGGAATGACCAGAGTGTCCTTTAATCGCAGAAAGGACATTACCTCCAATAGCAATTTAGTAAAGACCCTAGGAGCCATAGATAGGCCAAAGGGCATTGCCCTATATTGTAGATGACGAACTTGCCCGTCTATAAATACTGCTACCCGAAGAAACCGCTGGTTTGACTGGTGTATAGGAAGATGGTAATACGCATCCTTAAGATCCAGTACTACCATGTAACAGTTAGGGAACAGATTTTTAATGGCTGATCGAATAGATTCCATTTTAAATGTTGTGGGTCTTATGAACGTGTTCAGTTTTCTCAAATTAAATATAGTTCTATAGGATCCGTCAGGTTTAGTAATCAGAAACAAGGGGGAGTAGAACCCCATCCCTGTTTGAGATGACGGAACCTCTATTAAAACCCGTTTGGCAAGAAGGGACTTAATTTCTATTTCCAGTGCTTCTTGCTGCAGTCTGGATTTTAGGGAGGTGAGCAGGAAGGAATCCGGAGGTTTTCGGATAAAGTCTAGGGTGAGGCCTGAGGATATTAATTTTATGGCCCATGGATTAACAGTTATTTTCTTCCACTGATTTATAAATCCTAGAAGTCTACCGCCCACTGGTGGAATAGGGTTCCCGGAATTTTTTGGCTGGTCTGAAGGGACGTTTGTTGAACAAATTGCCCTTTTGCCTGAACTCTTTGTTCCTCCATTGGTCCTTAAAGCCTCCCTTTCTGCCAAATGTTGGCTTCCTGAATGCCCTTCTGTAAGTAGGAACAAAGGGATTAGGGAAACCTTTCTTTCGCTCACCCGCCTTAGTGAGAATTTCATCCAACACGCTTCCAAAGAGGTACTCACCCTGACAGGGTATGGCACACAGTTTGGATCTGGACTGGGCATCCCCCTTCCAGTTTTTCAACCATAATGCCCGGCGGGCAGTATTTGAGAGGCTAGCTGTCCTGGCCGCCAGGCGGAGAGAATCTACGGAGGCATCAGATATAAAAGCCGCCGCACCCTTAATCAAGGGAATTGACGCACGTAACTTCTCTCTAGAAACGCCGTTTCTGATATTTTGGTCCAGCTGCTCTAACCAAACCAGCATAGACCTACTGGTACATGTGGCTGAGATTGCTGGCTTGAAAGCAGTGACACAGGCCTCCCATGATTTTTTAAGGAGTGCATCCGATTTCCTATCCATGGGATCGGATAAGGAACCTGCATCCTCTACAGGTAAAGAGGAACGGCAAGATGTAGATGCTACGGCCGCATCGACTTTCGGTATTTTAGCCCAGGAATCCATCTCCTCGTCATCAAAGGGGTAGCGTCTCTTACAGGGTATTGGCACAAACCCCTTTTGTCCTTTACTCCATTCCTTCTTAACGAGTTCTTTTATGGCCTGATTTACTGGAAATACCTGGCCCTTCCGCTGAGAAAGACCAGCGAACATAAGTTCCTGTGGCGTTTGGGGTTCTTTTGATTCAGCCAAGCCCATCGTACTTCTTACTGATTTAATTAAGTTGTTGACACCATCAGTAGGAAAACAGAGGTAGTTCTGTTCCCCTGATGAATCAGACGATTGAGACACATCTGAATCCACCTCTCCACTTTCTGCTGACGTGTCAGCTTTAGGTGAGGACATTCTCCTACTTCTCTTTTCCACATTTACAGAGGGGCCACCTCCTAACGACTGCAGCTCCTCACGAATTATAAGCCGTATCTCATTCATTTTGACAGACTCCTGGTGTTGTTTATACAGGCCTGACACAGCTTTTTAAGATGAGTCAGGCAGGGGCTCAGTACATATAGCACACTGTTTGTGCTTGGTTTTCCCCGTCCTCTTTGACTAAAACATAAGCAGAGGAAATACTATAAGCTTTCTTTAAGCTATATAACACTCACCCAGAAGCACATGTATATACCGGTTGCTGGGTTTGCCTGGCCTGGGGTGTGGTACGGGACAATTTTCCTCCTGATTTCACAGTGGAATCACTCCTCTTTGAGTGTCCACTACTCTTATTCCTGGCCTCACCACTGGGTAATAGTGGGTCCTCCATAGGGCGCACAGAGACTTCCTCTTGGGACGACATGATAGCGCGCTGTCTGTCCCGCTCATGTGCAATTTATAGTGCAGGACTCAAACACACCCCCCTTTTTTTTTTTTACCTGATCCATTGGTGCAGCGTCAGGGGGACAAGGAGAAAACCGCCTAGAGGAAACCAATATGGCGGTTCCCCCGGAAATAGACTGCTGACTTCCTGGGTGCAGGGATCTACTTCCGTGATGCGGCTCCACTGCGCATGCGCCGGCGTCTCAGCCGGCCGGCTCTTCAAGCGCTACTACTGCCCATGTCGCCGCCATACCTGAGGGACTGGGAAACAGCCGATGACCGCTCCACACACTCCGGAGGGTATCGTCACCTGGCTCCGGAAACCTGCATCCTTTCAGGTAATTCAGTTGGCCCAGGCACACCGCATCACCGGTCATCCCTTACAACGATGTCCCAGCAGGGAGATCGTTGTTTCTCCACAGACTATAGCAGATGAGGGGGGAACCAGCAGGAACCCCCGACTCTGTCCACTCGCTCTGGAGCCCCTGTTGCACAGCAGAGACGCACAGGCGGCATCCAGGCGAGTATTCCTCTTGTTATTAATTCAGAGAATCTTCCTGTGGGTTCCCCTTTAGGAACAGGAAACCAACTGAGGAGCAAGGGGGGGCCGCCCCTTTTATCTCTCTGTAGGTTTCCTGTTCCTAGGGGCGGATCCCCTCTCTCAGTGGGTGCTGTCTTGGCGAATCGAAAAATTGCAATACTCACACTGGCTCGATGGTGGCTGGAGTCTTGTGGCAGGCTGGGGTCTTGTGGCAGGCTGGGGTCTTGTGGCAGGCTGGGGTCTTGCTGGCAGGCTTCTTTCCTTCTCTGGATCTTGCTGGCATATGTGGGGTTCAAGGCCCAGGCCAGGTTTATATAGATTTGGGGGTGTCTGGACAATTGGCAACAAAATCCAGCTTCTGAGCATGCTCAGTGTAAAAAAACGTATTGCAGCGCTGCATTGTATCGTACGACGTGTCCCGACGCATCCGTCTCTCATAGGCTTCCATTGTAGCCAACGACGCATGCCGCAGGATGCGTCGCGACACGTTTTTTAGGCGGAGACAAAAAAACGTTACAATCAACGTTTTTTGCCGACGACGTGTCGCCAAATTTCGACGCATCCGTCGTACGACGTACACGACATATGCCAATCCGTCGCAATACGTCGCCAATACAAGTCTATGGGGAAAAAACGCATCCTGCAAACACTTTTGCAGGATGCGTTTTTTCTGAGAAAAGACGATTTGAGACGGATTGCAGTTAACGCTAGTGTGAAAGTAGCCTTAGCTGGACTAAATAGGACTCCATGTAAACCAGGGATTCAAATGCTTCCAGTGTCGAGTAGCCTGTTGCTACATGGGGCCGGTGGCTCCACTCACAAGGGACATGAACTCTCTACTATCTGGTCACCCAGCCTAAGTATCTACAGTTACCTACCAACGAGGATGTCGTACATGGGAGAAGAGCAGAGGGGTTTGGACTGTTTATGCATGTTAATTTCTGCTGCAGACACGCTAGTCTCCGCAACAGAAATTTCCACAATAGAATGTATTGGATGCAGTAAATCCACAATCTTCAGTGAACACATGCAGATTTACCTGTGTGATTAAAACACAGTGAAAATACGCTGCATTTAAAGTGCTGCTACTTCCTGATCATGGGAACATAGCCTAAAAATTTTTGCAGCATTCCTCCACCTTTCAAATGACTAGAAAAAAACGTAAGCAAAAACCCATGTACTTTATGCAGTATTTATTTTGCCAACACTGCTTTTTGGTGTATAGGAATCTGCTGCATACTCGATATGCACATATACAATAAGGCCATGTTACCATGGTGAGTATTTAGTGAGCTTTTTGTTTTGTAAATTTTCTTCACCCATCGGTAAAATTTAGGTTACTTTCATTTTTCTTTTCATTGCGTTTACAGTTTTTTAAACATGCTTTTTTGACGCTGCAGTTTTTGTCATTTTTTTGTTATGTCGTTGGTAAGCTACCGTATATATTCATGTAGAAGCCGAGTTTTTCAGCACATTTGTGCTGAAAACGCCCCCTCGGCTTATACACGAGTCATTGTCCCAGAAAGATGGTGGGGAATGGGGAGCAGCGGGTGACAGAGGCAGTAGCCAGCACCTACGGCTGTAACTGTGCCCGCTGCTAAAGAGAAATGCAGTTGCAGCTTCCGGCTTCCAGGACACATCCCACTTACCTTCTCTGCGCGCCTTCGCTGAATCTCGTTTGTTCCGGCACCAGCAGCTCTTCCGGCAGAGCGATCACGTGGCCCTGCTCATTAAGGTAATGAATATTCATGCCTCTCCAGTCCCATAGGGGTGGAGTGAATATTCATTACCTTAATGAGTGGGGCCACGTGATCACTTGACAGGAAGAGCTGCTGGCGCTACAACTAGATGCAGCGAGGGCGCGCAGGCAGGTAAGTAGGATGTGTTTGTTTTTTTATAGGAACCATGCATGAAAGGATATGGGATAAGAAGCCATGTATACAAGGATAGGGAACCATGCATACCAGGATAGGGATGAGGGGACAACGCATACCCAGTTTTTTTGTGGCAAAATTAGGTGCCTCGACTTCTACGTTGAAAAAACTTTATTGATACAGTCATGTGCAGATAACAAGTGTTTTTAGTACTTTTCCACAGCTGAAATGCTCTACAAATGCATATGCATTTTTTACCTGAAGATGGGATGGGGTAAAAAAATGGTTTTTCCATGGGGTAAAGCAGCACATAAATCTCAGCATACCTGCAAGAGAAACTGACGTGTTGCGGATTTTAAAAACGCACTGCAGGTCGGTTTGTGTAGGACAACGAAACAGTAAGGTGTTGCAAAGTCGTACGGCCTCCAGCTTTGAACAAAACCCTGCGGATTTATTCTCAAGGAGAAGGGATGCAGAGGGAACAGAATTAAGCAGTGCCCCAGCTCAAGGGACAGAACAAAAAAACAGGAGGAGATTTGGTGTCAAGTGAGGTGACAGACGCTCTTGCTGCAGCTTCAGCAGCCGAGATAGTAGGCCACAACCACAGGTACCTGCCAGGCCTGGACCTAGATAACGATTGTCATGCATTGAAGACCAGAGCTACGCCGGTTTAGGTCCAGATTGCACTTGTCGATGGTCAAGCACCAACCTAGCCAACGTCGGTCAACAGTTGAGGACCAGCCCCTATACAGACATAGGAGACGTTCGTCGGCGGTCAAGCAGCAAAGAGGCCCTGGCAATACCTGGTCAGAGACTCCAGCCTGGGCCAGTGATCGAAGGAGACGGGCGAGACGAGCCATCACTTCCAGCACGGACTTACGTTACCGGACGTGGGCAGGGGGAGGGCTGTGGACCAGATGGGGTCTGGCTGACTCTAGAGGGACCCAGAGAGCATTGACAGACTTTCTAAGAAAAATGTGCAGCTAGTGAGATGGAGCCGCCGCAGAAACTTCTAGAGACTGTTCTTGCCAAATACTGGGCTTGCCACCCACCCCCTACTAGAACTAGGTTGGACTGTAGACTCAGTGGTGATTTCAGTTTCTTTTTGCATACTAATCCATATAATTGCTTGTCAAATCCTCTGTAAACATTGTCCTTTTGTGATTTTGTCATTTTCAGTATCTCTGTTTCTATTTCATATTGTTAATCCAAAAGTAAAATTGTTGTTTCTACCTGGTGCCACCTGCTTACATACGTAGGGTTAATAAAAGAAAACAAAGAAGTCATGAGATTTCTATAAATACAATCCACTTTGCTGGAACTGTAAGACGCTGTGTTTTTGTGCAGCAAAAATATGTAGTGTCAAAAACTCATTGTGGGAACTTAACTTAAGGCATGTCCATTTTTTTAATACGAATCATGGATCACGCCTATTCAAGTCTATGGGTCCCTCAAAAACAGACAAAAACTGATACCATCCACGTGCTGTCCATTTTTTACTGACTTTTTTGGTGATCAGAAAAATGCCCAAAAGAAAAAACGCCCACAGCCATGAATGTCCACAAGAAAATTCCCCACATTGCAACAGTTATCACCCCCCCCACCACCCGTAATATGTTATATCACTCAGGAGTCTGTGTACAGGGTGACCCCGGCTGTACCGATATAACGTCATTGTCAACTTTACTTGTGGGCAATTTTCAGGGAACTGACTTTTCTTATGGGACAAGCCGGAGAAAACGCCATCAGTTTTTTTTGCATAAAAGAAAAAAAATTATGAAAGGCTGATGATAAAAACTGAATCACTGATAAAAATCTGATCCAAAAGCACTTATGAAGACAGTCAGGGTTTTCACATGTGCAAAAAAAGAAGTAAACAAAACATGGAGGTCTGAATGAGGTTTAAAACTAAGGTGCAAATAATCTGCAAAGGTAAGAGACACTGGGTGTAAATTAGCCAAACGTATGACTATAGATAATATTCTGGCCTGGGTAGGTTTATTGCAGGTCAGGTGGTTATATAACATGTATTATATTTAAGGTTCAGCTCTGAGGGCCAAGCTTATTCTGGAGGATTTGGCAGGTGTACGTAGTGTAGACTACAAACTATCACAATTGGTGTGTAATGGAAATACTGCACTAAGCTAACACAGATGAGAGGCTACGTCAGTTAGGACAGCTAATGCAGGGCTAATATCAGGGGATAAGATAGCAGCAGGGAAATAACAGGATAAAAGCAACCGAGCAGCATCTACAATGTAAATGATACGGAGGCTCACTAGATTTGCATCAACACGGCAACATTTCTCTCCCACACCTGATCTTAAAGCGTTTTATTATCAACATTATAAATTGTTAAACTGCTTGTAAAATTCATTGTAAAGGGGTTGCTCACTTCTCCGCCAATCCATTAACAATCCCTGTTTCCACCCCGGTACAATAATAACACTTAGGCCGAAGTCACACTACCGTAGAATACGGACAAGTGCTATGCCAGTATTCATCTATGGGGAAGCTCACGTCACCGCATTCTTTCTCGGCCATTTTCATTGTGCGAGTGAAATCGCGGCATACTGCGATGGCCCAGTGTCGGTGACAGAGTCTGGGCTCACTCGCACCCATATAAGTCTATGGGTGCGACTGAGAACGCACATCACTCAGATATCACCCGAGGGATGTGCGATATACGCTGACCCCGGCAATGGAGGAGATGGAGAAATTCATTTAATCTAGCCAGCCCCCTTCACACTCCGTGCTGAACACAGAATGCACGTTCTGGTGTTGAAATAAAGCTGAATGTATAGCTGCACCACATATACTGAGTCGGCCTTCACAGGGAGAAAAACTGAGATCTACTTTGCTGCATCGCATACGTGGATAGCCCTTAAGGCCCCGTCTCACATAGCGAGATCGCTGCTGAGTCACAAGTTTTGTGACGCAACAGCGACCTCAGTAGCGATCTCGCTATGTGTGACACGTACCAGCGACCCGGCCCCTGCTGTGAGATCGCTGGTTGTGTCGGAATGGCCTGGACCTTTTTTTTGGTCGTTGAGGTCCCGCTGACATCCCTGAATCGGTGTGTGTGACACGGATTCAGCGATGTCTTCGCTGGTAACCAGGGTAAACATCGGGTTACTAAGCGCAGGGCCGCGCTTAGTAACCCGATGTTTACCCAGGTTACCATTGTAAATGTAAAAAAAAACAAACAGTACATACTCACCTTTCGGTGTCCATCAGGTCTCTTGCCGTCTGCTTCCCGCTCTGACTGAGTGCCGCCGTACAGTGAGAGCAGAGCGCAGCGGTGACGTCGCCGCTGTGCTCTCACTTTACGGCGGCACTCAGTCAGAGCGGGAAGCAGACGGCAAGGGACCTGACGGACACCGAAAGGTGAGTATGTACTGTTTGTTTTTTTTGGTAACCAGGGTAAACATCGGGTTACTAAGCGCGGCCCTGCGCTTAGTAACCCGATGTTTACCCTGGTTACCCGGGTGCTGCAGGGGGACTTCGGCATCGTTGAAGACAGTTTCAACTATGCCGAAGTCGTTCCCCTGATCGTTGGTCGCTGGAGAGAGCTGTCTGTGTGACAGCTCCCCAGCGACCACACAACGACTTACCAACGATCACGGCCAGGTCGTATCGCTGGTCGTGATCGTTGGTAAATCGCTATGTGAGACGGGGCCTTTACCCTATAGATCATCATGACTTTCACAGCAAGCATAAAGCAATGTTTATTTTACGGTATCATTAATCCTAACAATTCTGTACAATCTTATCTTCACTGTAACCAGCTTATATAAATACTAGGCTCACAGACAGGAAGACTTGATTGTTGCGGGAGGTTGGGAACACATCCAGCACTTGTGTTCTTTATCAGTACGGTTCTGCCCTTTACAAAATTATTGGTCAGATGTAAAATCAGCTTTTCCGAACTGTACAGAAATGGCCGTGTTAATAGACGACTTGGAATAAATCCAAAAGCTATTTCTGTCAAGATAAAGATTATTATGAAACCTCTGAAGGACATTGATGCCATAAGGATGAAGATGTTCTGAAATAAGAGGAGTTGCTGCATAGCACTGTAAAAGGCAAATCGCCCATTTACTTTGTGGCCTTATCCGTCTGATTATACTGCTAAGATGCTATATAAAAAACAAAACCTTAGGCCGGATTTAAACATCCATTATTTTTGCAGGTTGATCATGAATGCATTACAATGAATGTTCCTTTTCAAGTGTCCTTTTTTCTTGCAGATTGATTGTCCACAAACCCCCCTCCCGCCCTTCAAAATTGAGACATGTCCTGTTTTGATCTGTGATGTGGATCAAGCTCATCAATTGCCCTATGGAAAGAGAAGGGGAAAAAAAAGGCAGACAGAACATGGATATCATCATGTTAAATAAGTGGGAGAAGCAAAGATTTTTTTTTGTTTGTTTTTACAAGTGGAAAACAGAAGGAGCAAGGATTCTAAAATATCACAAATGGATAAAAAAAAAAAAATGGGTTCAGCACACTGAAAAAATACTTGAGAAAAAAATGCTTAACTCACACTTTAGTGTTGTTTTTTTTTTATTACTAGTGATGATCAAACACTAAAATGCTCGAGTGCTCGGTACTCTAATCTAGCATGTGGGACACTCGGGTGCGCGACTCAAATACAGAGTGTAATGGAAGTCAATGGGAAACTGGAGAATTTTTCCGGTAGCCCCTAACCGGAGGGCTGGGGAGGCAGGAACATCACTGAAATGATGGAAACAGCACTCCAATGGAATGGGAACAGCATGGGGAACACGCCTGGACGCATCTCTAACTCCCAGGTCGCTGCTGGAAACAAAGCTGTAAGAGTATTGCGCCACTTTTACGGACTGACAATAAAACATACAAAACCAAAGATAAAATGGATTTATAGGAAAAAAATGTTAGCAAACAATCTTTCCTGTATAATGCCTTGTATATAAGGCAAAATTAAAAAGAGGAGAAAAAAATAGCCTCCTCCACCCCTTAATAGCTGTGAAACGTGGAGTTGGGACCCGAACATGGTGCACAAGCACCGGCTTTCTAGCAAGTTGCTGATGGGGACTGGAGATTTCCTTTGACTAACGCCATTATCTCCCTTGCTTGTTGTGAGGCTTTTGGACCTTGTACCGCCTTGTCCACATATGCTACTGCCATTCTGTTATCTGACAGTATTTTTACATGTGGTGACCCCTTATCCTGGGCAGAACGTCTAACAGAACTATCCTGATGGCTGTTAGCTCTGTCATATTTGATGATGTCTCTATATCTGAAGGCCATCGACCTTGGAGAATTCTGCATTGAGTGTGAGCCCCCAACCAAAAGAGCTTGCATCTGTGGTGAAAATGGTGGGGGTTCAGGATTTCCCATCAGACCCACTGAGAGAAGTTTTCCCTGGAGAACTACCACTTTAAATTCCAGTGCACTTTTCGAAATAGTAAATTTTCTGCCCAGGTTTCCCTTGATTTTTTTCCATCTCTTCCAGGATTAACCCACTGAAGATTCCGGAAGTAAATTCGTGCCTAAGTTAACGTTCCTCATATTAACATGCCCTTCCTCAGGGAGATAACTGGGTTGCTAATTATTTTGGATACAGATCTGAGTACTTTCCTTATTTTCCTTTCCGGGAGAAAGGATGTTTGTCTCTTGGAGTCTAACAATATCCAAAGGAATGTTTGCTCTTGTTCTGGCGTTGCTTTTATCTTTTTTTTTAATTTATCAACCATCTTAAGGAATCTAGAACCTATTTGACTTGGTCTACTGCCCTTCTGTAATGTTTTTGCTACAATTAAAAAATCATCCAGATATGGGATGAGCAGGATGCTTTTTCCCCTGACATGAGCTAACATTCTGCCATCACTTTTGTGAATTCCCTTGGGGCCATTGAGAGGCAGAAGGGGAGGGCCTGGATGAAACATTTACTGCCGCTCATCTTTTGTGGCTTTGGAATATTGGCACATGGCAATACGCATCCTGGAGGTCCAGAATAGCCATAGCCATGGAAAAAAGTTTTACCACCGACCCTATTGGCTCCATTTTGAAGTGTTTTGTTTTAAAGATTGATTTATATTGTTCAGATTTATACAGTAACAATGCAGTGACATGACAAGAATCTGCATAACTAATCATATTCTAAATAGTCACAAGTCAAATTTATGTATGAAATACCCAAGATGATTGTCTATAAAATGATGGTAGTCTCCAAGCAGTAATGGATAATGAGATATGGAGCCTGAAAGTCAAGATTTCAAAACATTGTTACCCTTTTGCTCTTTACTGGAATTGTCCTGAAAGATTGATCCCGTTTTCTCTCTAGGAAAAGGGGGTTTTCAAATTCCCTTCCTCTGTATTAACACTCCCTTTTTTATAAGATGATTTCTCATTCGAACTTCGCTTATGGTGTCTAAGATACAGTGACTCGAAGATATCTTTTCCCAGGCAGGAAGAAATTCTTTTAGGTCTTCCACTTGCTTGGATCCTGGAGTCATTGCTTCCTGGATCTTTTGAGAAACCCTGATGAAATAAAAAACAAAACTATCCTCTGAAAAGTTCTTTCCTCTATTCAGAGCACGGTTGTACAGTGAGTCTGACCACATGACCAGATACATCTGCCAAGAAATCTGCTGCCTTCAGAATAGTTGAAAGCCTTCTTGTAGTTCATCTCTTGGACACATGTTCCTAATCTGAGTCAAATTGGTTGAACCACATTCTACAAGACCTTGCTGTGCATGTGGCCACTCTACTGGGCTTGAAGGCTGCAGCCCCCTATTCTCAAGCTTTTTACTTTCCTGTCCTACAAGTGTTGTGGTACACTTTAGAAACTGCAGCGTCTATTTTTCTACATTGTCCAAAGACTTCTGCATCAAAAGGATATTTCCTTTTAAGTTCCAGTGGGATAAACAATTTTTTTATCTGTCTTTTTCCACTCTTTTTCATGAGAGTTTATGTTTTGTGGACGGGGAAGCATTTGGGCTTCTGAACTTCTAATCCACAAAACATTACGCCCTGCATAGACTTTGGTCCTTTCATGTGTTCTATTCTCATTGATGCACTGACTGCCTTCACCAGCTTATCTGTGTCTTCGGTGGAAAGCATGGCTAACGGCCGCAATCATCATCAGAGGAGAATGAGGAAGACTCATTGTAACAGAACCCTCGTAGTTCACATTCTTCTAACTCATCTTCTGAGCCAGAGTTTAATGTGACGTCTTTTTCTTTCTGATGAGTTGCTGGGGCCTTCTTAGCTTCAGAACCCCTTTAAATTATTTTTTTAAATGTAAGTCTTGATTATGGACTTCATTCTATCCATCAAGGAGCTTCTTCAGCTAGGGTTTTCTCAATACATGACTGACAACTTTTTTTGTATGCAGACAATAGTTTACACGTTCTTTATACTTTATGACTTGCGCTTTCCTAGGTCTGTCCTATAATACACTAACTACAGGTATTATGTTTGACATACCAGGGTTTTCTGGACTCACCCAACCTGAAGCAGGAAACTACCAAACCTGGGAGTGCTGTGTCCTCAGTAGGCTCTCCAGGCTGGTTACTATCATCCATCCTGGAATGTTCCTCTGGCTGGAATGATCCTGATGTGAGGAATTGTTTTTATACTGACTCAGGAGGAGCTCATGTTTGTGCTGGCTCAACCCCTCCCAGAAAATGAAGCCAGAGACACCCAGCATTGATCTCTGCATTTCCTGTTTAGGTCATTGATAATGACCTTCGGGGGAGCACCGGCCCATGCCAGGCCATACTTCCCCTCCAAAACTGTGCCATGCCCGACCATGCTTCCCTTGCTGGAAGTGACGTCCGCCACCACTTTGTGGAGCTACTGTGCCAAATCCGGTCGTGCTCCCGAATCCTTCTGCAGTCCGGTGTCACAGGTTCCTTCTGCCAGACACAGGCTCGTTGATGCTGGAAGCAGCCATCCCCAGGTAAGACTTCTCTCTGGCAACGCTGGGAAAATGTAGGTCTCCCTCAAAGACAGGAAACCACTGAAACGTATAAAGAGGCTCCGCCTTTTAAAGCTGTAGGTTTCCTATTTTTGAGGGCAAATCCTCTCCATGGTGCTGTCATGGGGGGGAAAAAACGTTTTTTTTATTGGAAATTGCTTCACAAAATGCTCTATTTTGGGGAAATTTGAGAAGGTTTTTTTTATGTCTTGAAATGTATTTTTGCAGACTTCCGACAGAAAAGTGCCTAGATTGAAGGGTTTGCCATCGAATGTTTCAAAGAAGTGATGCACACTCTTTTTCCCACTAGGTGTTTTTCAAAACCTGAAGCAGAAGAAAAACAATCACAAGACTGAACACATGACCAGAAAGTAGTTGCAAAATGGAAATCGGGGTCGTATTTCAACTATTTATTGTGGCATCTTCTCAGAGAGGACAGATCCAAGAGACTCATTAAAAACTCTGTGCACATACCCTTACTGCGGGTTTTTAGTGATAATTGTTCACTGGCCAATAAATTCACCTGTCTGTGAATAGGAGACAGCAAAAGAAATACCGGTATCCATTAATTCAACTCCCTTTTATATAAATATTAATAAAAAGGCCACCATCATGTTGGAGGTTTCTTGGCCATCTATTATTCCGTGTCGGATGCTCCTTGGCACACTGAGGCTTGCCCTTGGAATAGAAATACTTAATCGCTTCTAAGCGGAGTCTTGTCAGGAATGTTCCATGCTAGCAACGTGCTCATCCTCAATACTGCAAGCCACGCAGCTTCACATACATAGCCATTCTCAACAAATTCTATATTTACTAATGAATGCCTGGCATCTGCTGCTTCAGAACCTGCCAGGAACATGGCGACCATCTTCAGGAGATTCCGATCATTGACCAGATTACAGAATGGCATCCTCACAAAAACCTCTGCACTATTCAAGTTTACATTCTGTGACTTGTGCTATAATACGGGCATTTCTTTATAAGCCATTTATTAGAACGGTGTGGACTTGGGCTTCAATTTCATGGCTTCACTACTCAATTTGTTTTATGACCTGTGCCATTCTTGTCAAAAACTGAAGTGAATCCCATCAAAAAGGAGGAACTAAATATTTTTCAATGTACCAGTCTGAGACCAAAGATTTGGTCATATATAGAGGGTAGAGGGTTTAGATGTAGTGGAAATTTTGTGATTAAAAGCTTTTTCACCATTTTTTCAGTAGTAGTCATTCATAGAAACAGGCAGGTGTTAAGTATGTGCTTGATGAAGATTCGGTATTGCATTTGCATCTTTTTTGTCTTGAGTGTTTTTCATTTGTGCTTAATTCTTTTAATTTGCATATTTTTAAAGTTTACTTTATATATGTTCACGAGTAATGAGCGAGTATTTGTGACTGCTCGGAGACTTAGTTTTCCATGACCGCAGCTGCATGATTTGTGGCTACTAGACAGCTTGATTACATGTGGGGATTTCCTAGCAACCAGGCAACCCCCACATGTACTCATGCCGGCTAGCAGCCGCAAATCATTCAGCTGCGGGCAAGGAAAACTAAATCTCTGAGCACTGACAAATACTCGGAGACCACCCGAGCAACAAGTATACTCGCTCATCACTAGTGTTAACCTGTTTGTTTTTTACATCGTGAGCATTAACGGCTGATTCATCAATTGTGACTTTATAAAAAGCTGCAAAATTTTTTATGCAAATTTACTTCAGTCTTGCACTGGTTGACGTTATGCATGTCTGGAAAGTTTTGCCTAAATTTTGCTACATTATAACATGTAACATTTTGAGCTAAAAAGTCACAAAATAGCCAAAAAGGCAAAAATTAAGAGCATTTTTGATTTTCTGTAAAATAATGAACCACACATTCCATTTTGAAGAATTTGGCGTTGAACCGTCAAATACCCCAAGGTAGTAATAGAAAAATATTTTTTTTTAAAAAAAGCAAAAAAAAAAACAAAAAAAACAACCCACAAATGCTAAATCAGAGCCTGCCTAAACATTCGGCTCACAAACAGGATAGCTACCATGTCTCCTACAAACATCTGCTCTTATGATGGCATATGTATGGAGATATTTAACACCATAAAAATCACTTTTAGAAGAGAAAAAAAATGATGTATATTCAGAAAATGACAGAATGATATGGCAGCACAAAAAATATGCACAGCCTCTGTGGGCTACTATAAAGGCTCCATGCACAAGACTTCACGCAAATATCTTGGAAATTCTCATTTCCTTAATTTACGTAATCCCACTTTGATAATTAAATTTTGAAAACTTTATATAAATGACGTACACCATGTTTGAATAAAATTAATAACCAGTGTCTATTCACAATAGCCAATGATGGATGTCAAACACAATAAGTCACAATTCTATGTTCCATATTTCTTACACGAATGTGCAAGATCCTTACAGAAAAATTCTTTGTAGAATTCCTGAATACAGGAACACCCTCCGCAAACTCCGAAAGCCCCTCCAAGTCAACTGAAAATGGATTCACCAAATTAGACAACGCCACTAGGTCTATGTAGAGTATACAGTCATATGAAAAAGTTTGGGCACCCCTATTAATCTTAAGCTTAATGTTTTAGAAAAATTGTTTTTTTTTTGCAACAGCTATTTCAGTTTCATATATCTAATAACTGTTGGGCACAGTAATGTTTCTGCATTGAAATGAGGTTTATTGTACTAACAGAAAATGCGCAATCTGCATTCAAACAAAATTTGACAGGTGCATAAGTATGGGCACCCTTATCATTTTCTTGTTTTAAATACTCCTACCTACTTTTTACTGACTTACTAAAGCACTTTTTTTGGTTTTGTAACCTCATTGAGCTTTGAACTTCATAGCTAGGTGTATGCAATCATGAGAAAAGCTACTTAAAGTGGCCACTTGCAAGTCGTTCTCCTGTTTGAATCTCCTCTGAAGAGTGGCATCATGGGCTCCTCAAAACAACTGTCAAATGATCTGAAAACAAAGATTATTCAACATAGTTGTTCAGGGGAAGGATACAAAAAGCTGTCTCAGAGATTTAACCTGTCAATTTCCACTGTGAGGAACATAGTAAGGAAATGGAAGAACACAGGTACAGTTCTTGTTAAGGCCAGAAGTGGCAGGCCAAGAAAAACATCAGAAAGGCAGAGAAGAATGGTGAGATCAGTCAAGGACAATCCTCAGACCATCTCCAGAGAGCTGCAGCATCAACTTGCTGCAGATGGTGTCACTGTGCATCGGTCAGCTATACAACGCACTGTGTTTTTTTGCCGCCATGCATAACGCCTTTTTGTATTACCAAACAACTCAATCTTGGTTTCATGAGTCCACAGGACCTTCTTCCAAAAAGAAATTGGCTTCTCCAAATGTGCTTTTGCATACCTCAGCCGACTCGGTTTGTGGCGTGCTTGCAGAAACGGCTTCTTTCGCATCACTCTCCCATACAGCTTCTCCTTGTGCAAAGTGCGTTGTATAGTTGACCGATGCACAGTGACACCATCTGCAGCAAGTTGATGCTGCAGCTCTCTGGAGGTGGTCTGAGGATTGTCCTTGACTGATCTCACCATTCTTCTTCTCTGCCTTTCTGATGTTTTTCTTGGCCTGCCACTTCTGGCCTTAACAAGAACTGTACCTGTGTTCTTCCATTTCCTTACTATGTTCCTCACAGTGGAAATTGACAGGTTAAACCTCTGAGACAGCTTTTTGCATCCTTCCCCTGAACAACTATGTTGAATAATCTTTGTTTTCAGATCATTTGACAGTTGTTTTGAGGAGCCCATGATGCCACTCTTCAGAGGAGATTCAAACAGGAGAACGACTTGCAAGTGGCCACTTTAAGTAGCTTTTCTCATGATTGCATACACCTAGCTATGAAGTTCAAAGCTCAATGAGGTTACAAAACCAAAAAAAGTGCTTTAGTAAGTCAGTAAAAAGTAGGTAGGAGTATTTAAAACAAGAAAATGATAAGGGTGCCCATACTTATGCACCTGTCAAATTTTGTTTGAATGCAGATTGCGCATTTTCTGTTAGTACAATAAACCTCATTTCAATGCAGAAACATTACTGTGTCCAACAGTTATTAGATATATGAAACTGAAATAGCTGTTGCAAAAAAACAATTTATATAAAACATTACGCTTAAGATTAATAGGGGTGCCCAAACTTTTTCATATGACTGTATCTTTGCCTAGTCCGTGTGAACTGAATGTGGCCGTTCATAAAATTGACACCATTTCATTTGTTTTTGGTCTAGGCCTTGCTGAAATTTTCTGTATGTAAACTTTTGGTCTTTAGAAAAATAAATGACATCTGTTTCATGGGATAAAGCACCATGTACAGTAGGGCATTGTGCATACAACGTCTTGTAGACACTGATGTATCCACTTTGTTTTGAAGCAGAAGACGCCTCAGAAATATGCTGGCAGGTTTTTTCTCCTGAGGCATCTCTTTTGGCATTTTGTAGACTTTGCCGCCAGCAACTTTTTACTTAAATGTTAGATATAAAATAGTGACAATTTCCAAGCAGAAGCTGCCTGAAGAATGGACGGGTAACTTGTTTTAGACGCTTCACAGCTTTCAAAACCTTAAGGCTATGTGCACACGCTGCGGATTTTGCTGCGGATCCGCAGCATTTCCGCAGCTGCGTATCCGCAGCATTTCCGCAGCTACGTATCCGCAGCTGCGTATCCGCAGCAGTTTCCCATGCGTTTACAGTACAATTTAAACCTATGGGAAACGCAATCCGCTGTGCACATGCTGTGGAAAAAAACGTGCGGAAACGCAGCGGTTTACATTCCGCAGCATGTCAATTCTTTGTGCGGAATCCACAGCGGTTTTACACCTGCTCCATAATAGAAAACTGCAGGTGTAAAACCGCAGTGGAATCCACACAAAAACCATGGTAAATCCGCAATAAATCTGCAGGTAAAAAGCAGTGCTTTTGCCCTGCGGATTTATCAAATCCGCTGCGGAAAAATCCGCAGCCCTCACAGATACGTGTGCACATACCCTAAACGCTTAGAAAAAAAAAGGTAGCACATATACATAGCGCTTTCCTGGAGGAATCCACCCTAGAAAAAGATGTAATGTGCACATATACTTAGGCGCCGATTCATCAGGACCAGCGATGTTCTCGTCAGTCTTAATGAGGGGGAGTACAGGATACAGAAGCTCCTGATTCATTTAGAGTTCAGAAGGCATTTGGGATATAGCATAACAACATGCCAAGGTAGGTGATGATACACAAGAGGTGAAAGTTTGGGAAACAGGTTTTGGAAGGATTGTACATATTTGTCCTTCAGCTCTGATGTAGACGCAATGGTGGTTGCTTTGCATTACAGTCTGTAAAATGAGCAGGAATGTAGAAGAAATACAGTTTTAGAAACTAAACAGGCAAAAGCCCCGATTTCCCAACATTCTGCATAACAGGTTATTGCTTCCAGGCATGTGATCTAACAGTATAGAAACGTCACCTGAGATCCCACAATGCATTAATATCCTGTAACACCAATATTTAGTTTTAAGGGATTGACTGTAATTGTGTTAAGCTGTAAAAACTACAGAACATCAGCGCGTCCCCCCCAATCCTTAATAAGCCATTCTACAATGCTCAGGTAAAAATTGGACGAGGAGCACTCTGCATCCATAGAAATGAAATGGTGGAGGCTTTTCCATGTCAATCCCCTGATTCTCTGCAGGTATAGGAGACTTTGATGCCTAGAAGAGGTGAAGAAGTGGTCGGAGTGCGGGCACAGTCGGGAAATAGTCATCATATAGAGTAAATCACGTGACCCCATCATCATTTTTATGGCCTGAGTGCAATGCGTCCAAGTTTTTACACAGGTAGCAGTGTGGCTAGAAGTGCTTGTGATGGGGAATTTACAGTTTTATAGCATAAAACACAATCAGGGTCAGGCTGGGGTGTCTGGGGACCACAGAGGGAATGGACTCTAGGGGCCCACCCTTCAGCTATAAGCACATCTGTTAGTCATTATCCCCGATATAGTGGAGCTGCTCCTGAACATTTACTGTGCGCCACAAAAACTGGGATAAGCAATTACAGTAGCTTACATGAAAGGGTTCTTTGGTTAAAACAAGCAATCACCGATCCATGGGCTCTACAGGATAGGTGATCGCTGAGGTCCGACCATTAGAATCTGCACCAATTGAAAGAATGAGTTTTATCTCTGACTAGAAATAGGCCTGATGTTATTGCAAAGGGAGTGTGGTGAAATGAACATCTCCCGATGGTGTGGCCGGACACAGCCGTGTTTAAATCTCCTGCGCAGACACCGCTGGGAGATCGGCAATACCGCTAACAGCTGATAGATCGGTAATTGGCAGCAGGCGACCAATCACATCAGCTGCTAGCGGTATTCAAATCTGG
The DNA here is from genome assembly GCF_051348905.1 of Ranitomeya variabilis. NCBI lineage: Eukaryota > Metazoa > Chordata > Amphibia > Anura > Dendrobatidae > Ranitomeya > Ranitomeya variabilis. The sequence goes on from NC_135233.1 coordinate 117,122,555, forward strand.
TGCCAATACCGCTAGCAGCTGATTGGCTGCCAGCCTTGGCGGGGGATTCAAATCCCATACGGCACGCTCACTGGCTCACCCGGCGGGGCGTGGGATTTGAATGAGCGGTGCTGCACAGCTTTGACAGGGATTTGAATCCCGCACCGCTCATTAGCTGAGGCCAGGGGTGCTCAGCCAATGAGCGGTGCCGCGCGGCTTTGGCGGGAGATTTGAATCCTGCGCCGCTCAAAGCCCCGCAGCGCCGCTCAAAACCCCGCAGCACCGCTCATTGGCTGAGCTACCGCTGGCTGAGCCAATGAGCGGCATGGGATTCAAATCCCCAGCCACATCTGCCAATCACATCAGCTGCTAGCGGTGTTCAAATCTGGCACCAATACCGCTAACAGTTGATTGGTCGCCAGCCTTGGAGGGGGATTCAAATCCCGCTCGGCACCGTTCATTGGCTCAGCCGGCGGGGGATTTGAATCCAGCGCCGCTCATTAGCTGAGCAGCCGCTGGGAGCACAGCTTTGGCGGGGGGATTCAAATCCCTCACGGCAACGCTCATTGCTTAGCCGGCGGGGGATTTGAATCCCATGCCGCTCATTGGCTCAGCCGGCGGGGGATTTGAATCCCGCACCACTCATTCGGCGGCAGCTCAGCCAATGAGCGGTGCCACGCAGCTTTGGCAGGGGATTCAAATCCTGCGCGGCACCGCTCATTGGCTCAGCTGGCGGATTTGAATCTCGTGCTGCTCATTGGCTGAGCTGCCCCTGGCCGTGCTGCTTTGGCAGGGGATTCAAAGCCCACGTGGCACCGCTCATTGACTGAGCCACCCCTGGCCGCACGGCTTTGGCGAGGGATTCAAATCCCGCGCAGCATCGCTCATTGGCTCAGCCGAAGGGGGCTTTGAATCCAGGGGCGCTCAGCCAATGAGCGGTCCCAAGCAGCTTGGCGGGGAATATGAATCCCCATTTAAAATGCAGCGGCAGGTGAGAGGTCTTTTCTGGAAGCCCCAAAGAGAAGGAATGGAGCTACAGTCAGACAAATCACATCAGCTGCTAGCGGTATTCAAATCTGGCACCAATACCTACAGTCAGACAAGTGCAGCGCTCGCAGCCACAGAGTGAATGAATGGATAAGTGGTCAAGTCAGACGTGCCACTCTAGTCTAATGGGGATAAAAGTTCTACATTCTGCCAATTAGGTCCAAGCAGTCAGACTCACACTAATCAATATGTCATCACTTATCCTGTGGAGAGGTGATTATTTTTTCACAGGAGAACCCCTGTAAGTGCATCTCTGCCGCAGTGTACTAAGTATTTAATCTCTAATGGAAATAAAGAATCTTCTTCTAAATAATATCAGAGTGAACAAATGACCACCACAGACAACACAATCCCCTATACCAAGACCAATAATACCACATACAGGAAAGAAATACCACCACAACATGACCAGACCACATAGTGACCGAATAATACTACATATTACAAGCATATAGCAACCAAGTAATACCACATAGGAGAAATACCGCCACACCATAACTAAACTACATATTCCACCACATAGTGACCAAATAATACCACATACAGGGGACAAATTCCGCCACACTATGACCAGACCACAAATTACCACCACATAGTGACCGAATACTACAATACTAATCATGAATACAAATCACAATACCAACAACATGGTTATTACCACCAGTGATATTATATACAAGAGCTCTGTATACACTGTGTGCAGAATTATTCGGCAAGTTGTATTTTGATCACGATACTTTTTATACATGTTGTCCTACTCCAAGCTGTTCAGGCTTGAGAGCAAACTACCAATTAAGTAAATCAGGTTATGTGCATCTCTGTAATAAGGAGGGGTGTTGTCTAATGACATCAAAACCCTATATAAGGTGTGCTTAATTAGGCAACTTCCATTCCTTTGGGTCAGAAGAGAGATTTGACGGGCTCTGAAAAGTCCAAAATTGTGAGATGTCTTGCAGAGGGTTGCAGCAGTCTTGAAATTGCCAAACTTTTGAAGCGTGATCACCGAACAATGAAGCGTTTCATGGCAAATAGCCAACAGGGTCGCAAGAAGCGTGTTGGGCAAAAAAAGCGCTAAATAACTGCCCATGAATTGAAGAAAATCAAGTGTGAAGCTGCCAAGATGCCATTTGCCACCAGTTTTGCCATATTTCCGAGCTGCAATGTTACTGGAGTAACAAAAAGAGTAACAAAAAGCACAAGGTGTGCGATACTCAGGGACATGGCCAAGGTAAGGAAGGCTGATAAACGACCACCTTTGAACAAGAAACATAAGATAAAACGTCAAGACTGGGCCAAGAAATATCTTAAGACTGACTTTTCAAAGGTTTTATGGACTGATGAAAAGAGAGTAACTCTTGATGGGCCAGAGGCTGGATCTGTAAAGGGCAGAGAGCTCCACTCCGACTCAGACACCAGCAAGGTGGAGGTGGGGTACTGGTATGGGCTGGTATCAAAGATGAACTTGTGGGACCTTTTCGGGTTGAGTGAAACAACTCCCAGACCTACTGCCAGTTTCTGGAAGACATCTACAGGAAGAAGTCGGTATCATCCAAGAAAAACATGATTTTCATGCAGGACAATGCTCCATCACATGCCTCCAACTACTCCACAGCGTGGCTGGCCAGTAAAGGTCTCAAAGAAGAAAAAATAATGACATGGCCCCCTTGTTCACCTGATCTGAACCCCATAGAGAACCTGTGGTCCCTCATAAAATGTGAGATCTACAGGGAGGGAAAACAGTCCACCATTCGGAACAGTGTCTGGGAGGCTGTGGTGGCTGCTGCACGCAATGGTGATCGTAAACAGATCAAGCAACTGACAGAATCTATGGATGGAAGGCTGCTTGATGAGTGTCATCATATAGAAAGGTGGCTATATTGGTCACTAATTTTTTGGGGTTTTGTTTTTTCATGTCAGAAATGTTTATTTCTAAATTTTGTGCACTTATATTGGTTTACCTGGTGAAAATAAACAAGTGAGATGGGAATATATTTGGTTTTTATTAAGTTGCCTAATAATTCTGCACAGTAATAGTTACCTGCACAAACAGATATCCTCCTAAGCCAAATCTAAAAAACCCCACTCCAACTTCCAAAAATATTAAGCTTTGATATTTATGAGTCTTTTGGGTTGATTGAGAACATAGTTGTTGATCAATAATAAAAATAATCCTCTAAAATACAACTTGCCTAATAATTCTGCACACAGATGTCAGTGTACAGGTAATACAATGATCACCAGTGACATACACAGATATGGCTCCTGGTCCCCCTCATATCCATCCTGCCCTCCCCCCATATATCCATCCTGCCCCTTCCCCCATATATTTATCCTGGTCCCTTGTAATGGCCGCATGCACAGACGGAAAAAGAAAAAAAAAAAAAATTTCTCTTAGGCCTCTTTCACACTTCAGTAGTTTGGCGTCAGTCTAAATCCGCCCTTTTCCTCAAAAAACGGATCCGTTTTTTTGTGACGGATCCGTTTTTTTCCCCATAGACATGCATTAGCGACGGATTGTGACGGATGGTCGTCCGTTCCATCCGTCATGCGACGGATCCGTCAAAATTTGGCGGACGTCATCTAGACATTGACGGTCATTGCAACGTTTTTTGTCTGCGTTGAAATGGCGGATCGCGACGAATCCGTCGCGTCCGTCATTTTATAGAATGGGCGCCTATGGGCGACGGATCCGTCGCGACCGTCATTTCGACGGATCCGTCGCCCCAATCCGTTTTTTCAATTGCGCATGCTCCAAAAAGTATATACAACCCCCGAGTAACGGATCCGTCAAAAAAAACGGATCCGTTACATCCGTTTTTTCAACAATTGTGACGGATCCGTCACTTTGTCGGAAGTGACTGACGCCAAACGACTGAAGTGTGAAAGAAGCCTTACCTGCCTGCGCTCCCGGCGCCAGACAGCATCCTCCTTTACAGATTTGGGGCGCTCATATTAAAATTGCCACCGACCTATAGATGTGTGTGCGCTGGTGACATCAGTCGCACGCTCGTCTGTGTTCATCGGGACGTGCACCACGGTGGTTCAGGTAATGAATGCTGCCTGCGCATTTAAAAGGGCCTGTGCCCCTAAAAAATAAAAAACGCACTTTTTTTTTTCTTCTTCCCACAGACATCTCTCTAGTCCACTGCAATGGCCCACCAGGGATTTCCCCCGATACCTCGCCAGTCTAGTCCAACCCTGAACACAATTATCTATGGCATATTACAAGTTTTAATAGAAGGTGGATGACGCATTTAAAAAAATAAATAACTAAAAAAAAGAGAACAAATAAAAATATTGAGAAAGAAGCCAAGATACAAGAAAATAAAAATTAATGTTTATCCAGACACTGGTGTCACTTACAGAAATGCTCACACTATAGAAAGCACGTCGGCGCTAAACCACTGGTACATACAATCTGCAGATATATCATCTTCCATACTTCGGTTCTACTCATGACTGGTGGTGTCAGATTATTCAGTCACTTTCTGACAATCAGATAATCTTTGAGCTTTCCCATACCAGGCATATCTGGCTGGATAGGAGAATGGCGATGCCTTCACTATAGTGAATGGTGAATGTTTCCATGTAAAAGTTATTCACAGGCTTCTCCTGCCCAGGAGGAGCACAGGTACCAGCAATGGTATAAGGCACGTGCAGGAACCATCCTTCCATCTGCTCCTTAGCGCACGGACAGTTTAACATTGATGTTCATTGCTGCCAACTCCGCCACAAAGTACCGAAATACATATGGCACAGAAATGACGTCAATTGTATCTGTCCGGTCACAGACCAAGCAATAGTGTTTCCGGTTACGCATTGAGGACCAAGATGGAGGAGGCTTCTCCAGGATAGGTGACAGGAGGCTGCCGCAGGTCACACACACATGGGCCTCTGATCTATCGGAACAGTTAAAAAGCCTGTCATGAAGAAGGAAGGAGGTTCCATGTGCCAGCAGGGCATCACGCTCCATCTCTCCAAAACGAATTCCTCCTTGTACGTTTCTGCCACCCACAGGCTGGTTGGTCACTTTGTCACGAGAGCCGGTTGTCCTAACTTGGAACTTGTCAGAAACCATGTGACGAAGACGCTGGTAGTAGACCACACTGATAAAAATGTCCGCCTCCAGCTCAAGCCCACTAATGCCGCTGTACAATTTCTCTGTGCCATAGTAGTTATAGCCAGCAGCCTTCAACATTTCACCAAAATATTCCAGAGCAGAATTCTCCTCGGAGAATGTGAAAGGAGTGGCATCGTGGCACAATCCGTGGAGTGCGGCCGATTTACCGGCCATGCTCTCAATCAACATCCCAATCGTCATTCTGGAAGGAAATCCGTGCGGGTTAAATAAAATGTCCGGAACCATCCCGCTTTCTGTGAATGGCATATCCTCTGCCGGCCACAGTCTGCTGAGGATGCCTTTCTGGCCATGTCGGCTAGCAAATTTATCACCTATGGTGGGGTTACGCGGGATCCTCATAGTGATGCACACGGATTGGAACTTTCCAATACCCAGGTCATTGCTGCAGGCCTTAATGTTGTCAACAATACAGTCCTCCTTACTCCTGAGAAGACAAGACATGAGAGTGAAGAAAAATCCCTGAACACAGGAGGATTTCCTATTCCCAGCAAAGTGGATGAGAATCCTGAAGTCTCATGCACACGCTGCGTATTCGTGACTTGTAGATTTATATCTGCAGTAGGTCAATTCTTTCAGCGTTTTTGCTGCAGATTTCACCCAAACTAAAGAGTGGGGAAAAACGAATCACAAGCACCTTTAAAAAACATGTAAAAAATGCTGCCATTTTCCTGCCAATAGATCAGTATTGCAGCAGATTTTTCATACCTGAAGTGCATTTTCTGTGTGCTTTTTTTGCGACTTTTTTCACCCATTCAAATAAGCAACAAATTCACTGCAAAAAGGATGACTGACATTCTGCGTCTCCGCAAACACACACCAAGGCTAAGTTCACACTGGGCGTTTTTTATGCTAATTTTCTGCTGCGTTTTACAGTACTGGCAAAGCCTATGAGATTTCAGAAATCTCATGCACACACATTGGGTTTTTGTCATCAGGATTTTGTGCTTTGCATGGTTTTTTGGACATAGAGCATGTCACTTCTTTTAGCGTTTTTCACCCATTGACTTGAATGGGTGGTGAAAAAATGCACCAAATACACAGGTATCAGGTCTTGTTGCGTTTTTGGGGCGAAAACCTGATTCTATGGAACAGGACTTTTTTCCCCCAACACTAAACTTTATCAGCATGCACAAGAGACAAATCCAGCATTGTGTGCACAAGATTTCAGAAACTTCTTGATTACGCAGATTCTGTAAAAGGCCATGTATTTTACGCACCAAAGAAGCTACATTACAAAAATACAGCAAAAACTCCCCGTGTGAAGATAGCCGATGCCAAGAAACGTGTCCGTGTGATGTAAAGCTTGTACGACTCACTTGTAAAACACCACAACGTTCTCTCCAGTGTTTTGGTTCAGATAACCATAGTACGGGTCTCCAAGACGCAGGACAGCGCCTACCGGGGGCAGGCCATCGTCATCTAGTTTCCCCTTTATCCGTTCATTGTCTGGTTTGATTCCAAACACAAAATTGTCTTCGTGATCTTTTATTTTTTTAGCCAGGTCGATGACATCAGTTTTGTAAACACTCCCATGAGCGAATCCTCTCTCCCAAGACGATTTGTTCAAAATCTGCAAACACAAGTACCGTAGATGGCCGATCAGGAGCTATCCATCACAAAGTAGCTATTTAGTGGTTGCCATATAGTATTGCATCAAGGGTGGTGTTTTGACTTGAAAGGGAAGCTTTTTTTGTTATGTAATCCAATAGCAGTATGATGCAGAGGCTAAGACCCTGATTACAGTGATGTGTCACTTACTGGGCTGCGATTTGTTGTTTCAATACAATCAGTGTTTTATCAGCAGGAGATTATCATTACAGAACAACTTGGCACATGCATCCTAGTCCAACCACTACACTAATGAGCAGCTCTGTCACTATGCAATGTACACAGAAAGAGGTGGTGCGGATGGGGTCATACACGGCTGCAGATTACGCAGGGCTCAGTTGCTGAGGTGGGAAAACTGTGAACATCATCACTGCTACACCCATTGCCGAAGTAATTGGGCAAAGTAATGCCTGCGGGACACATGCGGCCCTTTGGCTGTTCCTATGCGGCCAGTGGAGAGAGACAGCCCAAGACCGAAAACCAGTGGCATCCCACACAAAACATCTGCCCCCTGCCACAACTTCACCAGTATCTTCATCCTTGGGATGCAGATACTGATGAATAAAATAAACAGAAAGCAGTCAGCTCCCTCTCCCACCATTCAGTCACTGCAAGGCTGTATGAGGGGCTTTGTGGGGGGACATCACACTGTGTGCAGTAAATCGTACGGTTCTGATTAGCTGCTACTGATAAGAATATAGTTTATAATGAGCCCTATTGTAACATGTATCAACAGTATCAGCCTATCAACAGACTAAATTCTGCTCAATATTAAGAGGTAAAAATAAATCTAAAATAATAACAATGAGCTGAATTAAGTATAGCATATAGGTTCGGCCCTCCATAACAGTCATGATATTTCATCTGGCTCTTTAGGAAAATCAAATTTCCACCCCTGAACTAATTGATACATCGCTGGAATCAGGGTCTATGTCCTTACATCATGCTGCTGTTTAAAATTTGCCTTAATATTAGGAAAAGGGGTTCAAGTATAGGGTGCAATAAATGCACAAACATATGAACGGGTGCAGTAATAAAAAGTAGCTTCATCCAAACCTATTAACACTACAAGCAGATTATATCTATTGAAAAAAAAAATCACAGAGAAAAAAGCAGAGATGATTACCTGCTGAAGCCTCCAAACAAATGCACTATCAGGGCGCATCGGACCCGATTAATGATGGCAAAAACACAGGTGCAAAAAATAACGATGAAACAACCACTTTCAATCCAGTGTTGGCTGTTTGGCATTAGTGCACAGAAAGATAAGTGATAATAGTCTGTATGTGGCATTGTTCACACAGGCAATGCAGAGCATCTGGTCTACAGCCTATTACTAGCGCACATACAGGCGGGCCGCCCAGTGCTGCAAAATGCATGCTGTGTGACTAGAGGCCTACAGTTTACAGAGCCATCTTGGTCCGACTGCGCCCTGCAAGGTAAAGTGCAAAAAAAACACATATCAATGTATGTAAGTTATTTTATATTGGGGCCTCAATACGTAAGCTGGCAACCCACGTCAAGGGTCCCTACATTTTGCCAGTCCTAATGCTAAACATTGAGTAAAAGATCCACATACAGACTATCATCACTTATCTTTTTTGTGCACTAATGACAAACAGCCAACACTGGATTGAAAGTGGTTGTTTCATCGGTATTTTTTGCACCTGTGTTGTTGCCATCATTTATCGGGTCCGATGCGCTCTGCTGGTGCATTTGTTTGGAGGCTTCAGCAGGTAATCATCTCTGCTTTTTTTCTCGGATTTTTTTTTTCAATTTTTTGGAGGATTTTCAAGTCCTCTTTTTGTGTCTGTCAGATTATATCTATCCAACGCTATGTAGATAGATTATATTTTATACCCATAATTAATGGGGTCCTTTGATTCCTTTTGCACATTTCATATAAAGGATCTGACCATCCTCTGCACTTACCCCATTCACAAGTGTGCACAGCGCCTACAGAGAACTTACCATCGCATCCTTCATATCATATCCCGTGTACGAAATCACCGCTACAATGGCGTTTGTTCCGATTGGATAGTTATCCATGTCAAAATAATCATACATGGTGGGACGCACCAGAGGACTCTGGGGGGTCTGCAGGCGATACAGTTATCAGAGCGATCCTGATAGGTTAGAAGAGGGAACCCCATCGTCTGTTTGCCTGGAAATCAGAACAGGACAGATATCTGAATAGTGCCATAGGGGTCCCGTGTGCACACGGTGGGAATATCGTGCGTGTACCTACCCATCTGACACTGGTACATATTCCTGGGGCTCTGGTTGTGGTCGGAGAAGGGGATGAAGTTGGCCACAACACTCATCAAGCTGTGAGGAAAGAGCTCCTGATGGGTGGTCACTCCGGGCACAATTTCACCCTCATATATCGCCACGTTCAAGAAAACCTGGAAGAGAGGCACAGATGGGAATCTAGATACATCAGTGGGCTTGAAGATTAATGAATCACAGTTACATGAAAGAAAAAAGTTGATTTTAATATGAAGTATCACAAAGTAGAAACCTCACACAGATAGCCAACTTCTATGTAATTAATACCCCCCCCTTCCTAATCACCGCTCCTAGATGCTCTAGTCTAACCCCAAATGCTGTACACAGACCAAACGCAGGCAGGATCCCCATTACAGATGTGCTCCCCTACAAAAAACATAAATGCTGCACACTCTGCCAACAATGGGTTAATAACAAGGAATCGGCTCCGTTTAATCTCATTTAATCGGAGATGAAGAAATCCTGTTCTAACCAGGCTGACTGGGAACAAGGGGCTTTCACTATTGTACTGTGAGAAACAGTAAGAATGAGATAAGTCCATCCGGATCAGCCGGAAATTCTGCACTGCTGATCCAAAGAACTGCAAAAAAAATAAAGACCTGTCATCTTAGAGGAATAAGAAATGAATTCATGACCCCAAATGTTACAATTGGTAATTGTGAAGTCACCATCAGCTTCAACTGGCAGAAAGTTCCATAGTCCCAGTGCTCTAAAGACTCTCCTCCTCCTCCTCCGCCGGGAGAGAACCTACCCTACCGCAGAGGTCAGCAAGTGCTGGCACGCTGCCTGCTGTGGGACTACACCTCCCAGCAGGCCTTGAACAGCCTGCAGATGCCACATTGGTAGATTTACAGTCCAGGGTAGAAAATAAGTAATTTAGGTAACTGATTTAGTTAGTTTCTCCCATACACACCCTCTAGTGTAAACTTTACTGGCAGATTACACTAGCGCTATTTTTTTTGTGAAACATTATTTTGCACGCTGATTTCATGACGACCACCCCACGCTGGTCTCGCCTCCATGGTCCCTCGATCACAATGTGTAATACCGCACCTGCTCCAATGTGCCGATCAGCTCTTCTTTCCCTACCGCCAAATTCCTAACAGGACGGACCATCCTGCAGGGGGTGGTGAAAACATACAGCCCAGGGTAAAGACTCGCTTTCCCAGTCATGGGGATGAGCACCACCTCAGTCCAGGGTGGGATCTTCTTCTCCTGTGTTACCTGGGAAATAGGAATAGGTCATATACAGAGTGGAGCGAATTTGTCCGGACTTGGGTCCGAATACGATCGGCAGCAAATATTGTTTTTGCAATATTCGTCGAACACAGCCGAACGTCATTAGAGTCAATGGGAGTAGTAATTACGAATATGTTCAGAACCGATCATCAAACAAACATGCATTCAGCACAAGTAGGGAACCAATATGGCAAATTCGGATTTGGCGACCGAAGCCGAACAGAGTCGCTCAACTCTATACACATTTTAGTACAGATAATTTGTAGTCCACAGACCGAGAGGGGTTGTATCAAGCAACTTGTGTCACATACTGATCGTATTCATCCTGGGAGGTCAGCAAACCCTCTCTCAATGGCAGACATACTTGTTTAACCCTTTACTGCTCAATAACTTAACCTGTTCCCGACCTGGGACACAGCGTATGCGTCATGAAAGTCGGTGCCAATCCGACCTGTGACGCATATGCTGTGTCACAGAATGATCGCGTCCTTGCAGATCGGGTGAAGGGGTTAACTCCCATTTTACCCGATCTGCAGAGACAGGGGGAGTGGTACTTCAGCCCAAGGGGGGTGGCTTCACCCCCCCGTGGCTACGATCGCTCTGATTGGCTGTTGAAAGTGAAACTGCCAATCAGAGCGATTTGTAATATTTCACCTATGAAAATGGTGAAATATTACAATCCAGCCATGGCCGATGCTGCAATAGCATCTGCCATGGCTGGAGACCCCGATCTGCCCCCACCCCACCCCACCGATCGCCTCCCCAGTCGTCCTTTCTGCCCCGATCTCCGTTCCGCTCCCCTCCTCCCTCCTGTCAGCTCCCCCGGTCCTCCTGTCCGCTCCCCAGGTCCTCCGATTCCCCCCCCCCGTGTTCCGGTCCCACCCCCCCATACTTACCTAGCCCCGATGTCCCTCCCGGTGTCCAACCGTCTTCTTCATGGGCGCCGCCATCTTGGAAAATAGCGGGCGCATGCGCAGTGCGCCCGCCGAATCTGCCAGCCGGCAGATTCGTTCCTGCACATTTTGATCGCTGTGATAAGTTCTATCACAGCGATCAAAATAAAAAAAATAGTAAATAAATCCCCCCCTTTATCACCCCCATAGGTAGGGACAATAATAAAATATAGAAAATATAATTATTTTTGTTTTTCCATTAGGGGTAGGGTTAGGGTTAGGGTTAGGGGTAGGGTTAGGGTTAGGGGTAGGGGTAGGGTTGCACTTAGGGTTGCACTTAGGGTTGCACTTAGGGCTAGGGTTGCACTTAGGGTTGCACTTAGGGTTGCACTTAGCGCTAGGGTTGCACTTAGGGTTGCACTTAGGGCTAGGGTTGCACTTAGGGTTGCACTTAGGGTTGCACTTAGGGCTAGGGTTGCACTTAGGGTTGCACTTAGGGCTAGGGTTGCACTTAGGGTTGCACTTAGGGTTGCACTTAGGGCTAGGGTTGCACTTAGGGTTGCACTTAGGGTTGCACTTAGGGTTGCACTTAGGGCTAGGGTTGCACTTAGGGCTAGGGTTGCACTTAGGGCTAGGGATGCACTTAGGGCTAGGGATGCACTTAGGGCTAGGGTTGCACTTAGGGCTAGGGATGCACTTAGGGCTAGGGATGCACTTAGGGCTAGGGTTGCACTTAGGGCTAGGGTTGCACTTAGGGCTAGGGTTGCACTTAGGGCTAGGGTTGCACTTAGGGCTAGGGCTGCACTTAGGGCTAGGGTTGCACTTAGGGCTAGGGTTAGAATTAGGGTTAGAATTAGGGTTAGAATTAGGGTTAGAATTAGGGTTGCAATTAGGGTTAGGGTTGGAATTAGGGTTAGAATTAGGCTATGTGCATACGGTGAGGATTTGGCTGCGGATCCGCAGCGGATTGGTCGCTGCGGATTCGTATCAGTTTTCCATCACGTTTACAGTACCACGTAAACCTATGGAAAACCAAATCCGCTGTGCCCATGGTGCGGAAAATACAGCGCGGAAACGCTGCGTTGTATTTTCCGCAACATGTCAATTCTTTGTGCAATTCCGCAGCGTTTTACACCTGCTCCATAATAGGAATCCGCAAGTGAAATCCACACAAAAAACACTGGAAATCCGTGGTAAATCCGCAGGTAAAGCGCAGTGCGTTTTACCTGCAGATTTTTCAAAAACTGCGGAAAAATCCACACAAATCCGCAACGTGAGCACATAGCCTTAGGGTTAGGGTTGGAATTAGGGGTAAGACTAGGGTTAGGGGTGTGTTGGGGTTAGGGTTGTGGTTAGGGTTGGGATTAGAGTTAGGGGTGTGTTGGGGTTAGTGTTGGAGTTAGAATTGAGGGGTTTCCACTTTTTAGGCACATCAGGGGGTCTCCAAACGCGACACGGCGCCACCATTGATTCCAGCCAATCTTGCGTTGAAAAAGTAAAATGGTGCTCTCTCCCTTCCGAGCCCCGACGTGTGCCCAAACAGTGGTTTACCCCCACATATGGGGTACCAGCGTACTCAGGAGAAACTGATCAACAACTTTTGGGGTCCAATTTCTCCTGTAACCCTTGGGAAAATTAAAAATTGCAGGCTAAAAAATTATTTTCGAGGAAAGAAAAATGATTTTTTATTTTCACGGCTCTGCGTTATAAACTTCTGTGAAGCACTTGGGGGTTCAAAGTGCTCACCACACATCTAGATAAGTTCCCTTGGGGGTTTAGTTTCCAAAATGGGGTCACTTGTGGGGGGTTTCTACTGTTTAGGCACATCAGGGGCTCTGCAAACGCAACGTGATGCCCGCAGAGCATTCCATCAAAGTCTGCATTTCAAAACGTCACTACTTCACTTCCGAGCTCCGGCCAGGGCCGGTTTTAGACAATGTGGGGCCCTAGGCAAAAGTTTAAAATGAGGCCCCCAATGCTCACATATTGCACCATGACTCTCAAACATTTTGGTTGTATTGACATGAGCTGAGTTCAGTCCGTTCAATGCGTGTGATCTACAATATTGAAGTCGTTTGGCTCTTGTTTCTCGGCCTCTTTACACCGGCTAATGAAGAACGATGGGGACAGAACACTAGTAGATCACTCTGTCCCCATATAGTTTCATGTTATAAGCAGCAGGGCTGGAGAGTCGGAGTCAGTGTCCATTTTGGTGTAGTTGGTATCAAATGGACAGACTCTGTCTCCTTAAATACATTATATAATACATTGGGTGTAGGATGTGCTGTAATTTTTTCATAATAATGTGGGAAAGTTATGAAATGTCCTATAAATGAGCATTTTGCTCATTTGTTGCACGATTGCCAACATGTGTGTATATATATATATATATATATATATATATATATATATATATATATATATATATATAAACTCTCGTCTGTTCTTCAGCCAGTATTTAAAAATGTGCATGACACACAAACACACACACACCACACTCACACGCTATCACTGTGTGTCTATACCCAGCCATCTACATATACTAACATATATTCAAGTTAGAGTAATGCAAAAAATGTATATATATACACATACACACACCTACACGGCACATGCTTATACACACATACATACATGTACAAGGCACATGCTTATACACACACACATGGCACGCACTTATACACACATACACATACATGGCACACTTATACGCACACGCCATTCACTTGTATACACACACACATACATGGCATGTACTTATACACAAACACGCATGGCACATACATACATGTAAATGGCACGCACTTATACACATACATGGCATGCATTTATTCACACACATACATACAAACATGGCACACATTTATACATACATACATACATACATGGCACGCACTTATATACATACACATGGTACGCACATATACACACACGGCACGCACTTACAGTATATACACACACATGGCACGCACTTATATACACACACATGGCACGCACTTACAGTATATACACACACATGGCACGCACTTATATACACACACATGGCACGCACTTACAGTATATACACACACATGGCACGCACTTACAGTATATACACACACATGGCACGCACTTACAGTATATACACACACATGGCACGCACTTACAGTATATACACACACATGGCACGCACTTACAGTATATACACACACATGGCACGCACTTATATACACACACATGGCACGCACTTACAGTATATACACACACATGGCACGCACTTACAGTATATACACACACATGGCATGCACTTATATACACACACATGGCACGCACTTACAGTATATACACACACATGGCACGCACTTACAGTATATACACACACATGGCACGCACTTACAGTATATACACACACATGGCACGCACTTATATACACACACATGGCACGCACTTACAGTATATACACACACATGGCACGCACTTACAGTATATACACACACATGGCACGCACTTACAGTATATACACACACATGGCACGCACTTACAGTATATACACACACATGGCACGCACTTATATACACACACATGGCACGCACTTACAGTATATACACACCCATGGCACGTACTTACAGTATATACACACACATGGCACGCACTTACAGTATATACACACACATGGCACGCACTTATATACACACACATGGCACGCACTTACAGTATATACACACACATGGCATGCACTTATATACACACACATGGCACGCACTTACAGTATATACACACACATGGCATGCACTTATATACACACACATGGCACGCACTTACAGTATATACACACACATGGCACGCACTTATATACACACACATGGCACGCACTTACAGTATATACACACACATGGCACGCACTTATATACACACACATGGCACGCACTTACAGTATATACACACACATGGCACGCACTTACAGTATATACACACACATGGCACGCACTTACAGTATATACACACACATGGCACGCACTTACAGTATATACACACACATGGCACGCACTTACAGTATATACACACACATGGCACGCACTTACAGTATATACACACACATGGCATGCACTTATATACACACACATGGCACGCACTTACAGTATATACACACACCCATGGCACGCACTTACAGTATATACACACACATGGCACGCACTTATATACACACACATGGCACGCACTTACAGTATATACACACACATGGCATGCACTTATATACACACACATGGCACGCACTTACAGTATATACACACACATGGCATGCACTTATATACACACACATGGCACGCACTTACAGTATATACACACACATGGCACGCACTTATATACACACACATGGCACGCACTTACAGTATATACACACACATGGCACGCACTTATATACACACACATGGCACGCACTTACAGTATATACACACACATGGCACGCACTTACAGTATATACACACACATGGCACGCACTTACAGTATATACACACACATGGCACGCACTTACAGTATATACACACACATGGCACGCACTTACAGTATATACACACACATGGCACGCACTTATATACACACACATGGCACGCACTTACAGTATATACACACACATGGCACGCACTTACAGTATATACACACACATGGCACGCACTTATATACACACACACATGGCACGCACTTACAGTATATACACACCCATGGCACGCACTTACAGTATATACACACACATGGCACGCACTTACAGTATATACACACACATGGCACGCACTTACAGTATATACACACACATGGCACGCACTTATATACACACACATGGCACGCACTTACAGTATATACACACACATGGCACGCACTTACAGTATATACACACACATGGCACGCACTTACAGTATATACACACACATGGCACGCACTTACAGTATATACACACACCCATGGCACGCACTTACAGTATATACACACACATGGCATGCACTTATATACACACACATGGCACGCACTTACAGTATATACACACACATGGCACGCACTTATATACACACACATGGCACGCACTTACAGTATATACACACACCCATGGCACGCACTTACAGTATATACACACACATGGCACGCACTTATATACACACACATGGCACGCACTTACAGTATATACACACACATGGCACGCACTTACAGTATATACACACACATGGCACGCACTTACAGTATATACACACACCCATGGCACGCACTTACAGTATATACACACACCCATGGCACGCACTTACAGTATATACACACACATGGCATGCACTTATATACACACACATGGCACGCACTTACAGTATATACACACACATGGCACGCACTTTCAGTATATACACACACATGGCACGCACTTACAGTATATACACACACATGGCACGCACTTATATACACACACATGGCACGCACTTACAGTATATACACACACATGGCACGCACTTACAGTATATACACACACATGGCACGCACTTATATACACACACATGGCACGCACTTACAGTATATACACACCCATGGCACGCACTTACAGTATATACACACACATGGCACGCACTTACAGTATATACACACACATGGCACGCACTTACAGTATATACACACACATGGCACGCACTTATATACACACACATGGCACGCACTTACAGTATATACACACACATGGCACGCACTTACAGTATATACACACACATGGCACGCACTTACAGTATATACACACATGGCACGCACTTACAGTATATACACACACATGGCACGCACTTACAGTATATACACACACATGGCACGCACTTATATACACACACATGGCACGCACTTACAGTATATACACACACATGGCACGCACTTACAGTATATACACACACATGGCACGCACTTACAGTATATACACACACATGGCACGCACTTACAGTATTTACACACACATGGCACACACTTACAGTATATACACACACATGGCACGCACTTACAGTATATACACACACATGGCACGCACTTACAGTATATACCCACACATGGCACGCACTTACAGTATATACCCACACATGGCACACACTTATATACACACACATGGCACGCACTTACAGTATTTACACACACATGGCACACACTTACAGTATATACACACACATGGCACGCACTTATATACACACACGGCACGCACTTACAGTATATACACACACATGGCACACACTTATATACATACACGGCACACACTTATATACACACATACACCTACACACACACATACACACAGATGCTGCACAACAAATGCTCATTTGATACATGTGATTCACATAAACACACACACATAGCTCACAGACAGCACACACTATACACTGCACACACCTTAGATACATGCTTTATGCTGGAGGGAATGAGATGTTCCACACTATCAGCTGCAGCCCTCCTGCTCCCAGCAGCACTGTCCCAGCAGACACCTTCCTGCCCTCTCCTCTGCTGGGACTGCCAACAAGAGCAGGAGGAGATGACAGCAGGACAGGAGCCATTTCCACCAGGAGCAGCACACACAGTGGGACGGTGCACTTCTACTTATCTGCCAGCTCAGGTTGGTAGCTGCCATCTCTAGCTCCCCCTCAGAGGCTCTGTGCAGGAGGAGCTGACAGGACAGGAGCAGCTCACACAGTGCTGCACTGCTTACCTCACAGCTCAGGTTGGTAGCTGCCATCTCTAGCTCCCCCTCAGAGGCCCCGTGCAGGAGGACAGGAGCACTGGCCAATGAGCGCTTCTATCACTCTGATGGGGGAGGTTCAGTGGCCGCTGCTCCTGTGCTTCATTGAACGCTCCTTTTTCACTGCAGAAACATCCAGACAGTCCCTGAGTACATGGCCTGTGGTGACATCACGGTCACATGGCAGGTCACCTGATAGTGATGTCACTACAGGTCCTTAACCAGTCTCTACATCGGAAGCTTCACTGATAATGCTATTATCAGTGAAGCGTCTGCTGTAGATGCTGGGGGCCCCCAAGGGGCTGGGGGCCCCCAAGGGAGTGGGGGCCCCAGGCAGCTGCCTAGTCTGCCTGGCCCTAACGCCGGCCCTGGCTCCGGCATGTGCCCAAACAGTGGTTTACCCCCACATATGGGGTATCACCATACTCAGGAGAAACTGGACAACAACTCTTGGGGTCAAATTTCTCCTGTTACCCTTGGGAAAATAAAAAAATCAGGGCTAAAAAAAATTTTTTGAGGAAAGAAAACGTATTTATTATTTTCACGGCTCTGCGTTATAAACTTCTGTGAAGCACTTAGGGGTTCAAAGTGCTCACCACACATCTAGATAAGTTCCCTTGGGGGTCTAGTTTCCAAAATGGGGTCACTTGTGGGGGGTTTCTACTGTTTAGGCACATCAGGGGCTCTGCAAACGCAACGTGACGCCCGCAGAGCATTCCATCAAAGTCTGCATTTCAAAACGTCACTAC
Source organism: Ranitomeya variabilis (assembly GCF_051348905.1). Taxonomy (NCBI): domain Eukaryota; kingdom Metazoa; phylum Chordata; class Amphibia; order Anura; family Dendrobatidae; genus Ranitomeya; species Ranitomeya variabilis. The sequence goes on from NC_135233.1 coordinate 117,141,218, forward strand.
TTCCCTTCCAAACCCCGACGTGTGCCCAAACAGTGGTTTACCCCCACATATGGGGTATCAGCGTACTCAGGAGAAACTGGACAACAACTATTGGGGTCAAATTTCCCCTGTTACCCTTGGGAAAATAAAAAATTTAGGGCTAAAAAAAAATTTTTGAGAAAAGAAAAATTATTTTTTATTTTCATGGCTCTGCGTTATAAACTTCTGTAAAGCACTTGGGGGTTCAAAGTGCTCACCACACATCTAGATTAGTTCCTTGGGAGGTCTAGTTTCCAAAATGGGGTCACTTATGGGGAAGCTCCAATGTTTAGGCACACAGGGGCTCTCCAAACGCGACATGGTGTCCGCTAATGATTGGAGCTAATTTTCCATTCAAAAAGCCAAATGGCGTGCCTTCCCTTCCAAGCCCTGCCGTGCGCCCAAACAGTGGTTTACCCCCACATGTGGGGTATCATCGTACTCAGAACAAACTGGACAACAACATTTGGGGTCCAATTTCTCCTGTTACCCTTGGGAAAATAAAAAATTCTGGGCTAAAAATCATTTTTGAGGAAAGAAAAATTATTTTTTATTTTCACGGCTCTGCGTTATAAACTTCTGTGAAGCACTTGTTGGTTTAAAGTGCTCACTATGCATCTAGATAAGTTCCTTGGGGGGTATAGTTTCCAAAATGGGGTCACTTGTGGGGGAGCTCCAATGTTTAGGCACACAGGGGCTCTCCAAACGCGACATGGTGTCCGCTAACGATTGGAGCTAATTTTCCATTCAAAAAGTCAAATGGCGCTCCTTCCCTTCCGAGTTCTGCCGTGCGCCCAAACAGTGGTTTACCCCCACATGTGAGGTATAAGCGTACTCAGAACAAATTGGACAACAACTTTCGTGGTCCAGTTTCTCCTTTTACCCTTGGGAAAATAAAAAAATTGTTGCTAAAAGATCATTTTTGTGACTAAAAAGTTAAATGTTCATTTTTTCCTTCCATGTTGCTTCTGCTGCTGTGAAACACCTGAAGGGTTAATAAACTTCTTGAATGTGGTTTTGAGCACCTTGAGGTGTGCAGTTTTTAGAATGGTGTCACTTTTGGGTATTTTCAGCCATATAGAACCCTCAAATTGACTTCAAATGTGAGGTGGTCCCTAAAAAAAATGGTTTTGTAAATTTTGTTGTAAAAATGAGAAATCACTGGTCAAATTTTAACCCTTATAACTTCCTAGCAAAAAAAAATGTTGTTTCCAAAATTGTGCTGATGTAAAGTAGACATGTGGGAAATGTTATTTATTAACTATTTTGTGTCACATAACTCTCTGGTTTAACAGAATAAAAATTCAAAATGTGAAAATTGCAAAATTTTCAAAATTTTCGCCAAATTTCCATTTTTTTCACAAATAAACGCAGAAATTATCGACCTAAATTTACCACTAACATGAAGCCCAATATGTCACGAAAAAACAATCTCAGATTCGCTAGGATCCGTTGAAGCGTTCCCGAGTTATTACCTCATAAAGGGACACTGGTCAGAATTGCAAAAAACGGCAAGGTCATTAAGGCCAAAATAGGCTGGGTCATGAAGGGGTTAACCCCTTCCTGACATCAGACGTACTATCCCGTCGAGGTGGGGTGGGCCCGTATGACCGCCGACGGGATAGTACGTCATCATCGATCAGCGGCGCTCACGGGGGGAGCGCGGCCGGGTGTCAGCTGCATATCGCAGCTGACATCCGGCACTATGTGCCAGGAGCGGTCACGGACCGCCCCCGGCACATTAACCCCCGGCACACCGCGATCAAACATGATCGCAGTGTACCGGCGGTATAGGGAAGCATCGCGCAGGGAGGGGGCTCCCTGCGGGCTTCCCTGAGACCCCCGGAGCAACGCGATGTGATCGCGTTGCTCTGAGGGTCTCCTACCTCCCTCCTCGCCGCAGGTCCCGGATCCAAGATGGCCGCGGCATCCGGGTCCTGCAGGGAGGGAGGTGGCTTACCGAGTGTCTGCTCAGAGCAGACACTTCGTAAGCCTGCAGCCCTGCACAGCAGATCGTCGATCTGGCAGAGTGCTGTGCACACTGCCAGATCAATGATCTGTGATGTCCCCCCCTGGGACAAAGTAAAAAAGTAAAAAAAAAATTTTTCCACATGTGTAAAAAAAAAAAAAAAAAATTCCTAAATAAATAATAATAAAAAAAAATATATTATTCCCATAAATACATTTCTTTATCTAAATAAAAAAAACAAAACAATAAAAGTACACATATTTAGTATCGCCGCGTCCGTAACGACCCAACCTATAAAACTGCCCCACTAGTTAACCCCTTCAGTAAACACCGTAAGAAAAAAAAAAAAAAAACGAGGCAAAAAACAACGCTTTATTACCATACCGCCGAACAAAAAGTGGAATAACACACGATCAAAAAGACTGATATAAATATCCATGGTACCGCTGAAAACGTCATCTTGTCCCGCAAAAAACAAGCCGCCATACAGCATCATCAGCAAAAAAATAAAAAAGTTATAGTCCTGAGAATAAAGCGATACCAAAATAATTATTTTTTCTATATTTTAGTTTTTATCGTATAAAAGCGCCAAAACATAAAAAAATGATATAAATGAGATATCGCTGTAATCGTACTGACCCGACGAATAAAACTGCTTTATCAATTTTACCAAACGCGGAACGGTATAAACGCCTCTCCCAAAAGAAATTCATGAATAGCAGGTTTTTGGTCATTCTGCCTCACAAAAATCGGAATAAAAAGCGATCAAAAATGGTCACGTGTCCGAAAATGTTACCAATAAAAACGTCAACTCGTCCCGCAAAAAACAAGACCTCACATGACTCTGTGGAGCAAAATGTGGAAAAATTATAGGTCTCAAAATGTGGAGACGCAAAAACTTTTTTGCTATAAAAAGCGTCGCTGGTTTCACACTTGCGTTTTTGTCTGCAGCGTTTTTTGCACAAAAAAACGCATGCGTTTTTTCCCTATATTTAACATTGAAAACGCATGCGTTTTTTTTGTACGCGTTTGGTCGCGTTTTCAAACGCATGCGGTTTTTTTCTGCATGCGTTCATTTTCAGAAATACAACCTGCAGTATTTTCTTGCGTTTTTAAGCACATGCGTTTGTTTGCGTTAAAAACGCATGCATTTTTATCGAAAAAAAACAGAAAACACACTGAAAAGCCACCCACCACCATCAAGGTGATAAAGGGATCCAAACCCTAACCCTAACTCTACCCCTAACCTCACCCCTAACCGTTTAATGAACATTTTCTGACAGTCATAGTGCCACGTATTTCAGTGCCACGTATTTCAGTGCCACGTATTTCAGTGCCACGTATTTCAGTGCCACGTATTTAAGTGCCACGTATCACGTATTTCAGTGCCACGTATTTCAGTGCCACGTATTTCAGTGCCACGTATTTCAGTGCCACGTATTTCAGTGCCACGTATCACATATTTCAGTGCCACGTATTTCAGTGCCACGTATTTCAGTGCCACGTATTTCAGTGCCACGTATTTCAGTGCCACGTATCACGTATTTCAGTGCCACGTGTTTCAGTGCCACGTATTTAAGTGCCACGTATCACGTATTTCAGTGCCACGTATTTCAGTGCCACGTATTTCAGTGCCACGTATTTCAGTGCCACGTATTTCAGTGCCACGTATTTCAGTGCCACGTATTTCAGTCACGTTTAGGGTTAGGGTTAGGGGTAGGGTTAGGGTTAGGGTTAGGGCTAGGGTTGGAGGTAAAGTTAGGGTTAGGGTTTGGATTACATTTACGTTTGGATTAGGGTTGGGATTAGAATTATGGGTGTGTCAGGGCTAGGGGTGTGGTTAGGGTTACCGTTGGGATTAGGGTTAGGGGTGTGTTTGGGTTAGGGTTTCAGGTAGAATTGGGGAGTTTCCACTGTCCAGGCACATCAGGGGCTCTCCAAGCGCGACATGGCGTCCAATCTCAATTCCAGCCAATTCTGCGTTGAAAAAGTAAAACAGTGCTCCTTCCCTTCCGAGCTCTCCCGTGCGCCCAAAAAGGGGTTTACCCCAACATATGTGTTATCAGCGTACTCGGGACAAATTGAACAACAACTTCTGGGGTCCAAGTTCTCTTGTTATCCTTAGGAAAATAAAAATTTGGGGGGCTAAAAATCATTTTTGTGGGAAAAAAAAAGATGTTTTATTTTCACGGCTCTGCGTTATAAACTGTAGTGAAACACTTGGGGGTTCAAAGTTCTCACAACACATCTAGATAAGTTCCTTGGGAGGTCTATTTTCCAATATGGGGTCACTTGTGGGGGGTTTGTACTGTTTGGGTACATCAGGGGCTCTGCAAATGCAACGTGACGCCTGCAGACCAATCCATTTAAGGCTGCATTCCAAATGGCGCTCCTTCCCTTCCGAGCTCTGTCATGCACCCAAACAGTGGTTCCCCCCCACATATGGGGTATCAGCGTACTCAGGACAAATTGGACAACAACTTTTGGGGTCTAATTTATCCTGTTACCCTTGTGAAAATACAAAACTGGGGGCTAAAAAATCATTTTTGTGAAAAAAAAAAAAGAATTTTTATTTTCACGGCTTTGCGCTATAAACTTTAGTGAAACACTTGGGGGTTCAAAGTTCTCAAAACACATCTAGATAAGTTCCTTGGGAGGTCTAGTTTCCAATATGGGGTCACTTGTGGGGGGTTTGTACTGTTTGGGTACATCAGGGGCTCTGCAAATGCAACGTGACGGCTGCTGACCAATCCATTTAAGTCTGCATTCCAAATGGCGCTCCTTCCCTTCCGAGCTCTGTCATGCGCCCAAACAGTGGTTCCCCCCCCACATATGGGGTATCAGCGTACTCAGGACAAATTGGAAAACAAATTTTGGGGTCCAATTTATTCTGTTACCCTTGTAAAAATACAAAGCTGGGTGCTAAAAAATCATTTTTGAGAAAAAAAATAAAAATTATTTTCACGGCTCTGCGTTATAATCTGTAGTGAAACACTTGGGGGTTCAAAGCTCTCAAAACACATCTAGATAAGATCCTTAGGGGGTCTACTTTCCAAAATGGTGTCACTTGTAGGGAGTTTCAATGTTTAGGCACATCAGGGGCTCTCCAAACGCAACATGGCGTCCCATCTCAATTCCAGTCAATTTTGCATTGAAAAGTCAAATGGCGCTCCTTCCCTTCCAAGCTCTGCCATGCGCCCAAACAATGGTTTACACCCACATATGGGGTATCAGCGTACTCAGGACAAATTGGCCAACATTTTTTGGGGTCCAATTTCTTCTCTTACCCTTGGGAAAATAAAAAATTGGGGGCAAAAATCATTTTTGTGAAAAAATATGATTTTTTATTTTTACGGCTCTGCATTATAAACTTCTGTGAAGCACTTGGTGGGTCAAAGTGCTCACCACACATCTAGATAAGTTCCTTAGGGGGTCTACTTTCCAAAATGGTGTCACTTGTAGGGAGTTTCAATGTTTAGGCACATCAGGGGCTCTCCAAACGCAACATGGCGTCCCATCTCAATTCCAGTCAATTTTGCATTGAAAAGTCAAATGGCGCTCCTTCCCTTCCAAGCTCTGCCATGCGCCCAAACAATGGTTTACACCCACATATGGGGTATCAGCGTACTCAGGACAAATTGGCCAACATTTTTTGGGGTCCAATTTCTTCTCTTACCCTTGGGAAAATAAAAAATTGGGGGCGAAAAGATCATTTTTGTGAAAAAATATGATTTTTTATTTTTACGGCTCTGCATTATAAACTTCCGTGAAGCACTTGGTGGGTCAAAGTGCTCACCACACATCTAGATAAGTTCCTTAGGGGGTCTACTTTCCAAAAAGGTGTCACTTGTAGGGAGTTTCAATGTTTAGGCACATCAGGGGCTCTCCAAACGCAACATGGCGTCCCATCTCAATTCCAGTCAATTTTGCATTGAAAAGTCAAATGGCGCTCCTTCCCTTCCAAGCTCTGCCATGCGCCCAAACAATGGTTTACACCCACATATGGGGTATCAGCGTACTCAGGACAAATTGGCCAACATTTTTTGGGGTCCAATTTCTTCTCTTACCCTTGGGAAAATAAAAAATTGGGGGCGAAAAGATCATTTTTGTGAAAAAATATGATTTTTTATTTTTACGGCTCTGCATTATAAACTTCTGTGAAGCACTTGGTGGGTCAAAGTGCTCACCACACATCTAGATAAGTTCCTTAGGGGGTCTACTTTCCAAAATGGTGTCACTTGTAGGGAGTTTCAATGTTTAGGCACATCAGGGGCTCTCTAAACGCAACATGGCGTCCCATCTCAATTCCAGTCAATTTTGCATTGAAAAGTCAAATGGCGCTCCTTCCCTTCCAAGCTCTGCCATGCGCCCAAACAATGGTTTACACCCACATATGGGGTATCAGCGTACTCAGGACAAATTGTCCAACATTTTTTGGGGTACAATTTCTTCTCTTACCCTTGGGAAAATAAAAAATTGGGGGCGAAAAGATCATTTTTGTGAAAAAATATGATTTTTTATTTTTACGGCTCTGCATTATAAACTTCTGTGAAGCACTTGGTGGGTCAAAGTGCTCACCACACATCAAGATAAGTTCCTTAGGGGGTCTACTTTCCAAAATGGTGTCACTTGTAGGGGGTTTCAGTGTTTAGGCACATCAGGGGCTCTCCAAACGCAACATGGCGTCCCATCTCAATTCCAGTCAATTTTGCATTGAAAAGTCAAATGGCGCTCCTTTCCTTCCGAGCTCTGCCATACGCCCAAACAGTGGTTTACCCCCACATATGGGGTATCAGCGTACTCAGGACAAATTGTACAACAACTTTGGGGGTCCATTTTCTCCTGTTACCCTTGGTAAAATAAAACAAATTGGAGCTGAAATAAATTTTGTGTGAAAAAAAGTTAAATGTTCATTTTTATTTAAACATTCCAAAAATTCCTGTGAAACACCTGAAGGGTTAATAAACTTCTTGAATGTGGTTTTGAGCACCTTGAGGGGTGCAGTTTTTAGAATGGTGTCACACTTGAGTATTTTCTATCATATAGACCCCTCAAAATGACTTCAAATGAGATGTGGTCCCTAAAAAAAAATGGTGTTGTAAAAATGAGAAATTGCTGGTCAACTTTTAACCCTTATAACTCCGTCACAAAAAAAAATTTTGGTTCCAAAATTGTACTGATGTAAAGTAGACATGTGGGAAATGTTACTTATTAAGTATTTTGCGTGACATATGTCTGTGATTTAAGGGCATAAAAATTCAAAGTTGGAAAATTGCAAAATTTTCAAAATTTTCGCCAAATTTCCATTTTTTTCACAAATAAACGCAAGTTATATCGAATAAATTTTACCACTAACATGAAGTACAATATGTCATGAGAAAACAATGTCAGAATCGCCAAGATCCGTCAAAGCGTTCCAGAGTTATAGCCTCATAAAGGGACAGTGGTCAGAATTGTAAAAATTGGCCCGGTCATTAACGTGCAAACCACCCTTGGGGGTGAAGGGGTTAAAGGAGGTGCCTGCTACTCAGACAATGGCTTCTCAATTACTATATTTCCCCATGTTCTAATAAAGACAGCCTGTTCTGTCCTCTGGTGTCAGCACCGATCCAGCAATGGCTGCAGGGAGACCCGGCACCGACAATCAGGAGCTGCTGATGGACCTCTTCCCTCTTCACTGTCACTTCCTTTGGCTGTAACTGACATCTGGAGGGGGCGAGAGAGCAGCAGCAGCGGTGACTTCATCTGGATGTCAGTTATGTCTAAAGGACGCGACAGTGAAGAGGACCATCAGTGGCCACTGATTGGCTGCAGAGGTCACGTGACAAAACCATGTCATGGGAGATCCAGCACTGACATGGCTGGACCGGTGCCAGCACCAGAGGGGAGAACAGGCTGCTTTTATTTTAGCAAGGTGCAATATAGTAATTGAGAAGGGACTGTGAGTAGCGAACCACACGATTTAAAGGGTTTGGGTGAGGAGTCCGGTCTTACACGGCCGATGCTGGCAGCGTTACACAGCCAGAACCTGCCTTTAATGGCAGCAGTTGGAGCCAATTCTAATTGCTCCCGTTTAACCGCTTAATTGCTGCTGTTAATCTGTGAGTGGCATGAGCGTGGTGGGGCACCCTTGTGACAAGTCCAAAATGCAGATAAACTAAAAGGGAAAAGAAGCATATTTGTTATTGTTGCATCCGCAAAAGTCCAATCTCTCAATATATAAAATAATTTAACACATAATAAAGTGTAAACAATAAGGAAAAGTTCATATTTTTAACTTACTAAAATAATAAAATAAAGGACCTGGAGAACCAGGTTATGAGGTATTTGATACCACAATGAATGCTGTAAACACGAGATCCAAAAACTAATTGCAGAATTGCGCTTTTCCTCCACATTTCACAACTGGATATTTTCTCCCCTTTACATCACATGGTAAAGTGAATGTGATCATTCAAACCTGCAACTTATCCCACAAAAAAGAGAAGTCCTATAGGATTACGTTGATGAAAAGTTGTTGTTTTTTTTAAGTTATGTATTCTTAGAAGGAAAAAAACTAAACAAAAAACAGCCCAAAAAGAAAAATTGTTTCATTGAAGGGAATCTGTCAGCAGGTTTTCACAGTGTAATCTGAGAGCAGCGTGATGTAAGGATAGACCAGATACTTGCAATGTGTCACTGACTGGGCTGCTTGATGTAGTTTTGATAAATCCAGTTTTCCCTGCTGCAGATCTAGCAATTCTGAATGCCGAGCGCGGTCTAATCCCGTCCACACCACTGATTGGCAGCTTTGTGTTCACTGTGCATAGACAGAAAGCTGCCAATTAGTGGTGTGGGTGGGGTAATAAAGAGCTCAGCATTCACAGATTCACTGTTTCATGGGATACTTTAGACATTGGTAAAGAGTAGGAAATGTTCCAAAAATTAAAAAAGTCAACATCCACACAACAGCTCCCACTCTGGTGCCCCCTAGTGCTGCTGAAAAGAATGACATCCAATCCATTATGTGACCTCTCAGCCAATCACTGGCCTTTTTTTGCTGCAAACTCCCCTTGAATATTAAGAATCTTAGAAAACCTCTTTCATGGGAAGTTTTTTCTGATTAAAGGTTGTCCCCTTTCAGAAATATTTTCCTTTTTTGCAAAGTTTGGTTTTTCAACAAACAAAAAAAAATTCCAACAAAATAAAATGTGTTTCTTCCTATCCTGGGGTCTTGCGATGTGTCTCCGCTGCTGCTCTGGTCTCTGGTTGTGGCAGTGACGTCCAAATCCCAAACACTGAGCTCAAGACCTCTCAGCAGCTTTGACATCTGTAGTGATTGACTGCAGCTACATCGGCATGAAAACACCAGAGACCTGGGCAGCGGAAGACAAAGAGGACGACCTTGGGAGGGCAAGTAAAGCGTAATTGTTAATAATGAACTGTACATCTCAAAACTGACTACTCTGGAAAGCAGCAGGAATAAAATAGGAGCAAAAAATGGACACTTGAGCTGGTGACCCTAAGGAAAAATAGCTTTTGTTCAACGTGATCTTAAAGGGTATCAAAGCAGACAGCAGGAAAATGAGGGCGAGTAACACTAGAGGGTGAGGAGGATTACACCCTGCAGTCACTGTCTCAGACGTCAGATATTCGCCACAAGAAGTATTACCTTAAAATTTCGAAGTGTATGGACAACATTTGGAGCCAAATCTTTCTCCACCCAGCCCACCATTGCTCCATCCAACATGACCGGGTAACAATCTGGAAAAGTTTTTCCAGGAATCCCATCAACCGGAGTGATTCCTGGAAGAAAAACCATGAATGTTTAGAAGATTCCATCCAAACATCTAAGCCATTATTGAGCGCACCACTGCCCAACCATCTGCAAACCCATTCTGCTCAGCACATACTTTACCTCTTTTGGATTTGTATTGTACTGGCTGAGATATAGATAGATAGATAGATAGATAGATAGTGATCTATTTCAAGTGTTTATTTCTGTTAATGTTGATGATTATGGCTTACAGCCAATGAAAACCCAAAAGTCACTATCTCAGTAAATTAGAATACTTTAGGACACCAGTTTGAAAAATGATTTCAAAATCCGAAATGTTGGCCTACTGAAATGTATGTTCAGTAAATGCACTCAGTACTTGGTCGGGGCTCCTTTTGCATCAATTACTGCATCAATGCGGCATAGCATGGAGGCGATCAGCCTGTGGCGCTGCTGAGGTGTTATGGAAGCCCAGGTTGCTTTCACCCCTAGACGAAGCTTTCCATAGCGATACGCGTATCGGGTGTGGTGGATCCTTGGCTCTATTGGTAAATATTATGAGAATTACATGGTGGTCTCTATTATATGTTTACGCATGTGGAGCGCCCCCACACCGCCGCAGGGCCGAGGGGTACCCGGAGCCGGGCCTCTAGGTCTCAGTCCTGGGGTTGTCACGGTGGCTAGACCCGGTCCGTGGCCCTGTCTGTCGTGGGGGACGTCCGGTGCAATAAGTGATGTTGTAGCGGTGCAGTTGTGGGGTGCAGGGCGCGGTAAATAACGAGGACACCAGGTTGCAGTCTCTTTACCTCTTTACTGAAGCTCTCTGGGTCCTCAGTCCGGAATACGGCTCACCAGGCTGCGCAAGTCCGGCCGGTCCAATGGCACTTCCAGAGCTCTCCTTGCAGGTGGAAATCGGTGCCTTCCTTCTAGCGCTATGTGTTGCAGTCCTTCCCTGCTGTGCTTACGGAAAGTACCCCACAACTGTTGTGTCTGTTTCTCGTGTTCCCTCACAACAACTTAATTCGCAATGATCTTCCTCGTCCCTCCAGATACTATGGTAGGAACGCACCCGTATGACGGGGAGGCTCGGAGATCTTCCGGGACTCTATCTGCGCCCCTCTCCTGTTGGTACCCCCCTTTGCCTTCCTGGGTGATGCGTGAGACAGTCCGCCTCAAGCTAACTGCCCTGCCGTAGGTCTGAGGTATGGCTTGAAACTCTTTACCTCCTCGGCGTTCCGGCCACCGGTAGTGCGCCTCAGTAAGGTGCTGCCTCTTTCAGCACAACCCTCACTGGTATCTCCTTTCGCTTGATTTCGTTTCTCACTCAGCACAATCTATCTCGCTTCTTAGTCCTTCCTTGGGCACCGCCGCTATGCTGAGCAGGCACGGTCCCTTTACGTTCTTTCCATGCCAAGCCTCTGCCAGGATCCCACCCCTGGCAGAGACCCTACAGTCTCTCCCTTCACAACACCCTCTGCCACCAGGTGTTGCTCCGTTCAATCCCGTCAGCGTTCTCCCTAACTTCCTGCCTGACCCCCAGTTTACCCACTATGGTGGGGAGTGGCCTAATGAATAGCACCCTTAGCTCCCCCCGGAGGCCCAGCTGTGAAATGTATTGGTGACTGTGATACCTGCTCAGAGAACTCCTTCCGTGCCATCGAACGCAGCATGGCCCCCCTTAGTGGCTGAACCATGCTACTGCAACGACCAGGACTCTGGGGCGCTGCACTCCCCCCTGGTTAAACACAGTACTCCGGGACTGGGAAGAAAAACAACAATACAGGTTAGCAAAAAGACATACAATTTTGTTGAGTGCAAATAACAATAAGTATACTTAAGTAGGCTTCCCTTTATGGGAGGTGAGGACACTTGTAACGTTACAAACATAATTAACCTTATAATTTACAGAGTATAAATAACTTCTGTTACCCAACCGGGTATTCTATTTAGTGCAATTTTTGAAATAATAACTTAACATTGCCTTTAAGAAACTCACACTCTTAGTCTATCAAAGGCCTTCCTATAATCACATTATAAGGCATTTCAACTTTACATTCTCCTTCTTGTGAACCTGCAGGACCGCCTGTCCCTACGGCACCAGACCTACTGCCTCTCCTTTCTTCTACAGGACCGCCCTGTTCAGCCAGGGCCTACTGCCTTTCGCTACTATACACAGTATAGACATAACATTCCTTTCGGTTGAAGAACTCTGAGCCAGCTCTACTCGGCCCCTTTAAGGACTCACTCTCTAACCCCTACGGGTTCACTCTCTGTCCTTAGCAATAAAGTAACTTTTCAATGGGGACGCAGGGTTTACCTTCTATCCTCACCCTCATTATTACTTCTCTTACTTTCAACTATGCAGACCTCTACTTCTACCCCTACGGGCTCTCTGCATCTTTCCTGTCTTCAAAACATTATTCAAATTTCACATTTTAACAAATTCAACACATATAACTCGGCATGTAAAACAGTTACATTTTCTTTTTAAGGCATCATTACCACATTACTGTTCTGTAACAGTATCGCTTTCAAGTACAATTCTTCACATCCCCTTTAAGAGGGGACCAGGTCTCTCTGAGGTAGCTCGTCTTCTCAGCCTACCAGTCTCATGCAAAGTTCCGGTCCGGTATCTTCACAAAGTGTCTTTAACTAGGACCAGTAGGAACGGTTTCTTCGCAAAGTGTCTTTTGACTAAAACCAGTAGGGAGCACCTTTAAGAAAGTGCAAACTATTTACAAGGGAAAGTTTGAATCATGCGCAGTTCATGATTTCTGCAGTTCTCTTTTTTAAAACTGTATAAACTTCAGGAAAACAACAGTGACCCCGGATCAACAAAGGGGTCACCTTTAACTATAGACGGGTTTAGCAGCAAACAGGAACAGTTAAAGGAATGAACAGTTAACTATTTACATTTTTCATTAATAACATCACTTTTACCGTCGGGATGCAGCAGGGGGTCTTCTTTCTGGCCTCACCAATCCCACAGATCGTTCTGATGAGCCAGGGCGTCGCTCCGGTCCTAGCAGGGCCAGAATCCCTCGCTGGGAGATCCTGGCTGTCGGCAACTGTATGCGTTCCCCCGGGGCACGATGATGTCGATCCTCTGGTGGTTCCGCGGGACCGGGCTCTGCAGTTTTCTTCGCCGGGGTATCGTCTTCCGGTACCCCTGCAGCAGCCTGGAAAGCAACACACCGCTGCACGCCGCGGGCTATCCACCCTGTTTCACCCACGGCCCTCCTCCACCGTGTGTAGGTGACAGCATCACCTGGCTCCAAGTTACAGTCGAATCTCCCGCTGCTCAGCTCCACCTCTGTCCTTTCCACGCGAACTTGTAGTGGCTCCCCGATCTCTTGGATTATCCCCTGTCCATGCTGGGAGTTAAAGGCCACCACCACACCCCAGTGTGACGGTGGGATCTCGGGGGGGCTTATCAGGTCCATCGGCTCGGCGGGCTGGGACCGGCTCCGCCAGGCTGCCGTCAGGCGCCGGTAATGTTCCGCATCCGGAATTATTTTTAAGCCCGGCGTCGGTGGTGCATCCTCGGACGCGGCCAGGTGAGCAGAAGCAGGGGACACTGGGGACAGGCGGATTTCTGTGGGTTGCCCCATCCGCGCCAGCACACGGGCGTCATGCTTCAGGCGGCGTGCCAGCTGCCGGGTCTCGGCTGCAGCCGCACACTCCGCGGACATCGGCGGGGGGGGTCGTCCCATCGGTGGCCTCGTTGAAGTCGAACCCCGCAGTGTGGGCGCCCCTGAGGTTACCTCAGGCTGTATATCTTCAGGCCGCGCCGGATCAGTTCCGCCTGGTGCTCTGGATGCCGCCATCTTTTTTCCTTCTTCTAGGTCGTTTTCCCGCGGTCTCTTTCGCGGGCGGCCCCGTCCCCATGGTCTCCACCCTCCGGCCAGAATCAAGAGGCGGACCTCGGCGGTTGACGGGCACGTCCTCAAGACACAAAAATACTTAGACTGGGCGGCCATTATTCTTCGCGCGCTCCAGCTCGTCTACGCCCACTCCACGCCCTTCTTCTCTTCCTGCGCTCTCCTCAGCGCTGCAATGGCGGCGGATTTTGGCGGCAACTGGCACAGCACACAGTCTTGCGATAAAGTTCAGTCCACACACAATAAATCACAGTCTCTAGGCACACATGACCTGATTCTTCAGGCTTAAGTAGATCCTGTTCGTGACGCCAAGTTGGAGCGCCCCCACACCGCCGCAGGGCCGAGGGGTACCCGGAGCCGGGCCTCTAGGTCTCAGTCCTGGGGTTGTCACGGTGGCTAGACCCGGTCCGTGGCCCTGTCTGTCGTGGGGGACGTCCGGTGCAATAAGTGATGTTGTAGCGGTGCAGTTGTGGGGTGCAGGGCGCGGTAAATAACGAGGACACCAGGTTGCAGTCTCTTTACCTCTTTACTGAAGCTCTCTGGGTCCTCAGTCCGGAATACGGCTCACCAGGCTGCGCAAGTCCGGCCGGTCCAATGGCACTTCCAGAGCTCTCCTTGCAGGTGGAAATCGGTGCCTTCCTTCTAGCGCTATGTGTTGCAGTCCTTCCCTGCTGTGCTTACGGAAAGTACCCCACAACTGTTGTGTCTGTTTCTCGTGTTCCCTCACAACAACTTAATTCGCAATGATCTTCCTCGTCCCTCCAGATACTATGGTAGGAACGCACCCGTATGACGGGGAGGCTCGGAGATCTTCCGGGACTCTATCTGCGCCCCTCTCCTGTTGGTACCCCCCTTTGCCTTCCTGGATGATGCGTGAGACAGTCCGCCTCAAGCTAACTGCCCTGCCGTAGGTCTGAGGTATGGCTTGAAACTCTTTACCTCCTCGGCGTTCCGGCCACCGGTAGTGCGCCTCAGTAAGGTGCTGCCTCTTTCAGCACAACCCTCACTGGTATCTCCTTTCGCTTGATTTCGTTTCTCACTCAGCACAATCTATCTCGCTTCTTAGTCCTTCCTTGGGCACCGCCGCTATGCTGAGCAGGCACGGTCCCTTTACGTTCTTTCCATGCCAAGCCTCTGCCAGGATCCCACCCCTGGCAGAGACCCTACAGTCTCTCCCTTCACAACACCCTCTGCCACCAGGTGTTGCTCCGTTCAATCCCGTCAGCGTTCTCCCTAACTTCCTGCCTGACCCCCAGTTTACCCACTATGGTGGGGAGTGGCCTAATGAATAGCACCCTTAGCTCCCCCCGGAGGCCCAGCTGTGAAATGTTTTGGTGACTGTGATACCTGCTCAGAGAACTCCTTCCGTGCCATCGAACGCAGCATGGCCCCCCTTAGTGGCTGAACCATGCTACTGCAACGACCAGGACTCTGGGGCGCTGCACATGTTATTTGCTTTCCTATATATCTGCTCTGATCCAATCATGGGCTGTGCATCATCTACATTTAGATATTTTTCACTTTATAATTTTACTACTTATGGTCCACAGGTCTCCTCCATAGCTTGAGCAGTTATATTATATCATAATGGTTTACTAACTTTTATTGACACCTATTAATTTTATGATATTCACATACTACCATTTGTATTTTATATAAATGATTATACTGTGTACTCCTCTTGTGCCTTAAACGCTTCTTATTCCCAGTCATACCCACCCCTTTTTTCCTGTACTTTCCCCCCCCCTATATTTTTCATCAAATACAATACAACTCGTGTTTTTATATTAATTATGATGAAAATTGCTATTTTAGCCTTTCTAAAAAGTGTTGTGCTTTTGGCATTTTCTATATCCCCTTTTATTGGCTATGATATATATGATCGAGGTCTTGTTGATGTGTGATTATAATAAATATATAAACCGCTCTGGCAAAAATTAAGAGACCACTGCACAGTTTTATAAAAATCAGCTTCTCTACATGTCTGACAGCCATTCCATTCCAGTGTCAGTTGAATTCCAACCAGAGTACACCTCATTCTACTTAGGCTATGTGCACATGTTGCGGATTAGGCTTAGGAATTTCTGGTGCGGATTATTATTATTATTATTATTTATTGTTATAGCGCCATTTATTCCATGGCGCTTTACAAGTGAGGAGGGGTATACATAATAAAAACAAGTACAATAATCTTGAACAATACAAGTCATAACTGGTACAGTAGGAGAGAGGGCCCTGCCCGCGAAGGCTCACAATCTACATTGATTCTGTCTCTCCTGGCAGGAAACGCACCTGCGGTTTTTTGTGCGGTTCCGCAGCCTTTTTTGTGCGTTTTTGCTGCGGTTTTCTTGCGGATTTGCTGCGGTTTTTACCCCTTCGGTTTTCTATAATGGAGTGGGTACAAAAACGCTGCAGATTCACAAAAGAGAAGTGACATGCTACTTCTTTTAAACCGCAGCGTTTCCGCAGCGGATTTTCCGCAAAGTGTGCACAGCATTTTTTTTTTCTCATTGATTTACATTGTACTGTAAATCAATTGTGGATCTGCAGCGTTTCTGCACCTCAAAAAACGCTGCGGATCCGCAGCAAATCCGCAACGTGTGCACATACCCTTAACGTGCTTCTGATTAGGTGATCACCTGAACCAAACCTTATTAAACAAAGGAAAGTATAAAAAACACTGCTGCGGTGCTCACAATCCTCTTTTAATAGGACAAGTTGGATGGCAAAACAAGTGCTAGTAATATCCCAAAACTAACAGGAATGAAAAAGAACTTTAAACCATGCCAACGGAGTTGAAAAGAAAAGTCTTGAGTGAGGAAAAGAAGGGCTCAATTCTGGCTTTACTAGCAGAGGGACACAGTGAGAGTCATGTTGCCTCCATTGTTAAAATTTCTAACATGGCAGTCCATTACAACAAGGTCAAGCAGCAGACATTGGGGACAACGAAGCTAAAGACTGGCAGAGGGTGAAAACAACTCTACACTGACCGGGATGACAATCATCTTATTCGAATGTCACTCATCAACCGCAGGATGACATCAAGTGACCTACAAAAGGAATGGCATATGGCAGCTGGGGTGAAGTGCACGGCAAGAACAGTTCATAACAGGTATCTAGAGGCAGGACTCAAGTCATGAAAAGCTAGAAAAAAGCATTTCATCAATGAGAAGCAAAGGAGAGCCAGGCTGAAGTTTGTCAAAGACCATAAGGATTGGACCATAGAGGACTGGAGTAAGGTAATCTTCTCTGATGAGTATAATTTTCAGCTTTGCCCAACACCTGGTTGTCTAATGGTTAGACGGAGACCTGGAGAGGCGTACAAGCCACAATGTCTTGCACCCACTGTGAAATTTGGTGGAGGATCGGTGATGATCTGGGGAAGCTTCAGCAAAGATGGAATTGGAAAAACAGTTGATTCCTCCTGCTCAGGCAATGTTCCCCAACTCTGAGGACTGTTTTTTCCGGCAGGGCAATGCGCCATGCCACACAGCTAGGTCAATCAAGGTGTGGATGAAGGACCACCACATCAAATCCCTGTCATGGCCAATCCAATCTCCAGACCTGAACCCCATTGAAAACCTATGGAATGTAATCAAGAGGATGATGGATAGTCACAAGCCATCAAACAAAGAAGAACTTCTTACATTTTGGTACCAGGAGTGGCATAAGGTCACCCAAAAGCAGTGTGAAAGACTGGTGGAAAGCATGCCAAGACGCATGAAATGTGTGAACAAAAATCATGGTTAGTCCACAAAATATTGATTTCTGAACTCTTCCTGAGTTATAACATTAGTATTGTTGTTCCTATATGATTATGAACTTGTTTTCAATGCATTATTTGAGGTCTTTTTTTTTGTTATTTTGACCATTTCTCGTTTTCAGAAAATAAATACAAAATTTAGAGCTTGGAACTTCGGAGACCTTTTTTGTCAGTAGTTTATAGAATAAAATGACAATTTTCATTTTACTCAAAAATATACCTATAAAGAGAAAAATCAGACAAACTGAACATTTTGCAGTGGTCTCTTAATTTTTGCTAAAGCTGTATATATACACACATACACACATTATTTACCGTATATACTCGAGTATAAGCCGAGATTTTCAGCCCAAATTTTTGGGCTGAAAGTGCCCCTCTCGGCTTATACTCGAGTCACGGTCGGCGGGTGAGGGGGAGAGGGCGCTGAGGCATACTTACCTGCTTCCGGGGCTCCTGGCGCTCCCCCTGCCCGTCCAACGGTCTCCGGGTGCCGCAGCTCTTCCCCTGTTCAGCGGTCACGTGGGACCGCTCATTAGACAAATGAATAGGCTGCTCCACCTCCCATAGGGGCGGAGCCGCATAATTCATTTCTCTAATCAGCGGTGCCGGTGACCGCTGACAGAGGAAGAGGCTGCGGCACCGAAGACCAGCTGTCTGGGGGAAGGAGCGGGACGCCGGGAGCAGGTAAGTATTACATATTCACCTGTCCTCGTTCCACACGCCGGGCGCCGCGCCATCTTCCCGGCGTCTCTCTGCACTGACTGTGCAGGTCAGAGGGCGCGATGACGCATATAGTGTGCGCGCCACCCTCTGCCTGATCAGTCAGTGCAGAGAGACGCCGGGACGGGACGCTGAGGAGCTGCAAGCAAGAGAGGTGAGTATGTGTTTTATTATTTTTATTGCAGCAGCAGCACAGCTATGGGGCAATAATGGACGGTGCAGAGCACTATATGGCACAGCTATGGGGCAATAATGGTGCAGAGCACTATATGGCACAGCTATGGGACAATAATGGACGGTGCAGAGCACTATATGGCACAGCTATGGGGCAATAATGGTGCAGAGCACTATATGGCACAGCTATGGGACAATAATGGTGCAGAGCACTATATGGCACAGCTATAAGGCAATTATGAACGGTGCAGAGCACTATATGGCACAGCTATGGGGCAATAATGGTGCAGAGCACTATATGGCACAGCTATGGGGCAATAATGAACGGTGCAGAGCACTATATGGCACAGCTATGGGACAATAATTAACGGTGAAGAGCACCATATGGCACAGCTATGGGGCAATAATCGTGCAGAGCACTATATGGCACAGCTATGGGGCAATAATGGTGCAGAGCACTATATGGCACAGCTATGGGACAATAGTGGACGGTGCAGAGCACTATATGGCACAGCTATGGGGCAATAATGGTGCAGAGCACTATATGGCACAGCTATGGGACAATAATGGTGCAGAGCACTATATGGCACAGCTATGGGGCAATTATGAACGGTGCAGAGCACTATATGGCACAGCTATGGGGCAATAATGGTGCAGAGCACTATATGGCACAGCTATGGGACAATAATTAACGGTGAAGAGCACCATATGGCACAGCTATGGGGCAATAATCGTGCAGAGCACTATATGGCACAGCTATGGGGCAATAATGGTGCAGAGCACTATATGGCACAGCTATGGGGCAATTATGAACGGTGCAGAGCACTATATTGCACAGCTATGGGGCAATAATGAACAGTGCAGAGCACTATATGGCACAGCTATGGGGCAATAATGAACGGTGCAGAGCACTATATGGCACAGCTATGGGGCAATAATGAACGGTGCAGAGCACTATATGGCACAGCTATGGGGCAATTATGAACGGTGCAGAGCACTATATGGCACAGCTATGGGGCAATAATGAACGGTGCAGAGCACTATATGGCACAGCTATGGGGCAATAATGAACGGTGCAGAGCACTATATGGCACAGCTATGGGGCAATAATGAACGATGCAGAGCACTATATGGCACAGATTTCTATGGTACAGCTATGGGGCAATAATGAATGGTGCAGAGCACTATATGGCACAGCTATGGGGCCATAATGAACGGTATGGAGCATCTATTTTTATTTTTGAAATTCACCGGTAGCTGCTGCATTTTCCACCCTAGGCTTATACTCGAGTCAATAAGTTTTCCCAGTTTTTTGTGGCAAAATTAGGGGGGTCGGCTTATACTCGAGTATATACGGTATATACATACAATTGTTTTCCCATTAGAAAAAAAAAAGACTTGAAAGTTATGAGCAAAATTTTGGAGAGAATCTGTCTGATCTTCTGACATGTCTGTTTTGAATAAACGTCTCTATGACAAGGGGAACGGTAAGATCCACTATTTTGTGTAGGAATAACAATATAAAGTTATGAGATGATGGAGCTAGAATAGTTTTATGGCAATATCAAAATTTATATAGTTTATGTTTTACTACTTTTTCACAATAAATAGAAGTTAAAACAGAATTTATTTTTGTGCCGCAATATTTGGCACGATAATTGTATTGGTGTGTCTGCAGAGCTGTGTAAGTGCTTGTTTTAAAGAGAACCTGTCACCCTGTTTTTTTCAGAATGAGATAAAAATACCGTTAAATAGGGCCTGAGCCGTGCTTTACAATACTGTATTTTTTGTCCCCTGATTCCCCACCTATGCTGCCGAAATACCTTACAATAGTCGCCGTTTTCGCCTGTCAATCACGCTGGTCTGGTCAAAAGGGCGTGGTGAAATGGCTGTTTCTACCCCACCTCTTGCTTATCTTCCCGGCGTTGGCGTAGTGTTTTGCGCATGCGCAACAGCCGGAAAAGAGCGCGATCTGTGCTATTCCCCTGGTTATCGGTGGCGGCGGCCATCTTCCTGAGGCCGCGCGTGCGCAGATGGAGATTGCGGCGGCCATTTTCCTGAAGCCGAGATGCGAGCTGTTACATTTCTGCTATTTCGGAACAGATGCGACTTTTTGATCGCCTTGAAATCTTTTATTTGGACATGGGGGAGGGGTGTGTGTGGAGGGAACAAAAATTAAAAATAAAAACCTCAAAGAAATTCTGGAATTTTTTTCTGCAGTACTTACGATATAGGATAAAAAGGATAATTTTATAGCTATGGGCATGGCGGCCATATTCTAGGTTTATGGTAAAAAAAAATCATTTTGTACCTTAAGAAAATCCTTTGACTTTTTTAAAAATGTTATTAGTGCTACTATGAGACCTGAACATGCAATACCTCTGAATTCTACCTTGGATCGGCACGGTTACACGTAAATGCTGGGTGGATAACAGGCAATTGACATCTACCAGGTATGGAGTGAGCTCCGCTCCAGAGCACGTTCATTACTTGCACCTGGCGTGTAACGTGCATGTACATCAAGTCAGGAAGGATTAAATTAGTTGTCAAAGATGATCCTGAGGGTAATGTACACTTATTCTGACTATATTGTACATGGATCAGACGCATGCACAGTACCTAGCGTGCAGAGTAGGACCATCAGATGAGAAGTGTTAGAAGTCTGGGTCACGATCTCACACACCACAGTCATATGATTCATAAGACCACAGGGTTCTCCGTCTGGAGTGTGCACCGGGCACAGAAAACCCCACGACTCTGGCAGAAGACGGCGGACACTTGTAGTCCTCATCTTGGCAAAGGAAGCCCCTCTGTGTACACAGCGAAAGTGAGAAAGGTAACGGACGAAATTCAGCTTGTCGGCCACTACTGTCAGCCCACTAGTTTGAAGCATACCAAAACCTAAAAACAGGAGAAAAAAAAATACCAATAAAACTTGCACTCTACAACTTAAAAAAAAGTTGACAGACAGCCGTGTTAACTAATTCCCCGATGACCCCGCCATGTACTTGCCACTTTTGCTGCGCACATTTCCAGTCGCCAGCAGATATTCACACGATCTTGTGAGATCGGTGGTGGAACTGAATATTTTCATCAGGTTTTCTGTATTCATGGCGAAGTTACTCTTCTGTCCTCTCTTCTCCAAGTTCAGTTTGGCTCCCAGCAGCCAGCCCTCCATCTTTTCCTTTAATACAAAAAGCAAAATATTAAGTTTCACTTGCAGAGGATTGGGATCTTCCAATTGTGTTTGGTTTTCTAGAAAAAGGAAAGTTTTTAAAGTTTTTAAAGGGAATCCGTCACCATGACATGTGTGTAAGGCAGAGGAGCCACAGATCGCAGAGATGTAAGTATCTCCGGTCGCTCCATAGTAAAGGTTAAGCGTTTGTGTACTGGGCTTCTGAGTCCGGAGAGATGCATTATAATGCCAACACGGACCGATGGCAGACTTACTGAAGGGAGATAAAAATGACATTGTTGGATCAGTGTCTTCATTTAGCCACACATTGTAGTGGGTAAGGAGAAGGGCTTATAATCACAGATTCTCTGTATATAAGGATACGAAAGACAAGGGTGTAGTCATCCCCTCTCCGACATTGCAATATTCACAGCAGTTTCCACAAATGGACACACTGGCATGTCCAGGTGATTGTGCGGACACAGGAGCTGCGCTCAGCGCCATCACCGCAGGAGCTCAGCTTATAGAAGCTTTTCCTTATTGTGTAAGCCTGTGTAAATATTAGTGTAGTGACAGAATTGCCATCTTCCGCAGTTTCCAGCACGGCTCCACTCCTCTTCTGGGTCACGTGACGGCTATTCGACTTGCCGGTTTACATCTGGGGTCTGTGTGAGCCAGAAGTCTCTTTTACTGTGTAAGTATAAGGAGCCATGTTCTGTGCTCTATGGACTTACATGGTTAAGACCACTTCCGGCTCACACATGGACCCCAACGTGAGCCGGCAAGTCGGAATAGCAGTCACGTGACCCAGAAGAGGAGTAGCACTGGAAACTGAGGAAGATGGAGAACGGTGAGTATAGTAACACTACAGTATGGGGCATGGTTATGCTTTGGAGCAGAGCAGTTGCACCAGAGCAAAGCTCCTAGTATTACAATTAATAATAGTGAAGAGAATCTGCACTAATTGGACTTGCCATCGATGGGAGATGGCCTGAGAGTGGGGACGCACCAAGTATTGCGGGTGCTAGAGTGACATGTTCGCATGTCCCTGCGTCCACAAGTTTCACAGTCCCCTTGTGTTCATCGTTAGTAATAATATAAGGGTAATGTGGGTATCGGAAAAGTTGGAAGGGAGAGGTCCTGACAATTCTTTCAAAAATGTCTCCTTTACACTTTTGGATAAAAAGACCATCACTCCCTGTTTGCAGTGAAGAGGGCCCATACAGTCCTCATAAGACCTGGGCAGTGGGCAGGCCTACCCGGCCTAAACTGAATAAAATCCTCCACCTACAAGGATCAAGACATAGTATTAAAGAAAGTGTGGAAAAATAAGGACTTTAGGCTTGGCTGGCAGAAGATTTCATTCTTTCCGGAATTCTCAATGAATGTCCAGTGCAAAAGGTCCATGTTTCAGACATTAAACAAAGAAATAGCATTGAGCCTACAGAATGTCTTGAGTTATCCTGCCAAATCGAGAGTGATTCCCCTGGGTACCCTACTACCTTTTTTTAGACTCTCAAAGATGCTCTAAGATGGCTGGACACTAGTGATGAGTGAACGTGCTCGAATAAGGCATCATCCGAGCATGCTCGAAAAATATGTTCGAGTCCCTGAGGCTGCAGGTCTCGCCGCTGTTCGGTAGCTGCAACATCTGCAGGGATTGCCTGTTTGTTAGGCTATCCTTCCATGTGTTGCAGCTGTCAAAAAGCCAGGAGACATGCAGCTGCGGGGACCCAAACATAATATTCAAGCATGCCGAACACATTCTGATAGCACCCGAGCTTAGATAACACCTTATCCAAGCACATTCGATCATCACTACCGGACACACACGAGCTGCAGATCCAACAGGACAGGAGAGCCAGAAGAGTCAACATTTTGGAAAGGTCTTTTGAAGTAGTAGCTAAAAGCGCTTTATCTCTGGGTAAAATGAATGAATGTGACATGTTGCTCAGGCTTTCTCTGCAGTTTAGAAATTAGACATGAGTTGATTTTTGTGCAGATTTAGTATTTTTCTTTGCAGTAGTGTGAACCGGGTCCCGGAAACACCGGTACTTGGGAAACGTGCACTTCCTCGCAGTAAGAGTATAACAGATGGCCGGTTTACATCAGTTTGGGGAGCGAAAGGGTTTTATTGCAGGGGGGAATGAGGGAGCAGTTCTCTTATGTACACATGTATTAGTTTTTACACACGTATTGGTTTTTGGTTTATTATAAAGGAATTGAATCTGCTATTTGCTCTATTGTCTAGAATCCTGACAATTATTTTTAACTTGAGAAAATGGGTTGAACAGTAAAAATCTTGTCATGGAATATCGAAGGCTTAAAAAATGGTTCCAAAAGGCAAGCGATTTTGGAACATCTCGGGAAGGTTAATCCTGCAATTATGGGGTTGCAGGAAATGAATATGGCCAGGGAAACCGTTCATTAGCTCACAGGTCTTGGATGAGATATACCAAGATCAACAAAAAAGAAGAAAAAATATGCGGCACTCACCCCAAGATAACAGTGATGTTCGTGAACTTTATTGGAGAAAACATCTGGAGTACATCCTTCAGGACATCAGATATACAGGTAAACAGGAGGGTGCGGTATTGGAGTACGGACAACGGCCGTTTCGCACACAAATGTGCTTCAACGGGTCCAGAGAGTAGATTACAACACGTCATTTCCTTTTCAAGGATCTCTGGCGTGCATTTCAAACAATGTGATTACATTCGTGACTATGACAGACAAATAATAAATAAAATAATCTACATACAGCAATCTAAATAGGAACAATCTACAATATACGATATTATCTTCTTTTTAAATATCATAAATATCATTCAATAGTATTATTTAACAATGAAACCAAAAACATCAGAATTATGCCTTCATAGACAATCTTACAAAAATACGGACATCTCAAGTTTGTCATTAAGACCTATTGGTCCCTGAGCATTTGTATTTAGAATCCATTTGGCTTCTCTTTGTAATAGAAATCTCTTTTGATCACCTCCCTGTGAGGAATAAGTCACAATTTCTATTCCAGCAAAACTAAGCAGTTCTGGATTAGCATCATGTTTTTCTCTCATATGGTGGATTAATCTTAGGCAGCCATTGCCCGTTAATATTGAATTATAATGCTCTCCGAATCTCTTGATCAAAGGTCTTATTGTTTTTCCGATATAAAAATATCAGCAGGGGCAGAATAGGGCATAGACTACAAATTTACTCTTACAGGAGACAAAGTCTTTTACGGTATGGGTAATAGAGCCTATTTGCAAAGGGTTCTTTGTTATATGGAGATGGCAAAACCTACAGTTTCCGCATTTATGATTACCAGTTGGTGAATTACCAGTGAGCCAGTTATTTCTTGGTTCAGATATTCTATTATGCACTAATAAATCCGATAAATTATGGGTACGTTTATATGCAAATGTTGGAGCATTTTTATAAATTGATGATAAATCTTTATCATTCTGTAAGACATGCCAATTTTTTCGAATAGAAGCATGGATGATTTTATCTAAATTACTATGCTTAAACGTGGACGTTAAACTATACTCTAAAATGATAGCACTTAGATTTAACCCATTTATCCCACATTTGATACATAGAGAGCAGGTGGGTTTTGTCCCCGGCAGGGAAGCCAGGGATAATACTATTAAGACAATATCCTTGATTTCAAAGGCCAGAGCCAGAGAGATCCCTTTATGTCTGTTATCAGTCGATGCCGAGAAGGCTTTCGATCGAGTTCACTGGGGATTTTTAGAGGCTACACTAGAGGCAATAGGTATACGACAGAGGATGAGGAATTGGATTATGGCTCTTTACCATGAGTGCGAATAAATGGTCAGTTGTCGACACCGTTCTCAATTAAAAACGGGACAAGACAGGGGTGTCCACTTTCCCCATACCTATACATCCTGGTAATGGAGACGTTGGCTAATGCTCTCAGACACAATCAGTCGATTAAGGGGATTCAGGTGGGTCATACGGACCATAAGCTGGCTCTATTTGCAGATGACCTTTTACTGTATGTGACCTCACCTAGGGTCAGCTTACCGTCTGTTTTGGAGGAGTTTGAAATATTTGGGAGGCTGAGTAACTTCAAGGTTAACTTACAGAAAACAGAACTACTCAACATAAATATCCAGGATAGTGAGGTGGAGCAACTTAGGACCAGTTTCCCTTTTCGCTGGAATAAACATTCCATTAAATACCTGGGTGTCCACATCCCAGCTGACCCCCAGAAATTATTCGATCTTAATTTCCTTCCACTCCGGGGTTTGATAGAGAAAGAGACGAAGTCCTGGTATCGTTTGCCACTGTCATGGTTTGGGAGAATTAATGCCCTTAAGATGGACATCTTACCTAAAATATTATATATTTTTCAGACTATACCGTGGGATGTGGAGGGGTCCTTTTTTTGGGGTTTACATAAAATAATGAGAAAATTTGTATGGCATAGGGGGCGCGCTCGTATTAGCCATACCCAGTTAGTTCGACGTAGGGAGGACGGGGGTGCGGGCCTGCCTGACCTGCGAGCATACCATGCGGCGACTATTGGAAACTGTGTCCTGGATATATTCCATAATAGGACAACCAAACTCTGGGTGGACATTGAATATGAATCATCCCCTGGCATGTGTTTGGGAACCTTTTGGCTTCCATACTCTATCGACCTAGGGAAATTGGATATATCTCCGACACTATACACTATGTGAGATCATGGAGGCGTTTTGCAAAGCGTTTCCACCTAGCGACTATTCCTGGACCACTAACCCCCTTGGTTGGTAACCCTGGACTCTCCCCTGAATTACAACATTCAACATCCATAGTTTTCTCTGGTGCTCGGGGGGCTATTCCTCGTATTAGAGACGTGACCAGCCAGACAGATATTTTATCATTGAGAGAGATATTGGGTGAAGGGAGGCAAATGCCGGGGCATTGGCTGCAGTATCTGCAACTCCGGAGTTATATTGGCTCTCTGGGGTTGGAGGGCTCGTATCACATGTCCACTCCTTTTGAGCAGCTGTGTCATATGTCTCAGGGCCCAGCACATTCTATTTCCTTGATATACGGTTTGATAGTGTCCGGGGGGGGGGGGGGGGGGGGGAGACGGACCTCTCAGTTATACAGTACAATGGCAAAGAGAATTACACAAGGAGATTGGGCCCGAGTTGTGGGTGAGGGCCTTCACGTGCGCGCATCGGCTGTCGGTGTCTTGTAGAATCCAGGAGCTGAATTCTAAAATTATAACACAGTGGTATAGAACACCTGTTAGGTTACATAAAATTGACCCAACAATATCGGACACCTGTTGGAGGTGTAATGGGGCGGTGGAATCCATGTTACATATATGGTGGAGTTGCAGTGGTGTCAGATCCCTCTGGAAATACATATTTGCCTTATATAATCATATTACAAACAAACAAGTAGAGGCAACGCCGGAGATAGCTTTATTGTCAATTTTCCCGGGCTCTGTGTCCAAAAACAAGAAGAGTATGTTGCCGTACTTCATGAATGCAATGCGCCAAATCATACCCAGATTGTGGAGATCACCCGTAGCGCCGAGGAGGATAGTTTGGGTGGAGGCATTGGATGTGCTGTGCAGGATGGAGGAGATGAGGGCCTTTGATGACAGGTTGGGTGTCAATTGGCATGCGAAGTGGTACCCATGGATACAATTTAAAGAAGCACAACATTTTCAGACATGGGTGACACAGGGTGTACTGCCTCGCCCCTCATAATGGGGATTTACTGAGTAGTGAGTTGGTGGAGTTCTGGCGTTATACATGCACCGATATCCGTTCTCTTTTTCTTCTTCCTATCTTTTTTTCTATTTCTCTTTTCTCCTAAGGTATTTTGTTATTTGTGTTTGTTCGTTTATATAGGGGTGACCTGCTTTAACCCTCTCAAACTGTTTACAAACTGATGTTTATACTGCTGTGGTATCACCACAGAGGTAATGGAATTACCGATGGGGAGAGGGGTGTAGAACGTTGACATTGTTTTCAATGGTTACCATATAATGTTGTATATTTCTCTTTCTTACTGAATAAAAATATTTTGAACAATAAATTACTATGCTTAAAGCAAAAAGAAAATCTTTTTGTTTTTTCTGAATCAAATTCGTTAATTCTTTTTCTTTTCAAAAAATCATGTTGTGTGGATTTTTCTATGCGATTTTCGGCTTCTCTTAATATTTGTGGAGGATAACCCCTTTTCATAAATCGAACTTTTAGCTCACTGATTTGTTCGTTAAATATTTTATTACTATTATTAATTTTTCGTAATCTCACCATCTGACTATATGGCAGTCCGTTTTTTGTATGAGACGGATGTGCACTTTCAAAATGCAGTATATTGTTTGTTGCAGTTCTTTTTCTAAATACTTTTGTCAGAATATCACCTTCATTTACCTATATTTTTACATCTAAATATTCAAGATCATTATGCCCAAAACAAGAAGTAAACTCCATATTATCATTGTTGGAGGTGTTCAAATATTTCACAAACTGATTAAATTCTGTTTCATCCCCATCCCATATCATGATATCGTCCACGAATCTAGTATAGAAATGAATGTGCTTCAGGAAGGGATTATTGATATTATTAACATATGTGTCTTCGAACACCGCTAAAAACAGATTTGCATAAGTACAAGAAGTGGGCGTACCCATGGCTGTCCCAATTAATTGTGTGTACCATTTATTCATAAATTTGAATGAATTATTGGACAATATAAACTCAAGGCTTTCTGAGATAAAAGAAATTATTTCAGGATCTACACCTCTTTTTTGTAGAATACTCTGGATTGCCTGTATACCTTTTTCTTTTGGAATACGAGTATACAAATTGACTACATCGATAGATGTTAATGCAAAGGTGGGTTGCCAATCTATTTCTTTTAGAGCTAATACCAAATCCCCTGAATCCTTAATATATAAGGGAATACTTGGTAACAATGGTTTTAATAGCCAGTCGATATATTGAGATAATGCTTCAGTAACTGAATTTATCCCTGAGATTATAGGACGCCCTGGTGGTTCTTTTATATCTTTGTGGATTTTAGGTATGCTATACCAATAGGGAAATCGTGGATATTCAGGTAGTAAACTCTCTGCGCGTTTTTTAGGAAGCACTCCCTTTTCCACATATTTTCTTAGTAATGATCTTAGTTTAGTAATATACTTTTGAGTAGGGTTACTGGAGAGCGCACAGTAAGTGGATTGATCATTCAATTGCATTAAAGCTTCTTTTATATAGGATTCCTTATCCAATACAACAATGTTGCCTCCTTTATCTGCTCTCCCGACAACGACATCGTCCCAACTTTGCAATTCTTTCAAAGCTGACAATTCTCTATTATTAAGATTCTTTTTCGGAGTTTGGTAAATAATTGCTTCTATATCCTTTATTACCAGGTCTTGGAAGAGATCGATGGCGTTGCCAGGGGAGACAGGGGGCATAAAGCGAGATTTGATTCCACCCATAAAGGGTGTTTGTGCAGATGTATATGAAACATCTGTATGTTGTGGTATAACAGAATCATTTAAGCTTAGTAATAGGGCTGCTTCTGAGTCTATTTCAGCAGGATATAACATGAAACCCAGAGTGCCTATGTAATTTTCTCCTTGAGATAAGGTACTAGATATCATTTGGGAGCCATGAGTATTTAAATCTTGCTTTTTATCCTTTTGAAAATGTTTATGAAGATGGAGTTTTCTCACGCTTTTAAATAAATCTACTTTAAAGTTGGTTAAATCAAATGTTTCTGGAAGGCAATAATTTAATCCTTTGGACAGTAATGAGATATGGTCAGCATTTAAAGTTCTTTTTGATAAATTCAATATTCGTAATTCATCTTGTATTCTTTCTGTCTCTGTGTTTATTTCCTCCAAGAGACTTGCTTGCGTTTTCTTTTGGCAACTGCGTCTTCTTCTCCCTCGTCTGACCTTTCTTCTAAAGGGGATGATAAATTGGTTTCTGGTGGAATAGTAGTATTGGCTTCACCTGAATCTTCTGCAGCGCTTGATTCGGAGTCGGTAATCCAACCATCTGATTTCTTTTTCTTATTGATTTTATTACCTTTTTGGCTGCGGTTTCTATTATAAAATGTGGATTGCCTTTTATTTTTGTTCCACTTAAACACCATTCCCATGTCATAGTCGGCTTTGTCTCTCAGGAATTTTTCTCTCTTTTGCTGTTTAATTTCTATCTGTAATAGAGTCAGTTTCCTTTCCAATTTATTGGAAAAGTTTTTATTTTGGCTGTCTGTTACTCGTGATACTAGTTCCATCTTAGCTTTTTCCAATTCTTGACATATTTCCTTTTCTCAATCCTTATCAATGAGCTGGGCTGAATAGATATCTGGAGGAAAAGAGCTCCTGACTAGTGATGAGCGAGCGTAGTCGTTGCTCGGGTTTTCCCCTAGAACGCTGGGGTGACATCCGAGTATTTATGACTGCTCGAAGATTTAGTTTTCATCACGGCAGCTGAATGATTTACAGCTACTAGCCTGCTTGATTACATGTGGGGATTCCCTAGCAAACAGGCAACCCCCACATGTACTCAGCCTGGCTAGTAGCTGGAAATCATTCAGCTGCGTCAGTGAAAACTAAATCTCCGAGCAGTTACAAATACTCGGAGGTCACCCCAGCGTGCTAGGGGAAAACCCGAGCAACGAGTATACTCGCTCATCACTAGTCATGACTCAAGCGCTTTCTCCTGCGCCACCTCAAATATCATCCAATGTCACAGATAGATTTGATTCTTTGTAATTCCACTATTGCTCCGTTCTTAATGAATATGGACTACGCCCTCAGATCTTTATCGGATCCCTCTCCCCTTTTGTTTTGGGTACAAGTGAAACCAATGAGGTCTAGATACCCTTTAGGCTGGAAACTTAACCCATTTAACCCATTCTGTCTCTGAATTATTAACTGTGATAGTGTTAAGGGGAATCTGTTGCAATTGTTCTGCACAAAATTTAGGCTCAGTTCCTATTGGTGTAGGTTGAGACGCTAGAAAGGCCTTCGCGAGGGGTACTAATAAGCGACATAAAAATTGTTAAAGATAACTCATGGAAAAAAGAGCAGAACTTAGAGAACAGTGTGCGGGGAAACTGAACAAATATACACTGCTCAAAAAAATAAAGGGAACACTTAAACAACAGAATATAACTCCAAGTAAATCAAACACTTCTGTGAAGTCAAACTGTCCACTTAGGACGCAACACTGTTTGACAATCAATTTCACATATGCTGTTATGCAAATGGAATTGACAACAGATGGAAATTATTGGCAGTTATCAAGACACACACAATAAAGCAGTGGTTCTGCAGGTGGGGACCACAGACCACATCTCAGTACCAATGCTTTCTGGCTGATGTTTTGGTCACTTTTGAATGTTGGTTGTGCTTTCACACTCGTGGTAGCACGAGACAGACTCTACAACCCACACAAGTGGCTCAGGTAGTGCAGCTCATCCAGAATGGCACATCAATGCGAGCTGTGGCAAGGTTTGCTGTGTCTGCCAGCGTAGTGTCCAGAGGCTGGAGGCGCTACCAGGAGACAGGCCAGTACACCAGGAGATGTGGAGGGGGCTGTAGGAGGGCAACAACCCAGCCGCAGGACCACTACCTCAGCCCTTGTGCAAGGAGGAACAGGAGGAGCACTGCCAGAGCCCTTCAAAATGGCCTCCAGCAGGCCACAAATGTGCATGTGTCTGCACAAACCGTTAGAAACCGACTCCATGAGGATGGTCTGAGTGCCCGACGTCCACAGATGGGGGTTGTGCTCACATGCAGGACGCTTGGCATTTGCCACAGAACACCAGGATTGGCAAATTTGCCACTGGCGCCCTGCGCTCTTCACAGATGAAAGCAGGTTCACACTGAGCACATGTGACAGACATGACAGAGTCTGGAGACGCCGTGGGGAGCGATCTGCTGCCTACAACATCCTTCAGCATGACCAGTTTGGAAGTGGGTCAGTAATGGTGTGGGGTGGCATTTCTTTGGAACAAGCCCTCCATGTGCTCGCCAGAGGTAGCCTGACTGCCATTAGGTACCAAGATGAAATCCTCAGACCCCTTTTGAGACCATATGCTGGTGCGGTTGGCCCTGGGTTCCTCCTAATGCAGGACAATGCCATACCTCATGTGGCTGGAATGTGTCAGCAGTTCCTGCAAGATGAAGGCATTGAAGCTATGGACTGGCCCGCCCATTCCCAGACCTGAATCCGATTGAACACATCTGGGACATCATGTCTCGCACCATCCACCAACGTCACGTTGCACCATAGACTGTCCAGGAGTTGGCGGATGCTTTAGTCCAGGTCTGGGAGGAGAACCCTCAGGAGACCATCCGTGCCTCATCAGGAGCATGCCCAGGCGTTGTAGGGAGGTCATACAGGCACGTGGAGGCCACACACACTACTGAGCATCATTTTCTTGTCTTGAGGCGTTTCCACTGAAGTTGGATCAGCCTGTAGCTTCATTTTCCACTTTGATTTTGAGCATCATTCCAACTCCAGACCTCCGTGGGATATTAGTTGTGATTTACGTTGATCATTTTTAGGTTTTATTGTTCTCAACACATTCCACTATGTAATGAATAAAGATTTACAAGTAGAATATTTCATTCAGTGATCTCTAGGATGTGGGATTTTAGTGTTCCCTTTATTTTTTTGAGCAGTGTATATCCAGAATGATTGCTCTGAAAATATGGCGCAGTGGAAGAATGCCCAGCACTACAGTACACACATTTCCAAAGTTTGTAGGCAAAAAGATTGGGAGTGTTTCTTAATTGACACCTGAGCTCCTTCCTGGAGGGTGTTTATAGACCCCTTTGTTCATATAGACCACAGTTTTATAATTAGCACACAGTGGATGAAGGGACCAGAACCTTTGTGTTATTTCTTTACGGATTGATAATGAGATTTGATCTACGTACCTTTAAAAACATGAGGAACAGCTGTCCTGGAGTTAGGACCTCCTGACTCATTAAACTGTCCGTACTGTCCTCCATGCACTTGTCTTTTGCAAAAGTAAAAAGTTTCCTGGTCATGTGGCAAAGCATGTAGAATTTCTCAACGTTGGTTTTAAGATGTATGCAAATGCACTGTCTGTGAATAGACAAAACGGTGGTAATTACAGGGAACAATGGTGGATTCTGTACAAAAGTTACTAAAGGCTCAACACAACATGTCGATGGATGTCGGCCGTTGCTGGGTTTCTCTCTCCCAGTAGGTGTAAGACTGGAATCACACAGGAAAGTTTTGATGCAGTTTTTCAAGCCAAAGTTGGATGTGAATCCAGTGGGCAGGAGAAGAATAAGTCTTTCCTTTATACTTCACACATAAACCGCATCCACTTCTGACAGCTATGTATGATTCCAGGCTTAAAGGGGTATTCTTGTTTAACCAAACCAGTGGATGGGTAAAAACTGTCAAGTTTGGAGGAAGCCCCCAAGGTTGGACTCAGAGAAAGCAACTGAATCCAGGTCCTGTGTTTCCACCACTACATGGGCTAGTGGTGGTGCCGAAGGTCAGACCCCTACTGGCAAGTAAAGTGACAGCATATTCTAGAGAGATGTCATCACTTTATACTGAATAATTCCAAACTAGAAAGACTAACCGAATATATACTTCTACCATACAAACCACTAAGGCTATGGTTTTTAAATGCAAATTTTAAGCTGTGTTTTTACATCACCAGCAAAGTCTATGAGATTTCAGAAATCCATCACATTGGTTTTATTATCCTGACTGATGTGGAAAACTGCAGCATGTCACTTCTTTTACCGTTTTTTCACCCATTGAAAGTAATCGGTAACCGCAAAAACGCAGCAAAAATGCAGCTATCAGGTTTTGCTGATTTTTCGGTGCAAAAACCTTGAAAGTTGCAACATGTGAACGTAGAATGATCTTTCCAGCCTAAGGCTGTTACTGAACAGGACAGGAATAATGGCACAAGTGCTTGTATTGGGGGCTAAATAATGCTGCTTTTATAGCAATTATAGAAACTACTCTACACATTCCTAACCCTACTCTGCCACCTGTTCATTAGTATACCACTCTGGCATGAAAAACTTGACTCGAAAACGCTCTCCCAGATATTTGAGGACTTGTTCTTGGGTCTGACACCCGTCTTCCATCACCAATCGCAGCATCTGTGTGACGCAGTCTCTAAAGAAGGAATTGCCCTCTTTTCCCTTGATCAGCTCTGTGAAAATCTGATAGTCGGCAAAACCAACTAATGCCTGTAAGAGTGAAAGACACCAGATCAGACGGAGACACAAAATAGCTAAGAAATAATACAAATTTGGTCTTTTGAGGTCCAAGGGCCATATTGTCATCACAGGCAGCAATACACTTTATGTGCTCTTACTATATGAACAGGGAACCCATTCTCATATTTGTGGGAGGCACAGAGATGGCTACATACCCACTCTTTTTTCGGATGTGGAAACTACTTTGGACACAGGACTAGATTAGATGGTCAGTGAGGGAGCCCAGACCAAGGGGTGGTCACACAATCACCACTTTCCACAGGTCCGGTGATAAAATATTTGCATGCAGCGGTAGTTGCACATGCGCACCGCTGCACCATTCATTGTCTACGGGACTGACGGACAAAGAAAAGCATAGCATTTTCCGCTCTTCAGCAGTCCATAAACAATATAGTAGGTAGCGCCATCTATAGGCTGGATGAAGGCACTCTGCTCAAACACCAATACTATGGCTGACCCTGCTGATAAGAAACAAGAGTAGGGGAACCACAAAATACAGAACGGGCCAAAATCTTTCTGATCACTATGTTTCCGAGAAGACTTCTGTGGGCTAGTGTTGGCAATGTGTAGGAACATGAGATCATGACGTCACTTACGATCTACACTGACCTTCAGTGCAAAGCCTATGGGGAGGAAGAAGAGCTCCTTGTTATAGATGAAATTAACCATTACAGAGCCATTCTCCAGGTAATGCAGATTCATGTTTGCAGCGGTGTGCTCATCTCGGACACAACGGATCGTGAGACCTGGAAAAACAAGCGATATATCGCAATGAATGGGTTAAATCATTTTTCATTGGGCGTACGAATTATGGTATCACAAATACTACCATCGGCTAAAGCCAAATTGCATCTACTACATGACTGTGCGGCCGGTTTTATATATCTGACATTCACAATACACGCTGGGACCACCATTTCTGGACTGGCACAGGAGCATTCAAACATGGATGCATCATATGTGCCCATGAAGATGGTGAGTTTGGGTCAGGAAACCAGCAACTGGTACAGACGTAGCAGTCCAAGCACTGAATGTCGGATGTATGAAACCAGACTCAAACGCTGTTCCCTACAGAATCCATCATCCGTGAAGGTTTCTGATGGTCTATTTAATTTTACTGCCCTTCCCGTAGGAGCCAGGTTTTCATTTTGGTGCTTTCGTCGCTCCCCTCTTTCAAGAGCTATAACTTTTTTTAATTGTGTCAACATAGCCATATGAGGGCTTGTTATTTGTAGGACGAGTCATGGACTTGAATAAGATCAATCACTTTACTGCACTGACAAGCCGGATGACATTTCCAGGTGCAGTGAATTCCACCGTTGTAATTTGGGTTTCATTTCTATGGTGGTAAATGTGCCGCGATCCTGCAGGTGAGCACCATTATGGCAAAACACCAAGAGTCTTTTTTTTTTTTTTTTAAACAGTAAAATATATATACATTTTTTTAAATTAAGCATAAAAGCCTATTTGTTTGTGTAGCCATTTCCTTAGACCTATAACTTTCATTTTTTGGTCAACTGAGCTGCGTGATGACTTGTTTTCTGTAGTTTTTATTGGTCCCATTTTGGGATACATACGTTTCTTTCGCTTTTTATTTTTTTTTTTATTTGCTCTATGGGTTAAAATTACATTATATTTTGATAGATCAAACTTCTACAGAAGCGGATATAACAAATTCACTTTTTTATTTTTTTGCATTTTCGGGGCCATTTTACACTTTTTTTATATACTACTTTTAATCTCTTTTAGCCCCTCTACAAAACTCGTACCTGTGATCTTTTGATAACTCGCATTATATACTAGAACACTGTAGTATGGGAATACATTTAGATGTAACTATCTCCTAGGATTCTCAGCCCAATCGGACCCACGCTGGTTGGAAACCCTGAAATTGCAAATGGTGCACGTGCGGCATTCTCCTCCACAAGCGCCTTCTGCTGTCCAGTGACTATGATTGCCGTAATTACTTAATGGAAGCATAACTTGTCTCGTGGCTTAACCTGACATGAACACAATTATCCCGGCCTTTAAGTAAACCCT
This sequence comes from Ranitomeya variabilis, assembly GCF_051348905.1. Lineage (NCBI taxonomy): Eukaryota > Metazoa > Chordata > Amphibia > Anura > Dendrobatidae > Ranitomeya > Ranitomeya variabilis. The sequence continues at coordinate 117,176,998 of NC_135233.1, forward strand.
TAAACCCAGAGATTTCTGCACGCTCCATGCTCTATTGACTAAAGTTGAGCAAAAAGAATAACAGAACACTGATCCCGAACCACGTCAGCAGTCTGATCAAAACCCTACAACCCTCCTCATCTGCCGGCATCTACAGCGCCTCCTCTGGTGGCTCCGTACATCATGAAGGCATCACTCTACAGTGATGATTCCAACATACAGGAGAAGGTTCGCCGGGCTCTTCCAGCCAATGTGGCCGCTGGACCTAAGTCCTGTCAATCCTATGCTCAACTTCGTTACAGATTTTGGCAAATTGACTTTACGCCAAGTAGTTTCCCAGAATTATTGTTATTCCATGGTGCTTTACATATGAGGAGGGGTCTACATAATAAAAACAAGTACAATGATCTTGAACAATACAAGTCACAACTGGTACAGGAGGAGAGAGAACTCTGCCCGCGAGGGCTCACAATCTACAAGGGATGGGTGAGGATACAGTAGGTGAGGATAGAGCTGGTCGTGCAGCGGTTTGGTCAATCAGTGGTTACTGCAGGTTGTTGGCTTGTCGGAAGAGGTGGGTCTTCAGGTTCTTTTTGAAGGTTTCGATGGTAGGCAAGAGTCTGATATGTTGTGGTAGAGAGTTCCAGAGTAGGGGTGATACGCGAGAGAAATCTTGTATGCGATTGTGGGAAGAGGAGATAAGAGAAGGAGATCTTGTGAGGATCGGAGGATGCGTGCAGGTAAGTACCGGGAGACGAGGTCACAGATGTATGGAGGAGACAGGTTGTGGATGGCTTTGTATGTCATGGTTAGGCTTTTGTACTGGAGTCTCTGGGTAATGGGGATCCAGTGCAGGGATTGACAGAGGGGAAAGGCCGGGAATAGCGGGGGGACAGGTGGATTAGTCGGGCAGGAGAGTTTAGAATAGATTGGAGGGGTGCGAGAGTGTTCGAGGGGAGGCTACAGAGCAGGAGGTTGCAGTAGTCAAGGAGGGTTTTTGCAGATTCTTGGTTGAAGAATGTACGGATCTGTAAAATATTTTTGAGTTGAAGGCGACAGGAAGCGGAAAAGGCTTGGATATGTGGTTTGAAGGAGAGATCAGTGTCAAGGATTATCCCAAGGCAGCGAGGGGGGGGGTTGTGTGAGATGGGGAAAGATGATGAATTCTGTTTTGGCCCCACATGATGATCCATACTGTATAATGGCCCCACATGATGCTCCATACTGTATAATGACCGCACATGATGCTCCATACTGTATAATGGCCACACATGATGCTCCATACTGTATAATGACAGCACATGATGCTCCATACTGTATAATGACAGCACATGATGTTCCATACTGTATAATGACGGCACATGATGCTCCATACTATATAATGGCCCCACATGATGCTCCATACTGTATAATGGCCCCACATGATGCTCCATACTGTATAATGACCGCACATGATGCCCCATACTGTATAATGGCCCCACATGATGCTCCATACTGTATAATGGCCCCACATGATGCTCCACACTGTATAATGACCACACATGATGCTCCACACTGTATAATGACCACACATGATGCTCCACACTGTATAATGGCCCCACAAGATGCTCCATACTGTATAATGGCCCCACAAGATGCTCCATACTGTATAATGGCCCCACATGATGCTCCATACTGTATAATGACCGCACATGATGCTCCATACTGTATAATGACTGCACATGATGCTCCATACTGTATAATGGCCGCACATGATGCTCCATACTGTATAATGACCGCACATGATGCTCCATACTGTATAATAGCCCCACATGATGCTCCATACTGTATAATGATCGCACATGATGCTCCATACTGTATATTGGCTGCCAATGATGCTCCATACTGTATAATGACGGCACAAGATGATCCATACTGTATATTGGCCGCACATGATACTTTGTACCATATAATGGCCAGACATAGCTACTTCTACACATGCGGCTGCGCTCCGTACACTTTGCACACACGGCTCCGCTGCGTACACACGGCTCCGCTCCATACACCTCATACACACACGGCTCCGCTCCGTACACCTCGTGCACATTCAGTTCCACTCCATAACCTTGTACACATTTAGCTCCGCTCTATACGCTTCATACACACACGGCTCCGCTCCATACACCTCATACACACATGGCTCCACTCCATACACCTCATACACACATGGCTGCATTCCATACACCTTATACACACACGGCTCCGCTCTATACACCTCATACACATTCAGCTCCGCTCCATACACCTCGTACACATTTAGCTCCGCTCCATACACCTCATACACACACGGCTCTGCTCCATACACCTCATACACACACGGCTCCGCTCTATACACCTCATACACATTTAGCTCCGCTCCATACACCTCGTACACACGCGGCTCCGCTCCATACACCCCGTACACATTCAGCTTCGCTCCATACACCTCATACACACACGGCTCCGCTCCATACACCTCGTACACACACGGCTCCGCTCTATACACCTCGTACACATTTAGCTCCGCTCCATACACCTCATACACACACGGCTCCGCTCCATACACCTCATACACACACGGCTCCGCTCCATACACCTCGTAGACATTCAGCTCCGCTCCATACACCTCGTACACACGCGGCTCCGCTTCATACACCTCGTACACATTCAGCTTCGCTCCATACACCTCATACACACACGGCTCCGCTCCATACACCTCGTACACACGGCTCCGCTCCGTACACCTCGTACACATTCAGCTCCGCTCCATACACCTCGTACACACACGGCTCTGCTCCATACACCTCATACACACACGGCTCTGCTCCATACACCTCATACACACACGGCTCCGCTCTATACACCTCATACACATTTAGCTCCGCTCCATACACCTCGTACACACGCGGCTCCGCTCCATACACCCCGTACACATTCAGCTTCGCTCCATACACCTCATACACACACGGCTCCGCTCCATACACCTCGTACACACACGGCTCCGCTCTATACACCTCGTACACATTTAGCTCCGCTCCATACACCTCATACACACACGGCTCCGCTCCATACACCTCGTAGACATTCAGCTCCGCTCCATACACCTCGTACACACGCGGCTCCGCTTCATACACCTCGTACACATTCAGCTTCGCTCCATACACCTCATACACACACGGCTCCGCTCCATACACCTCGTACACACGGCTCCGCTCCGTACACCTCGTACACATTCAGCTCCGCTCCATACACCTCGTACACACACGGCTCTGCTCCGTACACCTCCGCTCCGTACACCTTGTACATATTTAGCTCCACTCCATACACCTCATACACACACGGCTCCGCTCCATACACCTCATACACACGGCTCCGCTCCGTACACCTCGTACACATTCAGCTCCGCTCCATACACCTCGTACACACACGGCTCCGCTCCGTACACCTCGTACATATTTAGCTCCACTCCATATACCTCAGACACACACGGCTCCGCTCCATTCACCTCATACACAGACATGGCTCTGCTACATCCACACTGTACACCTCCTGACCCCACACAAGGCAGCTTACTTACCTCATCCAGCAGCACCATGTGGCAAGTTGGCAACCAGCACAGCCGAGTCCTGCAATCCATGAAGGTCCCGATCATGTGACCCCTGACTCCTCCCCTCATGTGACCTCATCACAGGTCCTGTGCGCAAAGAGCAGGCAGCCAATATGTGGTGTAAGGCTCTGCGGGTGCAGGGATGACCGGCTGATACATCGCATACTGAAGGGTAAGGGACATGGCTTAACACAAGGGGGCGTGTCGGCTGCTTCTCCTGCTGTCTGCGGGAAGCAGAGCGTCCCATGCGGGAGTGCTTGGCATGGCAAAGGCTCAAAACTGGGACAGTCCTGCAGAATGAGGGACAGTTGGGAGCTATGTTGTTTGGTATCATAGTATTAGTCAGGACTGAGGAGGATTCAAGACAGGAGCACTACAGGGAGGAGGATGGACGGCATCAGTTGTTGCTGCTGCTGAGGATAGGGTAATATCAAGTGATTTTAGGCAAAACCTGTTGCGAGATCTAGTACAGCTCCAATCATATAGAATGCGTGTGAAAATGGATGCACACGGACCCGTAGCTACATGTCTGGAATTACCATGGAGCACGGATCCTGGACAACACGGATCTGTGTGCTTCCATGTGCAGGGATCCATTATGTGGGACTGAGCACGCTCAGAAGCAAGCGATGTGCTGTATGGGAAAGTGATGAAACTGTATGGGAGCAGGATGCAGACATAATGTAGACTCTGCATGCTGTGCCGTCATACAGTGAGCGGCCTCACTAGAAGGGCTTGTGCCCTATGTTATAGTGTGCTAATAAAATGTATTGGGAGCATGTATATAACATGGGGCACCTGGTTAGGGGCTGCACGGGTGGGGCTGCTTTCACACTAGTGCTTTGGTACGGTGCATTGTGATGTGTAGCAATCCTGATGCATCTCGATCCAGATTGCATCGCTATACTTAACATGGGGATGCCTGGACCTGCGTTTGCATCAGGATTTTTCATGTGCTCCCAAAACACAGCTTGTTGCGAATATTGGGTGTTAAAAAAAATCTGCAGACATCCTGGTATGTAGCAGCGCATCCAAAAGACATATGATTGTCAATGTAGAAACCCCCGAATCAGGCTGCCTGCGTCCAATCTGCATGGGGACTTCGTACTGCACATGCTCGGAGCCCCATTTTTTCCTTTCACTTTCACCCGTCTCTCCCCACTCCTTTCTTCTCTCCTCTCTCCCCTCTGCCCCAGAAGTCAGAATTTCACATTTCCAACCAAATCCTGATCAGGATGCAGTTCCATGCGTTTGCATCCATTTGCAGAAAAAATACGGATGCAGATAAATCTTATCCAAGAGGGAATGACTACAGCAATGTACCAAAAACGCCACATATTAGAAAGTAATACCCTAAGACTACAGCCGAGTAGCAGGGCCCTGTTCACAAGAGCTAACAATCTGAGGAAACCGCAATGCTAAAAACAGTCTTTACTGCTTCAATAGATACTTATACAGGTGTATAATGAGGATCTCACTTTACAGGCAAAGACCTGGAATGATGACTGTGTAAAACGTATTTCTATTTAAAAAAAGAGCCGGTTCGTGAGCCGAAAGAGCCGGATTACCAAAAAGAGCCGGACTACCCATCACGAGGAGGTGACTGCGCGCCATAGTTGTCGCCCATAGCGCCGTCTGTTCCGCCCGGCAGCGCCCGCCCAGTGCCAGCAGCAGGAGGAGTCACCACTGGCGGCGCTCACTTCCTGGTCGCTTACTGCCTCTGTGTACATGATGATGGCGGGCTCCGGGAGGCCGCGCACAGGACGTGCAGGGTGGGCGGCATTGCTGGCTGTGGTGTTGGCGCTGTGCTGGGCAGCACTGACTGACAGTCTGCCTATAAGCCACAGTGGGGTCTGGGATGTCAGTGTGTGACTAATATATATATAGATGTGTGTGTGCTCTCTATATAGTCTGCACACACAGCTGTGTATCTCATATATATGTATTTATTACACATATTCTCCTCAGCACTGGCTGACAGTCTGCCTATAAGCCACAGTGGGGTTTGGGATGTCAGTGTGTGACATATATATATATAACTAGCTGTTTCCAGCCAGCTAACGCTCGGCACGCTCATTGCTATCTAATTAACGCTGCTGGTGATTAAACTAAATGATGAAAACATTCAATAGCGTTTACGCAGGTGGTAAATTAACTTAAAATGAAGTTAATAACAATAATAATCATTAAAAATCTGAATAATACTAATACATTTTATTCACAGTGTAAACTAAAAAATAAACTGGATTCAGTAAGATGTGTGGCGGGAATATGTGTGGTGATGTGGTGGGGGGCAGGATTATGTGTGGTAATGTGGTGGGGGGGCAGGATTATGTGTGGTAATGTGGTGGGGGCGGGATTATGTGTGGTAATGTGGTGGGGGGACGGGATTATGTGTGGTAATGTGGTGGGGGACCGGATTATGTGTGGTGATGTGTTGGGGGGGCGGGATTATGTGTGGTGATGTGTTGGGGGCAGCATTATGTGTGGTGATGTGTTGTGGGGCACCGGATTATGTGTGGTGATGTGTTGGGGGGCAGGATTATGTGTGGTGATGTGGTGGGGGCGGGATTATGTATGGTAATGTGGTGGGGGGCGGGATTATGTGTGGTAATGTGGTGGGGGCGGGATTATGTGTGGTAATGTGGTGGGGGGCGGGATTATGTGTGGTAATGTGGTGGGGGGCGGGATTATGTGTGGTAATGTGGGGGGCGGGATTATGTGTGGTAATGTGGTGGGGGGCGGGATTATGTGTGGTAATGTGGTGGGGGGCGGGATTATGTGTGGTAATGTGGTGGGGGGCGGGATTATGTGTTGTGATGTGGTGGGGGGCGAGATGTGTGGTATGTGGGGGGGCGGGATTGTGTGGTGATGTGGTGGGGGGCGGGATTATGTGTGGTGATGTGGTGGGGGGCGGGATTATGTGTGGTGATGTGTGGGGGGCAGAGCTACTGTGCAGGGGGCGCGATTAGCGAGTAATCACGATGCCTCTTATATATATAGATGTGTGTGTGCTCTCTATATAGTCTGCACACACAGCTGTGTATCTCATATATATGTATTTATTATGGAGCGCCCCCACACCGCCGCAGGGCCGAGGGGTACCCGGAGCCGGGCCTCTAGGTCTCAGTCCTGGGGTTGTCACGGTGGCTAGACCCGGTCCGTGGCCCTGTCTGTCAGTGGGGGACGTCCGGTGCAGTAGGTGGTGGTGACGGTGGTGTAGCGGTGCAGTTGTGGGGTGCAGGTCGCGGTAAATAACGAGGACACCAGGTTGCAGTCTCTTTACCTCTTTACTGAAGCTCTCTGGGTCCTCAGTCCAGAATACGGCTCACCAGGCTGCGCAAGTCCGGCCGGTCCAATGGCACTTCCAGAGCTCTCCTTGCAGGTGGAAATCGGTGCCTTCCTTCTAGCGCTATGTGTTGCAGTCCTTCCCTGCTGTGCTTACGGAAAGTACCCCACAACTGTTGTGTCTGTTTCTCGTGTTCCCTCACAACAACTTAATTCGCAATGATCTTCCTCGTCCCTCCAGATACTATGGTAGGAACGCACCCGTATGACGGGGAGGCTCGGAGATCTTCCGGGACTCTGTCTGCGCCCCTCTCCTGTTGGTACCCCCCTTTGCCTTCCTGGGTGATGCGTGAGACAGTCCGCCTCAAGCTAACTGCCCTGCCGTAGGTCTGAGGTATGGCTTGAAACTCTTTACCTCCTCGGCGTTCCGGCCACCGGTAGTGCGCCTCAGTAAGGTGCTGCCTCTTTCAGCACAACCCTCACTGGTATCTCCTTTCGCTTGATTTCGTTTCTCACTCAGCACAATCTATCTCGCTTCTTAGTCCTTCCTTGGGCACCGCCGCTATGCTGAGCAGGCACGGTCCCGTTACGTTCTTTCCATGCCAAGCCTCTGCCAGGATCCCACCCCTGGCAGAGACCCTACAGTCTCTCCCTTCACAACACCCTCTGCCACCAGGTGTTGCTCCGTTCAATCCCGTCAGCGTTCTCTCTAACTTTCTGCCTGACCCCCAGTTTACCCACTATGGTGGGGAGTGGCCTAATGAATAGCACCCTTAGCTCCCCCCGGAGGCCCAGCTGTGAAATGTATTGGTGACTGTGATACCTGCTCAGAGAACTCCTTCCGTGCCATCGAACGCACCATGGCCCCCCTTAGTGGCTGAGCCATGATACTGCAACGACCAGGACTCTGGGGCGCTGCACTCCCCCCTGGTTAAACACAGTACTCCGGGACTGGGAAGAAAAACAACAATACAGGTTAGCAAAAAGACATACAATTTTGTTGAGTGCAAATAACAATAAGTATACTTGAGTAGGCTTCCCTTTATGGGAGGTGAGGACACTTTTAACGTTACAAACATAATTAACCTTATAATTTACAGAGTATAAATAACTTCTGTTACCCAACCGGGTATTCTACTTAGTGCAATTTTTGAAACAATAACTTAACATTGCCTTTAAGAAACTCACACTCTTAGTCTATCAAAGGCCTTCCTATAATCACATTATAAGGTATTTCAACTTTACATTCTCCTTCTTGTGAACCTGCAGGACCGCCTGTCCCTACGGCACCAGACCTACTGCCTCTCCTTTCTTCTACAGGACCGCCCTGTTCAGCCAGGGCCTACTGCCTTTCGCTACTATACACAGTATAGACATAACATTCCTTTCGGTTGAAGAACTCTGAGCCAGCTCTACTCGGCCCCTTTAAGGACTCACTCTCTAACCCCTACGGGTTCACGCTCTGTCCTTAGCAACTAAGTAACTTTTCAATGGGGACGCAGGGTTTACCTTCTATCCTCATCCTCATTATTACTTTTCTTACTTTCAACTATGCAGACCTCTTCATCTACCCCTACGGGCTCTCTGCATCTTTCCTTCTTACAAAACATTATTCAGATTTCACATTTCAACAAATTCAACACATATAACTCGGCATGTAAAACAGTTACATTTTCTTTTCAAGGCATCATTTTCACATTACTGTTCGATAACAGTATCACTTTCAAATTTACTTCGTCACATCCCCTTTAAGAGGGGACCAGGTCTCTCTGAGGTAGCTCGTCTTCTCAGCCTACCAGTCTTATGCAAAGTTCCAGTCCGGGATCTTCACAAAGTGTCTTTAACTAGGACTAGTAGGAAAGGTTTCTTCGCAAAGTGTCTTTAACTAAAACCAGTAGAGAAGGGATCTTCGCAAAATATCTTTTGGCTAAAACCAGTAGGGAGCACCTTTAAGAAAGTGCAAACTATTTACAAGGGAAAGTTTGAATCATGCGCAGTTCATGATTTCTGCAGTTCTCTTTTAAAACGGTATAAACTTCAGGAAAACAACAGTGACCCCGGGTCAACAAAGGGGTCACCTTTAACCCTAGACGGGTTTAGCAAACAGGAACAAAAGAACAATAAAGCAACAACTATTTACATTTTTCATTCAATGATAGTACTTTCAAAACTTTCCACGAGGCGCCACCCGGCAGGTGGATCCCTGCAGTTCAGGGTTCAGATCCACTCCTACTGCCAGGTACACCCCATGTGTTCGGGTCTGTTGAATGACCAGATCGTGCGCGGCGATAAAGGTCTGGGTTCCCACTTCTCTCTGCGCTGGCTCCTCAGGAGTCTCAACCACCCGAAGAGGCACTCCTTTGGCCACTGCTGTGGTGGCGGTGATCAACCTGCGGACTCCAGGTTCCGCAGCCAGGCAGGTGGGGGCGACCGGGGTGACTTCAGATCGATCACACGGTGACACCTTGGCTACAGGGGCTGGTCTCTCCTGCTTGTACACATTCAGAGCAAACCACCCTTTCTCTCCAAAGTGCCGGGTGTAGGTAACGCTGTCCCCCGGGTAGAGGTCCCGATCCGGGTGACCTTCTCTGAGGTGCGACTCCACATCCCGGCGATTGACAAAGACCTCCGCATACAGCCCCGGTTCCTTGATAAAGCCCCAGCCTCCTCGGAGCTTGAAGATGGTGACAATGCCCTGCCTGCGCGGGGCCTGATGGGTGGTGGGGTCCTTGCGGGCCCGATCCTTAACCGCCAAATCTTTTTGATGGTAGGCCTCCCGTTTGGCCTGATGTATTTTCTCTTCCTCTTGCCACCGCTGTTCTAGCTGGGTCTGATATTCTTCCCAGCTTAGGGCCTGTACCATTTCTCCCTTCTGGGTCTCCACCCCGGGGAACCCCATGAGATTGGATCCAGGGTTCACCCAGCGGCACACCGTGCGCTCCGCGCTGACCTCACACGGCAAGGGAGTAGGGGTGATAGGGGCTCGCATACGGTGTTCCATGCCCGTGGCTTCCTCCCATGGTAACAGGCGCTGAAGTCTATGGGTCCCCGGGAGAGGTGGTGCTGCTACGGGACCCACTAACACACCCTCGGCTGGTGGGGCAGGACCGGCGGACTCACCCACTGGGACGAATCCACTTTCCGTAACAGGTCCCGCTGGTTCCTCCGATGTCCGGGAATCCGCTGCCGGTACCGCCTGATGCGGGGCCTGGACTCTCACATTCAGTTGGAGGAGCCGGGTATATAAATCCTCCATCTCGGCTCTCAGGAATTTGGTGTTATCCACAGAGGACAGGCTGCTGGGCTCGTCCGGGTAGTCAGGGGAGACTTCCACTTCAACCCCGCTGTCGGGTTCGGAGCTGCTGGCCATAGCGTCCTCCACGTGGGTCGCTTCCTGGTCTTTTTCCCGCTCTCTCCTGCGTGAACAGTTTCGTTTTCTCTGCCTCCGCCCCCCATTAAGGATCAGGAGGCGGATCTCTGCTGCTGACGGACACGTCCTCACTGCACAGAAATATTTAGACTGGGCGGCCATTATTCTTCGCGCTCTCCAGCTTGTCTACGCCCACTCCACGCCCTTCTTCTCTTCCTGCGCTCTCCTCAGCGCTGCAATGGCGGCGGATTTTGGCGGCAACTGGCACAGCACACAGTCTTGCAATAAAGTACAGTCCATGCACAATAAATCAGTCTCTAGGCACACATGACCTGATTCTTCAGGCTTAAGTAGATCCTGTTCGTGACGCCAAGTTGGAGCGCCCCCACACCGCCGCAGGGCCGAGGGGTACCCGGAGCCGGGCCTCTAGGTCTCAGTCCTGGGGTTGTCACGGTGGCTAGACCCGGTCCATGGCCCTGTCTGTCAGTGGGGGACGTCCGGTGTAGTAGGTGGTGGTGACGGTGGTGACGGTGGTGTAGCGGTGCAGTTGTGGGGTGCAGGTCGCGGTAAATAACGAGGACACCAGGTTGCAGTCTCTTTACCTCTTTACTGAAGCTCTCTGGGTCCTCAGTCCAGAATACGGCTCACCAGGCTGCGCAAGTCCGGCCGGTCCAATGGCACTTCCAGAGCTCTCCTTGCAGGTGGAAATCGGTGCCTTCCTTCTAGCGCTATGTGTTGCAGTCCTTCCCTGCTGTGCTTACGGAAAGTACCCCACAACTGTTGTGTCTGTTTCTCGTGTTCCCTCACAACAACTTAATTCGCAATGATCTTCCTCGTCCCTCCAGATACTATGGTAGGAACGCACCCGTATGACGGGGAGGCTCGGAGATCTTCCGGGACTCTGTCTGCGCCCCTCTCCTGTTGGTACCCCCCTTTGCCTTCCTGGATGATGCGTGAGACAGTCCGCCTCAAGCTAACTGCCCTGCCGTAGGTCTGAGGTATGGCTTGAAACTCTTTACCTCCTCGGCGTTCCGGCCACCGGTAGTGCGCCTCAGTAAGGTGCTGCCTCTTTCAGCACAACCCTCACTGGTATCTCCTTTCGCTTGATTTCGTTTCTCACTCAGCACAATCTATCTCGCTTCTTAGTCCTTCCTTGGGCACCGCCGCTATGCTGAGCAGGCATGGTCCCGTTACGTTCTTTCCATGCCAAGCCTCTGCCAGGATCCCACCCCTGGCAGAGACCCTACAGTCTCTCCCTTCACAACACCCTCTGCCACCAGGTGTTGCTCCGTTCAATCCCGTCAGCGTTCTCTCTAACTTTCTGCCTGACCCCCAGTTTACCCACTATGGTGGGGAGTGGCCTAATGAATAGCACCCTTAGCTCCCCCCGGAGGCCCAGCTGTGAAATGTATTGGTGACTGTGATACCTGCTCAGAGAACTCCTTCCGTGCCATCGAACGCACCATGGCCCCCCTTAGTGGCTGAGCCATGATACTGCAACGACCAGGACTCTGGGGCGCTGCAATTACACATATTCTCAGCACTGGCTGACAGTCTGCCTATAAGCCACAGTGGGGTGTGGGACGTCAGTGTGTGACTATTCATATACACTGCTCAAAAAACTAAAGGGAACACTAAAATCCCACATCCTAGATATCAATGCATTAAATATTCCAGTTGTAAATCTTTATTCATTACATAGTGGAATGTGTTGAGAACAATACAATCTAAAAATGATCAATGTAAATCACAACTAATATCCCACGGAGGTCTAGAGTTGGAATGATGCTCAAAATCAAAGTGGAAAATGAAGTTAAAGACTTATCCAACTTCAGTGGAAATGCCTCAAGACAAGGAAATGATGCTCAGTAGTGTGTGTGGTCTCCACGTGCCTGTATGACCTCCCTACAACACCTAGACATTCTCCTGATGAGGCGGCGGATAGTCCCCTGAGGTATCTCCTCCCAGACATGGACTAAAGCATCAGCCAACTCCTGGACAGTCTGTGGTGCAACGTGATGTTGGTGGATTGTGCGAGACATGATGTCCCAGATGTGTTCAATCTGATTCAGGTCTGGGGAACGGACAGGCCAGTCCATACCTTCAATGCCTTCATCTTGCAGGAACTGCTGACACTTTCCAGCCACATGAGGTCTGGCATTGTCCTGCATTAGGAGGATCACAGGGCCATCCACAACAGCATATGGTCTCACAAGGGGTCTGAGGATCTCATCTCGTTACCTAATAGCAGTCAGGCTACCTCTGGGGAGAACATGTAGGGCTGTGCGGCCCTCCAAACAAATGCTACCCCACACCATTAATGACCCACTGCCAAACCGAACATGCTGAAGGATGTTGCAGCACGGTGGCTCAGTGGATAGCACTGCAGCCTTGCAGCGCTGGAGTCCTGGGTTCTAATCCCACCTGGGACAACATCTGCAAGGAGTTTGTATGTTCTCCCCGTGTTTGTGTGGGATTCCTCTGGGTTCTCCGGTTTCCTCCCACATTCCAAAGACATACTGATAGGGAATTTAGATTGTGAGCCCCAACGGGAACAGAGATGTTAATTTGTGCAAACTGTAAAGCGCTGCGGAATATGTTAGCGCTATATAAAAATAAAGATTATTCTTATTATGTTGCAGGCAGCAGATCGCTCTCAACAGCGTCTCCAGACTCTGTCACGTCTGTCACGTGCTCAGTGTGAACCTGCTTTCATCTGTGAAGAGCACAGGGCGCCAGTGGCGAATTTTCCAATCTTGGTGTTCTGTGGCAAATGTCAAGCGTCCTGCACGGTGTTGGGCTGTGAGCACAACCCCCATCTGTGGACGTCGGGCACACAGACCATTGTCATAGAGTCGGTTTGTAACCATTTGTGCAGACACATACACATTTGTGGCCTACTGGAGGTCATTTTGCAGGGCTCTGGCTGTGCTCCTCCTGTTCCTCCTTGCACAAAGGCTGAGGTAGCGGTCCTGCTGCTGGGTTGTTGCCCTCCTACTGCCCCTTCCACGTCTCCTGGTGTACTGGCCTGTCTCCTGGTAGCGCCTCTAGACACAACGCTGACTGACACAGCAAACCCTCTTGCCACAGCTCGCATTCATGTGCCATCCTGGATGAGCTGCACTATCTGAGCCACTTGTGTGGGTTGTAGAGTCTGTCTCATGCTACAACGAGTGTGATAGCACAACCAACATTCAAAAGTGATCAAAACATCAGCCAGAAAGCATTGGTACTGAGATGTATTCTGTGATCCCCACCTGCAGAACCACTCCTTTATTGAGGTTGTCTTGATAACAGCCAATAATTTCCATCTGTTGTCTATTCCATTTGCACAACAGCATGTGAAATTGATTGTCAAACAGTGTTGCTTCCTAAGTGGACAGTTTGACTTCACAGAAGTTTGATTTAGTTGGAGTTACATTCTGTTTAAGTGTTCCCTTTAATTTTTTTGAGCAGTATACATCTACTATATAATTGTCTAAGGGTACTTCCATCTGTCTGTCTTTCTGTCACCGTTATTCGTTCGGTGATTGGTCTCGGGAGCTGCCTGACATGGCTGCCGCGACCAATGAGCGACGCGCACAGTCCGGAAAAAAATGGCCGCTCCTTACTCCCAGCACTCACTGCCCGGCGCCCGCATATATCCCTCCAGTCCAGTCGGCGCTCACACAGGGTTAATGGCAGCGGTAACGGACCGCGTTATGCCGCGGGTAACGCACTTCGTTACCGCTGCTATTAACCCTGTGTGACCAAATTTTTACTATTGAAGCTGCCTACGCAGCGTCAATAGTAAAAAGATCTAATGTTAAAAAAAAATCATTATATACTCACCTTCCGCTGCCTTTCCCACTCCTCGCCACCCTCCGGTAATCGCTCTGTGCAAGCGGTAGGTTCCGGTACCAATTATCGTATGGCACAAGGACCTGCCATGATGTCACGGTCATGTGACTGCGACGTCATCACAGGCCCTGTGCGCCTGCGCGAACAGGACCTGCCATGACGTCACGGTCATGTGACCGCGACGTCAGCACACCCATGGACCGGAAGCTGCAGCCTGTACCGCACACAGGCGACAGAACTATGGTGAGTATGTTCGCACTACAAGGGGACTTCGGATCCGAAGGTGAGTATGTTTATTTTTTATTTTTTAACCTGTCACTTACGTGGCTGGGCAATCTACTACATGGATGGGTTATATACTACGTCGCTGGGCAATATACCACGTCACTGGGCAATATACTACATCACTGGGCAATATACTATGTGGCTGGGCAATATACTACGTCACTCAGCAATATAGTACGTCGCTGAGCAACATACTACGTGGCTGGGCAATATACTACGTCGCTTGGCAATATACTACGTGGCTGGGCAATATACTACATCGCTGGGCAATATACTACGTGGCTGGGCAATATACTACATGACTGGGCAATATACTACGTGACTGGGCAATATACTACATCGCTGGGCAATATACTACGTGACTGGGCAATATACTACGTGACTGGGCAATATACTACATCGCTGGGCAATATACTACGTGACTGGGCAATATACTACGTGGGCTGTGCTGTATACCACGTGGACATACATATTCTAGAATACCCGATGCGTTAGAATCGGGCCACCATCTAGTGTATGTGTATATGTATATATATATATATATATATATATATATATATATATATATATATATATATATATATATATATATATACCGTACTGTATATATATATCTATATATATATATAATTGTCTAAGGGTTTTTCTGTCTGTCCTGGAAATCCCGCGTCTCTGATTGGTCGAAGCCACCAGGCCTCGACAAATCAGCGACGGGCACAGCATGGCGATGATGATGTCATAAAGGTTGCCTCGACCAATCAGCGACGGGCACAGTATCGACGTAGATGTCATAATGGTTGCCATGGCGACGATGATGTCATAAAGGTTGCCTCAACCAATCAGCGACGGGCACAGTCTGCCGCGAATTCGCCTCGACCAATCAGCGACGGGCACAGTATCGACGTAGATGTCATAATGGTTGTCATGGCGACGATGATGTCATAAAGGTTGCCTCAACCAATCAGCAACGGACACAGTCTGCCGCGAATTCTGGAATCATCATTGTCCATATACTACGGGGACATGCATATTCTAGAATACCCGATGCATTAGAATCGGGCCACAATCTAATATATATAATATATTATATATTATAATATATATATAATCTAATATATATAATCTACTATATATAATATATATATATATATATATATATAATATATATAATATATGTATATATATATATACAGTACATACCAAAAGTTTGGACACACCTTCTCGTTTAAAGATTTTTCTGTATTTTTATGACTATGAAAATTGTACATTCACACTGAAGGCATCAAAACTATGAATTAACACATGTGAAATTATATACTTAACAAAAAAGTGTGAAACAACTGAAATTATGTCTTATATTCTAGGTTCTTCAAAGTAGCCACCTTTTTCTCTGACGACTGCTTTGCACACTCTTGGCATTCTCTTGATGAGCTTCAAGAGGTAGTCACCGGTAATGGTCTTCCAACAATCTTGAAGAAGTTCCCAGAGATGCTTAGCACTTGTTGGCCCTTTTGCCTTCACTCTGCGGTCCAGCTCACCCCAAACCATCTCAATTGGGTCCAGGTCTGGTGACTGTGGAGGCCAGGTAATTTGGCGTAGCACCCCATCACTCTCCTTCTTTGTCTTAGCCCTTACACAGCCTGGAGGTGTGTTTGGGGTCATGGTCCTGTTGAAAAATAAATGATGGTCCAACTAAACCCAAATCGGATGGAATAGCATGCCAATGCAAGATGCTGTGGTAGCCATTCTGGTTCAATATGCCTTCAATTTTGAATAAATCCCCAACAGTGTCACCAGCAAAGCACCCCCACACCATCAAACCTCGTCCTCCATGCTTCACGGTGGGAACCAGGCATGTAGAGTCCATCCGTTCACCTTTTCTGTGTCGCACAAAGACACGGTCGTTGGAACCAAAAATCTCAAATTTGGACTCATCAAACCAAAGCACAGATTTCCACTGGTCTAATGTCCATTCCTTGTGTTCTTCAGACCAAAAAAGTCTCTTCTGCTTGTTATATGGGATAGAGGTGAATATTCATTACCTTAATGAGTGGGAACACATGATCGCCCAGCTGCAGGACTTGCTGGCACCGTAATGAGATGCTGCGAGGGCGCGCAGGGAAGGTAAGTAGGATGTTTTTTTTTCTTTTATACTGGATCCGGCGGCTGCGGATGTAACTGTGCCTGTGCTATAAGATAAATTTATATTCATTGCCAGTGCAGTGAAGATTCATTTATCTTTAGGAGTGGGCACAGGTTTTAGCCACAGCTGCCGGCTCCTGCCTCCTGGGACCCGCTCCCCCTCCCCCGCCGTAAACTGGGACAATGACTTGTGTATAAGCCGAGGGGGGCAATTTCAGCACAAAAAAATGTGCTGAAAAACTCAGCTTATACACAAATATATAGTAACTAGATGGTGGCCCGATTCTAACGCATCGGGTATTCTAGTATATGTATGCTCACGTAGTATATTGGTCAGACATGTAGTATATTGCCAAGCCACGTAGCATATTGCTGAGTGACGTAGTATATTGCCCAGCCACATAGTATATTGCTGAGTGACGTAGTATATTGCCCAGTGACGTAGTATATTGCCCAGCCACGTAGTATATTGCTGAGTGACGTAGTATATTGCCCAGCCACGTAGTATATTGCTGTGACGTAGTATATTGCCCAGCCACGTAGTATATTGCTGAGTGACGTAGTATATTGTCCAGTGACGTAGTATATTGCTGAGTGACGTAGTATATTGCAGCTACGTAGTATATTGCCCAGTGACGTAGTATATTGCCCATTGACGTAGTATATTGTCCAGTGACGTAGTATATTGCCCAGTGACGTAGTATACAGCAGAGCCACGTAGTATATTGCCCAGTGACGTAGTATACAGCAGAGCCACATAGTATACTGCCCAGTGACGTAGTATACTGCCCAGTGACGTAGTATATTGCCCAGTGACGTAGTATACTGCCCAGTGACGTAGTATACTGCCCAGTGACGTAGTATATTGCAGTTACTTAGTATATTGCACAGTTACGTAATATATTGCCCAGTGACGTAGTATATTGCCCAGCCACGTAGTATATTGCTGAGTGACGTAGTACAGTGGGGCAAAAAAGTATTTAGTCAGTCAGCAAAAGTGCAAGTTCCACCACTTAAAAAGATGAGAGGCGTCTGTAATTTACATCATAGGTAGACCTCAACTATGGGAGACAAACTGAGAAAAAAAATTCCAGAATATCACATTGTCTGTTTTTTTTAACATTTTATTTGCATATTATGGTGGAAAATAAGTATTTGGTCAGAAACAAACAATCAAGATTTCTGGCTCTCACAGACCTGTAACTTCTTCTTTAAGAGTCTCCTCTTTCCTCCACTCATTACCTGTAGTAATGGCACCTGTTTAAACTTGTTATCAGTATAAAAAGACACCTGTGCACACCCTCAAACAGTCTGACTCCAAACTCCACTATGGTGAAGACCAAAGAGCTGTCAAAGGACACCAGAAACAAAATTGTAGCCCTGCACCAGGCTGGGAAGACTGAATCTGCAATAGCCAACCAGCTTGGAGTGAAGAAATCAACAGTGGGAGCAATAATTAGAAAATGGAAGACATACAAGACCACTGATAATCTCCCTCGATCTGGGGCTCCACGCAAAATCCCACCCCGTGGGGTCAGAATGATCACAAGAACGGTGAGCAAAAATCCCAGAACCACGCGGGGGGACCTAGTGAATGAACTGCAGAGAGCTGGGACCAATGTAACAAGGCCTACCATAAGTAACACACTACGCCACCATGGACTCAGATCCTGCAGTGCCAGACGTGTCCCACTGCTTAAGCCAGTACATGTCCGGGCCCGTCTGAAGTTTGCTAGAGAGCATTTGGATGCTCCAGAGGAGTTTTGGGAGAATGTCCTATGGTCTGATGAAACCAAACTGGAACTGTTTGGTAGAAACACAACTTGTCGTGTTTGGAGGAAAAAGAATACTGAGTTGCATCCATCAAACACCATACCTACTGTAAAGCATGGTGGTGGAAACATCATGCTTTGGGGCTGTTTCTCTGCAAAGGGGCCAGGACGACTGATCCGGGTACATGAAAGAATGAATGGGGCCATGTATCGTGAGATTTTGAGTGCAAACCTCCTTCCATCAGCAAGGGCATTGAAGATGAAACGTGGCTGGGTCTTTCAACATGACAATGATCCAAAGCACACCGCCAGGGCAACGAAGGAGTGGCTTCGTAAGAAGCATTTCAAGGTCCTGGAGTGGCCTAGCCAGTCTCCAGATCTCAACCCTATAGAAAACCTTTGGAGGGAGTTGAAAGTCCGTGTTGCCAAGCGAAAAGCCAAAAACATCACTGCTCTAGAGGAGATCTGCATGGAGGAATGGGCCAACATACCAACAACAGTGTGTGGCAACCTTGTGAAGACTTACAGAAAACGTTTGACCTCTGTCATTGCCAAAAAAGGATATATTACAAAGTATTGAAATGAAATTTTGTTTCTGACCAAATACTTATTTTCCACCATAATATGCAAATAAAATGTTAAAAAAACAGACAATGTGATTTTCTGGATTTTTTTTTCTCAGTTTGTCTCCCATAGTTGAGGTCTACCTATGATGTAAATTACAGACGCCTCTCATCTTTTTAAATGGTGGAACTTGCACTATTGCTGAATGACTAAATACTTTTTTGCCCCACTATATATATATATATATATATATATATATATATATATATATATATATATATATATATATATATATATATATATATATATATATATATATATATACAGGTTGGGCCATTTATATGTATACACCTAAATAACATGGGAATGGTTGGTGATATCAACTTCCTGTTTGTAGCACATTAGTATATGAGAGGGGAAAAATTTTTCAAGATGGGTGGTGACCATGCCGACCATTTTGAAGTCGGCCATTTTGAATCCAACTTTATTTTTTCCAATGGGAAGAGGATCATGTGACACATCAAACTTGTTGAGAATTTCACAAGAAAAATAATGTGTATGCTTGGTTTTAACGTAACTTAATTCTTTCATGAGTTATTTACAAGTTTATGACCACTTATAAAATGTGTTCAAAGTGCTGGCCATTGTGTTGGATTGTCAATGCAACCCTCTTCTTCCACTCTTGACACACCACTGATAGCAACACTGCAGAAGAAATGCTAGCACAGGCTTCCAGTATCGATTGTTTCAGATGCTGCACATCTCGTATTTTCACAGCATAGACAATTGCCTTCAGATGACCCCAAAGATAAAAGTCTAAAGGTACCTTCACACGAAGCGACGCTGCAGCGATAGCGACAACGATGCCGATCGCTGCAGCGTCGCTGTTTGGTCGCTGGAGAGTTGTCATACAGACCGCTCTCCAGCGACCAACGATGCCGAGGTCCCCGGGTAACCAGGGTAAACATCGGGTTACTAAGCGCAGGGCCGCGCTTAGTAACCCGATGTTTACCATGGTTACCAGCGTAAAAGTAAAAAAACCAAACAGTACATACTCACCTGCGCGTCCCCCAGCGTCTGCTTCCTGACACTGACTGAGCTCCGGCCCTAACAGCACAGCGGTGACGTCACCGCTGTGCTTTCACTTTCACTTTAGGGCCGGCGCTCAGTAAGTGTCAGGAAGCAGACGCTGGGGGACGCGCAGGTGAGTATGTACTGTTAGTTTTTTTACTTTTACGCTGGTAACCAGGGTAAACATCGGGTTACTAAGCGCGGCCCTGCGCTTGGTAACCCGATGTTTACCCTGGTTACCAGTGTAAAACATCGCTGGTATCGACATCACAGCAGGATCCTTATCGCTGCTGCGTGTCAAACTAAACGATATCGCTAGCCAGGACGCTGCAACGTCACGGATCGCTAGCGATATCGTTACAAAGTCGTTTCGTGTGAAGGTACCTTAAGGGGGTCAGATCGGGAGACCTTTGTGGCCATTCAACTGGCCCAGGACGACCAATCCACTTTCCAGGAAACTGTTCATGTAGGAATGCTCAGACCTGACACCCATAATGTTGTGGTGTACCATCTTGCACCAGAGAATCTTATTTCTCATAGTCTGGGAGTCCTTCATGTGCGTTTTAGCAAACTCTATGCAGGCTTTCAAATGTTTTGCACTGAGGAGAGGCTTCCGTTGGGTCACTCTGCAATAAAGGCCCAACTGGTGGAGGGCTGCAGTGATAGTTGACTTTGTGGAACTTTCTCCCATCTCCCTACTGCATCTCTGGAGCACAACCACAGTGATCTTTGGGTTCTTCTTTACCTCTCTCACCAAGGCTCTTCTCCCACGATTGCTCAGTTTGGCTGGACGGCCAGGTCTAGGAAGACTTCTGGTGGTCCCAAACTTCTTTTATTTAAGGATTTTTCCATTTAAGGATTATGGAGGCCACTGTGCTCTTAGGAGCTTTGAGTACTGCAGAAATTCTTGTGTAACCTTGGTCAGATCTGTGACTTGCCACAATTATATCTCTGAGCTCCTTGGCCAGTTCCTTTGACCTCATGATTCTCATTTGGTCTCACAAATTGAGTCGTATCAGTTTATTTAAACACAGCTCTTCTCCAATGAAGGAGTAGAATCATCTCAAGGATCACAAGGAAATGGACAGCATCTGACTTAAAGGGGTTGTCCACTACTTTCAATTATCCCCCCCTATGTATCCTCCCGGGGCCCCTGATGAATTGTGTAAATACCTTCCTTATCCGTTTTCGCCTGTGAGCGGCGCTATGCTGGTGGCTGAGTCCGGGTCACATGACCCCCAGGCTTCAGCCGTCGCTCATTTCCGCCAACGTCACGTCAATTTCCAGACTCTGGAAATTGACGTGACATCAGCAGCAGGCGTGTCCCAGCCGCACAGTCAGAGCAGTCACTCATCAAGAGTGACTGGGCTGTGGGCGGGGCTGGGGGGCTGCAGGCCTGTGCTGGGGGCGGGCAGGGCTAGGCAGGGATGATTGTCCCGGCGCGATGTCTGCGCGCCGGTGCGGGGGCTCTGTGTGCCGGCGTCGGTATGTGCGTGCCGGCTCCGGTGTGGGGGCTCTGTGTACCGGCGCCGGTATGTGCGTGCCGGCGCTGGTGCGGGGGCTCTGTGTACCGGCGCCGGTATGTGCGTGCCGGTGCAGGGGCTCTGTGTGCCGGCGCCGGTATGTGCGTGCCGGCGCGGGGGGCTCTGTGTGCCGGCGCCGGTATGTGCGTGCCGGTGCGGGGGCTTTGTGTGCCGGCGCCGGTATGTGTGTGCCTGTGCGGGGGCTCTGTGTACCGGCGCCGGTATGTGCGTGCCGGCGCCGATGCGCGGGCTCTGTGTGCCGGCGCCGGTATGTGGGGTCCGGCGCCGGAATGTGCTGGGTCTGCTGGGGGGGGGATCTTTGGGGTGTGTGTGTGTCTCTCTCTCTCTCTGTGTGCAGGCATTGTCCGATGGGACTACAAGTCCCATCGGGCTCTGCCTGCTACACTAACAGTGAGTGACACATTAGCCAATGATGGGACAGTAGTACTCCCATCATCCGGCTAATGTGTTGAATGTAAAAAAAAACAAAACACACATATACAGTACATACACACATACAGAACATGCGCCATGCGACGACATGCACCATGCGACAACATGCGCCATGCGACAACATGCAGCGTGCGACAACATGCGCCATGCAACGATATGCGCCATGCGACGACATGCGCCATGCGATGACATGCAGCATGCGACGACATGCAGCATGCGACGACATGCAGCATGCGACGACATGCACCATGCGACGACATGCACCATGCGACAACATGCGCCATGCGACGACATGCAACATGTGACATCATGCGACATGCCGCATACAGTACATACATACAGTACATACATACAACATACTGTACATACAGTACATGTAACATAGAGTACATACTTACCATCACTTGTCACTTTGATCCCCGAAGCCAGTGTCATCTGTAAAAAATATTAAAATAATAAACAAACAATATACTCCCTGATCCGCAGAAATCCAATTAAAACGAGTGTCCCACGACGATCTCCAGTGGAGACTAGGAGCATCATCTGATGCAACCACTCTCCAGGGGCTCCAGGAACACAATGAGGGGAGGAAGGTATCCTTCCACAATGTATTCCCCACAATGTATTCCTACGCCCCTGTGAGAAAATAGTCCCTAGTCTCACTTTATGGCATTGCTGTATGAGACATTTTCCCATGCAGCAATTGCCATAAAGTAAGACTTTGAACTCAGGTAACCTCAGTGATGCACTGCAGGAGCCATTGTCTCCTGTCAGTGTGTCACTGAAGGTCCTATAGAGCAGTGACATCACCCGATGTCACTGTTCTATAGGGGAGATCGTCGTGGGACACTCGTTATTAATTGGACTACGGCGGACAGGTAGTATACTGTTTATTATTTTACGTTTTTTGCAGGCGCTGAAGTATGGTAAGTATGGTTAAATGAAAAATATTAAAATACTTTTTCCTAATGTGTGCGTGTTTTATTAACCCTTTATTAGTATTGGATTAATAACGAATAGGCGTCTTGTTGACGCCTCTCCGTTATTAACCCGGCTTAATGTCACCTTACAATAGCAAGGTGACATTAACCCCTTATTACCCCATATCCCACCGCCACACGGGAGTGGGAAGAGAGGGGCTAAGTGCCGGAATTGGCGCATCTTACAGATGCGCCATTTCTGGGGCGGCTGCGGACTGGTATTTGTATCCGGGGGGGGGGGCAATATCCATGGCCCCTCTCTAGGCTATGAATATCAGCCCGCAGCTGTCTGCGTAGCCTTTCTGGCTATAAAATATAGGGGGACCCCACGTCATTTTTTTGGGGGGGGTCCCCCTATTTTAATAGCTAGTAAAGGCTACGCAGACAGCTGCTGGCTGATATTCATAGCAGGCTACAAATATTGGCCCCCGGCTGTCGGCTTTCTCCCTCTGGCGCAGAAAATTGCGCGGGAGCCCACGCCGTTTTTTTCAGTTTTTTTATTAAATTAAACGCTCATTAAGGCCTGCTTCACACTTGCGTCGGTACGGGTCCATCGCTATGCGTCGGGCCTACGTACTGACGCACGTTATGAAATTTGTGCACGTTGTGGGCAGCGGAAGCAGTTTTTCAACGCATCCGCTGCCCATTCTGAAGTCCGGGGAGGAGGGGGGCGGAGTTTTGGCCGCGCATGCGCGGTAGAAAATGGCAGACGCGAGGGATGTGCCAATGGTCTGCCAAAATACGACGCATCCATTGCACGACGGACGCGACGTGTGGCCATCCGTTGCGATCCCTCACTAATACAAGTCTATGGGTAAAAAACGCATCCTTCGAGCACATTTGCAGGATCCGTTTTTTTCCCAAAAAGACGGATTGCTAAAAACGCAACTGTGAAAGTAGCCTTAGGCTGCTTTCACACTAGCATCGGTAAGGGTCCGTCGCGCTGCGTCGCTAATAAAAGTCTATGGAGAAAAAACGCACCCTGCAGACAACTTTGCAGGATGCGTTTTTCTCCACAACGACGCATTGCGACGTGCAGTGCACAACGCTAGTGTGAAAGAGGCCTTAGAAACATCGGCCTTTCTATTATATATCTATGGATATATCTATCCATAGATATATTTATAGATAGATATATCTATAGAAACATAGATGTATCTATCCATATATTTGGCTGCTTTCACATATCAGGTTTTTGCCATGAGGCACAATCCAGCGAGTTTTGAAAAAAATGGATCCATTTTTTTCCGCCGGATCCGTTTTTTTCTCATAGAGTTGTATTAGCGCCGGATTGCACCTGATGGCCACACGTTTCATCCGTTTTTAGCCGGATCCGTCCAAAAAGCTGTTTCCGCCGGATGGAAAACACATACAGAGGAATGTTTTTTCTGTCCGGCGAAAAAACGCACAGCGACGGATCCGGCAAAAAAACGTATGAAACTGAGCTGTGAAATGATGAATCCGGCCTTGGAATCCGTTTTTTCATGCATGTTTCCATTCAAATCATGCACATTTTCCCTTTATTTACTTATTTCCAAAAACGGCATTAACACCGCGCATAAACCACACCAAAAAAGGCATCAAAACTGCACCAAAAACTGCATCAAAACTGCACCAAAAACTGCATCAAAACCTGGTGCAGTTTTGCAGTTTTGGTGCAGTTTGCAGTTTTGGTGTGGTTTTGATGCAGTTTTTGGTGCGGTTTTGATGCAGTTCTTGGTGCTGTTTTGATGCAGTTCTTGGTGTGGTTTTGGTGCGGTTTTGATGCAGTTTTTGGTGCGTTTTTTTTTCAGTTTTGATGCGTTTTTATGCAGTTTTTTGCACGGTTTTGATGCATTTTTTAATTCGCTTTTGTTGCGTTTTTTTCGCGTTTTTTAGGCGTTTTGGTGTGTTTTTGAAAGGTAAATAAAGATGTATTATTGAACAAAAAAAAAAAAGATTTGTGATGTCATTATTGTCCAACCTCCTCTTTTACATTTGTCCAACCCACACTCCATTAAACACACAGACAGATAGATGATAGATGAAATGGATAGACAGATCTACATATAGATAGATCTATAGATGCATACATCTATCTATTCATATATCTATCTGTAGATGTGTCTGGATAGATATATCTATTGATAGATGTATGGATAGCGTAGGGTGTGTGTCCACTGTCCGGATTACATCCGAATGAGCTGCAGATTGGATGCTGCGTACTTGTAGTCCCATCGGATGATGCCTGCACACACACCCCAAAAGACCCCCCGCACAGCCCCGCACACATCCGAACAGCCCACAGACCCCGCACGCACCTGAACAGTCCCGCACAGCGCCGCACACATCCGAACAGCCCGCAGACCCCGCCCGCCCACACATAGACGCACACCGTCACCGCCCACACACTTCCATCCTCCCGAGCTGCAGCGTTTCTCGGACCCACATCTGCAGCAAAACTGCAGATCTTTTTTACATCTGCGGTTTTGCTGCGGATGTGCCCAACTCAATGAAAGTCTAAAGGTGCAGAAACGCTGCAGTTCCGCACAAAAGAAGTGACATGCTGCGAGAAAAAAAAGCTGCGTTTTGGTGCGGCTTTTTCCGCAGCATGTGCACAACAAGTCTGCGGCTCCCATAGACTTACATTGGTTGTGCACTACACTGCGGATTTGATGCAATTCAGTGCGGTAAAAATCCCTGCGGATCTGCAGTCAAATCTGCAACGTGTGCACACAGCCTTAGCATTTAGGCAACCTAGCAAAAAACCCAAGCAAAAAACAAGTGTGGGATTGCACTTTTTTTGCCATTTCATTGCACTTTGAATTTTTTTCACATTTTCTGTTACACGACATGGTAAAACCAATGATGTCGTTCAAAAGTAGAACTTGTCCCGCAAAAGATAAGCCCTCACATGGCCATACAGATGGAAAAATTATGGCTCTGGAAAGAAGGGGAGCGATAAACGAAAACAAAAAAGCTCCAGGGGTGAAGGGGTTTAGAAACATGGATATGGACATATCTATGGAAATAGACATAGATATATCTGTATCTATCTATCTATCTATCTATCTATCTATCTATCTATCTATCTATCTATCTATCTATCTATCTATCTATCTATCCAGGGCCGTTACATGATTCTATGGGGCTGGGCTGCATTACATTCTATGGGGCAGTGCTGCATTACATGATGCTATGGGGCTGGGCTGCATTACATTCTATGGGGCTGTGCTGCATTACATGATTCTATGGGGCTGGGCTGCATTAGATTCTATGGGGCAGTGCTGCATTACATGATTCTATGGGGCTGGGCTGCATTACATTCTATGGGGCTGTGCTGTATTACATTCTATGGGGCGGTGCTGCATTACATTATTCTATGGGGCTGGGCTGCAATACATTCTATGGGGCAGTGCTGCATTACATGATTCTATGGGGCTGGGCTGCATTACATTCTATGGGGGCTGTGCTGTATTACATTCTATGGGGCTGTGCTGTATTACATTCCATGGGGGCTGTGCTGTATTACATTCTATGGGGACTGTGTTGTATTACATTCTATGGGGGATGTGCTGCATTACATTCTATGGGGCTGTGCTGCATTACATTCTATGGGGGCTGGCTGCATTACATTCTATGGGGGCTGGCTGCATTACATTCTATGGGGGCTGTGCTGCATTACATTCTATGGGGCTGTGCTGTATTACATTCTATGGGGCTGTGCTGTATTACATTCTATGGGGCTGTGCTGTATTACATTCTATGGGGCTGTGCTGTATTACATTCTATGGGGCAGTGCTGCATTACATTCTATGGGGCTGTGCTGTATTACATTCTATGGGGGCTGTGCTGTATTACATTCTATGGTGGCTGTGCTGTATTACATTCTATGGGGCTGTGCTGCATTACATTCTATGGGGGCTGTGCTGTATAACATTCTATGGGGCAGTGCTGCATTACATTCTATGGGTCAGTGCTGCATTACATTCTATGGGGCTGTGTTGTATTACATTCTATGGGGGCTGTGCTGTATTACATTCTATGGGGCAGTGCTGCATTGCATTCTATGGGGCTGTGCTGTATTACATTCTATGGGGCTGTGCTGTATTACATTCTATGGGGCTGTGCTGTATTACATTCTATGGGGCAGTGCTGCATTGCATTCTATGGGGGCTGTGCTGTATTACATTCTATGGGGGCTGTGCTGTATTACATTCTATGGGGCTGTGCTGTATTACATTCTATGGGGCTGTGCTGTATTACATTCTATGGGGCTGTGCTGTATTACATTCTATGGGGCTGGCCTGCATTACATTCTATGGGGCTGGCTGCATTACATTCTATGGGGGCTGTGCTGTATTACATTCTATGGGGACTGGCTGCATTACATTCTATGGGGGCTGTGCTGCATTACATTCTATGGGGGCTGTGCTGTATTACATTCTATGGGGCTGTGCTGTATTACATTCTATGGGGCTGTGCTGTATTACATTCTATGGGGGCTGTGCTGTATTACATTCTATGGGGACTGAGCTGTAATGCTGGATACAGCTGTAATTATATGTTATATAGTCGTGTTACACTCCCCTCACTTCCTGTAACCTACAAGTGTACAAAGATATTATACAGTCACCAGGCGACAAGTGGGCCTGTGTGACTTCAAAATGCCAGGGCTGAATTTTAGTCCCAGTTCGGCCCTGTATCTATCCCTCTATCTGTGTGTAATGGAGTGTGGGTTGGACAAATGTAAAAGAGGAGGTTGGACAGAAATGACATCACAAATCTTTTTGTGGATAGAGGGGGGAGAGGAGGGAGGGGTTGGGGTGTGTTTTGGAGTGGGTGTGCCAGGTGCAGTTACAGGCAGTGCAATGCATCATGGAACTTGTAGTATTAGAGCACAATAACTCAGGAGAAAGGAAGTTGTCGATTAACCCCATGAGAGCTGAATCCAGCACTAAAGATGTGCTGCTACTGCATGATAAAAGGTAATATTGCTAAAATAAACACAGATGTTTTCAGTGGCACATAATAGCAAGATTTATGAAAAAAAAAGGTTATAGTAGTGGACAACTTCTTTAAATATGAGTGTCTGAGCAAAAGGTCTGAACACTTATGACCATGTGATACTTCGGTTTTTCTTTTTTAATAAATTTGCAAAAATTTCTACATTTCTGTTTTTTTCCATTATGATGGGGTGCAGAGTGTACATTAATGAGAAAAAAAATAACTTTTTGAATTTACCAAATGGCTGCAATGAAAGAAGGAGTGAAAAATTGAAAAGGGTCTGAATACTTTCTGTACCCACTGTACATGGCAGGCTCCTGCAGTATGTCATGAAGAGGTTAACGTGCGTCACTCTCAATACTAGCCCTGTCACCATTGAATTCTCTTTAAGCACCTTTGAATGTTACACTGGCCCTAACGGATAGGGTTCACCGATATTTCCTACTAGGTCGCAAGTCCTAAATATGTGAGTGCCAAAACTGTAGAAAAAAAAGACATAGACCACACATCCAAAAATCATACATTGATTTAATTACGCTAGGCATAGATTTACAAAACTGAACATGAGGTTCTTAGTTTAACATTCTGATCAGACTTTATGAAGCCCACTACCATGTCACAGTGAACCTCTCAGTGGGTCCCTAAACTAAAAAGTGCAGCATGGTGTTCAAACCATCATCGCAGCGACGATATATCACCATGGTGGGCGACCTGGTGCCTGACAGCACCCATGCTGCGAGGCTGAGTCCCCATGACTTCAGGGCACAACACCCCACAAGCACAACACCACAGCAACAATGACCGCCACACTGCACAAACACCAGTGATTAACCCCTTTCTGACATATGACGTACTATTCCGTCGAGGTGGTATGGGCCCGTATGACCACTGATGGGATAGTACGTCATCACTGATCAGCCGCCCTCACGGGGGGAGCGCAACCGATCAGGGCCGGGTGTCAGCTGACTATCTCAGCTGACATCTGGCACTATGTTCCAGGAGCGGTCACGGACCTCTCCTGGCACAATAACCCCCAGCACACTGCGAGCGAAGATGATCGCAGCGTTCCGGCGGCACAGGGAAGCAGCGCACAGGGAGGGGCTCCCTGCGTGCTTCCCTGAGACCCTCGGAGCAACGCAATGTGATCGTGTTGCTCCGAGGGTCTCCTACCTCCTCCCTGCAGGCCCGGATCCAAAATGGTTACTTGGGGCCTTCCGGGTCCTGCATGGAGGTGGCTTGCAAGCGCCTGCTCAGAGCAGGCGCCTGCAAGCCTCCTGCAGTGCCTCTGTGATCGCTGATCTGACACAGTGCACTGCAAAGTGTCAGATCCACGTTCTGACACTATAGCATAATGCCCCCCCTGTGGCAATGTAAAAAAGTATAATAATATATATATTTACATGTGTAAAAAAAAAATCCCTAAATAAGGAAAAAAATATATATATATTGTTCCAATAAATACATTTATTTATCTAAATTAAAAAAAAGAAAGTACACATATTTCGTATCGCCGCGTCCGTAACGACCTGACCTATAAAACTGTCCCACTAGTTAACCGCTTCAGTGAACACCGATTAAAAAAAACGACGCTTTATTATCATACCGCCAAACTAAAAGTGGAATAACACGCGACCAAAAAGACAGATATAAATAACCATGGTACCGCTGAAAACGTCATCTTGTCCCACAAAAAACGAGCCACCACACAGCATCATCAACGAAAAAAATAAAAAAGTTATAGTCCTCAGAATAAAGCGATGCAAAAATAATTATTTTTTATATAAAATAGTTTTTATCATATAAAAGCGCCAAAACATAAAAAATAATATAAATGAAGTATCGCTGTAATCGTACTGATCTGAAGAATAAAACTGCTTTATTAATTTTACCAAACGCGGAACGGTATAAACGCCTCCCCAAAAGAAATTCATGAATAGCTCGTTTTTGTTCATTCTACCTCACAAAAATCGGAAAAAAAAGCGATCAAAAAATGTCACGTGCCCGAAAATGTTACCAATAAAAGCGCCAATTCGTCTCACAAAAAAACAAGACCTCAAATGACTCTGTGGACCAAAATATGGAAAAATTATAGTTCTCAAAATGTGGAGACGCAAAAACTATTTTTTGCAATAAAAAGCGTCTTTTCGTGTGTGACGGCTGCCAATCATAAAAATCCACTAAAAACCCCGCTATAAAAGTAAATCAAACCCCCCTTCATCACCGCCTTAGTTAGGGAAAAATAATAAATTTTTTAAAAATGTATTTATTTCCATTTTACGATTAGGGTTAGGGTTGGAGCTAAAGTTAGGGTTGGGGCTAAAGTTAGGGTTAGGGTTGTGGTTAAAGTTAGGGTTGGGGTTAGGATTAGGGTTGGGGCTAAAGTTAGGGTTGGGGTTAGGGTTGGGGCTAAAATTAGGGTTAGGGTTCGAGTTAGGGTTGGGGCTAAAGTTAGGGTTAGGGTTGTGGTTAAAGTTAGGGTTGGGGTTAGGATTAGGGTTGGGGCTAAAGTTAGGGTTGGGGTTAGGGTTGGGGCTAAAATTAGGGTTAGGGTTCGAGTTAGGGTTGGGGCTAAAGTTAGGGTTAGGGTTGGGGCTTAAGTCAGGGTTGGGGCTAAAGTTAGTGTTTGGATTACATTTACGGTTGGTATTAGGGTTGGGATTAGGGTTAGGGGTGTGGTTAGGGTTATGGTTGGGAATAGGGTTAGGGGTGTGTTTGGGATAGGGTTTCAGTTAGAATTGGGGGTTTCCACTGTTTAGGCACATTAGGGGCTCTCCAATGGCGTCTGATCTCAATTCCAGCCAATTCTGCATTGAAAAAGTAAAACCGTGCTCCTTCCTTTCCGATCTCACCCGTGCGCCCAAACAGGGGTTTACCCCAACATATGGGGTATCAGCGTACTCAGGACAAATTGGACAACTTTTGGGGTCCAATTTCTCCTCTTACCCTTGGGAAAATACAAAACTGGGGGCTAAAAAATAATTTTTGTGGAAAAAAAAGAATTTTTATTTTCACGGCTCTGCATTATAAACTCTAGTGAAACACTTGGGGGTGCAAAGTTCTCACAACACATCTAGATAAGTTCCTTGGGGGGTCTAGTTTCCAATATGGGGTCACTTGTGGGGGGTTTCTACTGTTTAGGTACATCAGGGGCTCTGAAAATACAATGTGATGCCTGAAGACCAATCCATCTAAGTCTGCATTCCAAACTGCGCGCCTTCCCTTCCGAGCTCTGCCATGCGCCCAAATGGTGGTTTCCCCCACATTGGGGTATCAGCGTACTCAGGACAAATTGGACAACAACTTTTGGGGTCCAGTTTCTCCTGTTACCCTTAGGAAAATACAAAACTGGGGGCTAAAAAATATTTTTTGTGGAAAAAAAAAAAGAATTTTTATTTTCATGGCTCTGCGTTATAAACTGTAGTGAAACACTTGGAGGTTCAAAGTTTTCACAACACATCTAGATAAGTTTACTCCCACATATGGGGTATCAGCGTATTCAGGACAAATTGCACAACAAGTTTTAGGGTCCTGTTTCTTTTGTTACCCTTGGGAAAAAAAAATTGGGGGCAAAAGGATTTTTGTGAAAAAATGTGATTTTTTATTTTTACGGTTCTACATTATAAACTTCTGTGAAGCACTTGGTGGGTCAAAGTGCTCACCACACATCTAGATAAGTTACTTAGGAGGTCTACTTTCCAAAATGGTGTCACTTGTGGGGGTTTCAATGTTTAGGCACATCAGGGGCTCTCAAAACGCGACATTGCATCCCATCTCAATTCCAGTCAATTTTGCATTGAAAAGTCAAATGGTGCTCCTTCCCTTCCGAGCTCTGCCATTCGCCCAAACTGTGGTT
The DNA here is from genome assembly GCF_051348905.1 of Ranitomeya variabilis. Classification (NCBI taxonomy): domain Eukaryota; kingdom Metazoa; phylum Chordata; class Amphibia; order Anura; family Dendrobatidae; genus Ranitomeya; species Ranitomeya variabilis. Next base: position 117,208,729 of record NC_135233.1, read on the forward strand.
TGGTTTACCCCCACATATAGGGTATCAGCGTATTCAGGACAAATTGCACAACAACTGTTGGGGTCCAATTTCTCCTGTTACCCTTGGTAAAATAAAACAAATTGGAGCTGAAGTAATTTTTTTGTGAAAAAAAGTTAAATGTTCATTTTTTTTTTAAACATTCCAAAAATTCCTGTGAAACACTTGAAGGGTTAAAAAACTTCTTGAATGCGGTTTTGAGTAGCTTGAGATGTGCAGTTTTTAGAATGGTGTCACACTCCCTAAAAAAATGGTGTTGTAAAAATGAGAAATTGCTGGTCACCTTTTAACCCTTATAACTCCCTAACAAACAAAAAAAATGTTGGTTCCAAAATTGTGCTGATGTAAAGTAGACATGTGGGAAATGTTACTTATTAAGCATTTTGTGTGACATATCTCTGTGATTTAAGGACATAAAAATTCAAAGTTGGAAAATTGCAAAATTTTCAAAATGTTCGCCACATTTCCGTTTGTTCACAAATAAATGCAGGTAATATCAAATAAATTTTACCACTATCATGACGTACAATATGTCACAAGAAAACAATGTCAGAATCATCAGGATCCGTTGAAGCGTTCCAGAGTTATAACCCCCTGCTCACAACCTGTACCATATGTCTAAACTGGAAGTAACATCTCAGTTCACTCAGGGTCTTCTTTTAGGAATGACAGGTGTTTTTCTCTGGCCGCCGATCAACATCTGACTTTTATGGCTTGATCTGCGAAGTCGGTCTTCAATGCTTTACCTAAAAAGACAGTCTTTGGTGCTTGAACTACATAGTCGAGACGTCCCCAGGATCAGACTGCTCTAAGGTACAATGAGCACAATATCTTCCACGAGCCCGTCCTTTTGCCCTGACTTGTGCTTCACGGTCCTGGCCTTTTATATTTAGCAACTGTGTCACAGATGTCATTTGACCCGGTGTCCCCCTCAAATTATTTCATCTAGGGAACACACTCTCCGTCCTTCAGTTCCTGCCTATCCAGTGCAGCCAGCAGATGGTGGCATTTACTTGCAGGTGCTGTGCAATGTTGACTGAATGCATCTTCCATTTGCCTCCCCTTTACAACTGAATACAGATTTGATAGAATTTTGATTGAATTGAGATTGAAAGGTCAGTCCAGAGGAAGAAGCACAATTCTCTGATAATATATATTGCATTTTCATTAGTATTCTTGATTAACAAACTTAAAATTAAAATGACAGTTACTCTTTGAATACTGTGCAATTTATGTTCTAGCAACACTGAAGTATATAATGCCACCTAGACTGATATACAACCAGTTCCACATTTTGTGTCACTTTTAAATCTTCTTTAATCATCTTCATTTTTTAAAACAACACAAATGTACCCCAATTTACATCTTTGTAAGGAAATATGCTTATAAGCAGCCAGGTGTTCAATGACTACACGAAATAATCCTTCCTCACAATGCAATGTATAATCTGTGTTATAAAGATCCATAGAGGCTCAGATACACTGCTACATATTATTCACTAACTTCTTTAGTAACTTTATTCTAGATGTTTAATGTAAAAGTTCTCATAGAAGCCAAGGCAATAAACGTTTAAAATGTGGCCCTGATGATAATAATCTTTATTTTTATATAGCGCTCACAATCTAAATTCCCTATCAGTATGTCTTTGGAATGTGGGAGGAAACCGGAGAACCCGGAGGAAACCCACGCAAACACGGAGAGAACATACAAACTCTTTGCAGATGTTGTCCTTGGTGGGGTTTGAACCCAGGACTCCAGCGCCGCAAGGCTGCTGTGCTAACCACTGCGCCACCGTGCTGCCCATATGTCCATTAATGTTGTATCCAGGGGTGGAGAACAGAGACCGAGCCCGGAATCTGCCTCGTTCTGCAGTAGGAAACTCACTTATTCAGTAAGTGCATCTAGCTGCTTGCTGCTGAATGTCCAGTAATGTTACATCCAGGGGTGGAGGACAGAGACCAAGTCTGGAATCTGCCTCGTTCTGCAGTAGGAAACTCACTTATTCAGTAAGTGCATCTAGCTGCTTGCTGCTGAATGTCCAGTAATGGAACATCCAGGGGTGGAGGACAGAGACCAAGTCTGGAATCTGCCTCGTTGTGCAGTAGGAAACTCACTTATTCAGTGAGTGCATCTAGCTGCTGAATGTCCAGTAATGTCGTATCCAGTGGTGGAGAACAGAGACCGAGCCCGGAATCTGCCTCGTTCTGCAGTAGGAAACTCACTTATTCAGTAAGTGCATCTAGCTGCTTGCTGCTGAATGTCCAGTAATGGTACATCCAGGGGTGGAGGACAGAGACCAAGTCTGGAATCTGCCTCGTTCTGCAGTAGGAAACTCACTTATTCAGTAAGTGCATCTAGCTGCTTGCTGCTGAATGTCCAGTAATGGTACATCCAGGGGTGGAGGACAGAGACCAAGTCTGGAATCTGCCTCGTTCTGCAGTAGGAAACTCACTTATTCAGTAAGTGCATCTAGCTGCTTGCTGCTGAATGTCCAGTAATGGTACATCCAGGGGTGGAGGACAGAGACCAAGTCTGGAATCTGCCTCGTTCTGCAGTAGGAAACTCACTTATTCAGTAAGTGCATCTAGCTGCTTGCTGCTGAATGTCCAGTAATGGAACATCCAGGGGTGGAGGACAGAGACCAAGTCTGGAATCTGCCTCGTTGTGCAGTAGGAAACTCACTTATTCAGTGAGTGCATCTAGCTGCTGAATGTCCAGTAATGTCGTATCCAGTGGTGGAGAACAGAGACCGAGCCCGGAATCTGCCTCGTTCTGCAGTAGGAAACTCACTTATTCAGTAAGTGCATCTAGCTGCTTGCTGCTGAATGTCCAGTAATGGTACATCCAGGGGTGGAGGACAGAGACCAAGTCTGGAATCTGCCTCGTTCTGCAGTAGGAAACTCACTTATTCAGTAAGTGCATCTAGCTGCTTGCTGCTGAATGTCCAGTAATGGTACATCCAGGGGTGGAGGACAGAGACCAAGTCTGGAATCTGCCTCGTTCTGCAGTAGGAAACTCACTTATTCAGTAAGTGCATCTAGCTGCTTGCTGCTGAATGTCCAGTAATGGTACATCCAGGGGTGGAGGACAGAGACCAAGTCTGGAATCTGCCTCGTTCTGCAGTAGGAAACTCACTTATTCAGTAAGTGCATCTAGCTGCTTGCTGCTGAATGTCCAGTAATGTTACATCCAGGGGTGGAGGACAGAGACCAAGTCTGGAATCTGCCTCGTTCTGCAGTAGGAAACTCACTTATTCATTGAGTGCGTCTAGCTGCTGAATGTCCAGTAATGTCGTATCCAGTGGTGGAGAACAGAGACCGAGCCCGGAATCTGCCTCGTTCTGCAGTAGGAAACTCACTTATTCAGTAAGTGCATCTAGCTGCTTGCTGCTGAATGTCCAGTAATGGTACATCCAGGGGTGGAGGACAGAGACCAAGTCTGGAATCTGCCTCGTTCTGCAGTAGGAAACTCACTTATTCAGTAAGTGCATCTAGCTGCTTGCTGCTGAATGTCCAGTAATGGTACATCCAGGGGTGGAGGACAGAGACCAAGTCTGGAATCTGCCTCGTTGTGCAGTAGGAAACTCACTTATTCAGTGAGTGCATCTAGCTGCTTGCTGCTGAATGTCCAGTAATGGTACATCCAGGGGTGGAGAACAGAGACCAAGTCTGGAATCTGCCTTGTTCTGCAGTAGGAAACTCACTTATTCAGTGAGTGCGTCTAGCTGTTGAATGTCCAGTAATGTCGTATCCATTGGTGTAGAATGTCCAGTAATGTCATATCCAGTGGTGTAGAATGTCCAGTAATGTCATATCCAGTGCTGATGTAAAGTCGTCTCCAGCTGGATCCCATGTTCTTTGTGGGTTCACAGCGAGACCCCGCCCTGCCTCACCTGCAAAATAAAATGTCACAACATTAGCAAAACAGTAAAGATGACTATATGGATATGGAGACAGATTTTAATGAGCAAGACAGCTGGAAAAGTTTATATGTCATTCATTATTTCCAGATTATATTGCTTGTGGAGACTTAAAGGAAATGCAATGCTTCCCAGGGAATCTGAATAAGTAAATAGCCTCTTCAGAGAGGAAGAGGATGTGAACTCTCTCAAATTCCCAGGGAAGAATTGTCTACACGAAGAAACCTAAACCCTTAAACCCCATGTCAGACGTCTCTCACGCAGGAAAATCAGATCTCCTGCTTTACACTGATGAGAAGCAAACACCCCGAAACACATATCTGCAATGGGAATTTCTGCTTTGGCTTCTTTTCCTAAGTTATGTGGCAAGGTTTTTTAAAAAGTCGATATTGACTTTTAAGATTGCTACTTGGAATAGATGGCACTACTGTTCATGTCCTCTGCCTCTCTGAAGAGGCTTCTTACATTATATTACAGTCTTTACAGGCAATGAACTGATCCTAGCCTTACAGGCCATCCTCTGACAGATTGACTACTAGATTATCGATTAGTCTCTTATTGAAAGGAAATGGATTTTAGAAACATTAACAGAACCAGTATGGAAACTCCCCTCTGTATCACTGTGTCACTGTTACTTTGCTTACTGTAAGTGATAGCTGTAATTTGTGTATAACCCCTTCTCATGTACATCACCATGGAATCAATGGTGCTATATGAATAAATAATAATAATATGTTGCTGGTACCAGCTAGACTCCATACAAAGACCGGTTTTGGCTCCCAGTCTGAAGCTTTAGCTTGCACAAATAAAAATATCGCTATCAACATTAACGTCTCGAGTGATCAATTTCTAACTAGTTATCCCACTGCTTGTTAATGCTAGAACATAACATACTGTATATCATTAAACATATATTTAAGTCTTAAGAACTTACTGTCGGTTTTGGCTGGGACGGGCTTCATCTTCCGAGAAGCCAGTAGGACGTTCAGACGCTTTAAGAAAAATAAGCAGAGGAGGTGGAACATGTTTTTCGTCCTCTTGATGTCCTGTAAAATACAATGTTAGTGAGACTAGTTGATCATGAAAAGAACATTGATTCTACTCTACAGCCATCCTGGGATTGGAGACCCCCAGCATACTAGGAAATGACTTAAGGGGAAACTGTCACCATGAAAACACAGTTCTATCTGCAGACATCATATAATAGATCTGGGGGATGAGTAGATTCATATATAATGTAGTTGTGTGAGAAAACATTCAGTATTACCTGTGTTTTAATCATTGTTTCCTTTGCTTTTTCTTGGATTTTCGGACCAATTCGCGGTACTATCACTAACTGACACATTTCTTTGTCCATGTATGTATACAGAGGTAGCTGTCAACCACGGATAGGACTGCCCACTGGACCACAAATCCCAGAAAGAGCAGAAGTTTAAATGATTAACTCCTACATGACCTATGACATATATACACGTCATAGTTTGTGCTCTGCATTACATGCAGGCTACTATTCTGAACCCTCATGTTTTTAGGCACATGAGAGCTGATCTGATCAGCTGTCATGTGCCCCTAACAGCCGTGAGTGTAATCATGATCCACCCATAGCTGTTAACCTGTTAAATGCTGCTGTCAATTTACAAAACGGCTGCATTTATCATATTCACGGCAGAAGCGCGTCACTAATCTCACCCATCGTCGTGCCCGTCACATAAATACGAGGTGCCAATGGGATAGCATGACAACCCGGGGTCTGCAAGAGACCCCTGTGGTTGTCATTGCTGATCTGGTATGAGCGCCACCCTAAGCCCAGCGCTCATAGTAAATGATCATTTTTGCTACAAGCAGCAGGGCTGAAGCGAACAGATGATTGCAGCTTCAAGTCTCCTAAATAGAGTATTGAAACAAGTAAAAAGTGGAAACAAATGTTTTTAAAAACATGAAGAGAATTAAAAAAATAAAAATTAAAATCACTCGCTTTTGCCCCATTCAAAATAAAGTGATAAAACAAAAAAAATTAAATAGACACATATTTGGTATCAAAGCATTGAGAAACGTCCGAGCTATCAAATATAAAAATAATTAATCTGATCAGTAAACGGTGTAATGAGAAAAAAAAATAAAAATCAAAATTTCAGAATTAAGTTTCTTTGGTCTCCGCAACATTGCAATAACAGGCAATCAAAAGATCATGTCTGCACCAATATGGCATCAATAAAAACGTCAGCTCGATGTGCAAAAAATAAGCCCTCACCCGGCCCAAGATCCTAAAAATTGGAGACATTATGTGTCTAGGAAAATGGTGCCATTGGTTTTGTTTTTGTTTTTTTTACAAACTTTCGATTTTTTGCTCACCACTTACCGTAAATAAAAAGAACCTAGACATATTTGGTGTAAGAGTACTCATAATGAGCTGGAGAATCATAATGGCAGGTCAGTTTTAGCATTTAGTGAACATGGTAAAAAAAAAAAAAAACTATTCAAAAAAGAAAAAAGCAAGAAGAACGGCACCAGATACAACGGTATAGATCAAACGACCAAAACTATAATTAGTCCGATTGTTACTCAGCAGGTGGTGTTCAACACGCTTCTTGTGGTGCTCGACATCATATATATGGTCTTTGAAAAATGCGTACACCAGAGAAAGAGGAAGATGTGGCACTCACCAAATCGTGTTACAATAAAAGTCCTTAATTTCGCCATTACATGGATTAAGGATGTCACTTCATAGGCTGTGGGTACGTGCGAGGGTGCATGGTCACACAGGACCTGTATGATCATGGTGTTTTTGAGGATTTCTCTCTTTTCCGCCATGGGTCCGTGAGGAGCGACATCAGTCACAATATTTTATTTGCCCTCATGCTTTCCCGTAATGTAGAATATTAAAATTAGGTTAAAATCTCACCAAGAACAACATTTGCAAGGAGTTTGTGTGGGTTTCCTCCGGGTTCCTCCCACACTCCAAAGACATACTGAGGGGGGATTTTGATTGTAAGCCCCAATGGGGACAGTAATAACAATGTAAGTAAAACGTTGTGGAAATAATGGCGCTACATACAGTGGGGAAAATAAGTATTTGACACACTGCCAATTCTGCAAGTTTACCCACCTGCAAAGAATGGAGAGTTCTGTAATTTTTAATGTAAGTAAACTTCAACCGTGAGAGAGAGAACCTTAAAAAAATCCAGAAAATCACATTGTATGATTTTTGCATAATTAATTAGCATTTTATTGTATGAAATAAGTATTTGTTACAATAGAAAAACAGAACTTAATATTTGCTACAGAAACCTTTATTTTCAATTACAGAGGTCATATGTAGTAGTTCTTTCCCGAGTTTGCACACACTGCAGCAGGGATGTTGGCCCACTCCTCCATACAGATCTTCTCCAGATCTGTCAAGTTTCGGCAATGGTGGAGAGGTTGGAATGTGATTGATTGAGTGTGTGGACAAGTGTCTTTTATACAGATAACAAGTTCAAACAGGTGCAAGTAATACAGGTAATGAGTGTAGAGTAGGAGAAATTCTTAAAGAAAAACTAACAGTTCTCCGAGAGCCAGAATTCTTGCTGGTTGGTAGGTGATCAAATACTTATTTCATGCAATAAAATGCAAATCAATGATGTAAAAATCATAAACTAAATCCAGAAAATCACATTGTAAGATTCTGTCTCTCACAGGTGAAATGTACCTATGATAATAATTACAGACCTCTCCATTCTTTGTAGTTGGGAAAACTTGCAAAATTGGCATTGCATCAAATACTTATATTCCCCACTGTAAGTGAGATAAATATATAAAATAAACATCATATAAATGTTATAACCTCTAACTGGTACAGTGATGTATTAAAAAGATGGACCAAACCAGTAGAGTTACCTCTATGTCTAGGGTTTATTCACTGACATTTTCCTTTAAGAGACTTTTTTTATAAAGGCGTTTTCCCATTAAATTTGTCATAAAAGTCCTGAGTACTTACTGTCAGAGTTGACGCTCGCGTTCTGATGTGACTGGAATTTGGCGACCAGATCACTAACCCGACCGGGAGGGATTCTGAAGTTTTTGAGCTCGTCCCTTTTTTCAGCCCAGGCTCCGCGAGGAGCTTCATGCTTTCCAATATTTAGCTTATTCTCATGTTTTCCTGTAACAGAAGTATAATCAGTATTTTGATAATAAACACTTCTCTATGTTTCCCATAGATTATTACCTCTACGTCTACAGATCTTTTACCGACAAGATTCTTTAAGAGACGATTTTTACAAGGTTGTTTTTCTTTTCATTGCGTTTCTAATATATTTTCAGAAGGGGAGAAAAAACAGAAACGCAAAAAGGCAAAACCTCAATGTCGTGAAGGGATTAAAAAATGGGTTTTACTGAATCTTTCCTCACAAAACTATATCTCAATGTACTCCGCTTCCTCAGCTCTCTAATATGGAACCTGCATTTTAAACTGTATTTTCTTGATGACAGGTTCTCTGTAAAGAAGACTGTTCATCACAAATGTTTCTTGTTGAACTGGACACATGATGTAATATGGGCAGTAAAGTGGAATAAAACTTTTTTAAAAATTTGCCTCAGTTAAGTAGATATTAGTAATCAAAATACTTGTCGTTACTAAGGTAACTTGTGAAATCAGAGTGAGAATTGCCAGAGAGTTTTCACTGGGGGTGCACTTCTTTTCCCTCTATGACACTGGCCACATCTAGAATATGGGATCTAGTTTTAGGCTGCACATTTAAAAGAGGATATTCAGAAATTAGAGTCAGTTGGAAGGTGGGAAACTAGATTATTACATGGGATGGAAGGCCTCATATGATGAGAGGTGGAAAAGTTGGGCTTCTTCCATGTGATGTCATTAACATATATAATATATATGTGTGGTCAATACAAAGGTTTAGCACATGACTAATTCCTTACAAGGACCATACTTTGGACTAGGGGGCACACATTACCGATGGAATAAAGACCATAACTGCAGCTAATTAGGAAAGTGTTCTTTACAGTTAGAGCAGTCAGACTTTGGAATACCAAAAACTTTGGTTTTGAGCACTTTGAGGGGTGCAGTTTTTAGAATCATGTCACTTTTGGGTATTTTCTGTATTAAATGCTCCTCAAAGTAACTTCAAATGTGAAGTGGTCCCTAACAAAATTGTTTTTGCAAGTTTAGTTGGAAAAATGAGAAATATGCTATTGCTGATCAACTTTTAACCCCTTTAACTTCCTAAAAAAAAAAATTATGTTTCAAAAATTGTGCTGATGATAGCTAGACATGTGGGAAATGTTATTTATTAACTATTTTGTGTGACAACACTCTGATTTAAGGACTTAAAATTAAAAAATTAAAAATTGCAAAATTTTCCGATATTTTCAGACATAAACGCAATTTAAACTGAACAAATTTTACCACTGTAATGGAGTACAGTATGTATTGGAAAAACTGTCTCAGAATCAGTGGGATCCGTTGAAACTTTCAATAATTATTACCACATAAAGTGACACTGGTCAGAATGAAAAAAATTGGCCTGGTTATGAAGGCGAAAAAGGCTCTGGCACGAAAGGGTTAAGAGACCATTTCGAATAAGATGTTCTTCTATTAAGTATCAAATGTCCCCAGAGTAAGTCATCGGCGTCATAAAGCTGTTACCAAGTTATAAAAAAGCAAAACAATAACTATTGGCATATAGATTTTATAGCCTTGTCCAGGGTTAGAAAAATGTAATTGGTTTGTTTGAAAAATAAGAGCACCCCTGTGTACAGGTTGTGCCCGGTATTGTAGCTCCGCTCCAGTGACGGGAATGTACAGAGCTGCAATACCAGGAACAAGCTGAAGAGTGTGAAAGCATAGGGGGTTTTTGTTCTTTTTATGGCAGCCCTGTTTTTCTTATCCTGGAGAACTGCTTTAGTGTCAGATTGGTTAGGCTGTACTTACCAAGAGGTGCAGTAGTCGCTCTGTCTTCATCAGATCCATCATCTCTCCCGGATTCATCCCTTGTCAGATGTCTTTAAAACAGTAAAATATAAGGTATATTGTGAATTACAGAGTAACATATCTGTATTCTGCAGAATGAAATATAGACTCTTATGTTTCTTCATTCATTTGTCTCTTACATTCTGTAGAAACATTGGCAATAAGTAACATTTTGGTATTTATCAACCATTTTTCATGTACATGAAAGTTCAATATGTGTGGATCGTACTGGATTGTAAGGTAATATGAAGATTAGCCATGAGTGGATTTATTTGAGTGGAATTGAATTTTGCTCATATTTACAAAACTCAGAATTTTGGAGAACACAGATTGTTTGTAGTTCACTCCACGCAAATAAGACAAAGTGGAAGCTAGCTGCAGCCTCCAGCTTGCGGAACAGTAGAGCGCTGGCAAAAAGTTTAGCTCTCCTCTCTGACCGACTTCTGCTGCTTTATTCTCGATGGCCAGTTTTCCACACTATCATTGTACCGCGCCTCTGGCCAAGTGTTCCCTTTGGATTGGAACGTTGGCTACAAGTGGGCCCTGAAAGGTCTTTGCTCATGTAAGCCCCAACCAAGAGCCAACACTGTGCGCGAGCTGCGGGCAGAGAGCAGTGGGGCTTCCGGAGAGGGGCTTGGTGATGCATGAACTTTATTTTCTTCTTTCCTCCATTTATTATGGTCTGAGACTGGGGAGACCCCAGAGCATAATAAGAACAATCAATTTGTGAAGAATAATTTTGCTGTGAATCAAATCTCTAAATAAAACCTGCATGATTTGGCAGAATTTTGTCAGAGCCTCTCATCTGTAATAAAGATGTACTTATGTACTTTTTTTTACAGACTCCCATGTACAATATAAATCATCCTTTACAATACTCACCTCCATATGATTTTACAGACTTTATAGATGACATCAACAATTAACTTTGCAAGGTGGTAGCTGGTGATGTGAAATACAGCATAAATTATGAATTCATTCCAAGAGATGTCTGGAGGAACAATAACATCCACTGAAAAAGAAGAAAGAATATGTATATTATATATATTCAATAACTTGTCTGTAATACACTATGCCATTATTATCAAAGGGAATCTGTCACCAGGCTTTTGCCATGTTATCTGAGACAGCCATAATGTAGAAGCGTAGACCTTTATCACACCGATGTGTCAATTACTGGACTGTTTCAATAGAATAACTGTTTTACCAGCAATTGATTATCACTACAGGACAACTGGTCTTGCGCCTCCTAGTCCAGCCAGGCTCCAGCACTGATTAGCCGCTTTCTGTCAATATACAATGTAAACACAAAGCTGTGGCGGGGTTATACACAGCTCAAAACCTGAGCTCTGCTCAATCTGCAGAAGAGAAATCTGTGACTCTATTCAATTTTCTATTGGACTGTAGGACCCGGCAAGACGATTAAAAAATGGGGCTTAAGGCTACTTTCACACTAGCGTTAACTGCAATCCGTTGCAATGCGTCGATTTGCAGAAAAGACACATCCTGCAAAAGTGCTTGCAGGATGCGTTTTTTTTGCATTGACTAACGTTTCGCGATGCATTGCGACGGATTGCCACACGTCGCAACCGTCGCGCGATGGTTGCGCCGTGTTGTGGCGGACCGTCGGCCGCAAAAAACGTTGCATGTAACGTTTTTTGCAGAACTCCACCCCCACCTCTCCGCACATCCCCGCAGCTCACAATGGGGCAGCGGAAGCGCTGGAAAAATGCATCCGCTGCCCCCGTTGTGCGGCGGAGACAACGCTAGCGTCGGGAACCTCGGCCCGACGTACTGCGACGGGCCGAGCCCGACGCTAGTGTGAAAGAAGCCTTAGTTTGCAAGATTGTCTCAGGGATGATGCCATATTAATATACAATAGATATAATGGACTATATAGAGATCTATCCAGTTGCTTAGGTAGAGACCGATGAGTCACGGTGAAAAATTTTGACCTGGGTCCCACCTGCATATTTGTCAGATGTATGGTCTCTTGTAGCAATCCAGATCCTGTGAAGACATACGTGTTTGCCCCCTCGTGTACAATGTCCCCATCCTGTAATAAAGTCCCGAATTCTGGCCCTTCATATAATAATATCACCCATCCTGGCCCCTTCCTGTAATAATGTTCCATATCCTGGACCTCATTCAGTAATAATATCCACCATCTTGATATAAAGTCTTTATCCTTGGCCCCTTCTAGGTATAATGTCCTACATCCTGGTATAATGTCTCCCTTTCCCAGTATAATTTCCTTGGTATAATGTCTCCCTTTCCCAGTATAAAGTCCTCATTCCTTTGCCTCCTCCTGGTATAATGTCCTCCATCCTGGACCCTTTCCTGGTATAATGCCCCCCATTCTTGGCTCCTTCCAGTTATATATACCCCCCATCTCAGTATATTTTTACAGTAATAATGTCCCTGTTCTACATCAAAAGTAAAAAAATTAAATGATTCTATTCAACTTCCCCCACTCCCACTACTTGTGACATCTTCTTCCATAGCCGGAGCAGAAGTCGGCAGCTGACTTTAGCGAGCCAGTGACGGGAAGCGCATGACATTGCTAGCATTCGCCACTCGGTGAATATTTGTGCTGCAGTGAATTTCAGCTCAATGTATGTCTGCAGGGCCCACCTACCCAGGCCTGGTCGCACTCACTGTGACCTCGATCGTTAGGCCCCGGATCTATCTTTCTATATCCAGGCATGTAAACATATCAAAAAAGGCCTGTGTGTCTAGAGGAAAAAAAGACATCTGGAGGCTTTTCCATAAATAGATAATATTGCTAGATATCTGCTCTAGATTACTGGAGAAGAGGGATTGATCCAGGAGTGGAGTCTAATTGCAGCATTTATTAGGAAGGCACATTGGCTACAGAACATCGGGTTTACTTCAAATTAATGGTACCGCTCATTACAGTAATTAATATGGACCCGACTCCACTCCCATAGGGGTGGAGCCGCATATTCATTACTGTAATGAGCGGTACCATGTGACCGCTCACTACAGGAAGAAGCTGCCGACGCCGGGGAACCAGGGACCGCGCCAGGAGCAGGTGAGTATAACGCAGTGTGCGATATTCACCTGTCCCACGTTCCACCGTCGGCGCCGCTCCGTCTTCTGCGTCCTCTGCAGTGACGCTCAGGTCAGAGGGCACGATGACGCGATTAGTGTGTGTGCCGCCCTCTGCCTGAACAGTCAGTGCTGAGGATGCGGAAGACACGGCGGCGCCGACGGTGGAACGCGGACAGGTGAATATAGCAAGTGCCAGGGGCCTGAGCGACGAGAGGTGAGTATGTGACTTTGTTTTTCTTCTTCTAATCCTCTTCCCCATTTTCTTTTCCGTTGGCTGCCTTTCTAAGGAAATTGTTATTTTCCTCTCCCATGTCTTACATTGCCATCTAGTGGTCAATTATCCTCCCAGTTTATTGCTGCTGTGTTCTCATGCACAGCAGTAATTATTAGGTAGTAATACCTCACTTTTCACTTCTATATTATTTCCAAAAAAAATCATTAGCACCACAGCCAGAGCCATCTTTTAATTTTTTGTAATTAGGGTACCGTTTAATTTTCACATTTATTAATTATCATTATCAATTATCTATCTCTGTGCTATACCCTATAATTAGACATTAGTTTGGTATGCGGTATCTATAAAGAGACGTGTTCCACGTCCATCCACATAGACAACCTTCTCTGTTCTATGGGGGTATTAATTATTTATTTATAGCATAGTAATACGTATATGTACATTTAATATGTGAAATATATCACTACTGGGAAATCGCTGGTCACCACCTGTTTTTATCTTTTTGGAGGTTCAATTGTTTACATCACCCTGTCTTTTTAATATCGTTATTTTAAACTAATTGTTCAATAAAGATCCTTTTATCGTTACTTACTAATGTGTCACTTCATACCTCAATAGGTAAATTAAATTCAGCATCTATAGCCGAAGTGTTTGTGTTCTGCCTACACTAAACCCCTTGTTTCGGATTATGGTATTAATTTCTTTTTTATCGCAGCACAGCATATGAGGCAAATATCTCTATGGAGCATCTTATGGGGCGATAATCAGCATTTGTGCAGCATTATATGGGGCAAATGTCTGTATGGAGCATCTTATGGGGCCATAATCAGCATTTGTGCAGCATTATATGGGGCAAATATCTCTATGGAGCATCTTATGGGGCCATAATCAGCATTTGTGCAGCATTATATGGGGCAAATGTCTGTATGGAGCATCTTATGGGGCGATAATCAGCATTTGTGCAGCATTATATGGGGCAAATATCTCTATGGAGCATCTTATGGGGCCATAATCAGCATTTGTGCAGCATTATATGGGGCAAATGTCTGTATGGAGCATCTTATGGGGCCATAATCAGCATTTGTGCAGCATTATATGGGGCAAATGTCTGTATGGAGCATCTTATGGGGCCATAATCAGCATTTGTGCAGCATTATATGGGGCAAATATCTCTATGGAGCATCTTATGGGGCCATAATCAGCATTTGTGCAGCATTATATGGGCAAATGTCTGTATGGAGCATCTTATGGGGCCATAATCAGCATTTGTGCAGCATTATATGGGCAAATGTCTGTATGGAGCATCTTATGGGGCCATAATTTGCATTTGTGCAGCATTATATGGGGCATATTTTAATATGGAGCATCTTATGGGGCCATCATAAACTGTATGGAGCATTATATGGGGCTCCTGATCCAATATGGATATTCAAAAACACTTAACCTACTGACGTCTCAATTAATTTTACTTTTATTGGTACCTATTTTTATTTTTGACATTTACCGGTAGCTGCTGCATTTTCCACCCTAAGCTTATACTCGAGTTATTAAGTTTTCTCAGTTTTTTGTGGCAAAATTAGGGGTCTCGGCTTATACTCGGGTAGGCTTATACTTGAGTATATACGGTATTTCCTATACCTCCCTTCTGTTACATGTAGAAGTTATTGTATCCAGCCTGCAGTATTACACTTCTATGTCTTATCTATATATTATTTGACTAAACACTTGTATCAGTCCTGGTCATGTATTTAGCATTAGATCCTTCATGACCTTTGACGTACATGTACGTCAAAGGTCGTGTCCTTGTGTATAATGCCGTTCTCATGTCAAGCCTGCATGTCTCCTGGCAGTTAATGGCTGATTCATGTGATTTTAACAGTTGCGGGTGGAGTAGAGCTCCACCGATGGGTGTTAACCTGTTTAATGCCGCTATGAATCTCTGACATTTGCATTTAACACGTGCCGCGGGGGGGTCATATCAGAAGCTGATCGGCGTACCCGTGACATGTTGGGGGGTGACGATGGGTTGCCATGACAGCCGAGGGTCTGCTGAAGATGCTATGCTTGTGCGGATCCTCTTGTGAAAGTCAGCCTGTAGCTGGCGTTCATAGGAGAACGTGGCTTTAGCTATACATAGCAGTGTTTATCCACTGTTATGTATAGCACAATCAACCAATCACAGCTTCAAGTCCCTAAAGAGGACTATTAAGTACAGTAAAAATACAGTAAAAAATGAAAAAGTTCATTAAAAATTAAACACTTTAAAAAATAATTCTAAATACACTTTTGTTATCGCTGCATTTGTCAATGGAGATCTCAATGTGACATTATGATGTGCGGAACATGAGGAGCGGAACACGAGTGATGTCACAATGGGTCAGATAACTGCAACCACTAAACATGGAGCAGCTCCATCAATCTATATATGATTAATATAATATTAATGTATAAGGACCAAGCCGCGTTACAGGGTATTATGAATGTATGGGGGCCGCATAGAGAGACATTATTCATGTGTTGGGGCACAGGGAGACATTACTATTACTGGGCCACATAGGGTGGCGATATTAACTCATGATGAACACATGGGGGACAGGTTTACCAGATGAGTGCCACATAGGGGCCAATATTAATGTATGGGGGCAGCATAGGGGACATTATTACTATATGGGGGCCAGAGAAGGGGACAAAATTACTGTATATGGGTCACATAGGAGGAAATGATTAAAAATCGAAATCGCCAGAATAAAATGTTTTGGCAGCTGCAACATTGCAATAAAAGGCGATCAAAACATTGACTGGACCCCAAAATGGTATCAGTAAAAATGTGAATTCAGGGCACAAAAATAAGCCGTCACCCAGCCTAATGGTGTTTACCCCATAATATGTGAATATTTGGAAAAGTACTTACAAATAAAGCGGGAATACGTTGGCCCGGAATCTTGGTGGTGGATGTTGTCAGGCGCCATATGCTTTGGCCACGGATCACGGCGGCGGATGATGGCAGGCACGTCTTCGATACATGCTAATAGCACACTCACGATTAAAAGAAATCGAAAGAGCATTTCAGCCTGAAGAAATATCGCTTAATGTGTAATCCACAGTGAGCTTCTTCAGACAAAGCCTCTTCCTGCAGCGTCGCTGCCTTATAACCACAAATTCCGTGATGTCACAATGGAGATCTCTATGTGACATCACAAGGAGCGGAACACGAGTGATGTCACAGTGGGTCAGATAACTGCAACCACTAAACATGGAGCAGCTCCATCAATCTATATATGATTAATATAATATTAGTGTATAAGGACCAAGCCGTGTTAGAGCATATTATGACTGTATGGGGGCCAATATTATTGTAAGGGGGCAGCAAAGTGGGACATTATTACTATATGGGGGCCAGAGAAGGGGACAATATTACTGTATATGGGTCACATAGGAGGGAATGATTAATATATTAGGGGCACATAAAGGGACATTATTATTTTTTTTATTTGTTTCTTGTATGTGGTAGTATTGGTACACTGTGTGCAAAACTATTAAAGGGGTTGTCTAGCCCTTATTTTGCCCCCTAGAAAGTAATAATGCCCTGTGCCCCTTTCATAGTCACAGTAACCCGAGTTCCCCTATAACCATAAGTGCCCACTTTACATTTAATAATGTCCCCAGTCTCCCCCTGTACAGCTCTCTTATACACAGTATTATTTATTATTTATTATTATTATTATTATTATTATTATTTATTTATATACCACCATTGATTCCATGGTGCTGTACATGAGAATAGGTTACATACAAATTACAGATATCATTTACAGTAAACAAACTAACAATGACAGACTGATACAGAAGGGTGAGGACCCTGCACTTGCGGGCTTACATTCTACAGGATTAAGGGGAAGGAGACAGTAATGTTGAGGGTTGCACGAGCTCCGGTGTTGGTGAGGCGGTAGCTTCGGTAGTGATGAGGAGGCAGCGGGGTCAGTGCAGGCTGTATGCTTTCCTGAAGAGGTGAGTTTTCAGGTTCCGTCTGAAGGATCCGAATGTGGTTGATAGTCGGACGTGTGGTTGCAGAGAATTCCAGAGGATGGGGGACATTCGGGAGAAGTCTTGGAGGCGACTGGATGAGGAGCGAATAAGTGTGGAGGAGAGAAGGAGGTCTTGGGAGGACCGAAGATTACGTGAGGGAAGATATTGGGAGATTAGTTCAGAGATTTATGGAGGAGACAGTACACAGTATAAGGCCCACTCACTGTATAGTACCACCCACATAGTATACTGATCCCTTAGTATCCCCCAAACTGTTTGATGGTTCCAACACTGTATGATGGCCTCCTCACTGTAATCTCCACACTGTGTTATGGCCCCTTCACTGTAATCTCCACACTGTATGATGGTCCCTCACTGTAATCTCCACACTGTATGATGGCCCCCTAGATCGCCTCCATTTAGTATAATGCACCAGATAGTCCTTAATATAGTATAATGCACTTCCCATAGGCCTACTCTATATTGTAAAATGCACCCCCATAGACAGACTCTATAGCACAAGGCAGCACCCCCATAGGCAAACCTTGCACTATAAGACAGCACCCCATAGGCAGACCCTGTACTATAAGGCAGCACCCCCATAGGCAGACTCTGTAGTATAATTTGTGTTACAACATTATTGGAAACATATATGCACTGTGGGATAGTGTCAGACCAATAGCGATGGTTTTGTTTGTTAACTTCACCATTCACAAAAAAGATTGCCTCATCACTGAATATAATGTTCTGTGTAAACTGAGGGTCCTGTTCCAATTTTTGTTTTGCCCATTCTGCAAATTCAGCGTGCCGATCTGGGTCATCCTCGTTGAGATGTTGCAGCAGCTGGATTTTGTAAAGGTGACATTTGTGAGTAGCTAATATCCGCAGAAGGGATGTTCGAATGATGCCACTCTCCAATGATATGCAGAGAGTGCTACCCTGTGGGCTCTTGCTGAATGATGCTAGGACAGCCACTGATGATTAGTGACAGTTTTCTTGCGTCCACATTTTGTCAAATCCAACACTGAACCTGTTTCACAAAATTTGGCAAGCAGTTTGCTAACTGTAGCATGGGAGATGGGTGGTCTCGTAGGGTGTCTTGCATTGAAATCTGCTACAATGTCCCAGGTACTGCATTCACCAGACATCAACACAATTTCTATCCGCTTCTCACATGTTAACCTCTGCAACATGTCAATGGCTGTAAACAAAGAGAAATGTGTAAATAACTCATGAAAGAAAATAGTTATGTTAAAATCAAGCACACCATTGTTTTTCTTGTGAAATTCTCAATACGTTTGATGTGTCACATGACCCTCTTCCCATAGAAAAAAATAAAGTTGAATCCTAAATGGCCGACTTCAAAATGGCCGCCATGGTCACCAACCATCTTGAAAAGCTTTCCCCCTCCCATATACTAATGTGCCACAAACAGGAAGTTGATATCACCAACTATTCCCATTTTATTTAGGTGTATTCATATAAATGGCCGACCCTGTACTATTTGGGTGCACAGCAGAGCTCGGAAGGGAAGGAGCACCGTATGATGTTTTGAATGCAAAATTGTCTGGAATCGATGGCGTGCACAGTGTTGCATTTTTGAGAGCCCCCGATGTGTCTAAATAGAGGAAACACCCCACAAGTGACCCCATTTTGGAAATCACACCCCTGAAGTATTTTATCCAGGGGTATAGTGAGCATGTTGTACCCAGAGGTATGACACAGAATTTGATAACATTAGCCTGTAATATTGAATATGTCATTATTAGTGTTGAGCACAAGTGCTCGCTACTCCAGTTTGTATCAGGTGCTTGGGTATTCACCAAATATCGTGGGTGCTCGAGTGACATGCTCGAATCTCTTCCTCGCATGTTTCTTGGCTGTTAGACATCCCTAAAAAAACATGCGGGGTATCTGAGATACTCGGTGCATACCAGAGCACCTGATGCAAACTTGAGCAACGAGCACTTGCACTCAACACTAGCTGTCATATTGTCATCACATTTCTTTTCCATTTTGAAATAAAACCAATTCTCACTCTAACCCTAACCCCAACCCTAACACAACCCCAAAGCAACCCTAACACAACTCTAACCCAACCCTAACCACAGCCCTAACCCCAACCCTAACTGCAAAGAATGGAAAAAATAAAAAAAAATATTTTATCATTTTGATGTAACTAAGTGGGTGACAAAGGGGGGTTTGATTTACTATGTGTTAGAAATCGAGTTTCCTCTGCTGCACAGGGGGAATCTCGATCCGTGTCTGCTGCGGTCTCCCATTCTCCATCGGCCACAGTGGAGCCTGCTCAGCGGAGATGTCGGTCCCAGCGTCTCACTGAGTCTGGTTCAGTGCAAAGAGCTTTTGCTGCCTCTCCAGGCTCTGCTATTGTACCCTGCACTGATCTACGGCGAACAGGCTTTTCTGGGACTAAGTCCTGCTTTGCACACACTGAGCATGCCCAGGGTAAGAGCTCTCAGTGGAGATCAAGGGTCACATGTTCAGGTACTGCAGCCAAATCTATTGGTCTTTCTAGGAAGGTCCTGTAGGTACGCAGGCTCTGTAGCAGTCTCCCATTGGTCCTCTTTTGGAAGGTCCTGTACGTGCTGCAGCTATTTAAAGGGACACTGTCACCTGAATTTGGAGGGAACAATCTTCAGCCATAGGGGCGGGGTTTTCGGGTGTTTGATTCACCCTTTCCTTACCCGCTGGCTGCATGCTGGCTGCAATATTGGATTGAAGTTCATTCTCTGTCCTCCATAGTACACGCCTGCGCAAGGCAAGATTGCATTGTGCAGGCATGTACTACAGACATGGCCATGCGCTAGTATCTTCTAAAGTTGCATGCTTTGCGCCACTGTGGTCATATGCGTGAATGTGTTCAGGGACCCGGCTGAAATAAGCCCCTAGAATGCTGGCACCTCCGGCGAGGAGTGTTGTGTGCATGCATGACCACTGACTGCTCTCTTCTGGGTAGTTAGCCTTTGTCTCTGTGAGAGTTAACAGGGCACAGAGCTTTGCTTTCTCAGCCGCTCTGTGAAGCTAACAGAGCTGGTTAATACCGCCATATTGTGCCGCCATTCACTTAGCGGCAGGATATTTCCATCACGGTGGATCCCGGGTTGCGAACGCACCAATCACATCAATAAATATATTCGGTGCGTTCCGCAAACCCTAACACTATATTTTTTTTATTTTTATTTTGATCACTGTGATAGGGTCTATCACAGTGATCAAAATGAACCAATATGAAAAATTTCCTACTGTTGCCGGGTACCGTCCAGCAGATCTTGGTGGCCGCACTGCGCATGCGCCTGCCATTTTCTTCCAGAAAGATGACGCAAAGGGCCGGGGAACAGAGCAGGGAGACTCGGGGGGGGGGGGGGGGGGGGGAAGCCATTTCCTTTTCCTCTGGTATGCTAGCTCATATCAGAGGAAAGAGAAATAAATTGTAAGGCCGGCGTCACACTAGCAAGTTTTACGGACGTATGAGCGCAGAAAATACGTCCAGAAAATACGCATTGCACACGGCCCAATGATTCTCTATGGCCCAGCTCCTATCTGCTGTAGAATCACACTGACAGAATAGAATAGAATAGGTAGAATAAATGTGTACACATAGAATAGGTATATATATATATATATATATATATATATATATATATATATATATATATATATATATATATACCTATTCTGTCAGTGAGACACACACACATATATATATATATATATATATATATATATATATATATATATATATATTTATATTTAATTCAGCGCTAGATAGCAGAAAAGTCGGTAATTCAATTGCCGGCTTTTGCTATCTCCTTCACAAACCCGACAGGATATGAGACATGGTTTACATACAGTAAACTATCTCATATCCCTTCTTTTATGACATATTCTTCTTTACTAATGTAAGAAGTGTCTCTGTTTAAAATTTGGGGTCTCTAGCTATTAAATTAAAGGGTTAAATCCCGGAAAAAAATTGGCATGGGCTCCAGCGCAATTTTCTCCGCCAGAGTGGGAAAGCCAGTGACTGAGGGCAGCTATTAATAGCCTAGAGAGGGACCATGGTTATTGGACCTCCCTGGCTAAAAACATATGCCCCCAGCCACCCCAGAAAAGGCACATCTGGAAGATGCACCTATTCTGGCACTTAGCCTCTCTCTTCCCACTCCCCTGTAGTGGTAGGATATGGGGTAATGAAGGGTTAATGTCACCTTGCTATTGTAAGGTGACATTAAGCCAGGTTCATAATGGAGAGGCGTCAATTATGACACCTATCCATTATTAATCCAATAGTACGAAATGGTTAATAAAACACACACATTATTAAAAAGTATTTTAATGAAATAAAGACACATGGTGTTCTAATATTTTATTATACTCTTAATCCACCTGAAGACCCTTGTCACCTGAAATAAAGTTAAAATAAACAAACAACAATATTCCATACCTTCCGTTGTTCAGTCTTGTCCCACGCTGTAAATCCATGTGAAGGGGTTAAATCATTTTACACCCAGGAGCTCTGCTAATGCAGCTGTGCTCCTGACTGTAAAACTTGGTGAATGAATGGAATGCAGGGGAATGTACTGTAGTTACCTCGTGTCGTGGTGCTGCGCCCTCGCTGGATGAACTCTTATGAACTCGAGCTTGGGAGCATTTCAGAATATTTTCCCACGCTCGAGTTCCTGAGGACTACCTCTTGAAGCTGAGCAAGAGAATGCCAAGATTGTGCAAAGCAGTCATTAAAGCAAAAGATGGCTACTTTGAAGAACCTAGAATATAAGACATAATTTCAGTTGTTTCACACTTTTTTGTTAAGTATATAATTCCACATGTGTTATTTCATAGTTTTGATGCCTTCAGTGTGAATGTACAGTTTTCATAGTTATGAAAATACAGAAAACTCTTTAAATGAGATGTGTCCAAACTTTTGGTCTGTACTGTATATATAAAACGTTCATCCTTCACACGGTTTAATAGTAGATCTATCCAGCAGCCACATAGATTTAAGCCACAATGATCAGATTACAGAAACATCCAAAGCATGCTCTGCTCCTATATGGACACAGGACAACATGAAGGCAGCGAGAGAAGGGCAGTGATGTCATCTATTGAGAAAGTAATGGCCGGAGCTGGAGCCGCCCCTCCCCCCGCGGCGTAAGGGGAGGCCCATCATGACCATGGGATGGAGGGAGGGGTTAATGATAAAGGGGAGGTATAGTGGAGTCGGTTATGTTAACTGAGCTGGAGAGGGGTGGAGTTTTTTAGTTCCCGCTCTCCAGTCAGCAAGTGTGCATCAAATATGGCCACCGTTGATAGCGTTCTGGAGAGCCTGAGGGCCGCGGCAGCAGCGCACCCTCCAGGCTGGTTGGAACGGCAGGTAGCAGGGATCATCGGGAGCGGAGGTCCGGGAGCAGCAGCGACGTCGGCGGTGTCTCCGGTGAGGCGCGCGCGGCGGTCACGGCCTCCTGACCGGCTGTCGCCCGATTCAGCTCCGCGGGCCCCCCGTCGGCGCAGGAGCCCCTCCGGGGACCCTCCAGGCCGGGCACCTCTTAATAGCAGCGCCGGTAGGTCCCGGCCTGGGAGGAATCCTACTGCCGGGCGGGGTCCAGTGGCGGCTGCGAGGCCTTCACCTCGCGGCATTGCGGGGGCGGGGCCAGCGCGAGCCAGGCAGCGTGTGAGGCCTAGCACATCGGGGGGCCGCGGCGGGAATGCTCCTTCCGCGCGGCCTGCCTCTGGCCTATCTGAAGCAGGACGAGGGAGAGGAGTGGTGGCGGGCAGCCCTGCGGTTGCGGGTGTGGCCCCGGCAGCATCAGCAGGGTTCGTCCCTGCAGCTGGATCGATGGACACAGCAGCGGCCTCACACAGTGGTGATGGGGGCCTGGACGTTTGGAGGACAGATCAGCAGCAGCAAGCTGGGACAGGACAGGCGGCGCTACTTTCACCTCAGGCTGGATCTTCGCAGCAAGACGCAACGCAGACTCCCATGCGACAGTTGCCTCCTGGGTCATTAGATTTCCACGGACAACGGCGGTTGGATCCTGGGACTCCGGCTGGGGGGATCACAGCTCCTCCGCAGCCTGGTGAGTGTGTGTCCTTGTCTTTGCTTCCTGTGCAGTATTTGCAGTCTCCAGTGAGTGTGGAGGCGCAAGGGGGTGTGGCGACGGGTTTTGGGGTTAGTGGCGTTGTCGGGGCTGATGTGGGGGGTGTCGGGGCGGTGTTGGAAAATGTGAGGGATTTGTTGGTGCGGTTGGAGAGAGGGATGAGTGATCAACGGCATTTGGCGGCGTGGATTGGGTCGCAGAGGGTTACGGGTTCGACGCAAGTGGCGTCGGGCTCTTGGGCGCCGGTGTCGGTTTCAGTTCAAACGGAGAAGGAAAAGGAGTGTCGGGTCCATTTAGATGATAGGGCTCATGGGGAGGTATATGTTTGTTTTGAGGGCCCTTTGGGGGCGCATCTTAAAAAGGAGGTGATAGAAAAGATCATTAAGGATGAATATGTTGAAATTTTTTCGTTGCTCCCGTTAGAAAAATTTAACCTAGACAAAGGGAAGAAAGAGGATAGTAAAAAGGAGGATGAGGAAAAACGTAGGTGGCGTTTGATTCCTCAGACTTTCACAAATTGGCTACAGGCGTTTGCCATTTTAGCGAGTGTGATTGAGGAGAAGGCGCCTGAGAAGTGTTCAGGCCTTTTTTGCTACATGGATTCCATTGGAGAGGCGCACAGGGTTTATGGTGGTCAGGCCTGGTTGAGATATGACGAGCAATTCCGGCAGATGAAGGCTATACGACCAACGATTCGTTGGGATCAGAAAGACATCGGGCTTTGGCTGCGGGTGATGGCGCAGTATAAATTTGGCCAGTCCTTTCAGGGGGGGGCCGGTAGTTCCGGTCAGAGTAGTCAATCCAGTTCGGCGGGATCGGCCGGACAGTCCAGTCAGGCGGGGGGCCGTAAAGCGGGCTTGTGCTGGCAGTTTAACGACGGGCAATGTAAGTTCGGGGTTAACTGCAAGTTCAAGCACTTGTGTTCACACTGCAGCGGCTCTTCCCATGGGGCCTCTAAGTGTTTTAAAAAATCTAAGTTCAAGTCAGGGCCAGGGAATTCTCAAGGGGGTGACGCCAGTGAGTCTGGAAAGGATGGTCCCCTTTCTAAATAGATACCCCCTGAGGGAGGCAGCGGGGGTGCTACATAGTGGTTTTCGGGACGGTTTTGTTATTCCGGCCCCTTCGTTTGTGGTTCCTCGGACGCTTAAGAATTTGAGGTCGGCAATGTTACAGGGGGACGTGGTGTCAGAGAAGTTGAAGAAGGAAGTTTCGTTGGGAAGGATGGCGGGCCCCTTTTTGTCTCCTCCGTTTGAGGATTTGGTTGTATCACCGCTAGGTGTGGTTCCTAAGAAGGAAGCTGGAAAATTCCGTTTGATTCACCACTTGTCTTACCCGCGGGGGTTGTCTGTTAACGACGGTATTGCACCCAAGCTTTGTTCGGTGGTGTACGCGTCTTTTGATGAAGCCGTTGCGTGGGTTGGCAAGTTTGGTCGTGGCGCCTTGTTGGCTAAGACGGATATTGAAGCTGCATTTAGGTTGTTGCCTGTTCATCCTGATAGTGTTAAGCTTTTGGGTTGTTTTTGGGATGGGGGGTTTTTCGTGGATAGGTGTTTACCTATGGGTTGTTCCCTCTCCTGCGCTCTGTTTGAGATGTTTAGCTCTTTTTTGGAGTGGGCGGTTAAGGACGTTTCTGATTGTGATTCGGTGTTACATTATTTGGATGATTTCCTATGTGTGGGCCCGGCTGGGTCCGACCGTTGTGTGCGCCTTATCCGTGCTGTTGAATGGGTGTGTGAGCGTTTCGGAGTTCCATTGGCACCCGGGAAGACGGAAGGGCCGTGTACGTGCCTGAGTTTTCTGGGGATTGTTATTGATACGGTTGGGTGGGAGTTTCGGCTTCCTGTTGACAAGATTGATGGTTTGAAGGAAGATTTGGCCCGAGCAAGGCGTGTAAAGAAATTGACTCTGAGAGAATTACAGTCGCTATTGGGAAAACTTAACTTTGCGTGTCGGGTTATGCCAATGGGGAGGGTTTTTTCCAGAAGATTGGCGAGTGCGACGGCGGGAGTCCGTGCGCCGCACCACTTCATTCGTTTGTCAGCAGATTTGAAGGAAGATTTGGCGGTTTGGAGTTCCTTTTGGGTTCTTACAATTGTCGTACTTTGTTCATGGAAAAAACGGTGGACAATGATTCTTTGGAATTGCTTACGGACGCGGCGGGTGGCAGTGGTTTTGGGGCTTACTTCAAAGGGCAATGGTGTGCTGCACCCTGGCCGGTGGATTGGGTTTCATCAGGGCTGGTTCGTAACATAGCGCTTTTGGAAATTTTTCCGATCTTGGTGGCGGTTCATTTGTGGAAGTGCGAATTTCGCAACAGGCGGATTCGCTTTAACTGTGACAACATGGGAGTGGTGTGTGCGGTCAATGGACTTACTGCTTCGTCGCCACCTGTGGTCCGGGTTCTCAGGCGATTAGTCCTATCTTGTTTGGAATTGAATTCGCAGGTCACTGCGACGCATGTGCCCGGGGCGAGGAATTTAATAGCTGATTCCCTTTCTCGTTTCCAGTTCGAGCGTTTTCGGTCGTTGGCTCCGGAAGCAGAGACCATCGGTTTGGATTGCCCAGCGGACCTTTGGCTCGTGGCATCAGAGACGCTGGAGATCTCATAAGATCGTCGTTGGCTCCGAAAACATGGGAGACTTATCAATTGGTTTGGTCTTCGTGGGAAGGGGTCTTGGCATCCTGCCCTGGTGGAGTTAATACCGATGACCAGGTTGGGCTTCTGTTGTCATGGATTAGGCGTGGTTTTGATGAAGGTTGGTCGTTGGCAAAGGTGTTGCGTATACTGGCGGCTTTGGCTTTTGGTTTCAAGCTGAGGGGACAGTGTGATTTGACTAAGGCCTTTCTAGTGAAGCAAGCGGTAAAAGGCTTTAGGAGACAATATGGTAGGTTGGATTCTAGGCGTCCTGTTTCTTTCGCGATGTTGGAGCGATTAGGCGAGATTTTGGGTGACTGTTGTGGGTCGCTGTTTGAACAACGTCTTTTCAGCTTGGCTTTTTCGTGGGCGTATTTTGGTGCAATGAGAATTAGCGAATTGGTGTCTCCTAATAAGAAAACAGCTGGTGGAATTTTGGCAAGGGATGTTTTCTTGGCAGAAGGTTGTGTGGAGTTCTGGTTGCGTCGATCCAAGACGGATCAAGTGGGGCGCGGTAAGAGAATTGAGCTGGGTGAAGTAGCGGGTTCTCTGATGTGCCCAGTTAGTTGTTTAAAAAGTTTTTGGGGGCTGGGGCCCCGCAGAGACGGATCCTTGCTATGTCATGAGGACGGTTCGGCTTTGTCCAAATATCAGTTTCAAACGATTTTGCGGAGAGCGGTGGCTTTGTTGGGGTTGGATGATTCGCGTTTTACTTCTCATTCGTTTCGGATTGGGGCAGCTACAGATGCGGCCGTTGGAGGTTTGGATGTGGATGCTATCAAGCGTATTGGGAGATGGCAGTCAAATAGATATCGCAGCTATGTTAGATGTTAGGGGTGGTGTGCATTTTCTCATTATGAAAAGGTGCGTTTCCGGAGTGGTGTTTTTTGCTTCGTTGGTTGTTTGACTTTTGTTTTTTGTATTGTAGGTTCTTTGCCGTTTTTGGTATGGATTTTCGGCCATTCCTATGTTCATTGGGGAGCACGACGCGCTGATGTACGGCCGGAAGGTAGACAGCTCGGGTTCGATCGGTCGGTAACGTTGGTCCGGTGGATCGGTTTTAGAGGTTTGACCTGGAACAGGGTGCTGAAAGAAATCAATGTGGCGGTGCTTTTAGACAGATCTCCGGATATCCTAGTGCTGCATGCTGGAGGAAATGACTTGGGTTCACGCCCGTTTAGAGAACTAATCAAAGATATCAAACAGGACTTGTTGCGCTTGTGGCGGTTATATCCAGGGATATCAGTAGTTTGGTCGGAGATTGTACCGAGGAAACGATGGAGGAACATGCGGTCATTGGATAAACTTAACAAGGCCAGAATTAAGGTTAACCGAGCGGTGTCCGCGTTTGTGGCCAGGAATGGGGGAGTAGCCGTAAGGCATTTTGAGTTGGAGAAAGGTGATGGGGCATTTTGGCTTGCAGACGGTGTGCATCTGAATGCTGTTGGAATCGATTTTTGGGCACTTGGACTGCAAGAAGGTGTGGAGAAGGCCATAGCTTTTAGGAGTGGTGGGGTCTCGGGTCTTTAAGGTTTCAAAGTCCCTCGTTGTGGTGGCTGGGGGAGAATCCTTGGAGTTGTTGGAAATTGGGTTGGGGGGAGTCATTGGCTTATGGCTCCCCGGTATTTTGTGTAAATCTGGTTTTGGATCTGGTGACTTGGGGGTTCCGGCGGGGGGAGTCGGTTCCCCGGGAATTGTAACGTGAACTGGGAACCCTTTGGGGTTTTGGTGCTCTCGAGCCAGGCGGTATCGGCTGGGAGTAATTTGGTTTTGGTAACGTTCACGTTGTGTTGTTTTTGATCACCAGATCCATGGGGAGCTCCAAGGATCCCTCCTAGCTTAAAAAGTTATTGGATGTTATTATTTATGATGTTGTTTGTGTTTAAATAAAAAGGCTGCTGTGGCCGACATTATTCCAAAGAATAAGTTGTTCGAGTTTTTATTTACGGGATAGAGGGTACGGGTTACGTGGGGGTGTACCTAAAGGTAAGCGTTTTATTGTTTTGTATATCCCAACGGTTCGACATTACCAGGGTCAAGTAATGGCCGGAGCTGGAGCCGCCCCTCCCCCCGCGGCGTAAGGGGAGGCCCATCATGACCATGGGATGGAGGGAGGGGTTAATGATAAAGGGGAGGTATAGTGGAGTCGGTTATGTTAACTGAGCTGGAGAGGGGTGGAGTTTTTTAGTTCCCGCTCTCCAGTCAGCAAGTGTCCCGCCCTCCCGCCCTAATAGTTTGGGTGTAGGTGGGTTTTTTGTTTCAATTTTTGGGGGTGGTATGTTATGTATTATGGGTCATTGCGGCTGTGGTGGCTGGGGGAGAATCCTTGGAGTTGTTGGAAATTGGGTTGGGGGGAGTCATTGGCTTATGGCTCCCCGGTATTTTGTGTAAATCTGGTTTTGGATCTGGTGACTTGGGGGTTCCGGCGGGGGGAGTCGGTTCCCCGGGAATTGTAACGTGAACTGGGAACCCTTTGGGGTTTTGGTGCTCTCGAGCCAGGCGGTATCGGCTGGGAGTAATTTGGTTTTGGTAACGTTCACGTTGTGTTGTTTTTGATCACCAGATCCATGGGGAGCTCCAAGGATCCCTCCTAGCTTAAAAAGTTATTGGATGTTATTATTTATGATGTTGTTTGTGTTTAAATAAAAAGGCTGCTGTGGCCGACATTATTCCAAAGAATAAGTTGTTCGAGTTTTTATTTACGGGATAGAGGGTACGGGTTACGTGGGGGTGTACCTAAAGGTAAGCGTTTTATTGTTTTGTATATCCCAACGGTTCGACATTACCAGGGTCAAGTAATGGCCGGAGCTGGAGCCGCCCCTCCCCCCGCGGCGTAAGGGGAGGCCCATCATGACCATGGGATGGAGGGAGGGGTTAATGATAAAGGGGAGGTATAGTGGAGTCGGTTATGTTAACTGAGCTGGAGAGGGGTGGAGTTTTTTAGTTCCCGCTCTCCAGTCAGCAAGTGTCCCGCCCTCCCGCCCTAATAGTTTGGGTGTAGGTGGGTTTTTTGTTTCAATTTTTGGGGGTGGTATGTTATGTATTATGGGTCATTGCGGCTGTGGTGGCTGGGGGAGAATCCTTGGAGTTGTTGGAAATTGGGTTGGGGGGAGTCATTGGCTTATGGCTCCCCGGTATTTTGTGTAAATCTGGTTTTGGATCTGGTGACTTGGGGGTTCCGGCGGGGGGAGTCGGTTCCCCGGGAATTGTAACGTGAACTGGGAACCCTTTGGGGTTTTGGTGCTCTCGAGCCAGGCGGTATCGGCTGGGAGTAATTTGGTTTTGGTAACGTTCACGTTGTGTTGTTTTTGATCACCAGATCCATGGGGAGCTCCAAGGATCCCTCCTAGCTTAAAAAGTTATTGGATGTTATTATTTATGATGTTGTTTGTGTTTAAATAAAAAGGCTGCTGTGGCCGACATTATTCCAAAGAATAAGTTGTTCGAGTTTTTATTTACGGGATAGAGGGTACGGGTTACGTGGGGGTGTACCTAAAGGTAAGCGTTTTATTGTTTTGTATACCCCAACGGTTCGACATTACCAGGGTCATAATAGATCCTGTGTTATCTAATGTACATAGAGCTTTATCTATAATTTATAATCCTGTCTGTGATCATAATGAACCTGTTGAAAAGTCATCTGCACAGGAAAGAAAACATGAATCCAGTATACAATTTAGTGACCAGTGTAAACATTTTATTTCTGATTATTGTAAGACATTTAAAGCCATGAACAATTTAGAACCCGGCTATTTAAAGAATCTACTGAAGTCCCCTACTCCTTGCCAACCGCTCAGAACAACAGGCATGAATAAACTGTTCATATCCAGAAACTTACATTTGGAGTCAAAGCTTTTTTTTTTACAGCCCCCACACGGGACGTCGTCATTACCTGGATCATTTGGGGAAAGCTCATCCTTGGACACACTTGAATCATGACTGATGATGCACCTGTTCAGTTCAGCATTTGCAGACAAATAACCCACCCGTCCTCTACATCGGGCATAATACCAAATAAATTAATTTATTTTACAAATTCACTTTGACTCCATTGTGAGAAAATAAAAATAAAGGGAACACTAAAATACCACATCCTAGATATCACTGCATGAAATATTTCAGTTGCAAATCGTTATTCATTACATAGTAGAATGTGTTGAGAACAATAAAACATAAAAAATAATCAATGTAAATCAAAATGAATATCCCATGGAGGTCTGGAGTTGGAATGATACTCATAATCAAAGTGGAAAATCAAATTACAGGCTGATCCAACTTCAGTGGAAATGCCTCAAGACAAGGAAATGATGTTCAGTTGTGTGTGTGTTGCCTCCATGTGCCTGTATGACCTCCCTACAATGCCTGGGCATGCTCCTGAGGTGGCGGTGGATGGTCACCTGAGGGATCTCCTCCCAGACCTGGATTAAAGCATCCGCCAACTCCTGGATAGTCTGTGGTGCAATGTTACGTTGGTGGATGGTGCGAGACATGATGTCCCAGATGTGTTCAATCGGATTCCGGTCTGGGGAACGGGCACGTCAGTCCATAGCTTCAATGCCTTCATCTTGCAGGAATTGCTGACACACTCCAGCCACATGAGGTCTGGCATTGTCCTGCATTAGGAGCAACCCAGGGCCAACCGCAACAGCATATGGTCTCACAAGGGGTCTGAGGATCTCATCTCGGTACCGAATGGCAGTCAGGCTACCTCTGGTGAGCACATGGAGGGCTGTGTGGCCCTCCAAATAAATGCACCCACACACCATTACTGACCCACTGCCAACCTGGTCATGCTGAAGGATGTTGCAGGCAGCAGATCGCTCTCCATGGTGTCTCCAGATTCTGTCACATCTGTCACATGTGCTTAGTGAACCTGCTTTCATCTGTGAAGAGTACAGGGCACCAGTGGCGAATTTGCCAATCATGGTGTTCTGTGGCAAATGACAAGCATCCTGCATAGTGTTGGGCTGTGAGCACAACCCCTATCTGTGGACGTCAGGCACTCAGACCATCCTCATGGAGTCGGCTCTAACCGTTTGTGCAGACACTTGCACATTTGTGGCCTGTTGGAGGTCATTTTACACGGTTCTGGCAATGCTCCTCCTGTTCCTCCTTGCACAAAGGCTGAGGTAATGGTCCTGCTCCGGCAAGTTGTTGCCCTCCTATGGCCCCCACCACATCTCTTGGTGTACTGGCCTGTCTCCTGGTAGCGCCTCCAGCCTCTGGACACTACACTGACAGACACAGCAAACCTTCTTGCCACAGCTCGCACTCATGTGCCATCCTGGATGAGCTGCACTACCTGAACTACTTGTGTCGGTTGTAGAGTATGTCTTATGCTATCACGAGTGTGAAAGCAAAATCAACATTCAAAAGTGATCAAAACATCAGCCAGAAAGCATTGGTACTGAGATGTGGTCTGTGGTCCCCACCTGCAGAACCACTCCTTTATTGAGGGTGTCTTGATAATTGCCAACAATTTCCATTTCTACACACTATGTCCTTAGACGAACGCCGCACCTTTCAAGATCTGCTGGAACTGCTGGAGGAAAACGAATCCGGTTTGGACAGGAGAAGGTTCCCA
Organism: Ranitomeya variabilis; assembly: GCF_051348905.1. Classification (NCBI taxonomy): domain Eukaryota; kingdom Metazoa; phylum Chordata; class Amphibia; order Anura; family Dendrobatidae; genus Ranitomeya; species Ranitomeya variabilis. The sequence goes on from NC_135233.1 coordinate 117,240,302, forward strand.
CACAGGAATAAATCACTTAGAACACCATCCTTTTCTTTGGTGCCTGCCATTAAAATTTTCTTTGAAGTGGTCAAGCGGGATATCCTGTCCATGCCTATCCGGGTAAGTGGCCCGCTAAACCTAAATATAGATGAGAGACGAGCCCTAACAGCTCTACAAAACAATAAGGAATTTACCATCAAAGAGGCAGACAAAGGGGGCAATGTGGTGTTATGGTCTGTCCAGCTTTATGAGGCTGAGGCCAAGAGACAACTGAGCAACACCCAATATTATCAAAGGCTTCCATCTGACCCTTCTTCTCGTTTTCTCTCTAAATTTGAACAGCTTCTCTGTAGGGCCCTACAGCTTTCCATCATTACCCAACAAGAAAAACAATACTTGTGGGTAGCCAACCCGGTTACGGCCACATTCTACATGCTGCCGAAAATACACAAGGACAGTCAGAGACCCCCTGGTAGACCGATTGTCTCCAGCGTTGGCAGTATGTGTGAAAGGGCAGGTGAGTACCTGGATTTTTTCCTTCAGCCGATTGCCTCATCTCTCCCCTCATTTGTCCGTGATTCCGCACATTTTATTGATTTATGTGGGCACATTGAACTTCCGGAGAATTTTCTCCTAATTACATGTGACGTAGAATCGCTATATTCTAATATCGGACATAAAGAGGGGATTGAGGCGGTGACGCATTTCTTGGACCAAAATAGCTCTATAGATAGGGGCCATGACTCTTTCCTGCTCGATTTGCTGACATTTGTGCTTCATCATAATTTTTTTCTTTTTGATAGGGTATACTATCTGCAGAAGTCAGGCGTGGCGATGGGCGCTAAATGTGCACCAGCCTACGCAAACACCTTTCTTGGCTGGTGGGAGGAAAAGTTTGTATACCCATTACCAGCATTTGCGACCCATGTCCACGCCTGGCTTCGCTTCATAGATGACATCTTTATTTTGTGGAAGGGGACGGAAGAAGATTGTGTTGAGTTTTTCAATACTCTAAACTCTAATCCCTACAATATCTACCTCACCTATTCTTTCTCTGCCAGTGAGATTACATTCTTGGATCTGAGGATCTTCTCCCATGGGAATGGTTTGGCAACGGATCTATATCGTAAGCCGACAGCAACAAACTCGCTTCTGGAGTTTACAAGCTTTCATCCCTGGCATACTAAGGTGGGTGTTCCCACAGGACAGTTCTTACGTGTCAGGCGTAACTGTACTCGTGACTGTGATTTTTCGGTTCAAGCTCGGGACCTTACGGACCGCTTCCAGCAGAGGGGTTACCCGAAACGTATTATCTCTATGGCCTATCAAAGGGCAAGGAACCAGGACCAGAGATCACTCCTGTCCCCTAGGAGACGGTGTCAGGATGCACAAACTAGGTTCATCACAGACTACAACAGTGGTTGGACACAGGTCAGTAGTATTTTATCTAAACATTGGCAGATTTTACGAATAGATCCTCAAACGGCAGACATCACCAGTGAGAGACCCCTTATGGTGGCCAGGCGAGCACCAAATTTAAGAGATCTTCTCATCAAAAGTCATTTCCAAAGACCTACAACAAGATTGAACAGGGGCGTTGTCCTTAGGGGTTCTTTTCCATGTGGGGACTGTAACATCTGTCCCCACATGGCTGTGACGCGAGATGCTTTTATCCATCCCATCCGTTTGAGTAGACATTCACTCAAGGCTTACATTAATTGTAAATCGAGGAACGTGATCTATGCTCTTATCTGTCCCTGCAAGCTATTGTATGTTGGACAGACATCACAAGAACTCAGAAAACGGGTCCAGAAACATATTTCTACAATACACTTAGCGGCTTCTGACTCCAGGAAGGGTAAGGCCCTTACTCCAGTGGCTGAACATTTCCTGGCGCATCATGGGGGCACTTCTTCTGGTCTTTGGGTTGTGGGCCTGCATAAACTGAGTCATAATGAAAGAGGAGGGGACAAGCGTAGGATCTTGTTACAGGTCGAATCCAGGTGGATTTTCCAATTACAAACGGTAGCCCCATTCGGATTGAATGAGGAGCTTCTCTTTACGGGATTCCTAGGTTGATGACCAACAAATGGAATGCTCTATATCCACCTTTCCATACGTACATGTTCTCTTTGAGGTTTTATTGTATATTTTTGGATAAAAATCCTCTTTTTGTTATTCTTGTAGTTTCCACATGGTTTCGATCTGTCCACATGGTTATGCTATAACCTTTGTATGATTTGGAAAATGGAAGTACCAATATTGGACCTCCTGTGGATCTCTATGGAGACGCAAGGAAGAACCTGCTACAATCTGATATTTTGGTCTGTTTTTTCGTATCCTTATGGGAATCCATTTTACCCACCAGGACTTCGTGTCATTCGGATCCGGATTGGACATTGGATTCGTCGGGCTTTATTTGTACATGACCTGATTGTTAATGGTACCCTTTGTGGGCATTCAAGCCGGATGGCGTCGCCGCAGAAAATGTACAGGTCGTTGGAGCACCTCATGTGGTGTGCTCTTGTGGACTACTTCAGTACTATAACATGCGTTTGCTTCCCCAAATGGACATTCAGCGGTGAAGAAATATCTGTTTTGCGATTTGATATGTGTATGGCGGTATTATACTATTTTTTGCATCTTTACTGGCTATCGAGCTTTTATTTGTCGATACCAGCGGAGCTGTTTGTTTTGGTGGGAGGTTGTATTTATGGGACCGTGATATGTATGTTTATTCCTGCATGTCATATTTGGTCCACACATCTACATGGGCATGTGTGTTTTTTTTTTGTGTTTTTTTTTTTTTTTTTTTCCGTCTGTACACCGGAATGTACATTTATTAACATTCGTTCTCTCTTTTAGGTGCTTTATTTACCATACCGGCTATTGTACCAAAATATATACTTGATCTTAAGTTGTGCCTTTATTCTTCTTGTTCCCTCTGTCCGTCTTCTATTTCATTCTATGCGCACCTTCGCTCTTGCTTCTAGACGCTTGCGCAATGTGACTCATTTGTGAGTCAGTTTTGCGCAGCCGCCACTTATCTCCATGGAGATTACTGCTACTTCCGGTATGCTTTTCACTATACCTAATTGACGCACGCCCCCGTACTTCCGCCTCCTGCTTCCAAGCGGTCCAGCTGTTTGCACTCCAGACGGTAATTATTAGTGTTTATATATGTGGATTAATCACCACTTCTTTCACTTTCCCTGAGGAAGCCGCTGCGGCGGCGATACGCGTGGGATTTCTTCTGCCCACTCCATTTTTGGTCCTGATGCCGGACATGTTGGCATGGACTCTATCTTAGGATCATTTGGCCGGATTAGGTATGGGTTCTAGCACAGCTGTCGCTTCATTCAGCTGAATGCTTACACTTATGCATGCAGCCCAGATCTTATTAAGCTACACACTTCAGTATTATTTCTTGCCAGGTCTCCATTAGGTGGCTCGTGCTCTATCCAGTGTAGTTACTACAGAATATTTTAGTTTTAGGAGCTGTGTGTTTCTGGCTGTGCTAGCCTCTGAGGATATATGCCTATGCACATTTTTTTCATTGTGCTTACAAGCTATATGGCCATATGAATTTATTTCCTATTATTTCTGTGGAGTGTTTTTTTTTGTATGTGGTGTTGTATTTTAAATGCTTTTAACCTGTTTTGTCGTGGTGTTCCAATAAATGATATTGTACTTTTCTACTATATTTAGTTGTGCGGGCCTATTTATAGTCCATTCTTTTCTCTGTTTTGTTCCATATTTCATGCATTGGACTTGGCTCTGCACACTTTTTCTTGTTTCTTATTTTTCTTTATACAGCGAGAGTGCACCCCTACATACAATAACAATTTCCATCTGTTGTCTATTCCAGTTGCACAACGGAATGTGAAATTGATTGTCAAACAGTATTGTTTCCTAAGTGGACAGTTTGATTTCCCAGAAGTTTGGTTTACATGGAGTTATATTCTGTTTAAGTATTCCCTTTATTTTTTTGAGCAGTGTATATACTGTATGTTTATCAGAATGGGGCCCAGGATAAGCAACATATACCGGAATGGGGAACATGCATACCGGGATGGGGAACACAGTCGGGAAAATACCATAAGGATTTGATATACTGCAGATTTTGCTAATTTTCCCAAGTACAATGAACGGAGAGATCTGTAATTTTTATTGTAGGCTCACTTCAACCTTGAGAAACAGAATCTAACAAAAACCAGGAAATCACATTGTATGGTTTTTAAATAATTAATTAGCATTTTATTGCATGAAATAAGTGTTTGATCACCTACCAATTAGCATTCCAACCTTGCCACCATGGCCAAAACCAAAGAGCAGTCTAATGACACCAGGGAAAAATGTGTAGACGTAGGCTACTTTCACACTTCCGCCGGTACGGGGCCGTCGCAAACCGTCGGCCCGACGTACCGACGGATATTGTGCTAAATTTAGCACAACGTGGGCAGCGGATGCAGTTTTACAATGCATCCGCTGCCCATTGTGATGAGCGAGGAGGAGGGGGCGTAGTTCCGGCCGCGCATGCGCGGTCGGAAATGGCGGACACGTCACACAAAAAAAGTTACATTGAACTTTTTTCGTGCATTGCGTCCGCCAAAACACGATGGATCCGTCGCACGACAGATGCAACGAGTGCCCATCCGTCGCGATCCGTCGCTAATACAAGTCTATGGGAAGAAAATACATCCTGCAAGCACATTTGCAGGATCCGTTTTTTTGCCCATAAAGACGGATTGCGACAGAGAACAAAAGACGGAAGTGTGAAAGTAGCCTCAGAACATGGGAAGGGCTACATGACAATAAGCAAGCAGCTTGGTGAGAAGGCAACTGTTGGCACAATTATTAGAAAATGGAAGAAACACAAGATGATTATCAATCTTCCTTGGCCTAGGGCTCCATGCAAGATCTTGTCTCGGAGGGTAAGGATGATTCTGAGAGGTCAGGAATCAGCCCAGAACTACAAGGAAGGACCTGATCAATGACCTAAAGAGAGCTGGGACCACAGTCTCAAACATTACCATTAGTAACACACTACGCCATCATGGATTCAAATTCTGCAGGGCACGCAAGGTCCCCTTGCTCACGCTAGCACATGTCCAGACCCGTTTGAAGGTCGCCAGTAACCATCTGATGATCCAGAGGAGGAATGAGAGAAGGTCATGTGGTCAGATGAGACCAAAATAGAACTGTTTGGTATCAAGTCCACTTGCCATATTTGGAGGAAGAAGGATGAGTACAACCCTAAGAACCCCGTCCCAACCGTGAAGCATGGTGAGTAAAGATCATACTTTGGGGATGCTTTTCTGCAAAGGGGACAGGATGACTGCACCTTATAGAAAGGAGGATGAAGTCATGTATCACGAGATTTTGGAAATCTTTATGGAGGAGAGGGCCAAAATCCCTGCTGCAGTGTGTGCAAACTTGGTCAAGAACTACAGAAAACATCTGATCTCTGTAATTGCAAACAAGAGTTTCTGTACCAAATATTAAGTTCTGTTTTTCTATTGTATCAAATACCTAATTCATGAAATAAAATGCAAATTAACTCCTTTCTGCCAGCCGAAGGAATAGTACGTCAGCTGGCAGCATCCCCCGCTTTGAGGTGGGCTCTGGCGGTGAGCCCACCTCAAAGCCGCGACATGTCAGCTGTTTTCAACAGCTGACATATGCACGCAATAGGCGTGAATGGAATCGCGGTCCACCCGCGCCCACTAACTAGTTAAATGCCGCTGTCAAACTCTGACAGCGGCATTTAACAAGCACTGCCGGCCGCGCGGTCAGAAGTACGCGCACCGCTGACCACGTCACATCATCGGTGCATTGCCATCACAACCAGAGGCCTTGAGACCTCTATGGTTGTTGATGGCAGATTGCTATGAGCGCTACCCTGTGGTCGGCGCTCATAGCAGGCCTGTAATTCTGCTGAATGGAGGTGATCTGTGCATAACCTCTATGTAGCAGAGGCGATCAAGTAGTGCATGCTTCTAGCCTCCCATGGAGGCTATTGAAGCATGCCAAAATTTAAAAAAAATTTGCTAAAAATATTAAAAAAATAAAAAAATATAACAGTTCAAATCACCCACCTTTCTCCCCAATCAAAATAAAGCAATAAAAAAAAATCAAACCTACACATACAATATTTGGTATCGCCGCGTTCAGAATCGCCCGTTCTATTAATAAGAAAAAAGAATAACCTGATCGCTAAACGGTGTAGCGAGAAAAAAAAATCAAAAGTGGCGATCAAAAGAACTTATCTGCACAAAAGTGGTATCATGGTATAATGTAGAGCCGTAAAAATAAAAAATATTTTTTCACAAAAATGAACTGTTCGCCCCTAATTTTTTATTTTCCCAAGGTTACCAGAAGAAATTTTAGCCCAAACTTTGTTGTGCAATTTGTCCTGAGTACGCTGATACCCCATATGTGGGGGTAAACAACTGTTTGGGTGCAATGCAGAGCTCGGAAGGGAAGGAGCGCCGTTTGACTTTTCAATGCAAAATTGGCTGGAATTGAGATGGGACGCCATGTTGCGTTGGGGAGCCCCTGATGTGCCTAAACATTGAAACCCCCCAAAAGTGACACCATTTTGGAAAGTAGACCCCCTAAGGAACTTATCTACATGTGTGGTGAGCACTTTGACCCGACATTTGCTTCACAGAAGTTTATAATGTAGAGCCGTAAAAATAAAAAATAATATTTTTTCACAAAAATGAACGTTTTGCTTCCAATTTTTTATTTTCCCAAGGGTACCTGAAGAAATTGTACCCAGTTATGATCCAGTGACTTTGGAGCCACATGAAGCTTTCTCTGGAGTAGGTGGGAACTGTACTGACCGCAAACCCTGAACTAACACCGCAACTAGAAGTAGCCGTGGGGTGTGCCTAACAAACCCTAGACACCTCGACACAGCCGGAGGACTAAATACCCCTATAGATAGAATTCGGAATACTACCTTGCCTCAGAGCAGAACCCCAAAGGATAGGCAGCTCCCCACGAATATTGACTGTGAGTTGGAGAGGAAAGACATACGCAGACAGAAAACAGAATTCAGCAAAAGAGGCCACTCTAGATAAATAGGGAAAGATAGGACAGAATACTAAGTGGTCAGTATTAAAACCCTTCCAAAAATATCCACAGCAGATAATACAAAAAGTTCCACAATCTAACTAAAGACATGGAATGTATATCTGCAACTCTTGAGAATCCAACAAGACTGAGAAAATACTGACACAATCTAAGCTGGACAAAAAACAATGAATAGCACTGAATTATTAAGCACACAGCATGTGTACCACAAAAACAAAACCAGACACTTATCTTTGCTGATTTGGAAGCAAGGCAGAAGGAAACAAAACAAGGACCAACACCTCCAAGAACCATGGACAACTGGCAAGGACTAATGAATCCTGCACGCCTAAATACCCCAGTCAGAACTGCAATCAGCAGATACACCTGACCAGGACTGCAACCCAGGGACAACTGCATTACCACCTACAACCACCGGAGGGAGCCCAAAAGCAGAATTCACAACAGTACCCCAAACGTTGTTGTGCAATTTGTCCTGAGTATGCTGATACCCCATATGTGGGGGTAAACCACTGTTTGGGTGCATGGCAGACCTCGAAAGGGAAGGAGTGCCGTTTGACTTTTCAATGCAAAATTGGCTGGAATTGAGATGGGACGCCATCTTGTGTTGGGGAGCCTCTGATGTGCCTAAACATTGAAACTCCACAGAAGTGACACCATTTTGGAAAGTAGACCACCTAAGGATCTTATCTAGATGTGTTGTAAGAGCTTTGAACCCCCAAGTATTTTTCACTACAGTTTATAACGCAGAGCCGTGAAAATAAAAATTGCTTTATTTTTCCACCAAAATAATTTTTTTGCCCCCAGTTTTGTATTTTCCCCAGGGTAACAGGAGAAATTGGACCCCAAAAGTTGTTGTGCAATTTGTCCAGAGTACACGGATACCCCATATGTGGGGGGTAACCACCGTTTGGGCGCATGGCAGAGCTCGGAAGGGAAGGAGTGCCATTTGGAATGCAGACTTAGATGGATTGGTCTGCAGGCGTCACGTTGCATTTGCAGAGCCCCTGATGTACCTAAACAGTAGAAACCCCCCACAAGTGACCCCATATTGGAAACTAGACCTCCCAAGGAAATTATCTAGATGTGTTGTAAGAACTTTGAACCCCCAAGTGTTTCACTACAGTTAATAACGCAGAGCTGTGAAAATAAAAAATCATGTTTTTCCACAAAATTATCTTTAACACCCAGTTTAGTATTTTCCCAAGGGTAACAAGAGAAATTGGTCACCAAAAGTTGTTGTCCAATTTGTCCTGAGTACGCTGATAACCAATATGTTGGGGTAAACCCCTGTTTGGGCGCACGGGAGAGCTCAGAAGGGAAGGAGCACTGTTTTACTTTTTCAACGCATAATTGGCTGGAATTGAGATTGCACGCCATGTCGCGTTTGGAGAGCTCTGATGTGCCTAAACAGTGAAAACCCTCACTTCTAACTGAAACCCTAACCCAAACACACCCCTGATCCCAACCACACCCCTAACCTCAACCCTAACCACACCCCTAACTCCAACACAACCCTAACCCTAATCCCAAACGTAAATGTAATCCAAACCCTAGCCCCAACCCTACCCTAACCCCAACCCTAGCCCTAACCCTAGCCCCAACCCTAGCCCTAACCCTAGCCCCAACCCTAACCCTAGCCCTAACCCAAATGGGAAAATGGAAATAAATACATTTTTTAAATTATTTTATTTTTCCCTAACTAAGGGAGTGATGAAGGGGGGTTTGATTTACTTTTATAGCGGGTCTTTTAGCTGACTTTTATGATTGGCAGCTGTCACATACGAAAAGACGCTTTTTATTGCAAAATATATTTTTTGCGTTACCACATTTTGAGAGCTATAATTTTTCCATATTTTGGTCCACAGAGTCATGTGAGGGCTTGTTTTCTGCACTTTTGAGCACGTGACTTTTTTGATCGCTTTTTATTCCGATTTTTATGAGTCAGTATGACCAAAAACCAGCTATTCATGAATTTCTTTTGGGGGGGCATTTATACCGTTCCGCGTTTGGGAAAATGGATAAAGCAGTTTTATTCTTTGGGTCAGTACGATTACAGCGATACCTCAATTAGATTTGTTTTATGTTTTGGCGCTTTCATACGATAAAAACTATTTTATAGAAAAAAGAATTGTTTTTGCATCGCTTTATTCTGAGGGCTATAACTTTTTTATTTTTTCACTGATGACGCTGTTAGGCGGCTCATTTTTTGTGGGACAAGATGACGTTTTCAGCGGTACCATGGTTATTGATATCTGTCTTTTTGATTGCGTGCTACTCCACTTTTTGTTCGGCGGTATGATAATAAAGCGTTGTTTTTTGCCTCGTTATTTTTTTTAACGGTGTCCACTGAAGGGGTTAACTAGTGGGACAGATTTATAGGTCGGGTCGTTACGGACGCGGCGATACTAAATATGTGTACTTGTATTGTCTTTTTTATTTAGATAGAGGAATGTATTTATGGGAACAATATATATTTTTTAATTTATTTAGGAATTTTTTTTTGGGAGGGTGGGAGTGGTGGGGTCAGCAGGTCGTTCAGAATGTGGACCCGGCCTGGTGGTGGCAGTGGACTGCCATTCAGGATCTGGAGGCGGCCTAGTGGTGGTGGCGGTGGACAACCGTGCAGGATTTGGAGGTGGCCTGGTGGTGGTGGACAGCCGTGCAAGATCGGGAGGTGGCCTAGTGCTGGTAGAGGTGGATAGCCGTGCAGAAGCAGGACTCGGCATGGTGGTGGAGTGGCTTTCAGCAATACCCGGCATGGTGGTGGCGCTGTAGTGGTGTGCAGCAGGACTGGGCATGGTGATGGCCGTACAGTGGTATGCAGCAGAACTCTGTATTAAGTGTGTAATTTGTGGCACAGGTGGAAATACCACCTGTGGCTGCTGGCCTGACCTGACCTGTGGCCTGAATGTAAGCATCATTGCATCACATTGAGCTGGAGCTCAGGCGTAAGGTGTTCCGACATGCCCTGCTCTATCTTATTTTAAAAAAAAATGGTGTGCTGTTCTCTGGAGGTCGGCTTCCAGACGGTTAAGGCGTTGGTTGACATCCTGGAAAAGTGTGTTAATATGGGTCAGACCACTTTCCAGTCTGTCTCCCAGCGCCTTCAAGCCATTCTAGAAGACCGAGCTCAAGTGAATAAACTCGGGCATGAATGACCTGTCTGAGGCCTTCTGCCTCTGGCGGGACACACTCCCTCCTCCCCCTTACTATCTCTTCCTGGCTGTGACCATGCACTGTTCCCCCATGCTACCCCTTCACACACACTACTAAGTCTTTATTCTATGCCCACTCACACTTTTGTCCCCCCATACTGTTTCCTCGCACTATTCCCCTCAATAGTCTCCTAACACATTTACCCTCTCACTCTGCCTCTTCATGCAATCCCCGACTCCCCATACTGTGTCCGCACCCATCCCATGAGCGTTGCTCCCCATACTGTGCTGCATAGATTTTTCCTTCGCCCCTATACTGTTTCCTCATACATGCCCCCTCTCCCCCTTGCTCCTCATATTGTGTCTTGAAATTTATGGTGCTCCCCATTTTGTCTGCTCCTGCCCCTTCCTAAGGGGCAAAACATAAGATAAAACACAAAGTCCTTATATCTGAGGGGTTCACCTGCTCAGACCACCATATGTCTTCAGTTCCTCCTGGAGCTACGTCTGGAGACTCTCCTCTCCAAACACAACACAGAGAAAACAAACAGTGGCTGCACATTTAACTCCCCAGCCTCTCCCTTGAGATGGAGCTATGGTGAGTAGGCGTCTGTCCCGCCCATCTCTCACCTACTCACCTAAAACCCAGATAGTGGCTGGTTAACTCCTTCAGCACATAGCTGGAGAGAAATGTATGGGGTTCAGATCACAGAGGAAAGCAATTTTTGTGACACATCTCCCCTTGCATACAGTGCCAGTGACCCTGTCACAACTTCCATACACAGTAAATACCACCATACCCAGAAAAAATCTCCCCCACACACAGTAAATACCCAACACTATATTTCCCCTTTCCTGCCGTTACATTTAATCTTCGGTGTCTTAATCTCCTCTGGAGCACTCACCACCAATGTGCACCCCTGCATTGCTGGTGTAATCACATGACCTGATCATGCTGCTGACGTCGCACTGACCCAGCGGTCAGAGCTTCAATTGTATTCTAGTCTGACAGAGCCAAGTACAATTGATCACTGGGAGCCGGAGTGCTGCACGTACTGTGAGTCGGCTGTCAGTTTGACAGCCGACTCAGAACTGCTGACTCCCAGTCCATGGGGCAGCAAAATGCAGACATTTCAGACCACCGCATTAGGTGGCTCGACTGTGCCGCCTACTGGCTTCGCCCGCACCTGCCCCGACTCCTTCCCCCCTAGATACGCCTCTGCTAACAACCAATGAGATGTAAATTCTTATTATTTTCTTCTGGAATTAGAGTGGCAAGGCTGAGAAGTCCTAATAATGTTGGCTTGTTAGGAAGCTGTGAAGCAGAGACGTGACAGTTAAAGGGAACCTGTAACCCCGTTTTTTGAGTATGAGATAAAAATACCGTTAAATAGGGCCTGAGCTGTGCGTTACAATAGTGTATTTTGTGTACCCTGATTCCCCACCTATGCTGCCGAAATACTTTACCAAAGTCGCCGTTTTCGCCTGTCAATCAGGCTGGTCAGGTCGGATGGGCGTGGTGACATCGCTGTTTCTTCCCACAGATCTTGCTTATTTTTCCGTTGGTGGCGTAGTGGTTTGCGCATGCCCAACTGCCGAATCCACAGCGCAGGTGAAGAAAAAAAGCGCGTTCTGCGCTATTCCCCTGGTTATCGGTGGCGGCGGCCATCTTTCTGAGGCCGCGCGTGCGCAGATGTAGCGGTCTGCTGCCCGGGGCTTCAGGAAAATGGCCGCGGGATGCCGCGCGTGCGCAGATGGGGATCACGGCGGCCATTTTCCTGAAGCCGAGATGCAAACTATATAGCAGAATTACTCACTTGCTATGAACACCGACCACTGGGTGATCTGGCACTGACAACCATAGAGGTCTCCAGGAGAACTCAGGTTGTCATGCCAACACACCGGTGACCCGCGATTACGTGGGCGGGTTTCCGCCGCAATTGCCTGAAGCTCTTGTTAAATGTCGCTGTCAGAGATTGGCAGCGGCATTTAACTGGTTAATAGCGGCGGGTAGATCTCAATTCCACCTGTGGCTATTGCGGGTACATTTCTGCTGTTCAAAACAGCTGACATGTCCCGGGAAAGATGTGGGCTCAGCACTGGAGCCCGCATCAAAGGGAGGGAGTTCAACATCGGCGTACTATTGCGCCCAATGTCGGAAAGGGGTTACATTTCCATCTCCAAAAAGCATGAAGTGCTCTAAAAATTTCCTGGTAGACGTCTGCGCTGACTTTGGTCTTGATAAAACACAGTGGACCTACACCAGCAGATGACATGGCTCCCCAAACCATCACTGATTGTGGAAACTTCATACTAGACCGCAAGCAGATTGGATTGTTTGTCTCTCCACTCTTCCTCCAGACTCTGGGACCTTGATTTCCAAGGTCTAGTGTGAAGTATCCACAATTAGTGATGGATTCGGGAGCCATGTCATCTGCTGGTGTAGGTCCACTGTGTTTTATCAAGACCAAAGTCAGTGCAGCCGTCTACCAGGAAATTTTAGACCACTTCATGCTTCCCTCTGCCGACAAGCTTTTTGGAGATGGAAATTTCATTCTCCAGCAGGACTTGACACCTGTCCACACTGCCAAAATTACCAATACCTGGTTTACAAACAACAGTATCATTGTGCTAGATTGCCCAGCAAACTCGTATGACCATAGCCCCAACGAAAATCTATGAGATATTGTCAAGAAGATGATCAGACGCCTGACCCAACAATGCAGATGAGCTGAATCCTACTATCAAAGCAACCTGGGCTTCCATAACACCTCAGCAGTGCCACAGACTTATCGCCTCCATGCCACTCCGCATTGATGCAGTAATTGATGCAATACTAGCCCTGACCAAGTACTGAGTGCATTTACTGAACATACATTTCAGTAGGCCAACATTTTGGATTTTAAAATCGTTATTCAATCTGGTGTTATAAAGTATTCTAATTTACTGAGATAATTACTTTTGGGTTTTCATTGGCTGTACACCATAATCATCAACATTAACAGAAATAAACACTTGAAATCGATCACTCTGTTTGTAATGACTCTATATAATCTATGAAATTCACTGTTTGTATTGAAGAACTGAAATAAATTTACTTTGTGATGATATTCTAATTTTGTGAGATGCACCAGTATAGGAATACATATAACCAGCAAACACATGCATGTGATTTTATCAGCATCGTGGAATGCATGCTATATTTTTATGATCCGGTGACCTAGGAGCGGCATGGAACTTTCTCAGGAGAAGTGGAATCTGTACTGACCGCAATCCCTGAACTTAACATCGCAACTAGAAGTAGCCGTGGAATGTACCTAACAAACCTAGACACCTCGACACAGCCGGAGAACTACATACCCCTATAGATGGAAATGGGAAAACTAACTTGCCTCAGAGCAGACCCCCAAAGGATAGGCAGACCCCACAAATATTGACTGTGAATAGGAGAGAGAAAGACACACACAGGCAGAAAATAGATTTCAGCAAATGAGGCCACTCTAACTAGACAGGGAAAGATAGAACAGAATACTAAGCGGTCAGTATTAAAATACTTCAAAAATACCCACAGCAGAAAATACAAAAAGGTTCCACAAACTAACTAATAGTCATGGAATGTACATCTGCAACTCCTGAGAATCCAACAAGACTGTGAAAACACTGATACAATCAAAGCTGGACAAAAGCACATTGAATAGTACAAAATCTTTAAGCACAGCAAGTGTGCAGAAAAGAAACCAAACACTTATCTTGCAGATTTAGCAGTAAGACAGAAGGAACCAGGCATGGACAAAACCTCCAAAAACAACTGACAACTGGCATGAATTGATGGGTCCTGCAAACCTAAATAGTCCAGTCAGGACTGCAGTCAGTAGATTCACCTGACCAGGACTGCAAACCAGGAACCACTGCATTACCATCTACGACCATCCCTCCGAGCCAGAAAGCTGAATTCACAACAGCTATACTGAATACTGAGTAAAAGCATTTTTTATGGCATCAGAGAAATATGTTATGAAATAACTCATGAGGTTTTTGTTCTGTAGGCTATATACAGCAGGTGAAATAAATTGAACACATCACCAATTTTCTAAGTAAATATATTTCTAAAGGTGCTATTGATATGAAATTCTCACTACATGTCAGTAACAACCCATCCAATCCACACAGGCAAAGAAATCAAACCATAGATGTCTATAAATTGTGTAATAATGAGAAATTACACTCGGAAAAGGTATTGAACATGCTTACTGAAAGTTAATTAATACTTTGTACAAAATCCTTTGTTGGTGATGACAGCTTCAAGATTCCTCCTATATGGAGTAACTAGTCGCATGCATTGCTCAGATGTGATTTTGGCCCATTCTTCCACGTAAACACTCTTCAAATACTGAAGGTCCCATCCATAAATTTTCTATTGGATTCAGGTCAGGTGATTGGCCGTGCCATTTTATTTTATTCTCTGCACCAACTGAGTTTCCTTGGCTCTGTGTTTGGGATCATATCTTGCCTAAATGTCCTCTCTCTTTTGCCGGAGCTGTATGCTGAAAAATAATTAAAAACACTAATCAAATTGGAATTAAATTTCATATTTGAAATACAAAAGGGCAATTTTTTTTATTTTGAAAATTACTGTTAATCCTGTTAGGCGTGTTTAAACTAAAATGAACATGACGCCTACTTCTACCAATGCAATGCAATGTGTCAGCGACCACAAAAACGTAATTCTGATGTTTTGATTTTTTTCTCATTACACCTTTTAGCGATCGGTTTAATTCTTTTTTTATATTGATTGGCCGATTCTGAACGTGGCAATACCAAACATGTTTTTTTAAATTGTTTTATTTTTAATGGGGCAAAAGGGGGGTGATTTGAATTTGTGTGTATGTGTGTTTATATATATATATATATATATATATATATATATATATATATATATATATATATATATATATATATATATATATATTTATATGGATACACCTAAATAAAATGGGAATAGTTGGTGATACCAACTTCCTGTTTGTGGCACATTAGTGGATTGTTCGTCCTGGGCCAGTTGAATGGCCACCAAGGTCTCCTGATCTGACCCCCTTAGATTTTTATCTTTGGGGTCATCTGAAGGCAATTGCCTATGTTGTGAAGATACGAGATGTGCAGCATCTGAAACAACGGATACTGGAAGCCTGTGCTGGCATTTCTTCTGCAGTGTTGCTATCAGTGTGTCAAGAGTGGGAGAAGAGGGTTGTATTGACAATCCAACACAATGGGCAGCACTTTGAACACATTTTATAAGTGGTTATAAACTTGTAAATAACCCATGAAAGAAAAAAGGTACGTTAAAACCAAACACACCATTGTTTTTCTTGAGAAATTCTCAATAAGATTGATGTGTCACATGACCCTCTTCCCATTGAAAAAAATAAAGTTGGATCCAAAATGGACGACTTCAAAATGGCCGCCATGGTCTCCACCCATCTTGAAAATTTTTCCCCCTCCCTTACACTGATGTGCCACAATCTCATTTTATTTAGGTGTATCCCTATAAATGGCCCACCCTGTACATATATATATATATATATATATATATATATATATATATATATATATATATATATACACCCTGCTCCAAAAAAATAAAGGGAACACTTAAACAACAGAATATAACTCCAAGTAAATCAAATTTCTGTGAAATCAAACTGTGAAGGAACAAATTAAAAAAGATTCTCCATTTTGTGCTTTGACTCCATTTTCTTGTTGCTTAAAGATAAATTCTGTTATTTAATTAGGTAAAAGGTTACAGCTGCCATGAAGTAACTTTATCTTGTTGTTCACAAGCTTGTTATTCAACTAGGCTATGGTTCATAATTGGTATAAAGACCTTGAGTCTTCTGACTCGAGCCAGATAATAGATTCGGGAGTGTATTGCTATACAAGACTGAGGCACCTGTTAATATGTGTTTTTCTATGCCAAGAAGATATGACCCTATATGTAGTTTCCGGTTTTTCTGTATACTCATGGGTTAGGTTTTTCCTGCATTCTTATAGGTTAAGAACTGTGAGCGTGTTCTTATGCTGATTGGTTGAAGTATAATTTCTATGACTATAAAAACCGATACATAATAAAACGGGGGCCAGAGATCTGCTCGATCCCCCATACAGAGACATATGTCTCCGTCTGGTCATTTTCAGTTGCCGGCAATGCCCTGTAGATTAATTTGGAAATCACTGTGTTAACCGTGAAGGATCACTTTAGATCCTCCCTCAACAAAACTATCCACTTAGGAAGCAACACTGTTTGACAACCAATTTCACATGCTGTTGTGCAAATGGAATAGACAACAGATGGAAATTATTGGCAATTATCAAGACACACTCAATAAAGCAGTGGTTCTGCAGGTGAGGACCACAGACCACATCTCAGTACCAATGCTTTCTGGATGATATTGTGGTCACTTTTGAATGTTGGTTGTGCTTTCACACTCGTGGTAGCATGAGACGGACTCTACAACCCACACAAGTGGCTCATGTAGTGGAGCTCATCAAGGATGGCACATCAATGAGAGCTGTGTCTGTCAGCATAGTGTCCAGAGGCTGGAGGTGCTACCAGGAGACAGGCCAGTACTCCAGGAGACGTGGAGGGGCCGTAGGAGGGCAACAACCCAGCAGCAGGACCGCTACCTCAGCCTTTGTGCAAGGAGGAACAGGAGGAGCACTGCCAGAGCCCTGCAAAATGACCTCCCGCAGGCCACAAATGTGCATGTGTCTGCACAAACGATTTGACAGAACTCTGAAACTAAAGCGGATAATGATCCTTTTTCTTTTTTTTATAGCAAAAGCCATTAATAATAAGTAATACATTTACACAGTCATTTCTCTATATCTCTATGGCTAGGCTCCCATTCAGGAGCAGACATACCAATGGTGCAACTTGCCCAGGACTCCAATATGTTAGTGGGCTCACTATCTCTTGAAAGCGGTTTCCTATTATTAATTATATTGCACTTAAGGCCATGAGCTAATAAATTTCATAGCTCACAATTAGGCCGGCGTCACACTCAGCGTATGAAAATATGGTCCGTTTTTTATGGCCATAATACGCAGACATGTTCCCAAAATAGTGATCCGTATGTCATCCGTAGGCAGGGTGTGGCAGCGTATTTTGCGCATGTCATCCTCCGTATGTAATCCGTATGGCATCCGTACTGCGATATTTTCTCGCAGGCTTGCAAAATCATCATCTAATGGATTTTTGGGCTCAAATGTTCGTTAAAACATATATACAGTATCTCTCTCTCTCTCTATATATATATATATATATATATATATATATATGTCATTGAGACACATATATATATATATACTGTATTTATATTTAATTCAGCGCTAGATAGCATAAAAGCCGGTAATTCAATTGCCGGCTTTTGCTATCTCCTTCCCAAACCCGACATGATATGAAACATGGTTTACATACAGTAAACCATCTCATATCCCTTTTTTTGGCATATTCCACACTACTAATGTTAGTAGTGTTTATGTGCAAAATTTGGGCGCTCTAGCTATTAAATTAAAGGGTTAAATCGCGGAAAAAATTGGCGTGGGCTCCCGCGCAATTATCTCCTCCAGAGTGGTAAAGCCAGTGACTGAGAGCAGATGTTAATAGCCTAGAGAGGGTCCATGGTTATTGGCTTCCCCTGGCTAAAAACATCTGCCCCCAGCCACCCCAGAAAAGGCACATTTGGAAGATGCGCCTATTCTGGCACTTGGCCACTCTCTTCCCACTCCCGTGTAGCTGTGGGATATGGGGTAATGAAGGGTTAATGTCACCTTGCTATTGTAAGGTGACATTAAGCCAGATTAATAATGGAGAGGCGTCAATTATGACACCTATCCATTATTAATCCAATAGTACGAAATGGTTAATAAAACACACACACATTATTAGAAAGTACTTTAATGAAATAAAGACACAGGGTGTTTTAATATTTTATTATACTCTTAATCCACCTGAAGACCCTCGTTCTGTAAAAAAGGAAAAATAAAAAAATCAACAATATCCCATACCTTCCGTCATTCTGGCACGTCCCACGATGTAAATCCATCTGAAGGGGTTTAGCTCTGCTAAAGCAGCTGTGCTTGTGGCTGTAAAAATACGGGGAATGAATGGAGTGCAGGGGAATGTCCTGTAGTTACCTTGAGTTGCGGTGATGTGCCCTCTGCTGGATGTCCTCATATGAACTCGAGCGTGGGAACTTTTCCCAGGTTACGGTACAATGAATCTCTATGGCCCAGATAGGAGCTAGACCATAGAGAATCATTGTACCGTATGCAATCCGTATTTTCTGCACCTCTCATACGTCCGTAAAACTCGCTAGTGTGACGCCGGCCTAAGAGTGTACAGGGCCCACTCCTTTTTGTGTTTGCCTTTGTTCACATTGGTATATCTGCACACGTATGGTGCGTAATCCAGGTAAGAAAAATAGTGGCACTCAATCCCAACTAAAGTGCTAACCTTTTATTGAAGCACGAAACTGCTAAGCCGGGCAGATGAAAATGCAGTTGTTCAATGCCATTTCGTATGCACACACGCATTCTCAAGGCCTCCTGTGAAGATCTAAAGTTGTGGGTTGTAATAATCACCTAGGCAGGTTAACAGTGCAAGTATTTTTTTTTTCCATACATCCATGGTTTTACAACAAATTCAGGTAGATGGCCAAAATACAATGTCCTCAGTCCACAATATTCCCTCTCCGGGGCCGATAGTTCCTCTGCCCCCGTATCAGGCGATACTCACTGTCTCCCTTGTGGTTGGGCCACAGATTTTGTGTCTCCCACCAGTATGGTCTGTAGTCACAATCCAGGCTCCTCCAGATGACAAAAAACAGAACCGACGTCCATGTATCCAGGACCAAGAATCATTACAAAAGTTTGTGAAATTCAGATGACAAATCCATCAATCGTAGCAGGGAGATCCAGCCCAGCCACAAACCGATCTCCAAAACTCCACAGGCCATCCATCCACCTCAGCCGGGAACCTCTCCTTTCGAAGTCACTCCAACAAATGCATGACTAAAAATGTGGCATCTTTTCCACCCTCCCGTTAAACATTTGCCTTTAAGCTTAAAGAATGAAGCTTATTCCATAAATCCATCATCTGGAACTGCATGTGAGACCCCTGTGATGATGGCTTGCTGTAGATAAGCCCCTGATGGCGGTGGCCGCAATTTATAGGCCAAAAATGGGGATCCTCTCCCTTCGAAGTCACTCCAACAACTGCATGACTAAAAATGTGGCATCTTTTCCACCCTCCCGTTAAACATTTGCCTTTAGCTTAAAGAATGAAGTCATATTCCATAACTCCATCACCTGGAACTGCATGTGAGACCCCTGTGATGATGGCTTGCTGTAGATAAGCCCCTGATGGCGGTGGCCGCAATTTATAGGCCAAAAATGGGGTGACAGATTCCCTTTAATAGAATGATTGCTTTACATTTACCTTTGGCAATCTTCTTTCTGGCCGTTGGTATACATAAGATCCAGCCTTCATGCCCTCCTCTGCTTGCTGTCACTGAATGGAAATATTGATTCCCGTGGATAAACTGATGAGCAAGCAGATCACTAATAAAACAAAGCAAGTAAATATCTAATTAAACACAACCATATCGATGCAAGCGGTGCTTCCGTGCAACGAAACAGTAGTTTTCCACCACATATATGGTATAGGTGAACTGAGGAGAAATTGCACAACAAAATGTATGGTTCATTTTCTCCTGTTATTCTTGTGAAAATGAAATATTTGGGGCTAAAACAACATTTTTGAGGGAAAAATTTATTTTTTGAATTTCCCATAACACAGTAATTGTAATCTATCTGTATCCTACGCTTGTACTACACTCCTAACTGAATTCTTGTATTTTGTTCTTGCATATATATGTACCTGTATCTATACCTGTAGTGCGCCTTTCGGCAATTGAATACAAAATTAATCTTAGGCTGCTCTTTTATCTCGATTCACGAATCCCCGTGTCCGCACGCTTTTTTGGTTATTATACGCTACCCGGGGTTGGTGTTGTGAATAGCACTTCTGTGAGTTCTGCCCTTGGGCTCCCTCTGGTGGTTGCTAGTGGAACTGCGGATTGCAGCTGCTTTCACTGATCGCCCCTGTTGGCTCTATTTAATCTGGCTCTGGGCGTTAGTGGATGCCAGCTGTCAATGTTACAAGGGTGGATTCAGTTTGCTCTTGGATATTTCTCATGGCCTGTCCTGTTCAGCAAAAGATAAGTTGTTGCTAGTTTTTGTCCATTTGCTTGGACTTTATTTTTCCACTCATGTTATGTATTTTTGTCCAGCTTGTCATCATGATATTTTAGACTAGCTGGTAGCTCTGAGATGCAGGTTTGCCCCTCCACACCGTGAGTCGGTGTGGAGATCATTTTTGTAAAACTCTGTGTGGATTTCTAGGGTTTTGTACTGGCCGCACAGTATACTTTTCTATCTCTGTCTATCTAGATAGTACTGGCCTCCTTTGCTAAACTCTGCTTCATTCCTGTTGTATGTCTCTTCCTCTCCGCTAACAGTCAATATATGTGGGAGCTATCTTTCCTTTGTGGGAATTTCTCTGAGGCAAGATAGCTTTCCTTTTCCTCTGATAGGGGTAGTTAGTTCTTAGGCTGTGACGAGACGCCTAGGCAGAGTTAGGAGCGTTCCACGGCTATTTCTAGTGTTTGGTGTTAGGATCAGGGATTGCGGTCAGTAAAGTTACCACCTTCTCAGAGCTTGTCCATTTTTGGTTTAACCATCAGGTCATTTCAGTGTCACTCCTTAACTATCAGGTCATTTCAGTATTGCTCCTAAACTATCAGGTCATTTCAGTGTTACTCTTAACCATCAGGTCAATTTAGTGTTGCGCCTTAATCACCAGGTCATAACAGTACAGCTGGCCTGCAATGTGTTGAATGCATCTCAAAAGAGGGAAGAAAAGAAAAGAAAGATTCTGAGTTGTTGTTTTTTTCTTTGAAGTTTGTTTTGTCCTTTTTTTTTTCCTTCCCCTTAACCTCAGGGTGGTTCTGGACTCTGGTGCTTATATGGAGGTTCAGGGTCTGTCCTTGCGGGTGGATCAACTCGCTGCAAGGGTACAGAGTATCCAAGATTTTGTTGTTCAGACTCCGGTGTTAGAGCCTAGAATTCCTATTCCTGAATTGTTTTCCGGGGATAGATCTAAATTTTTGAACTTCAAGAATAATTGCAGATTGTTTTTTGCTCTGAGACCCCGCTCCTCTGGTGACCCCATTCAGCAAGTGAAGATTGTCATTTCTTTGCTGCGTGGTGACCCGCAGGATTGGGCATTTTCCCTTGAGCCAGGAAATCCTGCATTACTCAATGTAGATGCATTTTTTCAAGCGCTCGGATTGCTGTATGATGAACCTAATTCTGTTGATCAGGCAGAAAAAGCCTTGCTGGCTTTGTGCCAGGGTCAGGAAGAAGTAGAAACATATTGCCGGAAATTCAGAAAGTGGTCTGTGCTCACAAGATGTAATGAGGAGGCTCTGGCAGCAATCTTCAGAAAGGGTCTTTCTGAAGCCCTTAAAGATGTTATGTTGGGATTCCCCATGCCTGCTGGATTGAATGAATCAATGTCTTTGGCCATTCAGATTAATCGACGCTTGCGCGAGCGCAAGGCGGTGCACCATATGGCAGTGTTGTCTGGGCCGAGTCCTGTGCCTATGCAATGTGATAGGATTTTGACACGAGCAGAACGGCAGAAATTCAGATATCAGAATGGGCTGTGTTTTTACTGTGGTGACTCTGCTCATGTTATTTCTGATTGCCCTAAGTGTACTGAGAGGGTTGCTAGGTCTGTTGCCATTAGTTCTGTACAGCCTAAATTTCTCTTGTCTATTACTCTGATTTGCTCATTGTCATCCTTTTCCGTTATGGCATTTGTGGATTCAGGAGCTGCCGTGAACTTGATGGACTTAGAATTTGCCAGACACTGTGGTTTTTCCCTGGAGCCTTTGAAGACCCCTATTCCCTTAAGGGGGATTGATGCTACACCATTGGCCAGGAATAAACCTCAGTATTGGACACAGCTGACCATGTATATGACTCCAGCACATCAGGAAAATATTCATTTTTTGGTGTTGCATAATTTGCATGATGTCGTTGTGCTGGGTTTTCCATGGCTACGGACACATAACCCTGTGCTGGATTGGAAATCTATGACGGTGACTAGTTGGGGTTGTCAAGGAATACATAGTGATGTTCCTTTAATGTCAATTTCTTCTTCCCCTTCTTCTGAAGTCCCTGAATTTTTGTCAGATTTCCAGGATGTATTTGATGAGCCCAAGTCCAGTTTCCTACCTCCTCATAGGGACTGTGATTGTGCTATTAATTTGATTCCTGGCTGTAAGTTTCCTAAGGGCCGACTTTTTAATCTGTCTGTGCCAGAGCATGCCGCTATGCGGAGCTATGTAAAGGAGTCTTTGGAGAAGGGGCATATTCGCCCGTCTTCGTCACCGCTGGCAGCAGGGTTCTTTTTTGTTGCCAAGAAGGATGGCTCCCTGAGACCCTGTATAGATTATCGCCTTCTCAATAAGATCACGGTCAAATTCCAGTACCCATTGCCTTTGTTTTCTGATTTGTTTGCTCGGATTAAGGGGGCTAGTTGGTTTACCAAGATTGACCTACGTGGGGCGTATAATCTTTTTCGCATTAAACAAGATGATGAATGGAAAACAGCATTTAATACGCCCGAGGGCCATTTTGAATATCTTGTGATGCCGTTCGGGCTCTCTAATGCTCCATCTGTGTTTCAGTCCTTTATGCATGATATTTTCCGAAGTTATCTGGATAAATTCATGATTGTATATTTGGATGATATTTTGGTCTTTTCTGATGACTGGGAGTCTCATGTGAAGCAGGTCAGGATGGTTTTTCAGGTCCTTCATGCTAATGCGTTGTTTGTAAAGGGGTCTAAGTGCCTTTTTGGAGTTCAGAAAATTTTGTTTTTGGGTTTCATTTTTTCTCCCTCGGCTATTGAAATGGACCCTGTTAAGGTCCAGGCTATTCATAATTGGACTCAACCCACGTCTGTGAAGAGCCTTCAGAAATGTTTGGGCTTTGCTAATTTTTATCGCCGCTTCATTGCGAATTTTTCCAGTGTGGTTAAGCCCCTGACCGATTTGACGAAGAAAGGTGCGGAAGTGAGGAATTGGTCCCCTGCGGCTGTTGAGGCCTTTCAGGAGCTTAAACGTCGTTTTACTTCTGCCCCTGTGTTGCGCCAGCCAGATGTTTCTCTCCCTTTTCAGGTTGAGGTTGATGCTTCTGAGATTGGGGCAGGGGCTGTTCTGTCTCAGAGAACTTCTGATGGATCTTTGATGAAACCTTGTGCTTTCTTCTCTAGAAAGTTTTCGCCTGCTGAACGCAATTATGATGTCGGTAATCGAGAATTGTTGGCTATGAAGTGGGCATTTGAGGAGTGGCGACATTGGCTTGAGGGAGCTAAGCATCGTGTTGTGGTCTTGACCGATCATAAGAATTTGATCTACCTCGAGTCTGCCAAGAGGTTGAACCCTAGACAGGCTCGATGGTCTTTGTTTTTCTCTCGCTTTAATTTTGTGGTCTCGTATCTTCCGGGATCTAAGAATGTAAAGGCAGATGCCCTTTCTAGGAGTTTTGTGCCTGATTCTCCGGAAGTCCTTGAGCCGGCTGGTATTCTCAAGGAGGGGGTGATTCTTTCTGCCATCTCCCCTGATTTGCGGCGGGTGCTTCAGAAGTTCCAGGAGGATAAACCTGACCGCTGTCCAGTGGGGAAACTATTTGTTCCAGACAGATGGATTAATAAGGTAATTTCTGAGGTTCATTGCTCAGTGTTGGCTGGTCATCCTGAGATTTTTGGTACCAGAGATTTGGTGGCTAGGTCCTTTTGGTGGCCTTCCTTGTCGCGGGATGTGCGTTCTTTTGTGCAGTCCTGTGGGACTTATGCTCGGGCCAAGCCTTGCTGTTCTCGTGCCAGTGGGTTGCTTTTGCCCTTGCCTATCCCTGAGAGGCCCTGGACGCATATTTCCATGGATTTTATTTCAGATCTTCCTGTTTCCCAGAAGATGTCTGTTATCTGGGTGGGTTGTGATCGGTTTTCTAAGATGGTCCATTTGGTACCTTTGCCTAAATTGCCTTCATCCTCTGATTTGGTTCCTTTATTTTTTCAGCATGTGGTTCGTTTGCATGGCATTCCGGAGAATATTGTGTCTGACAGAGGTTCTCAGTTCGTTTCCAGGTTTTGGCGGTCCTTTTGTGCTAGAATGGGTATTGATTTGTCTTTTTCTTCGGCATTTCACCCTCAGACAAATGGCCAGATGGAGCGAACTAATCAGACCTTGGAAACCTATTTGAGATGCTTTGTCTCTGCTGATCAGGATGATTGGGTGACTTTCTTGCCGTTGGCCGAGTTCGCCCTTAATAATCGGGCTAGTACTGCTACCTTGGTTTCGCCTTTCTTTTGTAACTTTGGTTTTCATCCTCGTTTCTCTTCAGGGCAGGTTGAGTCTTCTGACTGTCCTGGTGTGGATTCTGTGGTGGACAGGTTGCAGCAGATTTGGACTCATGTGGTGGACAATTTGACGTTGTCTCAGGAAAGGGCTCAACGTTTTGCTAACCGCCGTCGGTGTGTTGGTCCCCGGTTTCGTGTTGGAGATTTGGTCTGGTTGTCTTCTCATCATGTTCCTATGAAGGTTTCTTCCCCTAAGTTCAAGCCTCGATTTATAGGTCCTTATAAGATTTCTGAAATTATCAATCCCGTGTCTTTCCGTTTGGCTCTTCCAGCTTCTTTTTCTATTCATAATGTGTTTCATAGATCTTTTTTACGGAGATATGTGGCGCCTTTGGTTCCCTCTGTTGATCCTCCTGCTCCGGTGTTGGTTGAGGGGGAGTTGGAGTATGTGGTGGAGAAGATTTTGGATTCTCGTTTTTCGAGGCGGAAGCTTCAGTATTTGGTCAAGTGGAAGGGTTATGGTCAAGAGGATAATTCTTGGGTTTTTGCCTCCGATGTCCATGCTGCCGAGTTGGTTCGTGCGTTTCACTTGGCTCATCCTGATCGACCTGGGGGCCCTGGTGAGGGTTCGGTGACCCCTCCTCAAGGGGGGGGGGTACTGTTGTGAATAGCACTTCTGTGAGTTCTGCCCTTGGGCTCCCTCTGGTGGTTGCTAGTGGAACTACGGATTGCAGCTGCTTTCACTGATCGCCCCTGTTGGCTCTATTTAATCTGGCTCTGGGCATTAGTGGATGCCAGCTGTCAATGTTACAAGGGTGGATTCAGTTTGCTCTTGGATATTTCTCATGGCCTGTCCTGTTCAGCAAAAGATAAGTTGTTGCTAGTTTTTGTCCATTTGCTTGGACTTTATTTTTCCACTCATGTTATGTATTTTTGTCCAGTTTGTCATCATGATATTTTAGACTAGCTGGTAGCTCTGAGATGCAGGTTTTCCCCTCCACACCGTGAGTCGGTGTGGAGATCATTTTTGTAAAACTCTGTGTGGATTTCTAGGGTTTTGTACTGGCCGCACAGTATACTTTTCTATCTCTGTCTATCTAGATAGTACTGGCCTCCTTTGCTAAACTCTGCTTCATTCCTATTGTATGTCTCTTCCTCTCCGCTAACAGTCAATATATGTGGGAGCTATCTTTCCTTTGTGGGAATTTCTCTGAGGCAAGATAGCTTTCCTTTTCCTCTGATAGGGGTAGTTAGTTCTTAGGCTGTGACGAGACGCCTAGGCAGAGTTAGGAGCGTTCCACGGCTATTTCTAGTGTTTGGTGTTAGGATCAGGGATTGCGGTCAGTAAAGTTACCACCTTCTCAGAGCTTGTCCATTTTTGGTTTAACCATCAGGTCATTTCAGTGTCACTCCATAACTATCAGGTCATTTCAGTATTGCTCCTAAACTATCAGGTCATTTCAGTGTCACTCTTAACCATCAGGTCAATTTAGTGTTGCGCCTTAATCACCAGGTCATAACAGTTTGGTTTCTGACCAGATATAAGCCTGTTGTTGGATGGGACTTATATGTAACGAGGAACTGGTGGCAGCATACCATACTGTGTTAATGTGGAACTCTGACGGTGATGGCCGGAAGGTTTACATATACATCCCCAACCTGGACTGATGATATACACTCACTGGCCACTTTATTAGGTACACCTGTCCAACTTCTTGTTAACACTTAATTTCTAATCAGCCAATCACATGGCGGCAACTCAGTGCATTTAGGCATGTAGACATGGTCAAGACAATCTCCTGCAGTTCAAACCGAGCATCAGTATGGGGAAGAAAGGTGATTTGAGTGCCTTTGAACGTGGCATGGTTGTTGGTGCCAGAAGGGCTGGTCTGAGTATTTCAGAAACTGCTGATCTACTGGGATTTTCACGCACAACCATCTCTAGGGTTTACAGAGAATGGTCCGAAAAAGAAAAAAAATCCAGTGAGCGGCAGTTCTGTGGGCGGAAATGCCTTGTTGATGCCAGAGGTCAGAGGAGAATGGGCAGACTGGTTCGAGCTGATAGAAAGGCAACAGTGACTCAAATCGCCACCCGTTACAACTAAGGTAGGCCTAAGAGCATCTCTGAAGGCACAGTGCGTCGAACTTTGAGGCAGATGGGCTACAGCAGCAGAAGACCACACCGGGTACCACTCCTTTCAGCTAAGAACAGGAAACTGAGGCTACAATTTGTACAAGCTCATCGAAATTGGACAGTAGAAGATTGGAAAAACGTTGCTTGGTCTGATGAGTCTCGATTTCTGCTGCGACATTCGGATGGTAGGGTCAGAATTTGGCGTAAACAACATGAAAGCATGGATCCATCCTGCCTTGTATGGAGCATCTTTGGGATGTGCAGCCGACAAATCTGCGGCAACTGTGTGATGCCATCATGTCAGTATGGACCAAAATCTCTGAGGAATGCTTCCAGCACCTTGTTGAATCTATGCCACGAAGAATTGAGGCAGTTCTAAAGGCAAAAGGGGTCCAACCCGTTACTAGCATGGTGTACCTAATAAAGTGGCCGGTGAGTGTATATTCCCCCCACTGGGAGCTCCTCAATAACTCATACCTATAAGGGAAGCCTCTCCGGCAACTATTTGCCCTCGGTGCAGTTCCATGACTGACCTGAGGTAAGTGGTGGTGCCAGAGAGCCGATCCCTGCTGGGTCATTCTCTCCCCTCCCCAGAGGTGAGTGAAGTCAACACACCCCTCCCCCTGTATGACCGTCACAGTATGGCTTAAGAAATATCAGTAACAAAGCTTCTCTTATGCTTTGCAATGTTAAACACGTACAGCACATGGATGTGCAGATGATACCATCTGTGCGCTGTACGTGGTTTACGCGGACCCATAGACTTGTATTGGCCCTCGTCATCCGTGCTGCTCCTAAAAATGGCACATGTCTCCATGTGGTTTGCATGGACACACACGGTATGTGCAAACACACTGATTTATGCAGCACCATAGATTATAATGGGTACGTGCTGCATCTGTGAAAAAACCGGATGCCACACATAACAGAAACACAGTAATTTGAAGGGGCCTTAGGCAAACTCAAGCCTCGGATTTCAGTTTCAGTTCTGTGGGGAGCTCTGCAGGAGCAAATCTTTTCCCCCTACCGCTGAAAACATCAGCAATCAAGAAAAAAAAAGTACAAGTTTTCTGCATTTTTTTTTGTGGGCTGGGTCAAGAAAGTGTGGTAAACTATATTTTTCTGTATGTCTAAATAATAGCATGGAAAGTTGATTTTTTTTTTTTACTACATCTTTCCCATTTTAGTCCGTAGGTAGTTTCTCCCAATTGAGGCGGAAGGCACTGTACTAATGTGACCTTACACCAAATTGGCTAGTTCTGATACGAGTTTGTAGTTCAGCAGAGTATAAATTCTTATTACTCCTGTAGGAAATACTATGGTAATACATGGCTCCTTTGACATCACATCTCATGGAGATAAAAGGTGTGGTAACACATAATCCTCCAAGTGTACATTTCGTAAGCTACTAGCTGAAAATAGCTGCAACACTTGGAGACGTTACAGCTGTTCATTATTCAACCACAGTCTGAGAAAGAAGTAGTTTTATATGCCCAGGTTCTAATCGGACTACTAATAATCCTCAGAATGCCATGGAATGTCTGGCTTATCCCCCTTGCCTTGCGGCAAACAGATTTCTTTCCTAATAAGACCAAATCTGTGCACAATAGTTTTAATGTACGAAGAAATTGTATGGGGAAATTGCTGAGTGTTCAGCCTTCGTTTCCAGTTTACTGTGAACAGTGTGATACCAGATGAGTACAGAACGTTCCCACAAATTCAGGACTAAATTGTACTCTGGTTTTAGAGGGTAGAAGCAGGGGAGCACCAATCCTAATATGAAAATCAATTGCTTTACCAATGGTAAATTCTTGATGGTATTTGGGCCTCATTCACACAACCGTATGGCATCCGTTTTTTTTTCATGGATATAACACCTGACCATTGTTATCTATAGCCTATTCACACCTGTTTTTTTTCTGTATCACGGACGAAAAGTGCTGGCATCAATGTACAGTCCGTGCCCCACACGTATTTAACATTGCAAAGGATAGCAGAATCTTTGTATTTTATTTATCCACTCTTGAAAAGAACTCATGGCATACTGTTGGTAAAAATGGTGTAAGGTTTTACTCACTGAATTGTGGTTTTCATAAAATTGTCCAGTCAGGTTTATTAGCTTTATAAACCTTCTTAAGTTTAAGCAAACAAAAGATAGCAATCTCCAGCACAAAGTGTAAACAAACAGCCCATATAGCACTGCTGGTCCCCACCCGCTCAGGTCAGTGTCTTAGCAAACACACACTGGAGGCCTCCACACCTCCAGTCACAGTCCATATGCCAAACAGCCTCCATTCTGTAGGCTGTTAACCACACCCAGAGGTTAGTTATGTGGGTAGCTAGACCCGCCTATCTCACAGCTACCTGTAACCCAGTCCCAGGTGCAACAAACGAACCTCTTAAGGTACCGTCACATTAAGCGACGCTGCAGCGATAGCGACAGCGATGCCGATCGCTGCAGCGTCGCTGTTTGGTCGCTGGAGAGCTGTCACACAGACCGCTCTCCAGCGACCAACGATGCCGAGGTCCCCGGGTAACCAGGGTAAACATCGGGTTGCTAAGCGCAGGGCCGCGCTTAGTAACCCGATGTTTACCCTGGTTACCAGCGTAAAAGTTAAAAAAACAAACAGTACATGCTCACCTGCGCGTCCCCCAGCTTCTGCTTCCTGACACTGACTGAGCTCCGGCCCTAACAGCACAGCGGTGACGTCACCGCTGTGCTTTCACTTTCAGTTTAGGGCCGGCGCTCAGTCAGTGTCAGGAAGCAGAGGCTGGGGGACGCGCTGGTGAGTATGTGCTGTTTGTTTTTTTAACTTTTACGCTGGTAACCAGGGTAAACATCGGGTTACTAAGCGCGGCCCTGCGCTTAGTAACCCGATGTTTACCCTGGTTACCAGTGTAAAATATCGCTGGTATCCTTGCTTTTGATGTCAAACACGGCGATACACGGCGACCTAGCGACCAAATAAAGTGCAGACCTTCTAGCAGCGACCAGCAATTTCACAGCGGGATCCTGATCGCTGCTGCGTGTCAAATACAGCGATATCGCTATCCAGGTCGCTGCAACGTCACGGATCGCTGGCGATATCGCCTAGTGTGACGGTACCTTTAGTGCTTACATGCACTGGAGAAAGTACTCTGGGTTACATCACAGAGACAAACCATCTCTGCAACACATATATCCCATTGACTACACAACCATTAGCCACACTACGTACCTCTCCCTTTGTCTAAAGCCTTGGGGCTTGGCACTTTCTACTACCAGACAAGACATTCTCAAGAGAGCATTACCATGTAGCTTCACTTCTCTATGCTCTACATGGAAGCTGAAATCTTGTAGGGCTAAGAACCAGCGGATGACCCTAGCATTTTTGCCCTTTGTTTCCCTCATCCTTCTGAGTAGGGCATGGTCGGATACCAATCTAAACTTACGTCCTACCAGATAGTACCGTAATGTGTCCACCGCTCACTTCATGGCCAAGCACTCCTTCTCTATGACTGAATAATTACTCTCACATTTGCAGTATAAACAGGAAGGCTCTAACTTGCTTTTTTGACTGTTGTCTCGGCCATGTCTGGATTTCCTCCACTTTACTGATTTGAGGTTTTTGTTGTGAACTGTGTTTCTGGGCTCCCTCTTGTGGTCACTAGTGGTATTGTATGAGTCATGTCTTTCTGCAGGCCTGGGCTTCAGCTGTTTCATTAAGCTGTGGGTGTTCCCTATTTAGTCCTCCTTAGGACTCAGTCTCTTGCCTGGAATCGATGTATTCAGTTCTATTTGGTCTCCTCTGATTCCTTGCCATCTGTCTCATGCAAGATAAGCTAAGTCCTGTTTGCATACTTTGAATTATTTGCATTTTCTGTGTTTTTTGTCCAGCTTGCTCAATATGTGATTTTCTAGCTCGCTGGAAGCTCTAGGGTGCTGATATTCTCCCCTCACATCGTCAGTCGGTGTGGGGGTTCTTGAATATTCAGCGTGGATGTTTTTGCAGGGTTTTCTGCTGACCGCATAGTTCACTTTCTATTTTCTGCCTATCTAGATTAGTGGGCCTCACTTTGCTGAATCTAGTTCATCTCTACGTTTGTCTTTTCCTCTTGCCTCACCGTTATTATTTGTTGGGGGCTTTCTACATCTTTGGGGTTAATTTCTCTGGAGGCAAGTTAGGTCTTAATTTTCCCTCTAGGGGTAGTCAGTTCTCCGGCTGGCTCGAGACGTCTAGAATCAACGTAGGCACGTTCAACGGCTACTTCTAGTTGTGTGTTAGGATCAGGTATGCGGTTAGCCCAGTTTCCACCTCCCTAGAGCAGTTCCTATGTTTTGCAGACTTAGCAGAAATACCAGAGATCCTCTACCACTAGGATCATAACAGGTTTTATCTTGCCTGTACCAACTACATTTCCCAGGTACTTGGCTTCTTCTTTCCCCAAGGCACACTTCTGGGCTAAAGATAACAATATCGGTGAGGTATGCAGTGGCGTATTGCTTATGGGGTGCAAGGATTCTACCCATAGCTCTCTGGAAGGTCGCCAGGGCCCCCTGCAGTCCAAAAGGCATCCGGACATACTGTAAGCATCCATCTGGCATAGAAAAGCAGTCTTCTCCTTGGCTTCCTGTGCTATGGGGATCTACCAATAACCCTTCGTCAAATCCAAGGTGGTTAACTCAATGACGTGTGGCATGGGATATGCGTCGAACTTGGAGACCTCGTTCAACTTTCGATAGTTGTTGCAGATCCTCCATTCACCATCGGGCTTTGGAACCAGGACAATCGGACTCGACCAACTGCTCTTAGACTCCTCAATGACCCCGAGTTTTAACATACTCTCCACCTCCTTGGAGATCACTTCTTGACAGGCCTCCAGTATCCGATAAGGTTTCACGTTTACACGCACAGGTTCGTGTTCTACGACCCTTTTGCACCCCGGTAATTCTGAGAAGAGGTCCCTTTTCCTCTGGAGCAACTCCCAACACTGCTGTTTCTGGGCCTTCGACAGCGTCTCTGCTATGGCGACACCTCCAACCTCGCATTCTGACTTACCCAGCAAGCACGGAGTTTCAGCCGGCTCTGTCTTGCCATGGCTTGATGAGGTTGACATGATAGATCTGATATGGTTTCCGTCTTCCTGGTTGATGAATCTTATAGTTTACCTCACCAAGCTTCTCCACCACCTCAGACCACCCTTGCCATTTGGCCAAAAAATAGCACAGGAACTCGGTGTCCCAGATTGAACTGCCTTACTTTGGCTGATCGGTTGTAGACCCTGGCCTGAGTTTCTTGTGACTGGAGGAGATATCCCTTTACGATGGGCATCACCGTCGCAATTCTCTGCTGCATCAGTGTCACATGCTCAATGACGCTTCTGTGGGGTGTGACTTTGGCTTCCCAGGTTTCCTTGGCTATATCCAGGAGACCTCTCAGCTGTCGGCCATACAAAAGTTTGCAGGGCGAGAACCCCGTAGAGGCCTGTGGAACCTCATGGATGGAGAACAACAGATACGGTAAGAGACAGTCCCATTATCTAAATGTACTACATGGTCAACATAGTGCGCACGCGCCACCCAACGCCATTATTCCTATGGCCGGCACGTGCACACTGCTATGTTAACGTTGTAGTACACTACTTCAGTAAAATGGCGCCGGAGTCGGCGCGTGCGCATATTGCAATTTTCAGCACCATTTTATTGAAGTATTGTACTACAAAATTAATGGGAAACTGTCACCAGAAATAGCGCTGTTAACCTGCAGATAAGGGGTTATTGTGCAGGTTAATAGTGACATTATGCTGCCTGGCTCCGGAATGCAGCGGGGAGAAAATTAACTTTATTCTCCCCGCCAGCACTCGGATTCAGTCATGGTGGCGGAGGTGACTCAGCTTCAGTCATTGCTCTGAGTATACAGAGCGGCCACTGTAACCTCAACCCCGGCCCTGATTGACACTGGCTCTACATTGAGGCCTGCTGCATTCAGTACAGGTGCCGGGCAGCATAATAACACTAGTAACCTGCAGATTAATCGCATATCTACAGGTTTACAGTGCTATTTCTGGTGACAGGTTTCCTTTAATTTTGTAGTACATTACTTCCATATAAGGCTACATTCACATTTGCGTTGTTCGGTGCTGCGTCGGTGACGCAACGCACAACGCACGAACAACGCAAACATAATGCATGCACAACGCTGCGTTTTGTGACGCTTGCGTTCTTTTTTTCAATGCAAAAAAAATGCAACTTGTTGCGTCCTGTGCGCCCTGACGCGTGCGCCAAAAAAACCGCAAGCATCACAAAACACAACACAACACATGTCCATGCGCCCCCATGTTAAATTTAGGGGCGCATGACACATGCGTCGCCGCTGCAGCGCCCGATGCAAATGTGAACGTAGCCTAACAGCGCCGGATTAAGTGCGTTCGCATACCGCGATTGCCAGCACCTTTTTCATTGAAGACATTATATAAATTTGCACACCACACACTCTCCTTCTTGGTGTTTGTGCTGTCTGGTCTGAAAGATCACTGGCGGCTGGGAGTACCCACAGTCCCTGTGTCTCAACGTCGCATCATGCAATCATGCAGCCTGACATTTAGATGTAGCAGAGCTAGACCCGTCGTGAGTCAAATGAATTAGCAGCATCTCTGTGGAATGGTGAGGAATATTGTTGTTTTTTATTTTTAACTCTTTTGCAGATGACAAGGGTGAGGTTGTAAGTATGGTTTAATTAATATTTATTAAAGGAGTCTGTGTCATTCTTTCAATTAAAGGACTTTATTCTTGGTGTCTGTGTTTTCATACAATGTGACTATGGGGTTAGTAATAGGGGCGTCTTATTGACGCCTTTCCATTACAGACCTCAGGGCTTGATGTCACCTGACAATACAAAGGTTACATCAACCCCCCAACTATCACCCTACTTTCCACCGCTAAAAGGCAAGTGGGAAAAGTGAGGCTAAGTGCCAGGATAGGCACATCTTAGAGATGTGCCTTTTCTGTGGCATCTGAGAGCTGATGTTTTTAGCCTGGGGGGCAGTATCCATGGCCCCTTCCTAGGCTATTAAATTATAAATTATATTAAATGAATTATATTACATAATATAATTTAATAATATCATTGTATATGTCACTGATATCTATATATCTACCTATTCTATGTGTATTTACTGTATGTAAGCCATCTATTCTATTCTGTTGGCTCCTGCTGTGATTTTACACTAAGCGGCTGCTGAATTGCTGGCTTTTATTCTATCTACTGTATATACTCGTGTATAAGCCAAGTTTTTCAGCACATTTTGTTTGTGCTGAAAACGCCAACCTCGGCTTATACACGAGTCATTGTCCAGGGAGCCGGCGGGGGAGCGGCGGAGCAACGGCAAGAGCCGGCGGCTGTGGCTGTAACTGTGCAACTGCTAAAGAGAAATGAATATTCATTTCTCTTATAGCGCACAGTGACAGCTGCAGCCGCCGGCTTCCAGAAGACATCATACTTACCCTCTAGCGTGCCCTCACAGCATCTCGTTCGTACCGGCGCCTGCAGTTCTTTGCTGTGCTGAGTAATCACCGCTCATTAACCCCTTTACCCCCAAGGGTGGTTTGCACGTTAATGACCAGGCCAATTTTTACAATTCTGACCACTGTCCCTTTATGAGGTTGTAACTCTGGAATGCTTCAATGGATCCTGGTGATTCTGACACTGTTTTCTCGAGACATACTGTACTTCATGATAGTGGTAAAATTTATTTGATTACCTGCGTTTATTTGTGAAAAAAATGGAAATTTTGAAAATTTTGCAATTTTCCAACTTTTAATTTTTATGCAATTAAATCACAGTGATATGTCACACAAAATACTTAATAAGTAACATTTCCCACATGTCTTCTTTACATCAGCAAAATTTTGGAACCAAAATTTTTTTTTGTTAGGGAGTTATAAGGGTTAAAACTTGACCAGCAAGTTCTCATTTTTACAACACCATTTTTTTTTAGGGACCATATCTCATTTGAAGTCATTTTGAGGGGTCTATATGATAGAAAATACCCAAGTGTGACACCATTCTAAAAACTGCACCCCTCAAGGTGCTCAAAACCACATTCAAGAAATGTATTAACCCTTCAGGTGTTTCACAGGAATTTTTGGAATGTTTAAATAAAAATGAACATTTAACTTTTTTTCACACAAAATTTACTTCAGCTCCAATTTGTTTTATTTTACCAAGGGTAACAGGAGAAAATGGACCCAAAAAGTTGTTGTACAATTTGTCCTGAGTACGTTGATACCCCATATGTGGGGGTAAACCACTGTTTGGGCGCATGGGAGAGCTCGGAAGGGAAGGAGCGCCGTTTGACTTTTCAATGCAAAATTGACAGGAATTGAGATGGGATGCCATGTTGCGTTTGGAGAGCCCCTGATGTGTCTAAACATTGAAACCCCCCACAAGTGACACCATTTTAGAAAGTAAACCCCCTAAGGAACTTATCTAGAGGTGTGGTGAGCACTTTGACCCACCAAGTGCTTCACAGAAGTTTATAATGCAGAACCGTAAAAATAAAAAATCATATTTTTTCACAAAAATTATCTTTTCATCCCCAATTTTTTATTTTCCCCAGGGTGACAGGAGAAATTGGACCCAAAACGTTGTTGTACAATTTGTCCTGAGTACGCTGATACCCCATATGGGGGGGTAAACCACTGTTTGGGCGCATGGGAGAGCTCGGAAGGGAAGGAGCGCCATTTGATTTTTCAATGCAAAATTGACAGGAATTGAGATGGGACGCCATGTTGCGTTTGGAGAGCCACTGATGTGCCTAAACATTGAAACCCCCCCAAGTGACACCATTTTGGAAAGTAGACCCCCTAAGGAACTTATCTAGATGTGTGGTGAGCACTTTGACCCACCAAGTGCTTCACAGAAGTTTATAATGCAGAGCCGTTAAAATAAAACAAAAATTTTTTCCCACAAAAATTATTATTTAGCCCCCAGTTTTGTATTTTCCCAAGGGTAACAGGAGAAATTGGACCCCAAAAGTTGTTGTCCAATTTGTCTTGAGTACGCTGATACCCCATATGTGGGGGGAACCATCGTTTGGGCGCAAGGGAGGGCTCAGAAGGGAAGGAGCGCCATTTGGAATGCAGACTTAGATGGAATGGTCTGCAGGCGTTACATTGCTTTTGCAGAGCCCCTAATGTACCTAAACAGTAGAAACCCCCCACAAGTGACACCATTTTGGAAAGTAGACCCTCTAAGGAACTTATCTAGATATGTTGTGAGAGCTTTGAACCCCCAAGTATTTTACTACAGCTTATAACACAGAGCCGTGCAAATAAAGAATATATTTTGTTTCCACAAAAATTATTTTGTAGCCCCCAGTTTTGTATTTTCCCAAGGGTAACAGGAGAAATTGGACCCCAAAAGTTGTTCTCCAATGTGTTCCTAGTACGCTGATACCCCATATGTTGGGGTAAACCCCTGTTTGGGCGCACGGGAGAGCTCGGAAGGGAAGGAGCACTGTTTTACTTTTTCAACGCAGAATTGGCTGGAATTGAGATCGGATGCCATGTCGCGTTTGGAGAGCCCCTGATGTGCCTAAACAGTGGAAACCCCCCAATTATAACTGAAACCCTAATCCAAACACGCCCCTAACCCTAATCTCAATTGTAACCCTAACCACAGCTCTAACCTAGACACACCCCTAACCCTAATCCCAACCGTATTCCCAACCGTAAAAGTAATCCAAACCCTAACCCTAACTTTAGCCCCAACCCTAACTGTAGCCTTAACCCTAGCCCCAACCCTAACCCTAGCCCTAACCCTAGCCCTAACCCTAGCCCCAACCCTAACCCTAGCCCTAACCCTAACCCTAACCCTAGCCCTAACCCTAGCCCTAACCCTAGCCCTAACCCTAACCCTAGCCCTAACCCTAACCCTAATGGGAAAATGGAAATAAATACATTTTTTAATTTTTTTAATTTTTCCCTAACTAAGAGTTTTTTAGCGGACTTTTATGATTGGCAGCCGTCACACACTGAAAGATGCTTTTTATTGCAAAATATATTTTTTGCGTTACCACATTTTGAGAGCTAAAATTTTTCCATATTCGAGTACACAGAGTCATGTGAGGTCTTGTTTTTTGCGGGACGAGTTGATGTTTTTATTGGTAACATGTTTGGGCACGGGAGATTTATTTTTTGATCGCTTTTTATTCCGATTTTTGTGAGGCAGAATGACCAAAAACCAGCTATTCATGAATTTCTTTTGGGGGAGGCGTTTATACCGTTCCGCGTTTGGTAAAATGGATAAAGCAGTTTAATTCTTCGGGTCAGTACGATTACAGCGATACCTCATTTATATAATTTTTTAAGTGTTTTGGCGCTTTTATCCGATAAAAACTATTTTATAAAAAAAATAATTACTTTGGCATCGCTTTATTCTGAGGACTATAACTTTTTTATTTTTTCGCTGATGATGCTGTATGGTGGCTCGTTGTTTGCGGGACAAGATGACGTTTTCAGCGGTACCATGGTTATTTATATTCGTCTTTTTGATCGCATGTTATTCCACTTTTTGTTTGGCGGTAAGAGAATAAAGCGTTGTTTTTTGCCTCGTTTTTTTTTTTACGGTGTTCACTGAAGGGGTTAACTAGTGATATAGTTTTATAGGTGGGGTCGTTACGGACGCGGCGATACTAAATAGGTGTACTTTTATTGTTTGATTTTTTTTTTATTTAGATAAAGACATGTATTTATGGGAATAATATATTTTTTTTCTTTATTTAGGATTTTTTTTTTTATTTTTTTTTTACACATGTGGAATTTTTTTTTTAAACTTTTTTACTTTGTCCCAGGGTGGGACATCACAGATCGCCGATCTGACAGTTTGCACAGCACTCTGTCAGATCGACGATCTGACTTAGAGCGCAGCAGGCTTACCGGCGCCTGCTGTGCACCCGGAAGTAGTCCCTGCAGGATCCGGATGCAGCCCCGCGGCCATTTTGGATCCGGGGACTGCAGGGAGGAGACGCTCGGTACAAGGTGAGCACATCGCCTTGTACCGATCGTCTCAGGGAAGCACGCCGGGAGCCACCTCCCTGCGCGATGCTTCCCTGTACCGCCGGCACACCGCGATCATGTTTGATCGTGGTGTGCCGGGGGTTAATGTGCCGGGGGCGGTCCGTGACCGCTCCTGGCACATAGTGCCGGATGTCAGCTGCGATAGGCAGCTGACACCCGGCCGCGATCGGCCGCGCTCCCCCCGTGAGCGCGGCCAATTGCGCTGGACGTACTATTCCGTCCTTGGGTATTAGGGCCCACCCCACATGGACGGAATAGTACGTCCAATGACAGAAAGGTGTTAAGATAATGAATATGCATGCATCTCCACTCCCATAGGCATGGAGCGCATATTCATTACATTTAAAGGGAACCTGTCACTGCCCCAGGGCATTTTTAAGTAAAAGAGCCACCTTCAGCAGCACTAAAGCTACATTCTCTTATGCTTAGTATCCCTAGGAATGCTGAAATAATCACTTTTATAAATTGGCTGCCATACCTCTATTGTGTCCCGGAGGTATGTCTTCTCCCCCGGTGTCAACCGCCTCCGAGATGTCAATCATCACCCTCTTGCGTCTGTGCACAGCCTCCTGTGTTTCTGTTACATGCCCGGCATACAAACTTGCCAAAGCTCATCATGGAAATGAAGCCTTAAAGCATAGACGACTATAAAAACATTAAGATAACAGTCTAGATGACAGCGGCTTATTTCTATATGCCTACAATCATGAATTGATTTTGTATGTTATATACTTCCTATTTATATCTCTTGTTAGCTTTTTTTAATAAAAGGAATGGAAATGACTAAGCTTACAGCTCCGCAGGTTTCCATCCAGGTGTGATTTCATTAAAGTCAGAACATACAGCATAAGAAACACTTTTTTTGTCATATGGCAGCGTGAAACAAAACATGACAGGTTTTATGGCACGCTGAGCTAAAATACAAGTCACAATTCACATTATGTTCTAAAAGGCCCAAACACTGCGCTAACTCTCTGCCATACAGTCCTTGTTCTGTGCACTGCTGAAAAGAAGCAGCACGTATGACAGAACCGTCAGGGTTACATTGTCTACATGAAAATGCTTTAAAGCAATTTTTGCCAGATATTTCATAAGACTTTTGACTCACAAGATATAGATGCTCCATTGTATCCTAACTAGCATTACTATGTTTGTTTTCTGCTATTTTCTGATTTCTATATCTTTAGAAGCAATGTGTAGATTTTGTTTGATAAAATTGGGAAAACATTGCATTGGGTTTTTCCTTTACACATATTGCTGTGAGGTAAAGGGGTTGTTCAGACTTATGATTATTGATGGCGTATCCTAAGATAATAAGTCATCAGCATCAGTTCAGTGGGGGTCCTACACCAACCACCCCAACAATCAGCTTCATTTAGGCCGGTGTCACACTAGGCGTATGA
Source organism: Ranitomeya variabilis (assembly GCF_051348905.1). NCBI lineage: Eukaryota > Metazoa > Chordata > Amphibia > Anura > Dendrobatidae > Ranitomeya > Ranitomeya variabilis. Next base: position 117,279,627 of record NC_135233.1, read on the forward strand.
AAATACGGTCCGTTTTTTACGGCCATAATACGCAGTAATTGTCCCAAAACACTGTTCCGTATTCAATGGGAGGATGCGATTTTTACGCACAAATTTATCCGTGTGTCATCCATATGGCATCCGTATGGCTTCCGTACGGCGATTTTTTCTTGCAGGCTTGCAAAATGGACATATCATGGATCCATCGGCTCAAATATTCTTAAAAACATATATACAGTCTATACATATATATGTCAGTGAGATATATATATATATATATATTTAATGCAGAGCTAGATAGCAGAAAAGTAAGTAATTCAATTGCCGGCTTTTGCTATCTCCTTCACAAACCCGACAGGATATGAGACATGGTTTACATACAGTAAACCATCCAATATCCCTTCTTTTATTACATATTCCTCTTTACTAATGTAAGAAGTGTCTCTGTGTAAACTTACTCTAGCTATTAAATTAAAGGGTTAGATCCCGGAAAAAATTGGCGTGGGCTCCCGCGCAATTTTCTCCACCAGAGTGGGAAAGCCAGTGACTGAGGGCAGATATTAATAGCCTAGAGAGGGACCATGGTTATAGGACCCCCCCTGACTAAAAACATCTGCCCCCAGCCACCCCAGAAAAGGCACATCTGTAAGATGCGCCTATTCTGGCACTTAGCCTCTCTCTTCCCACTCCCCTTTAGCAGTGGGATATGGGGTAATGAAGGGTTAATGTCACCTTGCTATTGTAAGGTGACATTAAGCCAGGTTAATAATGGAGAGGCGTCAATAAGACACCTATCCATTATTAATCCAATAGTACAAAATGGTTAATAAAACACACACACATTATTAAAAAGTATTTTAATGAAATAAAGACACATGGTGTTCTAATATTTTATTATACTCTTAATCCACCTGAAGACCCTTGTCACCTGAAATAAAGGTAAACAAAACAAACAACAATATTCCATACCTTCCGTCGTTACAGTCTTGTCCCACGCTGTAAATCCATCTGAAGGGGTTAAATCATTTTACACCCAGGAGCTCTGCTAATGCAGCTGTGCTCCTGACTGTAAAGCTTGGTGAATGAATGGAATGTACTGTAGTTACCTCGAGTCGCGGTGATGCGCCCCCTGCTGGATGAACTCATATGAACTCGAGCCTGGGATCTTTTCAGAATATTTTATCACGCTCAAGTTCATATGAGTTCATCCAACAGAGGGAAGATGACACCAACGACTGGGCGCATGAGGAGTGCGCCTGCTGAGATTTGAAGTTGGCACCCGGTGTTAGGAGTTGAGTTCCCGCCGCTGCACAGGGGGAATCTCGAACCATGTCTGCTGTGGTCTCCCATTCTACATCAGTTGCAGTGGAGCCTGCTCAGCAGAGATTTCAGTCCCAGCGTCTCACTCAGCCTGATACTGTGCAAAGGGTTACTGTTGCCTTTCCAGGCTCTGCTCTTATAGCCTGCACTGGTCAGCGGCGAGCAGGCTTTTCTGGGACTAAGTCCTGCTTTGCACACACTGAGCATGCCCATGGGAGGATCTCTCATTGGAGGTCGGGGGTCACACGCTTAGGCCCTGTAGCAGCTCCCATTGGACCACTAGGAAGGTCCTTGTCTGCTGCAGCTATAAAAGGATCGCATGGCCGCATGACCATGCGCTAGTATCAACCTGTGTTATGAGCTTTGCTACTTGGTGGTGTCGTAGCTGTTTTCGCTCTGACCCAGAGTCAGTACGTCAGATCACCAGTGAGGCCTAATTGTGGAATTACGCCCTTAATTGACAAGCGCTTGGAGACAAAAAGACACCTCACACATATCCTGTGAGCAAGTCACTTTTATCTGATGTAATGCAGCAATAAGCAATAATTTATACCATTTACAACAAATGCATTTTAATGTAAGTCATGTAGCCCCCACCATCACCCAGGGTCATACTTTATTTACCATAACCCAGAACATGTTGTGACTGACTATTGGGAACATACATGATAAGAAGTATAGTCTCCTTGAAGAGGAGACCATCAGACTACTGCGTCAACAGATTCTAGTAATTCTAACAATTAAAGGCAAAAGGCACTTAAAGGCAAACTATTAACCCTTCTATTACAATTTCCCCCTTTTGTAAATGGTATAACCTCTGCTACAGGGTTAGCTGATGTCCACAAAGGAGCTACTGTCTCATGGGTCTACTACCCACAAGGGGGCTTTCTACCTCCTTCGCCCAACCACCCTCAGTGTGGACATTCACCTCCCCCATCAGCAGTGGCCATACGGGGCCTATAATACACTACAGAAGGTTCGGCCTTAGGTAATACATATATTAGCGCTTTTACGGCTACATAAAACAATAAGCAAAGCAACAAAATTTGCATACAAGTCTGTCAAGTCAAGTCAATAATCCATCCCTCTAGGCCGCTAAGCCAATTGGCTGGATTTAAAAAGGAGTCTCTATATTGTATTAGTCTTATTAAGAACATTAAGGAACCTAGAAAATCTGAGTCCAAGTCTCACTGTGTATGCGGTTTGGTGTTAATACCTTCCTTGGTTCCAGGGGTAGAGGCTAAGTACTGCATAGTCCTTGCAGATACTGGGCTGTGTGCACAGATCCAACAGTCCAGCAGTTTTTGTCCTTCCGCGTCTTTTATAAGAAAACAAGATGTTGAATAAGTTGCTGTCCATGTCAACATTTAAAAGTTTATCCAGTGTCTCTGTAAGGTGCAGACATCCTACCACTGCCAGCAAGGTGATTAGGACAACAGTCTTTCTGCTAGAGAAAAGATCTTTTTGCAGTGACTGGCATGGATCCAGGTGGGCTTTCCCTCAAGTTTCACTGAGGTGAATGTGTCAGCTGGACTTTACAATGGGCCGTCAAACCGTGGGTCTAGGCTCTTTCTCATGTGTCTGTGTATGACCACCAATCACCTGGATTCAGATGATGTACGTCTGCACTGGCATTAGGATCTGGAATGGATGAAAACACATGTTACCACGGCCCCACGTTGGGCACCAAACTGTCGTAGAAAACCGGCACCTCCGGTGAGAAGTTGTTTGTGTGCTATGCTGACTGCATGACCACTCTTTGCTTTGCTCAGTTAGGTAGCTGTGATCGTCTGTGAGGTTAACAGGGCACAGCGTTTTCATATCTTTGCGATTCTGTAAAGTTAACATAGTTTGCTTATACCGCCATATACAGTAGTGCTGCCAATTACTTTGCAGCAGATATCTCTGCACGGTGGACCCTGGGCTGCTAACACACCTTGTTGTTTCCTTCTTATACACAGTGCATTCCACTAGCTCTCACAGTATACTAGCGCCAGAGTCTGGCTAAGTAATGGCAGACAAACAGCGATTGCAGGGGTACATCCAGCAGCTGGAGGGCAGGTTAGCGACTCTCGAGCGTGCAACCTCAGCTGTGGATGTAACCGCAATAGCTGTTCAGGCTGCTAGCACGGCTGCAGCAACTTTGTCTACTGCCACCTCTGTTCCGACTTTATCCCATCTCCCGCTGCCTGAGAAATACTCTGATGACAGTAAAATCTGTAGGGGTTTCGTGAGCCAGTGAGGTATACACCTCGAGCTTCTGGCTGCATGTTTTCCTACAGAGCGGGCAAGGGTGGGATTTATAATCTCTCTTCTGCCGGACAGGTCGTTGGAGTGGGCTACACCGCTGTGGGAGCGCGACGATCATGTGGTGCAGAGTGCTTCTCGGTTCTTGAGCACTCTGAAGCAGGTCTTTTAAGGACCTCAAGTCACCCATGATACGGCGCTCCAACTGCTGGCATTGACTCCGGGGTCGTCCATGGTCAGCCATTTTTTCTGGACTCTAGCCTCCGAGCTGGAGTGGCTGAATAAAGCTCTCATCCCGGTATTTTGGAGGGGACTGGCTGACCATGTGAAGGACGCTTTGGCCACTAGGGAGATTCTCGCCACACTGGAGGAGCTCATAGCTATATCAGCTCTCATCCACCTTCGTTTTCACGAGCGAAGGTTAGAGCGAGCATAGTGTAGGCAGAGGTTTCGGCTGGCTCCCACCTTCGCCAAACCTCTGGAATGTCCGGTCCAGGCGTCAGAGTCACATGAGGCCATAGAGGTGTCACGAGCGGGATCCAAAACCCGGTCCGCTCGTGCACTTAAGGTCTGTCTTATTTGCCGGCAGTCAGGACATCTTGCCTTCAGGTGTTCTCAGCGGTCAGGGGAACGTCTAGTGGTAGTTGGAGGTCGTACACTAGACACGGAGACATTTTCCTCTTAATTGTCCTTCAAGGGGACAATTACCACAGGCCCATCCACTCTTATGGTAGAGCTTTACGTGGACTCCGACGCGGAAGGCAACGTTATGTCATCCGCTTTCGCCCAACGTCACGTAATACCCCTGGTGATGCTCACCAAACCTGTGACCGTTCGAGTGGTAAATGGGTCGACAATACCCTCACAGATTACACACCAAACTATTCCATTCATTCTCTCCATGTCTCCATCTCATCAGGAGATTATTTCCCTACTTGTCATTCCCGAGGGAATTGATGAGGTCCTGTTGGGGATACCATGGTTACGCTACCACTCTCCTCGTATAGAATGGTCCTCAGGGGGAATTCTGGGATGGAGTAAATCTTGTGAGGGTAGATGTCAGAGGGAGTGTGTTCAGGTTGCTTCAACTGAGGTACCCGCAGATCTTTCCTCTCTTCCCAAGGACTATTGGTCCTATGCAGACGTGTTCTCCAAAAGGGCTGCGGAGACCCTTCCGCCTCACTGCCCCTATGACTGTCCTATTGACCTGGTGCAGAGCCTCCCCGGGGTCGAGTCTATCTGTTATCTCTTCCGGAGATGGAGGCAATGTCCCAGTATATCCGAGAGAATCTGGCAAGAGGATTCATTAGGAAGTCAGTGTCACCTGCAGGGGCTGGGTTCGTCTTCGTACAGAAAAAGAGTGGAGAACTGTGTCCATGCATAGACTACAGGGGTCTTAACGCCATCACCGTTAAGAATAAGTACCCACTACCTCTGATATCGGAGCTTTTTGATAGGCTAAGGGGAGCAAGGGTATTTACTAAATTAGATCTGCGGGGTGCTTACAACCTGATTCACATCCGTGAGGGGGACGAATGGAAGACGGCTTTTAACACCAGGGATGGGCACTATGAATATCTGGTGATGTCCTTCGGGCTTTGTAATGCCCCAGCCGTTTTCCAAGACTTTGTAAACGACATCTTCCGGGATATGCTCTCCACCTTGGTCGTAGTTTATCTGGATGAAATTCTCATCTACTCTCCAGATATTGATTCCCACCGGAGAGATGTTTGCAAGGTCTTCGACCTCCTACGGGCTAACTCCCTCTATGCCAAGTTGGAGAAGTGTGTGTTTGAGCAGGAGTCCTTACCTTTCCATGGTTATATCATCTCTGCCCAGGGATTGGCTATGGATCCTGCCAAGCTACAGGCTGTGATGGACTGGCAGGAACCCCATTCTCTCAAAGTGGTGCAGCGCTTTATGGGGTTCATTAATTACTATCGCCAGATCATTCCCCAGCGTATCGAGGCCCAAAGAGGGGGGTAATGTTAGGAGTCGAGTTCCTGCCGCTGCACAGGGGGAATCTCGAACAATGTCTGCTGCAATCTCCGATTCTACATCAGCCGCAGTGGAGCCTGCTCAGCGGAGACGTCGGTCCCAGCGTCTCACTCAGTCTGATACTGTGCAAAGGGTTACTGCTGCCTTTCCAGTCTCTACTGTTGTAGCCTGCACTGGTCAGCGGTGAGCAGGCTTTTCTGGGACTAAGTCCTGCTTTGCACACACTGAGCGTGCCCACGGGAGGACCTCTCATTGGAGGTCGGGGGTCAAACGCTCAGGCCGTGTACAGCTCCCATTGGACCACTAGGATGGTCGTGTCTGATGCAGCTATAAAAAGTTGGCATGGCCGCTCGGCCATGCGCTAGTATCAACCTGTGTTATGAGCTTTGCTACTTGGTGGTCATGTCTGCATGTGGTTAGGGTTGGCTGAAATAAGCCCCTAGAATACCGGCACCTCTGGTGAGGAGCTTTGTATGCTTGGATTCAGGGCCCGGCTGAAATAAGCCCCTAGAATACCGGCACCTCCGGTGAGGAGTTGTTTGTGTGCTATGCTGACTGCATGACCACTCTTTGCTTTGCTCAGTTAGGTAGCTGTGATCCTCTGTGAGGTTAACGGGGCACAGCGTTTTCATATCTTTACGATTCTGTGAAGTTAACAGAGTTCGCTTATACCGCCATATAGTGCCGCCAATTACTTTGCAGCAGATATTTCTGCACGGTGGACCCTGGGCTGCGAACGCACCTTGTTGTTTCCTTCCTATACTCGGTGCGTTCCGCTAGCCCTAACACCCGGCAACAATAGAAGATTTATCCTAGTGGTTCATTTCGATCACTGTGATAGACACTATCACAGTGATCAAAATAAAATGAATTGTAAATAAACCACCTCTTAATCACCCCTTTAGTTAAGCACTTTTTTTAATTTATTATTTTATTTCCATTTTTCTGTTAGGGTTATGGTTGGGCTTATAGTTGGGGTTATAGCTAGGGTTAGGGTTGGGGCTAGGGTTAGAGTTATGCTTGGGGTTATAGTTAGAGTTATAGCATGGTTAGGGTTGGGCTAGGGTTATAGTTAGGACTAGTGATAGGATTGGGGTTATAGCTAGGGTTAGGGTTATGCTAGGGTTATGGTTGGGGTTATAGATAGGGTTATAGCTAGGGTTAGGGTAGGGTTAGTGTTAGGATTGGGGTTATAGTTAGGGTTGGGGTTATAGTTAGGGTTATAGCTAAGGTTAGGGTTAGGGCTAATGTTAGGTTTGGGGTTATAGTTGGGGTTATAGCTAGGGTTATGTTTGGGGTTATAGTTAGGGTTATAGCTAGAGTTAGGGTTGGGCTAGGGTTATGGTTAGGGCTAGTGTTAGGGTTGGGGTTATAGCTAGGGTTAGGGTTGGGCTAGGGTTAGGGTTATGGTTGGGTTATAGTTAGGATTATAGCTAGGGTTAGGGTTGGGTTAGGACTAGTGTTGAGCGATACTTTCCGATATCGGAAAGTATCGGTATCGGAAAGTATCGTCCGATACCGTCAAAATATCGGATCTAATCCGATACCGATACCCGATCCCAATGCAAGTCAATGGGACGAAAATATCGGAATTAAAATAAACCCTTTATAAACTTGTAGGTTCATTCTACATGAAGGAAAACAACTAAGAATAATGTAGGATGTATTGGTGGACGTGGCGGAGACATTAAAGGCACAGAGGTTTAGCCCAATGTAATAGAATAGCAGGTTTTTTTTTTTTTTTTATGACGTTCGGCGGTAGAAAGATTTTGACTATGTTAATTTTTTTTTATTTTGTCAGATATTGATGTTTCACTACTTCCACGCCCTTCACCTTCTTTTTTACTTCTCCCACACTTTCTTCTTCGTTATCCTCATCATCAGCTTCTTTGACATCAACTTCTTCACCTTATTCATCTTCTTCTTCAACTTCTACCTATTAGTTTTTTTCTTACATTGTTCATATTCTTTTTATTTTACTATTATCTTCATCATATTCTACTTCTTCATCATATTCTTATTTGTGACAGGCATTCCCGTAGTTGTTATCTATAAAAGTTTGAAGATTACACCTTCCGTTCTGCCTGTCACAAAACAGTTACATTTGTCCGCGTTCAGTTTGGCCTGCAGCATCAGGCTTTATCCAGGGGCACCACGAGGAGGAACGGACTCACCCCCATACACTGCTTAGTCTTCTTCTGCTTATAATTTAGATAATATCTTTTGCTCTGATATTTAGTGTTATGCTTAATGTTCTTCTGCTCTTTGTTCTGCAGCCTCTTGTTCTTCTGCTTCTCGGTCTTCCAGGTCGTCGTCGTCTCCAGGGTCGTCGTCATCGGGGTGGTCTTCAGGGTCGTCGTCTCCGGGGTCGTCGTCATCACGGTGGTTGTCGTCTCTGGTGTCGTCGTCATCTTAGGGGTGGTCTTCCGGGTCATCGTGTTTAGTCTCTTGAACTTGGAAATGTAGCAGAAGGTACAAGAAGGCTGAGAAAATGCCGAGAACCAGCTGATGGAACTGGAACTCGGATGGCTACCCGAAGGTCCAAGAGCCAATGGAACTACCGAGGACCAGCTGACGTTACTGGAACCCGGTTACTAAGCAGGAGGTACCCGTGCCTGAAAGCACTACCAAGGACCACCTGACGTTGGTGGAACTCGGATACCCAGAGGGAGGCACCTAAGCCAAAGGCTCTGCCCGGAACCAGCTGACGGTACTGGAACCAGGATGGGGAGCAGAAGGTACAAGAGCAAGTGTCTGCGTGGCTTTTGCAGGACACGATGCCGGCTGCACAGCAGGGGAACAGCTGGCGGTGCTGAACCCCACTGACACATTGGCTGGTGTTTTTCTCTGTGCAGCTAGCAGTACCGGGCCCCAACTGGCGGTGTTAGAGCCCGGGGTCAGCAGGAGGAGGAGATGGAGCAGAGTGTAGGCCGAAGCCTGCACTGGCGGCAGCTTTGGGTCTGTTGTGCCTGCGTGGCTGTTGCAGGACACGTTGCCGGCTGCACAGCAGGGGAACAGCTGGAGGTGCTGAACCCCACTGACACATTGGCTGGTGTTTGGCTCTGTGCAGCTAGCAGTACCGGGCCCCAACTGGCGGTGTTGGAGCCCGGGCTCTGCAGGGGGAGCAGAGTGTAGGCCGAAGCCTACTTGAACCAATTTCAAAGGTAACCTTTAACCCCCCCTCAGGGGTTACAAAGTAGAAGAGCCACAGCTTATGCAGCAGTAGTGCTGCACAAGTCAAAGGTTGCTCTTTTAATTTTGCTCCTTGCACACGCTGAATGAAACACGTATAACATTTAGCCCTTTATACAGTCAAACTGTGTTGGAGGCGCGAGTTCCCTTTGTAATGAGACGCAGCACAGATGTCAAGAATCCCACCTTGGTGCTGGGTGCAGCCTCCTGAGCGTTGTTATTTGCTGTACAGGAGTCTGCGCTGTCGTGTTATCCCCTGGCGTAGCGCTGTTAGCGCTGCCCATCTTCTGACCTCATTTAATGTCGGCCGCTGCGGTTCGCGATGACCATGAATCCCAGCCCCGCGGTGTCTTAACATTGTTAAAACACTGCGGGGCTGTGATTCATGGCCTGGCGCAGCACATATGTTCGCCTCTCGCACTCGGGTCCTTACACCCGCTGCAGACTGTGCGGCGTCAGCTGATCCCTTATCGCATGCCACGGCCATGAAGCCGCACAGTCTGAAGAAGGCGGAAGGAGATGAGGGACAGGCGAACTGATGCACTGCTCATGCCCATCAATCACACCCTCGCAGTCCCAAGAAATAAGACACCGAGGGGCGTTGTGTGGGTCAGGGCGGCCGCAGAGGCGCAGGCAGCCAAACAATGATGCCAGAAGACGGGCAGCGCTACCAAGGGGGTTGCAGCGTGTCATTACAAAGGAAAGTCACACCCCCGGGACGGTTAAATGGTCACACAGAGGACACATTTCAGACGTGTTTTCAGTTCCGCATGTGCGAGGAGAATACGTTTATGAGCCACCTTGCACACATGCAGCATTACCGCTGTACAAGTTGGCCTTAAAAATGTACAAACGCCTGGGGGAGGGGGGACAGGTTCCCTTCAATTTCAGTTCTTGTGTCTGCGTGGCTTTTGCAGGACACGATGCCGGCTGCACAGTAGGGGAACAGCTGGCGGTGCTGAACCCCACTGACACATTGGCTGGTGTTTTTCTCTGTGCAGCTAGCAGTACCGGGCCCCAACTGGCGGTGTTAGAGCCCGAGGTCAGCAGGAGGAGGAGATGGAGCAGAGTGTAGGCCGAAGCCTGCACTGGCGGCAGCTTTGGGTCTGTTGTGCCTGCGTGGCTGTTGCAGGACACGTTGCCGGCTGCACAGCAGGGGAACAGCTGGCGGTGCTGAACCCCACTGACACATTGGCTGGTGTTTGGCTCTGTGCAGCTAGCAGTACCGGGCCCCAACTGGCGGTGTTGGAGCCCGGGCTCTGCAGGGGGAGCAGAGTGTAGGCCGAAGCCTAATTGAACCAATTTCAAAGGTAACCTTTAACCCCCCCTCAGGGGTTACAAAGTAGAAGAGCCACAGCTTATGCAGCAGTAGTGCTGCACAAGTCAAAGGTTGCTCTTTTAATTTTGCTCCTTGCACACGCTGAAAGGAACACGTATAACATTTAGGCCCTTACACAGTCAAACTGATTTTGAGGCGTGAGTTCCCTTCGTAAAGAGACGCAGTACAGCTGGCAAAAATGCCACCTTGGTGCTTTGCGCGGCCTCCTGAGCATCGTTATTTGTTGCACAGGAGTCTGCGCTGTCGTGTTATCCCTTGGCCTTGCGCTGTTAGTGCTGCCCGTCCTCTGACATCATTTGATGTCGGCCGGTGCGGTTCGCGATGCCCATGAATCCCAGCCCCGCAGTGTCTTGACATAGTTAAAACACTGCGGGGCTGGGATTCATGGCCTGGCGCAGTACATATGTTCGCCTCTCGCTTGGGTTCTTACACCTGCTTCAGACTATGTGGCGTCAGCTGATCCCTTATCGCATGCCACGGCCATGAAGCCGCACAGTCCGAAGAAGGCGGAAGGAGATGAGGGACAGGCGAAGAAATGCACCGTTCATGCCCGTCAATCACACCCTCGCAGTCAAAATAAATAAGACACCGAGGGGCGTTGTGTGGGGCAAGGCGGCCGCAGAGGCGCACCCAGCCAAACAATGAGGCCAGAAGACGGGCAGCGTTACCAAGGAGCTTGTTGCGTGTCAATACAAAAGGAAATTCACACCTGAGGGACGTTTTAATGGTCACAGAGGACACATTTTAGACGTGTTCAGTTCCACGAGTGCAAGGAGAATACGTTTCTGAGCCACCTTGCACACATGCAGCATTACTGCTGTACAAGGTGGCTGTAAAACATAGAAACACCTGGGGGAGGGTGGACAGGTTCCCTTCAATTTCAGTTCTTGTGTCTGCGTGGCGGTCGCAGGACACGTTGCCGGCTACACAGCAGGGGAAAAGCTGGCGGTGCTGAACCCCACTGACACATTGGCTGGTGTTTTTGTCTGTGCAGCTGGCAGTACCGGGCCCCAACTGGCGGTGTTAGAGCCCGGGGTCAGCAGGAGGAGGAGATGGAGCAGAGTGTTGGCCGAAGCCTGCACTGGCGGCAGCTTTGGGTCTGTTGTGCCTGCGTGGCTTTTGCAGGACACGATGCCGGCTGCACAGCAGGGGAACAGCTGGCGGTGCTGAACCCCACTGACACATTGGCTGGTGTTTGGCTCTGTGCAGCTAGCACATCTGGGCCCCAACTGGCGGTGTTAGAGCCCAGGGTCAGCAGGAGGAGGAGAGGGAGCAGAGTGTAGGCCGAAGCCTACACTGGAGCAAGTTGAAAGGGAAACTTTAACCCCCCCCCCCAGGCGTTTGTAGCTGAAAGAGCCATCGTGTACAGCACTAATGCTGGAAAAGGTAAACTTAGCTCTTTTAATTATGGTCCTTGCACATGCTGAACCTAACACGTGATACCGTCCGGTAGGTGGAACTTTCCTTTGTGATGTGACGCAGCACAGACGTCATTCTTACCCCCTTGGCGCCGTGCGCCGCCTCCTCAGCGTTGTTTGAATCAGTCCCGGAGCCTGCGCTGTTAGGTTAGCCCTTGGCCATGCACACATTTTGCGCTGCCTGTCTTCTGACATCATTTGGTGTCAGGCTGGCTGCGCCTGTGCGGCCGCGCTGGCCGAGAGCCCGCCTCGTACTGTCTTCTGATTTAATCCCACTGGGGGCCTGAGATCCATGGACATGCGCAGTGCATATCTGAACCTCCACCTCTCACTCATCTCCCTACGGCTTCTTCTGACTGTGCGGTGTGACGGCCGTGGCATGCTATTAGGGACCAGCTGACACCGCACAGTTTGAATAAGCCGTAGGGAGATGAGTGAGAGGTGGAGGTTCAGATATGCACTGCGCATGTCCATGGATCTCTGGCCCCCAGTGGGATTAAATCAGAAGACAGTACGAGGCGGGCTCTCGGCCAGCGCGGCCGCACAGGCGCAGCCAGCCTGACACCAAATGATGTCAGAAGACGGGCAGCGCAAAATGTGTGCATGGCCAAGGGCTAACCTAACAGCGCAGGCTCCGGGACTGATTCAAACAACGCTGAGGAGGCGGCGCACGGCGCCAAGGGGGTAAGAATGACGGCTGTGCTGCGTCACATCACAAAGGAAAGTTCCACTGTTGTGAAATTGGATTCTGGGCTCCCCCGGTGGCCACTTGTGGAATTGAACTTGTGTGCATCATCCCCTCTGTTCACCTGCTCCTATCAGGATGTGGGAGTCGCTATATAACCTTGCTCCTCTGTCAGTTTCATGCCGGTCAACAATGTAATCAGAAGCCTTCTGTGCTTGTTCCTGCTACTAGTCAACCCCCAGCTAAGTTGGACTTTTGTCCTTGTGTGTTTTTGCATTTTGTTCCTGTTCACAGCTGCTGTTTCGTTACTGTGTCTTGAAAGCTCTTGTGATCGGAAATTGCCACTCTGGTGTTATGAGTTAATGCTAGAGTCTTAAAGTAATTTCTGGATGGTGTTTTGATAGGGTTTTCTGCTGACCATGAAAGTGCCCTTTCTGTCTTCCTGCTATCTAGTAAGCGGACCTCGATTTTGCTAAACCTATTTTCATACTACGTTTGTCTTTTCATCTAAAATCACCGCCAATATATGTGGGGGCCTCTGTCTGCCTTTTGGGAAAATTTCTCTAGAGGTGAGCCAGGACTGTCTTTTCCTCTGCTAGGATTAGGTAGTTCTCCGGCTGGCGCTGGGCATCTAGGGATAAAAAAACGTAGGCATGCTACCCGGCCACTTCTAGTTGTGCGGCAGGTTTAGTTCATGGTCAGTATAGTTTCCATCTTCCAAGAGCTAGTTCTCATATATGCTGGGCTATGTTCTCTCGCCATTGAGAATCATGACAGTTTGACCGGCCCAAAAAAGGGTTAAATTACTGGTTGAGAAAGGAGAGAAAAAAAAGAAGTCTGCTACAATTTTTTTTTTTTTTTTTTTTTTTCCCTCTAGTTCTGAGTGTGCTCTTAATTGAATCACTTGCTAGTCTGCCTATACTGCAGCCTTCCTCTCTTTCTCTCCTTCTAATCCTTGAATGGCTCTGTGTTCACCTGTTTCAAATGGATCTTCAGAGTGTAGCTACAGGTTTGAATAATCTCGCCACAAAAGTACAAAATTTGCAAGATTTTGTTGTTCATGCACCTATGTCTGAGCCTAGAATTCCTTTGCCTGAGTTCTTCTCGGGGAATAGATCTCACTTTCAAAATTTTAAAAATAATTGCAAATTGTTTTTGTCCCTGAAGTCTCGCTCTGCCGGAGACCCTGCACAGCAGGTCAGGATTGTAATTTCCTTGCTCCGGGGCGACCCTCAAGACTGGGCTTTTGCATTGGCACCAGGGGATCCTGCGTTGCTCAATGTGGATGCGTTTTTTCTGGCCTTGGGGTTGCTTTATGAGGAACCTCATTTAGAGCTTCAGGCGGAAAAGGCCTTGATGTCCTTGTCTCAGGGGCAAGATGAAGCTGAAATATACTGCCAAAAATTCCGCAAATGGTCTGTGCTTACTCAGTGGAATGAGTGCGCCCTGGCGGCGATTTTCAGAGAAGGTCTCTCTGATGCCATTAAGGATGTTATGGTGGGGTTCCCTGTGCCTGCAAGTCTGAATGAGTCCATGACGATGGCTATTCAGATCGATAGGCGTCTGCGGGAGCGCAAACCTGTGCACCATTTGGCGGTGTCTACTGAGAAAACGCCAGAAAATATGCAATGTGATAGAATTCTGTCCAGAAGCGAGCGGCAGAATTTTAGACGAAAAAATGGGTTGTGCTTCTATTGTGGTGATTCAACTCATGTTATATCAGCATGCTTTAAGCGTACTAAGAAGCCTGACAAGTCTGTTTCAATTAGCACTTTACAGTCTAAGTTTATTCTATCTGTGACCCTGATTTGTTCTTTGTCATCTATTACCGCGGACGCCTATGTCGACTCTGGCGCTGCTTTGAGTCTTATGGATTGGTCCTTTGCCAAATGCTGTGGGTATGATTTGGAGCCATTGGAGGCTCCGATACCTCTGAAAGGGATTGACTCCACCCCATTGGCTAGTAATAAACCACAATACTGGACACAAGTGACTATGCGTGTTAATCCGGATCACCAGGAGGTTATTCGCTTTCTGGTGCTGTATAATCTACATGATGTTTTGGTGCTGGGATTGCCATGGCTGCAATCTCATAACCCAGTCCTCGACTGGAGAGCTATGTCTGTGTTAAGCTGGGGATGTAAAGGAACTCATGGGGACGTACCTTTGGTTTCCATTTCATCATCTATTCCCTCTGAGATTCCTGAATTCTTGTCTGACTTTCGTGACGTTTTTGAAGAACCCAAGGTTGGTTCACTACCTCCGCACCGGGAGTGCGATTGTGCCATAGACTTGATTCCAGGTAGTAAATACCCTAAGGGGCGTTTATTTAATCTGTCTGTGCCTGAACACGCTGCTATGCGAGAATATATAAAGGAGTCCTTGGAAAAGGGACATATTCGTCCTTCGTCATCTCCCTTAGGAGCCGGTTTTTTCTTTGTGTCTAAGAAAGACGGCTCTTTGAGGCCGTGTATTGATTATCGACTTTTGAATAAAATCACGGTTAAATATCAATATCCGTTACCACTGCTTACTGATTTGTTTGCTCGTATAAAGGGGGCCAAGTGGTTCTCTAAGATTGATCTCCGTGGGGCGTATAATTTGGTGCGAATCAAGCAGGGGGATGAGTGGAAAACCGCATTTAATACGCCCGAGGGCCATTTTGAGTATTTGGTGATGCCTTTTGGTCTTTCAAATGCCCCTTCAGTCTTCCAGTCCTTTATGCATGACATTTTCCGCGATTATTTGGATAAATTTATGATTGTGTATCTGGATGATATTCTGATTTTTTCGGATGACTGGGACTCTCATGTCCAGCAGGTCAGGAGGGTTTTTCAGGTTTTGCGGTCTAATTCCTTGTGTGTGAAGGGTTCTAAGTGTGTTTTTGGGGTTCAGAAGATTTCCTTCTTGGGATACATTTTTTCCCCCTCTTCCATCGAGATGGATCCTGTCAAGGTTCAGGCTATTGGTGATTGGACGCAACCCTCTTCTCTTAAGAGTCTTCAGAAATTTTTGGGCTTTGCTAACTTTTATCGTCGATTTATTGCTGGTTTTTCTGATGTTGTAAAACCATTGACTGATTTGACTAAAAAGGGTGCTGATGTTGATGATTGGTCCCCTGATGCTGTGGAGGCCTTTCGGGAGCTCAAGCGCCGCTTTTCTTCCGCCCCTGTGTTGAGTCAGCCTGATGTTGCTCTTCCTTTTCAGGTTGAGGTCGACGCTTCTGAAATCGGAGCTGGGGCGGTGTTGTCGCAGAGAAGTTCCGACTGCTCCGTGATGAGACCTTGTGCTTTTTTTTCCCGTAAATTTTCGCCCGCCGAGCGGAATTATGATATTGGGAATCGGGAGCTTTTGGCCATGAAGTGGGCTTTTGAGGAGTGGCGTCACTGGCTTGAGGGGGCCAGACATCAGGTGGTGGTATTGACTGACCACAAAAATTTAATTTACCTTGAGTCTGCCAGGCGCCTGAATCCTAGACAGGCGCGCTGGTCGCTGTTTTTCTCTCGGTTTAATTTTGTGGTGTCTTACCTACCGGGTTCTAAGAATGTTAAGGCGGATGCCCTTTCTAGGAGTTTTGAGCCTGACTCCCCTGGTAATTCTGAGCCCACAGGTATCCTTAAAGATGGAGTGATATTGTCTGCCGTTTCTCCAGACCTGCGGCGGGCCTTGCAGGAGTTTCAGGCGGATAGACCTGATCGTTGCCCACCTGGTAGACTGTTTGTTCCTGATGATTGGACCAGTAGAGTCATCTCTGAGGTTCATTCTTCTGCGTTGGCAGGTCATCCTGGAATCTTTGGTACCAGGGATTTGGTGGCAAGGTCCTTCTGGTGGCCTTCCCTGTCACGAGATGTGCGAGGCTTTGTGCAGTCTTGTGACGTTTGTGCTCGGGCCAAGCCTTGTTGCTCTCGGGCTAGTGGATTGTTGTTACCCTTGCCTATCCCGAAGAGGCCTTGGACGCACATCTCGATGGATTTTATTTCGGATCTGCCTGTTTCTCAGAAGATGTCTGTCATCTGGGTGGTGTGTGACCGTTTCTCTAAGATGGTCCATCTGGTTCCCTTGCCTAGGTTGCCTTCTTCTTCCGAGTTGGTTCCTCTGTTTTTTCAAAATGTTGTTCGTTTGCATGGTATTCCGGAGAATATCGTTTCTGACAGAGGGACCCAATTCGTGTCTAGATTTTGGCGGGCATTCTGTGCTAGGATGGGCATAGATTTGTCTTTTTCGTCTGCTTTCCATCCTCAGACTAATGGCCAGACCGAGCGGACTAATCAGACCTTGGAGACATATTTGAGGTGTTTTGTGTCTGCGGATCAGGATGATTGGGTTGCTTTTTTGCCTTTGGCGGAGTTCGCCCTCAATAATCGGGCCAGCTCTGCCACCTTGGTGTCCCCGTTTTTCTGTAATTCGGGGTTTCATCCTCGATTTTCCTCCGGTCAAGTGGAATCTTCGGATTGTCCTGGAGTGGATGCTGTGGTGGAGAGGTTGCATCAGATTTGGGGGCAGGTGGTTGACAATTTGAAGTTGTCCCAGGAGAAGACTCAGCTTTTTGCCAACCGCCGTCGTCGTGTTGGTCCTCGGCTTTGTGTTGGGGACTTGTTGTGGTTGTCTTCTCGTTTTGTCCCTATGAGGGTTTCTTCTCCTAAATTTAAGCCTCGGTTCATCGGCCCGTACAAGATATTGGAGATTCTTAACCCTGTGTCCTTCCGTTTGGACCTCCCTGCATCCTTTTCGATTCATAATGTTTTTCATCGGTCATTGTTGCGCAGGTATGAGGTACCGGCTGTGCCTTCCGTTGAGCCTCCTGCTCCGGTGTTGGTTGAGGGTGAGTTGGAGTACGTTGTGGAAAAGATCTTAGACTCTCGTGTTTCCAGACGGAAACTCCAGTATCTGGTCAAATGGAAGGGATACGGTCAGGAGGATAATTCTTGGGTCACTGCCTCTGATGTTCATGCCTCCGATCTTGTCCGTGCCTTTCATAGGGCTCATCCTGATCGCCCTGGTGGTTCTGGTGAGGGTTCGGTGCCCCCTCCTTGAGGGGGGGGGTACTGTTGTGAAATTGGATTCTGGGCTCCCCCGGTGGCCACTTGTGGAATTGAACTTGTGTGCATCATCCCCTCTGTTCACCTGCTCCTATTAGGATGTGGGAGTCGCTATATAACCTTGCTCCTCTGTCAGTTTCATGCCGGTCAACAATGTAATCAGAAGCCTTCTGTGCTTGTTCCTGCTACTAGTCAACCCCCAGCTAAGTTGGACTTTTGTCCTTGTGTGTTTTTGCATTTTGTTCCTGTTCACAGCTGCTGTTTCGTTACTGTGTCTTGAAAGCTCTTGTGATCGGAAATTGCCACTCTGGTGTTATGAGTTAATGCTAGAGTCTTAAAGTAATTTCTGGATGGTGTTTTGATAGGGTTTTCTGCTGACCATGAAAGTGCCCTTTCTGTCTTCCTGCTATCTAGTAAGCGGACCTCGATTTTGCTAAACCTATTTTCATACTACGTTTGTCTTTTCATCTAAAATCACCGCCAATATATGTGGGGGCCTCTGTCTGCCTTTTGGGAAAATTTCTCTAGAGGTGAGCCAGGACTGTCTTTTCCTCTGCTAGGATTAGGTAGTTCTCCGGCTGGCGCTGGGCATCTAGGGATAAAAAAACGTAGGCATGCTACCCGGCCACTTCTAGTTGTGCGGCAGGTTTAGTTCATGGTCAGTATAGTTTCCATCTTCCAAGAGCTAGTTCTCATATATGCTGGGCTATGTTCTCTCGCCATTGAGAATCATGACATTCCACCAACCGGACGGTATCATGGTAGGAGGGGACACTTTTCATAAGTGTTAGGATCAGCATGTGCAAGGAGCACCACGAAAAGAGGCACTTTTTCCCTTTGCATCATTACTGCTGCACAAGGTGGCTCCTTCAGTAACAAACGCCTGGGGGGGGGGGACAGGTTCCCTTAAATTTAACTTGTTTTGCCTGCGTGGCGGTCGCAGTACACGTTGCCGGCTGCACAGCAGGGGAAAAGCTGGCGGTGCTGAACCCCACTAACACATTGGCGAGGTGTTTGGCTCTGTGCGGACAGCACTTCTGGACGGCAACTAGCGTTGTTGGAGCCCAGGGACAGGTGGAGGAGGAGGAGGTGGAGGAGGTAGGAGGGATTGCCACACACACAGCAGGGGAACAGCTGACGTTACTGAACCTCAATAACAGAGGAGGGACTGTTGACTGTGCGTACAGCACTTCTGGACGGCAACTGGCGGTGTTGGAGCCCAGGGACAGGTGGAGGAGGAGGAGGTGGAGGAGGTAGGAGGGATTGCCACACACTCAGCAGGGGAACAGCTGACGTTACTGAACCTCAATAACAGAGGAGGGACTGTTGACTGTGCGTACAGCACTTCTGGACGGCAACTAGCGTTGTTGGAGCCCAGGGACAGGTGGAGGAGGAGGAGGTGGAGGAGGTAGGAGGGATTGCCACACACACAGCAGGGGAACAGCTGACGTTACTGAACCCCAATAACAGAGGAGGGACTGTTGACTGTGCGTACAGCACTTCTGGACGGCAACTGGCGGTGTTGGAGCCCAGGGACAGGTGGAGGAGGAGGAGGTGGAGGAGGTAGGAGGGATTGCCACACACACAGCAGGGGAACAGCTGACGTTACTGAACCCCAATAACAGAGGAGGGACTGTTGACTGTGCGTACAGCACTTCTGGACGGCAACTGGCGGTGTTGGAGCCCAGGGACAGGTGGAGGAGGAGGAGGTGGAGGAGGTAGGAGGGATTGCCACACACACAGCAGGGGAACAGCTGACGTTACTGAACCCCAATAACAGAGGAGGGACTGTTGACTGTGCGTACAGCACTTCTGGACGGCAACTGGCGGTGTTGGAGCCCAGGGACAGGTGGAGGAGGAGGAGGTGGAGGAGGTAGGAGGGATTGCCACACACACAGCAGGGGAACAGCTGACGTTACTGAACCCCAATAACAGAGGAGGGACTGTTGACTGTGCGTACAGCACTTCTGGACGGCAACTGGCGGTGTTGGAGCCCAGGGACAGGTGGAGGAGGAGGAGGTGGAGGAGGTAGGAGGGATTGCCACACACACAGCAGGGGAACAGCTGACGTTACTGAACCCCAATAACAGAGGAGGGACTGTTGACTGTGCGTACAGCACTTCTGGACGGCAACTGGCGGTGTTGGAGCCCAGGGACAGGTGGAGGAGGAGGAGGTGGAGGAGGTAGGAGGGATTGCCACACACACAGCAGGGGAACAGCTGACGTTACTGAACCCCAATAACAGAGGAGGGACTGTTGACTGTGCGTACAGCACTTCTGGACGGCAACTGGCGGTGTTGGAGCCCAGGGACAGGTGGAGGAGGAGGAGGTGGAGGAGGTAGGAGGGATTGCCACACACACAGCAGGGGAACAGCTGACGTTACTGAACCCCAATAACAGAGGAGGGACTGTTGACTGTGCGTACAGCACTTCTGGACGGCAACTGGCGGTGTTGGAGCCCAGGGACAGGTGGAGGAGGAGGAGGTGGAGGAGGTAGGAGGGATTGCCACACACACAGCAGGGGAACAGCTGACGTTACTGAACCCCAATAACAGAGGAGGGACTGTTGACTGTGCGTACAGCACTTCTGGACGGCAACTAGCGTTGTTGGAGCCCAGGGACAGGTGGAGGAGGAGGAGGTGGAGGAGGTAGGAGGGATTGCCACACACACAGCAGGGGAACAGCTGACGTTACTGAACCCCAATAACAGAGGAGGGACTGTTGACTGTGCGTACAGCACTTCTGGACGGCAACTGGCGGTGTTGGAGCCCAGGGACAGGTGGAGGAGGAGGAGGTAGGAGGGATTGCCACACACACAGCAGGGGAACAGCTGACGTTACTGAACCCCAATAACAGAGGAGGGACTGTTGACTGTGCGTACAGCACTTCTGGACGGCAACTGGTGGTGTTGGAGCCCAGGGACAGGTTGAGTAGGAGGAGGTAGGAGGAGGTAGGAGGGATTGCCACACACACAGCAGGGGAACAGCTGACGTTACTGAACCCCAATAACAGAGGAGCGACTGTTGGGACTGTGCGGACAGCACTTCTGGACGGCAACTGGCGGTGTTGGAGCCCAGGGACAGGTGGAAAAGCAGAGGAACACAATGTAGGCCGAAGCCTGAGAAAGTCGAAAGGGAACCTTTAACCCCCCCCCAAGGCGTTTGTAGCTGAAAGAGCCAGCTTGTGCAGCACAAAAGATGCAAAAGGAAAAGGTGGCTCTTTTCATCACGCTCCTTGCAAACACAGAACTAAACACTTATAAAATGTGTCCCCTGAAACCGTGAAACCGTCCCGGAGGTGGGACTTTCCTTCGTAATATGACGCAGCACAGCCGTCATTCCTACACCCCCGGCGCCGCGCCCCGGCTCCTCAGCGTTGTTTGATTCCGTCCCGGAGCCTGCGCTGTTAAGTTATCCCTTGGCCAGGCACACTTAGCGCTGCCCATCTTCTGACATCATTTGGTGTCAGGCTGGCTGCGCCTGTGCGGCCGCGCTGGCCGAGAGCCCGCCTCGCAGTGTCTTCTGATTTTATCCCACTGGGGGCCTGGGATCCATGGCCATGCGCAGTGCATATCCTCGCCTCTCACTCCCCTCCCTACGGCTTCTTAAGACTGTGCGGTGTCACGACCGTGGCATGCTATTAGGGACCAGCTGACACCGAACAGTCTGAAGAAGCCATAGGGAGATGAGTGAGAGGTGGAGGTTCACATATGCAATGCGCATGTCCATGGATCCCAGGCCCCCAGTGGGATTAAATCAGAAGACACTGCGAGGCGGGCTCTCGGCCAGCGCGGCCGCACAGGCGCAGCCATCCTGACACCAAATGATGCCAGAAGACGGGCAGCGCTAAGTGTGCCTGGCCACGGGATAACATAACAGCGCAGGCTCCGGGACGGAATCAAACAACGCTGAGGAGCCGGGGCGCGGCGCCGGGGGGGTAGGAATGACGGCTGTGCTGCGTCATATTACGAAGGAAAGTCCCACCTCCGGGACGGTTTTACGGTATCAGTGGACACATTTTATAAGTGTTAAGTTCTGCGTGTGCAAGGAGCTAAACCAAAATAGCTACCTTTTCCTTGTGCAGCATTACTGCTGCACAAGGTGGCTCTTTCAGTAACAAACGCCTTGGGGGGGGGGGACAGATTCCCTTACATTTCAGTTGTTGTGTCAGCGTGGCGGTCGCATGACACATTGCCGGCTACACAGCTGGGGATCAGCTGACGTTACTGAAACCCAATAACACTGGGTCGTATGTTTTGACTGTGCAGACGGCACTTCTGAGCCTCAACTGGCGGTGTTGGAGCCCAGGAATTTAAGTTCAGGTGGTAGAAAGATGAACACAACAGGAGACCTGGATAACGTATACAGTGACCTAATTATTTAATCAGGAGGAGGAGTGGCAAATTCCTGCGAGATCCAGGCCTTGTTCATTTTCAGGAAAGTAAGCCGGTCAACGTTATCGGAGGATAGTCGCATGCGACGGTCAGTTAGTACACCACCTGCAGCACTAAAGACACGTTCCGATAATACACTGGCCGCAGGGCAAGACAGCACCTCCAATGCATACTGGCTTAGCTCTGGCCATGTATCCAGCTTTGAGACCCAAAACTTGAAAGGGGAAGAGCCGTCTGGGAGTACAGCAAGAGGGCAAGACATGTAGTCTGTCACCATCTGACGGAACCGTTGCCTCCTGCTGACTGGAGCCGTCTGTGATGGTGTAGACTTTTGTGGGGGGCACAGAAAACTGTGCCACAGTTGGGCCATACTGGTCTTGCCTTGGTCAGAGGCACTGCTTCTGCTCCCTCTTTGTGCAGAGCCTCCACCACTGCCTGGACGCACTGAGCTGCTTTGGAATGCACTAGCAGCACTTCTCTCAGTTGGAATGGAGAAGATGATGGAATTGACCAGTGTGTCTTGGTACTCCCGCATTTTTCGCTCCCGGTTCAACGGTGTGATGAGGCTTTCTACGTTGTCCCGGTAGCGAGGATCGAGGAGGGTGAACACCCAATAATCAGACATGTTGAGAATGTGGGCGATGCGGCGGTCGTTTCTCAGGCACTGCAGCATGTAATCCACCATGTGCTGCAGACTGCCAACTGCCCAAGAAACGCTGTCCCCTGCTGGAGGCGTGGTCTCTGCCCGCTCGTCATCACCCCACCCTCGCTGTACACACTGAGTACTGGACAATTCGGTAACTCCCTCCTCTGGACGGATGTCTTCCTCCTCCATTGACTCCTCCTCATCCTCCTCACAAACTGTCCCCTGCCTACGCGTTTGTGAGGAACCACGTGGCGCTGACTGTCCAGAAGATGATGGAAATGGTGAATCCTCATCCTCCACCTCTTCCACAACATCATCCCTTAGCGCTTGCAGTGATTTTTCAAGCAGGCAGATAAGGGGGACAGTCATGCTGACTAGTGCATCATCTGCACTCGCCATCCGCGTGGAATAATCAAAGGGACGCAAAACCTGGCAGACGTCATTCATAGTGGCCCACTCTGTGGTTGTGAAGTCTGTACGGCGCTGACTGCGACTTCTTTGCGCCTGAAGCAGCTGGTACTCCATTACAGCTTGCTGCTGCTCACACAACCGCTTCAACATATGTAACGTGGAATTCCACCTGGTAGGTAGGTCACATATGATGCGATGTTCCGGCAGGCGGTGTCGGCGCTGCAGAGCCGCAATGCACGCTTTTGCCGTGCTGGAACGCCGCAAGTGAGCACACTCTAGGCGGACCTTGTGCAGCAGTGCATCAAGATCCGGATAGTCCCTCAAAAAGCTCTGCACGACCAAATTGAGCACATGTGCCAGACATGGGATGTGAGTGAGGTTGCCGAGGCCCAGAGCTGCCACCAGATTTCGGCCATTATCACACACTACCATGCCTGGCTGGAGATTCGCTGGCACAAACCACACATCGCTCTCCTGCTTGATGGCATTCCAGAGCTCCTGCGCTGTGTGGCTACGATTCCCCAAAAAAATTAATTTCAAGATGGCCTGTTGACGTTTGGCCACGGCTGTGCTCATGTCGGTCGTAACAGGTACACGTTCATCACGGGTCCATGTGGAGGTGGACTGTGACGGCTCCTGCAGCGATGATTCTGAGGAACTGGTGTAAGAGGAGGAGTCAATGCGTACAGAATGGATTCCTGCAATCCTTGGAGTGGGCAGGACACGTCCTGCGCCACTCGCACGGTCTGTACCCGGCTCAACGACATTAACCCAATGGGCAGTGAGGGAAAGGTATCGCCCCTGTCCATGTTGACTGGTCCACGCATCGGTGGTGAGGTGGACCTTGCTACTGACGGCGTTCAGTAGCGCGTGTTTTATGTGTCCCTCCACATGCTTGTGCAGGGCAGGGACGGCTTGCCTGCTGAAGTAAAAGCGGCTGGGCACATTGTACTGTGGGACTGCCAATGACATCAAGTCACGGAAGCTGTCAGTCTCCACCAGCCTGAATGACAGCATTTCCAGTGAAAGAAGTTTGGCAATGCCTGCAGTCAGAGCCTGTGCTCGTGGGTGGTTTGACGAGAAAGGCCGCCTTTTCTCCCATGCCTGTACTACCGATGGCTGTAGACTGGGCTGGGAGTGTGTGGATGACTGGGAAAGTGGTGCTGCGGGTGGAATTACAGCGGGTCTCTGGACAACAGGGCCAGAGGTTCTTCCACGGCGATCCTGGGAGGAAGCCGAACCAGCTGCGTGTGAGCTAGAGGAAGAGGCAACACGAGCTGAAGAGGTGGTAGCTGCCGCTGTTGGTTGGCCTACCTCTTCAGTGTGTTTTTCTAACTCCGCCGGGTGCCTGTTGCGCACATGTTTCCACATGTTGGAGGTATTGAGGTTGCTGACATTTTTCCCTCTTTTGACTTTTTGATGACACACCTTGCATCTGACATAGCAAATGTCATCTGCAACTGTGTCAAAAAAGGACCAGGCACTGCAAGTCTTGGGAGCGCCCTTTTTGGCTTTTGGAAGAGACGTGCTCCTAACGGGTGCCAAAGCGGAGGCTGCAGGATCCGCAGTCTTCCCCCTCCCTCTCCCTCTTTGGGCCGTACGGGGAATCTCTTCCTCAGAGCTGCTCCCACCACCTTCCTGTCCCTCACGCCAAGATGGGTCAAGGACCTCATCATCTACACTACCCTCTGCCCCCAACTGCTCCTCCTGGGTAGTCTCAGCAGCAGAGCACGCACCAGTAAGTGGCACCTGAGTGTAATCATCAGCTGATGCGGCCTGCGATGTGGTGACCGGAGCCACTGGCCCACCCGCCTCTTCAGAGGAAGAGAGAAAAAGCTGTTGGGCATCACTGCACCCTGCCTCTTCTTCCATTTCTCCAATGCTGCTTGGCTGGCCCCCTGTTTCCAAGCCAAGAGATTCAGAGAACAGAAGTATAGACGGCTCCTGTCCTGGGCTCTCTGTCTGCCTGGGCAATTTGGCAGGTGGTGAAGAGACAGATGGCTGCTCTCCAGTGCTCTGTGTCTGAGAGGATGTAGCACTAATTGAAGTTGATGCATTAGCTGCCATCCATCCGACAACGGCTTCAATTTGTTCTTCACGCAGCAGCGGTGTACGGCGCTCTGACACAAAGCTGCGCATGAACGACTGTTGCCTGGTGAATGTGGGTGCTGATGAGTCACCGGTGCCCGCAGCAGGCACAGAATCCCCACGTCCCCTCCCTGCTCCGCGCCCACGCACACGTGCCTTACTCACTGCCTTCTTCATCTTGGTTGACTGATAAAGATAAGCAGAAAAGTACTAACGGCTTTGTGTGCTTATTCCTGAGCAACTCCTCCTAACAGGTATAAGAAACACTAATTTTCTAAAGTGTGGACTAGACTTTAATATGAGCTAATGTGGCCTACACAAATGTAAAGTGGTGTAACTGGTGTGTTTGGTGAACTTTATTATTTATTTATTTTTTGGGGGCTGAACTGACAACGGATAGAGCTGCAGTCACACGGAGACCGTGCAGACAGACGTAAACGGCGCTGCAAGGCCCAAAAACCCTCCTCTACGTTATCCTATGTAGTGTTTTTCCACAAGTTAGCTGGAGACGGGTGGAAAGACACTAATAGGAATTTTTTGAAAAAATGTGCAGCAGCCTGCACTACTTAAAACAAAATGAAAATTGATTTGGCGGTATGACGCAGTGAACAACCCTGAGCTGGAGACAACCAGGCTACGGCTGCTCACAGACTACAGGGCGAGCTGCAGTCACACGGAGACCGTGCAGACAGCCGTAAACGGCGCTGCAAGGCCCAAAAACCCTCCTCTACGTTATCCTATGTAGTGTTTTTCCACAAGTTAGCTGGAGACGGGTGGAAAGACACTAATAGGAATTTTTTGAAAAAATGTGCAGCAGCCTGCACTACTTAAAACAAAATGAAAATTGATTTGGCGGTATGACGCAGTGAACAACCCTGAGCTGGAGACAACCAGGCTACGGCTGCTCACAGACTACAGGGCGAGCTGCAGTCACACGGAGACCGTGCAGACAGCCGTAAACGGCGCTGCAAGGCCCAAAAACCCTCCTCTACGTTATCCTATGTAGTGTTTTTCCACAAATTAGCTGGAGACGGGTGGAAAGACACTAATAGGATTTTTTTGAATAAATTAGCAGCAGACTACACTACTTGAAAAAAAAAAAAAAAAAGAACAGTATGAGGCAATGAACCACCCTCCCTGAACTGAATACAACCAGCTATGGATGGCCTATGTGGCTGCACTCAGACTAGAGAGTGGGCTGCACTCACACACACACACACACAGACCTTGCAGATCGCTGTGAAAACAGCGCTACAAGGCAAAAGCAAGGTGAATAATAGGTGAACACAGCGGTTGCTAAATTAGCCTTTGGAAAGCACAAAGAAGCAAATCGCTATCTCTAAACTGTCCCTCAGTCAGCAAACAGCGTCCTGTCACTAACTGAATTCACAGCAGAGTGATCGCAAAATGGCGCCAGCGACTTTTAAACTGCATCATGACATCATTTCAGCAGCCAATCACAGCCTTGCCAGTAGTTTCATGCCCTCCATGCTAAACAGGATGTGCCCACACTTGGAATCATTCTCATTGGCTGAATTTCTGCATTTTGAATCTTGGAACTTCCGATTCCGGTATCCGATACGCGGCAAGTATCGGAATCCCGGTATCGGAATTCCGATACCGCAAGTATCGGCCGATACCCGATACTTGCGGTATCGGAATGCTCAACACTAGTTAGGACTATTGTTAGGGTTGGGGTTATAGTTGGGGTTATAGCTAGTGTTAGGGTTGGGCTAGGGTTAGGGTTGGATTATAGTTAGGGTTATAGCTAGGGTTATGGTTGGGCTAGGGTTAGGGCTAGTGTTGAGGTTGTAGTTGTAGTTGGGGTTATAGTTAGGGTTGGGGTTATAGTTAGGGTTATAGCTAGGGTTAGGGTTGGGCTAGGGTTATGGTTGGGTTATAGTTAGGGTTATAGCTAGGGTTAGGGTTGGGGTTATAGTTAGGGTTGGGGTTATAGTTAGGGTTATAGCTAGGGTTAGGGTTAGGGCTGTTGTGAACTCTATTTTTGGGCTCCCTCTAGTGGTCACAAGCGGTACTGTGTAGTGTTGTCTTTCTGCAGGTTGGCTCATCAGCTGGTTCGTTATCCTTGGTTGGTTTCCTATTTAACTCACCTGGAGACTCAGTTCCTTGCCTGCTCTCAATGTATTCAGTGCTCTTCAGATTCCTAGTGACTACCTTGCTCCCAGTCTCTCCGAGACAAGCTAAGTTCTTGTTTGTTTATTTTCTGATTATCAGCGTTCATCATGTTTTTTGTCCAGCTTGCTAAAATGTGATTTCTCGCTTGCTGGTTGCTCTAGGGGACTGAGTTTCTCCCCCCACACCGTTAGTTGGTGCGGGGGTTCTTGAAATCTCAGTGTGGATATTTTGTAAGGGTTTTTTACTGACCGCATAGATCCCTTTTCTATTTTCTGCTATCTAGAATTAGTGGGCCTCATTTGCTGAATCTGCTTTCACCCCTATGTATGTGCCTTCCTCTTACCTAACCGTTATTATCTGTTGGGGGCTTCTATATCTTTGGGAATTATTTCTCTGGAGGCAAGAGAGGTCTTTCTTTCTCTCTAGGGGTAGTTAGTTCCTCAGGCTGGCTCGAGACGTCTAGGAATTTTAGGCACGTTCACCGGCTACCTCTAGTGTGTTTGGATAGGTTCAGATTTGCGGTCAGTCCAGTTTTCCACCTCCCTAGAGCTTGTCCTTTGTTAGTTTCCTTGCTGGAGTAATTTGTGATTCTCAACCACTAAGGATCATAACATAGGGCTAGTGTTAGGGTTGGGGTTTTAGTTGGGGTTATAGCTAGGGTTAGGGTTGGGGTTATAGTTAGGGTTATAGCTAGGGTTAGGGTTGGGCTAGGGCTAGGGCACAGTGTTAGGGTTGGGGTTATAGTTGGAGTTATAGCTAGGGTTACGGTTGGGCTAGGGTTAGGTTTATGGTTGGGGTTACAGCTAGGATTAGGGTTGGGCTAGGGTTAGAGTTATGGTTGGGGTTATAGCTAGGGTTAGGGTTGAGTTAGGATTAGGGTTGTGGTTATAGTTGGGGTTATAGCTAGAGTTAGGGTTGGGTTAGGGTTATGATTGGGGTCATAGTTGGGGTTATAGCTAGGGTTGGGGCTAGAGTTAGGGTTGTGCTGTTGGGGTTAGGGTGGTGTTGTGGTTGGGTTATGGTGAGGGTTGGGATTAGGGTTAGAGGTGTGTTAAGGTTAGGGCTGTGTTAGGGTTGGAGTTAGAATTGGGGGGTTTCCACTGTTTAGGTACATCAGGGGGTCTCCAAACGCGACATTGCACCCGCCATTGATTCCAGACACTTTTGGGTTCAAAAAGTCAAGCGGTGCACCCTCCTTCTGAGCCCTGCCATGCGCCAAAACAGTAGCTTTCCCCCACATATAGGTATTGGCGTACTCAGGAAAAATTGCACAAAAAATTTTGTGGTTCATTTTCTCCTGTTACCCTTGTGAAAATAAAAAAAGTTTGGTTCCAAAGTAAATTGTTTGTGGAAAAACTAAAATGTTCATTTTTTCCTTCCACATTGCTTTAGTTCTCGTGAAGCACCGGAAGGGTTAATAAACTTCTTGAATGTGGTTTTGTGCACCTTGAGGGGTGCAGTTTTTAGAATGGCATCACTTTTGAGTATTTTTTGTCATAAAGACCCCCCAAACTCACTTCAAATGTGAGGTGCTCCCTAAAAAAAAGTTTTGTAAATTTTGTTGGAAAAATGAGAAATTGCTGGTCAACTTTTAACCCTTATAGCATCCTAACAAAACAAACTATGTCTCCAAAATTGTGCTGATGTAAAGTAGACATGTGGGAAATGTTATTTATTAACTAGCGATATGACTCTTTGAATTAAGGGCACAAAAATTAAAAGTTTGAATACTGCAAAATTTTCGCCAAATTTCTGTTTTTTTTTCATAAAAAAATGCAAGTAATATCGAATTTTTTTTACCACTAACATGAAGTACATTATGTCATGAAAAAAACTCAGAATCAGTGGGATACATTGAAGCGTTCCAGAGCTGTAACCTCATAAAGTGACAGTGGTCAGAATAGTAAAAATTGGCTTGGTCACTAAGTAACAAATTGGCTCTGTCACTAGGGGGTTAATAAAGATGGCTGTGGACTAAAATTCTTCCATGAAACTTGTCTCACGTGTCTGCGTTTAGTTATTTATGAGTGTAATATTCTGCTTGGTCATGTGTGTAACTTGTAATCCCATAAACACTGTCTTGTTGTTTTATGAATTTTATAGCGCCATTAATTCCACAGCGCTTTACAAACATTATTGGTCTTGAGGTTATATTTGACTCTGATCTTTCGTCTGATTCCTATATCCGATAACCCACTTGCTAAAGTCACCTGCACCTCAAAAACATCTCTAGAATTCAACATTTTCTAACCTTTGACTCTGCAAAAACTCTTACTGTTGCTCTGAATAATTCTCCCCTGGACTATTGCTACTCAGTACTAATCGGTCTCCTTATTACTAAACTCTACCCTCTCCAATCTACAGAGTGGGCCATTTATATGGATACACCTAAATAAAATGGGAATGGTTGGTGATATCAACTTCCTGTTTGTAGCACATTAGTATATGGGAGGGGAAAAACTTTTCAAGATGGGTGGTGACCATGGCGGCCATTTTGAAGTTGGCCATTTTGGATCCAACTTTATTTTTTTCAATGGGAAGAGGGTCATGTGACACGCCAAACTTTTTGAGAATTTCACAAGAAAAACAATGGTGTGCTTGGTTTTAACGTATCTTTATTCTTTCATGAGTTATTTACAAGTTTACGACCACTTATAAAATGTG
This sequence comes from Ranitomeya variabilis, assembly GCF_051348905.1. Lineage (NCBI taxonomy): Eukaryota > Metazoa > Chordata > Amphibia > Anura > Dendrobatidae > Ranitomeya > Ranitomeya variabilis. The sequence goes on from NC_135233.1 coordinate 117,309,182, forward strand.
TTCAAAGTGCTGCCCATTGTGTTGGATTGTCAATGCAACCCTCTTCTCCCACTCTTGACACTCTGATAGCAATACCGCAGAAGAAATGCCAGCTCAGGCTTCCAGTGTCCCTTGTTTTAGATGATGCACATCTTTTATCTTCACAGCATAGACAATTGCCTTCAGATGACCCCAAAGATAAAAGTCTAAGGGGGTCAGATCGGGAGACCTTGGTGGCCATTCAACTGGCCCACAACAACCAATCCACTTTCCAGGAAACTTCATGTAGGAATGCTCGGACCTTACACCCATAATGTGGTGGTGCACCATCTTGGGTGAAGTTGATATCACCAACCATTCCCATTTTATTTAGGTGTATCCATATATATAAATGGCCTACCCTGTAATATAAATGCAGCAGCCAGGATCATATTTCGGTCCAACCACTACACTAATGCCACCACGCCATGTGCCAGTCTTTTCACTGGTTGCCCATCCGCTACAAAACCCAATATAAACTTATCATTCTTACATCCAAAGCTCTCCACAGTTCTGCACCACCCTACATCTCCTCCTTCATCTCTGTCTGCCAGCGTATCCTTCCTCTTCATATTGCTAATGCCTTAAGACTAAAATTCTCTATAATCTGAGCCTCCCACACTCGTCTCCAGGACTTCTCTTTTGCTGCACCAGATTTTTGGAATGCACTGCTCCAGGCAATCCACTTAATACCCGTTATCCACCGTTTCAAGAGTGCACTTAAAATACATATCTTTAGACTGTCCCATCATCTCACCTCACTAGTCTAACTATTCCCTTGCTCTCTTCCACGCATTTTCTACCTGTACTTGTAAACATACTGGCTGTTGACCGGTTCACGCAGTGTTCTTTGAATGCCCCTATTTATTATACTGACACACTGAAGTGCTGCGGAATATGTTGGTGCTATAGGATTAAAAATTATTAATAATAATATGCTTGTTAATAAGGTAGGATCCACTCGAGCTTATAATCACCATGTTTTATTTATCAGTGTGGTTTTAGAGGGAATTTTCCAGTCTAAAATTGCCTAAAAAATTGACCAATTGTCTAAAAAATTTTGCTGGATAGATATTCTTAGGCCACGTACACACTTTCAGTATTTGGTCAGTATTTTACATCCGTATTTGTAAGCCAAAACCAGGAGTGGGTGAAAAATACAGAACTGGTGATGTGTTTCTATTATACTTTTCCTCTGTTTGTTCCACTCCTGGTTTTGGCTTACAAATACTGAAGTAAAACACTGACCATGTGTACATATCGTTAGGGTCAGCAATGACAACTGATTATAAGTTATTTAGTGACCTTTGATGTGCTGTTCCTAGGGGTGCGTTAAAACAGCTGCCCAGTTACAGGTGGGTGATTGGATTTTAGTATACATGTGACCCACATTTCATAGTATTTCTGTTCTCCTGGGGCTGAGAGGCTTGTCAGAATTTTAAAACCTAACCTGATGAGTAGTTGCAGCTTCCCATCCAATTTGTGTGTGATTTTCATCTTCATTCTTGTTACGCCATATTTATCAGAAGGAGACGTAATGTCACTGACAATAGAGTCTAATATACTGATTGTGACTACATTTTGGTTGAGCCTAGGGCTAATCATTTATTTACAGGTATGTCTTAAGGTACCTTCACACTGAGCGACTTAACAACGATAATGATAGCGATCCGTGACGTTGCAGCGTCCTGGATAGCGATCTTGTTGTGTTTGACACGCAGCAGCGATCAGGATCCTGCTGTGACATCGCTCTTTCATGGTTAGGATAGCCCGCTGTAATATTGCCAGACAGGCACCTTTATGTCTTTGTACATACATGTATACTTGTATATGTACACTTGATATCATCATGCATCTGCTAGCATTTATATTCTTGTCATATTGAGATGTGCTTTGGGCTGCAATGGAGATATCCCCTTAATCGATTCATACGTCCTCTTGCCATTTTTTTCATACATTCCGTACTTTCTTCCTACACCAACTTCGCTTGATTGCCCGCATCTTGCCCTCAGCAGAGATGGTGGCGGTGTATTTAATTACTTGTGCGCATGCGCCGCTTTGCCCTCTTCCTCCCTGGGTCTCACTGTCCGTGCATGTACTTCCCGTTCACGTGGGGCCCCAAGTGTTTCCAGTCATCATCTGCCTGGCGCCGTGGGACCGGGCGGAAGTGTGGCAATGCGGAGGTGCGCTGCGTCATCCACGGGTCTCTATTTATTCTCCTGCTGCCCCTGTTTATTCATACGCCCCTTGAGGAAGGTACCAAACCGAAACGCGGGTCGGGGTGGACGGGTGTTCCTGAATTACTGACCATCGTTATCAGGTGATGTGCACATCTCAATACTACCTTAGTATTGTATATTGGACTATTGTGCGGTTCTAATTACTGGTTCAATGGCTGTATGGCCTAGATGATGTTACTGGTATTATTTTTGGTAACCTGCACTCTATAGCTCACCTGTATGTTCATTTTATGTTCAGGGTTACACCCTACCTTGGGCTTTGCATGTTGCTGGTGACATCCCTTGTCATATTTTAGCCCTGTTATGCACTATTTGTCTGATGTTTTACCCTGTTTTGTATAAATAAAATCGTTCTTATTGTTGGAGTTTATGACTGCATGGTGCTTTCTTTTCTTATTTAAACATTGTTTTGCAGTTGCTCAGGTACCCATGCATGTGTGGTGGGGTGTGTGTATAGATATACATATGTATTTAAAGTGGTATGTGATCTAATTCCCACCACTAACAATGCACATCGGAATTCTGATATACTTCTGGGATAAGTGAAGAGTCTCCGCGAGCTCAAAGAACACTAGATTTTGCCCATTGCAGCTGAAAGGAGGACATCGGAATTTTGGCACATTTCTCACCATTTTGATATCTTTTTAACAATAAGAACAAGAGGCCAAGAGCCATTTGGTGAGCTGCATTTCTTGCTACATGATCACAGACTTGCCAGTGGAAAAGCCAAACTTCACATGCCAGAAATGCAAGCTTGTGTCACTGTTGGAGGAAAAGTTGCAAAATCTAGAAGAAAGGTTAGCTACATTGAAAATCATTAAGGAAGGTGAAAAGTTCTTAGACAGAGCATAATTATCTCTTTATGTTACAGAAAAAGAAGAAATTCGAAGTGCACCTGAACAAAATGGAACAAATGGAAGTGCATTTGAACAGCAAGGTGGATTGCTGTTGAGGGGAGATAGAGAGAAAAAAAAAAATCTATAAATCTTCAGCTTAGCGAGTGTGAACGAGCTGAGTGTGACCTGAGCGTAAGTGTGAACGGCGATAAGTGTGACTTGTGATTCAGTGACTTTGGAATCAGGGAGTTTCCAAGGGAGGAATTGCTGTCTGTTTTTTTTTTTTTTATTAATACTTTGTATTTATTTTTTAATTAACGTTTCTGTGTGGTGCAATCCCCATTAGGAAATGTGCTCCACTATTGTTACTGCCATCCAGTGCACATCTTGCCACATGTATGCAATCCTTGATCAGCCGGTCGAGGGTGCATACTGCTGTGCGAGATGTGAGCACATTGTGCATTTGGAAGCCCAGATTCTGGATCTAAATGTGCAGCTGGCAACACTAAGATCCATAGACAATATGGAGAGGAGTCTTCTGCTCACTGAGCAGACGCTCAATGGGATAGATGAGCGGGGATGGTAGGATGGAGCTGCAGGACAGTGAGGCAGTTAGCTGGGTGACAGACAGAAGGTGGGGTAGAGGGAAGAGTGCCAGGGAGGCACACCCCAATAAGTTTGCTAAGTTGGCAGATGAGGGGGTGCCAGTACTGGGGTAGCACTGCTGCAGCCAGGCATGTCCTCTGAAAGCCGGAGGAGTGACTGCTCCAGTAATGAGGGAAATAGGAGAGCAGGGCAGGCCAGACAGGTGCTGGTAGTGGGGGGCTCAATTATTAGGGGAACAGATAGGGCAATCTGTCACAAAGACAGGGATCGTCGGACGGTGTGCTGCCTACCTGGCGCTCGAGTCCGACACATCGCTGATCGGGTGGACAGATTACTGGGAGGGGCTGGTGAGGACCCAGTGGTCATGGTGCACATTGGCACAAATGACAAAGTTAGAGGTAGGTGGAAGGTCCTTAAAGATGATTTCAGGGAATTAGGCTGCAAGCTGAAAGCAAGGACCTCCAACGTGGTATTTTCTGAAATACTGCCTGTACCACGTGTCACGCCAGAGAGGCAACGGGAGATTAGGGAGGTTAATAAGTGGCTCAAGAATTGGTGTAGGAAGGAGGAGTTTGGGTTCTTGCAGAACTGGGCCGACTTCTCAGTGGGCTACAGGCTCTACGCTAGGGACGGGCTGCATCTCAATGGGGAAGGTGCAGCTGTGCTGGGGGAGAAAATGGTTAGAAGGTTGGAGCAGTGTTTAAACTAGGGATTGGGGGGAGGGTATTCAATTTATAGGAGGGGAAGATAGTACAGATAGAGACCTGGGCACAAATAAGGAAGTTGGGGGTGGTGGTGGCATGGGGGGTGGGGTTATTTATTATTATTATTATTTATTGTTATAGCGCCATTTATTCCATGGCGCTTTACATGTGAGGAGGGGTATACATAATAAAAAACAAGTACAATAATCTTGAACAATACAAGTCATAACTGGTACAGGAGGAGTGAGGACCCTGCCCGCGAGGGCTCACAATCTACAAGGGATGGGTGAGAATACAGTAGGTGAGGATAGAGCTGATCGTGCAGCGGTTGGTTGATCGGTGGTTACTGCAGGTTGTAGGCTTGTCGGAAGAGGTGGGTCTTCAGATTCTTTTTGAAGGTTTCGATGGTGGGCGAGAGTCTGATGTGTTGTGGTAGAGGGTTCCAGAGTAGGGGTGATACGCGAGAGAAATCTTGTATACGATTGTGGGAAGAGGAGATAAGAGGGGAGTAGAGAAGGAGATCTTGTGAGGATCGGAGGTTGCGTGTAGGAAAGTACCGGGAGATGAGGTCACAGATGTAAGGAGGAGACAGGTTGTGGATGGCTTTGTACGTCATGGTTAGGGTTTTGTACTGGAGTCTCTGGGCAATGGGGAGCCAGTGAAGGGATTGACAGAGGGGAGAGGCCGGAGAATAGCGGGGGGACAGGTGGATTAGTCGGGCAGCAGAGTTTAGAATAGATTGGAGGGGTGCGAGAGTGTTTGAGGGGAGGCCACAGAGCAGGAGGTTGCAGTAGTCAAGACGAGAGATGATGAGGGCATGGACTAGGGTTTTTGCAGATTCTTGGTTGAGGAATGAACGGATTCGTGCAATATTTTTGAGTTGAAGTCGGCAGGAAGTGGTAAGGGCTTGGATATGTGGTTTGAAGGAGAGATCAGCGTCAAGGATAACCCCGAGGCAGCGAGCTTGTGGGACTGGGGAGAGTGGGCAGCCATTTACTGTAATGGATAGGTTCGTTGGGGGGGTCACGTGAGATGGGGGAAAGATGATGAATACTGTTTTGTCCATGTTAAGTTTCAGAAATTTAGCGGAGAAGAAGGATGAAATAGTGGACAGACATTGAGGGATTCTGGTTAGTAGGGAGGTGATATCTGGTCCAGAGATGTAGATCTGTGTGTCATCAGCATAGAGGTGATACTGAAAGCCATGAGATTCTATGAGCTGTCCCAGGCCAAAGGTGTAAATGGAGAAGAGCAGGGGCCCAAGGACTGAACCTTGTGGGACTCCGACAGAGAGGGGGCGAGGTGAGGAGGTGGTGTGTGAGTGGGAGACGCTGAATGTCCGGTCTGTTAGGTATGATGAGATCCAGGATAGGGCCAAGTCTGTGATGCCAAGTGATGAGAGGGTCTGTAATAATAGGGAATGGTCCACTGTGTCAAAGGCAGCCGACAGGTCGAGGAGGAGGAGAACAGAGTAGTGTCGCTTGCTCTTGGCGGTTAAAAGGTCAGTGGTGACCTTAGTTAGGGCAGTTTCAGTGGAATGGTGTGGCCGGAAGCCAGATTGTAAGCGGTCAAAGAGGGAGCAAGAAGAGAGATGGGAGGACAGTTCAAGGTAGACGTGTTGTTCCAGTAGTTTTGAGGCATAGGGGAGAAGTGATATAGGGCGATAGCTAGATACAGAGGATGGGTCAAGAGAGGGCTTTTTGAGGATAGGTGTGATGGAGGCATGTTTAAAGCTTGAGGGGAAAACACCATTTGTTAGTGATAGGTTGAAGAGATGGGTTAGGGTTGGGATGAAGATTGTGGTGAGGTTTGGGATGAGGTGGGTTGGGAGCGGGTCAAGTGCACAGGTGGTGAGATGCGATCTTGAGAGTAGAGTGGCGAGTTGATCTTCTGTAATGGTGGAGTAGTTGGTTTTGGAGGTGGAGGGTAGGGAAGTTGGGAGGAAGGGCTCTGGGGCTTGTTGACCAAAACTGTCTCTGATGTTATCAATCTTCTGCTTGAAGAATGAGGCAAAGTCTTCAGCAGAGATAAGTGAGGAGGGAGGAGGTGCTGGGGGACGGAGGAGAGAATTGAAGGTGTTGAATAACTGTTTAGGGTTGTGAGACAGGGAGGATATGAGAGATGAGAAGTAGGTTTGTTTAGCTGTGGCGAGTGCGGTCTTGAAAGTAGTGAGGGACTGTTTGAATGCGATTAAGTGGTCGTTGGAGTGGGATCTTTTCCATCTGCGCTCAGCAGCCCTGGAAGCTCGCCTCAGTTCTTTGGTCAGGCTGGTGTGCCAGGGCTGTCTGTTGATTTTGCGAGCTTTGGTATGTGTAAGTGGGGCAGCAGATTCCAAAGCTACAGCTATTGTGGTGTTATATAGAGCGGCAGCGTCATCCACATTGTGTATGGAAATTATGTCTGTGAGAGGGAGGAGGGATTCAGAGAATGAATGTAGGTCAAGATGTTTAAGATTTCTGCGAGGGTGTGAAAGTTTGTGGGGTGGGGACTCTAGACATGGAGTGGAGAGAGATGAGAATGTGAGAAGGTTGTGGTCAGAGAGAGGAAGAGGCGAGTTAGAGAGGTTAGATAGGGAGCAGAGGCGGGTGAAGATGAGGTCCAGTGTGTGACCATCTTTGTGAGTGGCTGCAGAAGACCATTGAGTGAGGCCGAAGGAGGAAGAGAGAGATAGAAGTTTAGTGGCAGCTGAGAGGGAAGTGTCAATGGGTATGTTGAAATCGCCCATGATGATAGTGGGGATGTCCGCAGAAAGGAAATGAAGTAGCCAGGTGGTGAAGTGGTCAAAGAAGGTGGTGGCTGGCCCTGGGGGGCGGTAAATGACAGCCAGTTGGAGGTTGGAGGGGGAGTAGATGCGCACAGAGTGCACCTCAAAGGAAGGGAGGGTAACAGAGGGTGGCAGTGGGATTGGGGTGAAGGAGCAGTTATCTGACAGGAGAAAACCAACTCCTCCACCATGCTTGCTGCTGGGGCGGGGTGTGTGAGAAAGGTGGAAGCCACCGTAAGAGAGTGCAGCAGGGGAGGCCGTGTCAGAAGGGGTGAGCCAGGTTTCGGTGATGGCGAGGAAGGAAAGTTTGGTAGTAACAAAAAGATCATGGATGTAGGAAAGCTTGTTACAGACAGAGCGAGCGTTCCACAGAGCTCCTGTTAGTGGGACTGGGGAAGCGGGGGCTGGGCGAATGGGTATAAGGTTAGAGAGGTTACGGAAGTTTGTGATGGAGCGTGGATGGGAGGTGGAAATGACTGTGGGAATATGGTGAGGAGGACCAGGATTTGGAGAGATATCACCAGCAGTGAGAAGGAGCAGAGATAGTGTTAGCAGGTGGGAGCAGGAGAGAGCGTGAGGGGGCTGCCTGTGCTTTGAGACAGAGGATTGTATGTTAAGGAACAGTTCTGAGGAGGAGGTGAGATGGATGGGGAGGATTGAAGAGGAGATGAACAGTTCCTTACTTGGTGTGGGGATTGGGGGAGGTTGCAGAAAGTGAAAGATTATAGTGGTAAAAGTGACAACAAACAGAAACATTGTTTACAGTGACTGGCCAGTTACCTTCAGTTCCCTTCAGGTTCAATTCAGGTTTTAATTCTAATGTAATCCACACTTTTAGAACACACTTCTAGAAAGCACACTGCAGACTAAAGTCATGCAGACTTGTGCTATGCAATATATGGAAAACTAAGTGCGGTCAGGTGTGGAGCAGAGAGGAGTGGTCTCTGCTCATCTTGGTCAGAGAATTAAGGGTCGACCAGATGCATACAATCAAGACTAAGTAAACAAGGTCATAAATATCACACAGTAAGTTGGGGGTTAGCTGAAAGGCATACCATCACAATGCTAGGAGCAGGGGAAAGTCTATGCGCAAAGCTGGGTGATGTATTATGTGCGCTTCATGTAGGAGAGCTGGATGAACATACCATCACAATGCTAGGAGCAGGGGAAAGTCTAGAACAGTTAATACTTTAAGAAAGAATAGAGGTACAGAGAGGAACATCAAGTGCATGTATACTAATGCCAGAAGCCTCGCCAACAAAATGGACGAATTAGAACTAATGTTGTTGGAGCATAATTATGACATGGTGGGGATATCTGAGACGTGGCTGGATGAGAGCCATGACTGGGCTGTTAACTTGCAGGGCTATAGCCTGTTCAGAAATGACCGTACAGATAAGCGAGGGGGTGGGGTGTGTCTATAAGTAAAATCATCCTTAAAACCCATCCTGCGTGATAGTATAGGTGAATTTAATGAAAATGTAGAGTCCCTGTGGGTGGAGATAAGGGGAGGGGGAAAAAATAATAAATTACTGATAGGGGTTTGTTATAAATCTCCAAAAATAATGGAAGCAATGGAGAATATCCTCGTAAAGCAAATAGATGAAGCTGGGACTCAAGGAGAAGTCATTATTATGGGGGACTTCAACTACCCTGAAATAGATTGGGGAACAGAAACCTGCAGTTCCAGCTAAGGTAATCGGTGTTTGACAACTATGAGATAATTACCTTTCACAACTGGTTCAGGACCCAACAAGAAGGGGGGCACTGCTAGACCTAATATTAACCAACATGCCAGACCGCATAGCAAATATAAGGGTTGGGGGTCACTTGGGGAATAGTTATCACAAAATAATAAGTTTTCATGTAACCTTTAATAAGATGTGTAGTAGAGGGGTTACACGGACACTAAACTTCAGGAGGGCAAATTTCCAACAGATGAGAGAGGATCTTGGTGCAATTAACTGGGACGATATCCTGAGACATAAAAATACACAAAAAAATGGGAGACGTTTATTAGCATCCTGGATAGGACCTGTGCACAGTATATACCGTATGGGAATAAACATACTAGAAATAGGAGGAAACCAATATGGCTAAATAGAGCTGTAAGGGGCGCAATAAGGGACAAAAATAAAGCATTTAGAGAATTAAAGGAAGTAGGTAGTGAGGAGGCATTAAACAAATACAAAAAATTAAATAAATTCTGTAAAAAGCAAATCAAGGCAGCAAAGATTGAGACAGAGAGACTCATTTCCAGAGAGAGTAAAAATAATCCCAAAATATTCTTTAACTATATAAATAGTAAGAAACTAAAAAATGACAGTGTTGGCCCCCTTAAAAATAGTCTGGGTGAAATGGTGGATGAGGATGAGGAAAAAGCCAATATACTAAATTACTTTTTTTCATCAGTATTTACAAAAGAAAATCCCATGGCAGACAAAATGACCAGTGATAAAAATTCCCCATTAAATGTCACCTGCTTAACCCAGCAGGAAGTACGGCGGCGTCTAAAAATCACTAAAATTGACAAATCTCTGGGCCCGGATGGGATACACCCCCGAGTACTGCAGGAACTAAGTACAGTCATTGATAGACCATTATTTTTAATCTTTAAAGACTCCAAAATAACAGGGTCTGTACCACAGGAATGGCGTATAGCAAATGTGGTGCCAATATTCAAAAAGGGGACAAAAACTGAACTCGGTAATTATAGGCCAGTAAGCTTAACCTCTACTGTGGGTACAATCCTGGAGGGCATTCTAAGGGATGCTGTGCTGGAGTATCTAAAGAGGAATAACCTCATGACCCAGTATCAGCACGGGTTTACTAGGGACCGCTCATGTCAGACTAATTTGATCAGCTTCTATGAAGAGGTAAGTTCCGGACTGGACCAAGGGAACCCAGTGGACGTAGTGTATATGGACTTTTCCAAAGCTTTTGATACGGTGCCACACAAAAGGTTGTTACATAAAATGAGAGTAATGGGGATAGGGGAAAATATGTGTAAGTGGATTGAGAGCTGGCTCAGGGATAGGAAACAAAGGGTGGTTATTAATGGAGCACTGTTGTGAATTCGCTTTTTGCTCCCTCTAGTGGTTACTAGTTTTTTGGACTCTGGTTTTTCTGTCATCCCTTTTATCCGCACCTGGGTCGTTAGTTAGGGGTGTTGCTATATAAGCTCCTTGGACCTTCAGTTCAATGCCTGGCAACGTAGTTATGAGAGCTAGTCTGCTGTGCTCTCGTCTACTGATCCTGGTTCCAGTTATATCAGCTAAGTCTGCCTTTTGCTTTTGCTATATGTTTTGGTTTTTGTATTTTTGTCCAGCTTGTTCCAATCTATATCCTGACCTTTGCTGGAAGCTCTAGGGGGGCTGGTGTTCTCCCCCCGGACCGTTAGACGGTTCGGGGGTTCTTGAATTTCCAGTGTGGATTTTGACAGGGTTTTTGTTGACCATATAAGTTACCTTTTCTTTATTCTGCTATCAGTAAGCGGGCCTCTCTGTGCTAAACCTGGTTCATTTCTGTGTTTGTCATTTCCTCTTACCTCACCGTTATTATTTGTGGGGGGCTTCTATCCAGCTTTGGGGTCCCCTTCTCTGGAGGCAAGAAAGGTCTTTTGTTTTCCTCTACTAGGGGTAGCTAGATTCTCCGGCTGGAGCGTGTCATCTAGAACCAACGTAGGAATGATCCCCGGCTACTTCTAGTGTTGGCGTTAGGAGTAGATATATGGTCAACCCAGTTACCACTGCCCTATGAGCTGGATTTTTGTATTCTGCAGACTTCCACGTTCCTCTGAGACCCTCGCCATTGGGGTCATAACAGTTTGCCAGGCCAGTATTAAATGTTTAATGCATTGCAGAAGAGGGATTATAAGAAAGAAGATTCTAAGTTTTTTTTTTTTTTTTTCCTCTTTCTCCTTCCCCTTTACCTCAGAGTGGCTATGCTTGCTGCAGACATGAATGTCCAGACCTTGATTACAAGTGTGGACCAGCTGGCTACTCGTGTGCAGGGCATACAAGACTATGTTATCAGAAATCCTAGGTCAGAGCCTAAAATACCGATTCCTGAACTGTTTTCCGGAGACAGGTTTAAGTTTAGGAATTTCGTGAATAATTGTAAATTGTTTTTGTCCCTGAGACCCTGTTCATCTGGAGACTCTGCTCAGCAAGTGAAAATTGTCATTTCGTTCTTACGGGGCGACCCTCAGGATTGGGCTTTTTCGCTGGCGCCAGGAGATCCGGCATTGGCTGATATTGATGCGTTTTTTCTGGCGCTCGGTTTACTTTATGAGGAACCCAATCTTGAGATTCAGGCAGAAAAGGCCTTGCTGGCTATGTCTCAGGGGCAGGACGAGGCTGAAGTGTATTGCCAAAAATTTCGGAAATGGTCCGTGCTGACACATTGGAACGAGTGTGCACTGGCCGCTAATTTCAGGAATGGCCTTTCTGAAGCCATTAAGAATGTTATGGTGGGTTTTCCCATTCCCACAGGTCTGAATGATACTATGGCACTAGCTATTCAAATTGACCGGCGGTTGCGGGAGCGCAAAACCGCAAATTCCCTCATGGTGTTGTCTGAACAGACACCTAATTCTGTGCAATGTGATAGAAAAACCGCAAATTCCCTCATGGTGTTGTCTGAACAGACACCTGATTTAATGCAATGTGATAGAATTCTGACTAGAAATGAGCGGAAAATTCATAGACGCCGGAATGGCTTGTGCTACTACTGTGGTGATTCTACACATGTTATCTCAGCATGCTCTAAACGTATAGCTAAGGTTGTTAGTCCTGTCACCGTTGGTAATTTGCAACCTAAATTTATTCTGTCTGTAACTTTGATTTGCTCACTGTCGTCTTATCCTGTCATGGCGTTTGTAGATTCAGGTGCTGCCCTGAGTCTTATGGATCTGTCATTTGCTAAGCACTGTGGTTTTACTCTTGAACCATTAGAAAATCCTATTCCTCTTAGGGGAATTGATGCTACGCCATTGGCAGCAAATAAACCGCAGTATTGGACACAGGTTACCATGTGCATGACTCCTGAACACCGCGAGGTGATACGTTTCCTGGTTTTACATAAAATGCATGATTTGGTTGTTTTAGGGCTGCCATGGTTACAGACCCATATTCCAGTCCTGGACTGGAAGGCTATGTCAGTCTCTAGTTGGGGCTGTCGTGGTATTCATGGGGATTCCCTGCCTGTGTCTATTGCTTCTTCTACGCCTTCGGAAGTTCCGGAGTATTTGTCTGATTATCAGGATGTCTTCAATGAGTCTGAATCCAGTGCACTGCCTCCTCATAGGGACTGTGACTGTGCTATAGATTTGATCCCGGGCAGTAAGTTTCCTAAGGGAAGACTGTTTAATCTGTCGGTACCTGAACATACCGCTATGCGTTCATATATCAAGGAGTCTCTGGAGAAAGGACATATTCGTCCGTCTTCTTCCCCTCTTGGTGCTGGATTCTTTTTTGTGGCAAAAAAGGACGGATCTTTGAGACCTTGTATTGATTATCGGCTTTTAAATAAGATCACTGTCAAATTTCAGTATCCTTTACCGCTGTTGTCTGACTTGTTTGCCCGGATTAAAGGTGCCAAGTGGTTCACCAAGATAGACCTTCGTGGTGCGTACAACCTTGTGCGCATTAAGCAAGGTGATGAATGGAAAACCGCATTCAATACGCCCGAAGGTCATTTTGAGTACTTGGTGATGCCTTTTGGGCTCTCCAATGCGCCTTCAGTTTTTCAGTCCTTTATGCATGACATTTTCCGGAAGTATCTGGATAAATTTTTGATTGTTTATCTGGATGATATTTTGGTTTTTTCTGATAATTGGGACTCGCATGTGGAGCAGGTCAGGTTGGTCTTTAAAATTTTGCGTGAAAATTCTTTGTTTGTCAAGGGCTCAAAGTGTCTCTTTGGTGTACAGAAGGTTCCCTTTTTGGGGTTCATTTTTTCCCCTTCTGCTGTGGAGATGGACCCAGTCAAGGTCCGAGCTATTCTTGATTGGACTCAGCCCTCGTCAGTTAAGAGTCTTCAGAAGTTCTTGGGTTTCGCTAACTTCTACCGTCGTTTTATCGCTAATTTTTCTAGCATTGTGAAACCTTTGACGGATATGACCAAGAAGGGCTCCGATGTAGCTAACTGGGCTCCTGCTGCCGTGGAGGCTTTCCAGGAGTTGAAACGCCGGTTTACGTCGGCGCCTGTTTTGTGCCAGCCCGATGTCTCACTTCCCTTTCAGGTTGAGGTGGATGCTTCAGAGATTGGAGCAGGGGCCGTTTTGTCGCAGAGAGGCCCTGGTTGCTCTGTTATGAAACCTTGTGCCTTTTTCTCTAGGAAATTTTCGCCTGCCGAGCGAAATTATGATGTGGGCAATCGGGAGTTGTTGGCCATGAAATGGGCATTTGAGGAGTGGCGTCATTGGCTCGAGGGTGCTAAGCATCGTGTGGTGGTCTTGACTGATCACAAAAATCTGATGTATCTCGAGTCTGCTAAACGCCTTAATCCGAGACAGGCCCGCTGGTCATTGTTTTTCTCCCGCTTTGATTTTGTTGTCTCGTATTTACCAGGTTCAAAGAATGTGAAGGCCGATGCTCTTTCTAGGAGCTTTGTGCCTGATGCTCCTGGAGTCGCTGATCCTGTTGGTATTCTTAAAGATGGAGTTATTTTGTCAGCTATTTCTCCTGATCTGCGACGTGTGTTGCAGAGATTTCAGGCTGATAGGCCTGAGTCTTGTCCACCTGACAGACTGTTTGGCCCGGATAGGTGGACCAGCAGAGTCATTTCCGAGGTTCACTCCTCGGTGTTGGCAGGTCACCCGGGAATTTTTGGCACCAGAGATCTGGTGGCCAGGTCCTTTTGGTGGCCTTCCTTGTCAAGGGATGTGCGGTCATTTGTGCAGTCCTGTGGGACTTGTGCTCGAGCTAAGCCTTGCTGTTCTCGTGCCAGCGGTTTGCTCTTGCCCTTGCCTGTTCCGAAGAGACCTTGGACACATATCTCCATGGATTTCATTTCTGATCTTCCGCTATCTCAGGGCATGTCCGTTATCTGGGTGATATGTGATCGCTTCTCCAAGATGGTCCATTTGGTTCCTTTGCCTAAGCTGCCTTCCTCTTCCGATCTGGTTCCTGTGTTTTTCCAGAACGTGGTTCGTTTGCACGGCATCCCTGAGAATATTGTGTCAGACAGAGGATCCCAGTTCGTTTCCAGGTTCTGGCGATCCTTTTGTAGTAGGATGGGCATTGATTTGTCGTTTTCATCTGCTTTCCATCCTCAGACTAATGGACAGACGGAGCGAACCAATCAGACTTTGGAGGCTTATTTGAGGTGTTTTGTCTCTGCTGATCAGGACGATTGGGTGACATTCTTGCCGTTGGCTGAGTTTGCCCTTAATAATCGGGCTAGTTCCGCCACCTTGGTTTCGCCTTTTTTCTGCAACTCTGGTTTCCATCCTCGCTTTTCTTCGGGTCATGTGGAGCCTTCTGACTGTCCTGGGGTGGATTCTGTGGTGGATAGGTTGCAGCGGATTTGGAATCATGTGGTGGACAACTTGAAGTTGTCACAGGAGAGGGCTCAGCGCTTTGCCAACCGCCGCCGCGGTGTGGGTCCCCGACTACGTGTTGGGGATTTGGTATGGCTTTCTTCCCGCTTTGTTCCTATGAAGGTCTCCTCTCCCAAATTTAAACCTCATTTTATTGGGCCTTACAAGATATTGGAAATCCTTAATCCTGTGTCGTTTGCTATTCACAATGTATTTCATAGGTCCTTGTTGCGGCGGTACATTGTGCCTGTAGTTCCTTCTGCTGAGCCTCCTGCTCCGGTGTTGGTTGAGGGCGAGTTGGAGTACGTGGTGGAGAAGATCTTGGATTCTCGCCTCTCCAGGCGGAGGCTTCAGTACTTGGTCAAGTGGAAGGGCTATGGTCAGGAGGATAATTCCTGGGTGGTCGCCTCTGATGTTCATGCGGCCGATTTAGTTCGTGCCTTTCATGCCGCTCATCCTGATCGCCCTGGTGGTCGTGGTGAGGGTTCGGTGACCCCTCACTAAGGGGGGGGGTACTGTTGTGAATTCGCTTTTTGCTCCCTCTAGTGGTTACTAGTTTTTTGGACTCTGGTTTTTCTGTCATCCCTTTTATCCGCACCTGGGTCGTTAGTTAGGGGTGTTGCTATATAAGCTCCTTGGACCTTCAGTTCAATGCCTGGCAACGTAGTTATCAGAGCTAGTCTGCTGTGCTCTCGTCTACTGATCCTGGTTCCAGTTATATCAGCTAAGTCTGCCTTTTGCTTTTGCTATATGTTTTGGTTTTTGTATTTTTGTCCAGCTTGTTCCAATCTATATCCTGACCTTTGCTGGAAGCTCTAGGGGGGCTGGTGTTCTCCCCCCGGACCGTTAGACGGTTCGGGGGTTCTTGAATTTCCAGTGTGGATTTTGACAGGGTTTTTGTTGACCATATAAGTTACCTTTTCTTTATTCTGCTATCAGTAAGCGGGCCTCTCTGTGCTAAACCTGGTTCATTTCTGTGTTTGTCATTTCCTCTTACCTCACCGTTATTATTTGTGGGGGGCTTCTATCCAGCTTTGGGGTCCCCTTCTCTGGAGGCAAGAAAGGTCTTTTGTTTTCCTCTACTAGGGGTAGCTAGATTCTCCGGCTGGAGCGTGTCATCTAGAACCAACGTAGGAATGATCCCCGGCTACTTCTAGTGTTGGCGTTAGGAGTAGATATATGGTCAACCCAGTTACCACTGCCCTATGAGCTGGATTTTTGTATTCTGCAGACTTCCACGTTCCTCTGAGACCCTCGCCATTGGGGTCATAACAGAGCACACTCGGACTGGGTCGCGGTTAGCAGTGGGGTACCACAGGGGTCAGTATTGGGCCCTCTTCTTTTTAACATATTTATTAATGACCTTGTAGGGGGCATTCAGAGTAGAATTTCAATATTTGCAGATGACACTAAACTCTGCAGAGTAATCAATACAGAGGAGGACAATTTTACATTACAGGATGATTTATGTAAACTAGAAGCTTGGGCTGATAAATGGCAAATGAGCTTTAATGGGGATAAATGTAAGGTCATGCACTTGGGTAGAAGTAATAAGATGTATAACTATGTGCTTAATTCTAAAACTCTGGGCAAAACCGTCAATGAAAAAGACCTGGGTGTATGGGTGGATGACAAACTCATATTCAGTGGCCAGCGTCAGGCAGCTAGGGGTTAATATTTGTTTGTTTTACTTTCAGGGGCCAGCAGTATACGTGGATGGTGTTACCACAGGGAGTGTATAATTATCCAACTTTGTATACTGCTGCATTGCAACTTGTATTGCAGGACTGGGTCCTTACATATGCTAAGGTGGTTCTGCTCCAGTATATGGATGACCTACTCCTTTGTGCCCCAAACAGAGATGTGTGCTGTGAAGCCACAGTCTCACTGCTTCAAAAATCTTCAAAGGGTGTGAATCCTTTAGGTAAAAATTACAGTTTTGTCAGCTAAAAGTTGTGTTTTTGAGTAATTACATATCTCAGGAAGCATTAGATGGTTTTTGCTCACTCAAACTGGAAAAAAAATAAAATAAAGTGTATATGTATATATATATTTGCTCCAGCCCTAGGCACACCAGACTACGCTAAACTTTTTCCTCCTTTCTGTACAGAAATACAAGGACATGTTACAAGGGTCCTAGCTCAAAAACATGGCCAGTAGAACAGGCTTGTTGTACATTAATCAGGCCGGATGGATTCTGCTGCCAGAGGAGCCCCAACATATGTTCGAGCAGTGGTAGAAGCTGTCTCACTTCCACTAGATAAAATATTAAAAATTGTACTGGATCATCCAGTAACTATCTATATTCCATATGATGTAAACAGTATTTTGTTAGTCAGGTTTTACTAGAATGTTGCAGTAACTAGATATTTATACAAAAAATAAATAAATTTTGAATGTGTATTTCTAATGTTTTTCATTTCATGACTTTGAACCCAGCTACTCTAATTCCAATTGATGTAGTGGATTCAAAGGGAGGAGGGAAAGATGAACAAGGAAAACCACTGTTTTTGCAAAATTTAACAGAAGATGAAATATTTGATGTGTACCATGAACATGATTGTATAGCCCTTATGGCACAAGAAACTGCAGGGTTTTCACATGTTTCTGATGTACCTCTCACTAATCCAGATGTTGAGCTTTTAGTAGATGGTTCAAGAAGCATCGGTGAAGATGGCCTGGTCTACACTGGGTATGCAGTGGTCACACAGCATGAGGTAGTGAAAGCAAAACCACTCCCTCCTCATATGTCTGCACAAGAGGTGGAGATGATGGCACTCATTGAAGCGCTTAGAGGGGTAGAAGGTAAGCATAAAACACATACATTTATTTTAGATGTTGTTTTTGGGATGACCCACCACTATGGTCCTATATGGAAGGAGAGAGACTTCCTTACATCAACAGACACTCTTATTAAACACAAGTACCTCATCAAACATTAATAGAGGCATTACTGCTTCCAAGAGAGGTTGCCATAGTGAAGGTAAAGGCACATACGAAACTTGTTACCGATGAAGCACGAGGCAATGACACTGTGGACCAAGCAGCCAAGGAAGCTGCAAGAATGTCTGGGCAACACGAGACCCCTGGGGCACCTCCACTGGTCATGGTAAGCACTGAGGTTAACCAGAGGGACTTAAGTATCTTGCAGGCTCTGACTCGGCGAGCAACCGGGGAAGAGACGAAGGTTTGGTCGGAATCTGTAACTCGGGACCATGAAGGTTTGTGGAAGGTGGGACAGCGGGTGTGTCTGCCAAAAATCTCTGTACCCTGTGATGGCCCAAGTGGCTCACAGTCCAGCGTACTGGTCCAAGAATGTCATATGTGCTTTGATAGATGGGAGATGGATCATCCCTGGATCTACAATGGTTGCTACTAGATTTACACACGCATGTCTAACATGTGCATAACACAAGTAGTATAGAGAAGGCACTACAAACACATGCCTAAGCCCTCTACCCGTTTCAACGACTGCAGACTGACTTCATACAACTACCTCAGGTAGGAATGTATGCTTGTGTGTGTTGATCTCTTTTCAGGATGACTGGAAGCTTTTCCGATGCAAAAAGGCCACTACAGCAGAGAGGTAATGCAGAATGTTATCCAAATGTTGGGGGTCACACAAGCATTTCACACCCCCTATAGACCACAAGCAAGTGGGAAAGTTAAGAGAATAAATGGTACACTTAAGCTAAAGATTCAAAAAGCTAGTGAGGAATTGGGGAAATCTTGGACAGAGTGTTGCTATTGGCTCTGCGTTCCATTAGGTATATATGTAATAGGAAAATAAAAATTTTACCTTTCAAGGTTTTGTTCGGGTCTGCACCAAGGCTAGGCCTGTACTTTCCACAAATATTGCAACTATAATGTGACAATCTCACCAGCTATGTCCAGAGCCTCCAAAGGAGACTCTCGCTTGTGCATAAACAAGTCTTTGATTCTATTCCAGACCCAGAGAGTCAAGAGGGAACCCATTCTCTCCAGCCAGGAGATTGGGTAGTGGTTAAAAGACACACAAGGAAACCACTGGAGCCAAGATTTGACGGCCCCTTCTAAGTCCTCCTCACTACAGCCATATCAGTAAAGCTTGGGGGAAAGCCTACTTGGATCCATGCAAGCCACTGGAAGAATGATGATCCTGCTCCTAATAATGATGACAACCTCACCTCAGGAGGGACAAATGGCTAAGATAATACAAAAGGATGCAATAATAACTATGCGGTTTGACACCTCTAAGAACCTCGCAACTTTTAGATTTGATTTTGGTAAAATAGGAAAATGCCAATGGAATCTTAACATTGGTAGAAAAAGTAGTAATGCTAACTGTGAATTTCTCATAGAAACTGAAGGGGCGGTAAACAATAAAAATGTGGATTGGATAAACTATATCTATTATAATCAGAAAAGGTTTATAAAAGCTACAAGAGATGCATTAAGCGGAATAGCAGATCAACTAGGCCCAATTTCTTGGATAGCATGGCAGAATAGAATGGCTTTAGATACGTTACTAGAAGAAAAAGGGGAAGTTTGTCAAATGTTTGGTACTTATAGCTGTACTTTTATTCCTAATAATACAGTTTCTGACGAACGCATCACAAAGGCATTGGAGGATCTTACATCATTATGTGACGAACTAACAGAAAATTCTGGTATCAGCAAAACGTTTTCAGAATGGCTTGAGTCGTGGTTTGGAGAATGGAGTCATCTGGTGTCCAGCATCTTCATTTTTCTGGCAGTTGTGACAGTGATCTTTGTTACCTGTGGATGCTGCTGTATACCCTGCATAAGAGGACTGATTCAGAGACTGATCGATGCGACTATTACTAAAACTATGTATATTGAGGTGAAAGCCCGTAATGAGGAATATGATCAATTATTGTAGTTGAGAAGCAATATGATCTTCTCAGCCCCATGGGGAATTCGGCTGAAGAAAAGAAGAAAGTAAAAAGGAAGTCCGACACTGGCATTAGGCCTTTGATATACCTGTGGGGGGAGGAAGAATCATATTTATTCTCAAAAGGGGGGACTGATAGGGAATTCAGGGACCCTCATAGTTTATCCTCACATATATATGAATCCTTACATGACTTATGTTTCACCTCTCTTGCTGTATCACTGTATTCTTCAGTACGTGATCGAAACTACTGACAAACCCTATATTGCTTAAGGGAATAGTTAATAACGGTGTTAGTGGTGGGAGCTATCAGATAGTAATGATTAATGAGCGTTGTCCACCTTAATTATACTAATTATCTACTTTCTGTATAAGAACGGTACTTTTCCATGTGAGAATATGCTTCTATCCAATCAATGATGTGTATACCATTTTGTTGTAAACGCCCTTTGGAGGAAGGGTATATAATGTCACCAGGGAATAAAGATGCTATGATTGTTTTCTATGCAGATACAATTTGTCTCTGTGTGAATTCATCATCCGCTCAAGCGTCCTCATAATAATATTTGGAAACCATCCAATATACTCTGGTCCGCTTGAGACCACCCTAGCGCTAGGGTGGTCTCAAGCGGACCAGAGTATATTGGATGGTTTCCAAATATTATTATGAGGACGCTCGAGCGGATGATGAATTCACACAGAGACAAATATTAACAGGCTGAATGTAGAAAGGCAGAAGAATAGTCATTTATTGCATTGGGTCTTGAGGGGCTTTTGACCTTGATTTCAAACGAATCATTACTGGAGGGACTGGCATATATCTGTCAATTTTTGACTTTGCCCATAATTTCTGGGACTTGTGCCAGAACTTCATTATCAGGTAGGGAGCTGGAACCAGACTTGTGCAAACACACCAAACCTTTGCATAATGCAGGTTCTGGGATCTCAGCTGACAATTTAATTGTACCTTCTGATTACAGAAGTAAAAAGGAGATAGAGACTAAGAAAGAAAAAAAAAGGTTTTTGGCAAAAAGCCAAAGTTTTAAAACTTCAATAACTTTTTAAGTAAATAAATGCAGACAATTTTGTCTATAGGGTAACATGTACTTGGGGTATAGAACTTATATGCAAATTTTTGACACTTGGCAAAATGCCAAGTTAAACCGCGATATTTCACAACATTTTGCTTTTTCATCTGGGGTATATCTTATCCCTCTCCGAGTTCCTATCTTCAACTAACAACTTTACTTTTTTCCTTCTCATTGCACTTTCTAATTCCTTTCATCAATATTTCACTTTCTTAAACTGAACATCCCTTTATAACCATTTCTTTTTATCCCACCTATCGACATACTTTACACATCCTGATCCAACTTAACATCACCTTCTAGTGATCTGTCCTTATGACAGACATCAAAACAGTCCCATTTTATCTTTCAAATCCACTGCGGAGAGCACAAAGTTTTATAGACTGGGTGTGATCCTATGTTTTGTTTTCCCATTATCTAGAGGACACCTGAATGGTAGTTTTTAGGATACCAGAAATTATGCTCCTCCATGTGATCCAACAATGCTCCTGGGGTCCACTGAACAGTTCTATGAACATTAAGTCGGAATACTCTAAAATGTAGACATTTTTTTTCTGACAGAGGTCCAAACCCAGTGGACTCTTGACTATAACTTTGTGAATAATTTTAACAATTTACACTAGCATTAATCCATATTTATACTCAGGGCACAACATATACAAGATATTTGCCGGAGACCGGCCTTTTACAATATTCCAATAATCCTAACTGCCTACACACAATGCAAATATCAAAATTCCTTCGGCACAATATAAATTAACATATTTCATCTTGTTTACAACACTTAATACTGTATTCCATATATAGACATAAACATCAAAACATACACATATTTAATTAGGAGCTCTGTTTCTAACACATATGCACTTGATATGAAGGACCTGTCCATCTGGACTTTGACGTACATACAGGGAATTATTTAGCAAAGCTCTTGGAGTTTGGTTTAAATAAGAATCACTTATATGGGTATGGGTATTCACAAACCTAAGTTCCCATCTATTATTCCCTCTTTGCATAAATCTTGTTCTCACCTGTGGTCCTAGGTAATACTTTAGTTAATTTCCACCTACCATAAAGGACATTATTCTCATCTCTTAATTTTCTGAAACATACACAACCCACACAAAATCTGCAGAGCATTTTGAACAGTTGCTTCACTTGCAGCCTCCCCAGATATTAGTCAATCACTGCAGAATCATAGGCCACCAGTAACACGGACAGGACAAGCCCGACTACGTGCTTCCCAGTCTTTCTGCGTAACTCCATAGTATTGACAAAATATTTGGTTTCAGCTTATCTCATCCATACACATGTGACTATGTGTTTTTACTTTGCTAATGTTCCTTAGTTTTATCTCCGGTACCAGTTGACCAGAGATCATACCTAGGTGGACTCCCTTATACAGTCAGGATTTTTATTTTCAAATCCTTATTACATACACCAGATCTTTTGAATCCAAGCAAGGAGTCTCATATATCAATCACTTTCTTACACACACACAATTATTCCATACAATGAGCGTCAGTCTCTTTCAAAGCTACCTGACCTTTCCTGTATTTCCCTATATCATATGTACTGCCTTTTCCTACTTCTGCCTATCTGCTCTCTTTTTCTCTCCCTATCTCTAGCTCTGGTTGATGCCTTCCCTACAGCCTTCATGTGTAGCTCAGCTTGTGCCTATTTCATGGCCCTCAAATTGGCTTCTATAGTGCCCGTTTATGTCCACACTTTCGAACCCTAGACTGTTCTCACAATCTGTGGGCGGCAGACTCGTTAATTCCTCTTTTTGTTCTCACTTTCTAACCCTAAACTGTATTTCTCAGTTTGTGGGCGTGTGAACCCCTAGGAATAATGGATTAGTGATTTGGCCAATGTGACTACTCTGTCACCGTCACTAAATCCCCTCACTGGCCTCCTGTAAGAAATGGCATGTACCTATTAAGTCTTAATATACACAGAAATTCTTATATTTATATCAACCAGAGATTGCAAAACAGGTTTAACAACAGGCAGACTAAATGATCTAATTCTCTTAAGATCTTTTGGCACCGTATGGGAGCTGCTAGTACATATAAAACAAGACAGACAGACTTTACAACATAAAAGACGGACTTGTATTGTAGAGAACTTATCCCCATTCAATCAGCTTGTCACACCATACCTCTATCACCCCCCAAGAGGACGTCTCCTCAAGGTTGAGACACACATTTCATACTTCAATCATACGCTAGACATACAACAAAACACATATGACAGGAACAGTAACACAGAAAATTTACCAATCCAATATACATTCTAAGTATCACTTGGATATTCTACGGTTCTTTGCCAAAATATGGACTGGTTATGTAGAAAGACACTATAACATACCCAGGGCTCGGCTGCAGACTGACACAGGCGGAGACACAGAGAGAGTTTGTAAGAATACAAAGTTCTTACCTTCCCGGGATTTTTGTCTGTGTTTCCTTCTGATCCCAAGCCTGTGATTGCCGATCCTCAGATATTGGTAGCCTTCCGTTTCTCCCAGCCCACCCAGGGACGCCAAAATGCTAGGGTGGTCTCAAGCGGACCAGAGTATATTGGATGGTTTCCAAATATTATTATGAGGACGCTCGAGCGGATGATGAATTCACACAGAGACAAATTGTATCTGCATAGAAAACAATCATAGCATCTTTATTCCCTGGTGACATTATATACCCTTCCTCCAAAGGGCATTTACATCAAAATGGTATACACATCATTGATTGGATAGAAGCATATTCTCACATGGAAAAGTACCGTTCTTATACAGAAAGTAGATAATTAGTATAATTAAGGTGGGCAACGCTCATTAATCATTACTATCTGATAGCTCCCACCACTAACACCGTTATTAACTATTCCCTTAAGCAATATAGGGTTTGTCAGTAGTTTCGATCACGTACTGAAGAATACAGTGATACAGCAAGAGAGGTGAAACATAAGTCATGTAAGGATTCATATATATGTGAGGATAAACTATGAGGGTCCCTGAATTCCCTATCAGCAAATAAAATAATAGGATGTATTAAAAGAGGCATAGATGCTCATGAGGAGAACATAATTTTACCTCTATACAAGTCACTAGTTCGACCACACTTAGAATACTGCGCACAGTTCTGGTCTCCGGTGTATAAGAAAGACATAGCTGAACTAGAGCGGGTGCAGAGAAGAGCGACCAAGGTTATTAGAGGACTGGAGGGTCTGCAATACCAAGATAGGTTATTACACTTGGGGCTATTTAGTTTGGAAAAACGAAGACTAAGGGGTGATCTTATTTTAATGTATAAATATATGAGGGGACAGTACAAAGACCTTTCTGATGATCTTTTTAATCATAGACCTGAGACAGGGACAAGGGGGACATCCTCTACGTCTGGAGGAAAGAAGGTTTAAGCATAATAACAGACGCGGATTCTTTACTTGTAAGAGCAGTGAGACTATGGAACTCTCTCCGTATGATGTTGTAATGAGTGATTCATTACTTAAATTTAAGAGAGGACTGGATACCTTTCTGGAAAAGTATAATGTTACAGGGTATATACACTAGATTCTTTGATAGGGCATTGATCCAGGGAACTAGTCTGATTGCCGTATGTGGAGTCCATGGTGGAGTTATTCTTTGCCACATGGGTTTTTTTTGCCTTCCTCTGGATCAACATGTTAGGGCATGTTAGGTTAGGCTATGGGTTGAACTAGATGGACCTAAAGTGTTCCTTCAACCTTAACCCCTTCATGACCGTGGGATTTTTCGTTTTTCCGTGTTCGTTTTTCGCTCCCCTCTTTCCCAGAGCCATAACTTTTTTATTTTTTCGTCAATTTGGCCATGTGAGGGCTTATTTTTTGCGGGACGAGTTGTACTTTTGAATGACACCATTGGTTTTACTATGGCATGTACTAGAAAACGGGAAAAAAAATCCAAGTGCGGTGAAATTGCAAAAAAAGTGCAATCCCACACTTGTTTTTTGTTTGGCTTTTCTTAATGCTAAAACTGACCTACCATTATGATTCTCCAGGTCAGTACGAGTTCATAGACACCTAACATGACTAGGTTATTTTTCACCTAAGTGGTGAAAAAAATTCCAAACTTTGCAAAAAAAAAAAATAAAATTGTGCCATTTTCCGATACTTGTAGCGTCTCTATTTTTCATGATCTGGGGTCGGTTGAGGGCTTATTTTTTGCGTGCCGAGCTGGCATTTTTATTGATTGCATTTTGGTGCAGATACGTTCTTTTGATCGCCTGTTATTGCATTTTAATGCAATGTTGCGGCGACCAAAAAAACGTAATTCTGGCGTTTTGATTTTTTTTCTCGCTACGCCGTTTAGCAATCAGGTTAATGTTTTTTTATTGATAGATCGGGCAATTCTGAACGCGGCGATACCAAATATGTGTAGATTTGATTTTTTTTTATTGATTTATTTTGATTGGGGCGAAACGGGGGTGATTTAAACTTTTATATTTTTTTTATTTTTTTCACATTTTTTTTTACTTTTTTTTTAAACTTTTGCCATGCTTTAATAGCCTCCATGGGAGGCTAGAAGCAGGCACAACTCGATTGGCTCTGCTACATTGCAGCGATAATCAGATCGCTGCTATGTAGCAGAAATACAGGTGTGCAGTGAGCGCCGACCACAGGGTGGCGCTCACAGCCACCGGTGATCAGTAACCATAGAGGTCTCAAGGACCTCTATGGTTACCTTCCTGAAACATCGCCGACCCCCGATCATGTGACGAGGGTCGGCGATGACGTCATATCCGGCCGCCCAGCCGGATGCGGTAGTTAAATGCCGCTGTCTGCGTTTGACAGCGGCATTTAACTAGTAAATAGCGGCTGGTGGTCGCGATTTCACCCGCCGCTATTGCGGGCACATGTCAGTTGTAAAAAACAGCTGACATGTCGCGACTTTGATGTGCGCTCACCGCCGGAGCGCACATCAAAGCAGGGGACCCGACATCGGACGGGATAGTACGTCCGATGTCGGGAAGGGGTTAATAACTATGTAAACAGAGGAATGGAAGCATGTGACCCAGAGAAGCAGGAGGATCAAGAGGCAGTCAGCACCCATAGTGCTCAGGAACCAGTACTAGGTTCTCACACAGGAGAACGACGAAGAAATACATCAAGATAAGACTTTGCCCACAAAGAACAACTTTGGACGCACTCAGAGTCCTCCTAGATGGAAGATAGAAAAAAAATGTTGCGAAGAAGAAACGGAGAGTTGTGGTCATGGGGGATTCCCTGTTGAGAGGAACAGAGGCCGCAATCTGCAGACTGGATATAAGCTCAAGAGAAATGTGCTGTCTTCCAGGTGCAAAAATTAAAGATGCGTCTGACAGGATATCAGGAATCTTCAGACCTACAGATGAGTACCCATTCCTGCTAATACATGTGGAGACAAATGACACAGCAAGAAATGACATGGAAACCATCTGCAGTGACTTTGAAAACTTAGGTAAAAAAGTGAAAGAACTGGGTAGGCAGGTGGTCTTCTCTTCCATCCTTCCAGTGGATGGCGATGGAACAAGGAGGTGGAGTAAGATTCTACAGGTGAACAACTGGCTACGTCGATGGTGCCATTAGCAAGATTTGGATTTCTGGATCACGGAGTGAATTACCTATACGATGGACTACTTGCTAGAGATGGGGTGCACCTTACGAAGACTGGAAAACATGTATTTGGAATTCACCTTGCTACACTCATCAGGAGAGCTTTTAAACTAGAACAATATAGGAAGGGAAGCAAAAGGCCAGAAAAGCCATACACTTGACAAATACTATTGAGAACTCTGCTATTAGAGGTAGAAGGGAAGAACAAAGATAAAAAAATCTAAATAATAAAAATATTGGAGAAAGAGAAACCAATCACAAACTAAAATGTTTCTATATGAATGCACAAAGCATGGGCAACAAACAAGGAGAATTGGAACTACTAACACAGGAGAAGAAATATGATGTCATTGGAATCACTGAAACTTGGTGGGACGATACACATTGTATGTTAGAAAAGCTTATATCTGTACAGAGATTGAAGCTTCAGAGATTGGGAGTTCTGTGGAAACTGTTTGGGTAAGAATACATGGAGAGAACAACGGAAAGGACACCATTGTAGGCATTTACTACAGGCCGCCTGTGCAAGCTGAAGATATGGATGAACTCTTTATGCATCAAATGGCCAAGCTCTCCAAAAAATATGACATAGTTGTCATGGGAGACTTCAACTATCCAGACAGTTGTTGAGAATCTCTCTCAGGCAAAACTAACAGGTCAAACAAATTCTTATCCTCTCTTGCTGACAATTTTATCTTCCAAAAGGTAGGAAAGAAAGCAAGGGAATCTGCTACCTTGGATCTAATCCTTATAAACAGGGAACAAATGGTTGAGGAGGTAAGAGTGGCTGAGACTCTAGGAGGTAGCGACCATGCTATTTTAGAATTTTGGATAACTAGAGGAGGAAGACCTGTGAAGACTCAGACGTCAAGGTTAGATTTCAGAAAGGCAGATTTTAAGGGACTCAGAAAGAGAATCGGAGGGATCCAATGGCTGGATATCCTTAAGGACAAAAATGTCCAGGAAGGAAGGGAAATCTTGAAAAATGAGATTCTCAAAGCACATTCGTTAACAATTCTGAAAAGAGGGAATGGAGCGCCCCCACATCTAGGGCAATGGGATACTCGGTACCTGGTCCCTCTCCTCAGGTCTGGGGATGTCACGGTGGCTCGACCTGGTCCGTGGCCCTATGAGGGGCGTCCAATTAAAGGTGTAGTTTGTATGGTGTTCGTGACGCCACCTGTGGTATTCGGTCAGAGTGACCGACGCTGCTTAGGGGTCCGCTGGGGTGATGGAATGGCAGCTAGATGGTATACCTTCCCACAGGTGAAGTGTATCCCCAGGGCTTCCCTTGTAGTGTAGATGGTGATATGGTGGATGGCGCAGTAAATAAAGAGGACACAAAGGTTGCAGTCTCTTTACCTTTTACTGAAGACTTCGGCGTCCACAGTCCAGAGTACCGTTCACAGGGCAGGCGGAATCCGGACGGTCCGAAGGCACATCCGGAGTTCCCTTACTCAGGCTAGTAGCCTTCCTACTAGCGCCTGTGTGTTGTAGTACCATGGGATAGTCCTCACAACTTTCGTGGATGTTTCTGATGTTCTCTCTCTGTCCCCCAGATGGTATGGATAGGACAACCCGTATGACGGGGTAGGCCTGGAGCTATTTTATAGGGACCCTAGTGATGCCCCTCTCTCACAATTTGCCTCCGGGTCTTCTTAGGCATTAAGGTTGGGCAGCCACCTTGGAATTGACTGCCCTGTCGATTTCTGAAGTAATACGTAGAGTCAATTAGTCCCTAGGTGTTGCGGCCACCGGCTACGGGCCTCAGAAGGAGGCTGCCGATCTTGGGGCAGGACTCCTCCCAGTATTATCTCCTTGTGCTGTGACTTTGTTTCTCACTCTCCACAATATACTTCGCTTCGTGTCCTTTCTTTGGATGCTGCCGCAATGGGTGCAGGCGCAGCTCCGTAACGCTCTGTCTCGTGCTTGGCCTCTGTCAGGATCCCACCCCTGACAGGGACCCTCTGTCTGCAGCTCAGATGTTCCTCCTTCTCCCCCTGTCTGCCTGACAAGTCCTCTCTGGGTTGAACCCAGGTAGCTTCTGCCTAACTTCCTATCCAACCCACCAGTTTTACCCGTATGTGAGGAGTGCCCTACTAGATAGGAGCATGGCTCCCCCTGGTGGACTGGAGTGTGAAGTGTAGTGTGTGTCTTGTGATACCTGATCAGGTGAACTCCTTTAGTACCATCAGACGTAATATCACTCCCCCTGGTGGAATAGCGACATTACTGCAACGACCAGGACTCTGGGGCGCTGCAGGAAGATTAGGAAGCATTTAAGGAAACCAGGATGGATGAACGCAGAAATTAAACACATGCTAAAAAGGAAGAAAGAAATGTTTATCAAATGGAAAGAGGGAGGCATATCTAAAGAAGAATATAATGCTGTCTGCAAAACCTGCAGGGCACAAATCAGATTATCTAAAGCTGACAATGAATTAAGGCTTTCAAGAGACAAAAGCAATAAAAAGGATTTTGGGGATATGTCAAAAGTAAAAGAAAAGTCAAAGATGCTATAGGATTTTTACAGGATGAAAATGATTAAATGGTAAGAAAGGATGTTGAGAAGGCCGAACATTTAAATTCATATTTTGCATTTCTCTCAGAAAGAAAATCTAACATCAACTGATTTTCACTGTCCTATTAAGGGAATAGAAGAATCCAGGATATCTATAAACAGAAAGACAGCGAGGAAACACTTAGCTAACATAAATGAATTCAAGTCTCCGGGTCCAGATGAATTACACCCCAGAGTACTGAAGGAGATAGCAGAAGAAATTCTTGAACCACTCTCCCTAATCTTTGAAAATTCTTGGAGAACAGGATAAGTTCCAGAAGACTGTAGAAGAGCAAATGTTCCTATCTTCAAAAAGGGGAAGAAGGTGGACCCAGGGAACTATAGGCCGGAGAGTCTGACGTCTATACCAGGAAAGATCTTTGAACAAATTATTAAACAACATGTATGTAAGTACCTGGATAAGAATTAAGTGATTAAACAGAGTCAGCATGGGTTTGTAACTAATATGTCATGTCAGACTAACTTAATTTCTGAATCACTGACTGGGTAGGTCAGGGAAATGCTGTAGATATAGTATATCTTGACTTCAGCAAAGCATCTGACAAAGTATCTCACACAATCCTTATTGAAAAAATGACTAAGTATGGAATGGACAAGGCAACTGTTAAGTGGATTCATAACTGGCTTAGTGATCGGACCCAAAGAGTGGTCGTAAATGGCTGCACATCCAGTTGGAAGAATGTCTCAAGTGGGGTACCACAGGGCTCTGTCCTGGGCCCTGTATTGTTCAATGTCTTTATCAATGATTTAGATGAAGGAATTGAGGGTAAACTGATTAAATTTGCTGATGACACAAAGCTAGGAGGTATAGCTAATACTAGAGAAGAGAGAAAGAGGATTCAAAAAGATATAAATAAACTGGAGCAGTGGGCAGCAACTAACACAATGATTTTTAACAGGGGAAAATGCAAAGTACTTCATCTGGTCAATAAAAATGATAAAATCATATACAGAATGGGAGGAATAGGGCTAAACAACAGCACATGTGAAAAAGACTTGGGTATACAAATAGATCACAGACTGAACATGAGTCAACAGTGTGATGCAGCAGCAAAAAGGGCAAATACAATTCTGGGATGTATTAACAGAAGCATACAGTCTAAATCAGGTGAAGTCATTATTGCCCTCTACTCCTCTTTGGTCAGACCTCATCTGGAATACTGTGTCCAGTTTTGGGCACCACATTTTAAAAAAGACATCAACAAACTGGAGCAAGTTCAAAGAAGAGCGACCAGAATGGTGACTGGTCTGCAAACAATGTCCTATGAGGAACGTTTACAGGATTTGGGAATGTTTAGCTTGCAAAAAAGAAGACTAAGAGGAGACTTAATAGCTGTCTACAAATATATCAAGGGCTGTCCATTTGTAGAAGGATCATCTTTATTTCAATTTGCACAAGGAAAGACTAGAAGCAATGGAATGAAACTGAATGGGAGGAGACACAGATTAGATATTAGAAAAAACTTTTTGACAGGGTGATCAATGAGTGGAACAGGCTGCCACGAGAGGTGGTGAGTTCTCCTTCTGTGGAAGTCTTCAAACAGAGGCTGGACAGACATCTGTCTGGGATGATTTAGTAAATCCTGCTTTGAGTAGGGGGTTTAACCAGATGACCAAGGAGGTCCATTCCAACTTTAACATTCTATGATTGTATGATTCTACCTGAATACTCCAGACCAGCAATTTGAAGAAACTTCTGCTTTCATTGGGTGGTGGCCATACATCTGATGAACAATTTTTCACGGGCATTTGAAAATTGCCTGGCTGCAACTTGCCCTCTGAAACACTTTGGAAGCAGTAAGTGTATAGTTACTTTTTAATATACTGCTTCTGCATTTTGGTCTAATTTCTGTTAAATTAATATTGGCATGGAGTTGCTAAAAAATCTGAGGTTGTATTTACTTAACTTCAAATGTTTATTACGGTATATCCAAATATGTAGAATTCATAAAGTGTACACTTATTTATTCATATCATCGTGCATATTAATCATTGCCATAGTTAAGGTCAAAAAATGCAGCAGAACTTGGGACTCAGCATTCAGCAATCCCCTGAAGAATGTGTATATTTGTACAATTTTTTCCTATTTTTTTACATACTGTATAATTTAAGCATAACTGTCCTCTCACACAAGCTTCTAGGAAAGCATGGTCTTGCTGCCCTACACCCCACAGTAATGTAAAACTATTTTGGTGGATAGAATAGTCTAAAATGTCTAGAAGCTGTGTGGATTCATGTGATCTATAACTTGCGATCCACACTTTTTTTTTTTTGTGTGTCGAAATTCAGCCAGCACATTAGGTGCTGGGAGTTTGCCAGCATGTATTGCTCATGCCATTGTCCAATTGCCTGCATGTCCTGAACTTAAACAGTTTTTGTATGTGCGTGTATGATGTTTATCTCTTTTCTCCCACTCTCCTCCTCTCTGTGTGCCTCCCTCACACGCAACAAGTACGTGAAAAAATGGTACTGGTGCCATCAGTGTTTTCCATCAGTGTGTCATCAGAGTTTTTCCAGTATGGATAAAGAAAGGATTAAATTACAAAGCTTCTCCTATTCTTTGCAATGTTAATCACGTACACTGTGTGCAGAATTATTAGGCAAGTTGTATTTTAGAGGATTATTTTTATTATTGATCAACAACTATGTTCTCAATCAACCGAAAAGACTCATAAATATCAAAGCTTAATATTTTTGGAAGTTGGAGTGTGAGATTTGGCTATCTTAGGAGGATATCTGTTTGTGCAGGTAACTACTACTGTGCAGAATTATTAGGCAACTTAATAAAAACCAAATATATTCTCATCTCACTTGTTTATTTTCACCAGGTAAACCAATATAACTGCACAAAATTTAGAAATAAACATTTCTGACATGCAAAAACAAAACCCCCAAAAACTAGTGACCAATATAGCCACCTTTCTTTATGATGACACTCAACAGCCTTCCATAGATTCTTTCAGTTGCTTGATCTGTTTACGATCAACATTGTGAGCAGCAGCCTCCCAGACACTGTTCCGAGAGGTGTACTGTTTTCCCTCCCTGTAGATCTCACATTTTATTAAGGACCACAGGTTCTCTATTGGGTTAGGATCAGGTGAACAAGGGGGCCATGTCATAATTCTTTCTTCTTTGAGACCTTTACTGGCCAGCCAAGCTGTGGAGCAGTTGGAGGCCAGGGCCGTCATCAGGGCATTACAGCCATGACTGGCGTATGGGGCCCGGTGGGCAGAGGGGGCCCGCATCGGGCCCCGTCTAATCTGCTCACCGGGCCCCCCCTGCAGGCGCTGCGGCACACTATTGACATGCGGGCCCGTGCCCGCACGTCAATAGTTAACCGCCGGAGGCTGGCAGCTGACTTGAGCGGCCGTGTAATAATTATAGGGGATAACTCAGGAGACTCTTTGCGTGGAACAGACAACCACAGGACACAGTTTTATAAGTGGTAAAGTCTATATTATCAAACAGGTGCAGAGAGAAACTCAAGTCCACAACACTTGGTGCAAACATCAAACGCAGCTTAGCAGTCTATAGGAAACTTCAGAGGAAAATGCAATCAAGCAGAAAGTCCATGAAGCACAATTATTCTTGAGGACACTTGACACGAATAAGTCCTTGCTTAGTTCAAAACACAGATAGATATGCTTATAAGGTAGTTCAAATAAATTCTTAGCTCAGAGGCCTGGGTAATAGTCTCAGGTTCTTGCAGAGCAGCAAACAGCTTACATGTCCAGCAAATGCAGATGGAAGTAAACAAGAGCAGCAGATGAAGGAGGATCACTGGAACTGGTGTATGCAGCAGGAACTCAGAGCAGAGTAGCAGGATCACCATACAGGTTCACAGGAGCAGGTATATAGCCAGGGAGTCACTAGAGGTCAGGAGCAGGATGCAAGGCAGAATACTCTAGCACAGACTGAAGACTGGGGTGGATTTTTATAGCAAGAAGACAAGTGCACATGAGACTAAAGACGCCATCTTGGAAGAGGGCAGTAATGCACAAAAGGTGATAAAAAATGTTCAGAGTCCTGACAGGCCGCAGTGCGCAGTCGCATCTGACGTCATTGTCAGCCGCCGGCGAGTGCGTCCTTCACCTGCGTGGAGGAAGTGAGCTTCGCCCGCCGCAGGAGCACACGGCCAGGTAAGAACTCTTTTTTTTTTTTTTGAGAGCGGCGATCCCAGGGGGGGGGGGGCCCGGGGCAGAATGCTGGACACGCTGGGGCAGAGGAGATGCTGGACACAGGGGCAGAATGCTGGACAAAGGGGCAGAATGCTGGCCACAGGGGCAGTATGCTGGCCACGGGGGCAGTATGCTGGACAAGGGGGGCAGTGCGCTGGACATGGGAGCAGTACGCTGGACACGGGGGCAGTATGTTGGACACGTGGGCAGTATGCTGGACACGGGGGCAGTATGCTGGACAAAGGGGGGCAGTATGCTGGACACGGGGGCAGTACGCTGGACACGGGGGCAGTACGCTGGACATGGGGGCATGTTATGATCCGGTGACTTTGGATCCGCATGAATCTTTCTCAGGAGAAGTGGAATCTGTACTGACCGCAAACCCTGAACTGACACCGCAACTAGAAGTAGCCGTGGGGTGTACCTATCAAACCTAGACACCTCGACACAGCCAGAGGACTAAATACCCCTATAGATGGAAATAGGAATACTAACTTGCCTCAGAGTAGAACCCCAAAGAATAGGCAGCCCCCCACAAATAATGACTGTGAGTAGGAGAGGAAAGACACACACAGGCAGAAAACAGACTCCAGCAAAAGAGGCCACACTAGCTAAACAGGAAAGGATAGGACAGAGTACTAAGCGGTCAGTATTAAAACACTTCAAAAATACCCACAGCAGATAATACAAAAAGGTTCCACAATCTAACTAAAGATGTGAAATGTACATCTGCAACTCCTGAGAATCCAACAAGACTGAGAAAACACTGACACAATCTAAGCTGGACAAAAAAACAATGAATAATACTGAATCATAAAGCACACAGCATGTGTGCAACAAAGAAACCAGACACTTATCTTTGCAGATTTAGCAGCAAGGCAGAAGGAACCAGGCAAGGACAAGACCTCCAAAAACAATGGACAACTGGCAAGGACTAATGAATCCTGCAAGCCTAAATACCCCAGTCAGGACTGCAATCAGTAGAAACACCTGACCAGGGCTGCAAACCAGAGACAACTGCATTACCACCTACAACCACCGGAGGGAGCCCGAAAGCAGAATTCACAACAGGGGCAGTACGCTGGACACGGGGGCAGAACGCTGGACACGGGGGCAGAACGCTGGACACGGGGGCAGTATGCTGGACACGGGGCAGTATGCTGGACACGGGGCAGAGCGCTGGACACGGGGGCAGAACGCTGGACACGGGGGCAGAACGCTGGACACGGGGGCAGTATGCTGGACACGGGGCAGTATGCTGGACACGGGGCAGAGCGCTGGACACGGGGGCAGAACGCTGGACACGGGTGCAGAACAGAGATACGGGGCATGATTGGAGACACGGGGCAGGATGAAAGACATTCGGGCATGACTGGAGACAGATGGGGCAGGATTGGAGACAAGTGGCAGGATTGCAGACAAGTGGCAGGATTGCAGACAAGTGGCAGGACTGCAGACATGGGGGCATGATTGGAGACACTGGGGGCAGAATTGGAGACAGATCGTGCAGGATCATGGGTCAGGATGGGGAGATCATATGGGGCAGAATAGATACTCATGAGGGCAGGATGGGAGAACATATGGCTGACGCCAGGAATGACACACACGGTGGCCAGGATGGGGAATATTATTACCATAGGGACTAATTTAGGGATATTATTACTGCAGTGATGTATTTTGTTTTATTTTTTGAGGACACTGTTGTAAATGGGGGGCCGTAATGTTACTGCATAGAGTGATACTATGTCGCCTCTTTTTCTTCATGTGGTGTAATGTAGAAGTTGGGAAAAATTAAGTAATGTGTTCTACAAATGGAGCTCGAGATAACTGTGTTATTTCCTGCAGAGATGAGCCCTGGCTGGATAAAGTGATGGCGGTCTGTGCTGGATGAAAGATGAAGGACTTCACCTAGAGACGTCACTGGTGAGTCAGTGTTACCTATACACTGACACTATACACTGTATACTATATACAGAGGTCCTGTATATAATGTCACCAGTAATCACTGTATTTTCTGTACACAGACACTGCACACTAAGTACAGATCTCCTGTGAATACTGGCACTTATGGTGATAGCATGGTGCTTTTTTTATTACTGATCAGAATTGTAGTATTCAGTCACTATGTGGTGGGAATATGTGGTCTGGACATGGTGTTGCGGTATTTGTTCCTTGTATGTGATATTATTGGTCATTTTAAAAATTGAAAAATAAATAAATAAATCTTTATTTTTATATAGCGCTAACATATTCCGCAGCGCTTTACAGTTTTGCACACATCATCATAAATAAAAATATACCTAAATTGTATTGCATATTTTAACAAATATTTAATAGGTTACAGTAGAGTAAGGCCCGGCCAAAAGTGTCTACCGCGTTATGGTGGCGGCTTAAAAAATCTTTTGGCCAAAACAAAAGCTGTTGGCTATATATGTGATCTGGTGATGGGAACTCTTAATGTGTGATAGGTGAGAAGTGGAGTTTTTCCAAGAGAGAGCAGTGGGACTGTGGACAGTTTGAGGGGTGGAACGTGGAGGCGGGGCTGGGGTGGAGCCTGGGTGGAGTCTCAAGGGGGCCCTGAAAATTTTGCCAGTATGGGGCCCCGAAATTTGCATTGTCCTGCATGAAAATCATGGGTTTTTTTGAACGATGCCGACTTCTTCCTGTTACACTGCTTGAAGAAGTTGTCTTCCAGAAATTGGCAGTAGGTCTAGGAGTTGAGCTTCACTCTATCCTCAACCAGAAAAGGTCCCAGGGGTTCATCTTTGATTATACCAGCCCATACCAGTACCCCACCTCCACCTTGCTGGCATCTGAGTCTGAGTGGAGCTCTCTGCCCTCCAGCCTCTGGTCCATCTATCTGGCCCATCAAGAGTCACGCTCATTTCATCAGTCCATAAAACCTTTGAAAAGTCAGTCTTAAGATATTTCTTGGCCCAGTCTTGACGTTTTATATTATGTTTCTTGTTCAAAGGTGGTCGTTTTTCAGCCTTCCTTACCTTGGCCATGTCCCTGAGTATCGCACACCTTGTGCTTTTTGTTACTCCAGTAACGTCGCAGCTCTGAAATGTGGCAAAACTGGTGGCAAATGGCATCTTGGCAGCTTCA
The DNA here is from genome assembly GCF_051348905.1 of Ranitomeya variabilis. Lineage (NCBI taxonomy): Eukaryota > Metazoa > Chordata > Amphibia > Anura > Dendrobatidae > Ranitomeya > Ranitomeya variabilis. The sequence continues at coordinate 117,345,373 of NC_135233.1, forward strand.
CGCTTGATTTTCCTCAATTCATTGGGAGTTATTTTGCACCTTTTTTGCCCAACATGCTTCTTGCGACCCTATTGGCTATTTGCCATGAAACGCTTGATTGTTCGGTGATCACGCTTCAAAATGTTGGCAATTTCAAGACTGCTGCATCCCTCTGCAAGACATCTCACAATTTTGGACTTTTCAGAGCCCGTCAAATCTCTCTTCTGACCCATTTTGCCAAAGGAAAGGAAGTTGCCTAATAATTAAGCACACCTTATATAGGGTTTTGATGTCATTAGACAACACCCCTCCTCATTACAGAGATGCACATCACCTGATTGACTTAATTGGTAGTTGGCTCTCAAGCCTGAACAGCTTGGAGTAGGACAACATGTATAAAAAGTATCATGTGATCAAAATACAACTTGCCTAATAATTCTGCACACAGTGTATAGCCATCTAACTAACATGTCTCCATGCAGTTTGCACCTTGTTAAAACACAGATGTGAGTAGCCCCATAGTAGGTTAGAATGGGTATGTGTGGTAGCCTTGAAAAAACGGATGACGCGCCTTGATAATAAAAGCAGGTGACCTAATACAATGCACAAGGCAGAAATAACCATTGGAACTGTTTATTTCTTGTTGCTATAGTTACCACAATCCCAGCCATATGAGGGAAATAATGTTAAACAGGATAATTACAGCATGAAACATACAATAACAAATATACAAAGAATCCTCAGGTTCACTCTAATAACTACAACAGTCTCTTGTTATACGTTCTTATAACTTCTGGCAAAGGGGAAAGATACCGGTACTAAAGAAAATCACTCCTGAGCGGAGTCTTCTCACTGATCTTCGGTGCTTGACTGACATGGGATGTCTCTGGTATCTGGTGGGACGAGGGCTGGGCCTCGGCTCTTCACTGGCATAGTCTGGACTCCAGATCTTGACTGGCGCAGATCGGGATCTCTGGCCTGGACCGATGTCATCTGGGTTCCTGAACTTGCCTGGCCTATCACCTCGGCCTCAGGGTTTTCCTTGATACATGTTCTGCTAGTTCCTTCACTTGGCACCAAATTGCCTCCCGTTTTGGCACGCTGGTCTTTTATATCAGGGAACGGAATCATCTAGGTCACCAGACACTGTGCTCCATTCAAACTACTCCTCCATTAAACGCTCCCTCTTTTGGTTGGTTCCACAGGGTCTGTCTCATCTGGACAGTACATGGCGGTCTTCCTTCACAAATTCCACACAGCGCTGGAGATTTTTGTTTCTTACGTCACACCTTCTTACAGAAACAAGGACATGTGAAGGAGGCCTATTACATCTCGCTGTATCTGCTGTAAAAGACAGATTACGTGTGACAGCAGACATTGGACTACAAGTTAGATATAAGGGAAACACCTGGTGGTGGCACTTTGGACTGGTTATTAATGGGTAAGAAAATAGTTGCTGTTAATAAAGTGATTTGCAGATTACATATCTACCACATTCACAATCAAATAAAATCAAATAAGTACCGTTATTTTTATTTTTTTTGCATTAAACTCACAGGTTTTTATATGACCTTTTTCCACACCACTTTGCAGTGTAAATCTCGTGCTACTGTTAGGATATGTTTCTTTTTTTAAAAGCTCAGCTCTGCATGAAACTCAGACTCAAGTGTCATTATAGGCTCATGTAAATTATTCAATATACCTTGACCCTAGATACACTGTCCGGTTGTTTCCTACTCACCACTAACGGACAGAATGGTTCTGATTTTCCTTATGAATGTGTAAAGCTTCCCAAGTTACAGAAGTTGGTAGGTCAGATATAAACCAGCTCTTCCCTTGCATATCTTCATTATATCCTGACAGCAGACAACCATTTCCCAGCATTTTTGCTTTTCACAGCTAATTACTTGACCTGACTATTGACTAAGGCAGGAAATTAAACAGCTCTGTGCTCAATTACTCATTTTCTGTAGCACGTACATGTAAGATGTGGTTGAAAAATTCATCAAGTGGCAGGATGGAGCAGAACATTAGGTTTTATCTATTGATGTGATGTTTAGGGGGGTTCGCAGCAATCAACATACACTTGCTAGCACGCCATACGTGAAAAACAACATATAAGTGAACAATTGTATTCTCCAGTCAACAATTTGCAAACATGTAATGTTATACAGGTGCATCTCACAAAATTAGAATATCATCAAAAAGTTAATTTATTTCAGTTCTTCAATACAAAAAGTGAAACTCATATATTATATAGAGTCATTACAAATAGAGTGATCTATTTCAAGTGTTTATTTCTGTTAATGTTGATGTTTATGGCTTACACACAACGAAAACCCTAAAGTCATTATCTGATCTGAATAAATTAGAATACCATATATACTCGAGTATAAGCCGAGATTTTCAGGCCAAAAAAATGGGCTGAAAGTACCCCTCTCGGCTTATACTCGAGTCACGGTCGGTGGGTGAGGGGGAGCGACGACTGTCAAATACTCACCTGCACCCAGCGCTCCTGACGCGGTCCCTGCATGTCCCACGGTCTCCGGGTGCGGCAGCTTCTTCCACTGTTCAGCAGTCACTGGTACTGCTCATTAAAGTAATGAATATGGACTCCACTCCCATAGGGGTGGAGCCGCATATTCATTACTGTAATGAGCGGTACCATGTGACCGCTCACTACAGGAAGAAGCTGCAGCGCTCGGAGACCGTGGGACATGCATGGACCATGTCAGCAGCGCCGGGAGCAGGTGAGTATTTCATATTTACCTTCCCTCGTTACACTGACGCTCCGTCTTCCGTGTCCTCTGCAGTGACTGTTCAGGTCAGAGGGCGTGATGACGTATTAGTGTGCGCGCAGCCCTCTGTGTTGTGAAATTGGATTTTGGGCTCCCCCGGTGGCCACTGGTGGAATTGAACTGGTGTGCATCATCCCCTCTGTTCACCTGTTTCCATCAGGATGTGGGAGTCGCTATTTAGCCTTGCTCCTCTGTCACTTCCATGCCGGTCAACATTGTAATCAGAAGCCTTTCTGTGCATGTTCCTGCTGCTAGACAACTCCCAGCTAAGTTGGACTTTTGTCCTTGTTTGTTTTTGCATTTTGTTCCAGTTCACAGCTGATGTTTCGTTTCTGTGTCTGGAAAGCTCTTGTGATCTGAAATTGCCACTCTGATGTTATGAGTTAATACTAGAGTCTTAAAGTAATTTCAGGATGGTGTTTTGATAGGGTTTTCAGCTGACCATGAAAGTGCCCTTTCTGTCTTCCTGCTATCTAGTAAGCGGACCTCAATTTTGCTAAACCTATTTTCATACTACGTTTGTCATTTTCTTCTAAAATCACCGCCAATATATGTGGGGGCCTCTGTCTGCCTTTCGGGGAAATTTCTCTAGAGGTGAGCCAGGACTATATTTTCCTCTGCCAGGATTAGTTAGTCCTCCGGCCGGCGCTGGGCGTCTAGGGATAAAACGTAGGCAACGCTACCCGGCTACTGTTAGTTGTGCGGCAGGTTTAGTTCATGGTCAGTTTAGTTTCCATCCTTCCAAGAGCTAGTTCTTATGTTTGCTGGGCTATGTTCTCTTGCCATTGAGAACCATAACAGTTTGACCGGGCCACAAAGGGTTAAATTAATTGGCAGAGAAAGGAGAGAAAAGAGTAGTCTGCTGAAGATTTTTTTTTTTTTTTTTTCCTTCAGTTCTGAGTGTGTTTATAATTGAATCTCTTGCAAGTCTGCCTATATTGCAGCCTTTCTCTCTCTCTCTCCTTCTAATCCTGGAATGGCTTTGTGTTCACCTGTTTAAAATGGATATTCAGAGTTTAGCTGCAGGTTTGAATAATCTCACCACGAAAGTTCAAAATTTACAAGATTTTGTTGTTCATGTTCCTATATCTGAACCTAGAATTCCTTTGCCTGAATTTTTCTCCGGGGATAGATCTTGCTTTCAAAATTTCAAAAATAATTGCAAGTTGTGTTTGTCCCTGAAATCTCGCTCTGCTGGAGATCCTGCTCAGCAGGTCAGGATTGTGATTTCCTTGCTCCGGGGCGACCCTCAGGATTGGGCTTTTGCATTGGCTCCAGGGGATCCTGCGTTGCTCAATGTGGATGCGTTTTTTCTGGCCTTGGGGTTGCTTTATGAGGAACCTCAGTTAGAGCTTCAGGCGGAAAAGGCCTTGATGTCCCTATCTCAGGGGCAAGACGAAGCTGAAATATACTGCCAGAAATTCCGTAAATGGGCTGTGCTTACTCAGTGGAATGAGTGCGCCCTGGCGGCGAATTTCAGAGAGGGTCTCTCTGATGCCATTAAGGATGTTATGGTGGGGTTCCCTGTGCCTGCGGGTCTGAATGAGTCCATGACAATGGCTATCCAGATCGATAGGCGTCTACGGGAGCGCAAACCTGTGCACCATTTGGCGGTGTCTACTGAGAAGACGCCAGAGAATATGCAATGTGATAGAATTCTGTCCAGAAGCGAACGGCAGAATTTTAGACGAAAAAATGGGTTGTGCTTCTATTGCGGTGATTCAACTCATGTTATATCAGCATGCTCTAAGCGTACTAAGAAGCTTGATAAGTCTGTTTCAATTGGCACTTTACAGTCTAAGTTTATTCTATCTGTGACCCTGATTTGTTCTTTATCATCTATTACCGCGGACGCCTATGTCGACTCTGGCGCCGCTTTGAGTCTTATGGATTGGTCCTTTGCCAAACGCTGTGGGTATGATTTAGAGCCTCTTGAAATTCCTATACCCCTGAAGGGGATTGACTCCACCCCATTGGCTAGTAATAAACCACAATACTGGACACAAGTAACTATGCGGATTAATCCGGATCACCAGGAGATTATTCGCTTTCTTGTGCTGTATAACCTACATGATGTGTTGGTGCTTGGATTGCCATGGCTGCAATCTCATAACCCAGTCCTCGACTGGAAAGCTATGTCTGTGTTAAGCTGGGGATGTAAGGGGACGCATGGGGACGTACCTTTGGTTTCCATTTCATCATCTATTCCCTCTGAGATTCCTGAATTCTTGTCTGCCTATCGTGACGTTTTTGAAGAACCTAAGCTTGGTTCATTACCTCCGCACCAGGAGTGCGATTGTGCCATAGATTTGATTCCGGGTAGTAAATACCCTAAGGGTCGTTTATTTAATCTGTCTGTGCCTGAACATGCTGCTATGCGAGAATATATAAAGGAGTCCTTGGAAAAGGGACATATTCGTCCTTCGTCATCTCCCTTAGGAGCTGGTTTTTTCTTTGTGGCTAAGAAAGATGGCTCTTTGAGGCCGTGTATTGATTATCGGCTTTTGAATAAAATCACGGTTAAATATCAATATCCGTTGCCACTGCTGACTGATCTGTTTGCTCGCATAAAGGGGGCCAAGTGGTTCTCTAAGATAGATCTCCGTGGGGCGTATAATTTGGTGCGAATTAAGCAGGGGGATGAGTGGAAAACCGCATTTAATACGCCCGAGGGCCACTTTGAGTATTTGGTGATGCCTTTTGGTCTTTCAAATGCCCCTTCAGTCTTTCAGTCCTTTATGCATGACATTTTCCGTGATTATTTGGATAAATTTATGATTGTGTATCTGGATGATATTTTGATTTTTTCGGATGACTGGGACTCTCATGTCCAGCAGGTCAGGAGGGTTTTTCAGGTTTTGCGGTCTAATTCCTTGTGTGTGAAGGGTTCTAAGTGCGTTTTTGGGGTTCAAAAGATTTCCTTCTTGGGATATATTTTTTCCCCCTCTTCCATCGAGATGGATCCTGTCAAGGTTCAGGCTATTTGTGATTGGACGCAACCCTCTTCTCTTAAGAGTCTTCAGAAATTTTTGGGCTTTGCTAACTTTTATCGTCGATTTATTGCTGGTTTTTCTGATGTTGTTAAACCATTGACTGATTTGACTAAGAAGGGTGCTGATGTTGCTGATTGGTCCCCTGCTGCTGTGGAGGCCTTTCGGGAGCTTAAGCGCCGCTTTTCTTCCGCCCCTGTGTTGCATCAGCCTGATGTTGCTCTTTCTTTTCAGGTTGAGGTCGACGCTTCTGAAATCAGAGCTGGGGCGGTTTTGTCGCAGAGAAGTTCCGATTGCTCCGTGATGAGACCTTGTGCTTTTTTTTCGCGTAAATTTTCGCCCGCCGAGCGGAATTATGATGTTGGGAATCGGGAGCTTTTGGCCATGAAGTGGGCTTTTGAGGAGTGGCGTCATTGGCTTGAGGGGGCTAGACATCAGGTGGTGGTATTGACTGACCACAAAAATCTAATTTATCTTGAGTCCGCCAGACGCCTGAATCCTAGACAGGTGCTCTGGTCGTTGTTTTTCTTTCGGTTTAATTTTGTGGTGTCCTACCTGCCGGGTTCTAAGAATGTTAAGGCGGATGCCCTTTCTAGGAGTTTTGAGCCTGACTCCCCTGGTAATTCTGAGCCTACAGGTATCCTTAAGGATGGAGTGATATTGTCTGCCGTTTCTCCAGACCTGCGGCGGGCCTTGCAGGAGTTTCAGGCGGATAGACCTGATCGTTGCCCACCTGGTAGACTGTTTGTTCCTGATGATTGGACCAGTAAAGTCATTTCTGAGGTTCATTCTTCTGCATTGGCAGGTCATCCTGGAATCTTTGGTACCAGGGATTTGGTGGCAAGGTCCTTCTGGTGGCCTTCCCTGTCACGAGATGTGCGAGGCTTTGTGCAGTCTTGTGACGTTTGTGCTCGGGCCAAGCCTTGTTGTTCTCGGGCTAGTGGATTGTTGTTGCCCTTGCCTATTCCGAAGAGGCCTTGGACGCACATCTCGATGGATTTTATTTCGGATCTTCCTGTTTCTCAGAAGATGTCTGTCATCTGGGTGGTGTGTGACCGTTTCTCTAAGATGGTCCATTTGGTTCCCCTGCCTAAGTTGCCTTCTTCTTCCGAGTTGGTTCCTCTGTTTTTTCAAAATGTGGTCCGTTTGCATGGTATTCCGGAGAATATCGTTTCTGACAGAGGAACCCAATTCGTGTCTAGATTTTGGCGAGCATTCTGTGCTAGGATGGGCATAGATTTGTCTTTCTCGTCTGCTTTCCATCCTCAGACTAATGGCCAGACCGAGCCAGATGAATCAGACCTTGGAGACATATTTGAGGTGTTTTGTGTCTGCAGATCAGGATGATTGGGTTGCTTTTTTGCCTTTAGCGGAGTTTGCCCTCAATAATCGGGCCAGCTCTGCCACCTTGGTGTCTCCTTTTTTCTGTAATTCGGGGTTTCATCCTCGATTTTCTTCTGGTCAGGTGGAATCTTCGGATTGTCCTGGAGTGGATGCTGTGGTGGAGAGGTTGCATCAGATTTGGGGGCAGGTAGTGGACAATTTGAAGTTGTCCCAGGAGAAGACTCAGCTTTTTGCCAACCGCCGGCGTCGGGTTGGTCCTCGGCTTTGTGTTGGGGACTTAGTGTGGTTGTCTTCTCGTTTTGTCCCTATGAGGGTTTCTTCTCCTAAGTTTAAGCCTCGGTTCATCGGCCCGTACAAGATATTGGAGATTCTTAACCCTGTGTCCTTCCGTTTGGACCTCCCTGCATCTTTTTCTATTCATAATGTTTTTCATCGGTCATTGTTGCGCAGGTATGAGGTACCGGTTGTGCCGTCCGTTGAGCCTCCTGCTCCGGTGTTGGTTGAGGGCGAGTTGGAGTACGTTGTGGAAAAAATCTTGGACTCCCGTGTTTCCAGACGGAAACTCCAGTATCTGGTCAAATGGAAGGGATACGGTCAGGAGGATAATTCTTGGGTGACTGCCTCTGATGTTCATGCCTCCGATCTGGTCCGTGCCTTTCATAGGGCTCATCCTGATCGCCCTGGTGGTTCTGGTGAGGGTTCGGTGCCCCCTCCTTGAGGGGGGGGGTACTGTTGTGAAATTGGATTTTGGGCTCCCCCGGTGGCCACTGGTGGAATTGAACTGGTGTGCATCATCCCCTCTGTTCACCTGTTTCCATCAGGATGTGGGAGTCGCTATTTAGCCTTGCTCCTCTGTCACTTCCATGCCGGTCAACATTGTAATCAGAAGCCTTTCTGTGCATGTTCCTGCTGCTAGACAACTCCCAGCTAAGTTGGACTTTTGTCCTTGTTTGTTTTTGCATTTTGTTCCAGTTCACAGCTGATGTTTCGTTTCTGTGTCTGGAAAACTCTTGTGATCTGAAATTGCCACTCTGATGTTATGAGTTAATACTAGAGTCTTAAAGTAATTTCAGGATGGTGTTTTGATAGGGTTTTCAGCTGACCATGAAAGTGCCCTTTCTGTCTTCCTGCTATCTAGTAAGCGGACCTCAATTTTGCTAAACCTATTTTCATACTACGTTTGTCATTTTCTTCTAAAATCACCGCCAATATATGTGGGGGCCTCTGTCTGCCTTTCGGGGAAATTTCTCTAGAGGTGAGCCAGGACTATATTTTCCTCTGCCAGGATTAGTTAGTCCTCCGGCCGGCGCTGGGCGTCTAGGGATAAAACGTAGGCAACGCTACCCGGCTACTGTTAGTTGTGCGGCAGGTTTAGTTCATGGTCAGTTTAGTTTCCATCCTTCCAAGAGCTAGTTCTTATGTTTGCTGGGCTATGTTCTCTTGCCATTGAGAACCATAACACCTCTGCCTGAACAGTCAGTGCGGAGAGACGGGACGCTGAGGAGCACCGGGCAGCGACTAGTGGTGAGTATGTCTTTTTTTTTTTTTAGTGCAGCAGCAGCATTACATGAGGCACAATGTTATATGGAGCATCTATGGGGCCATAAAGAACTGCATGGAACATTATATGGGGCATATATGGGGCCATAATGAACTGCATGGAGCATTATATGGGGCCATAAAGAACTGCATGGAGCATTATATGGGGCATCTATGGGGCCATAATAAACTGCATGGAGCATTATATGGGGCATCTATGGGGCTATAAAGAACTGCATGGAGCATTATATGGAGCATCTATGGGGCCATAAAGAACTGCATGGAGCATTATATGGAGCTCCTGATTCAATATGAATATTCAAAAACACTTTACCTACTGATGTCTCAATTAATTTAACTTTTATTGGTATCTATTTTTATTTTTGACATTTACCGGTAGCTGCTGCATTTTCCACCTTAGGCTTATACTCAAGTCAATAAGTTTTCCCAGTTTTTTGTTGCAAAATTAGGGGGGTCAGCTTATACTCGGGTCGGCTTATACTAGAGTATATACGGCACTTTATAGCTTGAAAAAATGATTTTAATCATTGGAAATGTTGGCCTTCTGAAATGTATAGTCAGTAAATGCACTCAATACTTGGCTGGGCTCCTTTGACATCAGTTACTGCATCAATGTGGCATGGCATGGAGGCGATCAGCCTGTAGCACTGCTAAGGTGCTATGAAAGCCCAGGTTGCTTTGATAGCAGCATTCAGCTAGTCTGCATTGTTGGGTCTGGTGTCTCTCATATTCCTCTTTACAATACGCAATAGATTCTCTAAGGGGTAAGGGTCGGGTGAGTTTGCTGGCCAATCACACACAGTGATACTGTTGTTTTTAAATCGGGTATTGGTACTTTTAGCAGTGTGGACAGGTGCCATGTCCTTCTGGAGAATGAAATTTCCATCTGCAAAAAGCTTGCTGGCAGAGGGAAGCATGAAGTGCTCTAAAACTTCCTAGTAGACAGCTGCGCTGACTTTAGTCTTGATAAAACACAGTGGACCTACACCAGCAAATGACATGGCTTCACAAACCATCACTGATTGTGTAAATTTCAAAAGAGACCTCAAGCAGCTTGGATTATTTGTCTCTCCACTCTTCCTCCAGACTCTGGGACCTTGATTTCCAAGGTCTAGTGTGAGGTTTCCACAATCAGTAATGGTTTGGGGAGCCATGTCATCTGTTGGTGTAGGTCCACTGTGTTTTATCAAGACCAAAGTCAGTGCAGCCGTTTTACCTTAACCCAAAGATCTATGGGGTATTGTCAAGAGGAAGATGAGAGACACAAGACCCAACAATGCCGATGAGCTGAAGGCTGCTATCAAAGCATCTTGGGCTTCCATAACACCCAAGCAGTGCCACAGGCTGATCGCCTCCATGCCACGCCACATTGATGCAGTAAGTGATGCCAAAAGAGCCGACCAAGTATTGAGTGCATTTACTGAACATATATTTCAGTAGGCCAATATTTCAGATTTTAAAATCATTTTTTCAAGCTGGTGTTATAAAGTATTCTAATAAACTGATATGACTTTTGGGTTTTCATTGGCTGTAAGCCATAATCATCAACATTAACAGAAATAAACACTTGAAATAGTTCACTCTGGGTTGTAGCACCGGGAGCGTCCGGAAAGATGTCCTCAGATGGGGTACTTTAAATGATGGTAAGTCTTCTAGCGCCAGCGGTATGGCTCTGCTTCCTTCCACTGAGCCACTAGTCCATAAACATTCACTGCTGAAACAAAGAAAGCCACGACACTTCCAGTGTCTAACGTGAACGGGTGCAAAGTCACTGGCAGCAAAGGCCACACGATTCTGTCCGGAGCTCAGCCTGCTTTCCCCTGCTTTTGCGTGGTACTCTGTCACTGAACGCATGGTACTTCTCTCCTCAGCGGCCCCGCTGGAGATGGAGAGGACCAACTAATGCAGCCTGTCGCGGCGCCGGTACTCGGGGGACCCTGCTCACCCGGCTGCTAGTTCACGCCAAACAGCCGGCTTTGGCTTTTTTCTTGGCCCTCCTACCCGGGTCATGAAGTTGGTCCGGCTCATTATTCTTTCTCCCAGGCAACAAGGGAGGCAGCCTCAACAGTTCCGGACCCGGCTCGGTACAGGTACACGCAGCCCGGTCTTCCTCCTTACATTTACATTTTTTTTTAGATTTTTCAGTTTTAACATAGCCAAATTGTAGGTTATCTGACCATTTATGTAATGTTCCATGTGTAGGAGATTTAGAGCCACTGTCAATACATGAATACAGCACCAAGCTTAGTACAGAGATCAATTACAATGTCAGGTAAGCCCCATATACATGAACCTACACCTCCCAGTGTGTCATGACTTCTGGATATGAGATGGACCCTCACTGATTAGCACATAACCCAAACTTACATAGCCCAATAAAATACACAACACGTTATTTTGGTGCCTAAATTCCCACATCTTTTATTAAAGATCACATGTGTATATTAAGAGTCAGATTAAATGCTAGGCAAGTATATTCTGAGATTTACGAATACTGTGAGATCCCCAAACTGCCTGCCACACAGCAATCGGCAGGCAGCAATCCAGGGGCGTCACGCTCTGACTTGCCACAGTAGCAAAGCCAGGCCACTTCAAGGGCTCCAATGATCCTACCAAAGATCTTAATTCTTGCGCTTAGCAGCTAAGCCGCCCCTGGATGATGACACCATTATACCGTCCTTCAGGCGGGCACCAAAACTCAGCCTATTCACCACCATTGTGTAACAGCTTCTATTAAATTAAAATGAGTCCACCATAATTTGCTGCCCACTTCCTTCTGACTTCCCAACCACCACAGGAGAGGCTATTTGACACCTTAAATGGCCCAATCCCCCACCAAATTAACCAATCTTAAATTATATTATCTTTAGTACTCGATTAACAGCAATAAAAACATACAACAGCCCCAGTCCTGATTATTGCTAAAGTTTAATCTAAGCGACATAAATAATGAAGTAATATAATGCTGGGCTCGCCCTGCCAGTCAGTAAAGTATTGAGTCAGTACTTATACAACTCAAGACTGCCAAAGCAGTGGGGTGATTGTAAAGGGATCATCTGGGTATAGGGATCCCAACTTACCTTTGACACTTTAAGAATAACTCAATAATGAAAAAGACGTGTAACAGCCGAAGGCTATGAGTAGTGTTGAGCATTCTGATACTGCAAATATCGGGTATTGGCTGATATTCGCTGATATTCGCTGTATCGGAATTCCGATACCGAGTTCCGATATTTTTGCGATATCGGGAATCGGGATCCATATTCATGTAAAAAATAAAGAATAAAAATAAAAAATATGGATATACTCACCCTTCCGACGGACCTGGACCTTAGCGGTGCCACCGGCAGCCTCCGTTCCTAAGAATGCAGTGAGTGTAGGACCTGCGATGACGTCGCGGTCTTGTTATTGGTCGCGTGACCGCTCACGTGACCGCGACGTCATCGAAGGTCCTTCAATCTCTGCATTCTTAGGAACGGAGGCAGACGCTTGCAGCGGTGACAGCCAGGGCTCGTCCGAGGGTGAGTATATCCATATTTTTTATTTTTATTCTTTATTTTTTACATGAATATGGATCCCAGGGTGTGAAGGAGAGTTTCCTCTCCTTCAGACCCTGGGAACCATCCAGGATCACTTCTGATATTTGTGTCCCACTGACTTGTATTGGTATCGGGTATCGGTATCGGCGATATCCGATATTTTTTGGATATCGGCCGATCCAATCCGATACCGATAATTTCAAATATCGGAAGGTATCGCTCAACACTAGCTATGAGATAAAATACTTATCTGTATCGTCTACACTGGAAAATATTCTTAACCCTTTTCGATAATATGTAGCCAGAATCTTGATAACTAAGTTGTCTGAAACCACCACAATCCGGTAGCCGCAGACCGAGCCTAGCTACAGTGGTGCTGATAGGAAATAAAGAATTCAGCTTAACAAAACTATGGACCGGTTGAAGACAGACAACCTTTCTATTGACCAGGCCACAAATATCAAAAACCACTAGCTGCAAAACCAAACCAGCTATAGTGGAATCGCCTGTTTAGTGGAATCAGGAAAACTATGTAATAAAAATATATTTACACAACCAAAATCGACTGCAATATTACAAACCACTAGCCACAAAACCACTACAGTTATAGTGGCACCACTTGGGTATCGCAAATAGAAAAAATAGTAAATTGTTTTTAATATTTTTTTTTTTTTTTTTATAAATATAGAATATTGTGTAGATTGTGTCCTTGGTAAAAGTGGCTTCATCATTAAACTGCAAACATTGAAAAATTAAATATCTGTCTCCACGCATATGCCCATGTGCACAGATACATACAGCGTTAGCCTCCACAACTAGCCTGTGAACCTCTGCCAGGTACAGTGGTGTACAATGGCTCCGGAACAAAGGCGCCCTGTCCAGACCACCCTGCTTAGGCCTCTTTCACACTAGTGTCGTACACTGCACGTCGCTATGCGTCGTTTTGCAGAAAAAAACGCATCCTGGAAAATTGCTTGCAGGATGCGTTTTTTCTCCATAGGCTTTTATTAGCGACGCAGTGCGACGCATTGCCACACGTCTTGTGACGGTTGCGTCGGACCGTCGCCACCAAAAAACATTGCATGTAACGTTTTTTGGTGCGTCGTGTGCAGCATTTCCTCCCCGCACCTCACAATGGGGCAGCGGATGCGTTGTAAAACTGCATCCGCTGCCCCCGTTGTGCGGCACTTTCACAGCTAGCGTCGGAGCGCCGCAACGTCGTGTAGCGATGTGCAGTGCACGACGCTAGTGTGAAAGTAGCCTTAGCGATTGAAGGTACCAAAACCCCCAGCTTTGGGCAGGGGGGGTGATATGTGACAAAGTCACGGGTAATTGTAATAGAGGGGAGATATGTGTCACTGCGCTTAATGGCGTCAGTAATATGAAGCCAGAGTATTTTCCTATGTGTTGTGAGGGTTAAGTTAACACTAGAACTACTGATGGAGTCATTTTGACTCCTTTCATTTTTTATTTCTCTTCTGTGACTACATTTTTCAGAATTCCGGCTTGAAACTCGGTGACTTTTCCTCAAATATGATGTGAAAAAAGATTTTGTGAGAATAAATTATTTTGGTAAAAAATGTGCGCGTTTTTTTAAAAATTTACCAAGAACTACTGAAGGGAGTCATTTTGACTCCCTACTATATTTTGAGGTCCTTTTGTCACTAAATGTTGCTATAAAGTTTTGTGCATAATTTTTTCACTCTGTCTTATTTACCCTGATGTTCATATAGATGTAGTTCAATTTACATGTCAACTTTTCACATTTTCCTTGTGTTTTACCTGCTTGTATTAAGGTACCGTCACACTAAGCGACGCTGCAGCGATAGCGACAGCAATGCCGATCGCTGCAGCGTCGCTGTGTGGTCGCTGGAGAGCTGTCACACAGACCGCTCTCCAGCGACCAGCGATGCCGAGGTCCCCGGGTAACCAGGGTAAACATCGGGTTGCTAAGCGCAGGGCCGCGCTTAGTAACCCGATGTTTACCCTGGTTACCAGCGTAAAAGTTAAAAAAACAAACAGTACATGCTCACCTGCGCGTCCCCCAGCCTCTGCATCCTGACGCTGACTGAGCTCCGGCCCTAACAGCAGAGCGGTGACGTCACCGCTGTTGCTTTCACTTTCAGTTTAGGGCCGGCGCTTTAGTGTCAGGAAGCAGAGGCTGGGGGACGCGCAGGTGAGTATGTACTGTTTGTTTTTTTAACTTTTACGCTGGTAACCAGGGTAAACATCGGGTTACTAAGCGCGGCCCTGCGCTTAGTAACTTGATGTTTACCCTGGTTACCAGTGTAAAATATCGCTGGTATCGTCGCTTTTGCTGTCAAACACGGCGATACACGGCGACCTAGCAACCAAATAATGTGCAGACCTTCTAGCAGCGACCAGCAATTTCACAGCGGGATCCAGATCGCTGCTGCGTGTCAAATACAGCGATATCGCCATCCAGGTCGCTGCAACGTCACGGATTGCTGGCGATATCGCCTAGTGTGACGGTACCTTTACTGTGTAATGCTGAACAAAATAGCTTGTTTACTCTAGGCTCTTATCTTATGCTAATGAAGGGTGGTGTTTTTCTAAGGTCCTAGCAGGAGACAGTATTCTGGATAGTAACTTTACTTTCAGTTCAGCTGAAGAGACAAAGAGAACAGACGCAGACATACGAGCTCTGAAGACTCATACAGGTATGAATTGTTATGAAATAGTTTAGCTGTTTGTCAACTGATTCAGCCCACCTACTTTTGAAGGTGGCAGAACAGTTATTATTTCTTTTAGTTTTCATTTCATTTCTATTTTTCAGCAGGGAACTATATAGAATTATGGAATTTGTGAGGAATATGGAGAGAAGACGTTTGATAAAGCCTCAGGATATTCTGGCTACTTTGCAATCCATACCGGAGGATGAATCGGAATCCGAATTGCAGGAACATGTATTTGATTCTGACAGTGATGAAGATTTAATTCCTCAGAACATATCAAGTGAATCTGAAGACTCAGAAGGAACAAATCCAGAAGGTAAGTAGTTATGTGTATTTATTTGTTCTTCCACACACTGAGTTAGGGCCTGTGCACACTAGCAGAATTCTGGCTGAATAGCCATCTGGATATTCTTGCCGCAATACAGGCCGTACCTGCCCGCTCATGCCTGAAGCTCCGCTCCGAACCCCGGGCTGGAGCCGCTGTCAGGGACAGAGCAGCGCTTGCTTACGCGCGAGCACGGCTCCGTCCCAGACAGCGGCTCCAGCCCGGGGTTCGGAGCGGAGCTTCAGGTATGAAACTCCACTCTGTACCTGAGCGGGCAGGTACGGGCCGGATTGTGGTGAGAATATCCGGTCGGATATTCCGCCGCTAATCCAGCCAGTGTGCACGGACCCTTGCAAAACAAAAATTCTAAATATTCATCAACTTTTTTCCAGATATTCCAAGCACATCAACTGGGGATCGGGCTCATGCAGTTATGTTGCCTCGTGACCATCCTCCTGGTCGTGGACAGAAAAAATCAGCAAAACGTCCCAGAAATGAAAGAACAACAGATAACGATGGCGGCGAAGGTAATGCAACAACAAACACCAGAGAAGGCGAATCTGAAGGAATACTAGTTTCAACGGATGGTATTCAATGGAAACCTGTTGAAATTGGACAACACTTGCCTGGTAGGCGTGACAGCCAAAATATTCTTCGAGAAGCACCTGGCCCTACAGGATACGCCAGAAGAAATATCATTCGATAGTCCTTTGAGCGCATGGCGTTTATTTTTTGATTCATATATATTGACACATATAAAGAACTGTACGCTTGCAGAAGCATGCAGGAACAATAATTTACAGTTTACTCTATCTGATGAGGAGCTAGATGCATTCATTGCGATATTCTATGCTCGTGGAATATCTGGCACGAACCGTCACTCGATTAGCAGTATTTGGTGTAATGACTGGGGTTTACCGTTTTGCAAAGCGACAATGTCTAGGGACCGCTTTGTTGAAATTATGAGGTTTCTCAGATTTGATGAGAAATCTACTCGATCTTGAAAACATGCATGGTTTGAGGCCCTTGAGGAATGCAGTTTGACACCTCTGTTGTAGAGGAAAGACTGAACCTGTGTTGCTCCAGAGCAGGGTGCCACCCGCAACGTATGTACCGTGTTGCAGCGTTTTTGTTTTTCTTTGTTGTTTTTCTGTTTTAGCCAGAAAGGCTGAGTTTATTTTCCCCTCTTGTTGGTTTATGCTGCATAATAATAAACCAACCCAGGATTAAAGAGACAGTGTTCCTATTTTCTACCTCCGTATACCGCCAGGTGAGTTGAACTACCACAACTGTCATTATTCAAAATTACTTTCAAGCTGAATAACCCTTTAGGGTATGTGTCCATGTTCAGGATTGCATCAGGATTTGACGCAGGTAAAATCTGCACCTGAGGTCACCTGCGTTTTTCATGCGGATTTGTGTGTGTTTTTGTAAGCTCAATAAAGATATACATAAAAAAAGTTGTGATGTCATTTCTTGTCCAACCTCTTCATTTATATACTCCATTGAAGAATATACACACACAGATAGATAGATACGATAGATGGATACCATAGATAGATACGATACATATCTATCGTATCTGTCTATCTATCACATCTATCTATGGATCTATCTATCGTATTTATCTATGGTATCTATCTATCTATAAATATCTCTATATAGATATAACGATAGATATATTGATAATAAATAGATAATAGATAGATACGATAGATAATAGATAAACAGATGATTGATAGATACGATAGACAGATAGATAGATACGATAGACAGATAGATAGATACGATAGATGGGTGTATTTCTATGCAGCTGCACACTCCACTCCCGAGTGCCGGCGCCAGTGTAGGGTATTAAGATGTGAGACTCATCCGAGTTTCTCGCATGTGTGATCTCAGCCTTAAATAAAGACACACACACGAAATCTGCGTAAGGCCGGGGTCACACTACACCGTAATACGGACGGGTGCAATGCGATAAAAAAAAATCGCATTGCGCTCGTCCCAATGTTAATCTATGGGGCAGCTCCCATCATCCGATATTTTCTCGCCCGTATTCCAGATCCGAGTGAAATCGCAGCATGCTGCGATTGTCAGCGTATCTCGGCCGAGAATCGCCAATGCAAGTCTATGGGTGCGAGAAAAAAAATCGGATTACACACGGACCAGCAGTGTGACTTGCGAGAAATACGCAGCGGTGTTCTATAGAAAAGCCGGTAATTCAATTGCCGCACAAACCCGACAGGATATGAGACATAGTTTTCATACAGTAAACCATCTCATATCCCTTTTTTTGCATATTCCACACTACTGTTAGTAGTGTGTATGTGCAAAATTTTGTCCCTCTAGCTATTAATTTAAAGTGTTAAATCGCGGAAAAAATTGGCGTAGCTCCCGCGCAATTTTCTCTGCCAGAGTGGTAAAGCCCAGTGACTGAGGGCAGATATTAATCACCTAGAGAGGGTCCATGGTTATTGGCCCACCCTGGCTACAAACATCTGCCCCAAGCCACCCCAGAAGAGGCACATCTGGAAGATGCGCCTATTCTGGCACTTGGCCACTCTCTTCCCATTCCCGTGTAGCGGTGGGATATGGGGTAATGAAGGGTTAATGTCACCTTGCTATTGTAAGGTGACATTAAGCCAGATTAATAATGGAGAGGCGTCAGTTATGACACCTATCCATTATGAATCCAATTGTATGAAATGGTTAAAAAAACACACACACAATATTGCAAAGTATTTTAATGAAATAAAGACACAGCTTGTTGTAATATTTTACTATACTGGTAATCCACCTGAAGACCATCGTTCTGTAACAAAGGAAAAATAAAAAAACAACAATATACATACCTTCCGTAGATCTGTAACGTCCCACAATGTAAATCCATCTGAAAGGGTTAAAATATTTTACAGGCAGGAGCTCTGCTATAATGCAGCTGTGCTCGTGCCTGTAAATCCCCGGGAATGAAGGTAATGTAGGTCAATTACATGTAGTTACCTTCATTCGTGGTGATGCGCCCTCTGCTGCATGTCCTCATGAACTGGAGCCTTGGAAAAGTTCCCACGCTGGAGTTCATATGAGGACATCCAGCAGAGGGCGCATCACCACGAATGAAGGTAACTACAGGTCATTGACCTACATTACCTTCATTCCCGGGGGGTGCCTTTTCTGGGGTGGCTGGGGGCAGATGTTTGTAGCTAGGGGGAGCCAATAACCATGGACCCTCTCTAGGCTATTAATATCTGCCCTCAATCACTGGCTTTACCACTCTGGTGGAGAAAATTGCGCGGGAGCCCACGCCAATTTTTTCAGCGATTTAACCCTTTAAATTAATAGCTAGAGGGCCAAAAATTTTCACATACACACTACTAACATTAGTAGTGTGGAATATGCAAAAAAAAAAAAAAGGGATATGAGATGGTTTACTGTATGTAAACCATGTCTCATATCCTGTCGGGTTTGGGAAGGAGAAATGAAAAGCCGGCAATTGAATTACCGGCTTTTCACATATCTCGCGCTGAAGTAAATATAAATACAGTATGTATATATATGTGTCTCAATTACATATATATACTGTATCTATGTTTTAACGAACATTTGAACACATAAATCCATTAGATGTCGGTTTTGCAAGCCTGCGAGCAAATATCGCAGTACGGATGCCATACGGATGTCACACGGATGTCAAACGGATCATTTGATGCGAGAAAAATGCATCCTCGAACTGCACACGGATCGCTGTTTTGTAAACATTTGTGCGATTCTCGTCCGTGATAAACGGACCGTTTTTTTAAACCTTAAGCCGGGGTCACACTCGTGAGAAACTCACACAAGTCTCTCGCTTCAATACCCGGCACTGCCACCGGCACTCGGGAGCGGAGCATGTGGCTGCATATATTTCTATGCAGCTGAACGCTCCGATCTCGAGTGCCAGCGGCAGCGCCGGGTATTGACGCTGGCCTTAAACGCAATATGTTTAATGTAAAAAAAAAAAAAAATTTTGAAAAAAAAATGGCGTGGAGTTATTTAAGCACAGATTTTACACACATAAAATCTACAGAATTTTACTATATTACAAATGGTTAAGATTTACCTTAAATTTCATCCACATGATGTTTTTTTTTTGTGTGGGAGCCACATGTAAATTTTATTTTGCTGCGTTTTTTAAGTTTACCGCATTGTCAATTTCTGTTGCAGAAATGCTCCTTTTCGGTGCAGATTTTACCCATTCATTAATAGAGATATCTAAATCCACAGGTTAAAGCATTGACCTTGCATTGTTTTGTTGTGTGTGGTTTTTTTTGTTCAGTGCGTTTATGTAAAAAAAAAATTAAAAAAAAATAATAAAAAAAGAAGCATAAAAATGCACTGTAAGTATGGAAATGTGCACAGATTCTTGGTGCAAAAACCATGTAGATTTCAGTGTAGACTAAAACAAGCACCAATTATGAGATGTGTGAACCTACCCTTAGGCTAGAATAGCCTAAAACCCTTTCAATATATAAAACTAATGATAGTAATCATTATTCATAAATTAATGAGAAATACAAACGGAAGGTGCAAATTAGTTAATTAATATGGGCCTGGACTTCCTGAAGTCGTCCAGAGCTTGTTTCCACCAATCCATTTAGATAGCATTCTTCCTGTACTAAGCACCTAATTATAAAGCGTAATGTGTAATATTTATATATAGTGTCAAGATTGTTCTATTTATCGACCTTGATCATGGCTGTGTTCCCTGACCAAGAGCTTCTTCTTGTCCTTGCTTCTTATTTGTGGATGTGCTGTACTATAATGAAACGGGACAATCTGCCACATCATCTGCCTATAATAAATGTGGATCCAGGGCTGTCAAAAGGTGATAACTGCTCCAAGATAGGAAGGTCATGTGCTAATCGTAGTTGTCACTTCCCATCTTCCCATTCCCGGAGCACGGACAAAGACAAGTATAAGTTTAGTACCCTGCCTCAATACCTTGTAGTATTGAATTTCAGGATCTCTTGATCAGACGCTCCTTATCAACTCGTTACCTGCATTAAAGACAGCTGTCTTACATAGTCACCTTTATGAAATACCGCTGTCCACAGACTCAATTAATCAGTCAGTCAGACTCTAACCTCAACAACATGGGCAAGACCAAAGAGATTTATAAGGATGTCAGGGACAAGATCTGCACAAAGCTGGAATGGGCTACAAAACCATATGCAAGGCACTGGGTGTCAAGGAGACAACTGTTGGTGCAATAGTAAGAAAATGGAAGAAATACAAAATGACTGTCAATCGACATCGATCTGGGGCACCATGCAAAATCTCACCTCATGGGGTGTCCTTGATAATGAGGAAGGTGAGAGATCAGCCTAAAACTACATTGGAGGAACTTGTTAATGATCTCAAGGCATCTGGAACCACATTCACCAAGAAAACCATTGGTAACACATTAAGCCGTAAAGGTTTAAAATCCTGCAGTGCCCGCAAGGTCCCCCTGCTCAAGAAGGCACATGTGCAGGCCCATCTGAAGCTTGCCAATGAACACCTGGATGATTCTGTGATTGGGAGAAAGTACTGTGGTCAGATGAGACCAAAAATGAGCTCTTTGGCATTAACTCAACTTGCCGTGTTTGGAGGACGAGAAATGCTGCCTATGACCCAAAAAACACCGTCCCCACTGCCAGGCATGGAGGTGGAAACATTATGTTTTCGGGGTGTTTCTCTGCTAAGGGCACAAGACTAATTCACCGCATCAATGGGAGAATGGAGCCATGTAGCATAAAATACTGAATGATAACCTCCTTCCCTCCGCCAGGACATTAGAAATGGATCGTCGCTGAGTCTTACAGCAAGACAATTATCCAAAACATACAGCCAAGACAACAAAGGAGTGGCTCAAAAAGAAGCACATTAAGGTCATGGAGTGGCCTACCCAGTCTTCAGCCCTTAATCCCATATTTAACTTATGGAGGGAGTTGAAGCTCCGAGTTGCCAAGTGACAGCCTCAAAATCTTAATGATTTAGAGATGATCTACAAAGAGGAGTGGACCAAAATTCCTCCTGACATGTGCGCAAATCTCATCATCAATTACAAAAAACGTCTGACTGCTGTGCTTGCCAACAAGTATTAAGTCTTGTTTGCTAGAGGGATCAAATACTTATTTCTCACTGCAAAATGCTAATAAATTTATATAATTTATACAATGTGATTTTCTGTGTTTAATTTTTGATATTCTATCTCAATGTTAAAATTATCCTACCCTTAAAATTATAGACTGTTCAGGTCTGTCAGTGCGCAAAACTTACAAAATCAGCAAAGTATTAAATACTTATTTCCCCCATTGTATATGTGAAGCGGGCAATGGCAAAGCGAAAAACGTTGCTCTACCATCTCCACAGTTTGTAGATTTAAGAAAATGTGCACTTCTGCAAAGTCTGGTGCAGGAAGGGTTGGTATGCCATGGGGGGGGGTCAGACAGTCTGCCTCCAGCGAGAAAGTAACAATGTGGGAGGAAGCAGACTTTGAAAAATTCCATCGTCATTAGCGCCAACACCAACCATCAGAGCTCATGTTCAAAGGACCGGAACCACCCAAGGCACAGAAAAGAGAAAACGCTGGATTTTTTTCCAACAGCTGATTTAGTTTTTTTTTTTAGTTACAATATTTAAGTTTTTTGTACATTTACTTTTATGTTTTTGGTTTCTCAGAGGTCGGTTGTGTTGTGGAACTGGTGTATATTTCATGGTACAATATTTGCGGCTGGGATGCTCTTTGTTATGGTTCAGGCAGAAGAAAAAGAACGCCTTGGCGCCTGAGCTCCCCAAGTGGCTGCTACAGGTACCAACATATGCCTGACCAGCAATGCTTCCGCACGTCTGTTTCAGGGACAGGTTTGCTCGAAAATGACCAGGGAAGACCACGTCATCAGCACCAACCGTGGAGGTGGGATCGACCTCCATATCCTAATACCTGGGGAGCCTGGAAAAAGAAGACAAAGTGAGTGGATATTTCTAGGTTCTCTCACGTTTTTTTCTCTCCTTCCAAATTGGCCTGGGTTCTGTGAGTCATTTGCTAAGGACTGGGTTAGGCCCCTTTCACACATCAGTTTTTTGCCATCAGTCACAATCTGTCGAATTTTGAAAAAACAGATCTGGCGAATAATGCTGCCAGATCCGTTTTTTTTTCTCATAGACTTGTATTAGTGATGGATTGCCTCATGTTTCATCAATTTTTTGCCGGATCCATCGAAAATTGTTTATCTGGGAGCTGGAGAAAACGGACATAGTAACGTTTTTGTGTCCATCGCCGTCCATCGTTTGCAAATTACGGATTCTGTTTTTTTTTTAACTGAGAATGCTCCGATTTTTTTAGGATCCAATTAGCTGGATCAGCTAGTCGGATCCAGCGAAAAAACTGATCCGTCGCATTAGTTTTTCACAATCTGCGACGGAGCCATTTTTTCAAAATTCGATGGATTGTGACGGATGGCAAAAAACTGATGTTTGAAAGCAGCCTTAGCCGAACTAAATAGGACGCTGTGTAAACCAGGGATTCAAATGTTTCCAGTGTCGACTAGCCTGTTGCTACTGTACATGGGGCCGGTAGCTCCACTCACAAGGGACGTGAACTCTCTACTATCTGGTCACCCAGCCTAAGTATCTACAGTTACCTGTTGTACACGGGAGAAGAACAGAGGGGTTTGGACTGTTTATGCATGTTCATTTCTGCTGCAGACACGCTAGTCTACGCAACAGAAATTTGCACAATAGAATGTATTGGATGCAGTAAATCTGCAATCTTCAGTGAACACATGCAGATTTACCTGTGTGATTAGAACACAGTGAAAATACGCTGCATTTAAAGTGCTGCTACTTCCTCATCATGGGAACATAGCCTAAAATTTTTTGCAGTATTCCCCCACCTTTCAAATAATGACTAGAAAAATACATAAGTAAAAACTCATGTACTTTATGCAGTATTTATTTTTCTCTGCTTTTTGGTGTATAGGAATCTGCTGCAAATACTCGATATGCACATATACAATAAGGCCATGTTACCATGGTGAGTATTTAGTGAGCTTTTTGTTTTGTAAATTTTCTTCACCCATCGGCTAAATTTAGGTTCCTTTCATTTTTCTTTTCATTGCGTTTAAAAAACGTAAACATGCTTTTTTGACGCTGCAGTTTGTCATTTTTTTGTTATGTCGTAGGTAAGCTACCGTATATACCCGTGTGGAAGCCAAGTTTTTCAGCATATTTGTGCTGAAAAGGCCCCCTCGGCTTATACACGAGCCATTGTCCCAGAAAGATGGTGGGGAATGGGGAGCAGCGGGACACAGAGGCAGTAGCCAGCGCCTACGGCTGTAACTGTGCCCGCTGCTAAAGAGAAATGCAGTTGCAGCTTCCGGCTTCCAGGACACATCCCACTTACCTTCCCTGTTCGCCTTCGCTGTATCTCGTTTGTTCCGGCACCAGCAGCTCTTCCGGCAGGGCAATCACATGGCCCTGCTCATTAAGGTAATGAATATTCACACCTCTCCAGTCCCATAGGCATGGAGTGAATATTCATTACCTTAACCCCTTCCCGACCTTTGACGCCACGTAGGCGTCATGAAAGTCGGTGCCAATCCGACCCATGACGCCTATGTGGCGTCATGGAATGATCGCGTCCCTGCAGATCGGGTGAAAGGGTTAACTCCTATTTTACCCGATCTGCAGGGAGAGGGGGAGTTGTACTTCAGCCCAGGGGGGTGGCTTTGCCCCCACATGGCTACGATCGCTCTGATTGGCTGTTGAAAGTGCAACAGCCAATCAGAGCAATTTGCAATATTTCACCTATGAAAATGGTGAAATATTGCAATCCAGCCATGGCCGATGCTGCAATAGCATCTGCCATGGCTGGAAATCATGTTCTGCCCCCCCCCCCACCGCCCCCGATCTCCTCCCCAGTCCTCCGTTCTGTCCGGTACCCCCCTCCGTCCCCCTGTCCGCTCCCCCGTGCTCCTGTCCGCTCCCCCGGTCCTCCGATCCCCCCCCCTGTGCTCCGATCCACCCCCCCGCCACCCCCTCATACTTACCGAGCCTCCCGAAGTCGGTCCGTCTTCTCCCTGGGCGCCGCCATCTTCCACAATGGCCGGCGCATGCGCAGTGCGCCCGCCGAATCTGCCGGCCGGCAAAGTACATTTTGATCGCTGTGGTAGGTTCTATCACAGCGATTAAAATAAAAAAATTATAAATAAACCCCCCCTTTATCACCCCCATAGGTAGGGACAATAATAAAATAAAGAAAATATATATATATTTTTTTCCACTAGGGTTAGGGTTAGAACTAGGGATAGAACTAGAACTAGGGTTAGGGTTAGGGTTATGGCATGTGCACACAGTGCGGATTTGACCGCGGATCCGCAGCGGATTGGCTGCGGATCCGCAGCGGATTGGCCACGGATCCGCAGCGGATTGGCCGCGGATCCGCAGCGGATTGGCCGCGGATCCGCAGCGGATTGGCCGCTGCGAATTCGTAGCAGTTTTCCATCAGGTTTACAGTACCATGTACACCTATGGAAAACCAAATCCGCTGTGCCCATGGTGCGGAAAATTCCATGCAGAAACGCTGCGTTGTATTTTCCACAGCATGTCAATTCTTTGTGCGGATTCCGCAGCGTTTTACACCTGTTCCTCAATAGGTATCCGCAGGTGAAATCCGCACAAAAAAAACACTGGAAATCCGCTGTAAATCCGCAGGTAAAAGGCAGTGCCTTTTACCTGCAGATTTTTAAAAAATCGTGCGGAAAAATCTCACACGAATCCGCAACGTGGGCACATAGCCTTAGGGTTAGGGTTGGAATTAGAGTTAGGGTTGGAATTAGGGCTAGAGTTGGAAATAGGGTTAAGATTAGGCTTGTGGTTAGGGTAACGGATAGGGTTAGGGGTGTGTTGGGGTTACAGTTGTGGTTAGGGTTGGGATTAGGGTTAGGGTTGGGATTAGGGTTAGGATTAGGGTTGGAATTAGGGTTACGGGTGTGTTGGGGTTAGGGTTGTGGTTAGGGGTGTGTTGGGGTTAGGGTTGTGATTAGGGTTATGGCTACAGTTGGGATTAGGATTAGGGGTGTGTTGGGGTTAGTGTTGAAGTTAGAATTGAGGGGTTTCCACTGTTTAGGCACATCAGGGTTCTCCAAACGCAACATGGCGCCACCATTGATTCCAGCCAATCTTGCGTTCAAAAAGTCAAATGGTGCTCCCTCCCTTCTAAGCCCCAACGTGCGCCCAAACAGTGGTGTACCCCCCCCCATTTGAGGTACCAGCGTACTCAGGACAAACTGGGCAAAAACTGTTGGGGTCCAATTTCTCCTGTCACCCTTGCAAAAATAAAAAATTACTTGCTAAAACATAATTTTTGAGGAAAGAACAATTATTTTTTATTTTCACGGCTCTGCGTTATTAACTTCTGTGAAGCACTTGGGGGTTGAAAGTGCTCACCACACATCTAGATAAGTTCCTTCGGGGGTCTAGTTTCCAAAATGGGGTCACTTGTGGGGTGTTTCTACTATTTAGGCACATCAGGGGCTCTGCAAATGCAACATGATGCCCGCAGACCATTCCATCAAAGTCTGCATTTCAAATGTCACTACTTCCCTTCCGAGCCCTGACATGCGCCCAAACAGTGGTTTACCCCCACATATAGGGTACCAGCACACTCACAACAAACTGGGCAACAAATATTGGGGCCCAATTTCTCCTGTTACCCTTGTGAAAATAAAAAATTGCTTGCTAAAACATCTTTTTTGAGGAAAGAAAAATGATTTTTTATTTTCACGGCTCTGCGTTGTAAACTTCTGTGAAGCACTTGGGGGTTGAACGTGCTCATCACACATCTAGATAAGTTCCTTGGGGGGTCTAGTTTCCAAAATGGGGTCACTTGTGGGGTGTTTCTACTGTCTGGGCACATCAGGGGCTCTGCAAATGCAATGTGACGCCCGCAGAGTCTGCATTTCAAATGTCACTACTTCCCTTCCGAGCCCTGACGTGTGCCCAAACAGTGGTTTACCCCCACATATGGGGTATCAGCGTACTCAGGAGAAACTGGACAACAACTTTTGGGGTCCAATTTTTCCTGTTACCCTTGGGAAAATAAAAAATTGTGGGCTAAAAAATCATTTTTGAGAAAAGAAAAAATATTTTTTATTTTCATGGCTCTGCGTTATAAACTTCTGCGAAGCACTTGGGGGTTCAAAGTGCTCACCACACATCTAGATTAGTTCCTTGGGAGGTCTAGTTTCCAAAATGGGGTCACTTGTGCGGGAGCTCCAATGTTTAGGCACACAGGGGCTCTCCAAACGCGACATGGTGTCCGCTAATGATTGGAGCTAATTTTCCATTCAAAAAGCCAAATGGCGTGCCTTCCCTTCCGAGCCCTGCGGTGTGCCCAAACAGTGGCTTACCCCCACATATGGGGTATCATCGTACTCAGGACAAACTGGACAACAACATTTGGGGTCCAATTTCTCCTATTACCCTTGGGAAAATAAAAAATTCTGGGCTAAAAATCATTTTTGAGGAAAGAAAAATTATTTTTTATTTTGACGGCTCTGCGTTATAAACTTCTGTGAAGCACCTGGGGGATATAAGTGCTCACTATGCATCTAGATAAGTTCCTTGGGGGGTCTAGTTTCCAAAATGGGGTCACTTGTAGGGGAGCTCCAATGTTTAGGCACACAGGGGCTCTCCAAACGCGACATGGTGTCCGCTAACGATTGGAGCTAATTTTCCATTCAAAAAGTCAAATGGCACGCCTCCCCTTCCGAGCCTTGTCGTGCACCCAAACAGTGGTTTACCCCCACATATGAGGTATCGGCGTACTCAGGAGAAATTGCCCAACAAATTTTAGGATCCATTTTATCCTGTTGCCCATGTGAAAATGAAAGAATTGAGGCTAAAAGAAATTGTGTGAAACAAAGTACTTTTTAATTTTTGTGGATCAATTTGTGAAGCACCTGAGGGTTTAAAGTGCTCACTATGCCTCTAGATAAGTTCCTTGGGGGGTCTAGTTTCCAAAATGGGGTCACTTGTGGAGGCGCTCCAATTTTTAGGCACACAGGGGCTTTCCAAACGCGACATGGTGTCCGCTAACGATGGAGATAATTTTTCATTCAAAAAGTCAAATGGCGCTCCTTCCCTTCCGAGCCTTACCATGTGCCCAAACAGTGGTTTACCCCCACATGTGAGGTATTGGTGTACTCAGGAGAAATTGCCCAACAAAATTTAGGTTCCATTTTATCCTGTTGCCCATGTGAAAATGAAAAAATTGAGGCTAAAATAATTTTTTTGTGAAAAAAAAGTACTTTTTCATTTTTACGGATCAATTTGTGAAGCACCTTGGGGTTTAAAGTGCTCACTATGCTTCTAGATAAGTTCCTTGGGGGGTCTAGTTTCCAAAATGGGGTCACTTGTGGGGGAGCTCCAATGTTTAGGCACACGGGGGCTCTCCAAACGCGACATGGTGTCCGCTAAAGATTGGAGCCAATTTTTCATTGAAAAAGTCAAATGGCGCTCCTTCCCTTCCGAGCCCTGCCGTGCGCCCAAACAGTGGTTTACCCCCACATATGAGGTATCAGCGTACTCAGGATAAATTGGACAACAACGTTCGTGGTCCAGTTTCTCCTTTTACCCTTGGGAAAATAAAAAAATTTTCACTAAAAGATAATTTTTGTGACTAAAAAGTTAAATGTTCATTTTTTACTTCCATGTTGCTTCTGCTGCTGTGAAACACCTGAAGGGTTAATAAACTTCTTGAATGTGGTTTTGAGCACCTTGAGGGGTGCAGTTTTTAGAATGGTGTCACTTTTGGGTATTTTCAGCCATATAGAACCCTCAAACTGACTTCAAATGTGAGGTGGTCCCTAAAAAAAATGGTTTTGTAAATTTTGTTGTAAAAATGAGAAATCACTGGTCAAATTTTAACCCTTATAACTTCCTAGCAAAAAAAAAATTTGTTTCCAAAATTGTGCTGATGTAAAGTAGACATGTGGGAAATGTTATTTATTAACTATTTTGTGTCACATAACTCTCTGGTTTAACAGAATAAAAATTCAAAATGTGAAAATTGCGAAATTTTCAAAATTTTTGCCAAATTTCCGTTTTTTTTCACAAATAAACTCAGAAATTATCGACCTAAATTTACCACTAACATGAAGCCCAATATGTCACGAAAAAACAATCTCAGAATCGCTAGGATCCGTTGAAGCGTTCCTGAGTTATTACCTCATAAAGGGACACTGGTCAGAATTGCAAAAAACGGCAAGGTCATTAAGGCCAAAATAGGCTGGGTCATGAAGGGGTTAATGAGCGGGGCCACGTGATCACTTGGCAGGAAGAGCTGCTGGGGCTGCAACAAGATGCAGCGAGGGCGCGCAGGCAGGTAAGTAGGATGTGTTTTTTTTTAATAGGAACCATGCATGAACGGATATGGGATAAGGAGCCATGTATACAAGGATAGGGAACCATGCATACCAGGATAGGGATGAGGGGACAACGCAGTCCCTGTTTTTTGTGGCAAAATTAGGTGCCTCGACTTATACTCGGGTCGACTTATACTCGAGTATATACAGTACTTAATTTTTTATACTTCTTGTGATTTGGCGTTGAAAAAAGTTTATTGGTATAGTCATGTGCAGATAACAAGTGTTTTTAGTACTTTTCCGCAGCTGAAATGCTCTAAAAATGCATATGCATTTTTACCTGAAGATGGGGTAAAAAAATGTTTTTTTCCATGGGGTAAAGCAGCACATAAATCTCAGCATACCTGCAAGAGGAACTTATGTGTTGCGGATTTAAAAAACGCACTGCAGGTCGGTTTATGTGTAGGACAACGAAACAGTAAAGTGTCGAAGTCGTATGGCCTCCAGCTTTGAACAAAACCCTGCGGAACTATTCTCAAGGAGAAGGGATGCAGAGGGAACAGAATTAAGCAGTGCCCCAGCTCAAGGGACAGAGCAAAAAAACAGGAGGAGATTTGGTGCCAAGTGAGGTGACAGACGCTCTTGCTGCAGCTTCAGCAGCCGAGATAGTAGGCCGCAACCACGGGTACCTGCCAGGCCTGGACCAAGATGACAATCGTCATGCACTGAAGACCAGAGCTACACCGGTTTAGGTCCAGATTGCACTCGTCGACAGTCAAGCACCAACCTAGCCAACGTCAGTCAACAGTTGAGGACCAGCCCCTATACAGACATAGGAGATGCTCGTCGGCGGTCAAGCAGCAAAGAGGCCTTGGGAATACCTGGTCAGAGACTCCAGCCTGGGCCAGTGATCAAAGGAGAAGGGCGAGATGGGCCATTACTTCCAGCACTGACTTATGTTACCGGACGTGGGCAGGGGGAGGGCTGTGGACCAGATGGGGTCTGGCTGACTCTAGAGCAGGGGTGTCAAACTGCATTCCTCGAGGGCCGCAAACAGGTCATGTTTTCAGGATTTCCTTGTATTGCATAGGTGATAATTTAACCACCTTCACAGATAATGATTCCTGCTCCTTGTGCAATGCTAAGGAAATCTTGAAAACACGCATGGTTTGAGGCCCTCGAGAAATGCAGTTTGACACCCCTGCACTAGAGCGACTCAGAGAGCATTGACTGACTTTTTAAGAAAAATGTGCAGCTAGTGAGATGGAGCAGCCACAGAAACTTCTATAGACTGTTCCTGCCAAATACTGGGCTTGCCCACCCCACCCCCTACTAGAAATAGGTTGGACTGTAGACTCGGAGGTGAGTTCACAGTTTCTTTTTGCATACTAATCCATATAATTGCTTGTCAAATACTCTGTAAATATTGTCCATTTGTGATTTTGTCATTTTCAGTATCTCTGTTTCTATTTCATATTGTTAATCCAAAAAGTAAAATTGTTGTTTCTGCCTGGTGCCTCCGCTGTTGCATTTATACGTAGGGTTAATAAAAGAAAACAAAGAAGTCATGAGATTTCTATAAATCCGATCCACTTTGCTGGAACTGTAAGACGCTGTTTTTGTGCAGCAAAAATATGTAGTGTCAAAAACTCATTGTGGGAACTTAATATAAGGCATGTCCATTTTTTTTAATACGAATCACGGATCAAAATCGCCTATTCAAGTCTATGGGTCCTTCAAAAACTGAGACAAAAACTGATACCATCCATGTGCTGTCTGTTTTTTACTGACTTTTTTGGGGACCAGAAAAATGCTCAAAAGAAAAAACGCCCACAGCCATGAATGCCCACAAGAATATTCCCCACAGGAATATTCCCCACATTGACAAAATAGCAACAGTTATCACCCCCCGTAATATGTTATATCACTCAGGAGTCTGTGTACAGGGTGACCCCAGCTGTACCGATATAACATTATTATCAACTTTACTTGTGGGCAATTTTCAGGGAACTGACTTTTCTTATGGGAGAAACCGGAGAAAACGCCATCAGTTTTTTTTTTTTTATAAAAGAAAAAAATTATTAAATGCTGATGATAAAAACTGAATCACTGATAAAAATCTGATCCAAAAACACTTATAAGGACAGTCAGGTTTTTCACATGTGCAATAAAGAAGTAAACAAAAAAAAGAGGTCCGAATGAGGTTTAAAACTAAAGGTACCTTCACACTAAACGATATCGCTAGCGATTCCGTGACGTTGCAGCGTCCTGGCTAGCGATATCGTTTAGTTTGACACGCAGCAGCGATCAGGATCCTGCTGTGATGTCGCTGGTCGCTGAATAAAGTTCAGAACTTTATTTGGTCGTCCGATCGCCGTGTATCGTTGTGTTTGACAGCAAAAGCAACGATACCAGCGATGTTTTACACTGGTAACCAGGGTAAACATCGGGTTACTAAGCGCAGGGCCGCGCTTAGTAACCCGATGTTTACCCTGGTTACCAGTGTAAAATGTAAAAAAAACAAACAGTACATACTCACCTTCACGTCCCCTGCCATCCGCTTCCTGCACTCAGTGCACTGACTGAGCGCCGTAAAGTGAAAGTAAAAGTACAGCACAGCGGTGATGTCACCACTCTGCTGTTAGGGCCGGCGCTCAGTCAGTCCAGGAAGCGGACGATGGGGGACGTGAATGTGAGTATGTACTGTTTGTTTTTTTTACATTTTACGCTGGTAACCAGGGTAAACATCAGGTTACTAAGCGCGGCCCTGCGCTTAGCAACCCGATGTTTACCCTGGTTACCCGGGGACCTCGGCATCGTTGGTCGCTGGAGAGCGGTCTGTGTGACAGCTCTCCAGCGACCAAACAGCAAAGCTGCAGCGATCGGCATCGTTGTCGCTATCGCTGCAGCGTCGCTTAATGTCAAGGTACCTTAAGGTGCAAATAATCTGCAAAGGTAAGACACACAGGGTGTAAATTTGCCAAACGTATGAATATAGATAACACTGATCAACGCAATTTTTCTGGCAAAAGGTTTTAAAACATATTTTAAGTCAATTTTGGCTGCTGATTACGAATATGAACTCCGTTTTTGGCTATCACATCAGGATTTTGAGATATTTTCATTTTTTATATTTTTTATGAAAATTACTCCTATCTAATGTTTTATGATTAAAACACATGATTTTCGATACTACATTGTATATTTTTAATCAAGGAATAACAGAGATTACAAAGTCTATGTACAGCCAATCAAATATACTTACAGAATGAAACTACAAAATATAAAAACACATATATATGGCACACAGATGAATGACAAATGACAGTTATTTGAACTTTCTTTTCTTGGCTGATCTGTGATGTACAGCTTCTGGGTTGTCTCTCATCAAGCTCCAGCAATAGTCAGCCATCATATGTGAGTCCCACCGGCCTTGATACCGTTCTTCCATTGCTTTAATGTCCTGATGAAAACGCTCCCTTTGTTCCTCGCTCACATCCCCAAGGTTCTCTGGAAAAAAGTCCAAATGGCTGTGTAAATAGTGAATCTTGATACTCATTCTACATCCAAGATTTCGCAGACTCATTAGTAGCTCTTCCACAATCTCTTCATAGTTGTCGGCTTTCTTATTCCCTAGAAAATTCTGTACCACATTACAAAATGCATTCCAAGCTCTTTCTTCTGTCTCATTCATTGATGTGATAAAATTTGGGTCTCTCATAAGTGTTCTTATTTGAGGTCCATCAAATATTCCAGCCTTTTTCTTCCCTTCACTAAGACCAGGAAAAGTTGAACATATATAGTTAAAGCATTCTCCACTGTGATTGAGAGCTTTGACAAACTGCGTCATCAATCCAAGCTTTATGTGTAAGGGAGGAAAGACAATGTCCTTCCTATCCACTAGAGGATCATGGATGACATTCTTATCGCTAGATGCCAAACTCTGTCGCTGAGGCCATTCAGTTTTCACCCAATGCTCTGCTGTAGCTCTACTGTCCCAGTAGCACAGAAAACAAGGGTGTTATCATAACAAATGGGAATTATGCATGTTCAAAGAAAACAAAGATATTCTCACATTTTTTGGGAGACTAAATGAAAACTAAATTTACCTTAGTGAACCGTATAAACCGACACTTTTCATACACTACTTATATTTATCATGGAATTCATGAAAATGGGCTATATACCTATAGCGCAAAAATGTGATGTGATGTGACAGAGAAATTATAAGATCAGATTTGAATTCAGCACCCTCAAATTAGTCTAAAACTGTTCTTAAAGTCCATGCCAGAAAATGTTTTTTTTTTTTTTGTAGACCAGTGTAATATTCTGGGTAGGTTTATTGCAGGTCAGGTGGTTATATAACATGTATTATATTTAAGGTTCAGCTCTGAGGGCCAAGCTTATTCTGGAGGATTTGGCAGGTGTACGTAGTGTAGACTACAAACTATCACAATTGGTGTGTAATGGAAATACTGCACTAAGCTAACACAGATGAGAGGCTACATCAGCTAGGACAGCTAATGCAGGGCTAATATCAGGGGATAAGATAGCAGCAGGGAAATAACAGGATAAAAGCAACCGAGCAGCATCTACAATGTAAATGATACGGAGGCTCACTAGATTTGCATCAACACGGGAACATTTCTCTCCCACACCTGATCTTAAAGCATTTTATTATCAACATTATAAATTGTTAAACTGCTTGTAAAATTCGTTCTAAAGGGCTTGTTCACTTCTCCGCCAATCCATTAAGAATCCCTGTTTGCACCCCGGTACAATAATAACACTTAGGCCGGAGTCACACTACCGTAGAATACGGACAAGTGCTATGCGATTAAAAAAAAAAAAAATAAAAAAAAAATAAAAATTCGCATAGCACTCAGACCAGTATACATCTATGGGGAAGCTCACGTCACCGTATTTTTTCTTGGCTGTTTTCATTGTGTGAGTGAAATTGCAGGATGCTGCGATGGCCCAGTGTCGGTGACAGAGTCTTGGCTCACTCTTACCCAAATAAGTCTATGGGTGCAACTGAGACAACGCACATCACTCAGATATCACCCGAGGGATGTGCGATATACGCTGACCCCGGCAATGGAGGAGATGGAGAAATTCATTTCATCTAGCCAGCCCCCTTCACACTCCGTGCTGGACACAGAATGCACGTTCTGGTGCTGAAATAAAGCTGAATGTATAGCTACATCACATATACCTAGTTGGCCTTGGAGAACTACTTTGCTGCATCGCATGCATGGAAAGCCCTTACCCTATAGATCATCATGACTTTCACAGCAAGCATAAAGCAATATTTTACGGTATCATTAATCCTAACAATTCTGTACAATCTTATCTTCACTGTAACCAGCTTATATAAATACTAGGCTTACAGACAGGAAGACTTGATTGTTGCAGGAGGTTGGGAACACATCCAGCGCTTGTGTTCTTTATCAGTACGGTTTTGCCCTTTACAAAATTATTAGTCAGATGTAAATCAGCTTTTCGGAACTGTACAGAAATGGCCGTGTTAATAGACGGCTTGGAATAAATCCAGAATCTATTTTTGTCAAGATAAAGATTATTATGAAACCTCTGAAGGACATTGATGCCATAAGGATGAAGATGTTCTGAAATAAGAGGAGTTGCTGCATAGCACTGTCAAAGGCAAATTGTCCATTTACTTCGGGCCTTATCCATCTGATAATACTGCTAAGAAGCTATATAAAATACAAAACCTTAGGCCGGTTTTGAACATCCATTATTTTTGCGGGTTGATCATGAATGCATTACAATGAATGTTCCTTTTCAAGTGTCCTTTTTTCTTGCAGATTGATTGTCCACAAACCCCCCTCCCGCCCCCCATCAAAATTGAGACATGTCCTGTTTTGATCCGTGATGTGGATCAAGCTCATCAATTGCCCTATGGAAAGAAAAGGGAAAAAAAAGGCAGATAGAACATGGATATCATCATGTTTAATAAGTGGGAGAAGCAAAGATTTTTTTGTTTGCTTTTACAAGTGAAAAACAGGAGCAAGGATTCTAAAATATCACAAATGGATAAAAAAAAAAAATGGGTTCAGCACACTGAAAAAATACATGAGAAAAAAATGCTTAACTCAAACTTCAGTGTTTTTTCTTATTACTAGTGATGATCAAATACTAAAATGCTCGAGTGCTCGGTACTCGAATTGAGCATTTCGGACGCTCAGGTGCTCAACTCAAGTACAGAGTATAATGGAAGTCAATGGGAAACTTGAGAATTTTTCCGGCGGACCCCGACAGGAGGGCTGGGTAGGCAGGAACATCACTGAAATGATGGAAACAGCACTCAAATGGAATGGGAACAGCATGGGAAGACGGCTGGAGGCATCTCTAACTCCCAGGTCGCTGCTGGAAACAAAGCTGTAAGAGTATTGCGCCACTTTTACGAACTGACAATAAAACGTACAAAACCAAAGATAAAATGTTTTTTTAGGGAAAAAATGTTAGGAAACAATCTTTCGTGTATAATGCCTTGTATTTAAGGCAAAATTAAAAAGAGAAAAAAATAGCCTCCTCCACCCCTTAGTAGCTGTGAAACGTGGAGTGGGGACCCGAACATGGTGCACAAGCACCGGCTTTCAAGCAAGTTGCTGATGGGGACTGGAGATTTCCTTTGACTAACACCATTATCTCCCTTGCTTGTTGTGAGGCTTTTGGACCTTGTGCCGCCTTGTCCACATATGCTACTGTCATTCTGTTATCTGACAGTATTTTTACATGTGGTGACCCCTTATCCTGGGCAGAACGTCTAAAGGTACCTTCACACGAAACGACTTTGAAACGATATCGCTAGCGATCCGTGACGTTGCAGCGTCCTCGCTAGCGATATCGTTTCGTTTGACACACAGCAGCGATCAGGATCCTGCTGTGATGTCGCTGGTCGCTGAATAAAGTTCAGAACTTTATTTGGTCATCCGATCGCTGTGTATCGTTGTGTTTGAAAGCAAAAGCAACGATACCAGCCATGTTTTACACTGGTAACCAGGGTAAACATCGGGTTACTAAGTGCAGGGCCGCGCTTAGTAACCCGATGTTTACCCTGGTTACCAGCGTAAAAGTAAAAAAAACAAACAGTACATGCTCACCTGCGCGTCCCCCAGCGTCTGCTTCCTGACACTTACTGAGCTCCGGCCCGAAAGTGAAAGTGAAAGCACAGCGGTGACGTCACCGCTCTGCTGTTAGGGCCGGAGCTCAGTCAGTGTCAGGAAGCAGACGCTGGGGGACGCGCAGGTGAGTATGTAGTGTTTGTTTTTTTTACTTTTACGCTGGTAACCAGGGTAAACATCGGGTTACTAAGCGCGGCCCTGCGCTTAGCAACACGATGTTTACCCTGGTTACCCGGGGACCTCGGCATCGTTGGTCGCTGGAGAGCGGTCTGTGTGACAGCTCTCCAGCGATCAAACAGCGACGCTGCAGCGATCGGCATCGTTGTCGCTATCGCTGCAGCGTCGCTTCGTGTGAAGGTACCTTAACAGAACTATCCTGATGGCTGTTAGCTCTGTAATATTTGATGATGTCTCTATATCTGAAGGCCATCGACCTTGGAGAATTCTGCATTGAGTGTGAGCCCCCAACCAAAAGAGCTTGCATCTGTGGTGAGAATGGTGGAGGTTCAGGATTTCCAATCAGACCCCCTGGGAGAAGTTTTTCCTGGAGAGCCACCACTTTAGATTACAGAGCGCTTTTTGAAATAGTAATTTTTCTGTCCAGGTTTCCCTTGATTTTTTCCATCTCTTCCAGGATTAACCCACTGAAGATTCCGGAAGTAAATTTGTGCCTAAGTTAACGTTCCTAGTATTAACATGCCCTTCCTCAGGGAGATAACTGGGTTGCTAATTATTTTGGATACAGATCTGAGTACTTTCCTTATTTTCCTTCCCGGGAGAAAGGATGTTTGTCTCTTGGAGTCTAACAATATCCAAAGGAATGTTTGCTCTTGTTCTGGCGTTGCTTTTAACTTTTTTTTTTTAAATTTATCAGCCATCTTAAGGAATCTAGAACCTATTTGACTTGGTCTACTGCCCTTCTGTAATGTTTTTGCTACAATTAAAAAATCATCCAGATATGGGATGAGCAGGATGCCTTTTTCCCCTGATGTGAGCTAACATTTCTGCCATCACTTTTGTGAATACCCGTGGGGCCATTGAGAGGCAGAAGGGGAGGGCCTGGATGAAACATTTACTGCCACTCATTTTTTGTGGCTTTGGAATATTGGCACATGGCAATACGCATCCTTGAGGTCCAGAATTTCCATAGCCACAGAAAAAGAAGTTTTACCACCGACCCCATTGGCTCCATTTTGAAGTGTTTTGTTTTTAAAGATTGATTTATACTTTTCAGATTTATACAGTAACAATGCAGTGACATGACAAGAATCTGCATAACTAATCATATTCTAAATAGTTACAAGTCAAATTTATGTACGAAATACCCAAGATGATGGTCTATAAAATGATGGTATTCTCCAAGCAGTAATGGATAATGAGATATGGAGCCTGAAAGTCAAGATTTCAAAACATTGTTACCCTTTTGCTCTTTACTGGAATTGTCCTGAAAGATTGATCCCGTTTTCTCTCTAGGATAAGAGGGTTTTTTTTAATTCCCTTCCTCTGTATTAACACTCCCTTTTTTATAAGATGATTTCTCATTCGATCTTCACTTATGGTGTCTAAGATACTGTGACTCGAAGATATCTTTTCCCAGGCAGGAAGAAATTCTTTTAGGTCTTCCACTTACTTGGATCCTGGAGTCATTGCCTCCTGGATCTTTTGAGAATCCCTGACGAAAAAAACCCCAAAACCATCCTCTGAAAAGTTCTTCCCTCTATTCAGAGCACGGTTGTGCAGCGAGTCTGACCACATGACCAGATACATCTGCCAAGAAATCTGCTGCCTTCAGAATAGTTGAAAGCCTTCTAGTAGTTCATCTCTTGGACACATGTTCCTAATCTGAGTCAAATTGGTTGAACCACATTCTACAAGACCTTGCTGTGCATGTGGCCACTGGGCTTGAAGGCTCTACTGGGCTTGAAGGCTGCAGCCCCCTATTCTCAAGCTTTTTTCTTTCCTGTCCTACAAGTGTTGTGGTACACTTTAGAAACTGCAGCGTCTATTTTTCTACATTGTCCAAACACTTCTGCATCAAAAGGATATTTCCTTTTAAGTTCCAGTGGGATAAACAATTTTTTAATGTCTTTTTCCACTCTCTTTTCATGAGAGTTTATGTTTTGTGGACGGGGAAGCATTTGGGCTTCTGAACTTCTAATCCACAAAACATTACGCCCTGCATAGACTTTGGTTCTTTCACGTGTTCTATTCTCAAAGATGCCCTGACTGCCTTCACCAGCTTTTCTGTGTCTTCGGTGGAAAGCATGGCTAACGGCCGCAATCATCATCAGAGGAGAATGAGGAGAACTCATTGTAACAGAACCCTCGTAGTTCACATTCTTCTACCTCATCTTCTGAGCCAGAGTTTAATGTGACGTCTTTTTTTTCTTTCTGATGAGTTGCTGGGGCCTTCTTAGCTTCAGAACCCCTTTAAATTATTTTTTAAAAAGTCAGTCTTGATTATGGACCTCATTCTATCCATCAAGGAGCTTCTTCAGCTAGGGTTTTCTCAATACATGACTGACAACTTTTTTTGTATCCAGACAATAGTTTACACGTTCTTTATACTTTATGACTTGCGCTTTCCTAGGTCTGTCCTATAATACATTTAAGTAACTACAGGTATTATGTGTGACATACCAGGGTTTTCTGGACTCCCCCAACTTGAAGCAGGAAACTACCAAACCTGGGAGTGCTGTGTCCTCAGTAGGCTCTCCAGGCTGGTTACTATCATCCATCCTGGAATGTTCCTCTGGCTAGAATGATCCTGATGTGAAGAATTGTTTTTATACTGACTCAGGAGGAGCTCATGTTTGTGCTGGCTCAACCCCTCCCAGAAAATGAAGCCAGAGACACCCAGCATTGATCTCTGCTTTTCCTGTTTAGGTCATTTATAATGACCTTCGGGGAGCACCGGCCCATGCCAGGCCATACTTCCCCCTCCAAAACTGTGCCATGCCCGACCATGCTTCCTTTGCTGGAAGTGACGTCTGCCACCACTTTGTGGAGCTACTGTGCCAAATCCGGTCGTGCTCCCGAATCCTTCTGCAGTCCGGTGTCACAGGTTCCTTGTGCCAGACACAGGCTCGTTGATGCTGGAAGCAGCCATCCCCAGGTAAGACTTCTCTCTCGCAACGCCGGGAAAATGTAGGTCTCCCTCAAGGACAGGAAACCACTGAAACGTATAGAGAGGCTCCGCCTTTTAAAGCTGTAGGTTTCCTATTTTTGAGGGCAAATCCTCTCCATGGTGCGGTCATGGGGGGGAAAAAAAAGTTTTTTTTTATTGGAAATTGCTTCACAAAATGCTCTATTTTGGGGAAATTTGAGAAGTTTTTTTTTATGTCTTGTAAGAGTCATGTCGGTCTGGTAGTCGGAGGCAGGTATATCTCGCCCAGGTATTTGTCCTATGTGAATTAGGCCGCTCAGTATCTTCAGGATACCGAGGGGTTAATAAGTGCAGGAATAAAGGCTGACCAGCTGGAGGTTTCAGGTGTCAGCCTGGGGCACACACAATGCCTGTCTGTGTGAGGCAAACGTGAGTGAGAGCTGTGCTCGTGACCTGTGTAATGTTAGCTGGGTGGGAGAAGCCCCCCAGTTGTTAGATAGGAACGTATTTGTATAGTTAGCGCCGGACAGGCAAGGATTTATTTTTATGTTTTGTTTTCTGTATTTGCTTTCACTTTAATAAACCTGACCTGAGGTCAGTCTACTTGGAAACCTGCTGTCGCCTCAGAGTTTAATGCACAAACCACGTGACCTTTGACCCCAGCAAAGGCGATTCCGGAGTGTTTTGTTACATTGTGGTGGAGAATGCGGGCACTCCGTGGCACAGGCGACAGTATGGAAGACATGGTGAAAGCCCTAGTACAGTCCGCTGCCGTACAGCAGGAAGCCAACCGCTTGATGGCCGCACAGCTGAAGGAGTTGGTGGACGTGACGACTGCAGACCGCCAGCTTCTCCAACAGGTGGCGCAGCGCTTGGTGAGCATGCCTGAGGCTAACCCGGAAGCAGAGTCCAGGAGAATCCATGTGAGTCGGTACTGGCAAAAGCTGACCGCAGAAGATGACGTCGAGGCGTACCTGACAACGTTTGAGCGGACAGCGTTGAGAGAGAAGTGGCCGAAGGAACGATGGGCCGATCTAATTGCTCCGTTTCTCTCCGGTGAGGCCCAAAAAGCTTACCATGACTTGGACCCGGAAGTCGCTCAGGACTTTGAGAGGCTGAAAGCTGAGGTCCTGGCCCGGCTGGGTGTGACGACGGCTGTCCGTGCACAGAGGGTACATCAGTGGACCTATCAGCCAGATAAACCGCCGCGATCGCAGATGTTCGACCTGATCTACTTGATAAAGAAATGGCTGCAACCCGAGGTACTGACAACTCCGGAGATAATCCAGCGGATCGTTCTGGACAAGTACCTGAGAGTACTACCACTGGCGCTGAAAAAGTGGGTGAGCCAAGGAAATCCCGCGACAGCGGATCAATTGGTGGACTTGGTGGAGCGTTATTCCGTGGCGGAAGGACTTCCTGATGATACCGCTACTACCCGAACTGTACCTCCTCCTCGTGGAACCGGTAAGACTGTTCCAGGGACTGCGGGGGAAGGAAAATTGCCAAAAACTGTGGGGGAGGAACACGGGACTGCTCGCACCCCGAGATCAAGGGTGTCGGACTCTGGTTTCAATAGGGGGCCTGTTAGGTGTTTCCATTGCCATGAGAAGGGCCATGTTTCTGCGAACTGTCCTGTTACCACTGAACCCATGCAGTGCGACGTTACAGACTCTAAGAAACGCATGTCTTTGGTTACACGGCTAGTAAGTGTGAATGCGGGTCAAAATGATACAGCGAAACACCTGCGTGAATTGTCTGTAGATGGGAAAAATGTGGCATTGCTAGACTCTGGAAGTGTGGTGACTCTGGTGAAAGACAGTCTGGTGGCACTTCCATCTGGTCCGTCTGATAAATTTTCTGTAACATGTGTGCATGGTGACACCTGCTCATATCCTACAGCGGTCATATGTATCTCCACTCCCTATGGGTCTGTGCAACACAAAGTGGGACTCGTTCCCGCATTGTTACATGATATAATCCTGGGCAGGGATTTTCCTCATTTCTGGCAGTTGTGGGAGAATCAGTTGCTCCTTCACAGTAGCTGTAACCGTGAATCTTCCCCCATGCCATCTGGAGGTCCCGAGTTCCTAGACGAGACCCCACAGGAAGATGTTGCTGGGGAGGTTATTGAATCTAACCTTCAGTTCCCCTTCTCAGTTATGGCGGGGGAAACTGAGGAGACTCAG
The DNA here is from genome assembly GCF_051348905.1 of Ranitomeya variabilis. Taxonomy (NCBI): domain Eukaryota; kingdom Metazoa; phylum Chordata; class Amphibia; order Anura; family Dendrobatidae; genus Ranitomeya; species Ranitomeya variabilis. Next base: position 117,386,432 of record NC_135233.1, read on the forward strand.
CGAGAGGCAGAGGCAGACAGCCATCCAGCACCCTGCCTACCCGATTTGGGAGTTCAGTTGGATGACTTCCACAGCGAACAAATGAAAGATCCTACCCTGACTCAGGCTAGGAAAAATGTAAAAATGATAGATAGCGTACCCATAGAACCTGACACTAGGCTAGCGTACCCGTACATGGTTCTTGAGAATGATTTACTCTACCAGGTAGAGAAAAAAGGGGAAGACACTGTGCAACAGTTAGTGGTACCCAAACCTTATCGGCGGAAGGTACTGGACCTGGCCCACAGACATATAATGGGGGGACATCTGGGGGTACAAAAAACCACAGAAAGGATATTGCATTGTTTTGTGTGGCCCGGAATACACAATGATGTGCGTAACTATTGTGAGTCCTGTCCAGAGTGCCAAATCTTGGCACCTAAACCTCGGTTCTGTAGCCCTTTGGTACCCCTCCCTATTATTGGGGTCCCGTTTGAGAGAATTGGGATGGATTTGGTTGGGCCCCTTCCCCGGTCCGCACGCGGGCATCAACATATCCTCGTCATCATGGACTATGCCACTCGTTATCCCGAAGCCATCCCTTTGCGTAACACTGCTACCAAAACGATCGCCAAAGAGTTGGTACAAGTGTTTAGTCGGGTGGGAATTCCAAAACAGATACTCACCGACCAGGGGACTCCCTTTATGTCAAGGGTGATGAAGGAGCTCTGCAGGCTCTTACAAATAGACCAGTTGCGTACGTCTGTCTATCACCCTCAAACAGATGGCCTGGTTGAGCGGTTCAATAAAACCTTAAAACAGATGCTCCGGAAGGCGATAGACAAAGATGGGAAGAACTGGGATTACTTGTTACCCTATTTGCTGTTTGCCATTAGGGAAGTTCCCCAGTCTTCCACAGGATTCTCGCCTTTCGAGCTATTATATGCCCGTTGTCCCCGTGGACTGTTGGACGTCGCAAAAGAAACCTGGGAAGGTCAAGTCACTCCCTTTAAAACAGTGATAGACCATGTAACGCAAATGCAGGACCGGATTGCTGCTGTCATGCCCCTTGTTAGGGAACATATGTTAGAGGCCCAGGGAGCCCAGAGGCAAAGTTATGATAGAGGCGCCAAGGTCCGTACGTTTGCACCCGGGGATAGGGTGTTGGTCCTAATCCCTACGGTGAATAGTAAATTTCTGGCAAAATGGCAGGGCCCCTTTGAGGTCATGGAACGAGTTGGAGAAGTGAACTATAAAGTGCACCAGCCTGGTAAGAGAAAACCAGAGCAGATTTATCATGTGAATCTGATAAAACCCTGGAAAGACCGCGCTGCCCTAACAGCGGATCTGCCCCGTCCGGTTTGCTCACCTAGCATACCGGAGGTGCAGATTGCCGAGACTCTCTCTGAACGACAAAAATCTGAGGTTAAGCAGTTTTTGTTACAGAACCAACAGTTTTTCTCGGAAAAACCTGGCCAGACTAGGCTAGTGAAACATGAGATTGTCACAGAGCCTGGTGTCACAGTTCATGTGAAGCCATACCGGATTCCGGAAGCACGCCGTGAAGCCGTCTCCCGGGAGGTGAAGGCCATGTTGGACTTAGGAGTCATTGAAGAGTCGCACAGCGCCTGGTCCAGTCCAATCGTGTTGATACCTAAGCCGGATGGCTCTATACGGTTTTGCAATGACTTTCGGAAACTGAATGCGGTTTCTAAATTTGATGCCTACCCTATGCCCCGGGTCGATGAGTTGATCGATCGGCTGGGTAAAGCCCGATATATTACGACCCTGGATCTAACAAAGGGGTACTGGCAGATCCCTCTGGCCGAGGCGGCCAGAGAGAAGACGGCATTTGCTACACCGGAAGGGCTGTTCCAGTATATCTACATGCCGTTTGGACTTCACGGAGCCCCAGCAACGTTCCAGAGATTGATGGATCGAGTCTTGAGGCCCCACAGGCAGTACGCCTCTGCCTACCTAGACGACATCATAATTTACAGCGTGGACTGGGAAGCTCACCTCCGGAAGGTACAGGCGGTGATTGATGACCTGAGAGACGCAGGCTTAACGGCGAATCCTAAGAAATGTCACGTCGGCCTTGAAGAAGCCAGATACTTGGGCTACGTGATTGGCAGAGGAGTGGTTAAACCCCAGATCGACAAAATACAGGCAATTCAGGGCTGGCCGCAACCAGTGAACAAGAAACAAGTTCAAGCTTTCCTGGGCATTGCCGGCTATTATCGCCGGTTCATACCCAACTTTGCGGCCATGGCTACCCCTTTGACGGATCTTACCAAAGGGAGGGATTCCGTCATGGTAAAATGGACCTCTGCGGCTGAAGGGGCCTTCCACAGTCTGAAACGGGCTTTGTGCTCTCAGCCCGTACTAGTGACTCCTGATTTCAGCAGCGAGTTTGTGGTGCAAACGGATGCTTCTGATACTGGTATCGGAGCTGTACTTTCCCAGGTAAGGGACGGAGTCGAACACCCGGTCCTCGACCTCAGTCGGAAACTGAATGTACATGAGCAGAGGTATGCCGTGATTGAAAAAGAGTGCCTAGCCATCAAATGGGCTCTCGACTCCCTCAAATATTACCTGGCAGGTAGGAAGTTTAGGCTGGTCACGGACCATGCCCCTCTCAAGTGGATGCATCTCCACAAGGACCGTAATAGTCGGGTAACCCGGTGGTTCCTTGCTCTGCAGGCTTACTCGTTCACGGTGGAGCACCGCCCCGGGGTGCAGATGGGGAACGCTGATGCCCTGTCCCGAGTACACTGTTTCGAGAGTATTCTTGCTCGACCTGAGTGGTCTGAGCAGGGGGGGGGGGAGGATATGTAAGAGTCATGTCGGTCTGGTAGTCGGGGGCAGGTATATCTCGCCCAGGTATTTGTCCTATGTGAATTAGGCCGCTCAGTATCTTCAGGATACCGAGGGGTTAATAAGTGCAGGAATAAAGGCTGACCAGCTGGAGGTTTCAGGTGTCAGCCTGGGGCACACACAATGCCTGTCTGTGTGAGGCAAACGTGAGTGAGAGCTGTGCTCGTGACCTGTGTAATGTTAGCTGGGTGGGAGAAGCCCCCCAGTTGTTAGATAGGAACGTATTTGTATAGTTAGCGCCGGACAGGCAAGGATTTATTTTTATGTTTTGTTTTCTGTATTTGCTTTCACTTTAATAAACCTGACCTGAGGTCAGTCTACTTGGAAACCTGCTGTCGCCTCAGAGTTTAATGCACAAACCACGTGACCTTTGACCCCAGCAAAGGCGATCTCGGAGTGTTTTGTTACAGTCTTGAAATGTATTTTTGCAGACTTCTGACAGAAAAGTGCCTAGATTGAAGGGTTTGCCATCAAATGTTTCAAAGAAGTGATGCACACCCTTTTTCCCACTAGGTGTTTTTCAAAACCTGAAGCAGAAGAAAAACAATCACAAGCCTGAACACATGACCAGAAAGTCGTTGCAAAATGGAAATTGGGGTCATATTTCAACTATTTATTGTGGCATCTTCTCAGAGAGGACAGATCCAAAAGACATTAAAAAACTCAGTGTGCACATACCCTTACTGCAAGTTTTTAGCGATAATTGTGCACTGGCCAATAAATTCACCTGTCTGAATAGGAGACAGCAAAAGAAATACCGGTATCCATTAATTCAACTCCCTTTCATATAAATACTAGATGGTGGCCCGATTCTAACGTATCAAGTATTCTAGAATATGTATGCGCAGTACATTGCACAGCCCACGCAGTACATTGCACAGCCCACGCAGTACATTGCACAGCCCACGCAGTACATTGCACAGCCCACGCAGTACATTGCGCAGCCCACGCAGTATATAGCGCAGCCCACGTAGTATATAGCACAGCCCATGTAGTATATTGCCCAGCCACGTATATAGCACAGCCCATGTAGTATATTGCCCAGCCACGTATATAGCACAGCCCATGTAGTATATAGCACAGCCCATGTAGTGTATTGCCCAGCCCATGTAGTGTATTGCCCAGCCCATGTAGTGTATTGCCCAGCCCATGTAGTGTATTGCCCAGCCCACGCAGTATATAGCAATGCGGGCATCATATCCCTGTAAAAAAAAATAAAAAAAAATAAAATAAAAAAAAAGGTTATATACTCACCTTCCGGAGCCTCCGGATCCAAGTGATGCTTCTCGTCCGCTCCGGTCCCAAGAGTGCATTGCGGTCTCGCGAGATGATGACCTAGCGGTCTCGTGAGACCGCTACGTCATCATCTCGCAATATCGCAGCATGGAGCGTCGGGAGGAGCGGGAAATGCCTGTTGTCGTTCAGGGGGCCGACGGACTGTGAGTATCTAACTATTTTTTATTATTTTTAACATTAGATCGTTTTACTATTCATGCCGCATAGGTAGCATGAATAGTAAAAAGTTGGTCACACAGGGTTAATAGCAGCAGAAACGGAGTGCATTACACCACGGCATAACGCGGTTCGTTACCGCTGCCAGACTGGAGGGGTGTATGCGGGCGCCGGGCAGTGAGTGCGGGCACTGCGGGGAGTAAGGAGCGGCCATTTCCTTCCGGACTGTGCGCGTCGCTGATTGGTCGCGGCAGCCATGACAGGCAGCTGCCGAGACCAATCAGTGAACGAATAATTGTTACAGACAAACGTAAGTGACCCTTAGACAATTATATAGTAGATTAATTAAAAGGCCACCATCATGTTGGAGGTTTCTTGGCCATCTATTATTCCGTGTCGGATGCTCCTTGGCACACTGAGGCTTGCCCTTGGAATAGAAATACTTAATCGCTTCTAAGCGGAGTCCTGTCAGGAATGTTCCATGCTAGCAACGTGCTCATCCTCCATACTGCAAGCCACGCAGCTTCACATACATAGCCATTCTCAACAAATTCTATATTTACTAATGAATGCCTGGCATCTGCTGCTTCAGAACCTGCCAGGAACATGGCGACCATCTTCAGGAGATTCCGATCATTGACCAGATTACAGAATGGCATCCTCACAAAAACCTCTGCACTATTCAAGTTTACATTCTGTGACTTGTGCTATAATACGGGCATTTCTTTATAAGCCATTTATTAGAACGGTGTGGACTTGGGCTTCAATTTCATGGCTTCACTACTCAATTTGTTTTATGACCTGTGCCATTCTTGTCAAAAACTGAAATGGATCCCATCAGAAAGGAGGAACTAAATATTTTTCAATGTACCAGTCTGAGACCAAAGATTTGGTCATGTATAGAGGGTTTAGATGTAGTGGAAATTTTGTGATTAAAAGCTTTTTCACCATTTTTTCAGTAGTAGTCATTCATAGAAACAAGGCAGGTGTTACGTACGTGCTCGGTGAAGATTCGGGATTGCATTTGCATCTTTTTGTCTTGAGTGTTTTTCATTTGTGCTTAATTCTTTTAATTTGCACCTTTTTAAAGTCTACTTTATATGTGTTCACTAGTGATGAGCGAGTATTTGTGACTGCTCAGAGACTTAGTTTTCCTTGCCCGCAGCTGCATGATTTGTGGCTATTAGACAGCTTGATTACATGTGGGGATTCCCTAGCAACCAGGCAACCCCCACATGTACTCAGGCTGGCTAGCAGCCGTAAATCATTCAGCTGCGGGCAAGGAAAACTAAATCTCTGAGCACTGACAAATACTCAGAGACCACCCGAGCAACAAGTACACTCGCTCATCACTAGTGTTAACCTGTTTGTTTTTTACATCGTGAGCGGCATTAGCGGCTGATTCATCAATTGTGACTTTATAAAAAGCTGCTAAATTTTTTGTGCAAATTTACTTCAGTCTTGCACTGGTTGACGTTATGTATGCCTGGAAAGTTTTGCCTAAATTTTGCTACATTATAACATGTAACATTTTGAGCTAAAAAGTCACAAAAAAAGCCAAAAAGGCAAAAATTAAGAGCATTTTTTATTTTCTGTAAAATAATGAACCACACATTCCATTTTGAAGAATTTGGCATCGAACCGTCAAACACCCCAAGGTAGTAATAGAAAAATATTTTTTTAAAAAAAGCAAAAAAAAAACAAAAACCCACAAATGGTAAATCAGGGCCTGCCTAAACATCGGGCTCACCAACAGGATAGCTACCATATCTCCTACAAACATCTGCTCTTATAATGGCATGTGTATGGAGATATTTAACACCACAAAAATCACTTTTAGAAGAGAAAAAAAATGATGTATAAGCAGAAAATGACAGAATGATATGGCAGCACAAAAAATATGCAGCGCCTCTGTGGGCTACTATAAAAGCTCCATGCACAAGACAAATATCTTGGAAATTCTCCTTTCCTTAATTTACGTAATCCCACTTTGATAATTAAATTTTGAAAACTTTATACAAATGACGTACACCATGTTTGAATAAAATTAATAACCAGTGTCTGTTCACAATAGCCAATGATGGATGTCAAACACAGTAAGTCACAATTCTATGTTCCATTTTTCTTACACGAACGTGCAAGATCCTTACAGAAAAATTCTTTGTGGTCACACTCCTGAATACAGGAACACCCTCCGCAAACTCTGAAAGCCCCTCCAAGTCAACTGAAAATGGATTCACCAAACTAGACAACGCCACTAAGTCTATGTAGAGTATATATTTGCCTAGTCCGTGTGAATGGAATGTGGCCGTTCATAAAATTGACACCACTTCATTTGTTTTTGGTCTAGGTCTTGCTGAAATTTTCTGTATGTAAACTTTTGGTCTTTAGAAAAAAAATGACATCAGTTTCATGGGATAGAGCACCATGTACAGTAGGGTATTGTGCATACAATGTCTTGTAGACACGGATGTATCCACTTTGTTTTGAAGCAGAAGATGCCTCAGAAATATGCTGGCAGGTTTTTTCTCCCGAAGCATCTCTTTTGGCATTTTGTAGACTTTGCCACCAGCAACTTTTTATTTAAATGTTAGATATAAAATAGTGACAATTTCCAAGCAGAAGATGCCTGAAGAATGGACGGGTAACTTGTTTTAGACGCTTCACAGCTTTCAAAACCTTAAACGCTTAGAAAAAAAAAAAAAAAGGTAGCACATATACATAGCGCTTTTCCAGGAGGAATCCACCCTAGAAAAAGATGTAATGTGCACATATACTTAGGTGCCGATTCATCAGGACCAGCGATGTTCTTGTCAGTCTTAATGAGGGGGGAGTACAGGATACAGAAGCTCCTGATTCATTTAGAGTTCAGAAGGCATTTGGGATATAGCATAACAACATGCCAAGGTAGGTGATGATACACAAGAGGTGAATGTTTGGGAAACAGGTTTTGGAAGGATTGTACATATTTGTCCTTCAGCTCTGATGTAGACGCAATGGTGGTTGCTTTGCATTACACAGTCTGTAAAATGAGCAGGAATGTAGAAGAAATACAGTTTTAGAAACTAAACAGGCAAAAGCTCCGATTTCCCAACATTCTGCATAACAGGTTATTGCTTCCAGGCATGTGATCTAACAGTATAGAAACGTCACCTGAGATCCCACAATGCATTAATATCTGGTAACACCAGTCTGTAGTTTTAAGGGATTGACTAATTGTGTTAAGCTATAAAAACTACAGAACATCAGCGCGTCCCCCCCAATCCTTAATAAGCCATTCTACAATGCTCAGGTAAAAATTGGACGAGGAGCACTCTGCATCCATAGAAATGAAATGGTGGAGGCTTTTCCATGTCAATTCCCTGATTCTCTGCAGGTATAGGAGACTTTGATGCCTAGAACAGGTGGAGAAGTGGTCGGAGTGTGGGCACAGTCGGGAAATAGTCATGTAGAGTAAATCACGTGACCCCATCATCATTTTTATGGCCTGAGTGCAATGCGTCCAGATTTTTACACAGGTAGCAGTGTGGCTAGAAGTGCTTGTGATGGGGAATTTACAGTTTTAAAGCATAAAACACAATCAGGGTCAGACTGGGGTGGCTGGGGACCACAGAGGTAATGGACTCTAGGGGCCCACCCTTCAGCTATAAGCACATCTGTTAGCCGTTATCCCCGATATAGTGGAGCTGCTCCTGAACATTTACTGTGCGCCACAAAAACTGGGATAAACAATTACAGTAGCTTACATGAAAGGGTTCTTTGGTTAAAACAAGTTATCACCGATCCATGGGCTCTACAGGATAGGTCATCGCTGAGGTCCGACCATTAGACACTGCACCAATTGAAAGAGTGAGTTTTATCTCTGACTAGAAATAGGCCCGATGCTATTGCATAGGGAGTGTGGTGAAATGAACATCTCCCGACGGTGTGGCCGCAGGAGCTTTTAAACACAGCCATGTTTAAATCTCCCGCGCAGACACCACCGGGAGATCGGCAATACCGCTAACAGCTGATAGAACAGCAACCCGGCAGGCGACCAATCACATCAGCTGCTAGCGGTATTCAAATCTGGCGCCAATACCGCTAGCAGCTGATGAATCCCCTGCCGAGGCTGGTGACCAAAATCCCACGTAGCAGTGCCGCGCGGCTTTGGAGGGGGACTCACATCCCGCGCTGCACCGCTCATTGGCTCAGCCGGCGGGGTGTGGGATTTGAATGAGCGGTGTTGCACGGGTTTGGTGGGGGATTTGAATCCCGCACCGCTCATTAGCTGAGCCGCTCCTGGCCGTACGGCTTTGGCGAGGGATTCAAATCCCGCGCAGCACCGCTCATTGGCTCAGCCGGCGGGGTGTGGGATTTGAATGAGCGGTGCCACACTGCTTTGGTGGGGGGGATTGGAATCCCGCACCGCTCATTAGCTGAGGCCAGAGGCAGACTTGGCGGGGGATTCAAATCGCGCGCGACAACGCTCATTGGCTCAGCCAGTGGGGCGGGGGATTTGAATACCAAGCCGTTTAGCCAATGAGCGATGGCTTTGGCAGGGGATTTGAATTCAAATCCCCAGCCAAAGCTGCCAATCACATCAGCTGCTAGCGGTATTCAAATCTGGCCTTGGCGGGGATTCAAATCCTGTGCGGCACAGCTCATTGGCTCAGCCGGCACGGTATTTGAATCCTGCGCCGCTCATTGGCTGAGCTGCCCCTGACCGCACGGCTTTGGCAAGGGATTCAAATCCTGCGCAGCACCGTTCATTGGCTCAGCCGGTGGGGGCTTTGAATCCAGGGACGCTCAGCCAATGAGCGGTGGCGTGCGGCTTGGCGGGGGATATGAATCCAGGCCGCCATATTGGAATACCCATAACTTGGTGTTCCAATATGGCAGTCGGCGGTTTACTGATGCGAGCAGCCGGGAGAATATCCTGACGGAATAGCGGTGCCGTTTTTGTCACTTCCAGCCGCGGTGGATTGTGGGATAGCGACACAATCGCCGGAAGCTGTGACAGAGCCGATTGTCAATTATATATTAGATAGGACACAAATCCCCATTTAAAACGCAGCGGCGGGTGAGATGTCTGAATGAAGCTCCATTCATTCTCTTTGGGGCTTCCAGAAAAGACAAGTGCAGCGCTCGCAGCCACAGAGTGAATGAATGGATAAGTGGTCAACTCGGACGTACCACTCTAGTCTAATAGGGATAAAAATTACACATTCTGCCGATTAGGTCCAAGCAGTCAGACTCACACTAATCAATGTGTCATCACCTATCCTGTGGAGAGGTGATTATTTTTTTTCACAGGAGAAACCCTGTAAGTGCATCTCCGCCGCTGTGTACTAAGTATTTAATCTCTAATGGAAATAAAGAATCTTCTCCTAAATAATATCAGAGTGAACAAATGACCACCACAGACCACACAATCCACTATACCAAGACCAATAATACCACAAACAGGGAAGAAATACCACCACAACATGACCAGACCACATAGTGACCAAATAATACCAAATATTACCAGCATATAGCAACCAAGTAATACCACATAGGAAAAATACCGCCACACCATAACTTAAACTACGTATTCCACCACATAGGGAACCAAATAATACCACATACAGGGGACAAATTCTGCCACACTATGACCAGACCACAAATTACCACCACATAGTGACTGAATGCTACAATACTAATCATGAATACAAACCACAATACCAACAACATGGTTATTACCACCAGTGATATTATACACAAGAGCCCTGTATATAGTGTCAGTGTACAAGTAACACAATGATCACCAGTGACATACACAGATATGGCTCCTGGTCCCCCCTCATATCCATCCTGCCCTCCCCGCCATATATCCATCCTGCCCCTTCCCCCATATATTTAATCCTGGTCCCTTGTAATGGCCGCATGCACAGAAGGAAAAAAAATAAAAAAAAGATTCCTCTTATCTGCCTGCGCTCCAGGCACCATCCTCCTTTACAGATTTGGGGCGCTCATATTAAAATTGCCACCGTCCTATAGATGTGTGTGCGCCGGTGACATCAGTCGCATGCTCGTCTGTGTTCAACGGGACGCGCACCACCGTGGTTCTGGTAATGAATGCTGCGTTCGCATGCCCCTGCACATACTCTGCCTGCGCATTTAAAAAGGGCCTGTGCCCCTAAAAAAAAAAAAAAAAAAAAAAAAAAAAAAAACGCACTTTTTTTTCTTCTTCCCACAGACATCTCTCTGGTCCACTGCAATGGCCCACCAAGGATTTCCCCCGATACCTCGCCAGTCTAGTCCGACCCTGAACACAATTATGTATGGCATATTACAAGTTTTACTAGAAGGTGGATGACGCATTTAAAAAAATAAATAAAGAGAACAAATAAAAGTACTGACAAAGAAGCCAAGATACAAGAAAATAAAAATTAATGTTTATCCAGACACTGGTGTCACTTACAGAAATGCTCATACTATAGAAAGCACGTCGGCGCTAAACCACTGGTACATACACTCTGCAGATATATCATCTTCCATACTTTGGTTCTACTCATGACTGGTGGTGTCAGATTATTCAATCACTTTCTGACAATCAGATAATCCTTGAGCTTTCCAATACCAGGCATATCTGGCTGGATAGGAGAGTGGCAATGCCTTCACAATAGTGAATGGTGAATGTTTCCATGTAAAAGTTATTTCCATCGTTTTCCTGCCCAGGAGGAGCACAGGTACCAGCAATGGTATAAGGCACGTGCAGAAACCATCCTTCCATCTGCTCCTTAGCGCACGGACAGTTTAACATTGATGTTCATTGCTGCCAACTCCGCCACAAAGTACCGAAATACATATGGCACAGAAATGACGTCAATTGTATCTGTCCGGTCACAGACCAAGCAATAGTGTTTCCGGTTTCGCATTGAGGACCAAGATGGAGGAGGCTTCTCCAGGATAGGCGACAGGAGGCTGCCGCAGGTCACACACACATGGGCCTCCGATCTATCGGAACAGTTAAAAAGCCTGTCATGAAGAAGGAAGGAGGTTCCATGTGCCAGCAGGGCATCACGCTCCATCTCTCCAAAACGAATTCCTCCTTGTATGTTTCTGCCACCCACAGGCTGGTTGGTCACTTTGTCACGAGAGCCGGTTGTCCTAACTTGGAACTTGTCAGAAACCATGTGACGAAGACGCTGGTAGTAGACCACACCGATAAAAATGTCCGCCTCCAGCTCAAGCCCACTAATGCCGCTGTACAATTTCTCTGTGCCATAGTAGTTATAGCCAGCAGCCTTCAACATTTCACCAAAATATTCCAGAGCAGAGTTCTCCTCAGAGAATGTGAAAGGAGTGGCATCGTGGCACAATCCGTGGAGTGCGGCCGATTTACCGGCCATGCTCTCAATCAACATCCCAATCGTCATTCTGGAAGGGAATCCGTGCGGGTTAAATAAAATGTCCGGAACCATCCCGCTTTCTGTGAATGGCATATCCTCTGCCGGCCACAGTCTGCTGAGGATGCCTTTCTGGCCATGTCGGCTAGCAAATTTATCACCTATGGTGGGGTTACGCGGGATCCTCATAGTGATGCACACGGATTGGAACTTTCCAATACCCAGGTCATTGCTGCAGGCCTTAATGTTGTCAACAATACAGTCCTCCTTACTCCTGAGAAGACAAGACATGAGAGTGAAGAAAAATCCCTGAAAACAGTCTCACAGGTCACTCTTATCAGTAAGGATATGTTCATGCCTACAATAAGGGCCCGTTCACATGTTGCAGTTTTGTTGCGTTATTTTCTGCTCAGATGTCACAAAACATGAAGGATTTCCTAGTCCCAGCAAAGTGAATGAGAATCCTGAAGTCTCATGCACACGCTGCGTATTCGTGACTTGTAGATTTATATCTGCAGTAGGTCAATTCTTTCAGCATTTTTGCTGCAGATTTCACCCAAACTAAAGAGTGGGGAAAAACGCATCAGAAACACATTAAAAAACCATGTAAAAAATTCTACTATTTTCCAGCCAATAGATCAGTATTGCAGCAGATTTTCCATACCTGAACTGCATTTTCTGTGTGCTTTTTTTGCGACTTTTTTCACCCATTCAAATAAGCAACAAATTCACTGCAAAAAGGATGACTGACATTCTGCGTCTCAGCAAACACACACCAAGGCTAAGTTCACACTGGGCGTTTTTTATGCTAATTTTCTGCTGTGTTTTACAGTACCGGCAAAGCCTATGAGATTTCAGAAACCTCATGCACACACATTGTTTTCTTGTCATCAGGATTTTGTGCTCTGCATGGTTTTTTGGACATAGAGCATGTCACTTCTTTTAGCGTTTTTCACCCATTGACTTGAATGGGTGGTGAAAAAATGCACCAAATACACAGGTATCAGGTTTTGTTGCGTTTTTTGGGCGAAAACCTGATTCTATGGAACAGGACTTTTTTCCCCCAACACTAAACTTTATCAGCATGCACAAGAGACAAATCCAGCATTGTGTGCACAAGATTTCAGAAACTTCTTGATTACGCAGATTCTGTAAAAGGCCATATATTTTACACACCAAAGAAGCTACATTACAAAAATACAGCAAAAACTCCACGAGTGAAGATAGCCGATGCCAAGAAACGTGTCCGTGTGATGTAAAGCTTGTACGACTCACTTGTAAAACACCACAAAGTTCTCTCCAGTGTTTTGGTTCAGATAACCATAGTACGGGTCCCCAAGACGCAGGACAGCGCCTACCGGGGGCAGGCCATCGTCATCTAGTTTCCCCTTTATCCGTTCATCGTCCGGTTTGATTCCAAACACAAAATTGTCTTCGTGATCTTTTATTTTTTTAGCCAGGTCGATGACATCGGTTTTGTAAACGCTCCCATGAGCGAATCCTCTCTCCCAAGACGATTTGTTCAAAATCTGCAAACAAAAGTAGTTTATATCAGATGGATGATAAGGAGCCATATCAGGTATCCAGCACAAAGTAGCTATTTAGTGGTTATATAGTATCGCATCAAGGGTGGTGTTTGACTTTAAAGGGAAGCTTTTTTTTGTTATGTAATCCAATAGCAGTATGATGCAGGGGCTGAGATCCTGATTACAGTGATGTGTCACTTACTGGGCTGCGATTTGTTGTTTCAATACAATCAGTGTTTTATCAGCAGGAGATTATCATTACAGAACAACTTGACACATGCATCCTAGTCCAACCACTGCACTAATGAGCAGCTCTATCACTATACAATGTACACAGAAAGAGGTGGTGCGGATGGGGTCATACACGGCTGCAGATTACGCAGGGCTCAGTTGCTGAGGTGGGAAAACTGTGAACATCATCACTGCTACACCCATTGCCGAAGTAATTGGGCAAAGTATGGCCTGCGGGACACAAGCGGCCCTTTGGCTGCTCCTATGCGGCCAGTGGAGAGAGACAGCCAAAGACCGAAAACCAGTGGCATCCCACACAAAACATCTGCCCCCTGCCACAACTTCACCAGTATCTTCATCCTTGGGATGCAGACACTGATGAATAAAATAAACAGAAAGCAGTCAGCTCCCTCTCCCACCATTCACTGGAAGGCTGTATGAGGGGCTTTGTGGGGGGACAGTACACTGTGTGCAGTAAATCGTACGGTTCTGATTAGCTGCTACTGGTAAGAATACAGTTTATAATGAGCCCTATTGTAACATGTATCAGCAGTATCAGCCTATCAACAGACTAAATTCTGCTCAATATTAAGAGGTAAAAAAAATTCTAAAATAATAACAATGAGATGAATTAAGTACAGCGTATAGGTTCGTCCATAACAGTCATGATATTTCATCTGGCTCTTTAGGAAAATGAAATGCCCACCCCTGAACTAATTGATACATCGCTGGAATCAGGGTCTATGTCCCTACATCATGCTGCTGTTTAAAATTCGCTTTAATATTAGGAAAAGGGTTCACGTATAGGGTGCAATAAATGCACAAACATATGAACAGAGAAGTAATAAAAAGAAGCTTCATCCAAACCTATTAACACTACAAGCAGATTAAATCTATCCAACGCTATGTAGATAGATTATATTTTATACCCATAATTAATGGGGTTCTTTTGCACATTTCATATAAAGGATCTGACCATCCTCTGCACTTACCCAATTCACAAGTGTGAACAGCGCCTAGAGAGAACTTACCATCGCATCCTCCATATCATATCCCGTGTATGAAATCACCGCTACAATGGCGTTTGTTCCGATTGGATAGTTATCCATGTCAAAATAATCATACATGGTGGGACGCACCAGAGGACTCTGGGGGGTCTGCAGACGATACAGTTTGTTATCAGAGCGATCCTGATAGGTTAAAAGAGGGAACCCCATCGTCTGTTTACCTGGAAATCAGAACAGGACAGATATCTGAACAGTGCCATACGGGTCCCGTGTGCACACGGTGGGAATATCGTGCGTGTACCTACCCATCTGACACTGGTACATATTCCTGGGGCTCTGGTTGTGGTCGGAGAAGGGGATGAAGTTGGCCACAACACTCATCAAGCTGTGAGGAAAGAGCTCCTGATGGGTGGTCACTCCGGGCACAATTTCACCCTCATATATCGCCACGTTCAAGAAAACCTGGAAGAGGGGCACAGATGGGAATCTAGATACATCAGTGGGCTTGAAGATTAATGAAAAACAGTTACTTCATGGAAAAAAGTTGATTTTAATATGAAGTATCACAAAGTAGAAACCTCACACAGATAGCCAACCTCTATGTAATTAATACCCCCCCTTCCTAATCACCGCTCCTAGATGCTCTAGTCTAACCCCAAATGCTGTACACAGACCAAACGCAGGCAGGATCCCCATTTCAGATGTGCTCCCCTACAAAAAACATAAATGCTGCACACTCTGCCAACAATGGGTTAATATAACAAGGAATCGGCTCCGTTTAATCTCATTTAATCGGAAATGAAGAAATCATGTTCTAACCAGGCTGACTGGGAACAAGGGGCTTTCACTATTGTACTGTGAGAAACAGTAAGAATGAGATAAGTCCATCCGGATCAGCCAGAAATTCTGCACTGCTGATCCAAAGAACTGAAAAAAAATAAAGACCTTTCATCTTAGAGGAATAAAAAATGAATTTATGACCCCAAATGTTACAATTGGTAGTTGTGAATTCGCCATCAGCTTCAACTGGCAGAAAGTTCCATAGTCCCAGTGCTCTAAAGACTCTCCTCCTCCTCCGCGGGAGAGAACCTCATCTACCCTACAGCAGAGGTCAGCAAGTGCTGGCACGCTGCCTGCTGTGGGACTACACCTCCCAGCAGGCCTTGAACAGCCTGCAGATGCCACATTGGTAGATTTACAGTCCAGGGTAGAAAATAATTAATTTAGGTAACTGATTTAGTTAGTTTCTCCTATACACACCCCCTAGTGTAAACTTTACTGGCAGATTACGCTAGCGCTATTTTTTTTGTGAAACATTATTTTGCACGCTGATTTCATGACGACCACACTACTCTGGTCTCGCCTCCATGGTCCCTCGATCACAATGTGTAATACCGCACCTGCTCCAATGTGCCGATCAGCTCTTCTTTCCCTACCGCCAAATTCCTAACAGGACGGACCATCCTGCAGGGGGTGGTGAAAACATACAGCCCAGGGTAAAGACTCGCTTTCCCAGTCATGGGGATGAGCACCACCTCAGTCCAGGGTGGGATCTTCTTCTCCTGTGTTACCTGGGAAATAGGAATAGGTCATATACAGAGTGGAGCGAATTTGTCCGGATTTGGGTCCGAATACGATCGGCAGCAAATATTGTTTTTGCAATATTCGTTGAACGTCATTAGAGTCAATGGGAGTAGTAATTACCGAATATGTTCGGAACCGATCATCAAACATGCATTCAGCACAAGTAGGGCACCAATATGGCAAATTCGGATTTGGCGACCGAAGCCGAACAGTCGCTCAACTCTATACACGGTTTAGTAGAGATAATTTGTAGTCCACAGACCACCGAGAGAGCTTGTCTCAAGCAACTTGTGTCACATACTGATTGCATCCATCCTAGGAGGTCAGCAAACCCTCTCTCAATGGAAGACATACTTGTTTAACCCTTTACTGCTCAATAACTTAAAGGAGGTGCCTGCTACTCAGACAATGGCTTCTCAATTACTATATTTCCCCATGTTCTAATAAAGACAGCCTGTTCTCTCCTCTGTGTCAGCACCGATCCAGCAATGGCTGCAGGGAGACCCGGCACCGACAATCAGCGGCCGCTGATGGACCTCTTCCCTCTTCACTGTCACTTCCTTTGGCTGTAACGGACATCTGGAGGGGGCTAGAGAGCAGCAGCAGCGGTGACTTCATCTGGATGTCAGTTACAGCCAAAGGATGCGACAGTGAAGAGGACCATCAGCAGCCGCCGATTGGCTGCAGGGGTCACGTGACAAAACCATGTCATGGGAGATCCAGCACTGACATTGCTGGACCGGTGCCGGCACCAGAGGGGAGAACAGGCTACTTTTATTTTAGTAAGGTGCAATATAGTAATTGAGAAGGGACAGCGAGTAGCGAACAACATGATTTAAGGGGTTTGGGTGAGGAGTCCGGTCTTACACGGCCGATGCTGGCAGCGTTACACAGCCAGAACCTGCCTTTAATGGCAGCAGTTGGAGCCAATTCTAATTGCTCCCGTTTAACCGCTTAATTGCCGCTGTTAATCTGTGAGTGGCATGAGCGTGGTGGGGCACCCTTGTGACAAGTCCAAAATGCAGATAAACTAAAAGGGAAAAGAAGCTTATGCTATTGTTGCCTCCGCAAAAGTCCAATCTCTCAATATATAAAATAATTTAACTCATAATAAAGTGTAAACAATAAGGAAAAGTTCATATTTTTAACTTACTAAAATAATAAAATAAAGGACCTGGAAGAACCAGGTTATGAGGTATTTGATACCACAATGAATACTGTAAATATGAGAAAAAATAATTGTAGAATTGCGCTTTTCCTCCACATTTCACAACTGGATATTTTCTCCCCTTTACATCACATGGTAAAGTGAATGTGATCATTCAAACCTGCAACTTATCCCACAAAAAAAAAGATTAGTCCTATAGGATTACATTGATGAAAAGTGTTTTTTTTTTTTTTTTTTTTTTTTTTTTTTAAGTTATGTATTCTTAGAAGGAAAAAAAAGTAAAAAAACAGCCCAAAAAGAAAAATTGTTTCATTGAAGTGAATCTGTCAGCAGGTTTTCACTATGTAATCTGAGAGCAGCGTGATGTAAGGATAGACCTGATACTTGCAATGTCACTTACTGGGCTGCTTGATGCAGTTTTGATAAACTCAGTTTTCCCTGCTGCAGATCTAGCAATTCTGAATGCCTAGCGCTGTCTAATCCCGTCCACACAACTGATTGGCAGCTTTGTGTTCACTGTGCATAGACAGAAAGCTGCCCATTAGTGGTGTGGGTGGGGTAATACAGAGCTCAGCATTCACAGAACTGTTTCATGGGATAGAGTAGGAAATGTTCCAAAAATTAAATATATGAGTCAACATCTGCACAACAGCTCCCACTCTGGTGCCCCCTAGTGCTGCTGAAAAGAATGACATCCCACCCATTATGTGACCTCTCAGCCAATCACTGGCCTTTTTTTTGCTGCAAACTCCCCTTGAATATTAAGAATCTTAGAAAACCTCTTTCATGGGAAGTTTTTTTCTGATTAAAGGTTGTCCCCTTTCACAAATATTTTCCCTTTTTGCGAAGTTTGGTTTTTCAACAAACAAAAAAATTCCAACAAAATAAAATGTGTGTTTCTTCCTATCCTGGGGTCTTGCGATGTGTCTCTGCTGCTGCTCTGGTCTCTGGTTGTGGCAGTGACGTCCATATCCCAAACACGGAGCTCAAGACCTCTCAGCAGCTTTGACATCTGTAGTGATTGACTGCAGCTACATCGGCATGAAAACACCAGAGACCTGGGCAGCGGAAGACAAAGAGGACGACCTTGGGAGGGCAAGTAAAGCAGAATTGTTAATAATGAACTGTACATCTCAAAACTGACTACTCTGGAAAGCAGCAGGAATAAAATAGGAGCAAAAAATGGACACTTGAGCTGGTGACCCTAAGGAAAAATAGCTTTTGTTCAACGTGATCTTAAAGGGTATCAAAGCAGACAGCAGGAAAATGAGGGCGAGTAACACTAGAGGGTGAGGAGGATTACACCCTGCAGTCACTGTCTCAGACGTCAGATATTCCCCACAAGAAGTATTACCTTAAAATTTCGAAGTGTATGGACAACATTTGGAGCCAAATCTTTCTCCACCCAGCCCACCATTGCTCCATCCAACATGACCGGGTAACAATCTGGAAAAGGTTTTCCAGGAATCCCATCAACCGGAGTGATTCCTGGAAGAAAAACCATGAATATTTAGAAGATTCCATCCAAACATCTAAGCCATTACTGAACGCACCACTGCCCAACCATCTGCAAACCCATTCTGCTCAGCACATACTTTACCTCTTTTGGATTTGTATTGTACTGGCTGATTACATAGATTGATTGCCTCCATGCTATGCCGCATTGATGCAGTAATTGATGCAAAAGGAGCCCCGAAAAAGTATTGAGTGCATTTACAGAACATACATTTCAACATTTTGGATTTTAAAATCATTTTCAAGCTGGTGTCACAAATTTTTAGCTCGCAATTTTTTTATTTTCTCAAGGGTAACATGAGAAACTAGACCCCAAAATTTGTTGTCCAGTTTGTCCTGAGTACGCTGATACCCCATATGTGGGGGGGGGACCACTGGGCGCATGGCAGAGCTCGGAAGGGAAGGAGCGCTGTTTTGGAATGCAGACTTTGATAGAATTGTCTGCGGGCGATATGTTGCGTTTGCAGAGCCCCTGATATACCTAAACAGTAGAAAACCCCCACATGTGACCCCATTTTGGAAACTAGACCCCAAGGAACTTATCTAGATATGTGGTGAGAACTTTGAACGCCCAAGTGCTTCACAGAAGTTTATAATGCAGAGTCGTGAAAATAAAAAATCTTTTTTTTTTTTTTTCCACAAAAATGTTTTTTTTTAGCCCCAAACGTTTTAATTTTCCCAAGGGTAACAGGAGAAAGTGGACCCCAAAAGTTGTTGTCCAATTTGTCCTGAGTACGCCGATACCGTGTGTGTGTGTGTGTGTGTGTGTGTGTGTGTGTGTGTGTGTGTGTGTGTGTGTGTGGGGGGGGGGTACCACTGTTTGGGCACACATAGGGGCTCGGAAGGGAAGTAGTGACGTTTTAAAATGCAGACTTTGATGGAATGTTCTGCGAGCGTTATGTGGCATTTGCAGAGCTCCTGATGTACCTGAACAGTAGAAACCCCCCACAAGTGACTGCATTTTGGAAACTAGACCCCCCAAGGAACTTATCTAGATATGTGGTGAGCATTTTGAATGCCCAAGTGCTTCACAGAAGTTTGACGCATGGCCGTGAAAATAAATCTTTTTTTTTCCACAAAAATGATTTTTTAGCCTCCAATATTTTTTCATTTTCACAAGGTTAACATTAGAAACTGGATCCCAAAAGTTGTTGTCCAACTAGTACTTAGTACGCTGATGCGCCATATGTGGGGGTAAACCACTGTTTGGGTGCACGGCAGAGCTCAAAAGGGAGGAAGCAACATTTTACTTTTTGAGCGCAAAATTGGCTGTCTCGTTTGGAGACCCCCTGATGTACCTAAACAGTTGAAACCCCTCAACTCTAACTCCAACCCTAACCCCAACAGACCCCTAACCCTAATCCCAAGCCTAACCATAACCCTAATCAAAACCCTAAGCCCAACACACCCATAATCCTAATATCAACCCTAACCTCAAACCTAACCCTAATCCCAATATACCCCTAACCCTAACCTAAACCTAATCCTAATCCCAAACGTAACTTTAATGCCAACCCTAAACCTAATCCAAACCCTAATCCCAACCCTATCCCTAATCTCAACTCTAACTTTAGCCCCAACCCTACCTCACAGTGACCAAAATAAAACAAGAGGAAGAATCTTCCTCTGCCGGCTGGCAGATCACGGCGGGCGCACTACGCCCGCCATTTTCTTACA
This sequence comes from Ranitomeya variabilis, assembly GCF_051348905.1. Taxonomy (NCBI): domain Eukaryota; kingdom Metazoa; phylum Chordata; class Amphibia; order Anura; family Dendrobatidae; genus Ranitomeya; species Ranitomeya variabilis. Next base: position 117,406,821 of record NC_135233.1, read on the forward strand.
GAAGCAAGAAGCCGGCGGCCAGGAGAGGAAGCAGGAGGACCCAGGGACACCGGTAAGTATAACAGGGTCCCCAATCCCTCTATTTCTCTGTCCTCTGATGTGATCGCACATCAGAGGACAGAGAATGACACACATCGCAATTTTTTTTAATTTTTGCGGTCGCCGGTAAACGGTTACTGGCGATCACAAAACAGGGCTCTGTAAAAAACGACCCCGATCATGTTCTTTGGGGTCTCTGCTACCCCCGGCAGCCGAGACCCCAAAGATCTGCCGGGTGCCGTCCAGCGGGAGAACTGCGCATGCGCCCGCCATTTTTTTGCCGGAAGAAGATGGCGGCGCCCATGGGGAACCACGAGGACCCCATTTCTCTGTCCTCTGATGTGCGATCACATCGGGGGACAGAGAAATTAAATGGTAAATAGCTTTTTTTTTTGCGACCGCCAGTAAACAGTTAATTACTGGCGATCGCAACTCGGGGGTCGGTAAAAACCGACCCGAATCATGTTCCCTGGGGTCTCTGCTACCCCCGGCAACCGAGACCCCAGAGAAAATCCGACTCTGGGGGGCGCTATGCACTTTTTCCACAGCGCCGTTAATTACCAGCGCTGTGGTTCAAGTACCCTTAACTGCTGCCGTTAAAAGGCGTATCGGCAGTCGCTAACGGGTTATATGTTTACATATGTTATTTGTTTTCCTATATATCTGCTCTGGTCCAATCATGGACTGTGCCATCATCTACATTTAGCTATTATTTTTCACTTTATAATTTTACTACTTATGGTGCACAGGTCTCCTCCATAGACAGAGCAGTTATATTATATAATATTAGATCATGATGGTTTACTAAATTTTATTGACACCTATTATTGTTATGATATTCACATACTACCATTTGTATTTTATATAACTGATTATACTGTGTACTCCTCTTGTGCCTTACACGCTTCTTATTCCCAGTCATACCCACCCCTTTTTTCCTGTACTTATTCCCCCCTCCTATATTTTTTCTCAAATATACAACTCGTGTATTTATATTAATTATAATAAAAATTGCTATTTTAGCCTTTCTAAAAAGTGTTGTGCTTTTGCCGTTTTCTATATCCCCTTTTACTGGCGATGATATATATGATCGAGGTCTTGTTGATGTGTGATTATACTAAACTAGATGGTGGCCCGATTCTAACGCATCGGGTATTCTAGAATATGTATGTTTATAGCAGCCACATAGTATAAAGCACAGGGCACGTAGTATAGAGAAGCCATGTAGTATATAGCATACAAATATTACGTGGCCTGTGCTATATAGTATGTGGCTGCTATATACATACATACATATTGTAGAATACCCGATGAGTTAATAGAGGCCACGCAATATATAACACAGGCCAAACAGTATAACACAGCCCACGCAGTATATAGGAGCCACATAGTATATAATACAGGCGACGTAGTATATAACACAGGCTCACGCAATATATAGCACAGCCCACGCAGTACAAAACACAGGCCACATAGTAAGTAACACAGGCCACGTAGTATATAGCAGCCATGTAGTATGTAGCACTGCCCACGTAGTATATAGCAGCCATGTAGTGTATAACGCAGCCCACGCAGTATCTAACACAGGCCACGTAGTATGCAGCAGCCATGTAGTTTATAACACTGCCCACGTAGTATATAGCAGCCATGTAGTATATAGCAGCCATGTAGTATACAGTACTGCCCACGTAGTATATAGCAGCCATGTAGTATATAGTACTGTCCACGTAGTGTATAGCAGCCATGTAGTATATAGTACTGCCCACGTAGTATATAGCAGCCATGTAGTATATAGTACTGCCCACATAGTATATAGAAGCCATGTAATACTGTATATAGTACTGCCCACGTAGTATATAGCAGCCATGTAGTATATAGCAGCCATGTAGTATACAGTACTGCCCACGTAGTATATAGCAGCCATGTAGTATATAGTACTGTCCACGTAGTGTATAGCAGCCATGTAGTATATAGTACTGCCCACGTAGTATATAGCAGCCATGTAGTATATAGTACTGCCCACATAGTATATAGAAGCCATGTAATACTGTATATAGTACTGCCCACGTAGTATATAGCAGCCATGGAGTATATAGTACTGCCCACGTAGTATATAGCAGCCATTATTTACTGTAAGAGCAGTGAGACTATGGAACTCTCTGCCGTATGGTGTTGTAATGAGTGATTCATTACTTAAATTTAAGAGGGGACTGGATACCTTTCTTGAAAAGTATAATGTTACAGGTTATATATACTAGATTCCTTGATAGGGCGTTGATCCAGGGAACTAGTCTGATTGCCGTATGTGGAGTCGGGAAGGAATTTTTTTCCCCAATGTGGAGCTTACTCTTTGCCACATGGGTTTTTTTTGCCTTCCTCTGGATCAACATGTTAGGGCATGTTAGGTTAGGCTATGAGTTGAACTAGATGGACTTAAAGTCTTCCTTCAACCTTAATAACTATGTAACTATGTAACTATATGTAGTATATAGTACTGCCCACGTAGTATATAGCAGCCATGTAGTATATAGTACTGCCCACGTAGTATATAGCAGCCATGTAGTATATAGTACTGCCCACGTAGTATTTAGCAGCCATGTAGTATATAGTATTGTCCACGTAGTATATAGCAGCCATGTAGTATATAGTACAGCCCACGTAGTATATATAGCAGCCATGTAGTATATAACGCAGCCCACGCAGTATTTAGCATTGTGGGCACCATATACCTGTAAAAAAAAAAAAAAAAAAAAAAAGAATTAAAATAAAAAATAGTTACATACTCACCCCCTGGGATCCAACAGCACTCTGGCGATGGGCGCACGGCTACCGCCATCTTCCGTGCCCAGGATGCATTGCAAAATTACCCAGATGACTTAGCGGTCTCGCGAGACCGCTAAGTCTTCTGGGTAATTTCGCAATGCATCGCCGGGAACGGAAGATGGCGGCCGGCGTAAGCTACGGAGGGGGAGTATAGCAGTTTTTTTAATTATTATTATTTTTAACAGTACATTTTTTACTATTGATGCCGCATAGGCAGCATCAATAGTAAAAAGTTGGGGACACACAGGGTTAATAGCAGCGGTAACGGAGTGCGTTACCCACGGCATAACGCGGTCCATTACCGCCGGCATTAACCTTGTGTTAGCGGTGACTGGAGGGGAGTATACGGGCGCCGGGCACTGACTGCGGGAAGTAAGGAGCGGCCATTTTCTTCCGGACTGTGCCCGTCGCTGATTGGTCGTGGCTGTTTTGCCGTGACCAATCAGCGACTTTGATTTTCATGACTGACAGAGGGCGCGACCAATGAATATCCGTGACAGACAGAAGGACAGACAGACTGAAGTGACCCTTAGACAATTATATAGTAGATATATATACAGCTCTGGCAAAAATTAAGAGACCACTGTAAAGTTTTATAAAAATCAGCATCTCTACATGTCTGACAGCCATTCCATTCCAGAGTCAGTTGAATTCCAACCAGAGTACACCTCATTCTACTTAATGAGCTTCTGATAAGGTGATCACCTGAACCAAATCTTATTTAACGAAGGAAAGTATAAAAAAACACTATTGAGGTGTTCACAATCCTCTTGCAATAGGACAAGGTGGATGGCAAAACAAGTGCTAGTAGTAATAGGAATGAAAAAAAAACAGGATTTTTGGTTGCTTACCGTAAAATCTGTTTCTCGGAGCCTTCATTGGGGGACACAGGAACCATGGGTGTATGCTGCTGCCACTAGGAGGCTGACACTATGCAAATAAAAAAGTTAGCTCCTTCTCTGCAGTGTACACCCCACCGACAGGTAGTAGGATATTCAGTTAGTGAGAAAGCAGTAGGAGAAGCAATGTGTAAAAGACAAAGAATAATAATATAATCTTTATTTATAAAGCGCCAACAATTTCCGCAGCGCTTCACAGTTTAAGAGTTTCAAACACTCAAAGAGTGTTCAAAGAACTCGAACGTTAACAGTATAACACAATTAACAGAGCTGTTCAACTTGGGAGGGTGCTGTGTCCCCCAATGAAGGCTCCAAGAAACAGATTTTACGGTAAGCAACCAAAAATCCTGTTTTCTCTATTGCCTCTCATTGGGGGACACAGGAACCATGGGACGTCCAAAAGCAGTCCCTGGGGTGGGAAAAACAGACTTCCGTCAGGTCAAAGGACTCACCACTGTCACCTGCAGGATCCTTCTGCCTAGGCCGGCATCCGCCGAAGCGTAGGTATGGACCTTGTAAAATTTGGCGAACGTGTAGATGGAAGACCAGGTTGCCGCTTTGCAGAGCCGTAGGGCGGAAGCCCTGTGGTGCACCGCCCAGGAGGCGCAGACTGCCCAGGTCGAGTGAGCCTTTATCCCCGGAGGGGGCACTCTGTTCTTGACCCGGTAAGCCTCCAAAATTGCCGTTCTGATCTAGCGAGCAATAGTCGCCTTGGAAGCCGGCAGGCCTCTGCGCGTGCCATCAGGAATGACGAAAAGAGAATCCGTCTTCCGGAAAGCGGACGTTCTATCCAGGTAGATTTTCACTGCCCTGACGAGGTCCAGCTTGGTCAACGATCGCTCCAGAGGATGAGTCGGAGCTGGGCAAAAGGAAGGTAAAAAACGATACCCTCATTGAGGTGGAAGGTGGAAACCACCTTAGTAAGGAAGGAAGCGGAGGCCTGAGGACCACCTTGTCCTGGTGGATGACCAAGAAAGGAGTTCGGCAAGAGAGGGCCGCCAACTCGGAAACGTGGCGGATAGAAGTGATGGCCACAAGAAAGGCCACCTTCCAAGATAGAAGTGACAGGGGAACCTCCCTGAGAGGCTCACAGGGGGAAACCCTCAGAACGTCCAGTACCAGATTTATATCTCATGAATCCACAGGGGCCCTGAACGGAGGGACAGCATGAGCCACTCCTTGAAGGAAGGTCTTAACCTGTGGCCGAGAAGATACAGTCTTCTGAAAAAGGATGGAGAGTGCAGAAACCTGGCCCTTCTGGGAACTAAGAGCAAGGCCCGAATCCAGTCCTGCCCGAAGGAAAGCCAAAATGGAAGGCAAGGAAAGGGACCTAGGTAAAACGCAGTTGGACTCGCACCAACGGAAATAAGCCTTCCAGGTACGATAGTAAATCCTGGAAGACGAAGGCTTCCTAGCCTCGATCATGGTGTGAATCACCCAGTCCGAAAGGCCGGACGCTCTTAGAACTGCGGTTTTAACAGCAACGCCGTTAAACTGAGCGACCGAGAATTCGGGTGGCAAATCGTACCCTGAGAGATACCCAGGTCGGGCCTGTCTGGAAGGCGCCAAGAAGTGTCCGCGAGAAGATTGACGATCTCCGCAAGCCAAGCTCTCCTGGGCCAGTCCGGGGCAGTCAGAACTACCGGCAGCGCTTCCGCTTTGAACTTTTTCAACAGCTTGAGAAGTAAGGGCAGGAGTGGGAATAGATAGGGCAGCACGAACTGCAACCAATGAATGGCCAGAGCGTCGACGCCCCCTGCGAGGGGGTCGCGAGACCTGGAGACGAACCAAGGAACCTTCCCGTTCGTTCAGGACGCAGTGAGGTCCACGTCCGGAGTCCCCCATCAAAGACAAATCTTATGGAAAACCTCCGGATGCAAGGGCCATTCCCCTGCCGCGAGACCCTTGTGGCTGAGGAAGCCGGTGGCCCAATTGTCCACGCCGGGGATATGCACCGCAGATATCACCGGAACCGTTGCCTCTGCCCAGAGGAGGATATTTGATACATCGGCCAAGGAGCTCCGAGTCCCCCCTTGAAGGTTGACATATGCCACCGCCGTGGCATTGTCCGCTGGATTCGGATAGGAAGAGCCCTGAGAATCCTTTCCCAGTGACGAAAGGAGAGAAGGATGGCCCGAATCTCGAGGACGTTGATCGGTAGAGATGACTCCTGCGCCGACCAATGACCCTGAACAGTCAGGTGGCGAAACACTGCACCCCAGCCGAGCAGGCTGGCGTCCGTCATCACCGCCCGCCAGTGAACTGGAAGGAAGGACCTGCCCTGGGGGATGAGAGGTGACGTCAGCCACCAGTTCAGGGACCGCTTGACCCGGGAAGAGTGTCGGATCGGACGATCCAGAGAGAAGACAGACCTGTCCCACTGTGACGGAATGGTCTGCTGAAGAGGTAGAGAGTGAAATTGGGCAAAGGGAATCGCTTCCAATGTTGCTACCATCCTCCCCAGAACCTTCATGGCCGATCGAAAGGAGAGAAGCCGAGGACCCTGGAGCAAGCGTACGTCCCGAAGAAGGATGGATCTCATCTTCGGGGAGGAAGACTTTGGTTTGACGAGTGTCGAAGAGCATGCCCAGAAAGACGAGGCACTGGGAAGGAACAAGACAGGATTTCTTCCTGTTGACAAACCACCTGAAACGGGCTAGAGTGTCGAGGACGATGGACGGGCTCTCGTGAGCCTGAGAAAAGGGGACGGAGGCTTGATGAGGATGTCGTCGAGTTAAGGAAAAGCACCATTCCCCTGACTCTCAAGATGGCTATCAGCGCCGCCGTGATCTTTGTGAAAACCCTGGGAGCAGTTGCGAGACCGAAAAGCAGGGCGACCAACTGGGAATGCTCCTGATGTACCGCAAAGCGCAGGAATCTGTGATGTCCTGGAAATATAGGGACATGAAATTAGGGGTCCAGAACGTCTATGGAGTACAGAAATTCCTATGCCTCCATGGAAGTGATTACTGAACGAAGGGATTCCATTCCGAAAGTCGCAGACGAACCCTTTTATTTAGTAATTTGAGAACCGGGATTGGTTCGAGTAGAAGCCTGTAAATCCTTCTCTTTCTGGAATGGGAACGATTACCTCCGCGCTGAGGAGAGAGGCGATGGCTGCAAGGAAAACCCGGAAACAAAATCGGATCTTTTGGAGGGCGAGATTCGAAGAAAAGATCCCAGGGCTGAGAAGCGAAATTGATTTTGTATCCCGAGGACATCGCTTCCCTGACCCATGCATCCTCCATCACCATAAGCCAAACGTCAGTGAAGAAAGGAAGGCGACCGCCTACCTTGGGAGATGCGCCGGGATTTCAGTGAGAATCATGCCGAGATACATCTTCCAGGTCTAGACCTGGTGGATCTTCCTTGGGAATAGCAAGAGAGCCAGGAAGAAGTGGACCTAAAGGAAAACTTCTTCCTATGTTGGCGCGCTTGTGACCTCTGCTGTAGAGGAAGAGGTCGGCGAGGTTTGGATTGGGGAGAAGGGAACTTGTCCCCCCCGGTCGTGTCCTTAATAATTCGGACCGATATGGAACCAAAAGACGTGATCCCTGAAAGGGCAAGGTGGTAAGTGCCTTCTTAGAAAGCAGGTCCGCTTGCCAGCCTTAAGCCAAACTGTCCGGCGGATGGCCACGACATTGCTGGATGCCTGAGCTGCACGAGATTCGGCATCCAGGGAGGCAGAGACCAAATACTCACTCGCATGAGAAATCTGGTTGGTAAGCTCCGCTAGCTGTTCTGGTTGGGCCCAGCTAGAGTGCCTTGACGGAGTTGCTTTGCTCATTTGGCCACAGACTTTGAAACCCATGAGGAGGCAAAAGCCGGGCAAAGAATGGACGCAGCCGCTTTAAAGGCTGACTTCGCAAAGGATTCTAAATGTCTACCATTAGATTCCTTCAAAGATGCTGCACCAGGAAAAAGGCCGGACTGTGTAGTCTTGAGACTGGCAGGCCCACTGAGGGAGAAGCGGTCCAGTTGGCGGTGCTCCGGGGAAAAAGGATATAACACGCCGAGGTGCTGTCCTCTTTGAAAGTGTCTGGCCGGATTCTCTCTTTCTCTGGCCATCAGCTCCTCGAACTCAGAATGAGGGGTGAAAACTTTGGAAGGTGGTTTGGACCGTCTAAACGAAACCGCCTGATCTGCGGGTTCCGTAGCGGAGTCTTTGATGCCACAGGTCTGGTTAACTGCAGTAATGAGGTTCTGAACCATATCCCTCATGCTAGCGATTTGGTTAGAATCCAGCTTCAACACATCTTCCGAAGGTGCATCCGAGAACGCTTCGCCTGACTCGGAGGAGGAAGACCGAAAAAAAACCCCTCAGACCGGCGTTCCTGTCTAGATCCTTTGCGGCCAATCTGGGTAGACGCAGACAGAGCCTCCTGTGACCCGCTGGCCACAGCGAGAAACGTCAGGGGCAACCTATCAAGAACAGACACTAAGGTCTAAGACACTCGGGTGAGATCGCAGGGATTGGGACAGAGAGGAAACCCACCCTGGGATAGGGAACTCACTCTCTCGGACAGCAGGGGTGTCCAGGGCCGTGGGCACCGTGGAGCTGTTGCAGTCCTGACAGAGGGAAGGAAATCTGCATATGTAGGGCGAACATACAAAGTGACGGACCAAATAGCAGAAGAAGCAGGAGGACGGGAGCGTTCTCCCTTAGAATTAGACATGGTGCCAGAGGGTTAGGGTACGGAGGCAGAGGGAAGTGTCAGTCTGCTGTGTAGAGATACTCAAAGCAGATGTCCTGTAGCTGCCAGGCTGTAGAGGAGCAGGTCCTGCAGACAAATGCACCGCTGGATGCGACGACCCATGGCGACGCCAGAGGAACCATAAAAGACATGCTGGATGCTGCACCAGGAAAAGAAGGGCAAAAGGACCGCTATTAAAACCGGAAGAGGAGCGGGGCCGACAGCGCAAGCCTGGGGCAGGAAGATGGCGCCGGCTGTAGAGCGGTGGCTGGGAAGAAGTGGGCGGAGACAAGTGCACAGACCAGGGTAACCAATATGGCGCCAGTTGCGGGCACTGCTATGGGGGGCGGAGCTAGGCGCCCTGCAGGAAGAAGGTACGGGCGAGAGAAAGCCCGCCCGAAGGAGAGCAAATGGGGGGCGGAGTTACTGCGCTAGAGTAGGCCCGAGAAGCTAGGGCCTAAATTAGAAACTGGCGACCGCCGCGCCGAAGTAGGCCCGAGAAGCCGGGTCCTAGATTAGAAACCGGCGGCCGTCGCGCCGCAGTAGGCCCGAGAAGCCGGGGCCTAGATTAGAAACCGGCGGCCGTTGCGCCGGAGTAGGCCCGAGAAGCCGGGGCCTAGGTTATACGCCGGCAACCGCCTAAATGAGAGGAGGTGGCGAATAAGCCATCGCCGCAGCGAACATCTCGCCTGTGCCAGTGAAAAAGTTAGCCCCTCAAATAGCGTCGGAGCCCGCGTCCAGACTGGGGGGGGAGGGGGTTGGGGGGAGTTAAGGAGGCCTGAGCAGGGCTAAAAGTGCTGCTGAAATCCCTGATATTTCCCCTAGGAAAAAGCCCCCCACCTCCCTAAAGGGAATCCCTAACTTAAAGGTCCTGAAGGAAATAGATGGGACACCTTCTAAATACTCACCTTCTTCATCTGTATATCTTCCTCCGGAAAAAAACCTGAGGAAAAGGAGAAATATACCTCATTAATCCGGATGCAAAAAGACGTCCTGAACTTGCTGGTGGACGTCCTTGTCTCCTCCAACCGACAGGCTCTGGTGGGCGAGTGGGTGGGGGACGGAGCTAGGACCGGACTTCTGAGCACGCTTGTGTGCTAGGATCATGGTCCTGCTGGGGGATCTATGAGGATACGGGGTGGCAGTACACGCCGTACTCATAGTCCGCATTGTGGGATTACAGGTGTGACTGTTCACCCTGTATCCCTCCAGAAAACCTGAAAGAAAACAACGCACATTGAGGTAGATAAGGGTCTAATGAAAGACCCGTGTCCACCTCCTACTGACACTAAGCTAAACTGAATATCCTACTTCCTGTCGGTAGGGTGTATACTGCAGAGGAGGGGCTAACTTTTTCATTTGCATAGTGTCAGCCTCCTAGTGGCAGCAGCATACACCCATGGTTCTTGTGTCCCCCAATGAGAGGCGATAGAGAAATAACTTTTAACCATGCCAAAGGAGTTGAAAAGAAAAAGTCTTGAGTGAGGAAAAGAAGGGCTCAATTTAGGCTTTACTAGCAGAAGGACACCGTGAGCGTCATGTTGCCTCCTTGCTTAAAATTTCTAAGATGGCAGTCCATTACAACAAGGTCAAGCAGCAGACATTGGGGACAACAAAGCTACAGACCGGCAGAGGGCGAAAACGACTCTACACTGACTGGGATGACCGTCATCTTATTCGAATATCACTCAGCAACCGCAGGATGACATCAAGTGACCTACAAAAGGAATGGCAAATGGCAGCTGGGGTGAAGTGCACTGCAAGAACAGTTCGTAACAGGCTCCTAGAGGCAGAAGTCATGTAAAGCTAGAAAAAAGCCTTTTCATCAATTAGAAGCAAAGGAGAGCCAGGCTGAAGTTTGCCAAAGACCATAAGGATTGTACTATAGAGGAGTGGCGTAAGGTAATCCTCTCTGATGAGTCTAATTTTCAGCTTTGCCCAACACCTGGTCATCCAATGGTTAGACGGAGACCTGGAGAGGTGTACAAGTCACAGTGTCTTGCACCCACTGTGAAATTTGGTGGAGGATCGGTGATGATCTGGGGATGCTTCAGCAAAGCTGGAATTGGAAAAACAGTTGATTCCTTCAGTTCAGCCAATGTTCCCCAACTCTGAGGACTGATTTTTCCAGCAGGACAATGAGCCATGCCACACAGCTAGGTCAATCAAGGTATGGATAAAGGACCACCACATCAAATCCCTGTCATGGCCAGCCCAATCTCCAGACCTGAACCCCATTGAAAACCTCTGCAATGTAATCAAGAGGATGATGGATAGTCACAAGCCATCAAACAAAGAAGAACTGCTTACATTTTTGCGCCAGAAGCAGTGTGAAAGACTGGAGGAAAGCACTGCACAGGAGGAGCCACAGTTAATCTTTTTCAGATTATGCATAGTGTCGCCTCCTAGTGGACAGCAGCATAACACCCATGGTCCTGTGTCCCCCAATGAGGCGACAGAGTAAATCATGGTTATTCCACAAAATATTGATTTCTGAACTTTTCCTGAGTTAAAACATTAGTATTGTTGTTCCTAAATGATCAACTTGTTTTCATAGCAATATTTGAGGTCTTTTTTTTTTTGTTATTTTGACCATATCTCATTTTCAGAAAATAAATACAAAATGTATTGCTTGGAACTAAGGAGACATCTTTTGTCAGCAGTATATAGAATAAAAGAACAATTTACATTTTACTCAAAAATATACCTATAAAGAGAAAAATCAGACAAACTGAACATTTTGCAGTGGTCTCTTAAGTTTTGCCAAAGCTGTATATATACAAATACACACATTATTTATACACTCACCGGCCACTTTATTAGGTACACCATGCTAGTAACGGGTTGGACCCCTTTTGCCTTCAGAACTGCCTCAATTCTTCGTGGCATAGATTCAACAAGGTGCTGGAAGCATTCCTCAGAGATTTTGGTCCATATTGACATGATGGCATCACACAGTTGCCGCAGATTTGTCGGCTGCACATCCCTGATGCGAATCTCCCGTTCCACCACATCCCAAAGATTTCATGTTGTTTACGCCAAATTCTGACCCTACCATCCGAATGTCGCAGCAGAAATCGAGACTCATCAGACCAAGCAACATTTTTCCAATCTTCTACTGTCCAATTTCGATGAGCTTGTGCAAATTGTAGCCTCAGTTTCCTGTTCTTAGCTGAAAGGAGTGGTACCCGGTGTGGTCTTCTGCTGCTGTAGCCCATCTGCCTCAAAGTTCGACGCACTGTGCGTTCAGAGATGCTCTTAGGCCTACCTTGGTTGTAACGGGTGGCGATTTGAGTCACTGTTGCCTTTCTATCAGCTCGAACCAGTCTGCCCATTCTCCTCTGACCTCTGGCATCAACAAGGCATTTCCGCCCACAGAACTGCCGCTCACTGGATTTTTTTTCTTTTTCGGACCATTCTCTGTAAACCCTAGAGATGGTTGTGCGTGAAAATCCCAGTAGATCAGCAGTTTCTGAAATACTCAGACCAGCCCTTCTGGCACCAACAACCATGCCACGTTCAAAGGCACTCAAATCACCTTTCTTCCCCATACTGATGCTCGGTTTGAACTGCAGGAGATTGTCTTGACCATGTCTACATGCCTAAATGCACTGAGTTGCCGCCATGTGATTGGCTGATTAGAAATTAAGTGTTAACAAGAAGTTGGACAGGTGTACCTAATAAAGTGGCCAGTGAGTGTATACATACAATTGTTTTCCCATTAGAAAAAAAAAAAAGACTTGAAAGTTATGAGCAAAATTCGTCTGATCTTCTGACATGTCTGTTTGAATAAACGTCTCTTTGACAAGGGGAACTGTAAGATCCACGTGTCAATTTAATTCTACGTTTTGTGTAGGAGTAACAATATAAAGTTATGAGATGATGGAGCTAGAATTATTTTATGGCAATATCAAAATTTATATAGTTATAAGTTTATAAGTCAAAATAGAATTTATTTTTGTGCCGCAATATTTGTCACGATAATTGTATTGGTGTGTCTGCAGAGCTGTGTAAGTGCGTGTTTTAACAGGACGAGCTGTGAGTTACATTTCTGCTATTTCGGAACAGATGCGACTTTTTGATCGCCTTGAAATCTATTATTTGGCAATAGGGGAGGGGTGTGTGTGGAGGGAATAAAAATGAAAAATAAAAACCTAAAAAGAAATTCTGGAATTTTTTTTTTTGCAGTACTTACGATATAGGATAAAAAGGATAATTTTATATCTATGGACATGGCGGCCATATTATAGGTTTATGGTAAAAAAATAAATAAATAAAAAAAAAAAATATATATCATTTTGTACCTTTTAAGAAAAGCCTTTGACTTTAAAAATGTTATTAGTCCTACTATGGGACCTGAACATGTTATGTATACACTGCAATACCTCTGAATTCTACCTTGGATTGACACGGCTACACGTAAATGCTGGGTGGATAACAGGCAATTGTCATCTACCAGGTATGGAGTGAGCTCCGCTCCAGAGCACGTTCATTACTTGCACCTGGCGTGTAACGTGCATGTACATCAAGTCGGGAAGGGTTAAATTCGTTATCAAAGATGATCCTGAGGGTAATGTACACTTATTCTGACTATGCATTGGTATATGGATCAGACGCATGCACAGTACCTAGCGTGCAGAGTAGGACCATCAGATGAGAAGTGTTAGAAGTCTGGGTCACGATCTCACACACCACAGTCATATGATTCATAAGACCACAGGGTTCTCCGTCTGGAGTGTGCACCGGGCACAGAAAACCCCACGACTCTGGCAGAAGACGGCGGACACTTGTAGTCCTCATCTTGGCAAAGGAAGCCCCTCTGTGTACACAGCGAAAGTGAGAAAGGTAACGGACGAAATTCAGCTTGTCGGCCACTACTGTCAGCCCACTAGTTTGAAGCATACCAAAACCTAAAAACAGAAAAAAAAAAAAAATACCAATAAAACTTGCACTCTACAACTACAGAGTGCAACTGCAACAAAAAAAAGTTGACAAGACAGCCGCTGTTAAATAATTCCCCGATGACCCCGCCATGTACTTGCCACTTTTGCTGCGCACATTTCCAGTCGCCAGCAGATATTCACACGATCTTGTGAGATCGGTGGTGGAATTGAATATTTTCATCAGGTTTTCTGTATTCATGGCGAAGTTACTCTTCTGTCCTCTCTTCTCCAAGTTCAGTTTGGCTCCCAGCAGCCAGCCCTCCATCTTTTCCTTTAATACAAAAAGCAAAATATTAAGTTTCACTTGCAGAGGATTGGGATCTTCCAATTGTGTTTGGTTTTCTAGAAAAAGGAAGGTTTTTAAAGGGAATCCGTCACCATGACCGGCTATGTGTGTAAGGCAGAGGAGCCACAGATCGCAGAGATGTAAGTATCTCCGGTCGCCCCATAGTAAAAGTTTAAGTGTTTGTGTACTGGGCTTCTGAGTCCGGAGAGATGCATTATAATGCCAACACGGACCGATGGCAGACTTACTGAAGGGAGATAAAAATGACATTGCTGGATCAGTGTCTTCATTTAACCACACATTGTAGTGGGTAAGGAGAAGGGCTTATAATCACAGATTCTCTGTATATAAGGATACGAAAGACAAGGGTGTAGTCATCCCCTCCGCGACATTGCAATATTCACAGCAGTTTCCACAAATGGACACACTGGCATGTCCAGGTGATTGTGCGGACACAGGAGCTGCGCTCAGCGCCATCACTGCAGGAACTCAGCTTATAGAAGCTTTTCATTATTTTTGCTATTGTGTCAGCCTGTGTAAATATTAGTGTAGTGACAGAATTGCCATCTTCCGCAGTTTCCAGCACGGCTCCACTCCTCTTCTGGGTCACGTGACAGCTATTCAACTTGCCGGTTTACATCTGGGGTCTGTGTGAGCCAGAAGTCTCTTTAACCCCTTCACCCCCGGAGCTTTTTCCGTTTTTTCATTTTCGTTTTTCGCTCCCCTCCTTCCCAGAGCCATAACTTTTTTATTTTTCCGTCAATTTGGCCATGTGAGGGCTTATTTTTTGCGGGACGAGTTGTACTTTTGAACGACATCATTGGTTTTACCATGTCGTGTACTAGAAAACGGGAAAAAAATTCCAAGTGCAGTGAAATTGCAAAAAAAGTGCAATCCCACACTTGTTTTTTGCTTCACTATTTTGCTAGGTTCACTAAATGCTAAAATTGACCTGCCATTATGATTCTCCAGGTCAGTACGAGTTCATAGACACCTAACATGACTAGGTTATTTTTCACCTAAGTGGTGAAAAAAAATTCCAAACTTTGCAAAAAAAAAAAAATTGCACCATTTTCCGATACTCGTAGCGTCTTTATTTTTCGTGATCTGTGGTCAGGTGAGGGCTTATTTTTTTGCGTGCCGAGCTGGCGTTTTTAATAATAGCATTTTGGTGCAGATACGTTCTTTCGATCGCCCGTTATTGCATTTTAATGCAATATCGCGGCGACCAAAAAAACGTAATTCTGGCGTTTCGATTTTTTTTTCTCATTACGCCATTTAGCGATCAGGTTAATGCTTTTTTTTTCATTGATAGATCGGGCGATTCTGAACACGGCGATACCAAATATGTGTAGGTTTGATTTTTTTTTTATTGATTTATTTTGATTGGGGCGAAAGGGGGGTGATTTAAACTTTTATACTTTTTTTTTTTTCACTTTTGCCATGCTTCTATAGCCTCCATGGGAGGCTAGAAGCAGGCACAACCCGATCGGCCCTGCTATGTAGCAGCGATCATAAGATCGCTGCTACACAGCAGAATTACAGGTGTGCTGTGAGCGCCGACCACAGGGGGGCGCTCACAGCTGCCGAGGATCAGTAACCATAGAGGTCTCAAGGACCTCTATGGTTACCATTTAGAAGCATCGCCGACCTCCGATCATGTGACGGGGGTCAGCGATGCGCTCATATCCGGCCGCCCGGCCGGATGCGGTAGTTAAATGCCGCTGTCTGCG
Organism: Ranitomeya variabilis; assembly: GCF_051348905.1. Classification (NCBI taxonomy): domain Eukaryota; kingdom Metazoa; phylum Chordata; class Amphibia; order Anura; family Dendrobatidae; genus Ranitomeya; species Ranitomeya variabilis. The sequence continues at coordinate 117,422,238 of NC_135233.1, forward strand.
TTTGACAGCGGCATTTAACTAGTTAATGGGCGCGGGCGGATCGCGATTCCGCTCGCGCTCATTGCGCGCACATGTCAGCTGTACAAAACAGCTGACATGTCGCGGCTTTAAGGTGGGCTCGCCGCCGGAGCCCACCTTAAAGCGGGGGTTCTGCCAGCTGACGTACTATTCCATCAGCTGGCAGAAAGGGGTTAACTGTGTAAGTATAAGGAGCCATGTTTTGTGCTCTATGGACTTACATGGTTAAGACCACTTCCGGCTCACACATGGACCCCAACGTGAGCCGGAAAGTCGGAATAGCCGTCACGTGGCCCAGAAGAGGAGTAGCACTGGAAACTGAGGAAGATGGAGAACGGTGAGTATAGTAACACTACAGTATGGGGCATGGTTATGCTTTAGAGCAGAGCGGTTGCACCAAAGCAAAGCTCCTAGTATCACAATTAAGAATAGTTAAGAGAATCTGCACTAATTGGACTCGCCATCGATGGGAGATGGCCTGAGAGTGGGGACGCACCAAGTATTGCGGGTGCTAGAGTGGCATGTTCGCATGTCCCTGCGCCCACAAGTTTCACAGTCCCCTTGTGTTCATCATTAGTATTATAAGGGTAATGTGGGTATTGGAAAAGTTGGAAGGGAGAGATCCTGACAATTTTGTTCAAAAATGTCTCTTTACACTTTTTGGTAAAAAGACCATCACTCCCTGTTTGCAGTGAAGAGCGCCCATACAGTCCTCATAAGACCTGGGCAGTGGGCAGGCCTACCCGGCCTAAACTGAATAAAATCTTCCACTACAAGGATCGGGACATAGTATTAAAGAAAGTGTGGAAAAATAAGGACTTTAGGCTTGGCTGGCAGAAGATCTCATTCTTTCCGGAATTCTCAATGAAGGTCCAGTGCAAAAGGTCCATGTTTTGGACATTAAACAAAGAAATAGCATTGAGCCTACAGTATGCCATGAGTTATCCTGCCAAATCAAGAGTGATTCCCCTGGTACCCTAATACCTTTCTTTAGACTCTCAAAGACGCTCTAAGATGGCTGGACACTAGTGATGAGTGAACGTACTTAAATAAGGCGTCATCCGAGCGTGCTCGAAAAATATGTTAGTCCCTGAGGCTGCAGGTCTCGCGACTGTTCGATGGCCGCAACACCTCCAGGGATTGCCTGTTTGTTAGGCTATCCTTTCATGTGTTGCAGCTGTCGAACAGCCAGGAGACATGCAGCTGCGCGGACCCAAACATAATATTCAAGCACGCCGAAGACACTCGGATAGCACCTGAGCAAGGATAACACCTTATCCAAGCACATTCAATCATCACTACCGGACACACATGAGCTGCAGATCCAACAGGACAGGAGAGCCAGAAGAGTCATCATTTTGGAAAGGTTTTTTGAAGAAATAGCTAAAAGCGCTTTATCTCTGGGTAAAATAATTGAATGCGACATGTTGCTCAGGCGTCCTCTGCAGTTTAGAAATCTCTGCACCAGACATGAGTTGATTTTTGTGTAGATTTTGTATTTTTCTTTGCAGTAGTGTGTGAGCCCGTTTGCTGAAGCACCGGTACTTGGGAAACATACTCTTACTATGGGGAAGTGCACAACAGATGGCTCTATATGTTCTTGTACCCCATCCCTTATGGGTAAGGGCAAGTTTACATCAGTTTGGGGAGGGAAAGGGGGTTATGAGGGAGCAGTTCTCTTATGTACACATGTATTAGTTTTTACACACGTATTGGTTTTTGGTTTATTATAAAGGAATTGAATCTGCCATTTGCTCTATTCTCTAGAATCCTGGCAATTATTTCTAACTTGAGAAAATGGGTTGAGCGGTAAAAATCTTATCATGGGCTATCGAAGGCTTAAAAAATGGATCCAAAAGGCAAGAGATTTTGGAATATCTCAAGAAGCTTAAGCCTGCAATCATAGGGTTGAAGGAAATGCATATGGCCAGGGAAACCTTTCATTAGCCACACAGGTCTTGGATGGGATATAGTGTTCATTCCAACTATGCCCGAGGAGTTAGTCTTTTCGAGCATAAATATATTCCCATTAAATGCAGCGACTCTCTTAGAGCTGACAAAGTCAGGTTTGGTTGGGATTCAGTGTTTATTGTCTCACTTTGCAAGTATAATTGTATTCCCTTCAAATACTAGGAAATCCTAGTAAAACTTGCGGCTTGGCCAGATATCCCACTCATAATCATGGGCGATTATAATAATGTCTGCAACCCTTTCCAGGATAAGTACCAAGCAGGAAATGATAATTGGTCTCCTTTTCCCAATCCTTATCAATGAGCTGGGCTGAACAGATATCTGGAGGAAAAAGAGTTCCTGACTAGTGATGAGCGAGTGTAATCGTTGCTCGGGTTTTCCCCTAGCACGCTCGGGTGGTCTCCGAGTATTTGTAACTGCTCGGAGATTTAGTTTTCATCACGGCAGCTGAATGATTTACAGCTACTAGCCTGCTTGATTACATGTGGGGATTCCCTAGCAGACAGGCAACCCCCACATGTACTCAGCCTGGCTAATAGCTGTAAATCATTCAGCTGAGGCAATGAAAAGTAAATCTCCGAGCAGTTACAAATACTCGGAGGTCACCCCAGCGTGCTAGGGGAAAACCCGAGCAACGAGTACACTCGCTCATCACCACTCACGACTCAAGGGCTTTCTTCTGCGCCACCTCAAATATCATCCAATGTCACAGATATATTTGATTCTTTGTAATTCCCCTATTGCTCCGTTCTAAATGAATATGGACTACGCCCTCAGATCTTTATCGGATCCCTCTCCCCTTTTGTTTTGGGTACAAGTGAAACCAATGAGGTCTAGATACCCTTTAGGCTGGAAACTTAACCCATTCTGTCTCCGTCTTATTAACTGTGATAGTGTTAAGGGGAATTTGTTGCAATTGTTCTGCAGAAAATTTACGCTCAGTTCCTATTAGTGTAGGTTGAGACATTATAAAGGCCTTCGCAAGGGGTACTAATAAGCGACATAAAAATTGTTAAAGATAACTCATGGAAAAAAGAGCAGAACTTAGAGAATAGTGTGCGGGGAAACTGAACAAATATACACTGCTCTAAAAAATATAGGGAACACTTAAACAACAGAATATAACTCCAAGTAAATCAAACTTCTGTGAAATCAAACTGTCCACTTAGGAAGCAACTCTGATTGACAATCAATTTCACATTCCGTTGTGCAAATGGAATAGAGAACAGATGGAAATTATTGGCAATTATTAAGACACTCAATAAAGGAGTGGTTCTGCAGGTGGGGACCACAGACCACATCTCGGTACCAATGCTTTCTGGCTGATGTTTTGGTCACTTTTGAATGTTGGCTGTGCTTTCACACTCATGGTAGCAAGAGAGACTCTACAACCCACACAAGTGGCTCAGGTAGTGCAGGTCATCCAGGATGGCACATCATTGTGAGCTGTGGCAAGGTTTGCCGTGTCTGTCAGCGTAGTGTCCAGAGGCGCTACCAGGAGACAGGCCAGTACACCAGGAGACGTGGAGGGGGCCGTAGGGGGGCAACAACCCAGCAGCAGGGCCGCTACCTCAGCGTTTGTGCAAGGAGGAACAGGAGGAGCACTGCCAGAGCCCTCAAAATGGCCTCCAGCAGGCCACAAACGTGTATGTGTCTGCACAAACTGTTAGAAACAGACTCAATGAGGATGGTCCGAGTGCCCGACGCCCACAGATGGGGGTTGTGCTAACATGCAGGACGCTTGGCATTTGCCACAGAACACCAGGACTGGCAAATTTGCCACTGGCACCCTGTGCTCTTCACAGATGAAAGCAGGTTCACACTGAGCACATGTGACAGACGTGACAGAATCTGGAGACGCCGTGGAGAGCGATCTGCTACCTGCAACATCCTTCAGCATGACCGGTTTTGGAAGTGGGTCAGTAATGGTGTGGGGTGGCATTTCTTTGGAACAAGCCCTCCATGTGCTCGCCAGAGGTAGCCTGACTGCCATTAGGTACTGAGATGAGATCCTCAGACCCCTTGTGAGACCATATGCTGGTGCGGTTGGCCCTGGGTTCCTCATAATGCAGGACAATGCCAGACCTCAAGTGGCTTGAGTGTGTCAGCAGTTCCTGCAAGATGAAGGCATTGAAGCTATGGACTGGCCCGCCCGTTGCCCAGACCTGAATCCGATTGAACACATCTGGGACATCATGTCTCGCTCCATCACCAACGTAACGTTGCACCACAGACTGCCCAGGAGTTGGCGGATGCTTTAGTCCAGGTCTGGGAGGAGATCCCTCAGGAGACCATCCGCCGCCTCATCAGGAGCATGCCCAGGCATTATAGGGAGGTCATACAGGCACGTGGAGGCCACACACACTACTGAGCATCATTTCCTTGTCTTGAGGCATTTCCACTGAAGTTGGATCAGCCTGTAACTTCATTTTAGTTACATAGTACATAGTTATTAAGGTTGGAGGAAGACTGTAAGTCCATCTAGTTCAACCCATAGCCTAACCTAACATGCCCTAACATGTTGATCCAGAGGAAGGCAAAAAAAACCCATGTGGCAAAGAGTAACTCCACCATGGGGAAAAAAATTCCTTCCCGACTCCACATACGGCAATCAGACTAGTTCCCTGGATCAACGCCTTATCAAGGAATCTAGTGTATATACCCTGTAACATTATACTTTTCCAGAAAGGTATCCAGTCCCCTTTTAAATTTAATTAATGAATCACTCATTACAACATCATACGGCAGAGAGTTCCATAGTCTCACTGCTCTTACAGTAAAGAATCCGCGTCTTATTATGCTTAAACCTTCTTTCCTCCAGACGTAGAGGATGCCACCTTGTCCCTGTCTCAGGTCTATGATTAAAAAGATCATCAGAAAGGTCTTTGTACTGTCCCCTCATATATTTATACATTATTTCCACTTATTTTGATCATCATTCCAACTCCAGACCTCCGTGAGATATTAGTTGTGATTTACGTTGATCATTTTTAGGTTTTATTGTTCTCAACACATTCCACTATGTAATGAATAAAGATTTACAAGTACAATATTTCATTCAGTGATATCTAGGATGTGGGATTTTAGTGTTCCCTTTATTGAGCAGTGTATATCCAGAATGATTGCTCTGAAAATATGTCGCAGTGGAAGAATGCCCAGCACTACAGTACACACATTTCCAAAGTTTGTAGGCAAAAAGATTGGGAGTGTTTCTTAATTGACACCTGAGCTCCTTCCTGGAGGGTGTTTATAGACCCCTTTGTTCATATAGACCACAGTTTTATAATTAGCACACAGTGGATGAAGGGACCAGAACCTTTGTGTTATTTCTTTACGGATTGATAATGAGATTTGATCTACGTACCTTTAAAAACATGAGGAACAGCTGTCCTGGAGTTAGGACCTCCTGACTCATTAAACTGTCCGTACTGTCCTCCATGCACTTGTCTTTTGCAAAAGTAAAAAGTTTCCTGGTCATGTGGCAAAGCATGTAGAATTTCTCAACGTTGGTTTTAAGATGTATGCAAATGCACTGTCTGTGAATAGACAAAACGGTGGTAATTACAGGGAACAATGGTGGATTCTGTAGAAAAGTTACTAAAGGCTCAACACAACATGTCGATGGATGTCGGCCGTTGCTGGGTTTCTCTCTCCCAGTAGGTGTAAGACTGGAATCACACAGGAAAGTTTTGATGCAGTTTTTCAAGCCAAAGTTGGATGTGAATCCAGTGGGCAGGAGAAGAATAAGTCTTTCCTTTATACTTCACACATAAACCGCATCCACTTCTGACAGCTATGTATGATTCCAGGCTTAAAGGGGTATTCTTGTTTAACCAAACCAGTGGATGGGTAAAAACTGTCAAGTTTGGAGGAAGCCCCCAAGGTTGGACCCAGACAAATCAACTGAATCCAGGTCCCGTGTTTCCACCACTACATGGGCTAGTGGTGGTGCCGAAGGTCAGACCCCTACTGGCAGGTAAAGTGACAGCATATTCTAGAGAGATGTCATCACTTTATACTGAATAATTCCAAACTAGAAAGACTAACCGAATATATACTTCTACCATACAAACCACTAAGGCTATGGTTTTTTAATGCAAATTTTAAGCTGTGTTTTTACATCACCAGCAAAGTCTATGAGATTTCAGAAATCCCTCACATTGGTTTTATTATCCTGACTGATGTGGAAAACTGCAGCATGTCACTTCTTTTACCGTTTTTTCACCCATTGAAAGTAATCGGTAACAGCAAAAATGCAGCAAAAATCTTTTTTGGGGGGGCACTAAACTTTATCAACATGGAGAAGAGACAACAATAACGCAACTTAACTCCCCCCCCCCCCCCCAAGAAAAAAAAAACCCACGCAGTAAATATGCGGCAAAAACGCAACGTAGAATGATCTTTTTAGCCTAAGGCTGTTACTGAACAGGACAGGAATAATGGCACAAGTGCTTGTATTGGGGGCTAAATAACTGCTGCTTTTATAGCAATTATGGAAACTATTTTATAGCAATTATGGAAACTACTCTACACATTCCAAACCCTATAAAAAAGCATGGCATCTTACTCCAGAAGAAACTCTGCCACCTGTTCATTAGTATACCACTCTGGCATGAAAAACTTGACTCGAAAACGCTCTCCCAGATATTTGAGGACTTGTTCTTGGGTCTGACACCCGTCTTCCATCACCAGTCGCAGCATCTGTGTGACACAGTCTCTATAGAAGGAATTGTCCTCTTTTCCCTTGATCAGCTCTGTGAAAATCTGATAGTCGGAAAAACCAACTAATGCCTGCAAGAGTGAAAGAAACCAGATCAGACGGGGACACACAATATCTAAGAAATGATACAAATCATACAAATTTGGTCTTTTGAGGTCCAAAGGCCATATTGTCATCACTCTTAAAGGCAGCAATACACTTTATGTGCTATTACTATATGAACAGGGAACCCATTCTCCTTGTGGGAGGCACAGATATGGCTTTATACCCCACTCTTTTTTCGGATGTGGAAACTACTTTTAAGCAGCCACACACAGGCAAACATGTCTGTGACCAGATGGTTGGGGGTCACACAGAATGGCATTATGGCCTGTATGTGGCCCAGAACAGGACTGGATTAGATCGTCAGTGAGGGTGATCAGACCAAGGGGAGGTCACACAATCACCACTTTCCACAGGTCCGGTGATAAAATATTTGCATGCAGCGGTAGTTGCACATGCGCACCGCTGCACCATTCATTGTCTACGGGACTGACGGACAAAGAAAAGCATAGCATTTTCTGGTCTTCAGCAGTCCATAAACAATATAGTAGGTAGCGCCATCTATAGGCTGGATGAAGGCACTCTGCTCAAACACCAATACTATGGCTGACCCTGCTGATAAGAAACAAGAGTAGGGGAACCACAAAATACAGAACGGGCCAAAATCTTTCTGATCACTATGTTTCCGAGAAGACTTCTGTGGGCTAGTGTTGGCAATGTGTAGGAACATGAATTCATGACGTCACTTACGATCTACACTGACCTTCAATGCAAAGCCTATGGGGAGGAAGAAGAGCTCCTTGTTATAGATGAAATTAACCATTACAGAGCCATTCTCCAGGTAATGCAGATTCATGTTTGCAGCGGTGTGCTCATCTCGGACACAACGGATCGTGAGACCTGGAAAAACAAGCAATATCGCCATGAATGGGTTAAATCGTTTTTCATTGGGAGTACGAATTATGGTATCACAAATACTACCATCGGCTAAAGCCAAATTGCATCTACTATGTGACTGTGCGGCCGGTTTTATATATCTGACATTCACAATACACGCTGGGACCACCATTTCTGGACTGGCACAGGAGCATTCAAACATGGATGCATCATATGTGCCCATGTAGATGGCGAGTTTGGGTCAGGAAACCAGCAACTGGTACAGACGTAGCAGTCCAAGCACTGAATGTCGGATGTGTGAAACCAGACTCAAACGCTGTTCCCTACAGAATCCATCATCCGTGAAGGTTTCTGATGGTCTATTTAATTTTACCGTCCGTCCCATGGGACCCAGGTTTTCATTTTGGTGCTTTCATCACTCCTCTCTTTCAAGAGCCATAACTTTTTCTCAATTCTTCCAGCATAGCCATATGAGGGCTTGTTATTTGTGGGACGAGTCGTAGACTTGAATAACAATAATCACTTTACTATAAAATGCACTGACAAGCCGGATGACATTTCCAGGTGCAGTGAATTCCACCGTAGTAATTTGGGTTTCATTTTTATGGTGCTAAATGTGCCGCGATCCTGCAGGTGAGCACGATTATGGCAAAACACCAAGAGTCTTTTTTTTTTTTTTTTAAACCGTAAAATATTTATATTTTTTAAAATTAAGCATAAAAAACCTATTTGTTTGTGTAGCCATTTCCTTAAGGTACTGTCACACAGTACCATTTTGATCGCTACGACGGCACGATCCGTGACGTCGCAGCGATCGTATGGTTATCGCTCCAGCGTCGTAGACTGCGGTCACACGTTGCAATCACGGCGCTGGAGCGATGCCGAAGTCCCCGGGTAACCAGGGTAAACATCGGGTAAGTAAGCGCAGGGCCGCGCTTAGTAACCCGATGTTTACCGTGGTTACCAGCATAAACGTGAAAAAAACAAACAGTACATACTTACATTCCGGTGTCTGTCCCCGGCGTTCTGCTTCTCTCCACTGTGTAAGCGCCAGAGCCGGAAAGCACAGCGGTGACGTCAGACGTCACCGCTGTGCTCGCTTTCCGGCTATGGCGCTCACAGCCTCACACAGTGCAGAGAAGCTGAGACGCCGGGGACAGACACCGGAATGTAAGTATGTACTGTTTGTTTTTTTCACGTTTACGCTGGTAACCACGGTAAACATCGGGTTACTAAGCGCGGCCCTGCGCTTAGTTACCCGATGTTTACCCTGGTTACAAGCGAACACATCGCTGGATCGCTGTCACACACAACGATCCAGCGATGTCAGCGGGTGATCAAGCGACGAAAGAACGTTCCATACGATCTGCTACGACGTACGATTCTCAGCAGGATCCCTGATCGCTGCTGCGTGTCAGACACTGCGATATCGTAACGATATCGCTAGAACGTCACGAATCGTACCGTCGTAGCGATCAAAATGGTACTGTGTGACAGTACCCTTAGTACTTTCATTTTTCGGTCAACTGAGCTGTGTGATGACTTGTTTTCTGTAGTTTTTATTGGTCCCATTTTGGGATACATACGTTTCTTTCGCTTTTTATGGGGAGGTGCGGTAATTGAAAACCAGCAATTCTGACAGTGATTATTTTTCTTTACTCTATGGGTTAAAATTAAATTATATTTTGATAGATCAAACTTCTACAGAAGCGGATATAACAAATTCACTTTTTTATTTTTTGCATTTTCGGGGCCATTTTACACTTTTTTTTATATACTACTTTTAATCTCTTTTAGCCCCTCTACAAAACTCGTACCTGTGATATTTTGATAACGCGCCCTATATACTAGAACACTGTAGTATGGCAATACATTTAGATATAACCATCTCCTAGGATTCTCAGCCCAATCGGACCCACGCTGGTTGGAAACCCTGAAATTGCAAATGGTGCACGTGCGGCATTCTCCTCCACAAGCGCCTTCTGCTGTCCAGTGACTATGATTGCCGTAATTACTTAATGGAAGCATAACTTGTCTCGTGGCTTAACCTGACATGAACACAATTATCTCGGCCTTTCAGTAAACCCTTTTCAGAGATTTCTGCAAGAACCATGTTCTATTGACTAAAGTTGAGCAAAAAGAATAGCAGGACACTGATCCCGAACCACGTCAGCAGTCTGATCAAAACCCTACAACCCTCCTCATCTGCCGGCATCTACAGCGCCTCCTCTGGTGGCTCCGTACATCATGAAGGCATCACTCTACAGTGATGATTCCAACATGCAGGAGAAGGTTCGCCGGGCTCTTCCAGCCAATGTGGCTGCTGGACCTAGGTCCTGTCAATCCTATGCTCAACTTCATTACAGATTTTGGCAAATTGACTTTACGCCAGGTAGTTTCCCAGAATTATTAGTATTATAGCGTCATTTATTCCATGGCGTTCTACGTGTGAGGAGGGGTATACATAAAAACAAGTACAATAATCTTAAACAATACAAGTCACAACAAGTACAGGAGGAGAGAGGACCCTGCCCACGAGAGCTCACAGTCTATAAGGGATGGGTGAGAATACAGTAGATGAGGGTAGAGCTGGTCCTGCAGCGGTTTGGTCTATCGGTAGTTAATGCAGGTTGTAGGCTTGTCGGAAGAGTAGGTCTTCAGGCTCTTTTTGAAGGTTTCAATGGTAGGCGAGAGTGATATGTTGTGGTAGAGAGTTCCAGAGTAGGGGGATGAACGAGAAATCTTGTATACGATTGTAGGAAGAGGAGATAAGAGGGGAGTAGAGAAGGAGATCTTGTGAGGATCAGAGGTTGCGTGTAGGTAAGTACCGGGAGACGAATTCACAGATGTATGGAGGAGACCGGTTGTGGATGGCTTTGTATGTCATGGTTAGGGTTTTGTACTGGAGTCTCTGGGCAATGGGGAGCCAGTGAAGGGATTGACAGAGGGGAGAGGCTGGGGAATAGAGGGGGGACAGGTGGATTAGTCGGGCAGCAGAGTTTAGAATAGATTGGAGGGGTGCGAGAGTATTAGAGAAGAGGCCACAGAGCAGGAGGTTGCGGTAGTCAAGGAGGGAGATGATGAGGGCATGGACTAGGGTTTTTGCAGATTCTTGGTTGAGGAATGTACGGATCTGTGAAATATTTTTGAGTTGAAGGCGACAGGAAGTGGAAAGGGCTTGGGTATGTGGTTTGAAGGAGAGATCAGTGTCAAGGATTACCCCAAGGCAGCGCGGGGGGGCGGGTTGTGGGAGATGGGGGAAGATGATGAATTCTGTTTTGTCCATGTTAAGTTTTAGAAATCTAGTGGAGAAGGATAAAATAGCGGACAGACAATGAGGGATTGTGGTTAGTAGTGTGGTAATATCTGCAATTCAGAGCACTGCATTGTAGGAGTGCAAATTCACAGTATCTTCCCCTTTTATACATTTATGGCCCAGAATCCCAATTTTGCAGTTTCAATAACTCCTATAAATAATGGCGGAAAAAAAATGTGCAGCCGACTGTCCACGAAATGCGAAAATTATAACAATGAGGATTGAATTATTACTTTTTTGGGTCCGTTTACAGACACTGGTGTCACAATATAACTGCTGACTGGTAAATTTGACGATCAGCGGTCATTTGAATGCCTGTTCACACACTGTCCTCGGCAGCACGAGTCCAGCTCACACAGGACGATTTTCTTTTATGCTGCATAAAAGGTCCATAACGGATTTTGCTTGTTCATCGGATGATCGGCAGCCTGTTTACACGGCAAGATAATCGGCAACGCACGTTCCTAATTCTCTTGCAGCGCAAATGCCCTTTTAGGATAAATTCACATCACACCAAAATATATCTTACAGAATGCAACGTAAATGTATTCACCATATTGAGTATAGCCTCGGCCTCGGTTCTTCCACTTGGGGCGGATCAAAGCGATAGGAAAGTTCCTCCTTGGCATAATGAGCATCCTCATGACTTTCTCATTTCCATTTACTATGAAGTAGCCACCCATTTCCTTCAGATAAGGAACAATGAAATATTGTTAAGTCCATTATCTAAAAAACACACATCTTAGACCTTATCAAAAGGAAAAATAATCCCCTGGGTGATGTGACGTGAAGCCCATTTTTGCAAACCACCTACTTCTATGTTTGGTCCAGATGACCTAGAGCAGCGAGATGGAAAAATTTAATTGCTGACAGCAAATGATCAGCAAGTGCTATAGCAATAATCCCGCCTGATACACATCTGCATACTAGGGTCTGTATAGGATCAGTGTCTGCGCACCAAACCCTCCTGTGATCCATAAGCCGAGAGGGAGTAATAGTTAAGAGTCACAGTTCTTTCTAGTTTTGCTTTCTTGCTACACTAATGCAGTTTTCTAAAGCTATGTTCACATATCCAGTAATCACCCATTAAAACGAATCCAGCAGCAACTTGTTGGCAAATAAAAGTTACGCAGAAAACTTTTTTGTCCAACTCAAAAACATTTATTTCAACTGTATCTTTTTTTTTTTACTTTGAATTCTATGGAAAAACCAGATCCGTTTAACAGACATCCGTTTTCCAATTTAAAAAAAAAAAATAGCATCTGACATGCATCTGTGACGTGGCAGATTTTTTGAGATACACCTTTATAAAATAAATGGTAATATTATATAAAATGTTATCTTTGCAATTAAAGGGGCCTAGTCAGCTCTCTGGACATGTCCGTTTTAGTAGATAGCTGCATTTATCATCAAAAAATCCTAGTAACTTCTCATAAATCTGCATTGTGCTGTTCCTCGGTTAGTCCTCCTGCAATTGTATGAAACCCTCAACAAATGGCCGATATGATCCTCTAGTCACAGTGGTGCATCCTTACAGAGTAAGGACTGAGTGGATAAAGTCACACTATAAAGGCATATCACCCTCAATTAAAGCACAATTGTGCATTTATTCTTAATTTGTAAAATAAAATATGATAAAAGACGTTATCACCATCTGCAGAATAAGTGATAACTTGTTGAACGAGGGGCATCCGACTGCTGGGACCGGCAGAACAGGGAATTTATGTATGATCTGTGCTCCAATCATTCCCTATAGGGCTGCCATGAGCTTTTCCGGTAGCCACATAGAGAATGAATGGAGTGGTGGACTCTGCTGCACAATCTCATAACTGGGACAAAAGTTTTCAATCAGGGATAAAAATTCCTCAATCTGATAATTGGTGCAGGTCCCAGCAGTCATCCATTTGGCCAATTGGTGCAGGACCCAGCAGTCATCCATTTGGCCAATTGGTGCAGGTCCCAGCAGTCATCCATTTGGCCAATTGGTGCAGGACCCAGCAGTCATCCATTTGGCCAATTGGTGCAGGACCCAGCAGTCATCCATTTGGCCAATTGGTGCAGGTCCCAGCAGTCATCCATTTGGCCAATTGGTGCAGGACCTAGCAGTCATCCATTTGGCCAATTGGTGCAGGACCCAGCAGTCATCCATTTGGCCAATTGGTGCAGGTCCCAGCAGTCATCCATTTGGCCAATTGGTGCAGGTCCCAGCAGTCATCCATTTGGCCAATTGGTGCAGGACCCAGCAGTCATCCATTTGGCCAATTGGTGCAGGTCCCAGCAGTCATCCATTTGGCCAATTGGTGCAGGACCCAGCAGTCATCCATTTGGCCAATTGGTGCAGGACCCAGCAGTCATCCATTTGGCCAATTGGTGCAGGTCCCAGCAGTCATCCATTTGGCCAATTGGTGCAGGACCCAGCAGTCATCCATTTGGCCAATTGGTGCAGGACCCAGCAGTCATCCATTTGGCCAATTGGTGCAGGTCCCAGCAGTCATCCATTTGGCCAATTGGTGCAGGTCCCAGCAGTCATCCATTTGGCCAATTGGTGCAGGACCCAGCAGTCATCCATTTGGCCAATTGGTGCAGGACCCAGCAGTCATCCATTTGGCCAATTGGTGCAGGACCCAGCAGTCTTCCATTTGGCCAACTGGTGCAGGACGCAGCAGCAGGTTATCATCTATTATGTGGATAGGTAATAATGTGTTTTACCTGGACGGCTCCTCTAATGGCAAATACAATAAATTAACTGACGTGATATGAGAAATTCTCTATACGAACACACTGAAGAAGGATCAAGTCATTGAATAATCCTCGATCTGCCCTTACCTGCTCCTCTTCATGATGCTGAATGAGTTCTTCTGGTGACAGGCCATACAAGTTACAGAGTTTGGATTTTACCATGATGGGCACATACCCAAAGGACTGTTTGATGACATCTTTCTGAACGCCATTGAGAGACCACCTTACATCCACCTACAAAAGAGAAAATACATTAACTTTCATATAGGAATACACCTCATTGAATTGGCAAACTACAGTCACCGAGGGCATGTCACCACAGCTTATCAGTACCCACCTGGAGAGGACCTGCGGGCTCTTTGGACTTTATAAATAATGTCACACTTCATTAAATAATGTTTGAGCGCTATTTAAGCTCCAATTTGCTCTGTTACTCCTCCTGGAAATGTAAAAATAGGGATTTTTGTGTACTCACCGTAAAATCCTTTTCTCCGAGTCATTCATTGGGGGACACAGACCATGGGTGTATGCTGCTGCCACCAGGAGGCTGACACTAAGTATTACAAAGAAAGTTAGCTCCTCCCCTGCAGTATACACCCCTCTGCTGGCTCCCAGCTAACTAGTTCGGTGCAAAAGCAGTAGGAGATCAATAACAACATATAAGCGTATAGCATGTCACATTATATATGAGAGTATAACATATCAAATGATAAAAACAAATACAACTAATAATAGGGAGGGAGCTGTGTCCCCCAATGAATGGCTCGGAGAAAAGGATTTTACGGTGAGTACACAAAAATCCCTATTTCTCCTTCGCCTCATTGGGGGACACAGACCATGGGACGTCCCAAAGCAGTCCCTGGGTGGGGACAACATCCGATCAGGACGTGTAACCGCTACTTACAAGTGCGCCAAGGCGGCCTGCAAAGTCCGCCTGCCCAGACTCACATCTGTGGAAGTGTGTGAATTATAGTGCTTCAAGAATGCATGCGGACTGGAGGAATTTGCAAGCTTGCGGTCGTGCTTGCCGACGCCTGGTGCCTAGAGCCCTGAGACAGGGAGATAGGCTGACATCTAGCACGGAAGGACTCCTGGATGGTGAAAAGAATCCACCAGGCTAACGTGGCCGATGAACACGGCTAAACCCTTCCTGTGACCGTCGGGAAGCCTACTTACCATCGAGAAGCCCAAGCAAAGTCCAACCTTCGGAAGGACGCCGTCCTCGATACGTACCCACTTGGAGCACTCACTTCTTCCAGATTATCTAGAACCCATTCCGTTGTGTGGACTGGAGCCGAAAGATGAGAGGACGATGCCCCTGCAACAGTGGGAATACAAAACCACCTTGGCAACGAGGGAAGGGGATGGCTTTAGGGCAACGTTGCATTGATGGTAATAAGGAAAAAAGACTGAAAGAAAACAGAGTGGCAAGCTCTGAAGACTCATCAGGATGACAAGAACGCAGAGAAAAAAGGGGAGTGACGTTCCCTGATAGTAAAGTCTTTCTGGATCGAAAAAGGAGTCTACTGTAAGATCCCCAGGACCATTAAGGTCCCCCAGATCTAACGGTACGCGGTAGGGAAGAACTACAGGGGAAGGCTCCCTGCGAGAAAGTCCATATTTCCAGTTTTGACGACATAAGATGGAGAAATACTAGTACCGCAAGCGAGAAAACCTGACATGGTCAGTGCGGGTCTCCCGGGATCACTGGGGGCCTTTACTGCTTCCAAAAATATCTCAGACGTAGTGGAAGAGGCGTTATGGAAATTGGTACCGTGGAAAAACGGAGCATGCACTGCGATGGACTTGGATCTTGAAGCCAAACCATGAACTGGAGTACATTGGCGTTCAGCTTGGACGCCATCCGACCTACATCTGGAGTACTCCAGTGAAGGCAGATGTGAAGGAAGACTTCCGAGTGAAGTTCCCACTCACTTGAGGAGAAAACCCTGATGGCTGAATATGTCAGCCGCCCAGTGTTCTACTCCAGGGACATGTACTGTTAAGATCACCGAATGATAGATCTCGGCCCATCAGAGAGTGCGAGGTACCTCGGCCATGGCGCTTGACTGTGGGTACCTGCGAAATGATTGACGTATGGCACAGCCGTGGCATTATCCAAATTGAAGACGGATGGTTGACCCGCCTAAAGGCAGTGGACCTGCTGTAGGATTAGCCGTACTGTACGGATCCCCAGAGAAATGATCGGGAGAAGAAGACGGGCATTGGTATCCCTAATAACCATTGGACCAGAAGAAGGCTCTGGATGAGGAAGGAGCTTAGAGACTACCTTTTGAAAGCCTGATTGACTTGCTGAAAACGAGCGGAGCAAAAGAAAACTACTTCCGTTTTCGTCTTATTGCTCAGAACCCTCCTAGCTAATTGAATGAACCGAGGGAATGAGTGATCAAGTGCACAAGCTCCGTGTTGAAGGGCCACGACCTTGACTCGAGAGAGAGAATTACCATCCTTCTTGTGCAGGATCATCGTCAAAGAGGATCTGCTGGGCTGGGAATGAGGAAAAAGCTTGTCTAAGTTTAGCTGCTAGCCCAAGTGAGAGGGTATTGCGAGTGATATAGACAACTTAGCGTAGTCCTTGTAGAGCGGCTAGAAAGTCGACCGAGTAGGGCAGGACGACCATGTTTCTAGGGTGCAAGAAGCACATGACAACTGCTATGAGCGTTGCGACCACTGTGGTGCGGTAGCCAGGCTGAAGGGCAAGGTCGTGACTTGAAAATGCTGTTCGCGAATGGAAAGGAGAAGAGATAATCGTAGAGGGGAAAAAAGTAGGCATGTGAGGGTAAGAAAACCGAATGTCGATGGATGCCAGAAAACTCCACTTTTTTTTTTTTTTCTTTTTGTTGAAGTAATGGCTGAGCGGAGGAACTGCATCTGAAAAAGGAGGACCTTGTCAAAGGTTGTTAGAAGTTTGAGGTCCAGGAATGGTCATACTTTTCATTTTCTCCTTCGTGAAACCAAGATCCCTTAGATCTAGACTGTCCAGGACAACGCTTCTACTGCTGGATGGGTCTGTAGAAAAAATACGATCCCTTGTTAGTCTCCCGCTCAGAAGATTTGATTTGAATTGAAGTAGATAAGGTCTCTGACCAGGAGACTATTGGTCAAGCAACATCATGTGGCGCTAAAGAAGGGTAGAGCGCTGAACCCGAAGCCACAAGACGGAACGAACCAGATTTGCTATCTGACCGTCTGTGGTTTTTTAATTGATGATACATCGGGCAGGGATACTGGTAGGTATACCACAAGAAATTCCACCCGGTTAGACTGCCAAGTGGCAGAATGCGGGGCTGCAACCAGCAGGCCTCTTGCCATCGACGTGCAGAGTAGAAAATTAGGAACCTTCGATCCACCATTCTGTTAACAGGGACGTGGAGAGGAATCGTCCGCTTTCTTGCATCATCCCCTAAATTGATACAAAGGGGGGTGCTCGGACGCCAAAGATGTGTGCCTCTGTACATCCCCAGAGTTGAGGTCCCCGGGTGGACAGGGCAGGTTGTTTGTCATTAGGCCTGGATGCAGAAGAGGATACATGGCGGCGACACTGCATGTGTTCGTCTGTTGAAGATGTGGGGGGAATCGGTGCCCTTAAAAGGACCCGTCGCCCATAAAAATCAGACCAGGTATGGCAACCTACTTAGCGGCTTCTGTCCAGTGAATTGCTCGTCGATTTGTTGATGGTATAAATAGGAGAGTCCCTCCTTTTCTGAAGCTCTTGCAATCCAAGGCAATATGCGATCCATATTCAGCGTTGTTCTCAACAAATCATGGGGGAGAGATTAGGAAATGAAAACTTCCGTTTTGCAGACGCCTGTACGTTTTTCTAGAACACTTGCGGCCCCTGCTAGCGGACGCTCCCATGTAGGAGAGGGACCATGTATATCTGGGTTGCGGTTAGGGATGAGCGGCGGAAGGCTCCAGAGCTCAGTTAGGGTGACCAGCTTAGGATTGATGATGTGCCCATAAGACCAGTAAATACTGGTCGTGCGTCTTTAAGACCAGGGTATACTGGTCTCGTGCCTTTAGGAGGAGGGCATGCTGGTCATGTGCCTTTAAGAACCAGGACATACTTGTCATGTACCTTTAAGTCCAGGACAAACTGGTGATGTGCCTTTAAGAGCAGGGCATACTGGTCATGTGCCTTTAAGACCAGGGCATACTGGTCATGTGCTTTGAAGACTAGGGCATACTGGTTATGTGTCTTTAAGTCCAGGGCATATTGATCACGTGCCTTTAAGACCAGGGCATACTGGTCATGTGCCTTTAAGTCCAGGGCATATTGGTCACGTGCCTTTAAGACCAGGGCATACTGGTCATGTTCCTTTAAGACCAGGGCATACTGGTCATGTGCTTTGAAGACCAGGGCATACTGGTTATGTGTCTTTAAGTCCAGGGCATATTGATCACGTGCCTTTAAGACCAGGGCATACTGGTCATGTGCCTTTAAGACCAGGGCATACTGGCCAAGTGCGTAAGACCAGGGCCTACTGGTCATGTGCCTTTAAGACCAGGGCATACTGGTCACGTGCCTTTAAGACCAGGGCATACTGGTCACGTGCCTTTAAGACCAGGTAATACTGGACATGTGCCCTTAAGACCAAGGAGTACTGGTCATGCGTCTTTAAGACCAGGGAATACTGGTTATGTGCTTTTAAGACCAGGAATACTGGTCATGCGCCTTTAAGACCAGGGCATACTGGCCATGTGCGTAAGACCAGGGAAAACTGGTCACGTGCCTTTAAGACCAGACAATACTGGACATGCTCCTTTAAGACTAGACAATACTGGACATGCGCCCTTAAGAACAGACAATATTGGACCTGCGCCTTTACGACCAGCCAATACTGGACATGCGCCAAAACAGGACATGCGCCTTTAAGACCAGCCAATACTGGACATGCGCCTTTAAGAACAGAGAATACTGGACATGCGCCTTTAAGAACAGACAATACGGGACATGCGCCTTTAAGACCAGCCAATACTGGACATGCGCCTTTAAAACCAGACAATACTACATGTGCCTTTAAGAACGGAGAATACTTGCGCGTTTAATGCCTTGATGTAGAGTGGTTGTGCCCCCTTAATGCTAAAAATCGTTGCCTCATTGTGAGCCGGCCGGGTGGACCAAGATGGCCGCTGTGAGCTGCAGAGTAGATAAAATCTCGCAGAGAGCGAGAAGCGCCAACTCGGGGGGCAGAGCGACGGACACAATGCTGAATAGGCCCAAGCCGGGGCCTAAATTTCTGTAGCAGGTGGGCGACACCAGCGGGGCGTTTCAGGAGACTTCCGGGATGCGGCCTACACATCGGCCGAAGCCAGGGGCTAAATTTTTGTAGCCGGCCAGAGCGTTACCTCAGAGAGGTGGGCCACAGGAAAGTGGCTAAGGCTGCCTGCGCCTTTATGGATATCCCTCTGAAGATGGATCCACTCACCATCGGTGCGCGTCCCGGCATGGAGCCGCCGCGGATGTGGGTTTCAGCGCTGTTCTATGCAGCGTGGACGGTGTAGGGATAAACCTCAATCCATCATCCGTTTGTTAGGGAGGAGGAGAGGAACCGTCCGCCTCCTTGTACCATCCGCTCTTAATAGTGGTGGTGCAGTGGGGGCTGCTCGGACGCCACACTGAATAGTGCCTCTGAACAGCCGAGGGTATAACCTGGTGGACAGGGCTGATGTCCGGCAATAAGGCCTGGCTGCAGAAGAGGATACTGGAGGTGACACTCCAGTGCTCGTCTGATAAGGGAGGGGGGAGATCGGTCCATGAAAGGGCCCGTCGCCCCTAGAATCAGCTCAGGCAGTGGCTTCCCACGTCGCAGGAGAGGATACGGAGAGGTGAAACTCCCGTGCTCGCCTGTTGTTGGTTCGGGGGAGATCGGAACATGAAAGAATCCGTCGCCCCCTTCGTCCGGTAAAAGGTAAAAGTAAAAAGATTCTTTGGGTCTGAACAGCAGACCCATCCGTGTGCCTCCTACGGACACTAAGCAAGAACTGGTTAGCTGGGAGCCAGCAGAGGGGTGTATACTGCAGGGGAGGAGCTAACTTTCTTTGTAAGGCCGGCGTCACACTTGGCGTAAGACAATACGCCACGTATTATACGTCCGTACTACGGCCGTAATACGGAGAAATGTTCCCAAAATAGTGATCCGTAGGCAGGGTGTGTCAGCGTATTTTGCGCATGGCATCCTCCGTATGTAATCCGTATGGCATCCGTACTGCGAGATTTTCGCGCAGGCTTGCAAAACCGACATCTAATGGATTTATGTGCTCAAATGTTAGGGAAAACATATATACAGTGTATATATATATATATATATATATATATATATGTCATTGAGACACATATATATATATTCTGTATTTAGATTTCATACAGCGCGATATCTGTGAACAGCCGGTAATTCAATTGCCGGCTTTTCATTTCTCCTTCACAAACCCGACAGGATATGAGACATGGTTTTCATACAGTAAACCATCTCATATCCCCTTTTTTTTTGCATATTCCACATTACTAATGTTAGTAGTGTGTATGTGCAAAATTTCAGCGCTGTAGCTGCTGAAATAAAGGGTTAAATGGCGGAAAAAATTGGCGTGGGCTCCCGCGCAATTTTCTCCGCCAGAATGGTAAAGCCAGTGACTGAGGGCAGATATTAATAGCCAGGAGAGGGTCCATGGTTATTGGCCCCCCCCGTGGCTAAAAACATCTGCCCCCAGCCACCCCAGAAAAGGCACATCTGGAAGATGCGCCTATTCTGGCACTTGGCCACTCTCTTCCCACTCCCTGTAGCGGTGGGATATGGGGTAATGAAGGGTTAATGCCACCTTGCTATTGTAAGGTGACATTAAGCCAGATTAATAATGGAGAGGCGTCAATTATGACACCTATCCATTATTAATCCAATTGTTGGAAAGGGTTAAAAAACACACACACACACATGATTTAAAAGTATTTTAATGAAATAAACACAGCGGTTGTTGTAATAATTTATTGTACTCTCAGTCCATCAGGAACACCCTCGTTTGGAAAAATAATAAACGCACAAGATACATACCTTCTGCTGTCAGATCAGGTCCCACGATGTAATCCATCTGAAGGGGTTAACTAATATTACAGACAGGAGCCCTGCAAATGCAGCTGTGCTCCGTGCCTGTAATCCCCGGCGAATGAATGAAATGTAGGTCATTGACCTACATTTCCTTCAGTCGCGGTGAGGCGCCCTCTGGTGGATGTTCTCATGAACTGCAGCCTGGGAACTTTTTCCCACGCTCCAGGTCATATGAGGACATCCACCAGGGGGCGCATCACCGCGACTGAAGGAAATGTAGGTCAATGACCTACATTTCATTCATTCGCCGGGGATTACAGGCACGGAGCACAGCTGCATTTGCAGGGCTCCTGTCTGTAATATTAGTTAACCCCTTCAGATGGATTACATCGTGGGACCTGATCTGACAGCAGAAGGTATGTATCTTGTGCGTTTATTATTTTTCCAAACGAGGGTTTCCTGATGGACTGAGAGTACAATAAATTATTACAACAACCGCTGTGTTTATTTCATTAAAATACTTTTAAATCATGTGTGTGTGTGTTTTTTAACCCTTTCCAACAATTGGATTAATAATGGATAGGTGTCATAATTGACGCCTCTCCATTATTAATCTGGCTTAATGTCACCTTACAATAGCAAGGTGGCATTAACCCTTCATTACCCCATATCCCACCGCTACAGGGAGTGGGAAGAGAGTGGCCAAGTGCCAGAATAGGCGCATCTTCCAGATGTGCCTTTTCTGGGGTGGCTGGGGGCAGATGTTTTTAGCCACGGGGGGGCCAATAACCATGGACCCTCTCCTGGCTATTAATATCTGCCCTCAGTCACTGGCTTTACCATTCTGGCGGAGAAAATTGCGCGGGAGCCCACGCCAATTTTTTCCGCCATTTAACCCTTTATTTCAGCAGCTACAGCGCTGAAATTTTGCACATACACACTACTAACATTAGTAGTGTGGAATATGCAAAAAAAAAGGGGATATGAGATGGTTTACTGTATGTAAACCATGTCTCATATCCTGTCGGGTTTGTGCAGGAGAAATGCAAAGCCGGCAATTGAATTACCGACTTTTCACTAACAGCGCTGCGTATTTCTCGCAAGTCACACTGCTGGTCAGTGTGGAATCCGTATTTTTCACGCCCCCATAGACTTTCATTGGCGATTTTTTTGCGCAATACGCTGACAAACGCAGCATGCTGCGATTTTGTACGGCCGTAGAAAGCCGTATAATACTGAACCGTAATATACGGCTAATAGGAGCAGCCCCATTGAGAATAATTGTGCCGTATGTTATGCGAGTTTTACGGACGTAGTTTCTGCGCTCTTACGTCCGTAAAACTCGCTAGTGTGACGGCGGCCTAATACTTAGTGTCAGCCTCCTGGTGGCAGCAGCATACACCCATGGTCTGTGTCCCATGGTCTGTGTCCCCCAATGAGGCGAAGGAGAAATAACTAATGTATCATCATTTCCCCAGTCATTGGGGGGCGAGTCCCTACATATCCTGTGTCTAACGCAGCACTAATTGGGTGGTGCATGTGTTCTGGTGAGGGACCGGGAAATATTCAGTTGTTAAAGAGGTTTTCCACAACTAAGTTAATCCCCTTTCATATGTCCTATCTATCACTTTTCTAATATACTTCTAGTACCTGCCCGGCTCCCGTGAGCTCATCTCTCTGGTGGTCATATATTCTTCTGTTGTGATTCTGCCTCTGCTAAGTCTGGATCTGGATTTGGACAAACTGAGCAGTGCACGTCATTGGTGGGGGCAGTTTCCAGTTAATGATATGCTTGTGCTCTGGGGGCGGCCTGTGGGGGTCTTCATGTGGTGCCTTGCTTACATATGCATCTGTATGGGCTTATGGCAGGTCACTAATCCCTCACTAACCTGCCCCCTATTCTACATACTGCACTTGCACAGTTTATATTGTTGTCTTTAAAAAAACAAAATGTCCAAAAAAAATGTAACTACAGCAAAATGGCGCTGGTGCATGCACAGTAGCCTCTATCGCTTGCTGATTGATGCTACTACGCAAGCGCCGCCAGCGCCATTTTTTTTTTTTAAAGACCACAATGTGAACTGCGCAAGCGCAGTATGTAGAATAGGAGGCAGGTCAGTGAGGGATCAGTGACCTTCCATAAGCCTTCAGTATGAATAGCTAAGCAGGGCACCACATGAAGACCCCCATAGTCTGCCTCGAAGCACGAGCATATCATTAACTGAAAATACAGGTTACAAAACAGCAACAAGACAGATTTCATCAACCAAGGTATCGTTGTAATCAGTATAATGGCGCCGACCTGACACTCTGTAGGTTACTGAGCACAATCCTGCTAACAGGTTTGCTTTAATGCCATAAATTTTACATTAAGGGGCACTTTTATGGCATGGTGATAGTGGTACACAGCAATTGTGCCTCCATGACATCTTCGCAGCACAATGCACATGTGACAGCACACCAGGCTTACCAATCAAACAAAGCCATGGATGCCAGGCAGCAAGAGGGGGTTGTCAAGGATCTCCTCCAGCAGTGAGAAATGACCGTCATACCACCACCACGTCCAGCAGCGAGAAATGACCATCATACCACCACCACGTCCAGCAGCGAGAAATGACCGCCATACCACCACCACGTCCAGCAGCGAGAAATGACCGTCATACTACCACCACGTCCAGCAGCGAGAAATGACCGTCATACCACCACCACCTCCAGCAGCGAGAAATGACTGTCATACCACCACCACGTCCAGCAGCGAGAAATAACCGTCATACCACCACCACCACGTCCAGCAGTGGGAAATGACCATCATACCACCACCACGTCCAGCAGCGAGAAATAACCGTCATACCACCACCACCGAAAGCTAGGTGGAGATATTAAAGGGGTATTCTCAAGTCTGAAAGTTATCCCCCATTTTTGGGATAGGGTATAACTTTCATATTGCTGGGGGTCCAACCACTGGGAATCCCACTTATCCAGAAAATTGAGGCTCTAAAGAGCCTTGTATGAATGGAGTGGTGATCTATCAAGCGCACTGCTGCTTCATCCATCATCTCTGTGCCCAAGACCAGAGGAGCGCAGCGCTGAGCTATCTCCGGCAGTCCCAGTAAGAATGAATAGAGTGGTAATGAACATGACTAATATGCACCATACCAGCATGAAAATGGGGCTGTGATGCACCTGGCTATCTGTGGTGGTCCCATAGAGAAAGGGTTGAGCAAGACACTTCAGAGCTATGTACCTGGAATTGGTGGGGGTCCCAGCAATCAGACCCCCAATGATCCACAAATTATACTTTGCATACGTGATAACTTTAAACGTTTGCAATAATCCATTAACTGCTTCTCAAAATGTTGATTCCAGGCGCATCCCAGAGGTAGTCTCAAAACTCACCATCAACTTTCCCCGGTACGTACATCTTCGGCCCCGGCATTCTGCTGGGTAGATCTTGGGGTTTTTGCAGAGACTTCCTTTAGGAACCATAGGATGACTGAGGGCTGCATCCACAATGGCAAATGATACACGGTCGCCTTTGAAGGTGAATTCTAGTGGCTTTATAGCCTGCGGAAAGAAACAGAACATTAAAAGGACATTCTGCTCAGCACCGGCCAAATGGCTGCTCCGCTGGGACGCACTGGGCACATAGGGGCCTATTTATACATTTAGTGTGCGTTCTGGGAGCTTTCTAAGGGAATATTCAAAACCTAATGTAAAAAAAACATTGTGAACAGACCCTTACTGTGATACCAATATATTTCCTGATTTTACACTCACACGACAGGTGTAAGACTTCCAATCTGGCACCAATAAAATCGCATCTGCCATACCTACAGTATATGACAGCACACAAGTGGAGCTACAATCAGTCGTGCTCGGTGTGAAGGACATGGCCGATTGCTCATTTCAGTAACTAAGTCAGACCCTTCTTTGTCTATGGATCTTCTATGATAGAGAAGGGGGCTGACTGAGCCAGCCCCCCATCAACACGAAACACTACTTAGCCATAGGCTCCATTGCTCCGGTTTTCCCCTAGTTTGCAGTGATGATGTCACAGCCAACTCTCACATGACTGCTGCAGCCAATCATTAGCCTAAGCACTCGCAGCGGCAAGTACAGCGCATGACGGGTGTGATGTCATCACTACAGGAGCGGCAGGGGCCAGCGGACAGGTGAAGCATTGCAGTATAGAGTACAAGCAATCAAATGATGACAAGACTAAAGTGAAAAATGTAAAAAAAATAAAAATATCCAGGTCTAACCCCTTTCATCATCCCGCAGCATCTGTAAAAATCGGATCAAAATAAGACACCAGAATTGTCGTCTTTCAGCCTCTGCACGAATAAGCGCCGCACCTCACCAGATATAACACAAGCCCACGGGCGCGGACACTGGCAACAATCCACGGTTCAGCAGAGCCACTAACATAAAACCTCACAAGTCTGGTGTCGCCGTCATCGATCCGCCCCGGGAATCGGGCTATCGGCTGATTTTCACAGCACAAAGGGGGACGTACCGAAACAAGGGAGGCGACATTGCTTTTTCACCAATTCATCGCTCGCACCGGGGAATTGTTTTTCTGACGACTCTCAGCATATTATACGGGAAAGTGCATGGATAAAAAAGTCTGAATTGTTTTGGAAGAAAAGAAGGAAAGAACAATTGCAAAAGCAAAATTGCCTCTGTCCTTAAAGATCCTGCACAACCCCTAGTGCAGTAAGTCCCATGCACCGCGGGCCGGCTCCTCACCTGGATCGCCCGGTACAGCCCGTCAGTCATCGCCTCATTGAAGCTCTCGGTGTGAGCCCGGGTCAGGTCCTGCAGCGGCGGGTGCTGCTCACGTCCAGGCTTTCCATAGCTGGGGTCAGTCAGCTTCTTCAGACTGGGCTGGCGGGGCAGTGTGAGCCACTTCTGGGCCGCCTCCATAGTGTGCACTGTGCAGTGATGGCGCTGTACAGCCCGGACTACAGGCAGCACAATGTGCAGGAAGATGGGGGACAGTATTCACAGGCGCGCCCGGTGCTTCCGCTGGAGGCGGCAGCTGGCAATGTCATCACTTCCGCCTCCCGGAGCTGCGGCGGCCATTTTGTTGGAGACCCGGATGACTGGTGGAGCGCTGCACTCACACCCGGCTTCTTCCTCCTGCTCGGCAGTCTGGCACTCTGTGAGCTGGTGTAAGTATCGCCTGTATTTTATGTGTGGCACAGTGTGAGCACAGAGCGGTGTGTGTAATAGAAGATCATTCTGAAACTGGTATTATTATTTGTCCTGGAATTCCTCTGTAATGTTTCTGATCTCTGTTTGCTGTCAGTGACCTGGAGCCTTCCCGGTGTAATGGTAATCGCAGCGGAGAGATTAGAGATTAGTACAACCTTGTACCATCCATTGTGTGCGGAATACCGCTGAGCTGCTGGTTTGTTACAATGTGTCTGTGATCATAAATGTGACCTCAGCCGATGTTCAAACGTTCAGGATTTATCATAGGCCGATACTTTTATAAGATCATGTGTGAGGAATCCGCGACTGTCACCATGGCAGCGGGTCAGTCAGTGTGACGACAGAGAAGTCTGCAGCGGCTGTCACCATGGCAGCGGGTCACTCAGTGTGACGACAGAGAAGTCTGCAGCGGCTGTCACCATGGCAGCGGGTCACTCAGTGTGACGGCAGAAGTACGCAGCGGCTGTCACCATGGCAGCGGGTCACTCAGTGTGACGGCAGAAGTACGCAGCGGCTGTCACCATGGCAGCGGGTCAGTCAGTGTGACGGCAGAAGTACGCAGCGGCTGTCACCATGGCAGCGGGTCACTCAGTGTGACGGCAGAAGTACGCAGCGGCTGTCACCATGGCAGCGGGTCACTCAGTGTGACGGCAGAAGTACGCAGCGGCTGTCACCATGGCAGCGGGTCAGTCAGTGTGACGGCAGAAGTACGCAGCGGCTGTCACCATGGCAGCAGGTCAGTCAGTGTGACGGCAGAAGTACGCAGCGGCTGTCACCATGGCAGCGGGTCAGTCAGTGTGACCACAGAGAAGTCAGCGGTGGCTGTCACCATGGCAGTGGGTCAGTGAGTGTGACCACAGAGAAGTCTGCGGCGGCTGTCACCATGGCAGTGGGTCAGTGAGTGTGACCACAGAGAAGTCAGCGGCGGCTGTCACCATGGCAGCGGGTCAGTCAGTGTGACCACAGAGAAGTCAGCGGCGGCTGTCACCATGGCAGTGGGTCAGTGAGTGTGACCACAGAGAAGTCAGCAGCAGCTGTCACCATGGCAGCGGGTCAGTCAGTATGACCACAGAGAAGTCAGCGGTGGCTGTTACCATGGCAGTGGGTCAGTGTGACCACAGAGAAGTACGCAGCGGCTGTTACCATGGCAGCAGGTCAGTCAGTGTGACCACAGAGATGTCAGTGGCGGCTGTCATCATGGCTCGGGTCAGTCAGTGTGACCACAGAGAAGTCAGCGGCGGCTGTCATCATGGAAGCAGGTCAGTCAGTGTGACAACAGAGGTCCGCAGCGGCTGTCACAGTGGCAGCGGGTCAGTCAGTGTGACGGCAGAGAAGTCAGCAGCGGCTGTCATCGTGGAAGTGGGTCAGTCAGTGTGACCACAGAGAAGTCAACGGTGACTGTCATCGTGGAAGCGGGTCAGTCAGTGTGACCACAGAGATGTATGCAGCGGCTGTCACCATTTCCAGTGGGTCAGTCAGTGTGACCACAGAGAAGTACGCAGCGGCTGTTACCATGGCAGCGCGTCAGTCAGTGTGACGACAGAGAGGTCCGCAGTGGCTATTACCATGGCAGTGGGTCAGTCAGTGTGATGACAGAGAAGTCCGCAGCGGCTGTCATTATTCCACATGGTTTTGGAGGGTTTATGTGCAGAATATGAAGGAATTTCTGAGCAGAGTTCACGGTTCTAGAGAACCCGTCACCAAGTCAACACCAGGAAATCCACTTATCTATAATCAGCACCTTCATACTCATCCTCTTTAGTGGCTTTCTCGGGTGATGTCAGACACATCCTTCACAGCTTATGCCACATTCCCACCGTATCGGTGAAGCATCGGCATACATACTAAGCCCACGTTCCCACCATCAGCTTCTGATGAGTTTTTGTTGTGCAGGTTTTCGGCGCCTATTAGATAAATTCGGTTACTTGGGTCACACAAAGAGCTCCATGTACCCGCAAGAGAAATTAACATGTTGCGGATTTCAAACAGGCACCGCAGGTTAGTTTACACTGCTTAAAAAAAGTAGACCCAAAGAAAAAGACCAAACGTCTGGTCAAAGAAAATAGGACAATAAAATTAATACTAAAATACCTGTATTGGTGAGGGTAATGAGATATAGCACTTCAAGCAAAAGAGATGCCCGCACGAGTAGTAAAACATGATTGTACAAATAGTAATTTATACTAAAATATTTAAGATATATTAAAACCCAACACACCAGGTACAATATGCAGGGGACAGCGCTTATCTCTAGCGCTGTCTCCTGCACGCTCCGTGTGGTACCCAGTCGGCACACGTGTGGCCTACATGAGCTCACGGACACGGATAACTCCGGTACCGATTTTTCCGGTACCGGAATTATCTGGACGTGTGGGACAGGCCTAACTGAGGCAAGGGAGTCCTGCAGTTCTTTGGATGTTGTTGTGGGGTCTTTTGTGATCTCTTGGATGAGTTGTCGCTGTGGTCTTAGTGTAATTTTGGCCTCCACTTTATGCATTACCAATATATAAGATTTTGTAGTATATTGTAAATTCTTTTGTGCTATACTTGGCAGGCCAGCACTCAGATCCTGTCCCTCTACAAATATAGATTACAGAGAACAAACTAACAATGACTGACTGGTGCAGAGGGAAGCGGGCTTACATTCTACAGGATAATACAGAAGGAGACAGTAGGTTGGGGGTTTGCAGCAAGAGTATGCTATTCTTATATAACATCATAGTAACATAGTAAGCAAGGCCGAAAAATGACATTTGTCCATCCAGTTCAGCCTATATTCCATCTGAATAAATCCCCAGACCTACGTCCTTCTACAGAACCTAATAATTGTATGATACAATACTGTTACGCTCCAGGAAGAAATCCAGGCCTCTCTTGAACCCCTTGACTGAGTTCGCTATCACCACCTCCTCAGGCAAGAATTCCAGATTCTCACTGCCCTAACAGTAAAGAATCCTCTTCTATGTTGGTGGAAAAACCTTCTCTCCTCCAGAAGCAAAGAATGCCCCCTTGTGACCGCCACATTCCTTGGTATAAACAGATCCTTGGAGAGATAGTTGTATTGTCCCCTTATATACATGGTTGTTAGATCGCCCCTCAGTCGTCTTTTTTCTAGAATAAATAATCCTAATTTTGCTAATCTCTCTGGGTATTGTAGTTCCCCCATCCCCTTTATTAATTTCATTACCCTCCTTTTTACTCGCTCTAGTTCCATTATATCCTTCCTGAGCACCGATGCCCAAAACTGTACACAGTACTCCATGTGCGGTCTAACCAGGGATTTGTACAGAGGCAGTATAATGCTCTCATGTGTATCCAGACCTCTTTTAAAGCACCCCATGATCCTGTTTGCCTTGACAGTGCAGTATCTGACTTTCCAGAATACAAATTGCCAAACACAGAACACTGTGTAAGAAATGTCAGTGGATTTCAGCTCCAAAGTTTGAAAGATATTGAATGCAGCTCCAGACTATAATATACGCTGTAACTTGCCTTGCCTTGTCTTTGCTCTGTTTGTATATGGATGATCTACCAATACTCTTGTGCATGCCCTCATCATCTCCCGCCTCGATTACTGCAACACCCTCCTCTGTGGCTTTCCCGCTAACTCGCTTGCAGTGCTCCAGTCTGTCCTCAACTCTGCTGTCCGACTAATCCACCTCTCTCCTCGCTACTCCCCTGCTTCTCCCCTCTGCAAATCCCTCCACTGGCTCCCAGTTCCACAAGGAATCCAGTTCCTAACACTGATCTACAAAGCCATCCACAACCTGTCCCCTCCCTATATCTCTGAACTAATCTCCCACTATCTTCCCTCACGTAATCTTCAATCCTCCCAAGACCTCCTACTCTCCTCCACACTTATTTGTTCCTCACACAGCCGCTTCCAAGATTTCTCCCGAATATCCCCCAAATTCTGGAATTCCACGCCTCAACACGTCCGATTATCCACCACCCTCGGATCCTTCAGACGGAACCTGAAAACCCATCTCTTCAGGAAAGCCTACAGCCTGCAATAACCATTCTGCTGCCTCACCAACCACCCGACCTGCCGCCTCACCACCACCAGAGCTGCTGCACCCCCGACCTTCTGTCTCTTCCCCATTATCCCATAGAATGTAAGTCCACAAGGCAGGGTCCTCTCCCCTCTGTACCAGTCTGTCATTGTAAATTTGTTTACTGTAAACGATGTCTATAACTCTGTACGTAACCTCTTTCTCATGTACAGCACCATGGAATTAATGGTGCTATATAAATAATAATAATAACTTGTGCAAGCTGTATTGTATCCTCATTATTTAATATGTACTGTCCATATTTATCTGATCCTGCAGACTCCAGGCACAGACATGGTGCTGAACGGTATTAAAGCCGTGTTCTTTGACATGGATAACACATTGATTGACACATCTGGAGCCAGCCAAAAAGCAATAGAGGAGGTAAGCAACATGTAAATCTGTTTGTTATACCACAATGCAAGTGTTGTGTAGCCCTATCATTTCAGGCGACTTTTCAGAATAAGTCAGTGTGTACATGAGTCATAAGTATTTCTAAGCACAGTGTCACCTGTATGATGGAGATTTTGTTTCATGAATTAAAAGCTCTTGTGTTTAAAACCATTATCTTATATTGCACCTTATTCAAAGGGTTAATTGATCAAAATGTGATCCTCTGACTTGTCATAAGATCACATGGATAGAGCCTGAGAAGCAGGCTGACATCTTTAGTAGCAGTCAGATGTTTCATTAACCCCTTCCTGACATCCGACGTACTATCCCGTCGAGGTGGGGTGGGCCCGTATGACCGCCGACGGGATAGTACGTCATAGCCGATCGGCCGCGCTCACGGGGGGAGCGCGGCCGATCGCGGCCGGGTGTCGGCTGCATATCGCAGCTGACATCCGGCACTATGTGCCAGGAGCGGTCACGGACCGCTCCCGGCACATTAACCCCCGGCACACCGCGATCAAACATGATCGCGATGTGCCGGCGGTGCAGGGAAGCATCGCGCAGGGAGGGGGCTCCCTGCGGGCTTCCCTGAGCCCCCCGCAGCAACGCGATGTGATCGCGTTGCTGCGAGGGTCTTACCTCCCTCCCTGCCTGCTCCAGACCCGGATCCAAGATGGCCGCGGATCCGGGTCCTGCAGGGAGGGAGGTGGCTTCACAGACGCCTGCTCAGAGCAGGCACTGTGAAGCAGCCTGCACTTCTCCCAGATCGGTGATCTGTCAGAGTGCTATGCAAACTGGCAGATCACCGATCTGTATTGTCCCCCCCTGGGGCAAAGTAAAAAAGTAAAAAAAAAAATTTCCAAATGTGTAAAAAAAAAATAAAAAAAAATATTCCAAAATAATGAAAAAAAAAATATATATATTATTCCCATAAATACATTTCTTTATCTAAATAAAAAAAACAAACAATAAAAGTACACATATTTAGTATCGCCGCGTCCGTAACGACCCCACCTATAAAACTGCCCCACTCGTTAACCCCTTCAGTAAACACCGTAAGAAAAAAAAAAAAAAAACGAGGCAAAAAACAACGCTTTATTACCATACCGCCGAACAAAAAGTGGAATAACACGCGATCAAAAAGACTGATATAAATATCCATGGTACCGCTGAAAACGTCATCTTGTCCCGCAAAAAACAAGCTGCCATACAGCATCATCAGCAAAAAAATAAAAAAGTTATAGTCCTGAGAATAAAGCGATACCAAAATAATTATTTTTTCTATAAAATAGTTTTTATCGTATAAAAGCGCCAAAACATAAAAAAATGATATAAATGAGATATCGCTGTAATCATACTGACCCGACGAATAAAACTGCTTTATCAATTTTACCAAACGCGGAACGGTATAAACGCCTCTCCCAAAAGAAATTCAGGAATTGCTGGTTTTTGGTCATTCTGCCTCACAAAAATCGGAATAAAAAGCGATCAAAAACGGTCACGTATCCGAAAATGTTACCAATAAAAACGTCAACTCGTCCCGCAAAAAACAAGACCTCACATGACTCTGTGGAGCAAAATGTGGAAAAATTATAGCTCTCAAAATGTGGAGACGCAAAAACTTTTTTGCTATAAAAAGCGTCGCTGGTTTCACACTTGCGTTTTTGTCTGCAGCGTTTTTTGCACAAAAAAACGCATGCGTTTTTTCCCTATATTTAACATTGAAAACGCATGCGTTTTTTTTGTACACGTTTGGTCGCGTTTTCAAACGCATGCGGTTTTTTTCTGCATGCGTTAATTTTCAGAAATACAACCTGCAGTATTTTCTTGGTGTTTTTAAGCACATGCGTTTGTTTGCGTTAAAAACGCATGCATTTTTAATCGAAAAAAAACAGAAAACACACTGAAAAGCCACCCACCACCATCAAGGTGATAAAGGGATCCAAACCCTAACCCTAACTCTACCCCTAACCTCACCCCTAACCGTTTAATGAACATTTTCTGACAGTCATAGTGCCACGTATTTCAGTGCCACGTATTTCAGTGCCACGTATTTCAGTGCCACGTATTTCAGTGCCATGTATTTCAGGGCAACGTATCACGTATTTCAGTGCCACGTGTTTCAGTGCCACGTATTTCAGTGCCACGTATCACGTATTTCAGTGCCACGTATCACGTATTTCAGTGCCACATATTTTAGTACCACGTATTTCAGTTGCACGTGTTTCAGTGCCACGTATTTCAGTGCCACGTATTTCAGTGCCACGTATCACGTATTTCAGTGCCACGTATTTAAGTGCCACGTATTTAAGTGCCACGTATTTCAGTGCCACGTATTTCAGTGCCACGTATTTCAGTGCCACGTATTTCAGTGCCACGTATTTCAGTGCCACGTATTTCAGTGCCACGTATTTCAGTGCCACGTATTTCAGTGCCACGTATTTCAGTCACGTTTAGGGTTAGGGTTAGGGGTAGGGTTAGGGTTAGGGCTAGGGTTGGAGGTAAAGTTAGGGTTGGGGCTAAAGTTAGGGTTGGGGCTAAAGTTAGGGTTTGGATTACATTTACGTTTGGATTAGGGTTGGGATTAGAATTATGGGTGTGTCAGGGCTAGGGGTGTGGTTAGGGTTACCGTTGGGATTAGGGTTAGGGGTGTGTTTGGGTTAGGGTTTCAGGTAGAATTGGGGAGTTTCCACTGTCCAGGCACATCAGGGGCTCTCCAAGCGCGACATGGCGTCCAATCTCAATTCCAGCCAATTCTGCGTTGAAAAAGTAAAACAGTGCTCCTTCCCTTCCGAGCTCTCCCGTGCGCCCAAAAAGGGGTTTACCCCAACATATGTGTTATCAGCGTACTCGGGACAAATTGAACAACAACTTTTGGGGTCCAAGCTCTCTTGTTATCCTTAGGAAAATAAAAATTTGGGGGGCTAAAAATCATTTTTGTGGGAAAAAAAAAGAATTTTTATTTTCACGGATTTGCGCTATAAACTTTAGTGAAACACTTGGGGGTTCAAAGTTCTCAAAACACATCTAGATAAGTTCCTTGGGAGGTCTAGTTTCCAATATGGGGTCACTTGTGGGGGGTTTGTACTGTTTGGGTACATCAGGGGCTCTGCAAATGCAACGTGACGGCTGCTGACCAATCCATTTAAGTCTGCATTCCAAATGGCGCTCCTTCCCTTCCGAGCTCTGTCATGCGCCCAAACAGTGGTTCCCCCCCACATATGGGGTATCAGCGTACTCAGGACAAATTGGAAAACAAATTTTGGGGTCCAATTTATTCTGTTACCCTTGTAAAAATACAAAGCTGGGGGCTAAAAAATCATTTTTGAGAAAAAAAAAAAATTATTTTCACGGCTCTGCGTTATAATCTGTAGTGAAACACTTGGGGGTTCAAAGCTCTCAAAACACATCTAGATAAGTTCCTTAGGGGGTCTACTTTCCAAAATGGTGTCACTTGTAGGGAGTTTCAATGTTTAGGCACATCAGGGGCTCTCCAAACGCAACATGGCGTCCCATCTCAATTCCAGTCAATTTTGCATTGAAAAGTCAAATGGCGCTCCTTCCCTTCCAAGCTCTGCCATGCGCCCAAACAATGGTTTACACCCACATATGGGGTATCATCGTACTCAGGACAAATTGCACAACATTTTTTGGGGTCCAATTTCTTCTCTTACCCTTGGGAAAATAAAAAATTGGGGGCGAAAAGATCATTTTTGTGAAAAAATATGATTTTTTATTTTTACGGCTCTGCATTATAAACTTCTGTGAAGCACTTGGTGGGTCAAAGTGCTCACCACACATCTAGATAAGTTCCTTAGGGGGTCTACTTTCCAAAATGGTGTCACTTGTAGGGAGTTTCAATGTTTAGGCACATCAGGGGCTCTCCAAACGCAACATGGCGTCCCATCTCAATTCCAGTCAATTTTGCATTGAAAAGTCAAATGGCGCTCCTTCCCTTCCAAGCTCTGCCATGCGCCCAAACAATGGTTTACACCCACATATGGGGTATCAGCGTACTCAGGACAAATTGCACAACATTTTTTGGGGTCCAATTTCTTCTCTTACCCTTGGGAAAATAAAAAATTGGGGGCGAAAAGATCATTTTTGTGAAAAAATATGATTTTTTATTTTTACGGCTCTGCATTATAAACTTCTGTGAAGCACTTGGTGGGTCAAAGTGCTCACCACACATCTAGATAAGTTCCTTAGGGGGTCTACTTTCCAAAATGGTGTCACTTGTAGGGAGTTTCAATGTTTAGGCACATCAGGGGCTCTCCAAACGCAACATGGCGTCCCATCTCAATTCCAGTCAATTTTGCATTGAAAAGTCAAATGGCGCTCCTTCCCTTCCAAGCTCTGCCATGCGCCCAAACAATGGTTTACACCCACATATGGGGTATCAGCGTACTCAGGACAAATTGCACAACATTTTTTGGGGTCCAATTTCTTCTCTTACCCTTGGGAAAATAAAAAATTGGGGGCGAAAAGATCATTTTTGTGAAAAAATATGATTTTTTATTTTTACGGCTCTGCATTATAAACTTCTGTGAAGCACTTGGTGGGTCAAAGTGCTCACCACACATCAAGATAAGTTCCTTAGGGGGTCTACTTTCCAAAATGGTGTCACTTGTAGGGGGTTTCAGTGTTTAGGCACATCAGGGGCTCTCCAAACGCAACATGGCGTCCCATCTCAATTCCAGTCAATTTTGCATTGAAAAGTCAAATGGCGCTCCTTTCCTTCCGAGCTCTGCCATACGCCCAAACAGTGGTTTACCCCCACATATGGGGTATCAGCGTACTCAGGACAAATTGTACAACAACTTTGGGGGTCCATTTTCTCCTGTTACCCTTGGTAAAATAAAACAAATTGGAGCTGAAATAAATTTTGTGTGAAAAAAAGTTAAATGTTCATTTTTATTTAAACATTCCAAAAATTCCTGTGAAACACCTGAAGGGTTAATAAACTTCTTGAATGTGGTTTTGAGCACCTTGAGGGGTGCAGTTTTTAGAATGGTGTCACACTTGGGTATTTTCTATCATATAGACCCCTCAAAATGACTTCAAATGAGATGTGGTCCCTAAAAAAAAATGGTGTTGTAAAAATGAGAAATTGCTGGTCAACTTTTAACCCTTATAACTCCGTCACAAAAAAAAATTTTGGTTCCAAAATTGTACTGATGTAAAGTAGACATGTGGGAAATGTTACTTATTAAGTATTTTGCGTGACATATGTCTGTGATTTAAGGGCATAAAAATTCAAAGTTGGAAAATTGCAAAATTTTCAAAATTTTCGCCAAATTTCCATTTTTTTCACAAATAAACGCAAGTTATATCGAATAAATTTTATCACTAACATGAAGTACAATATGTCACGAGAAAACAATGTCAGAATCGCCAAGATCCGTCAAAGCGTTCCAGAGTTATAGCCTCATAAAGGGACAGTGGTCAGAATTGTAAAAATTGGCCCGGTCATTAACGTGCAAACCACCCTTGGGGGTGAAGGGGTTAATGGGAGATTTCGGCCACAATATTTTGAATGTAGAAGAATTTGAGGGGTTTGTCTTCCACATTGGAAGGTGAACAGTGCTGATAATGTTGTCCCCACCCCCATTCTCAGACGTGTGTACAATCGCCAGATAACGTGCACCTGTCCTATTTTGAATAGGCCACATGCATCCCACCCAAGTGGCACCTGTCACTCCTTGTAAATTGGTTGTCCTGCACCTCACTCTTTTTTTGCCTCTTATAAACTGTGCCCATCACCTTTTAAGATCGTAAGAATGGTGTTCCTGCAACCCCTTTATATCCTCAGACGTGCCCCTCAGAAAAAGTGTTGTTATACTTGTCCCGCGCTGCATGTAAATGACACGGTCCAGTCCGATGGGTGTCTCCAGATGGCGACCACCACAGCCCTGGTCCCTTCAAACGCCGCCTTGTCTAACGGCATGTAAGTGGATCACGTCTCTCCGTCCTCCTCGCAGTGCCAAAGTCTTGCTCCCGATCATTGGAATCGCAGAGCTGTGCAGGCGCGCCTCACTGTGCCCTATTATACAGCCAGTCTGTCAGTCATCCACATAGTGCCCGAAGTCTCGCGCCTGCGCAGTGGAATGACTGGCTGTTCAGTAGGGCACAATGAGGCGCGCCTGCGCAGTGGAATCGGGGATCTGTGCAGGCGCGATAGTGCAGTCATAATAGCCTGCACCTGCTTACATGCTTCGTTCTGTTAGAAGGTGCTGGACAGATTACTGTTTTTATAGCATTTATTTGGAGGCTGAGACTGTCTCTGTATTTGGCGGAGCCCTTCTCCTATCAGTATAAGGCTTCTGGGCACCTACACTACAGTACACAGCTCAAGTTTTGTACAAGATATACTGTAACATCGAAATAGGCAACCATTCACCAGACAGAGGACTAAAATGTGTTACTATGGCCTCCATCTGGTCGGTATGCAACTGTATAGGAAAGTGCAGCATTCTGTGCTTTCCTATGAATGCCACTGGAAAGAAACATTTGCCATGCAGTATACATTTCTTTACCATGGATCCTTATGGTAGACCAATGCCTCGGCATCTGTCCTGCCTATGGCCACTATCGGGCACATAACGTGAGTGTATGCACCTTTTCATGGCTGGTGGGCACACACGAACTGGCTAATTTTATTAGTGTACCATATAGGGTGATAATACAGCTTATAGTTCATATATTCCGTTTTACATGTATCTTGGCACACACGGTGCACTGCTGCCCTTTTTGTTGTGTAGATATTTATTGCAGTCACTGCAGCCTGTACCAGTTCGCATTTGCTTCATACTGTAACATTCTGGACATTTTTTTTTAAAATCACTGTCCCTGTGCCAAGATTCTAGAGTAGATATAAAAACTTTGCATACTATTGTTAAAATCTACCTTTTTTTTGTCATGTCATAGAACTTCATACCAACAAGAATAATTTCACAACTTTTTCCACACTTAATGTCATCCACAATCTGTACAATGCTATTGAAAAATTAACCGAAATCTTTTTGAATTGAAAAAGAAAAATATAAAACCTAAATATGTGTTTACATGAACATTCTTCGGGAGACACGCACCTGTATATTAGGGGGGCTCTCATCGCTACAGAAATGCCAAACATGTGGAAGCTAAAAGTAGTTTAGACGCACGGTGGGGGCTCTCAAAGGAGGAGGCATTTGGATTTGGGAGCACAGAATTTCTTTTGGAGTGCAAGGAGCCATAGCGCTTTTCCAGAACCTTTGTGCTACCAGTAACGTGGAAGCTCCCTATATTTCAGTTTACAGACCTGAGAGGGGATTTGTTTTTGTTGTGGATTGAGTTGAAGCTTTTATTGGAAACATTTTACATAATGTTTGGGACCACATTTATCCGGCGCTCTACGCTGAGCACTTATATTGGGGGTTTCCATCTAAATATCTGAGTGACGTGATTCAGATGAAACCCCCCAAGGGAGGCACTCACTATAATGACAGCAGAGTTACTCTGGACTCCATCTGGCCTCTGCTCAGCCGTGTCCTTCTTTTCAGAATTGCACAAAACTTTGGTGGACCTCGCTTTTGTTCACGCCTAAAAATATGTACACCGCCAGTTCACAGGCCAAGCAGAGTCCACAGTGCCTCCATCTGCCTCATAGGTAATCTTCCATCAGGGGTTCTATTTGAATCATGTAGTTCAGAGATTTTCACAGAAACCCCGATGTAAGCGATCAGCGTAAAGTGCAGGATAAACTTGAGCAGAGTTTTGCTTTGATCTTTGGGAGGCAGAATGAACAAATCAACAGCATGTAATAAACTGGCTTAATTTATTTTTTACGCCGTTACTCGTGCAGTATAAGGAATTAGGCTACTTTTTTCTACGGGTTGGTGCGATTACAGCGATACCAGATTTATATTTTTTTATGTTTGGCTGCTGTCACACACTAAAAGACGCTTTTTATTGCGTATCCCTATATTTAGATAGCTATAATTTTTCCATATTTTGGCTGACAGTTGATGTTTTTATTAATACCATTTTCGGGAACAAAGTTTGTTGATGGCTTTCTATTCCAATTTTTGGGTAGCAGAATGAACAAAATTCAGTAATTCAGGAATTGTTTGGGTTTTTTTTGTTTTTTTTTAATACCGTTCGCATGTGGTAAAATTGAGAAATAGCTTTATTTTTCGGGTTGGTACGATTACAGAGATGCCACATTTATATCTATTGGCTCTTTTACAATAAAAACTACTTTGTATAAAAAATAATTATTTTTGCATCGCTTTTAGGCTGCCATCACACTAGCAGTATTTGGTCAGTATTTTACATCAGTATTTGTAAGCCAAAA
Organism: Ranitomeya variabilis; assembly: GCF_051348905.1. Lineage (NCBI taxonomy): Eukaryota > Metazoa > Chordata > Amphibia > Anura > Dendrobatidae > Ranitomeya > Ranitomeya variabilis. Next base: position 117,460,999 of record NC_135233.1, read on the forward strand.
CCAGGAGTGGAACAATTGGAGGAAAAGTATAATAGAAACATATGCACCACTTCTGCATTTATCACCCACTCCTGGTTTTGGCTTACAAATACTGATGTAAAATACTGACCAAATACTGCTAGTGTGACGGCAGCCTAAAGGTGCAGAAATGCTGCAGATCCGCACAAAAGAAGTGACATGCTGCGAGAAAAAAAAGCTGCGTTTCGGTGCGGCTTTTTCCGCAGCATGTGCACAAGTCTGCGGCTCCCATAGACTTACATTGGTTGTGCACTACACTGCGGATTTGATGCAATTCTGTGCGGCCAAAACCGCTGCGGATCTGCAATCAAATCTGCAACGTGTGCACACAGCCTTAGCATTTAGGGAACCTAGCAGAAAAGCCAAGCAAAAAACAAGTGTGGGATTGCACTTTTTTTTGCCATTTCATTGCACTTTGAATTTTTTTCACATTTTCGTGTACGACATGGTAAAACCAATGGTGTCGTTCAAAAGTACAACTTGTCCCGCAAAAAATAAGCCCTCACATGGCCATATAGATGGAAAAATTATGGCTCTGGAAAGAAGGGGAGCGATAAACGAAAACAAAAAAGCTCCAGGGGTGAAGGGGTTTAGAAACATGGATATGGACATATCTATGGAAATAGACATAGATATATCTGTATGTATCTATCCATCCCATATCTATCTATTATCTGTCCATCTATCTTATCTATCGCTCTGTCTATCTATCTGTGTGTAATGGAGTGTGGGTTGGACAAATGTAAAAGAGGAGGTTGGACAGAAATGACATCACAAATCTTTTTAAAGATAGAGGAGGGAGAGGAGGGAGGGGTTTGGGTGTGTTTTGGAGTGGGTGTGCCAGGTGCAGAGTTACAGGCGAGTGCAATGCATCATGGAACTTGTAGTATTAGAGCACAGTAAGTCAGGAGAAAGGATTAACCCCATGAGAGCTGGATCCAGAACTAATTTGTGCTGCTACAGCATGATAAAAGGTAATATTGCTAAAATAAACACAGTAGATGTTTTCAGTGGCACATAATAGCAAGATTTATGAGAGAAAAAAAAAAAAAAAGGTTATAGTAGTGGACAACTTCTTTAAGGGCCATATTTTAAATCCTTCTTAGTATATATACATTATCCCTAGTCTTCGTCACTTTCCTTCAGTTTACAATGTAAATGTATTTCCTATATTTTCACAGGTACTAAAATTCCTGGTAGACAAGAGCCAGTTCAGCGAAGAAGAAGCCCAAATTATATGTCATCATTTCCAAACAAAACTTCTCCATGAAAATTTAGATTCCTACAAAATGACTATGGATGACCTTAGGGTTTCACATTTTGAATCCTCCATGGAGGAGATAAGATCTGGAGATTATAAAGATTTAGCCAAAGAATGTTATAATCTTTGGAAAACATGTCGCCTCCAACTCCTGGCCATGTCAGAAAGTACCAAAAATATGCTGAGCGAGCTTCGAAAATCTGCCACCTTGGTACTGCTCACCAATGGACAAAGACAAGTTCAGAGAGAGAAAATTGAGGCTTGTGGCATCAGTCCATACTTTGATGCTGTGGTGGTGGGAGGAGAACATGCGGAAGAGAAGCCGGCACCATCGATATTTCTTCATTGCTGTGACCTTGTGCAGGTGAAACCAGAGGACTGTGTGATGGTAGGTGACAGTCTGGAAACTGATATTCTTGGAGGACTGAATGCTGGACTCAAGGCAACTATTTGGTTGAATAGAAATCCACATGGAAACAGCAACCCCAAGCCCACACCTCACTATGTCATTGATTGTGTGACCCGCCTGCCTGACGTACTAAGGAATTTACAGTAGCAGACGACCTTGATTGGGAGCAAAAAGTGTCTATGTACAGTCTTACCTGATATACTGTACCTATAATATGGGGAGAAAAGGTGCGAAAAGTAAGAGATCATCGATATACCACAAGAAGAGTCTATTGCATACTCATCCAGCTATAGACTAATCCCCTATATTTCAATAGTTATCTACCTGGTACTCCGGGCTTACACTACACGATGGAAGCAATTAAACGACCACCAGTTGACTACATGTTTGCCAATAGGTAGTAGTTTAACACCCTGTTTGGACATGCTGACCACACTTCCCACGTGCACAGAACGATTGGTAATAGATCCTTCTGTGCACATAAACGGTCATTGTCCTTAGCAGCACATCTCCTGTTTATACATTCAGAGCTGTTGCTGAGAATGATGATTTAAAAAAAAAACAAAAAAACCCCCCAAAACTTGATTTTCATTTCACCCGACGAATGAGCGTTTTGTCTGTTCTTTAGGTGACTGGCAGTCTGCTAACAATGGCCAATCATCGGGAAACAAGCGTTCCTCGTTACGCTCATTCACTATAATCAGTCACCAAAAATGCATTTTTATATATTTTTAATGGTACTGTATCTATTAAGAGTTTCCTTTATTAATGAGGCCAGGGGGGTTAAAAAGAAAACTAAAATACCCTCTTAAGTCTGGTGACATTCTTCTATAGCCAACTCTGCATCCTTCTACCTGGTCTGCCAGGGTCTACAACGGGCAGGGGCGTCACGTTAGCGCTGCAGCAATTAGGCGTGCCCTGAGCTGATGTAGCGTTTATAGCTTGTCCAAGTGGGAGATTGCTGCAGCATATCAGCGGTTACTGATCAGACAATGCTATGGCCACAAAATTTATCAAGTAACACAAAGGCTCGTGTACGGTGTATTGTGGCCCCACACAAGTTAATAGTTGTAAGGCGATGTAATATAGTGTCAGCAAAACGGCACCTATCTATGCCTCTAAATTCAGGTACATGAAAATTGTATTTCTGTTGAATTTTATGGCATTGTCCATTGGATGCGACATAAAAGAAGCATTGCTTGTAGTGGGCAATATCTCTATAATTATTTGCCACGCTGACAATACACACTCCGTGCCACCAGTCAGTGTTCTGCTTGCATTATGTCTTAGACCAGCATGATCACGGCATCTGCCAATTAAATATGTTTAAAAAACATACAAGAAAGGTATTAACATGTACCACTAGTAGGAGCACAGGCTCCAGTGGTCAAATGTCGGGCATACATTAGAACAACTTTACACCAGTTTCGTGTGTGTGTTTTTTTTTTTTTACAGATAGTATGCTGCACTTTTCTAAAAAAAAAAAATCTGAAAGCGATTCATGGCATTTACAGTGGGGAAAATAAGTATTTGATACACTGACAATTTTGCAAGTTTTCCCACCTACAAAGAATGGAGAGGCCTGTAATTTTTATCATAGGTACACTTCAACTGTGATACAAAGTAAAAAAAAAAAAATCCAGAAAACCACATTGTATGATTTTTACGTAATTTATTTGCATTTTATTGCACAAAATAAGTATTTGATGCAGTAGAAAAACAGAACTTAATATATGGTACAGAAATCATCTTTTTTGCAATTAGAGGTCAGACGTCTGCTGTAGTTCTTGACCAAGTTTGTACACACTGCAGCTGTGACTTTGACCCACTCCTCCATACAGATCTCTCCATATCTTTCAGGTTTCGGGGTTGTCACTGGGCAGCACTGAGTTTTAGCTCCCTCCAAAGATTTTCTATTGGGCTCAGGTTTGGAGACTGGATAGGCTACTCCAGGACCTTGAAATGCTTCTTACAGGGCCGCTCCTTAGTTGCTCTGGCTGTGTGTTTTGGGCCCTTGTCATGCCACGACCCATCTTCAATTCTTTTACTGATGGAAGGAGTTAGTTATCCAAAATCCCTTCAATAAGGTGCAGTCGTCCTGTCCCCTTTGCAGAAAAGCATTCCCAAGGTATGATGTTTCCCCCACCATGCTTCACGTTTGGGACTGTGTTCTTGATATTGTGCTCATCCTTCTTCCTCCAAACACGGGGAGTGGAGTTCATACCAAAAAGTTCTGTTTTGGTCTCATCTGACCACATGACCTTCTCCCATGCCTCCTCTGGATCATCCAGATGGTCATTTGTGAACTTCAGATGGGTCTGAACATGTATTGGCGTGAGCAGGGTGACCTTGTGTGCCCTGCAGGATTTTAATCCATGATGGCATAGTGTTTTACGGTAATGTTTGAGATTGTGGTCCCAGCTCTCTTCAGGTCATTGATCAGGTACTGCCATGTAGTTCTGGGCGGATTCCTGACCTTTCTTGGAATCATCCTCACCCCACGAGGCGAGATCTTGCATGGAGCCCCAGACCGAGGAAGATTGACAGTCATCTTGTGTTTCTTCCATTTTCTAATAATTTTGCCAACTGCTGTTGCCTTTTGCAGGTCTACAATTTTGTCTCTGATGTCCTTACACAGCTCTTTGGTCTTGGCCATCTTGGAGAGGTTGGCGTTTGAGTGTGTGGACAGGTGTCTTTTATACAGGTAACGTGTGCAGAGCAGGAGGGCTTCTTAAAGAAAAACTAACATGTCTGTGAGGGCCAGAATTCTTGCTGTTTGGTAGGGCATCAAAAACTTATTTTATGCAATAAAATGAAATTTATTTAAAAATTATACAATCTGATTTTTTGTTTTGTTTGTTTTTTTATTTTAGATTCTGTCTCTCACAGTTGAATTGTACCTACGATAAAAATTACAGACCTCTCCATTCTTTGTAGGTGGGAAAACTTGCAAAATTGGCAGTGTATCAAATACTTATTTTCCCCACTGTACATACAGTAATTACTTGACATTTCCATGTATATTTTTTGTTGATTTAAAGTTTTCTGGCATTTATATTAAATGAATATTGAGGGGTTTTTTTTTATTATTTAAATGAAGAGACTGACTGTGGCATCCACCAACACTAGTGAGTATAATAGAGGTTGATTTGATTATCAGGTCATTTACCTAATGTGGTTACATGCAACCAATCAAGTGCTGTAATAATGAAATGATGTGATTCTATCCAAGGTTTACAGAGGTTCTCCATCTTATGCAGAGACTCTTTACAATGAAAGGTTATGCTGTGATAAATAATTGATTATGAAAATGAAATACCAAAATAAAAGTTTGAAAATTACAACCATGATGTCTGTGTACCATATTTCTGAAAAATTTGCATCTTTTTATCCAAATAACTAGGCTGAAAATGGCTAGAAAATAAAGCCGTGTGAAGCTTCGACCCGCCTGATCTAGGGCTTCTATATAAATGAGGCAGCACTGCAACTCTTAGCACCCTGGATTTGAACATTTGGCGTTATTCTTCTCTCGATTCACATGTGCATGATCATTCTTGTTCTGCTAAACTAAGCGATTGTGCCAATATTGCTGTTGACCAGTGCAATGTTTTCTACAAAATATCTGCCTGCATACACTTGTAGAATTGTACCCGATATATTTTTGCACAAGCCCTTTTTGTGATAATTTGGGCAGAATTTGTGTCTGACTTTTTTTTTTTGAAGATGGAGGTTTGTGCATCTATGTATTGTGCTTCACCATTTTCAGGATAGAAGCTAGCTGGCCGGCTGTAAATTAGACCAGTCTTACCAGAAAATCTTGACTTGGCCCTCTGTGCACACCTGATTGGGTTAAAGGGAACCTCTCAGCAGGATTGTGCACAGTAACCTACAGACACTTTCAGGTTGGTGCCGTTATACTGATTACAATGATACCTTGGGTGATAAATCAGTCTTGTGGTTGTTGTGTAACTCAACTGAAAATAAAGATTAGTGAGATTCTTGTGCTGTGAGGGTCTTCATGTGGTGCTCTGATTAGGTATTCATCAGTCTGGCTTCTGACAGGTCACAGATCCCTCACTGACCTGCCCCAAGTTTACATAATGAATATAATTGTAGTGTAAAAATAGAAACTAACATTCATCACGCAAGCACGATATTCATATAAATGAAGATATGCATAGTAGCCATTTCCTCATGCTACAGCACAGGCAACACCTCCTAAGCGATGAATGTTATTTTTTAGTTTTTTGCCATACAATAGTATATTCAGTATGTAAAATCAGTGACCTGTCAGAAGCCCATACTGATGACTACCTAATCAGAGCATCACATGAAGACCCCCACAGGCCGCCCCGGAGCACGAGCATATCATTAACTCAAAACTGGAAATAAACATTAAACAACAACCACAAGACGGATTTCATCACCCAGTAATCATGTTAGTTAGTAAAACAGCCCTGGACACACCCATTCAAGATATTAGGGGGCTGTACACAGACCACCACAATTTGAAAAGGAAAAAGCGCATGTACAGTCTCACGGAAGGGCAAGAAAACAAGCTTTAGATAGCACAAAAAGCACATGAAAAGAAAATAAGTGCAGGATCCAAGCTGTGCTGATAAATGAACTAGTGACTGAACACAGTAGCACCCTGGGTACACCAAGCTTACATCCAGCCTATATTACTGTGAGGGGCACTTCCCACATGAGAAACGTGGATCCAACTTCAAACTACACATCAGGGGGTCTGGAAATGAATGAAGATTGCCATCCGAGACTTGCAATTTTATGTAGTAAAGGTAATCGCTAACATGTAAGAATAACTCTTTCCAATATCAATGTTGTCCACAGCGTTTAATATAGTAGGAAGTTTGGAAGTCCGTTATCCAGCTGAAACAAATGCCACGGGTTTTTCTCATTGAACGCAGTTCTGAGAAAATAGAATTCCCTGTTAATTGCAGTCATTGTATGAACAGGATATTTTTGAGTCCCACTCACCACAATGTAATATCTGTGTACTGCAGTCCATCGCCGGACCAACCACAGCACAGTAGATTCGGGATACCTCCTAGGCGCCTACGTCCATGGTATATTTATATGTTTGAAAAGTAGTGTAGCCGTGAAGGCTAATACTCGAATATTAGCCTTACTGAAATGTAATGCAACAGACAAATGTAGAACAAGGAGAAATATATTCATACATATAACAAATACAATACATATGCCATATTCATTACGATTTGACTTGACAAGTAATACATTCTCATCATTTGGTTGTATGAAGCGTAAAAGACAGGTAAGAACACATAGGTAAATCGGACTAGTGGCAAAATACACAATGAGTATTTCTGATTAATAATAAAGAAAAAAAAAGAAAATTAGTATTAGGGCATCTATAAGGTATTCTGAAAAGTGAAGTATTTGCTCCAATCATCAATACAAAGGTCAGTCTAGTTAAGAATAAAAGTGCATATACTACAAATAATGAGACACGGTGTGTTAGGAGACTGAAGTGGTGCTGATACGGTGACTCTTACACTAGAGTCTTTAATAGCCAAGATTCACACATGTAGTTTCTTTATGTTAAGTCAAGAGTTGATATTAAAAAAAAAAAGCACATTCAAGCTTTACCTTAGATTTATTTCCACTTCTCTGATTGACAAAAACTACATGTGGAAATCTGACCCAAAAGGAACACTAAAGGCAAAACTTATTCAGCCAGGCATGACAAGTTTAACGAACACCCCACAAAAAAATAATAATAATGATTGAACTGTCCCTACAACAGCATGACCAGTTTTTGCCCAAAGTGTTCACTTAAAGGGGTTGTCTGGGACTGTTTAATTTTTTTAAATCACAGATATATAGGCTGTGTAATGTAACTTAAGCATATCCACACATTACCATTAAGGGTAACGTGACGCTTGGTCCCCTCTTGGGCGATGTACCAGACCACGAGATGAATGTCATGCATGTGTTTTCCACCTGTTCGGCTTCCCCTAATGTACATCATAAGGGACGTCATGTCAACAGGCAAGCTGCAGAGCTTTCTTCTCACGGGTTTTATCAGGCGTGCATAGCCTAAGGCTGGGTTCAAATTGCGTTAAAGCAGCCTGTTCAACACATGCGTTAAACGGGCTGCGTTAACGCAAGTGCCGAAATGTGATCGCGCTAGGGCAGATAGAGCTAGCAGATGCTCTTTCTGCGCTAGCGGTGACGGACCCGGAAACGCTGCAGCCCGCGTCCCAGGGTCCGTCACTCAATGACGGCACATCGCTACCTCACGCCCATTGTGGCCGTGCGCTAGCGATGTGTCCGACATCGGGCTTAATGGCGGTGTTAACGGACTGCGTCACACCGCGTTATGCCGCTGCGTAATGTAGTCCGTCTACCGGACTGCCAAAACGTAATGTGAACCCAGCCTTACCCATCGGGCGAAGACGAAAGCAGGCGAAAATTACGTGTGTGATCGGGCTAGATGGTGGGATTTTGCATTGTAGAAACTATAGAGAAAAAGGGTGAATAAGAATATGATGAAAAGTATACTGCAAAAATTCTAAATATTATATATAAAGAGACTAAAAAAATGTTCACAGACAACCTCTATAAATACTGGAGGAAACCATTTCCTGTGGATACCCCAAACCCACCAATATGTGAATGTAAGTGCTTACTACAACGCTCTATCTGTGGGTTCATGATCCAGTCTGTTCCTTACATACTAAAATAATTTAGATCCCATAACAAAACATATATCCACAAATATAGCTGTTCATTTGAGCCCTTAGGAGTGTTTTGTGCAAAGTTGCCCAAAGTGGTGATGTGCCCTAATCCTGCCACAGAAGACATTTCTTTGGTTCCATTATTTGGTCTTTTTCCCCTTTCATACTAAAAAAAGCTACTCTTTATAAAAAATAAATACACTATTAATGCATCTGTGAGCAGCAGCATTTCTGGGATTCTCCGTGAAGACTATTTTACTCCATTTTTCCCCAGTCTGACTTGCTAGCCTCTGGACACTAGGCTGCCGAATTAAATGTTGGATTTTCAATATAAAGGTCATTAGATGACAAATTCATAATGTCTTCCATTGGTGGCCCTTCATCTTCAGGAGGTATTTCCGCCTCGAACATACGCTGTAACAAGGCATCCACTGTCCTATAGCCTGAAAGTCAAAAGAATAATATCAAGTTATTTGTGCGCAAGATGTGAAAGTTTTCCCAATGTATATGAATAAATGTCCAGAATATCCATAACTTTTCAGCCAGTGTATAACAAACATTGAAAGAACATTACGTGGGTCCCTATTCTCCAAAAGGTAATGGGTGAGGAGGCGGCAGGTGCTCATCACAAATCTCTCATCCTAGCAGACACAAAGATGGTGGTGTGGGACTCTAAAGGAGGGAAAAGATGGCCAACTCATCCGGAGGATATTGCTATAGTGAATTTTAATGATGTGATATGCTATACTGCGTTCATATATTCTGATGTAATATCTGTATAGAAATGCTGCATATTATTTATATGGTTTACTGCAGTTCTACTGCAGTGTGGGGCTGTGTAAGATTAGACAGGGACAGGGGAGGGAAGGGGTTACAGCAGGCCAGCCAAGATGATAGGAGTTTTGGGGTTAAGAAATATTATTATGTGGTTATAGTATAGTAGTCAGCAGTTTGGAGTGAACAGTGAAAGTCACATACTGGGTGAGTTCAAGGATGGAGATTTCGGAGGTAGCGGGCCGGCACTAGTAACTGGATGAGTGGCAGTCTGCATCCTAATAAGGCCAGTATGTCTCACATGTCTAGAAACTGGAACAGCCAGAAGCAGATCTCAGCTGTAGAACGTAAAACTTTGGGTTTCTGGGGATCCTGGGAAGCTGAAGGAGTGGGGATGACGAGGCAATGTCGGACCTGGAAGTATAGTGAAGAGATACTGGACTTGGCAGGCCAGGGAATGGCTACTACACCAAAGAGGGCTGTGGTTAGTGGAGGACAGATAGCAGAGTGGGGTATTCTAGTTGAAATGTTAACAAGAGCAGCCACGTGAAACCGATGGGTTTGTGCCTCTGTGCATAACAGAAGATGTGAAGTACAAGATATATACCCACTACCTAATGTACATAGGTTTCATCAGTTCCAACAGTAAAGCTTACTTTAGATTTGTAAAATGGACTGATGGGGCAGGTTTGTTTACATTTAAAATCCATTTCAGAATGGTAACTCATTCTCTGCCAACCTAACCTTGCAGACAGCTCCTTTTTGTCTCTACTCCTGAGATCTCACACTGCTCAGTAGAAGCTGCAGCTGTCTGTCAGGCTGAGTGGTAGAGACTGAAAACACATGGACTCATGAGCTTTCTTCACCCAGTAACTGGACACATAAAAGGTTCATTTTAATATTAGGATTATGCAGCCATTCTGACAGATTTTTTACTTAAAAACTAGAGTCTAATTAGACTTAAGAGATCAATTTATTAATTTTTATGGTTTCTAATGTAAAGCCTGCTAAGAGATCCGCTATAAACACAATTTCTTTATACTAGCCACATAGGGATATTCACAAGCAGACACCTGGTTGTAGAAATTAATAAAAACAGGTTTGATTGATATATAATGTCTGTCTGAGGAAGCAGTGTATCAGACATACAGGACCTTCTCAAAAAATTAGCATATAGTGTTAAATTTCATTATTTACCATAATGTAATGATTACAATTAAACTTTCATATATTATAGATTCATTATCCACCAACTGAAATTTGTCAGGTCTTTTATTGTTTTAATACTGATGATTTTGGCATACAACTTCTGATAACCCAAAAAACCTGTCTCATTAAATTAGCATATCAAGAAAAGGTTCTCTAAACGACCTATTACCCTAATCTTCTGAATCAACTAATTAACTCTAAACACATGCAAAAGATACCTGAGGCTTTTAAAAACTCCCTGCCTGGTTCATTACTCAAAACCCCCATCATGGGTAAGACTAGCGACCTGACAGATGTCAAGAAGGCCATCATTGACACCCTCAAGCAAGAGGGTAAGACCCAGAAAGAAATTTCTCAACAAATAGGCTGTTCCCAGAGTGCTGTATCAAGGCACCTCAATGGTAAGTCTGTTGGAAGGAAACAATGTGGCAGAAAACGCTGTACAACGAGAAGAGGTGACCGGACCCTGAGGAAGATTGTGGAGAAGGACCGATTCCAGACCTTGGGGAACCTGAGGAAGCAGTGGACTGAGTCTGGTGTGGAAACATCCAGAGCCACCGTGCACAGGTGTGTGCAGGAAATGGGCTACAGGTGCCGCATTCCCCAGGTAAAGCCACTTTTGAACCATAAACAGCGGCAGAAGCGCCTGACCTGGGCTACAGAGAAGCAGCACTGGACTGTTGCTAAGTGGTCCCAAGTACTTTTTTCTGATGAAAGCAAATTTTGCATGTCATTCGGAAATCAAGGTGCCAGAGTCTGGAGGAAGACTGGGGAGAAGGAAATGCCAAAATGCCTGAAGTCCAGTGTCAAGTACCCACAGTCAGTGATGGTGTGGGGTGCCATGTCAGCTGCTGGTGTTGGTCCACTGTGTTTCATCAAGGGCAGGGTCAATGCAGCTAGCTATCAGGAGATTTTGGAGCACTTCATGCTTCCATCGGCTGAAATGCTTTATGGAGATGAAGATTTCATTTTTCAGCACGACCTGGCACCTGCTCACAGTGCCAAAACCACTGGTAAATGGTTTACTGACCATGGTATTACTGTGCTCAATTGGCCTGCCAACTCTCCTGACCTGAACCCCATAGAGAATCTGTGGGATATTGTGAAGAGAAAGTTAAGAGACGCAAGACCCAACACTCTGGATGAGCTTAAGGCCGCTATTGAAGCATCCTGGGCCTCCATAACATCTCAGCAGTGTCACAGGCTGATTGCCTCCATGCCACGCCGCATTGAAGCAGTCATTTCTGCCAAAGGATTCCCGACCAAGTATTGAGTGCATAACTGAACATTATTATTTGATGGTTTTTTTGTTTGTTATTAAAAAACACTTTTATTTGATTGGCCGGGTGAAATATGCTAATTTATTGAGACAGGTTTTTTGGGTTATCAGGAGTTGTATGCCAAAATCATCAGTATTAAAACAATAAAAGACCTGACAAATTTCAGTTGGTGGATAATGAATCTATAATATATGAAAGTTTAATTGTAATCATTACATTATGGTAAATAATGAAATTTAACACTATATGCTAATTTTTTGAGAAGGACCTGTATCTCTGTGTACAACCCTACTGCTGCCGTGTGCCACAGCAGGGTGGGAGCGAACAACAAGAATACGAGGAGGACGGCCTCTGTACAGTTTAAGCTGTGGTGACAGATCTAAGGAGGATGGGTCAAAAAATGCTCCTGTGATCTCAGGCCGATTCCTACTTTACAAAGTATTTTGTTTTTTCTAATTACAAGCAATTTTAGACCATTTTCAATCCTGGAAAAAAATACTTTAGGACGTACTAGCCATTTATCATTTGCAAGAAAAAAAAAAAAAAATGGAGACATACGTTTTGACGCAATCTGAAACATGAGTCCTTTTTGGTTCTCTTCGTCAAACCCTCCAAGATCATTTTCACAATTATCCATGTTGTCCACTAAATTTCTAGCTGGAATATCTTCCCTGCGTCCAATAAGTACCAGAAAATTAGAAGAGATGACGGCATTAAATGACACACACACAAAAAGTAAAGATATGGCCATTCAAACTACTGAGATTAAAATAGCTAAAAAGTGTCTGCTCACTATAGTTATTAAATAGTTAAAGGAGGTATCCAGGTTTAAGAGCAAAGTCATGTCGACAATGCGCGCAAGTGGTCACATGACCGTATTTATCCGCTTTGCAGTCATGTGCCAACTAGATACGTTTGGCTTCTCTCAATTCATGGTTATTGAGAGATGCCGGGTGAGACTAGTCAGCACGTGACCGCATGTCTGCAAATCGTGCATATGAGGTCATGTGACCACTCGCACACCAGCAATATCAGGTACCAAGGAATCTGGAGTCTGTACAATCCTGTGTATACCGTATATCTCATACAAACAAAAGAAAGAAGGGCCATCAGTGGATACCAAAAAGTTAGATTGTGAGCCCAGTAAAGACAGGGACTGGTGCACTTGATTACAATCTCTAAAATACGATAGTGCTACAAAATACAAGTAACATTAAGGAAGAACTTGCTAAATACTATCTCATCTGTGCTAGGGACTGACGATGTCCTGAAGGCACAGCCACAAAATGTGCAAAAGGAATAGAAAACACATCACTCACTCCTGGACGGCCATTCCGAGCTCCTGGATCTTTTTTTCAATGGCCGTTTCAACTTCACTTTTCTCCAAAGAGTATTCCACAAAAAATGCTTCCAATATAAAGGCTACAAATATGCTGAAAACCAAAGAATAGTGGGTTTCTTGTCATTAGTTAAAGGGAAACCATATATTAGAGCCACTGTAGCTATAGAATGGAAATATAAGCAATGCCCCAATACAAATTTAGTAGAAGAGTTACTTTTTAGAGGAAAAGTTATTAAACAGCCAGTCCCAGCTATTTTTCTTCCGCTATAAAACTTCATTCCCCAACTTAGTGCTGATCACCAGCTGCACTTCCCTTATACATGGTGTACTTATTTCCATGTCGCTCAGCCTGCTGTTTTCTTCCCTTCAGACTCCATCTTGATTACTAACTTCCATCCTGCATTATTCTCTGCTATAAGTCCAGTGATGCACCAGTGCAGCATCCCAGGATCAGCTAGAGCCAGTACCATCTATCTGCTAGGATGACACAAATATCATATCTGACCCCAGATGAAGAGATGGCGAAACGTGGATCGAATGCAAACATCCGAGGTGATGTGGTTTCTTTGATCCAGTCTTGCAAGGTTTACTGTTTCTTATCTTTATTCCCTGTGTGGCCTCTTATGTGAATGCATTAACAAGGGGTCATCCATTATATGCTTGTGATAATGTCTGAAAAGCAGTGTGGCATTAATGGCGCTATATAAGCGAGTAAAATAAATACATAAAATGAGGGAGACAGGTCATATATCCACTAAAGTGCAATAATAAGTATGCAAAAAGGGTCTTCAAAGTGCAAACGGAGTGCTACATGTAAAAAAAACTGCATATCATGACATAAATGACCTGTCTCCCTCATTTTATGTATTTATTTTACTCGCTTATATAGCGCCATTAATTCCACACAGCTTTACAGACATTATCACAAGCATATAATGGATGAACTCTTCGCAATGCATTCACATAAGAGGCCACACAGCCACAGTGTTATATATGTTTCATTATTAATTCAATTAATTTTCTATGAATTCCGATTGTATGCACTTTTTCTCCTACATATCTATCTCGGTCACTGGTGACATTGTACTATTGTAGATTGGAATTGATATATTAAAGAACGTTTACCATGTTCAGGGGATTCATCCTTTCCCCTATTCTACTATCATTTGTTTATTTTTCTTGTAACACTTCATATCAATTGCTGTATTTTTAGCATTTTTTACATTTTGATTTCTAGGATTAATGTAACATAACTCCTCATTTTCGCAAGACCGTGCCTCCATGCATATGTTTTAAATGTTTTTATATGTTAATAATAAACCTATAGATTTCTGAATTATTTATGGTATGGGCAGTCTTTTCTTTATAGGTTTAATAATGACACTGTAATAATCCATCTCTCTATATTCTCATATATAAACTAATATAAGAATATAGTCAGGAAGGCTGAACTGTGGTCTACTACATAATAACTGTGTGACAGGCACTGTACAGTCATCATCTTTATCTTTGATATAAGATTGTGTCTCTCTGCAGTGGAAAGCTTCAGGCTATGTGCACACACTGCGGATTACTCTGCAGAGTTTTCCGGACTGATTTTGGTAAATCCGCAGGTAATCCGCACTGTGGATTTCCTGCGGAATTACTGCGGTTTTTTTGCGTTTTTTGTGCGGATTTCACCTGCAAATTCCTATCATGGAGCAGGTGTAAACCACTGCGGAATCTTCACAAAGAATTGACATGCTGCGGAATAAACGTTACGTTTCCGTGCGTTTTTTTTCCGCAGCACGTGCACTGCCGATTTTGTTTTCCATAGGTTTACATGGTATTGTACAACTCATGGAAAACTGCTGCGAATCTGCAGCGGCCAATCCGCAGCGTGTGCACATAGCCTCAGTAACAAATTACATGCAATTGCATCAGAGAGGATTTTCTACCAAATAAGGGGGTGACCCTCCCACAGAGAACAAAAACATGTAATTACCAGGGGGGTCACCATGTGGTCACTTGACCCAACTGAAGAGAAGTGTACTATGAATCTCCAGATACAGAGAAACAACTACATTAGGTAAGACGAGCCGAAATTATACATAGTGCACGACTAGTGACAGGATGAAATCTATAAAAAAAAAGAAAAAAGGAGAGACAAAAAAAACCAAAAACACTGGGGTACTTACTATTTTAAGTTACAATGACAGGGCAGCCATGTCATTGTACCCATAACCTGCGGACTGTACTGGAGACCTGCTTTGCTCTACAGGCAAAATCTATCTAGCTACCGATTGGGGAAATTCAGCTGATATGTTACATTAGCATGAAAAGTTTGGAATAGGTTCCAAAAACTGATAACAGTAACTTTCTGGTTCATTGGTCCTTTGATTAGGGTCACACCATATACTCCAAGCCTGTTGAATGGGACTAAAGGTACCGTTACACTAAACGACTTACCAACGATCATGACCAGCGATACGACCTGGCCGTGATCGTTGGTAAGTCGTTGTGTGGTCGCTGGGGAGCTGTCACACAGGCAGCTCTCTCCAGCGACAAACGATCAGGGGAACGACTTCGGCATCGTTGAAACGGTCTTCAACGATGCCAAAGTCCACGGGTAACCAGGGTAAACATCGGGTTACTAAGTGCAGGGCCGCGTTTAGTAACCCGATATTTACCCTGGTTACCATTGTAAAAGTTTAAAAAAAAAAACAAAAAAACAAAAACAAACAGTACATACTCACATTCCAATGTCTGTCACGTCCCCCGCCGTCAGCTTCCCGCACTGTGTCAGTGCCGGCCGTAAAGCAGAGCACAGCGGTGACGTCACCGCTGTGCTCAGCTTTACGGTCGGCGGTGACAGTCAGTGCAGGGAAGCTGACGGCGGGGGACGTGACAGACATTGGAATGTGAGTATGTACTGTTTTTTTTTTTGTTTTTTTTTAACTTTTACAATGGTAACCAGGGTAAATATTGGGTTACTAAGCGCGGCCCTGCGCTTAGTAACCCGATATTTACCCTGGTTACAAGTGAACACATAGCTGGATCGGCGTCACACACACTGATCCAGTGATGACAGCGGGTGATCAGCGACCAAAAAAAGGTCCTGATCATTCCCTACGACCAAAGATCTCCCAGCAGGGGCCTGATCGTTGGTCGCTGTCACACATAACGAGATCGTTAAGCGGGATCGTTGTTACATCACCAAAAGCGTGACGTTGCAACGATATCGTTAACGAAATCGTTATGTGTGAAGGTACCTTAATGTCTTTTATTTGTTTTTTTAGTTCTAAGTAACAAAAAAACTGCTAACAGAGTCTTTATCATGTATTGTTGGAATCTTGTCTAAAGTAAAACAAATATTTAATAACAGAAACTTTTAAATTGAATGCAAATCCTTACAGACTGTTGATCAGGCTGGGATCAGACAGTGATTGTAATAATCAGGCAGTCATATCCACACATTGCAGATGTGTTACAAATGGCCAGCGTGCTGTGCTGTCGTGTGTTGCCCACATGGACACCACACTGACCGAAAAAATGGTCATCTGGACAAAGCCTTATTCTTTCCCCTTACAATCCCCATACCATTGCAATTACTCATGAATTTGAGAACTGGTTCTAGCAAAACTTCAGTCCACAAACCATATTGTGTAGAATGAACTGCATATTTTTTAATACTTACTTGATGATCATGATGACAACCACCACATGAAAGGCAATGAAATACAATTTTGCTGTCGGATGGGTCACAAGAGCAAACCCAGTAGCAAGAAGTAGGATGTTAAGAAAAAAAGTGAAAATTAAACATTTTTGTTTTAGACATTCTAATAATAAAAACATGCAGTTTTCCTGTAGTTTTAGGAAATAGTATATGCTGCATTAAATCTAGCAATTATTTTATATTTATGTTCTCAACTACTGAAGGCAACGGTCTGCAGGTTCTTAGGCCGCAAACGAACGTCATCTATGTAAAGCATCGGAAATGTTGAGGACGTCCCATGTATTTTAAGTCCATTTCTCTTTTGTCTAGAAATCCATCGGCGAATAAACTCCCCAGTTTCGGGGGCTTGGCCTGTGCATACAGCTCTCTTCCTTCTCCCGCTGCCAGCCTCCTGTCCATAACGGATAGGTCACTCTTTTCTATGATCTGCTCTTCCTTCCGAGAGCTCGAAGAGGCGCAGTCATTCCGGCTGTATTTCTAGCAAAGCTCAGTTGTTGAGCTCTGTATATCCCCGCCCAGACCACATTGTATAGTGACAGAGCTGCTAATCAGTGCTGGGGTCAGGGTTGGACTAGAATGCAAGCGCCAAATAGACCTATTATAATAATCTCCCGCTGACAAAACACTGGATGTATTAAAACAGCAAAACACAGCCCAGTAGGTGACACATTGCGGTAATCAGGGTATGAATGGTGCTCTCAGATTACATAGCACAAACCTGCTGACAGATTCCCTTTAAGGAAACTACAGTACCTAGAGGAAACACTCATTCTTATATACAGCAGATATTCACACAATTTGAATCTATATATATAATCGTCTAAGGGGCACTTCCATCTGTTTGTCTGTGTGTCACAGAAATCCCAAGTCGCTGATTGGTCGCGGCCAGCGGGCATAGTCCGGCTGCAAAATAGCCGCTCCCTACTCCCCTGCAGTCAGTTCCCCCTCCATACTCACACCCCCCCAGTCAGCGCTCGCCGCCCACATAGCGTTTTAGCAGTCCGTTAAACCGACTGCGTTACACCGCGGCATAGCGCGGTGTAACGCAGTCTGTTAACGCTGCTATTAACACTGTGTGACAAACTTTTTACTATTGATGCTGCCTATGCAGCATCAATAGTAAAAAGATACAATGTTAAACATAATAAATAAAAAAAATTGTGCTATTCTCACCTTCAGTCATCCACCGATGCGTGCGAGCAAGACCGCTAAGTCATCTGGGTAATTTCGCAATGCATCACTGGGAACGGAAGCTGGCGGCAGCCTCGCCGCTCGCACGCATCGGTGGACACCGGAGGGTGAGTATATAACTTTTTTATTTTAAATCTTTTTTTTTAACAGAAATATGGTGTCCACACTGCTGTATACTACGTGGGCTGTGTTATATACTGCGTGACTGATATGTACTGCGTGGGCAGTGTTATTTACTATGTGGCTGCCATATACTACATGGCTGCTATATACCACGTGGCTGCTATATACCACTGTGCTACATACTACGTGGCTGTCTGTTATATACTACGTGGGCTGCGCTATATACTACGTGGGCTGCGCTATATACTACGTGGGCTGCGCTATATACTACGTGGGCTGCGCTATATACTACGTGGGCTGCGCTATATACTACGTGGGCTGCGCTATATACTACGTGGGCTGCGCTATATACTACGTGGGCTGCGCTATATACTACGTGGGCTGCGCTATATACTACGTGGGCTGCGCTATATACTACGTGGGCTGCGCTATATACTACGTGGGCTGCGCTATATACTACGTGGGCTGCGCTATATACTACGTGGGCTGCGCTATATACTACGTGGGCTGCGCTATATACTACGTGGGCTGCGCTATATACTATGTGGGCTGCGCTATATACTACGTGGGCTGCGCTATATACTACGCGGCTGTGCTATACACTATGTGGCTGTGCTATATACTACACACAACGTGGCTGTGCTATATACTACGTGGCTGTACTATATCCTGCACCCCGAACCCCCGACATCCTGCGAGCAATCAGCGACAGATGCAGTCCAGCCGTGAATTGACGCGGGATTTAAACCACGCTTCGCTGATTGGTCACAGCCTCCCTGGGCGCGACCAATCAGCGATATTGGCACGGGATTTAAACACCGCTTCAGTGATTGGTCGCGGCCAGCCGTGCTTGACCAATCAGCGATATTGGCGCTGTATTTAACCCCTTCATGACCTTGGGATTTTCCGTTTTTTCCCTCTTCGTTTTTTGCTCCCCTTCTTCCCAGAGCCAAAACTTTTTTATTCTTCTGTCAATATGGCCACGTGAGGACTTATTTTTTTTGAAACAAGTTGTACTTTTGAACGACATCATTGGTTTTAGCATGTCGTGTACTAGAAAACGGGAAAAAAATTCCAAGTGCGGTGAAATTGCAAAAAAAGTGCAATTCCACACTTGTTTTTTGATTGGCTTTTTTACTAGGTTCCCTAAATGCTAAAACTGACCTGCCATTATGATTCTCCAGGTCATTACGAGTTCACAGACACCAAACATGTCTAGGTTCTCTTTTATCTAAGTGGTGAAAAAAAATTCCAAACTTTGCTAAAAACAAAAAAAAAAAAAAAGTGCCATTTTTCGATACCCGTAGCGTCTCCATTTTTCATGATCTGGGGTCGGGTGAGGGCTTATTTTTTGCGTGCTGAGCTGGCATTTTTAATGATAGCATTTTGGTGCAGATACGTTCTTTTGATCGCCCGTTATCGCATTTTAATGCAATGACCAAAAAAACGTAATTCTGGCGTTTCAATTTTTTTTCTCGCTACGCCGTTTAGCGATCAGGTTAATTCTTTTTTTATTGATAGATCGGGCGATTCTGAACGCGGCGATACCAAATATGTGTAGGTTTAATTTTTTTTATTGATTTATTTTGATTAGGGCGAAAGGGGGGTGATTTAAACTTTAATATTTTTTTAATTTTTTTTCACATTTTTTTTCCTTTTTTTTTTCCTTTTGCCATGCTTCAATAGCCTCCATGGGAGGCTAGAGGCTGGCACCACTCGATCAGCTCTGCTACATAGCAGCGATCATCAGATTGCTGCTATGCAGCAGAAATGCAGGTGTGCTATGAGCGCCGACCACAGGGGGGCGCTCACAGAAGGCCAGCATCAGTAACCATAAAGGTCTCAAGAACCTCTATGGCTACCATTCTGATGCATCACTGACCCCCGATCATGTGACGGGGTTGGCGATACGCTCATTTCCGACCGGCCGGCAGCGCCGGTTAAATGCTGCTGTCAGCGTTTGACAGCGGCATTTAACTAGTTAACTTGTGGGCACATGTCAGCTGTTCAAAACAGCTGACGTGTCCCAGCTTTGATGCGGGCTCACCACCGGAGCCGTGCATCAAAGCGCGGTATCTGACCTTGGATACTATCCCGTCCGAGACCAGAAAGAGGTTAAACACCGCTTCGGTCATTGGTCGTGCCCGGCCAGCCGCGACCAATCAGCGACAGGTGCAGTCCGGCCACGAATTGGTGCCAGATTTGAACCATGCTTCGCTGATCGGCCAGCCAGGCGCGACCAATCAGCGATATTGGTGCGGAATTTAACCCCCACTCACAGCGCGACGTACATACATACATATTCTAGAATACCCGATGCGTTAGAATCGGGCCACCACCTAGTGGTTAATAATTAGTGCCAAAATCAGTAAGATAAAAGGATATCATGCCACTGGTTAACCACAGTCAGCTCCACTAAAACAACAAAGGCAGAACTCAAGTCGTTGAAGTTATTCTTGCAGTATTTACTTTTGGCAAAGGAAGAATCCCTCAAGGCTTTGGCTCCACAGTCCTGTGCATAAGGATCAGTGGAGTTTTCGGGAAAGAAACGGATTTTGTTCTTGAAAACTTCCATCCCGATAATGGCAAAAACATAGTATATAGTCTAATAAAAAGAGAAAAATAGGTTTACTATAGCCAGAATGTACTGTAACACCTTACAACAACAAAACATCAAGAATTGGCAAATGTGTTGCTTCTCTCAGTGCAAATAATAGGCCCGTCCTAGTTGTAATAAATCTTCGCCAAAGTAAATACATCAAAAAGAGATACTAGTTACAAAAATATACAGTTTAATTAGTGCATAAACATAAAAGAGATGAAAAAGATACATACTAGGATAATGCCACAAAAAGTCAACATGGTCGGAAAGATGTTTATTAATGTGTTCATGATGACCCGAAACCTGGAAAAAAAAATATGCTTAAGAGGGAAGGCTCATCCGTATATGTCTTATATTTTCTGAGTACAGACAGTGTTCCTTCAAGTGGAATTGCCTAATAGCTTTAGTGACAGGTAGAAGACACAGGCACCAAGGAAAACACCTTCTAAATGTCTCAGGGGTATTTCAGCAATCATTTAAAATAAATCTTCCCTTTAAAAAAATAGTCATGTCACTAAGCAATGTAAGTTTAGTTATCTGTAATTTGGGCTAATGATACATGATGGCACATAGCTGAGAATTAGTAATACCTCTGAAAGCTGTCAATGATCCTAATGAGCCGAAGAACCCGAAGAATGAAGACAATGTCTAGAATATCTTGACTGTTATATAGACTCACTGCAAAGGGACAATATTCCACAATTAGCTGTCAGTTTAATTATGTGACAATCTTCCAATCACATATCAAAGTGCCAAAAATACAACACATACTGTATGAAAAAAGTGAATAAATAAGTTCAGCAATTAAGATACTTATAATGTACAACCCCAAAAAGTTGGGACGCTGTGTAAAATGTAAGGAAAACAAGAATGGAATGATTTATAAATCTCTTATAGAAGTATTTTATTCATAGCAGAACACAGATCAATTCTGAAAGTTAAAAATAAAATGCTATTTAATTTGAAAAATTAACTCATTTAGAAATTGATGGCAGCAACAAATCTAAAAAAAAAAAGTTGGGACTGCGCCATGTCTACGGTTGTGTAGTATCCCGTCTCTTTACAACAGTCTGGAAAAATCAGGGAAGTGAGGAGACTAATTGCTGGAGATTTGGGAGAGGGATGTTGTCTCTCTTGTCTCATGTAGGATTTTAGCTGTTCAACATTCCTTGGTCGTCTGACCCAATTTTAGACAGTAGTTTACAGATTGGTGAACCTCTGACCATCTTTGCTTCTAAGAGACTCTGCCTCTCGAACATGAAAATTAATCCTGCAGCTGTTGTTCATTAGTACCACTTATGTTTTGAGCCATCAATTTCTAAAATGAGTTAATTTTTTTCAAACGAAAGAAAAAAAAAATGTCCAACATTAAACCTCCGGTATGTGTTCTATGTTCTGTTCCAAATATTTGGATTCTAGCTTTCTTTACACATTACACAGTGTTCAGTCCAACTTTTTTTTGGAACTGGGGTAGAGCAATAAATGTAGACATACATAATAATGTAATTGTAATAAACATGTTCTGCACCTTCAGGATCTTGGTGCCATGACTGGCTGAGGTACACTTTGTATGTTCACTTCATCCATGGACACAGTAGTCTGATTTATCAAAATAATTTAAGGTCTCAACCCGGCACAAGTGTGGGCCTTCTCACTCATCATATGGTGCAGAACAGAAAGAAATTGTGCATTCTATTGTGTTATAGCTTATAATTCTGCATAAGGTTTTGTTTCAAGGTTAGAGCTAAATTCTAGAACCAAGAAATTAAACGCTTTTTCTATTCAGACTCCACATGACTTTACCACCATGATGAAAAAAGTGTCATGTTGTGGGGGGTAGGGGTGAAAAGAGAGCAGGCTGTTTGGCTTGGGAACCAATATCACTATTTCTCCACTGTCAAAGGACACCAGTGCACCGAGCCACTTCTTGGCGCAGCACCCGGGCGTCACGAGTGCCTGCCAAGTGGCCGGAGAGATCATGCGATGGACATGTACGGCACTGTGCTCTCCTACAATTCTTTGCATTTCCTCTCCCTTTAATTTTGTGAGAAGAGGGGCAAAGCCCAGCTGGGCAAGGTGTCCCGAATTTAAAGATACCACTTATAGCAAACACAAGGAAAGGACTGGGCAGCTGGTGACCTTAGGGCCTCTCCCCTCCCCAGTATAGATGTACTGTAATATGGGAAATTGCAGTAATCATAACTAATGTCACCAGCAAGTGGCTGCATCATTCCGATATCCTACATATATTCAGTATAATAAGATATTATTCATATTAGCAATCCTCTTTAAGAAGATTACCCCCCCAATAGAAGACTATCTTTTGTTGCAATTTGGGTACTTGTTTTGATAGGTTTGTCTGTTCTACATCCGGGGTAGGAGATATGAAGGGTAAGTGGAAGCCACGAGATTTCAAAGCTCTCTTTATCATAGGTGAGGAGCTGTGGACATTGCTTTATTTATACCCTTGACTGTGGTGCTCTTAGGCCCCTTTCACACATCAGTTTTTTGCTGTCAGTCACAATCCGTTGGCTCGATGGATCCGTCCCAGATTGTGAAAAACTGATGTGACGGATCCGTTTTTTCACCGGATCCGACTAGCGGATCTAGCTAATTGGATCCTAAAAAAAAAAAAAAAAAAAATCGGAGCATGCTCAGTTTACAAAAATGGAATCCGTCGCGGGATTCAGTCATCCAGATCCATCGCTGTCCATTTTTTTCGACGTACACAAAAAACGTTACTATGTCCGTTGTCTCCGGCCGCCGGACAAGCAATTTTCGACGGATCTGGCGACATGAAACGTGAGGCAATCCGTCGCTAATACAAGTCTATGAGAAAAAAACGGATCTGGCGGCATCAGTCGCCGGATCTGTTTTTTTTTTTCCCAAAATTCAACGGATTGCGACTGATAGCAAAAAACTGATGTATGAAAGGGGCCTTAGTTGGGAAAAGGAAAGGGAAAGCAATGCTCAAAAATTTGCCATGGTACGTTTCACACTGGTCAGGAAGAGATTTGCATATCGATTCATACTGAATTTAAAGGGAGTTGGTCAGTACAAAATGACACTATATGTAACGGTCGCGTTCCTATCCTTGTTCACACAACGTGATTGGTGTCTTCTAGGTCTTGCTTCTTTCGTATATATTGTGTCATGTGAAGTGTATTATGTATAGAGTAATGTAAAGGTAACACAATGTTAGTAACGTATAGTCTACAGTATACGATAAGTATAGGATAAGAAATAGTTTAGGCTGTAAAGTAGGCAGCATAAGATAGTAACTGTTTAGGTAATGATATTAGCCCCTTCATGACCCAGCCTATTTTGGCCTTAATGACCTTGCCGTTTTTTGCAATTCTGACCAGTGTCCCTTTATGAGGTAATAACTCAGGAACGCTTCAACGGATCCTAGCGATTCTGAGATTGTTTTTTCATGACATATTGGGCTTCATGTTAGTGGTAAATTTAGGTCGATAATTTCTGAGTTTATTTGTGAAAAAAACTGAAATTTGGCAAAAATTTTGAAAATTTCGCAATTTTCACATTTTGAATTTTTATTCTGTTAAACCAGAGAGTTATGTGACACAAAATAGTTAATAAATAACGTTTCCCACATGTCTACTTTACATCAGCACAACTTTGGAAACAATTTTTTTTTTTGCTAGGAAGTTATAAGGGTTAAAATTTGACCAGTGATTTCTCATTTTTACAACAAAATTTACAAAACCATTTTTTTTAGGGACCACCTCACATTTGAAGTCATTTTGAGGGTTCTATATGGCTGAAAATACCCAAAAGTGACACCATTCTAAAAACTGCACCCCTCAAGGTGCTCAAAACCACATTCAAGAAGTTTATTAACCCTTCAGGTGTTTCACAGCAGCAGAAGCAACATGGAAGTAAAAAATGAACATTTAACTTTTTAGTCACAAAAATCTTTTAGCAACAATTTTTTTATTTTCCCAAGGGTAAAAGGAGAAACTGGACCACGGACGTTGTTGTCCAATTTGTCCTGAGTATGCTGATACCTCATATGTGGGGGTAAACCACTGTTTGGGCGCACGGCAGGGCTCGGAAGGGAAGGAGCGCCATTTGACTTTTTGAATGAAAAATTGGCTCCAATCTTTAGCGGACACCATGTCGCGTTTGGAGAGCCCCCGTGTGCCTAAACATTGGAGCTCCCCCACAAGTGACCCCATTTTGGAAACTAGACCCCCCAAGGAACTTATCTAGAAGCATAGTGAGCACTTTAAACCCCCAGGTGCTTCACAAATTGATCCGTAAAAATGAAAAAGTACTTTTTTTTCACAAAAAAATTATTTTAGCCTCAATTTTTTAATTTTCACATGGGCAACAGGATAAAATGGATCCTAAATTTTGTTGGGCAATTTCTCCTGAGTACACCAATACCTCACATGTGGGGGTAAACCACTGTTTGGGCACATGGTAAGGCTCGGAAGGGAAGGAGCGCCATTTGACTTTTTGAATGAAAAATTAGCTCCAATCGTTAGCGGACACCATGTCGCGTTTGGAGAGCCCCTGTGTGCCTAAACATTGGAGCTCCCGCACATGTGACCCCATTTTGGAAACTAGACCTCCCAAGGAACTAATCTAGATGTGTGGTGAGCACTTTGAACCCCCAAGTGCTTCACAGAAGTTTATAACGCAGAGCCATGAAAATAAAAAATAATTTTTCTTTTCTCAAAAATGATTTTTTTAGCCCAGAATTTTTTATTTTTGCAAGAGTAACAGGAGAAATTGGACCCCAAAAGTTGTTGTCCAGTTTCTCCTGAGTACGCTGATACCCCATATGTGGGGGTAAACCACTGTTTGGGCACATGCCGGGGCTCGGAAGGGAAGTAGTGACGTTTTGGAATGCAGACTTTGATGGAATGGTCTGCGGGCATCATGTTACGTTTGCAGAGCCCCTGATATGCCTAAACAGTAGAAACCCCCCACAAGTAACCCCATTTTGGAAACTAGACCCCCCAAGGAACTTATCTAGATGTGTGGTGAGCACGTTCAACCCCCAAGTGCTTCACAGAAGTTTACAACGCAGAGCCGTGAAAATAAAAAATCATTTTTCTTTCCTCAAAAAAGATGTTTTAGCAAGCAATTTTTTATTTCCACAAGGGTAACAGGAGAATTTGGACCCCAATATTTCTTGCCCAGTTGGTTGTGAGTACGCTGATACCCCATATGTGGGGGTAAACCACTGTTTGGGCACACGTCAGGACTCGGAAGGGAAGTAGTGACATTTGAAATGCAGACTTTGATGGAATGGTCTGCGGGCGTCACATTGCATTTGCAGAGCCCCTGATGTGCCTAAACAGTAGAAACACCCCACAAGTGACCCCATTTTGGAAACTAGACCCCGAAGGAACTTATCTAGATGTGTGGTGAGCACTTTGAACCCCCAAGTGCTTCACAGAAGTTTATAACGCAGAGCCGTGAAAAAAAATGTGTTTCCTTTCCTCAAAAATATTTTTTTAGCCCAGAATTTTTTATTTTTGCAAGAGTAACAGGAGAAATTGGACCCCAACAGTTGTTGCCCAGTTTGTCCTGAGTATGCTGGTACCCCAAATGTGGGGGTAAACCACTGTTTGGGCGCACGTCGGGGCTTGGAAGGGCGGGAGCACCATTTGACTTTTTGAACGCAAGATTGGCTGGAATCAATGGTGGCGCCATGTTGCGTTTGGAGACCCCTGATGTGCCTAAACAGTGGAAACCCCTCAATTCTAACTTCAACACTAACCCCAACATACCCCTAATCCTAATCCCAACTGTAGCCATAACCCTAATCACAACCCTAACCCCAACACACCCCTAACCACAACCCTAACCGCAACACACCCGTAACCCTAATTCCAACCCTAACCCTAATCCTAACCCTAATCCCAACCGTAACCCTAATCCCAACCCTAACCACAACTGTAACCCCAACACACCCCTAACCCTATCCGTAACCCTAACCACAAGCCTAATCTTAACCCTATTTCAAACCCTAGCCCTAATTCCAACCCTAACTCTAATTCCAACCCTAACCCTAAGGCTATGTGCCCACGTTGCGGATTCGTGTGAGATTTTTCCGCACGATTTTTGAAAAATCTGCAGGTAAAAGGCACTGCGTTTTACCTGCGGATTTACAGCAGATTTCCAGTGTTTTTTTGTGCGGATTTCACCTGCGGATTCCTATTGAGGAACAGGTGTAAAACGCTGCGGAATCCGCACAAAAAATTGACATGCTGCGGAAAATACAACGCAGCGTTTCTGCACGGAATTTTCTGCACCATGGGCACAGCGGATTTGGTTTTCCATAGGTGTACATGGTACTGTAAACCTGATGGAAAACTGCTTCGAATTCGCAGCGGCCAATCCGCTGCGGATCCGCTGCGGATCCGCTGCGGATCCGCGGCCGATCCGCTGCCGATCCGCTGCGGGTCCGCGGCCGATCCGCTGCGGGTCCGCGGCCGATCCGCTGCGGATCCGCGGCCGATACGCTGCGGGTCCGCGGCCGATCCGCAGCCAAATCCGCACTGTGTGCACATGCCATAACCCTACCCCTAACCCTAACCCTACCCGTAACCCTAACCCTACCCCTAACCCTACCCCTAGTTCTAACCCTAGTTCTAACCCTAACCCTAGTAGAAAAAGAAAAAGAAATATTTTCTTTATTTTATTACTGTCCCTACCTATGGGGGTGATAAAGGGGGGGGTTTATTTATTATTTTTTTCTTTTGATCACTGCGATGGAACCTACCACAGCGATCAAAATGTACTTGTAATGAATCTGCCGGCTGGCAGATTCGGCGGGCGCACTGCGCATGCGCCCGCCATTTTCCAAGATGGCGGCGCCCATGGAGAAGACGGCCGGACACCGGGAGGGACATCGAAGCTAGGTAAGTATGGGGGGGTGGGATCGGAACATGGGGGGGGGGGGAGCGGAGGACCGGGGGAGCGGACAAGAGGACCGGGGGAGCGGACAGGAGGGAGGAGGGGAGCGGACAGGAGATCGGGGCAGAAAGGACGACTGGGGGGGGGCAGATCGGGGTCTCCAGCCATGGCAGATGCTATTGCAGCATCGGCCATGGCTGGATTGTAATATTTCACCATTTTCATAGGTGAAATATTACAAATCGCTCTGATTGGCTGTTTCACTTTCAACAGCCAATCAGAGCGATCGTAGCCATGGGGGGGTGAAGCCACCCCCCCTGGGCTGAAGTACCACTCCCCCTGTCTCTGCAGATCGGGTGAAAATGGAGTTAACCCTTTCACCCGATCTGCAGGGAGGCGATCTTTCCATGACGCCACATAGGCGTCATGGGTCGGATTGGCACGGGTTTTCATGACGCCTACGTGGGGTCAAAGGTCGGGAAGGGGTTAGGGTAAGATAGGATAGTATCAATGTATGGGACTAGCCCATAGTGGGATGGGGATTATCATTAGGGCAAGTCACTGCTTCCTGTAGCTAGTTAGATAGGGTCAAGTTCAAGTAGAACTAGGAAGTGTCTGTGAGCAGTGCTGCCATTTGGGTGAACTACGGGAAAAGGAGACTAAGGGATAAAAGAATAGCAAGATCCCGAAGTGACCGATGAGACAGAATAGCCTTCTAGAAAAGTGATCCTTGGATAGATCGACGTGTCACGAGAAACACTAACCTTGCAAAACGCAAAAGGTAACGAACCTAAAGAAAATGGAGTTCGTGAGACTAGTGGGGGACCCGAGCAGAAGATACAGGGCACCAGTACTGGAAGAAACAGGATGCGGAACAGCTGAGTGAGAGACTAAATCAGAACTATGGCAACAAGCTAGGCTGACACAAAGTCGGGCAAAACTGTATGCTTCACCTGCCCTGGAGTAGACTACAGTGGAACGAAACAGTGTGTATGAAAATGTCCATAGGATTTTGTACCCAGTATCCCTTGTACATAACCGTATCACGTTACTGTTCAGTAAAGACCGTTTTAGAATAGGGGTCTCATTTATTGAACTGCGGAACCTATGGTCCTGGCCGGCCAACTACACCGGCTATAGGCGGCTGCAAGGGTCTTACAACACTAACACCACCACCCAGCCAAGTCACACACTTTCATTTAACATGCCAGGGCATAAAAGAAGCAGACGAGCGCCTCGCCCGCCACTACCGCCCCGCGCTGCACTTACACTACGCACATAGCCTTGTAGAGGATATAACCTCTGTAGAAATCACACCTTTATTGTGCCAATCGCTCCATCCTTTCTTGAGGTTTAAACAAGTATGCTAACTATAGTGTTTGATGAACCCTGGGTGTGGCCATACGCTCGGTGCACCGTTTCACCCACAGGTTTTACATAGCCCTGCCTGCCTCGCTGGTGATTGACATCACTGGGGCCTAAACTTTCTCTGCAGATATCACTAGCTCCAGGTAAGTCTGTGCTGTTAATTACAAGAGAGGGAGGCAGCGCCATGCAAAATAAGTGACTGATCAAAGCACTGAGCCTCTTCGCCACATCATAGGTACACCAAGCACCCTTATTATCATAACTAAACTTCAGTTTCTACAGAACTGAGGCAATGACTAGAACTCTAAAGTGTAATTTTTATAAGGGCACCATCCCCTACAAGGCTAAGTGCTTAGTTTACGCTGTCAGTTTGGGATGACACACTCCCTTTAGTTTGTTTCAAATATCCTGAAAGATTTGGTTTTCTAAGAATCCAAATTTTTCAGGATTCATCTCGCTCAAATCCAGTAAATGGGGACCAAAAAAGGGTTAAAAAATACTTTTCCTAGGCCACCACAGCTCTCTGTCCAGCACTCCGCTTACTTCTTTGTGCCCCTTGTTGACCACATTGAGAGGTCTATTCAGCACCAGAAGATCTCAGATAGAAGACTGAAGAGGAGTAGAGAGTAAGAAAGAAGACAAGAAAAGCAAGAAAGACGACAAGAAAACCAAAGTTGGAGCAATCTGGAGAGTGGGCAATGGGCTGTGGTGGCAGGACAAGTTAGAGTAAGCCTTTATTTTTAACCCCTTCCAGGCCCTCCATTTATTAGTCTTATATTATGGGGTCTGGAAACACAGACATAATTGAATCTGCCAGCTAATGTGGGCAAAAGAAAATAAAAAAGGAATTTTGGAAGATCAGCTCATCTGTCGTGGGGAAGTATATGGTCACATTGTACTCTACTTCCCCATGTTATATACTATGAGTAAAATGTAGAAACATTCAAACTGGTGGTCATCCAAACATCCAATGGAAGATAGAAAAGGAAAATACAACAATGCAGGATGAGGGGCGGCTCAATAATGAAAAAGAGCATACATAATAAAGTATAGCTACAGATTAAAAACATGACGGAATAGAAATGTACACAGACCTGATTTCAGCGCCGTGTTCACTGTTGTAGCAATAAGAGCAGCGATGATGATGAAGGTGTCAAACCTTACAAGGGACAAGGGATATACAATGAGCACAATAACAGTACTGAAAGCCCATCTATGATTGCTGGTAGTGTGGAAGGAACTCTGTTGCCTCTGTTTGCGCGTACCTGAGGCCTCATTCACACTGCATTTTTTTTTTTCAGTGTCTCAGGGTTCTTTCTGAATCCCTCTAAAAACGGGATTCAGAGGAAGAGTGTATACAGCCATAAAATAAAATGATATAGAGTTTAAATCAACTCCGTGTACATTTTTTCTCTAAACAAGCCCGTTTGTTCAGACAAGCACAGAAACCCATTCTACCACATTTCTGTGCCCTTCTGAACAAAAGGACATGTTCCATTCCTATTAAATTGGAATGGATGTAGAGGAAGCAGGAGTATCACATTACATGACCGTCACATATGGCCCGAGTTGGGCATCATTTTGATGTTGGATATTGCACCTACATTTGGATTTTGATTTGTTGTATAATCCTAGACCTCTTACTAATGGCACTAGACATACAGAAAGAGCACTGGTTAATCTAACACTTAGACAGGACTATTCTGGCCCGTTAATGAGGTTCGATCAACTATGTAAAAATTGATTGGCGCTCATTAACGGTCCTTGTTATACACGTCAATGAATACTGATGGGAGCAGAACGATAGTCATGCTAACCCCAATAATATTACATATTTTTCTTACATACATTATATGATCACCTAAGAAACAAACAGATCATGATCTCTATTGAAAATAAAGATTAGAAATCCGGCAATTTTTGCACGGGCCATTGGGGCTTTTTAGACTAATTTCCTATAGTTTTAAGAAATCCACTTTTGATTGAATCCTACAATATTAGAGTTGGAAAAGACCTCCAAGGTCATCATGTCCTACCCCCTGCTCAATGCAGCAATGCAGGATTCATTTTTTTACATTATTATTGAACCAAATCGATCTAAAACAATGTAAACAGCTCAACGCAACTTATATACCAAATGCTTTCCCAAAGTTCAACATGAAATGCCACCATTACTAATTACTAGTCTAAGAATTATTCATTCCGTCATGACAAGCGTCTTTAGTACTTAGATCATGTTTACAGCAGGTCATAACAGCCAAAAGTGCTTTACTAAGGCCAGATACCAGCTTCTGGCAGTGTTCCTGAGGAATGTTCCTCATGGGCAATGGCCTCCATTTCACCAATACTCTTGGTCTGCCAAGAAAGTGGTCGAGTAAGGTAAGAGAAGAAACAAATGCCTTGATATCGGCATTTTGTGCTGAATTTGTAGAAACCACTTGTTGTATTACTTGTGTTGCTCTATTTAAAGTGTTCATGTTTAGTTTATTGCAAACAGCAGAACGATTGTAAATGATCATAGACCTAATTTGCAGTGGGGTTGAATTAACGGTGATTGCAGCCGTATAACATTGATACCTAAAGATGAGGATAAATGTAGATTTACTAATTAAATTGAGCCAGAATTTGGTTACGCATGAGATGGGCCACGTTTATGAAGTGGTTTAGACACGTTTTATGTTAGTAGTAAAGATAGCGTGGTGTCCGATTGAGCACTTGGCAAAAAAAAAATTTAAAATTAAGTGAGCCAACCAAGAGGTGGTATAACATTTTGCAAATTTGTCAGCTGTCTAAATTTATGACAGTATTAGTAAATCGAATAATCAATAGTGTACGTGGCACATCCTTAATGGACGGTATGAATTATTATAGGGTGCCAAGTCCCTGCGGAGCTCCTGTAGATCGGTAGTGAATGGAAGGAAGGAATTCCACATCATAAGGCACGTGGAAATCCATAATTAGGATTTATTCAGAATATCTCTTATCCATAGACTACACCGCCGTCAGTATAGCAAAATGTTAATTTTTAAGGTAAATACCCTTCATCAGACAGGGCCAAGTGTTGTGTAGAGTGAGCGGTGTGTATTAGAACATCGGCATGGCAAATTTCCAAGGACATTTGAGAGTTGTATGAGTAAATGGGATGAAAGTGTAGAAAGTTAAAATAAATGAAACCTACCAATTCCAAAACTGGCTCTTTGCAAAGAACGACCTGGGGTCATATGTGTAGAGTTTGAGCAAAATCTCTATGACATAAAGGGAGAGAAAAACCCACTCTGCATTGGAAATCAATGGGATTTTGTCCTCCAGGCCAATGAAAATGGCATTTACTAGAATGACGACATCAAAAGCATATATAAAACCTCTGAAAGAAAAAGAATAAACAACCCATCAATGTGAAAAAGAAGTCATAGTGTGGAAATGTCAGAGACTATAATACATACTTATGAAGGACCACCCTGCGGATAAAGCGACTAGCTGCACTTCTGTACAGGTGAGGCATCCAGCATTCAAACGGATGCATACGGGCCTTCATCGTGATCACCCGGATGTTCAACAAGTCAGCCAAGCGTATAAAGGCCTCCTTTCCTGAAGGGAGTGATACATAGAAACATTAGGAGGTCATTGAAATTTTATTGACATTTAAAGGTTAATTTGAATGGGCTGAGGAAAATAGTCACTTGGCACTGGGGAGATGGGGGGCAGAATTATTTTCCTTTTTTGTCTTTGCTTCCTATTCGTTCAAGGAATTATCCAGGACTTTAATATTGACAACTTATCCATAGAATAGGTCATCGACATCAGATAGGTAGGGGGTCCAACTGACTGCACTCCCACCTATCAGTGGATCATTGCAAAAGTGGCACAGCTCTGAACATTGTGTAATTGCTATAGCAGAATTGGTCAGCCATGTCAGTAATCTGTGGCCACCTCCTGGCATCTGCGGCTCTTATTTTGATTAGCTGGCCTGTCATCATTATGGCTTGACACCCAGGTGACATCACACCAGGCATCTTAATCAAAATAAGAGCTGCCGATTCTGGGAGCTTGGAGGCGGTTCTCAGGGCTCCCATCCAGCGGCCACTGATTACTGATGTGGCTGATGGACCGGGTCCTGCGTATTCGCACCAACTCCTAGTGAATAGTACTGCAAACTACCTCCAAAACAATAAAATGTAGGGAAGGACATACTCTAGGGAGAAGAAGTTTAAAACCGCTTTTGTTTACTTTTTTTTAGCAGTGAATAGCAGCAATGGCACTTACAAGGAAGCTATTGGACCCCGCAGATCCAAATCAGCTTTGACATTTATACCATGGCTTGAGGTTGGCAGGAGATTTCCCCTGTAACTGGGGTAAGTATAGATGCCCCAGTTGCAGTCAAGAGTTTCACAATAAAAAAAATAAAAAAAAAATTAATATCCTCAGAGATTGCTTATGACTTATTTGGGGACATATTATGTACAAAATTAAACATAGACTATGTAACAGAATGTAAAAAACAAACCTCAAAATAAACCCTGAAATAAATCAACAAATACTTTACCTTGAGCAAACAATACAAAAAGACCACAAAGTACTTATAATTGTTAAATTACCAGAATAACCTAAATTAAACTGGTTATTTACTGATATACACTCACTGGCCACTTTATTAGGTACACCTGTCCAACTTCTTGTTAACACTTAATTTCTAATCAGCCAATCACATAGCGGCAACTCAGTGCATTTAGGCATGTAGACATGGTCAAGACAATCTCCTGCAGTTCAAACCGAGCATCAGTATGGGGAAGAAAGGTGATTTGAGTGCCTTTGAACGTGGCATGGTTTTTGGTGCCAGAAGGGCTGGTCTGAGTATTTCAGAAACTGCTGATCTACTGGGATTTTCACGCACAACCATCTCTAGGGTTTACAGAGAATGGTCCGAAAAAGAAAAAAAATTCAGTGAGCGGCAGTTCTGTGGGCGGAAATGCCTTGTTGATGCCAGAGGTCAGAGGAGAATGGGCAGACTGGTTCGAGCTGATAGAAAGGCAACAGTGACTCAAATCGCCACCCGTTACAACCAAGGTAGGCCTAAGAGCATCTCTGAACGCACAGTGCGTCGAACTTTGAGGCAGATGGGCTACAGCAGCAGAAGACCACACCGGGTACCACTCCTTTCAGCTAAGAACAGGAAACTGAGGCTACAATTTGTACAAGCTCATCGAAATTGGACAGTAGAAGATTGGAAAAACGTTGCTTGGTCTGATGAGTCTCGATTTCTGCTGCGACATTCGGATGGTAGGGTCAGAATTTGGCGTAAACAACATGAAAGCATGGATCCATCCTGCCTTGTATGGAGCATCTTTGGGATGTGCAGCCGACAAATCTGCGGCAACTGTGTGATGCCATCATGTCAATATGGACCAAAATCTCTGAGGAATGCTTCCAGCACCTTGTTGAATCTATGCCACGAAGAATTGAGGCAGTTCTGAAGGCAAAAGGGGGTCCAACCCATTACTAGCATGGTGTACCTAATAAAGTGGCCGGTGAGTGTATGTATGTATATATATATATATATATATATATATATATATATATATATATATATATATATATATATATATATATATATATATACCGTATTTTCCGGCGTATAAGACGACTGGGTGTATAAGACGACCCCCCAACTTTTCCAGTTAAAATGTAAAATCTTCTTAAAAGTCGGGGGTCTTCTTATACACCCTATGTCGTCTTATAGGGCCGGTGACTTTTGTGCCATTTGGGGGGGGGAGTGGGCCTGATGACGACGAGGGGGCGTCTCACAGGAAAGTGAGTATCCCCCATTACCTCATTGTATCGCTGCAGCGTGGGGTCTCTGCTGGGAGCGGTGGCTGCTGCTCCTCATTGTGCAGCGTGGGTGCTGTGGGGCGGCGGCTCCTCTTCTTCAGTGTGGGGCCTCTGTGCTGCTGGGCGGCGGCTTATCTTCAGGCAGTCGGAGCTCCTCCGGTATCTCCTTAAAGCCCGGAGGCCCTGCCGGCAACTCCATCGGTGCAATGCAGTGGCCTCCGGGAACATGGCCGCTGCTCAGATTCAGATCTCGTCCCGAGATCTCGGGAGACGAGATCTGAATCTGAGCAGCGGCCATTTTCCCGGAGACAGCTCCATTGCTGCTATGCGGTGGCCCGGCCGCTGGGGGCTGCGCATGCTCAGATTCAGATCTCGTCTCCCGAGATCTCGGGACGAGATCTGAATCTGAGCAGCGGCCATGTTCCCGGAGGCCACTGCATTGCACCGATGGAGTTGCCGGCAGGGCTTCCGGGCTTTAAGGAGATACCGGAGGAGCCCCGACTGCCTGAAGATAAGCCGCCGCCGCCGCCCAGCAGCACAGAGGCCCCACACTGAAGAAGAGGAGCCGCCGCCCCACAGCACCCATGCTGCACAATGAGGAGCAGCAGCCACCGCTCCCAGCAGAGACCCCACGCTGCAGCGATACAATGAGGTAATGGGGGATACTCACTTTCCTGTGAGACGCCCCCTCGTCGTCATCAGGCCCACTCCCCCCCACCCACCATATACACCCGGCAATGCGATACCCGGCGAAGACGACCCCCGACTTTTAAGATGATTTTCAGGGGTTAAAAAGTCGTCTTATACGCCGGAAAATACGGTATATATATATATGTATATTGTGGTGCAGTGACCAATGTTACAGCCAGAGGGCGCTGCATGTGCACTTCAAGATGCTGTGTTGTCAGAGGTACTGACACAGAGAAACGACGAGGCTCCACAGGCTGAAGTCATGATAGCGGTGGCAGCCATTCCAGAAAATGTGACTTGTTTAGATGGGGATGGCTGGTTCCCGGATGACCGATCGGGTGGTGGTGACTCCCATTCAGACGGTGATGAAAGCGGAAAAGAGGGCAGTAAGACTGACTCTGGTATAAATAGCAAAGCTTCCTCCCGTCGCCGGAGACGTAAAAGAGGGAAAGGGACTGAACAAATTGCACCCTCGGAGAAGAGTGTTAAAGAGGAGACGGGGACAGGTGCCAACAAAGATAATGTCCCTGAGATAGAAGTCGCCAACTCCGCGCAACTGGATCAGGTGCGTTACCTGGAGTCCGAGCTCTCCGCAGTCAAGGCCTGGTTTGTAGCGAAGGAAGCACAGGGGTTCCAGGAACTCGCTATAGGATTGTCTCATGAGAAGCAAAAGGTAACAGATTTACAAGCCGCGTTAAGGCATCTAAGACAAGTCGCTGAGCACAGAGTAGATGAACTGGAGAAGGAAGTCTCTGAGCTCAAACATCACCTGTCAACGTGGCAAAGTGTGAACAAAGCCTTAAAGGAAGATGTGGATGTGCTCAGAGAAGCATTAAAAGGAGATGTTGGTCACAGACTCACAGCGACGGTACCAGAGTGGTAACAAGGTGAAGTTGCCAGTGCCCGTCCTGGCCAGGGTTCTGGAAGACTGTAAAGCGGAGGAAGAATTGGCACTAAAAACAGAACAAGACAGTCACCCGGTCGTGGCAGATATCTTAATGGAAAAGTCCATGGCAAAAGGGGAGCCGTCAGTCCATGAAGAGAGTGAGACCCCGCTTTTCAAGAGCATAATAGAAGTACCCGAAGACATGCAAGACGTGTGCGCCAAGAAGGGTGTGCATGAGGCATTTAGAAAGGCAGTAGAGGCGTGTAGTGTGCACTGGGCGCCTGAGACTCAGCAATTGGTCATACTGTCGACTAGGGAAGTCACAGTGAAGCGGGTGGCTGTCTGTTATGGACCTGGTGGTTAGGAACACTGGGAATGACCTGGTAGGTAAACCAGAAATATAGGACAAGCTCTGGGGATGTGGGAGCTTTACTGACCGCAACCCTGATCCTATCACACACACTATAGGCAGCCGTGGAGCGTTTCCTAACTCTCCCTAGACGCCTCTTCACAGCCTGAGAGCTAGCTACCCCTAGAGAGAAACAAAGCCTCACTTGCCTCAGAGAAATTTCCCCAAAGTAAGGCAGCCCCCCACAAATAATAACGGTGAGTTAAGAGGAAAATACAAACATAGGAATGAAAACAGGTTTTAGCAAATGAGGCCCACTAATAACTAAATAGACAGAAGATAGCAAGGGAACTGTGCGGTCAGTATAAAATACTACAAAAATATCCACGCAGAGAATACAAAAGACCCTCACACCGACTCACGATGTGAGGGGCGCAACTCTGCACCCCAGAGCTTCCAGCTAGCAAGGAAATAGCATATAAGCAAGCTGGACTGAACTCATCATATACTGAGAAACATTTTCCAAAAACAATGAGCAAAAATGAACTAGCATGAACTTAGCTTCTCCAGGAGGAGACAGGTCACACGAGAAGTCCCAGAGAGATCTGAACCAATACTGAATACAACGACAGCTGGCAACAAGTAAAGACCTAGGTGGAGTTAAATAGGCAGCGAGCATAGCAGAAAACGAGGCAGCTGTGAGCCCAGCTAAAGGCCAGCAGTATCATTCAAAGCCACCAGAGGGA
Organism: Ranitomeya variabilis; assembly: GCF_051348905.1. Taxonomy (NCBI): domain Eukaryota; kingdom Metazoa; phylum Chordata; class Amphibia; order Anura; family Dendrobatidae; genus Ranitomeya; species Ranitomeya variabilis. Next base: position 117,498,404 of record NC_135233.1, read on the forward strand.
GCCCATGAACAGAACTCAACCAAGTACCATTCATGACCACAGGAGGGAGCCCGAGAACGGAATTCACAACAGCTGTCCTGAGGGATATGCACCTACACTGCCTCCGTACAAAACAGAGGATCATTTTGAAGAATGATGAAGCTGTTCGACGTCTGGAGCATGAAAGGAAAGCTCTTAGTCGGCTGGGCTTAGTGGAAGACAGTCCAAGTACCCAAAGTTCTGGTGGTGAAAGTCATTGGGAAATTTGGAAGAGTGATGCAGGAGATGGTGGATAAATCCGGTCTAAAGAGACTGAGGATACCAGCTGATGAAAAGGTCCAGGTCATGGCTGAAGATGGGATGGTTCCGTTCCTGGTTGTCGGATCCAGAGAGAGTCTTAGGAATATCCGCATGCTCCTGGAATGTCGCATGGCATACCTAAGGGAGGTAGAACAGCTGAGACTTGGAGACTGCAAGTTAATAAACAGCTGCAGAATATAAGATGGCGACCACTCCCAACCCAGAGTATGGAGATACGAAAAGGCATCCTAAAGAGTAGAAGAGTCCAAAGAAGTGACTCTTCTGTTAACTCAGGGCTGAGTGACCGAGGTGGGAGACCTGGTAGCAGGCGTAGTAGCGGAGGCTCAGACTCAGACCAGACAGTCAGCTCGACTGTAAGTGGGTTGACCAAAAAGGGTCTGCTGACACAGACGGATGGTGACTCAAGGGTTGAAGCCCAGGACCAACAAACTGACCGCTGGGGCTGGGGGAGGCCTATCAAAGGTGACGTGGGTTCCCGGTATCGGAACCCCGGGTTTATGTCATATGTCCACCCCTATAGGGTTGAACAAAGGGGGGAGGTATGTGGTGCAGTGACCAATGTTACAGCCAGAGGGCACTGCATGTGCACTTCAAGATGCATTTGGTGACATAATTGTGTTGAAGACCTGTGGTGATGTCACGCTCACCTGACTAGCCATGTGACAGGTACCTGGGTGTGGTTACACCTACATAATGGAGTTGTGTGTAGCACATGGTGAGAGAGTGTTTGGCTCCTGTAGGTCTGAGTGTGTAGACCTGAATGGTATAGGTGCAAGGTCCTGAGAGAAACCTCGGTGTTGGGTGTGCTAGCCCTGAAGAGCACGTGGTGGGATTTTGCTACTGTTGGCCTGGGTATTGGACGGTCCCAGCCGGGGATGGACGTCCTGAATTGTACCCAGACAGGCCATCTGTGTGATCCCGAGTAACCTGGGTGTTGGGAGGTCCTGGGAGGAGGACTGGATCCCTGAACAGCACGAGGTGAGGACAGGGATCCGCAGAGCCAGAAACAGGTCCCGTGTGGAACTGCATTGGAAAGCCTGCAGCACTGACAAGCAGGTAATACCAGACTGTGTGTTTGGCTCCAGAGCGAGCCTGGATATTGGACTCGACCAAGAGCGTATGGTCACTGTCCTGATGGAACAGAATCACACTGTGAACATTGTTACTTTGATTTGCCTGATATGAAGATTGTTGTTTTGTGTTTTCTGCCACTGGGGTTTATGGGGTAATAAACCCAGTTGAGTCTTTAGAAGGAAAACGTATTGCTGAGTGTTTTATCGCTGCCACGCGAGTATCCCCCAACCCGCAAGTAAGTGCAATCTTACTATATATATATATATATATATATATATATATATATATATATACATATATATATATATATATATATATATATATATATATATATATATATATATATATATATATATATTTTTTTTTTTTTTTTTTTTTTTGATATATACACACACATATGTATACATATATATAGTACAGAACAAAAGTTTGGACACATCTCATTTAAAGATTTTTCTGTATTTTCATGACTATGAAAATTGTACATTCACACTGAAGGCATGAAAACTATGAATTAACACATGTGGAATTATATGCTTAACAAAAAAGTGTGAAACAACTGAAAATACGTCTTATATTCTAGGTTCTTCAAAGTAGCCATCTTTTGCTTTGATGACTGCTTTGCACACTCTTGGCATTCTCTTCGTGAGCTTCAAGAGGTAGTCACCGGGAATGGTCTTCCAACAATCTTGAAGGAGTTCCCAGAGATGCTTAGCACTTGTTGGCCCTTCTGCCTTCACTCTGCGGTCCAGCTCACCCCAAACCATCTCGATTGGGTTCAGCTCTGGTGACTGTGTAGGCCAGGTCATCTGGTGTAGCACCCCATCACTCTCCTTCTTGGTGAAATAGCCCTTACACAGCCTGGAGGTGTGTTTGGGGTCATTGTCCTGTTGAAAAATAAATGATGATCCAACTAAACGCAAACCGGATGGAATAGCATGCCGCTGCAAGATGCTGTGGTAGCCATGCTGGATCAGTATGCCTTCAGTTTTGAATAAATCCCCAACAGTGTCACCAGCAAAGCACCCCCTACACCATCACACCTCCTCCTCCATGCTTCACGGTGGGAACCAGGCATGTAGAGTCCATCCGCTCACCTTTTCTGCGTTGCACAAAGACACGGTGGTTGGAACCAAAGATCTCAAATTTGTACTCATCAGACCAAAGCACAGATTTCCACTGGTCTAATGTCCATTCCTTGTGTTCTTTAGCCCAAACAAGTCTCTTCTGCTTGTTGCCTGTCCTTAGCAGTGGTTTCCTAGCAGCTATTTTACCATGAAGGCCTGCTGCACAGAGTCTCCTCTTAACAGTTGCTGTAGAGATGTGTCTGCTGCTAGAACTCTGTGTGGCATTGACCTGGTCTCTAATCTGAACTGCTGTTAACCTGCGATTTCTGAGGCTGGTGACTTGGATAAACTTATCCTCAGAAGCAGAGGTGACTCTTGGTCTTCCTTTCCTGGGGCGGTCCTCATGTGAGCCAATTTCTTTGTAGCGCTTGATGGTTTTTGCCACTGCACTTGGGGACACTTTCAAAGTTTTCCCAATTTTTCGAACTGACTGACTCATTTCTTATCGTAATGACGGCCACTCGTTTTTCTTTACTTAGCTGCTTTTTTCTTGCCATAATACAAATTCTAACAGTCTATTCAGTAGGACTATCAGCTGTGTATCCACCAGACTTCTGCACAACACAACTGATGGTCCCAACCCCATTTATAAGAAAATGGAAATCCCACTTATTAAACCTGACAGGGCACACCTGTGAAGTGAAAACCATTCCCGGTGACTACCTCTTGAAGCTCATCAAGAGAATGCCAAGAGTGTGCAAAGCAGTCATCAAAGCAAAAGGTGGCTACTTTGAAGAACCTAAAATATAAGACATATTTTCAGTTGTTTCACACTTTTTTGTATATAATTCCACATGTGTTAATTCATAGTTCTGATGCCTTCAGTGTGAATATACAATTTTCATAGTCATGAAAATACAGAAAAACCTTTAAATGAGAAGGTATGTCCAAACTTTTGGTCTGTACTGTGTATCTCTCTCTCTCTCTATGGATTATATCACATATATCACAAAAGACAAAAAAGGGAGTCCGGGTGCAAAAAAAAGCTCCCAAAGGCAAAGACCAAACCTTAAATGTAGGAATCCAAAAACAGGAGCAGCACACTGTTGTTTGTGAAACAAGAGCTAATTTTATTCAGCCCATGATAGAGACGTTTCGGTCTAAAGAAGTGAAACTTCTTCAAGGCTTGAAAAAAAGTTCACTACTTTGGACCGAAACGTCGCTGTCATGGGCTGAATAAAATTAGCTCTTGTTTCACAAACAACAGTGTGCTGCTCCTGTTTTTGTAAAAAATATATATAGATATTTACGGTATATTTTATTACAAACTAAATAGTGCCATTTTTAATTTTTATTTTATACTATATCTCTTGCACAAAACAAGGCCTCATATGTGCATAACTTGAAAAAAAAAAAAAAGTTATGGCTCCAGAAATTAAGACAGGCAACTAACCAACCAATCTGAATACTTGTTGCTATAACAGTATATACAGGTCCTTCTCAAAAAATTAGCATATAGTGTTAAATTTCATTATTTACCATAATGTAATGATTACAATTAAACTTTCATATATTATAGATTCATTATCCACCAACTGAAATTTGTCAGGTCTTTTATTGTTTTAATACTGATGATTTTGGCATACAACTCCTGATAACCCAAAAAACCTGTCTCAATAAATTAGCATATTTCACCCGTCCAATCAAATAAAAGTGTTTTTTAATAACAAACAAAAAAAAATCAAATAATAATGTTCAGTTATGCACTCAATACTTGGTCGGGAATCCTTTGGCAGAAATGACTGCTTCAATGCGGCGTGGCATGGAGGCAATCAGCCTGTGACACTGCTGAGATGTTATGGAGGCCCAGGATGCTTCAATAGCGGCCTTAAGCTCATCCAGAGTGTTGGGTCTTGCGTCTCTCAACTTTCTCTTCACAATATCCCACAGATTCTCTATGGGGTTCAGGTCAGGAGAGTTGGCAGGCCAATTGAGCACAGTAATACCATGGTCAGTAAACCATTTACCAGTGGTTTTGGCACTGTGAGCAGGTGCCAGGTCGTGCTGAAAAATGAAATCTTCATCTCCATAAAGCATTTCAGCCGATGGAAGCATGAAGTGCTCCAAAATCTCCTGATAGCTAGCTGCATTGACCCTGCCCTTGATGAAACACAGTGAACCAACACCAGCAGCTGACATGGCACCCCACACCATCACTGACTGTGGGTACTTGACACTGGACTTCAGGCATTTTGGCATTTCCTTCTCCCCAGTCTTCCTCCAGACTCTGGCACCTTGATTTCCGAATGACATGCAAAATTTGCTTTCATCAGAAAAAAGTACTTGGGACCACTTAGCAACAGTCCAGTGCTGCTTCTCTGTAGCCCAGGTCAGGCGCTTCTGCCGCTGTTTATTGTTCAAAAGTGGCTTTACCTGGGGAATGCGGCACCTGTAGCCCATTTCCTGCACACACCTGTGCACGGTGGCTCTGGATGTTTCCACACCAGACTCAGTCCACTGCTTCCTCAGGTTCCCCAAGGTCTGGAATCGGTCCTTCTCCACAATCTTCCTCAGGGTCCGGTCACCTCTTCTCGTTGTACAGCGTTTTCTGCCACATTGTTTCCTTCCAACAGACTTACCATTGAGGTGCCTTGATACAGCACTCTGGGAACAGCCTATTTGTTGAGAAATTTCTTTCTGGGTCTTACCCTCTTGCTTGAGGGTGTCAATGATGGCCTTCTTGACATCTGTCAGGTCGCTAGTCTTACCCATGATGGGGGTTTTGAGTAATGAACCAGGCAGGGAGTTTTTAAAAGCCTCAGGTATCTTTTGCATGTGTTTAGAGTTAATTAGTTGATTCAGAAGATTAGGGTAATAGGTCGTTTAGAGGACCTTTTCTTGATATGCTAATTTATTGAGACAGGTTTTTTGGGTTATCAGGAGTTGTATGCCAAAATCATCAGTATTAAAACAATAAAAGACCTGACAAATTTCAGTTGGTGGATAATGAATCTATAATATATGAAAGTTTTATTGTAATCATTACATTATGGTAAATAATGAAGTTTAACACTATATGCTAATTTTTTGAGAAGGACCTGTAAGGAGCTAGGAATTATCTCACATACAGATAAGGCAAGAACACTACTTTGGTGGACTTGCATCTATTTGCAATCTTACTAAAGGTTTATCCAAAGCCTCATGCACAGGACAATACTGTGGCCCTATTTAACACGGAGCTGTACTGTGGCTCCTACTCTTTAGCGCCACGCATATAGGCATCCATGTACAATAGCGCCATCATGTGCAGAGTGGTTTATACACACAAAATAGCAGAAGTGACTATGATGGCCCAAGCCTCAAAAAAAAACAAACAAAAAAAAAAAACTGACAGCATAATTTATAACAAACTGTCCATTAATCTTCCTCACCCACATATCTTTGGTTGTCTTCTTTAGACACTCTTAAAAGAAGTTCTCTGTGGGAGTTACTGATGTCTGGTGCCACCAACTTTACTAATTTTAGCCATGTAGATTCTGAAATGACAAATTCTGATCCTTCTTGTACCTTCAGGGCATTAAATGCATCCGCCATCTTGCGACGCTTCATGTAAGCCAATTTACGGATCTCATTCTGAAAAATCACATACTGATTAGCAAGTTATTAAAGGAAATCTGTCAGAAAAAATCCAACTCTCCAAACTGTTTACATGGTCATGTCGCTATGTAAAAGATTTTGGTACTCACCGCAAAATCTCATTTTCGTCGCCTGCAATGGGGGACACTTGAACCATTGGTTATGTGCTGCCATCTGGAGGCTGACACTAAGAATACATCTTAGAAAAAAAAAAAAAATCTGTCTTCCCCTAACAGCTTACACCTGGCCAGCCGACACACAGGTATGCAGTTAGTGCAAAAGCTGTGGGAAGACCAAGACCCCACAAACAAGGGAGGGTGATGTGTCCCCCAATGAAGACTACAAGAAATAGATTGTACAGCGATTACCAAAAATCTTCATTTCTCGGTTGCTTCAATGGGGGAAACAGAAGCCAGAGAAGTCCTACAATCAGTCCTTATGGTGGGAAAACTAATATCAGTGCTGCAGAACAAAGAAATTCAGAACTGGCAGATTGAAATCAGTAAAGAATGGTAGCCCTAAAGGTGGTTTGACCGCTGCACGAGCATACCGGGATGACCCACAAAGCATCAGAACGTCTGATTGGAGCTGTTAGGGAGAGGTAGAGCTGCACAACTAACTTCATGGGTCGGACAAAATAATGGAAACACCTAATGTTTTGGCATCATAATCTTCAAACATGTGATAAACATGCAAACCGTGACATGTGGTAATGTTTTGTAGTTGATTATTTGTGTTATGTGATATGTGTATGTAAATTAACTGTTTGTTTTGCCGAATTGTAAGAACATTGATGAGAACCTGATACCAATGGCAGACCTCTTGGATTTTCAAAGAGGCCAAATTGTTGGTGCTCGTATGGCAGGCGCTAGTGTAACAGAAAGTGCCCGAATGCTTGGTGTGTCAAGAGGTACTGTCTCCAAAGTAATGACTGCGTTTGAAAGAGAAGGAAAAATGTCCGCAGCAAAGCACAGATCCGGCCGAAAGTCAAAGTTGACAGAGAGACTGTCGGACTCTAAAGCGAATTGTGAGAGAGGATCGCAAGACCACGGCTCCGAAAATCACTGCTGAGATCAATGAACACCTACAGAACCCAGATTCCATGAAAACTGTTCGTCGGGAGCCGCACAAATCTGGATTCCACGGAAGAGCTGCAATTAGAAAACCGCTGCTCTCAATGACAAATGTTTCCAGGCGTTTAGAGTGGTGTAGAAACCTCCAGAATTGGTCACTCGAGCAGTGGAAACATGTGATATTCTCAGACGAATCATCGTTTACCCTATTTCTGACCTCCGGCCGAGTGTACGTTTGGAGACAGCTGAAAGAAGCATTCCATCCAGACTGCGTTCTCCCAACCGTAAAACATGGTGGAGGTTCTGTGATGATCTGGGGTGCTATTTCGTGGAGATCCGCCGAGCCAATAATATCCCTTCATGGAAGAATTAACAGCCGAGATTATTTAGGCATTTTGGGTGACCAAGTGCATCCAATGGTTCCAGCACTGTTCCCGGAGGGGGAAAGCCATCTTTCAGGATGATAATGCACCAATTCATACACCTAGAATCATTAAAGCATGGTACGAGGAACATTCTAATGAAGATGAGCCTCTCATCTGGTCCCCACAAACCCCAGACCTCAACATTATTGAGCATTTATGGTCGATTTTAGAGATTGAAGTTAGACGTCGATTTCCGCCGCCATCGTCGCTCAAAGAACTGGAGGGTGTTTTAACTGCAGAATGGGCTAAAACTCCTTTGGAAACAATTCACACCTTGTATGAATCCATACCTCGGAGAATTGAGGCGGTACTCGCTACAAAAGGTGGACCTACACCAAATTGAACTAACTTTTGTTGATGTTTCCAGGTGTTTCCATTATTTTGTCCAACCCCTGTATGTCAAATTGTGTAAGAACCTCTCAGGGAGATGAGGAACAAAGAGCCTAGAAGAAGGACAGCAATCTCCTCATTAAGGTGGCAGTCTGGAGTTTTCTTAGCGTCAGTCTCCATGGCTCCTGTGTCCCCCAATGAAGCGTCCCAAAAAAAAAAATAAATAAATGTCGTCCACACCATTACTCATGCCATCTGTTGGTTCCCGAAAAAAAAAAATAATTGCTGCTATAATTAATATGCAAGTAAGGCATAAAGGAGGTTTTCCCACAAAGGTAATTTTAATCAACATTTTAATCAATAGATAAGTTCCACAACTGGATGTGTTAAATAAAATGTTCCTGTGCTGAGATAATGTTATAAATGTGCCCCTGCTGTGTACTGTGTAATGGCCGTGTCTGACCGTACAGGGACATGGTCTGATCATACCACAGCTCCTGGGCAGGGGAGGAAGCAAAAGAAAGGATACAGACAAGACAGCTGGGGAACATGTAAAAGATTATCCCAGCAGAGGAACATTTTTTTAAAAAAAACACCTTCCAATTTTGGAAATTATTATCCATTGATTAAAATGTTTATTACAATTAACTTACTTTGTGGGAAAATCCATTTAAGTGATCTGGATGTGTTAAAGAACTTCCCAGGTCTCTGCCTCACTGGATTTATTCACCGAGCAGATCTGCCTTCCTCTGCTTGACTGACATCTCATGGTGTATTGTAGTCAGTGAGCTGTCAGTCATTACTGTAGTCAGTGAGCTGTCAGTCATTACTGCAGTCAGTGAGCTGTCAGTCATTACTGTAGTCAGTAATGTCAGTAATGTTGTCAGTGAGCTGTCAGTCATTACTGCAGTCAGTGAGCTGTCAGTCATTACTGTAGTCAGTAATGTTGTCAGTGAGCTGTCAGTCAAGTAGATGAAGGTGGAGCCTAGACTTGGGAAGTGCTATGACACACCCAGAGCATTTAAGCCTCATTTGCATATAAAGTAAAGCATGTTTCCAGTCAGGCAGCAACAGATATCAGTAAATCTTACAGAGAGCAGCATGATCATTTAGAAGTTTGGGGGGTGCAGATTATTTTGATAGATTCCCTGAAAGTCAATTAAAAAGTAATTAGTCAAGAACTGCTAATATTATGCTTTGATTGCTCTAATAGTTTTGTCATTCAGTGAGCATATCTCTATATATAGCTGAGTGATTCTAGGTAGCTTATACCTTAAAAAACACCTACATTTACCAAAATCTAATGCAATATATCTACTGTGCATCCAAATAAGAACCACAAAAGGTATTTCTACTTTTATTTTTATTAGTTAAGGTGCCTATAGACTTTAGGAGATGAATAACCATTTTTTTTTTTAATATCTTTTTTTTTTCAACAATTTTCCATTATCTTATTGGACCAAACTATATGGTATGTATGGTCTACAGCTATTTGGATTTTGACTTTTGACACTCCCCATTTTAGTTAACAAATATCTTAATGAGCTTAATAAACCCCAAAAACCCACCTTTAAATGTTTTCTGTAATTATTGTACACAACGGCTAAGAAGACAGACATGAAAATGTAAGTATTCAGGATAATGTAGGCTATGAAGAAGACAGAATACCACCAGTTGTAGTCATAAGCCGGCATCCTAGGAAGGAAAATGTACAATGTGTGACATGGACAGTAAAAATAATACTACACGAAGAGACAAGGACATGCAGTGAAGGCTGGTGAACCCTACACACCACAGCTGATTGGACAGATTCTTCAAACCTGACAAATGTCACTTTATGTGGGAACAACTTTTGAATGTATCTACAAATCCCAATGACTCCGGGGCAGTTTTTTCAGGATACATTGTTGTTTAGGTTGTTGGCAAATTTAGGTTGATAAGGATTTGCTTTTTGTTTTTTTAATTAAAATATTTTAAGTTTAGGGCGTGGAGATTCAGCCTGAAGAACACAAACTGGCCCTGTTTGCTGACGATGTACTCTTATACATCACTTCTCCTGTAACTACCATTCCCAACATCCTCTCGGAGCTTCAGAGTTTTGGGGTCCTGAGTAATTTCAAGATAAATTCACACAAATCAGAAATTATGAATGTCTCACTCCCGCCCTCCTTAGTCTCCCAGCTACGCGCCTCTTTCCCATTCAGATGGCAAACAGATTCTCTTAGATATTTGGGCATTATACTTACCTCAAAAACAACACAACTATATGAAGCTAATTATAGACCGTCTCTCCGCAGAGTGGAGATAGATCTGGAAAGGTGGAATAAACTTCATCTATCTTGGCTGAGTAGAATCAATTCCATCAAGATGGATTTGCTACCACGCCTCCTCTACTTTTTCCAGACTATCCCCATGGCCCTCCCACCTTCCTTTTTTTCTAGGCTCAAGGCTATGATCGCACGATATATCTGGTCTAGCAAGCGCTCACGTCTATCATATCAGCTCTTAAGCAGATCTAAACAAACAGGAGGACTGGGCCTCCCAAACTTTCAACTTTACAACTATGCTTCCCTGGGAACATGTGTCATAGATCTTTTCCATCATGCACACACTAAAAAATGGGTTAACTTGGAGTTTAATCTCTCGACGACCAATCCTATTGCCAACATTTGGCAAAAGAAAAACACACAGGAATCGAGGGAGAAATTCCCCCTCCTCACAAGAAATCTAGTACTCTTCATTAAAAATGGTAGCCAAAATCTCAGCATTTCCTCGATACCGGGACCCATGACTCCAGTTATCGACAATCTAGACTTTCCAGCCGGACGGGATAAAACCTTCTTTCTACATAAACATAAAGACAATCACCCAGTAATTTATGATTACATAAACCAAACTGATATACAGCCCCTACGATCCCTCTTTGTTGAATCAGATCCACCCCCTGGATCATGGCTTCCCTATGAGCAAATTAAAAGTTTCATTAAAGTGATCTCCAAACAATCCAACATTTTTAGACCCCTCACTCCCTTTGAGTCGGTGTGCCTGGGTGCAGGCCCTCCTACACGCTTGGTATCATTCTTCTATAAGATGTTCCAGGACCATCAGGTAACTATATTTGGCTCCCCTGCTTTCTTTACGAAATGGGAGAATGATCTAAACAAAACCCTTTCACCAGAGGATAGATCCAAGTGTCTCCTTCATACGTTTAGATCTTCGTTGTGCGCTGACTACCAGGAGAGAAGCTATAAACTATTGTCTCGCTGGTATAGATGCCCAGACAACATCCATAATATGTTCCCATCCACTCCAGATATTTGCTGGAGGTGCTGGACAGAAAAGGGATCATACTCACATATCTGGTGGTCTTGTCCTCCCATTAACAAATTTTGGAAGGAGGTATTTGATCTTCATAACAAATTATCATTTTACAGGATGCAGCCGAATATAGAGCTGGCCTTGTTATCGATTTGTGATCTTTCCATCGCCAGATTTAAAAGAGGTCTTCTTAGACATTTCCTCACTGCCGCACGCAATTTGATACCTAGGTACTGGAAACAATCTAATTCTCCATCGCGCTCTGACCTTGTTGTGGAATTGAACCGCATATACAGAATGGAGCAATTGATTGGGCAGGATACAGGCACCCTAGATAGGGTGTTGAACATATGGTCTCCATGGATCATGTTCAGGGAGACCCCGGATTTGATATCTTGGATAGAACGTGGTTAATTGTAGATGGGAAACCAGGTCCCAATCCACACCCTCTCTTATCCCTCTCCTCTTTCCCCTTTCTTCTCTCTTCTCTCCTTTATCTACACTTGAACATTATTAGAGTTTAAGTTATTTTGATATTGTCATATAACGCTGTCAGAAGTTGTTCCAGCTCTTCAGCGTAACCGACTCCTTGTGTTTACACGAAGGAGGACAGAAAGATTTTAGTAATCAAACTTGCTCTAAACCAGAACTTATTTTTTTGTTTAACTTAAATGTTTGCAATGCCAGTGCTTAATTATATATGTGTCTGATCATGATTGGTTATGTATTGAATATTTTCATGCAACTTGTTTCAATAAAAAGATTTACACAAAATATCTTAAGTTTGATGAAAAAAAAATTAGCAATTTTTAAAGTTTGAATTTTAATGACCTTAAATCAGATGGTCGTACTACACCAAATAGTTAATAAATAGCATTTTGCATATGTCTGCACCGGTTTTCAAACATCCTTTTATATTGCTAGGATGATGAAAGGCTTAAAGAGAACCTGGCCCCTGGAAAATGCTATTAACCTGCAGATGTGGGGTTAATCGAACACTGCAGGGAGATAATTAATTATATCCCCCCCTCCCCGCACAGTTCCGGTGTCAGTCACGGGGGCGGCGCTGATGCTGGTGCACTCTGAGTATACAGAGATCAGGCTATAACCGTGGCCCTGACTTATCCTGGCTCAGCATTAGGGCCAGCTGCACCAGTTACAGACACTGCTCTGTAGACTTTAATGGGAATTAACAACAGGCTTTTGCTATGTAATTTGAAAGCATCATGATGTAGGAGCAAAGACCATGATTCCAGGGATGTGTCACTTACTGTGCTTGCATGTTGCCGTTTCAATAAAATTAGTGTTTTATCAGCAGATTATCACTACAGGACTAGATGTTTTGTCCCTCCTCAACAGGTCTGTGTAACTCTGGCCCACTACTGATTGACAGCTTCCTGCCTATGCAGAGTGTACATGGAAAGCTGCCTATCAGTGGCGAGGGTGGGGTTATACAGAGCTCGGCATTTAAAGAACTGAGGTATCTGGAGGAAACAGTGAACAATTTGCATCTTTATTTGTGCTTTACTATGTGCACTTTATAGTTCTGGTTGTTCAGGATGTGATTGATTTTCATTTTCACTTTTACATTAAAAAGGTGTTTTAAATGGTGTAACTATTTGTAGATACTTTTCAGGGTTTTTTTTTATTTTCTGTGGTGGTTTTTGTTCTGCAAATGTTTTCTTTTTTTCATGCGGAGTCCTGCTATGGTACTTGAACACTTACTAGTCTAATTAGTGGTCTAATACACTGAAGTTCTCATGTATTCGTTCATTGGACCTGTGTTTTGCACTAACAGGAGATCTTGTAGGCACTGTTGTTACAGGCCATTGTTTGCCCTTTGGTTGCCATGACAACCAGCCTCACCCCATAGCACAGGGGTGCCGATGGAGCTAGAGATGGAGCTCCCTCTCTCTAGCAGCCATCTAGATGCAGCAATCGCTATGGACCGCAGCATCTACAGCGTTAAACAGCCACGTTTGGTGCTGGCACAGACCCCGGCTGTTGCTGCAGGAGCTCAGAGGTCAGTTGGGCCGATCTCCTGTGGGTATTGTCAGCTCCTGTGCCAACAGGAGAACCATGACAGACTGGCACCTCCACCTGTGGGAACACCTTCCTGAATAAGACCTACTATTACATCCAGTGTCGGGTGCTGGATAAAGTTGAGCCATCACCATATTTCACAATACAGACTACATACATTATTTAAAAGATCTCTTAGACCTGGTGAAGCCGGCATATAGATCTAAAAAATCCATGCCAGAACAATGAAGTATTTCCTTATAAAAATTTGTATAAAATGCTGAGTTTAATACCAAGATTATACAGCCATTCTGACATGAACTTTCATAGTAAGTACACCAACCTCATCAGGTCTTAACGGGAATCTGTCAGAAGATTGTGCTATGTAATCTGAGAGCATCATAATATTCGGGCTGAAACTCTGATTCCAGGGATGTGTCACTTACTAAGCAGCTTGCTTTAGCTTCTATACAATTAGTGTATTATCAGCAGGAGATTATCACTGTAGGACTAAAGGTACCTTCACACGAAACGACTTTGTAACGACATCGCTAGCGATCCGTGACGTTGCAGCGTCCTCGCTAGCGATATCGTTTCGTTTGACACGCAGCAGCGATCAGGATCCTGCTGTGATGTCGCTGGTCGCTGAATAAAGTCCAGAACTTTATTTGGTCGTCCGATCGCCGTGTATCGTTGTGTTTGAAAGCAAAAGCAACGATACCAGCGATGTTTTACACTGGTAACCAGGGTAAACATCGGGTTACCAAGCGCAGGGCCGCGCTTAGTAACCCGATGTTTACCCTGGTTACCAGCGTAAAAGTAAAAAAAAAAAACAGTACATACTCACCTGCGCGTCCCCCAGCGTCTGCTTCCTGACACTTACTGAGCGCCGGCCCTAAAGTGAAAGTGAAAGCACAGCGGTGACGTCACCGCTGTGCTGTTAGGGCCGGAGCTCAGTCAGTGTCAGGAAGCAGACGCTGGGGGACGCGCAGGTGAGCATGTACTGTTTGTTTTTTTTACTTTTACGCTGGTAACCAGGGTAAACATCGGGTTACTAAGTGCGGCCCTGCGCTTAGCAACCCGATGTTTACCCTGGTTACCCGGGGACCTCGGCATCGTTGGTCGCTGGAGAGCGGTCTGTGTGACAGCTCTCCAGCGATCAAACAGCGACGCTGCAGCGATCGGCATCGTTGTCGCTATCGCTGCAGCGTCGCTTCGTGTGAAGGTACCTTAAGTGTCTTGTACAAGGCAGTCCAGCTAATCTGTGTAACCCCGCCCCACCAGTGCTACATCTACAGCAGAGAAAACAGGTATCCTATCAAAACTGCATCAAGCAATCCAATAAGTGATACATCACTGGAATCAGATTCTCTGCTCCTACATCATGCTGCTCTCAGATTCCACAGTAGACAGATGCCCTGTTTCCAAGCTTTACCCACACTATTAAACCAGATCAGTCCAAAGATAAAACAAGACAAACTGCATAGTTTAATAAATATATCTCTTGGACTTTGATCGGACTGCTGTCCTTGCTTTAAAAGCCAAGTCCAAATGGCTGCGTAGCTCTATCTGACTGAATCGTTTGGGACTTGTGAGCCTTGTTGTGCTTTAGCCAGACTCATAAAATGCTTATTGTAATATCAGATTTACACAAGCATTCTGACATGGATTTTCACAGTCAGCCCACTAGCCTCATAAGGTATAAGAGATCTATTGCTAATATGTACGGTTTATATGGTGAAATCAAGTGACAGCTGCACTTTAACACTTTTGCACTTTATTTTACTATCACTTTCCTACCTATATGATATTACAGGATGCAGAATAACATTTATACAGATAACAATAGGTGTATGTGACCACAGTGTAAGAAAGTTATTCACTCATTCCTTTTAAATAAAATGTAGTGCATTTCAATTTACTGCAATATACGCAGAACTTACATGACATCCGGGCTGTTCGCAGTAGTCACCAACACATAAAGATTAAACACACCGTCAAGGTAGTTTTCAAAGTAAGGTTCTCCTTCAGCTGTTACAAGTTTTCTGCAAGTGATGAAATACATGAGGAGGAGGAGCAAGAGGAAGAAGAGCAAGAGGAGGAAGAAGAGCAAGGGGAGGAAGGAGGGAGAGGAGGAGGAAGAGGAGGAGGAAGAGGAGGAAGAGGAGGAAGAGGAGAAAGAGGAGAAAGGAGGAAGAGGAGGAAGAGGAGGAAGAGGAGGAAGAGGAGGAAGAGGAGAAAGAGGAGAAAGGAGGAAGAAGAGCAAGAGGAGGAAGAAGAGAAAGAGGAAGAAGAGAAAGAGGAAGAAGAGGAGGAGGAAGAGCAAAAGGAGGAAGAGGAAGGAGAGGAGGAGGAAGAGGAGGAGGAGGAGGAAGAGGAGAAAGAGGAGGAATGAGGAGGAAGAGGAGGAAGAGGAGGAGGAAGAGGAGGAGGAGGAAGAGGTGGAGGAAGAGGAAGAGGAGGAGGAAGAAGAGCAAGAGGAGCAGGAAGAAGAGCAAGAGCAGGAAGAAGAGCAAGAGGAGGAAGAAGAGAAAGAGGAGGAAGAAGAAGAGAAAGAGGAAGGAGAGGAGGAGGAAGAGGAGGAGGAGGAGGAAGATGAGGAGGAACAAGAGCATGAGGAGGAAGAGGAAGAAGAGGAATAGGAAGAAGAGGAGGAAGAGAAGGAGGAGGAAGAAGAGCAAGAGGAGGAAGAAGAGGAAAAGGAAGAAGAAGAGGAGGAGGAGGAGGAGGAGGAGGAGGTTGCTAGTTAGTGGTAATTGCCCCTAGGCTCCCCTGCTCCCAAAGAAAAAAACAAAAAGCAGAGCGCAAAGTATATACGGACACTTATCCTCTTGTTGTTAAATGGGGTCCATGGATACATTTTCTGCATGGCAGAAAGCTTTGGTGTCGCAATCAAACGGATATTCAATTTTGAATCCACCCTAAACTAGAGAAAGCTAAATACATCAACACTAGTGATCAGGTGTTAGCAGAGCATGCTCGAGTGCCAATACAGTGTCTTCAGCATGCTCGAAAATTAAGTTCAAGTTGCCGTGGCTGCATGTCTCGTGGCTGTTCGACCACCGCAACACATGCAGGGATTGCCCGTTTGTTAAACATTGCCTGCATGTGTTGCGGCTGTCGAACAGCCGCAAAACATGTAGCCGCGGGGAATCTAACAGAGTACCTACGGCGTGCTCAAAAACTACTGGCACTCGAGCGTGCTCGGAAAACGAGAAAATGACGAGATTTCAGTTCCAAAAACTGATTCTTTATTCACATAAGAAATTCTGAGGACATACACAGTCAGCGGTACAAAATCACATGACACGCATCAACGCGTTTTGAATGTTTGCGCAAGCTTAATCAAGATTTATCTATATCTAGATCAAAGTGTATAAGAAATGGGGGATGAAAAAGAAAAATTGAGCAAAGGCAGACAACAAAGAGTTACAGATCATAATTTTAGGTCAACAGGAGTTGGTTGTCCAATGTGATTTCCTGTTATTAAGTCATCAATTGCCTTATTGATCAGACAGTATAAGGCTATGTTCACACACTGCTCTTTTTTTTTTCTCCAGCCACAACCTGATCTTTTGGCAATAAAAAAAACCCCTACAGCCAAAAGGCAGATTTTGCTAACACTTTTGCTTATTTTCTGCAGTTTTTTTACTGTGTTTTACAGAATAGCAAAGTTCAGCTTTGCTTTCACCTTGCAAGCATGAACAGCAGAAGGCATTAGGCCACCTATGCAAGACGTATGTGTGACCATACAAGATTTCTGTTAAATAAGGGCAATTTTATAAAAATTATTCAGAGGAAAATTTTATTTTTTTATGTCTGAAAAAATACTGACTATTCTAAACAACAAAACCGGGCTCATGCATGAAGAGCAGCCTTGAACTAAGGTTACGTGAGTTCATTAAAAATACACAATTGCAAATATAAAAACAGTTAAGAAAATTGAATTGGTATGGCATGGTCTATTTAACACATTGATAGGGCACTGCTTACTTTCTCGCATTGGTAGGGCATTGTTTACTTTCTCACATTGTAGGGCATTGTTTACTTTCTCGCATTGGTAGGGCACTGTTTACTTTCTCGCATTGGTAGGGCATTGTTTACTTTCTCACATTGGTAGGGCATTGTTTACTTTCTCACATTGGTAGGGCACTGTTTACTTTCTCGCATTGGTAGGGCACTGTTTACTTTCTCGCATTGGTAGGGCACTGTTTACTTTCTCGCATTGGTAGGGCACTGTTTACTTTCTCGCATTGGTAGGGCACTGTTTACTTTCTCGCATTGGTAGGGCATTGTTTACTTTCTCACATTGGTAGGGCATTATTTACTTTCTCGCATTGGTAGGGCACTGTTTACTTTCTCGCATTGGTAGGGCATTGTTTACTTTCTCACATTGGTAGGGCATGGTTTACTTTCTTGCATTGGTAGGGCACTGTTTACTTTCTCGCATTGGTAGGGCACTGTTTACTTTCTCGCATTGGTAGGGCATTGTTTACTTTCTCTCATTGGTAGGGCATTATTTACTTTCTCGCATTGGTAGGGCACTGTTTACTTTCTCGCATTGGTAGGGCATTGTTTACTTTCTCACATTGTAGGGCATTGTTTACTTTCTTGCATTGGTAGGGCACTGTTTACTTTCTCACATTGGTAGGGCATTGTTTACTTTCTCGCATTGTAGGGCATTGTTTACTTTCTTGCATTGGTAGGGCACTGTTTACTTTCTCGCATTGGTAGGGCATTGTTTACTTTCTCACATTGTAGGGCATTGTTTACTTTCTCGCATTGGTAGGGCACTGTTTACTTTCTCGCATTGGTAGGGCATTGTTTACTTTCTCACATTGTAGGGCATTGTTTACTTTCTCGCATTGGTAGGGCACTGTTTACTTTCTCACATTGGTAGGGCATTGTTTACTTTCCCGCATTGGTAGGGCATTGTTTACTTTCTCACATTGGTAGGGCATTGTTAACTTTCTCACATTGGTAGGGCATGGTTTACTTTCTCACATTGGTAGGGCATTGTTTACTTTCTCACTTTGGTAAGGCTTCTTTCACACCTCCGTCTTGAGACGGCCGTCAGAATGCGTCGGCGCAACGTATCGACGAACGTTGTAAAAAGATCGGCAAACGGATATAATGGATCCAGTAAAGTGACGGATCCGTCGAATTCGGTAGTACCTGAATTTTAATGCATAAAACTCGAGAGAGAGAAAGAGAAAGAAAGAAAGAAAGAAAGAAAGAAAGAAAGAAAGAAAGAAAGAAAGAAAGAAAGAAAGAAAGAAAGAAAGAAAGAAAGAAAGAAAGAAAAAAAAACAAAAACACCGGACTACAAAATCCTTCCAGGCATGCTCAGAATGAAAAACAGGATATGTCGCAGGATTCCTGTGTTTGACGGTCAGCGACTAAGCCTGCGCCCATAGACTTCCATTACAGCCAACGACGGGCAGCGCAGGACCCATCGCTGAGCGATTTTCCGACATGCAAAACAACCGTTCCTCTGAACATTTTCTCCCCCCGACGGACCGCTATTTTCCGACGGATCCAGTGCACGACGGATGAAAAGGATGGCCATCCGTCACAATCCGTCGCTAATACAAGTCTATGGGAAAAAACAAACATTTGCAGGATCCTATTTTTTCAAAAATCCACGGATTTCGACGGGAGGAAAAAGACAGAAGTGTGAAAGAGGCCTAAGGGTACCGTCACACAGTGCAATTTTGATCGCTACGACGGTACGATTCGTGACGTTCTAGCGATATCGTTACGATATCGCAGTGTCTGACACGCAGCAGCGATCAGGGATCCTGCTGAGAATCGTACGTCGTAGCAGATCGTTTGGAACTTTCTTTCGTCGCTTGATCACCCGCTGACATCGTTGGATCGTTGTGTGTGACAGCGATCCAGCGATGCGTTCGCTGGTAACCAGGGTAAACATCGGGTAACGAAGCGCAGGGCCGCGCTTAGTAACCCGATGTTTACCGTGGTTACCAGCGTAAAAGTAAAAAAAAAAAAACCGTACATGCTCACCATCTGATGTCTGTCCGGTCCCTTGCCGTCCGCTTCCCGCTCTGACTGTCTGCCGGCCGGAAAGTGAGAGCAGATCACAGCAGTGACGTCACCGCTGCACTCTGCTCTCACTGTACGGCCGGATCTGTCAGAGCAGGAAGCGGACGGCAAGGGACCGGACGGACATCAGATGGTGAGCATGTACGGTTTTTTTTTTTTTTACTTTTACGCTGGTAACCACGGTAAACATCAGGTTACTAAGCGCGGCCCTGCGCTTAGTAACCCGATGTTTACCCTGGTTACCCGGGGACTTCGGCATCGCTCCAGCGCCGTGATTGCAACGTGTGAGCGCAGTCTACGACGCTGGAGCGATAATCATACGATCGCTGCGACGTCACGGATCGTGCCGTCGTAGCGATCAAAATTGCACTGTGTGACGGTACCCTAAGGCATTGAACTGGACAGACATTGTTTACTTTAACACATCACTAATTTAATTAAACTGTAGTAATACTAACATTCCTGCTTATCTGAGGATACCAAGACATTAAAGGCAAAGTTTAAACTTGGGAAAATAATAAAAATAAATTGGTTTCAGTTCCTGCATACCTGTGTTTTTTTCACCAAACACCATGCAAAAAAAAGATAGCGGCTATTTATTATATAGCAAATAGTTTTTGCAGCTATTTCTGCACTTACTCCACTTTTTATGGGTGAAAAAAAAAAACCGCTGAAAGAATTGACATATGGCAGTTTTAAAAAACGCGACAGTTTTCCTATTCAGTCAGGAAAAAAAGTGTGTGCATTAAAATACACAGTAAAAAAATACAGCAAAGAACGCAATGTGTGAACATAGCCTAATAGAGGAGGAGCTACAAAGTTAAAAGGGAGTCAGTCAACCGAAACAAAGTATTAAAGGAAACCTGGTGTCATGGTAAGGACATGGTTAATGTCCTGTTCTCTCAGGGTTAATTTTGCTTGCCTCTTTTTGGATATGGGTGGGGTATTTATACTCACTCCAGGCTGGGATTCCCTGTCAGCTATATGCTCTTCTAGTCTGTGTGCCTGACCCCTGGATTATGTGCCCAGTTTGCAATTGTTTTGCTTGCTCTCCGTGCTGTACTCTGCTTTTTTGTTCTTTTGGATTTCTGACCTCTGACTTCTCTTTTGACAATCCCCAGTCTCATGTAATGGTTATAAAGACTTCTCTTGGAAAAACTTACTGAATGTGTGGATTCGGTGCCGTGTCCCTCTACCCCGACGCGAGTTTAGTATGCACTCCTTCAGGGGGCGTGTGTTTTTATTTTTGAGTTTATTTAAAGAAATTTGTAATAAAAATATTATTGCTTTTAATTTGGTGAAATGTGCTTTTTCTGTTCAGTTCCCCTAAGCTGAGGGAGTATAGTGTAATGGACGGATTTGTTATGTATGTGTTTAGCTCATGATATTGTTGGACTAATAAGTGATATAACTCTCCCTATACATGCATGCAGAGAGAGAGCCATCACTGAAAGGGTGAGCAATGCGAGAAGACACCACCAGGGAGCGATCTGGTCAACTAGTCTCCTGTGCGGCTTGGTCCCTGACTTGGTATTACAGGTTTTTTTTTGCTCTGAAAAGTTGTTGGGCAGCATGTATCAGCTGTCAGATTCCCTTTAAGTAAGCACATACCTTTTAGGAAATATAGCCTCTATAAAAATCACACATTTAGTGTGCTAATCATTGCCTCTGTTCTGCAGAAACTGAAGTTTAATCACACATATTGATCAGGGTACTTGGTGCACCCTAGGTGTGGCAAAAAGACTCAGTTCACCTTTATGTCCACTGGTTTTGCATGTCCCTGCCTCCCTCACTGGTGATTCACATCATTGGCTAAACTGGAGGGAGAACTGTCTGTTGACAAAGCTGAGGAAAAGTCAGTCCTGTCATTCTCTACAGACAGAGCTCCCTCCTAATAAACTAGTGCTGTCAATCATCGGTAGGGACATGCAAAACTAGTGGGTGGACCAGTGCACGGAGCGGTTTATTCACACCAAGGGTGCACCCAGATTTGAAATTTGGATAAAAATTCAGTTTCTCCAAATTGGAAGCAGCAATGAGAACAATAAAGGTGAGATTTTTATAAGGGCTTTATCCCATACAAGACAATACAAGACAATGTTCTTAATTTATACCATCAATTTAGAATGAAAGACTCTGTTGAAGTAATAAAAATATGAATATAAGTCCGCAAGGACAGGGTCCGCTCCCCTCTGTACCAGTCTGTCACTGTAAACTTGATTACTGTAAACGATATTTATAACCCTGAATGTAACCCCTTTCTCATGTACAGCACCATGGAATTAATGGTGCTATATAAATAAATAATAATAATAATAATAATGATAAACAGGGTATTTCCACTATAAGGAAGCCAATTCATGGGTAAAAAAAGGTGAGGTAGAAATTGAGTCATTACTAAAAAAATAATAATAATTATGATACTGTTTATGGAACAATTATGTAAAAAAATTCTATAGTCTCACTACAATAATACTAAAATTGAGCTTTACCTGCTTCCAAAAAGTTTTTGAGCCATGAGTGAAAAAATTAAGACACTGAACATGAAAAGGAGGAAGACATAGAGGATCTCCGGTAATGTGTTTCTGATGCTACGGAACGCTCGGCGGATCTGCAGACAAAACAGGAAAAACATTGTTATAGAAAAGAAAATCCACACTTCTTCCTGAAGTCTCTGAACAGACTAAAGCTTTTTATGCTATAAAGTAAATTATAGACTGATATAAAAATGGAGGTCAGCATTGTTGGAGATCTGCAATGATAATAATAATAATAATAATTTTTATTTATATAGCGCCAACATATTCCGCAGCGCTTTACAACTTATAGAGGGGACTTGTACAGACAATAGACATTACAGCATAACAGGAATCACAGTTCAAAATAGATACCAGGAGGAATGAGGGCCCTGCTCGCAAGCTTACAATCTATGAGGAAAAGGGGAGACACGAGAGGTGGATGGTAACAATTGCTTTAGTTATTTGGACCAGCCATAGTGTAAGGATCGGGTGTTCATGTAAAGCTGCATGAACCAGTTAATAGCCTAAGTATGTAGCAGTACAGACACAGAGGGCTATTAACTGCATAAAGTGTATGAGAACACGATGCAAGGAACCTGATTATGTGTTTTGTTTTTTTTCTATTTTTAATAGGCCACACAGGGATAGTTAGGTTAATGCGTTGAGGCGGTAGGCCAGTCTGAACAAATGTGTTTTTAGGGCACGCTTAAAACTGTGGGGATTGGGGATTAATCGTATTAACCTAGGTAGTGCATTCCAAAGAATCGGCGCAGCACGTGTAAAGTCTTGGAGACGGGAGTGGGAGGTTCTTATTATTGAGGATGCTAAACTGAGGTCATTAGCGGAGCGGAGGGCACGGGTAGGGTGGTAGACTGAGACCAGAGAGGAGATGTAGGGTGGTGCTGAGCCATGGAGTGCTTTGTGGATGAGGGTAGTAGTTTTGTACTGGATTCTGGAGCGGATGGGTAGCCAGTGTAATGACTGGCACAAGGTAGAGGCATCGGTGTAACGGTTGGTGAGGAATATGATCCTGGCAGCAGCATTCAGGACAGATTGGAGCGGGGAGAGTTTGGTAAGAGGGAGACCGATTAGTAGAGAGTTAAAATAGTCCAGACGGGAATGAATAAGAGAAACAGTAAGAGTTTTTGCAGAGTCGAAAGTAAGAAAAGGGCGAATTCTAGAAATGTTTTTGAGATGCAGATAAGAAGAGCGAGCCAGTGATCGGATGTGGGGGGTGAATGAAAGCTCGGAATCAAGGATGACCCCAAGGCATCACACTTATATAAGGGAATTACTGTATACATAACAGAATTCAGAAATACATTGATTTGTGTTTCTCCAAATCATCTGACATCTCTAAAACATATGCGCCGATTACTGCAAGCTATTTTTTTTTTTGTAATCGAGTTCAAAGTTATCTCCCAGACGGGATTAAGTTTATCAGACAGAATTTTATAATTTACTGTGTCAATTCAAGAAATTTGGAGCTATACTATATGGACAAGAGTAGATGGACAAACCTTGTAATCATTGAATTCAGGTTGTTCATTTTGTCCCATTACCAAAGTGTATAAAATTCAGCCCCTCATGTGTTGAAAGAATGACTAATTCTAAATAGCTCACCGATACCAGCGTGGCCCTGTAAAAGGATGCCACCATTGGAACAATTTCTTCTAAATATTTCACAATCACCTGTGAGTGGTATTCTTGAAAAGAGGAAGTACTTAGGAGCCAAGGAAACTCATTTAGAAAGTCCAAACCTCCTCTTTTATTAATATCAGTAACAAAACCAAGCCAGGAACCTCATGATATGGGATTACATGGCCAAGTAGTTGCATACAGGCATTACACCACCAAGCAAAATGCCAAGCGTCGGATGGGGTGGTGTACAGCATGCCGCTCCTGGACTCTGGAGCAGTAGAAAGTAGAAGGAATGTGTCACACAACCCTGGTCTGGTCCTCGGTCCAGGTCAGTGCTTTATAGCCGTAGATGGCAACTGCGCAAGTTTCCTTACCTTCTGGGATCCCAGGCTTGGCTTATGGTTCGCAAATGGGCGAGATATCACCTGTGAGTTGCACAGATTATGTTGCACCAGGTATGAATCAGATACTGTTACGGATAACCCAGAAGTTGAGGAAATTCGCACAGGACCTGTCCATGACCAGAGAGTACGGATCTGGACCGTGGTTGTGTGAAATGATTCACTCATATCTAATGGAAAGGTTTTCTATGGAGTGACGAGTCACTTCTCTGTCAGTCTGTTGGACATGTCTGGGCTTGGCAAATGCCAACTAAATATTATCTGCCTGACTGCATTGTGCCAACTATAAAGTTTGGTGGAGGAGGGATAATGCCATCGGTTGTTTTTCTGAGGCTGGCTTAGGCCCTCCAGTTCCAGTGAATGGAAATCTTAATGTTTCAGCGTACCAAGACATTTTGGACAGGTGTAGCCTCCAATTTTGTGGGAAAAGTTTGAAGAAGGATCTATTCTATTCAAGCATAACTGTACACTAGTGCTCAAACCAAGGTCCATAAAGACATGGTTGGGCAAGTTTGGTGTGAGAACTTGACTGGCCCACACAGATCTGTGACCTTAACCCAATTGAACACTTATGGGATAGACTGGACTAGAAATTGTGAGCAAGGTCCTCTCAACATCAGTGTTTGACCTCACAAATGCTCTTCTGGATGAATGGGAAAAAATTCCCACATACAGTACATACTCCAAAAATCGAGAAAAAGGACTTCCCAGAAGAGTGGAAGTTGTTTTAGCTGCAAAAGGACAAACACCATATTACTGCTTATGGATTTAGAATGGGATGTTATAAAATGTGGTGTCTCAATACTTTACTCCATATAGTGGATAAATATTAGGAAACTAGATGGTGGCCCGATTCTAACGCATCGGGTATTCTAGAATTTGTATAGTAGTATATAGCACAGCCCACGTAGTATATAGCAGAGCCCATGCAGTATATAACACAGGGCACATAGTATATTGCCCAGCCAGGTAGTATATAGCAGAGGCCACGTAGTATATAACACAGAGACATATGTAACACAGCCCAAGTAGTATGGCAGCTTTCTGGAGACCGTCCCCGGCCCGTCCGTCCATGAGAGGAGCAGATGTACGGCCGGTAGTGAGAGCGGTGGAGGCGCCATCTCCGGCACTGCAGGAGCAGCACACGGACCGCGCCTAACAATAACAGGACACGTGTGTAGATGACGGAGAGGCCAAGGGCCCGGCCGGGAGTGTGGCTCTCACGGGGCGCCCTGCAGGACTCCACAGTGCCAGCGCATGGGCTGGCTCCGAAGAGCTGTTCACGTGCGGAGTGATAGTCCGCCCTTCCTGTAGTCCGGCACAGAGGCCGTTGCTGGCAAAGGACATCGTGGCTGCTCCCGGGAGTGTGCGGAGCCCCGGGCACAGGTCAGATGATGGCGGCCGTTGTGATCTCCCCATTGTATTTCCATGTCCCGCATTGTGAGCGCTTGCAGCTTCCTCCCCATTAAAACCTTGTGCACCATGTGCGGGTCATGTGTCAGCAGTGAAGCACGCAGGGGGCACTGACGGGGGGAGTAGGGAGGGACTAATCGGACTATGCCCGTCGCTGATTGGTCGCGGCAGCCATGACAGGCAGCTGGCGCGACCAATCAGCGACGCGGAATTTCCGTGACGGAAGTTGCCGACAGAAAGACGGAAGTACCCCTTAGACAATTATATATATAGATTAATGGATTTTATATAAAAAAAGATGATGGTTCCAGGATGGGCAGTAAGATGCCTGTAACATAGCCTCATACTTTGAGATAGGATTTAAGCAACACAGGTATACAATGAATGATTCCCACATAAGGAAATCTCCATTTCATGGCTTGAGCTTTACCGTTCTGCAAAGACTAGGAAAGGGTTGAACATTCTATATATCTGAACTACTTGGAGATCCTAAGACAAAAAACTCACCTGTCGACTTTCAGCAAAATTAACCAAGTAAATGGGACGTAGGATTCTAGACCATCGAACACTTGGAATCTGTGCAATAAGCAAAGATCCATAGATCATCAAATCTATTAAGTTAAGCTGTAAAAAATAACAATGATTAAACATTATAATTAGTGTTCTATATATTAGAATACATTTTAGACAACTTTGATACAGTTTTTGAGATACTCGTCAAAATACAAAAAGGGAAATAATTTAAAGAAAATGTTATTTCCATCTCTGAGTTCATGGCCGATACAGGAATTTCAGCATCAAAGCACCGGCCAGATACCACGTGACCGCTCAGCACAGGAAGAGCTGCCGGGAGTACAGAGATGCAGGGAAATGCAGCGACCACGCGAGGAGGGTGAGTATGACAGAGGACTCCGAGCCACGCATACAAGGGGGAGGAAGCCAAGGCACGCATACATGGGGAGGACGCCGAGCCACGAATTCAAGGGGGAGGACGCCGAGCCATGCATACAACTAGGAGACCGGGGGAGCCACACATAGCAGGACAGGGATGAGGGGACAATGCATACCCAGCTTATACTCAAGTCAATAAGTTTACCCAGTTTACCGTGGCAAAATTAGGTGCTTCGGCTTATACTCGGGTTGGCTTATACTCGAGTATATACAGTAGCTTAAAGGGGTTTTCTCACAAACAAAAGTTAATTTTAATCAATAGATCTTGGAATAAGAAAGGAAGTTCCACAATTAGATGTGTTTAAATAAAATGTTCCTGTGCTGAGATAATCTTATAAATGTGCCCCTGCTGTGTACTGTGTAATGGCCGTGTCTGACGTACAGGGACATGGTCTGATCATACCACAGCACCTGGGCAGGGGGGAAGCAAAAGAGTATACAGGCAGGACAGCTGGGGATCACAGCTACTGCTTTTTTGTGAGGCAAAACATTTCCCTGCCTGTTTTTAAACAATGTTTTACTTCAAAGAAATAATCATTTGTGATCCTGTGCAGTACTGCCTGTATAATTTTTTCACCCCCCTTACCCAGGAATTGTGGTATGATCAGACCATGTTTCTACACGGTCAGACACGGCCATTACACAGTACACGGCAGGGGCACATTTATAAGATTATCTCAGTCAAGAAAATTATAAATCTGCATTTATGTACATGTTACATCAGGTGTATGTGTTAATATACGCACCTACTGCCGCCTTCTCCAGAATGCAGCGCTATTCTGCTCCTCTTCTCAGCGATGTCACCGTACTTCTGACTAGCCGGCTCACTCTATGCTCTGTGTGTGAGCCGGAAGTCTCTTTTACAATGCAAGTCTATGTATCCTCGTTCTGACACTTTATGATTTTACATAGTGAAAGCCACTTCTGTGTCATGCAGAGCACAGTGTGATCCAGAGAGTCGGCAGAGCGGTGACGTCACTGAGAAGAGGAGCAGAACAGCACTGGATACCAGAGATAGTGGAGGTAAGTGAGTATATAAACACAAACACACTGCATAAAAAAATCTTAATGTGAGGGCTTCTTTAATATGTCATGCATGTAACTCACATCTACAAATGAGCAAACAAAGTGCAGGGACCGGCTTCTGCCTTATGATCATTCCAGATAGACATGTGAATGGTACAGTCAATCACTGTCTGCTACAGCAACATGCCCATTTGGATCAGACAAAGCACAGAGACTGGAAGGGAATACAAGCCGCTATGAAAGGGCAGAAGTGGGGAACAGATATTATTTTGCAGTATTTTGGGGTGGTTGAACAGTCCCTTTAACTTTGATCTGAATAACATTGGTTTCAATCAAACAGAAACATTGGTTTATCAAAAAATAAAAAAGGGAAGTTCCAAATGTTGGACTCCACAGTTCCTAAACATATACACTGTAGTTATAAGTTAAATTAAGTATCACCGTATTTTTTGGACTATAGGACGCACGTCAAGTTTAGTGGAGGAAAATAGGAAAAAAATAATTTTTAACTGTCATCAGGATCAGACATGTCAGGTGTGACAGGTGCCTCTTACAGTCCGAATGTAGCTCACCAGGTGGTCGGCAGCGGTGGAGCGGGGTCACAGGAGGCAGGAGCAGGGTCACATTTACCTCATTTGACAGCAGGAGTGGGGTGATGGTATTAGGGTTGAACAATTAATATAAATGTTCAATTCTTTAGTTGCCTACTCCTGGCCTAATGGATATATTGATCATGTGCACTAAAGAAATACACCAGACACAGTCAGCTGTAACTCTCCTTGATCAATGTGTGGCTCAGCTCCAAGAAGAAGGGATTTATTAGTCAAACACAATGTTATATATCTCCTGTAAGGGGGCTCGGTTAGCTCTAAAATGGGAGTGATCGGATGTATTCCATTGGTTAGTGGGTTGGGCATGAGCAAGTCCATGGGCGGATCCATGAGGTCATCAAGGTGGGTTGGTCCGTGAGGTCATCAGGGTGGGCGTCGCTGTGGGTGGATCCATGAGGTCATCAGGATGGGCGTCATCTTGGATACCAGACCATGCGGCATGCTAAAACAGGAAATGGCGGCCATCTTCAGTGTCTTCATTGTTCATCTTGGATACCAGAGCACATGGCTCTGGTATAGGAGATGGCAGCCATCTTAAGTGTCTTACTTTGTCTGAGGAAAACTTATGTAAGGTTAAACAATACATGTTATAGGTTGCTTCCCTCAATTACCTTATGTGTTGAGGTTAATTAAGTATTTGATCTTATGGCTCTCCTCAACAGTCCCCCCTAAATACTTTATTAACCTTTTCTTTTATCTTGATCCCACCGTGGTTCCCTAACCCATCGATGTTAAGTGTTATTATGACATCAGAGGCTTCATGACAATATGGATGCTATAGACACCAGAGAATGTGTGACCGATTATGGGTATACTGCGGAGGTATATCGGAGCGCGTTACCCATGTCCTCGGGACTTCCCTACCTGTTGGGTCTATTACTCTCCAATCTCCCATTTCCATGGTTACATAAAATACACATGTGACTCACCCTGATGTACACATCCTAGATCTGACCGTCTTGCCCGGGAGGGGGGGAATTGGAGTTTAATAGACCCAACAGGTAGGGAAGCAATTTTACTTTATACAGATGGGAGATCGATGTGCACAGCTTGGACTCTGCTCCTGCCTTTCCGGGACACCCCATCCTCCTAGCCCACAGCCCGCACCATTGTTGAGGAGAGCCATAAGATCAAATACTTAATTAACCTCAACACATAAGGTAATTGAGGGAAGCAACCTATAACATGTATTGTTTAACCTTACATAAGTTTTCCTCAGACAAAGTAAGACACTTAAGATGGCTGCCATCTCCTATACCAGAGCCATGTGCTCTGGTATCCAAGATGAACAATGAAGACACTGAAGATGGCCGCC
Organism: Ranitomeya variabilis; assembly: GCF_051348905.1. Lineage (NCBI taxonomy): Eukaryota > Metazoa > Chordata > Amphibia > Anura > Dendrobatidae > Ranitomeya > Ranitomeya variabilis. Next base: position 117,527,589 of record NC_135233.1, read on the forward strand.
ATTTCCTGTTTTAGCATGCCGCATGGTCTGGTATCCAAGATGACGCCCATCCTGATGACCTCATGGATCCACCCACAGCGACGCCCACCCTGATGACCTCACGGACCAACCCTCCTTGATGACCTCATGGGGACTGTTGAGCATCGGCACTGTTGGTGGCGGCACCTGAGGCGGGAGTAGAGATGGCACCGCGAGTACAGATGTAATCCCTTGTTTATGAGGAGCAGGAGGAGGTAACAGTCCTGGAATGAGGGGCCCTATTTGGGCAGCTCCAGTATCATGGTGTGGGGTCCAGGTGATGCAGGCAGTCTTAAAAGCTTTAACAGTCCTGTCCTCATTACTAATTAACCTGATTTCAGAGAGGCAGCAAATGCTTGGGGGGCTACACTTGTTTATTATAATTTCAACAATTTCCCTTGTACATGCATGAACAGGGAAACCGAAAATGCCAACACCAATGGCGGGAATTGTCAAGGTCTCAATGTGCTCACTAATATTTGCATACTCTAAAATGCGAGTTATTGCTGCACGAAGTTGTTGAGCACTAACGTCTGGATGAATAGGGTCATAAGTAGGGGTCACAGCATGTATGATCATTCTACATGGAAGATTACCAGCTTTAGTCACCGCTATGTCCCCAACAGCTATCTGACCACGTGACTCAACAATGATATGACTGTCAGCTTGAATAGTCGCCCCTCCTGCTTCCACTATAGCTCTAGCTACACCTCCATTGTGCTCTAACCGAGAATTGGCAGCATTAACAATAGCGTCTGTCTCCATTGTTGTTATGTCACCCTTTCCCACCACTAACAAGGGTCCCTCAAGAAGTTCTTTTTCAAAAATAGGTTGCCAACATTCCCTCCCCTTTGTGCTTCCTGTGCTATTGGTATCCCCCTCCCACATTGAGCCCCCCCTTGATACAGTCGCCACCTTCCCATACAGGTGTGCGCTTGGCTGCGAGACAGCCTGTGAGGTACTGGGTATAGGGTTATGTAGGCTGCGTGAGAGTGCTGTTGTGGAAGCATTGGGAGGAGAGGCTGCTGCTTGGAGCATCTCATGTGGGTGTGCGGCTAAATTGGCAGTGGAAGTGACAGTAGAAAGGGTAGGTGCTGGGGACGATCCAGGTGGGAGGACTGCTGGATTCACAACAGGAGTGATAGGGGAAAGGGTTGGTGCCCCATTGGAAACAACTGAGACAGGAAACATGGGTAAAGCCTGTTCACTTCCCGAAGGAATATAGTATTGGCCGTTAGTGGTCATTACTGGGTAACAAGGATTTGGTGATGTGGCGTGTAGCCTTAATCTGAGATGTTCACCACCAGGAGCAGCACATTCGCCATCCACAACATGGCCGCCGTCAGAATTACATTTGCCATCCATGAAATGGCCGCCATCAGAATTATATTTACCACCAACAAGATGGCCACCATTAGAATTATATTTACCACCAACAAGATGGCCGCCATCAGAATTATATTTACCACCAACAAGATGGCCGCCATCAGAATTATATTTACCACCAACAAGATGGCCGCCATCAGAATTATATTTACCACCAACAAGATGGCCGCCATTACATTTAGCACCTGGCTCTGGGCCACCATTTTGGCTGCTATTACATTTAACACATTCGCCATTAACAAAATGGCCACCATTACATTTAGCACATGGCTCTGGGCCACCATTTTGGCTGCTATTACATTTAACACATTCGCCATTAACAAAATGGCCACCATTACATTTAGCACATGGCTCTGGGCCACCATTTTGGCTGCTATTACATTTAACACATTCGCCATTAACAAAATGGCCACCATTACATTTACCACATGGCTCTGGGCCACCATTATACGGTGGTGGCCGCTCACAGGATATATTTTTGTAATACACATAGGTCAAAACTCTACCTCTTTTTTTCCTTTCCTCCTCTATCCAATTTTCTCTATACAGACTTTCAGAGACTCTTTCTCCTGCCCTAGCAATAGACAACAATCCATTATCTTCTAGGATACCTTTTCTTTCTTTCAAGACAAGCTTACACTCCAGGGGCTGTAACCATCCCCCCTTCTGGCATTCCACACAATTTCCACTAGTGTGCATGAGTCTAACTTGCCATCTGAATTTGGCTTAGTGCCTATACGGCAGAACTGCATTAATTTCTCCATCTTTCTATAGATACACAGTATATATATATCTATCTATCAAGATAACAAACACCAAACAAACAAGACGGGGGAGATGACTCAAACCTGAGATTCTAAAGGGAACTGAGTCTGCAGTACTCAGTTCCCATTCCTTCTTGTCACGTGGTCCCTGTCTGACTTCCGTGCTCCGTACTTTACAAACCAATTATTCCCTACTTTGTCAAATTGCTCCCTAACTTACCGGTCCCCGTGCAGAGTCAACTCACTCGATGTCACGGGGCAAAAAAAAAAGAAAAACTATAAATTTAATTGGCTCGAACTGAGCCAATTCGCTCCAAGCTTTACCGGGCCTTCCTAGGCCAAGTCAATTCACTCCAGGTCCTAGTCTCTCTTGTACAGAACTGAAAATCTTATCACAGGCGACAACCGTATACCACAGACAAAAATTATTTTTCTACACTTGCTTGCTTTCCTTCCCTAAAAAAAAAAAAAACTTGTTTTTCCCGTCCTACCACATGCTTTTCTTTCTGTAAACACTTGCTTTCCTTCCTAGAAACCTGTCCTGTTCCTAACACAATGCTTCTCTTCTTTACTACCAGTGTAAAAATCTGTTTTTCCTGTTTTATCACTTGCCTCTAGCCCTCTGTAAACACTTTTTTTTTTTTCTTTCTTTTTTTTTCTAACTACTATTCATCTCCCCTCTTCACAACATGTAACAGGCAGTAGGCAACTAAAACATGTGACGGTTCTTGCAATTAAATGACCAGCAGCGGAGATACCCTTTCTGCCGTCTTACAGATACCAAGAAAACCGGACACGGTCAGGCAATCTGCACAGGATACCCCGAAAGACACAGGTAAAGACTACAGATTATAAAAAATCAGCAGACTTACCGTGTTCTGTTAAAGAGGTGATCAGTCTCCAGATTCGGGGTACTCAGTGCATCCAGCCGTTCCACTCGCCGGTTTTACAGGGTTCAGGGCTCTCCTCTGCTGGCCCCAGGTTGGGTGGCCAAATATTAGGGTTGAACAATTAATATAAATGTTCAATTCTCTAGTTGCCTACTCCTGGCCTAATGGATATATTGATCATGTGCACTAAAGAAATACACCAGACACAGTCAGCTGTAACTCTCCTTGATCAATGTGTGGCTCAGCTCCAAGAAGAAGGGATTTATTAGTCAACCACAATGTTATATATCTCCTGTAAGGGGGCTCGGTTAGCTCTAAAATGGGAGTGATCGGATGTATTCCATTGGTTAGTGGGTTGGGCATGAGCAAGTCCATGGGCGGATCCATGAGGTCATCAAGGTGGGTTGGTCCGTGAGGTCATCAGGGTGGGCGTCGCTGTGGGTGGATCTATGAGGTCATCAGGATGGGCGTCATCTTGGATACCAGACCATGCGGCATGCTAAAACAGGAAATGGCGGGTGACATAACAACAATGGAGACAGACGCTATTGTTAATGCTGCCAATTCTCGGTTAGAGCACAATGGAGGTGTAGCTAGAGCTATAGTGGAAGCAGGAGGGGCGACTATTCAAGCTGACAGTCATATCATTGTTGAGTCACGTGGTCAGATAGCTGTTGGGGACATAGCGGTGACTAAAGCTGGTAATCTTCCATGTAGAATGATCATACATGCTGTGACCCCTACTTATGACCCTATTCATCCAGACGTTAGTGCTCAACAACTTCGTGCAGCAATAACTCGCATTTTAGAGTATGCAAATATTAGTGAGCACATTGAGACCTTGACAATTCCCGCCATTGGTGTTGGCATTTTCGGTTTCCCTGTTCATGCATGTACAAGGGAAATTGTTGAAATTATAATAAACAAGTGTAGCCCCCCAAGCATTTGCTGCCTCTCTGAAATCAGGTTAATTAGTAATGAGGACAGGACTCTTAAAGCTTTTAAGACTGCCTGCATCACCTGGACCCCACACCATGATACTGGAGCTGCCCAAATAGGGCCCCTCATTCCAGGACTGTTACCTCCTCCTGCTCCTCATAAACAAGGGATTACATCTGTACTCGCGGTGCCATCTCTACTCCCACCTCAGGTGCCGCCACCAACAGTGCCGATGCTCAACAGTCCCCATGAGGTCATCAAGGTGGGTTGGTCCGTGAGGTCATCAGGGTGGGCGTCGCTGTGGGTGGATCCATGAGGTCATCAGGATGGGCGTCATCTTGGATACCAGACCATGCGGCATGCTAAAACAGGAAATGGCGGCCATCTTCAGTGTCTTCATTGTTCATCTTGGATACCAGAGCACATGGCTCTGGTATAGGAGATGGCAGCCATCTTAAGTGTCTTACTTTGTCTGAGGAAAACTTATGTAAGGTTAAACAATACATGTTATAGGTTGCTTCCCTCAATTACCTTATGTGTTGAGGTTAATTAAGTATTTGATCTTATGGCTCTCCTCAACAATGGTGCGGGCTGTGGGCTAGGAGGATGGGGTGTCCCGGAAAGGCAGGAGCAGAGTCCAAGCTGTGCACATCGATCTCCCATCTGTATAAAGTAAAATTGCGCAGGAGGCAGTGCATCCGCAGACTGAGATCTTGGCTTGTCATTGAGCAGAGATCTAAATCTGCTCATGCGCGATTTTCCTTAAGCCCACTGCAAAGTCAATGTGTGCAACCCTGCTCCACCACCACCACCGCTGCCCAGCCCCCCCAATGTAACCTACATTAAAGACGCAGCCAATTTTCCTCCAAAATGAGGAAAAATAGGGAGTCTTATAGTCCAAAAAATATGGCAATCCTTTGATTGAAGAGACAACACTGTGCCTAAACAACACAATTCTACCAGAATAAAGGGTATTCCGTACAACAAGAGAGGTGCAACTGCTAAAATCGGGAAACAATGGGGAGACTGGATTAAATGTCCTGTTCTGGTGTCCAATGCTGTAGTTAGTGACATTTACTTTAGCACAACTAAGATATAGGTTTCCAATGATTCCTCCAATACAATTCTATACCATATTCTCGTACTATTGCCGACCATTTCTGGCTTAGATATATTTTGCACTTCAGACAAGGGGGTTGGGGGTTATATTGGGGTAGAAGTGGGTATTAGGGTGAATGTAACTTCATTCTTTTATTCTGCAGAGTAGCAGTGGTTCACGGCATGAAATTAAAGGATTGTTATTTCTTTATACTTTCATGGTTTCTCCCTTCTGCTAGGATGGTGGTAATGTGGGTTCTTTTTATTCAATAAAAGCCTTTGAGTAAAAAAATAGTAATAATTATTAATACTTACAAATATTGTCACCATTACGCAAATGTTCTTTGTATCCTTCCAGAAAACACTACGAGGAGTGACTTTACTAAAATGTACAAGTCGTCCAAAAAACGCTAGTAGGCAGAAGACCTCTACTACGGAGGTAGCCTGAAATTTAAAAAGTACAAAAAAAATCAATACTGTGAATCCAACACAAATGTTTTCCTTACCCCAGTGATTCAGTAATAACCTTTGAGTACTTCCTTTTTACAGTAGCAGCCAAAGACCTCACTGAGAAGGAAGAAATAGATTTGTCCTGCTTCCACCTTCATCATTGTTAAATACATACTGCTAAAGGGCCATGCATGCAATTAGAAAAGCTTAAGTGGTCACAGTTATTTTAACAAGCTTTGCATAAATCAGTGGCACAAGCAAATAAAATAAAAGCTTTGTAATATAATAGAATATATTGGTGACGTATTGCAGAGTCTTTTTCCTTTATGCAAGAATGACCTGTTTTAGAGGTTGCATGTTGGATGGAGATTGATGCTCAACTTGTCTCAACAGAATTCCCCATGGGTACTTTGATTGGGTTCAGACCAGGAGACATACAGTACTTGGTCACTGAATCACTTTCACCCTGTTCTTCAGAAAGGCAACAGTGGCCTAAGATGTGTGTTTTGGATCATTGTCATGTTGGAAATGTGCAAGCCTACCAAGGACATGGAGAGATGGAAGTATCTTCACTTTCAATATAGTGCAGTTCATCTGTGAATTCATGATACTAACAATGAAATTTAGCTCCCCAAGACCTGCCACCATCATGTTTCACTGTAGGCACCATGCATGTTTCCTTGTCCTACAGTTTTGAAACCACCAAATCCAAAAACATTAATCTTGGCCTTATCATTCCAGAGTATAGAATCCCAGTAGTCTCCATATTTTTCAGCATGGGCCCTGGTAAATTGTAGGTGGCTTTTTTTGTGTATGGGCTTTAGGAGATGTTTTTTGTGGATGACACCCATGCAGGACAATCCTTCCTTTTGTCACAGGAAACACTATCCCTGGTTTGTCTTTCAACTTCTTTAGCTGACTGAAGTCAACTTGCATGTAAATTTTATTCAACCCTTCTCATCAGAAGGCGCTCCTGGTTTTTTTTTTTTTCTTACTCTTTTATTGAAAGATTCCACGAAATATAAAGATAAACATAAGGCAACATAGCATAAGCACAGAATCAAAATAATCCGTATATCAACGTTCACATTGACATAGATATGACATCATACCTTCAATAATAAAGTAGACAAACAAATAAAACATAGCCTTCAGTATAATATATTCTACCAGGCATTGCACTTCCTAATCAACAGTCTTTATAAAAGTTTTTAAGCTCACACTAAGTCAGGTTATAGTAGACACATTATTAATCCTACACAAATCATCACTTTCATGATCCAGAATGGATCAGGGACTATATCGTGAGATTGACGAGTTAAGCGCGACAATGGCAAGTTACACCACCTTTCCCAAATCTTCTGAAATTTCTGGGGACATCCTCTGTTTCTGTATATTAAGTTTTCCTAAGGAATTATGTCATTCACTAGTTTCTTCCACTGATTAATCGAAGGAGACTCCCACCATCCAAGGCGCTCCTGTTTAGTTGTTAATTTGTGATTGGCTGTTGTTCCATCTTTGTTAAAATTTTGTTAGAACTTTTGCTACTGTATTTTGATTGATCATTAAAGCTTTGCTAATATTCTTGTAGCCATCACCTTTGTTGTGTAAAGAAATGAATGTGACATTTCTCTTCTATGTGGTGCCATTGCTGACAGCATGAAATAAGGCATGGGCTTTCATTAAGAAGCGCCCTTTTGTAGTCAACTGTCTTCTGGACACCTGTTTAGTGAATAATTAGACAATACATGTGGTTGAATTCATGTTAATTAGAGTATTGTAGTCTAAATTTTATCTTTGTTCCTAAGACTTTCATTGAGAGTACTAATTTTTGCATCATGTTCTTAAATTAATTTGTTAGGAAAATTACTATTTTTTGGATGTGCAAACGGAAATTTTTTATTTTTGGAATCAGTGGCCCACATTTGTGGGAGTATTTTGTAGTTTGGTATCCCATAGAAAATGCAGCTTCTAGCAAAGTTATTTTACTACTGCACTAGATTCACAGCCACCTTGCCCAGTATTGCTATATAATGTCTTCTCGGCTGCTCTCTGTAAAAAAGCAAGAACAGAAAACGAAAATCAGGAATTAATCTGTGTTTTTTTGTAAATGGTAGACTTGATAGCAGCTAGCCTCCACTCACTAGCATAGAGACAACTGAAAACTGGAGCTACAACCCATAGAAGAGAAAACACTAGAAAAATGCAGAATGTTAAGTCATATAAAGCCAGTAGTGTAACTCCTCATGTATACACATGACAGCTTATTCCAAAAAGTTATCTGAAACAACAGTTACTCTTCAAAGCGTTGCCTCCTGCTTCAGGCTCAGGGATCAAGCAACTGATCATGTGATCGATGTGCACCAATCAGAAATAGAGATCTACTGGTCCTTCTATAGTCAGTCCAGCTGTTTGTGAGAAAGATGGCAGACTGCCCGTTTCTGCTGTGACAGAGCTGCTGTAATAGTTGCATGTACAGAGAGAAAATATATAGTAAGAAAATTAAAATAGAAAAATAATAAAACTCTTGCGTTAACTATAAACACATATCACGAAGGTAAGGGAACTTGTCACTAGAATAATGCTGCTCGAACCACAGGCTTTTTCTCTGAAACACTCGAGAATTAGTTTGAAAAGTCGGCTGGGATCATAGGAAGTGGCAGGTGTAGTCCTGCGAGTCCTCTCACTTATCTGGAGTGATAGGATGAGGAACCGGCTGGGGAGCTGCACCATAATAGTCACATCTCTCTCTATGGTTCCTGGTTGGCTTTTCAATCTATGTCGTCTCTGTGACATTTATAAGTGTAAAACACCTGGCTGCCATCGGTCGTAAAGATTCTGAATCATGCTGTCCGATGACTGGAATGTCATAACAGGCTACCTTTAAAAAAAGAACCTGTCAGTAGGTTAAAGCGCCATACTGGAGTTCAGATTTTTCTGGAATGGTTTGAGGGGGCCATGTCACATTGGCAGAGCCTCTGAGGTGCCAGAACAGTGGAACCTCCCCTTAAGTGACCCCATTTTACAAAACTGCACCCCCAATGAATTCTTTTAGGGGTTCAGTGAGCATGATGACATCACATGTGCCTCACAATGTTATACCATTGGGCAGTTTAGAACAAATAATTACATTTCTACCACTAAAATGTTGTTCTAGCCGCAAAATTTGCAATTTTTAAAAGGTCTAAAAGGAAGAAATGGACCTCAGTTTGTTTTGCAATCGGTACATGTCATCAGGAAATACTTTACAGGCACGGTGCTTCTGGCATTGACTAAGCAGGCCACCGTTACTGGCAGACCTGGAGGTCGTCATGACTATCTTGGGTTGCCAAGACAACCATCGGGGCTTTGTGATGACGTTGCAAGGCTGCTGATAGGGAGGGGGCTCCCTCTTCCATCCTATCCTAGCCTCCTAAATGTTGTGATCGATATATATTGCATCATTTAGGGGGTTAATCAGCCAAGTCGGTGCTGGTACCACTATGGGCTGTCATACCCAGAACTCGGCTATCACGTAAGCTGAGCTCCCGGTGACGATTACACTGGCACAGCTCCTATGCACGCACGATCGCCATGAAGTACCTATATGTCTTTGGTCGGGACACCTACCTGATCATTCCGTACAGGTACGTCAAATGTTGTGAAGGGGTAAATCCATCAGAAAGAAAAAAAAAAACAATAACTAAGACTTTGATACTCACCAGAAATGGGAGATGGTAAACTGCGGGTTCTTCAAAAATGGCCAGTGCCAAGTCAACAGTGATACAGACATAGGTGAGTACTTGCATAACCCAGTGGTTGTAAAAATAGTAAAGTCTTAAGAAAAAGAAAAAAAAAATATTACATTATATTAAGGAAAAGTTGGAACCAAATATAATGAAAGAATAATTATCTCTATAATATTCACAAATGTTTTCATCACTTTAGTGTAAAATCATATCAGAGCAGAAAAATTATTTACAGCATGTTCCTGTTTGGATGCAAAAATTTGAATAAGACATATGTGTTAAAAGCCATAAACTTCGCAACTCGCCTCTAGAGTTGAGCGAATTTTTCAAAATTTGGTTCCAATTACGATCAGCGACGAATATTGTATTTGCAATATTCGCCAAACACAGACGAACGTCATTGGAGTCAATGGGAGTAGAAATTAATTAATATGTTCGGAATTGATTGTCAAACAAATTCGGTGTGAATAGGGTACCAATATGGCACGTATATGGATAATTCAGATTCGGCAACCTATTCTGAACATATTCGCTCAACTCTAATCACTACTAACGACGAGAAACAAGCGGTCTTGTTGACTTGTTATCCTGCCGGTCATCTCTACTACGAGATAGACTTGATGCCAGCCTTTCTGAACGTCTGCAGTTTATGTGTGTTGCTTGCATTTAACTCCTACTGAATTCCTTCTTTATTTGTTAACAATGTAGAGATAGAGTTTGGAGGAGTGTGTTTTCATTGTGAAAACGTACTGGAAAACTGAGCCTTTAAAGAGGTGCCAAAGTGAGTTTCTAACGAAGATTGAAGGTTGAAATACTCCAACCAAACCATGTATTCGGACACTGGTGAATAAGCTGGAACATACAGGAACATTACTGAATAGGTATGATGGAGGACGTCCGAAAACGTCCACTGGATTTTTTCTTTGGGGCCATTTGAAGAGTCAGTTTTACAGCAACAAGCCACAAACATTATAGGCACTTCGAAAGAACATACAGCGGGAAATTCAGGCTATGACCCCAGACATCCTGCGGAATACATTGAACAATATGCAGGTGTGCTTGGATGCAAATGGTGGAAATGTTCAAAACATCAGTTTCTAAAGAAGCAAGGTATGCAGAGTCCAAATTTCAGAAACATTGATCGTCTCTTTTAAACGTTATGGCAATTTTTCTGAGTAAAGTAGTGAATGAATCACCACGTATTACATAATGAATTAAGGGTGAGAGAGAGGAGATGATAATTAATTGTGGGGTGGGAGACATATAATTATAATGAATTAGGTGAACAGAAGGTGCTCAAAGGTGAGCTGTTTTGGCCGTAGGAGATGGACTGGTAATGAATTGTGGGAAAGAGTATAGTGGCTAATGAATTTATATATATTGGGCAGGGCAAAAGTGGCTAATTATGGTTAACAGGGGGGAGCACAGTGGTGGGCTATCAATTTCATTTGGAATGGTGTGTTCCATAATAGCTAATTCAGGAAACAAATGTATACATACACTGCTCAAAAAAATAAAGGGAGCACTAAAATCCCACATCCTAGATATCACTGAATGAAATATTCCAGTTGTAAATCTTTATTCATTACATAGTGGAATGTGTTGAGAACAATAAAACCTAAAAATGATCAACTTAAATCACAACTAATATCCCAAGGAGGTCTGGAGTTGGAATGATGCTCAAAATCAGTGTGGAAAATGAAGTTACAGGCTGATCCAACTTCAGTGGAAATGCCTCAAGACGAGGAAATGATGCTCAGTAGTGTGTGTGGCCTCTATGTGCCTATATGATCTCCCTACAACACCTGGGGCATGCTCCTGAGGCGGCAGATGGTCTCCTGAGGGAACTCCTCCCAGACCTGGACTAAAGCATCCGCCAACTCCTGGACAGTCTGTGGTGCAATGTGATGTTGGTGGATGGTGCGAGACATGATGTCCCAGATGTGCTCAATCTGATTCAGGTCTGGGGAACAGGCGGGCCAGTCCATAGCTTCAATGCCTTCATCTTGCAGGAACTGCTGACACACACACCAGTCACATGAGGTCTGGCATTGTCCTGCATTAGGAGGAACCCAGGGCCAACTGCACCAGCATATGGTCTCACAAGGGGACTGAGGATCTCATCTCAGTACCTAATGGCAGTCAGGCTACCTCTGGCGAGCACATGGAGGGCTGTGCGGCCCTCCAAAGAAATGCCACCCCACATCATTACTGATCCACTGCCAAACCAGTCATGCTGAAGGATGTTGCAGGCAGCAGATCGCTCTCCACGGCGTCTCCAGACTTTGTCACGTCTGTCACATGTGCTCAGTATGAACCTGCTTTCATCTGTGAAGAGCACAGGGCGCCAGTGGCGAATATGCCAATCCTGGTGTTCTGTGGCAAATGCCAAGCGTCCTGCACGGTGTTGGGCTGTGAGCACAACCCCCATCTGTGGACGTCAGGCACTCAGACCATCCTCATGGAGTCGGTTTCTAACCATTTGTGCAGAGCTCCTCCTGTTCCTCCTTGCACAAAGGCTGAGGTAGCGGTCCTGCTGCTGGGTTGTTGCCCTCCTACGGCCCCCTCCACATCTCCTGGTGTACTGGCCTGTCTACTGGTAGCACCTCCAGCCTCTGGACACTACGCTGACAGACACAGCAAACCTTCTTGCCACAGCTCGCATTGATGTGCCATCCTGGATGAGCTGCACTACCTGAGCCACTTGTGTGGGTTGTGGAGGCCGTCTCATGCTACCACGAGTGTGAAAGCACAACCAACATTCAAAAGTTACCAAACCATCAGCCAGAAAGCATTGGTACTGAGATGTGGTCTGTGGTCTCCACCTGCAGAACACTCTTATTGAGTATTTCTTGATAATTGCCAATAATTTCCATCTGTTGTCTATTCCATTTGAACAACAGCATGTGAAATTGATTGTCAAACAGTGTTGCTTCCTAAGTGGACAGTTTGATTTCACAGAAGATTGATTTACTTGGAGTTATATTCTGTTTAAGTGTTCCCTTTATTTTTTTGAGCAGTGTATATGTGACCTTTTTATTTTCAGGGCAGCAAACTCTGAAGTGACCGAGTCCCAGCGTTAGGACTTCGTCATGAAGGTTTGACAAGATGAAGAAGAAAAATGCTGTAATCAAATGAGACGTAAGCGGTAAGTTACTAGATGTAAATATTTATTTTGTATAGAGGTGGCGACACTAGACGACCACTAAACAGTAAATCTTTACCGATCGGCAGTCATTTACTGCTGTCTGTCTGAACAAGCTATTAAACGATGCACACTGAGCGATTCGTGCCATATTATATAGCATCCCCTGTTATATATAGTGCTGTCTCTTATTACACAGCATTCCCTATATATATATATGTGTAACCTATTTAAAATGGGTTGGTCACCAGATTTCACAGTATAAACTGTATATATTAATAAAAAGATTTCCTTTACCTTATGAAGCTGGTTCACTAGCTTTGAAAATTCAAGTCACAATGGCTGAATAATCTCAATATTAAAACAAACATTTTAGGCTAGTTTCACATTTGCGTTTAAATCTGCAGCGTTTAAAATGCATCCTCAATTGGTGGAAAAAATGCATGTAAACGCGTACAAACGCAGCGTTTTTTTTAAGCATGCGTTGATGCATGCGGTTAAAAAAACGCCGCGTTTGTACGCGTTTACATGCGTTTTTTTTCCTGCGTTTGCGTTTTTGGTGCGCATGATACGAAATTTCACAAGAGAAAAATCAAGATAACCAGACACCGCCAATGGGACAACAGAGGGCGTGTATTATGGGATCTCTATAAATAGACCCTAGGGCTACTGAAATTTTAACAGTTTGCTACTGTATCCTGTGTCATGATGGATCTTCGCATGGCGAGCTTTTATTTCAACCTGGATTTCAGCTTAAAACGGTTTCTTGCCTGTGCTTTCGCTTGGGAGCAAGACAGAAATCGCCAAAGATGGAGAAGGAGACAACGTAGGCGTTTTTGGAGACACCCCATTATCGAACTACGTGAGAGCCGTGGAGCCTACCACACGTTCTATGCCAAGCTTAATGCCAACCCGGAGAAATTCCAGGAATACACACGAATGTCGCAAGACTCGTTCCTGGATTTGCTGTCTCGTGTCCAAGGAGCCATACGGCGACAGGACACCCAGCTCCGTAAAGCGATTCCACCCGAGGAACATCTGCTGGTTACATTAAGGTACATTCCAAATCTAAGCCAATGATAGTCCAAATTTACTGCTTTCTGACATGTATTTTTGGGGTATTTTCCTTTCTTTCTTTAGCGTAAGCACACCATAAAAAGAATAGATTGTAATGGTTTTTGTGTTTGTTTTTCTCCCAGATTTCTGGCCACCAGAGAGAGTTTATCATCCCTCCACTTCCAATACCGGCTTGGAATATCCACCCTGTCCGGAGTAGTTGCGGACACCTGCCAGGCTTTGTGGAATGTACTCCTGGATGAGTTTATACCCCTACCCACCTTGGACATATGGCTAGAAATTGCGGAGAAATTCTGGAGTGTGTGTGATTTCCCCAACTGTATAGGAGCGGTGGATGGAAAGCACATTTGCATTATCAAACCAGCCAGAACAGGATCGAAGAACTTCAATTACAAAAAATATTTTTCTGTTGTGCTCATGGCAATAGCCGATGCGAACTGTCGCTTCATCGCCGTGGACATTGGAGCTTTTGGCCGTGGCAACGATTCCCAGACTTAAGAACTCTGATATGGGCCGCCGTGTGTACGGCAAAAATTTCAATTTTCCCCCGCCACAACCTATTCCCAACACTCAAGGTCCACCGATGCCATTTGTTATGGTTGGGGATGAGGCATTTCAGATGTGTGAAAACCTACTGAAGCCCTATTCCAGTCGGGACTTGAACCACACTAGAAGGATCTTTAACTACAGACTGACCAGGGCCCGAAGAACTGTAGAGTGTACCTTTGGCATTCTGGTCGCTAAATGGTGCATTCTTGCATCAGCCATGAATCTAAAAGTGGAAACAGTCGACGAGGTGGTCAAAGCCTGTGTGGTGCTGCATAATTATATAATGGTTAAGGAGCAACCCAACATTGAACTGGATGAACCAGTTGCACATCCACTGCCCGATTCCCAGCATCACCCACTGCGGTCAACTGCAGCAGTTGGCCACATGCGGGACCAATTTGCGGCCTTTTTTGATTCAGATATTGGACGTGTCTCATGGCAGGACAATGTAGTGTAAAAGCCCTGTTGTAATTAGATATGTACCAGTTATTTTCTACAATGATAATAATATTTCTCATTAATAAACTTTATAATATTTCTCATTAATAAACTTTAGTTTTCGTTGAGTTGACCGTGTCTCCTATCTTTTTCCTCTCCAAACCCAGGCTGTCCTAAAACTGGCAGTATGTGATCTGTATTTAAGATCAGTTTTTGTAATCCAAAACCAGGAGTGGGTGATAAAGGCAGAGGTGCTAGTTATTATGTTAATATCCTAATTTACCTCTAATTATTCCACTCCTTGTTTTGGCTTACAAATACTGTTATACAACACTTGCCACATACTGCTAGTAATGGCAGCCATGTTGCTATATTGGTAAGCTTGTTGACGTCATTGCGTCATGATTCTCTTCTCCTGTATCCATTGGATACAAGCTGAAGAGACAATCACTGTCACACTGTCTATACTCATCAAGTCAGGTGTCTGAAATAATGAATTCATGATAAACATATACAGGCTCATGAATTCACTATTTCTGACACCTGTGCATGTGAGCATAGATATGTAGTGTGTGACCACCAGTGTAACTCAAGTTGTGTGTAATATAAGAAGAGAAAATGGAGGTTATACAAGGCAGTTCTCTACTCACCAGGTCAGGTGTCATAACTAATGAGTTTTTGACACCTGACCTGTTCAGTAGAGGTCTGCAATGTATTTCCACCATTTTCTCTTCAGACTGGCACACTAAGCACAGACCAAAAGAGATTTTGGAGATAAATGTAATATTTTTTGGGCCACCTCATATCTGTATACTAAAGACACATAAAGCTGCAGTCTTTTTATTTTTAACTAGAGGAGATATGATGTGGCCCAAAAAATTTGTGTGTGGCGAAGTTTCATGGCCCACGGTGTGTGTTGCCGGCGGCAGAAGACACAATAAACCAAACATAATTGTGGCAAATCAAATTTTTTTATTTTGTTAACAACTGAATAAAAATTATTTTTTACTGCGCCGGCTTGGGGTAGAGTGATGTAAACGGGGGGTGTGAAGTACTGAGGCCTGGCTAACCGTGGACGACGCAGAGGTGGCAGGAGAAGGTGCAATGAAACTAGAAGGGTCTGGAAGTTCGGGGATGGGGCTTGACACATGAGAGGCTTCAGACGCACTGGAAGGGTGAGACAAACCTGACATTACAGACACATTGGGAGGTGAAGGGGGAGGAATGCTAAGAGTCCTCGGGTTTTGTTTTTTTTGTGTTTTCTTTTTTGTTTGCCTGGTTGTGGGAGGTCTTGGTGGGCTCATATGGCGTGGCGTGGTGGTGGGTGACCTGTCACGGTCCGGCTGCACTGTGTCAGAGTCCATAGTGCTCGTAGATCGTGCAGCCATGGCAGAGTCCATAGTGCTCGTAGATCGTGCAGCCATGCCAGAGTCCATAGTGCTCGTAGAGCGTGCAGCCATGCCAGGGTCCTGCTGCATCGTGGAGGTGGCGGTACGGAAGGCCATGCCAGGGTCCTGCTGCATCGTGGAGGAGGCGGTACAGAAGGCCATGCCAGGGTCCTGCTGCATCGTGGAGGAGGCGGTATGGAAGGCCATGCCAGGGTCCTGCTGCATCGTGGAGGTGGCGGTATGGAAGGCCATGCCAGGGTCCTGCTGCATCGTGGTGTCAGTGGAGGAGGTCCAAGCAGGAGCAGCGGATGTCATGGTGGTGGCGGTGGGATGTCCAACTGCACTCGGCATGGTGGTGGTACTGTAGTGGTGTCCAGCTGTGGAAGGAAGGAGGTGGCCGTGCAATGGGATGCAGCAGAGGTCGACATCAAGCGTGACAGTGAAGGCACAGGTGGATATGCCCCCACTGTCTGCTGAAAATACAGACTCTGCTGCATAGCCTGCACGTAAGCAGCATTGCAGGCCTGCATGACACTCAGCTGGAGATCAGGAGTAAGGTGTTCCGACATGCCCTGCTCAATTTGATTAAAAAAATGATGTGCTGGCCTCTGGAGATCGGCTTTCACAAGATCAAGGCTTTTGCTGACCTCCTGGATACGTGCATTTAAGAGGTTATGCAAAGCATCAATTCGGTCACCCAAAGCCTTGATCGCATCGTGTAAAACCGAGCTCAAGTGCAAAAACTCGGGCATGAGTGACCTGTCCGAAGCCCTCTACCGCTGCCGGGATGAGCCCAAAAAAAAAGGGGGCAGTGGAAGAGGACTGCGAAAGGGGAAGACCTGATGGACCAGCTCCCTGGTCTCCAGTTAGTGTGGAAGGCCCACTTGCTGCTGCGCTGCTGGATGGCTGGGACGGGTCCGTGGCTGTCGGATGAAGGACCGCTCCAGAACCTGGGCCGACAGTCGTGCTGTATGTGCTGTGAAAAAAGGAAAAAGAAAATTAATATCAAAAATTTACCAGACGCCTTTCCACCGGACCTTGACTCCGCTGCTCCTGCCCTGACTCAGCCGCAGTAGAAGAGCTCTAAAAAACAGAAAAAATCAAATTGTCACGTCTCACGTGTCGATGTGACAGTGAATACTTACCAATCTGATGAGGCAAGTACTCACCTCACTGAGGACATACTCCACTTCCGACTGTCCTGGCCGAAACTCCTCACCAGATGAAGAATCTGAAGAAGACATTCTGATGCATGTAGAAAGAAAGAAATGGCAGAAATTAGGACATGTAGAGACAGAAAATAGAAAATAAAGGCATTGGCTAGGATATACTCACATTGTTCAGTGTCTTTTCCTCCAAGATGTAGCCTGTCTGTGTCTCGTCTGCTTCAGAGTCTGGTGAGAAGTGACCTGCAACTGTCCACACCCTCCCTTTTATCACCTTGATGGTGGGGGGTGGCTTTTCAGTGTCTAGACATGTTTTTCTCAATTGAAACGCATGCGTTCAAAAACGCAACCAAACGCATGTGCAAAAAAACCGCATGCGTTTACATAGGCAGCAATGCGTTTTTTTGTCGCAATCCTTGCGCAATCGACCGCATGCGTTTACTGGCGGCAAATAGACGCCTCCAGAAATTACTACACGTTGCATTTCCGCGCCAAGCCGCAAACGACGCATGCATCGTCAAACGCGGCCAAACGCGAACAAAAAAAAACGCATGCGTTTTTAATGTTAAATATAGGAAAACACGACGCATGCGTTTATATGAGGTACAAACGCTGCGGCAACAAATGCAAATGTGAAACCAGCCTTATATGAGTCCAACTAAAATATGAGAGATCTTATGAGTCCAAGTATAATCAGCCTCCACTACCCAGCCTGACTGACAGCTGCAGCTTGTACTGGACAGTGCGAGATCTCAGCAGCAGAAAGAATGGACACTAAGGAGCTGTCAAACACGTTAGGAGGATAGAGATTGAGGGAGAAGAAGACTGCGTTTAAGGGCAAGTGCATGTGGCAACCTTTAGTTGTCGGTGTACTTTCATCTATTTTGTAGCAGAAGACACTTTTGGATAATGCCGGCATTATTTTTCCTGAAGCGTCTGGCATTTTTCCTTTTTCTTTTCTACTTATGAAAGCTTGGAATTCTCCAGAAGAATAGTCAGGTCACTTCTTATAGCCACTTCATATCTTTGGAAGTCTGAAGTGGTTAAAAGAAGTTAGAAAACACGTCACATATACATAGCAGTCAATTTTAAATTTTTCATTGTTTTGGGCATTTTTTTTAGCACTTTTATCACACAAATTCCTGGCGGAATCTGCTTGAAGAAGACATCATGTGTACTTACCCTAAACTTTCAAAAAAATTAATTAGCCATTCTGACATGGACATGAGATAACTTCCAATTTTGATACAACCCTTTTGAATAAATACCATACATAATTTACGTAATGCATCTGCATTCATTTACGAATTTGCATTTTTGGGCAGAAAATAAAGCAAGCTTTCCTCATCAGTCTGGAAAGCTGAAATGTGAAAGTTTATGACTTTCAAATTGAGGAACTGTCTACTTGAAGAAACTGCTTTCGGTGGTGATAAAATGGATACATTTACGGTTACTACATCATGAATACTCCCCCTGCTTTACTGATAAACAGAAAATGTAAGAAAAATGAAGGATGTTTCACTTTAGTAGCCTTCACTAGAAATCAGGGTTGGAAAATTTTAAAAAATGCATTAGAAATTCAGGTTCTGTTTCAGAAAAACAATTATTATGCCAAAACATGGCAAAAGTTCAAACATTATGCTGACTAAATCATTTGTTCCTTGGGAGCCTGTGCCAGGTTGGGGGGCAGGGTGGGTAGTCTACACAAGCTCTGCAGCCCAAATCTACACTAAAACACCAATGCAAAAGCACAGCATAAGGATACCTGGTGTTTTACCTTAGTTTCCATCTGTGCCTGCGGCCCCGGTGTAACAGGCCAGATTATACCCCCAGGCCAGACTATACCCGGGGTTAAAGTGGCCTAGGCTAGATTATACCCCGGGTATACTTTGGCCTAGGCCAAACTATACCCCGGGGTATAAAATAGCCTAGGCCAAAGTATACCCCTCCAGGCCAGATTATACCCCCCAGGGTAAGCTGAGGGAAAGCTGCTCATTCTTCTAGGTCACAGCTCCCCCTCCCATCGGGCACTGCTCCTTTTCAAGCTCCTCCACCTCTGGTGACGCCAGGGATCTCCCTTTCTAAGCCCCACCCCCTCCCTATAGTCACATGTGACATGAAATCTTCAGCCCTGCTCGTGCCAGCTCGTTGTCTTGGCGCCTTGGATATGCTTGGAAAAGGGCTTTGTATACCTAGGGGGCACTGACGAGCACTGAGGGGTGGGTGGGGAACCCCTTTACTGGTTGCTATGGGATATAGCATGATCACTCTATCCTAGCAACACCTTGGATACGCTTGGAAAAGGGGTTTATCTATCTTGGGGGCACCATTGCAGCACTGCGGGTGGGTGGGGAAACCTTTTACTGGTTGCTATGGGATTTTACATGATCACTCTATCCTAGCAACGCCTTGAATACGCTTGAAAAAGGGGTTTATCTACCTTGGGGGCACTCTCGCAGCACTTAAGGATAGGTGGTTAACCCCTTAGGTGGTTGCTATGGGATTTTACATGACCACTTTATCCTAGCAACGGCTTGTATACGCTTGGAAAAGGGGTTTATCTACCTTGGGGGCACCCTTGCAGCACTGTGGGGAAGCCGGGGAACCCTTTTACTGGTTGCTATGGGATTTTACATGACCAATTTATCCTAGCAACGCCTTGTATACGCTTGGAAAAGGGGTTAATCTACCTTGGGGGCACCCTCACAGCACTGCGGGGTGGGTGGGGAACCCTTTTACTGGTTGCTATGGGATTTTACATGGCCATTCTATCCTAGCAACGCCTTGGATACGCTTAAAAAATGGGTTTATCTACCATGGGGGCACCCTCGCAGCACTGCGGGGAAGCCGGGGAACCCTTTTACTGAGGAAGGAAACAGCACAAAAATTCAAAAGCTGACTTAGGCCATAGTATACCCCCGGGGGATAAACTTTATACCAGGGGGTATAAAATAGTTTTTATAGTATTTCTCTAGGCCATAATGTTATCACTTCACTGTTTTTCTCACCCTATTGCTTATTTGTTGAAAAGTGTGCAGATCTGAACTGACAGTAGATGGCGCTGTCCTGTCAGTGCATAGTTAATGATAACTTGTTTTGTATGTTCTCTATGACACCTCTCTGCTCTCTATGACACCAAATCTTTTCCAATTTTGACAACCATGGAAGATCAATTGTATGACCAGCTTTTGAGATTCTACACTGCAACAGAACAAAGGTACCCTCAGTATACCTACGATCTACCTCCTGAGAAACGTGCAAATGCCAAGTCCCAGTTTAGACAAACAGCAAAGCCATATCGAGCCCAAGGAGGAATTGTTTATCATAGGGAAAAGGAGGTTCTTACTAAAAGTCGACTGCCAAATATCCTGAAGGCCTGTCATGACAACCCAATATCTGGGGGCCATTTTGGCAGAGATAAAACTTTAGCCAAAATCTCTGACCGGTTTTACTGGAAGGGAATGAAAAATGACGTTCACCAGTATGTGAAAGCCTGTCAAAAATGTTTTGTTATAAATCCCAAAATCACAAAGGAAGCTCCACCACTCAACAGTATATCAGTGCCTGGAAAAGTATGGAGCTTAGTTGGGATTGATATGATTGGCCCTCTTCAGGAAACATCAAATGGCAACAAATATATAGTTGCTGCCACTGATCATTTCTCCAAATGGACTGAAGCAACAGCTGTCCCAGATAAGAGTGCCAAGTCAGTGGCAAATTTTTTGTACTCCGTTATCTGTCGCCTTGGCTGTATGGAGACTCTGATTAGCGACCAGGGACGAGAGTTTGTAAACTCGATCATTGACAACCTGATGGAACATTTTCAAACAGATCACCGTATTTCATCTGCATACCACCCACAAACAAATGGCCAGCGGGAACGTGATAATCGGACACTTAAAGAAGCTCTTAGTAAGCTTGTCAATGACCAAGGAAACAACTGGGATCAATTCATCCCTGGTGTTCTGTTTGCCTATCACACATCTGTGCATGCTTCAACCAAGGTTACTCCATTTGAGGTCATGTATGGACGGAAGGCCAAGCTTCCCATGGACCTTAATCCCTCAAAAGATGATACGGTGGATCCCATGCCCATTTCAGATCATGCCACCCCTGATGTGCTAAATACACTGTCAAGCATTCTTAAAAAGCTGCACTCAGACGTCAGTACCAACATCCACTCTGCTCAAGAACACCAGAAGTGTGCCTTTGATCGCCGACACAAAAGCAACAAAGAAATCACTGCTGGTACCATAGTTTATATCAAGAATCAGCGCCGTATTCAACGCATAGGTTCAAAGATGGAACCACGCTGGATTGGACCTTATTTAGTTGTGGAATCCTTGACCAAGGGACGAGTAAAACTTAAGAACAACAAAACTGGCAAGATATTAAGCAACACATACCACACCAGCAACCTAAAGATTTACCAGGATAAAGAGGCTTCTCCACCATCCGATGATGATTATTCCAGTGACTCTGCCACACAGAAAAATAAGCAAACTAAGGCTTTCAACCTACTACCAAGTTCAAGAAGGAAGTATCTTAGCACCACTCTTGGCCTTACGTTTAGTAAGGTTGTATACTGTGGATGCAGACGAGACCTTGAACAACCACGGCGTACATATAAAACCAAAGGTGATGGAAACTGCTTCTTCCGGGCCATCAGCTACATCTTGACAGGAACAGAGGACAACCATTCCCTTCTCAGAGATAAAGTCATCCACCATATGAAAACTGACTTGACAAAAAAACTACAGGACTACTTGAACCAAAATGTGAATGAATATGTGAACATCTCTGGAATCTCTCGTGATGGAGTCTGGGCAACTGATGCAGAGATCATGACCACGGCGAATCTGTTGAGTTGCGACATAATAATCTACACAAACGTCGGTGACTCCATGGATTGGTTGACATATCCTGCAAGCTTCAATCTGCAGTCAACAACTGAACATGCACTGTATCTTGAAAATAAGCACGATCATTTCAATGTTGTTATCAGTGTTTAGCTTTAAACGTTAATTTGGTAGCAAGGACATGCTAGACTAAATGTCATAATACACAGAATGACTGTTGGGCGATTTGTTGCCCCAGATAATTGCATTGCATGATAAGTGACTTATAGCTAATGAGAAATTATTGCCCCCCCTCCCACCGCTAGGTGGTGCTATCTGCTTCTACAAGCTCCAACGGCACTAGCCAGGTGCCGCTCTCCTCTATGGCGCCTGGCTGTGACGTCGGCGCATGGAGAGGCAGCGCCACCTAGCGGCAGGAGGGGGACCCCGTCTACCAGGAGACGGGCAGCGGCGGTTAGCGAGGGGGGGTAATCGGGCAGCCCCCCTAAGGTAACTATAAAATGGGGGGGTATTTGTAATGCATATGCATTACAAATACCCCCCTTTACAACTACTTTTGCCATGGGCAAAAGTTTTGTATAGTGGGAGGTACTCTTTAAGAATTGTCAGTTTGGTTTCTCAATAAAATGTTGAAGCATTAAGTAATTCTTGTGTATATCACTCAATGCAAATGATTTCATTGGGGTATAATATGAGCTGAGAGGTATAAATTGGGCTAGGCAACTTTAACCCCAGATTAGTTACATAATCTGGCCTGGAGGGGTATAGTTTGGCCTAGGCTATTTTACACCCCGGGGTATAGTTTGGCCTAGGCCAGTTTATGCCCGGGTATACTCTGGCATAGACCAAATTATACCCGGGGTTAATCTGGGACAGGGTTACTTTGGCCTGTTACACCGAGGAACCCTTTTACTGGTTGCTATGGGATTTTACATGACCACTTTATCCTAGCAATGCCTTGTATATGCTTGGAAAAGGGGTTTATCTACCTTGGGGGCACCCTGCTTGCTATAGGGTTTTACATGGTGTAAGTACCTTAGATTGATCATTTGAAATCGCTTAGCAACCAGGAAAAGAGTTCCCCAGCCTCCATGCAATGCTGCGACAGTGCCCCCAAGGTAGATAAGCCCCTTTTCCAAGCGTATCCAAGGCGTTGCTAGGATAAAGTGGCCATGTAAAATCCCATAGCAACCAGTAAAAGGGTTCCCCGGCTTCCCCGCAGTGCTGTGAGGGTGCCCCCAAGGTAGATAAACCCCTTTTCCAACCGTATCCAGGGCGTTGCTAGGATAAAGTGGCCATGTAAAATCCCATAGCAACCAGTAAAAGGGATCCCCACCCACCCCGCAGTGCTGTGAGGGTGTCCTCCAAGGTAGATTAACCCCTTTTCCAAGCGTATACAAGGCGTTGCTAGGATAAATTGGTCATGTAAAATCCCATAGCAACCAGTAAAAGGGTTCCCCGGCTTCCCCGCAGTGCTGTGAGGGTGCCCCCAAGGTAGATAAACCCCTTTTCCAACCGTATCCAGGGCGTTGCTAGGATAAAGTGGCCATGTAAAATCCCATAGCAACCAGTAAAAGGGATCCCCACCCACCCCGCAGTGCTGTGAGGGTGTCCTCCAAGGTAGATTAACCCCTTTTCCAAGCGTATACAAGGCGTTGCTAGGATAAATTGGTCATGTAAAATCCCATAGCAACCAGTAAAAGGGTTCCCCGGCTTCCCCGCAGTGCTGTGAGGGTGCCCCCAAGGTAGATAAACCCCTTTTCCAACCGTATCCAGGGCGTTGCTAGGATAAAGTGGCCATGTAAAATCCCATAGCAACCAGTAAAAGGGATCCCCACCCACCCCGCAGTGCTGTGAGGGTGTCCTCCAAGGTAGATTAACCCCTTTTCCAAGCGTATACAAGGCGTTGCTAGGATAAATTGGTCATGTAAAATCCCATAGCAACCAGTAAAAGGGTTCCCCGGCTTCCCCGCAGTGCTGTGAGGGTGCCCCCAAGGTAGATAAACCCCTTTTCCAACCGTATCCAGGGCGTTGCTAGGATAAAGTGGCCATGTAAAATCCCATAGCAACCAGTAAAAGGGATCCCCACCCACCCCGCAGTGCTGTGAGGGTGTCCTCCAAGGTAGATTAACCCCTTTTCCAAGCGTATACAAGGCGTTGCTAGGATAAATTGGTCATGTAAAATCCCATAGCAACCAGTAAAAGGGTTCCCCGGCTTCCCCGCAGTGCTGTGAGGGTGCCCCCAAGGTAGATAAACCCCTTTTCCAACCGTATCCAGGGCGTTGCTAGGATAAAGTGGCCATGTAAAATCCCATAGCAACCAGTAAAAGGGATCCCCACCCACCCCGCAGTGCTGTGAGGGTGCCCCCAAGGTAGATTAACCCCTTTTCCAAGCGTATACAAGGCGTTGCTAGGATAAATTGGTCATGTAAAATCCCATAGCAACCAGTAAAAGGGTTCCCCGGCTTCCCCGCAGTGCTGTGAGGGTGCCCCCCAAGGTAGATAAACCCCTTTTCCAACCGTATCCAGGGCGTTGCTAGGATAAAGTGGCCATGTAAAATCCCATAGCAACCAGTAAAAGGCTATAGTCTGGCCTGAGGGTATAGTGTGGCCTGTTATAGTTTGGCCTAGGCTGTTTTACATCCTTAGGTATAGTTTGGCCTAGGCCAAAATATACCCAGGGTTAAATGTAGCCTAGGCCACTTTAACCCTGGGGGGTATAATGTGGCCTGGAGGGGTATAGTTTGGCCTAGGCTATTTTACACCCCGGGGTATAGTTTGGCCTAGGCCATTTTATGCCTGGGTATAGTTTGGCCTAGGCCAGTTTATACCCCGGGGTATACTCTGGCCTAGGCCAAATTATACCCGGGGTTAATCTGGGACGGGGTTACTTTGGCCTGTTACACCGGGGCTACATGACCTTTCTATGTGGCCCTGAACCATCTGGTCACATGTGCTTCACAGTGTCTGGTAGCCGTTCACATGTACTTTCATGTCAAGGAGAAGAGGAGAGGCTGGTAGCATTATAGGGACATTTAGTAATGGTGCACTGTGGGGCCATCTCTAGGGCCCCCATATTTTGCCATAGTGGGGAAATGCCATAACACGAAAACGAAATGATGAGATGAAGTAACCATGCGCGAGTGCTGCTAATCATTGTGGCTAATGGGATAAGGAAAACACTCTTCTGTTTCAGCATCTCGCATAAAAGGGGTTATTCACAGGATAGGTTAAAACTCAGTGATCGGTGGGGGTCCAACTGCTGAGACCCGCACCAATAGGCAGAACATGCCTGATTGGGCACTACTATCCCTGGCTCAAAATGGAGCAGCAAGGTGGGATGCCCGACTGATGTTCCATTCATTCTCTATGGCACTGCCAGAAAAAGCTGAGTGCCATGCTCAGCAGCCCCGTAGAGAATGAATGGAGCAACAGTTGAGCGTATGTATTACCGCTCATTCTAACAAAGGTAAAAATTCCCTATTCTCCTGATCTTTGCGGGTCCCACCAGTCAGACCCCGACAATCAACAAGCTGCCACTACAATGGAAAAAGCTGAATGTTTGGTCTCTTCCTTTCTGGATTGTTAGTAGGGAGAAGGGGACATTTATCCTCCTGATAAGTGGGCGTTCTACAAATAGATGTACCACCTATTAGATATTTATGGTGCATACTTTTAATATGCTCTCAGAAAGTGATACTCCCAATACTCAAGTTTTATTGTGGCTCTTGGGGCTGGTTCAATCTAACAAAGTGGCCCTCAGACAAATAAAATAAAGGTTGTGCACCCCTGCTCTAGTATATGAAGCCGAGGAGTGTGAGCCAGGCTTCACTGCGCTCGCCCAGTGTGTACAAATGAGCAAACCACAAGTGGGACTTCGACTCGGCTCTCAGTGATGTCAGTATTCAAGCAAAATGATAATCAGGGAGGAATGGGCGTTATAGGAGTCAGGCCACATTAGATGTCTCCAATATGCAAATGCCAGCAGCCCCATTATATATTTGGCTAGACAGCCGAGCTGTCAATCAAGCAGGGTGGCATCGGGCAGGGAGTAACGATGAAGCTGTAGCACTCACAGGGCATCGGTCCACTCCCAAAGCACTTCTAACTTGATTAGCATACATGTCCAGAAAAGGATTTTTCAAGGATATATAGGTACGGTATCTATTACCTTGTATTTTCAAGGCTTACATGGCCAAGTGTAAGGCTGGTGACAGATTACCTCTAAAAAAAAAAGGTTGACTGCCACTATGAAGCCGTTGAAGCAAACCACACATCGGGTGTGGTGTGGACCTGGTACTTGGGAACCTATCTGCATGGCACTAACCAGGTGCATATTTGTCCCAGATCATAGCGGAGTGATGTTTTAGGACATTTTTGTGCAGCTGCACTTCTTAGGAACGTTGGAATGCTTACAGTGGGGGAATTGCACCCCTAACTCACTCTTCTCCACACATCCATCTTACTTTTGGAATGCTTGGTGCTTTAGTTCCGATTCCCGCCATTTATTTCTCATTTATGTACCTGCAATATATAAATCCAAACTGCATCCTGCTGTCCCCTTGTGCAGCAATCTAACAGATAATCCAGACTGTCGCACCTTGTTTTAGGTCTTTTGCTTTTACCCCATGTGTGTATTTTAGACTTTTATTTAAAATTTGATGTCATTTAATAAAGTCTTATATTTTACTCAGTTTCCCATTAGCCTCACATTCTGTTTTGGCATTTGCTTTATAGAAAGTACACTATATCATGCTCACCTGATTGCTTCGGGTGATGTTTCAAAGGGAATATTTCTATTGTACTGAGCATCATAAACATAGGCAGCAGCCAGAAGTAATTTCTAAGAAAAAAAGAAAAATGACATAATATATACCAAATGTATAGTTCACAATAAAAGAGAGCAAACTAAAAACATCAATATACTGCGTGATGAATTAATAAAGGTATAGTAGTATAAATTTTGACTTGGCCGAGAAGCTTAGGAGATCACAAGGTCCCTTCTACTGTTAGTCTACGTTCACATTTGCAGTCTGCGCCGCAGCGTCGGGCGCCGCAGTGTCGCCGCATGCGTCATGCGCCCCTATATTTAACATGGGGGCGCATGGACATGCGTCGCACTTGCGTTTTGCGACGCATGCGTCACTGCGGCGCACACGTCCGGGCGCAGAGGATGCAGCAAGTTGCATTTTTGCTGCGTCCAAAATCAATCAAAAAAGGATGCATGCGGCGCAAAACGCAGCGTTGTGCATGCGTTTTGCTGCGTTTTTGTTTGCGTTGTGTGTTGCGGCGCCGACGCTGCGGCGCACAACGCAAATATGAACGTAGCCTTAGACATTCTTTAAATTCAGGGCAACTGTCTTCCAAATCACCACGCTAAAGCTACAGAGTAGGTGAAACCAGGGGCTAAAACCCATTTGGGTAATCTCTCTCTGCATCAACTTTCTGAAAGTGGCTTGTAGGACCGGCTGCATATTTACTATGGCATTTGGTAAGCCACATTGTAAGGGTGTGTTCAGATGAAGAAGGTGGTCAACATTGTGGCTGACCCTCTGTCTCGAATTTGCAGTTTTCACTTCCACGAGACCACATGTGGATTACTATGTGACCACATGCTGCAGAATCCACATGTAAGTCAATCTGACAACTTTTTCACTTTGTGAAAACATATGCAAATCATTGAAAATATGTACATCAGTACACATCAGCAACATGGGCTTCTCATAAAAATGGATGGGGGGCATTTTTCACCCAGTTGGATACTCTTTGAAATCTTTGTGAACATGGTTATCTGAAGAGTAGAGATTGCAGTCGCACCAATTCCTTGATGCGTAAGCGAGTCCAGAGAACTAATTGCCATGAGAAAAAAAAAACAAACAACAAAATCAACAATATTAGGGCTTGTTTCCACTTGCGAGAAACACGTCCATGTCTCGCATGTGGAAACCAAGCTGTGGCGCCGGCACATTGGAGCGGAGCGTGCAGCTCCATGTGTTCCTATGCGGCCGCACGCTCCGCTCCTGAATGCCGGCGCCACAGCTTGGTTTCCACATGCGAGACACGGACGTGTTTCTCGCAAGTGGAAACAAGCCCTTATACATGACACAAAATAGGTGGGGACCATTTTACAGATTTTACATTGGGGTGCAGACATACCAAGGACATCACTTAACTAAAATCACTACAGTGGAGGGAATGAAAAAAACGATATATAAGCATTTAAGATTAGTATAAGAAATAAATAATATTCAGATCTTCTGCCAGTGTGACTTATGTATGATTACGGAATATGCATTTGACTTAAATGACAAACTGCACATTTACGCAAAAAGTTCATTTCTCACAACTACTGTACAATCTGATCATGGATAGAATGGTCAACAGTAACCAAGCAAAGTGAGCCAGAATTCTGAAAAGATTGCATGAAAAAGTGGGACGCATTCCAGGTGCCAAAATTGTTAGTTATTTTAGATACTTTTTACAGTTCACTAAACTGTTTTAAAATGTATCAAAAAGAGGTAGTTGCTGAGCGGGATCATACAATGTACCGTGTAAAAACAATAACGCCCCTTTCACATATCAGTTTTTTGCCGTCAGTCACAATCCGTTGGCTCGACGGATTGACGGATCCATCGCAGATTGTGAAAAACTGATGCAACAAATTCGTTTTCTGAACGGATCCAACTAGCGGATCTGGATAATTGGATCTGAAATAAATCGGAGAAGCTCAGTTAAAAAAAACGGAATCCATTGCCAGATTCCGTCATTTGATGGGTCGGAGCCCATAGGCTTCCATTCGAGCAAGCGACAGACGGCGACGGATCCGTCGCTGTCCGATTTTTCGATGTACACAAAACGTTACTTTGTCCATTATCTCCGGCCACCGGACAAACAATTTTCAGATGACGATGGCATAAAACTGATGTGTGAAAGGGGCCTTAGGCAGCCAAGAGGAAAGAGGAACAGTTTAACAAGATGCACCAAGTTTATCCTTTTTTTGTCTGTCCTACCGTAATTCTATCCTGTGTAACTTTAGGACAGTTCAGGAATTTTTTCCCTGAAACAGAATCATCTGTAGGTATTAACTATACGATACGGACAAAATATTCATACATATACTATTCTTAAGGGTATGTGCACATGTTGCAGATTCCATTGCGGATTTTTCCACATGGATTCTGCAGAATCCGCAGGTAAAATGACCAGCGTTTTACCTGCGGATTCCCCCTGCGGGTTTTCTGCGGATTTTGCCTACGTTTTTACACCTGCGGATTCCTATAATGGAATAAGTGTAAAATGCTGCAGATTCCGCACAAAAAATTGACATGCTGCAGAAAGTTAACCGCTGCGTTTCTGCGCTGAATTTTCCACAGCATACGCACAACGGATTTTGTCTTCCATAGGTTTACATCGTACTGTACACCGCATGGAAAACTGCTGTGGATCCGCAGGGCCAAATCTGCTGCGGATCCGCAGCCAAATCCGCAACGTGTGCACATACCCTAAAGGTGATCTAAGGAAGGGTGTCTAACATACTTATTAAAATGCGCCAATGCAGGTATTGCATGACTGATTGTTCAGTCTGACACAAGCTGCATTATTCGCCACTCTTATGCCCTGCAGAATTTCAGCCCATTTTTTTTAGACTGAAATTGCCCCTCTCGGCTTATACTTGAGTGATTACCAGGGGTCGGCAGGGGAGGGGGAGCAGCAGCTGTCTAATAATACTCACCTGCTCCTGGTGCGGTCCCTGCATGTCCCTGGTTCTCCGGGCGCCGGCAGCTTCTTCCTGTATTGAGCAATCACATGGTACCGCTCATTACAGTAATGAATATGGACCCCACTCCACTCCCATAGGGGTGGAGGTGCATATTCATTACTGTAATGAGCAGTACCATGTGACCGCTCAGTACAGGAAGCTGCCGGCGCCCGGAGAACCAGGGACGTCCAGGGACCGCGCCGGGAGCAGGCGAGTATGGTGGGGGCAGTGCGCTCTATTCACCTGTTCCTCGTTCCACCGTCGGCACCGCTGCGTCTTCTGCGTCCTCTGCAGTGACGCTCAGGTCAGAGGGCGCAATGACGCGTTAGCGTGCGCCGCCCTCTGCCTGAGCGTCAGTGCGGAGGACGGGGGAAGACACAGCGACGCTCAGCGGTGGAACGGAGGACAGGTTAATATAGCAAGTGCTGGGGGCCTGAGAGGTGAGTATGTCATTTTTTTTTTTTTAAATTGCAGCAACAGCATATGGGGCAAATATCTCTATGGAGCATCGTATGGGGCCATGTGCAGCATTATATGGGGGCAAATATCTCTATGGAGCATCTTATGGGGCCATAATCAGCATTTGTGCAGCATTATATGGAGCATATTTTAATATGGAGCATCTTATGGGGCCCATCATAAACTGTATGGAGCATTATATGGGGCTCCTGATTCAATATGGATATTCAAAAACATTTAACCTACTGATGTCTCAATTAATTTTACTTTTATTGGTATCTATTTTTATTTTTGACATTTACCGGTAGCTGCTGCATTTTCCACCCTAGGCTTACACTCGAGTCATTAAGTTTTCCCAGTTTTGGGGGCAAAATTAGGGGGGGGGTCGGCTTATACTCGGATCGGCTTATACTTGAGTATATACGGTACACAGACAACTAAAAAGAAAGGACAAACATAATCCCAAAGTTCTTTCTTTGAATTATTTTTCCCCTCACTAAAGAAAATGCATATGCATGTGTGGGCTTCACATTTATAACATGTTTCCAGTTTGACTACACTCTGCTGCACCTCTTCTCTTACCCAAAAAATAAAAGTAGAATTAACCAAAAGCAACCAAAATTGAACACATTTTCCTGCAGGTCATTAAGCAGATATTTCCTGCAATCATATGCAAAAATAGAAATAACAGTGATACATTAGATCTTCTACAAGTATTTTGTATTTTAAGTGGTAAGTAATAAAATTTATATTTTATGGGTTCTTTGCTTTACCATTTTTGCTACCTTATTGATCTGTGCTTGATAGAAACAAACAACCAATCAGCTTCATGCAGCCAATTAACGGTTCATTTAACGGCTCTTATTAGTTAGTGGTAATGCACCCCTAGATCCAGGTAACCGCTTGGACTTGATCTCATCCCTTAGTTCTCCACACTGGTCCAGACACCAAATTCACTTTTCAAAGCCACAACTTGTTTTTGAAGACTTCCCTCTAATCCAACCTTCTGCAGCACGTCCTCACACAGCACCCTTACAAATAAGTGCCATTATAGTGCCCCTGAATAAATATATCTGGCAATAATATACCCTAAATAAGCCTATGCTGTGCCCCCGAATAAATAATTCCCCCTGCACAAAGAAGAACATATCTTAAGAGAGACTACCTGGCCTCAACAACATCTCCTTGTAAAATTGTGTCCACACCATCCTCCATTGTGAAATATGACATCGCATCATCCTCCCTTACTAACCATAGCACCAACAGCCATTATATACTATAACCATCACACCACACTCCCTTATGGCCATCACACAAGCCTCACATGTACTGCTACCGCAACAACGTCATCCCTTAAAAACAACAACAGTCACAGGAACCCCCTTATGAACTATAGCTGCAGCTCCATCCCTCTTATAAACTAACTGCCACACTGTCCTCCTTTATGAATACAGCCTTCACATTGTCCCTCACGCTATGCACTCTCTCCACAGGCTGTCCCCTCAACACTAAAAAATAAATAGCAACAAAATAGCATTGATTTCTGCTCACCTTCACCGCTGTCCTCACTGCCTCTGTGTTCCAGGCCCATGCGGAACCACGGCAGAGGTGCGATAACATTGCATAATCATGCCACAGCATCCCCTGACTACACGCTACACGTCGGGACAGGGAACCGATTAGGGCTCCACTGCTCCAGCAGTGCTGGCCTGGAGATCTACTCAATCATATGAGCATCTTCTAGACGCAGAAACAACTGAATCCTGCAAATGCGAATTGGATCGGACCCTGTGGTTTGCTGAATCGGCTGTTAATTAAACAAACAGTTTTGGATAACTGGGACGAACCAGCCGAATATCACCCCTGTGGATACATCAGGTAACATGTCTGAAGAACTATTTCCAGCAGAAATAAATAACCTATCTTCCACATCGGAGTGCTCAACGCAGAACACTTTCCTACAGCCTTACACTACAAGTTATACAGTGTAAAGCAAAATCAGTCAAAGACTTGGGGTTGGAATTATGGTGGAACACTCCATGAAATGTTTCAACATTTTTACACAACTCAAAATTGTTCTTTTCCTCGGCCAGCTTTGCCGAAGTGGGTGAAGATATGGTACTATAAGGCCATGTGCACACGATGCGGATTCTGCTGCGGATTTTTCTGCAGCAGATTTGCAAAATCCGCAGTGCTAAACCGCTGCGGTTTTCACTGCAGATTTTTGTGCGGTTTCTTCTGCGGGTTTTCAACTGCACTTTCCTATTGGTGCAAGTTGAAATCCGCAGCGGAATCCACAGAAAGAAGTGACATGCTCCTTTTTTTCCGCAGAGAATCCGCACGGATTTTTCTGCATCGTGTGCACTGCGGATTTTGTTTTCCATAGGGTAACATTGTACTGTACACCGTATGGAAAACTGCTGCGGATCCGCAGCATCGGATCCGCAGCAAAATCCGCAGCGTGTGCACATACCCTTAGGCCGGCCTCACACTGGCGAGTTTTACGGACGTATGAGCGCAGAAAATACACCCGGAAAATACGCCTAACACACGGCCCAATGATTCCCTATGTCCCAGCTCCTATCAGCCGTATTTTACTGATCCGAATTATACGGTCTTGTACGGCCGTAGAAAATCACAGCATGCTGCGTTTGTCACCGTATTGCGCAAAAAAAATAAAAAATAAAAAAATTAAAAAAAAATCGCCAATGAAAGTCTATGGGGGCGAGAAAAATACGGATTCCACACGGACCAGCAGTGTGACTTGCGAGAAATACGCAATGGTGTTAGTGAAAAGCCGGCAATTCAATTGCCGGCTTTTCATTTCTCCTTCACAAACCCGACAGGATATGAGACATGGTTTACATACAGTAAACCATCTCGTATCCCTTTTTTTTTTGCATATTCCACACTACTAATGTTAGTAGTGTGTATGTGCAAAATTTGGGCGCTGTAGCTTGTAAAATAAAGGGTTAAATCGCGGAAAAAATTGGCGTGGGCTCCCGCGCAATTTTCTCCGCCAGAGTGGTAAAGCCAGTGACTGAGGGCAGATATTAATAGCCTAGAGAGGGTCCATGGTTATTGGCCCCCCCTGGCTACAAACATCTGCCCCCAGCCACCCCAGAAAAGGCACATCTGGAAGATGCGCCTATTCTGGCACTTGGCCACTCTCTTCCCATTCCCGTGTAGCGGTGGGATATGGGGTAACGAAGGGTTAATGTCACCTTGCTATTGTAAGGTGACATTAAGCCAGATTAATAATGGAGAGGCGTCAATTATTTTGCCATTTAACCCTTTATTTTAGCAGCTACAGCGGCCAAATTTTGCACATACACACTACCAACATTAGTAGTGTGGAATATGCAAAAAAAAGGGGATATGAGATGATTTACTGTATGTAAACCATGTCTCATATCATGTCGGGTTTGGGAAGGAGAAATGAAAAGCCGGCAATTGAATTACCGGCTTTTCACATACATCGCGCTGAATTAAATATAAATGCAGAATATATATATATATATATATATATATATATATATATATATATATATATATATATATATATATATATATATATATATATATATATATACACACATACATATACACTGTATATATGTTTTACCGAACATTTGAGCACATAAATCCATTAGATGTCGGTTTTGCAAGCCTGCGAGTAAATATCGCAGTACGGAGGCCATACGGATTACATACGGAGGATGCCATGCGCAAAATACGCTGACACACCCTGCCTACGGATGACATACGGATCACTAATTTGGGGACTTTTCTGCGTATTACGGCCGTAAAATACGGACCGTATTTTGATACGCTGAGTGTGACGCCGGCCTTAGAGTGTTGTGACTCTTGCCTGACAAATTTACAACACAGGTTTCCCCACAAAATTGGTGCTACATCAAAATATTTGCCAGCAACTGATGGAATTAACATTTCTGGCGGAGGTTTTCACCGGTTGTAAGATGTGTCAAATTAATTAAGAGGCACACACATGAATTTGGAGCATCTAATTACACACCTTCTGTAATTAAAACTGGCACGCAAAGACCTAAAAAGTTTACTATGGCACAAAGGGAACCTAATTAAAAAAAAAAGTCTAGAACGGAAATACAACAGTTGGAGCAATCACTTACAAAATACATTACCAGATACAGGACTTCAGTAGGTTTTGGTTTTCGTTTTGTTCAGGGTTTTTAGTTGCTTTTATTTTATCAAAGTTGAAAACTTTGAACTTTCTTGACTAAGCTGAAAGTGGCATGATTATTATTAAGAGATCATTAACTATATTTAACTTGGCCACTTGCTCTGGAATTTGTATGAACATCGTAGATCAGTAGATAATAATAAACTTACTGTGCCCGGTTTGTAGTTTTACAATTCTTTAGGTCTATGTGCACACGCCGTCATTTACAACCCCTGGCAAAAATTATGGAATCACCGGCCTTGGAGGATGTTCATTCAGTTGTTTAATTTTATAGAAAAAAAAAGCAGATCACAGACATGGCACAAAACTAAAGTACCGTAATTTTAAATGTCAACTTTCTGGCTCTAAGAAACACTAAAAAAAATCAATAACAAAAATGTGGTAGTCAGTAATGGTTACTTTTTTTAACCAAGCATAGGGGAAAAATTATGGAATAACTCAATTCAGAGGAAAAAATTATGGTATCATGAAAAAAGAAAAAAAAAAAAACACTCCAAAGCATCACTAGTATTTTGTTGCACCACCTCTGGCTTTTAGAACAGCTTGCAGTTTCTGAGACTTAATGAGTGTCAAACAGCACTCTTCATCAATCTGGCTCCAACTTTCTCTGATTGCTGTTGCCAGATCAGCTTTGCAGGTTGGAGCCTTGTCATGGACCATTTTCTTCAACTTCTGCCAAAGATTTTCAATTGGATTGAGATCCGGACTATTTGCAGGCCATGACATTGACTTTATGTGTCTTTTTTTCAAGGAATGTTTTCACAGTTTTTGCTCTACGGCAGGATGCATTATCATCTTGAAAAATGATTTCATCATCCCCAAACATCCTTTCAATTGATGGGATAAGAAAAGTGTCCAAAATATCAACATAAACTTGTGCATTTATTGAAGATGTAATGACAGCCATCTCCCCAGTGCCTTTACCTGACATGCAGCCCCATATCATCAATGACTGTGGAAATTTGCATGTTCTCTTCAGGCAGTCATCTTTATAAATCTCATTGGAACGGCACCAAATAAAAGTTCCTGCATCATCACCTTTCCCAATGCAGATTCGTGATTCATCACTGAATATGACTTTCACCCAGTCATCCACAGCCCACGATTGCTTTTCCTTAGCCTAGTGTAACCTTGTTTTTTTCTGTATAGGTGTTAATGATGGCTTTCGTTTACCTTTTCCGTATGTAAATCCTAATTTCCTTTAGGCGGTTTCTTACAGTTCGGTCACAGACGTTGACTCCAGTTTCCACTCATTCGTTCCTCATTTGTTTTGTTGTGCATTTCCTGTTTTGGAGACATATTGCTTTAAGTTTCTGGTCTTGACGCTTTGAGGTCTTCCTTGGTCTACCAGTATGTTTGCCTTTAACAACCTTCCCATGTTGTTTGTATTTGGTCCAGATTTTAGACACAGCTGACTGTAAACAACCAACATCTTTTGCAACATTGCGTCATGATTTAACCTCTTTTAAGAGTTTGATAATCCTCTCCTTTGTTTCGATTGACATCTCTCATGTTGGAGCCATGATTCATGTCAGTCCACTTGGTGCAACAGTGTTATGACCCCAATGGCGAGGGTCTCAGAGGAACGTGGAAGTCTGCAGAATACAAAAATCCAGCTCATAGGGCAGTGGTAACTGGGTTGACCATATATCTACTCCTAACGCCAACACTAGAAGTAGCCGGGGATCATTCCTACGTTGATTCTAGATGACACGCGCCAGCCGGAGAATCTAGCTACCCCTAGTAGAGGAAAACAAAGACCTTTCTTGCCTCCAGAGAAGGGGACCCCAAAGCTGGATAGAAGCCCCCCACAAATATTAACGGTGAGGTAAGAGGAAATGACAAACACAGAAATGAACCAGGTTTAGCACAGAGAGGCCCGCTTACTGATAGCAGAATAAAGAAAGGTAACTTATATGGTCAACAAAAACCCTATCAAAATCCACACTGGAAATTCAAGAACCCCCGAACCGTCTAACGGTCCGGGGGGAGAACACCAGCCCCCTAGAGCTTCCAGCAAAGGTCAGGATATAGATTTGGAACAAGCTGGACAAAAATACAAAACCAAAACAAATAGCAAAAAGCAAAAAGCAGACTTAGCTGATATAACTGGAACCAGGATCAGTAGACAAGAGCACAGCAGACTAGCTCTGATAACTACGTTGCCAGGCATTGAACTGAAGGTCCAGGGAGCTTATATAGCAACACCCCTATTCTAATTTGATGCAGGTGTTATTTTTGGGTATGAAAATTTACAGGGCGATTCCATAATTTTTTCCTCAGAATTGAGTGATTCCATAATTTTTCCCTTATGCTTGGTTAAAAAAGTAACCATTACTGACTACCACATTTTTTGTTCTTGATTTCTTTTTGTGTTTCTTAAAGCCAGAAAGTTGCCATGTGAAATGACTGTAGTTTTGTGCCATGTCTGTGATCTGCTTTTTTTTCTACAAAATTAAACTGAATGAACATCCTCCAAGACCGGTGATTCCATAATTTTTGCCAGGGGTTGTAGATACTAACGGAACCCAAATCGGTTTTGCTATAGTATGACACTTGAAGAAAACAACATCATAGTTTTCCATTAAGAGTCTTCTTTGACGCTCCTCATGTCATACTTGTGGTGGCTTTGTAGTGTTTTTTTCCTTTTAATTTAAATGTCATATATAGGACAGCATAACGCACCAGAAAAAGGACCAGTTACTTTTTAAGATGCTTCACAGCTTTCAAAGCTTGAAGTCGCGGAAATAAGTTACTAAAGATGGAACAAATGCACAGCACATCGTTTTGATATGGCTGTACAATGTACATGTTCATTCTTTTCAGCGTTTTTTGGCACTTTTTAAAGGTGGAATCCACACAAAAAAGATGTCATGTGCACATGCACTTATATAATGCTTTAAGATTGGTGCCCAAAACATGATTGTGCTCGGACTCCATAAAGGAGGTTCAGAACATTCTTGACAAATCACATTCTTGGTAATAATTATATAGTTTACAAAAAGAAATAAGGCATCTTTCACAAGTTAATTATGTGGCTACTACTTGATTTTACAACTGTTATTACTACAAACAGTATAAGGCCTCATTCACATGTAAGTTTTATTTAATGTAGGAGAAAAACTGATCGAGTTTGGTCAGCTTTTTTTCGCTAATGAGAAAAAAAAAAGTTTCTCCACCTTCTATCAGTCAGTGGAAAAAAGGCCCACGATGGCATCCAAATGTCATCAATATTTTTTCACAGACCCATAATGACTTTCATTGCATAGCTTGATCCAAAATTCAATCAATATCATTTTGCACGGACCATTCTGTCCATAAAAAAATGACAGGTATGTGAACAGTGCCATAGACGGTCATGAAAAAAAAAAATTAAAAAAAATGGATAGCGCTTGTATGTGAAGAATTGACTTGTGACTGAGTCCTAAGACCGATTTCACACTTGTGACTTTCATGGTTCCAGTACTGTGATGTCTGGAGAAGCCACTGTTCTCCTGAACCAAATTCAATAGCTTCATACGGAAGTTATTTATGAGTCTGCTGAGTAGGAGTTAGGCCTCTTTCACACTTGCGTCGGTACGTGTCTGTCGCTAAGCGTTGGCGCGACGTACCGACGACCGTTGTGAAAATTCGGCACAACATGGGCAGCGGGTGAAGTTTTTCAACGCATCCGCTGCCCATTGTAAAGTCCCGGGGAGGAGGGGGCGGATTTCCGGCCGCGCATGCGCGGTAAGAAATGGCGGACCCGACGTACGAAAAAACGTTCCCTTGAACGTTTTTTCATGACGGCGGTCTGCCAAAACACGACGCATCAAGTGCACGATCGATGCGACGTATGGCCATATGTCGCGATCCATCAGCAATACAAGTCTATGGGAAAAAAACATCCCGCGGGCACATTTGCAGGATCCGTTTTTTCCACAAAACGACGCATTGCGACGGACGTCACACAACGCAAGTGTGAAAGAGGCCTTGGGAGACCAGCGGCAGGTCTGGACATTGAGGTCTGTACTTGGACCGTGAATTTTGGATGCGTAAAACTTTACCCTACAGCACAATGTACTTGATATAAAATAAAAGTATAACAGTATTATTCCCAGATTTGTGTGCACAGATTTCAGCAAGCCCCTTTT
The DNA here is from genome assembly GCF_051348905.1 of Ranitomeya variabilis. Taxonomy (NCBI): domain Eukaryota; kingdom Metazoa; phylum Chordata; class Amphibia; order Anura; family Dendrobatidae; genus Ranitomeya; species Ranitomeya variabilis. Next base: position 117,566,057 of record NC_135233.1, read on the forward strand.
AGAGGAATAGAAAAGTCATAGAAATTATTGCAACAGAGCTGCCACCTGTAAACATAGACAAATGGTCCCACAAACGTCAAAAAGTCGTCCACAAATTGCTTACGTGACAGGGTCCATGTGCAGCTGCATGCACGCTTCCATATCGTGGTGCTACCACCTGCCATTGAAATTAGCGCTTTCATGTCTATAAAACTGATGCAAACTGTGAACCTTTGAGAAATCACTTGTGTCTACTAGCACATGGAGTGAAGAGTTGCACAAAAATTGATGATTTTTTTATGTTTTGGCGTTTTTACACCAATTTCAAGTAGTGGCACCAACTCGATTTGGCTACGGCAGCCTGTCTAATTCATGGAAAATGGTGGCATTTCTTACACCAGAAATGTTACTCCAGATTGTGACCGGAGTCAAATTTCTAATGAGGCGAACACTATTGATAAGATGCTCAAAACTAATTACGTTAACATTTACATCTTATTTGCGGCACGCCCGTCATACGAACCACCAGTCTTAATGAATTGAGGCCATAACTTTGCTCTGATGTTCAGCTAGCTTTCTGCAACCAATGCCTTACTCATGTTGCATACTTGTAATGTAAATTAAATGCAAAACAAGGGTTACTTAATACATGCCATATGTATAGCGGATGTATTTTCCAGTCTTAATTACGGCCACAAGTCTAGGTCAGAGAGTGGGACTTGTGGCTTTAACGTGGACAAGGAAATACAACTGCTATAATGTCTGTATGAGCAAAGCAACATAATCAGACACGAAGTGTGTGTTCACACATACAAAATCCAACATGCATTCCTGGGACTCAAATCCAAAGCTGTTGTGCAGCAGATTGGCACAAGGATTAGCCAGATTGTCATAAAACGGGGCTAATTTTCACCATTTCCATCCAAAGTAAATGATATGTAAAAGGATCCACAAGGAAATTTTCAGTTGCATGAGAGGGAAAGCCAGTGACTGAAGGCAGATATTAATAGCCTAGAGAGGGACCATGGTTATTGGCCCCCCCTGGCTAAAAACATCTGCCCCCAGCACCCCAGAAAAGGCACATCTGGAAGATTACCTGTAAGATTACCTGCGGATTTACCGCGGATTTTACACCATTGGATTCCTATAAAGGAGTAGGTGTAAAACGCTGCAGAATCCGCACAAAGAATTGACATGCTGCGGAAAGTAAGCTGCGAAAAGTAAACTGCAGAGTTTTCCGCATGCTCACTGCGGATTTGGTTTTCCATAGGTTTACATGGTACTGTACAACACATGGAAAACTGCTGCGAATCTGCAGCATCAAATCCGCAGTGTGTGCACAGACCCTAACAGAACCTGTTGCGGAAGCTCCATGGCCCTGGATATCCTCAGGGTCTCTGTGCAGAAGCTCCATGACCCAGGATAGCCCCAGGGTCTCTGTGCAGAAGCTCCATGACCCAGGATAGCCCCAGGGTCTCTCTGTGCAGAAGCTCCATGACCCAGGATAGCCCCAGGGTCTCTCTATGCAGAAGCTCCATGACCCAGGATAGCCCCAGGGTCTCTCTGTGCAGAAGCTCCATGACCCAGGATAGCCCCAGGGTCTCTCTGTGCAGCAGATCCATGACCCAGGATAGCCCCAGGGTCTCTGTGCAGAAGCTCCATGACCCAGGATAGCCCCAGGGTCTCTCTGTGCAGCAGATCCATGACCCAGGATAGCCCCAGGGTCTCTCTGTGTAGCCGATCTCTCCTACCTCCTCGGGGTCCTGCCCTGGGACGCTGCATCCTCCCTCTGTTCCGTTATTTCCACTGCTGACATCACTTTTCACTGGACTTTCCGACATGATTTAAAGGGATTCACTAAATATCGATCTAGCAGCTTCCAGCAGAGCTTGTCCTGCCGAGTGTGAGGGTCCTGCCGAGTGTGAGGGTCCTCCTGCCCTGTGCTGATCACACTTCTCCACACACGTTGGTTGATGAGCGGAGCTCCCCGTCCTGCTGCAGCCGGGGCTGGAGTCACATGACCGAACGGAAACCACTCAGCAGGATTTGGGGAAAGCTCAGATTTCACCTTCCGCAGATGAGCAGCCCCTGAGATAATAAACATATAGCCCCCCATTCATTGCTGACTGTGGCTGATGTCTGCAGACTGGGGGATTGTGCACTGAGTGATTTTTGTAACTTTATTTTTTAACTTTTTTGCTGCAACTGAACTTTGGATTCATGTGTTGCATTTCTGTTATATTATCATCACACTGTTTATGAAGGAAATCCACAATTCCCAGATTTTCTGTGGTACAGCAGTGGAATGTGTTGTAGGGTCTCCTCGGGGGGATCATTCCCTTTAGGCGCTGTCCTGGCAGTCCTCCCCCCATCACCCCGGGACAGATATGTGCAATGTAGGGTAGAAGCTGCAGTTTTCCTTTGTATTTTTTGTGCAGAATATCTGCTGCGCTCAGCATTTCAAGGAACATGGATGTGATTTCATGAACACTCATTCCCACGCTCCGTTTAATGGAAATCTGTCACTCGGATAGTGATATTAAAATGCAAATATATTGTTAAAAGTGTTAGGGCGCAGTCAGACCGCCATATAAATCAGACCGATATCGGAGCACAATGCACGGACTGGTCGGCGGATCTCCCTACCCAAGCGTGACAGCGCATAAAAATACATGAAGCTGTCACATCCGGGCCGGTAGAGCCGCCGGCCAGTCCGCGCACTGCATTCCGATCTCCGTCCATTTATATGGCCATTTGACTGCGCCCTGAGAAAGGTGCCCGGTCGCTGTACTGACAGAATGGTTCCCAGGAGAAAATGGATCTTATTCCTACGAGGAGCCGCAATACATCAGTGCAGAGTCAGCTGTCGGTCAGAGTGCCTGGGCGCGCTTCCACCGCCGCTCACAGTGCTCCGAGCAGTCACTGTAGCTGTGCCAGCACACCTGTACGGTCACGTTCACACTGCATTATTTCATCAGTATTTAACTTCAGTATTTGTAAGCTAAAACCAGGAGTGGGTAAAACATACAGAAGTGGTGACGTGTTTCTATTATACTTTTCCTCTGATCATTTCCCTCCTGGCTTTGGCTAAAAATACTGAGGTAAAAAAATCATCAAACATTCAACGTGTGCACATGACCTAATAATATAAGAAAGACCATCACACTTCTTAGCCCACGTGCACATGTTGAATATTTGTGGATTTTTTGTCTCAATATTTGAAAGCCAAAACCAGGAGTGGGTGATAAATACAGAAGTGGTGACGTGTTTCTATTATACTTTTCCTCTGATTGTTCCACTCCTGGTTTTGGCTCATAAATACTGAGGTAAAATACTGAACAATACTGATGTGTAAATGTGGCCATAATATGACTGAAAGTAAGAGGATCCCGGGAGGAATACAGTTAATTTTCTCCCAGTAACAATGCTTTTTGTAAGGTGGCCGAGCATGTTTCTAAGGGCTCATACTTGCATGAAATACGGCCGAGTCTCGCATGTTAAAACCCGGCTCTGCTGCCGGCACTCCAGAGCAGAGCGTGCGGCCGCATAGCAATACATGGAGCTGCACACTCCGCTCCCAAGTGCCGGCGGCAGAGCCGAGTGTTACCATGCGAGAATCGGCCGTATTTCACGCAAGTGAGTATTAGCACTTAGGCCACATTCCCACCATTATATGGTCAGTTTTTTTACCTTGCTATTTGTAAGCCAAAACCAGGAGTGGAACAATCAGAGGAAAAGTATAATAGAAACACGTCATCACTTCTGGATTTTTCACCCACTCCTGGTTTTGGCTTGTAACTACTGAGGTAAAATACTGACCAAATAATGAATGTGGGAATGTGGCCTAAGGGCTCATTTCCACATGCAAGGCACACGTCCGTATCTCGCATGTGGAAACCAAGCTGTGGAGCCGGCACTCCAGAGCGGAGCGTGCGGCCGCATAGGAACACATGGAGCTGCACAGCTCCGCTCCAAAGTGCCGGCGCCAGAGCTTGGTTTCCACATGCGAGACACGGACGTGTGCCTCGCATGTGGAAATGAGCCCTTAGGCTGTGGTCACACTAAACGTATGGAACATCAGTCCGAGTCCGCCTGCCGAGAGTCACACAAGTGTTCTCCGTATAGTCATCCGGGTGTAATGCGTTGGCAATGCGATGATGCGATTTTCTCGCACCTATGCATCCATATGACATGCGTATGGCTTTACATTTATCACTGCTTTTCCGCATTGAAATTAATTGCTCAATGGGCTGAAATTAGCAAAATGTGTGCATATTTGCAACCTAGACGAATGATCCGTGTGGTGTCTGAGTTTTTCTCTCACCCATAGGCTTGCATTGGCGAGACTCGGACGATATACGCAAGCAATCACAGCATGCTGCAATTTTACATGCACGCTAAATACGCCTGAGAAAAAAAACGGTGATGTGAGCTGCCCTATAGAGTAACAGTGCTTTGTTAGTGCGATATTATCTTGCATAGCACTTGTCCATATTCTATGACGTCGGTACAGTTGAATGCAATGATGGAGGAGAGAGTGTCTGCTGTTGCTCCCTCTCCCATCATTCCCCGCTCTGCCTCTGACACTGCGGGTGCGCGATGACATCAGACTGCAGCTGCTGAAACCGGAGCCGGGGGCTGCGCGGGCACAAGGAGAGGTGAGGAGAGTGTTTTTTTGTTATTTTTTTAAATATATCAATGAGTGATAACTGGATTGTGGGGCTATTGGGGGTGTATTACATTCTATGGGGGGGGATTTATTACATTCTATGGGGCTTGGCTGCATTACATTTTATGGGGGGCTGTGCTGTATTACGTTCTATGGAGGGGATTTATTACATTCTATGGGGGGCTGTGCTGCATTACATTCTATGGGGGATGTGCTGCGTTACATTCTATGGGGGCTGTGCTGCATTACTTTCTATGGGGGCTGTGCTGCATTACATTCTATGGGGGCTGTGCTGCATTACATTCTATGGGGGGCTGGCTGCACTACATTCTATGGGGGCTGTGCTGCATTACATTCTATGGGGGGCTGTGCTGCATTACATTCTATGGGGGCTGTGCTGCATTACATTCTATGGGGGCTGTGCTGCATTACATTCTATGGGGGCTGGCTGCATTAAATTATATGGGGGCTGTGCTGCATTACATTCTATGAGGGCTGTGCTGCATTACATTCTATGGGGCTGTGCTGCATTACATTCTATGGGGGGCTGTGCTGCATTACATTCTATGGGGGATGTGCTGCATTACCGTCTATGGGGGGCTGTGCTGCATTACATTCTATGGGGGCTGTGCTGCATTACATTATACGGGGTGCTGTGCTGCATTACATTCTATGGGAGCTGTGCTGTATTACATTCTATGGGGGCTGTGCTGCATTACATTCTATGGGAGCTGTGCTACATTACATTCTATGGGGGCCGGTTGCATTACATTCTATGGGGGCTGGCTGCATTACATTCTATGGGGCTGGCTGCATTAAATTCTATGGGGGGCTGTATTACATTCTATGGGGAGGGCTGTATTACATTCTATGGGGGCTACATTATATTCTATGGAGGCTGTATTATATTCTATGGGGAGGTGGGCTGTATTACATTCTATGGGGGCTGTATTACATTCTATGGGGGTGCTGTATTATATTCTATGGAGGGGCTGCATTATGTTCTATGAGGGGGCTACCATATACTATATATGCAGGGGCTGCATTATACTATATGATGGGGGGTTACATTATACTCGGGGCTACAATATATTCTGTGGGGTGGCTGCATTATACTCTGGGGTGGCATCATTATACTATATGTGGGCTGCATTATACTGTATTGAGGACTATGGGGAATACATTATACTATATGAAGAACTATGGGGTGCATGATACTATGGGAAGTGAATTGTACTACATGGATAACAATGGCGGGGCATTATACTATATGGAGCACTATGAAGAATGTATTATACTATTTGGAGGACTGAGTGTATTATGCTATATGGAGGACTGTGGCAGTACTTTATACTATATGGAAGGCTGAGGAGTGTATTATACTATATGGAGGAATTGCAGTGTATTTTAATATATGGAGGACTATGAGGAGTGCACCATACTATATGGAGAACTATGGGGAGTGTATTATACTATATGGAGGACTATGGGGAGTGTATTATGCTATATGGAGGACTGAGGAGTGTATTATATTATATGGAGGACTGAGGAGTGTATTATACTATATGGAGGACTGAGGTGCCCATTATAATATATGGAGGACTATGGGGTGTATTATACTAAACAAGCCAAATGCTGCCTATTCATCGAGTGATTGGATTGTTTATGTGGGAACAGAAATCCTTGTTCTCAGCAGCACATCGCCAGTGTAAACTGTAGATGTGCTGCTGATAACATGATATTGTATGGGGACAGATTGATTTAATTGTGATTGTTCTGTTCCCTTCATTCTTTCTCAGTTGGTGTAAAGAGGCCGGGATACAAACGAACGACTTCAGTATTGTCGATCACACTCGATTAGTGGCCTGTAAATACAGCAGAAATGCTTCGCAGGGAGACCAGGCAAGGATGATGACCATTGTAGTTAGCACCCGGCGCCTGGGAATAGCGCTAACTCTACTGCTTTTCCCAGCCACCAAAGCATTTAAATCTGGTATGTGTAATGATTTTTAGGGTTGATGTCAGCTGCGTAATGTCAGCTGCTATCAATCCCTGGTGTAAGTAATGGAGAGGTGTCTATCAGACACCCCCACTACTAGCCCAGACCTGGTGAGATCCAGCAACTCTGAAGAGCGGTGACGGTAGTAACAATACCGCTCTTCACAGAGCAAGACCCGGAATATCTGAAGAGCGGTGATGTTACTGATGTCACCGCTCTTCAGTCACCGGGTCTCGTGCTGCGCAGCAGAACCAATAGTGGCTGTAGGCAACGTTTATGGAGCATCAGAATGAGGTTCCATAGCCTTTGGTCGTCTCATCCCTTCATTATCTATGAGATCCAGTTATGTAGGTAAAGTAGCGGCTTTTCTTGGTACTGCAACTAAAAGCAATAAATAGGACTGAGCTGTAATGCTGGATACAGCTGTAATTATATGTTATATAGTCGTGTTACACTCCCCTCACTTCTTGTAACCTACAAGTGTACAAAGATATTATACAGTCACCATGTGACAAGTGGGTCTGTGTAACTTCAAATGCCAGGGCTGAATTTTAGCAGACTCTGTATAGGGGAGCTGTGCAGGGGGAGACTCGAGACATTATTAAAGGTAAAGTGGGCACTTATTGTTATAGGGGAACTCAGGTTACTGGGACTATTAAAGGGGCACACAGAGGGCAATATTACTTTCTAGGGGGCAAAATATGGGCACTCTTTCCTGGGGCACTTGCACCTGGTATTACTATATTGTAGAGGGTTGCTTTAGAATTTAGAAGGCACAGTGAATCACACAGTAGGTGCAGTAATAGGGACACATATGGCAGCAGCTCAGTATTGGGATATCAGCAGGATGAGGAGTTTGTGCAGGTTGGAAATAGATGATGATGGCTGGAATATGAGAAGTGAAATGTGTCTTTGTTGTATTCTCTGCAGCCGAGTCCTGGCTGGAAGACGTTGGCATGTCGGTCTGGACCAGTTGGAAAAGACGAGAAAAGTGAACGATTCCATCAGAAAGAACCTCAGTAGTAAGTCACTATCTGTAACTGTGCTGTGATCTCTTATATTTTCTGTAGGACTGGTATCTACCACTGACCATATGGCAGTAATATCCATGTTGGTCATTATATACCTACACCTCTGACTACTATAATCCTTTATTAAATGAAACTCAACCATTAATCTTAATGGCTGCATAGAAAGAAAAGCAGATACCATACGGACACCATCCATATGGCACATAGTTTAAAAAAATCAATTGCAATTCATACTGTATGTAACTGCATTTGGCCTTGTATTTTTTATTTTTTGATGTATAAAACATGTTATATGGATGTTTAGAAATGGACATTTGGATGACATATAGTGTACCATAAAGATGAGAAGCTGAAAACTCTGGATAAAAAAGATGATTTTTAATTTCTTAACCCTTATGGCGCTTTACCAGGATAATGAATGAGCTTTTATAGGAACAATGTAAACATGCCTCCTGTACATGAGTACAGAACAACCATATTAGAGATTGCATCATTGTACGGTGTCCTGCATAAACACGCCATTAAATGAGTGCAGATATCTGGCATATAGTCGATTGGTGCTTGTTACTAGATTGACATTGGCCTTTGCTTTGGACTAGAGAAGAACAAATATATTTGAGAGGGATTGAATTCTACTGGAATATTACAAAGATTTTTTTGTAATTCGCTTCCCTGTAGATTCAGCTCAATGGCAGTTGCTGAACCCTAAAGAGATATGATAGAGAAAAAAAAATACTTATACTCACCTCTCTGGCCCCTCCGCTCTTCACTGTCCGTCCTAGACATATCTTATCACCGCCGGCCGGTGTGATTGCCGAAAACACAGAAAGTCACGGCGCGCGTTGTGACATCGTGATGTCGTGACCTTACCGACTCTTGTGTAGAAATGTCCCGCCTAAGTGTGAGGAGGTCCAAGGATTTAGCGGTTGTGACGGTGATCAGATGCAGTGAGGACCGGACAGGTGACCCTGAGGTGAGTACAACTACTTTATTTCCTTCATCTTACATTTATTATGCACTGGACAGACCCCAGCATACAATAAGGGACATTTATTTAATGGAATTTCCTGTTTGGCGACTTTGACAGATCTGCTCAGGATGCCGAATCAGTGTACGTGAATAGTGTCAGCTTTTTCGCAAGTGATGAGTGGAGAGATCCGTGGCCCCCTGGTCTAGGTCAGTGGTATCTGGTGGCTGGACGAGAGGCCGCGAATGTCTTACCTTCCGCCGTTCCCAGAGGCTTTATATTATCCAGGGCTGGCGGGACGTCATCTGTGAAACATGACACAAAGATTAACCTCGTGCCAGCCCTGTCAAATTAAATGCCACGCCAGGGACGCCAGAAGGTAAGAGATTTGTGGGACTGCCGTCCTGCCACCAGGTACCACTGACCCAGACCGGAGTCTCTAATAAACACAATAGTTTTTACTTCAGGGTTCAGCAGCATGTTGTGTCTGGGTGCACAGAGCAAAAAAAACCATAAACTACATAGTTATGCTGGACCTCACACCATAGACAGTGCTGGCCTCCAAATGATAATGTAGAAAAGCCCTAGACATCAGTGAAGTGAAAGGCTCCGACAACATGGCCGCCGTGTATAACTCAGGAGGCAGCGCGCCCTCTAGCGGACAGCAGAGGGAGACGGCGGCTGTGACTGCAGAGAACTGCGACCGTGACCTTCAGGCCATGTGACGTCACTAGACAAGGAGCGGGCACGGTATGGCGGAGGTGTCGGAGCGCGGGCTGTACGTGGCGGTGCTGCTCAGCTTTGCTGCTGGGGTCCTTGTCGGTTGGCAGGCGAACAGGCAGCGCAGGAAGTATCTGGACTGGAGAAGGAAGAGGCTGCACGACAAGCTGGTGGAGACACAGAAGAGGCTGGATCTGTCCTAGTGCCGAGCCTGGACCTCTGCCTCCTGCCCTAGTGACTGACGAGCAGGGATCACTGAGCTCACCCCGCTCACACTCCCATACACATGTGCAGTCGCTGGTGTTGGAGGTCACTTCAAGAAATAAAGTTGCAAAATTCAAAATGTAGAAAACTAATAGAGATTTATCACTGCAACAGTGTATCAGCACAACTGCATAGAAATGATGGTGAACACGCTCAGCGCCATTTTATTGGCTCCCCAGAACCACCACCGAAAAATAACATCCACGCTTCATGGAGAGAAACTAAGGATTATTCTGCCAGGTAAAATAGTAACAGCATCATATTAGACATGGCACATGCACCGTCTTACATACGGGGTCTCACTGAGCTGTCATAGAGCCCAAGCTGCAGGGAGGGGTCTCTAAATGTGCTACTCATAACCATAGAGGGGTCTCTAAATGTGCCTCTGGTAACCATAGAGGGGCTCTCTAAATGTGCCACTGGTAACCATAGAGGGGCTCTCTACATGTGCCACTCGTAACCATAGAGGGGTCTCTAAATGTGCCACTCATAACCACATGTACAATACTGTGCAAAAGTTTTAGGCAGGTATGGAAAATTACTGCCAAACAAGAATGCTTTAAAATAGCCGTGGTGGTTTATTTTTTATCAGTTAAGTGAAGAAAATAGAAATTAAATCGAATCGATATTTGGTGTTGCCGCGCCTTGCTTCAAAACCGAATTCTTGTAGACTAGACATACTTGTACACAGGCTTGTTCCAGTATTGTATTCAGGGCTAATGATAATGATCACCATTTTTAGGGCTCATGCAGACATCTGTGCAACATGGTGCGAGCGTGGACCAGATCTGGTCTATCATCCCAACCATGGCACCTTTCTTTGCATACTTCTATAAGGCTGTCACGCTCGGGTCGGGAGACCCGTGGCCAATCTGTGCTCTGATCGTGTTTCACGGATGTCTGCATAAGCCCTTATATATAGTTTATAATACAGTTATAAACAGGAACAGCTGTGTAGGAGGCTTGCAGCTGGGTGAGGAGCAGCCAAACTGCTACAATGGTGAGGTTGTGGACAGGGCTGTGGAGTCTGTAGTCGGAGCCCATTTTGGTGGAGTCGGTGTCATGGAAATTGAGGAGTCGGAGATTTGGCTTGCCAGCTCCACAGCCCTGGTTGTGGAAGACAGTTTCATCTCACAGATCCTGTCATGGAGAATGTCAGGGACTTGGGATCGGGCTGAGAGGCAGAACCTACTCCACGCGGGACAGTATGTCTGCTATCTATAATATAACGCTGGGAGCGTCACTCTGTCCGAAGCCTTTATAGACTGCGCAAGCGCCGGCGCAGTCTGGACCCCACAGAGTGACGCTCCCAGGAGATCGCGGTATGCTTAAGCACTGAACGCACACCACGATCTCCAACGGAGAAGCAGGGACGAGCCAGGAGGGTGAGTATGCAATACTTACCTGTCCCGTTCCACCGATGCGATTCCGGGCCATGAATGTCCCCCTGCTCCCGGAATCGGCGCCTGCGTAGTCCGCGCTTTCCGGCGCCATTTTCTTGAAGACACACTGCGTGTCTTCAAGAAAATGGCGCCGGAAAGCGCGGACGCCTGTGACGTTCAGTTCAGAGGGCGCGATGACGCGCTTAATGCGCGCCGCCCTCTGACTGAACAGTCACAGCCAGAGGACCAGTAAGACGGAGCGGTGGAACGGGGGACAGGTAAATATAGCAAGTGCCGGGGGCCTGAGCTAGCAGCGACTCCGGCACCTGACCCCCACAGCGCGTCGGTGTCCCCACCTGCTCAGGCCCCCAGCACAGCCGCCCGCACTCTCAGCACCGCCACGCACAGCCGCCCGCACTCAGCACCGCCACGCACAGCCGCCCGCACTCAGCACTGCCACGAACAGCCGTCCGCACTCAGCACTGCCACGCACAGCCGCCCGCACTCAGCACCGCCACGCACAGCCGCCCGCACTCACCACCGCCACGCACAGCCGCCCGCACTCACCACCGCCACGCACAGCCGCCCGCACTCACCACCGCAACGCACAGCCGCCCGCACTCAGCACCGCCCGCACTCGGCACAGCCGCCCGCACTCACCACCGCCACGCACAGCCGCCCGCACGCACAGCCGCCCGCACTCACCACAGCCACGCACAGCCGCCCGCACTCACCACAGCCATGCACAGCAGCCCGCACTCAGCACAGCCGCCCGCACTCAGCACAGCCGCACTCGGGCAGTAGAGCCGGAGAGAGAAAGATGGGAGCAACATATGGCAGAATAGGAACAGGCAGAATGGGTGCAGCACATTACAACAGAATGGGGGCACAGGATGCGAGCAGCACATGACAGAATGATTGCGCACGATGGGAGCAGCACATGACAGGATGGGGGTGCAGGATGGGAGCACATGACAGGATGGGGCGCAGGATGGGAGCACATGACAGGATGGGGATGCAGGATGGAGCAGCACATGACAGGATGGGGGCGCAGGATGGAGCAGCACATGACAGGATGGGAGAGCAAGATGAGAGCAGCACATACCAGGATGGAGGCCATATACCAATATAAATGCTCGCCACCCGGGCGTAGAAAGGGTTCAATAGCTAGTATATTATATAGCTGTTGTCTAACAACACAGCTGCTTAACTCAAATGCCACTGTCAATCACTATGTTTATTTTAAAGTTTGTCAAGAGGAGTAAAATAATAAAATTTTTAGTGTAAATATGAAGTGACAAAAATTGGGACTTTTTTTATATCAAAAAGTGTTGGAAAGCTGTTGATTACTACTAGTGATGAGCGAGCGTGCTCAGATAAGGTGTTGTCTGAGCATGTTCGTGTCCTAATCGAGTATTTTCGGTGTGCTTGAAAGCTTGAGTCCCTGCGCCAGCATGTCTCGTGGCTGTTGGACAGTCGCGACACATGGAGTGGTTGCCTAACAAACAGGCAGTCCCTGCATGGGTAGGAACAGCCGTGAGACATTCAGTATTGGCGACCTGAGCATTTATTTTAGCACGCCGAAAATACTCGAGTAGGACACGAGTGTGGATAACGCCTTATCCGAGCATGCTCGCTCATCACTGATTTCTACCAGTATGCTTTGTTTCTATCTGCAGTATATTGAATATGAAAAAAATCTTTCCACTTCCAGGTCCCTTGTTTACAGTTTCTGTTAAGAGGTCGTATTATCATAGACAACTCCTTTAAAATTTCGACCCTACGCATATAGCTGATATTGTCTGGGCTTGAGGTCACCTCAGTGAGGGCCACTGTGGCTGATGGAGCAAGAACCTGGGCTAGTGACCCCCTTCTATAACATCCCTATATGCCAATTTACCATATTAATACGGTTGCACATTAATGTTTTACATCCCCTATAGTGAACGCATAAAGTGGCATCTAAGAACTAGAATAACCTGCTCTTTGTTTCTGTCTATTTCTTTTATAGAACTTGAAGAGAAGATCTGCTTGGAGATGCCATTATATTGTTACATATAAACCCTTTTTATCTATTGACTTTTGTAAAGAACAAAATTGTTATAAGTAAATTCCAGAATATTTGACGACTTTGCCTTGTGGTTTCAGTGTGTTTTATTCAATTTTCTACAGACTTCTATTTTATGATGTGCAGTCAAGGATTTTAATTTTGCGCTCACAGTAGTTAAAGGGAACCTGTCAGCAGGATTGTGCTCAGTAACCTACAGACAGTGTCAGGACGGAGCCGTTATACTGATTACAATAATACATTGATGAAATCCGTCTTGTGGTTTAAACTTTATTTTCAGTTTTGAGTTAATGATATGCTCGTGCTCCGAGGCGGCCTGTGGGGGGCTTCATGAGGTGCTCTGATTAGGTATTCATAATGCAGACTGCTAACAGGTGACTGATCCCTCACTGACCTGCCCCCTAGTTTACATACTAAATTAAATATCTGAAGTCAGTACTGCGATTTACATTTGAGACATCTTTTTCTTGCAACAGATGTTCTTCTAATTCTATAAAAAAGGAAAGTTGTAAATAGCTGACGTTGGTGCCGGGGTTGTCTTTATCGCACTGTTACATTCTGAATTCTTCTGATACAGTTTGGAATATATTATCAGTGGCGCACAAGGACACAGGGGTGGAAGGAGTTATTGTATTTGTTCTATTGAAGCTCTGGACACTAGTATTGAGGCTCATGTACACAGCTGTGTTAGGGGCAGTACTAAGACTGCCATAGAGGTGCACGATCCTCCAACTTATGCTCCATATATCTAATTTCATACAGCATTGCTGCATGCAATGAATGGCGTCGTGCATTCAACACGTATATGTCACCAAGATCAAACCACTTACATGGACATCCAGGACTTTGAAATGCAAATCCATCAATACTTTTATATCTTTTATCTGTTTCTGCATTCCCAAGTAATTAGGGTTTTTAATTCATACGCAAATGAGTCGTTAAATGCTCTGGGCATGACTGAGCACATAAGAAGCTTTTGCTTCCCTCGGTTGTTCCCCTGCCCAGTACCAGCCTTTTAGCTCTTGTTTTCTCAACTCCTGGTCCATCCACAGATCATGTTTTCAGGATTCCCTTAGAATTGCACAGGTGATAGAATTATTACGCTAATCCCGAAAACATGATTTGTTGGAGGGCATTGAGGACTTGAGTTGAGGATCACTATGGACCTTTAATCACCTTATAAGCATCTATAGGCGTCTATACCTCTCATGAATATACCAGCCTCCTGATGAACCATCAAATGAGAAACACGTCTAGGCAGAGGCATAGAAGCATCTGATATCTATCCACATCAGCATGATAAGTAACCTCTATCTTTGTTTACCTCATGTAACCCAGCTTCCCGTCCCCACTTTTACCCTAGTTGTTTATTTTCTGGTCTAGGCTCCCTGTATCTAATAAGCACAGGGCCTGCAGGGTAAGTGAGGGACAGCTGTCTTGGAGCGGGGTTGCCAAACATCACTTATTAGGGTGCCAAACTCCTCTCGTCGGTAGGGATTACAGTGGACACGTAGGGCTTCCTAGGCCATGTGTGGTTGTACCTGAGATTTTCTCCAATAGAGTTTATCTATCTGTCCCTCTGCCTTTCCGCAGGCCTTGCATCCCTGGCCTGCGGTAGGGAGGAGGAGACAATTCCATGGCTCTCCCTTGGAACATACAGGTGCTTCTCAGAAACTTAGAATATCATCAAAAAGTTAATTTATTTCAGTTCTTCAATACAAAAAGTGAAACTCATAGAATCATTACAAACAGAGTGATCTATTTCAAGTGTTTATTTCTGTTAATGTTGATGATTATGGCTTACAGCCAATGAAAACACAAAAGTCACTATCTCAGTAAATTAGAATACTTTAGAACAGTGATTTTCAACCAGTGTTCCGCGGCACACTAGTGTGCCGCGACACATGGTCGGGTGTGCCGCGGGGAAAGTTCCCCAAACTATGCTTTAACCCTTTCTACCCTTTCAATTTGCGCTGCCTGGCACAAGCATCTCAGTCAGTGCAGGGCCAGGCACAGAGGGGTTAAGGACACAGCCAGCGTGACATTGTGGGCGGAGAGTTCTCCTGCTCTACTCTCCTGGCTGCTGCAGTGCTGAACTAATCAGGCACAAGCAGATTCCCGGAGCTGCTACCGGCACCTGAGTGAGTGCCATGCTATCGTTGTATATTCTGACAGTCTACTCTGGGTGACCTGGGGCGGCCATGGGCTGGGCGGCTGCAGCTGACATATATATACTACAGCAGCCGCCCAGCCGAGGCCCCCAGCACAGCCTGTATAGATACAGTGTATATAATATATATACAGGACAGGTGCTGGGGGCCTGGGCTGGGCGGCTGTTGAAGTATATACACTGCACAGTACCTCTCCCCTGTATATATACACCACACAGTACCTCTCCTCCTGTATATATACACTGCACAGTACCACTCCTCCTGCCCTGTATATATACACTGCACAGTACCTCTCCTCCTGTATATATACACCACACAGTACCTCTCCTCCTGTATATATACACTGCACAGTACCACTCCTGTATATATACACTGCACAGTACCACTCCTCCTGCCCTGTATATATACACTGCACAGTACCACTCCTCCTGTGTATATATATACACTGCACAGTACCTCTCCCCTGTATATATACACCGCACAGTACCTCTCCCCTGTATATATACACTGCTCAGTACCTCTCCCCTGTATATATACACTGCACAGTACCTCTCCCCTGTATATATACACCGCACAGTACCTCTCCCCTGTATATATACACCGCACAGTACCTCTCCCCTGTATATATACACCGCACAGTACCTCTCCCCTGTATATATACACCGCACAGTACCTCTCCCCTGTATATATACACTGCACAGTACCACTCCTCCTGCCCTGTATATATACACTGCACAGTACCTCTCCTCCTGTATATATACACCACACAGTACCTCTCCTGTATATATACACTGCACAGTACCACTCCTCCTGTATATATACACTGCACAGTACCACTCCTCCTGCCCTGTATATATACACTGCACAGTACCTCTCCCCTGTATATATACACCGCACAGTACCTCTCCCCTGTATATATACACCGCACAGTACCTCTCCCCTGTATATATACACCGCACAGTACCTCTCCCCTGTATATATACACCGCACAGTACCTCTCCCCTGTATATATACACCGCACAGTACCTCTCCCCTGTATATATACACCGCACAGTACCTCTCCCCTGTATATATACACCACACAGTACCTCTCCTGTATATATACACTGCACAGTACCACTCCTCCTGCCCTGTATATATACACTGCACAGTACCACTCCTCCTGTATATATACACTGCACAGTACCTCTCCCCTGTATATATACACCGCACAGTACCTCTCCTCCTGTATATATACACTGCACAGCACCTCTCCCCTGTATATATACACCGCACAGTACCTCTCCCCTGTATATATACACCGCACAGTACCTCTCCCCTGTATATATACACCGCACAGTACCTCTCCCCTGTATATATACACCGCACAGTACCTCTCCCCTGTATATATACACCGCACAGTACCTCTCCTGTATATATACACCGCACAGTACCTCTCCCCTGTATATATACACCGCACAGTACCTCTCCCCTGTATATATACACCGCACAGTACCTCTCCTCCTGTATATATACACCGCACAGTACCACTCCTGTATATATACACTGCACAGTACCTCTCCTGTATATATACACCGCACAGTACCACTCCTCCTGTATATATACACTGCACAGTACCACTCCTCCTGCCCTGTATATATACACTGCACAGTACCACTCCTCCTGTCCTGTATATATACACTGCACAGTACCACTCCTGTATATATACACCGCACAGTACCACTCCTCATGTATATATACACTGCACAGTACCACTCCTCCTGTATATATACACTGCACAGTACCACTCCTGCCCTGTATATACACTGCACAGTACCACTCCTCCTGTCTGTATATATACACTGCACAGTACAACTCCTGTATATATACACTGCACAGTACCACTCCTCCTGTATATATACACTGCACAGTACCACTCCTGTATATATACACTGCACAGTACCTCTCCTCCTGTATATATACACTGCACAGCACCTCTCCCCTGTATATATACACCGCACAGTACCTCACCCCTGTATATATACACTGCACAGTACCTCTCCCCTGTATATATACACTGCACAGTACCACTCCAAGGAGTTCCCTATTCTGGCCAACAAAGCTATTTTGACATTGCTCCCATTTTCGACCACATATCTATGTGAGCTGGGCTTCTCAAGCTTGACTGCGATAAAAACTAAAAACAGGGAGAGACTGAGAACTGTTGAGGAAGAGCTTCGTGTGTGTCTTTCCACCATTCCTGCCAGGATATCCCTTTTGTGTTTATCGAAACAGGCCCAGGTTTCACACTGAGTGAGTATATATACATTTAGAATCTATATTATTAACTATAAGTAGAATATGTACTGTTTTAGTGTCATTTTGTGCCATTTTGGTTGGTGGTGTGCCCCGGGATTTTTTAAGTATAAAAAGTGTGCCGCGGCTCAAAAAAGGTTGAAAATCACTGCTTTAGAACACCAGCTTGAAAAATGTTTTTAAAATCCAAAATGCAAATAATGAAAGTCCTATAGTGGGACAAAGTACAAAAAAGAAAAAATATTAAAAATAACAATTAAAAATCTAAATATATTGTGCCCATAAATAAATATTTTTATGAAAACAAATTATAATAAAAGTACCGCATATTTGCTATCGCGTACCCGCAAATTATGTGAGGCACATGTGGTGTCAATATGATCACTGCTCTCCTAGATGAATTTATTGTGGAGTGTAGTTTGTAAAATGAGTTCACATATGGAGGTTTCTGTTGTTCTGGCACGTCATGAGTTCTGCCAATGTGACATGGCATCCTCAAACCATTCCAGCAAAATCTGAACTCAAATGTGGCACCTCTTCCCTTCTGAGTTTTGCACTGTACCTCAAAAGTAGTATTCCCTCACATATGGGGTATCGGCATATTCTGGAAAAATTGTATGGAGCAATTTCTACTTATGAAAATGAAAAATTTGGGACCATAATAATATTTTTGATGGGAAAATGTGATCTTTTTTTAAATATTTTTATGGCTCAAAGTTATAAACTTGTGTGAAGCACCTGGGGATTCAAAGTGCTCACCACACATCTAAATACATTCCTTGAGGGGTCACTTGTGGGGGTTTCCACTGTTTAGGCACATTAGGGGCTCTCCAAACAGAACATGGCGTCTGTTAATGATTCCAGGAAATTTTACATTTAAAAAGTCAAATGACGCTCCTTCACTTCCGAGCCCTGCCATGCGCCCAAATAGTAGTTTTCTCCCTCATATGGGGTATCAGTGTACTCAGGAGAAATTGTACCATACAATTTGTAGCGCATTTTCTCCTGTTACCCTTATGAAAATGCAAAATTTTGGACTAACAAACCTTTTAGTGGGGAAAATCATTTTTGTTTTTATTTTCATGGCTCAATGTTATAAACTTCTGTGAAACACCTGAGGGTTCAATGTGCAAGACACAAAGCAAGCCAGCACACACTTCAGAGGTCTAGCATACAGACTGCAGAAAAACCTATAGCTGACAAGGACACCCGGTTAGGAGAGAGTATAAATAGCCCTCCCATCTTGAAAGAGAGGCATGAGAGCATTAACCCTGAGAGTACAGGACATAACCTTGTCCTAACCATGACACCAGGCATGTAGAGTCCATCCGTTCACCTTTTCTGCGTCGCACAAAGACACGGTGGGTGGAACCAAAGATCTCAAGCGCTTGATGGTTTTTGGAACTTCACTTGGGGACACTTTCAAAGTTTTCCCAATTTTTTGGACTGACTGACCGTACATTACTACATTATTCATTATGCACAGTGCGGGGCTGGGGTTCCTGGGCATGCGCACTGCGCTGTTTAGACGCTCCCCAGCTCCGACGCTCCCCAGCTCCCCCGCCTTCCCAGGAACCCCAGCCCCGCACTGTGCATAATGAATAACAGTGCGGGGCGGGGGATTCAGCAACAGTGTGGCCGCACTGACAATGAACACTGCGCAGGCCCCAGGCAGGCACGCACAGCGCAGGCGCCGGATTTCAGAATATAACAGCGCTCAGGGGGCGGGGACCATCGGCCCTGAAGAGATGAGTGACGGCAGTTGGGGGATTCATACAGGACGCTTCGGACCGCCTCCAGGTATAATATCTGGTATGTGTGGCCAATTTTTAAAACGCTTTATTGAGGTAATAAATGAACCAAAAAACAAAAGAGCCACCTTGTTAGACTGCAGCATTACTGCTGCACAAGGTGGCTCTTTTAGTTTATAACGGCTGGGGGGGGGGGGGGGTGACAGTGGCCCTTTAACACGGAGGTCAGCAGGTGATGCCTTAGAAAAATGTTCACAAGAAGTATGTGTAGCCCGGGTTTGCTGTCCATTCGCAGTGGCTACACAATTATAGTCATGTTGTTCTAGGCACCTTTTCACATGAAGAGCATAGTATCCTCTTTCTCCATGGTGCAGGGCATAAGTCACTTTTTCACCAGGGTATAAGTCACGGTCAGTTCTCTGTGTCCTATTTGCTCCCTGATAAATCCCCATCCTTTATCCAAATTGAAGAAGACAACAGTTCCAGATCTAATGGCTCCTCTACTTGCAGGTTTAATTGTGCAAGATTGGGCTTTAGCTAATAGGTTCTTTTTTCCATAGCCTCCCATTTAGTTTACCCGAGCATTTTTGTGCTCGCTCATCACTATTCCAGATTTCCTTATTTCCTACTCCTATATCTAGTGGCCATTCTCGGAACTTCAGATTGCTGAGATTCCGAATCTGCCTGACTCTATCTCTGGCACTGCCTGGTAAGTCAGAAAAGTAAAAGGAAACTTATTAGACAATCTGACAACTAAGTCACAAATAATCACAAAGGGAACTTGTTTTCTTTTTCTTTTGAAGTAATAAGGTATTTTTGTAAAAAGTTATCATCTATTCAGATTCTAGGCACCGGAGGTCTGATGCCTAGGGCAGCGCGTTGTGGGGAGCTGCACCAGGATGTAGGACAAACAGTGGGTACGGAAAGTATTCAGACCCCTTAAATTTTTCACTCTTTGTGTCATTGCAGCCATTTGGTAAATTAAAAAAAGTTCATTTTTTTCTCATTAATGTAGTCTGTGCACCCCATCTTGACTGGAAAAAAAACACAGAAATGTATAAATTTTTGCAAATTTAATTAAAAAAACCTGAAATATACATGGCCATAAGTATTCAGACCCTTTGCTCAGACACTCATATTTATGTCTCATGCTGTCCATTTCCTTGTGATCCTCCTTGAGATGGCTCTACGCCTTCATTGGAATCCAGCTGTGTTTAATTAGACTGATATGACTTGATTTAGAAAGGCACATACCTGTCTATATAAGTGCTCACAGTGCATGTCAGACCAAATGAGAATCATGAGGTCAAAGGAGCTGGCCAAGGAGCTCAGAGACAGAATTGTGGCAAAGCACAGATCTAGCCAAGATTACAACAGAATTTCTGCAGTACCCAAGGTTCCTAAGAGCACAGTGGCCTCCATAATCCTTAAATGAAAGAACTTTTGGACCACCAGACCTTCCTAGACCTGGCTGTACAGCCAAACTCAGCAATTGTGGGAGAAGAGCCTTGGTGATAGAGGTAATGAAGAACCACAAGATCAGAGTGGCTGAGCTCCAGAGATGCAGTAGGGAGATGGGAGAAAGTTCTACAAAGTCAACTATCACTGCAGCCCTCCACCAGTCAGGTCCTTATGGCAGAGTGACCCCACGGAAGCCTCTCGTCAGTGCAAGACATATGAAAGTCCGCAAAGAGTTTGCTAAAAAAACACATGAAGGCCTCCCAGATTATGAGAAATAACATTCTCTGGTCCGATAAGACGAAGATAGACCTTTTTGGTGATAATTCTAAGCCGTATGTGTGGAGAAAACCAGGCACTGCTCATCACCTGCCCAATACAATCCCAACAGTGAAACGTGGTGGCAGCATCATGCTATGGGGGTGTTTTTCAGCTGCAGGGACAGGACGACTGGTTGTCATTGAAGGAAACATGAATGCGGCCAAGTACAGAGATATCCTGCATAAAAACCTCTTCCAGAGTGCTGTGTACCTCAGACTTGGACGAAAGTTCACCTTCCAATAAGACAATGACCCTAAGCACACAGCTAAAATAACAAAGGAGTGGCTTCAGAACAACTCTGTGACTATTCTTGACTGGCCCAGCCAGAGCCCTGACCTGAACCCAATTGAGCATCTCTGGAGACACCTGAAAATGGCTGTCCACCAACATTCACCATCAGAGGCGTAGCTAGGGGTTCAGCTCTGGGGGCGAAAAATCTCTGAGTGGGCCCCTAACTGGTAACCCTGATTACAACTCAGGTGACGCACTCTAGTTGTGGGTATTGGGGAATTTCAGCAGATGACTGCACTGTAACTGAAAAAAATCTTTATACAAAGACCAACACTGATATTACTGTCATATGGTGACCATATAGTAGTAGATACCGGTCCTGTAGAATATACAAGAGTTTACATACAGTTAAAGATAATAACTTGCAGCTGACATTCTTTATGATAATCATCGCTTTTACATCTTAGACTGACATGACAATTTCTCCAGCCAAGACTCATGTGCAGAGATTATAACAAAGACACATTTCACTTCTCACGTTTCCTGCACCGTCCACATTTATTCGCAACCTGTCCAAATGCCTCAATGAGCTGTCACCCCAATACTGAGCCGCTGCTGCTGTATGTGTCCCTATTGCTGCACCTGCTGTGTGGTACAAGCGCAGGGATTCTCTTAGTGCCTCACATACTAATGCCACCACTGTACCACTTACATAGTAGAATGTTTCTTATTTGCCCTCACAGAGGCTTCCACACTCCACATTGGTTCCCACTGTAGCTCCCACACTGTCTAAAGGCCCCCTCAGTAGTCCTCACACTGTATATAAACCCCAGTTTATGACAGCCCCCACAGTAAATCCCACACTGTATATAGGCCCCCCGTAGCCTTTAAACTGTATTGTATAATGGCCCTTGCATTAGCTGCAACACTGCATAATGGCCCCTCAATAACTATCAAGCTGTATACTGGCCTTCGCGTTAGCTCCCCTACTGCATAATGACCCCTGCATTTGCTCTCATGCTGTATAATGACCCCCACATTAGCTCATCTGCTGTATATTGGCCTAAAATTAGCTCTAACACTGTATGATGGCCCCCACAATAGCTAACACACTGTATACTGGCCCCCACATTAGCTCCCATATTCTATAATGACCCTCGCATTTGCTCTCATGCTGTATAATGACCCCTGGCATTAGCTTCCATGCTGTATAATGACCCCCGCATTAGTTCATCCATTGTATACTGGCCCCCACATTAGCTCCCATGCCTTTGATTCTGGTCTCTATTTGTCCCTGTCTGTGGTCTGCTGCTTGCACAGCCCTGATATATATGTCAAAGAGCTAAATAGAAGAAAATAGAAACAGCCCATGGGTGCATATAGAGGCCAGTGTATGGCTATAGCTCCCTGAATGCATCCAAGGAAACCATACTGTTGTCTGGACAAGACCCCAAAGAGGGGACCGGAAAGAAAGAGGGAATTAAAGAGGGGTAGGTAAGATATTACTCACAAAAAATAGGAGGAGGAAATTAATCCAAGGAGATAACCTTATGTCTTCGGTAAAATTGCTTTATTAAAGTGCAAGGCAAGAAGGCAATGGTGACAACAAAATCACCCAACAAGGAATAAAAACAAGAAATACACAGAGGACACTAGGGAATACACCTGCCGACTCATGATAATACTATTTACGGCTGATAAGCCAAAACACATGGAGTCATAGTAGCAAGATCAAAAAGGGGCATATCCTATACCAGAAAGTCCCGCAAAACGTACATATGGGAAAGCTGTTATGTTACATTAGCAATAGTGCAATAATCAGTAAATAATACAGCATAGCATAATAGAGAGAGACTTTACAAGAGCGATAAAAATAAGTAATACATCACCCTAAAGAACGATACTTGGCAGGTACAGGGTCCCAGTGTCCGCCCCAACGCGCATTTCGGAACACCTTCGTCAGGGGGCGTATACGCACTATTGCTAATGTAACATAACAGCTTTCCCATATGTACGTATTGCGGGACTTTCGGGACAGTCGGCAGGTGTATTCCCTAGTGTCCTCTGTGTATTTCTTGTTTTTATTCCTTGTTGGGTGATTTTGTTGTCACCATTGCTTTCTTGCCTTGCACTTTAATAAAGCAATTTTACCGAAGACATAAGGTTATCTCCTTGGATTCATTTCCTCCTCCTATTTTTCATATGCTATTTGGATAACCGTCTTGTTCCAATATCCGGGCAAATAAACTTACCTGGGAGTGATTGTTATTATCTTCTTTAAATATATAACTTTCCCAGATGTTACACTGTATATATTTTTTGCCCCTGGTTACCCCTATCTTTTCTCAAGATATTACTCACGTAAAGAAGAAAGTGCGCCCCCTGGTACGTCTTCTCTTTTTTTTTCCTTTTCTGCCTTTGAGGGGGTCTGGTTGTCCAGACGGAGTACACCTTCAGGGGCCTACACCTATAAGCCAGCACACCATTGAGACAAAATGAAAAAAAATAGCATTTTGGTTCTCCTGGAAAAACGGTCTCAGTAGAACCGAAACGTCGCTGAGCCTCAATGGGCTATTAAAATACTATTTTTTCATTTTGTCAATGGTGTGCTGCCTTCCTTTTTTGTTACAATATATTTTTACATTTATATATAAATATATGTATGAATATGGAAGGAGACATTGGCATCTGCGCTGCCCTGCAGCCGGGGTAACATCTATCAGTGCAGTGTACGCTCGCTACTGTAATTGTATCAGTTACATTCTGTGGCAGAGCAGAGAGAATCTCTCCCTGCTCTGCTGCCCGGCCGCTATGGGGCCCCTGAGCAGGCGAGGGGACCCCGGTGCCAGCAGTGGGCCCCCCGCTCGTCACTACAAGGTCAGCTGTATCGGCATTTAGCCGCATTGATGAGGGAAGGAGCGCGTATCATCCCCCTGTCAGCGTCTGACGTCACCGATGCCGACACTAACAGTGGGTGAGGGGACGTCACCACCCGGCGCCCGCTGTCAGGAGATGAGCGGGAGCTCGGAGCATCGCTGGAACAATGAGGAAGAGGAGAGTATAGTTTTTTTTTAAATGGAGGCTGCCTTATACTACAGGGTCTACCTATGGGGGTGCTGCCTTATACTACAGGATCTGCCTATAGGGGTGCTGCCTTATACTACAAGGTCTGCCTATGGGGGTGCTGTCTTATACTACAGGATCTGCCTATGGGGGTGCTGCCTTATATTGCAGGGTCTGCCTATGGGGTGCTGCCTTATACTACATGGTCTGCCTATGGGGGTGCTGCCTTATACTACAGGATCTGCCTATGGGGTGCTGCCTTATACTTCAGGGTCTGCCTATAGGGTGCTGCCTTATACCACAGGGTCTGCCTATGGGGTGCTGCCTTTTACTACAGGGTCTGCCTATGGGGTGCTGCCTTTTACTACAGGTTCTGCCTATGGGGTGCTGCCTTTTACTACAGGGTCTGCCTATGGGGTGCTGCCTTTTACTACAGGGTCTGCCTATGGGGTGCTGCCTTATACTACAGGGTCTGCCTATGGGGTGCTGCCTTTTACTACAGGGTCTGCCTATGGGGGTGCTGTCTTATACTACAGGATTTGCCTATGGGGGTGCTGCCTTATATTGCAGGGTCTGCCTATGGGGTGCTGCCTTATACTGCATGGTCTGCCTATGGGGGTGCTGCCTTATACTACAGGATCTGCCTATGGGGTGCTGCCTTATACTTCAGGGTCTGCCTAGAGGGTGCTGCCTTATACCACAGGGTCTTCCTATGGGGTGCTGCCTTTTACTACAGGGTCTGCCTATGGGGTGCTGCCTTTTACTACAGGGTCTGCCTATGGGGTGCTGCCTTTTACTACAGGGTCTGCCTATGGGGTGCTGCCTTTTACTACAGGGTCTGCCTATTGGGTGCTGCATTATACTACAGGGTCTGCCTATGGGGTGCTGCCTTTTACTACAGGGTCTGCCTATGGGGTGCTGCCTTATACTACAGGGTCTGCCTATGGGGTGCTGTCTTATACTACAGGGTCTGCCTATGGGGAGCTCCCTTATACTACAGGGTCTGCCTATTGGATGCTGCCTTATACTAGAGTCTGCCTATGGGGTGCTGTCTTATACTACAGGGTCTGCCTATGGGGTGCTGCCTTGTGCTATAGAGTCTGCCTATGGGTGCTGCGTTGTGCTATAGAATATGCCTATGGGGAGTGCATTATACTATATTTAGGATGATCTGGTGCATTATACTATATGAAGGCTATCTAGGGGGCCATCATATAGTGTGGGGATTACAGTGAGGGGGCCATCGTACAGTGTGGGGATTACAGTGAAGGGGTCATCATACAGTGCTGGAGCCATCAAACAGTTTAGAGGCTACTAAGGGGTCAGTATACTGTGTGGGTGTGCATTACAGTGAGGAGGCATCATGGTATGTATAAGAGAGCATCATACTGTGTATATGGGAGCTGTAGAGGGGGAGACTCGGGACTTTATTAACTGTAAAGTGGGCACTTATTGTTATAGGGGAACTCAGGTTACTGTGACTATCAAAGGGGCACACAGAGGGCATTATTACTTTCTAGGGTGGCAAAATGTGAGCACTGTTTTCTAGGGCACTTGCACCCGGCATTATTATAGAGGGGTGCTTTAGAATTTAGAGGGCACACAGAACCACACAGCAGGTGTAGTTGAAGTGATGGCCGGGGGACCACCACGGTGCAGGAAAACTACCGTACACAAGATGAGGTGCAAACAACAAAGGGTAGATTTATTGTAAGGCCAGGAATGAAGTGGATGAGGAAGATGCAAACGGGTATGCAATGGCAAAACATAATTTACAAGAGTTATATTCTTTAGCTTGTCCGTAAAATAGCACGGTGCTCCAACTATTACAGAATCAACATACGTCACACAAATAAATGCAGACAATAAACAAAGAATGATGCTACTCTACGTTTAACCTCCCTGGCCTTTACTAAGTAGGCCACACGGCTCCCATGTACTGACTATTGAAGCCTACACTAGGCCCTGACATGTGCACAAAACAGGAACAAACTCACAGTGATCTTGGGGACTCAGATCCAGTCCCAGGGGGCCTTACTATCCATAACAGCACCACCCTTTTACATAATAATAAGGACACATACTGCAGCGTCTCAGTATTGGGGTATCAGGTGCAGTAATAGGGACACATATGGCAGCAGCAGCTCCGTATTGGGTCTGGCTGGAAGAAGTTGTCATGTCGGTCTGGGCCAGATGGAAAAGACGGGAAAAGTGAACGATTCCATCAGAAAGGACGTCAGCGGTAAGTCATTATCTATAACTGTGCTGTGATCTCTTATACTGTATGTTCTGTAGGACTGGTATCTACCACTGACCATATGGCTGTAATATCAATGTTGGTCTTTATATAGAGATTATCTTCAGTCACAGCGAGGTCATCTGCTGAGGTTCTCCTCCACTATTAGGGCGCATCACCAAGTCGTAATCAAGGTTACCTTGTTAGGGGCCTACTCAGAAGCTTCGCCCCCACCCCCCCGAACCAAAACCCTAGCTACGCCTCTGGCTGTACTAGCTCAAAAGAGTGCTTGTACTCAATACTGAGCAAAGGGTCTGAATACTTATGACCATGTGATATTTCAGGTTTTCTTTTTTAATAAATTTGCAAACATTTCTACATTTCTGCTTATTTCAGTCAAGATGGGGTGCAGCGTGTAAATTAATGAGAAAAAAATGAACTTTTTTGAATTTACCAAATGGCTGCAATGAAACAAAGAGTGAAAAATTTAAAGGGGTCTGAATACTTTCCGTACCCACTGTAAATACAATGAACCTCTTAGCGTGCCGGCACTGCCGGGGTCAGAGGAGCTCCAATCAGTTCCTTGCCCTAATGTGGTGGCATACTCAAGCTGCTGACATCACTGCAGTATGAGGAGCTCACCTCATCACGCTGCAGAAGTCACAGAAGAATGCAACACAGAAAGAAACTAAACTGCAGCAGTGAGCAGGAAAGCATATCAAGCCAAAATTTCAGAGAGGCATTTACTGTAGACCGGAGTTTAGGGGGGAATTTTACTGTACACTGGGGGTTTGTGGGACTTCTAGTGAAAAACGAGACCAGCTCACCTGGTCCAGCTTCAAGTGTAAGACATCAATAGTTAAAATCCATAATTTATTGGTTGCAATTAAAACATGATGATACAGTGCAGAAAATATTCAATGTATGACCAGGTTTTAATCGCAACCAATAAATAATGGATTTCAACTATTTAACTTGAAGCTGGACCATCGAGAACTGTGATCTTTTTCAATTGTTAGGGGTGCTTACAGAAAGAGGGATAGTGCGAGAGACAAAATTAATGTGTGACAGTGGGAGTGTTTAACTTCATTCAAATGTCAACTGATAATCCATACTGACACTGATGCACTCTGAGCCTGAAGGATAGCTTGAATTTCATTGGAACCTGATTGGGGCTGCTTATCTCCATCCGGACTATACTGCGTTGCAACCTTTCATCAATTTTTCTCTGCCGTCCACATCCAGGGAAATTAGTTACAGTGCCATGGGTTGTAAATTTTCTGATTAAGTGCGCACTGTGGACAAAGGAACATCAAGAGCTCTGTAGATGAACTTGCAACCTTCAGATTGTTGATACTGTAATACAGAAAGAGGAGAAGAGAACTTTCTGAAAACTTGAGAACCAAAATTCCAAAAGTTCTCAGACAGTTCTCTTCTCCTCTTTCTGTTCTCCATGCTTAGTGTGCCACACAGACACACAATGCAAAGACTGAGTCAACTTCTCCCTTTTTTATCTGGATTCAGATGTGATTTTCCTATTGCCCACACCTGTTACTTGCCTCAGGTGAGTTTGAACGTGCATCAAATGTTTGCAACAAAGTTGTTAACCCGCAATTTTGGAAAGATATCAACAATTTTGTCAGCCCCATTTTTTTGGAGTTTTGTGTGAAATGATGTCCAATTTGCCTTTTATTCTCTGTTTTGTTTGTGTTGTTTCAATGCACACATAGGAAATAAATATGTATATAACAAAATATGTGTGATTGCAATAATTTTGTGGGAGAAATCCAAAATAATTTGGGGGGTGCCAAAACATTTGGCCGTGACATAAACACATTATATATATATATATATATATATATATATATATATACACTCCCACATGGGCTGGGGCGATGAACGGTGTGCTTCTGATTGCAATTGTTACAACAGCGCCGGGGCCCCTGCATGTGTCCCCTTCCTCACCCTGCAGGGACACCGGCGTGTTTACTTAACTGTCCTTACTACCCCGGCATCTCTCTCTTCCCAGGGCCTGCGCGCGGCACGCATGTCTCTTGGGAGAATGATTAGGGCGTGTGCACTCCCTGTTTCTTAAAGGTGCCTCATGCTTCTGAAAATGTCCCCAGCCAATGGCTTTGAGATATTAGGTATGTAAGGCACATTCCCCAAAGAGGTGGTGCCGTAGCAACGTTAGTACCAGTGAGTTTCCTGCTGACTAGTTGTAAGGTCCCTATACCAGTACTCTCTGTATCTGACCCTGTCCACCCCATTTACCTGACCCGGTCTGCCCAGTCTGCACCTGATCCTGTCCGTTTTGCTGTACCTATACCTGAACCTGTATTGTCTGTGCCTAGTCCAGATCCTGACCAGTCTAAACCAACACCTGTGAACATGCACCTGTGATCCTGTACCTGTGGCCATCCCGTGTTTCTGTGCCTATGCTGCTTGTGCTTGATCCTGCCTCTGTCTACCAGCCACATACATCTTGCTAAACAGTTCCTGGTTAGTCCTGCTTCCCTGTCCAGTTGGGGTTCAGCTGCCGAAGCTCTGGGGTCCGTCCTGAAGTAGCACCCAGTGTCCACCTGGGTTCAAGTCTAACCACACCATCAGGGGCTCTAGTGAAAAACCAGGTGTTTGCTTAGTTACGCCCTTCCAGGCTTTCTCCGAATTACTGCACAGTGGTTCCACAAAGTGCATAACAGCAATAAAAAGTTATGCTCCCATGATGAGTTTTTAACGCTGCATAATTTTTGCTTTGCAATAGCTACTGTGTCTTACAGTTTCAGTAAAGTAGATGGGATTTGTAGAAAACTTATGTCCACTGGGGTTTGTTTGGTTGTTTTTTTTTTTTATGGCGCCCCATAGCAAACGTTCTAAGTGGGATCTGCCTGCCTCCACAAAAAAACTATTTGGCAAAGAAAGCGGGGTTTTATCTCCTAACTTTTATGACCTGCGAGCGATACATTTATACCCCCTTTGTCAGGGTCGGACTGGCCTGGCGGGGAACCGGTGAAATGCCCGGTGAACCACAGAGAGAGAAGGAAGAAGAAAAAAAATGCAGACCTGACCAGGGCCGGTGTCACCACCCAGAGAACCCAGGCAAGTGCTGGGGCCTGGGCGAAAGGGTGACACACATGTTATGGGGACCCGTGAGTCGGGGAAGCCCAGTGCCAGCGCTGGCACCAAACCCCACCTCAAACACTCACCTCTTCTCGTTTCCAGCAGCTGCAGTGTCTTCAGCACCCTCTGACGTCTCAGGGCAGAGGGTGCAATGATGTCATGACAGCATGCTCTTTGTCCTGAGCACTGCAGAGAGTCAGAAAAGATGCTGAGTATATCGCATCTGCGGTGGGAACTGGAGTGGTGAGTATTTGACTTTTTATGTAGTATTATATGGGTCCCATTGTATACTGTATGGAGGAGCATTATATGGGGCCTATTATATACTGTATGGAGCATTATATGGGGCCCATTTTAAACTGTATGGAGGAGCATTATATACATATAATGTATTGAGGAGCATTATATGGGGCCTATTATACAGCTCTGGTAAAAATTAAGAGACCACCACATCAAAACCCTGTCATGGGCAGCCCAATCTCCAGACCTGAACCCCATAGAAAACCTCTGGAATGTAATCAAGAGGATGATGGATAGTCACAAGCCATCAAACACAGAAGAACTGCTTACATTTTTGTAGCAGAAGCAGTGTGAAAGACTTGTGGAAAGCATGCCAAGACGCATGAAAGCTGTGATTAAAAAATCATGGTTATTCCACAAAATATTGATTTCTGAACTCTTCCTGAGTTAAAACATTAGTATTGTTGTTTCTAAATGATTACAAACTTGTTTTCTTTGCATTATTTGAGGTCTGAAACCTGTTTTTTTTTTTTAATTTTGACCATTTTTTTTTCCAGAAAATAAATACAAAAATTATTGCTTGGAAATTCAGAGACGTTGTCAGAAGTTTATAGAATAAAAGAACAATTTTCATTTTACTCAAAAATATACCTATTAAGAGAAAAACCAGACAAACTGAACATTTTGCAGTGGTCTCTTAATTTTTTGTCAGAGCTGTTTACTGTATGGAGGAGCATTATATGGGGCCTATTATATACTGTATGGAGCATTATATGGGGCCCATTATAAACTGTATGGAGGAGCATTATATACTGTATGGAGGAGCTCGATATGGGTCCCATAATACACGGAGCGTATGGAGCATTATATGGGGCCCATTTTATGCTGTATAGAGGAGCATTATATGGGGCCTATTATATATTTTATGGAGGAGCATTATATGGGGCATATTATACACTGTATGGATGAGCATTATATGGATCCTTTAATATACTGTATGGAGGAGCATTATATGGGGCCCATTATATACTGTATGGAGGAACATTATATGGGGCCCATTATATACTATATGGAGCATTATATGAGGCCCATTATACTGTATGGAGCACTATGTAGGGCCATTATTCTATATGGAGTACTGTGTGGGGCTATTAAACTGTGAGGAGCATTATATGGGTCCCTTTATATACTGTACGGAGCATTATTTGGTGGCCATTATATACTGTATGGAGCATTATATATGATTCATTATACTGTATGGTGCATTATATTGGGCCCATTATACTGTATGGAGCATTACATGGGGCCATTATACTACATGGACCATTATATGGGGTCATTATATAATGTATGGGGCATAATATGGGGGTCATTATACTGTATGAAGCATTATATGGGGCCCTGTTATGATCCGGTGGTAGGATCACAAAACTGACCTGACCTGTAAACCAGAATATTAGGACAAGTTCTGGGGATGTGGAAGCTATACTGACCGCAATCCTGATCCTATCCACACACACTAAAGGCAGCCGTGGAGCGTTACCTAAAAACCTAGACGCCTCTTCACAGCCTGAGAAACTGGCTACCCCTAGAGAGAAAACAAAGACCTCACTTGCCTCAGAGAAATAACCCCAAAGTTTTAGACAGCCCCCCACAAATAATAACGGTGAGATAAGGGGAAAATACAAACGTAGAAATGAAACAGGTTTAGCAAATGAGGCCCGCTAACACTAGACAGACTGAAGATAGCTAGGAATCTGTGCGGTCAGTACAAAAACTATCAAAAACAAACCACGCAGAGAATACAAGAACCCCCACACCGACTCACGATGTGAGGGGCGCACTCTGCACCCCAGAACTAACCAGCAAGCGAAAAATCACATTAAAGCAAGCTGGACTGAACTCATAATATACAGAGAAACGTTTTCAAGGAAATAATGAGCAAAATGAACAAGCAAGACTTAGCTTCTCCAGTAGGAGACAGGTCACAAGGAAGATCCAGGAGTGATCAGAATCAGGACTGAATACAATGACAGCAGGCAACAAGTGAAGGTCCAGGTGAGTTAAATAGGAACAGCAAAGCAGGAAATGAAGCAGCTGAACCCAGCCACAGACCAGCCATATCGCTAAAGGCCACCAGAGGGAGCCCAAGAACAAACTCACACAGTACCACTCATGACCACAGGAGGGAGCCCGAGAACGGAATTCACAACAGTACCCCCCCCTTGAGGAGGGGTCACCGAACCCTCACCAGAGCTCCCAGGCCGATCAGGACGAGCCGAATGAAAGGCACGAACCAAATCGGCCGCATGGACATCGGAGGGGACAACCCAGGAATTATCCTCCTGACCATAGCCCTTCCATTTAACTAAGTACTGAAGCTTCCGTCTCGAAATACGAGAATCCAAGATCTTCTCCACCACATACTCCAACTCCCCCTCGACCAAGACCGGAGCAGGAGGATCAACAGAAGGGACCACAGGCACCACATATCTCCGCAACAATGACCTATGGAACACATTATGAATGGCAAACGATGTTGGGAGGTCCAAACGAAATGACACAGGGTTGAGGATTTCCGAAATCTTATAAGGACCGATGAAACGAGGCTTGAACTTAGGAGAGGAAACATTCATCGGGACATAACGAGAAGACAACCATACCAAATCCCCCACACGAAGTCGGGGACCCACACAGCGACGGCGGTTAGCAAAGCGTTGAGCCTTCTCTTGTGACAACGTCAAATTGTCCACCACGTGGTTCCAAATCTGCTGCAACCTATCCACCACAGAATCCACCCCAGGACAGTCAGAGGGCTCAACCTGACCCGAGGAAAAATGAGGATGAAAACCAGAATTGCAAAAGAAAGGTGAAACCAAAGTAGCAGAACTAGCCCGATTATTGAGGGCGAACTCAGCCAATGCCAAAAAAGTCACCCAATCATCCTGATCAGCAGAAACAAAACATCTCAAATAAGTTTCCAAGGTCTGATTAGTTCGTTCGGTTTGGCCATTCGTCTGAGTATGGAAGGCCGACGAAAAAGACAATTCAATGCCCATCTTAGCACAAAAGGACCGCCAAAATCTGGACACAAACTGGGATCCTCTGTCAGACACAATGTTCTCCGGAATACCATGCAAACGAACCACATTCTGAAAAAACAGTGGCACCAAATCGGAGGAGGAAGGCAGCTTACGCAAGGGCACCAAATGGACCATTTTAGAAAAACGATCACAAACCACCCAGATGACAGACATCCTCTGAGAGACAGGAAGATCCGAAATAAAATCCATGGAAATATGCGTCCAAGGCCTCTTCGGGACAGGCAAAGGCAAAAGCAATCCACTGGCACGAGAACAGCAAGGCTTGGCCCGAGCACAAATCCCACAGGACTGCACAAAGGAACGCACATCCCGCGACAAGGAAGGCCACCAAAAGGACCTCGCCACCAAATCCCTGGTACCAAAAATCCCAGGATGACCCGCCAACACCGAAGAATGAACCTCGGAAATAACTCTACTGGTCCATCTGTCCGGGACAAACAGTCTCTCCGGTGGACAACGGTCAGGTCTATTGGCCTGAAACTCCTGCAACACCCGTCGCAGATCAGGAGAGATGGCAGACAAAATCACCCCCTCTTTGAGAACACCAGCCTGTTCAGAAACTTACGGGGAGTCAGGTACAAAACTCCTAGAAAGGGCATCAGCCTTCACGTTTTTCGAACCCGGAAGATATGAAACCACGAAATCGAAACGAGAGAAAAACAGCGACCATCGAGCCTGTCTAGGATTTAACCATTTGGCAGACTCGAGATAAGTCAAATTCTTGTGATCTGTCAAGACCACCACACGATGCTTGGCTCCCTCAAGCCAATGTCGCCACTCCTCAAATGCCCACTTCATTGCCAACAACTCACGATTACCAACATCATAATTCCGCTCGGCAGGCGAAAACTTTCTTGAAAAGAAAGCACATGGTCTCATCACAGAGCCATCAGAGCTTCTCTGCGACAAGACAGCCCCTGCTCCAATCTCAGAAGCATCAACCTCGACCTGAAAGGGAAGAGAGACATCGGGCTGGCGCAAGACAGGAGCCGAAGAAAACCGATGTTTCAGCTCCTGAAAGGCCTCCACGGCCGCAGGAGACCAATTCGTCACATCAGAACCCTTCTTGGTCAAATCCGTCAAAGGCTTAACCACACTAGAAAAATTAGTGATGAAGCGACGGTAAAAATTAGCAAAACCCAAGAACTTCTGAAGACTCTTCACAGATGTAGGTTGAGTCCAGTCATGAATAGCCTGGACCTTGACTGGATCCATCTCAATAGTAGAAGGAGAAAAAATAAAGCCCAAAAAGGAAACCTTCTGGACTCCGAAGAGACATTTAGAGCCCTTCACAAACAAGGCATTGGCACGCAGGACCTGAAATACCAGCCTGACCTGCTTCACATGAGATTCCCAATCATCAGAAAAGACCAAAATATCGTCCAGGTACACAATCATAAATCTATCCAGATACTCTCGGAAGATGTCGTGCATGAAGGACTGAAACACAGAGGGGGCATTAGAAAGCCCAAAAGGCATCACCAAGTACTCAAAATGGCCTTCGGGCGTATTAAATGCTGTTTTCCATTCATCGCCCTGCTTTATGCGCACAAGATTATACGCTCCTCGAAGATCTATCTTGGTGAACCAACTGGCCCCCCTAATCCGGGCAAACAGATCGGACAACAGTGGCAAGGGGTACTGAAATTTGACCGTGATTTTATTTAGAAGGCGATAATCTATACAGGGTCTCAGAGAACCATCCTTCTTGGCCACAAAAAAGAACCCCGCACCCAAAGGGGACGAGGAATGGCGAATATGCCCCTTCTCCAAAGACTCCTTTATATAACTCCACATAGCGGCATGTTCTGGTACAGATAAATTAAAAAGTCGTCCCTTAGGGAACTTACTACCAGGAATCAAATTTATAGCACAATCACAATCCCTATGAGGAGGTAGGGCACTGGATTTGGGCTCATCAAATACATCCTGGTAGTCCGACAAAAATTCAGGGACTTCAGAAGGAGTAGAAGAAGCAATTGACACCAAAGGAGCATCGCCATGAATCCCCTGGCAACCCCAACTTGACACAGACATTGCTTTCCAATCCAGGACTGGATTATGAGCCTGCAGCCATGGCAGACCCAACACGACAACATCATGCAAATTATGTAGCACAAGAAAGCGAATCACCTCCTGATGTGCAGGAGCCATGCACATAGTCACTTGAGTCCAGTACTGAGGCTTATTCTTGGCCAATGGCGTAGCATCAATTCCCTTTAGTGGGATAGGGAATTGTAAAGGCTCCAAGACAAAACCACAGCGCCTGGCAAATGACAAATCCATCAAATTCAGGGCAGCACCTGAATCCACAAAAGCCATAACTGAGTAGGATGACAGAGAGCAAATCAAAGTAACAGACAAAATGAATTTAGGTTGTACAGTACCAATGGTGACAGACCTGGCGAACCTTTTTGTGCGCTTAGAACACTCTGAGATAACATGAGCAGAATCACCACAGTAAAAGCACAACCCATTCTGACGTCTGTGATTTTGCCGTTCTATTCTGGTCAGAATCCTGTCACATTGCATAGGCTCAGGCTTCTGCTCAGAAAATACCGCCAGATGGTGCACAGGTTTGCGCTCCCGCAAACGCCGATCAATCTGAATGGCCAAAGACATTGACTCATTCAGACCCGCAGGCGTGGGGAACCCCACCATAACATCCTTAAGGGCTTCAGAAAGACCCTTTCTGAAAATCGCTGCCAGGGCGCACTCATTCCATTGAGTGAGCACAGACCACTTCCTAAACTTCTGACAGTAAACCTCTGCTTCATCCTGACCCTGAGAGAGAGCCAGCAAAATCTTTTCTGCCTGGTCTACTAAATTAGGTTCCTCATAAAGCAATGCAAGCGCCAGAAAAAACGCATCCACATTTAGCAATGCAGGATCTCCTGGCGCCAGAGAGAATGCCCAATCTTGAGGGTCACCACGTAACAAAGAAATAACAATTTTAACTTGCTGAACAGAGTCACCAGAGGAGCGAGGTCTCAGAGAAAGAAATAACTTGCAATTATTCTTAAAGTTCAAAAACCTAGATCTATCTCCGGAGAACAGCTCAGGAATTGGTATTTTAGGCTCTGACATAGGACTGCGGACTACATAATCCTGAATGCCCTGTACCCTTGTAGTGAGATGATCCACACTAGAAGACAGACTCTGAATGTCCATATCTGCAGCTGAATTCAGAACCACCCAGAGATTAAGGGGAGGAGAGAGGCTAAACACAGTGCAGAGGAAAAAAAAAATGACCTCAGGACTTCTCTTCTCCCTCTTCTGCTGCATTAACACTTTGTGGGCCTGCTGTACTGTTATGATCCGGTGGTAGGATCACAAAACTGACCTGACCTGTAAACCAGAATATTAGGACAAGTTCTGGGGATGTGGAAGCTATACTGACCGCAATCCTGATCCTATCCACACACACTAAAGGCAGCTGTGGAGCGTTACCTAAAAACCTAGACGCCTCTTCACAGCCTGAGAAACTGGCTACCCCTAGAGAGAAAGCAAAGACCTCACTTGCCTCAGAGAAATAACCCCAAAGTTTTAGACAGCCCCCCACAAATAATAACGGTGAGATAAGGGGAAAATACAAACGTAGAAATGAAACAGGTTTAGCAAATGAGGCCCGCTAACACTAGACAGACTGAAGATAGCTAGGAATCTGTGCGGTCAGTACAAAAACTATCAAAAACAAACCACGCAGAGAATACAAGAACCCCCACACCGACTCACGATGTGAGGGGCGCACTCTGCACCCCAGAACTAACCAGCAAGCGAAAAATCACATTAAAGGAAGCTGGACTGAACTCATAATATACTGAGAAACGTTTTCAAGGAAATAATGAGCAAAATGAACAAGCAAGACTTAGCTTCTCCAGTAGGAGACAGGTCACAAGGAAGATCCAGGAGTGATCAGAATCAGGACTGAATACAACGACAGCAGGCAACAAGTGAAGGTCCAGGTGAGTTAAATAGGAACAGCAAAGCAGGAAATGAAGCAGCTGAACCCAGCCACAGACCAGCCATATCGCTAAAGGCCACCAGAGGGAGCCCAAGAACAAACTCACACAGTACCACTCATGACCACAGGAGGGAGCCCGAGAACGGAATTCACAACAGGGCCCACTATACTGTATGGAGCAATATATGCTGCCCATTATACTGTATGGAGGTCTATGTGGTGCCCATAATACTGTATGCAGGAATATGTGGTGCCCATAATACTGTATGGAGGACTATGTGGTGGCCATAATACTGTATGGAGGTGTGGCAACCCAGGAGTCTGGTTGCCACAATGGCATTGCCTTTTTCATGGGGGGGCGGGCGGGGTTGATGTCATGCCTGGAGGCAAGGAGGGATCTCCTTAGCAGGTAATACAAACATACACCTTCCTGACTCCAGGCCAGCTCTAAACCTGGTGTCAGGGGAACTTCCCAATAAGTTCTGGTCTGGAGGCGGGGTTAGAGAGTTCTGTGTGAGACAGCGAAGGGAGAGGAAGCATGTGAGGAGAAAGACTGGAAGTGGAGCTGTGACAGAGCTCTTCCCAGGATTAAGCGCAAAAGAAACCGGACACCGGAGTTAACGGTTGCACGGGTACTAAAGGCCCAGCAGCTGGAACCGGTGGGCTGGAGATTGTAGGTCTCCTGGCTCATCTGATACCTGAAGGCACAACAGCAAGTCTGGCTCATGCTGTCAACCATACGGGTTAGTAGTAACAGTCACAAAGAGGAACTTATGCAAGGCTTCAGGTAGCAAGGGACAGAGAATACAGCGCAAGGGGAAGGCTTCCGAACCCACCTGGCTAAGTGGATCCTAAGTTACTTCCAGGCTGCTCACACCCCATCATCACCAGTGACCTGTGCCTCGGCTTGCACCTGCAATTCACCAGTAAAAGGTAAAGGAAACTGCAATCCCTGTGTCTTCCAATTATTGACTGCACCGTCAGTGCTGCACCCCACCGTCAGTCATCCCTTACCAACTGTACCGGTAGCCCTGGGGACTAAGCTCTTCCTGTGGAGAGCTATACCAACTCTGCTGCAACACCATTAGCCCCAGTGGTCCCCTTTAAGCAGCGTCGGCCATCCCTGGCCGAGTACCACAGGTGGGTCACGAACATTCCCCCAAAGACTGTATTTTCCACTTTCCCTTTATCATTTTTGTTGGATGCCCAGGGCGACTGCTTGCGTGACCACCCCTTTAAGTACCGCCGGACCTGGCCCGAGTACCCCACGGTCCTAGCGGGCGCTCCAGAGGACTATACTGTCCAGTCTAAAATGATAAGTCCGTAGTCTCACTGTGTGCTGCAACGATTCGACGGTTTCTGAGCTATTGTGGAATTTACACTGGATATCACTCGTGTAATATAAGAAGTGAAATCTTTGGCATTGTACTATACCTATATTTCTTATCTGTGCATCATGAATCATGGTATGTGGTAAAGGGGCCCACTGAGATTCTTTCGCCCGGGGCTCAAGAAAATCTGGAGCCGACGCTGGTTACGACGCACATCAAGATGAACGCCGGCTGCAGTTGTGGTCGTTAAAATGGCAGCCGACTGCAGCTGTGACAGGATGCTCTGCTCTGTGACAGGCGGCGCATCAACATCACATAGCAGTTACGTTAAATGGCTGCTGGCCTATCAGAGATTGCACACTGATGCCTGCAGCGTTTGATAGGAGGATGGCGGCCTTTCAATGTTACTGCTATATGACGTCAGTGCGCAGTCTGGCACAACCGCAGTTGATGGCCATTTTGATGACCATGCCAAATAGGAAGCCACAAGAGGACACCGGGGAGCACAGTAAGGTGAGAAGAATCTTCCCCCTCACCCTCATCCCCCTCTGTAATTGTTAATGATCAGTATTGTAGTACTCAGTCACTATGTGGTGGTAATATGTGACTTGGTCATGATGTGGTGGTATTTTGTCTTTTGCAGGTGGTATTATTCGGTCACTGTGTGGTGGTAATGTGTGATCTGGTAATGGTGTGGCGCCATTTGATCCCTGTATGTGATGTTATTCAGCCACTATGTGGTAGTAATATGTGGTTTGGTCATGGTATGGCTGCATTTGTCTCTTGTATGGGATATTATTCAGTCACTATGCGGTGGTAATATGTGATCTGGTCATGATGTGGTATTTCTCTTTTGTATGTGGTATAATTTGGTGACTATGTGGTCATAATATGTGATCTGGTCATGGTGTAGCAGCATTTGATTCCTGCATTATTCAGTCACTATGTGGTGGTAATATATGGTCTGGTCATACTGTGGCAGTATTTGATACCTGCAAGTGACATTATTCAGTCACTATGAAGTGATAAGATGTGATCTGGTCTAAGTGTGACTGTATTTCTCTTTGCATGTGGTATTAGTCAGTCACTATGTGGTGGTAATATGTGGTCTGGTCATGGTGTGGCGGTATTTGTTGCTTGTATGTGATATTATTGGTCTTGGTATAGTGGATTGTGTTGTCTATGAAGGTCACTTGTTCTCTCTGATCTAATGAGAAGATTCTTCATTTCCAACAGAGATTAAAGAAGTTGTCCACTACTATAACTTTTTTTTTTTAATATAAATCTTGCTATTATGTGCCACTGAAAACATCTACTGTGTTTATTTTAGCAATATTACCTTTTATCATGCTGTAGCAGCACATCTTTAGTGCTGGATCCAGCTCTCATGGGGTTAATCGACAACTTCCTTTCTCCTGACTTACTGTGCTCTAATACTACAAGTTCCATGATGCATTGCACTCGCCTGTACTCTGCACCTGGCACACCCACTCCAAAACACACCCCAACCCCTCCCTCCTCTCCCCCATCTATCTTCAAAAAGATTTGTGATGTCATTTCTGTCCAACCTCCTCTTTTACATTTGTCCAACCCACACTCCATTACACACAGATAGATGGATGGGTAGATAGATAGATAGATAGATAGATAGATAGATAGATAGATTAGATAGATAACAAATAGATATGCAGCGCCCCAGAGATCTGGTCGTTGCAGTAATGGGGAAGATTCAGGGGGGTCTCTGTCAGGGGTGGGATCCTGACAGTGACCTAGCGAACAGGACAGATCGTTATGGAGCCGCGCCTGCACTCGAATGCGGCGGCATCTTAAGAGAGGATACGAAGCAAGATATATTGTGGAGAAGTGAGAAACGAGATCGCAGCAAAAAGGAGATAAAGCCAGTAGGAGTCGTGCCCCGAGATCGGCAACATCCTACTGAGGCGCGTAGCCGGTGGCCGGAACGCCAAGGAAGTATTGAGCTTCAAGCAGTACTTCAAACAGCGGCAGGACAGTTGATTATAGGTTGGCTGTCTCACCTAAAACACCTAAGCAGACATATGGGGCAATTGTGGGAGAGGGGCGACGCTAGGGTCCCGGAAGAACTCCAGGCCTACCCATCATACGGGTGCATCCTAGCCATATCATCTGGGGGACGGAGAAGAACATCAGAACAGATACGAGTTGTGAGAAAGAACATCAGAAACAGACACAACAGTTGTGAGGACTATCCCGTGGTGCTCAGCAGAGAGGAACTACAACACACAGGCGCTAGAAGGTAGGCACTGATTTCCACCTGCAAAGGGAACTCTGGATGTGCCTTCGGACCGGCCGGTCTTAGCCAGCCGTGTTTGCAGTACTCTGGATTGCGGATCCCGAAGCCTTAAGTAAAGAGGTTAAGAGACTGCAACCCTGTGTCCTTGTTATTCATTGCGACCTGCACCACGCACCATCATCACACCTTTCATTGGACGCCCCTTAGCAGTGTCACGGACCGGGACTAGCCACCGTGACAACCCTAGGACTGAGACTGAGGGGCCCGGTACTGAGTACCCCGCGGCCCTGCGTCTGGGGGCGCTCCAACTTGGCGTCACGAACAGGATCTAC
This sequence comes from Ranitomeya variabilis, assembly GCF_051348905.1. Taxonomy (NCBI): domain Eukaryota; kingdom Metazoa; phylum Chordata; class Amphibia; order Anura; family Dendrobatidae; genus Ranitomeya; species Ranitomeya variabilis. The sequence continues at coordinate 117,607,025 of NC_135233.1, forward strand.
TTAAGCCTGAAGAATCAGGTCATGTGTGCCTTGGAACTATGTCTGAATTGTGCTTGAACTGTGACTTATTGCAAAGACTGTGTATTGCCACTTCCCGCCAAAACCGCCGCCATTACAGCGCCAAGGGGAGCGCAGGAGAAGAAGAAGGGTGTGGAAGTGGGCATAGACAAGCTGAGGAGCGTGAAAGACAATGGCCGCCCAGTCTAAGTATTGCTGTATCCTGAGGACGCGTCCGTCAGCGGCTGAGGTCCGCCTCCTCATTCTCTTTGGAGGGTGGAGACCATGGAGATGGGGCCGCCCCCGAAAAAGAACGCGGGAGGACGATCTAGAAGAAGGGACAGACATGGCGGCCTCCAAGCAGCCATGTGGGGATGACCCGACCCGGCGCCAGCCCGCATCGTTGGGAGCGAGCCAGGACCCACCACTACAGCGGGTACTGACCGCTGCAGAGCTGCTTGCGAGAGGAGGGCCCGGCAGCCGCTCGCTGGACGAATGGGTGGTTGTGGCTGAAGCCCGGCAGGAGGCGCGATGCCGAGAAGCCCACGCCCGAGTAAGTTCCCGGCTGGTCCACTCTGCAGAGATCCGCCTGTCCCCTGCGTTCCCCTCTTCACCCGACCCGACCGCGGAAGACCCACGGACCCCGTCACCGGGCCGTGAACTGCGGGAGCGGGATCTGAAACTGATGCCATGGATGGAGCACCGGCGGCGCCTGGTGGCCGCGTGGCGAAAGGAGAAGGAAAGAGAGGCCCGACCTGTGGCTGTGATCGATCTAAGGGGCGAAGTGAAAGATCCTCCGCCGAAGTGGGGTGTTGTGGTGGCCTTCAACTCCCAGGAAGGAAGGGGAGTTATCCAGGAGATCGGGGAGCCGCTGAAGGTACATGTCGCTCGGTGCGAGGTGGAACCCTGCTATGGGGAGATTGACGCGGACCGCGACCTGCAGCCTGGAGATGCCGTAGTCTACACCCGGTGGCAGCGAGGGACTGGTTGGAGGGCTCAGGATGTTCAGCGGTGTGCAGCTCTTCAGGCCGCCCCTGAGGCCCCGGAAACCGGACCCATTGTTGAGGAGCCGACTGCCGCCTGCGTTGTGGATCATCCGGCGGTCTCGACCCAACGTGTGGCCTTGAGTTCCACCCGTCCTCGGCTAAGAGGAGTGGTATGTGAGGTGAGGCGGCTGCAGTTACCAGAATAGACTCCAACGCTTTAAAACTGTAAATAGTTAACTGTTTGTTCCCTGCTTTTTTCCTACTAATACCCGACCAGGGTTATTCTTAAAGGGATCCCTTTGTTTACCCGGGATCCCTATTATTTTTGTTTTTGCTTTTATTTTTGCTTTTGTTCCTCATTGTTTTAAAGACTGCCGAATCATGGACGGTGAATGGTTCACAAACTGTATTGTAAATAGTTCTCACCTTCTTAAAGGTGCCCTTTACTGGTTTTACAAAAAGGAGAGCTTTCTGAAGAGATTGTTCCTGAGTACAGCATGGAAACTCTTGCCTTAAACGGACTTGCAGATAGAAAGAGTCTGCATTACCTCCAAGAGACTTGATTCCCTCTTAAAGGGAACGTTCACTTGTTGCACTTAAAGTATAATGTTGCCTTAAAGAAAGTAAATAGTAATAATGTTTTACATAGAAGTAATATGTAGTTAGCTAGATAGTTATTGTGAATGTTTAATGATGTTACTAGAGATTGAGGACAGGAAAGAGTTGAAAGCCGAATTTCAATAAAGTAAACCCATATGGGTTAGTTAGTGAGTCCTCCTGAGAGCCATAGAGAGATGGTTAATTGATCCTGTACTAAGAAAAGAGGCAGTAGGCCTGGGCAGATAGACAGGCGGTCCTGCATATGAAAAAATCAGAGAGTAAAAAGAAAAATGTTGCACTTAGAAAAGAGAAATAAAGAAAAAGTTAATTTATATTTCAGAGTTTTATAGTAAGCCTTTAGTGGGTTCAGCCTATACGCCCTTAAAGGAAAGTTAAATTATTGTTCAGAATTTTTGTACTTGATAGATAGAATACCCGGCTGGGTAATAGAAGTTATTTATAGTATGTTATTTAAAATATTCAAACATGTTTCTGTTTGTAACGTTCAAGAGTCCTCACCTCCCATAAAGGGAAGCACTGTTATACAGTATTTACTTGTTTATTGCAAAATGTTGTATGTCTTTTGCTAACATGTATTGTTGTTCTTCTTCCCAGTCCAGGAGTACTGGATTTAACCGGGGGGGAGTGAAGCGCCCCAGAGATCTGGTCGTTGCAGTAATGTTGCTCTGCCACTAAAGGGAATGATGTTACGTCTGATTGCACAAAAGGAGTTCACCTGACCAGGTATCACAGTCACACACTACATTTCAAACTTCAGCCACCAGGGGGAGCAAAGGGTTCTATGTATTAGGCCACTCCTCACAATCTGGTAAAACTGGGGGCTGAATAGGAAGTTAGGCAGAAGCTGACTGGGTTTGATCCAGGCAATATCCTGTGGCAGAGGGTGTTGCGGGGGAAGATTCAGGGGGTCTCTGTCAGGGGTAGGATCCTGACAGTGACCTAGCGAACAGGACAGATCGTTACGGAGCCGCGCCTGCACTCGAATGCGGCGGCATCTTAAGAGAGGATACGAAGCGAGATATATTGTGGAGAAGTGAGAAACGAGATCGCAGCAAAAAGGAGATAAAGCCAGTAAGAGTCGTGCCCCGAGATCGGCAACATCCTACTGAGGCGCGTAGCCGGTGGCCAGAACGCCGAGGAAGTATTGAGCTCCAAGCAGTACTTCAAACAGCGGCAGGACAGTTGATTATAGGTTGGCTGTCTCACCTAAAACACCTAAGCAGACATAGGGGGCAATTGTGGGAGAGGGGCGACGCTAGGGTCCCGGAAGAACTCCAGGCCTACCCGTCATACGGGTGCGTCCTAGCCATATCATCTGGGGGACGGAGAAGAACATCAGAACAGATACGAGTTGTGAGAAAGAACATCAGAAACAGACACAACAGTTGTGAGGACTATCCCGTGGTGCTCAGCAGGGAGGTACTACAACACACAGGCGCTAGAAGGTAGGCACTGATTTCCACCTGCAAAGGGAACTCTGGATGTGCCTTCGGATCGGCCGGTCTCAGCCAGCCCTGTTAGCAGTACTCTGGATTGCGGATCCCGAAGCCTTCAGTAAAGAGGTAAAGAGACTGCAACCCTGTGTCCTCGTTATTCATTGCGACCTGCACCACGCACCATCATCACACCTTTCATTGGACGCCCCTTAGCAGGGTCACGGACCGGGTCTAGCCACCGTGACAACCCTAGGACTGAGACTGAGGGGCCCGGTACTGCGTACCCCGCGGCCCTGCGTCTGGGGGCGCTCCAATTAGATAGATGAATACATACAGATATATCTATATATCTATGTCTATTTCCATAGATATGTCCATATCTATGTTTCTAAACCCCTTTACCCCTGGAGCTTTTTTGTTTTCATTTATCGCTCCCCTTCTTTCCAGAGCCATAATTTTACCGTCAATATGGCCATGTGAGGGCTTATTTTTTGCGGGACAAGTTCTACTTTTGAACGACACCATTGGTTTTACCATGTCGTGTAACAGAAAATGTGAAAAAAATTCAAAGTGTAATGAAATTGCAAAAAAGTGCAAATCCCACAATTGTTTTTTGCTTGGCTTTTTTGCTAGGTTCCCTAAATGCTAAGGCTGTGTGCACACGTTGCGGATTTGATTGCAGATCCGCAGCGTTTTTTGCCGCACTGAATTGCATCAAATCTGCAGTGTAGTGCACAACCAATGTAAGTCTATGGGAGCCGCAGACTTGTTGTGCACATTCTACGGAAAAGGCCGCACCGAAACGCAGCTTTTTTTTCTCGCAGCATGTCACTTCTTTTGTGCCGAACTGCAGCGTTTCTGCAACTTTAGACTTTCATTGACTTGGGCACATCCGCAGCAAAACCGCAGATGTAAAAAAGATCTGCAGTTTAGATGCGGATGTGGGTCCGAGAAACGCTGCAGTTCGGGAGGAGGGAAGTGTTGTGGATTCTGTTTGCGGGCTCCCTCTTGAGGTTACTGCTGGTACTGGGTGACTTTGGTGGGTTGCGGCCTTTGGTTTCCATCTGTCCATCAGAGGCTGGGTGTTTCCTATTTTACCTGGCCTTTCTGTCATTTCCCTTGCCGGCTATCAATGTGTTCAGATGTGCTCTGTTTGGTTCCTGTCTACCTGCTCCCAGATCTTTCAGGATAAGCTAAGTGCTGATTTTCAGTTGTTTGTTTTTTTGTCCAGCTTGCTTAGAATGTCTCTTTGTTAGCTGGTTGCTCTAGTGGACTGAGGTTCTCCCCATGTGCCATGAGTTGGCACATGGGTTCTTGTAATCTCAGGATGGTTTTTTTGATTAGGGTTTTTTGCTGACCGCTCAGTCCCCTTTTGTGTCATTCTGCTTTCTAGTTTTCAGCGGGCCTCTATTTGCTAAAGCTATATACATCATCTCTATGTGTGTGCCTTCCTCTCATTTCACCGTCAATACGTGTGGGGGGCAACTATACCTTTGGGGTTAATTCCTCTGGAGGCAAGTGAGGTCTTTGTTTTCTCTGCAGTACTAGTTAGCTCTTAGGCTGGTGCGTGGCGTCTAGAACCAACGTAGGCACGCTCCCTGGCTATCTCTAGTTGCGTTTGTCAGGCGTAGGGCAGCGGTCAGCCCAGGTTCCATCACCCTAGAGCTCGTCCGATATTTAATATACTTTGCTTATCCTGTGCTATCCCTAGCCATTGGGGATTCATGACAGTATAGCCGGACACAAAGTGTTAATTGTTTGGGCTGAAGCAGGAGAAAAAGAAGTGTTCAAGGAAAATTTTTTTTTTTTTTTTTTTTCCTTCAGAGTTTTGCTGCCTAGCCCTTAATTGCTGTCTAGCTGCTTCTTACCTCCTCTTAACCCTTGAATGGCTCTGATCTTAGCTGTTTATCATGGATATCCAGAGTTTGGCTTCCAGCCTGAGTAATCTCGCAGCAAAGGTTCAAAACATACAGGATTTCGTTGTTCACACTCCCATGTCTGAACCTAGAATTCCTCTTCCAGAGTGTTTTTCTGGAGATAGATCTACCTTCCTGAATTTCAGGAACAATTGTAAATTGTTTCTCTCTTTGAAGTCTCGCTCCTCTGGAGACCCTGCTCAACAGGTCAAGATTGTTATATCGTTCCTACGGGGCGACCCTCAGAATTGGGCATTTGCATTGGCACCAGGGGATCCTGCGTTGCTCAGTGTGGATGCGTTTTTTCTGGCATTGGGATTGCTCTATGAGGAACCTAACCTAGAGATTCAGGCTGAAAAGGCTTTATTAGCCCTCTCTCAGGGGCATGATGAAGCGGAAATATATTGTCAGAAATTTCGGAAATGGTCGGTGCTTACTCAGTGGAATGAGTGCGCCCTGGCTGCAAACTTCAGAAATGGTCTTTCTGAGGCCATTAAGGATATTATGGTGGGGTTCCCTGCGCCTACAGGTCTGAATGAGTCTATGGCTATGGCCATTCAGATTGATCGGCGTTTACGGGAGCGCAAACCCGTGCACCAGTTGGCGGTGTCTTCTGAACAGGCACCTGAGACTATGCAATGTGATAGAATTCAGTCCAGAAGTGAACGGCAAAATTATAGGCGGAAAAATGGTTTGTGTTTTTATTGTGGTGATTCAGCTCATGTTATATCAGCATGCTCTAAACGCACAAAAAGGGTTGATAAATCTTTTGCCATTGATACTCTGCAGTCTAAGTTCATTTTGTCTGTGACTCTGATTTTTTCACTGTCTTCCATTTCCGTCGATGCCTATGTGGATTCAGGTGCTGCCCTGAGTCTTATGGATTGGTCATTTGCTAAACGCTGCGGTTTTAGTCTAGAGCCTCTGGAAGTTCCTATTCCTCTGAAGGGAATTGATTCTACACCATTGGCTATGAATAAACCGCAGTATTGGACACAAGTGACCATGCGCATGACTCCCGTTCATCAGGAGGTGATTCGCTTCCTTGTACTGTATAATTTACATGATGTACTAGTGCTTGGTCTGCCATGGTTACAAACTCATAATCCTGTCCTGGACTGGAAAACAATGTCTGTGCTAAGCTGGGGATGTCAGGGGGTTCATGATGATGCACCTCCGATTTCTATCGCTTCATCTACTCCTTCGGAGATCCCTGCGTTTTTGTCGGATTATAGGGATGTTTTTGAGGAGCCTAAGCTCAATTCGCTCCCTCCTCATAGAGAGTGTGACTGTGCTATAGAATTGATTCCTGGCAGTAAGTTCCCTAAGGGTCGTTTATTTAATCTGTCAGTGCCAGAGCATACTGCTATGCGGAATTATATTAAGGAGTCCTTGGAAAAGGGACATATTCGTCCATCTTCGTCCCCTCTGGGAGCAGGTTTTTTTTTTCGTGGCAAAAAAAAGATGGTTCCCTGAGGCCTTGTATAGATTATCGCCTTCTGAATAAGATTACAGTCAAATACCAGTATCCATTGCCATTATTTACTGATTTGTTTGCTCGCATTAAGGGGGCTAGGTGGTTCACTAAAATAGATCTTCGTGGTGCGTATAATTTGGTGCGGATAAAACAGGGTGATGAGTGGAAAACCGCATTTAATACGCCTGAGGGCCATTTTGAGTATTTGGTAATACCTTTTGGACTCTCCAATGCTCCGTCAGTCTTTCAGTCCTTTATGCACAATATTTTCCGTGAATATCTGGATAAGTTTATGATTGTGTATTTGGATGATATTTTAGTGTTTTCTGATGACTGGGAGTCTCATGTTCTACAGGTCAGGAAGGTGTTTCAGGTTTTGCGGGCCAATTCTCTGTTTGTGAAGGGCTCAAAGTGTCTCTTCGGAGTTCAGAAGATTTCTTTTTTGGGGTACATTTTTTCTCCTTCTACTATTGAGATGGATCCCGTTAAGGTTCAGGCTATTTGTGACTGGACACAACCTACATCTGTTAAGAGCCTTCAGAAGTTCTTGGGGTTTGCTAATTTTTATCGTCGGTTCATTGCTAATTTTTCCAATATTGTTAAACCTTTGACTGATTTGACTAAAAAGGGTGCTGATGTTGCTGATTGGTCTCCTGCGGCCGTGGAGGCCTTTCGGGAACTTAAGCGCCGGTTTTCTTCTGCTCCTGTGTTGTGTCAACCAGATGTTTCACTCCCTTTTCAGGTGGAGGTTGATGCTTCCGAGATTGGAGCGGGGGCGGTTTTGTCACAGAGAAGTTCTAGTGGCTCGGTGATGAAGCCATGTGCTTTCTTCTCTAGAAAATTCTCGCCCGCCGAGCGCAATTATGATGTGGGTAATCGGGAGCTTTTGGCCATGAAGTGGAATTTGAGGAGTGGCGTCATTGGCTTGAGGGTGCTAAACATCGCGTAGTGGTCTTGACTGATCACAAGAATCTCATTTACCTTGAGTCTGCCAGGCGTTTGAATCCTAGACAGGCTCGTTGGTCGTTATTTTTTTCTCGTTTCAATTTTGTGGTTTCATACCTGCCAGGTTCAAAGAATGTGAAGGCAGATGCTCTTTCCAGGAGTTTTGTGCCTGACTCTCCTGGAGACACTGGGCCTGCTGGTATCCTTAGGGATGGGGTAATATTGTCTGCCGTATCCCCAGACTTGCGACGCGCATTGCAGGAGTTTCAGGTGGATAAACCGGATCGATGTCCACCAGAAAGACTGTTTGTTCCGGATGATTGGACCAGTAGAGTCATCTCCGAGGTCCATTCTTCTGTGTTGGCTGGTCATCCTGGAATATTTGGTACAAGAGACTTGGTGGCCAGGTCTTTTTGGTGGCCTTCCTTGTCTAGGGATGTGCGTACCTTTGTGCAGTCTTGTGAAGTGTGTGCTCGAGCTAAGCCTTGCTGTTCACGGGCTAGTGGGTTGTTGTTATCCTTGCCCATCCCGAAGAGGCCTTGGACGCACATTTCCATGGATTTTATTTCTGATCTCCCGGTTTCACATAAAATGTCCGTTATCTGGGTTGTGTGTGACCGCTTTTCTAAGATGGTTCATTTGGTGCCCTTGCCTAAGTTGCCTTCCTCCTCTGAGTTGGTTCCTTTGTTTTTTCAGAACGTGGTTCGTTTGCATGGGATTCCAGAGAATATCGTTTCTGACAGGGGATCCCAGTTTGTGTCTAGATTTTGGCGGATGTTTTGTGCCAAGATGGGCATTGATTTGTCTTTCTCGTCTGCATTCCATCCTCAGACGAATGGCCAGACGGAGCGAACTAATCAGACCTTGGAAACTTATTTGAGGTGTTTTGTTTCTGCTGATCAGGATGACTGGGTTGCTTTTTTGCCACTGGCCGAATTTGCTCTTAATAATCGGGCTAGTTCGGCCACGTTGGTCTCTCCTTTTTTTTGTAATTCGGGGTTTCATCCTCGTTTTTCCTCTGGTCAGGTGGAGTCTTCGGATTGTCCTGGAGTGGACGTGGTGGTGGACAGGCTACATCAGATTTGGAATCAGGTGGTGGACAATTTGAAGTTATCTCAGGAGAAGACTCAGCAGTTTGCTAATCGCCGTCGCCGCGTGGGTCCCCGACTTCTTGTTGGGGACTTGGTGTGGTTGTCTTCTCGTTTTGTCCCTATGAAGGTCTCTTCTCCTAAGTTCAAGCCTCGGTTCATCGGTCCTTATAGGATCTCGGAGATTCTTAACCCTGTATCTTTTCGTTTGGATCTCCCAGCATCGTTTGCTATTCATAATGTGTTCCATCGGTCGTTGTTGCGGAGGTATGAGGTGCCCGTTGTTCCTTCGGTCGAGCCTCCTGCTCCGGTGCTGGTGGAGGGAGAATTGGAGTATGTTGTTGAAAAGATCTTGGATTCTCGTGTTTCCAGACGCAAACTCCAGTATTTGGTTAAGTGGAAGGGTTATGGTCAGGAGGACAATTCCTGGGTGGTCGCCTCCGATGTTCATGCGACTGATTTGGTCCGCGCCTTCCATAGAGCTCACCCTGATCGCCCTGGGGGTTCTCGTGAGGGTTCGGTGACCCCTCCTCAAGGGGGGGGTACTGTTGTGGATTCTGTTTGCGGGCTCCCTCTGGTGGTTACTGCTGGTACTGGGTGACTTTGGTGGGTTGCGGCCTTTGGTTTCCATCTGTCCATCAGAGGCTGGGTGTTTCCTATTTTACCTGGCCTTTCTGTCATTTCCCTTGCCGGCTATCAATGTGTTCAGATGTGCTCTGTTTGGTTCCTGTCTACCTGCTCCCAGATCTTTCAGGATAAGCTAAGTGCTGATTTTCAGTTGTTTGTTTTTTTGTCCAGCTTGCTTAGAATGTCTCTTTGTTAGCTGGTTGCTCTAGTGGACTGAGGTTCTCCCCATGTGCCATGAGTTGGCACATGGGTTCTTGTAATCTCAGGATGGTTTTTTTGATTAGGGTTTTTTGCTGACCGCTCAGTCCCCTTTTGTGTCATTCTGCTTTCTAGTTTTCAGCGGGCCTCTATTTGCTAAAGCTATATACATCATCTCTATGTGTGTGCCTTCCTCTCATTTCACCGTCAATACGTGTGGGGGGCAACTATACCTTTGGGGTTAATTCCTCTGGAGGCAAGTGAGGTCTTTGTTTTCTCTGCAGTACTAGTTAGCTCTTAGGCTGGTGCGTGGCGTCTAGAACCAACGTAGGCACGCTCCCTGGCTATCTCTGGTTGCGTTTGTCAGGCGTAGGGCAGCGGTCAGCCCAGGTTCCATCACCCTAGAGCTCGTCCGATATTTAATATACTTTGCTTATCCTGTGCTATCCCTAGCCATTGGGGATTCATGACAGGGAAGTGTGCGGGCGGAATGTGGGCGGTGACTGTGCGCGTGTATGTGTGTGCTGGGTCTGCGGGCTGTTCGGATGTGTGCGGCGCTGTGCGGGACTGTTCGGGTGTGTGCGGGACTGTTCGGGTGTGTGCGGGACTGTCCAGGTGTGTGCGGGGCTGTGTGGGGGATCTTTTGGGGTGTGTGTGCAGCCATCATCCGATGGGACTACAAGTACGCAGCATCCAATCTGCAGCTCATTCGGATGTAATCCGGACAGTGGACACACACCCTACGCTATCCATACATCTATCAATAGATATATCTATCCAGACACATCTATAGATAGATATATGAATAGATAGATGTATGCATCTATAGATCTATCTATATGTAGATCTGTCTATCCATTTCATCTATCTGTCTATCTGTGTGTGTAATGGAGTGTGGGTTGGACAAATGTAAAAGAGAAGGTTGGACAATAATGACATCACAAATCTTTTTTTTTTGTTCAATAGTACATCTTTATTTAGCTTTCAAAAACGCACCGAAACGCATAAAAAACGCGCAAAAGCCGCAACAAAAGCGAATTAAAAAATGCATCAAAACCGTGCAAAAAACTGCATAAAAATGCATCAAAACTGCACACAAAAACCATCAAAACTGCACCAAAAACTGCATCAAAACCGCACCAAAATTGCATCAACACTGCACCAAAACCGCACCAAAAACTGCATCAAAACTGCACCAAAAACTGCATCAAAACTGCGCAAAAACCGCACCAAAAACTGCATCAAAACCGCACCAAAAACTCCATCAAAACCGCACCAAAACTGCACCAAAAACTGCATCAAAACCGCACCAAGAACTGCATCAAAACCGCACCAAAAACTGCATCAAAACTGCACCAAAACTGCAAAACTGCACCAGGTTTTGATGCAGTTTTTGGTGCAGTTTTGATGAAGTTTTTGGTGCAGTTTTGATGAAGTTTTTGGTGCGGTTTATGTGCCGTTTTAATGCCGTTTTTGGAAATAAATAAATAAATGGAAAATGTGCATGATTTGAATGGAAACATGCATGAAAAAACGGATTCCAAGGCCGGATTCATCATTTCACATCTCAGTTTCATACGTTTTTTGCTGGATCCGTCGCTGTGCGTTTTTTTGCCGGACAGAAAAAACGTTCCTCTGTATGTGTTTTCCGTCCGGCGGAAACAGTGTTTTTGACGGATCTGGCAAAAAAGGGATGAAACGTGTGGCCATCAGGCGCAATCCGACGCTAATACAACTCTATGAGAAAAAAACGGATCCGGCGGAAAAAAATGGATCCGTTTTTTTCAAAACGTGCCTCATGGCAAAAACCTAATGTGTGAAAGCAGCCAGATATATGGATAGAAACATCTATGTATCTATAGATATATCTATCTATAAATATATATATATATATAATAGAAAGGCCGATGTTTCTAAGGCTCCTTTCACACTAGCGTCGTGCACTGCACGTCGCAATGCGTCGTTGTGGAGAAAAACCGCATCCTGCAAAGTTGCCCGCAGGATGCGTTTTTTCTCCATAGACTTTTATTAGCGACGCATTGCGACGCAGTGCCACACGTCGCAACCGTCGTGTAACGTTTTTTTGTGCGTCTAGTCTGCCATTTTCGACCGCGCATGCGCTGGCGAAATGCAGCCCCCTCCTCCCCGGACCTTGCAATGGGGCAGCGGAAGCGTCTTAAGACTGCTTCCGCTGCTCACGTCAGGCATTTTTGTCACAGTATGCCTCGGTACGTTGGGCCGACGCAGCGCGACGGCCCCTTACCGACGCTAGTGTGAAAGCAGCCTAAGGCTACTTTCACACTTGCGTTTCTAGCAATCCGTCTTTTTTGGAAAAAAATGGATCCTGCAAATGTGCTCGCAGGATGCGTTTTTTACCCATAGACTTGTATTAGCGACGGATCGCGATGGATGGCCACACGTCGCGTCCGTCGTGCAATGGATGCGTCGTGTTTTGGCAATTCCGGCACTTAGCCCCTCTCTTCCCACTCCCGTGTAGCGGTGGGATATGGGGTAATAAGGGGTTAATGTCACCTTGCTATTGTAAGGTGACATTAAGCCGGGTTAATAATGGAGAGGCGTCAATAAGACGCCTATCCATTATTAATCCAATACTAATAAAGGGTTAATAAAACACACACACATTAGGAAAAAAGTATTTTAATATTCTTCATTTAACCATACTTACCATACTTCAGCGCCTGCAAAAAACGTAAAATAATAAACCGTATACTACCTGTGCCCCGTAGTTCAATTAAGAACGAGTGTCCCACGACGATCTCCCCTATAGAACAGTGACATCGGGTGATGTCACTGCTCTATAGGACCCTCAGTGACACACTGACAGGAGACAATGGCTCCTGCAGTGTATCCCTGAGAGGTTACCTTAGGACAAAGTCTCACTTTATGGCAATTGCTGCCTGGGAAAATTTCTCATACAGCAATGCCATAAAGTGAGAATAGGGACTATTTTCTCACAGGGGCGTAGGAATACATTGTGAGCAATACATTGTGGAAGGATACCTTCCATCATTGTGTTCCTGGAGCCCCTGGAGAGCAGTCGCATCAGCAGATGCTCCTGCTCTCCACGGGAGATCGTCGAGGAACACTCGTTTTAATTGGATTTCTGCAGATCAGGGAGTATATTGGTTGTTTATTATTTTAATATTTTTTACAGATGACAATGGCTTCGGGGATCAAGGTGACAAGTGATGGTGAGTCTGTACTGTATGTTACATGTACTGTATGTCTGTATGTATGTTGTATGTATGTACATACTGTATGTGGCATGTTGCATGTCGCATGTCACATGTTGTCGCATGTTGCCGCATGGTGCATGGTGCATGTCGTCGCATGGTGCATGTCGTCGCATGGTGCATGTCGTCGCATGTTGCATGTCGTCGCATGGTGCATGTCGTGGCATGTCATCGCATGTTGTCACATGGTGCATGTTGCATGTCATCGCATGGCGCATGTCGTCGCATGGTGCATGTCGTCGCATGGTACATGTTGCATGTTGCCGCATGGTGCATGTCGTCGCATGGTGCATGGTGCATGTCGTCGCATGGTGCATGTCGTCGCATGGTGCATGTCATCACATGGTGCATGTCGTCACATGTTACATGTCGTCGGTCGTATGTTGCATGTCGCATGTTGTCGCATATCGCATGGTGCATGTCGTCGCATGTTGCATGTTGTCACATGTTGTTACATGTCACATGGTGTGTGTTGTATGTATGTATGTATGTATGTACTGTATATGTGTATTTTTATTTTTTTTTACATTCAACACATTAGCCGGATGATGGGACTAGTACTGTCCCATCATTGGCTAATGTGTCACTCACTGTCACTGTAGCAGGCAGAGCCCGATGGGACTTGTAGTCCAATCGGACGATGCCGGCACACAGAGAGACACACACACACACACACACACACACACACACACTACACACACCCCAAAGACCACCCCCTGCAGCAGACCCGCAGCAGACCCCAGCACATACCGGCGCCGGCACGCAGAGCCCCAGCCCGCACATACCGGAGCCGGCACGCAGAGCCCCGGCCCGCACATACCGGCGCTGGCACGCAGAGCCCCGGCCCGCACATACCGGCACCGGCACGCAGAGCCCCGGCGCCGGCCCGCACATACCGACGCCGGCACGCAGAGCCCAGGCACGCAGAGCCCTGGCCCGCACATACCGGCGCCGGCACGCAGACCCCCGGCGTCCGCACAATCATCCCTTCCTAGCCCCCAGCACAGCCCCGCAGGCAGCCACCGCCCCGCCCCTCTTGATGAGTGACTGCTGACTGTGAGGCTGGCTCACGCCTGCTGCTGACGTCACGTCAATTTCCAGAGTCTGGAAATTGACGTGACGTCAGCGGAAATAAGTGGTGACTGCTGCCTGGGGGTCACGTGACCCGGACTCAGCCGCCTTCATAGCGCCGCTCACAGGTGAAAACGGCAACGGAAGGTATTTGCACAATTCATTAGGGGCCCCGGGGGATACATTGGGGGGTTAATTGAAAGTAGTGGACAACCCCTTTAAATACTTGGACGTTTAACCCCTCCCTGTCCTGTGACTACTACACAGTAGCAAATATGCACTCACAGGTGTTCTACGGTGAAAACAAGTAATCACTTATTTTAAGGCTGCATTCACACATTAAGTATTTGGTCAGTTTTTGCCTCAGTATTTGCAAGACAAAACCAGGAGTGGGTGATAAATGCAGAAGTGGTGCATATGTTTCTATTATACTTTTCCTCTGATTGTTCCACTCCTGGTTTTGGCTTACAAATACTGATGTAAAATACTGACCAAATACTGCTAGTGTGAACATGACCAAAGGATAAGTGATAAGTTATAGATTAGTGGGGGGGTCCGACTGCTGGGACCTGCACTGATATGAAGAATGTGCAGCTTTTATCCTCATAAGGCCGGGGTCACACTTGCATGTGCAGTGTGAGAAACTCGCTCAAGTCTCTCGCATCAATACAGCATTGCCGCCGGCACTCGGGACCGGAGCGTTCAGCTGCATAGAAATACATGCAGCCGCACACTCTGATCCTGAGTGCCGGTTGCAGTGTCGGGTATTGATGCGAGAGACTCATGCAAGTTTCTCACACTGCACATGCAAGTGTGACCCCGGCCTTAGTATGGTGCTGCATGTACGACTCGACCACTGGTCCATTCATTCCCTAAGTGACTGCAATTGGTTTTTAGTGGAAGCCTCCAAAGAGGATGAAAAGAGCTGTAGTCAGACATCCTACCTGCAGCTCCATTAAATAGTGATAAAGGTGTAAAGGTGTCGTGTCAGTGATAAAAGTTCTCCATTCTTCCAATCTTTGCGGTTTCCAATGGTCGGATTCCACTGATCAATAAGTTATCACCTACATAACCTGTGGATCGGTGACAACTTGTTTTCATCAAAGATCCATTAATGCAAACTACCGTAATTATAAATCCGTTAGGTCGGTGTCACACTTGCGAGTGTAATGCGGGAAACTCGCGTGAATCTCTTGCATTAATTCTTGGCACTGCTGCCGGCGGTTCGGACTGGAGCGTTCAGCTGCATAGAAATACATGCAGCCGCACACTCTGGTCCTGAGGTCCGGGAATTAATGCAAGTTTCTCGCATTACACTCACAAGTGTTACACCGACCTTCTAGTGGAGCACAGTAGATGTACAAGAGCCGCCTGTGTTTTACAGTCTATGCTCCACTATATCGGGGATAACAGATACAGGTCCTTCTCAAAAAATTAGCATATAGTGTTAAATTTCATTATTTACCATAATGTAATGATTACAATTAAACTTTCATATATTATAGATTCATTATCCACCAACTGAAATTTGTCAGGTCTTTTATTGTTTTAATACTGATGATTTTGGCATACAACTCCTGATAACCCAAAAAACCTGTCTCAATAAATTAGCATATTTCACCCATCCAATCAAATAAAAGTGTTTTTTAATAACAAACAAAAAAACCATCAAATAATAATGTTCAGTTATGCACTCAATACTTGGTCGGGAATCCTTTGGCAGAAATGACTGCTTCAATGCGGCGTGGCATGGAGGCAATCAGCCTGTGACACTGCTGAGATGTTATGGAGGCCCAGGATCCTTCAATAGCGGCCTTAAGCTCATCCAGAGTGTTGGGTCTTGCGTCTCTCAACTTTCTCTTCACAATATCCCACAGATTCTCTATGGGGTTCAGGTCAGGAGAGTTGGCAGGCCAATTGAGCACAGTAATACCATGGTCAGTAAACCATTTACCAGTGGTTTTGGCACTGTGAGCAGGTGCCAGGTCGTGCTGAAAAATGAAATCTTCATCTCCATAAAGCATTTCAGCCGATGGAAGCATGAAGTGCTCCAAAATCTCCTGATAGCTAGCTGCATTGACCCTGCCCTTGATGAAACACAGTGGACCAACACCAGCAGCTGACATGGCACCCCACACCATCACTGACTGTGGGTACTTGACACTGGACTTCAGGCATTTTGGCATTTCCTTCTCCCCAGTCTTCCTCCAGACTCTGGCACCTTGATTTCCGAATGACATGCAAAATTTGCTTTCATCAGAAAAAAGTACTTGGGACCACTTAGCAACAGTCCAGTGCTGCTTCTCTGTAGCCCAGGTCAGGCGCTTCTGCCGCTGTTTATGGTTCAAAAGTGGCTTTACCTGGGGAATGCGGCACCTGTAGCCCATTTCCTGCACACGCCTGTGCACGGTGGCTCTGGATGTTTCCACACCAGACTCAGTCCACTGCTTCCTCAGGGTCCGGTCACCTCTTCTCGTTGTACAGCGTTTTCTGCCACATTGTTTCCTTCCAACAGACTTACCATTGAGGTGCCTTGATACAGCACTCTGGGAACAGCCTATTTGTTGAGAAATTTCTTTCTGGGTCTTACCCTCTTGCTTGAGGGTGTCAATGATGGCCTTCTTGACATCTGTCAGGTCGCTAATCTTACCCATGATGGGGGTTTTGAGTAATGAACCAGGCAGGGAGTTTTTAAAAGCCTCAGGTATCTTTTGCATGTGTTTAGAGTTAATTAGTTGATTCAGAAGATTAGGGTAATAGGTCGTTTAGAGAACCTTTTCTTGATATGCTAATTTATTGAGACAGGTTTTTTGGGTTATCAGGAGTTGTATGCCAAAATCATCAGTATTAAAACAATAAAAGACCTGACAAATTTCAGTTGGTGGATAATGAATCTATAATATATGAAAGTTTAATTGTAATCATTACATTATGGTAAATAATGAAATTTAACACTATATGCTAATTTTTTGAGAAGGACCTGTATTTGCATATAGCTGTAGGGTGGGCCCAGAGTCCATTCCCCCTATGGGCCCCAGATACCCCAGTCGCAGCCTGCCAGCACTATCCTAATCTTCCCATAATCAGACTATAAGCTTGTCCTCTCCCAGTATGATCCCAATAAGACCAGTATTAGGGTGTGTGTCCACGGTTAGTAAACGCTGCTTGTTTGACGCTGCGCAGAGCTGGAAACCTGCACGCGGCGGGCCTGCGACTCCGCACATGCTGCGCGTCTTTTCAGATCGCAGCATGTCCGTTCACCTTGCTCATAACACAGGGCGCTATGGGAGGGGGCGATGATCCCGGATGTATACAGTTAACACATCCGGCATCATCGCGTCCCAGAAGGGGGCGGGGCTTAGCGCCGAGCGGCTTTGCCGCTCCGGCGATACCGCTGGCCATCCTGAACGTGGACACGCAGCCTTAGGGCTTGTTTCCACTTGCGAGAAACACGTCCATGTCTCGCATGTGGAAACCAAGCTCTGGCGCTGGCACTCCAGAGCGGAGCGTGCGGCCGCATAGGAACACATGGAGCTGCACGCTCCGCTCCCAAGTGCCGGCTCCACAGCTTGGTTTCCACATGCGAGACACGGACATGTTTCTCGCAAATGGAAACAAGCCCTTAGGGTGAGGCCGGCGTCACACTGGCGAGTTTTACGGATGTAAGAGCGCAGAAACTACGTCCGTAAAACTCGCATTACACACGGCACAATTATTCTCAAAGGGGCTGCTCCTATCAGCCGTATATTACGGATCCGTAATATACGGCTTTCTATGGCCGTACAAAATCGCAGCATGCTGCGTTTGTCAGCGTATTGCGCAAAAAAATCGCCAATGAAAGTCTATGGGGGCGAGAAAAATACGGATTCCACACGGACCAGCAGTGTGACTTGCGAGAAATACGCAGCGGTGTTAGTGAAAAGTCGGTAATTCAATTGCCGGCTTTTCATTTCTCCTGCACAAACCCGACAGGATATGAAACATGGTTTACATACAGTAAACCATCTCATATCCCTTTTTTTTGCATATTCCACACTACTAATGTTAGTAGTGTGTATGTGCAAAATTTCAGCGCTGTAGCTGCTAAAATAAAGGGTTAAATGGCGGAAAAAATTTGCGTGGGCTCCCGCGCAATTTTCTCCGCCAGAATGGTAAAGCCAGTGACTGAGGGCAGATATTAATAGCCAGGAGAGGGTCCATGGTTATTGGCCCCCCCCCCTGGCTAAAAACATCTTCCCCCAGCCACCCCAGAAAAGGTACATCTGGAAGATGCGCCTATTCTGGCACTTGGCCACTCTCTTCCCACTCCCTGTAGCGGTGGGATATGGGGTACCCTAAGGGTATGTGTCCACGTTCAGGAAACGCTGCGTCAAAAACGCAGCTTCAAAAACGCAGCATCCAGATGTTACAGCATAGTTGGAGGGGATTTAAAGAAATCCCGTCTCCACTGTGCATTAAAAAACGCATGCGTTTTTCCTGCAAAAATGCACATGCGGTGCGTTTTTTCAGAACGCAGCATGTTGCTACAATGAGCAGAACACCGCAGGTGACCAGCCAGTGACCTCAGGTGCAGTTTTGGTCAGGATTTTACCTGCATAAAATCCTGACCAAAGCCTGAAGCAAACCTGAACGTGGATGATAATTTCCACTTTTAAAAAGGGCACCTGTCACCCCGTTTTTTTAGTATGAGATAAAAATACTGTTAAATAGGGCCTGAGCTGTGCATTACAACAGTGTATTTTGTGGACCCCGATTCCCCACCTATGCTGCCAAAATACGTTACCAAAGTAGCCGTTTTCGCCTGTCAATCAGGCTGGTCTGGTCAAAAGGGCGTGGTGTCTTCCCCCAGATTTTGCGTAGTTTTCCGTTGGTGGCGTAGTGGTTTGCGCATGTCCAAGGTCCCGAATCCACTGCACAGGGGAGTTAAAAGAGCGCGATGTGCACTATTTCATTGGTGATCGGTGGGGGCGGCCATCTTCCTTTGGCCGCGCGTGCGCAGAAGCGGCGCTCTGCTGGCCGCGGCTTCAGGAAAATGGCCGCAGGATGCCGCGCGTGCGCAGATGGAGATCGCGGCGGCCATTTTCCTGAAGCAGAGTTCGCATCTCGACTTCAGGAAAATGGCCGCCGCGATCTCCATCTGCGCACGCGCGGCATCCCACGGCCATTTTCCTGAAGCCGCGGCCAGCAGAGTGCCGCTTCTGCGCACGCGCGGCCAAAGGAAGATGGCCGCCCCCACCGATCACCAATGAAATAGTGCACATCGCGCTGTTTTCACTCCCCTGTGCAGTGGATTCGGGACCTTGGGCATGCGCAAACTACTACGCCACCAACGGAAAACTAAGCAAGATCTGGGGGAAGACACCATGCCCTTTTGACCAGACCAGCCTGATTGACAGGCGAAAACGGCTACTTTGGTAAGGTATTTCGGCAGCATAGGTGGGGAATCGGGGTCCACAAAATACACTGTTGTAATGCACAGCTCAGGCCCTTTTTAACAGTATTTTTATCTCATACTGAAAAAACGGGGTGACAGGTGCCCTTTAAATCTTTGGCCCCAGCAGTGAAGCAGCGGATCAGGAACAGTCTCAAGGCGCCAGACACGATATTACAGGCATTCAGTTTACAGCACGTATCTCTATCGCCACCAAGTGGTAGAGAACGGAACTGCAGTCAGATAGTTCTCTGCAGTAATGGCCGAGATTGTTTCTATGGTAACACAGAAGCTACAGCCGCGGCGCACTGTGATGACGTATGCAGCGCCTCTCCGGGCACCAACGGCTGGCAGAAGCTGGGAACCTGCAGGACACCGGGTATTCCTAACGCGCCTCATAGTTGTAGTGTGCTCAGAGCCATTAGTCTGCTGAGGGGCTGTAGTAACTAAGGAACTACAAGTCTCAGCATGACTACATGTGAGCGGTGAATGGATTGTGTCTAGTCTTGCACTTATTATTGCTGTTTCTCTTCTCATGTGCCTTGTATACCAAATACGCGAGCCATGGTGCACTATTAGGCTGTGGGCACAGGAGCTGGGCGGCAGGGTGACAGGATACATTATAAGCAGAGGTCACACTGCGATGATTGAGGATGGTCGCTCCAGAATCCTCCACAATGACGTCATGCCCACTTAGAATATTCTAAGGCTGTGTTCAGACGGCGTCTCAGTTATTGCGCTTGTCCTTAAAAGAAATGGTGGATAAAACGCTAACAAAATGCTCCAAAGATGACTTGAGCATAAGGATTTCACTGTAATAACTACTTGGTGGACACCAGTGATCAGTGTGAGTGCTCGGGTACGCACCGAGTATTGGGGGTGCTCCAGTTACATGTTCGCGTCCCTGCGCCCATAAAACATGCAGTGATTGCCCGTGTATGTCAGGCGGTCCCCTCAATCCCCTACTATTTGTTTTGACAATATAAAGGTGCTTTCACTACCTGCATGAGGTATTCTTTGCTAAAGGTTCTGCGGCCAGATGCTTGTAAGTAGTGATGAGCGACTATACTCGTTATCCGAGATTTCCCGAGCACGCTCGGGTGAGCTCCGAGTATTTCGGCGTGCTCAGAGATTTAGTTTATGTCGAAGCAGCTGCATGATTTGTGCCTGCTTGACAGCTTGAATACATGTGAGGATTCCCTAACAACCCCCCCCCCACATGTATTCAAGCTGTCTAGCAGCCACAAATCATGCAGCTGCTTCGATATAAACTAAATCTCCGAGCATGCCGAAATACTCGGGAAATCTCAAGTAACGAGTATACTCGCTCATCACTAGTTGTAAGTCATTAAAGGGTATTTCCATCTCCAGGTTCCTATCCCAATACATAGTAGGTGTAATAATAATAATATTAGCAAATACTTACAATTAGAAATGTAGCATGGTTTTTCTGATTAGCTATGTCTCTTTCCTCATGTGCAGGCATTGCAGGACCTTAGGTATCCATGGTTACGGACACTGATATAGTGACAGGTAGCTTACTAGTGGTTGTTACCATCGATACCGAAGATCCTGCAATGCCTGCACATGAGGAAAGAGACATAGCTAATCAGAAAACTATACTACATTTCTAATTGGAGATATTTGCTACAATTATTATTGCACCTACTACATATTGAGATCGGATATTGGAGATGGGAATACCGCTGTTAAGGTAATATAAAACCCTGCCATGACGTTTCCCCCCACACTTTTGGAGCGTTTGTGGGTGCCTGTCATTTCTTCCATGCACTGTATTCTCCCGCTGTGGTGTCTACTTAATGCATGTTCCCAAAGGCTTCTGTGTGAGATAAAAAATGCATGAAGAAATATGTATAAAAAAACTCCAGAAAACACTTGCAAAAATGCATGAATATAATGGTGTTTCTTATGTCAGAAAAAAAATAATAAAAAGCTATGAGATATTACTTTATTACTAGTAGGTTATATGATTGGTGCTAGTTTTCCATTTTTTCTGTAAAATGTTAGGTGTGCATAACCCCTTTGTGTTAACCAAAATGGAGATCTGCAGCGGAGATGATTGACTGCTATTGTGTTGTATCAGTACAGATCCAGGACTCCAGAGACCCTCCTCATGTCAGTAGGACCACCAGTTATCAAGATACCCAACCTGTGGAGAGCTGATGATTCCATTAAGGCCACATTCACACGGTCAGTATTTGGTGAGTTTTTTACCTCAGTATTTGTAAGCCAAAACCAGGAGTGGGTGATAAATGCAGAAGTGGTGACATGTTTCTAATATACTTTTCCTCTGATTGTTCCACTCCTGGTTTTGGCTTACAAATACTGAGGTAAAATACTGACCAAATACTGAATATGTGAACATGGCCTAACGAATGGAAGACCATGGCGCTTCGGCAGCACCCTTTACTATTTTGCCGGTTTCTTTTTTATGTGAGCTCCATCCAGCTGTCTACATATTTTTTTTCTTTTTTTCTAGGTAAATTGCTGAACAAGACAATGTCCGTAAAAAAGACAAGAGGACCTTTGCAAAATGTTATAACAGTGACCAATGATTTGAAGCGTCAGGTATTTATTTATTTTACTCACTTATATAGCGCCATCATATTCCGCAACGCTTTACAGACATCATCATCATCATCACCCTCCCCATTAGGGCTCACAATCTAAATTCCCTCTTAGTATGGCTTTAGAGGTAAACGTTTTTTTTTTTATCTTTGTTAACGTGAAGAGCATAAGTTAAGAACAGTTAAGAAAGTTGGAGATTAAATGATCTCTAAAAGGCCTAAAGTTAAAGATGACACATTTTCTTTGTATTTTATGCAACAAAAAATATTTTCATCTTTTACGTTTTAAAAATTACAAAAAGGAAAATGGGCTGATGCAAAAGTTTGGGCATTCTACATGCATGACACCTCTTTATGAAACTATCACAGCTTGCAAATGCTTTTTGTAGCCAGACAAGAGTCTTTAAAGGGACTCTGTCACCCCCACCAGCCGTTAGAAACTAAAAGAGCCACCTTGTGCAACAGTAATGCTGCATTCTGACAAGGTGGCTCTTTCAGTTATTGGTGCAGTCAAAGCAGAAATAAAGCGTTTTATAATTTCGCAAAAATACCTGTCTTTAGTCGTGGAGGCAGGTCTTAACCCCCCTGCTGCACACGCCACACTGCCGTCACTCAAGGCTTCTTCGGCGCCGGGCACCGCCCCCTCCACGCTGTTTTCAAATCAAATCCGGCGCCTGCGCTGTTTTGTTCTGCCTGGGGCAGGCGCAGTGAGGGCTGCCCGTCTGACCTCAGATGCAGTCTGCATAATGCATAACACACTGCGGGGCTGGGATTCACAAGCTGGGTGGCCGCACAGGCGCAGTCTGCGAGACTGCATCTGAGGTCATACGGGCAGCGCTCACTGCGCCTGCCCCAGGCAGAACAAAACAGCGCAGGTGCCGGATTTGATTTGAAAACAGCGTGGAGGGGGGCGGCGCTTGGCGCCGAAGAAGCCTTGAGTGACGGCAGTGTGGCGTGTGCAGCAGGGGGGTTAAGACCTGCCTCCAGGGCTAAAGACAGGTATTTTTGCGAAATTATAAAACGCTTTATTTCTGCTTTGACTGCACCAATAACTAAAAGAGCCACCTTGTCAGAATGCAGCATTACTGCTGCACAAGGTGGCTCTTTTAGTTTCTAACGGCTGGAGGGGGTGACAGAGTCCCTTTAAATTCTTGTCTGAGGGATTTTCATCCTTTCTTCCTAGGAAAATTCTTACAACTCTGTGAGATTCCAGGGTCGTCTTGTACGTACTGCTATTTTGAGGTGTAGCTACAGATTTTCAATGATGTTCTCATCACAGGACTGTGAGGGCCATTGTAAAACCTTCAGCTTGTGCCTTTTGAGGAAGTGCTTAGGATCATTATCCATTTGTAGAAGCCATCCTGTTTTCATCTTCAGCTTTGTTTTACAGATGGTGTTATGTTGCCTTCAAGAATTTGTTGAAATTTTCATTGAACCTATTCTTCCATTGAATTAACAGTAATTTTGACCAGGGGTGCCCAAACCTTTACATACCACTGTATGCTTTTAATGACTTCTCATTACTGAATACTCCCCACAGCAGATGATGAGATGATCTCGCTATCCATACCAATGCAGGTTATCATTCATTAGTCACTATGGAATACAGCCATGTGAGGAGCCTTCTGCTATGTAATCCTCAGCATTTAGAGGAATCCCTTCCCCATTCTTTTATATTGCAGGTTGGTAATTATACCTTTCTCATGTGCCTTTCACACTGACTGGGCTGCTATTAGCATTAGTTTAATTATGATGATTTTTTACATTGGGTAAATGCTTCTTCTATCTCCAGTCTTCTGCTCTTCTGGATAAACCTTTGAAGCTATTTTAGAATAAAGAATTATCTGCTCTCTTAGACACAAGGTAGCTGGAGAATTCACGTCAATTTTCATGTGAGTCCGAGCTCCTGGCACAACTGTTGGACAACGTCTTGGAATTTAGATTGTTCATGTATCTCCAGCTTTGGTGGTAAAGAAAGCAACTTACACAAAAACAGTATATTGAAAAAATCCATTTCTCCATTACTGAGAAATCAGCTTTTGAAATTATATGCATATGAGGCTGAATAGCTTTTTGAATGTAGAAGGACTTACAAAGCCTCTGTCACTCCCTGTCACACACAGACACAGGTAAATCCGGTGGAAGATGCAGCATATTAATTTGATGGGATGGGAAAGGGAGAGGAAGGCCCTAAAGGTAGGGAGCGAGGGATGGGACACCTGCTGACACCACCCTGTGCCTGTCCCTAAGCTCCCCTAACACCCTATGCATGTCCTTCCCACCGCCTCTATCACGTGCCTAGTCCCTGATTGTCACCTCAATGTACCCTGCCTAGTGCACTGGCCGGCTAGGACGCCAGCCTCACCACTGCAGATGGTAACACACAAGGGAAGAGATAAACACAGGACAGACAAAAAAGGAAGAAATACTCAGCTCCGTCTCAGCAAAACAATGTGCTGGAAAACTTGGTATCTGATTTAAGGGCATACAAATTAACCCCTTCAAGCTTTTTTCGGTTTTGCGTTTTCGTTTTTCACTCCTCTTCTTCCCAGAGCCATAACTTTTTTGTTTTTCTGTCAATATGGCCATATGAGGGCGTATTTTTTGCACGACGAGTTGTACTTTTGATTGACACCATTGGTTTTACCATGTCGTGTACTCGAAAACGGGAAAAAAATTCCAAGTGCGGTGAAATTGCAAAAAAAGTGCAATTCCACATTTGTTTATTGTTTTTTTTTTTTTTGCTAGGTTTGCTATATGCTAAAACTGATTTGCTATTATCATTCTCCAGGTTATTACGAGTTCATAGACACCAAACATGTCTAGGTTATTTTTTTATCTAAGTGGTGAAAACAAATTTCAAACTTTGATAAAAAAAAAAAAATTGTTACATTTTCCGAGACCCGTAGCGTCTCCATTATCCGTGGCCTCGGGTTGGGTGAGGGCTTCGTTTTTTCACTCAGAGCTGACATTTTTAATGATACCACTTTTGTGCAGATAATGTACGTTCTTTTGATCGCCCGTTATTGCATTTTAATGCAATGTCGCGGAGACCAAAAAAACGTAATTCTGGCTTTTCTATTTTTTTTCTCGCTACGCCATTTAGCGATCAGCTTAATCCTTTTTTTATTGATAGATTGGGCGATCCTGAACACGGCGATACCAAATATGTGTATGTTTGATTTTTTTTTTATTTATCTTGAATTGGCGAAAGGGGGGGGTGATTTGAACTTTAATTTTTTTTTTATATATTTTTTAAATTTTTTTTCTTTAACTTTTGGCATGCTTCAATAGTCTCCATGGGAGGCTAGAAGCTGCCATAGCTCGATTGGCTTTGCTACATAGAGGTGATGCTCAGATTGCTCCTATGTAGCAGAATTACTGCATTGCAATGAGCACCGACCACTAGGTGGCGCTCATAGCAGTCCTGCATCAACAACCATAGAGGTCTCAAGGAGACCTCTGTTTGTTATGCCGACGAACTGATGACCCCCGTTCATGTGACTGGGGTCAGCGGTGCGCGTATTTCTGGCCCGATGGCAGGAAGCGCACGTTAAATGTCAGAGTTTGACAGCGGCATTTAACTAGTTAATAGGTGCGGGTGGATCGCGATTCCACCCGCGCCTATTGCGGGCACATGTTAGCTGTTCAGGCTTTAATGAGGGCTCACCGCTGGAGCCCACATCAAAGCGGGGGTACTGCCATTAGACGTACTATCCCGTCCGATGTCAGTAAGGGGTTAAAAGTTTGAAAATTTGCAATATTTTCTAATTTTTCACCAGACTTCTGATTTTTCCACAAATAAACGCAAGTCATATCGAAGAAATGTTACCACTCTCATGAAGCAATATGTCACAAAAAAACATTCTCAGAATCAGTGGGATCTGTTGAAGCGTTCTTTCATAAAGTGACACTGGTCAGAATTGTAAAATTTGGCCTGGTCATGAAGATGGAGGATAAAGCAGGTGAAAGAACTACATGCGAATATATATAGTTTGGCAAATGAAATCCTGCTGACAGATTCCCTTTAATGTACGTCCTAGGGTGAATCTACACTTAAGGGGTCCCGCGAATTCCGAAATGAAAGGGTTATTCCCATCTGGAACATTATATGTCATAAATGTCCAAAACATGTAGGTCCCACCCCTATAGCTTGTATCTGTCATAACTTGCATGCACTGATCTTACTATTCTGTTAAATAGGAGGTCCAAAAATGTTACAGTTAAAGTGCTGGGCGATAGTCAGATATTCAGATCTCCTATTCATATGGAGAAAGAGAGGAGATCATGATGGCGCCTCCTTATTAACAGATGTGTACAATGGGGCGCCATTCTCAGGATAGTTACGGATCCCAGCATTCAGTGGCAGGAAATACGGGGTTATGTAATCTAAAAATATAGTTAGGTTTTTATTTTATTTTATTAAGTTTTCAAGATTATAACAAATAAAACCCTAAAAGAACCCCACCTGCTCCCATCTCTGCATCCCATCCAACCTCTTGAGCAGATGTGTTCACAATGCGTGATCGTATCATATGCCAAAAGTCTCTGCTAAAAGGGGTTTTCCAGTTTCAGAAAATCCCTATTCCCAAGCGGAGAATGTGTTAATAAAAACAAACTTTATTTATTGTAGCATTTTAAGGAAGAGCCCTCAACCGTTACTGTGGGGAAGATTAGCAGACAGTACTCTAGACCAGGCCTGCACAACTCACTGCCCGCTGAAGGATGTTGTGTGGCCTGCGGAGCTACTCTGGAGACTTCTTCATATAGTCAAACGTATTTGCATCAAAAAGACGCTAATGCATTTGAATACTTTGTTGCGCCGGGACTTTGGCAGAGCAGAGTGGCTGTCAGCCCAGGCCCTAACGTGCATTGGTGTGATGGCGTTAGCACCCTACCGACCTCATCACACTGCTGGACATTGGGGCCGCAGAACTGGTAAGCGCTCCAGGAAGAGCCCAAGATGAAATGTGCTTTCATTTTATATGAGGGTGCCGTAGGTGGGAAGGTGAGGGTTGGGGTTACTGCAAGGATACATTACGGGGCAATGGAGCACATTATGGGGTAATTGGAGTATTGTAAAAGGAGGCATAGCAGAGCGAGGGGCAGGAGGGACATTATGCAGAGAAGTATTGTGGGTGAGACATGGAAAGGGGCAGTTTGATGTGATATTATGGAGATTGGCATTGTGGGTGTTATATGGAAAGAGGTACTTTGGGGGATATTATGCAGAGAGGCTGTGTGTGAGGGGCTATTATGGAAAGGGGCAGTGGGGGGAGATATTTTGTGCAAGAAGCACGGTGAGGGGCAATTATTTATTCAGGGGCACAGCATGGGAGATATTTTAGTCTATGGGGCAGTATAATGATACTTTTATTTTTAAGGGCATTATGTCGGAAAGTGCTGCTGAAGACTGAAAAGAGGGAAATCTGCAGAGAAGAGCTTTGGGCATGGAATCTTATCATGCCGTCTGGACAAAATAGAGAAGAAAAAAGGAGAACGACTCCAATCAAAGAAGATGTCGTTCATTTGTGATATGGACTTTGTCTCATCAGTACTGTGGCTTCGATGTGGTCTGCAGTCTGATGATGACTGATAACAACTCCCAGTATCTTCTTACCATTGTTAAGGACACATTGGTATTTATAGGTTCATGCAATACAATTGTATATGGGGCGGTCCTGACATTGCAATTAATCGCTGTACTAAGCTTGGTGCTGTATACATGTACTGATGGTGGTTCTGGCTCTACATTCATGTACTGACAATAGTTTCCAGGACTGCATTCATGACCTGACCGTAGTTTCTGGAACTGCATTCATGTACTGATGATGTTTCTGGCACTGCATTCAAGTACTGATGGTAGCTCTGGCTGCATTCATGTACGGACGATGCTTCTTGCGCTGCATTCATGTACTGATGATGGTCCTAGCGCTGCAATCATGTATGGACGGTGGTTCTGGCACTGCATTCATGTGCTAACGGTCCTTCTGGCACTGTATTTGTTTACTGACGATTGATCTGGTGCTGCATTCATGTACGAAAGGTGGTTCTGCACTGCAAAAATGTACGGACAGTGGTTCTGGCGCTGCATTTGTGTACTGAGAGTGGTTTTCGCTCTACATACTGTGATGCAGTGACCCCTGTAACAGGTAGGGGGCGCTGCATGGTCTCCCCGGTATGTGCACGGAGTTGTATTGAGGCCGTGAGAATAGACCTGCAGTGATGTCAGGATCACGTGACCAGCCATGTGATCCATTACTGTGGGTGTGGTTACAGGTACATAACGTGACCAGGGTGTGGGTCACATGGTCTCTGGGTTCCTGTGTGGTTCCAGTGAGTGGACCTGAGTGGTGAGGTTACAGGGGGTTCCTGAGCGCTGTGTGTGGGCTGTGTATGCCCCTGTGCTGGAAGACCTGGTAGGAGGCTTCCTGAAGAGCACATGCTGGCGTGAGAGGTCCTGGGAGGTGTACCAGGACCCCTGAGCAACACACAGTGGAACTTGGGGAAGCTACAGTCCTTCGGTGGCTCTGGACTGACTGATGTGTGCCGGCCAGGCAAGTTGGTGAACCCCGTAAGGCAGTTTCCCCAGGAGAGAGGACTGACAAGGAGTCAGCAGACGGAGCAGGAGCTCCCATAAGGTACCTCCACAAGCTGTTGGTGCTTGTAACCTGGACTGTGTGGTAACCCACGGCAACTGGTCAGTGAGGACCAGCATGTTTAGTGTCCCTGAGTCAAACCTGTAGTTAAAGTGTTTGAAGATGCAAGTTAATATCACCAGTTGGTGCCTGTGATGTTCTATGAACTGTGCATAACCCGGTTTATGAGGCTTAATAAACCGTATGGACTGCTTTGTTTTTAAAAACCCGTGCCCGTGTGCTTGAAATATCGCAGCCAAGCGAGTGTCCCCCAATACACTCAGTAAGAAAAGTCTTACATTGTCTTACATTTGGTGCTCGAAGCGGGCAACGATCCAGCAGGCACATGTGGAGTTAATTGCTGTGGCTCGGCGGGGCCACGAAGAGTGTGTCTGGCTGTAACTCGGCGGGGTTACGAAGCTGACAAGCGTCTGGCTGTAACTCGGCGGGGTTACAAAGCTGACAAGCGTCTGGCTGTAACTCGGCGGGGTTACGAAGGGGACAAGCGGCGTCCTGTGGATTGGCAGGTCCACGAAGCCGGCGGTAGAGCCTGGTGGAGCGTAGCTGCAGTGGCAGCAAGAGGTTCCCCAGCAGTGGCAGCAGCAGTGGCTTGTGGTTTGCAGCCGGAGGTGCCGGTTGTGTGTGACTGCAGCGGGAGCTGTGGCGGTACCAGCAGGAGCTGGTGAAGTGACATATAGAAGAAGAAAAACAAAAATTTTTTTTTTTCCTCTTTTTGTGCAGACTCTTAAAGGGCCAGTACAAGCCCAGAGACAAAGGGGTGTACTGTGCGAACTGGGGCCTGAGTGCCGTGGGAAGTCCACGGGGTGTATCCCAGGGTGGGGAGTATCCCTAATAGTGAGCGGTGGCCCAAACGGGGATGGTTGCCCAAAAGGGGGCGGAGACCCAGAAAGGGGCGGTAACCCGAACAGGGGTAATGGCCCAAAAAGGGGTGGAATCCCGAAGGGGGGCTGAATCCCGAACCGGGGTGGTATCAAAAAGCAGAGCACTTGCCCAGAAAGGGGGCGGAGCCAAAAAAGGGGCGGCAATCAGTGAGGTGTCACGACTGTGTCCTTTTTGGCTGGATGGAAAGTGTGTGCGGGGATTGATAGACCCGGGGAGAGAAGCGTCTGTGCTGAGAACCCTTCCAGGAAATTCTGTGTCACCTAGCGACACTGAATATCTCCAGGTAGCCACTATCTACATTGTCGCAGCGGAGGTTTCCACATACCATGAGGTGGCTGTAGACCCGATCTTGCCGTATCCTATGGTAATAGGACAAGATTTGGTAGCACTGTGGGAAAAGGCTGAAGTGTTTGTGGACATAATGTGGATGTCAGTTAGTAATATTGAGAAGGCGCCCCCTAGAGTTGACAGTCCTAAGGTAGGCCTGAACAAGGGAAAAGGTGCGACTGTCCAACTAACTGACCTGACGTCACCTGAAGTGTGCCACAATACGACTGGTAGTGGTCTGCTGGATAAAACACGTGGAGCTGACACCCAGACAGAGAGTGACTCATGGCGTCATCAGACTGTGGGGTGTGACACAGATTCTGGGGGTGACTGTGACAAGTCGTGGCCAGTAACAAGCGCAAGTGCGGTGGTGACAGGTGGAGGACGGGGTCCAGGACCTGTGCTGACGGGTGGAGGACGGGGTCCAGGACCTGTGCTGACGGGTGGAGGACGGGGTCCAGGACCTGTGGTAACGGTGGAGGACGGGGTCCAGGACCTGTGGTAACGGGTGGAGGACGGGGTCCAGGACCTGTGGTAACGGGTGGAGGACGGGGTCCAGGACCTGTGGTAACGGGTGGAGGACGGGGTCCAGGACCTGTGGTAACGGGTGGAGGACGGGGTCCAGGACCTGTGGTAACGGGTGGAGGACGGGGTCCAGGACCTGTGGTAACGGGTGGAGGACGGAGTCCAGGACCTGTGGTAACGGGTGGAGGACGGGGTGCAGGACCTGTGGTAACGGGTGGAGGACGGGGTCCAGGACCTGTGCTGACGGGTGGAGGACGGGGTCCAGGACCTGTGGTAACGGGTGGAGGACGGGGTCCAGGACCTGTGGTAACGGTTGGAGGACGGGGTCCAGGACCTGTGGTAATGGGTGGAGGACGGGGTCCAGGACCTGTGGTAACGGGTGGAGGACGGGGTCCAGGGCCTGTGGTAACGGGTGGAGGACGGGGTCCAGGGCCTGTGGTAACGGGGGGAGGACGGGGTCCAGGACCTGTGGTGATGGATGGTGGTGACTCCCATTCAGACGGTGATGCCAGTGGAAAAGAGTGTAATAAGGTTGACTCAGGCAATTCTTCCTCCCGGAGACGTAAAAGAGCCAAAGGGGCTGAACCGGTTGTTCCGTGTGAGGAATTGACGGAAGATGCTGAGGACCTGGGGTGTATGAAGTACTCTGAAGTCCCAGGGAAAAGGGACGAACCTGGTGATGTCACCGCTGAGACCCAAGAGAGGGCCGACCCTGACAGTGCAGAGTCGGAGGGTGCAGAAGTGGAGGAGGCCACCAAGGAGGTGGTGCCTGAAGTAAATACCTCCTCATGTGATGGATGTCTCACCAATCCAGAGGATGAAAGGAGCGAGATAGAGTTGATTAAAGAGACGGTGAACGACCATGTCGAACGAGAAAGGGTCCTGAGACAAGCGACTGAGCGCAGAGTGGATGAGCTGGAGAAGGAAGTCTCTGAGCTCAGAAGTCACCTGTTCAGATGGCAAAGTGTGTATCAGACCCTAAAGGAAGACATGGAAGTGCTCAGAGGAGCACTAAAAGGCCCTCTACAAGAGAAAGAGGTGGTGGTCGCAGACTTCTCGTGTCAGTACCAGAGTGGTAACGAGGTGAAGCTGCTAATGCCCATCTTGACCCGGGGTCTGGAAGAGGGTAAAGCTGAAGAGGAGTTGGCGCTAAAAGCAGGACAAGATGGTCACCCGGTTGCGACAGGTGTCTTGATGGAAAGGTCCATGGCAAGGCAGGAGCCATCTGTTCTTGAAGGAAGTGAGACTCCGCTCTTCAAGTGCGTGATAGATGTACCCGTAGAGGCGCAAGATGCATGTACCCGTGAGGGTGTGCATGAGGCCTTTAAAAAGGCAGTAGAAGCGTGTAGTTTGCACTGGGCACTGGAGACGAAACAGTTGGTGATACTGTCTTCTAAGGAAGTCATAGTGAAGAGGGACATGCACCTACAGTGCCTCCGCACGAAGCAGAGGATCCTGTTGAGGAATGGTGAGGTCACTCGATGTTTGGAGCAAGCCAGGAAAGCTCAAAGTCGTCTGGGCTTGGTAGAGGACACAGTCCAAGTGCCCAGAGCTCTGGTAGCGAAGCTCATTGGCCGATTTGGGAAAGTGATGCAGGAGATGGTGGATGTGTCCGGTGTGAAGAGACTGAGGATTCCGGCTGAAGACGAGGCCCAGGTGGGTGAAGATGGGATGGTGTCATTCCTGGTCGTCGGGTCCAAGGAGAGTCTAGGAAATATCCGGATGCTCCTGAGGTATCGCATGGCATACCTGAGAGAAGTAGAGCAGCTAAGACTGTACAGACGGCAGGTCAACAAACAGCTGCAGAACATGAGGTGGCGGCCGCCTTCTTCCCAAGGAAAAGGGAACAGAAGGGACCCTCCAAATGATGAAATAGCAGGTTGCCGGAGACTTTCAGCAAGGCAAGAACGTCGAGAATCTGCAAGTAGTAGTTCTACTCCCAGTATGAGACTGAGAGACCTGGACAGTAGTTCCTGTCGTATACTAAGTGGGTCCGACTCAGACCAGACAGTCGGTTTGACCGTCAGTAGGACTCATGACCGCGCCAACCGTGGGTGCCGGCCGTGGAGAGGAAAGTCGGGTGACGGGGCGTACAGAAAAAATGTGGTGACCAGGGGTCTGTTGACACGAGTAGATGGTGGCTTGAGAGCTAAAACTCAAAATATACACATTGACCGCTGGGGGCGGGAAGACCTTACCAAAGGTATGATTGTATGTGATGCCCAAAACCGACTGAGACGGTTCCCTCGACTGATACGGCAAGGTAACGTGCGTGACATGTCTCGTGACCCCACGTGTATGACAGGTGTTCAACCCCACAAGTTTGAACAGAGGGGGGGATATGTGATGCAGTGACCCCTGTAACAGGTAGGGGGCGCTGCATGGTCTCCCCGGTATGTGCACGGAGTTGTATTGAGGCCGTGAGAATAGACCTGCAGTGATGTCAGGATCACGTGACCAGCCATGTGATCCATTACTGTGGGTGTGGTTACAGGTACATAACGTGACCAGGGTGTGGGTCACATGGTCTCTGGGTTCCTGTGTGGTTCCAGTGAGTGGTGAGGTTACAGGGGGTTCCTGAGTGCTGTGTGTGGGCTGTGTATGCCCCTGTGCTGGAAGACCTGGTAGGAGGCTTCCTGGAGAGCACATGCTGGCGTGAGAGGTCCTGGGAGGTGTACCAGGACCCCTGAGCAACACACAGTGGAACTTGGGGAAGCTACAGTCCTTCGGTGGCTCTGGACTGACTGATGTGTGCCGGCCAGGCAAGTTGGTGAACCCCGTAAGGCAGTTTCCCCAGGAGAGAGGACTGACAAGGAGTCAGCAGACGGAGCAGGAGCTCCCATAAGGTACCTCCACAAGCTGTTGGTGCTTGTAACCTGGACTGTGTGGTAACCCACGGCAACTGGTCAGTGAGGACCAGCATGTTTAGTGTCCCTGAGTCAAACCTGTAGTTAAAGTGTTTGAAGATGCAAGTTAATATCACAAGTTGGTGCCTGTGATGTTCTATGAACTGTGCATAACCCGGTTTATGAGGCTTAATAAACCGTATGGACTGCTTTGTTTTAAAAACCCGTGCCCGTGTGCTTGAAATATCGCAGCCAAGCGAGTGTCCCCCAATACACTCAGTAAGAAAAGTCTTACATTGTCTTACAATACATGTACTGACTGTGGTTCTGGCACCACACTCATGTGCTGGCAGTGGTTCTGATTTTTTACACATACAGCAATCCATAATGTTCTTAATAGCTATGTAAAAACTTAAAAATCCTCAAAAGTTAGAGATTTGAGATTATGAGGAGAATTTCGTCAGTTTCTGCTCCCAAAACTCAGTTTAAGGCTGGTTTCAGACTACGGGAGTGCTGCGGATGGCAGCGTACTTCCTCCCTTCTTCCTCCTTGAAAACACGCCTACGCCTCCTTGCCTCCTGCGGTGCCTTGCGTACCTATCTTTAACATTGGGTACGCAGGGACTTAGGCTACTTTCACACTAGCGTCGGGCTCGGCCCGTCGCAGTGTGTCAGGCCGAGGTTACCGACGCTAGCGTTCTCTGCGCCGCACAACGGGGGCAGCGGATGCATTTTTCCAGCGCATCCGCTGCCCCATTGTGAGGTGCAAGGAGGTGGGAGCGGAGTTCCGGCCGCGCATGCGCGGTCGGAAAAAGCGGACCGTCGGCAGCAAAAAACGTTACATGTAGCGTTTTTTGCAGCCGACAGTCCGCCACAACACGGCGCAACCGTCGCACGACGGTTGCGACGTGTGTCAATGCGTCGCAAATGTGTCGTTAATGTTAGTCTATGGGAAAAAAACGCATCCTGCATGCACTTTTGCAGGATGCGTTTTTTTGCCAAAACGACGCATTGCGACGTATTGAAAAAAACGCTAGTGTGAAAGTAGCCTTACACTGTATGTGGATGCCTCCGCATGCGCCGTTTTGGTGCTGCACAGAACGCAACATGTTGCATTATGTTGCGATCAGCGAAGTGCCAAAATGGCACATGCGGAGGCATCCGCATACAGTGTATGTCCCTGCGTACCCAATGTTAAAGATAGGTACGCAGGGCATCGCAGGATGCAAGGAGGCGTAGGCGGAGCGTATGCGTGGTTTCAGGGAGGAAGAAGGGAGGAAGTACGCTGCCATCCGCAGCCCTCCCGTACGCAAGTCTGAAACGAGCCTTAGTTAGAGTTTTTTTTTTTTAACAGAAACTTTTCAAATCCTCATAAAATACTGAAAATTTTGTTCTGTTGATGAATTAATGTACTGATGGCGGTTCTGGTGATATATTCATGTAAATACCCCTTAAAATTTTTTGTTGCCCTTGGTATTGGTTCAGTATAGCAATGTGGTTCTTGGACCAAAAAATGTTGTGCACCACTGATCTAGACCAAATCAGACCAGTGATTGGCTGCAGGAACCAGGTGACTGTATTCACTATGTGTGCACTATTTAAGCATCAGGGGCTTTCTGAGACGCTGTCCTGCATACATTGAGCAATCTGAAAGAATTAAACTGCAGGGGAATTATGGTATTACTACGCCAATCAGGCCCACAGCCCAGTCACTGCAGTACGCCAGTAGACACCCCAAACACTATTTAGAAAATAATAATTTCAGATCCATCATTGGCATCTTTTATGGCATGTCAATTAACCATTCCATAAAAGTGCAATCGGTGGGTTACTTTCATCAGTTGTAAGTGAAAAAGAATTGATGGAGGTCCCAGTGGTCATATCCCCGATATCACAATTTTATGGTATGCTGACATGAATTGATATGCCACAAAGTTACAAGTAAGCCTTATTCACACAGTGTTGATTATTTTCTAGTATAGAAAAAAATACATACCCATTTTAATTAGACAGCTGTATTTAATCATTCATTTTTAAACAGCATCTGCCAATTAACTTCCCCCCAAACTCCATATATGGGTTTGCAGGTATTTGAAATGTAAATCCATTAACACCTTTACATCTTCTGTCTGTTGCTGCATTCCTGAGAAATTCGCTTTTTAGTCCATGTTCAAATGATGTGTTAAGTGCTCTGGTCATGATAGAGCACTTAAGGAGCTCTTTCCTCCCAAGGTTGTTTCCGTACCATCCCCAGCATCTTTAGTTTGATTGCTAGCTCACTGATTTACTTGCGTGGTGCATAATGTCACACGTGAGCTACCAGTCAAGCTGGGTAGTAAAACACCCTTGGGTGACAGGGGATGGTTAAGCGACCCGTCACACCCAGAGCACTTTAAGGCCGTGTCTCTTTTCAGTCAGTGTTTGTTCCTGAGCGTAGTTTGGTATAAAAAAAATACAAGAAACGAACCGCTCTGTAGTCACCTTCCTCAGGACCACCAACAAGTCTCTGCCGATGCTCCTGGTTCCTGGTATCACATCAACAGGGCGACAGCCAATAAGTCAGCCTGGCAACTCCGAGTGAGACATTACGTGTAGCCGGGCAGAGCCACTGAGGTCACGGACTGTCAGCCGCGCTGTCAACTGGACTTTACTGCCATTAAGTTGTTTCAGAAAAGTATTAATCTGAAAACTGAAATCAACTCTCATTGTTCTCTCACGTGTATCTGACATATTTCACCTTTTGTATATTTTTACTTTCGTAAATAGGATAAACCACAAATAGCATTTTAGATATTTGCATTGCATAAATTAATGAATTCTGGGCAGTTATGCAATAAAGTGAAACTAATGTCTGCTCTGCCTAATTGTCATTTGCATTGATCAAGTTTTTTTTTGGGGTGTGATGTTTTAAAGGATGTTCGGGACTATTGAGTCATTGTAATTCATATGATACTAGGAGTGTCAGCATAATGAGAACACCGGGCCACACCTTTGTGTTACCTGCACAATAGCTTCTGAAATCCTTTTCGGTATTCCACCTTCTTAGACACGTGAAAAACTGACTATGGAATCAACATGTTATTCATACCCCTGACATGAAGTGACTCCAAAATGCTAGCAATCTGGGATGTTGGAACTAAGAACACGGCTTTCAATTTGAGTGTTGATTTTGTGTTTATAGGGGTTTTTTCTTTAAAAAAAAAAAAAAAAGAAAAACTCACTGGTAA
This sequence comes from Ranitomeya variabilis, assembly GCF_051348905.1. NCBI lineage: Eukaryota > Metazoa > Chordata > Amphibia > Anura > Dendrobatidae > Ranitomeya > Ranitomeya variabilis. The sequence goes on from NC_135233.1 coordinate 117,643,125, forward strand.
GTAAAAGTTGACAAATTACAGCTGCTCTTTGGGTTTTATCAAAAGGTCCTTCTAAAGGAAATAGCTAATGTCCAAAGCGGATGTACCTGTTATGTAAAGGCCCATATACACATTCAATGTTGGCCGAGCATGCCGATATCAACGGGTTTGGCCAACAGTCTAATGTCCCCATTGTCCGGATGGATGATGTCAGGGGAGAGAAGAGTCTGGCATGTCTGATTTCAGACTGCCAATCCTTCTCTCATAGAAGTAAGCTGATGCCAAATATGTCTTTCGGTGGCTCTCTCATAGAGATCATGGGAGGTCTCAGCCATCTGAGCGCTCGCTCCTGTGTATGGGAGTTCGGGAGAGATGACTATCAACTGTACGATCAGCTGGACAATTGTTCCGGGGACAGCTGTCTAAAATGTATGGGGGTATTTCAGAAAAGAGAGGAGGGGGTGTAATGTATGTCTGAGGCCACATCCCAATACCCTGTGACACCTTTACAGGGATCTGGTTTTACAATAGGACCCAGTAGAATGCTACCCTGGAAAGGTTGCGATCCAGAGGTAGGAATGGTCACTAAACGGGGTCAAAACAGTAATACACTAAGCAAAGCAATTGCAGAAGATGCACACCTAGCCAAGAAACACTAAGCTATATCTGGCAGCCTCCAGCAGCAAGCTGGAAGCCTTAGTAGGGTGTGGTGCTCTCCAGTTGGCTGGAACAGGGAGTTAATAACTTCAGCTTGACCGCACATACACCATAATGCATAGATATTTATCTCTCCCCTCTTTCACACTGGAAGATGGTCAGAAAGAACCGTAGAAGCTCTAGATTTGATTTCTGCCTCAAAGTGCATTCCTAGTATTAAAGAATTAGCCCTTCCTGAGCTCCAACTCAGCCCACTTCTCACTTATGTATTCAACACACAAGATTGAAGCGATTAACCCTTTGTTGCTGAACGGTTATGGGTAATGACCAGGGGATTGGACAGAGTCCCTTCTGTGGTCTAATTGGTCCTGAAGTTGAGCCAGTTCGGCAAGTTCATTCAACTCCTGGAACTGTCGTTCAGTTTTGTGGCCGACAAGTGACCTGTAGAAGTGAACCGCAAACACTATAAATATTAATCCAAATGGCACCATTATGCACGTTGAAGCTATTGCAGCTTATTTTCCAGGACTGAGGGACGAGTCATTGACCGCTAGCTTGGGATTGTTCACTGGGAGAAACTTCACCCAGCACAGGAGGACAACCTCAGCAAGGAAGAGAAGAGTTCCAATGACCGTGGAGAAGGCCCATGCGAGCTCAATGTGACGGTGCATCCTTTCGTGGGGAGATTCCTTCACAGAGTTGAGATTGTGGACGTTGCTCACAGCTTCTATGTTCGGTAGGATGCAGGTGCTGATCATAAGTGCAAATAAGTGTACAGCAACCAACACAGTAGTACAGGCACTGAAAGCAATAAGGAGGCCGGCTGGATAGTCGTGGTTTGCATCTAGCTGGACTTCAACCATGGCAACCATGGCGAATCCGGACAGCAGGGCCGAGGTGCGGCTGGAGGCTTTGAGCTTGGCCCGGCTCAGGTAGAGCTTCCTCCAGGACAGCGCCTGCATCGAGTGCTCGTTCAGACTCATGAGCTCCACGTAGCTCCGGCTAATCCACTCCGGTTAGGACAACTCCTCCTCCTTCACCTCCTGCTGCTGCTGCTGCTGGGGCCGCGGGCGGGATCTCTGTGCTGCTGGACTGCACGCCGGTAACATTTGCCCCCAGCCTAGTAGAGCTCGCCCACCCGCCTCATGGTACACACTGGGGAACGCGCGGGCCTCCTAGGGAAAGATACTGCTAGCACCACAGGCCTGTGCCAGAGAGGGCGTCACCCGCCGTGTGCCTCAAGTCTGACTCACAGCGAATTGTCGCCTTACTTCATAATGCCAGACAGAACGATACAACAGGTCCCAGACGTTCTAACCTTAGTGGCTGTACAGATCTTGCCATCCAGAGCTTCTGGTTCTGACTTTTCTATTACCAGCACCGCCGGCAGAGTGAATACTTTGGCGCCTGGCGACAAAAGCAGAAGTCGCAGGAGCAGGCTCTCCTGGAGATGTGATGGAGGGGGGGGGGGGGTTATCATTCCTTTTCTGTTTTTGTATGTAATTTATTCGGAAATAATGCTTCCCATGGTTGTAATTATTTGAAAAATGTTTAGTAAAAAGATTCTGATTAAAAAAAATGTATGGGGTTATTCGGGTCATTTGCAGTGTGTGTCAGGAGGTTTTCCTGACATGTGCCTACAGCATTCTCAATACACTCCTGTGTTAAATAAAATTATACCATGCTGTATAGGTTTTGTTTGTGGGATGCTAATAGATGGAATAGCGCAGCAGACTGTAATATTTTATACAGGTGAAAAAATTTTGTCTACTGAAATAAGTTCAATGGAGGCCAGGAGGACATGCTTTTGGTCTTCACCAGGAAAATATGTTGGACACATGCATCAGCAACTTTCTCTGTATATAAGGCAAAATGTAGTGTGAATGTAGCCTTAAGTTTAGTCCATTACAGCTCGCGAAGAAGTTGTCATGGCCATCAGCCAGCTAGCTCAGACTGCAGGAGCAGCAGCAACCAACAACTTTGGAAAGTTTTTAGAGGCTTGACCAGTAAAGATGTCTACTTTTTAGCCTTTCTAAGGATATGTTCACATTGCTGTCAGAGGCTGGACCTTAGCAGGAGCTGTGCTATGATCAGACCATGTCCCTGTATGATCAGACACAGCCATTACACAGTACACAGCAGGAACACATTTATAAGATTATCTCGGCACAGGGACATTCTTTTTAAACACATCCAGTTGTGAAAATTATTATTATTGCAAAATATATTAATTAAAATGAACTTTGTTTGTGGGAAAAAACCCTTTAATGCACAGTCAGAATTAGTATGGGATGTATGTTGCAAAGTTGCATCCTGATCGATCCCCACTTTTGGGTTACTGAGTGGTTTTTGTATAGAACCACCTTTTCCTTCGGATATTCTACTTTTATCTGTGTAGTCTAATAATATAATTGGACTTTTTCTTTTGTCTTCTAGTTTGATAATTTACTTCAGGAGACCTTAGAAAAAGATGTTCTGGAGCCCAGAACCAGAAAAGATGTTTATAAAAGGTAATGTAATATCTACAACGTAAAAAAATATAGGGTGACAATTTACAGTTTCCACCCCACACCTTATTAATATCCAGTATGTAGTAGCATTGTAATTAGATCTCTGTATTTTCTAAGTAGTTGCACAGTTAAACTTTTAATATTCTGCTTTTCTTGATCAACTAGCAAAGACTGCCAGTAACTTTATTAATAGAGGTACATTCACACTAGCTTGGATATGTGGTTTTGTTCTCTATTTGTATTAAACCTTTTTGGTAGCACGGTGGCTCAGTGGATAGCAGCCTTGCAGCACTGGAGTCCCACCAAGGACAACATCTGCAAGGAGTTTGTATGTTCTCCCAATGTTTGCATGGGTTTCCTCCAGGTACTCCGGTTTCCTCCCACATTCCAAAGACATACTGATAGGGAATTTAGATTGTGAGCCCCATAGGGAACAGCGATGATAATGTGTGCAAACTGTAAAGTCCTGCGGAATATGTTAGCGCTATATAAAAATAAAGATTATTATTATTATTTGGACATGTGCACTCCCACTCCCAATAGCCACAGGTGATTTTAAGTAGTTAGGCTAGTTTCACATTTGCGTTTAAAAACGCAGCGTTTAAAACGCAAACGCAGGTGGTGAAAAAAACGCATGTAAACGCGTGCAAACGCTGCGTTTTTTAGACGCATGCGTTTTCGCATGCAGTAAAAAAACCACGGCTTTTTGACGCGTTTACATGTGTTTTTTCCTGCCTTTGCGTTTTTGAAACGCATGCTGAGAAGTGTGTGACAGCTGCCAATCATCAAAATCAACAAGAAAACCCACTATAAATAGAAATAGCTAGGGTTTGGGTTAGGGTTAGAGTTAGGATCCCTAGGGTTAGGGGTAGGGTTAGGGGTAGGGTTGGGATCCCTAGGGTTAGGGGTAGGGTTAGGGTTAGGATCCCTAGGGGTAGGGTTAGGGGTAGGGTTAGGGTTAGGATCCCTATGGTTAGGGGTAGGGTTAGGGGTAGGGTTAGGGTTAGGATCCCTATGGCTAGTGGTAGGGGTAGGGGTAGGGTTAGGGGTAAGGTTAGGGTTAGGATCCCTAGGGTTAGGGGTAGGGTTAGGGGTAGGGTTACGGTTAGGGTTAGGATCCCTAGGGTTAGGGTTAGGATCCCTAGGGGTAGGGTTAGGGGTAGGGTTAGGGTTAGGGTTTGGATCCCTTTATCACCTTGATGGTGGGGGGTGGCTTATCAGTGTGTATCTTGTTTTTTTCTATTGAAACGCATGCGTTTAAAAACGCAACCAAACGCATGTGCTTAAAAACGCATGTGTTTACATAGACAGCAATATTTTTTTTTGCCGCAAAAAAATGCATGCGTTTTTTTGCCGCAAAAAAACGCCTCTAGAAATTACTACATGTTGCATTTCCGCAACAAAACACAAGCATAGAAACGACGCATGGGTCGTCAAACGCGGCAAAACGCATACAAAAAAAACACATGCATTTTTAATGTTAAATATAGGAAAAAAAACGCATGCTTTTTTTGCGCTAAAACGCAGCGGCAAAAAAACGCAAATGTGAAACCAGCCTTAGCTGGTCAACTCCTGACCCATAAATTGTAGGCTTTTTTGCCCAGGAGAGGTGACAAAACAGGACAGGGACCCAATTACGAAGGACGTCTTGATGTGGCAATTGGGCTCACATATATTGGCGAATTTATGTGCGAAGTACCTTCCTTTTTTCATAGCAATTTTTGCAGATAAATATTTCATGTGTACATTATATAGCGCTTTTTTCATGTTTTCGATGGCAGTAATGAATTTTCAGTGTTCTAGAGTAGTCATTCTTGGTAAATAATGATGCAATGATGATCTTTTTCAACTTTTATGTTTTTTTTTGGTTGGCGCCTGTTCACACTAGCTTGGATGTGCTGGTCTTGTTCTCTATTTGTACGTCCTAATGATAATCAGAAGAGAGGTGCAAAGTATAGCAAAGAAACAGGAAAGCGAAAATCCTTAGCTGGAATCTCATAGACAGACTTAGAACATCAATAGAATATCAGAACATCCAAATGAATCTATCGCAGTGTTCAATCCGCAGCTAATCCGGATGTAATCCGGCCCGTGGACACACACCCTTAGGAAAAATTTGCCTGTAATGTCTTATTCTGATGAATTGTTAAAGTATATGCTAATTAATCTCTTTTAGATGTCTTCATCTTAAGAATTTAGTCCAAAAAAACAGAGATGCTCTTCAAGGGCTAAAAAAGGTAGGCAAATGTTATTCTGTACTAGAAATATGTGCATATCATGTCATTTTGTATAAAGTTCTTAGTACTAAGGCTATTTGAAGGGAGGTGTTATGAATGAATATTCTGTAAAGTCCCGCTTTAATGTTTTTTTAATTTCACCATTTGTTAGCTATCAGTAATGTGTATTCAATGTGTGTGTTAAAATACTTACCAGTTGCTGTCTTCTGCCATTTCCAGTGCCGCTCGAATCTGCCAATGGATCTTGTGAGAGATAAGCGAATTTGTTCGGGTCCCTCCTTATTCGGCAAGCTATAAGTGCTTACCGAAGAAGCTGCAGAGGGACCGGATACATGGAGTGTTGGGGTTGATCAGCCCAACAAACAGGCTTTCCATGCATGTGTTGTGACAGTGAAACAGCCGCGACACATGCAGCTGCGGCTTGGATCAGCTGATCAGCCGGTGCGATCCAGGTATCCAGGTTCCCTCTGCAGCTTATTCGGTAAGCGCTATAGCTTGCCGAATAAGGAGGGAGCCGAACAAATTTGTTCATCTCTAGTTGTGACCCCCCACTCAGAACACCGTTTCTGTGTGAATGGAAGACACTTCCTCTATTTAAGAATCTCATAGATTTCCATTAAGAAAGTAAGTAACGGTCCGTGGTGTCAGCCGTCAAGAAAAAGCTGTGGTCACATGATGCAGGAGAGCGCTAGAAACAACAGAAGACAGCGACCGGTAATTATTTTAATGCACAACCTGAAAATAGTTTTCTGATAGTTAACGGGTGTGGAAATAAAAAAAAAATAGGCTGGAAAGGTACTTTAAGTGTTTTTTCTCCATAATTAGAACAACATGGACACTTTCTTTCAAAAACAGCACTTCACCTGTCTACACTCACAGCTCATCCCTAGTCACATTAAAGGAGCGGAGGGGAAATACAATTTGTGACATAACAGACGGGTGTAATGCAGTTTTTTAAGAAAGCAGACATAATTTTTTAATTTTGGACAACCCTTTAGGAGTGCTGCCAATAAATGGAAATATTCCTATTTACATCTCTAAAGTGTATCTGGTCAAGACAACCCTAGATCTTGTTTAGAATCAGTTAATGTATTAATAAATTTAGTTAATATCTTTAGATTGGTCAAACTTTCCTTATAACTGAGAATTTCCACACTTCCATAATGTAATTGTAATGTCTGCTGGCCCCTTATAACACCCACACTTTTTCTTCTTGGTGCAGAAGAACGACATTGTATTGCAGTACGCAGTTTATGTCCAATACTTACACCCACATTGTCTTCAATAGTATTGTAATTTTAAGTACTTCTTTCTAAAAGAAAAATGTGTGATCTTCCTTTACTTTTAGGCTGATGAACCAGGGCCTGTTGGGAATTATGACCTGAGGAAAGATGAGGAAGATCGGAGATTGGAGCAGTTGTCTCACCACTTGCAGAATCTGGCAAAGACTTTAGCACATGGAGAAGATGTCAAGTAAATCATAAATACTAGTTATCTGTTTCTTATTTTACTTCCCCTTTCTTTAAAGCAGAGCTTGTACTATCGTTTAAAAGTAAAACTGACTAGTTCATAATAAATGGGCTGAAGACCTGAATAAATAGTTTTTTTGTTTTTTTTTAATTTCAGCTTTCCGTAGTGGAGATATTGTCTTCTAAAGTTTAGGACGCCTATTGAGCTAGTTTCTTCTTCAAGCAAAAGGGCGTTAGCAGAGATTCTTCTCTGGGGGTGTTTACTCTTACTTCTCTATGACTTTGACCAATCATAAGAAGGCAAAGGAGCAAAAAAGGAAACGCCCCTTCACACAGGTAGAAAAAAGAGAAATTCCCCCAGAGAAGCTCAGAAATGTTTTTTTTTTTTACTATGATCACTCCTCATTTCTGAAGTTTATTGACATTACAAGCCCCAGGAAAATAGGTATCGGTGAATAATAATAATATGTGACAAACATTGCTTCCACTCCACAGCTCTCCTTTGCTGGTGCTGTCATGTCATTACATTATGAATACCATGACAGTGCTGGGAGATGAGAGCTGCAGCGACCGAGCATTGTTTGTCACACACAAAGCCTTGGAGCTATCCCATGTGCGGGGAATTATTACTTGATACCTGGGATAGATCCAGAGTATTGTATGTAATGAGATTACATGATTAAACACCCCAGAGAATAATTTTTCCACTCATTGAAGGGAAAATTAGTATGTTAGGCTCCCAAAACTTTAGAAGCCAAAATCTCAGCAACTGAGCAGAAAACTAAAAAAGGAAAATTACACTATATTCAGCTCTTCATTCTCTTTATCATAAAGTAGACAGTTTAATATGCAATAAGTGGTGGTAGGTCCTCTTAAATCGCATATATGGCTTCAGTGTGTTAAAAAATTAGAAATAGTTTAATATATGCTGCCACCACTGCTCCTCAGTCCTGCTAGCTGTTTCCCTGGACAGACTCCTCTCCTTCTCTACTGGTATGATTGGCGTTCGACAGCTGCAGCCAAGTATTATCTGACTGCTCACAGCCAACAGGATGGAGGAATGGTGAGGGAGCAAAAGGTGAGTATATGCTACTTCTTTTTTTTTTTATCACAACAGGACTATTTGAAAAAGTTAACAAAGGAGATAAAATCCCTTGAAATACTTTACATAAGTTTTTTCCTCAAAATCAAAGATACCTTCAATAATCCCTCATCATAAATTAAGCATCACACCTATTTCCTCTAATCAAAAATGACCTTTTTGCAAAAATTCCTCCTTGTTTCATATTGTTTTTCCATTTTTTCTGCACTTTTCTCTGCCCAGATACTTTTTTGCCTTTTTATATCCTGCTCTTTTCCTTGGGTGGGCCCAAAACTTATAACTGCCAGTCATTAGTAATAAATGTCACATCTGGACTGCACAAAATCAGAGGTCTTTCAGCAGCGCAAAGCATGTGGTTTGAGGCTGCACATCTAATTTTATTCACATGCTTAAGAAAAGCTTCATTGTGCACCATAAAAAAGTCAGAAATTTAGTATAGAAGTCATAGTTACATAGGTTGAAAAAAGACCTAGTTCCATCAAGTTCAACCTTAGTCCACCAATTGCTCTAAATGAACTATAACCCATAATGTTAGGCTTCTTTCACACTTGCGTTGGTACGCGGCCGTCGCAAAGCGTCGGCGCGACTTACCGACGGACGTTATGAAAATTCGGCACAACGTGGGCAGCGGATGCAGTTTTTCAACACATCCGCTGCCCATTCCAAAGTCTCGGCGAGGAGGGGGCGGAGTTCCGGCCGCACATGCGCGGTAGGGAATGCAGGATCCGACGTACGAAAGAACGTTCCCTTGAACGTTTTTCCGTGACGACAGTCCGCCAAAACACGACGCATCCAGTGCATGACGGACGCGACGTATGGCCATACGTCACGATCTGTCGGCAATACAAGTCTCTGGGAAAAAAATGCATCCTGCGGGCACATTTGCAGGATCCGTTTTTTTCCCAAAACGACGCATTGCGACGGAGGCCAAATGACGCAAGTGTGAAAGTAGCCTTATGTGTACTGAGGAAATCATCCCTCCCTTTTTTAAAAGCTGTTACAGTGTTGGCCATTACTACCTCTTGTGGTCGGCATTCCACAGTCTGACTGCTCTAACTTAAAAGACCTTTCCTATTTAGCAGTCAGAATCGTCTTTCTTCCACCCGTAGTGAGTGCACCCTGGTCCTTAGTGTGGTCCTTTGAAGGAACAAGTCATGTGCCGTCCTTTGTTCTGACCACACATATATTTATACATGTAAATGAGATCTCCTCTGAGGTGTCTTTTTTCTAAGCTAAACAAGCCCAAATTTTCCAATCTCTCATCATACAAGAAGCCTTCCGTCCCTTATAATAATCTAGTTGCCGCCTTTGAACTGACTCTAACTACTGAATATCCCTTTTAAAATGTGGAGCCCAAAACTGGATCCCATTTCTCCTACGCCTCATTGGGGGACACAGGACCATGGGTGTTATGCTGCTGCCACTAGGAGGACACACAGAAAAACACAGAAATAATAGCTCCTCCCCTGCAGTATACACCCTCCTGCTGGCTCTCAGTGAACTAGTTCTTGCTTAGTGTCTGTAGGAGGCATTTGGGTCTGTTTCAGACCCCACCGTTTTTATTTTAATTTTTGATTCTATTTTTTCCTTTAACGGAGCGAATGGGGGCGACGGATCCTTTCTAGGCTCCGATCTCCCCCGAACCATCAACAGGCAAGTACGTGGAGCGTTCCTCCCGTATCCTTTCCTGCAACGTTGGATGCCAGCCCTGAGCTCACCTTATGGGCGACGGTTCCGGCACGTTCCGATCTCCCCCTCCATAGCAGGCGACCACATAGCCCTTCATCTACCTCTCCTGGAGCCAGGTGCATAGCCGGACATGATATATATGGCGTCCGTTCAGCCCCCCTCTGCATCACCACTGACATAGCGGATGACACATGGCGGCAGAAGCTCTCCACCCCCTCCCTGACTATGGCGACGGTGGATTGAGCACCGGCCCACTGCATCTACCGTGAGTACACTGCGTGGGCCGAGGCGCTGGGGGGTCCTGGTCCCCGGGGTATGGGAGGTCCGCACCTTAAGCCTGTGTCCGTGGGTGGTCCGTAGTGCGGCAACCCCACGAAGGAGTGCAGCTAATGATGGCACTAATAGCGGTCGCGGCGCTGCAGGCCGCAACCGCCAAAAAATAAAAATTCCCTCAATACAGGCCAAAGCTTTTGGCCACGCCCACCGGCAGTTAGCCCCGCCTACTTTTTCGGGCGCTTCTCGTTCCCTGTGATGAGCTCCCACTTCCTGGTCTCGGCGGCCATCTTGGGACACCCACAGCCCTGATGCTGCAGCACTGCTCCAGCGTTTCCTATCACAGCCCTCAGGACTAGCATTTTTCTCTGCCTACACTGCGGACCTGCCCTGGGGACTCCAGACACAGGACCTGGGTAAGCCTAACTTCCCCTGCTAGTAAGCGCTTTCCTCCAGGCTTTACTATGTCTCAACCAAAGCCTCACAAAAAGTCTGGGAAAACCCACACTGTATTTTTCGCTGCATGTACCTCTTGTAAGGTATCATTACCCCGGGGTCACAATACTGCATTGTGCACTGCTTGTGAACCGGTGACGGCTCAGGAACCACCTGTTGCTGATACTGAACCCAGTGAGCCTAGTCCCCCTGAATGGGCTACCTCCCTTACCCGGTCTATGGCATCCCTGGCAAAAGCGTTAGACTCGTTCCGAGACCCTTCCTCTAACCAGGGCACTAATACGGACGACGCTTCCGATGGTCAGAACCCCTCGTACTCCAGGGGTTGTACCTTGCCAAGGAGTTCTCACTCTTCCAGGAAAAGGACTCATGCCATATCCCCAGTCCATCAACGGTTTTCGGGTTCTGAGAGTTCCATTTCTCGCTCCCCTTCCATTGGGGCTAGTAGAGAACCTGTTTCAGAGGACGATTCTGATACGTCCCTACATCAGGAATTTCATCACGATCAGGAGACTCTCGACTCTCTAATTGAGTAAGTGAATAAGGCTTTGAGACTTGAGGAGGAACCCTTATCTAAAACGGATCATGCCGTGTCCTTTAAGAGGACCAAACGAGCTCACAGAGTGTTCGCCACTCATCCCGAGTTTAAGCAAATTGTTGAATCTCACAGGATCCGTCCAGATAAACGATTCACAGGGCAGAAGCCCATGGAGTCCAAATATCCCTTTGCCCAGGATCTAAGAAAAGATTGGTCACAATCTCCCCCAGTAGATCCTCCGGTATCGCGCCTGGCTACGAAATCTGTTTTATCCTCCTCGGAGGGCGCCTCTATCAAAAATCCAACCGATCGTCAGACCGACAATATGGCGCGTTCAGCCTGTGAAGCCTCAGCGGCCGCACTCTTTCCATCTTTTGCCGCTACGTGGGTGGCTAAGGCTATGACCCACTGGGCTGAGGTCTTGTCTTCAGCAGTACTGGATACCAATCTTCCCCCCGAGATAGCAGACCTCGCTACTCAGATAGCCAGAGCTGGAGATTTTGTAGTGACCGCGTCCCTGGATGCCGCTGACTGCGCTCCTCAAGCAGCAGCAAATGCCATCACCATCCGGAGGTCCTTATGGCTCAGGGACTGGCGTGCGGATTCTATTTCCAAAAAATCATTAACTTCTCTCCCATATCAGAGCGGTCGCCTTTTTGGTGAAAAGCTCGACCAATTAATTTCTGACGCCACTGGAGGGAAGAGTAAATTTCTTCCACAACAGAGACCCTCTCGGCCCTTTCGGAACCTGCAACCACAGGCTCGTTCCCAATCTTTTAGTTACAACTCAAACTGGTCCTCTACTTCCACATCTCCCGATTCCGGCCGTGCACAACGTGGAGACAGAGGTTCACAGGCCTCTTTTAAGCCTTCCCCTTCATGGAGAGGCAGGCCAAGGCAGCCGGGATCCAGAGGCGCCAGAACGGGCAGACCTTCCACACAATGACTCCCTGCGGTATTCGGTGGACACCCTCAAAGTAGGCGGCCGCCTGCTTTCCTTCAGTGCCGCGTGGCTCTCGGTCATTCACGACGAGTGGGTCCGCGATCTAGTGTCCTCCGGATACAAAATAGATCTCTTATCTCATCCTCCAAACCGTTTTTTCCTGTCTTCTCCTCCCAGGGCAAAAGCATCAGAGTTCTTCAAAGCTATAAGCTCTCTGAGAAAAGACGGAGTTATTATTCCGGTCCCTCAAAGCGAAAGGTTTCAAGGTTTTTATTCAAACCTCTTCATTGTTCCAAAGAAGGACGGTACAGTACAGCCCATACTGGACCTAAAACTGCTGAACAGGTTCGTCAGGGTACGACGGTTCCAGATGGAATCGCTTTGTTCTGTCATCACCTCCATGGAAAAAGGCGAGTTCCTGGCGTCTATAGACATCCAGGACGCATACCTCCACATTCCTATTTTACCTTCTCACCAAAGGTTTCTTCTCTTCGCAGTTCAGGAAGATCACTTCCAATTCGTTGCTCTGCCCTTCGGCCTCGCCACCGCTCCCAGGGTATTCACCAAGGTCATGGCGGCTGCCGTGGCCATACTCCACACCCAAGGAGTGGTGGCGCTCCCGTATTTAGACGATATCCTCATCAAAGGCCCCTCTTTCCCGCTCCTGCAAGGAAGCTGTGGCCATCACAGTAGATACCCTTTCTCGCCTGGGTTGGAAGATAAACTTCAAAAAATCTTCCCCAGTACCGGGTCAGCGAATTTCCTTTCTAGGAATGATACTCGACTCGTCCCGGAGGTTGGTTCTTCTTCCCCCGGAAAAGATCTCAGTCTTACAGCGAGAAGCTCAGAATCTCTCTCAGCCTCGCTCTCACTCTCAGTGCTTCAGTATGAGAGTCCTCGGCAGGATGGTAGCAGCTATGGAGGCGGTTCCATTTGCCCAACTACACCTCCGTCCTCTACAGCATGCTCTCCTGGCTGTTTGGGACAGGAACCCGTTCTCCCTAGACAGTCGGTTCCTCCGTCCCCAGCGAGTCAGACAGTCTCTCAGGTGGTGGACATTGAAATCCTCCCTGAATCAGGGGAAGTCTTTTCTTCCAGTACACTGGCTGGTTGTGACGACAGACGCCAGTCTTCTAGGCTGGGGAGCGGTGTTCCTTCATCACACTGCTCAGGGCCGCTGGTCCCCCCAGGAATCACGCCTTCCAATCAACATCTTGGAAATCCGGGCGATCAGGCTGGCACTTCTCCAGTTCCATCCCTTCCTAGCAGGTCGCCCAATCAGGATTCAGTCTGACAATGCCACCATACATCAACCGCCAAGGGGGAACCCGCAGCAGGGTGGCCATGACAGAGGTAGGCCACATCCTCCGATGGGCCGAGGAAAACCGCTCAATGATCTCTGCAGTTCACATCCCGGGAGTGGACAATTGGGAGGCAGACTTCCTCAGTCAGCAATGCCTCGACTCCGGGGAGTGGTCTCTCCATCCGGAGATCTTCCACCAGATCTGCTGTCGTTGGGGAACCCCGGACGTGGATCTGATGGCCTCACGGCTGAATTCCAAGGTTCCCGACTTCATGGCTCGGTCCCACGATCCGGCAGCCATCGGGGCAGACGCTCTTGTACTCCCGTGGCATCATTTTCGGCTTCCGTACATATTTCCCCCGCTTCCTCTCCTACCGAGAGTCATCAAGAAAATCAGAGCGGAGAGGGTACCGGCAATTCTGATTGCGCCAGATTGGCCGCGCCGGGCGTGGTGCGCGGAACTAGTTCAACTAGTTGCCGACGTTCCCTGGCGATTACCGAATCGCGCAGATCTGCTATCTCAAGGCCCCTTTTACCACCAGAACTCAGAGGCCCTGTGTTTGACGGCATGGTCGTTGAGTCCTGGGTCCTAACCCAGGCAGGTTTCTCTCCAGAAGTCATAGCTACCATGATCAACGCTAGAAAGCCTACGTCTATGCATATCTATCATCGCACTTGGAAGACTTTCTTTTCATGGTGTAACGAGCGAGGACGTTCTCCTCTACATTTTTCCATCCCTTCCATTCTCGAGTTCTTACAAACGGGTTTGGACTTGGGTCTCACCCTTAGTTCTCTCAAGGGGCAGATCTCAGCCCTGTCTGTTCTCTTCCAACGCAGGATTGCCAACAGATTACAGGTCAAGACGTTTATTCAGGGAGTCTCCCATCGGGCGCCCCCCTATAGGATGCCGTTGGAACCATGGGATCTTAATCTGGTCCTCGGAGTTTTGCAACAGGCTCCTTTCGAACCTCTGCAAGAGGTTCTCTTTTCATGGAAAGTTGCTTTTCTAGTTGTGGTCACCTCTATCAGACGAGTCTCTGAGCTGGCAGCTCTGTCCTCTCAAGTTCCGTTCCTGAATTTTCATCAGGATAAGGTGGTGTTGAGGTCATCCCCGTCTTTTCTACCGAAAGCTGTATCCTCTTTTCATCTCAATGAGGAGATTGTCTTACCGTCACTCTGTCCGGCACCAGTCCATCGCATCGAGAAGGCCCTTCACACACTGGATTTAGTGAGAGCTCTTAGGAGATACATTTCGCGGACAGTGTCTTTCCGCAAGTCAGATGCCCTATTCGTGCTCTCGGAAGGACCGAGGAAAGGGTTTCCCGCTTCCAAGGCGACAATAGCCAAATGGATCCGTTCGGCTGTTCAGGAGTCCTACCGAGTCAGAGGTCTTCCTGTCCCAGCAGGGATTTAGGCTACGTTCACATTTGCGTTGTGCGCCGTAGCGTCGGCGACGCAACGCAAATGTGAACGCATGCACAACGCAGTGTTGTGACACATGCGTCCTTTTTTTGCTTGATTTTGGACGCACAAAAAATGCAACTTGCTGTGTCCTGTGCGCCCTGACGCGTGCGCCGCAGTGACGCATGCGTCACAAAACGCAAGTGCAACGCATGTCCATGCGCCCCCATGTTAAATATAGGGGTGCATGACGCATGCGTCGCCGCAGCGGCGCCCGACGCTGCGTCGCACAACGCTAATGTGAACGTAGCCTAAGGCTCACTCCACTCGGTCAGTGGGCGCGTCTTGGGCCATCCGGCACCAAGCTTCGGCAGCACAAGTTTGTAAGGCTGCGACTTGCTCCAGCCTGCATACCTTTACAAAACATTACCATATTCACTCTCAGGCCTCGGCAGATGCGACCGTCGGCAGACAAATTTTGCAGGCGGCTGTGCCGCATCTGTAACTTGTGGGTGCAAGTAGCAATTGCAGTTAATTGTTTCCCACCCAGGGACTGCTTTAGCACGTCCTATGGTCCTGTGTCCCCCAATGAGGCTAACCCGGGCCCCTGCAATTTCCCTCAGACTAGGGAAATCCTGACTGACCTAGAGTTTACACTGACGGTGTGCATGTCTAGGCCTCGACCCTCGCCCTGTCTCCTGTTTCAACCCTAGGCTGAAACCACCGCCCACCACCCAGTGAAAAGATCATACACCAATACCCACAGTTAGAACAGACAAGGATAACGGGAAATATACACCACGCTGCAGTCACTCAGGAATACACTATAAATGCGCAGGGCAAAATAAATACAAATATAGGAAGGAGTAAATAAGACAAAGGGAAATACACCACCAGCAACGATACTCCAACTTCTAGCTCACCACTCCAGACCGAGATAACAACGCACAAGACAGAAGCTATAATCGGCGACGCCCAATGTTCAGGAGAACTATTTAAAGGCAATGGGCATGGCCCAGCTTCCAATCCGGGCATCAGGTAAATTAACCCCGGACCAGCTAGATAAAATCTAGCCGACGCCAATGAGCACATAGTGGTCAAAAGTGGAATTACCGCTGTCTGTCGAACGACCTGGTCTGAACAGCGCCTGACATGACAGTACCCCGCCTTCTACGAGCGACCCCAGGGCCCTCACAGCTTATAGGACCCGGCTTGTCCGCATGGCGACGGTGAAAAAACCTGACCAGCCGATCCGCATGAATGTCCGAGGCTGGTACCCAGGACCTCTCCTCAGGCCCATAACCACACCAGTGTTCCAAGTACTGTAAAGTGCGGCGCACTACACGAGAGTCAACCACCTTGGAGACTTCAAATTCCAAATTACCATCCACCAAGACTGGAGGTGGCATAGGCGCCGCGTCCTCAGAACCTACCACCTTCTTTAAAAGAGACCTGTGGAACACGTTGTGTATCTTATACACCGTAGGAAGCTCCAATCGGTACGCTACTGGGTTAATGACGACGGTGACCCTAAATGGACCAATAAACCGTGGACCCAATTTAAGGGATGGTATTTTGAGTCTTGTGTTTTTTGTGGATAACCACACCCAGTCATCCACACTCAGGTCCGGACCTGGCACACGTTTACTGTCAGCCACACGTTTGTACCTAGCACCCACACTAAACAGGCGCTGTTTAACTCTCCTCCAGACTGATGACAATTGTGCTCCTAACTGGTCCTCCTCTGGAACGCCGGAAGAGCCCCTCTGACTCAAAGTACAATATTGAGGATGTAGCCCGTAAACACAAAAAAACGGACACTCCCCAGACAACTCCTGGCGTTGATTATTGATGGCAAACTCAGCCAAAGGAAGAAAGGTAGACCACTCCTCCTGGTTATCAGAGACAAAGCAGCGTAAGTGCTGTTCCAAATTTTGGTTCATACGCTCAGTCTGACCATTTGACTGAGGATGAAACGCCGAAGAATGAGACAACTTGATCCCCAGCCGTGAGCAAAATGCTTTCCAAAATTTTGCCACAAACTGAGACCCCCTATCAGACACGATGTCAGACGGAACCCCATGAAGTCTGACCACCTCCTGCATGAATACCTGAGCCAGAGTCTTAGCGTTAGGCAACGAAGGCAAAGACACAAAGTGCGACATTTTTGAAAACCGATCAACAATCAACAAGATGACCGTGTTCCCAGCTGAGGAGGGCAAATCAGTTATGAAATCCATGGAGATTTCCGTCCATGGCTTACTAGGTACCTCAAGAGGAAGTAGTGTGCCAACAGGATGGGAGCGGGGCGTCTTGGCCCTAGCGCACGTGGTACAAGCTGACATGTATGAGACCACGTCCTGTCGGATCTTGGGCCACCAAAACCGACGTGACACCAACTCCAAGGTACCTCTAACCCCTGGGTGGCCAGCCAGGACAGCATCATGATGCTCCGCCAAAATCTTTAGGCGGAGATGAAGCGGTACAAAAGATTTGTTGATGGGAAGCTCAGAAGGTACCTCCTCCCGAGCCTCGGCAATCTCAGCCTCAACCTCGGTAGTGAGAGCCGAAACCACAACACCCTTTTGGAGGATGGGTACTGGATCCTCCCGAGGTTCTCCCCCCGGAAAACACCTGGATAGAGCATCCGCCTTAGTGTTTTTAGACCCCGGTCTGTAAGTGACAACAAAATTGAACCGCGTGAAAAACAATGCCCATCGAGCCTGCCTGGGGGACAGACGCTTGGCTGACTCCAAATACAGCAGATTTTTATGATTGGTAATAACAGTAACCTGATGTACCGACCCCTCCAAGAAGTGTCGCCATTCCTCAAAGGCCAACTTGATTGCCAACAACTCCCTGTTGCCGATATCGTTGTTACGTTCGGCGGACGACAGTTTCTTGGAGAAATAGGCGCATGGACGCAAATCACTCAAAGATGAGCCTTGTGACAGCACCGACCCCACACCAACCTCAGACGCATCTACCTCCACAACAAAAGGCTTCGACACGTCTGGCTGCACAAGAATGGGGGCCGAAACAAAACTGTTCTTAAGAAATTCAAATGCGCGCACAGCAGCCTCAGGCCAAACGGAGAAATTGGTACCCTTTTTAGTCATGTCAGTTAGCGGTTTAGCAATGATGGAAAAATCCTTGATAAATTTCCTATAGTAGTTAGAAAACCCAAGGAACCGCTGAAGTGCTTTCAGGTTATCAGGCCGTTCCCAATGCAGCACAGCTTGCACCTTAGCAGCGTCCATTTTAAAACCAGAAGCAGACACAATATAACCCAAGAAAGGCAACTCTTGAACATAAAATACACATTTCTCAAGTTTAGCATACAGCTTATTCTCTCTCTGAGAAGCTGTAACACCTGCCTGACATGATCTAAATGAGTATCACGGTCGCAAGAATATATGAGAATGTCATCAAGGTACACGATAACGAATTTCCCCAAAACGTGCGAAAACACATAATTAATGAAATGTTGGAACACTGCAGGTGCGTTAGTCAACCCAAATGGCATCACCAAATTTTCAAAATGACCCTCAGGGGTATTAAAAGCCGTCTTCCACTCATCACCTTGACGGACTCTTATGAGGTTGTACGCCCCCCTGAGGTCAAGCTTGGTAAACCACTTAGCACCTGCCACCTGGTTGAACAAATCTGGTATTAGTGGCATAGGGTATGGATCACGAACCGTAATCTGGTTCAATTCCCTGAAATCCAAACACGGGCGTAATCCGCCATCTTTCTTCACGAAGAAGAACCCTGCTGCCACAGGCGAGGATGAAGGCCTGATGTGCCCTTTGCTCAAACTTTCAGCAATGTAATCCTTTAATGCTTGTCTCTCCGGACCGGAGATGTTAAACATCCTTGCTTTAGGCAATTTGGCCCCTGGTTTAAATCTGATAGTACAGTCATAGAGGCGATGTGGTGGCAACTCTGAACAACCCTTCTCAGAGAACACATCCACAAAATCCAGAAGTGACTCCGGAACGCTTGAAGTCACAGCAGACACACATGTGGCCAGGCAATTCTCCTGGCAGAATTCGCTCCACTGAATTATGTCCTGAGTTTTCCAGTCAATTACCGGGTTGTGCATAGACAACCATGGAAAACCCAAAACCACCTGAGCAGGAAGATTCCTGAGCACCTTACATGAAACCTGCTCCGAATATAGAACCCCAATGTGGAGTTTCACCTCAGCCACAAATTCAGTAATCTCCCCCTGTGAGAGAGGAGCAGCATTGATGGTGACCACGCGGATAGGATGAGGCAGTTTTTCAATCCTAAAACCTGCTGTGCGCGCAAACTCCTCATCAATGAGATTTGTGTTATGACCTGGTGGTTACGGAGAAGCACTAATATGACCTAGTGGGTAAAATGAGTCATGGGACAAGCTCTGAGGAGGTGGTAGCTTTACTGACCGCAGTTCCTAATCCTCACACCAACACTAGAAATAGCCGTGGGACGTTCCTGTCACTCCCTAGGCGCCTCGTCACAGCCTAAGAACTAACTACCCCTAAAGATGGAAACAGAAAACTATCTTGCCTCAGAGAAATTCCCAAAAGGAAAGATAGCCCCCCACAAATATTAACTGTGAGTACAGAGGGAAATGACATACACAGAAATGAAAACAGATTTTAGCAAAGGAGGCCAATTCTAATCTAGATAGACAGAAATAGAAAAGGATACTGTGCGGTCAGTATTAAAAACTAAAAATCCACGCAGAGTTTACAAAAAAGATCTCCACACTGACTCACGGTGTGGAGGGGCAAATCTGCTTCCCCAGAGCTTCCAGCTAGCCTGAATATTTCATAATGACAAGCTGGACAAAAAGAAACATAACTTAAACTGAGCAGTAAAGTCCAAAGCAAATGGACAACCAAAGAACTAGCAAGAACTTATCTTATGCTGAAATGGACAGGCCATCAGAGAAATCCAAGGAGAGATCTGAATCCAACCCAGAGAACATTGACAGCTGGCATGGACTACAGATCAGAGCCAAGTTAAATAGCAAGGCCAGTTGAACCGATTAGTGAAAGCAGCTGCTGCAGAACCTCAAGGAGCAGCAGTTCCACTCGAAACCACCAGAGGGAGCCCAAGGGCAGAACTCACAAAAGTACCATTCATAACCACAGGAGGGAGCCCAAGAACGGAATTCACAACAGATTTGTGGCTGAACCACTATCCACAAACACAGTAATTGGCAGCTAACTGCCAGCGATTATAACCTTAGCAGGGAGCATGCATTGAGAAACCACCATGGAGAATATATACATAAGCTCAGATTGGTCTCCTCCACACCCTCTGAGCTTAGAAGTTTTCCACCGTTGCGTCTTTCTTAGACAGTAGAGGACAGATGTTAATAAAATGACCAGTCTTACCACAGTAAAAACAGGCTCCCTGCTTCCTGAGCTCAGGGGCTCGACGCTTCACATGTGACACCCCTGCGATTTGCATAGGCTCCGTGGGCTCACCTGCAGCAACCACACGTGAACCTAAACCCTCTCCCATAGGCGGTGTCTCATTCTCCCCCTGACGCAAACGGCGATCAATGCGGACAACCAGACTCCTAGCGGAATCTAGAGAAGTAGGAGTCTCGTACATCAGAAGGGCTTTTTTAACCCTTCCAGAAACCCCATGAATAAGCTGACTCTGCAGCGCTGGATCATTCCACTGTCTATCGATCGCCCAGCGACGAAATTCAGAACAGTAATCCTCTGCAACTCGCTCCCCCTGGCGAATAGTGCGTATCTTAGATTCTGCTAGAGCCATTCTGTCTGGCTCATCGTAAATATTTCCAAGAAAGGAAAAAAAACTCTCCACAGAGTCAAATGCAGCAGAATCAGATGGCAAAGAACACGCCCATGCTTGGGGATCCCCGCTTAACAATGACAACACAAGGCCCACACGCTGTGCCTCATTACCTGAGGAGATCGGGCGCATACGGAAATATAGTTTGCAAGCTTCATGAAAAGAAACAAATTTACTGCGTTCCCCAGCAAATTTTTCAGGCAAAGGAAACTTAGGCTCAGCAACTCTACCTGTCGCTCCAGCTTGCACATTAGCTACTGCTACTCCCTGTTGCTGCACTCAGTGACCTGTAGGGACAGCGCCTCCAACTGGCTGGTTATGGAAGTCATGGGATCTATGACAAAACAAAAAAAAAGGAAAACCCTTTTTGTTTTGTTTTAAAGGCCGATTATAATGTCACGGGGAGACTAGGTGGGCAAGAGCTAATAACCCGGGCCCCTGCAATTTCCCTCAGACTAGGGAAATCCTGACTGACCCTCTACCTAGAGTTTACACTGATGGTGTGCATGTCTGGGCCTCGACCCTCGCCCTGTCTCCTGTTTCAACCCTAGGCTGAAACCACTGCCCACCACCCAGTGAAAAGATCATACACCAATACCCACAGTTAGAACAGACAAGGATAACGGAAAATATACACCACGCCGCAGTCACTCAGGAATACACTATAAATGCACAGGGCAAAATAAATACAAATATAGGAAGGAGTAAATAAGACAAAGGGAAATACACCACCAGCAACGATACTCCAACTTCTAGCTCACCACTCCAGACCGAGATAACAACGCACAAGACAGAAGCCATAATCGGCGACGCCCAATGTTCAGGAGAACTATTTAAAGGCAATGGGCATGGCCCAGCTTCCAATCCGAGCATCAGGTAAATTAACCCCGGACCAGCTAGATAAAATCTAGCCGACGCCAATGAGCACATAGTGGTCAAAAGTGGAATTACCGCTGTCTGTCGAACGACCTGGTCTGAACAGCGTCCGACATGACATGCGTAGGAGAAAAGGAGATTTTTGTGTACTCACCGTAAAATCCTTTTCTCCAAGCCAATCATTGGGGGACACAGCACCCACCCTGTTAGCCTATTGGCTTTGGTTTTTGTTGAGTTAACTTGTTTTTTTGACATAGTTCATCCTTGTTAAATATTAAGCTCCTACTGCTTTGTTACCGAACTGGTTCACTGAGAGCCAGCAGGAGGGTGTATACTGCAGGGGAGGAGCTATTCTTTCTGTGTTTACTTAGTGTCCTCCTAGTGGCAGCAGCATAACACCCATGGTCCTGTGTCCCCCAATGATTGGCTCGGAGAAAAGGATTTTACGGTGAGTACACAAAAATCTCCTTATTCTAGATGTGGCCTCAAAAGTGATTTATAAAAAGGTAACAATAATTTGGGATCACAAGATTTTATCTCTCATTTTATGCCCCCTAAAATCTTGCTTGCTTTTGCGGCTGCGGCTTGACATTGAGTACTGCTGCTCAGCTTACTTGTAACCAGAATACCCAACCCAAGTCCTTCTCCCGTACTGTAGTCCCGAGTATATTCCCATTTATTGTATATGCAGTAATAGGATTACTCTGTCCTAGGTGCATTACTCTTCATTTATCAGCATTAAATCTCATTTACCAAGTGTTTGCCCATGCAGACATCTTATCTAGATCGTTATGCAATATTATAATGTCAAGGTCAGATTTTTTTTTTTTAAACAAATAAACAAAATACGTTTTGCAAATGTTGGTTTAGATCGTTACACAAAAACAAAACAATCGTTAATCTTTATAACACAAATACTATTAACAAACCCCCTAATGTCCACATCTATCCAGCTTCAATAATTGTAATCCGACAATCAAATCCTGAACATACAGCATCTGATGCATTTATCATGTGACAAATTTTAATTTACCCAAACTACCACTTAGGGTACTGTCACACAGTGCAATTTTGATCGCTACGACGGTACGATTCGTGACGTTCTAGCGATATCGTTACGATATCGCAGTGTCTGACACGCAGCAGCGATCAGGGACCCTGCTGAGAATCGTACGTCGTAGCAGATCGTTTGGAACTTTCTTTCGTTGCTTGATCACCCGCTGACATCGCTGGATCGTTGTGTGTGACAGCGATCCAGCGATGTGTTCGCTTGTAACCAGGATAAACATCGGGTAACTAAGCGCAGGGTCGCGCTTAGTAACCCGATGTTTACCCTGGTTACCAGCGTAAACGTAAAAAAAACAAACAGTACATACTCACATTCCGGTGTCTGTCCTCCGGCGTCTCAGCTTCTCTGCACTGTGAGCGCCCGCCGGCCGGAAAGCGAGCACAGCGGTGACGTCTGACGTCACCGCTCTGCTTTCCGGCTATGGTGCTTACACAGTGGAGAGAAGCAGAACGCCGGGGGACAGACACCGGAATGTAAGTATGTACTGTTTGTTTTTTTTACGTTTACGCTGGTAACCAGGGTAAACATCGGGTTACTAAGCGCGGCCCTGCGCTTAGTAACCCGATGTTTACCCTGGTTACCCGGGGACTTCGGCATCGCTCCAGCGCCGTGATTGCACCGTGTGACCGCAGTCTACGACGCTGGAGCGATAATCATACGACGCTGCGACGTCACGGATCGTGCCGTCATAGCGATCAAAATTGCACTGTGTGACAGTACCCTTAAGTCTTCTAACAGATACCAATCTGAGTTAACAAAAGACCTCATTATCTCCTGAATTTCCCCAGTAGACAATAACGATTCTATGAACACTCTCCATTTTTAAAAAAAAATATTTTCGTCATCTTATCTTTATTCCTCTCTGCTTTTCTTTTTTCTAAATATAGGACAGGCATTAGTCCTGCTTTAATGTATTTTATCCCTGGGAGTGTACTGGCCATCCAATATTGCAAATTTAAACGTTTTGTTACCAATGCAATAGTGTGAAACAAGTCATGTAATTGTCCCCCTCTTGTTTTGCCTGTCGTATAATGAAACAACCAGCACAATGGGTCAATGTCCACCCAGATCCCACACATCTGCGGATACATACAGTACAGACCAAAAGTTTGGACACACCTTCTCATTTAAAGATTTTTCTGTATTTTCATGACTGAAAATTGTACATTCACACTGAAGGCATCAAAACTATGAATTAACACATGTGGAATTATATACTTAACAAAAAAGTGTGAAACAACTGAAAATATGTCTTATATTCTAGGTTCTTCAAAGTAGCCACCTTTTGCTTTGATGACTGCTTTGCACACTCTTGGCATTTTCTTGATGAGCTTCAAGAGGTAGTCACCAGGAATGGTCTTCCAACAATCTTGAAGGAGTTCCCAGAGATGCTTAGCACTTGTTAGCCCTTTTGCCTTCACTCTACGGTCCAGCACACCCCAAACCATCTCGATTGGGTTCAGGTCTGGTGACTGTGGAGGCCAGGTCATCTGGCGTAGCACTCCAACACTCTCCTTGGTCAAATAGCCCTTACACAGCCTGGAGGTGTTTGGGGTCATTGTCCTGTTGAAAAATAAATGATGGTCTAACTAAACGCAAACTGGATGGAATAGCATGCCGCTGCAAGATGCTGTGGTAGCCATGCTGATTCAGTATGCCTTCAATTTTGAATAAATCCCCAACAGTGTCACCAGCAAAGCACCCCCACACATCACACCTCCTCCATGCTTCACGATGGGATCCAGGCATGTAGAGTCCTTCCGTTCACATTTTCTGCGTCACACAAAGACACGGTGGTTGGAACCAAAGATCTCAAATTTGGACTTATCAGACCAAAGCACAGATTTCCACTGGTCTAATGTCCATTCCTTGTGTTCTTTAGCCCAAACAAGTCTCTTCTGCTTGTTGCCTGTCCTTTGCAGTGGTTTCCTAGCAGCTATTTTACCATGAAGGCCTGCTGCACAAAGTCTCCTCTTAACAGTTGTTGTAGAAATGTGTCTGCTGCTAGAACTCTGTGTGGCATTAACCTGGTCTCTAATCTGAGCTGCTGTTAACCTGCGATTTCTGAGGCTGGTGACTCGGATAAACTTATGCTCAGAAGCAGAGGTGACTCTTGGTCTTCCTTTCCTGGGGCAGTCCTCATGTGAGCCAGTTTCTTTGTAGCGCTTGATGGTTTTTGCCACTGCACTTGAGGACACTTTCAAAGTTTTGCCAATTTTTCTGACTGACTGACCTTCATTTCTTAAAGTAATGATGGCCAATCGTTTTTCTTTACTTAGCTGCTTTTTTCTTGCCATAATACAAACTCTAACAGTCTATTCAGTAGGACTATCAGCTGTGTATCCACCAGACTTCTGCACAACACAACTGATGGTCCCAACCCCATTTATAAGGCAAGAAATCCCACTTATTAAACCTGACAGGGCACATCTGTGAAGTGACAACCATTCCCGGTGACTACCTCTTGAAGCTCATCAAGAGAATGCCAAGAGTGTGCAAAGCAGACATCAAAGCAAAAGGTGGCTGCTTTGAAGAACCTAGAATATAAGACATATTTTCAGTTGTTTCACACTTTATTGTTAAGTATATAATTCCATATGTGTTAATTCATAGTTTTGATGCCTTCAGTGTGAATGTACTATTTTCATAGTCCTGAAAATACAGAAAAATCTTTAAATGAGAAGGTGTGTCCAAACTTTTGGTCTGTACTATATCTTGAACCGTGGTCCAAAGCTCTTGTGTCTTGGGACCCGACCATATGCCATGCTCCATATCTGTTTTGGATGTGTTACATTTGGGGCAACTCATTTGCCTATCAGGGTTCTGTGGAGTTGGCGGAATATTAAAGCCACATATTATTTTGTGCATTGTTCTAAATTGGCTACCCCTCAATTGCTCATTTATGATATGCTCCCTTACCAATTTCCATCCATGTAGTATTTTATGTTCAAGTTCTTTATCTTGTATGTATTTTTCCCATTTGCAAAACACTTTGTCTGGTCCTGATGGTCGTAATACATCTCTCAACGTCCCATATATCGAGGAGATCGATATTTCCTTAGTGTCTTTGGTAACTAAATCTCCCCAAACATCTGAGTCAACATCTTTCCTTACATCTTGTAAGAAATCTAGTACATAATGCTTTAATTGACTATTTAGCATCAAATGGAATCCCGGTAGCTCATACTTGTCTAACACCTCAGATCCCGTTAGCCAACGACCTTCCTGTAAATGTAGTAAATCATCTAATGTCTGTACTCCTTTTCTACACCATTCTATGAATAGCTTATTTTCCCTTCCCAATTTAAAGGCTGGAAATGCCCAAGGATTTAGGTGTTTTGACACTCTCCATGACATTTTCAGTTTTTTCTTACTGCTTACGGTCAGATTTTAATATCCTACATAGTTTAGTGTCGTCAGCCAAGACTGATATTTTACTCTTGATTCTATCTACTAGGTCGTTAATAAAGAGGTTAAAAAGAATCGGTCCTAGCACAGATCCCTGCGGTCCCCACTGCTGACTATATCCCAATTAGAGAATGTACCATTTATGACGACTCTGTTTCCTGTCTTTTAGTCAATTCATTACCATCTGCATATAGTTTCCTTTAGACCCTTCTTCTGTAGCTTCAGTATAAGGCTGTTATGTGGTACAGTATCAAATGCCTTTGCAAAGTCCATCTAAATCACATCAGCCGCATTGCCAACATCCAGCTTTGCACTTAACTCCTCATAGAAACGCAACATGTTAGTTAGACACTCTCGCGGTCTACTCTATCCCCTTTTTAGCACAACTACCCTCCTTCCCTACATATCCTAGTTTAAAAGCTCCTCTATCCGTCTGACTATTTTTTCACCAAGACATGCTGTGCTGTATAACAGGCCTCGTTTTATTTTGCTCCTGGGTCTAACAAGTACATGGTGGTTTTCGCTGGTAGTATTGTAGCACCTGCACTTATTGAGGAAATAGAAATAAGAGAGCAAAAACGAAATGCCCCTGAACTCTGTAGTTCAAGATTCCTATTTTTTTTGTTACGTTGTAGTACATGGTACTAATATACTCTACAGTCCTGTATTAATATCTTATGTCATGTAATACTTTGCTGTTATTATTGTAGCATTTGGTTACACCGCCGTATTCTTGACTTACTAATAGGGAAACGAGTGGTGACGAAGAGGGAAGCGAAGACGAGGAGGATGAAGAGGAGGAAGAGGATGAAGAAGAAGAGGACGAGGAGGAAGAAGAAGACAAAATAGATGCAACTGCAAAATATTTTATCACTCTTGGAGATTTTCAGGCACAGCAGAAAGAAGATTTAACATTTCAAGTAATGTCTTGTAATTTGTTGAAATACCATTTTTTGGGGATACATATAATAACATACGGTATATACAATCCTGTATTTATTACTTTGGAATAAGGCTACAGCTACATGGGTTTTTTTTAATGCAAGAAAAAAAGAAAATTTAAATATTTAGCAAAGTCCTGTAAAAGTTCCCCTTCCCCATAATCGAGACTAGTAGAAACTTTATGCAACTTGCAAATTACAGCAAGTGTGAATATTTTTTTGTACTGCTGATTTCTGAATTTCTTCCTTTATTTTCAATAGTAGCTTACTCTGATCTTCAAGTTGATAGCTCTGTGGGCTTTCAGTAGTTTCCTTAGGGATATACTGGCAATGTCTGTAAAGTGCTGTGGAATTAATGGCACTATAACTATATAAGTTAGTAAAATGAATAAACATACTGTACTACATGCTGAGTATGAATAGCACAGAGCTGCATTGACCACGCACGCTTCTGCGTTACTCATTTGAAGGTTAACAATATTTTAATTGATACTATTTGTAAAGTCGCCTCATGTTTTTTCTATCTTCAATAACTGATCACACTCAGTTATGCCAAGTACAGGGGATAGGTAAATGAAAGAAAGAAATGCAGATGTTGGCATTAAAAGTCACATTATAGGTGTTGTCACAAGTTCATAAAAGGGTAAAATTGAAAAGTGCTTGTAGAACAGCGCAACTTTGCAATATACCGCTTGTTAAAAATTCTCTCAAGATTGGAGGGATTTTTAATTTTGTAGTTTACAGCTCTTTTCTTATGTTATCAGCTACCCTGCAGTCCCGGGTGGCCATTTACTTTGGCAAGGAGGGTGTGACCCGATCAGACTCTATTCTTTACTGCCTCCTCACCCTGCTCTGAAGTTGTAAAACACCGATTCCACCAGCATTAGTTTTCCTGTGCTTCATTCATGCTGCAAAGGCAAAGCTACCTCTCCTGACAGCCAGGTGGAGCGCTCATTAAGGAACAGAGGCACGAACATGCAACTGGTCTGAACTGTCAATCTTAAAGGGAGTCTGTCACCCCCAAAATCATATATGAGCTGCGGCCACCGGCATCAGGGGCTTATCTGCAGCATTCTGTAATGCTGTAGATAAGCCCCCGATGTAACCTAAAAGATGAGAAATAAAGGTTAGATTATACTCACCCAAGGGTGGTCCCGCTGCGCTGCGGGTCCGATGGGCTTCGCGGTCCGGTCCAGCGCCTCCCATCTTCATCAGATGGCATCCTCTTCTTGTCTTCTTGCCGCGGTCTCCGGCGCAGGTGTACTTTGTCTTTTTTGGCGGCGACAGACTCCCTTTAATGAATACACCGCCCCCCCCCCACCCTCCCGAAAAGCCGCCAGGATTGCTCTTTATACTACATCTTCAGATAACCTTTTAACCTACTTCATGTATTTCTATATGTCTCAGTTAACATCTGCCTTTTGAAGTACAAATGCCATATTCTTGGCCATAGAAAATAAATGGAGACTAAGAAAAGATGTGTAATGTTATTGTCCTTTTTCAGTTTCTCACTGTGGAGTAAGATAAATTCACTAGACAAGTATTTTTATGTCTTTTTAGAAAGGAGAAGTGCTGCAGATTCTTGACAAAAAACCTGATGGTTGGTGGATGGCCCAAAACTCAAAGGGAGTTCAAGGTCTGGTACCCAAGACTTACTTGCAGGCAAGTCCCAAATTTAATCATTACATACTTGCCAATTTGCTGACCATTCCGCAGTGTGTTGAAGGAATAGATTTTACCCTGGATTCTGTGAATGTAACTAGCTCTTACTTTGCATATGGTAAAGAGCTGCATATGGCGAATATAA
Organism: Ranitomeya variabilis; assembly: GCF_051348905.1. Classification (NCBI taxonomy): domain Eukaryota; kingdom Metazoa; phylum Chordata; class Amphibia; order Anura; family Dendrobatidae; genus Ranitomeya; species Ranitomeya variabilis. The sequence goes on from NC_135233.1 coordinate 117,671,603, forward strand.
TTACTTATTTCATAATTTGCTTTTGAGTCACTTCCCAAGAATTTCTGTAGATGGAAGAATCAGATTTGTGCCTTAATCTAAATAAGATTAATGCCTTTGCCTTTTGTTCTTAAGAAATATAGGCAGATAATTTTGATTACAAAATATTTCATCTAATTCACAGTTATACAAGGGGGCAGAAAAAAGTCAGAGTGCCAGTGATGAAGAAACTGAAAATGAGGAAGAGTCCACAGAAGAAAATGTTGGCAGTACAAAGAGGTACTACTGTAGATCTTCCACAATTACCAATCCCTTAACTGACACTTTGAAGAGTGATCACCTAACTTCTTGCAGATTAGTAAGGAACACCGTGCCTCCCATTGTCCCTTGTCTAGCAGTCATAATTTATACCCAGATCAGCATTCACAATGGTGCTGGTTATCATTGCCAAAAACTACTTAGCTTAACAGTCACACAGTTTAGTTGAGTTTGTATAATTCAGTTTGTTTTTCCTAAAGCTATTAGTATGCAAATCACCAGAACAAGTCTTGTTCACATACTGAGCCATAAAAAATGCTTGAGGATTTCAGCTCTGAATTATTAATGCTCTTCTAAATTAGAACTTAGGAATAGAGCAAAATAAGTAATGCAGGGCTACCCAACTGTTTATGAGGATTATTTAGTTACTATAGATATATTAATACAAAACTTTAAAATTCTTAGCATTCCAAATCTTAAATTGTCAAGAACTTTAATACAAATACTTCAAGGAGAAAAATGTGACAATAAATACAATTGTTCTACTTTGTAGTTCATTTGGATGGTGATGTATTTATCTGCACTTTTGAATTCTGTAATTGTAATTTTGGGCAAATGTATTCTGATTTTTGTATTCAATTGTAATAGGCCTGCAGAAGACACCATATCTCAAATAAGCTCTTCCAGGAAAACCCAAGAGGTAGGTAATATGTGATTGTTTAAGTGTCTGGTTTAAAATCAGAATTCAATTTCTTTTTATATTTTACATAGTACATATACAGTGGATATACAAAGCCATCAAACCCTTATTAAATTGCCAGGTGTTTGTCATGTAAAACAAAATCATACTAAGACTAATAATTTCCAAATTTTTTCTACCTTTAATGTCACCCATAATCTGTACAAATGCATTGAAAAATAAAATTTAAATATTTTGGGTTGGAAATAGAAAAATAATGTGCTTGCGTTAATATGTACACCTTTAAACTAATATTCTGTCTAAGTACCCCTTGAATTTATGACAGTACTTGGTCTTTTTGGGTAGGTCTGTCAGCATGGCACATCTAGAAAACCCAGCCTCAAAACATAATGTTGCATCCACTATGCTTCACTGTGGTTATGATGATCCCTTTGTTGTGTTGTAAGCAGTTTATGGACCTTTGCTTTTGCTGTAAATTACAACTAAGAAAATGTCAGGAGGGGTCGTGGCCTAGTGCAGTATTTGATAAGATGCCACTGAAGTAGTTCCTGCATAGCATCTAGTTCATTATATGCCCCAAAATCTGCTTTCAGCTTCCTACTGCAATACTCACCCCATTGCCTGCTGAAATACTGTTATTTACTTGTAAATTGCCACGCAAAGGCCAAAAAAGACTGCAGGAGAGATGGGGCTGCAGATCCCAGATGGTGACGTGGCCAACGTGATTGATACCGTGGCAATCATTGAAACTAAGGGTACTGTCACACAGTGGCACTTTGATCGCTACGACGGTACGATCCGTGACGTTCCAGCGATATCCATACGATATCGCAGTGTCTGACACGCTACTGCGATCAGGGACCCCGCTGAGAATCGTACGTCGTAGCAGATCGTTTGGAACTTTATTTCATCGCTGGATCTCCCGCTGTCATCGCTGGATCGTTGTGTGTGACACCGATCCAGCGATGCGTTCGCTTGTAACCAGGGTAAACATCGGGTTACTAAGCGCAGGGCCGCGCTAGTAACCCGATGTTTACCGTGGTTACCAGCGTAAAAGTTAAAAAAAACAAACCGTACATACTCACATTCCGGTGTCCTTCAGGTCCCTTGCCGTCTGCTTCCCGCTCTGACTGACTCCCGGCCGGAAAGTAAGAGCAGATCACAGCAGTGACGTCACCGCTGTGATCTGCTTTCACTTTACGGCGGCACTCAGTCAGTGCGGGAAGCAGACGGCAAGGGACCTGAAGGACACCGGAATGTGAGTATGTACTGTTTGTTTGTTTTTTACTTTTACGCTGGTAACCACGGTAAACATCGGGTTACTAAGCGCGGCCCTGCGCTTAGTAACCCGATGTTTACCCTGGTTACCCGGGGCCCTCGGCATCGTTGGTCGCTGGAGAGCGGTCTGTGTGACAGCTCCCCAGCGACCACACAACGACTTTCCAACGATCACGGCCAGGTCGTATCGCTGGTCGTGATCGTTGGAAAGTTGCAGAGTGTGACAGTACCCTAAGAGAAAAGAGGTGGCACGTGGCTTGAGATATTTGTCTGTACCGCGACACAGGTTCCTACTGATAAGGAAAGCAATGCTGATGCAGACTCCCTGATGTCTGAAGGATGGTACTACGACCTCGGTAGAGATCAGAGGAGGCAGATACTGGAGAGGTGCCACAGAAACACTGAATATTGTATATTTTATATTAAGTTATATCAAATAAATTTTACCACTAACATAAAGTAAATATATCATGAAAAAACATTCTCAGAATCAGTGGGTACATTGAATCGTTCTAGAGCTGTAACTTCATAAATTGACAGTGGTCAGAATTGTAAAAATTGTCTTGGTCATTAAGTACAAAATTGGCTCTGTCACTAAGGGGTTAAAACATTGTTATCCTTTTGCTCGTTATTGTAGATGAATTCTGAAGTAACGACTATGGCAAGGTGACAATTTTCTAGACTCTTGTCTACTAGCAGAAAACTGAAAGTCCACCTACACACAGGGTATTAATTACAAGTGTTAATAATATTATTCGTATGGAGAGTGGAGTATATACCTACAAGGGTAGGTGTCATCAATGTTAAAAATATAGGACATATGGTTAAGTACCCCAGGATTAGCGACATTTGAACTATTAAGAGAACTCTATTGAATCTAAGATCTTATTTGTTTTACCGCTGGGTCATTTAATGCAAAGAAATTATACGTTACTAGATGGTAGCCCGATTCTAACGCTTCAGGTATTCTAGAATATGTATGTAGTTTATTTATGAAGATTTAAGAATAATGCAATGAATACACAGGATGTTCCCGGTAAAATATATACATTATCAGTGAAGCGGTGTTTAAATCCCACGCCAATATCACTGATTGGTCGCGTCCGTCCGGGCGCGACTAATCAGCACAGCAGGGTTTAAATCCCAAGCCAATATTGCTGATTGGTCGCGGCCGGCCGGGTGCGACCAATCAGCGAAGCGTGGTTGAAATCCCGGGCCAATTCGCATCCGGACTGCGCCAATATCGCTGATTGGTCGCGGCCGGCCGGGCGCGACCAATCAGCGAACCGTGGTTCAAATAGACTGTCCACCATGTTATTCTCTCCCTCACAGATTGTCCTCCATGTTATTCTCTCCCTCACAGACTGTCCTCCATGTTATTCTCTCCCTCACAGACTGTCCTCCATGTTATTCTCTCCCTCACAGACTGTCCTTCATGTTATTCTCTCCCTCACATGCCGTCCTCCATGTTATTTTCTCTTCACACACTGACCTCCATGTTATTCTCTCCCTCACACACTGTCCTCCATGTTATTCTCTCCTTCACAGACTGTCCTCCATGTTATTCTCTCCCTCACACACTGTCTTCCATGTTATTCTCTCCCTCACAGACTGTCCTCCATGTTATTCTCTCAAACACACACTGTCCTCCATGTTATTTTCTCCCTCACAGACTGTCCTTCATGTTATTCTCTCAAACACACACTGTCCTCCATGTTATTTTCTCCCTCACAGACTGTCCTCCATGTTATTCTCTCCCTCACAGACTGTCCTCCATGTTATTCTCTCCCTCACAGACTGTCCTCCATGTTATTCTCTCCCTCCCAGACTGTTCTCCATGTTATTCTCTCCCTCACAGACTGTCCTCCATGTTATTCTCTCCCTCACAGACTGTCCTCCATGTTATTCTCTCCCTCACAGACTGTCCTTCATGTTATTATCTCCCTCACAGACTGTCCTTCATGTTATTCTCTCCCTCACAGACTGTCCTTCATGTTATTCTCTCCCTCACAGACTGTCCTTCATGTTATTCTCTCCCTCACAGACTGTCCTTCATGTTATTCTCGTTCTAGTATATGTATGTAGTTTATTTATGAACGCTGATTGGTCGAGGCCGGCCGGGCGCGACCAATCAGTGACGCGGGATTTCGGTTGCATACAAACAGATACTTAGACAATTATATATATAGACTAGATGGTAGCCCGATTCTAACGCATTGGGTATTCTAGAATATGTATGTAGTTTATTTATGAAGATTTTAGAATAATACATTGAATACACAGGATTCGGCCGGCCGTGACCAATTAGCGAAGCATGGTTCAAATCCTGCGCCAATTCGCAGCCGGACTGCGCCTGTCGCTGATTGTTCACAGCCGGCCATGTAGTATATAACAGCTCATGTAGTATATAGCACAGCCACATAGTATATTGCACAGCCACTTAGTATATTTCACAGCCACGTAGTATACAGCACAGCCACATAGTATATAGCACAGCCATGTAGTATATAGCACAGCCCACGGAGTATATAGCACAGCCACGTAGTATATAGCACAGCCCACGGAGTGTATAACAGCCCACATAGCATATAACACAGCCACGTAGTTTATAACAGCCCACGTAGCATATAACACAGCTCACGTAGTATATAACAGCCCACGCACGCAGTATGTAACACAGCACACGTAGTGTATAACACAGCCCATGTAGTGTATAACAGCCCACGTAGTGTATAACACAGCCCATGTAGTGTATAACACAGGCCACGTAGTGTATCACACAGCCAACGTAGTATATATCACAGCCCACGCAGTATATTGCACAGCCCACGTAGTACATTGCACAGCCCACGTAGTATATTGCACAGCCCACGTAGTATATTGCACAGCCCACGTAGTACATTGCACAGCCCACGCAGTATATTGCACAGCCCACGTAGTATATTGCACAGCCCACATAGTACATTGCGCAGCCCACATAGTATATTGCACAGCCCACGTAGTATATTGCACAGCCCACGCAGTATGTAGCACAGCCCATGTAGTGTATTGCACAGCCACGTAATATATTGCACACCCCACGTAGTATATTGCACAGCCCACGTAGTATATTGCACAGCCCACGTAGTATATTGCACAGCCCACGCAGTATATAGCAATGTGGGCATCATATCCCTGTTAAAAAAAAAGAATTAAATAAAAAATAGTTATATACTCACCTTACGTTGGCCCCCGGATGCAGGCGAAGCATTTACCGACGCTCCTCGCACGCTCCGGTCCCAAGAGTGCATTGCGGTCTCGCGAGATGATGACATAGCGGTCTCGCGAGACCGCTACGTCATCATCTCGCGAGACCGCAATGCATGGAGCGGTCACCAGAGCGTCGTGAGGTGCGGGAAAGGCCGGTTCTGGATCCGAGGGGCCGACGGACGGTGAGTATATAACGAGTTTTTATTTTTTTAAATTATTTTTAACATTAGATCTTTTTACTATTGATGGCGCATAGGCAGCATCAATAGTAAAAAGTTGGTCACACAGGGTTAATAGCAGCGGTAACGGAGTGCGTTACCCGCGGCATAACGCGGTCCGTTACAGCTGCCATTAACCCTGTGTGAGCGCTGAGTGGAGGGGAGTATGGAGCGGGCACTGACTGCGGGGAGTAAGGAGCGTCCATTTTGCCGCCGGACTATGCCCGTCGCTGATTGGTCGTGGCCGTTTTGCCACGACCTATCAGCGACTTGGATTTCCATGACAGACAGAGGCCGCGACCAATGAATATCCGTGACAGACAGAAGGACAGACAGAAGGAAGTGACCCTTAGACAATTATATAGTAGATATGTATATTCACGGTTGTTATAAACCATACTTGTTTGCTAATGGTAAACTACACGCCTTCATGTCCTTTGGTATTTTTTATTATCTTTGAACAACATTTGAGCATAGTCTCTAGCTACTACAATATGATTTGCTAGTACAATATGTCCTGCAGTCATATAATACCTGTTTGTGATATGTTGTCTCGTAGTGGAAAATTGTTGAGTAAGTTTGTTGGGTTTGGGATTGGGGAGGGGGATACATTTTTATTTTGTCATATTTATTTTTCTTTTTACTGTGTAAAAATATAAAGCGTTAATAAAGATTATGTGGTGGAAAATGTCAGGAAAATCCTAGTAGAACAGCTAAACAACATATGGTGCTAATTAGGATCGCTGTAAGTAATGGCAGACGTGTGCTGACTACTATCTAACATGAGCCTAAATGTGACTGGGGATCTGATTGTATTCAGAATTAGCCAGTTATAGGACTGTGTTCACACTTACGAAACCACATTATTATAGTTTTGATATTTTTTTTACTTCCCCTTCAAAATGATTTCAGTTTGTTTCTTAATTGATTTCTACATTAAAGGTGGAAAAATTTATTTTTTTACATGACAAAATCTGCAATTTTATTACAGGTGTGTAGACTTTTAATTTCAACTGTACGCCTTCTGTTCCTGGGAATGAGTAACAAGATCATTTTCTTTTCATTGAAGCTTAGTGCTGCAGAGGCTTTGGCCACAATGGGCACAGTCCCCTCTGGGTTCCGAACGTCAACGCTATCACATTTTCTAGAACAAGGTAGAACTTCTATATTTCTTCTGTAACTTTTTCTTACTATATGTATAATTCTACCTTATGTATGGCCTCGGCTAAGAGATGTCTGGTTTATTGGAGGATGGCAGTAGACATGAATTGTTCTTGATTGCAGTCAGAGAATTTAATTTTTGCTGTAGTGAGACTGAAACTCAGACAGCACCCTTTAAAATGAATGCTCTGACTAACAGAGCAGGGTACTCAGGACCCTCCTCTATCACAGTCATATGCCTACCAGAAAATGAGCTAAGCCAGGCAGCACCTTTTGAAGCCTAACCAATGAATACACTTAAAAAATTAAAGTTATTCTTTTTTCCAGCCTTTTAACCCCTTAACAACCAAGGGTATTTCAGTTTTTGAATTTCTGTTTTTTGCTCCCCTTCTTCCCAGAGCCATAACTTTTTTATTTTTCTGTCAAAATGGCCATGTGAGGGCTTGCTTTTTGCGGGACAAGTTGTACTTTAGAACAATACCATTGGTTTTATCATACCGTGTACTGAAAAAATTTAAAAAAAGCACCATTTTCCCAGACCTGTTGCATCTCCAGTTATCAGGATCTTGGGCTGATTGAGGGCTTATTTTTTGCATGCTGAGCTGACATTTTTATTGATACCATTTTGGTATAAATACGATCTTTTGATCACCTGTTACTAAATTTTATTGTAGCAGCGACCAAAAAAACATAATTCTGGCATTTTTGAATTTTTTTCTCTTTACGCCGTTTAGCGATCAGGTTAATTATTTTTTTATATTGATAGATCAGACGATTCTGAACGCGGCGATTCCAAATATGTGTATATTTCATTTTTTTAATTGTTTTATTTTGAATGGGGCGAAACAAGGGTGATTTGAACTTTTATATTTTTAAAACATTTTTTAAACATTTTCTTTTACTTTTTACATGCTTCAATAGTCTCCATGGGAGAGTAGAAGCTGCAGTACTTTGATCACTTCTGCTATACAGGCAATGATGAGATCGCCTGTGTATAGCAGAAATGCTCACGTTCTGTGGCTGCCGACCACGGGCTGGTGTGCATAGCAATCTGGCTTTGACAACCATAGAAGTCTGCTGCAGACCTCTGGATGTCATACCGACCCATCAGTGACCTGTGATATTGTGACAGGGTCACCGATGGGCGGGATTAGTGACGCCCTTCCGGTAAGCGCGAGTTAAATGCTGCTTTCAGAGATTGACAGCGGCATTTGACTAGTTAACAGCCGAGGTTGGAATCATGATTCCACCCTCGGCTGTTGCGGGCACATGTCAGTTGCATAGATCAGCTGTCATGTGCCTGGAAAAGTGCGTGCTCAGCACTGGAGCCCGCACCAAATGGGGGAGTCCGGCATGGGCGTACCATTACGGGGCTAAAATCTGTTTGCCATAATTTAACTTTTTGTAGCTAATTAATTACTGTAAGTTTTCTGTGTGACAGCAATACACTGTCTGTCTATGGTTAACACATTTGATTTAGATGATGTTTACCGAGCAGTGACCTTACAGGGATTGTCCACTTTATCTACACAAATCAAAAATGCTTTAAACATAAGGTTGTTCTGGGAATATCTTCGATACCTGCATATCACGTCCCCAATGTGCCAATAAAGAAAGAAACAATGCATATAGTGCAAACATGTGCATGTTGGCTCAGTGGTTAGCACTTGCTTTGCAGTGCTGGGGTGCTGGATTGAAATCCAACCATTGACAGCATCTGTAAGGAGTTTGTATGTTCTCCCTGTGTTTGTACGGATTTCCTTTGAGTACTCTGGATGCCAACTACACTCCAAAGACATAGTGATAGAGAACTTAGATTGTGAGCCCCTGTGGTGACAGTGATGGTGACAATAGAAAAAGCTTCTGCAGAATACCGTATGTTGGTGCTATATCACCAAGCATAATAATTAACTTAATCTCTGCATTGAACATGTCCAGTGTTTGCACAAATGCTGACAGTAAAATCTCCTGTATCTACTCACATGCAAACAGCGACTGCCATCACCCTCATAGTATGGAGGCAGAGATTGCCCACGTTAGTTTACTTGGTACAAAGATTGGAAGCTATAGCCTTTTGTAGCACAGTAGGGGCATGATATGCGTGAACAGTCCATTTATGTGTTTCTCTAAAATGCTCCAGTGTATCAGAGAGAACAAAATTTAAAGATCCTTTCAGAGATCATAAGGAGAGATAAGAATATTTTGGTGACACCCCCAGCCAGCTTCTCCCTGCACCACTGCGGGTGATTGAGGGGTCTCTCCCTATGTACACCTGGGAAAGACTTGTTCGTTACTAGAGAAGTGCAAGGTGAAGTAGCTGCTGGACTAGTCATATCTCTCCCTATGGTCTCTGGCTAAATCTTTAAGATGTTATCTGTGAAGCGGCAAAGTGTTTTTGAGAAAATATACCTGGCTACAATCGTCCAGCGAGTCTCTGATTAATGCTGCCCGTAGTCTGAGCAACATGAATCTGGTGAAAATTTCCCTTAAATGCATTTTCTGAATTTTCTTAGCAAAAAAAATGCAATTTGCAAATGATAACTAGAGATGGTTCCAATTTATATAATCTGGTCAATGTGTAAAAAGCATTGAAAATGTATAAAGGACTATACTATTTTATGCAGGAGATCAATACAAAGCCAGTAGATACCTCCAACCTGACCTCACTTCTTCACAGTTGGGCTTTAAGGATCTCTTGTGGGACCCTGAGAAAGGAGGGGTAAGTTCTAGTGTATTTGACTAATATATTACAATTGCTTATGAGATATAGAACTAAAATAACAGGAAAGAATGGTGTAGTATACTTCAGTTTTCTATTCAGTAAAAACAAATTTGAGAGACCTAATACAAGTCAACAATGGAAAAGTAAAAATGGTTGAGGGGGTATTCTCAATATATCTCTTGTGCAGTTCAGAGCTCAGTACTTAGTAAACACCATTTCTCCTACGCCTCATTGGGGGACACAGGACCATGGGTGTTATGCTACTTGCCACTAGGAGGACACTAAGTAAACACAAAGAGTTAACTCCTCCTCTGCAGTATACACCCCTTGACTGGCCAGTAACGACTCAGTTCTTGCTTAGTGTCTGTAGGAAGCACTTGGGTCTGTTTTTAGACCCCACCGTTTTTTTGTTTTATTTTTATGTAAATTTTTATTTTTTAATTAACGGAGTGAAGGGGACGACGGATTCCTCTCTAGGGTCCGCTCTCCCCCGAACCATCAACAGGCAAGCACGGCAAGTATACCACCCTGTACCTCTCCTGCGACGACTGGGGCACGCCTAAGCTACACCAGGGCGACGGTTCCTATATGGTCCCGATCTCCCCCCTGTAAGAGGGCGAGTACATAGAGTACACCTCTTATGTGCATCTCCCGGGTGCATCCGAAATTAAGCCTTCACTTTGGCGTCACGTAGCCGTAAGTTCCCTGCGGCAGGCATTCCCGTAAGTCCTCTGCGGCAGGCACAGCCATAAGTCCCCTGCGACAGGCACATCTAAAGATGCAAATGCTCTCCATCGATTGAGCTGCAGGCACCCCTCCTTGGTGAGCACTAACCTTGCTCACGCTGCCTGCGTGGGAAGGTGCGGTCCGGGTCCCTGGGGATAGATACCGCTGGCTAGATGCCAGCGGCGGGCATCATGCGCAGCGTCGCGGCCGCCGGTGGGCTCCGCCGGCTGGCTCCATAAATTTAGTCCCCGGCTTCTACTGCCAGACTAGGCCGCAACTTAAAATTCCCACTCACCGTTGAAGCCCCGCCCATTAATCATGCTCTTCTCGCTCTGAACGAGAAGTGCCCTGCAAATCTCGGGTGCCATCTTGGGACTCCACTTCTGCAGGAAAAATTCAGCCGAAAACGCTATCTTCCCTCTCTGCCTCCCCGGGGACACCAACACAGGACCGTGGGTAAGCTGCTCCACTCCATATGGAAAAGCTTAACCCCTTCTCTGCTACCATAGCCCTGCTATCGCAGTTTAATTGGAGTATAGACATACACTATGTCTCAATCTAAGGAGGCTAATAGGGGCAATAAAAAGCACACTGTGTTTTTTACTTCATGTGCCACTTGCAATTCTGCGTTGCTACGTGCCCACAATACCCCTTTGTGCCAGAACTGTGACCTGGCCTGTGCGCAGCCGCCTCCTGCCGCCACCTCCAATGTCTCCACCGACCCCGCCGAGCCTAACCCTCCAGAGTGAGCCGCGTTCTTGTCATGTTCAATGGATTCCTTGGTCAGGGCATTGGACTCTTTCCGGGGGTCCTCCTTAAGCCAGAACTCACCTCTGTCGGCTGCGATGGAATCTGGCGACAGTGCTGGGCCATCCGACCACAGGGGGCGTACCGTACTACGGGACTCTTGGGGTGCCAGAAAAAGAACCCTTCCCTCATCTCCCATCCATGCTCGAGCTTCAGCATCTCTGAGCTCATCTTCTCGCTCCCCCTCCCCCGAGGGTCGCAGCGTACATGACTCAATATACCAGTCAGAGGAATCTTTAACCCAAGACTTCTCTATTGGTCAGGAGACACTTGACTCCCTTATTGAGGCAGTCAACAAAACACTAATGGTGGGCGAGGAATCGGTATCCACTTAGGAACACGTCGTCTCTTTTAAAAAAGACTAAACGCGTTCAAAAGATATTTGCTAATCACCCTGAGTTTCAGGACATTGTCCAAAAACACAGGGAACACCTGGAGAAGTGTTTCACGGCTCAAAAAGCCACGGAAGCTAAATATCCTTTCTCCAAGGATCTAGTGAAGGAGTTGCTTCTCTCTCCTTCTGTGAATCCTGCCATATTGCGACTCGCAGTCTTTGAGGCCTCAGAAGCAGCTCTCCTTCCATCTTTTGCCGCTAATTGGGTGGCTAAGGCAATGGTGGCCTGGGCAGAGGTGTTAACCTCTACCGTCCACGACAGTAATCTTACCCCAGAGGCGGCCAGTCTAGCTAACCAGTTAGCTCAGGCCAGAGATTTCGTAGTTAATGTTTCCATAGATGCAGCTAATTGCGCAGCGCAAGCGGCTGCAAATGCAATTTCCATCAGGAGGGCCTTGCGGCTCCGCTATTGGCGAGCAGATCCTGCTTCTAAAAAGTCGCTGACTTCTTTACCTTACCAAGCTGGCCATTTATTTGGGGAGAAACTAGGCCAAATCATTTCTGACGCTACCGGTGGGAAGAGTAAATTTCTTCCCCAGTAAAAACCTGCCCGGCCTTTTCGGTATCAACAGCAGTTTCGATTCCCGTCCTTTCGTAACAACTCCAGTTGGTCCTCCTCTTCCCCTGGTTCGGGATGGCGGGAAAACAGAAATCCCCAGGTCTCATACAGACCAAACCGTTCCTGTAAACCCAGACCGAGTCCTTCTGGCCCTAAGCCATCCGCATCCCTTAAACCTTCTACACAATGACTCGTCGACGTGTCCGGCGGACACCGACAAAGTAGGCGGACGCCTTCTTTTGTTCCGTCAAAATTGGCTCTCGGTCGTTCACGACGAGTGGGTCAGAGAGCTCATGTCTTCCGGATACAAAATCAAGATTTCTTCCATCCCCCCTCCAGTCTTCTCCCCCCAAATCAAGGGCGTCACATCTTCTTCAGGCCATACAGGTGCTTCAAAGGGACGGTGTCATCGCTCCGGTCCCTCGAGACCAAAGGTTCAAGGGGTTTTACTCCAATCTTTTCGTGGTCCCAAAGAAGGACGGGACTCTACGACCCATACTGGACCTCAAACTGCTGAACAAGTTCGTACAGGTCTGACACTTCAGGATGGACTCGCTCCGTTCCGTTGTCGCATACCTGGAAAAAGGAGAGTTCCTTGCATCCATAGACATCAAGGATGCTTATCTACATATTCCAATTTTTCCCTCTCATCCGCAGTTCCTGCGCTTCGCAGTCCAAGAAGAATACTTCCAGTTTGTGGCCTTGCCCTTCGGACTCGCCACCGCCCCCAGAGTCTTCACAAAGGTCATGGCGGCCGTCATGGCCATTCTTCACGCTCGGGGAGTGGTAGTTCTGCCTTATCTGGACGACCTATTAATCAAGGGTCCGTCCCATTCTGCCTGTGAGGAGTCTGTAAGTATCACCATGGATTCTCTTTCTCGCCTGGGTTGGAAAATCAACTTTGAGAAATCATCTCCAGTGTTGGCTCAGCAAATCTGCTTCCTGGGCATGATTTTGGACTCTTCCCAGGGGTTAGTCATTCTCCCTCCAGAGAAGGTCTTGTCCTTGCACAGGGAGCGCGCAAGCTCTCCCTCCCAGTCCCTCATTCCATTCGCTTCGCAATGCGCATCCCCGGGAAAATGGTTGTGGCGATGGAAGCCGTTCCATTTGCGCAGTTCCATCTCCTTCCCCTGCAACAGGCGCTGCTGTTATACTGGGACAGGAGCCCGTTTTCCCTCGACCGTCGTTTTCGCCTGTCTCCACAGGTCAGGCAGACCCTCAGGTGGTGGACGCTACAGTCCTTCCTGAACCAATGGAAGTCCTTTCTCCCAGTGCGCTGGTTAGTGGTGACCACGGATGCCAGCCTTTTGGGCTGGGGTGCAGTTTTCAATCACCATACGGCACGGGTCGTTGGTCCACAAGAGAGTCGCGTCTTCCAATGAATATCTTGGAGATTCGAGCGATCACTCTTGCCTTACGCAACTTTCATCACCTTCTCGCAGGTCATCCCATCAGAATCCAATCCGACAACGCCACAGCCGTGGCGTATATCAACCGGCAAGGGGGAACCAGCAGCAGGGCAGCCATGCTCGAAGTCTCCCACTTCCTGCGCTGGGCCGAGACCAATCACTCGCTCATCTCGGCTATCCACATACCGGGTGTGGAGAGTTGGGATGCGGACTTCCTCAGTTGCCAAGGTCTTACCTCGTGCGAGTGGTCCCTCCATCCGGAAGTCTTCCAGCAGATTTGTCTTCGCTGGCGGACGCCGGATGTGGATCTCATGGCCTCGAGGCTCAACAACCAGGTTCCCCAGTTCATTGCGCGATCCCGCGATCCTTGCGCCATCGGGGCAGATGCTCTGGTCTTGTCGTGGTATCGGTTCCAGCTGCCATACATATTTCCGCCTCTTCCTCTGCTCCCGAGAGTCATCAACAAGATCAGGGCAGAGGGGAGACCGGTGATCCTCGTCGCGCCGGACTGGCCGCGCCGAGCATGGTACGAGGAACTCGTCCAAATGGTTGCCGACGTCCCCTGGCGGCTTCCAGATCACATGGATCTTCTCTCACAGGGCACAATTTGCCACCGGAACTCCGGGGCCCTGTCTTTGATGGTGTGGCTGTTGAATCCTGGATTTTAGCCCAAGCCGGATTCTCTCCAGGGGTTTCTTCTACCATGATTCGCGCTAGGAAACCCGTATCCATGCGCATCTATCATCGCACCTGGCGCATCTTCTTTTCATGGTGTAATGCCCATGGACGTTCTCCTCTGTTTTTTTCCATTCCGTCCATTCTGGAGTTTCTCCAATCAGGCTTAGAGTCAGGCCTTGCCCTAAGCTCGCTCAAGGGACAAGTGTCCGCATTGTCTGTTCTTTTCCAGAGAAAGATCGCTTCCAGACTGCCGGTTAAGACGTTCATCCAAGGAGTCTCCCGGATGCTCCCTCCCTATAGAATGCCTTTCGCTTCATGGGGTCTTAACTTGGTTCTCGGAGTTCTTCAGGAGGCCCCTTTTGAACCATTGCAGGACATCTCTCTCATCCTCCTTTCTTGGAAGGTGGTCTTTCTCATGGCAATTACGTCAATCAGGAGAGTTTCTGAGTTGGCGGCTCTCTCTTGCCGACCCCCTTTCCTGATTTTTCACCCAGACAAGGTAGTTTTGAGAACCTCTCCCTCTTTCCTACCTAAAGTCGTCTCCTCTTTTCATCTAAATGAGGACATTTTCTTGCCATCATTCTGTCCGGCACCAATCCATCATATCGAGAAAGCTATCCATGCTTTGGATGTAGTTAGAGCTTTTCGGCGGTACATACCTCACACTGCTCCCTTCTATAAGTCGGATGTCCTGTTCGTGCTTCCGGAGGGACATAGGAAAGGGCTACCCGCCTCAAAGGCCACTCTAGCCAAGTCGATTCGCTCCACTATCCAGGAATCCTACCGCGTCAGGAACACCCCTGTCCCAGCAGGGTTTAAGGCGCATTCGACTCGGTCGGTCGGTGCATCTTGGGCCATTCAGCACCAGGCATCAGCACAACAGCTTTGCAAAGCTGCGACTTGGTCCAGTCTGCATACCTTCACGAAGCACTATCTGGTTCATACTCAGGCTTCGGCAGACGCTGCCCTCTGCAGGCGCATTCTGCAGACAGCGGTACCTCAGTAAGCCAGTGGTACATGGGGTTTTAGCAGTGCAATTGCTCCCCACCCAGGGATTGCTTTAGGATGTCCCATGGTCCTGTGTCCCCCAATGAAGCGTAGGAGAAAGGGAGATTTTTGTGTACTCACCGTAAAATCTTTTTCTCCGAGCCAATCATTGGGGACACAGCACCCACCCTGTTAGCCTATTGGCTGTTTGTTGTTGTATTTTGTTCCTTAGTTTTTGTCTTGGTTTTTGTTATACTCCTACTGCTTTCCTACCGAACTGAGTCGTTACTGGCCAGTCAAGGGGTGTATACTGCAGAGGAGGAGTTAACTCTTTGTGTTTACTTAGTGCCCTAGTGGCAAGCAGCATAACACCCATGGTCCTGTGTCCCCCAATGATTGGCTCGGAGAATAAGATTTTACTGTGAGTACACAAAAATCTCCTTTTTTGATTAAAAAAAAGAGTAAAAGCCATCTCACCATCATCAAGGTGTACCCAAATTCAGGATGGTCCTAATCTCTAGTATCAATACCTTACCATGCATCATAGTGACGTGTGTGAATATAGGCTGAGCAGGACTGAGTCCGGAACATGGATACATAGCAAATGGGAAGCTATTTAAATGTAAAGCCCAGCTCAAAACTGGCCATTACAAAGTTGGACTCTAGTGCGGTAGCATGTTAACATGAAATATATGAAATTTGAATTGCATTACTGCTGTAGATAAAAACAAAAATGAAGATACTTAGCACATAATTTGCCCAATTCATGCAGGCCCAGCAGCCAATGACAAGTCAATTTCAATCTCCAGTTACTAGGAACCTATATAATGTGAATCCTCTCCTAGGCTGAAGCCTGCATTTATGGGTAGGTAGGTTCCTTCCTAAAACCGCCAAAGGCTGGAGGTTGGGGTGCCCGGTCAGAGAGCCAATATACAAATACCAAAAGACTGACTGTCACTTCAAAACAGAAAGCTGGTGTGTACAGGTGCAAACTAAGAATATTCATCTCTATACATAACAAACAAATAAAGTTGCATTATGTTTGTTTGTTATGTGTAAAGATGGCTACTCTTAGTTTGCACCTGTACACACCAGCTTTCTGCTTGGAAGTGACAGTCAGTCTTTTGTTATTTGCACACTGTCCATTAAACAGACAAAACCCAAGACACAAACAAAATAAACATATTCCCTACTATAAGTAAGTAAGTAAAATCAATAGTGCATATAAATAACAATAATAATCAATAATTGGGTACGCTGCAGATTTGACGCTGCATAAATATTCAGCATCAAACCCACAGCAGTTCCTGACCTTGGGCACATACTCTTCCAGTAGGAGGAGGGCCCTGCTTTCAAGCTTACAGTCTATAAGGAAATAGGGGGACATAATAGGTAAAAAGTGCTTATAATAAATAGCGTTTTTCAAATAAAGCTGCATTAGCCGGTCACCAATACTATCTAAGTACAGTTGCCAAATGTTGTTGGGTGCATGGAAGACATGATAAGTGCAGGGTCTTTACCATCCGGTCAGGTCAGGATCACAGTGCTTCCCAGGCCACATCTTTCTTATTATTGGGGAAGGTGGTAAGTGGAGGGTTGGCACGCCTGCTAGATTGACTGGTTGACTGTGCTCACCGAATTCTTGATTTATCTGGCAGCTTTACCCTCTTCAGATTCAGAAGTTCGGTGGCCATGAAAATGGTCCAGATCATTAGCTAACAGTGCACTACAGCGATCTTTGCAGAGCAGTGCTTACAAGCTCCATTGGAAAGATCTTGTAAGCACGGGAATCTTGCAGCAATTGCCAGTAACCAAGGCAAATAGTTGTAAATAATAAAATAAACAAAATTGTTATATTGAGGACGGAGAGCAATTTTAATAACAGGTAAAGTCACTTGCTTTTGTAAGCACTTTACAGTTTTATTCTAGAAGATGGGATTAACCCTTTAAGTCCTTAACGACCGCCGATAGACCTCTTAACGGCGGCAGTTAAAGGTACTTAAACCACAGCGCCGCTTTTTAACTGTGCTGTTTAAATGTATAGCGCCCCCCAGATTTGGGGTCTCGGCTACTGGGGGGTATCTGAGACCCCAGAAAACATGATTCGGGTCGGTTTTTACCGACACCATTGTTGTGATCGCCGTTATTATTGGTATAACGGCAACCGCAAAAAAAAAAAAAATGATTTTCCATTTAATTTCTCTCTCTGATGTGATTGCACATCAGAGGAGAGAGAAATAGGGTCCCCTGTCCCCGCGATACATCAGGTGTCCCTGCATGCCTCCGTGAAATTCCCCATGCCGCTGGCATCTTCTTCTGGGAGAAAATGGCGGGTGCATGTGCTGTGTGCCCGCTGAGATCTGCCGGCTGCCGCCCAGCTACAATAGGAAATTTTTCCTACTGGTTCATTTTGATCACTGTGATAGACCCTATGACAGTGATCAAAATAACAAATAGTAAATAACCCCCCATCACTCCCTTAGTTAGGGAAAAATAATAAAATAAATATATTTATTTCCATTTTCCCATTAGGGTTAGATAAAGGCTTAAGTGAGTTGGGCTAAAGTTAGGGTTAGGGTTGGGCTAAAGTTAGGGTTAGGCTAAAGCTAAGGTTAGGGTTAGGCTAGGGTTAGGGTTGGGCTAAAGTGAGTTGGGTTAGGGCTAGGGTTAAGATTACGGTTAGGGTTGGGATTCGGGTTAGGGGTGTGTTAGGGTTAGGTTTGTGGTTAGGGTTGGGATTAGGGTTAGGGGTGTGTTGGGGTTAGGGTTGTGGTTAGGGTTATGGTTACGGTTGGGATTAGTGTTAGGGGTGTGTTGTGGTTAGGGTTGGAGTTAGAATTGGGGGTTTCCACTGTTTAGGTACATCAGGGGGTCTCCAAACGCGGCATGGCGCCATCATTGATTCCAGCCAAATTTGTGTTAAAAAAAAGTCAAACGGTGCTCCCTCCCTTCCGAGCTCTGCCATACACCTGAACAGTGGTTTACCCCCACATATGGGGTATCAGTATACTCAGGACAAATTGCACTACAACTTCTCCTGTTACTCTTGGGAAAATAAGAAATTGGGGTCGAAAAGATCATTTTTGTGGAAAAAATATGATTTTTTATTTTCATGGCTCTACGTTATAAACTTCTGTGAAGCACTTAGGGGTTCAAAGTGCTAACCACACATCTAGAGGAGTTACTTGTGGGGGTCTAGTTTCCAAAATGGGGTCACTTTTGTTTTTTTTTCACTTTTTAGGCGCATCAGGGGCTCTCCAAACATGACATTGCATCCGATCTCAATTCCAGCTAAGTCTGCCTTGAAAAAGTCAAACGGCGCTCCTTCCCTTCTGAGATCTGCCATGAGCCCAAACAGTGGTTTACCCCCACATATGGGGTATTGGTGTATTCAGGAGAAATTGAACCACAAATTTAGTGGTTTATTTTCTCTTTTTACACTTGTGAAAATAAAAAAAACCTGGTTCTGAAGTAAAATGTTTGTGAAAAAGAGTTAAATGTTTATTTTTTTCCGTCCACATTGCTTCAGTTCCTGTGAAGCACGTCAAGGGTTAATAAACTTCTTCAATGTGGTTTTGAGCACCTTGAGGGGTGCACTTTTTAGAATGGTGTCTCTTTTGGTATTTTCTGTCATGTACACCCCTCAAAGTGTCTTCAAATGTGAGGTGGTCCCTAAAAAAAATGGTTTTGTAAATTTTGTTGTAAAAATGAGAAATCGCTGGTCAACTTTTAACCCTTATAACTTCCTAACAAACAAAAAAAATTGTTTCCAAATTTGTGCTGATGTAAAGTAGACATGTGGGAAATGTTGTTAAGTATTTTGTGTGACACCACTCTCTGATTTAACCCCTTAATGACAGCCAACACGTCTTTTAACTGACCTGAGATATAAGAGAATAGCCTCCCCATACAGGTGACAATCCAGCAGCTGTCGGCTGTACACTATAGCTGACAACTTGCTGCATCAGCCACGATCAGTGTTGGCACCGTTCAAATCTGTTTAACCCCTTAGATGCTGCTGTCAATAGTGACTACATCATTATATATGGTTAACAGAGTGTGGGGGCTTCTTATTTATCCCAATTGGTGCCCTCAGATCATGATTTTGTGGTCCTGATGTTTGCCATGGCAATTCATGACCAAATAGCGGCCTTAGAGTCTGACGGCTGTAGTAATCTGTTTAGAAGGTAGAGGCATTTAGGTGGTAAAAATACACATTTTCATATCTGTCATACCACTTTGCATTAATTCCTGTAAAGCACCTGAAGGGTTAATAAACTACCTGACTGCAGTTTTCGATATGTCAGGGGGTGCTGTTTTTAAAATGGTATCATGTTTGGGGGTTTCCCAATATATGAGACCCCTAAAGGCACTTCAAACATGGATAAGTCGCTAAAAAAATAAATTTAGCAAATTTCCTTGAAAAAATGAAAAATTGCTACTACATTTTTAAACCTCCTAAAATGCTAACAAAATAAAATAACATTTTACAAATTATGCTGATATAAAGCAGAAATTGGAGAAATGTTATTTATTAATGGTTTGCTGTGGTATAACCATCTGGATTAAAGGGATAATCATTAAAATTTAGAAAATTGCTAAATAAACACAAAACATATTGACCTAAATTTACCATTATCATAAAGTATAATGTGTCACGAAAAAACAATCTCAAAATCACTGGGATTTGTTGAAGCGTTGCAGAGTTATTACCACAGGAATTTTTTTCCCCATGGTGGAGTTACTCTTTGCCACATGGGTTTTTTTTGCCTTCCCCTGGATCAACATGTTAGGGCATGTTAGGTTAGGCTATGGGTTGAACTAGATGGACTTACAGTCTTCCTTCAACCTTAATAACTATGTAACTATGTAACATAAAGTGACACTGGTCAGATTTCAAAAATTTGGCTCCGTCACTAAGGGGTTAAGGGCATAAAAATTCAAAGAAATTTTACCACTAACGTGAAGTACAATATTTCTCGATAAAACAGTCTCAGAATCAGCAGGATCCGTTGAAGCGTTCCAGAGTTATAACCGCATAAAGTGAAAGTGGTCAGAATTGTAAAAATTGGCTCGGTCATTAAGTTGCAAATTGACTCTGCCACTAAGGGGTTAAGTTCAGTAATGTTGTATTAAGTCTTGATGTAGCTTTATTCTTTGCGTATTGGTAAATAGTCTGTAGTAGTTCTATCATTCACAGTGTGTTACTTTATAATTGTAGATCCTCCCCCTGACCTCTCGCGTCTCTATATTTTTGACGTTATGGAGCTGTAAGATGATACCCCTCCCTGCGGCTAGCATTCAGATTCTCAGCAGACATGTACGACTCTGTTTGTTTGATGGCAGTAAGGTAAGCATTTTTTTTATTTTTTAGTTCCAATCATTGCTAATAAGCATACTTTTAATGTTATATTTTAGGGTTGCATTCGTGTGAAATAACTTCCAAACACCAAAAAATATTATCTCTAACTATTAGACATGTTTTATAACATTGGTAAACTTTTATTGAGCTCTTTCTTTGTTGTATTTATTTTAGTGAAGCCATGTGAAGCAGTTTATTAAAATGACCACAAGCCAGGAAACATGTTCCCGGTCGGTAGTCGTATCCGCTGCTCATTACAGTATAATGGACCCTAAGAGCCATCAATAACATATATATCTATATATACTTTAGGCTACATGATTTTGCTCTTGTGTATTTTCATTTTTTCAGGTCCTAAGCAACATTCATACTGTGAGAGCTTCATGGCTGCCCAAAAACTCACGAACATGGACTTTTTCTCCAAGGGTAAATGTGTCCTCCATTTTCCTTGCAGTTTGTATTAGTTTTTTATTGTGCTGTGTAATTTATTTTATGACAATATAGGCAAAAGTAATGTACGAACTTCATGAATATTAGACAATTTTACTAGCCAGATATATAGCAATACAGGGGAAGCTGTGCTCTGTGTACAGATTATTGTAATGTTGTTTGTTCATTATCTTTTTGTGATCCTTCTTAATTGACTCCTGTACAAGACAGTAGCCTGGCAGCTAATGTGGGACCTTTTCAAGTTAAGCACTGACCTCTGCCCGGCTCAGTTTAAATTCAAAATACCTAAATACAATGAATTAGAAACATGTTTATGTTACAAAGTCCTGCATTTTATTCATTCTTATGAAACTGGAAATACCCTTTAGATGTAAGGCTAGGTTCACATTGCGTTAGCGCGATCCATTTAACGGATCCGTTACTTACCGGCACTAACGCAATGTAACAGATCCCTTAACCCACCCATAGACTTACATTATCGTAACGCATCCTAACGCATGTCAAAATCGGCATGCGTTAGCGATGATGCGTTACTTTGTGGCGCACCCTTGAACGCGGTTTACAGCGTTTTCAGGTACGTTAGGTCTAACGCACAGCGAACGGACACGTTCGCTGTGCATAGACCTCCATTGCTAACGCATGCCAGCGCAATGGTACCATGCGTTAGCGTGATTGTAGCAAAAAAGCGATTTTGGGCATCAGCGTTAGCGCATCCGTTTAACGGATCCGTTAAACGGATTGCGCTAACGCAATGTGAACCTAGCCTAAAAACGTGTAAAGTTTACTAATCTAAGTAAGCCAAAATTCTGTTGTATATGCATTCATGCTGTACACGCCATACTTCCCATTTATTTATTTCAACCTATATTTTGCTTTGCTGGACAAGGGGCATCAGTAAATCAGCGGGAGGCGTTTGGTATGAAATGCAACACGGTGTGCGAAACCATAATGTGTCAACCGATTGGTGTTGTAAAATTGGACAAAAGTGTCTAAAGATGCACCAGATTTATCATCCGGTATGAGCTAATGTGAAAAATTTGGCAAAAAAGGAAGCTGGCACATTTACGCAGGCTAAAACCGTTTTTATTAATACCAACGCATTTCTGCGCCAGACTGGAGCCATTGTCAAGGTATAAAATTTTGTTAGAACCATGAAACATTTGGCACATTTTCAGACTCTGTAGTGTAAGTTTTAAATTTACACTGTCTCTATATTAGACAGGATTGGTAACTCTGCCTTGTAGTTATTTTTCTTTGATATGAAAGAAAGGATTTTACATTTATTCTAGATCAAAACAAGATGTAATGCTTAAATGGATTGTCTAAGATTATCCACAAGCTGCAGACAGACTGCAATACATGTAGAATAACATAACATAATCTCCCTTTACTTCCTTCCCCATGATGCGCCTTGTCCTTCATGCTCAAGTTGATGAGTCTTTTTAAAATAATTGAAGACTCTACCAATTAAAAAGTGCAAAAACAGGTTGAAAAATAAACCCTAGTGATGAGTGAACGTGCTCGGATAGGATGTTATCCATGCTCTTGTGCTAACCGAGTGTCTTCGGCGTGCTCGAAAAATATGTTCAAGTACCCTTGGCTGCATGTCTCGCGGCCGTTTGATTGCAGGCGCGATCCCTGCATGTGTTGTGGCTGTCAAACAGGCGCGAGACATGCAGGCGCGGGGGTTCGAACAGTCCCCACGCCTGCATGAAAGCATGCTCTAAATGCATTCATTAATAAAGCATAGATATAAGGCATTAGAATGTACAGTATATTTAAGATTGTTCTGAATATATGTTTTTAGGTCACTGGTATTCTTCCAAGTCTGCTGGATGGTGATTGTTTTGTGAGGTCTGGAAGTCAGGCCCTTGAATTAGGAATCCTCTTTGAAGTTGGAGTTACCTATATTCGCAATGTAAGTGATTCATGGAATCATGGGGAAGAGCGGTCCTATGCAGCTCTGGCTTTTCACAGTCATATTGCATTTTTCTGTAAACGTCTTGTCACCTTGTTAGGCTTAGATTGCCCTAAATATTGTCTATCACCAGTCCGAGGCTTTTTTATTTTAGAAAAGAGTGGACAACCCCAGACTCGTCATTTTTCTAATTATCATCTATTAGCCATAATGGTCATCAGTGTCCCTAATAGCAACCTAAAGGACCCACCAATAATTTAGTGATAACTGAACAGTAGAGCAATTCGTCTTCGGGTAACCACTTTGTAAAGTATGTGTCTAGGGTTATGCAGGGTCAGTGCAAAGAGCGAGACCTCATTCTTTCCCAGTGAGGAGGACCACAGAGAGTTGTTGGATCACGCTCTGTGTGCCGGGATTCCGCAATCTGGAAGTTCAGTCACGACTTTTGCTAGAAAGTAGGATAATTTAAGGGACAAAAAGGATCTTTATGATGATTTTTTAAAAATCACCAGTCTGAGGCTGCAAACTTTTTTTTTTTTAAATAAAGAGGATAGCCCAGACTGGTAATAGTTTGAGAGTATGTGCACACATATATACCTTTTAATGGTTGTTGACCACTTTCAGAAATTTTGTTGCTTGTGTGGCTCTCATAGATTACCTGCAACAAGCTCACGAGGCACCAATGAATTACTATTGCAGCCAGCTGAAGCTCCTACGTCAATTTTGTGAAGCTTGGCCATCGCAATATTCCCTATGTACTGCAGTATTAAAGTATTTCAGTATATATTATAAGCGATTACAGTTTCAAGTCCACTAAATGGAATAAAAAATGCAAACAAAAAATAACCGCCCCCATTGCCCTCATTAAAAATAAAAATATGGTACAAGGAAAATTAAAAAAAGTGAAAATATATTGCTCCGTACGTAAAAGTCTGGTCTATCAAAATACAAAGTTAGTTAACTCATAGAACGATAAACTCCATAAAGAGAAACAAAATCAAATCGCCAGAATTGCAGTTTTTCGGTCACCACATGTCCCGTAAAAAATGCAGTAAGAAGCAATCAAGATGTTGTATATACCGTAAATTGGTATCATTAAAACCATCAGCTTGCCATGCAAAAGCATCAGGTTGCCGAGCTTTCACAGAACATTATTAATAGAAAAATAAAAACATATTTTTTCACCACTTAAATAAAAAAAAAAATCCATGCATGTTTGGTTTCATCTCATTTTTACCATACAATGAACGTTGTAAACACAAATCTGAAAAACCATTACATTGTAAATTGGATGATATCAATCAAAACTATCACTCGTCCCTCAAAAAAAAACCAAGACCTCCTACATTTATGTCTTCTGAAGTTCTGGCTCTTGCAAGAAGGAGAAGAAAAAAAATGAAAGCGCAAAAATGAAAATTGGCTTTGGAGGCAAAGGGTTGAGTAAGAACTTTGTACCCAATAACCCAGCTATCATCTGTCTAGTCAAAAAATTGTAGTTTTTGGAAACTGGAATATTCCTTTAATTTGACAAGATTATCCTGTGTGAAGTCAATGGCTTTTGTACAGCGTCATCATCCACCTCTCGAGAAGCTTTACTTTTCTGTGTCTCAGGAATCTGTTTTTACTTGTCAAAAGCAATGAGTAACGCTAGCACTGCTTTCCTGCTCAGCTTGTGGTGTGTGAGCTGTTAATGGGTGATATACACCCTATATCTCAGCATGTCCTGCATTATACAGAATTCTTAGGCACTTAGGGGAGAGTGATGCACATGGCTCACCATCTCGATGATCGGGTGCAGGAACGCAACAGCAACAAACATTCTGTCTCAAGGGAATCAAAGTGCGGCCCGGGAGGAAACTGATCAAGTAGATTGTTACGTCTGTGTAGAAAGCAAATGAGTTTTTTGTCCTTGAATTCCAAACTGAACTAGTGCACTGTGAGTCATTTTTTTGCCAAAGGCTGATCCTTCAGGTAGCTGGGATGTTATTATTATTATTATTAATAATAAACATTTATATAGCGCCATTTATTCCATGGAGCTTTACATGTGAATAGGGGGCAAATATAGACAAGTATATTAAACATGTGCAAAAAAAACAAGGCACACAGGTACATAAGGGGGGAGGACCCTGCCCGCGAGGGCTCACAGTCTGCAGGGGATGGGTGAGGATATGTAGCGCCCCCACCGCCGCAAGGCCGAGGGGTACCTGGTACCGGGCCTCCGAGTCTCTGCTCTGGGGTTATCACGGTGGCTAGACCCGGTCCGTGACCCTGCTGAGGGGCGCCCAATAAAAGATGTGGGTGGTGGTGATGTTGCAGTGGTGCGGTGCAGGTCGCAGTAAATAACGAGGACACCAGGTTGCAGTCTCTTTACCTCTTTACTGAAGATTTCAGGATCCGCAGTCCGGAATACGGTTAACCGGGCTGCGCAAGTCCGGCCGGTCCGATTGCACCTCCAGAGTTCCCTTTGCAGGTGGAAATTTGTGCCTACCTTCTAGCGCTTGTGTGTTGTGGTCCTCCCCTGCTGTGCTTACGGGATAGTCCCCACAACTGTTGTGTCTGTTTCTGAAGTTCCCTCACAACTCGATTATGATGTTCTTCTTCGTCCCCCAGATGCTATGGCTAGGACGCACCCGTATGACGGGTAGGCTCGGAGCTCTTCCTGGACCCTAGTGTCGCCCTTCTCCTGTTGTTGCCCCCTATGTCTTCTTAGGTGAATTGGGTGAGACAGCCCGCCTATAACTGACTGTCCTGCCGTAGGTTTGAAGTTAGGCCTGGAGCTCTATACTTCCTCGGCGTTCCGGCCACTGGCTGCGCGCCTCAGTAGGATGTTGCCTCGTCTTACAGCACGACTCCTACTGGTGTTTCTCCTTGTTGCGTTGATTTCGTTTCTCACTCAGCACAATAAACCTCGCTTCTTGTCCTTTCTTGGGGCACCGCCGCTATCTCGTGCAGGCGCGGTCCCGTAACGTTCTCTTCGTTTGCTAGGCCTCTGTCAGGATCCCACCCCTGACAGGGACCCCCCTGAATTTTCCCCTGCAACACCCTCTGCCACAAGATGTTGCCTGGTTCCAACCCAGTCAGCTTTCTCTCTAACTTCCTATCCAACCCCCAGTTTTACCAGATTGTGAGGAGTGGCCTAATACATAGCACCCTTAGCTCCCCCTAGGGGCCAGACTGTGAAGTGTATTGGTGTCTGTGATACCTGGTCAGGTGAACTCCTTCAGTGCCATCAGATGTACCATAGCCCCCCTTAGCGGCGGAGCAACAGTACTGCAACGACCAGGACTCTGGGGCGCTGCAGATACACTAGGAGAGGGTAGAGCTGGTTGTGTGGCGGTTCAGTAGGTTGAGGATCATTGCAGGTTGTAGGCTTGTCGGAAGAGGTGAGTCTTCAGGTTCTTTTTGAAGGTTTCTGTGGTAGGCGAGAGTCTGATGTGTTGGCGTAGAGAGTTCAAGAGTATGGGGGAAGCACGGGCGAAGTGTTGGATGCGGTTGTGGGAAGAAGAGATGAGAGGGGAGTAGAGAAGGAGATCTTGAGAGGATCGGAGGTTGCGTGAAGGTAGTTACCGGGAGACCATGTCGGAGATGTATGGAGGAGATAGATTGTGGATGGCTTTGTATGTCATTGTGAGGGTTTTGAACTGGAGTCTCTGGGCGATAGGAAGCCAGTGAAGGGCTTGGCATAGGGGAGAGGCTGGGGAGTAGCGGGAAGATGGGTAAATTAGTCGGGCACCAGTTAGTTTTTTATCACTTTCGCACACTTTATTCTCCATTGTACTGGCATTCAGAGCAGTTTGCCCAGGATTGGTGTTGTGGGAGCATGTCGAGCGTCATAGTTTATTTATCTAGATGTAGCATTTAGGACTGAAGAAGGTCAGGGAGGCCAATGTATATAGAATTACAGTAGTCCAGCTGTAGGATTGGCAGATCTAATGGAATGGGATTTAGAATTCTTGAAATGTTTCTCAGGTGGATGTATGAGGATGGTGGCAGATTTCTGGTTCCTCAGAGCCGGTACCCCATCAATAACTACACCAAAGTTGTATACTTGGTCTGAGCTTAGAAGGGCCTTGATTTCCAGGAAGAGAGAGCTTGGACTTGCAGGTTGTAATTTTGCTGTTAGGCAATATCTGGTCAAAGTTTACTTTATTTTTGGTCATTCGTCTATCTGTTCCGGTAGTTCAGCTAGGCATGAATTTATAGATGGAGATGGGTCATTGATTCGGGGCTTAAAGAGCAGGAATGGGTATTGTCTGCGTACCTTTGGTATAGTAGATAAACTGCCAACATTAGGGCATTGGAGATAGAACTGAGCTCTGCAGTACCTGATATTTTGAGGAAGCTGGTGAAGATTTATAACTTCCAAATTATGGTAAATCGGTACATAATAATCGTGTCCATGTCGGCTGTCAACCTTCTACCATTAATAGTTTTGTACTGTTAGCCCTTTTTGGACCCATCAAACAATTATCACCAGCCTTTTTAAAGGGAAGGTGCCACCAGTTTTCTTGTAGTTTGTTTTTTTGTGAAATTAAGCTTAAAATAGTAAATAAAATGTATTAATGCAATGTTTGCACTGTTTGCAAACATTTCTATATGAAAAATATTATATATTTTCTTACAAATATATATATTGACCACTAGGGGGAGCATTTTCCGTTTTAGACCTCAAGCAGCTATAGTGAGACTTACCAGCTTTACTGTTAGCTGGAAAATCTGGGCAGTAACTGCTGACATCAGCATTTCCCTCCCCTTTTGGGTGGTCTAATATCCCTGGGGCAGAATGAAGAGCAGCATCACAGGGCAGAGCCATTTTGTGTGTGACTGCCCTGTAATCTGCTATCACCAGCAGTTACTACATCAGAAGCACTCATCCCTCAGTAAGATAAGAAGGAGCTCCAGGTCTGCAGTGAATGGCCGGCATTGTGGAGGGAGGGGAGAGATACAATGTATGGCTGAGAGGTGTCAGGTGTCACCTCTCTCTGCAGGCTGGGAATGCAGCTTAATGGAGTGAATGGAGCTCCTGTGATAGAGAGTAAGTGGAGCTGGGCAGAGAGCACTGGGCTATAATAAAATGGCTGCTAATCACACCTACAGCAGTGAGTTGTGCAGCCCTCAGAGGCGTGCCCAGCTCACTGCTAACACCTCTCCAATGTTATAGATAGGGTCCTCGCCGTCTATTATCTCCTATGTCCATGGGGTGCTGTAAAATGACACTGTTAGTGCCCTGCTACTGCTGCAAAACCAAGATGTCAGCCCCCAGTTCCTTCTTTAAACACATATAACACACGAAATCTGTTTCACATGCATTTAAAACTTGGTTATAGCAGCATGTTATGCTACATTACAGTGATTTATTAATAATCTACAAACGCGGTACCTTACCTTTAAAGACGACCTGTCATATAGTCAAATGTAGCCAGTTTTTCCTCTTGATGTATTCCTATTTCTCACCTGAGTAATCACTTATTTTTCTTTAAATCCACCATATAGAATCATAGATTTTTTTTTTAGTACCATAATTGCTAATTTTTTAGTTTTTTAACAAGGGGTTGTGGCTCACAGGATTCTGTGGGGGCATGACTTTGCGCTGCTCTGCCTTATTGCCCTGTGATCCACGCGCCCGTGGTAAAAACCATAAATAAATAAAAAGGTTCATATCTCTAAAACATGTATAGGAGATTAAAAAAACAATATGGAGAGAAGCAACAACAAAAAAGAGCAAAAAGGACCATTTTTGATCTGGTGACAGGTCCTCCTTAATACTATAATTTGATCAGTTATCTTACAGACTGCCCTTTTGAAGGTGAAAATCACATCTGCAAGCTTCTGGAACAAACTAGAAGAAATCCAACGTGCACATAGGGCAGTATTGTATTGAACAAAAAATAGAAGTGTGAGTTGGTGTGTGCTTACTCTTCCCTGTTTGTGACAAGGCACAACTCTTAGAAAAGCGTGCAGAATACCAGCTGTTGCAGCCAGCCTGCAGAAGAGGGGGTGAATACTTTTCTGCACGGGGATATTCTTCTTTATGGAGAATTGTCAGTGCTGACTGCATGAGTCATGTAGATGTCTTCAAGGAGAGGTCGGTACCACCTTGAAACGCGTTACATAGTTATTAAGGTTGAAGGAAGACTGTAAGTCCATCTAGTTCAACCCATAGCCTAACCTAACATGCCCTAACATGTTGATCCAGAGGAAGGCAAAAAAAACCCATGTGGCAAAGAGTAACCCCACATTGGGGAAAAAAATTCCTTCCCGACTCCACATACGGCAATCAGACTAGTTCCCTGGAAAACTACTGAAAACTACTTTAGCCTTTATGAACATTCCTGCCCAGCAGCACAGCAATCTGCACCGACAACTCTCCATAAAGAACCCACTCCTAACTTCAGACTTCCTCATCCAGCATAATGAGTAGTGTCAACTGATCATATAAATTGGATACTTGAGGTTAAAATTCACTGACTCTGGCATAACATTCCAGAAAAATAGCTGACGATTTTTAGATAGCTCTGTGGTTTGCTACTTGGAGACCTAAACAAATGCAGAACAAGTTAAAAGGGTTGTTTGACTTTAGTCTCCTATGTGACTGCAGACTTGTGAATCCCCACATTGCATGGTGTCGACGCCGGTAGCATACGGTCATGTTGTGTTCGGTGTCGTTCAATAAATTTGGGGTCAAGGGCCCACCAGCACCAGAGGATCCCCACAGCGTGCCGTGCGTGTAATGTGAGGATTTCTCAAGTCTGCAGTCACATAGCGTGGCTGCAGACTTGTAGCCAAAGGCCATACAGCCCTTTTAAGACATGAAACTCCATGCAGATCATTTCCTAATAGATGCACTTTAAAAAAGCTGTTTTTATATACTGCCAGAAGTGACGGTATAGCACAATTCATGATTTGGTTCAATTTCTCCTTTGCAGTCAACAGGAGAGAGGGGAGACTTGAGCTGTGGTTGGACTTTTTTAAAACTCTTTGATGTGAATGGAATCCCATTATCTACCAGGTAGGATGAAAATCTTTCCGTTTTTACTATTAAATTTACAAAAAATATTTATACTAAAGGTGGCAATCAATGTCAAAATTACAAACTTTACATTTTTCTTTGTCTCAACGTGATAATTGCTATGAATGTAGTATTTACTAGTATCCCAAAATGAATAACAAATTGCTCATCTGGGCCATTCAATGTCTTGGGAATTGATGGAGGTAGCCGAAGACTGTACTTGGTTATGTCTTACTGTAGATGGTATATGGTTGGGCACTTAGGTGTGATGGACTTAGCCGAGCACTGTACTTGGCTATCTGTAATTGGAGTGGGCAGTGTGTATGCTTCACCTCTGACCCATCCAAATAAAGGACCCAGACCCTTCCTACTCGAGATCAATTTTCACTTTTACGTCCTTGACTCTGAATTAGAAATCTGGTCATCTATTGCTGCATCAGATATCTGGTACGTAAGGATGATAGACTTTTGTGAGAAGATATGGCTGCTAATTTCCTACATTCTTTTTTTTACCCTCCAGTATTGTTAGATCTGCATGATCCGTTACTATAGAACCTGATGGCTGTCTCAAAGCTGAAAATTACTTTTCGTATTAAAGAGGAACAACTTGACTACAATTATAGAAAGTGGCTTAGAACATACAGCAATATGGTAATTGGAAAAGGGCAAGTCAATGCAGTCACCTGAAGGTGGTGTGCAGGAAATTTATGACTAAGCCCATAACTTTATGACATGGTCTGTAATCCTGAAGGCAGACTATTTTATTTGGTTATAAAGTAGAGCCTACAAGCCAGAAAAATTCTACACAGCTAATTGCCTACAAGCTAAGTGCAAACTCTCTCTATTGGCTACTTATTCATTACTGGTGATGTCTTTACAATCTGCTGTAACCATTATATTTTATGAGCCTTTTACAACTCATTAACTGGCATTGGATATACAGGAGATAATTGAAAGGCTTTTACACAACTACACAATTTCCATATCAACTGTGTAACATTCCTAAACTTTAGAATTCTCCATAGTGATCGCACTAGACCCTTACTTTAGTAGAACCTCTTGGTGCGGCAGTCTTCTTTGGGTTTCTAAGACCCCAAGCCAATGCATGGCATGACGTATCATGTGCTGGCTTTGTATACAGATGAAGTCTATCAGCATAGGGTGTTTTACTTTATACCGGTGACTGTCTAAACAGGCCTGCAATCGCACCATGAGCGAGCACAATGTTTGTTCGTCAGGTGAAATGATTTGTAAGGAGACTTTCTAATCATCCTTCACGACCGCTCATCGTTATGTTTAAACAGGTTGTGCTGCAGAGAACATGATGTTCAGTGTGCGTAGAATGAACGTCTTAATAGTTCTGTATGCACGGGAGTATTTCAGCCTATCTAACAGGCCATTTAACAACATCCAATTGGCTTTCATGTATCCAATTGGTGGGCGTATAACAAGCCCACTCGACTATTGTAAGTGTGCCCAAAGTCCTAAAGACCCTAATGCTGGGGTCACCTCTTAATGAAGATGGGTTCTTGATTACATGCATTTATACCGTGCTACGCGTTATCGTCTACTTGGACCCCTTAACAGCCTATAGATGAGTATGTGCACCTCCAAGCAAATTTGACCAGAGAAAGATCTCAGTTTAGGGATTACATTTCAAATACAATTATTTAGTTCTTTACAAATAGTAACCAGTTTCAAGAAGATGCAAATTTGCATTTTGATTGAGTTTTAAGACTAAAGGCCCCGTCTCACATAGCGAGATCGCTAGCGAGATCGCTGCTGAGTCACAAGTTTTGTGACGCAACAGCGACCTCAGTAGCGATCTCGCTATGTGTGACACGTACCAGCGATCAGGCCCCTGCTGCGAGATCGCTGGTCGTGTCGGAATGGCCTGGACCTTTTTTTGGTCGTTGAGGTCCCGCTGACATCGCTGAATCGGTGTGTGTGACACCGATCCAGCGATGTCTTCACTGGCAACCAGGGTAAACATCGGGTTACTAAGCGCAGGGCCGCGCTTAGTAACCCGATGTTTACCCTGGTTACCAAAAAAAACAAACAGTACATACTCACCATCTGTTGCCCGTCAGGTCCCTTGGCGTCTGCTTCCTGCTCTTCCTGCCGAAGTCGTTCCCCTGATCGTTGGTCGCTGGAGAGAGCTGTCTGTGTGACAGCTCCCCAGCGACCACACAGCGACAAAACAGCGACGCTGCAGCGATCAGCATCGTTGTCTGTGTCGCTGCAGCGTCGCTGTGTGAGACGGGGCCTTAAGGTTTGATCAGACCACAGTGCCCATGATCTGTGCATTGACCTTCGTATTTTGAGGTCTTAGTTATTGTCACCTTTCCAGAGTCAACATTGTAGTGGGAGGAGGAATAGGCGAACTAGACAATTGCCTGGGGCCTGTATCTCCTAAAAAGCTCCTAGCGGTACCCTAAAAAGGTGTGGAAAAAATGCTGCAAAGTGAGAATGCTTCAAATATAAGTGTGAGGTTCAAAAAGTGGTTCAATATGTTAGCATTTGGGGCCACACTTGTTCAGGGCCCCACTTTGTCTAAAACTGGCCCTTCATCTACATTGTATATAATAAGTGAAGTTCTGAATAACATTGTATTGATATCTTGGGGTCACATTGTGTTTGGAAAATTATGGAGAAAGTTGCAGCATTGAAGACACCCATAGGATGTGCTCCGTAAAGTGGGTTACTACTACAGTGCCAGGTTAAGCTATTTATCTGGCAGCGACATTTAAATTTTTCACAAAATTATTCTGCTTTCTTATTTGCGTTTAGGACATACGAACTGACATTAAATGGTGGAACTCCACATGAAAGAGGCGTAGAAGTTGATCCATCTATTTCAAGACGAGGTATACGATGAAAATATCACATACGTAAAAATGGTTGAACATTTTTTTTATTAGATCTCAAATGTGCTGTGCCTATAAGAAGACCAAAGATTACTATTTTTTTCATTACATTTCTGTTAATTCAGATAATAAATAGTAATAGTAAATATGTTGAAATCTGTCTCATAATTGGTTCTCTGTAGAATAGGAAACTATACTGTCATTTATTTTCTAGCAACCAGTGGCGTCTTCCATCAAATAATGACGCAGAGAAGACAACCCCGACTTCTGGTGAAAATTAGATCACTGAATACAAGAAGAAAAGAGATGTTAAAGTGAGTGAATAATTTGTTGGATGGAAATTGGGGAGTGATAAAGTTTATTATAATCCTCTTAGTCAGGTTTGAGATGTATCACTTAACTCTGTGAGGGAAAAGACTTCAAAATTGAGGAGAGAAGGTTCTGGGGTCTGTGGTTACATAGAACACATTGTAGTCGGTCCCTCACATGGTATGCATACACATAATGCTGTTTTGACTATTACAACTAGATTATTAATTTGTAGTAGGTTTGACAATGAAGAATAAAAAATTATATTTTGGTAACATTAGGCATCGCCCATCCACCCCATGCACAAATGTTCTGTTGTAACATCTCTTAAATGTTGTGCTCTTCTTTCAGTAGTTCATTTGTAAACTCGCCTGAAAAAGAAGCTATGAAAAGCTTACAAATATAATTTTTCTGGTTAGCCAATAAGGAGATCACTCTTGTAATACTTTTGTCTTTTTTTATCATAAAAGTATTTACATTAATAGGACTAACAAAATAAAGCTTAGATTAGGTATGCTGTGTAAGTAGTATAGCTGCGAGTGATGGTTTTAGTTGTTATTTTCCCTTGTATCCATAGACTTTCAGGTCTATATTATTTGCTAGGTTAACCTTGAATTTTGATTGTTAAAGGGGTTAATTGAGAATGTAATTAAATGGCCCCTTCACATAATTCAAACGTCAGGCCGTCCTAGTCATGTGACTGGACAGGTTGCAGCCTGAAGAAACACTTTCCTGCACCAGTGTCTCAACTGACAGTAGCAAGATTATAAGCACACATACCTCCGTGAGCCAAAAAGAAGTGTGTCACAGGAGAAGAAATAAATCTGCTTCTCAACTGGCTAAGAACAGAAAACTGAAGCTAGAGAAAAAAACATTTGTGCTCAGTCAGCTGAGGAGAAGATTTATTTCAAACACTTCTCCTCTCACAGCCCTGCTCCTTTCAGTTGTGACACAGTTACTGGGAGCAGTATGTCTTCAGACCAGTCTGTCCTGACGAGTGACCAGGCCGGGTTGCCATTTGAAATATGTGATGGGGCAAGTTTATTACATTCTTGGAGGACTCCTTTAATGCCCCCTTACACAGGTTAATTACAAGATCTGTGCAAATATTGCTGCAGTCACCCACAAAATGAGTTGGATAATAGATCCCCTATGCCGGCATAAAAAGCATTGTTATCGGCAGCATAGTCCTATATAAACAGTCAATGTGCTGCCAATAGCGATGATATTCTGTGAATACAGAACGATTGTGTTTCCAACGTTTTGTTCCCATAAATTTTATTAGGCCTGTCTACTGGCTGGAAAACGAGCATCGATTCACTTATATATTGTTGATTAATGGTCATTTTATAACCTAATTTGGCCATTGTAAACTTAACATTAACCTGAAAACATAAGGATGGTGCAAGGATGACAAATTAATCTGTAGAAGAGATTCTGTAGACTCTTAGCACATAAACACATAATCAGTAACTTGCGTTTCTTGCAGTCTGCTTCCTGAGACATTGGTTGGCAGCATGTGCCATATTCCACTGTTGGTGTTCTACCGGCAAATCCTCGGCGATGTGCTTCTGAAACAGAGAAGTAACCTGCAGAGCACAGGTACAAATGCATCACTGTGCTTTTAGTTTTCTTTAATATTTTCGTATTCCCATTGTATTTTGCCACTTTCTCTTGTATTTGCAGTGTATAAGGTGAGTTCACCTTTAATGACCCTGCATCAGCCAATTAGTGTGATGGCATGTCACCTCCGCAGCAGCACCTGGCACATTAATAAAAGGGAGAGGTAGCAGGTGGTTTGGGAGTGGCGCAGAATTTTAATTTGACAAACTTGCTAGATGTTTTTACGAGCCTGAATTAATATTGTAGTGAAAGCAACACATTAATGTCCATATCCTAAAAAGCACCAGACTCGTATATTAGCAGTTTTAATAATGTGCACACATTGTGTTTTTAGATCACTGACCTGAGTGGATGAATGGATAAAAAGTATCTTTTATTCAAAAATATATTTGGCAACTTTACAGTTTAATGTAGAAATTCTCTTTAGGATTTTGTTTATAGGAAGTATATATCATAATCCCTGCTTTAAACTTATCAAACACCACTATTATACTATGGAATTGCACTTGCCAGATATTAAAGGGGTTGTCCTGTCCAAATCGGTAGGTCTGCAGTCACTCTGTGTGACTGCAGACTTCTGAATCCCCCCCAGCGTATGCACTGTACGCTGCAGGGATTGGCTGATTTCAGACCCGGACTGGAGGGTATGTTTACGTTATACTCCCGACTAGTGAGTACTGCCTCACTCTCCATACACCTGTATGGAGCAAGACTGCGCCCTTTAGTGCAACACTCACTGGCCGGCCGCATCACTAGACTGGGCGCGGGCTCACTCAATACAAGTGTATGGAGAGCGAGGCTGCCCACTGGCTGTGAGTATATATACCGCATACATATTCTCCGGTCCAGGGTCTGAAAGCGATGAACCTCTGCAGAGCACATGGATGCACTGGAGGGATTCATAGGTCTACAGTCACTCGGAGTGACTTCAGACTTATCAATTTGGACCGGACAACCCCTTTAATAATAAAATGGCAACGTCTGATATGTAAACTATCACCTCATATCATCGTAAGGGATCACATTACTGGTACATGACACTTCCTAACATGCTGATACATTTCCCTGTTTCAATGCGTTTCGCCCATCCTGTACTGGGTGGCACCTCAGGGGACTCGGGGTGTTATTATTGTTATCATTGATTTGGCACCAGATCCTCTGATATTGACTTTGGTGGCTATGATATGATCCCTTATTATGACATGTAAATGTATGATCCCCTAGTGCGATGGAAATGTAAATAGATAGATTTTTTTAAATATTTTTAAATAACAGATACTTTTTATCAATTTATTCAATTAGGTCGGTGATACAGTTATTTAAAGAAAATCAAAATCGACAACTTGATGAGAAGCCCTATGGGTTTCCACTTTGAGTTTATGCATTCAGCAGACAATTTGCTGACTTGCTGACAACAGTCAATTATAAGTGTCTGATTTGTGATTGTACATGTAACAGCCATTTCACTGTGCTTCTGTCGGCCTTGCAGAAATTAACTTCTACAGTGGCGCTAGTTCAGCCATAAACTATTTCACTGGGAATGGCATAAGTTCCAGCGGAAGGCCGATAATAACATAATAATCGGACACCTCTTACTCTACACATACAATCCCGTCTAACAGGATATTTGTAATGACTACCAGTTAAAATTAAAATAAAATGCACGTAATATTTAAATGCACGATACCTGAAGGTTATAATTATGCCGATAATTATCTGTAGGTTGAACAGGTTCTTCAAAGGCGTTCATTCATTTCTTTCTCAGTGCAATATGTAATTGTTACATAGAAAGTTTGATGTTTTCAAAATTCAGAATATATGAACCATTGTTGCCAACTGAAGCCCTTGTCTCATCTTGTAAAGGGCTCTAATAAGGTATATGAATGGCATGTAGGGGTCCCCTACCTAGGAGCCAGCGTAGATTAAGCAGCTGCTCTCATTTCGACAGACCCGCTCTTTTGTGTGGCTGCATGTAATGCTACATTGCAGGTATTGTGTCTCTCTCCAAAATCAGCTGTGGTTTCAGGAACATATATATATATATATATATATATATATATATATATATATATATATTATAATCACAGATGTGTCTACGTTCGCAAACTAAATTAAAAAGTAGCCAGACATCAGTGCTAAGTGGATCTGGAAGATTTGCTATATAGTCGTGCTCGGTTTCAGATGCATTAACATTATAGAATAAACACTGATTTGATCAAAAATATCAGACTGTATTATTAATCGTTAAATGTACTTTCAAGAAACTTTTTCTGGACTCAATAGTACAGTCAAATCTAAGACCATTTGTAATATATTTTATCAGATAAATATGCTTATGTCTTAAGGTACAAAAAACTTCTCCTATAAGACTTTTAAAGGGAACCTGTCAGCAGGATTGTGCTCGGTAACCTACAGACACTGTCAGGTCAGCACCGTTATACTGATTACAATGATACCTTAGGTGATGAAATCCGTCTTGTGGTTGTTGTTTAATCTGTATTTTCAGTTTTGAGTTAATGAAATGCTCGTGCTCCGGGGCGGCCTGTGGGGGGTCTTCATGTGGTGCTCTGATTAAGTATTCATGTGTATGACTTCTGACAGGTCACTGACTCAAAACTGGAAATAAAGATTAAACAACAACCACAAGACGGATTTCATCAACCAAGATATCATTTTAATCAGTATAACGGCGCCGACCTGACACTGTCTGTAGGTTACTGTGCACAATCCTGCTGACAGGTTCCCTTTAATTTACCATTCACTCTCAAAAACTACTAAAATCTGTCTTGATCAAAGCAAGGCAAGGCTGCCAGTTCACTGGAAGATTAGATTACTGCTGCCTATTGAAATTTATGGAGTGTGTAGAGGGAAGAAAAGGGAGTAGTAAAGTAAGAGAGGCAGAGAAACACTACTGCTGCTTTCTAGTATTTACCGTATTTTGCGGTTTATAAGACGCACCGGATTATAAGATGCATGCCAAATTTTGAAGAGAAAAATAGGAAAAAAACCTTTTTTTAAAATAAAACGGTGGTGCTTCTTACAATCCATGCGTCCTATTGATTACTGGGGGTGGTGGCTGCAATGAAGCAAGGTCCCAGGGTCGCTGCTGGAAGAGGTAAGAGTGGAGGGTTGCTGCAGGCCATAGGCTGGGATAAGGGGGTGTTCGGATATGCGCCGCTGCGGGGGCTCCGCCAACATTTTTTGAAAGCCCAGAGCCCCCGCACTTACATGGTTTACTATGCGATGGACTGCGGGAAAATGGGGCTGCTGGGGCGGCGCATGCGCAGTTGGAGATCTTGGCGCTGAGATCTCATCTCCCGAGGTCTTGGTGCCGAGATCTCCATCTGCCCGTGCGCCGCCCTGGCAGCCATTTTCCCGGAGTTTACCGCATAGTAAACCATGTAAGTGCAGGGGGCTCTCGGCTTTCACAAAATGTCGGCGGAGCCCCCGCACCACCGAATACCTGCAGCAGCGCACATCCAAACACCCCCTCATCCCAGCCTGCGGCCTGAAGCAACGCTCCACTCTGGCCTCATCCAGCAGCAACCATGGGACCCTGCTGCACCACGGTCAGTAAGGTATATCCGCATTATAAGATGCACCCCAATTTTCCCCCCAAATTTTGGGGAAAAAAGTGCATCTTATAATGCGAAAAAATACAGTAATCCATTTCAGTGCTGGGCTCACAGCTTCACTGCTCAGTACTCCTGTATAATGTACTCTGTGCTACTGCTGCTTCTGAAATTGTGCAAAATAGAGACAGGAAAGCAGGAATCCCTCATATCTGTGTGTATGGGAGATATAATAACAGCAAGTCTCCACCCACCAGCTCTGAGACAACTAAGAATGAATCATAGATTCTGCCGAGGAGTAAACTTGTGATAATGAACGATACAAGTCATAATGACCAGAACTAGGCTTTGTCTATATCTAAGCTTTAGGTTTAGTAAAGACTTAAAAAAAATAGTGCAGATGTGGACTTAGCTGTAAGTAGATAATCTCCTTCCCTACAATTGAAATCATGTTTTTAAAATAGCTGGTGTGAACATATGTAATCATTATCACTTCGCTTAGGTCACAGATGATTTACTATTCAAATGTGACAAAAAAAAGTTGGTTTGATTTCTAAAACTATTCTTGGGTGAATATGTTCATAGTTTGAATTTTTATTTTTGTTTCAGATTTGATTTGCAATCCTGTGCTGGCAACTTTTCCCAGACTTATGGAACAGACAGATGTCATGGATGCTTTAAGGGTCAGTCAATAATTTGCACAAGACATTGAACACAAGTGAACCTGTACCCCTTCCCTTCATTCACATCTTCTGCCATCTTTGTGTCTACCAGACTATGTAACAGCATTCATTCTATCAACCTCATAGAGCAGAATCAGCCTGCTAGAAGTCATTACTTTCTAAGTAACCATTTTTACTAACTAAAATCTATCACGTGTCCATCACTTGATCAGTACAGATTTGTATCCTCAAGACTTAAGCTGGGAATCTTGAAAGTATGTAGAAAGTAGAAAATTGTAAACCAGAATAATTTAGTTATGTCTAATAAAACACATAAAAGTATTATGACTGGGTATCCGACACCAGGCAATCCCATCATCACCCAGAATAAGAAGCTTTTTTAGTTTTTCAATGGTTGCACTTGTCAAAAAATGAATGAGACCACATTGAAATACTGATTGTTTCCAATTGCCCTATTGATTTCTGTGTTTGGTGGCCGCACAGACCAACTTTCGCAGTGAGAATGGCCACTTTGGGAAATTCATTTTCAGCTGCATTAAGGTAATTATTGGACATTCCTTTAAAAGTCAAATTGCAGTAAGCAATTTTTTGCATGACTAAATAACAAGTGAAGGAAAAGAATTGTGAATTCATGTTATTTGCAATTTCTACCATCTGATTTATTGATGAATAGATTCTTATAAGTAAGGCCCGAATTAAATAGCTTATTATCTACTTAAATATGTCAAAAGCTAATTTCTTACCTAG
Source organism: Ranitomeya variabilis (assembly GCF_051348905.1). Classification (NCBI taxonomy): domain Eukaryota; kingdom Metazoa; phylum Chordata; class Amphibia; order Anura; family Dendrobatidae; genus Ranitomeya; species Ranitomeya variabilis. Next base: position 117,711,271 of record NC_135233.1, read on the forward strand.
CAAATCGATTCGCAGCTGCATTGACCAGCAATCTGCAAAAGGATAACCTTTATGTGTATAAACAAGATTGATTTTGTACATTGAAAATGGCAAAATGATATTTCTGAAATCTCATGCACACACGGCTTATTAATTCCATGCAGTTTCACATCTGCAGCATGTGAATTATTTCAGCATTTTTTGCAATGTTTTTCACCCATTCAAATGATTGATAAGAAAATTATCAAAAACATGTCACAAACGTACATATTTTTAGCAGCGTTTTTACTGCCAACACTCCAGTATTACTGAACTTGGCACATACCCTAAGAAAGCATGTGGACACATGGTAACCTTTAGTAAGGGGGCTTGACAACATGATCATGTCAGGACTTGGTATTGACCCACAGCTGTGCATATAATGACATACGGTAGATGTTCGGGCAGACGGTTATGGTCCATCGAGTGTTATAACCTGTGCCTAATTGCCAGGACTTAGTGTGATTTTTTTTTATTAAAATAAAGTATTTTGATAAGTAGTAAAGATTATATTATAGTTACATTCTTTATATCCCCTCTTTCTTCCCTTTTATCTATACTTCTCTTAAGTGGTGCACACTAATGTGAATTATGTCATAGGAAAGAAGGGATTTCAATACTTTGATCGAATATTTTTTCTGCACAGCACTAGTGTTAAGATACAGCACATACCCATTATAATCTATGGTGCGGTTCACATGTCTGATTTTTTTTCCAGTATTATGGATGAAAAGGGCTAAGACAAATCTATGGTTCTATGAAAAACACGTAAAGCACACAGATGGCATCAGTGTGTCATTTGTGTGCTGTCCACATAGAAGAAGCATTGTAATTTTTTACAGTGGGAAACAACATTTTCATTGAGTTAGATCTGCCACTTGTTTTTGACTAACTTTTGGCTTCTGAATCCAAAGTTGACCACAGGTTTTTCTATCACAAGAACTTTTTGGGCTATAGGATACCCTCCAATACCATTCAAAATGTACATACAATGGAAAATAATGCAAAAAATAACCTGAATGCAATGTTTACGTAATGCTATTTTGTTCATACAAAAGGATATATTGTTACTGTAAGTAAAATTGTGTGCAAGTAGTAGGTAAAATTTTAGGTTTTTAGCTTCTCCTAGAGGGTTCAATCTCTGGACAAAAGGTTTTCAGGGAAGGTAGCAACACGGCTTTGCACAAAATGCACCTCTATGCTCATGTTGCAACCAAGCATTTTGTAGCTCTCTTTGAGTTTCTGGACAATTTCGATGTAATTGATTGCTCGTGAAATTTCCAAGAAAGTCCTTGACTTGGTCTTTAAATGATAACCAAGCTTTCTTTTGGTATTCTGACATTGTCCCTATGAAATGTTCATTGTTGATGAGCTGCCGAATCTGTGGACCATCAAACACACCGACCTTTATTTTTTCAAATGACAGACTAGGAAATGTCAACTTGAGGTACATGAAAGTATCCATCAGCTGGCAAAGCTTTAATGAATTGCTTCATGAGACCAAGTTTCATGTGCAGAGGTGGGAATATAATGTTCTTTCTGACAAGTGGCTCATGTAGAATGTTTGGATCACCAGGTTTGAGGTCAGATCTTGGAAGCCAATTCCTCTCGACCCAATGCGTCTCATGAGCTCTGCTGTCCCATATGCACAGAAAACAAAGACACTTGGTGTATCCACATTGCTGACCAAGAAGTAACCATAACATTTTAAGGGCAGCACGGATGATCCAATTGTGTTTGTGATATTGTAACAGCTCAATGACTTTCTTTGTGTCTCCGTATTCGTCACAAAGAGAAAATGAATAGCCAATTGGGACTGCACCAAATAAATTGTCATTGTGGAAGAGGACATACTTTAAGCTCCGCTTTCAGCTATCAATAAACAGTGGCCATTAATTTGAGTTATCGATTGTAATTCCTCAATGACAATGCACAAAACCACTGTCACTTCTCATGTATTGCAGAAATTCACTTTTTCTGGATTGAAAGTAGGATACCTTTGCTCCCTTTTTAAGCAAGTTTTTCTCATGCATTCTTGATGAAGCCTTTTTTGATAGTCTCAAATCTCATACGAAATCGTTCAACTCATGCTGATCAAATTCCTAATGAACGGAGGAGACATCTTCAATTTCAAAATCTTCATAATTGTTGTCACTTTATTCTTTACCATAATGCTGCTCTTGAAAAAGAAGGTAGTTCTAGGGAAAACTGGACATACAGCTAATGGTAAACAAGGATATTATATTTAAAATTTATTTTTCTTTTTGAATACCTGAAGTTTTCACTTTACAAAAGTAACAGTCACTAGAATGATCTCTTGGCTTTAGCCAAACCATACAGTGGGTACGGAAAGTATTCAGACCCCTTTACATTTTCACTCTTTGGTTCATTGCAGCCATTTGGTGAATTCAAAAAAGTTAATTTTTTTCTCATTAATGTACACTCTGCACCCCATCTTGACTGAAAAAAAACCAGAAATGTAGACATTCTTGCAAATGTATTTAGAAAGAAAAACTGAAATATCACACGGTCATAAGTATTCAGACCCTTTGCTCAGACACTCATATTTAAGTCACATGCTGTCCATTTCCTTGTGATCCTCCTTGAGATGGTTCTTCTCCTTCATTGGAGTCCAGCTGTGTTTAATTAAACTGATAGGACTTGATTTGGAAAGGCACACACCTGTCTATATAATACCTTACAGCTCACAGTGTATATCAGACCAACTGAGAATTATGATGTCAGGACTCTGAACATTTTTTATTACCTTTTTGTGCATTACTGCCCTTTTCCAAGATGGCGTCTTTGGTCTCATGTGCACTATGTCTTCCTGCTATAAAACTCCACCCCAGCCTTCAGTCTGTGCTAGAGTATTCTGCCTTGCATCCAGCTCCTGACCTCTGGTGACTCCCTGGCTATATACCTGCTCCTGTGAACCTGTGGGGTTATCCTGCTACTCTGCTCTGAGTTCCTGCTGCATACACCAGTTCCAGTAATCCGCCTTCATCTGCTGCTCGTGTTTGCTTCCATCTGCATTTGCTGGACATGTAAGCTGTTTCTGCTCTGCAAGAACCTGAGACTATTACCCAGACCTCCCTGGTTGAGCTAAGATATTATTTGAACTGCCTTATAAGCATATCTATCTGTGTTGTGGACTAAGCAAGGACTTATTCGTGTCAAGTATCCTCAAGAATAATTGTGCTTAGGGGCGTGGCCTGAATGTCCATGTGAGCGGTCGTGTGGCTGAGCGCTCCGGCTGCTGAGTTTATATAAAATCCTGCTTAAGGCCGGTGTTTGTCTTCGAACGGTGCTTACCGGCTGTTGGAGGATCCAGGAAGTACAGCGGTGAGCGGCGGCAGCCCCGGGGTCAGTAATTATGACCAGAAGAAGGCAGAAGGACGCCGGAGCTGGAGAGGCAGGCGCTGGCCAAGATGGCTCCGATGCAAGGGAGAAGGCAGAGAAGGAGAACGCTGCATGCCAGAGACGAATGACGGCAGCGGCGAAGCTCCAGCAATTTGCGAGAGTTGAAGCTGCGGAGGAGGCAGAGGAGGAAGGGGGAGCTGATACGGAGGAGGAGGGCCCAGCAGAGGAACAAGAGGTACAACAGGGGAGCGGAGATGGTGTCATGGCGGTGGTAGAAGAGGGATCTGGAGATGGTGTGCCAGGTGCAGAGCCCACTCTAAGAGACGTTTTTGTGTTGGTGTCTTCATGCAAGCAGTCCCTGACCCAGCAGTTACAGGATGTTAAGGGGGACACTGTTCAAATAAACGCTGCCCTGCAGAAGATAGACAAGCGTGTGGGGGAGGTTGAGGAGAGAGTGAGCACTGCGGAAGATCATATAGTGCAGCTGCAAAAAGCTGAGAAAAAGTTTGCTCAAGCAATATCAGAGCTGGCTGCAAAGAACGAGGACCTGGAGAATAGGTCCAGAAGAAATAACATACGTATAGTGGGTATCCCTGAAAAAGCTGGGGGAAGAAATCCCACTGAATATATTGAAAGCTGGCTGCTGGAGACCTTTGGAGAGGCAGTGCTGACAAAAGTTTTTGCAGTGGAGAGAGCTCATAGGATCCCTCCGAAACCACCTGTCCCTGGAGCGAATCCTCGCACCATGATTGCAAAAATTCTTAATTATAGCGACAGAGACATTATCCTGAGGAAGGCTAGAGATATGACGGATTTGACAGTCGAAGGTCAACGGATTGCTATCTACCCTGACTATTCCGCTATGGTCCAGAAACAACGAATGATGTTCACGGGTATCAAGAGACGGTTGAGGGAACTGGGGGTGCAATACTCCATGATGTTTCCAGCGCGTCTGAGAGTGGTCGCGTTTGATAAGGTTCATTTTTTTCAGACGCCGGGGGACGCTACTCAGTGGATCGATATCAATGCTAAGAGACTTAAAGGAAAGGGAGATTGAACTAGGGGAGGGATCCGGTTGGGAGATATTTTACTGTCAAAAGGAAAGTGAATTGTGATTGATGGTGTATTTGCTAAAGAGATGTTAAAGTTTGTGGGTGGAGATGGGCATCTATAATTAAATGGCCTGGGTTTGTTACCGGGGCTGTTGGGTTAGGGGGAGGGAAGGTTTGCGCGTACTAAAATTTGTTTAGTTCCTTCGCTGTTGTACTTTAATATAAGTTGGAATCCTTTGTTCTGTTGAAAATGGCGCCGAATCTGATTATAAACAGTAGCTGGAGGCGGGTTGAGATGATATCGTTAGCAAGAGTGTTCGCAATGGGTGATGGCGCCCCACTCTTGAAAAGAGTTAGAATGTTTTGTTTCGGGGGGGATAGGGGGGGAGGAGGGGCTTGGCAGGGGAGGGGAGGGAAGTTAGACAGCTCACGATCAAGTGTAATGATAAAAAGTTAGATGATGAGTCACATGATGGGAGGCCACTTTAAGATACTTAGCTGGAATGTGAGAGGTCTGGCGGATAAGTCTAGGCGAGCTGCGAGTTTACAGTATGCAAGAGACCAACGGGCTTCTATGATATGCTTGCTGGAGACGCATTTGGTACGGGAGAGGGTGGATGTACTAAATAGGCGTTGGATTCAGAAGGGATATCATTCTACCTTTTCGACGTACTCGCGAGGGGTGTCAATCTTAGTACCGGTGGGAGTGCAGTACGAAGAGGTTAAGGTATGTGTGGATGTGGATGGTCAATATGTGGTAATACACTGCTTGTTGTGTGGAGTGAGGGTGTGTGTGGCGGCAATGTATATTCCACCTCCCTATTCAAGCAGGAAGATTAGAGAGGTACTGGAAAGAGTGGAACGCTGGGGACCGATGCCATTGTTAATTATTGGAGATTTGAATAATATTTGCGATGACTTTTGGGATAAAAATAAGAACACCCAGAATAGGTCAGGGGGACACACGACACCATTTGGAACCTATGTCGGTGAAATTGGTATGATTGACCTGTGGAGAGTTAGACATGTTGGAGAGAGAGGGTATTCATGTTATTCTCCAGCTCATGCTACGTTATCCAGAATTGATATGGCATTGGGTAATCGTCTGCTGGACACAATGGTGGGGGAGGTGCGGTATCTGCCGAGAGCACTGTCGGACCACAGTCCAATTGAGGTGGAGCTTGGATAGTCGAGGGCGCAGGCCGTAAGTAGGAGAGAATGGAAGATCCATCCTAATTGGTTACATAGTATAGATTTGGAATGTATAGGACAGGAGGTAACGGAATTCTTTGTTTTAAACGAAGGGAGTACAGAGGCTATTATTGTTTGGGATGCAATGAAGGCGTATCTGAGAGGGTTACTCTTTAGGGACATTAGTAGGTGTAAGCGGAGGACGAGGGAGGCAGAGAGGGTGGCGGTTGATGGGTTGAGGGCTGCAGAAGATGAAATGGTAGTGTTAGGAACTCCTGAGGCTGGGAAGAGATTGAAAATAGCGCAAAATCAAATGGAAAAAATTATTTTGAGTAAAGCTGAAAGGAAGCGGGATTTTCAAAAGGTGACTTATTATCAGGAGGGAGAGACTGTGGGCCATATGTTATCGTTGGTGGCCTCTGCTCAGAGGGGCTCCTCATTTGTCCATTCAATAGCAGCTGCTGATGGAAACGGGGTTACTGAGACATCTGAGATTTTAAAGATTTTTGCGGACTTCTATGCGGACTTATATTCCTCCCGGGTAGAGGGGTCGGTTGGAGAAGTAGTAAATTTTTTGGAGAGTCTGGAATTACCGACATTGAGTGAAGTGGATAGAGTGAGCTTGGAAGCCCCTATCACTGAGGAGGAACTGAGTCGGGCACTGAAATCCATGGCCAATGGGAAGGCGCCGGGGGTTGATGGGCTGCCCGCTGAAATTTATAAAAGTTTGGAAGACGTGTTGATTCCTAGATTAAAGTCGGTTCTGGAGGAAGCTAGGTGTCAAGGGTGTCTGCCGGCCTCTATGAGGGAGGCCATTATAGTGGTTATTCCGAAGGAAGATAAAGATCTGGGAAAACCTGAGTCATATCGTCCAATATCTTTGTTAACCATAGATGTTAAAATTTTAACTAAGGTGTTGGCTTCTCGTTTGTCTGGTGTCATCACTAACCTTGTGCATCCGGATCAGTCTGGCTTTATGCCTGATAGATCTACGGCGGTTAATCTGCGGAGGCTGTACATGAATCTTCAGATGAGTTCTGACAACTGTGGTCGAAGGGTTATTGCGTCTTTGGATGCCCATAAGGCGTTTGACAGTGTGGAGTGGGAATATCTATGGCAGGTGCTGACGTGTATGGGTATTGGGCCGCAATTTGTGTCTTGGATCCAGCTCCTATATTCATCACCGACAGCTAGAATTAGAGTAAACGGGGAACTGTCTCAACCTATAAAGCTGGCTAGGGGTACAAGACAGGGGTGCCCGCTTTCGCCTCTTTTGTTTGCTCTGGCTGTGGAGCCATTGGCGGCCAAGATTCGGCAATCTGAGGGGGTTCCTGGGTTTAAATATGGGGAGGTTGAGGAAAAGATAGCGTTGTACGCGGATGATGTTTTGTTGTTTTTGGCTGACCCAGATGAATCTTTGAAAGGAGCCATTGAGATTATTGAGAGATTTGGCTCGTGGTCGGGACTGACGATAAACTGGGACAAATCGGTCTTATTCAAGGTAGATGGTGTGGGAGAGAATGAGAATGAGTTATTGGGAGAGGGGAGGCTTAAAGTTGCATCTCATTTTAAATATCTTGGAATATGGATCTCGGTGCCAGTTACGGAATATTTACAAAGGAATTTGACTCCTGTTATGGGAGTGCTAAAGGCGAAAGTGGATGCGTGGAATAAGTTGCACTTGTCGGTGGTAGGAAGGGTCAACCTTATTAAAATGGTTTTGATGCCTAAATTACTATATGTTTTTCATAATGCGCCAGTTTGGATCCCACGTGGGAAATTTCGTCAGATAAATGCCCTTTTTAGAAGTTTGATATGGGGGAGAAAGTACTCACGTATTAGCCTGGAGACGCTTCAGCGACCCAAGGAAGATGGTGGTTTGGCTCTGCCCAATCCGGAACTATATTTTCTTGCAGCTCAGAGTCAGCATTTGAAGGGTTGTGAGCGGATGGCGTCTTCAGGTGCGGTACAAAAATTGATGGAGGGGGTGACAAGCAGACGCCCGGTGGTGCAGTGTTTGGAGGATGGCTCCTTGGGAGCTTTGGGAAAATTATATCCAACCATGTTCCTGATAAATAAGTTGTGGAACAAACTGAAGCATATTCGGGGAGTTACGGAATTGACTAGATTCACACCGCTATGGCTTAATAAAAATTTAGTGGAATTTGCGGCTCTGGGGGTGCTGGCGGAGTGGCAGGCTAAAGGAATCTGTTATGTTAGTCAGATAGTTCAACAACGAGTATTAAAATAATTTTCCCAGTTGCAGGCAGAATTCGGGCTAAAACCCTCCGGGGAATATCAATATGCTCAGATGAGACACGCTTTTGGAGCTCAAAATAGGGACGCTGGACTCAGAATTCAAGAAGACATTGTATTGGAATATGTATGTGGTGACGGGACTACAAGGGGAGTTATCTCCACCCTGTATAAAGACCTATTGCATACACATTTGTTGGACTTTCCTATAAAAGCGAGAGCTAAATGGGAAAGAGATCTAGGCCCAATGGAGAATGAGACCTGGGAGTCGGTGCTGGAGTAGGTTCCACGCGTTTCACTAAGTGAGCCGTATAGGTTGTCGCAGCTTTATATTTTGCATAGAGTCTATAAATCTCCGGAAATTCTTTATAAAGCGGGGCTGCGTGCTGACTCTGAGTGCCCGAGATGTAGGTCTGAGAATGCAGGAATATACCATATGATGTGGACGTGTCCAAGACTGGCTGGTTTCTGGTTGGTGGTTCTGAGTAGAGTGGAAGGTGCATATAGATGTAGGGTCCCGAGAGACCCGATTGTATGTTTACTGGGATATGTGGATGAAATTGGAGTGGAAAATGCTGGGAAGATAGCAATTGCTAGGATACTATATATGGCTCGGAAGGTGATAGCACGGAACTGGATTAAGGAGGATCCGCCCTCTAGGAGAGAATTCCTCCAATATGTTAAACATGGTCTTGAACTAGAAAAGGGGGTTTACAAGAGACGCGGGAAAATAGAAACGTTTGATAAAATGTGGTTTCCGTGGTTTGAGTTGGGATAGTGGGAAAAATGAATGGGGAGCTGAGGGCCTTTGAATGGTTGAAATTACTAGATGAATAAGCGGTCACAACTGAGATAAGTGGAATGGTATAACATTAATAGCAGATATCGAAGTTTCAATAATGATGAGCTGTCTTTTGGGGAGGGGGGAGGTTGGGAATGTTGGGGTTGATGGAAAATGAAAAAAATTTGTATGTAACAAATTGAAAAGTTATTGAAATGTAATGCTCTTTGTTTATTCTTAATAAAAACCTATTTAAATTAAAAAAAAGAATAATTGTGCTTCATAGACTTTCTGCGTGATTGCATTTTCCTCTGAAGTTTCCTATAGACTTGGTGATATTTGCACCAAGTGTTGTGGACTTGAGTTTCTCTCTGCAACTGTTTGAATCACCGTGTGATAATATAGACTTTACCACTTATAAAACTGTGTCCTGTAGTTGTCTTGTTCCACGCAAAGAGTCTCCTGAGTTATTCCCTATAATTATTACAGGATACTCTAGCCTAAAAAAAAAAGGAGACTGCTGGAACAATGACTGCAGAAAGCAGACTAGAGCAGGTGTTTTCCATAATTAGATCACTGCAGAAAGATGTGGAAGGTCTGCAAAAGCAGTTTGGAAGCTTTGAACTCAATCAACAAGTGTTTGGACAGACTTTGCAGGACTTAAGCACCCGCATGGCAGCCCAGGAAAACAAACTTGCTGGCATAGAGTCCCAGTATGTACGGGCTTTTCAGGACATAAGCACACAAATAGCTGCACAAGCGACTTTTCCCTCTGGGCAACCGCCACCAGCTAGCCCACCTAAGTTGCCCCCATTCAGATTTAATGGTGATCGCGACAAATTTCGTGGCTTTGTGAATCAATGTATGCTATATTTTGATGTGCATGCTGACCGTTTTCCTAATGATAGATCCAAAGTATTGTGTGTAATAATGCTGCTGACCGCACGAGCGCTCGCCTGGGCGAATCCGATGATTGAGTCTCGTGACCCACGGTTAAATAACTTGGATGATTTCTTGGCCACTATGGCATTAATTTTTGATGATCCTAATCGCAGTGCAACCGCTGAATCTGCTTTATTGTCTTTACGCCAGGCAAAACGTTCTGTTATTGAGTATGCTACTGAATTCAGGAGATTAGCGGTAGATACCAATTGGGACAGTTATGCACAATTGCCTATTTTTAAAAGGGGTTTGTCTAGTATTGTAAAAGATGAAATAGCTCGCTCTGAGTCACCACAAGAGCTAGAGACATTTATACAGCATTGTGTGCGCATTGACATTCGCCTTACTGAGCGTAGGCAGGAGAAGTTTGCTGCATATAACCGTATTTCTAACTTTTCCCTTCCTTCCAAAGAGCCTGCAGATAAAACATCTCGGGAGGTGGAGGAGGTGCCCATGCAAATTGATTCCGTTCAGAGGCGCGAGATCAATGAGCGCCGGGAGCATCGCCTTCGTGAAAGTCTATGTTTCTAAAGCGGCCAGTCTGACCACTTCTTGATCAATTGTCCTAAGTGTCCTAGACGGCAGTAGGGGAGTATGACAACTGTGATGACGAATCTGACATCTCTGAATGTAGCCTGCCTTTAAGTGCTGTATTCCATTCACTTTCTATGACTTCACCCCCCAAGGAGCTTAAGGAAAAGAACTCTCACTGTTCTCTCCCTATTAAGATCCTGTGTTCAGGACAGTGGATTTCCAGTGCAGCTATGATTGACTCTGGTGTAGGTGGCAATTTCATGGATTTTGCATTTGCCAAGGAACATGGTATTGAAATTCAGCAAAGAGCCTCCCCAATTACCATGGAAACAGTGGATGGGTCACCTTTAATCTCTGGGCCTGTGGATCAGGAGACCGTACCCCTTGAAATTTTGTTGGAGCCTAATCATCAGGAGCAACTTTCTTTATTGCTAATTTCTTCTCATTTTCCTGTGATTTTAGGCATTCCTTGGTTACGTTCTCAGAACCCAATTATCAACTGGGTGACCAAGGAGATTATCTTTCCAACAAGGAGCAACTCAGCGTTAACAGAAGCTGTCCCTGAGTCCACTGCTACGGAACCACATGTACAGGTATTTTCTTTACCTCCAGCATATAAAGAGTTCTCTGACATCTGTGACAAGAAGAATGCTGATCAGCTTCCTCCACACAGGCATTATGACTGTCCCATTGAGTTGCTTCCTGGGGCAGCTATTCCTTTTGGTAACGTATACCCTTTGGTGGCACCTGAGCTTCAAGCCTTAAAGGAGTATATTGATGAAAATCTGGCCAAAGGCTTCATACGTCCTTCCTCACCAGCAGGGGCATCTATCTTTTTTGTAAAGAAGAAGGATGGGACCCTGAGACCCTGTGTTGACTATCGGGAACTTAATAAGGTAACCGTACGAAACCGTTACCCTTTGCCTCTGATTCCCGAATTACTGGAAAGAGTCCGCCATGCTAAGGTGTTCTCTAAACTGGATCTTCGTGGGGCTTATAATTTGGTGCGTATTCGTCCAGGGGATGAGTGGAAGACAGCATTCAGATGCCGGTATGGACACTTTGAATCTCTTGTGATGCCCTTCGGTCTTTGTAACGCCCCTGCAACATTTCAACACCTTGCTAATGACATTTTCAGAGATTTGTTGGACCAGTTTGTGGTAATCTATTTGGACGATATACTAATCTTTTCTGACTCTCTACAGGAACATGAAGAACATGTCAAAACTGTTTTAAGACGTCTGAAAGAGAACCATCTGTATATTAAGCCGGAGAAATGCGAGTTCCATCGTTCTGAGATACAGTTCTTAGGTTATATCATTTCTACCCAGGGGCTGAACATGGAATCTGGTAAGATTCAGGCTATCCTTGACTGGCCGGTACCCAAGAACGTTAAGGAGGTCCAACATTTTATTGGTTTTGCAAATTTCTACAGACGCTTCATTCGAAATTTTTCTGATATTGTCCTTCCCATTACTTTCTTGACAAAGAAGGAAAAGCCCTTTAAGTGGTCATCACAGGCTCAAGAAGCTTTTGATCGGCTTAAGATCTGTTTCACATCAGCACCGCTGTTGATACACCCAGATCCAACACTTTCTTTAATTGTGGAGGTGGACGCTTCTGATAATGCTTTGGGGGCTATTCTCTCCCAAAGAACTAGAGAGAAGGGTCTGCTACATCCTTGTGCTTTCTTTTCCCGTAGACTAACCTCAGCAGAGAAGAATTACGACGTGGGAGACAAGGAATTGCTGGCTATTATTGCGGCTTTCAAAGAATGGAGGCATCATCTGCAAGGAGCTGCACAACAGATCATAGTGCTAACTGACCATCGCAATTTAGAGTTCCTTAAATCCGCTAGATGTCTTTCTCCTTGTCAGGCTCGTTGGAACTTATTTTTAAATCAATTTAACTTTGTTATCTCGTTCCGTCCAGGTTCTCGTAATGGGAAGGCTGATGCTTTATCCCGAATCCATGCTGCGGATTCCGTACCTGGAGCCCCGTCCAAGACCATTCTATCTGATGCCAATTTCATCGGAGTTATCCACGATCAGGACTTGTGGAAGGAGTGCAGGTGGTAGTTGATTGCCTGACTAAAGCTGCTCATTTTGTTCCGTGCACCGGCCTCCCCTCAGCTAAAGATAAAGTGAACTTCGTTATACAGAATGTGTTTCGGTTGCATGGGGTTCCGGATGAGATCATCTCTGACCGTGGAGTGCAGTTCACTTCAAGATTCTGGAAGGGGTTTTGCTCTGCACTCAATATTAATGTCTGTCTCTCTTCCGCTTATCATCCCCAGACAAATGGTCAGACTGAGCGTACCAACCAGACGCTGGAACAATATCTAAGATGCTATGTCAGCCATCTCCAGGATGATTTGTTGGAGTTGCTGCCATTAGCCGAATTTTCATATAACAATTCTCAGAGCGCCTCCACTAAATTTACACCTTTCTTTGCCAATCTGGGTTATCATCTGTGTATCTTACCTAGGTCTCCAATTATTTCTCCGGTTCCAGCAGTGGAGGAAAGGCTGACTGCGTTGAGGCAAAATCTGGAGGTTCTGAAGGAATCCCTGACCACAGCTCAAGAACGTTATAAGAGATCAGCTGATCGATTCCGGAAACCTGCACCCATGTTCAAGGTAGGAGATTCAGTGTGGTTAGCAACTAAGAATCTGAAGTTAAACGTTCCTTCACAAAAACTTGGACAGAAATTCATTGGCCCTTTCAAGATCAACGGTATTGTGAGCTCTGTGGCCTGCCGGCTGAAGCTGCCTAGGACTATGAAGGTACACCCAGTTTTTCATGTATCTTTACTAAAGCCTGTATCTCCTCATACTTTCCAGGAACGTATTGTGCCACCTCCGCAGCCTGTGGTGATTGATGGGCAAGAACAATTTGTGGTGGAGGAAATTGTTGATTCCAGGATTCGCAGGAATCGGCTCCAATATCTGATAAGATGGCAGGGATATCCCCCTGAGGAAGACTCTTGGGAACCTGTGGAAAACATCAATGCCCAACAGAAGATTTCTCATTTTCATCAGAGATTCCCTGAGAAACCAGGTCCAGGATCATCCTGAGGCCGCTTCTAAGGAGGGAGTAATGTCAGGACTCTGAACATTTTTTATTACCTTTTTGTGCATTACTGCCCTTTTCCAAGATGGCGTCTTTGGTCTCATGTGCACTGTGTCTTCCTGCTATAAAACTCCACCCCAGCCTTCAGTCTGTGCTAGAGTATTCTGCCTTGCATCCAGCTCCTGACCTCTGGTGACTCCCTGGCTATATACCTGCTCCTGTGAACCTGTGGGGTTATCCTGCTACTCTGCTCTGAGTTCCTGCTGCATACACCAGTTCCAGTAATCCGCCTTCATCTGCTGCTCGTGTTTGCTTCCATCTGCATTTGCTGGACATGTAAGCTGTTTCTGCTCTGCAAGAACCTGAGACTATTACCCAGACCTCCCTGGTTGAGCTAAGATATTATTTGAACTGCCTTATAAGCATATCTATCTGTGTTGTGGACTAAGCAAGGACTTATTCGTGTCAAGTATCCTCAAGAATAATTGTGCTTCATAGACTTTCTGCGTGATTGCATTTTCTTCTGAAGTTTCCTATAGACTTGGTGATATTTGCACCAAGTGTTGTGGACTTGAGTTTCTCTCTGCACCTGTTTGAATCACCATGTGATAATATAGACTTTACCACTTATAAAACTGTGTCCTGTAGTTGTCTTGTTCCACGCAAAGAGTCTCCTGAGTTATCCCCTATAATTATTACATATGAGGTCAAAGAAGCTGGCCAAGGAGCTCAGAGACAGAATTGTAGCAAGGCACAGATCTGACCAAGGTTACAAAAGAATGTCTGCATTACTCAAGGTTCCTAAGAGCACAGTGGCCTCCTTAATCCTTAAATGGAAGAAGTTTGGGGCCACCAAAAGTCTTCCTAGACCTGGCCGTCCAGCCACACTGAGCAATCGTGGGAGATGAGCCTTGGTGAGAGAGGTAAAGAAGAACCCCAAGATCACTGTTGCTGAGTTCCAGAAATGCAGCAGGGAGATGGGAGAAAGTTTCACAAATTCAACTATTCCCTTCAGCCCTCCACCAGTCAGGCCTTTATGTCAGAGTGGCCTGACGGAAGCCTCTCCTCAGTGCAAGACATATTAAAGCCCACACTGAGTTTGTTAAAAACACATGGAGGACTCGCAGACTATGAGAAATAACATTCTCTGCTCTGATGAGATGAAGATAGACCTTTTTGGTGATAATTCTAAGCGGTATGTGTGGAGAAAACCAGGCACTGCTCATCACCTGCCCAATACAATCCCAGCAGTGAAACATGGTGGTGGCAGCATCATGCTATGGGGGTGTTTTTCAGCTGCAGGGACAGGACGACTGGTTGCCATTGAAGGAAACATAAATGCAGCCAAGTACATGGATATCCTGGATGAAAATCTCTTCCTGAGTGCTCTGGACCTCAGACTTGGCCGAAGGTTCACCTTCCAACAAGACAATGACAATAAGAACAGCTAAAATAACAAAGGAGTGGCTTGAGATCAACTCTGTGACCATTCTTGACTGGTCCAGCCAGAGCCCTGACCTAAACCCAATTGAGCATCTCTGGAGAGACCTGAAAATGGCTGTCCACCAATGTTCACCATCCATCCTGATGGAACTGGAGAGGATCTGCAAGGAAGAATGGCAGAGGATCCCCAAATCCAGGTGTGAAAAACTTGTTGCATCATTCCCAAGAAGACTCATAGCTGTACTAGCTCAAAAGGGTGCTTCTACTCAATACTGAGCAAAGGGTCTGAATACTTAAGACCATGTGATATTTCAGTTTTTCTTTTTTAATAAATTTGCAAAAATTTCTACATTTCTTTTTTTCAATCAATATGGGGTGCAGAATGTACATTAATAAGAAAAAATGAACTTTTTTGAATTTACGAAATGGCTATGTGTGAGAGTGAAAAATTTAAAGGGGTCTGAATACTTTTTGTAACCAGTGTAGGTAAACTAAATGGCATCTTATCACGTATTCTCTTCATTCACATTCGTAAACTCTTGTGATGGGCCCAAGTCTTGTGATGGGCCCAAGACTTATTTTGATCACCAAGTTTTATTTTGAAATATGCATTTGCTTGCTTGGCAATTGTTGTTGATGTTTGTCGTTTGACTGGGATTGGTGAAACTAAATTAATCAGGGCTGTTTAGGCACTTGCGATGAGAAATAACAGAGACGGACAGACCTGAAAGAAAGGAAATAAGTGCGTAAATAAAAAAATAAATTCTGCTAACTCCTTTTATACAGAATTCTGGAATATGTTTTACTATACAGAGTGGCACACAACCTCTTGCCACACTGTATCACATGTAACTGAAATAACATCCTGTTGTCGGTCACCCTGGTCGTCCTCCACCTCTCTCCACTCTAGGGCGGTTCGCTTTCAAGCGAACAGGAGAGCGCTAGTGCTACCCTCGATCCAGCCTAGAGAGATCATATTAAGATAAACTGCAGAGAAAAAAATGACGTGATAGAAGAAAACTACCGTAACTGCTGTTTTGAAATCAGCATGCCAATTTTAGTCTAAATTGGCAGAAAAATATAACTCAATAAAAATAATGTTCAAAATTGCTCCTTGGTGTTATCCATCCACTGATGACACATTGATGGTAAAACCAGGATGTACGGACCATACACTGATGACACACTGAACCATAGCACTGATGGCATTGGTAAAAATTTTTATCACGAACACGTTAAAAAACACAAACGTGTGACTGAGACCTAACCAGGAGAAGTGAGGAGAAATACTATCAACTACTTGCAACTGTACTTCTAGCAATTGGGTGGGACTGCATCTCCTAGTAATATATCGTCATTTGCTTATATAGGAAAACCCATTTACTCATCGCTTCCATCTGCCGTATTCCAGGAATAAGAAGGAAGTAAGACTTGCTGAAACAATTGCTTAAAGGTGGTTAGTAATCACTGGGTATTGTTGGTCATTAGGGTTTGCCATTGCAACAGCATATAATATTCATCAACAGAAACTATCCGGCCAAATACTTTTTAGATGTGACATAATAGCTTTATACAGGACATTTTCCACATTAGCAATTGATGGTAAAATTACTTTCTGATTGGTGGAAGTCTGACGGAACTGACCCTGACCAGTCACAGAAAAGCAGCAATCAGTGTCCTTGTGTTATGTATAGCACCTCTCATCCAGGAGCTGTGCAGAGAAATACTAGTTTCTTGCAATTGAACTTCTACCAATTGACAGTGGTCCGAGGGATCTGACCCCTACTGATCAACAAGTGATGGTACATCTTGGCACTGTGCCATCGTTTGCTTATCTGAAAACGTCTATATATGAGTTTAGGAAGGAGTAGATGGCATGATTCTGAAACTGGTAATGTATGGTGTCCACCCTGGGAGACTGTTGTGCAGGTACAGTACTAATAGTTCTTGAGGGATTTGTTTGTAGAGTCTTGATGTATTCATGAAGAGACATTTAAATATAATTAACTTGTGTTTTGTCAGTCAGTTTTGACAGGCCGTGGTGTGGCTGTAGGGTTTGCACAGGTTGCAGTCACACCTAAAGGCCCCTTTCATGTGTGAGATGATAAGAGTACTACAAGTGGTAAGTGATGGTTGGAAGGATTTGTCACTAATTTTCTATCTGTGCCTAGGCAATCTCTATTTTCGGTTATGCCTCAGAATTCATTTTAGGTGGCTCACTCAGATGTTCTTGTAAACGACCTGAAGACACAGTGCCTCATTGTTAGGAAAGTTACAACACAGTTTATTAAATGCCATTTGATATGAACCTTAATAAGTCTTGTCCCTTATCTCTTTAGCTAGTAGAAAAAAGCAGGAGTAAAAATATTTTCAAAACCAATTCTATGGTTTCATATGGAGTCATTTTGGTCAGTGCCATCTGTTTTGCCGCTGAATACATGGTATTCCTGAACTGAACTGTGCATGGTTCTTCCATTAATTGTAGATACTTCAGGCCAGAACCAAAAACGTGTCTAAATATAACTGTTGGGTTTAACTGCAGCCTTAGGCTTTGTTCACATGTAGTTTTTTACATGGATTTTGAAGCAGCTTCAAATACTCTTTGAATACATTTTTTTGTTCATATACCTAGTTAGTTTTTTTCTTCTCAAGGAGGTGTTGAAAGCCTCATAGCGGGAAAAAAAAGCAGTGACGTCACTTCTTTTATGAGAATTTCCCATGGACAATTGACTTTCTCAAGTCAAAAGGCTGCAAAAAACTTTGCATGACAAAAGGCTTAAAAAAAATGTATTGGATTTGAAAACCTTGTCAGAAACCCTCATTGCATTCCTGGGGAAGGGGATTTCTCCTGAAAACATTTCACATTTTTATACCTCATAAAAACTCATTATGATTATACTTTAAAACGGAATCATGGTTCCCAATTGCAAAGTTTGCAATGAAGTCTAGCACATAGTAAGGCTTTAGTTATTTTACACATGATGCGTTTGTGTCTTATATAACTGGCAGAAGTCGATTCTTAGCGGGACCTTAGAATTCTTAGCAGGACCTTGCTAGTTAATAAAATCCTGTGATTACAGCAGCCTCTGCACCTATTCAGATGGAGAACTATCAGGGTAGAGGGGAAGTATTATGTGAGCTACCAAGTCTGAATTCCAAATGTTACTGTCTATGGTAGACGATGATAATGAATTCCTACTAGGTAAAAAGGAGAAAGGACAGCGCTGCAGAACAGATGATTAAAGTGTTGAATCAAAAGGCTTCGTATAGTACTGCCCTTGAGGTTTTAAGAACACAGTTGACTAGGGGGGCACTTTAAGAATTGATAATGGCTATTTGCTTAGAAATATATTATTTATTATACATTCCCATACTTGCTACTTGACGTCCCCTTTTTTTTGTAAAAAAAAAATTAGGCCCAGATCTGGGGCAACTCATTATTTGTAATGTGTTAGTTGTTCTATATGTTGCCCTGTCGTTGAGTGTCTTACCAATATACATTATTTGGTCAGATGCTTGTGAGATCCTCCTTGTTCACATGCTAATCCCAAGTGATGTTGATGACCTACTTCCTCCCATTGAAAGCGAGTGATTGTTTGTCTCAGCCCATCCGTTGTCTACCATCAAATTATTAATGCCTAGAAATTCAACTCTAGGTACCTACCCACAGTCAGATGACAGGAGATGGGGGGATTTCTCAGGATATTTCTCAGCTATTGAAAGTGTAGGACTATCTTTAACTTACTGGCAATGAGAAGCTTACAACCACTCACTATTATTATTCCTCCTAGTACTCTAAATACACTGTATTGCTATTATTATTACTGGGTATCCTGTTATGTGCTACATGTGAACCTGTGGGAATGCAGGCCTACCGTATGGGAACAAAACCGATTATTTTTCCCTCGTTACATGAGACCGGTGGCTTTGGTTAATATTCGGAGCACATCACTGTTTTGTATTAATTCCATTGACCTGTACCTGTGTGCATTGCAGTACGCAGACCTCTCTGAGCACATCTTTCTCATTGGTGTGCAGAACTCACACCTGTAATTGTGCACACACGTCTATGTATAGTGAAACCTCCTCTAAAGGCCGGGTTAGGAAAATCACTTTTTTTTTAGCTGTCATTCAGACAACCGTTTTTCATGTAATGGCTCATAATATTCTATGGAGCTGTTCACATATCCGTGATTTTTTTACAGACCGTGTTTCCACAAAAACAAATTACGGATACCAGTCCATTTTTGATCAGATCAAAATTACTTAAACAAGTTTTATAGATCCATAAAAATCATG
This sequence comes from Ranitomeya variabilis, assembly GCF_051348905.1. Lineage (NCBI taxonomy): Eukaryota > Metazoa > Chordata > Amphibia > Anura > Dendrobatidae > Ranitomeya > Ranitomeya variabilis. The sequence goes on from NC_135233.1 coordinate 117,730,221, forward strand.
GACAGCACACGGACGACATTAGTGTTACAGCCTTTTGCTGTCCGTGATTTACATTGTAATGTATCGGAAAAGCTTTGCAATTTATTTATTTTTTCATACATGAAAATCACTAATGAAACACTGAAAACTCATGGACCGTTTTTTTTACGTATGTGAGAAACCATGGACATCTATATGAGGCCTTAGAATGACCAGAATTCCTGTGACAGATTTCTAATTCCATCATATACAAATGTATACTGGCCATCCTCTCCCTGAGTCTGTCATTTTGATGACATTTTGGGTCATCATCTTATAGATTTCTCAGTATATTATTATTCATATGTACAACGAAATATATTTACCGTATATCTTTATTGTTTTCCTTGTTACCCTTTAGAGTGGATGGGCAGAAAAAGAAAACTCTTTGAGGAGATCAGAGAAGGTAATATCTCATTATGGTGCTCTTTATTACCGCATGTAATGTGTCCTGTAATAATGATTGTTTCCATTTCTATTTGTAAACCTGGAATCAACTTTTAGAAAGCCCAATTTTATCTAAACTAAAATATAATTCAGTCTGAAACTGTATGATATTTATAAGGATATAAACTTCTTCCGGGGGGCAATTAAAAAATAATGAAATGCATATGTTTTCAGTTAAAAATCATTTTTTGCAATTGGGTTTCATTAGAAAAATGTCAACCTATTCTGCATAGAGGATACAGAAACCAAATGGCTATTTATTTTACTCTCTTATATAACGCCATTAACTTCCAACACTTTATAGATATTATCATCACAGTCCCCATTGGGGCTCATAATCTAGATTCCCTACCAGTAGGTCTTTGGATTGTGGAAGGAAACCGGAGAACCTGGAGGAAACCCACACAAACACGGAGAGAACATGCAAACTCCTTGCAGATCTTGTCTTTATTGGGATTTTACAAACGTGTCACAGAAAAATGCGGCAGCACTCACCGATCCTGGAGTGATAATAGTCCTTTATTCAAGCATGACAGACCACAACATCTTCACGGCTCGGGGGTGTGCAAGGTTACAAGGGTGTGCAGGGATCGACGATGGCCGTTTCGCACTAAGTGTAGCGCTTCTACGGGTCAGTGTCTGCCGGTAAGTGACGCTGGAAGAAATAGGTAAACACATACAAACTCCTCCTACCCCGCGTCCCAATCAGACACCGTTAAAGTACATTGTGTTCTGCCCGGTCAGAGTTGCCAGTTTTGTTTTTAAATGTTTTTAACACATTTGCACAATGTACTTTAACGGTGTCTGATTGGGACGTTGGGTAGGAGGAGTTTGTATGCGTTTACCTATTTCTTCCAGCGTCACTTCCCAGCAGACATTGACCCGTAGAAGCGCTACACTTAGCGCGAAACGGCCTTCGTCGATCCCTGCACACCCTTGTTACCTTGCACACCCCCGAGCCGTGAAGATGTTGTGGTCTGTTATGCTTGAATAAAGGACTATTAACACTCCAGGATCGGTGAGTGCTGCCGCATTTTTCTGTGACACGTTTGCCATTTAGTTCTATTTTTCATGCGAGCACCCGTGATCCGCAGTCAGGCATTCTTTTGTCCAAAGTACGTATCACAGTTGACTCCGTGTTCCTGAGCTCTGCTGCTCAATGTTTTTCTTTTTGGTTCACTGCATTTATTGGGATTTGAACCCAGGTCGCCAACGTTGCAACAGTGCTAACCACTGAGCCACCGTGCTGTCAGTGAGCTCGTTCTGGGGTAGAGTTTGTGACTCTTCTCAGAGGTGATTTACGACCATATCAAGGTTCAGGACAACTTCAGAAGAAAGATAACACTTACAAACTCTGCAGTCAGAACCAGGTCTTTGTAGTATGGACTGTCATACATGAGCCCTGATTCATCAAGTTTGGCGTTTTGCACAATGAAGGGTGGCGCTGAAGTAAGATGCACTAAATTCAGTAAGAGGCGTGCATTTCTTAATGATTCTGGCGCATCTCTCAGCTACTGTATGCAGATGTAGAAAAAGTACTACATCAATAATTATTATAATGCCGATGTGCCACGTACACATTCAATGTGAACATAGCTGAAAAAATGTCCAGAATTCCAGCCAGGACTAATATACAATACACTATCAATATATTAACTGTGGCCTGTAGAAATGAGCAGATCGCTTTGCCCAACCCCAGTCTGCCAGGTCAGGGCTCTGTGTACGTGGACAGGAGATGCTTGAATTTACTTTGCTTCCAGGTTCTCTGGCATGTTTTTCATTTGCTAACCTGGCTTGAAGTCATTTATGCAGTGTGTGGCGCACAGGTGATATCTCGCCAGGTTGGTTAATCATAAAGCGAGCCTGGTATCCCGGAGAGTAAGGAAATTCATGCAGCTCCTGTCTATGGCTGGAGAGCCCTGACCTGATTCATAGACTAGGGTTGTCTAAAGCGATCGGTTCATCTTCAGTGGCCTGATCTGGCATGTCTGGACTTCAGGTATCATTTAAATCCAACAGTAAAACAAAACATCACAAACAATAAAAAAACAGGATCTTCATTTAGATATATAATAAAGCATAAAATGGCAAAGCTGGTTCTTCCATAAGAAGAGAACCTTAACCCCACGTGTATCGCTGCTAAAATGTATGGCTTCCTCAGGGGTAAAAATAACGCTTTGTCAGTTCGTCAAATATTTGTCAACTCATAGATAACTGCAGGCATAAATTATATGTAATGTAATGATCCCGAGTCAACATGGCACAGGACCAGATGTAACGCATCCCAAAGATGCCCTTAGAAAGGATGGGTCCACTGACAACTAATAACCTAGCATGTGTACACAATGGCGATTAGAGCAATCCTCAGTCCATGTCGTATGGATGCTCCAGAAGATGACTGGTGTCCATTCGCTAAGTACATCGCTTTGAGATCTCAGGAGTTGAGATATCAGGAGATGAGATCTCAGTGCCAAGATCTCAGGAGATGAGATCTCGGTGCCAAGATCTAAATTTGCGCATGCGTCACCTACGGTGGCCATTTTCCCAAAGTCCACTGCATGGAAGAGTACGAAACGTGAGTTCTGGGCTGTCACAAAATGTTGGCAGAGCCCCCGCACCGCCAAACACCTTATCGTACCTGCCTGGGGCCCACAGCCATCGTCTGACTCCAGCAACAGCAACCCTGGGACCCTGCTCCACCACAGCTGGTAAGCTCCCTCGCAGCTACAATTTGGATTACAAAACACACTCCCATTTTCTCCCTCCAAATTTAGGGGAAAAAAGTGCATTTTATAACCTAAAAAATACAGTATTTACTGATTCAGATTACCGTGTTGTGGAGCGTGGATTTGTCATCTCCATGTCATCGAATATCATTTCTCCCTTTCAAACTAACCCCCACTACAATTAGGGCAAAATATTATATTTGTCTGCAAACGCTTTTCGCAAAAATGTTTTCTGTATTATGGAGTTTAAGCTGCTCTCACTCTACGTCTACCTTTTTCATAGAGAGATGTTGAATTTATGAAGACGGCATTCATCCAAGTGTACCATGACACCGCATACCCTCTCCTACAGTCCACGTTCCTTCAGGCACCGAGATGGGCAGAGGATGAGACTGAAGCTGCACGCTGGAAAGCAATTGCTGATTTTCTAAAGCAAAATCGTGAGAAAGAAGGGGCCATTCATTTCCTGCTGTCTCCTGACAGTCTTCACAAGCCTTTTGATGTTTCAGAGATAACATATGATTTTCTTGAAACAGCAAGGACATCTCTTGTCACATTGTAACTTTGCTTGTTAAGGATCCTCAACCCCTGCTTGACCAAATCCCATCCATGGCCACCATTTCAATTAATATGGCTCCTACAAAAACAGGGGTCTAAATCTAAAATGAGTCAAGAAGTTACCAGGTTATGGCCACGTTCAGTATTTGGTCAGTATTTGGTCAGTATTTTACCTCAGTATTTGTAAGCCAAAACCAGGAGTGGGTGATAAACACAGAAGTAGTGACTTGTTTCTATTACACTTTTCTTCTGGTTGTTCCACGTCTAATTTTTGTTTACAAATGCTGATGTAAAATACTGACCAAACACTGAATGTGTGAACATGGCCTAACACTAATTCATAAAAGAAAAAAACATCATAGAGGGTTTCATAAGTTTACCAACTAGAGTGCAAGCACACCTGGCCACTTACATATGAATATATCATACCCAAAATTCATATAAATAAATAGACTGTAAAGTGCTGGTGCATACATTGAAGTTAGTCAGTAAGATAAATCCATGCACTGTAATAAAAGCATAAATAAGTAGTGCATACAGGCAATGGGAGCTTGCACGTGTCATCCCAGCGTGTGTTTCGCCATCGCTTCTTCTGGGACTCCACCATTACCTCAATTGATATAATGACGTTGACCTCCATTATGTTTTATGTATTGTTTTCTGATTTACTGATAAACAGAGTTGGACCCCTGTTTTTGTTGAGTCTTGTAGAGGATCCTGTAACCTGAAAACTCATGATTGTCTGGCGGTTTCTTTAATTAACCCTACATAGGGTCATGCAAAAATTTTTAGTTCAAATTGTGTTGGCTTCCTTCATAATACATGTGTGCAGAATGCTGTATGTGAAAATGGCACCACTCTGGGGGGTAATTATATAAGGTTTCAAAAGCCTCCCCTTATTTTAAAGGGGTTGTCCTATCCAAATCAATAAGTCTACAATCACTCTGTGTGACTGCAGATCTATGAAACACCCCAGCGCACTGTATGTTGCAGGGATCTTCTGGTTACTTTGCCGGCAAATACGTATGCATTATACATACTCCTGGCCAGACCTTGACTTGTGAGTGCGGCCTCGCATCATACACTTGTATGGAGCGAGGATGTGCCCACTAGACTGGCTAATGTCTAATGCATAGCTTTCTGCCGTTCCCGGCTCAGAAAATAGCGAATTCATAAGTCTGCAGTTACACAGAGTGATGGCAGACTTATCATTTTGGAGCGGAAAACCCCTTTAATTGAATAATTTATGGTATCTTACTATGTAGTGACTCGGGAATAATGCCAGTAACTGGAGGGTGGCTGCTCAGTGCTGAGATGTCGCACAAGAGTCATATGACACTATTAAGTGTCAATCATTCCATAGAGGAGTAGGTCTGTATTTTATGGATATGCTGGACGTTATAATACTCTGTCAATTTAGACAAATATGGTTGGACAATTATTTAATAAAGATGGTGCCCCTCAACAGCCATGATTTTAGGTCACAGATGGTCACAAGTTAAATTGTTTTTTCCCTCAATTTTATTTATGTTGTTTCATCATTTATTTATGTCTTGCACAACAGTGTATGATTTTTTTTTTTTAATCCAGCACATTATTTACAAGACCGATATCGCTTGATTGTTTTGTTGGATTGTTTGTGATTAGTTTGTTTATCCTCAATTATTATTATTTTTATTGAATAGGTTTTTTTGTACTTAATAAAGTATTAAACAATGATCTGTCTCTTTCATTGTGTCCTGGTATATGTTTAGCAGAAGACTTTTATAAAGTCCCATGATTGTTGAAAAGTGAAAAAAAATAAAGTATCTGATTTCACATTCTTCATCCAAGGCAGCTTTTAAGGGAATGTGTCATCAGAAAATTACATATTGTGTAAATCAGCTTTTTGTGTTCCAGGTTACTTTTTAAAAATATTTTTTATTTAAAGAAAAAATAGTAAACTTGCAATTTTCACACTTGCCATTGGGACTTTTTTAAACTCATCATTGTTGTCATTTCAGGAAGAGTTTTCAGCGAGCTCCTTATCAGCAGAGGCAGGTTTACAATGACAGGTGACTCTTCTATATACAGCTGCTCAGGCGATGCTTCAGTACAAAAGATATTGTCAGGGTCTGATCATTGCTGCTAACGTACATGTGGATTTCCTGAATCATCAGGAAATTATAGTAGATAAAGCATCAGTGGCTCGTGAAAATTGCAACAGTTTGTGATATGGGACGAAAAAACATTGCCAACATTTTTTTTCACAACGTCACTGGAATGGCGCTGCCACAAGAGAAGAGTAGTGACTGTTCTTATTTTAATTGGGTCCGTGAAATGAATAAGCTCTGGGTGTCCACTAGTGTTCAATACCTTTTAGAAAGCCATTACTCTAGGTAGGACACTGTTGATTGCAATTCGTAGTTGATACTTGGGAGGGGGAGAAAGATTGATCAAAGCATTCAGCCCTATGAAGGCAAAGTGGACTTAGCTGGTCAAGTGGGTGGGAGCTGCACATGTATGAAAACAACCATTACCTGCTGAGTAATAGCTGACAACAGACCTTTACATTGGCTTAAGCAATTTTTCTACCGTATCTTGCACATTTTAGAAGATTCCAGAAAGATGCGCTTGAATAATATTGTAGCCAGGAGCCCTAATTAGGACATATAGGTGGTTAATGTAACCTCAATATTGAATTACACTTGTGTCTGAATCAATGGGTAGATTGATTTTTTTCTATTTGGCCATGCAGTTGAAACTCCTCCTTCACCCAATCCAGAAGCCAGCAAAAATAAGATTTTAATCAATATATCACTGAACACAAGAACAATTTCTAAAATTTGGACAAGACTGGGTTTCATAGGACATTAACATTTCTGAAGAAGAACAGTGTGAAAGTGATTCAGTGGCCAAGTATGTCTCCTGATCTGGACCTGAATCAAACATCTATGGGGAATTCTGAAGAGACAAGTTGAGCATCACTCTCCATCCAGGATCTAAAAGGGGTTGTTCATGAAGAATAGAAAAAGACACATGTTGCAACATGTCACCAACTTGTTCATTCCATGCCTAGAAAACTTGGTGCTGTCTTTAAAAATAAAGAAGGTCATACAAAATACTAGATGTAGTAGTTTTTGATGTGGGGTATACTCAATTTGCATCAACTAATTCGGGCAAAAGTGAAGCTTTTGTAATGAAAGTTATATTAATATCTTGACTTTTGTGTTCTGAGTTGAAAAAATGGTTTAGTCTTTAGTCTTGTCACAATTTTGGACATTTTGCAGATGTCTATCGTGAATCCCAGCTCTGTCCAGATGAGTGCCATCATATACCCTCAAATATGGACTCTGCACTATTTCAGTAATGCATTGTCTCAGGTTATTCAGATCCTGTGGCTGGTCGTGGGGTGGGAGGGGCTGATACACCGAAGTTGCAGGGTGTTAGACCTGAAAATCTTGGAGTTTGATTCTGGTATCGATAAACATCTATAAGGAAATGTTAAGGTGCACTATCTTGCTGATAGACTACATTTTTGTAGATTTTACTCTATGGTTTAAAGAGGACCTATAACCAAGAAAGGTGGCCATTTTTTGCTTTTATTTTATTCCAGCTACTCTGCACTTTATTTTTTAAATCCGCCAAGGGGGGCGTTGCTCATAGGATAATGCCAAACAGCCTAAAAACACACTCCTACCGAATCCCATGGCCATGTCCCCTTGGTAAAGACATTCCTTTGACACGTCCAGGTAGGAGTGGCCAAAGATAGTATCATCAGCAATGAAAAAGGGACTGTAGACTTTAAAGGGTATATCTGGGACTTTAAAAAAAATGTATCTAAGCACTAACAGGCCGGTAACTGAAACTTACCTGCCTGTTGTGCACAGCGCAGTTCTTCAGAAGCCTCCGCTGATGTCACGTCCACAGAGTGGAGGCTTCTTTTCCGCTCTGTTGACGGTTCGGGACTTCCGAGTTCATTCTGATTGACAGCCAGATACCCGCTGCCTAACTGGGGGAGCCAGGTGTCAATCAGAAAGACCTAGGAAGTCCCGCCCCGTCGCATCAGCACAGGCAGCTGGTTTCAATTACCTGCCTGTTAGTGCTTAGATACATGTTTTGATTTTTGCAAGTCCCTGATACCCCTTTTAACTACAGGCCTTAACTTTTGCACCATCCTTTATGAACCACCCTGTAGGGATATCAAAAGGCATGCACACGGCCATGCTAGTCATATTCTACTTGTAATGATATTATGTAAACCTACATAAGATGGCAAATATAGCTAAAAGGCAGGGGCTATTGAGAGAGTGAGGGAATGTGATGGGGTTGTTTTCTGAGGAAAGTATGGATATTGCAGGCTCCGTGTCATGATATTTTATTGTAGCCGAATCACTTCTAAGCTAATATTGTACAAAGTGATAAGATATTTTTAACTTTGGCAGTTCTGACTTCTCCAAATCCAATATTACTTGAGTACACAAACCAATGGCACTGTTTGAAAAGCTACTCAAACATGAAATATGTAATTAAAAGTTGTTAAACTTCCACGTATCTACTTATGGATATGCGTACAGATGTCCATAGTGTTGGAACTTCTTGGCCTCATGTCCATCCCCATAGCTACTTATAGTGGTGCTCCTATTTAAGGCAGAAATCCGGTAAAATCTTGTAATGTCAGACATAGATATGAGAAGTTGGGTTGGTGAAGTCTATGAATTAGGACCACCATTAATTTCTAGTAGAAATGGCTCTATTGAGTACTTAGACCCTTGTATACAGATTTCTCTTACAATAAATTGTATTCTGTTACTGAAAGTAAACTATAATCTAGCGTCTGACCGTCCCTTTGTTAAGTCACATTTTCAGTATCAGAGCTTCAAAAGATCTTAAGGGCTCTATAAAACCCTAGTATATGCCCCAATGGATCACATGTAAAGCGCCATGGAATAAATGGTGCTATAATAATAAATAATAATAATAATAACAATAGGAAAACTTTTGTTGGATAAAAATCAACAATTCTGTAAAACTAAGATATTATGTCACTTTGTACAGTGAGCAAATACATTTAAAGGTGTCTCTCAAACAAAGTACATTTTAATCAATAGATCATGGAGTAATAATGAGTACCACAATTTGATGTGTTAAAAAAATATCCCTGTGCTGAGAGAATCTTATAAATGTGCCCTCTGTTTACTGTGTAATGGTTGTGTCCGACCATACAGAGCTGCTCCAGTTCATTGTCAGCACATACCACAGCTCCTAGCCAGGGCGGGGTGGGGAACATAATTTACTTATGATAAGTGAGTAAAGAGATGAAATGGCAGGGACTCACAGCTGCTGCTTCCTGAGGATACACATCTGATTTATCACAGGATTGAGTGTTTCGGCCTCATCTCCAGTCCCCTGAACTCATCATAAATCATGCTAGTGATGTATAAGCTCAGCAGCTGCTGGTTCTCCTACTTCACTGACTTGCTTTATGATGAGCTGAGAGGTTTGGCAAAAACATTTTTGTGTTACCTCACGCAGGGAAATGTTACCTCAGAACAGACAACCCCCTGCTGTTTTGTCTGTATACTCACTTATCATAAATGGATTATGCTCCTCCCCCTGACCAGGAGCTGTGGTAGATACTGATCATGAACTACAGCATCTCTACAAGGTCACACACAGCCATTACACAGTACACAGCAGGGGCACATTTATAAGATTATCTCAGCACAGGATTTTTTTAAACACATCCAATTGTGGAAATTATTATTAATCCAAGATCTATTGATTAAAATGTACTTTGTGTGACAATACCTTTAAGCCTCTGCCAACACTGTAGCAAACAGTCTTAATACCTAATCTGATAAAAATGATTTCCTTCGATTACAAAGTTACTAGAAACCACAATGTTAAGGCTATACCAACATACCCATTTAAAAAAAAACATGTAAAAAATGTAAGTGTATTTCATATTTTTTTTGTTAATAAGCCCTTCTATTTTATGACATTTATAATTTTTTTACATTTCTGGCAGAAGCCTATGGGTAAAATATCTGATCCATTTCTAATGTATGCTAAAATTGATGGCATTCAAAACTACAATTCATCCTCAAAACAAGCTCTATACTATGTAGATGGAAAAAAAAAAGTTATGGCTCTTGGAACAAGGGGAAGAAAAGTGCAAAGAAAGTACAAAAAGAAAAAATCTCAGAATCCTGGAAGGGTTAAACTGTGGATATGTTGAATATTGCAGTGGCACTGCAGGACGCCACGAACATCGTCTTGCCTCGCATCCTTATATTGCTGGAGGCACAATGATGTCATTGCAATGCTAGTGACAGTCTGTGGAAGAAGAGAGGGCAGGAAAATTCAATGTGAGGAGAGTGGGTTTACTAATTTTATTACATGCCAAGGGGGGCACAGTATCTATCCTAAAAACTATAGCAACCACAATTGATCAATTTAGTACGGTAATCAGGCTTGTATGGCCCACAGGTGAACAAGTGAATCCCGCCAGTGGACCCCTGTACAGGATTGGGGCCCCCACTCTTCAACATGGGCAGTTGCTGGCACAGTACACCTGATTTCCTTTGTATAAACAAAGGCAGGATCTCATCATTCATTTACCAAAATAAAAATAACAAAAAATACCCAACTTATTATTGAATAGAAGCATACGTAAAATTGTAAAAGTGGGTAATGTAATATTTGCTTGTAGCTGATCAGTAGGCCCCTAGAGTCAGTGTTACTGGTGGGCTCTTGGCACCCCAGGCCGATGCTGACTGCAAGTTAAATCAGACTTTGTCTTATCCAGTCTAAGGTGTCAAACAATGTCTATAGGGATGATAAATGCAAATGCAATTGTTTCATTCACTTAAAAAAGACGCTAGTCCAGTGTTGAAGCGCATTGTGGAAATAAAAAACATTGAACACATCTTGGTCCTGAGGACTCGTAATTACAGCAGCACAGCCTAGTATCGTGGTGTTGTTCAAATTGGCCACCTATCCTGTTGGAGACCATCCCCCGGCTGCAAGGCAGCAGCAACTGATATTTTCAGATGTTGATAGAAGTTGCACCTGCACACAACCTTTTCAGGTGAGCACCTTCCTTTTACTTGTGGTCTTGTGTGGCTTTGTTCCCTTACAGTTTTTGTACCAAACAGGTCTATACAAACTATCAGTAGGCATTTCCACGACATTGGGCTACAAGGCAGATGTCCAGCTACAGGTGCTCCATTGACTTCAAACCAGGGCCGCCATCAGGGCATTACTGCACTTACTGCTGTATGGGGCCCAGTGAGCAGCAGTACAGAGGGGGGCCCAGGCCCCACCTCTTATGCATCTGCTCTCTGGCTCTATCGTGCAATGAAGTTCTGTGGCGGCACACACCTCAGTGCTGGGAGTTTTTCTCGGAGTTCCACAGCCATCTAACCTGAATGGCTGCACAACTCCTACTCCCTCCGTCCTCTGGACCTCCAGTCAGTGGACTGCAAATGATGAAGTGATGGGAATGAAAGTGCAATGATGGGAGGGGGACTGCAAATGATGAAGTGGGGGAGACTGCAAATGAAGTGGGTGGGAGGGGGACTGCAAATGAATTGCAGCCTCCCTCCACCTTCTCCCCTCATCCATTTAATTAATTTTATAAAGCTTGCAAATGATGAAGTGAGGGAAGGGACAGGTGACTGCAAATGATGAAGTGGGCGACTGCAAATTAAGTGGTGGGATGGGGACTGAAAATGATGGTGGGGAGGGGACTGCAAATGATGAAGTTGTGGGGGAGGGGGGCTGCAAATTATGAAGTGGGTGAGGGTACTGCAAATGATGAAGTGGAGGGAAGAGAGACTGCGAATGATGAAATGGGAGAAGAGACTGCAAATAATGAAGTGGGAGAGGACTGCAAATGATGAAGTGGGGGAGTTGATTGCAAATGAAGTTGGAGGAGGGGGACTGCAAATGATGAAGTGAGGGAGACTGCAAATGATGGAGATAGGGGGGAGGGAGGGCACTGTAAATGATGAACTGAGGGTGGGGGACGGGGACAGCAAATGATCAATCAAAGTTGGGGAGAGCAAGTGATCAATTGAATTGAAGGTGGGGGAGTGGGAAGAGCAAATGATGACTTGGGGAGAGCAAATACTGATGAATTTTGAGGGTGGGGGAGTAAATGATGATGTATTGAGACTGATGCATGAGGACAGTAAATGATTACTTGAGGGTGGGGGACAACAAATGATGAATTGGGAGTGGGTTAGCAATGGCAAAGGGAGCTGACCTAACACAACCATTAAAAACCTCATGGATAGCGTGTAAGTATGTCTTTTTCTGCGCTTGGTGCTCATACTGAATAAATCAAGATGTTTCGAAAATGTTGTTTATATTTTTTCACCATCTGTAAATCATCAACTTGTCTATTGATCCTGTGATTTCGATAATTCTACAACTTTTTCTTTTTAGTGATTTCATTGTTGCAATTTCAATGTTGGGGATTGTATATAATATATATACAACTGTTTGTAGGTTGCTAAATTTCAGGTGGCTTCAGGAGAAACAGTGTGTTCATTTTATATTCAGGGGGTGCACACTACATGAATTAGTCAGATTATTCAGGAGACACAGCATATTACGGTAATTGTATACTATAAGGGGCAAAGTATATTAACTATGTTGGCGCACAGTGTCTTTGTGTTATACTTAGGGGCTTTCTACTGAGGAAGAACTGACTATGTATCATTCAAAAAATCAGGCTGCAGATTCAAGTCTTGTGCAAAAAAAAGTAAGCCCAGAATGTATTGCACTGAAAAGCTACTCCTCTTGGTGTTTCATGCACAATTTTGATGACAATAGTAATTTATAGTTATTGTGTGTTGTATTTTAACCCCTTTCTGCCATCGGACAGAATAGTACGTCCGATGGCAGATCCCTTGCGCCGGAGCATGCATGAAAGCCGGGACATGTCAGCTGTTTTGTACAGCTGACATGTGCCCGCAATAGCGGCGGGTGGAATCGCGATCCACCCACCACTATTAACTAGTTAAATGCCGCTGTCAAATGCTGACAGCGGCATTTAACAAGCGCTTCCGGCCATCGGACCGTAAATGTGCGCACCGGTGACCCCCGTCATGTGATCGGGGGTCATCGGTGCATTGGCATAACAACAAGAGGTCTTCTGAAGACCTCTATAGTTATTGATGCCAGATTGCTGTGAGCGCCACCCTGTGGTCGGCGCTCATAGCAATAATGTAAATCTGCTACATAGGAGCGATCTGATCCAGAATTATGTTTTTTTGGTCGCCGCAACATTGCATTAAGATGCAATAACGGGCGATCAAAAGAACGTCTCTACACTGAAATGGTATCATTAAAAACGTCAGCTCGGCGGGCAAAAAAATAAGCCCTCACCCAACCCAATATCCCAAAAAATGGAGACACTACGGGTCTCGGAAAATTGAGCTTTTTTTTTTTTTACCAAAGTTTGAAATTTGTTTTCACCACTTAGATAAAAAAGAACCTAGACATGTTTGGCGTCTATGAACTCATAATGACCTAGAGAATCATAATTGCAGGTCAGTTTCAGCATTTAGTGAACCTAGCAAAAAATCCAAACAAAAAAAACAAGTGTGGGATTGCACTTTTTTGCAATTTGACCGCACTTGGAATTTTTTTCCCGTTTTCTAGTACACGACATGGTAAAACCAATTATGTCGTTCAAAAGTCCAACTCGTCCTGTGAAAAATAATCCCTCACATGGCCATATTGATGGAAAAATAACAAAGTTATGGCTCTGGGAAGGAGGGGAGCGAAAAACGAAAACGCAAAACCGAAAAAAGCTCCAGGTAAGTGATTTTAGTAATTTGTAAAATATTTTTTGATTGTTGTGACCTGAGTGTTATTATTTCCTGTTTTACCCAAAGGCAGAAAAGATTGGCAAACTGTACTCTAATGGATGAGGAATGGTCCTCAACATTATCATATTTGGTCATGTTCTCTTCCTCTTTGCTGTGCGTATTAGAGATGCACATGTCATCATAACTGATCCATTCCATCTCTCAGCTATTTTTCTCTTTACTTTTCACTGGATGCTTGATTATTTGTGATCTGCAGTAATACATTGACTTGTCTCACGACTGTTTCCCGTGTAATCTCGTGTTACAGGAGGTCAAAAATAGACTGGGTGTTCCATGTGCTAACGCCGCCGTCAGGTGAAAGGAATGTTTGAAGTGCAGGAGGACTTGATTATAAGTGGAGGTGTGTCCTGCCTGATCGTCATTTTTCATATTCTGACAGCAAACAAGTTTCTGGGTGTTTCCTCTCCGATCTCTTGGAGGCTTGAAATGTGTAGCACAATGCATTAGTGACTGATAGACAAGTGAAGAATGGATGACTGGTTATACTAACAACATTGTCCTGGCAGTGCAGCGTGTGGGGCTGTGTCCAGATGATACTGTAATAAGACGTAGCTTTATAAGAGTCATCCCTGGAAGTGCATTATATATTACATAAAGGGAACCTGCCAGGTTTCCTGACTGTTCAGAACTGCTACTAATGCCAAATCCTACATTTTAATAAAGTCTTTTAAGTGGTACAGTAAAGCTGCTAAGTTTAAAAAATTAAGTTTTAGGTCCTGATTCATGAAATATTTTAGTCCAGAAAGCTGGCGTAAAAAGCTGTGAAAACTCACAATTTGTTTTCCGCTTCTCAGTGCATTTTGTTTCCAGTTTCACCAAGCTCTGCCAATATGAATGGAGCATGGGATTGACAGGGCTCGACGTGGTGGTGATGCCACAGCTCATCTAATTCATGACCAGCGGTGTCGTTCCACAGTAAGATATCAGGAGTGTCTCACAGTGGTGTCATCTCTTAATGAAGCAGGGAGTGTCAGACTCCACCATGGCACTTAGTGAAGGCTGGCATGAAAATTACCGGTCTTGATGAATTAGGGCCTTAATATTTTGCTTGTGATGTGCAGATGAGGTCCAGCTCCAGTTCCCCATATCACACCTCCCTGGGCGTGATTCACATCCTCCATACAAGCCTTGTCTTTGAAGGGTACCCTCACGTTGCGTGCATATGGGAGACTTTTGACAGTTCTACCAGGACGAGGATTGTGTGAAGATTGTCAATATTGCCCAGAGGGCCTTGACTAGTTTGAGGCTGGACTAGTCCTGCCTTATTTGCATATCACAAGTTGCAGATTAAAGCTTAATTTTTTTAAAATAGCAGCGATACCGTGCCAATGAAAAGACCATATTAGAACACAGAATTTGGCATATGTAATGGTATAGTACTGGTTTTGGACAGTTAGGATCCTACAGGTTCCCTTTAGCTATGATCTGCATTTATTTGCATTTACGAGTATATCCCTAGTAATTTCAGCTGTTTCCTTTGCACCCTACATGCATTGTACAATTTGTAATGCTAAGATATAATATCTTATATGAGTGAGTACGTTCAAAAAATATTTATTTTACATTAATGAAAGTACAGTTAGAAATTTGCTTTAAAATTTGCTTTAAAAAGATCTATAGTTCTAGAAGGCAGAATTAGTTTATACTGTATCTGGACTAGGTACTGAATGCAAAAAACAGTTCTGCACATCAATAAGTATTAAGTATTTAGGTCTGATAGAAGTAAATGAAAAACATTTAAATATCTGTGTTCGATAGCCCCATAAGGGGTTTCCGTTAGTTTTTAATCAAAGTGGATGATACAGCACTATCATTGCCCAAAAAGTCATGGAAACATTGACAGAACCTGAAAAAACCAATAACTTAGTGTGGCCCATTGGGCACCATTTAGATAAGGGGTGCGGTGCACAACCCGAGATCTTAGTGCTGACCAGACCTCTGCAATCACCTGTTTGTGTCGATGCTTGAAGAACGCTGGGGGACGGGAGTTACCGCTCTAACCAATCAGTGCTTTCCTTCACTGCAAAGGAGCACACTCATTGGTTAATAGAGGCTCCTATCAGTGGCAGAAACTGTGTGGCAGGAGTCTGCATTAACCAATTAGCACTTTCCCTGGTAGAAATACAGAGCGCTGATTGGTTACTGAGAGGCTCCTATCACAAAGTCACATCCCTGGAGCTTCTGCTGGGAAGGAACGCTTTGCTGCTCTTGTAGATGAGGAGGAATGTTCCTCTTCTACTTGTATAACGTCCTGTTTATCATGTTAGACACTGTTAAAGTTGTTTTCCCCTCCCGGCGGCACGGGTCTAAGTGGCTTGGCACGATGTTGTTTGTCACATGACCCCTACAGCCAATCACTGCTTCACTCTCATTTCCTTCAGACAAAACTGACATCTGGAGGAAGTGAGGACAGCTTCTGCTCTGACTTTCACTTCCTTCTAATCTAACTGACATCCGCAGAGAATGAAGCATCAATGATTGGCTGCAGGACTCAAGTGACAAAACACCGTCATGTGAGCACCAGCGCCGACATCACTGGAACGGCTCCGACACCGGAGGTGATTATAGGCTAGCTGTTTTAATTTTACACAGGAATATAGTAATAGATAAGGGGATTTCTGAGTAGTGGACAACTCTTTTAAGTGATGTTGTGATTCTTGATGTGCATTCTTTTACCAACATCTGTCCAATGAACTAATGATGAAAATACATGATGTGTGTGCTGCATGTGTCTGATATGTGAGCGGTGTGTGTGCTGCATGTGTCTGATATGTGAGTGCTATGTGTGCTGCATTTGTCTGATATGGGAGCGGTATGTGTGCTGCATTTGTCTGATATGTGAGCGGTGTGTGTGCTGCATGTGTCTGATATGTGAGTGCTATGTGTGCTGCAGGTGCCTGATATGTGAGCGGTGTGTGCTGCATGTGTCTGATATGTGAGCGGTGTGTGCTGAATGTGTCTGATATGTGAGTGGTGTATGCTGCATGTGTCTGATATGTGAGTGGTGTGTGCTGCATGTGTCTGATATGTGAGCGGTGTGTGTGCTGCATGTGTCTGATATGTGAGCGGTGTGTGCTGCATGTGTTTGATATGTGAGCAGTGTGTGCTGCATGTGTCTGATATGTGAGCGGTGTGTGCTGCATGTGTCTGATATGTGAGGGGTGTGTGTACTTGCATGTGTCAGATATGTGAGCGGTGTGTGCTGCATGTGTCTGATATGTGAGTGGTGTGTGTGCTGCATGTGTCTGATGTGTGAGCAGTGTGTGCTTCATATGAGTTCTACTCGTATGCTCCACTTGAGTACCAATTTCATATTAGTACGTCACAAA
This sequence comes from Ranitomeya variabilis, assembly GCF_051348905.1. NCBI lineage: Eukaryota > Metazoa > Chordata > Amphibia > Anura > Dendrobatidae > Ranitomeya > Ranitomeya variabilis. The sequence continues at coordinate 117,747,183 of NC_135233.1, forward strand.
GAGGCATAAGTTTTATTGTGACCCCCTAAAGTAGAAAAACATAACAATGTGTCCTTCAGACTAAAAAAAGGTAGTAGTGCACCCCTGATTTAGATCCACCATGTTGCGGCATAGCCACTCAGTGGTTAGCACTGTTGCTTTACAGCGTTGGAGTCCTGGGTTCAAATCCCACCAACGACAACATCTGCAAGGAGTTCATGTCCCCATGTTTGTGTGGGTTTCCTCCCACACTCCAAAGACATACTTATAGGGAATATAGATTGAGAGACCCAATGGGGACAGTGATGATGTCTGTAAAATGCTTTAAATAAATAAAGATATCCACCTCTCGGTACTTATGCTGGCTAACAGATGTAAATCATTCAGCTGCGGCAAGAAAAACTAAATCTCCGAGCACTAAAAAATACTCGGAGGACCCCCGAGCATGCTCGAGAAAACTCGAGTAGCGAGTATATTCTCTCATCACTAGTCACTTCCCAAATTCTGAGCCCACTCCCTTTCCAATACATTTTACTTTAAAATCTGATTGAATTCAGACCGATGTTTGTTATTCATTGAGTATGTGCTTATCTGCGGATTTTTTTTCAGCTCGGACCAAGATCAGACTGAAAAAAAAATCGTAGCATGCTGTGAATGATGCAATTTCGGATCGCAATTGCCAATGCATATCAATGGGTGTGACAAAAAAATTGCATGGCACATGGACCATGCGTGTGCCATCTGATTTTTACTCACCCATCTCCTAGAAAACACAACATTTCATCAACCGAGTATAGTAAATCCACTGTGTGACCTGTCAGAATAGAATATATACTGCACATAGAATAGATAAAATTATGTCAGTGACATATATAATTAGGGCAGTGCATGTGTAGTTTAATGTTCATGTATCGCGCTATTAGATAAATAACTTAAAGAAAAAAATGGCGCGAGGTCCCTCAAAATGTTGAGGGAAAGCTGACAGTTGGGGGCTGATGTTTAAAGCCTGGGAAGGGGGTAATAAACATGGAGCTTCAGAGATGCTCAATTGGGTTTAGGTCAGGACTCTGGCTGGGCCAGTCAAGAATGGTCACAGAGTTGTTCTGAAGCCACTCCTTTGTTATTTTAGCCGTGTGCTTAGGGTCATTGTCATATTGGAAGGTGAACCTTTGGCAAAGTCTGAGGTCAAGAGCACTCTGGAAAAGGTTTTCATCCAGGATATCTCTATACTTGGCCGCATTCATGTTTCCTTCAATGGCCACCAGTCGTCCTGTCCCTGCAGCTGCAAAACACCCCCTTAGCATGATGCTGCCACCACCATATTTCACTGTTGGGATTGGATTGGGCAGGTGATGAGCAGTTCCTGGTTTTCTCCACACATACCACTTAGAATTACCACCAGGTCTATCTTCATCTCAGCAGACCAGAGAATCTTATTTCTCATAGTTTGGGAGTCCTTCATGCGTTTTTTAGCAAACTCTATGTGGGCTTTCATATGTCTTGCACTGAGGAGAGGCTTCCATTGGGCCACTCTGCCATAAAGGCCTGACTGGTGGAGGGCTGCAGTGATAGTTGACTTTGTGGAACTTTCGCCCATCTCCCTACTGCATCTCCGGAGCTCAGCCACACTGATCTTTTGGTTCTTCTTTACCTCTCTCACCAAGGCTCTTCTCCCACGATAGCTCTGTTTGGCTGGACGGCCAGGTCTAGGAAGACTTCTGGTGGTCCCAAACTTCTTCCATTTAACGATTATGGAGGCCACTGTGCTCTTAGGAACATTGAGTACTGCAGAAATTCTGTTGGAACCTTGGCCAGATCTGTGCCTTGCCTCAATCCTGTCTCTGAGATCCTTGGCCAGTTCCTTTGACCTTATGATTCTCATCTGGCCTGACATGCACTGTGAGCTGTGAGGTCTTTATAGACAGGTGTGTGCCTTTCCAAATCAAGTCCTATCAGTTTAATTAAACACAGCTGGCTTCCAATAAAGGAGTAGAACCATCTCAAGGAGGATCACAATGAAATGGACAGCTTGTGACTTAAATATGAGTGTCTGAGCAAAGGGTCTGAATACGTATGACCATGTGATATTTCAGTTTTTCTTTTTTATTAAATTTGCAAAAATTTCAACATTTCTGTTTTTTTCAGTCAAGATGGGGTGCAGAGTGTACCCTAATGTGAAAAAATGAACTTTGTTTCATTGCAACCATTTGGTAAATTCAAAAAAGAGTGAAACAATTAAAGGGGTCTGAATACATTCCTGTTGTGAATTTACCTTTTGGCTCCCTCTAGTGGCTACTAGTGATTTGACTCTGGGTATGTCATTCATCCCTTGTATGCTCACCTGGGTCATTAGGTCAGGGGTGTTGCTATATAAGCTCCCTGGACCTTCAGTTCAATGCCTGGCAACGTTGATATCAGAGCTAATCTGTAGTGCTCTTGTCTACTGATCCTGGTTCCTGCGTGATTAAGCTAAGTCCGCTTTCTTGCTTTTTGCTATTTGTTTTTGTTTGCATTTTTGTCCAGCTTGTTCATTATCTGTATCCTTTCCTTGCTGGAAGCTCTAGGGAGGCTGGAGTTCTCCCCCCGGGCCGTTAGACGGTTCGGGGGTTCTTGAATCTCCAGTGTGGAATTTTGTTAGGGTTTTTGTTGACCATATAAGTTATCTTACTACATTCTGCTATTAGTAAGCGGGCCTCTCTTTGCTAAACCTAGTTCATCTCTGTGTTTGTCATTTCCTCTTACCTCACCGTTATTATTTGTGGGGGGCTTGTATCCTACTTTTGGGGTCTATTCTCTGGAGGCAAGAGAGGTCTTTGTTTTCCTCTTCTAGGGGTAGTTAGTCCTCCGGCTGGCGCGAGACATCTAGCGACCAACGTAGGCATGTTCCCCGGCTACTTCTAGTGTTGGCGTTAGGAGTAGATATATGGTCAACCCAGTTACCACTGCCCTATGAGCTGGATTTTTGCACTTCGCAGACTTGCTGATATCTCTGAGACCCTCGCCATTGGGGTCATAACAGTTTGCCAGGCCCATGTTAAATGTTAAATGCATTGCAGAAGCGGGATTATAAGAAAGAAAGTTCTGAGTTTTTTTTTTCTCTCTCTCATTTTTTTTTCTTTTCCCCTTTAACTCTGAGTGGCTTGTGTTTGCTGCAGACATGAATGTCCAGACCTTGATTACAAGTGTGGACCAGCTTGCTGCTCGTGTGCAGGGCATACAAGATTATGTTATCAGAAATCCTATGTCAGAACCTAAGATACCGATTCCTGAACCATTTTCCGGAGACCGATTTAAATTTAGAAATTTCAGGAATAATTGTAAATTGTTTTTGTCCCTGAGACCCTGTTCATCTGGAGACTCCGCTCAGCAAGTAAAAATTGTTATTTCTTTTTTACGGGGCGACCCTCAGGATTGGGCCTTCTCGCTGGCGCCAGGAGATCCGGCATTGGCTGACATTGATGCGTTTTTTCTGGCGCTCGGTTTGCTTTATGAGGAACCCAATCTTGAGATTCAGGCAGAAAAAGCCTTGCTGGCGATGTCTCAGGGCCAGGACGAGGCCGAAGTGTATTGCCAAAAATTTCGGAAATGGTCCGTGCTGACCCAGTGGAACGAGTGTGCATTGGCTGCAAATTTTAGAAATGGCCTTTCTGAAGCCATTAAGAATGTGATGGTGGGTTTTCCCATTCCCACAGGTCTGAATGATTCTATGGCCCTGGCTATTCAAATCGACCGGCGGTTGCGGGAGCGCAAAACCGCAAATCCTCTCATGGTGTTGTCTGAACAGGCACCTGATTTAATGCAATGTGATAGAATCCTGACTAGAAATGAGCGGAAAATTCATAGACGCCAGAATGGCTTGTGTTACTACTGTGGTGATTCTACACATGTTATCTCAGCATGCTCTAAACGTCTTACTAAGGTTGTTAGTCCGGTCGCCATTGGTAATTTGCAACCTAAATTTATTCTATCTGTAACTTTGATTTGCTCACTGTCATCGTATCCTGTCATGGCGTTTGTGGACTCAGGTGCTGCCCTGAGCCTTATGGATCTGTCATTTGCCAAGCGCTGCGGATTTGTGCTTGAGCCATTGGAAAATCCTATCCCTCTTAGGGGCATTGACTCTACGCCATTGGCAAAAAATAAACCGCAGTTTTGGACACAGGTTACCATGTGCATGACTCCCGAACATCGGGAGGTAATACGTTTTCTTGTTCTACATAAAATGCATGATTTGGTTGTTTTGGGTTTGCCATGGTTACAGACCCATAATCCAGTCTTGGACTGGAAGGCTATGTCAGTGTCAAGCTGGGGCTGCCATGGAATTCACGGAGATTCCCTGCCCTTGTCTATTGCATCTTCTACGCCTTCGGAAGTTCCGGCGTATTTGTCTGATTATCAGGATGTCTTCAGCGAGTCTAAGTCCAGTGCACTGCCTCCTCATAGGGAATGTGACTGTGCAATAGATTTGATTCCTGGCAGTAAGTTTCCTAAGGGGAGACTGTTTAATCTGTCGGTACCTGAACATACCGCGATGCGTTCATATATCAAGGAGTCTCTTGAGAAGGGGCATATCCGTCCTTCTTCTTCCCCTCTTGGTGCGGGATTCTTTTTTGTGGCCAAAAAGGACGGATCTTTGAGGCCTTGTATTGACTATCGGCTTTTAAATAAGATCACTGTCAAATTTCAGTATCCTTTGCCGCTGTTGTCAGATTTGTTTGCCCGGATTAAAGGTGCCAAGTGGTTCACCAAGATAGACCTTCGTGGTGCGTACAACCTTGTGCGCATTAGGCAGGGCGATGAATGGAAAACCGCATTCAATACGCCCGAAGGTCATTTTGAGTACTTGGTGATGCCATTTGGGCTCTCTAATGCACCTTCAGTTTTTCAGTCCTTCATGCATGACATTTTCCGGAAGTATCTGGATAAATTTTTGATTGTTTATCTGGATGATATTCTGTTTTTTTCTGATGATTGGGACTCGCATGTGGAGCAGGTCAGGATGGTTTTTGAGATTCTGCGTGAAAATTCTTTGTTTGTAAAAGGCTCAAAGTGTCTCTTTGGTGTACAGAAGGTTCCCTTTTTGGGGTTCATTTTTTCCCCTTCTGCTGTGGAGATGGATCCAGTCAAGGTCCGAGCTATTCATGATTGGACTCAACCCTCGTCAGTTAAGAGTCTTCAGAAGTTCTTGGGTTTTGCTAACTTCTACCGTCGTTTTATCGCAAATTTCTCTAGCGTTGTTAAACCGCTGACGGATATGACCAAGAAAGGCTCTGATGTAGCTAACTGGGCTCCTGCTGCCGTGGAGGCTTTCCAGGAGTTGAAACGCCGGTTTACTTCGGCGCCTGTTTTGTGCCAGCCTGACGTCTCGCTTCCCTTTCAGGTTGAGGTGGATGCTTCGGACATTGGGGCAGGGGCCGTTTTGTCGCAGAGAGGCCCTGGTTGCTCTACTATGAGACCTTGTGCCTTTTTCTCTAGGATGTTTTCGCCGGCAGAGCGAAATTATCATGTGGGCAATCGGGAGTTGTTGGCCATGAAGTGGGCATTTGAGGAGTGGCGTCATTGGCTCGAGGGTGCTAAGCATCGTGTGGTGGTCTTGACTGATCACAAGAATTTGATGTATCTCGAGTCTGCTAAACGCCTGAATCCTAGACAGGCCCGCTGGTCATTGTTTTTCTCCCGTTTTGACTTTGTGGTCTCGTATTTACCAGGTTCTAAGAATGTGAAGGCCGATGCTCTGTCTAGGAGCTTTGTGCCTGATGCTCCTGGAGTCGCTGAACCTGAGGGTATTCTTAAGGAAGGAGTTATCTTGTCAGCTATTTCTCCAGATCTGCGACGTGTGTTGCAGAGATTTCAGGCTGGTAGGCCTGACTCTTGTCCACCTGACAGATTGTTTGTGCCTGCTAAATGGACCAGCAGAGTCATTTCCGAGGTTCATTCCTCAGTGTTGGCAGGGCACCCGGGAATTTTTGGCACCAGAGATCTGGTGGCCAGGTCCTTTTGGTGGCCTTCCTTGTCAAGGGATGTGCGGTCATTTGTTCAGTCCTGTGGTACTTGTGCTCGAGCTAAGCCTTGCTGTTCTCGTGCCAGCGGGTTGCTCTTGCCCTTGCCTGTCCCGAAGAGACCTTGGACACACATCTCTATGGATTTCATTTCGGATCTTCCGGTGTCTAAGGGCATGTCTGTCATCTGGGTGATATGTGATCGTTTCTCCAAGATGGTCCATCTGGTTCCTTTGCCTAAGCTGCCTTCCTCTTCTGATCTGGTTCCTGTGTTCTTCCAGAACGTGGTTCGTTTGCACGGCATTCCTGAGAATATTGTGTCGGACAGAGGATCCCAGTTTGTTTCCAGGTTCTGGCGATCCTTTTGTGGTAGGATGGGCATTGATTTGTCGTTTTCCTCCGCTTTTCATCCACAGACTAACGGACAAACGGAACGAACTAATCAGACTCTGGAGGCGTATTTGAGGTGTTTTGTCTCTTCTGATCAGGATGATTGGGTGACCTTCTTGCCGTTGGCTGAATTTGCCCTTAATAATCGGGCTAGTTCTGCCACCTTGGTTTCGCCATTTTTCTGCAACTCCGGTTTCCATCCTCGTTTTTCCTCGGGACATGTGGAGCCTTCTGACTGTCCTGGAGTGGATTCTGTGGTGGATAGGTTGCAGCGGATCTGGAATCATGTGGTGGACAACTTGAAGTTGTCACAGGAGAAGGCTCAGCGTTTTGCCAACCGCCGCCGCGGTGTGGGTCCCCGACTTCGTGTTGGGGATTTGGTATGGCTGTCTTCTCGATTTGTTCCTATGAAGGTCTCCTCTCCCAAATTTAAGCCTCGATTCATTGGTCCTTACAGGATATTGGAGATCCTTAATCCTGTGTCCTTTCGCCTGGATCTTCCGGTGTCGTTTGCCATTCACAATGTATTTCATAGGTCCTTGTTGCGGCGGTACGTTGTGCCTGTGGTTCCTTCTGCTGAGCCTCCTGCTCCGGTGTTGGTTGAGGGCGAGTTGGAGTACGTGGTGGAGAAGATCTTAGATTCTCGTCTCTCCAGGCGGAGGCTTCAGTACCTGGTCAAGTGGAAGGGCTATGGTCAGGAGGATAATTCCTGGGTGGTCGCCTCTGATGTGCATGCGGCCGATTTAGTTCGTGCCTTTCACGCCGCTCATCCTGATCGCCCTGGTGGTCTTGGTGAGGGTTCGGTGACCCCTCACTAAGGGGGGGGTACTGTTGTGAATTTACCTTTTGGCTCCCTCTAGTGGCTACTAGTGATTTTACTCTGGGTATGTCTATCATCCCTTGTATGCTCACCTGGGTCGTTAGGTCAGGGGTGTTGCTATATAAGCTCCCTGGACCTTCAGTTCAATGCCTGGCAACGTTGATAGAGCTAATCTGTAGTGCTCTTGTCTACTGATCCTGGTTCCTGCGTGATTAAGCTAAGTCCGCTTTCTTGCTTTTTGCTATTTGTTTTTGTTTGCATTTTTGTCCAGCTTGTTCATTATCTGTATCCTTTCCTTGCTGGAAGCTCTAGGGAGGCTGGAGTTCTCCCCCCGGGCCGTTAGACGGTTCGGGGGTTCTTGAATCTCCAGTGTGGAATTTTGTTAGGGTTTTTGTTGACCATATAAGTTATCTTACTACATTCTGCTATTAGTAAGCGGGCCTCTCTTTGCTAAACCTAGTTCATCTCTGTGTTTGTCATTTCCTCTTACCTCACCGTTATTATTTGTGGGGGGCTTGTATCCTACTTTTGGGGTCTATTCTCTGGAGGCAAGAGAGGTCTTTGTTTTCCTCTTCTAGGGGTAGTTAGTCCTCCGGCTGGCGCGAGACATCTAGCGACCAACGTAGGCATGTTCCCCGGCTACTTCTAGTGTTGGCGTTAGGAGTAGATATATGGTCAACCCAGTTACCACTGCCCTATGAGCTGGATTTTTGCACTTCGCAGACTTGCTGATATCTCTGAGACCCTCGCCATTGGGGTCATAACAATTCCGTACCCACTGTATTACTTAAATACATGTAAAGTAAGCTACACACACAAAGCAATGATTATATATCTCACATATTTCTAGCTATCTGCCTATCTATCTATATATGTATTGAAGAATATTTTGTTAGGAAACTGTTTAACCCCTTTACGACCTATGATGTATATTTACGTCATAGGTCATCACCCCCTGTTTGATGCAGGCTTCAGTGCTGAGCCCGCAGGTTTTCCGGCACATGACAGCTGATTTCATCAGCTGCCATGTGCCCCTAATACCCACGGGTGGAATTGCGATCCACCCGTGGCTGTTAACATGTTGAATGCTGCTGTCAATCTCCAACAGTGGCATTTAACATGGCCATGCCAGAAGCATATCATAAGACACGTCCATCGGCGCCCCTGTCAACAGATGAGCATTTTTGCTACACATAGCAGGGTTGAAGCCCTTCTATGTGTAGCACAAGTGATCAGAAGATTGCAGCTTCAAGTCTCCTGTGGAGTAAAAAGTGAAATAAAAGTTTTGAAAAAATATTAAAACATTTTAAAAATGTAAAAATTCAAATCACCCCCTTTTACCCCATTCAAAATTAAACAATAATAAAAAATAGACATATTTGGTATAGCTGCTTTCAGAAACGCCCTATCTATTAAAATCTAAACAGATTTAATCCGATCTGTAAAGGGTGTGATGAGAAAAAAAGTCAAAACACCAAATTTTAGGAAATTGAACCAACATAGGCAAGCGCATCACAAAAATCAGAACCATTGCCAGCATGTATAAAAAAACAATGAAAAAGTCTGACTCAATATCTGATTTTGTCATTAGTGCACTATTAACAATGCACAAACCAGTGACACAGGCCTGTCAATGGACATATAGGAAATGAATGACAGTTCTTTGTCAATCCTATTAATACTGAACTTCCCTTAGGGCGAGGAATGTGATAAATCAACCAAAAATTTTCAGTCTCTTATTGAGTAAATAAACCTAGAGGAAACCTAGAGAAAACAAAACGTCAAAACAATTGGCCATGTATCCCAGCACCATCTCCTTGAGCACCTTCTTCCTATTAACTGCAAAAAAGTTAGAAACTCATCTTAGATTCAATCAAATTAAGCAGAAAATGGGAATAAGCAAATTGAATAAAGAAACCAAGAGAAAAACCTGTCCTGATCAGGGTGGCTTCCCCTTTCCTGGGCTATAGTTCAAGCCACTATAAGACGTGTACTAGTTTTCTCTGAGCAAATAGTAGACTTGGAATGGACCACAGTATTAATGCATTGATTGCCCTAGAGCAGTGGTCCCCAACCTTTCTGACCTTGAGAGCCACATTCAGCTTAGAGAGAGGGTCGCGAGCCACATTCAGCACTGAGAAAGGGTCGCGAGCCACATCCAGCTCCCACCCCCTTCAAAGTAGTGTCAACCGGAGCCCCCATTACAGGTATAATGATAACCAAAGCTTTTCCACAGAAATCACTCCAAAGCAGAACACTGAGATCCAGGGGTTCCCACAACACCCCCATTCAGTATTCTCCCAACACATTGTCACATCCAGCTTTGAGCACCTCTTCTAGCAGGTAGTACAAACCTCCAGCGTACCATACCTAAAACATCTCTAAACCCCTAAGACCAGTAAATGTGCATCCAGATCTGCAATTCTGTGCAGGGCTACTCACAAAATTCACCATTTTGAGATGTGGTCTTCATACCAGTTTGATAGACTTGGAGCTAATTCATCAAGCTGGCAGACAGTCGCGAGCCACAATTCATGGGGCCGCGAGCCACATGTGGCTCCCGAGCTACAGGTTGGGGAGCCCTGCCCTAGAGGTAAGCACAACCATCGCAGAACCAGCATGATCCATAGAATCATCAGCAGGACTGGGACTGGCCCATTGGCATTAGAGAGCACACAGGCCCACTTGCTATGAAGTGAATGTGATATATGTTCGATGATTTTTGTGGATCGCTTGAGATATATATGACATTTACAGAATAAAAACTGCTGTGAAGCCAGAATAACACTGTGAAATTTAGAAGGAACTGGTCAGGTAAGATAACTTTATTTACCTGCAGATATAGGGTTAATCTAGAGGTTAATAGTTTTATGGAGGTGCCCAGCCGCTGTACTGAAAGTGCTGCACCCGAGATAAAATACATGTTATTTCTCCCAGTAGCCACTGGCTGTCAGTCAAGGAAACAATGCAGCAAGCAGACACAAGGCCCATCGACAAAAGTGATTTCGCTATTCTGTGCAGGGCTGTCCTCTACTCTCCCCGTTTGCTGCTTACTATGCACACTAACCATGAGCTCTCTTTCTGGCTCGCCACTTCTCATTAGAGCTGGCGAGGTTGTGCGCTGTCACTGTGCACTGAGAAGAATATTGCACAGTGACAATATAACACTGAGCATACGTTGGAATTGACAACTGAAACATGCTCAGTAGAGCAAGGACTAGACCAGCCCCTGAAATGGATGTCAGTGATGATGACATTGGGGGACACAAACAGCAGAAAAAGGGCCCCTGTGCAAGAACACTTTGTAATCAAATAGCTCAATGCACAATTCCACCTGTTTTTGGAGGTGAAAATGGGCCCCTGTTCTGCACCACAGGTTACATCAATGATATGTCGGTCCCTGGATTACAGTTCGTTTCAGGGTGGGTACAGAGGCTGCGGCACTGATTGCAGCCTCTGACTCCTGATGATGACTCGTTTGAGTATGCCAGCATGCAATGGGGATTTTCAAATGGATTGTCATCAAAAAGGAAATGGCAAAAAATAAATAAACTAAATAAACTAAAGCAGTTAGATTAGAGAGAGAATGACTAGGACTTTTTAATTAAAGCATATTAGAAAAGCTACTAAATTATTACAATAAATAGTCATATAGGATGAAAATCATTATGAGCTTCAGACCACCCCTTCAAGGTGCATTGACTGTACCTAAATGTACCTTTAAAGGGAACATGTCAGCTGCGCTAACTCCCTAAACCACCACCATAACTGTATTGCATCATTTTTCTACATTTTCCTTAGCTCCTTTTTTTGCTTAGTGATTGATGATAAATGTAAACTTAAATGAGTTGTCCACTACTTGGACAACCTCTTCAATTTCTATGAAGAGGCAAATCACTTGGTTGATCGGTGAAATGATCTTTTGTGCTGCAAACATTTTTGTGCTGCACTGATATTCCTCGCCATTCTGGCAAAGATAATCATAACTACTAAGCTGATTTGTAAACTACTATTTACATAAGTGGTATTGGATTAATCCAGATGAGTATAAATGCTGAAAAGTGCAGAAACCAAAAATGCTAACTACCTGGGGTAATGACTTTGGGAAAGTCACAAAGTGTTATTAACCTCTAGTTTTATAAAGATGCAGGTTATTGACAATTTATTCAATGTATGTATGAATGTAATGTATGTTAGATGAATATTAGAATTATTATTGTTCAAAACTCAACAAAGTTATGTATAATGTAGTTGCTGCCACAGGCCCACCCAAATCACAAGCATGCTAATAATATAGCATATCCATACAGGTGAAGATTGCATATGACAGGGCACGATGACGTTTTCACAGTGCTTTCCACCTTAAGATAAAAGTCACAAAAGTTTAAAAGTTTAAAAAAACAGTTATGTATTCGGATAGATTCAGGTAGATCAACAGTAAACTACATTTAATTCTATTTAAATGCAAAAAGGGTAGTCATAGCTCTCAATCCTTTGACATGAATAATAATCTTTTTATAGCGCTAACATATTCCACAGCGCTTTACAGTTTGCACACATTATCATCGCTGTCCCCGATGGGGCTCACAATCTAAATTCCCTATCAGTATGTCTTTGGAGTGTGGGAGGAAACCCACGCAAACACGGAAAGAACATACAAACTCTTTGCAGATGTTGCCCTGAGTGGGATTAGAACCCAGGACTCCAGTGCTGCAATGCTAACCACTGCGCCACCGTGCTGCCATGAAGAATAGATGTACAGCATACAAACATTCATCATCAAGTCTAATCAATTTTAACAGGACAGCTCCCATATCAAAACCAAGGAATAGCAATTAATACATTCTGATTTTCAATTTTACATCAAAATACTGGCCAATTTTACCTGCAAAACAATCTAAACCAGAAATAATCAGGCCTCCACGTAGTGACTGTCTATTCTTGTGAACCTTCAGTATGATACACCTAGTTCTTTAATCTGGGATGTTCAAGTTGGGCAATATCTAAGACGATCTAGAAATTGTTCTAAAATGTTCAAGAGATGCTAAGGAATTGAAGGACTTAACACTTGCCAATATTACACACAGAGCAATACATTAGATTTTCTTCCTGGACTGATTTTTCACTATCAATTCATGGGTGAATTTTTAAAATGAATGATCAGATTTATTTAACAAGATTGATTACAAAGTTTCTTATTTTCATGTGTACAACTGATTTACGGAAAAAAAAATGACAGTTACTTGTAAAAAAAGATTACTCTAGTAAATTACATCTAACTGAGATACATACTGAGTGAGAAATATATTTAGTGAGCACACAATTTACTCATATACTTATGAATTATCAGGCCTGATTATATACTATGCAGGGTAAATTTGAACTGTATGAAATTTTGATGATCTGAATTCTTTCTAGCTTAGCTATTTAAAAACTTAGTTTGATTTGCTGTTTATAATTGTTGTAGTACTAACTGCTTTTTATCAATCTTATGTATGGATTGATTTATAATGTGATGTTATTGAGGGTTTTGATTATATATGTATTGAATATACTCTTAAAAACTCAGCCAACCATCAAAACGGATCCAGCGTGGAGAATGCAGTCCCAGATAAGTAAAACTTAACATTTAAAGAGGTTTTCCCAGGAACAAAAGTGCATTTTAATCAACAGATATTGGAATGACAATAAGTTCAACAATTAGATGTGTTAAAAAAATGTTACTGTGCTGAGATAATCTTATACATGTGCCCCTGTGTACCATGTAATGGCCGTGTCTTATCAAGCAGGAACATGGTCTGGTCATACCACAGCCCCTGGGCAGGGGGAAAAGCAAAAGAGAGTATGCAGACAGGACAGACGGGGATTACAGCTGATTCTTTTTGTGAGGTAAAACATTTCCCTGCCTGTTTTTAAACAGTGTTTTACTTCAAAGAAAGAATCAGCTGTGATCCCCGGCTGTTCTGTCTGTATACTCTCTTCCTTCTTCCCCTGCCCGGGAACTGTGGTATGATCAGACTACTTTCCTTCTTTGTCATACACAGCCATGTCATCCAAGTGCAGTTCGGATCCAGTCAATGGAGGAGACTGAGAAATTACTTTCTCCGTCTCCTCCGCACCTGTGCTGTGATTGCCTTAAGCGAGATGATCGGAGCACAGAGCACTGACACTCGGATCACGCTCGCAGCAGAGTTTGAGCCGAGTGTCATTAGCATATCGCATCCGATGCTCTCGTATCAAATGCTATTTGCTAATGTGTCCTTTGCCTGTCAGGAATTCTTAAAAGCTCCAGATAGTGATATTGGTAATAATGGAAGTGAAGGTACAGGTATCAGACCTACATGTTTTCGGAGAAAGCATTACTCATGGTCTGACCATGAATACATTTTCCACGCTGGATCCTTTTTGCTTGTTGGCTGATAGTGTCTCCGTTGCTCTGACTTGATTCATGAAAAGCTTCCTGAAGCTCTGGACTCTAAGTGCCTTGTTTGGTGAGCTGACACATGCAACCTTACTATTAAAAACTATCTATGTGCAGGTTCTCTGGATTAATTTTTTTGTGCCTTTTTTAGATTCTTTATCAATCACAATATTCATTTTTATCTCCACCTGCTCACCTATTGATATTATTTTTCTTGGAATTTTCTTTTTTTTCTCCAGCTTTGCAATGTGGTCTGATCATACTCACTTTAGTGCCGGTGTCCCTGCACACTGCTCCCCTTCCCTAGCAGGGACGCCAACTTACTCTCCACCTTGGCCCCTGTCCCACATTGCCTCCTTCCTCTCCTGTTGCTGCCTGGGTCTGCACACTGCGAGTAGCTCTCCGGGCTCTGTGCTTATGGCACATGCGCGCTCCCTCCTCCTTAAAGGGACCACATGTGCTGTCCTAAAGTGTCCCCAGCCAATGGCTAGGGGACATTTATTACTTAAGGCAACTCCACCTGCATGGAGGTGCTTGTGCAACGTTGTTAGACTGTTCCCCACACACTTGCTAGTTCTTAGATTGCTGTCCACTAGTACCCGCTAGTTCTGCTAGTCTTTATCCATCTGTCCCTAACCTACTTGCCAGTACCTCCATTGTCAGTCTGTATTTCAGTCGGAACCTGCCTACACCTACCATGCCAGTCTATATATCAGCTGGACCTTCCTGCACCTGCTTTGCTAGTCTGTATAACAGCCGGACCTGTCTGCACCTGCCGTGTCAGTCTGTATATCAGCTGTAGTCTCATACTGGGCACTTCCAGCTACCTTTCCCTTGGGGGTCAGCTGCTGTTCGTCCATGATCTGTTCTGGAGTAGCACGTGGTGTCCATTGGGAGCCAAGCCTAACCCCACCCTGAGGGGCTCTAGTGAAGAGTCAGGTGCTCACCTAGTCACTCCCCTTCAGGCTCTCTTTGGACCACAGCATAGTGGTTCCACCACTCCTCTTACACTCACTACCTGGCTCCAAAACACACTATTTTTCACACCTCTTTGCCCTCTCCTATCAGTGTTAAGACATACAGTGGGGAAAAAAAAGCATTTAGTCAGCCACCAATTGTGCAAGTTCTCCCACTTAAAAAGATGAGAGAGGCCTGTAATTTACATCATAGGTAGACCACAAATATGAGAGTCAAAATGAGAAAACTAATCCAGAAAATTACCTTGTCTGATTTGGCAAGATTTATTTTGCAAATTATGGTGGAAAATAAGTATTTGGTCACCTAAAAACATGCAAGATTTCTGGCTCTCACAGACCTATAACTTCTTCTTTAAGAGACTCCTCTGTCCTCCACTCATTACCTGTAGTAATGGCACCGTTTTGAACTTGTTGTCAGTATAAAAGACACCTGTCCAAAACCTCAAACAGTCACACTCCAAACTATATATATATAGTGAAGACTAAAGAGCTGTCGAAGGACACCAGAAACAAAAATTGTAGCCCTGCACCAGGCAGGGAAGACTGAATCAACTGTGGGAGCAATAATAAGAAAATGGAAGACATACAAGACCTCAGATAATCTTCCTCGATCTGGGGCTCTACGCAAAACCTCACCCCGTGGGGTTAAAATGATCACAAGAATGGTGAGCAAAAATCCCAGAATCACACTGGGGGACTTAGTGAATTATCTGCATAGAGCTGGGACCATCGTAACAAAGGCTACCATCAGTAAAACACTACGCCGCCAGGGACTCAAATCCTGCAGTGCCAGACGTGTCTCCCTGCTTAAGCCAGTACATGTCCGGGGCCATCTGAACTTTGCTAGAGAACATTTGGATTATCCAGAAGAGTATTGGGAGAATGTCATATGGTCTGATGAAAGCAAAGTAGAGCTGTTTAGTAGAAGCAAAACTCATTGTGTTTGGAGGAGACAGAATGCTGAGTTGCATCCAAAGAACACCATACCTATTGTGAAGCATGGGGGTGGCAACATCATGTTTTGGGGCTGTTTCTCTGCAAAGGGACCTGGCCGACTGATACATGAACATGAAAGAATGAATGGGGCCATGTATCGTGAGATTTTGAGTGCAAACCTCCTTCCATCAGCAAGAGCATTGAAGATGAAACGTGGATGGGTCTTTAAGCATGATAATGATCCCAAGCACACCGTCAGGGCAATAAAGGAGTGGCTTCATAAAAAGCATATGAAGGTCCTGGGATGGCCTAGCCAGTCTCCAGATCTCAGCCCCATAGAAAACCTTTGGAGGGAGTTAAAAGTCCATGTTGCCCAGTGACAGGCCCAGAACATCACTGCTCTAGAGGAGATCAGCATGGATGAATGGGCCAACATACCACCAACAGTGTGTGCCAACCTTGTGAAGACTTACAGAAAACGTTTGACCTCTGTCTGGGGAATAGTGATCACAAAATAATAAGTTTTCATGTATCCTTTAATAAGATATGTAGTAGAGGGGTTACAAGGACACTAAACTTCAGGAGGGCAAATTTCCAACGGATGAGAGATGATCTTGGTGCAATTAGCTGGGACGATATCCTGAGACATAAAAATACACAAAGAAAATGGGAGACGTTTATTAGCATCCTGGATAGGACCTGTGCACAGTATATACCGTATGGGAATAAACATACTAGAAATAGGAGGAAACCAATATGGCTAAATAGAGCTGTAAGGGGCGCAATAAGTGACAAAAAGAAAGCATTTAGAGAATTAAAGGAAGTAGGTAGTGATGAGGCATTAAATAAATACAGAAAATGAAATAAATTCTGTAAAAAGCAAATCAAGGCAGCAAAGATTGAGACAGAGAGACTCATTGCCAGAGAGAGTAAAAATAATCCCAAAATATTCTTTAACTACGTAAATAGTAAGAAACTAAAAAATGATAGTGTTGGCCCCCTTAAAAATAGTCTGGGTGAAATGGTGGATGAGGATGAGGAAAAAGCCAATATGCTAAATGACTTTTTTTCATCAGTATTTACACAAGAAAATTCCATGGCAGACAAAATGACTAGTGATAACAAAAATTCCCCATTAAATGTCACCTGCTTAACCCAGCAGGAAGAACGGCGGCATCTAAAAATCACTAAAATTGACAAATCTCCGGGCCCGGATGGGATACACCCCCGAACACTGCAGGAATTAAGTACAGTCATTGATAGACCATTATTTTTAATGTTTAAAGACTCCATAATAACAGGGTCTGTACCACAGGACTGGCGTATAGCAAATGTG
This sequence comes from Ranitomeya variabilis, assembly GCF_051348905.1. Taxonomy (NCBI): domain Eukaryota; kingdom Metazoa; phylum Chordata; class Amphibia; order Anura; family Dendrobatidae; genus Ranitomeya; species Ranitomeya variabilis. The sequence continues at coordinate 117,764,041 of NC_135233.1, forward strand.
GTGCCAATATTCAAAAAGGGGACAAAAACTGAACTCGGAAATTATAGGCCAGTAAGTTTATCCTCTACTGTGGGTAAAATCCCGGAGGGCATTCTAAGGGATGCTATGCTGGAGTATCTGAAGAGGAATAACCTCATGACTAGTGTTGAGCATTCCGATACCGCAAGTATCGGGTATCGGCCGATATTTGCGGTATCGGAATTCCGATACCGAGTTTCGATATTTTTGTAATATCGGAAATCGGAATCGGAAGTTCCCAGTGTATGGTTCCCAGGGTCTGGAGGAGAGGAGACTCTCCTTCAGGCCCTGGGATCCATATTCATGTAAAAAATAAAGAATTAAAATAAGCGGTCACGCGACCAATCACAAGCTGCGACGTCATCGAAGGCCCTAAACTCCTCATTCTTAGGAACGGAGGCTGCCGGTTACATTCGGTAAGGTCCAGGGGCCGCCGGAGGGGTGAGTATATCCATATTTTTTATTTTATTTCTTTACTTTTCACATGAATATGGATCCCAGGGCCTGAAGGAGAGTTTCCTCTCCTTCAGACCCTGGGAACCATCCAGGATACCTTCCGATACTTGTGTCCCCTTGACTTGCATTGGTATCGGGTATTGGTATCGGCGATATCCGATATTTTTCGGATATCGGCCGATACCATCCGATAACGATACCTTTGAGTATCGGAAGGTATCGCTCAACACTACTCATGACCCAATACCAACATGGGTTTACTAGGAACCGTTCCTGTTAGACAAATCTGATCAATTTCTATGAAGAAGTAAGTTCCGGACTGGACCAAGGGAACCCAGTGGACATACTGTATATGGACTTTTCAAAAGCTTTTGATATGGTGCCACACAAAAGGTTGATACATAAAATGAGAATAATGGAGATAGAGGAAAATATTTGTAAGTGGGTTAAGAGCTGGCTCAGTGATAGGAAACAAAGGGTGGTTATTAATGGAGCACACTTGGACTGGGTCGCGGTTAGCAGTGGGGTACCACAGGGGTCAGTATTGGGCCCTCTTGTTTTTAACATATTTACTAATGACCTTGTAGGGGGCATACAGAGCAGAATTTCAATATTTACAGATGACACTAAACTCTGCAGGGTAATCAATACAGAGGAGGACAATTTTATATTACAGGATGATTTATGTAAACTATAAGCTTGGGCTGATAAATGGCAAATGAGCTTTAATGGGGATAAATGTAAGGTCATGCACTTGGGTAGAAGTAATAAGATGCATAACTATGTGCTTAATTCTAAAACTCTGGGCAAAACCGTCAATGAAAAAGACTTGGGGGTATGGATGGATGACAAACTCATATTCAGTGGCCAGTGTCAGGCAGCTGCTACAAAGGCAAATAAAATAATGGGATGCATTAAAAGAGGCATAGATGCTCATGAGGAGAACATAATTTTACCTCTATACAAGTCACTAGTTCGACCACACTTAGAATACTGTGTACAGCTCTAATCTCCGGTGTATAAGAAAGGCATAGCTAAACTAGAGCGGGTGCAGAGAAGAGCGACCAAGGTTATTAGAGGACTGGGGGGTCTGCAATACCAAGACAGATTATTACACTTGGGGCTATTTAGTTTGGAAAAACGAAGGCTAAGGGGTGATCCTATTTTAATGTATAAATATGAAGGGACAGTACAAAGACCTTTCTGATGATCTTTTCAATCATAGACCTGAGACAGGGACAAGGGGGCATCCTCTACGTCTGGGGGAAAGAAGGTTTAAGCATAATAACAGATGCAGATTCTTTACTGTAAGAGCAGTGAGACTATGGAACTCTCTGCCGTATAATGTTGTAATGAGTGATTCATTACTAAAATTTAAGAGGGACAGGATGCCTTTCTAGAAAAGTATAACGTTACAGGTTATATATACTAGATTCCTTGATAGGGCGTTGATCCAGGGAACTAGTCTGATTGCCGTATGTGGAGTCGGGAAGGATTTTTTTCCCCCAATGTGGAGCTTACTGTTTGCCACATGGGTTTTTTTTTGCCTTCCTCTGGATCAACATGTTAGGGCATGTTAGGTTGGGCTATGGGTTGAACTAGATGGACTTAAAGTCTTCCTTCAACCTTAATAACTATGTTACTATGTTACTGTCAACAAAGGATCTATAGCAAATTATTGAGATGAACTTTTGTTAATGACCAAATACTTATTTTCCACAATAATTTGCAAAATATTGCAAAAGCCCTTTCCACTTCCTGCCGACTTCAACTCAAAAATAGTGTTGAGCATTCCGATACCGCAAGTATCGGGTATCGGCCGATACTTGCGGTATCGGAATTCCGATACCGGTATTCCGATACTTGCCGCGTATCGGATACCGGAATCGGAAGTTCCCAGATTCAAAATGCACAAATTCATCCAATGAGAATGATTCCAAGTGTGGGCACATCCCGTTCAGCATGGAGGGCATGAAACTACTGGCATGGCTGTGATTGGCTGCTGAAATGATGTCATGATGCAGTTTAAACGTCGCTGGCGCCATTTTGCGATCACTCTGCTGTGAATTCAGTTAGTGACAGGACGCTGTTTGCTGACTGAGGGCCAGTTTAGAGATAGCGATTTGCTTCTTTGTGCTTTCCAAAGGCTAATTTAGCAACCGCTGTGTTCACCTACTATTCACCTTGCTTTTGCCTTGTAGCGCTGTTTTCACAGCGATCTGCAAGGTCTGTGTGTGTGTGAGTGCAGCCCACTCTCTAGTCTGAGTGCAGCCACATAGGCCATCCATAGCTGGTTGTATTCAGTTCAGGGAGGGTGGTTCATTGCCTCATACTGTCCTTTTTTTTTTTTTTTTCCAAGTAGTGTAGTCTGCTGCTAATTTATTCAAAAAAATCCTATTAGTGTCTTTCCACCCGTCTCCAGCTAATTTGTGGAAAAACACTAGATAGGATAACGTAGAGGAGGGTTTTTGGGCCTTGCAGCGCCGTTTACGGCTGTCTGCACGGTCTCCGTGTGACTGCAGCTCGCCCTGTAGTCTGTGAGCAGCCATAGCCTGGTTGTCTCCAGCTCAGGGTTGTTCACTGCGTCATACCGCCAAATCAATTTTCATTTTGTTTTAAGTAGTGCAGGCTGCTGCACATTTTTTCAAAAAATTCCTATTAGTGTCTTTCCACCCGTCTCCAGCTAATTTGTGGAAAAACACTAGATAGTATTACGTAGAGGAGGGTTTTTGGGCCTTGCAGCGCCGTTTACGGCTGTCTTCACGGTCTCCGTGTGACTGCAGCTCGCCCTGTAGTCTGTGAGCAGCCATAGCCTGGTTGTCTCCAGCTCAGGGTTGTTCACTGCGTCATACCGCCAAATCAATTTTCATTTTGTTTTAAGTAGTGCAGGCTGCTGCACATTTTTTCAAAAAATTCCTATTAGTGTCTTTCCACCCGTCTCCAGCTAATTTGTGGAAAAACACTAGATAGGATAACGTAGAGGAGGGTTTTTGGGCCTTGCAGCGCCGTTTACGGCTGTCTGCACGGTCTCCGTGTGACTGCAGCTCTATCCGTTGTCAGTTCAGCCCCCAAAAAATAAATAAATAATAAAGTTCACCAAACACACCAGTTACACCACTTTACATTTGTGTAGGCCACATTAGCTCATATTAAAGTCTAGTCCACACTTTAGAAAATTAGTGTTTCTTATACCTGTTAGGAGGAGTTGTTCAGGAAAAAGCACACAAAGCCGTTAGTACTTTTCTGCTTATCTTTATCAGTCAACCAAGATGAAGAAGGCAGTGAGTAAGGCACGTGGGCGTGGGCGCGGAGCAGGGAGGGGACGTGGGGATTCTGTGCCTGCTGCGGGCACCGGTGACTCATCAGCACCCACTTTCACCAGGCAACAGTCGTTCATGCGCAGCTTTGTGTCAGAGCGCCGTACACCGCTGCTGCGTGAAGAACAAATTGAAGCCGTTGTCGGATGGATGGCAGCTAATGCATCAACTTCAATTAGTGCCACATCCTCTCAGACACAGAGCACTGGAGAGCAGCCATCTGTCTCTTCACCACCTGCCAAATTGCCCAGGCAGACAGAGAGCCCAGGGCAGGAGCCGTCTCTACTTCTGTTCTCTGAATCTCTTGGCTTGGAAACAGGGGGCCAGCCAAGCAGCATTGGAAAAATGGAAGAAGAGGCAGGGTGCAGTGATGCCCAACAGCTTTTTCTCTCTTCCTCTGAAGAGGCGGGTGGGCCAGTGGCTCCGGTCACCACATCGCAGGCCGCATCAGCTGATGATGACACTCAGGTGCCACTTACTGGTGCGTGCTCTGCTGCTGAGACTACCCAGGAGGAGCAGTTGGGGGCAGAGGGTAGTGTAGATGATGAGGTCCTTGACCCATCTTGGCGTGAGGGACAGGAAGGTGGTGGGAGCAGCTCTGAGGAAGAGATTCCCCGTACGGGCCAAAGAGGGAGAGGGAGGGGGAAGACTGCGGATCCTGCAGCCTCCGCTTTGGCACCCGTTAGGAGCATGTCTCTTCCAAAAGCCAAAAAGGGCGCTCCCAAGACTTGCAGTGCCTGGTCCTTTTTTGACACAGTTGCAGATGACATTTGCTATGTCAGATGCAAGGTGTGTCATCAAAAAGTCAAAAGAGGTCGAAATGTCAGCAACCTCAATACCTCCAACATGTGGAAACATGTGCGCACCAGGCACCCGGCGGAGTTAGAAAAACACACTGAAGAGCTAGGCCAACCAACAGCGGCAGCTACCACCTCTTCAGCTCGTGTTGCCTCTTCCTCCAGCTCACACGCAGCTGGTTCGGCTTCCTCCCAGGATCGCCGTGGAAGAACCTCTGGCCCTGTTGTCCAGAGACCCGCTGTAATTCCACCCGCAGCACCACTTTCCCAGTCATCCACACACTCCCAGCCCAGTCTACAGCCATCGGTAGTACAGGCATGGGAGAAAAGGCGGCCTTTCTCGTCAAACAACCCACGAGCACAGGCTCTGACTGCAGGCATTGCCAAACTTCTGTCACTGGAAATGCTGTCATTCAGGCTGGTGGAGACTGACAGCTTCCGTGACTTGATGTCATTGGCAGTCCCACAGTACAATGTGCCCAGCCGCTTTTACTTCAGCAGGCAAGCCGTCCCTGCCCTGCACAAGCATGTGGAGGGACACATAAAACACGCGCTACTGAACGCCGTCAGTAGCAAGGTCCACCTCACCACCGATGCGTGGACCAGTCAACATGGACAGGGGCGATACCTTTCCCTCACTGCCCATTGGGTTAATGTCGTTGAGCCGGGTACAGACCGTGCGAGTGGCGCAGGACGTGTCCTGCCCACTCCAAGGATTGCAGGAATCCATTCTGTACGCATTGACTCCTCCTCTTACACCAGTTCCTCAGAATCATCGCTGCAGGAGCCGTCACAGTCCACCTCCACATGGACCCGTGATGAACGTGTACCTGTTACGACCGACATGAGCACAGCCGTGGCCAAACGTCAACAGGCCGTCTTGAAATTTATTTTTTTGGGGAATCGTAGCCACACAGCGCAGGAGCTCTGGAATGCCATCAAGCAGGAGAGCGATGTGTGGTTTGTGCCAGCGAATCTCCAGCCAGGCATGGTTGTGTGTGATAATGGCCGAAATCTGGTGGCAGCTCTGGGCCTCGGCAACCTCACTCACATCCCATGTCTGGCACATGTGCTCAATTTGGTCGTGCAGAGCTTTTTGAGGGACTATCCGGATCTTGATGCACTGCTGCACAAGGTCCGCCTAGAGTGTGCTCACTTGCGGCGTTCCAGCACAGCAAAAGCGCGCATTGCGGCTCTGCAGCGCCGACACCGCCTGCCGGAACATCGCATCATATGTGACCTACCTACCAGGTGGAATTCCACGTTACATATGTTGGAGCGGTTGTGTGAGCAGCAGCAAGCTGTAATGGAGTACCAGCTGCTTCAGGCGCAAAGAAGTCGCAGTCAGCGCCGTACAGACTTCACAACCACAGAGTGGGCCACTATGAATGACGTCTGCCAGGTTTTGCGTCCCTTTGATTATTCCACGCGGATGGCGAGTGCAGATGATGCACTAGTCAGCATGACTGTCCCCCTTATCTGCCTGCTTGAAAAATCACTGCAAGCGCTAAGGGATGATGTTGTGGAAGAGGTGGAGGATGAGGATTCACCATTTCCATCATCTTCTGGACAGTCAGCGCCACGTGGTTCCTCACAAACGCGTAGGCAGGGGACAGTTTGTGAGGAGGATGAGGAGGAGTCAATGGAGGAGGAAGACATCCGTCCAGAGGAGGGAGTTACACAATTGTCCAGTACTCAGTGTGTACAGCGAGGGTGGGGTGATGACGAGCGGGCAGAGATCACGCCTCCAGCAGGGGACAGCGTTTCTTGGGCAGTTGGCAGTCTGCAGCACATGGTGGATTACATGCTGCAGTGCCTGAGAAACGACCGCCGCATCGCCCACATTCTCAACATGTCTGATTATTGGGTGTTCACCCTCCTCGATCCTCGCTACCGGGACAACGTAGAAAGCCTCATCACACCGTTGAACCGGGAGCGAAAAATGCGGGAGCACCAAGACACACTGGTCAATTCCATCATCTTCTCCATTCCAACTGAGAGAAGTGCTGCTAGTGCATTCCAAAGCAGCTCAGTGCGTCCAGGCAGTGGTGGAGGCTCTGCACAAAGAGGGAGCAGAAGCAGTGCCTCTGCCCAAGGCAAGACCAGTATGGCCCAACTGTGGCACAGTTTTCTGTGCCCGCCACAAAAGTCTACACCATCACAGACGGCTCCAGTCAGCAGGAGGCAACGGTTCCGTCAGATGGTGACAGACTACATGTCTTGCCCTCTTGCTGTACTCCCAGACGGCTCTTCCCCTTTCAAGTTTTGGGTCTCAAAGCTGGATACATGGCCAGAGCTAAGCCAGTATGCATTGGAGGTGCTGTCTTGCCCTGCGGCCAGTGTATTATCGGAACGTGTCTTTAGTGCTGCAGGTGGTGTACTAACTGACCGTCGCATGCGACTATCCTCCGATAACGTTGACCGGCTTACTTTCCTGAAAATGAACAAGGCCTGGATCTCGCAGGAATTTGCCACTCCTCTTCCTGATTAAATAATTAGGTGACTGTCTACAGTATCCAGGTCTCCTGTTGTTTTCATCTTTCTACCACCTGAACTGTAATTCCTGGGCTCCAACACCGCCAGTTGAGGCTCAGAAGTGTCGTCTGCACAGTCAAAACATACGACCCAGTGTTATTGGGTTTCAGTAACGTCAGCTGATCCCCAGCTGTGTAGCCGGCAATGTGTCCTGCGACCGCCACGCTGACACAACAACTGAAATGTAAGGGAATCTGTCCCCCCCCCCCAAGGCGTTTGTTACTGAAAGAGCCACCTTGTGCAGCAGTAATGCTGCACAAGGAAAAGGTAGCTATTTTTGTTTAGCTCCTTGCACACGCAGAACTTAACACTTATAAAATGTGTCCACTGATACCGTAAAACCGTCCCGGAGGTGGGACTTTCCTTCGTAATATGACGCAGCACAGCCGTCATTCCTACCCCCTTGGCGCCGTGCCCCGGCTCCTCAGCGTTGTTTGATTCCGTCCCGGAGCCTGCGCTGTTATGTTATCCCATGACCGGGCACACTTAGCGCTGCCCGTCTTCTGGCATCATTTGGTGTCAGGATGGCTGCGCCTGTGCGGCCGTGCTGGCCGAGAGCCCGCCTCGCAGTGTCTTCTGATTTAATCCCACTGGGGGCCTGGGATCCATGGACATGCGCAGTGCATATCTGAACCTCCACCTCTCACTCATCTCCCTATGGCTTCTTCAGACTGTTCGGTGTCAGCTGGTCCCTAATAGCATGCCACGGCCGTGACACCGCACAGTCTTAAGAAGCCGTAGGGAGGGGAGTGAGAGGCGAGGATATGCACTGCGCATGGCCATGGATCCCAGGCCCCCAGTGGGATTAAATCAGAAGACACTGCGAGGCGGGCTCTCGGCCAGCGCGGCCGCACAGGCGCAGACAGCCTGACACCAAATGATGTCAGAAGATGGGCAGCGCTAAGTGTGCCTGGCCACGGGATAACATAACAGCGCAGGCTCCGGGACAGAATCAAACAACGCTGAGGAGCCGGGGCACGGCGCCGGGGGGGTAGGAATGACGGCTGTGCTGCGTCATATTACGAAGGAAAGTCCCACCTCCGGGACGGTTTCACGGTTTCAGGGGACACATTTTATAAGTGTTTAGTTCTGTGTTTGCAAGGAGCATGATGAAAAGAGCCACCTTTTCCTTTTGCATCTTTTGTGCTGCACAAGCTGGCTCTTTCAGCTACAAACGCCTTGGGGGGGGGTTAAAGGTTCCCTTTCGACTTTCTCAGGCTTCGGCCTACATTGTGTTCCTCTGCTTTTCCACCTGTCCCTGGGCTCCAACACCGCTAGTTGCCGTCCAGAAGTGCTGTCCGCACAGTCCCAACAGTCGCTCCTCTGTTATTGGGGTTCAGTAACGTCAGCTGTTCCCCTGCTGTGTGTGTGGCAATCCCTCCTACCTCCTCCTACCTCCTCCTCCTCCACCTGTCCCTGGGCTCCAACACCGCCAGTTGCCGTCCAGAAGTGCTGTACGCACAGTCAACAGTCCCTCCTCTGTTATTGGGGTTCAGTAACGTCAGCTGTTCCCCTGCTGTGTGTGTGGCAATCCCTCCTACCTCCTCCTACCTCCTCCTCCTCCACCTGTCCCTGGGCTCCAACACCGCCAGTTGCCGTCCAGAAGTGCTGTACGCACAGTCAACAGTCCCTCCTCTGTTATTGGGGTTCAGTAACGTCAGCTGTTCCCCTGCTGTGTGTGTGGCAATCCCTCCTACCTCCTCCTACCTCCTCCTCCTCCACCTGTCCCTGGGCTCCAACACCGCCAGTTGCCGTCCAGAAGTGCTGTACGCACAGTCAACAGTCCCTCCTCTGTTATTGGGGTTCAGTAACGTCAGCTGTTCCCCTGCTGTGTGTGTGGCAATCCCTCCTACCTCCTCCTACCTCCTCCTCCTCCACCTGTCCCTGGGCTCCAACACCGCCAGTTGCCGTCCAGAAGTGCTGTACGCACAGTCAACAGTCCCTCCTCTGTTATTGGGGTTCAGTAACGTCAGCTGTTCCCCAGCTGTGTGTGTGGCAATCCCTCCTACCTCCTCCTACCTCCTCCTCCTCCACCTGTCCCTGGGCTCCAACACCGCCAGTTGCCATCCAGAAGTGCTGTACGCACAGTCAACAGTCCCTCCTCTGTTATTGGGGTTCAGTAACGTCAGCTGTTCCCCTGCTGTGTGTGTGGCAATCCCTCCTACCTCCTCCTACCTCCTCCTCCTCCACCTGTCCCTGGGCTCCAACACCGCCAGTTGCCGTCCAGAAGTGCTGTACGCACAGTCAACAGTCCCTCCTCTGTTATTGGGGTTCAGTAACGTCAGCTGTTCCCCTGCTGTGTGTGTGGCAATCCCTCCTACCTCCTCCTACCTCCTCCTCCTCCACCTGTCCCTGGGCTACAACACCGCTAGTTGCCGTCCAGAAGTGCTGTACGCACAGAGCCAAACACCTCGCCAATGTGTTAGTGGGGTTCAGCACTGCCAGCTGTTCCCCTGCTGTGTATACGGCAACGTGTACTGCGACCGCCACGCAGGCACAGCAAGTTAAATTTAAGGGAACCTGTCCCCCCCCCCAGGCGTTTGTTACTGAAGAAGCCACCTTGTGCAGCAGTAATGATGCAAAGGGAAAAAGTGCCTCTTTTCGTGGTGCTCCTTGCACATGCTGAACCTAACACTTATGAAATGTGTCCCCTCACAGCGTTAAACCGTCCGGTAGGTGGAACTTTCCTTTGTCGTGTGACGCAGCACAGCCATCATTTTTACCCCCTTGGCGCCGTGCGCCGCCTCCTCAGCGTTGTTTGAATCTGTCCCGGAGCCTGCGCTGTTAGGTTAGCCCTTGGCCATGCACACATTTTGCGCTGCCCGTCTTCTGACATCATTTGGTGTCAGGCTGGCTGCGCCTGTGCGGGTGCGCTGGCTGAGATCCCGCCTCGCAGTGTCGTCTAATGTAATCCCACCGCGGGCCTGGGATCCGTGGCCATGCGCAGTGCATATCCTCGCCTCTCACTCCCCTCCCTACGGCTTCTTCAGACTGTGCGGTGTCAGCTGATCCCTAATAGCATGCCACGGCCGTGACACCGCACAGTCTGAAGAAGCCATAGGGAGGGGAGTGAGAGGCGAGGATATGCACTGCGCATGGCCATGGATCCCAGGCCCGCGGTGGGATTACATTAGACGACACTGCGAGGCGGGATCTCGGCCAGCGCACCCGCACAGGTGCAGCCAGCCTGACACCAAATGATGTCAGAAGACGGGCAGCGCAAAATGTGTGCATGGCCAAGGGCTAACCTAACAGCGCAGGCTCCGGGACAGATTCAATCAACGCTGAGGAGGCGGCGCACGGCGCCAAGGGGGTAAAAATGATGGCTGTGCTGCGTCACACGACAAAGGAAAGTTCCACCTACCGGACGGTTTAACGCTGTGAGGGGACACATTTCATAAGTGTTAGGTTCAGCATGTGCAAGGACCATAATTAAAAGAGCTAAGTTTACCTTTTCCAGCATTAGTGCTGTACACAATGGCTCTTTCAGCTACAAACGCCTGGGGGGGGGGTTAAAGGTTTCCTTTCAACTTGCTCCGGTGCAGGCTTCGGCCTACACTCCGCTCCCCCTGCTCCTCCTGCTGACCCTGGGCTCTAACACCGCCAGTTTTGGCCCAGATGTGCTAGCTGCACAGAGAAAAACACCAGCCAATGTGTCAGTGGGGTTCAGCACCGCCAGCTGTTCCCTTGCTGTGTAGCCGGCAATGTGTCCTGCGACCGCCACGCAGACACAAGAACTGAAATTGAAGGGAACCTGTCCCCCCTCCCCCAGGTGTTTCTATGTTTTACAGCCACCTTGTACAGCAGTAATGCTGCATGTGTGCAAGGTGGCTCAGAAACGTATTCTCCTTGCACTCGTGGAACTGAACACGTCTAAAATGTGTCCTCTGTGACCATTAAAACGTCCCTCAGGTGTGATTTTCCTTTGTATTGACACGCAACAAGCTCCTTGGTAACGCTGCCCGTCTTCTGGCATCATTGTTTGGCTGGGTGCACCTCTGCGGCCGCCTTGCCCCACACAACGCCCCTCGGTGTCTTATTTATTTTGACTGCGAGGGTGTGATTGACGGGCATGAACGGTGCATTTCTTCGCCTGTCCCTCATCTCCTTCCGCCTTCTTCGGACTGTGCGGCTTCATGGCCGTGGCATGCGATAAGGGATCAGCTGACGCCACATAGTCTGAAGCAGGTGTAAGAACCCAAGCGAGAGGCGAACATATGTACTGCGCCAGGCCATGAATCCCAGCCCCGCAGTGTTTTAACTATGTCAAGACACTGCGGGGCTGGGATTCATGGGCATCGCGAACCGCACCGGCCGACATCAAATGATGTCAGAGGACGGGCAGCACTAACAGCGCAAGGCCAAGGGATAACACGACAGCGCAGACTCCTGTGCAACAAATAACGATGCTCAGGAGGCCGCGCAAAGCACCAAGGTGGCATTTTTGCCAGCTGTACTGCGTCTCTTTACGAAGGGAACTCACGCCTCAAAATCAGTTTGACTGTGTAAGGGCCTAAATGTTATACGTGTTCCTTTCAGCGTGTGCAAGGAGCAAAATTAAAAGAGCAACCTTTGACTTGTGCAGCACTACTGATGCATAAGCTGTGGCTCTTCTACTTTGTAACCCCTGAGGGGGGGTTAAAGGTTACCTTTGAAATTGGTTCAAGTAGGCTTCGGCCTACACTCTGCTCCCCCTGCAGAGCCCGGGCTCCAACACCGCCAGTTGGGGCCCGGTACTGCTAGCTGCACAGAGTCAAACACCAGCCAATGTGTCAGTGGGGTTCAGCACCGCCAGCTGTTCCCCTGCTGTGCAGCCGGCAACGTGTCCTGCAACTGCCACGCAGGCACAACAGACCCAAAGCTGCCGCCAGTGCAGGCTTCGGCCTACACTCTGCTCCATCTCCTCCTCCTGCTGACCCCGGGCTCTAACACCGCCAGTTGGGGCCCGGTACTGCTAGCTGCACAGAGAAAAACACCAGCCAATGTGTCAGTGGGGTTCAGCACCGTCAGCTGTTCCCCTGCTGTGCAGCCGGCATTGTGTCCTGCAAAAGCCACGCAGACACAAGAACTGAAATTGAAGGGAACCTGTCCCCCCTCCCCCAGGCGTTTGTACGTTTTTAAGGCCACCTTGTACAGCGGTAATGCTGCATGTGTGCAAGGTGGCTCATAAACGTATTCTCCTCGCACATGTGGAACTGAAAACACGTCTAAAATGTGTCCTCTGTGTGACCATTTAACCGTCCCGGTGGTGTGACTTTCCTTTGTAATGACACGCTGCAACCCCCTTGGTAGCGCTGCCCGTCTTCTGGCATCATTGTTTGGCTGCCTGCGCCTCTGCGGCCGCCCTGACCCACACAACGCCCCTCGGTGTCTTATTTCTTGGGACTGCGAGGGTGTGATTGATGGGCATGAGCAGTGCATCACTTCGCCTGTCCCTCATCTCCTTCCGCCTTCTTCAGACTGTGCGGCTTCATGGCCGTGGCATGCGATAAGGGATCAGCTGACGCCGCACAGTCTGAAGCGGGTGTAAGGACCCGAGTGTGAGAGGCGAACATATGTGCTGCGCCAGGCCATGAATCCCAGCCCCGCAGTGTTTTAACAATGTTAAGACACTGCGGGGCTGGGATTCATGGTCATCGCGAACCGCACCGGCCGACATTAAATGATGTCAGAAGATGGGCAGCGCTAACAGCGCTAGGCCAGGGGATAACACGACAGCGCAGACTCCTGTACAGCAAATACCAACGCTCAGGAGGCTGCACCCAGCACCAAGGTGGGATTCTTGATATCTGTGCTGCGTCTCATTACAAAGGGAACTCGCGCCTCCAACACAGTTTGACTGTATAAAGGGCTAAATGTTATACGTGTTTCATTCAGCGTGTGCAAGGAGCAAAATTAAAAGAGCAACCTTTGACTTGTGCAGCACTACTGCTGCATAAGCTGTGGCTCTTCTACTTTGTAACCCCTGAGGGGGGGTTAAAGGTTACCTTTGAAATTGGTTCAAGTAGGCTTCGGCCTACACTCTGCTCCCCCTGCAGAGCCCGGGCTCCAACACCGCCAGTTGGGGCCCGGTACTGCTAGCTGCACAGAGCCAAACACCAGCCAATGTGTCAGTGGGGTTCAGCACCGCCAGCTGTTCCCCTGCTGTGCAGCCGGCAACGTGTCCTGCAACTGCCACGCAGGCACAACAGACCCAAAGCTGCCGCCAGTGCAGGCTTCGGCCTACACTCTGCTCCATCTCCTCCTCCTGCTGACCCCGGGCTCTAACACCGCCAGTTGGGGCCCGGTACTGCTAGCTGCACAGAGAAAAACACCAGCCAATGTGTCAGTGGGGTTCAGCACCACCAGCTGTTCCCCTGCTGTGCAGCCGGCATCGTGTCCTGCAAAAGCCACGCAGACACTTGCTCTTGTACCTTCTGCTCCCCATCCTGGTTCCAGTACCGTCAGCTGGTTCCGGGCAGAGACTTTGGCTTAGGTGCCTCCCTCTGGGTATCCGAGTTCCACCAACGTCAGGTGGTCCTTGGTAGTGCTTTCAGGCACGGGTACCTCCTGCTTAGTAACCGGGTTCCAGTAACGTCAGCTGGTCCTCGGTAGTTCCATTGGCTCTTGGACCTTCGGCTACCCATCCGGGTTCCAGCACCGTCAGCTGGTTCTCGGCAGTGTCTTTTGCTCTTGTACCTTCTGCTCCCCATCCTGGTTCCAGTACCGTCAGCTGGTTCCGGGCAGAGCCTTTGGCTTAGGTGCCTCCCTCTGGGTATCCGAGTTCCACCAACGTCAGGTGGTCCTTGGTAGTGCTTTCAGGCACGGGTACCTCCTGCTTAGTAACCAGGTTCCAGTAACGTCAGCTGGTCCTCGGTAGTTCCATTGGCTCTTGGACCTTCGGGTAGCCATCCGAGTTCCAGTTCCATCAGCTGGTTCTCGGCATTTTCTCAGCCTTCTTGTACCTTCTGCTACATTTCCAAGTTCAAGAGACTAAACACGATGACCCGGAAGACCACCCCTAAGATGACGACGACACCAGAGACGACAACCACCGTGATGACGACGACCCTGGAGACGATGACCCTGAAGACCACCCCGATGACGACGACCCCGGAGACGACGACCCTGAAGACCACCCCGATGACGACGACCCCGGAGACGACGACCCTGGAGACGACGACGACCTGGAAGACCGAGAAGCAGAAGAACAAGAGGCTGCAGAACAAAGAGCAGAAGAACATTAAGCATAACACTAAATATCAGAGCAAAAAATATTATCTAAATTATAAGCAGAAGAAGACTAATCAGTGTATGGGGGTGAGTCCGTTCCTCCTCGTGGTGCCCCTGGATAAAGCCTGATGCTGCAGGCCAAATTGAACGCGGACAAATGTAACTGTTTTGTGACAGGCAGAACGGAAGGTGTAATCTTCAAACTTTTATAGATAACAACTACGGGAATGCCTGACACAAATAAGAATATGATGAAGAAGTAGAATATGATGAAGATAATAGTAAAATAAAAAGAATATGAACAATGTAACCCAAAAAATAATAGGTAGAAGATGAAGAAGAAGATGAATAAGGTGAAGAAGTTGATGTCAAAGAAGCTGATGATGAGGATAATGAAGAAGAAAGTGTGGGAGAAGTAAAAAAGAAGGTGAAGGGCGTGGAAGTAGTGAAACATCAATATCTGACAAAATAAAAAAAAAATTAACATAGTCAAAATCTTTCTAACGCCGAACGTCATAAAAAAAAAAAAAAATCCTGCTATTCTATTAGATTGGGCTAAACCTCTGTGCCTTTAATGTCTCCGCCAAGTCCCCCAATACAGCCTACATTATTCTTAGTTGTTTTCCTTCATGTAGAATTAACCTACAAGGAAAGAAGGGTTTATTTTAATTCCGATATTTTCGTCCCATTGACTTGCATTGGGTTCGGGTATCGGTATCGGATTAGATCCGATATTTTGACGGTATCGGCTGATACTTTCCGATACCGATACTTTCCGATATCGGAAGGTATCGCTCAACACTACTCAAAAATATTTCACGAATCCGTACATTCCTCAACCAAGAATGTGCAAAAACCCTAGTCCATGCCCTCATCATCTCTCGCCTTGACTATTGCAACCTCCTGCTCTGTGGCCTCCCCTCTAACACTCTCGCACCCCTCCAATCTATTCTAAACTCTGCTGCCCGACTAATCTACCTGTCTCCCCGCTATTCCCCGGCCTCTCCCCTCTGTCAATCCCTTCACTGGCTCCCCATTGCCTAGAGACTCCAGTACAAAACCCTAACCATGACATACAAAGCCTTCCACAACCTGTCTGCACCATACATCTGTGACCTCGTCTCCCGGTACTTACCTACACGCAACCTCCGATCCTCACAACATCTCCTTCTCTACTCCCCTCTTATCTCCTCTTCCCACAATCGTATACAAGATTTCTGTCGCATATCACCCCTACTCTGGAACCCTCTACCACAACACATCAGACTCTCGCCTACCATCGAAACCTTCAAAAAGAGCCTGAAGACCCACCTCTTCCGACAAGCCTACAGCTTGCAGTAACCACCGATCAACAAAACCGCTGCATGACCCACTGTATTCTCACCCATCCCTTGTAGATTGTGAGCCTTCGCGGGCAGGGTCCTCTCTCCTCCTGTACCAGTTATGACTTGTATTGTTTAAGAATATTGTACTTGTTTTTATTATGCATACCCCTCCTCACATGTAAAGCGCCATGGAATAAATGGCGCTATAACAATAAATAATAATAATAAAATAAATCTTGACAAATCAGACAAGGTGATTTTCTAGTTTTATTTTCTCATTTTGACTCTCATAGTTGTGGTCTACCTATGATGTTAATTACAGGCCTCTCTCATTTTTTAAAGTCGGAGAACTTGCACAATTGGTGGCTGACTAAATACTTTTTGTTCCCCACTGTAGCATTTTAGTTAGTATCAAGATCTTCCAGAGTCTTTGCTGATGATGGCACCTACTCCTGTTAGCTCACAGCCATGGAACTTTTACTCATGTTCTACAGGGAAAATGACTTGAAACAACAACATAACATACAAATATTACATCTACATAATGTACATTAAACAACAAAAATATGGTGTAAATAGACATGAGACACTTGTGGTTCTTTTTCATAAGAAAACAGATAATAATCAGCCTTACTTGCATATTTTACAGTAGTAGCAATTTTGTCTCAATTTTGGATGGTAGTGATGGTAGGTTGTAGTATTCAGTACAATGTAATAATTTTATGGAAATTATAGAATGTATATGTATGTAGTTTATTTATGAAGATTTCAGAATAATGCAATGAATACACAGGATTCGGCTGGCCGGGCGCGACCAATTAGCGTAGCGTGGTTCAAATCCCGCCCCAATTCACGTCCGGACTGCATCTGTCGCTGATTGTTCATGGCCAGCTGGACGCGACCAATCAGTGAAACCAGGGCCAGCTCCAGGTTTTTGAGGGCCCCGGGCGAAAGAGTCTCACAGCCCATGCAGCATATAACACAGCCCATGCAGTATATAGCACAGCCCACATAGTATATAGCACAGCCACATAGTATATAGCACAGCTGCGTAGTATATAACACAGCGACGTAGTATATAGCACAGCCATGTAGTATATAGCACAGCTATATAGTATATAGCAATGTGGGCACCATATCCCTGTTAAAAAAAGAATTAAAATAAAAAATAGTTATATACTCACCTTCCGGCGGCCCCCGGATCCAGCCCAGGCCTTTAGCGATGCTCCTCGCTACGCTCCGTTCCCAGTAATGCCTTGCGGCAATAACCCGTGATGATGTAGCGGCCTCGCGAGACCGCTACTTCATCTGGGGTCATTGCAGCAATGCATTCTTGGGACCGGAGCGTCGCAAGGAGCGGGAAAGGCTGCCACGGATGCCAGAAGATGAGAATGTAATGATTTTTTTTATTATTATTTTTAACATTATATGTTTTTACTATTGATGCTGCATTGGCAGCATCAATAGTAAAAAGTTGGTCACACTTACAGGGTTAATGGCAGCGTTAATGGACTGCGTTACACCGTCTTATGCCGCGGTGTAATGCAGTCCGTTTAACGGACTGCTAAAACATTATGTGGGTGCTGACTGGAGGGGAGTATGGAGGGGGCACTGACTGGAGGGGAGTAGGGAGGGGCCAATTCGCGGCCGGACTGTGCCTGTCGTTGATTGGTCGCGCCCAGCCGGCCTCGACCAATCAGCGACGCGGGATTTCCATGACAGACAAACAGACAGACGGAAGTGGACCTTAGACAATTATATATATAGATGGTTGATATTTGTGTACTATCGTTTTGGCAACTTTTGATTGCAACAGTCAAGTTAGAGGACTATATTATTCAGTAGGAAAGAATTAAAGGTATGTTCAAGAGTCCATATTTCAAGAACATTCTGAGAACTGTGAATCATGTATTCACCAAGGCTAAAAGACTGTTTGATGTGACACAAATGTAGCTTTCAGCTGACTCACAACTTAGGCACCAAGGTGATGAGTAAAAATACTTGGTAGGTTGTGTTTATTCTACAGCAGCACATGGACCCCAAACATTTAGATAAGATCATATCTTCAGTGTAAAAAAGAACAAGGAATCTTGGAAGTGATGATATGTTCCCCACAGAGCTTTGATGTCAAATCATCAAGTCTGTCTGAGACTGCAAGGAGAGACTGAATAACTTGTGCAAGGGACATCCACAGGAGATGGGTGGTTAGTTCTCCGAGATGTTTGGAACAACCTCCCTGCTGAATTCCTTCTAAATCTGTGTACAAATATGCCTAGAGTTGATGCTGCTTTTAACCCCTTCCCGACCTTTGACGCCACGTAGGCGTCATGAAAACCCGTGCCAATCCGACCCATGACGCCTATGTGGCGTCATGGAATGATCGCGTCCCTGCAGATCGGGTGAAAGGGTTAACTCCAATTTCACCCGATCTGCAGGGACAGGGGGAGTGGTACTTCAGCCCAGGGGGGGTGGCTTCACCCCCTCGTGGCTACGATCGCTCTGATTGGCTGTTGAAAGTGAAACTGCCAATCAGAGCGATTTGTAATATTTCACCTAAAAAACTGGTGAAATATTACAATCCAGCCATGGCCGATGCTGCAATATCATCGGCCATAGCTGGAAACACTTATGTGACCCCCCACCCCACCGATCGCCCCGCCAAGCCACCGATCTGTGCTCCGCTCCCCTCCGTCTTGTGCTCCGCTCCCCCGTCCTCCTGTCCGCTCCCCCCCTGCTCCTATGCCACCCCTCCATGCTCCGACGCCCCCCCGTGCCCCGATCTCCCCCCTTATACTTACCGAGGCTCCCGGTGTCGGACCGTCTTCTCCATGGGCGCCGCCATCTTCCAAAATGGCGGTCGCATGCTCAGTGCGCCCGCCGAATCTGCCGGCCGGCAGACTCGTTACGAGTACATTTTGATCGCTGTGGTAGGTTCTATCACAGCGATCAAAATAAAAAAAATAAATAAATAAACCCCCCCTTTATCACCCCCATAGGTAGGGACAATAATAAAAAAAAGAATTTTTATTTTTTTTTCCACTAGGGTTAGGGTTAGAACTAGGGTTAGAACTAGGGTTAGAACTAGGGGTAGGGTTAGGGGTAGGGGTAGGGTTAGGGGTAGGGTTAGGGTTATGGCATGTGCACACAGTGCGGATTTGGCTGCGGATCCGCAGCGGATTGGCTGAGGATCCGCAGCGGATTGGCCACGGATCCGCAGCGGATTGGCCGCGGATCCGCAGCGGATTGGCCGCTGCGAATTCGTAGCAGTTTTCCATCAGGTTTACAGTACCATGTACACCTATGGAAAACCAAATCCGCTGTGCTCATGGTGCGGAAAATTCCGTGCAGAAACGCTGCGTTGTATTATCCGCAGCATGTCAATTCTTTGTGCGGATTCCGCAGCGTTTTACACCTGTTCCTCAATAGGAATCCGCAGGTGAAATCCGCACAAAAAAAACACTGGAAGTCTGCTGTAAATCTGCAGGTAAAACGCAGTGCCTTTTACCTGCAGATTTTTCAAAAATCGTGCAGAAAAATCTCACACGAATCCGCAACGTGGGCACATAGCCTTAGGGTTAGGGTTGGAATTAGAGTTAGGGTTGGAATTAGGGCTAGGGTTGGAAATAGGGTTAAGATTAGGCTTGTGGTTAGGGTTACGGATAGGGTTAGGGGTGTGTTGGGGTTACAGTTGTGGTTAGGGTTGGGATTAGGGTTAGGGTTGGGATTAGGGTTAGGATTAGGGTTAGGCTTGGAATTAGGGTTACGGGTGTGTTGGGGTTAGGGTTGTGGTTAGGGGTGTGTTGGGGTTAGGGTTGTGATTAGGGTTATGGCTACAGTTGGGATTAGGATTAGGGGTGTGTTGGGGTTAGTGTTGAAGTTAGAATTGAGGGGTTTCCACTGTTTAGGCACATCAGGGGTCTCCAAACGCAACATGGCGCCACCATTGATTCCAGCCAATCTTGCGTTCAAAAAGTCAAATGGTGCTCCCTCCCTTCCAAGCCCCGACGTGCGCCCAAACAGTGGTTTACCCCCACATTTAGAGTACCAGCGTACTCAGGACAAACTGGGCAACAACTGTTGGGGTCCAATTTCTCCTGTTACCCTTGCAAAAATAAAAAATTACTTGCTAAAACATAATTTTTGAGGAAAGAACAATTATTTTTTATTTTCACGGCTCTGCGTTATAAACTTATATGAAGCACTTGGGGGTTGAAAGTGCTCACCACACATCTAGATAAGTTCCTTCGGGGGTCTAGTTTCCAAAATGCGGTCACTTGGGTGTTTCTACTGTTTAGGCACATCAGGGGCTCTGCAAATGCAAAATGATGCCCGCAGACCATTCCATCAAAGTCTGCATTTCAAATGTCACTACTTCCCTTCCGAGCCCTGACATGCGCCCAAACAGTGGTTTACCCCCACATATGGGGTACCAGCACACTCACAACAAACTGGGCAACAAATATTGGGGCCCAATTTCTCCTGTTATCCTTGTGAAAATAAAAAATTGCTTGCTAAAACATCTTTTTTGAGGAAAGAAAAATGATTTTTTATTTTCACAGCTCTGCGTTGTAAACTTCTGTGAAGCACTTGGGGGTTGAACGTGCTCATCACACATCTAGATAAGTTCCTTGGGGGGTCTAGTTTCCAAAATGGGGTCACTTGTGGGGTGTTTCTACTGTTTAGGCACATCAGGGGCTCTGCAAATGCAATGTGACGCCTGCAGACCATTCCATCAAAGTCTGCATTTCAAATGTCACTACTTCCCTTCCGAGCCCTGACGTGTGCCCAAACAGTGGTTTACCCCCACATATGGGGTATCAGCGTAGTCACAACAAACTGGGCAACAAATATTGGGGTCCAATTTCTCCTGTTACCCTTGTGAAAATAAAAAATTGCTTGCTAAAACATCTTTTCTGAGGAAAGAAAAATGATTTTTTATTTTCACGGCTCTGTGTTGTAAACTTCTGTGAAGCACTTGGGGGTTCAAAGTGCTCACCACACATCTAGATAAGTTCCCTTGGGGGTCTAGTTTCCAAAATGGAGTCACTTGTGGGGAGTTCCTACTGTTTAGGCACATCAGGGGCTCTGCAAACGCAACCTGACGCCCGCAGAGCATTCCATCAAAGTCTGCATTTCAAAACATCACTACTTCCCTTCCAAACCCCGACGTGTGCCAAAACAGTGGTTTACCCCCACATATGGGGTATCAGCGTACTCAGGAGAAACTGGACAACAACTTTTGGGGTCCAATTTCTCCTGTTACCCTTGGGAAAATAAAAAATTGTGGGCTAAAAAATCATTTTTGAGAAAAGAAAAATTATTTTTTTATTTTCATGGCTCTGCGTTATAAACTTCTGTGAAGCACTTGGGGGTTCAAACTGCTCACCACACATCTAGATTAGTTCCTTGGGAGGTCTAGTTTCCAAAATGGGGTCACTTGTGTGGGAGCTCCAATGTTTAGGCACACAGGGGCTCTCCAAACGCGACATGGTGTCCGCTAATGATTGGAGCTAATTTTCCATTCAAAAAGCCAAATGGCGTGCCTTCCCTTCCGAGCCCTGCGGTGCGCCCAAACAGTGGTTTACCCCCACATATGGGGTATCATCGTACTCAAGACAAACTGGACAACAACATTTGTGGTCCAATTTCTCCTATTACCCTTGGGAAAATAAAAAATTCTGGGCTAAAATTCATTTTTGAGGAAAGAAAAATTATTTTTTATTTTCACGGCTCTGCGTTATAAACTTCTGTGAAGCACCTTGGGGTTATAAGTGCTCACTATGCATCTAGATAAGTTCCTTGGGGGGTCTAGTTTCCAAAATGGGGTCACTTGTAGGGGAGCTCCAATGTTTAGGCACACAGGGGCTCTCCAAACGCGACATGGTGTCTGCTAGCGATGGAGATAATTTTTCATTCAAAAAGTTAAATGGCTCTCCTTCCCTTCCGAGCCTTACCATGTGCCCAAACAGTGGTTTACCCCCACATGTGAGGTATCGGTGTACTCAGGAGAAATTGTCCAACATATTTTAGGATCCATTTTGTCCTGTTGCCCATGTGAAAATGAAAAAATTGAGGCTAAAATAATTTTTTTGTGAAAAAAAAGTACTGTTTCATTTTTATGGATCAATTTGTGAAGCACCTGGGGGTTTAAAGTGCTCACTATGCTTCTAGATAAGTTCCTTGGGGGGTCTAGTTTCCAAAATGGGGTCACTTGTGGGGGAGCTCCAATGTTTAGGCACACGGGGGCTCTCCAAACGCGACATGGTGTCCGCTAAAGATTGGAGCCAATTTTTCATTGAAAAAGTCAAATGGCGCTCCTTCCCTTCCGAGCCCTGCGCCCAAACAGTGGTTTACCCCCACATAAGAGGTATCAGCGTACTCAGGACAAATTGGACAACAACGTTCGTGGTCCAGTTTCTCCTTTTACCCTTGGGAAAATAAAAAAAAATTTGCTGAATGATCATTTTTGTGACTAAAAAGTTAAATGTTCATTTTTTACTTCCATGTTGCTTCTGCTGCTGTGAAACACCTGAAGGGTTAATAAACTTCTTGAATGTGGTTTTGAGCACCTTGAGGGGTGCAGTTTTTAGAATGGTGTCACTTTTGGGTATTTTCAGCCATATAGAACCCTCAAACTGACTTTAAATGTGAGGTGGTCCCTAAAAAAAATGGTTTTGTAAATTTTGTTGTAAAAATGAGAAATCACTTGTCAAATTTTAACCCTTATAACTTCCTAGCAAAAAAAAATTTGTTTCCAAAATTGTGCTGATGTAAAGTAGACATGTGGGAAATGTTATTTATTAACTATTTTGTGTCACATAACTCTCTGGTTTAACAGAATAAAAATTCAAAATGTGAAAATTGCGAAATTTTCAAAATTTTTGCCAAATTTCCGCTTTTTTCACAAATAAACTCAGAAATTATCGACCTATATTTACCACTATCATGAAGCCCAATATGTCACGAAAAAACAATCTCAGAATCGCTAGGATCCGTTGAAGCGTTCCTGAGTTATTACCTCATAAAGGGACACTGGTCAGAATTGCAAAAAACGGCAAGGTCATTAAAGGGCACCTGTCACCCCGTTTTTTCGGTATGAGGTAAAAATACTGTTAAATAGGGCCTGAGCTGTACATTACAATAGTGTAGTTTGTGGACCCCGATTCCCCACCTATGCTGCCGAAATACGTTACCAAAGTAGTCGTTTTCGCCTGTCAATCAGGCAGGTCTGGTCAAAAGGGCGTGGTGTCTTCCCCCAGATTTTGCTTAGTTTTCCGTTGGTGGCGTAGTGGTGTGCGCATGCCCAAGGTCCCGAATCCTCTGCCAGGGGATTGAAAAGAGCACGATGTTCGCTATTTCATTGGTGATCGGTGGGCGCGGCCATCTTCCTTCGGCGCTCTGCTGGCCGCGGCTTCAGGAAAATGGCAGCGGGCATCCGCGCGTGCGCAGATGGATATCGCGGCGGCCATTTTCCTGAAGCCGAGATGCGAACTCTGCTTCAGGAAAATGGCCGCCGCGATATCCATCTGCGCACGCGCGGCATCCCGCGGCCATTTTCCTGAAGCCGCGGCCAGCAGAGCGCCGCTTCTGCGCACGCGCGGCCAAAGGAAGATGGCCGCGCCCACCGATCACCAATGAAATAACGAACATCGCGCTCTTTTCAATTTCCTGGTAGAGGATTCGGGACCTTGGGCATGCGCACACCACTACGCCACCAACGGAAAACTAAGCAAAATCTGGGGGAAGACACCACGCCCTTTTGACCAGACCTGCCTGATTGACAGGCGAAAATGACTACTTTGGTAACGTATTTCGGCAGCATAGGTGGGGAATCGGGGTCCACAAACTACACTATTGTAATGCACAGCTCAGGCCCTATTTAACAGTATTTTTATCTCATACCGAAAAAACGGGGTGACAGGTTCCCTTTAAGGCCAAAATAGGCTGGGTCATGAAGGGGTTAAGAAAAAGGGTGGTCACACCAAACATTGATTTCTATTTTGTTCATTCACTTAGTGCTTTCTTAATTGATAAAAATAAAAGATAGATTAACACTTCTATTTTGTAAAACATTATTTGCAGCATTATTTTCCACTTCTGTCTTAAAGGATTGCAATGCTGGGAAATATATCACAGCCAGGGATGCCAACTGACTGCAAATTCTTGGAAAGGCCATAAATAAAAGAATGTCATAAAATATTGTTGACAACCCTGAACATAGCTTTATTTACATGAACCGAGCTGTATTGCAGTTTCTCTGCACAGAGAATGACTGGGAGCTTTGATGTGCAGGAGAAATGTTCAAAGGATCTCTGCCCCGTCATTCTCTGGACTAGCAGAGATAGAAACCTTAATGTCATGGCACAACCTATACAGGAAATTATGAGAATTTCCCTTTTATATTCAAAACGATGATTTCCATTTTTGCAATTCCGTACATATTAGGCTATGACACTACAGATATTATTATATATAAATTTATCATTATACTGTAATGTCAAATTAACAAGAATTTGTTTTCTACTATTCTATTACTACATCCTCTGAATAATTCCTTAAATATTTGCACTATAGAAATGCCACTTGTTTAAGTCATAATTTAATAGCATATTTCATAATCATTCCTTGCCTGACAGATTAACCACAGATCACCATGCCCTTGTTATCTCGATGGGCCTGAGAGGTACAAAACTGGTTTTTCCATCTAGTACGTCGGTGTAGGTGTGTCCCTCCGCAGTATAACATCTTAAACCTAAGTGATTGATATGTTAGGTGCACACATAGCCAGGTGAGAGACACGGCAGACACCTCCGTACATAGAAGAGTGAACTTAGGGGTAAAATGGCATCTCAAGGAATTCAAATGCCATCCAGCATGGAAGTACCAGATATTCCCTACGGACTTGGGGTTTTCAGAACACTTCCCTATGCATTTATTATTCCTGAGCTGGTAAGTTACATATTCTAGTTTTACCGTGTCTTGAATTTTCTTCTAAATTCTAAGGAAGAACTAAATATTTAGCAAGCCTAAACAAGTCTACGCTCAAAGTTTCCTTTTATACCTTACTATCCCACAGTGAAGAAGTTTTACAGTGATACTTTACAGGTGCTGATGTGCCTGTCTGTCACCTGTCTATATACGGTATATCAACTACACTTACTGGATCAGAAATGGAATTGGAAACTTTAGCATTTAAATATCATTTGTATTCTCTTCAGTGGTGGATTTTAAGAAACTGAAGAAATTCGTACAAAATATAGTAAGAGGTTCACTTAAGGATTTCTATCTTAAATGTAGAGGTCAAATGTCCATACAGAACACTATCCAGTACTGGCAGTAGAATAATAAAAGTAAAGAAACCATTCAAATAGGATTAGATTAATAAAATAGCACGCACAGCTGTTAAAGCTACTGTATCAAAGTATGTTGATTGAACATTTTGCCTGCCTTATATTTGTGGTGTAGAGTAATTGACAAAGTATATGCAGAAGACATATGGGCAAGGATGTGAATGGAGGACTAGAAAGGGCAAAGATCCAACCAGTGATCATGACAATCTGGTTGGATTACCAATGTGTTCTTGATTATTGGAGGCAGGGTGGGATGATTTCATGGTGATCAAGACACATCTATTGATCCAAAATGGAATCGGTATGTCTAATAAAAGACACCAGTTTTGAAGACCGACTTTTCCCGATGAAGGGGACGGATTGTGCCTGAAACGCGTTGTGTGTTGAATAGGTCAATTTTTCTTATCTGACCTGGGTGGTTCCTGATTCAGAGTGTGCCACATGGATGCCACTCATTAAGCAGAAATGACTCCCCTGTTATTTCAGGCATCAATCAAATAGTTGGTATCTGCATACCATATATTTAGCGTTCTTGATTTTTACATGGTTTTTTTGCATTGATCACAAGAACACAAAGTAATTAAACACACATTCATTCTTTCACTGACCCTCTTTTCTGTAGTAGCTTCATAAGCTAAAGACTACTGGTTCTGTACAGTCACCAATTTTCCTCTGGAAACTCCCTGCCCTGTCCTTGTCGTCTCATATGAGCCGGTTTTCCATCTTCAGTCAGAATAGTATTAAGTTGACTTTGCCATCAGCATCTGTCAACCCAGAAGAAAAAAAGCTCAGGTGGAGATTCTTTTGGAAAACTGTAATTTAGGGTTGGGACAATATATTGTCAATAGTTAAAATATCCTTGAATTATTGACTGTGCTTTGGCCAGCAGTATGTTGACCACACTATCGGATGTCACGCCATCACCTTGTGTGGCACTGTCCATTTCTTCTAAAAATAGTTTCTATGAATCTAAGGATGTATTAATAAAGGCTCTTTTATTTAGGAAGTCTTATAGCATGTATAGAGGAGTAAGAATCAGCCATTGGATCAAAAGAGACCAAAACATCTATCCCAGCTGACACATAAGAACTTGATCTTAGCATCTGATGAATACAGTAACGTGTAGTGACCCAGTATGGGATAAATTGTAGCACACAATTATGTTTTTTTTCTACTTAAATATAGTCAATCTTAAAAATGTGTGGTTGTAAAAAGTTCTTAATAGTTTAGGACTTCATGATTTTCAAGAGCTTCTTAGGTTAAGGTCGCCATACACATTAGAAAGACATAGGTTGATGGTCGAATAACCATTGGACGAACAATCTTCAGGTCGATCTGGCAATGTGGCCATAAACATTTCACTCCATATTGGCCATTAGAGTTATGCAATCTGAATGAACAATCGTCCTCAAAAAGTTATTTACAAAAGATTGCTCGTAGTGACTATTATGTGAATATTGTAAAGGAAGGGACCACGTATCAAAATCGGAAGTCTTTTAATTTTTATTTTTTCTTATTCAATATTGTTTATCTTTTATGTTTGTTTTTTTAATTACCATCTATTGGTGAGACAAAAAAATATCTGCATACGTTCTGTAGTTACAATTTCAAATAGTTGGTATATAATTATAGAAAATTGCATATTAATTGAGCATATTAAGACTTCATTTAGGATAAGTTGTTATCCGGAGTGGATTGTTAGGCGATGTGATTAAGATGCTGAAGTTCTTATACCGTGCTAAGTCATGTCCTCTATTGTGACATCAACACATTCATATTTGTCATCATCGGCTGATTTCACTTTTTTCATTGCCTCGTAAAAAAAGGAATTGGATCTGAGAAATTTTGGGTTGGAGAAATTGGAATGTCACATCTTGTGCTGTATGTTACACGTCGATGGTGGTAGCATCCACATAAAATTAGTAAATGTATGCCAATACTCTTTAAAGGGAGCCTAGAGGAAGATATCCAGTCTGTAGAGAGCATCTTATAAAGCAGGATATGATGAGCAGATAAATATGTAGCTTTATGGTAAAAGATTGTGTACAATTATTATTTAGATTTTTTTCATTTTATTTCCTGCTCATTTCAAGCTTAGGAGTCCAGCGGGCGGGTCCTAGTTACTGATTGACAATTTTCTCTGCATGCACATTTATTCAAGGGTACACTTATGTCACTCACTAATGATAATGATAAATAAATGCCTCCCACGTGATAAAAGAGAACAAAAAATACTAAGACATCACATTGCGAAATAAATTCTGCTCTTCTTTCTTCAAGTAATAACCTCCATAAATCTTAGGCATCTTGTAACTTCACTATTATTGGTTTCCAATGACAATATATCGTTCTGATCCTCCAGGTGATTCAGTGTTGTCAATGTAATAAGTAGTGCCAGCCAGATTGTGTATTTATCTTGGCACCGTATGAGCGCTTTATGATACGGCTGGTCAAAGACAGGAAGCCATGACCCCAGCGATGAAAGACTGGATTGCTAAATACTGAATAATGATGTGATCTTTGGCTTTAGAGATGCTTTCTTTTTCTATTGAACTAATTGTTGGCGTGTTTAGGTGGTGCAAGATCTGGTCTACAAAAGTGATGACGTATGTAAAGATAATGACAACAGAAAAGAAATGTGTTTGAATGGAGCTAGAGAACAACCATTGGCCACCTAGATCTTCTGGGGTACTGCATACCTTACCAACCCCGCACCTCCATACTTCAAACATCTTTGTTTGTCAATGCCCCTTCCTATAATTTGCAGGTTTTTAGAAAGCTTATCTGGTAAAATTGACAATATAAGTACAGATACTATTGTGTAGCTCTTTAAAGAACAATCCACGAGATCCCTTTATGACCCCAAAGCAGTGCTCCAGCAGCAAAATAATCACATTTCGAAGTTGTGTCTGAAAGTGCACTAGGGTGTGACGATGCACTTCTAGCTTCTCAGCCTCACCCTGTATTTCCCCACCACGCAGCACCCTTCTCTGGCTGATTGACAGGTCTTTGCTCTGGTACCAGCCAGTGACCTGTCAAGCGGCCAGTGAAGGGTGCTGCCATGTAAGGAGCTGTAAGTGCATCAATGCTCTTACAGACACAATTTCAAAACTTGTTTTCTTGCTTTTAGAGTAGCACTTTGGAGTCATAAAGCATCGGTTAGCTTATCTTTTAAAGTGCCCCACAGTCTCATAAATTATTTCGAGATGGGGATTAAAGTGTCTGAGAGGTTCCCTTTAAGATCCCCCTGGGTACACAGGGACCAGAGTAGGTTAGTGGGAGACACCATCCTCTATACATGTTGCTACTAACTTTTCCAAATGTAATTGGTACTTTCCTGTAATTCAAAGTAACAACTACTTTATGTTTAGTGAATAGAACTTTTTATTGGCGGGATCGTAATCTACCCAGTAGTCGGCTGTAACATTGCCAAATAATCAGCACTTTTTGTGTTACTTAAATGTTTTAATGAAATCACTATATAGACAGCAGTAGCAACATAAAATTATGGCTCCTTTGTATAAGCTAGTGTAAGGGTGTATTACAGTCCCACATATCAACTAATTCACAAAATAAGCTGCAAAACCCATAAATGATTGATCTGCTGACATTTAGCTGAAGTCATGTTTTCAGGCTGGCCCGCACTTTGCGCTCCCTACTGAGATGAGCACACCTTAGCTGAAACATTTGGTGGCACACCTTGTGTCTCACACCCTAGGGAAAGGACACAGGTCCAGAAATAGTTTTAGTTATGAACTGCTTTTATTGCTGATCTGCCTTGCTCTTTTAATGGTAGACATAGTGGCATCAGCAAGAGAATTTTGTAACTTCTGTTTTTTTACATTGAGAGTATTTAAAACTTTGCATATTTGCCAAAAACGGAAGCCCCAGCAGATCTTATATATATTAGATTGATGCTAAATGTCTTTGAACTTGCCTGAATTGGGCAGGAAGTCAAATATGTATCTGATATTGTTGATGATGGGGCTCTGTTCAGACCATGCTCTGTTCCCCCCGGAATGTACCTCTGATAGAATTAATGTAATGAATTGTAAAATATGTATGTACTGGGTATCTATTTTTTTAACCATATTCCTTAATATAGAGAAGCACGCTATACTAGACTTTCCTATAAAATAAAAAAAGTCTTTGATGCACACAAGGCTAATCTGAATGTCAAAAGTCTTTTTGGCATATCCCACATTCTTGGAGCCATATGGATATGTTTGGTAGCTATGCTAGAGCATACATCCCCCTAAAAAAACAAAAACTAAAAAAAAAGTCTGCCTAGAGCCAAATATTTCCAATGGCCATCAATGAATGCTTTTTTAGCTCTAATGTTGGGTCTTGGCAGCAGAAGGCTCCTGTGATGGCCAAGTATGTGGTCCTCTTACTTTGGGAACCCTTCAGCTTTTGTTGGGCTTTGTATACATCATCTCCACCCATTCACATTTTTTACCTTTTAAACATTAGGTGGATAGAAGTTATGTAAATAACATTGAACCGAAGAAATTGGTCCTGTGGTACAATCCACTAGTGTAGATACTCGTCGATCTTAGAGTGAAAAATCCTCATTAACTAGACATTGTAGTTAACTTTCCCATTGTGATAAATTGTTCTTGTTTCCTGTAATTTTTATTTCTTGCCCTATAATTATTTTCATATATTCTCAGCCAGTTTTTCAAGAACAGGAGAATGAACAAGACAAATGACAATAATGGGTGTGTTACTGGAATTTTGGGTGTACTTTTTGGCAGGCTTTTATGAACAATGCATAATATATCAGCGAGAAAAGAAATATTTGAACTAATGTTAACATTTTTTTTAAAGAATATCCTCTAAAATCAAAAATGACAAAATGATATCTGGAAATATTTTAAGTTCAATTTTGCTATTCTTTTAGGGTGTTACAATTGTATTCAGCCATTTCTTAGCTTTGTCTGATTTGATCCCCAATATATTTCTGGGGTTTTCAGGAAAACTTACCAATTTTTACCAGTACATAACTGTACAATCAGCAAATCTGAATAGCTGCATTCATTATTCCAATATTGCTACGTTACACAGCAACTGGTTGGCCACCACTCACTACATAAAACAGTTCAATGTGCAATATTTCAGCTCTGGGGAATAAACTGCTGGATGAGTTATAGACTGATTTAGATGATCAGAAACACATAATAATAATAATAATAATAATTTTTATTTATATAGCGTCAACATATTCCGCAGCGCTTTACAAATTATAGAGGGGACTTGTACAGACAATAGACATTACAGCATAACAGAAATCACAGTTCAAAATAGATACCAAGAGGAGTGAGGGCCCTGCTCGCAAGCTTACAAACTATGAGGAAAAGGGGAGACACGAGAGGTGGATGGTAACAATTGCTTTAGTTATTTGGACCAGCCATAGCGTCAGGCTCGAGTGTTCATGTAAAGCTGCATGAACCAGTTAACTGCCTAAATATGTAACAGTACAGACACAGAGGCTATTAACTGCATAAAGTGTATGAGAACATGATACGAGGAACCTGATTATGTTTTTATTTATATGATAGGCCACACAGGGATCGTTAGGTTAATTCATTGAGGTGGTAGGCCAATCTGAACAGATGAGTTTTTAGGGCGCGCTTAAAACTGTGGAGATTAAGGATTAATCATATTAACCTAGGTAGTGCATTCCAAAGAATCGGCGCAGCATGTGTAAAGTCTTGGAGACGGGAGTGGGAGGTTCTGATTATTGAGGATGCTAACCTGAGGTCATTAGCGGAGCGGAGGGCATGGGTAGGGTGGTAGACTGAGACCAGAGAGGAGATGTAGGGTGGTGCTGAGCCATGGAGTGCTTTGTGGATGAGGGTAGTAGTTTTGTACTGGATTCTGGAGTGAATGGGTAGCCAATGTAATGACTAGCACAGGGTAGAGGCATCGGTGTAACGGTTGGTGAGGAATATGATCCTGGCTGCAGCATTCAGGACAGATTGGAGCGGGGAGAGTTTGGTAAGAGGGAGGCCGATTAGTAGAGAGTTACAATAGTCCAGACGGGAATGAATAAGTGAAACAGTAAGAGTTTTTGCAGAGTCGAAAGTAAGAAAAGGGCGAATTCTAGAAATGTTTTTGAGAAGCAGATAGGAAGAGCGAGCCAGTGATCGGATGTGGGGGGTGAATGAAAGCTTCGAATCAAGTATGATGCCAAGGCAGCGGGCATGTTGCTTTGGAGTAATGGTGGAACCGCACACTGAGATGGCAATGTCAGGCAAAGGTAGGATAGTAGAGGGAGAGAACACGAGGAGTTCTGTTTTTGACAGGTTCAGTTTCAGATAGAGGGAGGACATGATGTTAGAGACAGCGGTAAGACAATCACTGGTGTTTTCTAAAAAGGTCGGTGTGATAACAGGAGAAGAAGTGTATAATTGGGTGTCGTCAGCATAGAGATGGTACTGGAAACCAAATCTACTGATTGTTTGTTCAATAGGGGCAGTATACAAAGAGAAGAGGAGGGGGCCTAGGACTGATCCTTGAACCCCAACAGTAAGGGGAAGGTGAGAGGCAGAGGAACCAGCAAAACATACAGTGAAGGATCGGTCAGACAGATAGGAGGAGAACCAGGAGAGAACAGTGTCCTTGAGGCCGATGGAGGGAAGCATATTGAGGAGGAGCTGATGATCCACAGTATCGAATGCTGCGGAGAGATCCAAGAGAATTAGCATGGAGTAGTGACCATTAGATTTAGCTGTTAGTAGGTCATTAGAGACTTTAGTGAGAGCAGTTTCAGTAGAGTGTAAAGAGCGGAAGCCAGATTGAAGAGGGTCGAGAAGAGTTATCTGAGAGATAGCGGGTAAGACGGGAGTGGACCAGGCGTTCGAGGAGTTTAGAGATGAAGGGAAGATTAGAGACAGGTCTTTAATTAGCAGCACAGTTTTGGTCGAGGGATAGTTTTTTAAGTAATGGATGTATGATGGCATGCTTAAATGAGGAGGGAAAAATACCGGAAGTGAGAGAAAGGTTGAATATTTTTGTTAGATAAGAGGTGACAGCCGGAGAAAGGGACTGGAGGAGATGTGACGGAATGGGGTCACTGGTGCAAGTGGTTGGGTGAGAAGATGCAAGGAGCCCGACTACTTCTTCTGTAACTGGCTCAAAGTCAGAGAGTGAACTAGATGCAGTGGGGGAGGGAGGACAGTGCATGGTATGCAGAGATTGGGAGATGATTTCCTGTTGAATGTGGTCAATTTTTTCTTTGAAGTAATTGGCCAGATCATCAGCGCGGAGATCCGTGGTTGCGGCTTGCTCTCTTGGGTTGAGTAGGGACCGGAAAGTGTCAAAGAGACGTTTAGGGTTATTTGACAGTGAGGTGATCAGGGTATTGAAATAGGTTTGTTTGGAGAGGTGAAGGGCAGAGTTGTATGTTTTTAGCATGAACTTATAATGGATGAAATCTTCGGGTAGATTAGATTTTCTCCACAGATGTTCGGCGCACCTGGAGCACCGCTGCAGGAAACGTGTTCGCAGCATGTGCCACGGTTGTCGCCATCTGTGCTGAGTTGTTCTATGTATAGGAGGTGCAGCTTCATCCAGGGCACTTTGCAGGGTTTCATTGTAATGCTTCAGAGCAGAATCAGGACATGAGATGGAGGAGATTGGGGCCAATGAGGACTGCAAGTTCTTCATAAGTTTCTGGGTGTTAATGGCCTGTATGTTTCTATAAGTGTGGAAAGTGGGGGTGACCTGAGCGGGATGGCAGTTCTTGATAGAGAATGAAAGAAGGTTGTGGTCAGAGAGCGGGAGAGGGGAGTTTGTGAACTCGTCCACTGAGCAAAGCCGGGAGAAGACAAAGTCAAGGGAGTTTCCATCTTTATGCGTTGGAGAGTTAGTATGCTGCGAGAGGCCGAAAGAGGAGGTTAGAGATAAAAGGTGAGAAGCAGATGGGGAGAGGGCAGAAGCAATGGGGATGTTGAAATCACCCCTGATAAGGGTCGGGGTGTCACAGGAGAGAAAGTGTGGAAGCCAGGTGGCAAAGTGATCCAGGAACTGATGAGAGGGGCCGGGGGTTACGATACACCACTGCCACTCGCATGGAGAAGGGGACGTAGAGTCTGACAGCATGGACCTCAAAGGAAGGGAATACAAGTGAGGGTACTTGGGGGATAATTTGGATGGTACATTTTGGTGAAAGGAGCAGACCAACCCCTCCACCTGCTCTGTTGTCTGATTTGGGGTATGAGAAAAGTGTAGTCCACCATATGAAAGAGCAGCAGCAGTGGTGGTGTCTGACTGCTGGATCCAGGTTTCAGTAAGAGCCAGGAAATTAAGAGAGTTAGAAACGAAGAAGTCATGGATGAAGGAGAGTTTATTATACACAGAGCGAGAATTCCAAAGGGCACAATTGAAAGAGACCGAAGGCATGCATGGAATATTAATAAGGTTAGAGGGGTTTCTGAGTGTAGCAGTTGGGAGGTTTGACTGGCTATAACATGGGGGGCCGGGGTTTGGAGAGATATCTCCAGCAACTAGGAGAAGGAGGATAGAAAAAGTGAGCAGATGCTTAAGTGATTTGTGAGAGCGTCTCTTGTGTTGGATGGTGGGACTGAATGGATCTGCGCTGTTAAGCAATGTGAACAGAGTGTGAGTGCTATACATAGGAGAGCAGAGGACAGAGGGGCCGATATGGATGGAGTGTAAAGAGTTTATGCAAGGGTGGTGAATGTGAGTGAATGCAGCAGCCAGGATATAGATTATACAAATACATATGGTGAGTATTTGTTCTGTTTCAAATGAATAGTGAATAGATTTAGTTTGTCTTACTTGTCTCCTGCCCTGTCTAACTGCCATGTTATAACTGCCGAGTACTTAGAAAAAAGTACTTTGAATAAATGTACAGGAATAATAGTGCACGAATGCACCCCTGCACGAATGCATCCCCAAAGTATGTCTACATTTATAGAAGGCTAGCTCTTAGATCTCACTTTTTTTTCCCCTCTCGTTACCAATCAATCTAACTCAGTTGAGACAGCAGGACACAATAAATGTAGTGATCAGATAAACAAATGTCCAGGTCTACATGGATCATAAACCGCTTTGAAACAGTTATGTGATCTCTCTGCATAAGGACAAGCAGAAGTGAGTTAAATATCTATAAACAAAAACAATTGCATAATAAGATGGCTAGCATATATAGATATATGCAGGATTCAATGCCAAAGATAGAATGACTCAGATACCATTCAGGCTGCTTGCTGTCAGGGAATGGAGCACTAGACATGCAGGATATTTCAGTTCAGAGAACTGTTCCAACATACTGTTGGAATAATGCAATAATGTAAAAAGGAAAATGACAGATTCCTGCCGGGTGATAATGCCAACGTCACTGGCAGATGTTTCACTGTAAGACAGATATTTCCAACTCTTGGTTCTGGTGGGCCACTCAATGTGAGTGATCGGCTTCATATTTGCAAGTTCAATGGCTTTAGGAAAGAAAATTCTGTAAAACTTGAAGAATAAACTAATAAAAATGAATATTTCCTCTATTGCCCGACATTGATAACATTTATGATTTTTTTTGTTACTTCTTAAAAGGTTTCTTTCACCTTCAATATTTAAATTATACCATTTATAGTGGACATTCATATAGAGGCTTATCCCCTAGAAAAATCATACCTATAATATAGATTATACTTATTTCATTAAAATGACGAACGTTTTATTGGATACATACATGAGGGGTTGTCAGTGCACCCTGAGCATGGCCGAGGCCTGTTTGCACTGTCCCACCTCCTCAATTACAGTTCTCCGCACCTCCCCTTTTTCTTGATTGATAACGCTAATTTGCCTTCAAATAGTTTAGAAAAAATGGTTTATCTAGAATGACAGTAACGCATTAAACAAGGTATATTGCAGTGTCAGTGTGCGCAGGGCTGAGCATTCAATTCAGGCAGCACTCCAAAGCGAGTGCTCTCAAGCAACATAAGGGAAGGTGTGGAGGATTGTAATTGAGAGGTACAACATGCACTGACTGCTCCTTTACGTATCCAATAAAACAGTATTTTATGTAGAAAAAAAATAAGTATAATCTATGCTAAAAGTATGATTTTTATTGGGGCTAAGTCCCCTATATTAACAGATAAATTGTTCAATTTGAGTTTTGGGGCTGATAGACAACTTCCAGTAGTGGTTAAAAGAAGCGACATAACACTGACCATGTACACACCAATATCATTTTGACATTGCTGAGCATTATGTTCATTTTATCGAGCACTTTTTAAGGGGAATTCTACATGGAATCTTCCTGAAAAAGACATTGTTTGCACATAGCCTTAGTGTACCTTGTTTAATCGCCTGGTTAGCAGTTGAACATTAATCTAATACTAGATAAACCTTTATTTCTAAACAAATAGAAGGCAGATTTTCATCTACTGGATTATTGCATTTCAATGAGTAATTTTGTATGGTACAATGCTTGGCTTATAAACTTATACAAGGCGTTGATATAGGATTCTTATAGTATATCTTCATAAAATGATACAGCAGATTGTAGCCTACCTTTAATGATATGTACCTTTAAGAACAATATTTGCATTGAAGATGATTTTTCATTGTAGTTCATGTATTTGGATAAATCTAGTATTATTTTTGTTTGATTCTTATTAGGAATAGATGTTTTGTGAGGGTGATCTCTTAAAGTGAGATCTATATGATTGCTTGTACCTGACCAAATATAAGCTGAGTGCTAGCTTAGAGGCCCAGAATGTATCAAATTCACAGAGACGATACACACACTCCTCTCTCAGTGATGGCTCACAACAACTGGTTTATTCTTAACAAAGGAACATACTAAAAGAACAGGAAATGGGGGAGGTCGAACAACTTCAGAATAGTTAGTGTCACTCTGATTGGTTCATTCCAAGCTTCATTTTCAACTTCACTTCCATATATGGTATTCAGTTGATTGTCCAATACCCATCAACTTCTTCACATTCCAGAAGTTCCTTCCAGTGTGCTGCTGATCAGGAAATAGACTCCATCTTGCTACACAATATCTGAACTGACTTATATAAGGTTTAATAATTGATTTCATTAGACATTTTCTCCTTCACAGTTTGATGCCATAAATGGTTGTAGAAGACTTATCTGGAAATAGGCACAATCGTCATCATCACTGGGCCCGTATGAGAGTGATTTGGGGTACAAGAAAGTTTTGCCTAATACACTTAACTGCTCATGTTTAGCTGTATGTGACCATTAAAGGAAACCTGTCATAAATTTTTTCATGTGTGGACCAATACCACCACCTTCCTTAGTGCCCGTGCTGCATTCCAGAAAGTTGTATATTATGTCCAGACTCCCATGTATATCTCTCAAAAAACCCTTGTGAATTGCTCCAGTGAGGTATGGAAATTCAGACGTTCCATTCCGATTGGCGTCATTGCATCAGCGTCTGTCCCTCCTCTCCCCTGCTAAATACGGTACTCCCGCTGTGATTGATGTGGATGATGTGTCCTGCATCATTCACAAGGCTGCAGGGACATCACCGTCTCTTGCAGGTGCATTTTGCGCTGATCTACTGTGGGCAGAGCCTAAAACCTGACTGCTCATGCGCTGGCACACGTCTCTCCGGCTCCTGCTTACCGGAACCATTTTGACCATATTGTTTTGTTCCCTGCTGATGGAATTAAACTTGATTCCGGCGGCAGTGAACAAAGCAATATGGGCAAAATGGTTCTGGTATGCAGAAGCCGGAGAGACGTGTGCCAGCGCATGCGCAGTTAAATATAGAATGAAACAAAAGAATTGATTCAACTGTTTGTTTGTTTTTTGCTAAAAGGGAGGTAAAAATGTGGTAAATTATTGCATCCCAATGTGCTGCAAATCAGTAAGGCCTCTTTCACACTTCAGTCTTTTGGCGTCAGTCTCAAACCGCCATTTTCCTCAAATAGCGGATCCGCCATTTTTTTTGTCGGGTCCGCTATTTTCCCATGGACATGCATTAGCGACAGATTGTGGTGGATGGTCATCCGTTCCATCCGCCATGCGACGGATCCGTCGAAATTTTGGCGGACGTTGTCTAGACATTAACGGACATTATAACGTTTTTTGTCTGCGCGGAAATGGCGGTTCGCGACGGATCCGTCGCATCCGCCATTCCATAGAATGGCCGCCTATGGGCGACGGATCCGTCGCGACCGTCATTTCGGCGGATGCGTCGCCCCAATCCGCTTTTTCAATTGCGCATGCTCCAAAAAGTAGATACTTTTCCCAGACAACCCCCAAGTAACTGATCTGTCAAAAAAACGGATCCGTTAGAACCGTTTTCTCAACAATTGTGACGGATCCGTCGATCCGTCACTATGTCGGAGCAGACTGACGCCAAACAACTGAAGTGTGAAAGAAGCCTAAAACACAAATGTTATTAGCATTTACCTCCCACAAGGAGTCTGAACTTTAGTTCGTACAGAATATTGCTATGTAGCTGCCATGTAGTAGGATTTTCCTGGGTATTATGTAGCCTAAATGAAGGAAGAAAACAGTTACTTTTTATGGATTCATCTGCAAAAGGAGAACAGGGTTGATTTTGAAGGCTTAATCTACTTGAAGAGAAAATAGCTATTTTAAAGGGTTAATTTACTAGAGAAGGGAATCTCTCCTTCTAAAGGGTTTATCTAAGTCTCTCAATACACACCGAGCCTACAACAGACACACTGTGGAGCTGTGGCAGGTTTTACATTTGTAACTTTTTATTCTAGCTTCCTACATCTCCTGATGCTTCATAATACACAGGAATCCATCTTACATTGCTTCTTGTATTGTCACTTCAATTAGGAAGGACACACAGATCTCCCATGTGTTGTTACATAGTCCTCCCACATGGTGGTATCTCCCAGTTCAGAGGCAGGAAGTCGCACACAGCTGTCAATATAGTGAGATAATAGAGAAAATATCTTCAGTCTATTAATCTTTACGGGACATGGCTTTTATTACTGAATTAGTGCAGTATTTATTTAACTTTCCTAATTATATATATATTTGAGGAGGGGTAATATTTTGGTTTCTCTTTATCGCATGATGTTTCCTAGGAAATGATAGAGTCTGTTGAACAATAGCATGTGATGTGAGCGCAAGTGAGCGCAAAAGTGTTGTTCAGCTGGGGCACGAAGAGACTACAATAATAATACAACATTTTGGAATCATCACACTGAAAGTTACTGCTTGTAATCACAAAGGGCCCTTATGGGGATGAGAGTCCTGGGCAATTGCCCAGTGTCCCACCTATTTCTTACGCTGGCCCCCTAAGAATACTCTTTTCATAATAATTGTGCATTGTAAGCAGGTTGCCCATCACTTGATATTTGTTAGGTGAAATTATACAGAGTGGGCCATTTATATGGATACACCTAAATAAAATGGGAATGGTTGGTGATATCAACTTCCTGTTTGTGGCACATTAGTATATGGGAGGGGGAAAACTTTTCAAGATGGGTAGTGACAATGGCAGCCATTTTGAAGTCGGCCATTTTGGATCCAACTTTATAAATGGCCCATCCAGGTGTATCCATATAAATGTCCCACCCTGTATTTTGTGCTGCATAGTGTATACAGGACTTGTGCTGCCGAGAACAATGGCAACCTATGGGCACTGATCGATCTATTACAGATCATTCAGTGTGCATCTGAAGAGGGGTCTGCCTGTGTAAAAAGACTATAAGATAACCACAAATTGGTAAATATTTATTGTTCGCTGTCATTTAATGACACATAATCAGGTGGTGTAAAGTCAAACTAAGTCATGGTTTTCATTGGGCTTTTCTATATGTGAATTCTATTTCATTCAGTGAGTTTGAGTTTTCTATTCTGACACTCTGACATCTTCCTTGGTCTCATGGAGAGTTCTTCTATCATAACATTTACATTGTTTATACTTGCACCAAATTTTTTTATACTTGCACCAAATTTTACTCGCTCCTGACTTCAAGCAACCAACATCTTGTTTGTTGCCACATTATTTGTTGCACTTATTTCTTGAGTTTGACAATCCTTTCCATTGAGTCAATGAACAACTCTCTTGTTGGGACCATGTTTTACTTCACTTAGACAAGTCCATCAGCTTTTTAAATTGTAATTCATATCACATTTCACAACGTATACAACATACATTAATAAGTAGATCTTTTAGGCCTGATTAATCTGTTGTATGTATACTTTGAAAATTCATGCCATAATGCCAGTATATAGCTTTTGGATCTCTTTTGGGATGACGTAACAAGAAATAAAAGTATCTAGTACAGAACTCATTCATTGAAAAGATAACAGAAATGTCCTAAGATGTCTTCAGTTTGATTGCTATCCAGTTGCTATGTAATCACTTTTTTTAGCTGAATCAAATATTGTCTGCACAACGTTTTTGTTCTGCCAATAAAACAGATAGCAACCGCTTTGTTTTTTTTCTTACATTAAAGTCTATGTGTAACGGATCATAATGGATGGTCAATTATGTCATCCAGTTTTTATTTACTATGGCATCCACTAGAAACAGAAGAAATCTGAATTTGTGAACAGAGCATAACACTTTACAAAGCTTTAACTCGTTCTACATCCCCCTAGTTTAATTATCAAATCCTCAGTGTTCTTCCTTCTTGCTGCTGAGATCTCACACTGCTCAGTACAAGCTTCAGCTGTCCGTCAGGCTGGGTGGTGGAGACTGAATGCACATGGTCAGATGAACATTTTCATTCCATATCTGGATTAATCTTAATATCAGGATTATACAACCATTCTGACTTGGATGTTCAAAGTATACACACCATTCTCATTAGGTCTAAGAGATCTATTTAGTAATGCTTGCAGTTTGTATTGTTAAATCTGAGGCCTCATCTGCTTTATGGTCAGTAAACGCTTCTTTAACTGCAGATTATTTTTTATGTTTAGACTTGCTCTGTGCTGCCACTTTGTATATCCCATGATTGACCATGACTATGATTTTCTGAACATTTAAAGAGAACCTGTCAGCATCATTTTGTAATGTAAAATGAAGACATAACTGTAATACTAATCATATTGATACCTTTGGTGGAGAAATCCGCTCTGCTGTTCTTCTTTAATCACCATTTAAAGCTGATTTGATTTTGGTGCACAGGGGCCGGACTGTGCTCCGGGTCATCTCCTCCCTGTCTGTGATTCCCCGGCTCCTCACCTGCCTCTGGTCATTGATTGACAGGTCACTGCTGAGATTTTAAACAGAGGAGGACGGTCATTTATAAACCGGAGGCAGGTGGAGATGGATCACAGACAGGAAGAAACCAACATAAGCTGGTGATATCTGTATACTTACGTCTCATCATTTCTGTACATTGCTCTGTATGTGGATAGCTTATCCTTCAACCGTCTACAATATTGCAGGCACAGTTTTCTCTCCCTAGGCTAGATTTTAGCCTCTTCCACCTACATAGTTTTCCTGTCGCTACAGGCTCGTGATCAGAAATATACTGTAAATTATTATATTCAGACAATTTTTGCTTTGTTATAAAGTCTCTACTGATGTAATGTAAAGTCATAGCTGATAAACACACAAATACAATACATTGAAGCAGTCAGCAAACTTTACTATGTACTTTTCCGCCTTAACTGATTAATTACATGCTAATGAGTAAAATGCTAAAGTAATGTTGCACCTGTTGTTACAAGCCTGCTTCCATCGTGGTGCTAGGAATGACTCACTTCTTATTTCGTGTTTGTACTATGAGTATCTTTCCACCCTTTTGCACACCTTCGTGTC
This sequence comes from Ranitomeya variabilis, assembly GCF_051348905.1. NCBI lineage: Eukaryota > Metazoa > Chordata > Amphibia > Anura > Dendrobatidae > Ranitomeya > Ranitomeya variabilis. The sequence goes on from NC_135233.1 coordinate 117,804,817, forward strand.
ATCCCATCTGCTACATACTTTGTTTTTGGTCAAGTGTTAATGCAAAAATGAATTGATTTAAAGGAATGTGTCCAGCGCGGATCTGTCGTGTTTTGGGTGTAACCCCCTCTTTTCTGGAATGCACTGATCTGATTAGTTAATTCTGTCCTCCTCACGTCACATATTTGCAGTTCCAGTGGATTTATTACAGTTATTGACTTATGCAAAAATGCCAACGTATTTGTTGTAAATGCATTTATGTCAAATAAAGGTAGAATAAAGATTGAAGGTGTTGTCTCTTCTCGACACCCTCTTATTAATTGCCCAAGGATGCTGCATAAATAAAAAAAGTAATTATACTTACCTCCCAGACCAGCGATGCTCCTCTGCTCTCTGTTCTGTCTCCTGCTAGTCCCCTCATAAACATTGTCACATGACCGCTGCAGCTAATCAGTAGTCACTAATTGGCTGCAGCCTTCATATTTCTGTTTGAGTGGAAGAAACACTGTTCTTCTCCAACATGAAATATTGGCTTAGAGTGGAGGAACTGAGCCCATCTGGGAAGTAAGTATATATTTTTTTAAATTTTTGAAGCACCCTGGGACTATTAATACTAGATACTAGGGTTGAGCGACTTTTACTTTTTAGGATCGAGTCGGGTTTCGTGAAACCCGACTTTCTCAAAAGTCGGATCGTGTGAAATCGGCCGATTATTGTGAAAAGTCGGGGGGGCCGACCGAAACACAAAACCCAATGCAAGTCAATGGGGATTTTTTCTCTCTCTCTCTCTCTCTCTCTCTCTCTCTCTCTCCTCGGACTGTGTAAATTGCTACATCCAAAACGGTAAGATGGCGTTTATACCCCCACCCCCTGTGACGCCGCAGAAAGCAAGACGAGACCTATGTCATCACGCTGCCCACACTCCTTCATTGGCTGAAAAAATGGCGGTTAAAGTGTCATACGAAACGCGACTTTGGCGCGAAGATCGCCGACCGCATGGCAGAACCCACACTGGGATCGGCTCGGGTTTCACGAAACCCGACTTTGCCGAAAGTCGGCTACTTATGAAATTGACCGATCCGTTTCGCTCAAGCCTACTAGATACCCCTTTAATAGGATTGTCCACTTTCCAGAATAAGTCCACTGACTATATACATGTCATCCTGCTGGCATTACATATTGTCCTTAGAAACAATGTATTTTCCATGTAAAACGTAAATGTGCTGGATCCTTCAAACAGAGACACCCTGTATAGCTACTTTATGTCCAGGGTTATTTATTTAAAAACTGGCAGCATTTTCCCCCCAAGCGCTAGATCAGTGAAGGGTTAAACAGTTTGAACATACCTAAATTCATGGTCAAGCTACTTTCACGACACAAAATAAACTTAGTATTATTCCCTCTAGCACCATAAGGCCAAGTTACTTTGGGCGCTTTCTGCACGTGAAGTGTTCCAGCCTCTCTGCATTGAGCGCTCTCTAATGCCTTCCGCTTGCCCTGAGTGACAGAAGTATGTGTCTCCTGGTTGGAGACTTAGAACAGAGGGGATGGGATAGGGAACATTTTAGGGTATTTGAGCAAATTGTCTCTTCAGAGAGGAAGACAAGTAGAACTTTAGTGCCACCTATATGTCTGGTGTGAGATCTGGTTTGGCTGTGTGAGAGCCGTCTGACTGGTATCCAAGGGGTAACTGCCAGACGCCTCTCACACAGCCAAACCAGATCTCATATTTGCACTGACGAGGGGCAGTACCCTGAAACAGTGTCTGCAAACTGAGATTCTGGATTTGGCTTTTATCCTAAGTCATGTGACAAGGCTCGTTAAAGGGTCGACATTGACATTTAAGATTGCTACTTCCTATAGGTGGCATTAGAGATCTAGTCCTCTTCCTCTCCTTTCCCAGAGGAGCATTGCGGCTTTAAGTCTCCTCATCTCTGCATGCTTAACAGGGTATTTGAGGACATTTCACACATTTAAGCAAATTAATCCAGTGCTTAATCCAGAGTCAAAGGTCTTGATTCATCAAAGCAATTACGACAGTGCAAAAGACTTATGCAAAATTTTGGAATTAAAACTGCAAAACCATGGCAAGTTTTGGTAAAACAGCGTGACAAAGGAAGCATTAGTAGCGGTGCACAGAAAAACTAGAGCTGGTCTGTGTGCATGAGGCCTTATTTGAATTTTTGTAGATCCAAGACATTTATAAAAAGTGATTCTCTCCTCTAGTTACGGAATATAATATTAAAGATCCATTTTTATGATAGTCTTTCTGTAAGACCCGGTGGATATATCCATATACAAGCGAACGTGCCTAATGTTGGTGATTTTGGACCTTTTATTTTCATTGTCCTGATCTACAGGGGTCTTTGGGGCACAACGTTTGGATTTTTATGACATAACTTATAACTATAGCATTTAGTGTTACCCCAGGCCTTTATGTTATAATAAATGTTTGTTTGATGAGAAGAAACATTCAGAAAAATCTGATCATGTTTAAACAGTCCAGGAATGCTGCGGACTCTCAGCTGCTTCACCTCGTGCTGCTACCAACCCCATAAACTCAGTAGCAATGTCACTGTGACAAGGGGCTCATACTGTATAAAGATAAGCAGACGGCTCTCATTTCACTTTTATGGTTCAGCCGATCATTTTTCTGCTGTAGTACATATGATTTACTAGGTAGGAAATACCGGACATATCTACAGTACACATGAAACTGCCATTTAAAAAGGGCATTGCTGCATACCAGCGAGTAAAAGAATAGCCAAGTTGATGCCGTTATATTTGACTGTCAATAACGCAAATCTTTACTTTTTTTGTCATCTGATACCAATTAAATGATTGACAGAATTGCAAAGTACTTTATATATTAAATTAAGAGACCACCCCATCAAATCCCTGTCATGGGCAGCCCAATCTCCAGACCTGGACCCCATTGAAAACCTCTGGAATGTAATCAAGAGGATGATGTATAGTCACAAGCCATCAAACAAAGAAGAACTGCTTACATTTTTGCGCCAGAAGCAGTGTGAAATACTGATGGAAAACATGCCAAGACGCATGAAACCTGTGATTAAAAATCATGGTTATTCCACCAAATATTGATTTCTGAACTCTAAACATTAGTATTGTTGTTTCTAAATTATTATGAACTTGTTTTCTTTGCATTATTTGAAGTCGGAAAGCACTGTTTTTTTTAATTTTAACCATTTCTCCTTTTCAGAAAAAAAAATACTAAATTTATTGCTTGGAGATTCAGAGACATGGTGTCAGAAGTTTATACAGGGTGGGCCATGTATAAGGGTATACCTAAATAAAATGGTAATGGTTGGTTTTGAAGTTGGCCATTTTCGATCCAACTTTATAAATGGCCCACTCAGGTGCATCCATATAAATAGCAAAGTATATCGTGGCACAACTGTGTTGGTACACAAATAGGTTCCCCAAACCAGTGAATGTATATAGTATAAATTTGGCAACTCAACGTAAGGATCCGTTGCAAAAAGAAATTTTTTTATTGCAGTACAGTAATATAAATGTTTCTGTCTACACAAGACCTTCCTCAGTAAACCGACTGCTTCAGAGAGACTGGTAGAGAGAATTTCAGTATCAAGCGTAGTTCTACGTCTAGTGTGAATCACTTTGCATAAGCGTCCCAGTAAGGTATAAGGGGTATTCCCACGATATACGGGGGTGCGGTGGCGTATCTAACGCGGTGTCCGCTGCTGGTTAGACCTTATTCACTCTACCAGTCTCTCTACACCCGTAGTTTAATTTGGGAGATAACCCTTACAAGTTGAGTGCCAAATTTCTATTATATCCATATAAATGGCCCACCCTGTAGGATAAATGAACAGTTTAACTTTTACTCAAAAATATACCTATGAAGATAAAAATCAGACAAACTGAACATTTTGCAGTGGCTCTTAATTTTTGCCAGAGCTGTAGGAGACTAGAATGTGCTCATAAAGCAGTTTTACCTTTTGTGGGTAATGAGGGAACTACAGGTGCCTCTGAATGATGTATTTCAAGTGTTTATTAATGTTAATGTTGATGATTATGGCTTACAGCCAATGAAAACCCAAAAGCCATTATCTCAGTAAATTAGAATACTTTATAACACCAGCTTGAAAAAATTATTTTCAAATCCGAAATGTTGGCCTACTGAAATGTATATTCAGTAAATCCACTCAATACTCGGTTAGGGCTCCTTTGGCATCATTTAGGCCGGTTTCACATTCGCGTGCAGCTCGTCTGCATATGGCTGCGTCCTGCGTCGTCCTGTGTACCTATCTTTAATATTGGGTACAACGCATGTGCCTGCATACCCAATGTTAAAGATAGGTACGCAGGACGACGCAGGACGCATGCGGAAGTGTAGGAGGAGCTTAAGGAAGGAACTATGCAGCCATATGCAGAAACGCAAGTGTGCACTTATCCTTACTGCATCAATGCGGCGTGGCATGGAGGCAATCAGCCTGTGGCACTGCTGAGGTGTTATGGAGGCCCAGGTTGCTTTGATCGCAGCCTTCAACTCGTCTGCATTGTTGGGTATGGTATCTCTCATCCTCCTCTTGACAATAAGAGGTTAAGGTCAGGCGAGTTTGCTGGCCAATCAAGCACAGTGATACTGTTGTTTTTCAACCAGGTATTAGTACTTTTGGCAGTGTGAACAGGTGCCAAGTCCTGCTGGAGAATTAAATTTCCATCTCCAAAAAGCTTGTCGACAGAGGAAGCATGAAGGGCTCTAAAACTTCCTGGTAGACGGCTGTGCTGATTTTGGTCTTGATAAAACACAGTGGACCTACACCAGCAGATGACATGGCTCCCGAATCCATCACTGATTGTGGAAACTTCACACTAGACGTCAAACAGCTTGGATTGTGGCCTCTCCACTCTTCCTCCAGACTCTGGGACCTTGATTTCCAAGGTCTAGTGTGAAGTATCCACAAGGTTTATGGAGATGGAAATGTCATTCTCCAACAGGACTTGTCACCTGTCCACACTGCCAAAGTACCAATTACTGGTTTAAAAATAACAGTATCACTGTGCTTGATAGGCCAGCAAACTCACCTGACCTTAACCCCACAGAGAGTCTATGGGGTATTGTCAAGAGGAAAATGAGAGACACCAGACCCAACAATGCAGACTGCTGAATGCGGATGACTTTTGGGTTTTCATTGGCTGTAAGCCATAATCATCAACATTAACAGTAATAAACACTTGAAATGCATCACTCTGTTTGTAATGACTCTATATAATATATGAGTTTCACTTTTTGTATTGAAGAACTGAAATAAATTTACTTTTTGATGATATTCTAATTTTGTGAGATGCACCTGTATGCTTTTGCCCTAGTTTTTCGTTAAATGACAAGTAGGTTTAAGGGTATTCACAAGAGTTAATAGGTCAGCCAAATAACCTTGTGTCCTTTATTATCTATGAACTATATCTGGGCTCATGCCCAACATTGCATTTAAGGGACTCGCCCGCCAGCACATAGCATTGCTTTGGCTCCACACTACATAGATACTCCATGAGCCATTACACGGTTCCTCTCTCTGGTCTATATTATGGGCTATTGCTTAGTAGAATCAATGCTGCCATGAAACAACATTCAGTAGGATGAGCTATCAATTATAACAGGACCCGGACATGATACTTTCTGGCCATTAGGCTGTTGTTTCTGCAGTTTTGTCTCAGTGCCAATGTCAGATTTTGGATATGCTGCCACAACTTTTTGAAAGGGAATCTGTTATCAGGTTTTTACTACCTCATCTGAGAGCAGCATCATGTAGGAAAAGATACCCTGAATCCAACGATGTATCATTTAGTTTACTGGGTGCAGCAGTTTTGACACAATCAGAATTCTTAGATGTAACATGAAGCAGATCTGAGAAAGCTAGCCCCACCCACACCAGTGTCTTTGTGTACATAGTCTATAGACAGTGATCTGCTTATCACAGGATGAGGTGTGGTCAGATGACTGCTCACAGCAATGATAATATCCTAGTGATAAAACCCTCACATTATAAGTAGAGTTGAGCGAATATGTGTGGAATCGGTCACCAAATCTGAATTTGCCATATTAGTGCCATATTGGTACCCTATTCGTGCCGAATTTATGTTTGATGATCAGTCCCAAGCACATTCAGTAATTTCTACTCCCATTGACTCCAACGACGTTCAGCTGAGTTCAGCAAATATTGCAAATTCAATATTTGCCACCGATCTTAATCTGAATTGAATTTTGAAAAATTTGCTCAACTCTAATAATAAGTAAACAACAGCACACAGCCTGAGAAGTGGTGCACTACTGAATTCAGTGTTTTAACCCCTACCCCATGCTATCCTCCTATTACAAAGCAAAAACCTGCTGACAGATTCACTATAAGGGAAGATCCCTTAAACTATAGCCATTTTTTTCTTAGCTTAGGCGATGGCTAGATGTCAACTTTATTGTTGCACTGTCTATTGATATTATTTAACGTGCTACAGCTTCTTTGCTTCTTTCCAGTTGCATGAAATTATGCATCCATTACCTAATTGTTAAAATCAATAAAAAGTGACAGTAAAGCCCGGGTCTTAGATATAGTTTCAGGATCCTGAAGCAACATACAGTATATTCATCTAGATTTGTATGTATGGTAATATACTATGAGAAAGCTGAGTTGTCAGGACTATTTTTTCCTGGCCTTGAGTAGAGCAGCACAGTCAAGGTGAATATTCTGCTATAATCCCTATTTAGCATTGGCTGCTCCTCCCTGGCCGATAAGTCAGTGGGTGCACACCCTAAATGAAATATTTATAGTCACACCTTACCAAGTTCTCACACCCAAAAGAGAATTCTTGTATGGTGATAAAGTTTCATGCTTGCGTCATCTGTTTTACTACGTTGATCATGATATGAACAACGAACGGTACTTGTCAGTCTACAAAAAAACATAAACTGTCTTTTTTTAGGATTTTATCGCCTAAAATACAACCATAAATGGATTTCATTCACAACATTTCTAAATAACAACTGCGGTAACATAAAAAGTACTATGGTCTTTTGTTGGTTCCCATCCTAAGAACCATAAACCATCCACTATCTAAGGTTCTTACTGGTACAATTCTATTTTGCAGATATTTGGAGCATGGGTCTGGATCCTGGTTGCTGCTACTAGAGTGTGGTATTTCACAAGCCAGGGATGGGTCATGTACGTCGCTGTATCTTCCTTCTTCTTCTCTTTGCTGCTCCTGATGGTCTACGTCTTTGGTTTTCACAGAAACAACTGTGGTACATGGAGATTAGTGGTAAGAAAGTCTTCGCCTTTTTGTAGTACCGCAAAATGCCGCAAAGTCAGATGTTTTCCCATCACTATTGATAGTACATATATATTGTGTAAGCTCTGCCTAGTTTGGACTGCACTGATGCCATATATTGGACAATATTAGTTCAACATAGAGATTAAATGTATAGCCTACCACGCAAAATATTATTTTGCTTCTATGACTTAGCCAAGTACCTAAATGACTACTAATGCTCCTATAGTATATACATGTAATAATATAGTTGTTGTTTGCTTCTTAGGACGTTATCTATCATGGAATTGCTGCAATTTTCTATCTCAGTGCTGCTGTCCTGCAAGCTAATGCAACAATATATTGCGATACATTAATACCAGGTGCCTTAGCCCCGTTCAGACAGTGCACTATCGTATATTATCACTTGAATGCTGCAGCTACGGTAAGTATGCCTTAAGATGATGTTAGCTATATCTTATTTGTAGACAGATATTTCAGGGTGCTATGTCTCAACCGCAATTTTTAATCCACCTTTTGTTTCTTATGACACCTGTACGACAACAGACAATGATACTTAGAAAATATATCAAATTCCAACAATTTTTCTTGAATGATATGCATACAGTTTAAATAATAATAATTAAAAATTAGATAATTTATGCAGTTGGTATTAATTATATATATATATATATATATATATATATATATATATATATATATTATCAGTGTGTTGCCAGTGTGTTCTATGTATCCCACGAAATGGGGCAGAATTATGTATATTCATGTAGTTCACCAATTGGGGTCGATTTACAGTAAATATAGAATAAAATTGTGCATTGTGTTGACTGAAGCTAATTTATAAGGGATAGGGTTATCCTCTGATGCTGTTATGTACCCTAGAATGTTTTCCACCACCTATATGCTGCTGTGGGGATGTTAGTATGAATTGTCCTTTTTATGACATAGTGTCTTAATAGTGCAGCATTGTACTGTGTCAGCACGGTCATTAAGTCTTCAATTAATGGGAAACAATAAATATTGTACAATTATAGCCTCCATTGCCATCTGTTCTATTTAGGACATTTTTATCTATTATAGTAAACTTGGGTATAGAAACTGATATATGGTCCCCTAGATACAAGGCTCTAGGATTGTTAGGGCAATAACATTAGTGGTGTCCTTATTTGTTCTACTAAAATTAACACACTGCTAATTTTGCCAAAAAATGCTGGTATAAACATCACATTGTAAACTTAAGGTGTAATCTTTATATTGTTTGGTGTACTACATATATTCACTTTTGGCTTGGATAGTCTAATAAAACTTAAGTATTAAATACTCTATACTCTGCAATGCCTTTCTTAAACTGCATTCTTTTTAGAGTGATATTTAAAGGTGTTGTCTGGGCTTCTGGTACAAGTCTGCAGTCATTGTAGGTGGCTGCAGACTATTGAATCCTCACAGTGTATACAGTGCAAACTGTCAGGATTCTCTGGTCTGGACACCAGGAGTGGTGCGCGTGCAAGTGAACTGAGCCTAACCAGACACGTCTAATCTTAATGTGGCCGGAAATATGTAAATCACAAACTTGCGGTTACATGACCGGCTGGTCCAGTGCCGGTACCAGAGAATCCTGACAGCGCACAATGTGCACACTGAGGATTCACAAGTCTGCAGTCACATAGAATGATGGCAGACTTGTACCCCAAGACTGGACAACCCTTTTAACTAAATACTTTGTTCAGACATTTCACAGAAATAAACTAATTTCACAATATGTTTTGTTCCAGATCTTTGCTTTCCTGACAACACTGATGTATGTTCTACACAGCTTCCAGTCCTACGTTCACTAAACGGCTACAAGAAGACTCCTAGATTATTTTGTGAATGTACAGATTAGACGGGGTTCCTCAATGTGACAACTTGAAATGTCCCCATCAACCCTAGAGTATATATAATAATTCTGAACATTGGCATGACCGTGTAAATGTCTAGAATTCAAAATGTATTTTTTATATTAGATCTCTGTTAATATTACAGCAGAACGAGTATGTTCTCTTTGGTATTAACAGACCTGGGGTGTATCCTTTGTTTTATAAGGCATGCAGGCCAAATTATATACCTCCTAATCCCGGAGCTTGGTTGATGCATATGATGAACCAGGCTATGATAGATCGACTAGAATGCCATTCTGCAGAATATTACATGAAAAGTATTACTATGACATGATTCTGTTGGAGCGCTGTTCGCTGTATTATGCTCTTTGACATCATTATATTTATTTTTTTTCATACTTATTGCTCTTACTATTCTCTCTTCAGCTTATGTAATAAAAGCAGAAATGTCTTTTCAATACTTCCAAATTATTGTGTTTTTTACCCTGTTTCCACTCATTGAAGATGTCCAAGATGCAGGCTGTAGAGAAATAATGACTTACAATGGCATTGTGACAGGTTAGAGCATGGCAACATGCGGGTATATTGGATCGGGTGATATTGTTGATGGGGTATGCACACAATAAAGGGATTTTCAGCCTGCACTTTTCTTTTGTTTCCGTGTAATGTGAATATTAGAAGATTTGAGAAATTCTTGGGATAGGACTTCTGAAAACTACTATGATGCCAATGACTACTATGATAATAGAACAGCTAACAATTCAGTATGGATATTATACCATTATATTCATTTGTGAATTCCTAGTAGTTTATTTATGGGAAATTCTATATTAGCTGCATGATTGTCTATATCTAATAGAAGACTACAAACAAAGGTAATTTCTTAACCCCAACACTTCCTTGAGTATCCATTAGGATACTTCAGAGTCCCATTTATAGACTAATGACTTCATGGTGCCCACTGACTGTGAGTTATAGAGTAACCGTCATTTTTATTTTTATTTCAGAAATCTGTAAAATCAGTGTTCAGCGAATAAAGATTTTCCTATTACTGAGATAGGAGATGACAGTTGGTGCGCAAAAGACTTTATGGAGGGGGGAAGGTGAACGAGACAGGAGGAGCTAGAGGCACATGGAGCACCCCCAGGCGCAGGGCCACGGGGTACTCGATACCGGGCCTCTCTGTCTCAGTTCTGGGGTTGTCACGGTGGCTAGACCCGGTCCGTGACCCTGCTAAGGGGCTTCCAATGAAAGATGTGATGGTGGTGCGTGGTGCAAGTCGCGGTGAATAACGAGGACACAGGGTTGCAGTCTCTTTACCTCTTTACTGAAGGCTTCAGGATCCTCAATCCAGAGTACTGCTAACAGGGCTGCAAGAGACCGGCCGGTCCGAAGGCACATCCAGAGTTTCCTTTGCAGGTGGAAATCTGTGCCTACCTTCTAGCGCCTGTGTGTTGTAGTACCTCCCTGCTGAGCACCACGGGATAGTCCTCACAACTGTCGTATCTGTTTCTGATGTTCTCTCTCACAACTCTTATCTATTCTGATGTTCTTTCTCCGTCCCCCCAGATGATATGGATAGGATGCACCCGTATGATGGGTAGGCCTGGAGTTCTTCCGGGACCATAGTGTCGCCCCTCTCCCACAATTGCCCCCTATGTCTGCTTAGGTGATTTAGGTGAGAGAGCCAACCTAAAATTAACTGTCCTGCCGCTGTCTAAAGTATTGCTTGGAGCCAAATACTTCCTCGGTGTTCCGGCCACCGGCTACGCACCTCAGTAGGATGTTGCCTCGGTCTTACGGCACGACTCCTACTGGCTTTATCTCCTTTTTGCTGCGATCTCATTTCTCACTTCTCCACAATAAACTTCTCTTCCTTTCCTTTCTTAGGATGCCGCCACAACGGGTGCAGGCGCAGCTCCGTAACGTTCTGTTCTGTTCGCTAGGCCACTGTCAGGATCCCACCCCTGACAGAGACCCCCCTGAATCTTCCCCTGCAACACCCCCTGCCACAGGATGTTGCCTGGATCCAACCCAGTCAGTTTCTCACTAACTTCCTATCGAGCCCCCAGTTTTACCAGATTGTGAGGAGTGGCCTAATACATAGAACCCTTTGCTCCCCCTGGTGGCCAGAGTGTGAAATGTATTGGTGTCTGTGATACCTGGTCAGGTGAACTCCTTAAGTGCCATCAGACGTACCATCACTCCCCTTAGTGGCGGAGCGTCAGTACTGCAACGACCAGGACTCTGGGGTGCTGCACACACACAGACATTCTGCTGCAAGTTTTCCTTATATGACATTTACTTTTCTCCATAGAACTTTGTGAGCACAATACTGTGTTAGGCCGGTTTCACACTTCAGTGGCTCCGGTACGTGAGGTGACAGTTTCCTCACGTACCGGAGCCACTGACACACGTAGACACATTAAAATCAATGCATCTGTGCAGATGTCATTGATTTTTTGCGGACCGTGTCTCCGTGTGCCAAACACGGAGACATGTCAGTGTTCGTGGGAGCGCACGTATTACACGGACCCATTAAAGTCAATAAGTTCGTGTAAAACACGTACCGCACACGGACGTTCTCCGTGTGCCGTGCAGGAGACAGCGCTCCAGTAAGCGCTGTCCCCCCCACATGGTGCTGAAGCCGCGATTCTTATCTTCTGTGCAGCAGCGTTTGCTGTAAAGAAGATATGAATAATCCATTTTTTTAGAGGTATTTCGTGTTTAAACTAAAGCTCCATGTCCCCACCCCCTGTGCGCCCCCCCCGCTGTTCTGAAAATACTCACCCGGCTCCCTCGTTGGCTGTCGCTGCTTCCTGTCCTGGCCGCACCTTCTACTGTATGCGGTCACGTGGGGCCGCCGATTACAGTCATGAATATGCGGCTCCACCTCCCATAGGGGTGGAGCCGCATATTCATTACTGTAAATGAGCGGCCCCACGTGACCGCATACAGGAGAAGCTGCGGCCAGGACAGGACACTGCGAGGGAGGCGGGTGAGTATTTTCAGAACAGCGGGGGGGCGCACAGGGGGTGGGGACATGGAGCTTTATTTTAAACACGAAATACCACTAAAAAAATGGATTATTCATATCTTCTTTACAGCAAACGCTGCTGCACAGAAGATATGAATCGCGGCTTCAGCACGATGCAGGGGACAGCGCTAAACTTTAGCGCTGTCTCTCCTGCACGGTCCGTGTGGTACCCAGGCGGCACACGGCTGCCGCACGTGTGCCACACGGATGGCCTACGTGAGCTCACGGACACACGGACACGGATAACTCTGGTACCGATTTTTTCCGGTACCGGAATTATCTGGACGTGTGAGACTGGCCTTAGTCTTGGGAAAATCTGTCTTCACCAAAGACAGATTTTACACGTTGATTGAAAATTTTGAGAACGAATGATCAGTCCAGAAGGAGAAAAAAAATTTGAATTTTCCCTGAAAAATATATTAAAAAATTTCTTATTTTAACATGTGCTATTGATTTATGAAATAAAGAGTAACCATCTTTTTAATTTTTAAGTCACAGAATTCTTTTATGTAAGTGCCCTGCACTAGATTTTCTAGCAGTAAATTATCTTGTGAACATGATTATATAATGGAGTTGGAGTTTGAGTAATTTCCTAATTTTTTTGTAAACTCTCAGTTTAATTCCTTTAGGGCATGCTTAGTGCCTGAGAGATTTATACATTCAGTTACCGTATGTTCAACCAGGTTCTCCAAAAAGGTGTAGTAACCTAAAATGAAAATAGTGACATAATCTGGGTGCATTTCTTTTTACAGCCTTTGGACATGGCCGTGTATCTAAAGTGCACCCAGAGGCAAACAGAAGCTTCAGTGGAGCAAATACGGCTTTTCATATGTTACTTTGCCATTAACAGTAGTAATTTACATTTATATTTATCTAATTACACAATAAAGGTTTGAAAGTTGGAGATTCATTTTACTATAGTGCCATATTGGCATTTAGGATGGACTTATCCAGACTTAATTATCAGCAGGTAACTAAGCTATGTTCACACATTGATTTTTTGCTGCTTTTTCAGAAGCTAAAACCTGATTTCTTGGCAAAGAAAAAGCTGCAGACAAAAACAGGTTTTGCTGGCATTTTTGCTGCTTTTTGCAGCATTTTTCAGGATCCCAAAGTTTAGCTTTGCTTCCACCATACAAGCATGAACAATGCAAGGCATTAGGGCACCAATGCCAGACATATGTGAAACCATAAAACATTTTTTTTTTTAAAAAGGTCAAATTAATCAGATTATTTATTGGAAAAAGACTTAGTGCAGTCGAAACGCGTTGACTGGGTCATGTCGTCTATGTACATTTTTCTTTTGTATGCACTATATTTTATTTTGAAAAATAAAAAGAAAAGGAAAATCCAGTCCTGTTGAGCCAGACTTCAATTTTTTTTTATTTTCCTTGATGTGAGGTCAGGGCGAGGCCGGTGTCTGAGCCCCAGGTGGATGAGCATAGAACTACTAGGTGACCTGAAACAAGTTTTTATAAAAGATTTTTATGTCTGAAAAAATAGTGACTATTCTGGGTAAAAAGTTCATGAAAAAATACATAATTACAAATGTAACAAAAGTGGGGGCAGTTGAATTGGTCTGGAATAGTTTGCCCAAGTTATTGGACAGTGCATTTTGTAAGGGCGGACACTGCTTGCTTTCACACATTGGTCAGGGCCCTTGAGTTGGTCAGGTATTGTTCAATTTCACCATATTGTTCAAGTTCACACACTGGTCAGGCAATGTTTAGATTACACATTGGTTGGCTATTGAGTTGCTGAGACAATTGTTTACTTTGTTTACTAACACATCACTAATTTATTTAAATTGCACTAATCCTAACTTCCATTCTCAGGTGAGTACACCAAGACATTTTGGTTTATACTCGAGAAAATCCCCAAAATAAATGTGTTTCAGATGCTACTGTATCTGCTTTCTTCCACTAAAAATGCAGCAAAAACTGATGGCAACATTTTTGCTGCATTTTTGCACTTACTCATTGCTTTCTATAGGTGAAAAAATGCTGAAAGGAGTAACATGCTGCAGTTTAAAAAAAAAAAATCCGCAGTTTTCCAATAAGTCAGGAAAAAAACCAAACAATTTGTATACATGAGATTACTGAAATCTCATAGCTTTTACTGGTACTGTAAAAAGCAGCTTTTAATTTGAATAAAAAACGCAGCAAAAAAATGCAGAAAAAACACAATGTGTGAACATAGCTTAAAGAAAAGCCATCATGACTGTTTTTTAAATTCATCATCTCCAAATTATTAACAATGTACGTAAAACACGAATTGCCTGACTGTTGCCAGCAAATCTGTTTGTGTGACTGAATCAGATGCTTTTACAATTTAAAACTGTCAGAAAATGATGTAAAAGTCTTGTGCCATTTTGAAATTATACATTCTTAGAGTGTTATACTGTGAAAGAGGTTGCGTTTTGTAATAAGCCCACATTAAAGGGTTTTCCACAACTGCAGCCACAAGAGATGTGTTTTCCGATACCCAAAAAGCCCTTTAAGAAACCTGCACATCACAGAGACCTAACTGAAGGACCTCCTACAATAAATTTAAGGTAGGGCAACCTCTACGATAAAAATAGGTTTCCCATACTAAGATTTACTTGATTGAAAAGTACATATGTCAACATTTTACAATATATACAGTGGGGAAAATAAGTATTTGATACACTGCCGACTTTCAACGTTTTCCCAACTACAAAGAATTGAGAGGTCTGTAATGTCTGTGAGAGACAGAATCTAAAACTAAAAACCAGAAAATCACATTGTATGATTTTTAAATAATGAAATTGCATTTTATTGCATGAAATAAGTATTTGATCCACTCCCAACCAGCAAGAATTCTGTCTCTCACTGACCTCTACGGGTATGTGTCCACGTTCAGGATTGCATCAGGATTTGGTCAGGATTTTACATCAGTATTTGTAAGCCAAAACCAGGAGTGGAACAGTTAGAGGAAAAGTATAATAGAAACATATGCACCACTTTTGCATTTATCACCCACTCCTGGTTTTGGCTTACAAATACTGATGAAAAATCCTGACCAAATCCTGATGCAATCCTGAACGTGGACACATACCCTACTACTACTCTGCATTCATTTCCTGTATTAATTACACCTGTTTGAACTAGTTACCTGTATAAAAGACACCTGTCCACACACTCAACCACACTCCAACCTCTCCATCATGGCCAAGACCAAAGAGCTGTCTAAGGACACCTGGGACAAATTTGTGGACCTGCACAAGGCTGGGATGGGCTACAGGACAATAGGCAAGCAGCTTGGTGAGAAGGCAACAACTGTAGATTTAATTATTGGAAAATGGAAGAAACTCAAGATGACTGTCAATCTTCCTCGATCTGGGGATCTGTGAAATGTTGCACCTCGTGGGGTAAGAATGATTCTGAAAAAGGTCGAGACTCAGCTCAGAACTACACATGAAGACTTGGTCAATGTTCTGAAGATAGCTGGGACCACAGTCTTAAATATTACCGTTAGTAACGCACTACGAAATCATGGATTAAAATCTGGAATGGCACGCAAGGTCCCCCCCTACTCACACCAACACATGTCCAGGCCCGTTTGAAGTTAGCCAATGAACATCTGGATGATCCAAAACCTCCTTCCCTCAGTAAGAGCATTGAAGATGGGTCGTGATTGGGTCTTCCAGCATGACAATGACTCGAAACACACAGCCAGGGCAACTAAAGAATGGCTCTGTAAGAAGCATTTCAAGGTCCTGGAATGGCCTAGATGTGGCCAATAGAAATCTTTGGAGGGAGCTGAAACTCAATGTTGCCCAGCGACAGCCCTGAAACTTGAAAGATTTGGAGAAAATCTGTATGAAGCAGTGGGCCAAAATTCATGCTGCAGTGTGTGCAAACTTGGTCCTTGAATGCATGGCTCAGCGTCCTACCCCATCCTCCCACTTGTATGCATGGCTCAGCATCCTCTCCTGTCCTCCCCTTGAATGCATGGCTCGGCGTTCTCCCCCTTGTATGCATGGCTCTGCATCCTCCCCTGTCCTCCCCCATCACACTCACCCTCCTGGCATGGTTGCTGCACGTCCCTGCATCTCCGTTAACCCAGCGCAGCAGCTATTCCTGTGCTGAGCGGTCACGTGGTACCGCTCATTAAGGTAATGAATATGCGCTCCATGCCTATGGGAGTGGAAACACTTGCATATTCATTACATTAATGAGCGGTAACACCTGACTGCTGAGCACAGGAACAGTAAGAGCTACCGGCACCGGGACAGAGATGCAGGGACGGAGATGCAGCGACGGAGGGTAAGTATTTGTCTTGTGGAAGCCGGCGGCTGCACCTGTCACTGTGCTACAGCCACTGGCTCCCTGCTCCTCCTCCCCCACTGGATTTCTGGACAATGACTCGTGTATAAGCCGAGGGGGGCATTTTCAGCACAAAAAAAGTGCTGAAAATCTCCGCTTATTCACGAGTATATACAGTAAGTTGTTTTTCTATTGTATCAAATACTTATTTCATGCAATAAAATGCAAACTAATTATGTAAAAATCATAGAATGTGAATATCTTTCTTAATTCTTTAAGATTCTTGCTCTCATAGTTGAAGTGTACCTACCGCAAAAATTACAGACTTCTCCATTCCTTGTAGGTGGGAAGACTTGCAAAATCGGCAGTGTATCAAATATATATTAATATATATAGTGGGGAAAATAATTAAGTAATATTTCTTGGAACCATCCACTATTTCATTCCCTATTATGACCTATTCACACTTTGCATATCAACAGCTATACAAGAAAAGAATGATTAACTCATGCAGGCTCCCAGGTAGATCGATCATCTCATTGCAATTAAATGATTTGTTATCACAGTGGCAAATGCACAATGATAACAGTTGAAATTTTAATTATTGACCAGTTTTTTTTTACGGTACATTTAAAAATGTGACATAGATTTTCAAAGTAAATACACCAGCCTTATCAGTCTAAGAGATCCATCTAATAATGTGTGCAGTTTGTGTTGTGAAATCTGACTTGGTAACAAAAGTGATACTTAAAAAACTCACCAAATCCTCTTTTATTTCTTGTTTTCCTTAATACTTTGTTGTCTTATACAGCCATTCAAGCAGAGAAATATAAACAGACACTCTTCATGTGTCTCAGAGGATCAACCATGTCCTTGTCTGGCTGTAAGACAATTGGTGGCAACAGTAGTCTCCTCAACTACTTTTCTGTAACATATGAGACAATAATAGTCCCACCCCCTAGGAGCATAACTATAATGGGTGCGGGGGTTGCACACACAACTGGGCCCTGGAAATTATTGGGTACAAAAGGTTTCTTTTGCTCATGTGAGTGCCAATATTATTAAGGGTCCATAGCAATTGGGGTCCCTGTTGGAGATTTTGCATTGAAACTCACTAGCTTCAAGTTAAACTCCTGCTTTTCTCTTGTTGATGTTAGATCATGACAGAAGTTAGCTTTTGTACTTTGGCAGAACATAAACCATGGGTAGGGTTGTGTTCCCTGCCCATTGGCAAGCTCCACTTCTGAACTCAGTATATTCCCCTAGTGTTTGACCTTTTTTCCAACACTCTACACCTTGGGACATATGGTGCTGGCACAGCTTCCCCTGCTAAGTGATTTGGGATACCTATAGGGTTAGTCGCCCCATTATAAATCATTAAAATTGCAAAATGCAAACTTTACTTGTTCAGTTTTCAGGAACAGAGGGATTTTTCATTCTATAGTTAACAAGTCTGTCGTTACTCTGTGTGACTGCAGACTTGTGAATCCTCACAGTGCGATCATGTGACAGGAAGTATGCGATTTGCCACTAGACATGTCTGGCCTCACCTAATACACTTGCATTGATCGAGGTCGCGGATGCCTTGTCGGCACGTGGCTGCATGTATGCAAATCGCATAGTTGCAGTCACGAATCCCGTGCCCACCACTCCTGATATCAGCACCTCAGTGCGCATGCTGGGAGGATTCACATAGTGACTGGAGACTTGTAGTCAATGGTTGGACAAGCCTTTTTAAGGGGTGAATAGCAGCGTAGGTCTTTTAGCCTTCACTCCTCAGTTTAGCCAAAAGTTAAAACTGTAGCTTTGAAAAAGGTCACCTACTAAGAGGTAGGACTCTTATCAATTTCTAGGTTTATAGTTTCTGTAAGTTATTTTAGCAACTCAATCCTCTATTGCCTAGGCTTACTTCCCTTGCAATAAAGGCATGTTGCAAATTAGGCACCTTTTAAGTAGTGTGTTGGTTCTGGTCTACAGTGGACAGTAAAGGTAACAATTATGCATTTTATGCAAGTTGACTGATATGCTACAAATTAATTTGCTTCAAGGGCCACAATGAAACTCATACATTGAGAATAGTGTGGTGCAGGATATGTGGCCTGGGCATAAGTACGTGGTTTTTCTAAATGCCAAGGAGATTGATGAAACCTTGGCTTTCACTGTAACTCCAGAACTGGCTGCCGACCAACAAACGTAACATGAAAGTGAGTGCAAACCGACCATCCCAGTAATGTTGACTAATTCCAGCAAGTAAAACAAGTGCACTGTATTACTTACAATATTAAAGCATCATGACTCATAATTTCATTAACACTTCCTAAATTAAAAACAGAAACCTAAGCCACAAAGTGATAAATGCCCTTATGATTCACCTCTTATTAAAGGGGTTGTCCTGCAAAGAAAGTATATCTTAATTAATAGATCTTGGAATAAAAATAAGTTCCACAATTGGACGTGGTAAAAAAATATTCATGTGCAGAGATAATGTTATAAATGTTAAAAATTGTAAAAGAAAAGAAAATGTGGCACTCAGCAAATGATGTGTTAAAAGTCCTTTTATTCTCACACTTAGTGAGGTGAGTACATGCCTCAAGGGCGGCTGGTATACAAAAGGGTGCAGGGAAAAAACAGGACGGCCGTTTCGCGCCGACAGCGCTTCAACGGGTCCAGGTATGTGATTAAGACTCATGTCAGTTCCTTTATAGGAAACCCTAAACCATCTGCATAGCACAAATCTTTACATAAGATAATATGCATAAAAACATACAATATAAAAACAAGTAATAATCACATATAAATACAGATCTACCCAAAGGCAATAATTATAAAAAGACAGACATGTCCAATTTATCTTTCAGACCCATTGGACCCTGAGCGTTTGTTCTCATGATCCATTTAGCCTCATGTTGCAAGAGAATCTTATTGTGGTTACCACCCCTCGAAGGGTACTTAACTATTTCCAAGCCTGCAAAGCTCAAAAGCCTGGGTTTAGCATCATGCTTTTCCTGCATATGACTAATAAGACACAAGGAGCCTTTTCCTGAGTTTATTGAACTAAAGTGTTCTCTAAACCTAGTGGACATAGGACAAATAGTCTTCTCAATATAATAAAAAAAACAGGGACAATAGAGGATGTAAACCACATTTTTACTTTTACATTAAATGAAGTCTCTTACTCTGTTCCAGGGGACCTATTTTGAGAGGAGTTAAATGAAACCGGCAATAATTACAACTACCGCACTTATAATTTCCTGGGCTGGAGGTGGTTTTTAACCAATTTTTTTCCTCCGGTATGATGCGATTATGCACCAATAAATCCCCTAAATTTTGTATGCGTCTATAAGCAAATTGTGGATTACAGATATTTATTTTAGCTAAATCTCGGTCCGATTGCAGAATAAGCCAGTTCCTCCTAATGGCTGTATAAACAGCTCTATCCATTGGACTGTGTTTAAAGTTAAAAATAACCTTCTGCTCAACTCTCTCTTTATGTTGTGAATTTACCTTTTGGCTCCCTCTAGTGGCTACTAGTGATTTGACTCTGGGTATGTCTGCCATCCCTTGTATGCTCACCTGGGTCGTTAGGTCAGGGGTGTTGCTATATAAGCTCCCTGGACCTTCAGTTCAATGCCTGGCAACGTTGTAATCAGAGCTAATCTGTAGTGCTCTTGTCTACTGATCCTGGTTCCTGCTAGATTAAGCTAAGTCTGCTTTCTTGCTTTTTGCTATTTGTTTTTGTTTGCATTTTTGTCCAGCTTGTACATAATCTGTATCCTAACCTAGCTGGAAGCTCTAGGGGGGCTGGTGTTCTCCCCCCGGGCCGTTAGACGGTTCGGGGGTTCTTGAATTTCCAGCGTGGATTTTTGATAGGGTTTTTGTTGACCATATAAGTTATCTTACTACATTCTGCTATTAGTAAGTGGGCCTCTCTTTGCTAATCCTAGTTCATCTCTGTGTTTGTCATTTCCTCTTACCTCACCGTTATTATTTGTGGGGGGCTTGTATCCTACTTTTGGGGTCTTTTCTCTGGAGGCAAGAGAGGTCTTTGTTTTCCTCTTCTAGGGGTAGTTAGTTCTCCGGCTGGCGCGAGACATCTAGCGACCAACGTAGGCATGTTCCCCGGCTACTTCTAGTGTTGGCGTTAGGAGTAGATATATGGTCAACCCAGTTACCACTACCCTATGAGCTGGATTTTTGTACTTCGCAGACTTGCTTATTCCTCTGAGACCCTCGCCATTGGGGTCATAACAGTTTGCCAGGCCAGTATTAAATGTTAAATGCATTGCAGAAGCGGGATTATAAGAAAGAAAATTCTGAGGTTTTTTTTCTCTCTCTCATTTTTTTTTTTCTTTTCCCCTTTACCTCTGAGTGGCTTGTGTTTGCTGCAGACATGAATGTCCAGACCTTGATTACAAGTGTGGACCAGCTTGCTGCTCGTGTGCAGGGCATACAAGATTATGTTACCAGAAATCCTATGTCAGAACCTAAGATACCGATTCCTGAACTGTTTTCCGGAGACCGATTTAAGTTTAGAAATTTCAGGAATAATTGTAAATTGTTTTTGTCCCTGAGACCCTGTTCATCTGGAGACTCCGCTCAGCAAGTGAAAATTGTTATTTCTTTTTTACGGGGCGACCCTCAGGATTGGGCCTTCTCGCTGGCGCCAGGAGATCCGGCATTGGCTGATATTGATGCGTTTTTTCTGGCGCTCGGTTTGCTTTATGAGGAACCCAATCTTGAGATTCAGGCAGAAAAAGCCTTGCTGGCTATGTCTCAGGGCCAGGACGAGGCTGAAGTGTATTGCCAAAAATTTCGGAAATGGTCCGTGCTGACCCAGTGGAACGAGTGTGCATTGGCTGCAAATTTTAGAAATGGCCTTTCTGAAGCCATTAAGAATGTGATGGTGGGTTTTCCCATTCCCACAGGTCTGAATGATGCCATGGCCCTGGCAATTCAAATTGACCGGCGGTTGCGGGAGCGCAAAACCGCAAATTCCCTCATGATGTTATCTGAGCAGGCGCCTGATTTAATGCAATGTGATAGAATCCTGACTAGAAATGAGCGGAAAATTCATAGACGCCAGAATGGCTTGTGTTACTACTGTGGTGATTCTACACATGTTATCTCAGCATGCTCTAAACGTCTTACTAAGGTTGTTAGTCCTGTCGCCATTGGTAATTTGCAACCTAAATTTATTCTATCTGTAACTTTGATTTGCTCACTGTCATCGTATCCTGTCATGGCGTTTGTAGATTCAGGTGCTGCCCTGAGTCTTATGGATCTGTCATTTGCCAAGCGCTGCGGTTTTGTTCTTGAGCCATTAGAAAATCCTATCCCTCTTAGGGGTATTGATGCTACGCCATTGGCAGAAAATAAACCGCAGTTTTGGACACAGGTTACCATGTGCATGACTCCTGAACATCGGGAGGTGATACGTTTTCTTGTTCTGCATAAAATGCATGATTTGGTTGTTTTGGGTTTGCCATGGTTACAGACCCATAATCCAGTCTTGGACTGGAAGGCAATGTCAGTGTCAAGTTGGGGCTGCCATGGAATTCATGGAGATTCCCTGCCCGTGTCTATTGCTTCTTCTACGCCTTCGGAAGTTCCGGCGTATTTGTCTGATTATCAGGATGTCTTCAGCGAGTCTAGGTCAAGTGCATTGCCTCCTCATAGGGACTGTGACTGTGCAATAGATTTGATTCCAGGCAGTAAGTTTCCTAAGGGAAGACTGTTTAATCTGTCGTTACCTGAACATACCGCGATGCGTTCATATATCAAGGAGTCTCTGGAGAAGGGGCATATCCGTCCTTCTTCTTCCCCTCTTGGTGCGGGATTCTTTTTTGTGGCCAAAAAGGACGGATCTTTGAGGCCTTGTATTGACTATCGGCTTTTAAATAAGATCACTGTCAAATTTCAGTATCCTTTGCCTCTGTTGTCGGACTTGTTTGCCCGGATTAAAGGTGCCAAGTGGTTCACCAAGATAGACCTTCGTGGTGCGTACAACCTTGTGCGCATTAAGCAAGGAGATGAATGGAAAACCGCATTCAATACGCCCGAAGGTCATTTTGAGTACTTGGTGATGCCATTTGGGCTCTCTAATGCACCTTCAGTTTTTCAGTCCTTTATGCATGATATTTTCCGGAAGTATCTGGATAAATTTTTGATCGTTTATCTGGATGATATTCTGTTTTTTTCTGATGATTGGGACTCGCATGTGGAGCAGGTCAGGCTGGTTTTTAAGATTTTGCGTGAAAATTCTTTGTTTGTTAAAGGCTCAAAGTGTATCTTTGGTGTACAGAAGGTTCCCTTTTTAGGGTTCATTTTTTCCCCTTCTGCTGTGGAGATGGACCCAGTCAAGGTCCGAGCTATTCATGATTGGACTCAACCCTCGTCAGTTAAGAGTCTTCAGAAGTTCTTGGGTTTTGCTAACTTCTACCGTCGTTTTATCGCAAATTTTTCTAGCGTTGTTAAACCGTTGACGGATATGACCAAGAAAGGCTCTGATGTGGCTAACTGGGCTCCTGCTGCCGTGGAGGCTTTCCAGGAGTTGAAACGCCGGTTTACTTCGGCGCCTGTTTTGTGCCAGCCTGACATCTCACTTCCCTTTCAGGTTGAGGTGGATGCTTCGGAGATTGGGGCAGGGGCCGTTTTGTCGCAGAGAGGCCCTGGTTGCTCTACTATGAGACCTTGTGCCTTTTTCTCTAGGAAGTTTTCGCCGGCAGAGCGAAATTATGATGTGGGCAATCGGGAGTTGTTGGCCATGAAGTGGGCATTTGAGGAGTGGCGTCATTGGCTCGAGGGTGCTAAGCATCGTGTGGTGGTCTTGACTGATCACAAAAATCTGATGTATCTCGAGTCTGCTAAACGCCTGAATCCTAGACAGGCCCGCTGGTCATTGTTTTTCTCCCGTTTTGACTTTGTGGTTTCGTATTTACCAGGTTCTAAGAATGTGAAGGCCGATGCTCTGTCTAGGAGCTTTGTGCCTGATGCTCCTGGAGTCGCTGAACCTGTGGGTATTCTTAAGGAAGGAGTTATCTTGTCAGCTATTTCTCCAGATCTGCGACGTGTGTTGCAGAGATTTCAGGCTGGTAGGCCTGACTCTTGTCCACCTGACAGATTGTTTGTGCCTGCTAAATGGACCAGCAGAGTCATTTCCGAGGTTCATTCCTCAGTGTTGGCAGGGCACCCGGGAATTTTTGGCACCAGAGATCTGGTGGCCAGGTCCTTTTGGTGGCCTTCCTTGTCAAGGGATGTGCGGTCATTTGTGCAGTCCTGTGGAACTTGTGCTCGAGCTAAGCCTTGCTGTTCTCGTGCCAGCGGGTTGCTCTTGCCCTTGCCTGTCCCGAAGAGACCTTGGACACACATCTCTATGGATTTCATTTCTGATCTTCCGGTGTCTCAGGGCATGTCTGTCATCTGGGTGATATGTGATCGTTTCTCCAAGATGGTCCATCTGGTTCCTTTGCCTAAGCTGCCTTCCTCTTCTGATCTGGTTCCTGTGTTCTTCCAGAACGTGGTTCGTTTGCACGGCATTCCTGAGAATATTGTGTCGGACAGAGGATCCCAGTTTGTTTCCAGGTTCTGGCGATCCTTTTGTGGTAGGATGGGCATTGATTTGTCGTTTTCGTCCGCTTTTCATCCACAGACTAACGGACAAACGGAGCGAACTAATCAGACTCTGGAGGCTTATTTGAGGTGTTTTGTCTCTTCTGATCAGGATGATTGGGTGACCTTCTTGCCGTTGGCTGAATTTGCCCTTAATAATCGGGCTAGTTCCGCCACCTTGGTTTCGCCATTTTTCTGCAACTCTGGTTTCCATCCTCGTTTTTCCTCGGGACATGTGGAGCCTTCTGACTGTCCTGGGGTGGATTCTGTGGTGGATAGGTTGCAGCAGATCTGGAATCATGTGGTGGACAACTTGAAGTTGTCACAGGAGAAAGCTCAGCGTTTTGCCAACCGCCGTCGCGGTGTGGGTCCCCGACTTCGCGTTGGGGATTTGGTATGGCTGTCTTCTCGATTTGTTCCTATGAAGGTCTCCTCTCCCAAATTTAAGCCTCGATTCATTGGTCCTTACAAGATATTGGAAATCCTTAATCCTGTATCCTTTCGCCTGGATCTTCCGGTGTCGTTTGCCATTCACAACGTATTTCATAGGTCCTTGTTGCGGCGGTACGTTGTGCCTATGGTTCCTTCTGCTGAGCCTCCTGCTCCGGTGTTGGTTGAGGGCGAGTTGGAGTATGTGGTGGAGAAGATCTTAGATTCTCGTCTCTCCAGGCGGAGGCTTCAGTACCTGGTCAAGTGGAAGGGCTATGGTCAGGAGGATAATTCCTGGGTGGTCGCCTCTGATGTGCATGCGGCCGATTTAGTTCGTGCCTTTCACGCCGCTCATCCTGATCACCCTGGTGGTCTTGGTGAGGGTTCGGTGACCCCTCACTAAGGGGGGGGTACTGTTGTGAATTTACCTTTTGGCTCCCTCTAGTGGCTACTAGTGATTTGACTCTGGGTATGTCTGCCATCCCTTGTATGCTCACCTGGGTCGTTAGGTCAGGGGTGTTGCTATATAAGCTCCCTGGACCTTCAGTTCCATGCCTGGCAACGTTGTAATCAGAGCTAATCTGTAGTGCTCTTGTCTACTGATCCTGGTTCCTGCTAGATTAAGCTAAGTCTGCTTTCTTGCTTTTTGCTATTTGTTTTTGTTTGCATTTTTGTCCAGCTTGTACATAATCTGTATCCTAACCTAGCTGGAAGCTCTAGGGGGGCTGGTGTTCTCCCCCCGGGCCGTTAGACGGTTCGGGGGTTCTTGAATTTCCAGCGTGGATTTTTGATAGGGTTTTTGTTGACCATATAAGTTATCTTACTACATTCTGCTATTAGTAAGTGGGCCTCTCTTTGCTAATCCTAGTTCATCTCTGTGTTTGTCATTTCCTCTTACCTCACCGTTATTATTTGTGGGGGGCTTGTATCCTACTTTTGGGGTCTTTTCTCTGGAGGCAAGAGAGGTCTTTGTTTTCCTCTTCTAGGGGTAGTTAGTTCTCCGGCTGGCGCGAGACATCTAGCGACCAACGTAGGCATGTTCCCCGGCTACTTCTAGTGTTGGCGTTAGGAGTAGATATATGGTCAACCCAGTTACCACTACCCTATGAGCTGGATTTTTGTACTTCGCAGACTTGCTTATTCCTCTGAGACCCTCGCCATTGGGGTCATAACACTTTATGAGTATGTTTTTTATTATTTTTATGCCTTTGTTTTCTAAGATGATCCAGCTGTGTAACATTCTCAGCCCAATGTTCTGCTTCATCCAGCAACGATTTTGGGTAACCTCTTTTTGAGAAGCATGATTTTAAATCCTTTAGTTGTTCCCTATATGTCTCTTCATTGTTAATAATCTTCGGATATCTTAGCATTTGACTATAGGGCAATCCTCGCTTAGTATGAAAAGGATGCGCGCTGTCATATTGCAACATGCTATTAGTAGCCGTAGATTTTTTATGGACCCGAGTGTTTATTTGTCCATCTACAATGTCAATCTTAACATCTAGAAACTCTAAACTACTGCCCCCAAAACATGATGTAAAACACATATTATCATCATTTTCCAGGTTTAAGTATTCTACAAACCCCTCGAAATCCTCTTTTGTCCCATCCCATATGATGAATACATCATCATCAACGAATCTCAAAAGACAACGGATGTGTTTAAGATATGGATTGTGGTCAGTATAAATGTACTTCTCTTCAAATACCGCTAGGAACAGGTTTGCAAAAATGCATGCGGCCGCTGTACGCATAGCGGTACCGATCTTTTGCAAGTACCACTTATCAAGAAATTTTAAGGTATTATGAGATAAGACACATTTTAAACCCTCTACAACAAAGGAAATAAGGTCCTGATAAACATTACCATTTACCAAATTTTTTTGAATAGCTTCTATGCTCACATGGATTACTTTTTTGTTGAGCACCACATTTTGAGATGAAACCACCACCGCTATATGGTCACATGAAATATCTTCTGCCTGCATGATATTGTGTTCACGGTCCATCAGGTATCGCCACATCTAGTGCCGTTCTACTTTTTTTCTATGGACAATTAATCTTATAAATGTGCCCCTGCTGTGTACTGTGTAATAGTTGTGTCTGACCGTACAGGAACATGGTCTGATTATACCACAGCTCAGGGGCGGACACAGACTGCTTGGGGCCCCTGTGCAGGAAATGTGTCTGGGCCCCTCTCCTTTTAAGGCGACAAAGCTAAAGGACTGTGCTATACATAAGTGAGTACACTTTACACTAAAGAACTGTGTTAGACATAATAATCGATAATAATGTCTTCTTCCACCTCCCCCTGTTCTTAAACCCATTATAAATCCCCCGCATCCCATTATTGCCCTCTCCCCCACCCCCATGATTGCCCTCTTCACCACCTCCATTATTGCTTTCTCCCCCACTACCCCATATCATTGCCCATTCCACCACGTCCATCATTGCATCCTCCCCACCACCCCATCATTGTCCTTTCCACTGCCACCATCATTTCCTCCTGCCCCACCACCCCTATCATTGTCTTCTCCATCAACCCAATCATTGCCTTCGGCCCCATCACCCCCATCATTGCCCTCTCCTCCACCTACACACACACACAGCACCATTCACCTCTCTGCACACACACACACACCTCACCTCTGTTCGCACGGTATCCTGAAGCCGCACCATCTCCGGCAGCTTCCTGTCTCGCACAGTCACGGCATTGAATGATGATGTCATTCAGCCGCTGCTGTGTGACAGGAAGTGCGGGCAGGAAGCAGGATGGATTCATTCCCTGCAGCTCCACTCCGCTGCCTTTTTCTCTTGCAGGCAGCGGAGCTGCAATCCCATGATGGCAATCTGGCCAGGGATAAACTGGCCAGTTTGCCCCTATTATTAGCCACCCTGCAGGCAGGGCCGTTTTTAGGCAAAGTGGGGCCCTAGGCAAAGTTTAAAATGGGGCCTCAAATGCTAACATATTGCACATCACACAGAAGCATTTCAGGTGTATTTACATTCCCTGAGTTCAGGCCACTAAAGGAGTGTGATCGACAATATTGAAAACGAATGATGGGAACAGAATGATCACTAATAGATCACTAACACATCACCATACAGTATCATGTTACCAGCAGCACACCTACAGTTTACATCGGCGATGTTCTTCTGAGAACAATGATTTCTGTTCCGGCATAACCAATCCAATCACTCAATGAATAGGCAGCATTTTACTTGTTTAGTATAATACACCTCATAGTCCTCAATATATTATAATGTGCACCACAGTCCTCCATATTGTAAAATGCACACCGCATAGTCCTCCATATAATATAATGTGGCCTACAGTCCTCCATATAGTATAATACACTCCCCAAAGTCCTCCATATAGTATAATACACTCCTCATAGTCCTCCATATATTAAAATACACTGCTCAGTCCTCCACATAATATAATACACTCATAGTGCTCCATATAGTATAATGCACTGCCATAGTCATCCATGTAGTACAATTCACTTCCAATAATATAATGCACCCCATAGTTCTTCATATAGTATAATGTATTCCCCATAGTCCTCGATACAGTATAATGCAGCCCACATATAGTATAATGCAGCCACCCCATAGAGCATAATGTAGCCACCCCACAGAGTATGATGTAACCCCCATAGAATATAATGCAGCCCCCCTCATATAGTATAATGTAGCCCCCTCATAGAGTATGATGCAATCACCCCTCATAGAATATAAATGTAATACAGCCCCCATAGAATATAATACAGCCCACCTCCCCATAGAATATAATGTAGCCCCATCAAAGAGTATGATGCAGTCCTCCCTCAAAAAACCTAATACAGTTAATACAACCTCCCCATAGAATATAATGCAGCCCCCATAGTATATAACACAGCCTTACCCATAGAATATAATGCACCCCCCATAGTATATAACACAGCCTGCCCCATAGAATATAACGTATAATGTACCCCCCATAGTATACAACACAGCCCACATAGTATACAGCACAGCCCGCATAGTATACAGCACTGCCCGCATAGTATACAGTGCAGCCTCATAGTATACAGCGCAGCCTCATAGTAGACAGCACTGCCTGCGTAATATACAGCACAGCCTCATTTTAAACAGCACTGCCTCATAGTATACAGCGCAGCCTCATAGTATACAGCACTGCCCGCATAGTATACAGCACAGCCTCATAGTAAACAGCACTGCCTCATGGTATACAGCACACAGCCTCATAGTATACAGCACACAGCCTCATAATATACAGCACACAGCCTCATGGTATACAGCACACAGCCTCATGGTATACAGCACACAGCCTCATGGTATACAGCGCAGCCTCATAGTATACAGCACTGCCTCATAGTATACAGCACAGCCTCATAGTATACAGCGCAGCCTCATAGTATACAGCACACAGCCTCATAGTATACAGCACAGCCTCATGGTATACAGCACACAGCCTCATGGTATACAGTGCAGCCTCATGGTATACAGCGCAGCCTCATGGTACACAGCACAAAGCCTCATGGTATACAGCACACAGCCTCATGGTATACAGCACACAGCCTCATGGTATACAGCACACAGCCTCATGGTATACAGCGCAGACTCATGGTATACAGTGCAGACTCATGGTATACAGCGCAGACTCATGGTATACAGCACATAGCCTCATGATATACAGCACACAGCCTCATGGTATACAGCGCAGCCTCATGGTATACAGCGCAGCCTCATGGTACACAGCACACAGCCTCATGGTATACAGCACACAGCCTCATGGTATACAGCACACAGCCTCATGGTATACAGCGCAGACTCATGATATACAGCACACAGCCTCATGATATACAGCACACAGCCTCATGGTATACAGCGCAGCCTCATGGTATACAGCACACAGCCTCATGGTATACAGCGCTGCCTCATGGTATACAGCACACAGCCTCATGGTATACAGCACACAGCCTCATGGTATACAGCACACAGCCTCATGGTATACAGCACACAGCCTCATGGTATACAGTGCAGCCTCATGGTATAAAGCACACAGCCTCATGGTATACAGCGCTGCCTCATGGTATACAGCGCTGCCTCATGGTATACAGCACTGCCTCATATTGTACAGCACAGCTCCCACCCCAGAATGGACCCACAGTCCAATACTCACTGTTATAGTTTAAAAAATCCCAAAAAACCCACACACTTTTCACCTCTCCTCGTGCCCGCGCTGCTTCCAATTCCTGCTCCTGTCGGCAGACAGTGAGTGCGCAGCAGTGTCTGTCAGAGGCAGAGCGGGGAATGATGGGAGAGGGAGCGTCAGGTGACGTTCTATCCTCCATCATTGCTTTGAACTGTACCGGCAGACGCCGGTATAGTTCAATGTGGCGGGAGAGCCGACGCTGGCGGCAGCCTCACAGGGGCTCCATAGCAGCTGCGTGATGTGCCGCTAGCTGGGGGCCCCTGGAGGAGCGGGGACCTAGGCAGATGCCTGCCCCTAACGCGGGCCCTGCCTGCAGGGGCCCCCTAGAGCCTCCGGGCCCCGGTGCAGCCGCACAGGTTGAACCGGCACTATGTCCGCCCATGCCACAGCTCCTGGGCAGGGGAGGAAGCAAGAGAATATACAGCATGGGATTGTAGAGTTTACTTTCTGTGAGGTAACACATTTCCCTGTTTTTAAAAACATGTTGTACCTCAGAGACACCAGCCTCTGTGATCCCATGCAGTCCTGTCAGTATACTCTCTTGTTTCAGGAGTTTTGATGTACGGTATTTAGACCATTTTTTAGCACATCAATTGTGGAACTTAATTTTATTCCAAGTTCTATTGATTAAAATGTACTTTACTCATGATACAATCCCTTTAAAGGGACACTGTCACCTGAATTTGGAGGGAACAATCTTTAGCCATAGGGGCGGGGTTTTCGGGTGTTTGATTCACCCTTTCCTTACCCGCTGGCTGCATGCTGGCTGCAATATGGGATTGAAGTTCATTCTCTGTCCTCCATAGTACACGCCTGCGCAAGGCAAGATTGCATGGTCATGCGTTGCGTTGCGTTTTGCAACGTATGCATCGTTTGGGCGCACCTGGCAGGGCGCGGCAAACGCAACATGTTGCATTTTTTCGGCGGCGTCTACTTTTTTAAAAACGCATGCGTCGTGTATGCGTCGCGTTTGCGTCGTCGATGCGCCTAAATCCCCATTGAAGTGTATTGACAATGCATAGGATGCAAGTACTTGCGTCGCAGTGCGTTGTACGACGCATGCGTTTCTTTTTTTAAATCAGATATTTTTTATTAAAGTTTTCAGAACATAACAGAATTTTTTCCAAAATACCCCACAGTCTTTTCCCATTCCCAACAACTCCCCCCCCCCTACCCAACCCTGGTCCAATGATAAAATATATCACAAGAAAAATACAGACATAGATAAGGCACATATCCCAAAGCACCAATCATGGAGTACAACTAAATCACTTTCAGGGTGATATAAACATGGTATCACGAGAATAAACTTACAGACGGTAAGCCTGGAACATTCAACCATCCTGCCCAAATTTTCTCAAACACTGCCGGTCTACCCCGTTTAAGATAAATGGCTTTCTCTCTGCCTAGTATGAGGTTTAGCTTATTTACATACTCCTTCCTCGTGGGAACTTTATCTGAGATCCAGTGATATGCTATTAATTTTCTAGCAGTAAAAAGCATTCTGGCAACAGCTATTTGTGAATGATCATCTCCTCCCGCCTCCTCAACATATCCAAGCACACAGACAATAGGATCTCTGGGAATATCCTGCTCTGTGGCCATATATATTAAGTTGAGAACCATAATCCAGAATATTTGTATACAGGGACACGTCCAGAACATATGTAGGATATCTGCATTATCAAGCGTACACTTGGGACATTTTGAATTTGGCCTTAGACCTAAATCAAACAGCCACTTAGGAGTCCTATAAACCCTATAAAGGATATATAGTTGAGACAGACGGTTAGGCTCACTGAGGGACAACTTAGGGATCATTTGCATTATTGACTCCCATTGATCTACCGAAATCCCCCCCACTTGATGTTCCCATTTCGCCAATGCAGTCATCGGGTGACCTAATAGCACCCTCGAGAGGAGCTCCCCGTACACGAATGAAATTAGTCCCCTTGTAGATGCCTGTAAACCGAGCCTATTAATAACAGTATCATGATGTATAATAATAGGGTGTATATGAGTCTGCATTATATAAGCGTGTCTTACTTGTAAATACTGATAAAATATAGAATGCTGAAGTGAGAACTCCCTTTGTAAGTCCTCAAATGATTTAAAGACACCCCCATCTATCAGCTGTGAGAGCCACCAGATACCCACTCGTCGCCATTGCGCAAACCCCTTCAGTGTCCTCAATTGCGGCAGATATGGATTATCCCATATAGGGGTATACCTTGTGAACCCAGTAATTCCCCTTAAACTTTTAATTTTACCCCACACTTTGACCATAAGCATTACCGTCGGAAATTTAGACACCCACGGTTTAAATTTATTCGCCTCTAACTTAGACAATAGGGGACCCCGACCCCCGAGAAACTGAAGAATCCCTCGACCTCCCCCTATTTCCACAGATGTGTCCTCCACTCTACTTGCCAGATGTTGACACTGGGAAGATAAAAAATATAGCCAAGGGTTAGGCAATGCCAACCCTCCTTCCTCCTTACTCCTTTGTAAGTGCTCTAACTTAATTCTCGCACCCTTTTTCAACCATATAAGTTCCCTAAACAGTGCATTAATTTTAAAGAACCTATTTTGGGGAAGCCAAATTGGGGAGTTATGAAGAACATATAAAAGCTGAGGCATAATCACCATTTTCAACAGGTTCACTCTCCCAACTATTGACAAATGTAACTTAGCCCAGGCCTTAATCTTCTGTTTAATCCTAGCCACAAGTGGGGAAAGATTTAGGCGTTCATAAGCTAATATGTTGTTTGATACATTAATACCCAGGTATTTAAAACATGACACTACTGGCACCTGTGGAGCTCTAACCACAGTTGGGTCTAATGGTAAAATAGCAGACTTTTCCCAATTTATGGCCAAACCCGATATAGCCCCAAACGCAGCAAAAAGTGACATTACGCCATTGAGTGATTCGTCAGAGTCAGCCAAAAACAGGAGAATGTCATCGGCGTAGAGAGCCACTTTCTCCTCTAATGTCCCGTATCTAAACCCTTCAATTTCTGGGCTAAGTCTTATCCTTGAAGCCAAAGGCTCCACCGCCAGGGCGAAAAGCAGCGGAGACAGAGGACAACCTTGCCTCGTACCCCTATACAGATTGAAGGACTCAGACAGCAGTCCATTTGCTCGTATTCTTGCTGACGGTTCTGAGTACAAAAGCTTAATCCAACCAATAAAGCCTGGACCAAAACCCATGCACTGAAGAGTAGCAAACAGGTATTTCCATTCCACGCTGTCAAACGCCTTAGCGGCATCAAGGGACAGAACTGCCCTCCTCCCCACATTGTCTGCCCCCACTTGCATATTGAGATATAGTCTTCTAACATTTAGGGCCGTTGACTTATGAGGCATGAATCCCGTCTGATCCGAGTTTATTAGAGATTCCACGACTTTTGAAAGACGAATGGCCAACACCTTTGCTAATAGCTTAATATCTACTGTCAGAAGGGAAATTGGTCTATACGAGGCCGGGAGGGTAGGATCCCTATCTTTTTTTGGTAAGACAGTAATAATAGCTTCCCGCATAGAAGGCGGAAGGACCCCAAGCCCGAGGCTATCATTAAGTGTAGTCAATAATATTGGGAGTAGAACCGACTTATATTTTTTATAGACCTCCACTGGTATGCCATCCACCCCCGGTGATTTGTTATTAGAAATAGTGTTCAGAGCCTCTTCAAGCTCATCTAAACCCAATGGTTCATCTAACAAAGCTCTATCCGCATCAGAAAGTTGCGGGAGCCTGGCGGCTTCTAAAAAGTCCGCAAGCTCTTCCGTGGAAGCCCCAAAATGAGAGGAATACAAGTTAGTGTAAAAGGCCCTCAAAATCCTTAGAATTCCCAGTGAATCCGTAATAAGTGTCCCATCCCCACCACTGAGCCCAGGTATGAACGAGGACCCTTTTTGTGCTGACGTTATAACCGAGAGTAGGTGCCCCACACTCTCTGCACTTTCAAAGAATTGGGTTGATTGGAACATACGTTTCTGCGCGGCCGCCTCTAGAGTCATTTTGGTCACTCGTGACTGAGCATCCCTAAGTCTCCTCTGTGTGTTAGGGGTGACCTGCATTGAGAAAGCCCGCTCTGCAGCCTCCAACTCCTGAAGTACAAGTTTAGATTTTTGTCTTGAACTAGACTTAATCTTTGAAATCTCGCGAATAAACATACCACGCAAGTATGCCTTCAGAGTCTCCCACACCACCAGACTAGAGGCTGAGTTCTCATTAAACTGAAGGAATTCCTGTAATTCCGAGGTGAACATATCTGTCTTATCCACTAGCTGCAACCAAAATGGATTTAAGCGCCACAAAGGCCTACCCCGTGACACCACGTCATCCCCCTTGATCACAATGGACAGGGGTGAATGGTCCGACACTGTCCTTGGCAAATATTCAACATTTTTAATTTTCCCCAGCATGAGACCATCCCCCAAGGCCAGATCGATACGAGATAGAGAAGTAAAAGTAGGGGAAAAACATGAATACTGATACACCTCGGGATTCCTGCATCTCCACAGATCAGTTAAAGCTAGTTCTCGCAGGAGCGCCCCAAATGGTGTGCAATTACCTCCCGGTTTTATAGGTGCGTGATTACCTCTATCCCAATGGGCATCTAAAATGTTATTGAAATCACCCACCACTAAATATGGGACCCCTGGTAAACCTCTCAAAATAGTAAGAATTTGATATATGATCTTACTACTATATGGCGGAGGAATATATAAAGATATGAGTGTCATTGTAACTGCAGACAAGGTACAACATAAAATAACAAACCGCCCCTCTTCGTCCACCACCACCTGATTACATGAAAACTGAGCACCCCGTCCAATTAGTATACTAACCCCTCTGGAATACTGGGAATAAGTGGAGTGATATCCCGCCAATATCCATCTCTTATCTAGAATATTGAGTGTCTCTCGGGTAAGATGCGTCTCCTGCAGACAGATTACCGTTGGCTTATGATCCGCAATAAAAGAAAAAATTGCCTGTCTTTTTACTGGGGATTTCATCCCTCTAACATTCCAACTAAGAATCCTAACTTCCCCCATAACTAGTAGTTTCAGTCATACAAAACAATATCCAGTTAATCTTAGCCAAACCTATTTTAACATATGTGCACATATCAAAGGACCTAACACCCCCCCCATTCCCTCCCACCCTCCTAACAACCCATCCCAACATAGCTTTAAATTGTGTTGGATTCATCCCACTCTGGTATAGATAAAACCCCCAACACCAGGCGTTTCAGTTCCCATCTCGCCCCCCACATTTTACAGGATAACACCCCACAGCACAATGTGACCATCTGAGCACAGAGACAACTTAAAATGTCTAAAAGTTCACTTTTCCCCACTGCGGTCTTCCATCTCTCTTCTTAAATGTTGTTCATTCAGATCCAACCATTCAGCTGCCTCCATAGCGTCCAGAAAAAAATGAGATTTATTCCCAGCCTCGACCCGCAATTTAGCCGGGAACATCATTGAGTATTTCAGGCCAAGAGCCCTCAGCCGTTTTTTAATATCAACAAATTTTGCTCTCATTTTCTGCACTGTCGGCGAAAAATCCGGATAAAATGAAACTCTAGAACCATCAATAGTTAGTTCAGGGTGATCTCTTGAAAACCGAAGAATGTTGTCTCTGTCTCTGTAGTGAAGTATTTTGGCCAAAATAGGTCTTGGTGGATGGCCGGGGGGAGGGGGACGGGCCGGAATTCTATGAGCGCGCTCCACTGCATACAAGTGAGTCAAAGTGGCTGGTCCAACTTTCTCCTTTATCCAGGTCTCAATAAAAGTAGTAGGATTTTTGCCCTCGCATCGTTCTGGCACACCGACAATGCGAACATTATTGCGCCTGGACCTGTTCTCCAAATCATCCATTTTGTTCCAAATCGCAGCAATATCTTTCGTGATCTCCTTATTGTGCTGCGCAGACGCAGAAACTGTATTTTCAACCACACCAACTCTTTTTTCCAATTGCCCAGTTCTGTCCTTAACTGTGTGGAGATCATGTTTTACATTTTGCATTGATTCCTGTAAAAAGCCCAACTGAGTGAGCACATTAGTAATGGCTGATCCACACTGCATAACAGCCACCAGCACGTCCTTTATAGTGGGCTCAGCAGGAACCTGCAGCTTCAGCGCTGTGAGCTGCTTCTTATTTTGTTCCACCAGCTCTCCCCAGCTAGCCAGAGCCTCCTGGTTCCTCTGCCCTCCAGCACTTTCAGTCTCCTCCTCCCCCTCTTCACTCATCCCCCGCTCTGTACCTTCTCCTCCTGTGTCCGGATCTTTTCCAACTGCATGGGGAGATTCCTTCTCCAATTCCTCCACTCGGGCAAATCGCTGCAGACGAGCCGCTACTTCTCTGTTTCTGGCTGCACTATCAGTCTCTGCATCTGCCAGAGCATGTGCTGAAGCAGCAGCGCCATCTTGGGAACCAGAGGCCATCTCTCCTGTAATCCTCCTTTGACCTTTTTTCGGCATGTTGCACGCCTGGAATGCTCCCTGGATGGCCCGAGGACCTCCACCAGTCCCCAGGGCCTCTCCACAGATAATTACTGGCTGTGCTGTGGGGATTTAGCAGCAGTAATTCACTAGGACATGCAGGAGCTCTGCAAGCACACGTCCTCCTCACATGCTGCTAGGCCACGCCCCCCCCCGCATGCGTTTCTTTAATTAAAAAATAGGAAAAGTGTCTAGACGTTGTCTAGACACTGACAAAAGTCACTATATATATATATATATATATATATATATATATATATATACACTCACCGGCCACTTTATTAGGTACACCTGTCCAACTTCTTGTTAACACTTAATTTCTAATCAGCCAATCACATGGCGGCAACTCAGTGCATTTAGGCATGTAGACATGGTCAAGACAATCTCCTGCAGTTCAAACCGAGCATCAGTATGGGGAAGAAAGGTGATTTGAGTGCCTTTGAACGTGGCATGGTTGTTGGTGCCAGAAGGGCTGGTCTGAGTATTTCAGAAACTGCTGATCTACTGGGATTTTCACGCACAGCCATCTCTAGGGTTTACAGAGAATGGTCCGAAAAAGAAAAAAAATCCAGTGAGCGGCAGTTCTGTGGGCGGAAATGCCTTGTTGATGCCAGAGGTCAGAGGAGAATGGGCAGACTGGTTCGAGCTGATAGAAAGGCAACAGTGACTCAAATCGCCACCCGTTACAACCAAGGTAGGCCTAAGAGCATCTCTGAACGCACAGTGCGTCGAACTTTGAGGCAGATGGGCTACAGCAGCAGAAGACCACACCGGGTACCACTCCTTTCAGCTAAGAACAGGAAACTGAGGCTACAATTTGTACAAGCTCATCGAAATTGGACAGTAGAAGATTGGAAAAACGTTGCTTGGTCTGATGAGTCTCGATTTCTGCTGCGACATTCGGATGGTAGGGTCAGAATTTGGCGTAAACAACATGAAAGCATGGATCCATCCTGCCTTGTATGGAGCATCTTTGGGATGTGCAGCCGACAAATCTGCGGCAACTGTGTGATGCCATCATGTCAATATGGACCAAAATCTCTGAGGAATGCTTCCAGCACCTTGTTGAATCTATGCCACGAAGAATTGAGGCAGTTCTGAAGGCAAAAGGGGGTCCAACCCGTTACTAGCATGGTGTACCTAATAAAGTGGCCGGTGAGTGTATATATATAGCGTTGGCATTGTCTTTCACTTGGCATCAAGACACAAGGCTACAGAGACGAGCAATCTGCTTTCAAAACCTGTAAGTATATAATTTCTCATTGCATTTTTCTTCTGTGTTTTATTTCATTATTATGAATGCAATTTGTGCAATGTTTGGTCTGTGCTATTGTACGGTTATGCCACTGTGGGTTTTTAGTGAAAATTTGTGTTTTTAAATCTGGTTCTGATGTATTTCTGGCGTATATGATGGCATTTCTTGTCTCCGGCCTTGCTGGTTTTTGGATTGGTTTTAATGGATTTTGGCTTGTTCTGGTGTCATGCGGTTGTTCAATTTCTTTTTTTAAAGGATTTTTTCTTGTTTAATTTCAGGTGTATGTCTTTTTATTCTGGTTTCTATTTCTTGTGGTAACCGTATGGCGTTTTATTGGCTCATGTCTTGCTGTGTTTTATTGTAAAGTATGCTGTTGGGATTGCCTTTTCTTTACCGTATTTCTTTTTTTTTCCTGAGTGTCTTTTCTTGGTGGTGGGGGGCTACATTTATGATGTTTCAGGAAATTTGGATTGGGTTGTTCCATGCGGCTATATGTTATTTTATTTGCCATTGTATTTTTATGTTTTTATATATTTTATTAACATTTTTTTATCTGTTTCTGATGTATTTCCGGCGTTTGTAACCGTATGGCATATATCTCCTTCCTTGACTGTTTGGATTGTAAAGTATGGAGTATGGATAATATATTGGTATTTTTTGTGGGGGCCTGTTATTTTTTATTTTTCATGGTTTTTTTTGTATTTGACTATGGTTTATCTTGTATTGGGTTGCTGTATAATTTCCAGCGGCTGTACCATAATTTTTATTGCTTTATATAGAATGGTTTTTATTATCTGTTTCTGATGTTTTTCTGTGGTTATATGTCACAAGATGGTGTTGTTTTGGATCATGTCTTGTTGTAATTGTAAAGTATGGCGTTTAACAATAGTTTGCTTTTTCTTTGGCCATTGTTAATATCTTTTTTTTTTTGTGGTGTAAACAATAAAGGTATATGTGTCAATTTTTTTGTATTTGTACATAGGGGTCTCTTGTAGCTGAATGGTTTTTTTGTCTATTCTGGATGACACCTTTTGCTATACTCTGCATTGTGTCGTATCTGCTATTGAATTTTATTGCAATGTATGGCGTTGTGGTATCGCTTGTTGAGTTTGCATTGTCCTATGAGTGAACAGTCCGTTGTGGTAGTAATGGTATGAGGTTTTTTTTTTTTTGCTCTTTTCTTGTATGTGGCAGTGTTTGCTTTTAATTTGATATTTTTTTCAATTTTTCCTTGCAGAATTATCTTGCAAGAATGGCGACAGAGTCACCAGCGAGCCAATCGGCGCAGGGGAGTTCGGTGAGTAATTATGTCCAGTTGCTTACTATTCGCTGTCATTTTTAGACTTGGCACTAATTATTTTCTTAAACAATTTTTACAGGCTTCTTCAAGTGAGGAGGAAGGGACCCAGCAGGAGCAGCGACCTCGGGGCCAAGCTGTGACGGCAAGCCGGCGAGTAAGTATTTTTCAAAACAAATTTTTTTAACATTTTTTTTTTTTATTTATTTTCTTAATAGGGGTGGGGGGAGGTGAAGGGGTGGTGGGGGGTGGTGGTTGTTGTTACTTTTTCCAAATCTTCATAACCTTAATGTTTTTCTACTATTCTAGGTTTCACAATGGGACCGCGAGGAGAGTATTGATGTTGACCTCCTAATATCGAGCATACAGGAGCGTGGCCCTGTGGGACAGCCGTGACCCCCAGCACGCAGACCAGGTGGTGTTGAGGCGGATGTGGGTTGAGGTGGCAAAATCGCTGTGGGATGGCTTTGACAGCGCTTCATCCACGGACAAAGACAACTTTGGTGAGTATTGCTGATACGCCGCTATGACCCATCAGGCCAGGATAACACAACCGTGTGTGATGCGATCAACGCCTTCAACTTTGCATCGCACACGGTTGTGTTATCATGTTGAAATGCAAAATATGTAACCATTTTTGTTGTTTGCATTCACAGTCAAAAAGTTGAGGACCAGATGGCGATCCATGAAGGACCGTTTCAATAAGGGCCTACGAAATCAGGAGAAGCAAGCTCGCAGTGGTGCTGCTGCAGCCAGGTCTGCGACCTACAGGTACAATAGGGCGTTGCAGTTCCTGAGACCGGTCCTTGGCCGCCGACAGTAAGTATTTAACATCTGGTACTGCACAATATGCATGTCCACATACCATATTGCCCAGCCACATAGCATATTGCACAGCCACATCGTACATTGCCCAGCCACGTATTACATTGCGCATCCACATAGTATATTGCCAGGCCACTAATTGCGCAGCCAAATAGTACATGTTCTAGCCACGTATCCACATAGTATATTGCCCAGGCACATAGTGTATTGGCCATCCACGTAGTCAGCGTAGTATATTGGCCATCCACGTTACTTTTTCCCTAGTGGGATGGTATATTGCCCATCCATTTTTGTTATTTTTTGGGTTAACCGCGTGAGTCCTTGAAGTCCATGACAGGTTCCGTTCACAGCCAGGGTAGGTCTGATCACAGGAATTGTGATGACGTCTCGATAAAACATGACCCTAACGTCATGGCAGTTCCTGCGATCAGCGTCAACAATGGCAGTCATCTGAAAAGCCACTCTAGGTGAAGCATAGCTGGGTTTTTTATTTATTTCTAATCAAGTTTGTAACTTTAAATTGTTTAATATTGATGCGGCATAGGCATCGTCAATACCAAAGAGTTTATGACACCAATGTTTTTAAAATTAACGCCAGCCATGTGTTTGCCGATGACAGTGTTGATTATGCGGGCAAAAGGCTTTGGCAGTGGGAAGGAGCGCTCATTTTCTTCTGCAGTAGGCCCGTCGATGATTGGTCTCGTCAGCCATAACAGGCAGCTGCCGATAACAATCAGCGATTGATTAACGGACAGACAGACTGAGACACAGAGGATTGTAAATAATCTATTGTTGTGTCATGTAATGTTAACTTTATTATTACAGGAGTTGGCGTATGTGATTATTTCTTGAAGACTAATGTTTCCCTTATCTTTTCACAGAACACACAGCAGCACCCTCGAGCCTGTTTGCCCATCTGGAGCGGTCGTTCATGAATCGCCATCTGACCCATCACAGCCATCCCACAGCGAGAGCAGGCTTGTACCACTTTCTGGTGAACCGGCAGCCGGTCCATCAGGTGTTCCCCTGGCCGAGGCCTCTGCCGCTCCTTCGTTTGGCTATTCCCGCGTCAGTGGGCCTCGGACAGGCCGCTAATGCCCGAATTTTTGCATCTGGGCACGGTCTTCCAGAATTGTTTCAAGGCGCTGGGCGATAGAATGGACACTGCTCTGCCTAATATCGACTGGCGCCTTGAAACTATGGAATCCGAGCTCTCGAGGCCGGCAAAACATTTTTTTAGTGCCATTGCGAAGGGCATGGTGGAACACCTTACTCCGGAACTCCAGATTTCGGTGATGCAGGCCTGCAACACTGCCTACGTGAGGGCTCTGCAGCAGGCTCGGGTCATGCAGTCAACAACTACAATGCCTGTAGTACCATCGCTGGCTAGCATGACTCCGACTCCTAAGTTTAGTAACCCGATATTTACCCTGGTTACAAGTGAACACATCGCTGGATCGGCGTCACACACGCCGATCCAGCGATGACAGCAGGTGGTCACCGACCCAAAAATGGTCCTGATCCTTCACCAATGATCTACCATCAGGGTCCTGATCGTTGGTCGCTGTCACACATAACAAGATCGTTAGCGGTATCGTTGCTACGTCACCCAAAAATGTGACGTTGCAATGATATCGTTAAAAAAATCGTTATGTGTGACGGTACCTTAAGGTCTTGGCTCTGGTGAGGTGGTTGCAATGTTCACGTGGCCAAGTGACAACACTATTTGAATCAGGATGTATTTGTGCATCCTGAATTCAATAGTTTTGACTCACAAGAGTGGAGCGAACAAGATCGCCTCTCTCCTTGCCAGGCTAAACACTTTCCAACTACTTGCATATGGACCCGGCTCCGTGTGTGCGGTTGATCTGCTTTTTTCCGGCAACGCTGCCGCATGTTCCAAGGCTGTGTG
This sequence comes from Ranitomeya variabilis, assembly GCF_051348905.1. Lineage (NCBI taxonomy): Eukaryota > Metazoa > Chordata > Amphibia > Anura > Dendrobatidae > Ranitomeya > Ranitomeya variabilis. The sequence continues at coordinate 117,846,370 of NC_135233.1, forward strand.
AGTGGCACAACACATGAACAACCAAAGCCTATTTGTTGGGCTTGCCATGCATGTGTACTGCCTGTCACACTGCCGCGACACATGCTCCTGCGGTGGGTGAATAAAGTTGATCAGCCAGCGCGCTCAATGAAGCCGTGTTCCCTATGCAACTAGTCTGGAAGCTTAACAGTTTGCCAAGGAGGGAGCCGATGAAGTTCGCCCAACTATCGAACACACAGCCATGTCAACAACAGTGTGTTGTTTTTGCTGAGTAAATATGGGAGCTGGTGATCACTTCCGAACATTTTCGGCTTTTTTTTACCAAGTTTGACAGGAGTTGGTAGGCAAATGGAGTTTGGAGAAGTGTAAAAAATTTTTTTTATTAAAACACAACATTTGAAAAAAAGGGATAAAAGTTGTAGGGCACATTAAAGTAAGTTTAGTCAAAACACAAACATTTAGAAAATATAGGTAGATGGCCAATTTAAAATAACATAACATTAGGCACCTACTGTTGAACTTTATTGGACATAATAGTGTAGAATTCTTGTCTTGTCATTATACACGTTTTTTGCTTAGCACTAAAGGTATTATTTTTAATTTGAAAGCTGAATAAAATAAAGTATGACAGTACAAAACATAAGCACTACACCATTGTATCTTGCCATGACACACGTCCAACATCAGATACAAAATAGGAAGCAAATCGATCCCTCATCTGCGCAATTTCAACAGTTGTCCTCAGAGGATGATCTTGGTAATCGGGCAATGGGTTTGGTATGGGTTCATCAAGTTCCATGTTCAGTCTCTCTTTGGCCATAATAAAATTGTGGAGAACCACACAAGCCTTCACCACCTCATCCACTGTCTCAATTTTCAGATTAATGGCGGATCCTAAAATACGCCATTTTGAGACCAGGATGCCAAAGGCGCACTCCACAGTTCTTCTGGCCCTGGACAGTCTGTAATTAAAAATACTTTTTGTGTGGTCCAAACCCCGACTGGAGTAGGGTTTCAGTAGGTTGGCACACATTTGAAAAGCCTCATCCCCAACCACAACAAATGGCAGGGCCGGGCCTTCGGTGTTGGGAAGAGGTCGTGGCTGGGGGAAATTAAAATGGTTCCCATATAACCTTTGGCCCATATCAGACTCCTTAAATGTCCGTGAGTCATTTGCACGGCCAAACACTCCAATGTCCACGGCCAGAAACCTGCAGTCCGCACCTGCAATTGCCATGAGCACGGTGGAAAAATATTTTTTATAATTGAAAAACAGAGATCCACTTTTTGCAGGCTTTGTAATCCTAATGTGCTTCCCATCCACCGCTCCAATACAGTTAGGGAAAGAACACTGTTGTTCAAATTTCTTTGCGTTGGCCTCCCATATTTCTGTGGTAGGGAGGGGTAAAAATTCATCACGGAGATTGTCCCACAAAGCGCGGCATGTGTCGGCAATAATTCCCGAAAGTGTGGAGACTCCAATCCTGAATTGGAAATGGAGGGATCTCAATGTCTCTCCGGTAGCCAGGAAACTGCCAAGAAGAAAAATAAAGAAATTACATTAAAGTACATTGTAATAATTAAAATTACATTGACCATACCCAACCCCAAACAAATTAAAAAAAATGGAAAAAAAAAAAAAGGGAAGAACATATCACAGGCATTCAAAGAGCTACATTACGTACCGTAGAGTCACCAGCAGCCGTTCCTCTGCAGAAATTGATCTCTGGAGCTGTGTGTCCTGCCTGGTAATGGCTCCTTCCACCAGACGCAGCAGATAGCGGAAGCTGTCTTGAGACATCCTGGTATACTCAAAATATTTTTCCAGGTTGTCATTTAGCTCACCAAACAAACAATGGTAGGCTCCACGGCTCTCCCGGACTTCCACGATAGGGTGTAGCCAAAAGCAACGATGACTCCTTCTCCGTTTATCCCTTTTCCTTTGCTGGTAATAGGCAATAGCATAGGCATTAGCCAAGGCAAAATCCACCTCCATATCCATGTAGATACTCTCCATGGGACGCTCCATCATGATGCTGGAAACACAAGCAAAATGTGAGGAATTCATCTCTGCCAGTGTATATATACACAATTACATTACACCCACCCTCTTCTAGCCATGGGCGGTCTTTATCTAGTGTCTAGACACTATTTGGGTTTTTTTTTCCTAAAGAATGACATCACTTTAGGAAAACGCATGCGTCTGAAAACGCTGCGTTTTTTATAAAAACGCAAAGGTTTTATCAAAAAACGCAGCGCTTTCCGACGCATGCGTTGAACGCATGCATCAAAAAAACATGCGTTTTCCATGCGTTTTCATTGCGTCGTGCGTTGCGGCGATGACGCTGCGTCCAAAGACGCGAATGTGAATGTAGCCTAATGCAGGTGATGTCACCCACAAGCATGTCAGTTTCTATTGTGGAAAATCAGTGCCTAATTGCAGATTATCCCTTTTGAATGCATTGGAAACGTCAAAATCTGCAGTAGAGTCAAGGTTTTTTTTGCAGATTTTACTGCAGATTACAGTTAAGCCGGCTGGAATGTCCTAAATCCAGAAAAAAACAAATCAAGTAAAGTTTAAAAATGAAAGCAATCAGAAGCTGTATCAATCCTTTGTTTGAAATGTCACTGAAACTGGCAAGGAAACAGAACTAGGAGTGGCAGAAGTGAGTAAGCATGTTTTATGAACTATGCTTCTGAAGTCTGCAGAGAAAACAGCACCAAGATTCACAGACTTTTTGATTCCAAACAAGAACAGTTTAGCAACACAGAAATAATCCCATAGAATTTAAAAGGCTTCTCCCCTTTCAGAAAAGTTTTTCCTACAAGTTCACTTAGTAGTAAAAAAACAATATGGCCCTGATTCATTTGTGGTTTTTTCTAAAGTCATTTTCCATTTTCGACCAGTGGTACTAGTTGCCACTTTTGGAGACAAATTCACCAAAAAGGAGCATGAGATTTATGAAACTGATTTCTATCTTAATATTTTTTTATGACTTTTTTTGGCACCAAAAGTTACAAGTTTTGCAAATAAGCGCAAAAATTGCCCAAAATACGAGTATACTAAAAAATATACCAAAGAGGGTGGACTGGAGGGGAATTACACCAAATTCTGAAACTTTTTAAAAGCATTTGGTGTTAAAATGAAATAAAAGCAGATGAGAACACCCCTTTAATATATGATTAAATAACTGCTATTTGTATTAATTCCAATCTAAGTAGTAACCCCCCTGGTTCAACTTCTACAAAACACTATTTGCATCTGTCCACTTATTTCTAGCAGGGGGCCTCATCTAAGCGCCACATGTGGCTCCTCAGCCACTGGTTCAGGAACGCTGATATATATGGTCATAACAAGTGGACATATGTAAGAAGATAGGCAAGAGAGAAGACGTGCACAGTTAATGCCTAACAGAGTAGCTGCAAGAGAACACCCCAATCTGTTGATCAAAGATTATGGAGAAAGTGAAAGCAAAAAGAATTGCAGTAGTAGGAACCAAAGAGTGAAGTGCATGTTCCCTCGGGGAAGAGATTAGAAAAGTCACCAGATCAGGTGATAGTTGTGGTGCAGTTGGTAATTATAAAATGATCCAGAGGACAGTGAAGGAGTTGGAGCCTGAACTTGTAAAAGAATGGACATGCGCAACAGTGAGCTGGCTTACAGCCGTGACTATGAGAGATCAGAAAGAGTGAAGAGCCAACCTGAGAAATCAGATGCAAGTGAATAGACAAGAAACCAGATCCAGGAGATCCAAAACCAGATCAGGGAGATGTGAGTGCAGCGCCCCAGGGTCCTGGTCATCGCAGTAATATCATTCTCCTCTAGGGGGTAGTGATGTTACGTTTGGAGGCAATAAAGGAGGTCTCACTACCAGGTAACACCAACACATAACACATTTCATACTCCAGTCCACCAGGGGGAGCTATGCTCCTATTTATTAGGGCACTCTTCACAATTAGGTAAAACTGGTGGTCTGGATAGAAAGTTAGGCAGATGCTAGCTGAGCTTGACTCAGGCAGCTGCTAGCTGAGCTCCGCTCAGGTAGTTGGTCCCTGACAGGGGTGAGATCCTGTCAGAGGCCTAGACCAGAAAGAGACACGAACAGAGAACTGTATTGTAGAGAGTGAGAAGAAGTCATAGCAAAAGGAGAGGAAAACAGAAGGAGTTCTGCCCTGCACAGACTGCCTCCTTCTGAGGCGCAAGATCCCGGTAGCCGGAACACCGAGGGAGCAACAGTTCTTTATGCCTTGCTCCAGAGACTGGCAGGACAGTTAATTCCATGCTACCCAGGAGGCAAGGTGGCACTCACGAGAGGCTGGGGCATGATAGAGTCCCTGTAAAAAGCCTCACGCCACCGGTCATACGGGTTTGTCCTATCCATCCGGGGGACAGAGGGAGACTCAACATCTAGAACATCTACAACAGTAGGACCTTATGAGAGGCTCAGCAGTGAGGTACTACAACACCCAGGCGCTAGAGGAAAGCTACTGATTTCCACCTGGATAAGGGGACTCTGGATTTGCCTCCAAACTGGCCAGACTCTGCCTGCCCTGTGATCTGGTGCTCTGGACTGCAGATGCTGAAGTCTTCAGTAAAAAGGTAAAGAGACTGCACCCTTGTGTCCTTGTTCTTTACTGCGCCTCTCACCATCCACCATCTACACACTGGGAAGCCCTGGGGATACACTTCACCTGTGGGCAGGTATACCATCTAGCTGCCATAACATCACCCCAGTGGACCCCTTAAAGCAGCATCGGTCACCTTGACCGAATACCACAGGTGGCGTCACGAACACTTCCCCTTTAAAGACCTGTCCCCCTTTTACACCGGACCTCCCGAGAGCCAAGGACCGGGTCAGCCACCATGACATCCCCCTTGAGAACCGAAGGGCCTGGTACCGAGTACCCCTTAGCCCTTGGGGGCGCTCCATGAGCACTGTGGGCTGAACCAAGGCCAGAGATGATAGATCATATCTGGGAGATCCGAGAACAGATCCGGAAGAGAAGAGAAAACGTTATACAGTGATTTTCAAAAATAGCTGCATTATTAGTAAGTAAATTAGTTGAGAACTGAAGGATTTTTTTCTGTATCTAGTACTATCTCTAAGGGCTCTTTCACACGTCCTGATATTTCCGGTACCGGAAAAACCGGTACCGGAGATATCCGTGTCCGTATGTCCGTGTGCTCAAGTGGCACATACGTGCGGCATCCGTATGCCGCCCGTGTGCTGCCTGAGGACCACACGGACCGTGCAGGAGGGACAGCGCTACACTAAGTGCTGTCCCCCCTGCATGTGGTGCTGAAGGCAGAATTCCTCTCTTCTCCCCCACCGGAGAGAAGAGATGAAAGATCAAGGTTTTTTTGGTTTTTTTTTTGGGGGGGTGAAAAATAAAGTTTGCATGTGCCCCCGCATCCCCCCCCAGTGCGCCGCCTGGCCCCTTGCCGCAGAATATACTCACCTAGCTCCTGCGATGTCTCCTCTGTCCTCTCCGCGCCGGCCCCTTCTCCTGTGTGAGCGGTCACGTGGTTACAGTCAGTGAATATTCCCTGACTGTAATGAGCGGTCCCACGTGACCGCTCACACAGAAGAAGCTGCCAGCGCTGAGAGGACAGAGGAGACATCGCAGGAGCTGGCCGGGTGAGTATTTCTGCGGCAAGGGGCCAGGCGGCGCACTGGGGGGGGGACGCGGGGGCACATGCAAACTTTATTTTTCACCCCCCCCAAAAAAAAACAAACAAAAAAAAAACCTTGATCTTTCATCTCTTCTCTCCGGCGGGGGAGAAGAGATGAATTCTGCCTTCAGCACCACACGCGGGGGGGACAGCGCTTAGTGTAGCGCTGTCTCTCCTGCGGGCGGTACGTGCACACGGAGGAGAGTGCACACTGTTCTCCGTGTGCACGTGTGCTGTCCGTATTGCTGTACGTGATGCCGGTAGAAAACGGACATGTCGACGTGTTTTCAGCACGGACATACGGTCCGTGTGAAAACACGCACATGTGCATAGACCCATTCATTTAAATGGGTCTACGTGTGTCAGTGTCTCCGGTACGTGAGAAAACTGTCACTACACGTACCGGAGACACTGACGTGTGAAAGAGGCCTAAAGGATTTTTAGAGATAGTACTAGTTTCCTGACACTATAGTGAATGGAACACATCTGTCATCCTTTCTGTCTGACTTGCCTTTTCCAAAGCTGATTCTGACTGTAGAGATTGGCAGAGATAATTACATTGTGTGGCTATTAATTCCCTGTAGACCTCCCTGGTCAAAATTACAGTTTTTGTAAACAGTTAAGCAAGTTGAAGTTGAAATGATCTCTAAAAGGCCTAAAGTTAAAGATGACACATTTCCTTTGCGATTTTAACATTTTAAAAATTTCAAAAAGGAAAATGGGCTGATGCAAAAGTTTAAGCACCCTGCATGGTTAGTATCTAATAGCAGCCCCTTTTGAAAGTATCATAGCTTGCAAACCCTTTTTGTAGCCAGACAAGAGCCCTTCAGCTCTTGTTTGATGGATTTTCATCCATTCTTCCTTGGAAAATTCTTCCAGTTCTGCGAGTTTCCTGGGTACTCACCTTCCCTCCTCTCACCCCGCCGTGTGGCGTCCTCTTATGAAGACAGCAGCTGACTTCAGCATGCAAGTGTAAAGCTGCTGCAGTGCAGTATAGTGCAACCTCTACCAGGGGATGCTGGTGTGCTGGTGAGGGAATAGAGGTTACATACACAGTGCCAAACTGTCCATTTAATCCGCCAAGGTATGGAGCGGATCCATAGGAAGCAGAGCAGAGAAAAAAAATGCAAAATCCCCTTTAAATGTATGGTCAGTGATAATGTGATGCTGCTGCAGTACAGTACAGTGCAACCTCCACCAGGGGATGCTGGAGAGGGAATACACACACAGCGTAACACCACTGAGCAGCAGCACAAGTACCACAAGTGGCGTAAGAGTCATCAGACGAGCCGAGTCAGAAACCATCAGGACAAGAAGTACCAGAGGTCACAGCAATACACGTGGTTAAATACAAGCCAGAAGTCAGAGCCAGACGGGAGCAGATATAACCGAGACGAGAGACAGTAAAACAGGTCAGAAGCCAAGCCGGGTCACATACCAAGAGGTCCAAGAACAGGGAGCGAACACTAAGATAAAACGGGAAGGCAGGAAAGGGAAGTCACAGGAACACAGTACACTGGCAGAAGACAAGCACGGTACCAAGGGGTCAGCTGCTCTAGCCTGGAAGCATGAACTATCACTGACATTGGTCTGCAGGCCATATCAGACTGAAATAGCCACACAGCACCCAAAACGAGGCAGAGAAGGTTAACCCCCACATTACCAGACCGGGAAGAAAATAACAAGAAACAAACCCTGGGCGGGATCATGGCACAAGTGCACGCCGACATCAGCTGCTGGTCTGTGATTGGCCTGCAGTGTGTATTGGGGCGCATGGACCTTGCGCTTCTTCAGTCTGAAATTATTTAACATGGTAGCATAACTTTTGAATAATCTTTTTCTCGTGTTCAGAGACTGCACCATGCATTGACTCAGTTAAAAAAATTGCTTGAACTCTAAGTTGCACAATAAACAAGCAGAAGACATGCAGAAACAGTGTGTGAATTTTCTTATTGTTGCTAAACTCTTGGGTGAGGTTACTTTTCTGGTACGTTTACACAGATCACTCCCATCTTGCTGCAAATTCTCACACCCTCCCCAAAGGAAGAAGTCATGAATTCTATGATTATACTGTAACAGAGTGAGATTAATTGACTTTTTGTTCACCCTTAGTATGTCAATATGAATCCTGAGAAAAATATTAACTGCTTCCAACTTCATGAATTGTTGTAGGTGTATGGACTCGGGAGCTGAGCCCGCTCCTCAAAGTACAGTTTCTGTGTAATACTGCTGTTAATGTCTGACAGTGGCATTTAATTCGACAATCTTTTTAGGGAATCCATTATCCCTCAGCGCCATGATTGCCATGGGAACCATTGCCCGTTGAAAATTTTTGTAGCAACCCTCTTGGTGCTCTACAGGCTGAGCTTCACAGGAGGCTGTGATTTTTACAATATACTGAAACAGAGTTTTGCAGAATATAGTATAAACGATCATAGGTTATAGTCCCCTGGGGAGGATACATTAAAAAGTAAACAAAAGAGTTTTTATAAAAATATTAAAAAACTAAGTTTGAATCACCCTCTTTACCCCATCATATCCACAAAAAAGTTACAACATAAAATTATTTAACCCATAAACTAAACATCATAAAAAAATCAAAACCCTAGATTGGTATTTTCTGGGTGTCACCCCGTCCCCCAAAAATGCAATAAAAAGTGATCAAAATATCATATGTACTCCAATGTGTTATAAAGATAAACATCAATCATCCATGCAAATACAAACTCTAACTAAGATTCATTAATGGAATAGGAGGAGGGAAAGACCAAGAGATTTAGGGAAAGGTCAATTTACTAAGCATCTTTTGTTCTACAGCATTTACAGAAGAAAATCCCATGACCTGTCAGAGATACCAGAAATACTTCATGAAATGTCATTTGTCTAATCTAGCAAGAAGTACTGTGTCACCTCAAACACACTAAAGTAGACAAATCACCGGGCCAAGATGGCATGCACCCCAGAGTACTGCAGGGATTAAGTAATATTCAAGAATTCCATAATAGCAGGGTCTGCAACACAGGACTGGTGCATGGCAAATTTGTTACCAATATTCAAACAGGGACAAAATCTGAGCTTGGAAAGCCAATAACTAAAACCTCTTCTGTGTGCAGTACTTTGAGGGGTTTCTAAAGGATGCTATCCTGGAGTATCTCAATAAGAAAAACCTCATGACCCAATATTGGCTTGGGATTCTAATATTAATAATAATAATAATAATAATAATAATAATAATTTTTATTTCTATAGTGCCAACAGATTACACAGTGCTTTACAATTCAGAGGGAACTTGTACAAACAAGATAAGATATTACAGAGTAAAACATAGTTCAACACTTACCAACACATACTGTACCTGCTCATATGCTTACGATTTATGAGACAAATAGGGAGCCAAAAGGTAAAAATAAAGTGCTTACTGTGTAAAGTCCAGATATCAATGTAATAAATATGGGCATTCAAATAACTCTGCATGAACCAGTCACCAGCCAGAATATATACAAGTACAGGTACAAAGTGCTACTGATTGCGTGGAAGACAGAACAGGGAATACTGTATTTTTCGGACTATAAGATGCACTTTTTTCCTCCAAAAATGTGGAGGAAAATGGTGCGTCTTATAGTCTGGATGTACCTGCTCTGGCCGTGGTGGGGAAGCGGTAGCGCCTGAGCAGCGAGTCACAGAAGGCAGGAGCCAGCAACTGTGGCTAGCTCCTATGCCCGCTGCTAAAGATAAATGAATATTCACTGCATTCCACGCCCATGGGTGTGGAGGGCAGTTAATATTCGTTTCTCTTTAATAGCGGACACGCTGTTAGACTCAGCAGCCGGCTTCCTGCAGCTGCCAGCGTTCGCATGTGCCACTCCCATAGGTGTGGAATGCAGTGGATATTAATTTCCTTTAGTAACGGCACAAGTGAACGCCTGGCAGCTGCAGGAAGCCAGCGGCTGTGGATAACACTGTGCTCACCACGTAATGATGCACCTGTGATGGTCACCTTACTGAGAGTGCCCCCTGCATTGCTGACTTGTCTTTTCAATGACTCACGGTTTCCAAGACCTGGCTGACACTTTTTCTGTTCCACAGATATCCTTATGGACTCAGAGTATTTTGCTGCCACCAATGGAGTTCTTCTTAGAAGCTTCCCCTCTCTCTGATTTTTTGCTCTCTTCATACACACACTACACTCCATGTGAAGATCACTTTGACCAGTGGGTGTTCTCTCTTTTCCTCTTCTGTTTCTTAGCTGATTCCACTTCCTATGCAACTAGCCCAGATATTTCCAATCCTCTCCCCACTATTGACTGGCCATACAGTTAATCCTATGACTGTGATACCCAACTAAACAGGAACTACAGCAACAGGAAGATAACAATAAAAGCATAGTAAAATACATTTTCATACACTTAAACTTCAGGAGTTTTCAGAGAGGTGGAACACCATCCTCTCCACCCTCACATTAGGTCATTAACTGAACGGAGAGGATGAGTAGGGTGGTAGACAGAGATGATGGAGATGGTGGTGTAGAAATGGGTAGAGCTTTGTGGCAAGAGTGATACATTTATATTGTATTCTGCATTGGATGGGAAACCAGTGCAATGACTGGCACAGGATGGTGGCATCATTGTAGCGGTTGGACAGAACCTGGCTGCCGCATTCAGGATAAATAGGCGAAGGGAGATTTTGATAAGAGGGAGACCGATTAATAGAGAGTTGCAGTAGTCCAGGCAAGAATGAATCAGAGAGATGCTCTGATTCAGAGTCAAATTTAAGGAAAGGTCCAATTCTAGAGATGTTTTTGAGGTGCAGGTGGCATGAGAGCGCAAACAATTGGATATAGGGAATGAATGAAAGATCTGAGTCAAATATAACCACAAGACAGCGGGCATGCTGCTTTGGAGTTAATGTAGAATCACACACCGAAATTACAATTTCAGGGTTAGGTAGGTAAATACAATTGTGGTCATATCAAACTTGCATAGCTTTTTATTTTATTTAAGTGGTTTAAAAAAATTCTGATTTTTCTTTTTATTTGTTATACCACTTTTCAAGGCCGAAAAGTTTTTAATTGTCCATCAGTGCAGCTTTATGAGGAGTTGTTTTTTGGATGGGGAGCAGTAAGTTTTAATGATGCCAATTTTATGCACATACAGCAGTATTTATTGCATTAATGTATGGAGTTTTGGTGACTGAAAAGCCGGCGTTATGGTGACCGAAAAGCTAAAGTTCTGGCGTTTTGTTATTTTTTTCATTGCATTTACCGTATGAGTAAGTTAATGTTATATTTTGATAGATCGGACTTTTACTAAAATGGAAATAACAAATAAGTTTATTTATGTAATTTTTTTTTTAATGTGATGGGAAAGGGATAGTAACTCAAATTGTTCCTGTTAATCTTCAAAACTGTTTTTAATTTTATTTTTTAGTCTCCTGAAGGGACTTGAACATGTGATTATCTGATTGCTTATATTTTAAAATGTAACACCAGTGTATTGTGTTTGCATAGATGCCCTTTTCTGTCTATGTCCACTTCAGTATAATACATACAGTATTATAGTGTATAATGAAATTCACGGTCTCCGGTGAAGCTCATCTTGTACTTTACTGGAGTATCAAAATGGCAGCAATGGGGATCTACTGCTATGGCAACCCATTGATGCCTCTGATTGCATCTTGGAAGCTGGAGCGTGAAGTCTCTGCAAATCCTCCATGTTAATGTCACTGTTAAAATTGATAGTGGCATTTAAATAGTTAACAGCAGCGATCGGAACTCAGCTCTGCTGTTTGAGACGGACAGGGCTGGGCTGGCCATCACTTTTAGAAAGACAGGATCGGAGCATATTTCGGTGAAGAGTTCAAGTGGGTGCATCCTCTTTCCCCTCAAGCTGAACTTTGTATACAGGTCCCTCAGGACTATCTCGCCTCTTCACCCAGTACGGGTCTCTCTCCCTACGATTTTCTAGTTTGCCCCCAGGACGTTTCTCCCACACTAGGACACGGTCCCCAACTTGAAACTCGAGTAGTATGACAGGAATATTACTGAGCGGGGCCTCTAGGAGGGTCAGTATGTCGTGTACTCCGTCTCGGTCACAGTGCGGTGCAGGAATCTGAGCTGTGCAACGTTAGTTTGGAAAGGATTGCTCACTGGGTAAAGCGACTCGGATAGCTGGCATTCGTCAGTTGAGAGGTAGTCAACCGTCTCTGTCCTCACAAACCGATTCCCCGTCGAAAGTCTTGTCTTTTCGCTCTCAGCTCTATTTAAGTCGGACCCGCCCCCCTCTGTCAGGTGTCCTGGCCTGCTCCGGTCAGAAATCTATTCCCCCTGGAATAATGGTGACAGCCCCGGCAGTTCCAGCCCAGACACGCAAAAGGGACCGTTAGCCCGGTCCACCTCCCTACATACTCATGTGCCAGTGATGTGTGCTTTCCTTAAAACTATGACAGCCAGTCTGTAAGCCTATCCAAATTAGTCTAACCCATTAGCACAAATTGACATCACTGCTGAGGTCACCATGTAACTGAGCTCTATCCAAGCACAGTATATACCAGCTATGCTACACAGTAATCATCTGTCTCCAGGGATGAACTGGGACTAAAATTCAGCCCTGGTACTTGAAAGCACACAGGCCCATACCAGCACCATCTCCTTCCCCAGATCGGGTCTCTATCATTTACATTACCTTGCCTGCAAGAAATCAAAATTTATTGTAAGACAAATATATCCAGTATAATACTGCTATAGTAGATTTAATAATAATACTGCAATAATAATATTGCAATATAACACACAAATACCACCAGACCATAACCAAATATCACTAGCGTATATTACCATACGATTTTTAACCAAAACTACTGTACTAGGACTGATATTACCACCACTATACAGTGACCATATAATTAAATCAAAATCATCCAGAATAAGGAAGGCACTTCAACAATGTTCAACAACAAGGACTCCCACATATGTGTTATGCAGCACCCCAGAGTCCTGGTTGTTGCAGTACTGTGGCTCCGCCACTATGGGGAGCTATGGTACGTCTGATTGCACTAAGGAGTTTCTCTGATCAGGTACACTCACACCACACTTCACACTCCGGCCACCAGGGGGGGTGGTCCTATCTAGTAGGCCACTCCTCACAACTCTGGTAAAACTGGGGGTTGGACAGGAAGACAGGAAGAAGTAGCTGGGAAGAGCTAGTGAGAGGACCTGTCAGGGATGGGATCCTGGCAGACTCCTCAGAGCAGAACTAACCAGTAAACAACGGGAATACAGAAAAGGAGAAATACCAGAAGGGGTCCTGCTGTTAGACCGAGGCAACATCCTTCTGAGGCGCAACCAGTCGGTGGCCGGAACGCCGAGCAAGTAAGAGACTTTAAGTACATTGCAAACCACGGCAGGACAGCTAATTACAGGTTGGCTGTCTCACTTAACACCTAAGCAGACAACGGAGGCAGCTGTGGGAGAGGGGCGACTCTAGGGTCCCGGAAGAACTCCAGGCCTACCCCGTCATACGGGTGCGTCCTACCATATCACCTGGAGGACGGAGAAAGAACAGTAGAGACAGAAAGAAACAGTTGTGAGGACTATCCCGGGAGCTCAGCAGGGAAGAACTACAACACACAGCGCTAGAAGGTAGATACTGATTCCCACCTATAAGGAGAACTCCTGATGTGTCGTTGGACCGGCCGGTCTCTGAAAACCCAGTTAACAGCGCTCTGGACTGAGGTCTCCAACATCTTCAGTAAAGAGGTAAAGAGACTGCAACCTGGTGTCCTCATTATTTACCGCGACCTGCACCTCACAACTGCACCGTTACAACACCACTATTTGCACCGGACGTCCCCCACTGACAGACAGGGCCACGGACCGGGTCTAGCCACCGTGACAACCCAAGGACTGAGATCCCAGAGGCCCGGCTCCGGGTACCCTCGGCCCTGCGGCGGTGTGGGGGCGCTCCAAATTGGCGTCACGAACAGGATTTACTTAAGCCTGAAGAATCAGGTCATGTGTGCCTTGGAACTGTGATTTATCGTGCTTGGACTGTACTTTATTGAGAGAACTGTGTGCTACTGCTTGCCGCGGAAAGTTACCGCCAAAATTCGCCATTGCCGCGCGCGGAGGGAGGAGCCTTAGCTACGTGGGCGGGATCAGCCAAAAGAAGCGCGGAACGGAAAGCGCGGTGAGACGCCAATCCCGGAAGAGGAACTCCGACCTCCAGCAGGTTAGTGGGAGGAAGGGACGGCCATGTCCGAGTCGGGAAGAGAGGAGGTGGCGGTCGCAGCCGCGGACGCAGGGGCAGCTCCGGTCCCCGCAGCGGGCGAAGCCGCAGCCCTAATACCGCCACTGGCTGCCGCAGAGCCCGCTGCCCCCATCAGCCAGTCGGACACCGCCGCTAACGCAAAAGCCATAATGCCCTTCTCCATGCCCTACCTGCCCGGAGCGACCTGGCTCCCACGATACTCTGGGGAGGCGCATACATTCACTGACTTTAAAGAAGGGCTCTGCAGCCTGCTCGAGTTCTATCCCCTAACCGAGCCCCAGAAAGTCCATATGATAACCGGCCAACTCTTTGGGGCGGCTCTTAGAGAATTGAAATCCTGGCCCGCTGAGGATAAAGGAACTGCACAACAGATTTTTGCCAAGCTTAAAGCCACCTTTGATACTCGCACTGCCACAGAGATTAAACTGACTTTCTATGGATGCAAACAGAGGTCGCAGGATAGCTTACGGGACTATGCCCTTAATCTCCAGGAAGCGATGCGGGCCATTAAGCAGAGTGACCCCGGCAGCATGCAGGATGAGGATAAAATCCTGAAGGAGCGGTTCATTGAGGGGCTCCTGTGCAGTCACCAGCGGGGCCAATTGCACTTCCTGGCCATGCAAAATCCAGACTTGACTTTTGCGCAGTTTAAAGATAAAGCTATCCAGGCATTGCAGGAGCGACAGCCCAGCCGCGCAGTACCACCCAGGCGTCCCGCTCTCACCTACCACCAGGAGGTGGCATCGGATACCCCAGTTGCCGCGGAGGCCGACGCCCAGAGCTTCGAGGACGACTCCCCTGCAGGACTCCGTCTCCAGATGCAAGAGCTAACCAAGAGCGTTGCTGCCCTGGCCCGGACGGTGCAGTCCCTACAGGAGGCCCCCAAAGAGAAGATCCAGTTGGCTTCCAGCCCGGAGGATGTCCCTTGGATGCGACGGAGGAGGACTCCGCCGACCAGGAGCCGGCCCGACGATCGCTTCCACCAGGATGGACGACCCATCTGCCGCCGCTGTCATCAGGTGGGCCATCTTGCAAGGTACTGTCCTTTAAACGAGCAACCCCTGGGGCAAAGGGCCAACCCCCAGGAGTAGGACGGTCAGGCCCGCAGCATTGGAGAACCAAGTATATTGGAGGACGACCAGTTCTCCCTGTAGTGATTGATGGAATCCCCTTGAATGCTTTGCTGGACACCGGTTCTCAGGTGACGACTATACCTTACGTGCTCTACAAACGGTATTGGGAGGACGCTGGTATTACTCGTGGCCCTGACGATGATTTCACCATAATCGCCAGTAATGGTCAGCCGTTGCCACAAGTGGGGTATAAGGAGGTCACCATCAAAGTGGGGCGGGTGGAATTGAAAGCCCAAGGGATTGTGATTGTAGATATTGATCGTCGAGAATGTAATCCCATGATGACTCTTGGTACTAATGTTATAGAAAATTGTCTTGCAGAAGTGATTGTTTTGTTGCAACAGGTGGCAGAAAACGCTGGCCACAGTGAGCAACGTGCCCTGCAGAAGGAAATCAGAGCTCTGATGCAGAGACAGCAGGTAGAGCTGACTGGTGGTGAGATTGGTCGTGTCACTGTAAGTGATTCAAACCCCATCGCGATACCTCCCAAGAGTGAAATGTTAATATGGTGTCGAGCAGCCATAGGCCTCAGGGGTAAGGACTACCAGGCCTTGGTGGAACCTGTATATTCAGACAATAGGCCTACTGTTCTGACAGCCCGGAGGGTGGTTGACGTCCGACAGGGGAGAGTGCCCGTACGTGTCCTCAATTGTGGGGAGGAAGAGGTCCACCTAACCAAGTATACCACGCTCGCCAAATTGTTCACTGTCAATAATAGTGTAATACAGACACCTGAACCCTTGGTCCCGTCAAACGTGGCGGAGAACAAAGGTTCTGCAGAGCACTCGAAAGACTGGTGTCGGGAACTGCATGTGGGCACTGACTCCACCCCGTCTCATCAAATACAGGGGGCTTACAGGGTGGTACACGAGTACGAGCAGGTATTCAGCAAACACCCCTCAGATTTTGGGCAGGTGAAAGGGATCCAACATCACATCCCCACGGGAGATCATCGACCCATAAAAGAGAGATATCGCCCTGTACCCCCAGCTCATTACCAGTGTGCCAAGGACATGTTGCGGGAAATGAAGGAGGCTGGGGTGGTGAGAGACAGCTGTAGCCCCTGGGCAGCTCCGTTAGTCCTCGTTAAAAAGAAAGATGGTACAATGAGGATGTGTGTTGATTACAGGCAGTTGAATCGCATTACACATAAGGACGCATACCCACTGCCCAGGATAGAGGAATCTCTGGCTGCTTTAAAATCTGCTAACTACTTCTCTACCTTAGATCTCACCAGTGGGTACTGGCAGGTTCCTGTAGCGGAGGCGGACAAGGAGAAGACGGCCTTCACGACACCAATGGGTCTCTGCGAGTTCAACTACATGCCCTTCGGACTGTGCAATGCTCCAGGAACGTTCCAGAGGATGATGGAGTGCTGCCTAGGACACATGAACTTTGAAACTGTGCTGCTGTATTTGGATGATGTCATTGTCTTCTCTAAGACCTACGAAGACCATCTGAAGCACCTGGCCGAGGTGTTCGAAGCCCTGTCCAAATTCGGCTTAAAGGTGAAACCGTCCAAGTGTCATCTGCTCAAACCTAAAGTGCAGTACCTGGGCCATGTGGTGAGCGCTGAAGGAGTGGCCCCAGACCCCGACAAGGTCACAGTGATCAAGGACTGGCCAAAGCCTAGTGACCTCCACGAAGTCCGGCAGTTCCTCGGGTTGGTAGGTTACTATCGGAGATTCATTAAGGATTTCACCAAGAAGGCCGCACCCTTGCAAAATCTGCTGGTGGGCCAACCAAAGAAGACCAAGGGGAGGAAAACCCCCTTTGATTGGAACGAAGAGCTGGAGGAATCCTTCACCTGTTTGAAGTCGGCACTGACGGGAGAAGAGATACTGGCTTACCCCGAATACGATCAACCGTTTGTGCTGTACACAGATGCCAGTAATGTGGGATTAGGAGCCGTGCTGTCCCAGGTTCAGAACGGCAAAGAAAGGGTGATCGCTTACGCCAGCAGGAAACTCCGTCCCACGGAAAGGAACCCTGACAACTATAGTTCCTTTAAGCTGGAATTCCTGGCCCTCGTCTGGGCAGTGACAGAGAGGTTTAAGCACTACCTGGCCTCCGCGAAATTCACCGTCTTCACGGACAACAATCCGCTAACGCATCTGGGTACTGCCAAACTCGGGGCTTTGGAACAGCGGTGGATGGCCCGGCTGTCCAACTATGATTTCACCATCAAATATCGGGCAGGACACCAGAATGCCAATGCCGATGCTCTGTCCCGAATGCCCAATCTACCAGAAGTGGGAGAAGACCCGGAGGCACTTGAAGAGGTGGAGCTGCCTGCCTTCCATCGCCCCAAAGCCACTCAGAACTCTCACCATGTGAAGAACAGGCACAAGAACCAACCGGATGCCACGCTGAATCCCCTGCCCCACCACGGATGGGCAGAAACCCAGGATAGTGACCCCGCGGTCCGTCAGGTGAAGGAACTCTTGACGCAGGCTGGGTTGCACCCTGGCCCAGATGATCCACAAGAAACTCAACAGCTGTGGAAGGGGAGGAGCAAACTGTTTATCCATGATGGCAAGTTGTGCAGGAGGAGCATCGACCCACGTACTCATGAATTGGTGTGGCAGATAGTGGTGCCAAGGCGAGATGCGCCCATGGTTCTGGGAGCCTACCATGATGGAGCCGGACACTTCGGATGGAGGAAGCTGGAGAAGCTGCTCCGAGGGAGGTTCTATTGGATTGGCATGAAGAGAACCATTGAGAAGTGGTGTCGAGAGTGTGGTCCGTGTAGTCTGCGAAGGAAGGACCGTGACAGTCAACGGGCTCCCCTGCGGCCTATCATCACCAAACGGCCGCTCGAACTGGTCGCGCTGGATCATGTGAAGCTGACGCCTAGCCGGTCGGGCTATATCTACGCCCTTACCATCGTGGACCACTACTCCAGGTTTTTGGTGGTTGTGCCTGTCAAGGATCTAACAGCTAGGACTGCCGCCAGGGCCTTCCAGCAGCACTTTTGTAGACCCCATGGCTACCCAGAGAAAGTACTGACCGATCAGGGGCCTGCATTCGAAGCGGAAGTGTTCCAAGAATTCTGCCAGTTGTACGGGTGTAAGAAGATCAGAACTACACCGTACCACCCCCAAACCAACGGGATGTGCGAGAAGATGAACCAGGTAGTAATCGATTTATTGAAGACCTTGCCTGTGGAGGAACGGAACTTGTGGCCGACAAAGTTGCCTGACTTGGTGGATATGTACAACCACATCCCAGTAAGTTCCACCAACTGTACTCCAGCGTACCTGATGCGAGGAAGGTCTAGTCGGTTACCCGTTGATCTGGACATGGGGGTCCTAGTACCCGAAGATACCTCGCCGGAGGCAGATTGGGATACAGAAAGGCAGCGAAGATACCGCGAAGTACAGGAGTGTGTGGAGAGAAGTCTCGCCCAGGCTAGGCAGAAACAAGAAAGGGACTACAATCAACACGCTCCTGCGATTCCCCTGTCACCTGGTGAGCAAGTGCTTAAACGAAAGAGGAGGTTACACAAGCTTGATGACCAATGGGAAGCGGAACCGTATACCATCTTGCCATCCGACTTCGACAACACTAAGGTCTGTCTCATCAGCAAGGACAGAGGGGAGACCTCGACAGCGGTATCCAGGGATCACCTTAAGGTCTGCCCCGATAAGTTGAAAGAGAGGGGCACGGCCCCAGAAATCTCCCCGCCGGTGGAAAAGGAGAAGATGTTCCATACTGTCCTTGGTGATTTTCCCCAGTCCTGGACTCAGATAAATCAGGCCATCGCGGTACCTGTTCTAACGTTTCCACAGCCGGACCCACCAGAAACAATGGTGGTACCAGATCATCCGGTCCCGCAACCTCAACAAGCCTTGCCTGAAGAAGCCATGCCAACCGTTGAACCGGCAAATCCTCCCTCTGCTATCAGTGAGCCTGCCGTACCCACTGTTGATAGCAGCAGCTCTGAGAGCCCCAACCTGCCAGTGCTACCCAGACTCACTAGAAGTGTAGTTAGAAGACAGCGCACTACACCAGCGGTAGCAAGCATAGCGGGCCCTGTTAGGCCAATAGCAACCCCTGCGCTGCGAAGGTCCACACGCAGCACTCAAAATCAAACTCCCCTCCGCTACAAAACTTGGAGGTATTGATAGGGCTGCTATGTAATTGAAAATGTTTGTATGCATATCCTTTTGTTACAGGTTTTTTAATGGACACTAGAGTAATGGACGGTGAATTGCTCAAAAACTTCCACAAGGGGGGCCCCTTTGTTTACCCGGGGTCCCCGCTGTTTCAACCACTGAACTGAGAGTCATAAACTGTGCATGACCTAACTTTTGCAACGTTCAAGAATCCTCACCTCCTGTAAAGGGAAGCATTGTTATGTTCAATTGTTATGCTATTTCAAAAATTTGTGTGTTTTCTGTTAACATGTATTATTGTTCTTGTTTTCCCAGTCCCGGAGTACTGGATTTAACCGGGGGGGAGTGCAGCACCCCAGAGTCCTGGTTGTTGCAGTACTGTGGCTCCGCCACTATGGGGAGCTATGGTACGTCTGATTGCACTAAGGAGTTTCTCTGATCAGGTACACTCACACCACACTTCACACTCCGGCCACCAGGGGGGGTGGTCCTATCTAGTAGGCCACTCCTCACAACTCTGGTAAAACTGGGGGTTGGACAGGAAGACAGGAAGAAGTAGCTGGGAAGAGCTAGTGAGAGGACCTGTCAGGGATGGGATCCTGGCAGACTCCTCAGAGCAGAACTAACCAGTAAACAACGGGAATACAGAAAAGGAGAAATACCAGAAGGGGTCCTGCTGTTAGACTGAGGCAACATCCTTCTGAGGCGCAACCAGTCGGTGGCCGGAACGCCGAGCAAGTAAGAGACTTTAAGTACATTGCAAACCACGGCAGGACAGCTAATTACAGGTTGGCTGTCTCACTTAACACCTAAGCAGACAACGGAGGCAGCTGTGGGAGAGGGGCGACTCTAGGGTCCCGGAAGAACTCCAGGCCTACCCCGTCATACGGGTGCGTCCTACCATATCACCTGGAGGACGGAGAAAGAACAGTAGAGACAGAAAGAAACAGTTGTGAGGACTATCCCGGGAGCTCAGCAGGGAAGAACTACAACACACAGCGCTAGAAGGTAGATACTGATTCCCACCTGTAAGGAGAACTCCTGATGTGTCGTTGGACCGGCCGGTCTCTGAAAACCCAGTTAACAGCGCTCTGGACTGAGGTCTCCAACATCTTCAGTAAAGAGGTAAAGAGACTGCAACCTGGTGTCCTCATTATTTACCGCGACCTGCACCTCACAACTGCACCGTTACAACACCACTATTTGCACCGGACGTCCCCCACTGACAGACAGGGCCACGGACCGGGTCTAGCCACCGTGACAACCCAAGGACTGAGATCCCAGAGGCCCGGCTCCGGGTACCCCTCGGCCCTGCGGCGGTGTGGGGGCGCTCCATGTTACATGTGGGAGAACACATAGTAACATAGTTATTAAGGTTGAAGGAAGACTTTAAGTCCATCTAGTTCAACCCATAGCCTAACCTAACATGCCCTAACATGTTGATCCAGAGGAAGGCAAAAAATCCCCATGTGGCAAAGACTAAGCTCCACATTGGGGAAACAAATTCCTTCCTGACTCCACATACGGCAATCAGACTAGTTCCCTGGATCAACACCCTATCAAGGAATCTAGTGTATATACCCTGTAACATTATACTTTTCAAGAAAGGCATCCAGTCCTCTCTTAAATTTAAGTAATGAATCACTCATTACAACATCATACGGCAGAGAGTTCCATAGTCTCACTGCTCTTACAGTAAAGAATCCGCGTCTGTTATTATGCTTAAACCTTTTTTCCTCCAGACGTAGAGGATGCCCCCTTGTCCCTGTCTCAGGTCTATGATTAAAAAGATCATCAGAAAGGTCTTTGTATTGTCCCCTCATATATTTATACATTAAAATAAGATCACCCCTTAGTCTTCGTTTTTCCAAACTAAATAGCCCCAAGTGTAATAACCTATCTTTGTATTGCAGACCCCCCAGTCCTCTAATAACCTTGGTCGCTCTTCTCTGCACCCGCTCTAGTTCAGCTATGTCTTTCTTATACACCGGAGACCAGAACTGTGCACAGTATTCTAAGTGTGGTCGCACTAGTGACTTGTATAGAGGTAAAATTATGTTCTCCTCATGAGCATCTATGCCTCTTTTAATACATCCCATTATTTTATTTGCCTTTGTAGCAGCTGCCTGACGCTGGCCACTGAATATGAGTTTGTCATCCACCCATACACCCAGGTCCTTTTCATTGACGATTTTGCCCAGAGTTTTAGAATGAAGCACATAGTTATACATCTTATTACTTCTATCCAAGTGCATGACCTTACATTTATCCCCATTAGTTCATTTGCCATTTGTCAGCCCAAGCTTCTAGTTTACATAAATCATCTTGTGTTATAAAATTGTCCTCCTCTGTATTGATTACCCTGCAGAGTTTAGTGTCATCTGCAAATATTGAAATTCTACTCTGTAAGCCCCCTACAAGATCATTAGCCCCTTTCTGACCTCGGACGGGATAGTACGTCCGAGGTTTAGATACCCTGCTTTAATGTTGGCTCCGGCGGTGAGCCCGCATCAAAGCCGGGACATGTCAGCTGTTTTGAACAGCTGACATGTGCCCGCAATAGCGGCGGGTGAAATCGCGATTCACCCACCACTATTAACTAGTTAAATGCCGCTGTCAAACACTGACAGCGGCATTTAACCAGCGGTTCCGGCCGGGCGGCCGGAAATGAGCGCATCGCTGACCCCGTCACATGATCGGGGGTCAGCGATGCTTCTGCAGAGTAACCATAGAGGTCCTTGAGACCTCTATGGTTACTGATCGCCGGTATCTGTGAGCGCCGACCACTGCATTGTGCCAAGCTGCATTGTGCCAGCTTCTAGCCTCCCATGGAGGCTATTGAAGCATGGTAAAAGTAAAAAAAAAAGCAAAAGAAATGTGAAAAAATAAAAAAATATAAAAGTTTAAATCACCCCCCTTTTGCCCCATTCAAAATAAATCAATAAAAAAAAAAATCAAACCTACACATACTTGGTATCGCCACGTTCAGAATCGCCCAATCTATCAATAAAAAAAAGCATTAACCTGATCGCTAAACAGCGTAGCGAGAAAAAAATTTGAAAAGCCAGAATTACGTTTTTTTGGTCGCCGCGACATTGCATTAAAATGCAATAATGGGCGATCAAAAGAACGTATCTGCACCTAAATGGAATCATTAAAAATGCCAGCTCAGCAAGCAAAAAATAAGCCCTCAACTGACCCCAGGTCATGAAAAATGGAGACGCTACGGGTATCGGAAAATGGCGCAATTTTTTTTTTTTTTAGCAAAGTTTGGAATTTTTTTTCACCACTTAGATAAAAAATAACCTAGTCATGTTAGATGTCTATGAACTCGTAACGACCTGGAGAATCATATCGGCAGGTCAGTTTTAGCATTTAGTAAACCTAGCAAAAAAGCCAAACAAAAAACAAGTGTGGGATTGCACTTTTTTTGCAATTTCACCGCATTTGGAATTTTTTTCCTGATTTCTAGTACAAGACATGCTAAAACCAATGATGTCGTTCAAAAGTACAACTTGTTTTGCAAAAAATAAGCCCTCACATGGCCATATTGACAGAAAAATAAAAAAGTTATGGCTCTGGGAAGGAGGGGAACGAAAAATGAACACGGAAAAACGGAAAATCCCAAGGTCATGAAGGGGTTAATAAATATGTTAAAAAGAAGAGGGCCCAATACTGACCCCTGTGGTACCCCACTGCTAACTGCGAACCAGTCCGAGTGTGCTTTATTAATAACCACCCTTTGTTTCCTATCCCTGAGCCAGCTCTTAACCCACTTACACATATTTTCCCCTATCCCCATTATTCTCATTTTATGTATCAACCTTTTGTGTGGCACCGTATCAAAAGCTTTTGAAAAGTCCATATACACTACGTCCACTGGGTTCCCTTGGTCCAGTCCGGAACTTACCTCTTCATAGAAATTGATCAGATTTGTCTGACAGGAACGGTCCCTAGTAAACCCGTGCTGATACTGGGTCATGAGGTTATTCCTCTTCAGATACTCCAGTATAGCATCCCTTAGAATGCCCTCCAGGATTTTACCCACAGTAGAGGTTAAGCTTACTGGCCTATAATTTCCCAGTTCAGTTTTTGTCCCCTTTTTGAATATTGGCACCACATTTGCTATACGCCAGTCCTGTGGTACAGTCCCTGTTATTATGGAGTCTTTAAAGATTAATAATAATGGTCTATCAATGACTGTACTTAGCTCCTGCAGTACTCGGGGGTGAATCCCATCCGGGACTGGAGATTTGTCAATTTTAGTGATTTTTAGATGCCGCCGTACTTCCTGCTGGGTTAAGCAGGTGACACTTAATGGGGAAATTTTTGTTATCACTGATCATATTGTCTGCCATGGGATTTTCTTGTGTAAATACTGATTAAAATAAGTCATTTAGCATATTGGCTTTTTCCTCATCCTCATCCACCATTTCCCCCAGACTATTTTTAAGGGAGCCAACACTATCATTTTTTAGTTTCTTACTATTTACGTAGTTAAAGAATATTTTGGGATTATTTTTACTCTCTCTGGCAATGAGTCTCTCTGCCTCAATCTTAGCTGCCTTGATTTGCTTTTTACAGAATTTATTTAATTTTCTGTATTTATTTAATGCCTCCTCACTACCTACTTCCTTTAATTCTCTAAATGCTTTCTTTTTGTCACTTATTTCGCCCCTTACAGCTCTATTTAGCCATATTGGTTTCCTCCTATTTCTAGTATGTTTATTCCCATACGGTATATACTGTGCACAGGTCCTATCCAGGATGCTAATAAACGTCTCCCATTTTCTTTGTGTATTTTTATGTCTCAGGATATCGTCCCAGTTAATTGCACCAAGATCATCTCTCATCCGTTGGAAATTTGCCCTCCTGAAGTTTAGTGTCCTTGTAACCCCTCTATTACACATCTTATTAAAGGATACATGAAAACTTATTATTTTGTGATCACTATTCCCCAGTGACCCCCAACTCTTATATTTGCTATGCGGTCTGGCCTGTTGGTTAATATTAGGTCTAGCAGTGCCCCCCTTCTTGTTGGGTCCTGAACCAGTTGTCAGAGGTAATTGTCTCTCATAGTTGTCAAAAACCGATTACCTTTGCTGGAACTGCAGGTTTCTGTTCCCCAATCTATTTCAGGGTAGTTGAAGTCCCCCATAATAATGACTTCTCCTTGAGTCGCAGCTTCATCTATTTGCTTTACGAGGATATTCTCCATTGATTCCATTATTTTTGGAGATTTATAACAAGTCCCTATCAGTAATTTATTATTTTTCCCCCTCCCCTTATCTCCACCCACAGGGACTCTACATTTTCATTAGATTCACCTATATTATCACGCCGGATGGGTTTTAAGGATGATTTTACATATAGACACACCCCACCCCCTTGCTTATCTGTACGGTCATTTCTGAACAGGCTATAGCCCTGCAAGTTAACAGCCCAGTCATGGCTCTCATCCAGCCACGTCTCAGATATCCCCACCATGTCATAATTATGCTCCAACAACATTAGTTCTAATTCGTCCATTTTGTTGGCGAGGCTTCTGGCATTAGTATACATACATTTTATGTATCTCTCTGTACCTCTATTCTTTCTTAAATTATTAATTGTTCTAACCCCACCCCCCATGCCACCGCCACCCCCAACTTCCTTATTTGTGCCCAGGTCTCTATCTGCACTATCTTCCCCTCCTATAAAATTAATACCCTCCCCCCAATCCCTAGTTTAAACACTCCTCCAACCTTCTAGCCATTTTCTCCCCCAGCACAGCTGCACCTTCCCCATTGAGGTGCAGCCCGTCCCTAGTGTAGAACCTGTAGCCAACTGAGAAGTCAGCTCAGTTCTCCAGGAACCCAAACCCCTCCTTCCTACACCAATTCTTGAGCCACTTATTAACCTCCCTAATCTCCCGTTGCCTCTCTGGCGTGGCACGTGGTACAGGCAGTATTTTGGAAAATATCACCTTGGAGGTCCTTGCTTTCAGCTTGCAGCCTAATTCCCTGAAATCATTTTTAAGGACCTTCCACCTACCTCTAACTTTGTCATTTGTGCCAATGTGCACCTTGACCGCTGGGTCCTCACCAGCCCCTCCCAGTAATCTGTCCACCCGATCACCGATGTGTCCGACTCGAGCGCCAGGTAGGCAGCACACCGTTCGACGATCTGTTCCCCTAATAATTGAGTCCCCCACTACCAGCACCTGTCTGGCCTGCCCTGCTCTCCTATTTCCCTCCTTACTGGAGCAGTCACTCCTCTGTCTTTCAGAGGACATGCCTGGCTGCAGCAGTGCTACCCCTGTACTGGCATCCCCCTCATCTGCCAACTTAGCAAACTTGTTAGGGTGTGCCAGATCAGGACTAGCCTCCCTGGCACTCTTCCCTCTACCCCGCTTCCTGTCACCCAGCTTGCTACTTCACTGTCCTGCAGCTCCATCCTACCATCCCCCCCCTCATCTATCCCATTGAGCGTCTGCTCAGTGAGCAGAAGACTCCTTTCCATATTGTCTATGGATCTCAGTGTTGCCAGCTGCACATTTAGATCCAGAATCTGGGTTTCCAAATGCTCAACGTGCTCACATCTCGCACAGCAGTATGCACCCTCGATCGGCTGATCAAGGATTGCATACATGTGGCAAGATGTGCACTGGATGGCATTAACAATAGTGGAGCACATTTCCTAATGGGGATTGCATCAGACAGAAAAGTTAAATAAAAAATAAATGCAAAGTATTAATAAAATACAGACAGCAATTCAGTAATTCCTCCCTTGGAAACTCCCTGAATCCAAAGTCACTGAATCACAAGTCACACTTACCGCCGTCCACACTTACGCTCAGGTCACACTCAGCTCGTTCACACTCGCTATGCTGAAGATTTAAAGAGATTCTTTTTTCTCTTTCCCCTCAGCAGCATTCCACCTTGCTGTTCAATGCACTTCCAAAAAGGGAACACGAAGAGATCCAAAGCAGATACTATCAAAAATCAACTTTATTAAATACTAGCTGAAGAGCCCGGCGTTGCCTGGGCATAGTAAATATCTGTGGTTAGTTATAGCACCTCACTTCTCTTATTTTCCCATCACGCCTCTCATTTTCCCCATCACATCTTTCATTTTCCCCCTCACATCTCTCATTTTCTCCCTCACACCTCATTTTCCCCCTCACTCCTCTTATTTTCTCCCTCACTCCTCTCATTCCCCCCTAACACTTGTCATTTCGACCTCACATCTGTCATTTTCCAATCACTCCACTATTTTCCCTCACTCCTCTCATTTTGCACTCACACCTTTTCATTTTCACCTCACACCTCTCATTTTCACCTCAGTATATACATGTTTGTCATCTCCCTTATATATAGTATACACCTGTATGTCATCTCCTGTATATAGTATATACCTGTATGTCATCTCCCCTGTATATAATATATACCTGTATGTAATCTCCTCCTGTATATAGTATATACCTGTGTGTCATCTCACCTATATATAGTATATATCTGTGTGTCATCTCCTCCTGTATATAGTATATACCTGTATGTCATCTCCTCCTATACATAGCATATACTTGTATGTCATCTCCTCCTGTATATACTATATACCTGTAGGTAATCTGCTCCTGTATATAGTATATACCTGTGTGTCATCTCCTCCTGTATATAGTATATACCTGTATGTCATCTCCTGCTGTATGTAGTATGTACCTGTATGTCATCTCCTCCTGTATATAGTATATAGCTGTGTGTCATCTCTCCTGTATATAGTATATACCTGTGTGTCATCTCCCCTGTAAATAGTATATACCTGTATGTCATCTCCTCCTGTATATAGTATATATCTGTATGTCATCTCCTCCTGTATTAGACCTCGTTCACACGTTATTTGGTCAGTATTTTTACCTCAGTATTTGTAAGCTAAATTGGCAGCCTGATAAATCCCCAGCCAACAGTAAGCCCACCCCCTGGCAGTATATATTAGCTCACACATACACATAATAGACAGGTCATGTGACTGACAGCTGCCGGATTCCTATATGGTACATTTGTTGCTCTTGTAGTTTGTCTGCTTATTAAACAGATTTTTATTTTTGAAGGATAATACCAGACTTGTGTGTGTTTTAGGGCGAGTTTCGTGTGTCAAGTTGTGTGTGTTGAGTTGCGTGTGGCGACATGCATGTAGCGACTTTTGTGAGATGAGTTTTGTGTGGCGACATGCGTGTAGCAACTTTTTGTGTGTGGAGTTGCATGTGACAGGTTAGTGTAGCAAGTTGTGTGCAGCAAGTTTTGCGCATGGCGAGTTTTGCGCGTGGCGAGTTTTATGTGTGGTGCCTTTTGAGTATGTGCAAGTTTTGTGTGAGGCAACTTTTGCATGTGTTGCAACTTTTGTGCATGTGGCAATTTTTCCGCGTGTGCAAGTTTTGCGTGTAGTGAGTTTTCCATGAGGTGAGTTTTGCACGTGTGGCGAGTTTTGCATGTGGAGAGTTTTGCGCGTGGCGAGTTTTGAGCGGCGACTTTTGTGTTTCGACTTTTATGTGGCGAGGTTGGTGTATGTGTGGTGAAATGTGCGCTGAGGGTGGTATATGTGTTCGAGCACATGGTAGTGTGTGGCGCATTTTGTGTGTGTGTTCATATCCCCGTGGTGGTGTGGTGATTATCCCATGTCGGGGCCCCACCTTAGCAACTGTACAGTATATACTCTTTGGCGCCATCGCTCTCATTCTTTAAGTCCCCCTTGTTCACATCTGGCAGCTGTTAATTTGCCTCCAACACTTTTCCTTTCATTTTTTCCCCATTATGTAGATAGGGGCAAAATTGTTTGGTGAATTGGAAAGCGCGGGGTTAAAATTTCACCTCACAACATAGCTTTGACGCTCTCGGGGTCCAGACGTGTGACTGTGCAAAATTTTGTGCCTGTAGCTGCGACGGTTCAGATGCCAATCCTGGACACACACACACACACATTCAGCTTTATATATTAGATATAATATTAAAAAACAAGTAAAATGCCATCAAGGGACACCGAGCAGAAAAATGAGGGGAATATTGCACCAAAATATTAATAACAATTACAATTACAATGGGTGTAAAACACACATGTGATAAACCACTCTAGAAAGAGGCAAAAAATGCTCAGAACTATAGGGCTTAATGTAAACAACACCTTTATGTAATTACCCCTTCATATGTGGGCACAATCAGAGACCGGTAAATCAGCAGACATGAGAAAATATCAATCACAATCTCATAACACCTGAGACCAGATGTAATAATAACTAATAGATGCACCTTTTCTGGGCAGCTGCAGGCTGTTGGTTTTAGGCTGGGGGGGGGGCAATATCCATGGCCCCTTACCAGCCCTCAGCTGTGAGCTTTAGCAAGGCTGGGTGTCAAAAGTAGGGGGGACCCCACACCATTTTTAAAAATTATTTATTTAAATAATTTAAAAAACAGCGTGGGCACCACTCTATTCTTGATAACCAACCTTGCTAACGCTGACAGCTGAAGGTTGCAGCCCCAGCTGTCAGTTTTGCCTGGCTGGTTATCATAGAACATTTTTGGATGTGTCACCATTTCCAGATACCTGCAACGTTTTCATTTTTCGGTTGGTGGGGCTGTGTGAGGGCTTTCTTTTTGCTGGACAATTGACATTAATACCATTTTGAAATAAATATTATTTATCACAATCTAACATTGCTATTAGTTTACGTTTTTGAAGTGTGGAGGAAACCAAAACTGCACTGCATCTTAACTCTGCACGTTAACCACAATTGCCCAGCAAAAAGAAAGCCCTTACACAGCCCCACCAACCGAAAAATGAAAACGCTGCACACATAGGTGATCCCGTAATAAGTAAATGATGGTAATACATTTTGTATGGTTTACTTTTATTGCATTTAAATGCCCGTTTTGTTAAACAGTAGTATAAAAATAATATGCACTATAGGTACAGAGCTTTATGTATAAAATGATAGCTGCTTTCCAGTCTCGTCTTCTCTGCCACACTCTCTCTTTGGCCACAAGAGGTCAGTATTGTCTTTGGAAAAAATATAGATGTTTTCACTTAGTTGTTGTGAATTCATAAGTTTGCACACGCAATGATTGAGAAATTAATTTTACAGGTTATTTTTGTACACTACATTGTAAAAAATATCACTGAAGCTACCAGCCCATACCCCTATTTATGGTGTTGGTTGGGGGGCTTATTTATGCAACTGATGCCAAAGATTGTACTTTTGACATTCAATGGGCTAGGGAACATTTTTTTTACTTTAGCAGAGAGTATAATCTTGTATACTTTTCAATACTGTGGGATCCCACAAAAATAATCATAGCAGCTTATGGGATATGTATGTATCTGTATATGTATACATACCTCACAACTTTTTAAGAACAGAAGAGCAGCACATCATGCAGTGGTCATAGAAAATTTTAACCACTCCCCTAGCAACACGCATTTATTATTTCTTTCTCCCCGTGCAGGAGGAGATGTCAGAGGGGCGGTGGGAGCGAGGGACATTCATCAGATGACCAAAGACTGTAGGGCGTAGACCCAAATCTGGGACTGTCCATCTGTATCTGGGATGTTTGGAACTAGAAATGAGTGGACTCTGGTCCAGCGTCCGGTCAGTGCTACCTGGTCACTGGATGGTAAACCCACTAATGTCTTACCTTCCGGTGTCCTCGGCACGGCTTTTGGATAGCCAGGGCTGGCGCGACGTCATCTGTGAGCCATGCTCATCTCTAGTTGGGACCTGTGGATTCATTTTTTGTGCATTGTTTTATGTTCTTGGCAGCCAGAACCTTCTCATTTTTATGTAAGCTTCACTACATGACATCTGGCTTTCTTGTCTCTGTTAGGCCATGTTCACACATTGCATAAATTATGTGTTTTTTGCTTTCTGCAAGTTTCCACACCAAACTACACAATAACAATTTTCTCTGATTATTCTTGCTGCATTTTTATGCCTTCTCCCCCTTTTTGATGCGTTTTTGATGCAGATGTCAAGCAGCAGTTTTTAATTGTTTTTTTAAAGTACAGAAAACTTTAATTCTGCACTTAAAAAGTAACTGCAGTTTTTTACATGCATTTTTTTAAGCTCCACATAGAAGACATGAGAGAAAAAAGCACCAAAAACCACAGTTCAGCTGCATGTTTAGACTCAATGAAATCACATCCACTTTCCTTGGACAGTTAAACACAGCAAAAAAAAAGAAAAAAAAAAGAAGCAGAAGTAACACAGCATTTATGCTACATGTGAACATGGTCTAAATATCCAAGCAAAGTGGATGTGACTTAATGAAAACTGTGCCCTTGGTGCATCTAAATATGCTGCTGAATTGTGCAGTTTGGGTCCTTTTTTCTCTGTAGGCTTCTATGTGGAGCTTGAAAAAATGCATGTAAAAAAAGAAGTTGTTGCATTTTTAAGCCTAGAATCAAAGCTTTCTGTACTAATAAAGAAAGCATTAAAAATGCTGCTTCACATCTGCACCAAAAATGCAGAAAATAAGGGGGAAAAACACATAAAACAAACATAGCAAACATGCAGTAACACTGGTCTACAGTAACACTGGTCTACAGTAACACTGGTCTACAAAAAAAAAAATTCTGGCATGGACATTAAGAACAGTTTTAGACTAATTTGAGGGTGCTGAATTCAAATCTGATCTTATAATTTCTCTATCACATCATGTTTTTGCGCTATAGGTATATAGCCCATATTCATGAATTCCATGAAAGTTGTGTATGAAAAGTGCTGGTTTATACGGTTCACTAAGGTAAATTTAGTTTAATTTGGGTGGTTAATTTGTGTTGATTTGAAAATGGTTAACTTTCTTTTGGGTCTGCAAGGAGGGTACACAAAACACCCTTGTTTTCTGTGCTACTGGGACAGTAGAGCTACAGCAGAGCATTGGGTGAAAACTGAATGGCCTCAGCGACAGAGTTTGGCATCTGGCGATAAGAATGTCACCCATGATCCTCTAGTGGATAGGAAGGACATTGTCTTTCCTCCCTTACACATAAAACTTGGATTGATGAAGCAGTTCGTCAAAGCTCTCAATCACAGTGGATAATGCTTTAACTACATATGTTCAACTTTTCCTGGTCTTAGTGAAGAGAAGAAAAAGGCTGGAATATTTGATGGACCTCAAATAAGAACACTTATGAGAGACCCAAATTTTATCACATCAATGAATGAGACAGAAGAAAGAGCTTGGAATGCATTTTGTAATGTGGTGCAGAATTTTCTAGGGAATAAGAAAGCAGACAACTATGAAGAGATTGTGGAAGAGCTACTAATGAGTCTGCGAAATCTTGGATGTAGAATGAGTATCAGGATTCACTATTTACACAGCCATTTGGACTTTTTTCCAGAGAACCTTGGGGATGTGAGCGAGGAACAAGGGGAGCGTTTTCATCAGGACATGAAAACAATGGAAGAACGTTATCAAGGCCGGTGGGACTCACATATGATGGCTGACTATTGCTGGAGCTTGATGAGAGACAACCCAGAAGCTGTACATCACAGATCAGCCAAGAAAAGTAAGTTCAAATAACTGCCATTTGTCATTCATCTGTGTGCCATATATATATGTGTTTTTATATTTTGTAGTTTAATTCTGTAAATATATTTGATTTGCTGCACATAGACTTTGTAATCTTTGTAATTCCTTGATTAAAAATATACAAAATGTAGTACCGAAAATCATGTGTTTTTATCATAAAACATTAGGAGTAAGTTTCATCAAAAATTGAAAATATATCGAAATCCTGATGTGATAGCCAAAAACGGAGTTCATATTCGTAATCAGCAGCCAAAATTGACTTAAAATATGTTTTAAAACCTTTTGCCAGAAAAATTGCGTTGACCAGTGTAAATCAGAGAAGATTGTTATTTCATCAGGTGTGGACACCTGCAGAAAATATGCAGAGAAAGAGCTGCAGAAAAATGTAGCATTCACACCACGTGTGAATATGGCCTCAGCATTACATTTTTACATTTTTAGCATTTTTTATGGTTTAATATAGAAAAAAATCAACGATGTCATTTATTAATGCCATTTATCGATCACCGTAAGTAATCTGTGTGTTGTTACACCAAATAAGTCCATTTTTTTCTGATTTTTCGTGTTTATTATTTAAAAAAAATCTCTTTCATTTTCCCCGTATAATTCAGGTACACAGAAATACACTGCTATGTGCAGATGTATCTCTATGTACCAATATCATCTGTCTATGGATTTGGTGGCTGCAATTCAGCTTCATTTTGTCTTATTTTTTTCTTATTTTGTCTTATTTTGTCTTATTTTTGCTTTATTACTGTATTGTTAACGTTGTTACCTATGACTGTTGTGTTTGAAACTGTTAAACTGTAAAGCGCTGCGGAATATGTTGGCGCTATATAAATAAAGATTATTATTATTATTATTCAAGTCGAGAAAATCCTCCCACAGCTGTCAGTGTGAACTGTAACTCATAGTTAAAGCTGCTGTCTGCTCTGATGGAGGTTGTGAATTCTATTACCAGGGAGAAAAAATATTAAGGAGTAATTATTTTTAAGCAGGTTTATAGGACCAAAAAGTCAGACTTTTTCTTCACCTATAGAATACAGGTATATATAAATACACTGCTATTTTTAGATGTATCTCTATATACCAGTGCAATCTGCCCGTGGTTTCAAATTGAGACAGTCCCCCAGAATCCGGGAACACTTTCCGCAACGTGTGCACGTGGCCTAAGGCTATGTGCACACGCTGCGGATTACTC
The DNA here is from genome assembly GCF_051348905.1 of Ranitomeya variabilis. Taxonomy (NCBI): domain Eukaryota; kingdom Metazoa; phylum Chordata; class Amphibia; order Anura; family Dendrobatidae; genus Ranitomeya; species Ranitomeya variabilis. The sequence continues at coordinate 117,879,299 of NC_135233.1, forward strand.
TGTGGATTTTTCCAGACTGATTTTGGTAAATCCGCAGGTAAACCGCACTGCGGATTTCCTGCGGAATTACTGCGAATTTACCTACATTTTTTTGCAGATTTTGTGCAGATTCCACCTGCGGTTTTACATCTGTGGATTCCTATTATGGAGAAGGTGTAAACCGCTGCGGAACCCGCACAAAGAATTGACATGCTGCGGAATAAACAACGCTATGTTTCTGCGTGTTTTGCATGTGCACTGCGGATTTTTTTTTCCATAGGTTTACATGGTACTGTACATGCCAAACCACTGCTGATCCGTAGCAAAATCAGCAACTTGTACACATACCCTGATGCAGTGTCATACATTGCCTACCATTGATTCTACAATACTTCTTTTGTTAATATATGCTGCTGTGCAAATGACAGAAAAAGTGACTTGGTAATATGCTGTTGAGTAAGCGAGCTGGGAGTCATTGTGCTGCTAGGGAGAAGCTATAAGATGTATTGTGTTGTGTAAGTAACAAGAGTTACATAGTTACATAGCCTGAAAAAAAGACCTAGGTCCATCAAGTTTAACCTTTTGCCACTAATTATACTATAGTTACATAGGTTGAAAAAGACCTGTGTGGAAGGAGACTAACTGATATACTAACATCATCAGGGTCTTCATCTCACGAGCTCTGCAGCACAGTCTGTAATTCAGTGGCGGACATAGACAGATAAGGGCCCTATGTAAGAATAGTATATGGACCTTTGCAGTCTGTTTTGTCTATGCTGATTTCGAGGTGGAAGTGGGCCCCATTACCTCCGTGGCTCCTGTGCGACTGACCAGCTTACACTAATGAGATGTCTGTCCCTGGTCTCCATCAATATCTGTGGATTGGAAAAAATAATGAAAAAAAGATAAAAAGTGCAAAATATGAGGTTTTATAATATTCTTTTAATTTATTTATATCACGTATCGAATTGTGTACTGAGTAGGTATTTATTCATCTAGTGTGCAGGATGCCGTCGGAATAGAGGTAAAACCTCGAGGAGCAGAAAGTGACTCTTGTAGTAAATGGCTCCATTGGGGCTTCGTAGCTCAGTTTTTATGCTGTTTTTCGGTTATTTAGGCACAAACACTGACGCAGAGCTCAGCACAGAGCACAGGAAGAATGTGAACCAAGCCCTAGGGAGCCTAGCTACAGTGGATTGTTTCTGTTACATTCTTGAGACGTACTGTGAACCACAAAGAAGCCATAGTATACTGTAGGAAGGAAAACGTCAAGGTGTTTTCCGACAGGTAATTGAATATAAATAGTAAAGAGAAAATACTTACCGCCTTTCATCTTCACAATGCAATATCATATATTGACATAGCAAATATATAATGTTATAACACAATATGTTACATGAAGTTGTGACTCCTGCTGCTCCGAACAACGGAAGTGATATTCAACATATCTATAATACTCAGATTGTATCTAGGTGAGAAGTATGTTACACTATTGTTAGATACTTATTTAAGTTGGCCTTCAAAATTTTTATTTTCCTTAAAGAGAAATGTTGTACAATAACAAATTGTATTGTGGTACCGTGTTAGCCAGAAAAATCGATGTGAATACTTTTCTGCCCAATGATGACAGAAGTATTCTAGGAGTGATACCTTTATTGGCTAACCAGAAAATAACATGTTTGCAAGCTTTCAGAGCACAGTGGCTCCTTCTTCAGGCAAGATTACAAATAGATTAATAAGAGACAAGCACAACATTTAAAGAATAATACAGGAGGACATTTGTTAGGGGGTGGGAAGTGTGATGAGTTCATAGATAAGCCAAGGTAATCAAATTAGGCATTTTCTAAGGGTACTGTCACACAGTGCCATTTTGATCGCTACGACGGTACGATTCGTGACGTTCTAGCGATATCCATATGATATCGCTGTGTCTGACACGCAGCAGCGATCAGGGACCTTGCTGAGAATCGTACGTCGTAGCAGATCGTATGGAACTTTCTTTCGTCGCTTGATCACCCGCTGACATCGCTGGATCGTTGTGTGTGACAGCGATCCAGCGATGTGTTCGCTTGTAACCAGGGTAAACATCGGGTAACTAAGCGCAGGGCCGCGCTTAGTAACCCGATGTTTACCGTGGTTACCAGCGTAAACGTAAAAAAACCAAACCGTACATACTCACATTCCGGTGTCTGTCCTCCGGCGTCTCAGCTTCTCTGCACTGTGAGCGCCGGCCAGCCAGAAAGCGAGCACAGCGGTGACGTCTGACGTCACCGCTGTGCTTTCCGGCCGCTGTGCTTACACAGTGCAGAGAAGCTGAGACGCCGGAGGACAGACACCGGAATGTAAGTATGTACGGTTTTTTTTTTTTTACGTTTACGCTGGTAACCTGGGTAAACATCGGGTTACTAAGCGCGGCCCTGCGCTTAGTAACCCGATGTTTACCCTGGTTACCCGGGGACTTCGGCATCGCTCCAGCGCCGTGATTGCAACGTGTGACCGCAGTCTACGACGCTGGAGCGATAATCATACGATGCTACGACGTCACGAATCGTGCTGTCGTAGCGATGTAAATGGTACTGTGTGACGGTACCCTTACAAATGGAGAGGCAGTGGGAATAATGTTCTTAGTTATCTGGAGTCCATCTGGTGGAGGTGTGAATTGTATCCATGTAGTGACTCATAAATCCAGGTGTTAAATTGAGTCCTAGTGTCAACGAATTAAACATATTCATTAGTTTGTATTCCCAAATGTTTCTTTCCCTGTGGTCCTTAAAATTACCTTTTAGTATTAAGACTTTTAAGTCTGTCATACTGTGTCCAGGTCCAGAGAAATGTTTTCCCACAGGTGTGTCCATTTCATTCCTGATTGTGTGCCCATGTAAATTCATCCGTTTGTAGTCTTTGCATAGTTTCCCCAATATAGATACTTCCAGGGCACCTCGTACATTGTATCATGTACACCACGTTGGAGGATGTACAAGAAAAGGAACCCGTGACCTTATAGTCCTGATTTGTGTTTGGTACACGGACTATATCTGTTGGTAATATGTGGGTATACGTTTTGCATTTTTTATTGTTACAGGGGAATGTGCCAGTCACTGATGGTGATGAGAGGACACTTCTGACAAGCAGATTCCTTAAGTTAGGGGGCTGTTTATAGGAGAGAAGTGGTAGTTCTGGGAATATGTCTTTCAATTTGTGATCTCTATGGAATACGGGTTGGAGATCAGCAGCACCAATTTTCCTTAGGATGCTCATGTGGGGGTTGTATGTGACCACAAGAGGTACCCTGTTGTTATCCTCTCTCAGTTTGTAATCCAGGAGGCTGTTTCTTGGGATCCTTGTATCCCTGTGGATCTGCTCATCTATTACCAGTGGATGGTATCCTTGTTGTAGGAATGTATTCCTCAGTGATCGCAGCTGTAGTTCCCTGTCTTTGCTGTCTGAACAGATCTGAATATATCTCAGAGCTTGACTGTAGATGATGGATTTTTTTGTGTGTCTTGGATGAAAGCTGTTCCATCTAAGATAAGCCGGACGTCCGGTGGGCTTGTGGTAAATGGATGTCTGTATGGCATTGTCCTTGATGTGTATGGTCATGTCCAGAAAATGTATTTGGGTCTTTGAAACGTTGAGGGTGAGCTTGATGGTTGGGTGGAACTTGTTGAAGTTATTGTGGAAGATGAGTAGATCGAGAAAGAATTACATTTGGTAATGAATATCATAAGGTAATAAAATGCTGATCCTCACCTTCAGAATGCCCATTTTCTTCGCTTGGCTAATTGACTGGTAGTCCCATATTTTTCGGGATATAAGACGCACCCCAAATTTTGTGGAGAAAAATAGGAAAAAAAACTTTTTTTTTATAAAATGGTGGTGCTTCTTATAATCCATGTGTCTTATTGCTTACCGGAGGTGGTGGCTGCGGTGAAGCGGGGTCCCAGGGTTGCTGCTGGAGGAGGCAGGAGTGGGGTGATGCTGCAGGCCGCAGGCTGGGATGAGGGGGTGTTCTGATATCCGATGCTGCTGCATTGTGTCCAGTGCTGCTGTACTGTGTCCGGTAAAGCTGCTGCTGCGCTGTGTCTGGCAATGCAGGAGGGGGCTCTGCCGACATTTTGTGAAAGGCCAGAGCCCCCGCAGTTCTGTGGTTTCCTGTGCAGTGGACTTCGGGAAAATGGCCGTCGGGGGGAGGCGCATGTGCAGATGAAGATCTCGGTATCAAGATCTCTTTGCTATTGAAGAAAATGGAGCCTCAGACTGTACTGCTCGCCTGTCAGGATAATGTACCAGAGAAGTCCAAGTAGATGTAATAGAGAATAGACTTTATTTCTACGCGTTTCGTGGTCTAGATTGTCCTGAGGAAGTGGAGTGGTCACCACGAAACGCGTAGAAATAAAGTCTGTTCTCTATTACATCTACTTGGACTTCTCTGGTACATTATCCTGACAGGCGAGCAGTGCAATCTGATGCTCCATTCTCTTCACCTAGCAAAGGATCATCACATCGGGGCTTGCAGCAGCCACCAATGCTAAGTGCAGTGGTTGTGTCTCACACAACCATAATAGGTGAGTGAATTTGTATTATCTCTCACAAATATTCCCTTTATCTCGGATAAGATCCTATGTGCGCTTTATATTCCTTCTAGCTACCTTGGTACCAAGATCTCGGGAGATGAGATTTCAGCACTGAGATCTCATCTCCCGAGATCTTGGTACTGAGATCTCCACCTGCACATGCCCAGCCCCCCGGTGGCCATTTTCCCAGAGTCCACCGCACAGGAAGCCACGGAACTGTGGGAGCTCTGGCCAAAATGTCGGCAGAGCTCCCCGCAGCATTGCTGGACACAGCGCAGTAGCAGCAGCAGCAGCACCGGACATAGCCCAGCAGCAGCATCAGACACCAGCAGCACCAGACACCTGCAGCGGTGCGCCGATAAGGTATATCAACATTATAAGATGCACCTCCATTTTCCCCAAAAATTTTGGGGAAAAAAAGTGCGTTAATCTGAAAAATGCGGTATTTTAGTTTGCAATATATACAGTACTGTGCAATAGATTTGGCAGATGTGGAGAAATGCTGCAAAGTAAGAATGTTTTTAAAAATTGAAGTGTTAATAGTTTATTTTATTTCAAGTATCAAAATGTAAAGTACATGAACAAAATAAAAATCTAAAATCAATATTTGGTGTCCAAGCATCAATTCTAGCTACATTTGAACGCAGTTTTTGAAAGAACTCGGCAGGGAGTGTGCTTCAAACATCTTAGACAACTGACCACAGATCTTCTGTGGTTCTATGTTTATCCCTCTTCATGTAATCCCGCACAGACTCGATGATGTTGACATCAGGGCTCTGTGATGGCCATATAATTACTTCCAGATCTTAGCCATCATGCAATACGTTCCAGGGATGCGTATGATTGGTTCAAAAATTAATCCATCCATCTTTAACCCAAAAAAGTCCAACAAGCTCATTTCTAATAATACCAATCCATAGCAGTACCACACCTCTACCTTGCTAGCTTCGAAGTCAAAGTGGAGGTCTGTGCCTTTTACCATGGGCCCATCTATCTGGTCAGTTAAGAGTCTCATGTCATCAGTCCATTCAATAAAACCTTTGAAAAGTCTATCTTCAGATATTTCTTGGTCGAGTCTTGATGTTCCAACTTCTGTGTTTTGTTCAGTGGCAGTCATGTTTCAGCCTCCCTTACCTCGGCCATGTCTGTGAGCACTGAACACCTCGTACTTCTGGGAATACCAGGCAGGTTGAAGTTCTGGAACATAACAGCACTGGAGAATAATGGCTTCCAGGTCGCCTCATGTTTGAGTCTTCAAAAATCTTTGGCAGATAAACCATCACCACAGAGTTTTTTTTTATTTCAGCGCTAGAGTGGTGCTACTAATCTAAGTTCCCTGGTCCTAGTCTTATACTTAGCAGCCACCGTCTTCAGCTTCGCTATCTTGTGACCGCAACTTCTGACTGACCAGAAGTCAGAGGTAACGGTCACAAGTAGGGTTGAGCGACTTTTGCTTTTTTAGGATCGAGTCGGGTTTCGTGAATCCCGACTGTCTCGAAAGTCGGATCGTGTGAAATCGGCCGATTATTGTGCAAAGTCGGGGGGCCGACCGAAACACGAAACCCAATGCAAGTCAATGGGGATATTTTTTTTTTTTAGTGTCTCTCTCTCTCTCTCTCTCTCTCCTCTCGTCCCTGCAAGATTTGTGTTTCACTGTGGAAATCGCTATATCCCAAACGTTAACATGGCGGTTTTACCCCCTGTGACGCCGCACAAAGCGAGCCGGAACCCATGTTATCACACTGCACGCACTCCTTCATTGGCTTAAAAAATGGCGGGGAAAGCGTCATGCAAAACGCGACTTTGGCGCGAAGATCGCCGACCGTGTGGCCGATCCCACGCTGGGGTCGGGTCGGGTTTCACGAAACCCGACTTTGCCAAAAGTCGGCGACTTTTGAAAATGACCGATCCGTTTCGCTCAACCCTAGTCACAAGCTCTCTCTAGGAGATCCTCATTGTGACCTTATTCTGGCTCTTATAGACATACATTTTGGTGTGATTTCTGTACAGCCCAAACCAACACGTTACAAACTCCTGGAGACCAACCATGGAGGCGCCAATAAAAGTTGAAGATGGCGGCAAACAAGTATAATACTAGGGCCAGGGAACTTAAATTAGTAGCATCACTCCAGCGCTGCAATACAAAGAAATGCTGGACTGGTGCTTTAATGTGCGTTTTTTTCTCTGTTGAGTATTTGCAATAAACATTTGCAAGATCTGTGATCACGTCTCAATATCTTAGCAATTTCAGTGCTGCATCCATGTAAGACTTAACAATTTTTTGACCTTAAAGAGTTAGTGAAATCTTTTTTTAGTCTATTTTGCCCAAGGAAAACAATCTACCTAATACTTTGCACACCTTGATAAAAGCCATTTCCTCCCTCCATACACAAATACACAATAATACCTAATAATTGTGCACACAGTATATCTCTGTTTTCCTGGCTGCCACATCATTACAGCTCAGTGTGAATAGTACGTAACAGTTGAAAGCTGCTGGTATCTTGGCCAAAGCATTGAGCTAATGTTAAAGCGACCATTCAATAAGGGCTTCTATGTTATCTGCGTGCTGTCCATAGTTTACTGTTCAGTGGATAGGAGAATGGAAGAGATTTGTATTTTTACCATGGATTGTAAAAACTTAGACCAATAATGGATCCTACACAGTGAAAAAGGTCAGTTTCAAGTACGTAAAAAAAGGAAAATTAATGTTTGAAACCAGTCTATCAGAATAAAAACTGTCTAGCTGTAGTTTTTAGATCCTGGAAACTAGAAATAAATTAATTTGTAATTGATTGTTAATTTATTTCACTTTAAGAATAAAAACTATATAAAATACGTGATACATAAATAAATTCCTTCAGTACTTGGGTTCAAAGCCAGAAATGATTTACTTAAATAGAATTACCTCCTTGAGTCATTACAACACAGGGTCATTTACCCAGCCATTAATATGTGTGTTTGGGATGTTGTTATAGGTTTTGTACATAGGGAAGTTAATCATTATCCTTTCATTCATTGCAATACAAATTCGTGGTTAACTAATGTTTACTGAGGTGAATTGCATGTTTGACCTGCACGTTTTCATGCCTGTAGATATCATTACTAACCCTCTTTGTTACCCAACTGGTGCACTTTGGAACATGACCTAAATCTGTATAACTTTGTGCTCAATATATCATATTGCAATGTGATAGCGAATGGATTGAGGGGGTTGTTTCACAAGATATGGCGTTGTACTGGCTACAATAAATGGACTGACTTTAGTATCTAACTCCTAGTTCAGTGTTTTATAAGTTCTTTTAATATTTAAAGGTAATAGCCATTTGGACCAAAGACACCTGTAGTCTGGAGATGCCTCATGTTGGAGTGTTGCAGGCATGCTCTTTGACCTGTGCAGAGGTCATTGTGCAGAGATGGGGGATGTTACCTGTCTATTGCCAATAATAGATGCTGTGTAACCTATATATAAGTGTTAGCTGCCATTGTAATCCTGCCTGTGATGTGACAGCCTATTAAAAGGCATCCATCACAAGATTGTTGTTATGTAATCTGAGAGCAGCATAATGTAGGAACAGATATTCTGATTACAGGGATGTGTCACTTACTGGGCTATGTTTTGCTGTTTCAATACAAGCAATGTTTTATCAGCAGAAGATCATCATTACAGGACAACTAACATTTTTACCTACTGGTCCAACCCCGCCCCCAGCACTCATTGGCAGCTCTCTGTCACTATACAATGTACACAGAGCTGTGGTGTGGGCGGGTTATACACAGCTCAACAACTGATATCTGCTAGCACTGATAACTGCTGCACAAAGTAAACTAAGGGATACATCCCTGGTTTTGGGTTTTTTGTCCCTATCTCGTGCTGCTGTCAGATTACATAGCAAACGCCTACTGACAGATTCCCTTTAAAAGCCCTGTATTCAGTGTGAAAAGAATGCTACATTTTAGGACTCCTTTTTTGATAGAAGTGACATGGAGAATTAAGAAAAAATATAAAAAGATGTATTCCTTACAACCCTTTCAGCAGCACAACGTCTGGGAGGTTTTCTCTAATAAGTGAAAATTTTAATTGACTCCTATGCACACTGTAAAATGGCCTCAAACTCTGCCCCATCTGCCCTACTCTGCTCATTCACCTCTGCTACACTGGTAGGACAGGTAGACGAGCTGACTGACTCACCTATTATCCCTTTCAGGTCTTTATTAGATTCTAGATCATTTATCATTTAGAATCTTCATTATAATTGCATACATTTTGGCAGGTGTTTATAGATCCACCCAAAGGATAAGTAGTTTGAGTGTTTCTTGCTATTAAGCAACTCCTATAAGTCAGCACAAGGTTGATGCCACTAATGAAGGAGGTCACTGTGCTGATATAGTCGAATCAATCAGAATCAATCAGATCACATAGCAGGTGCCATGTTTCTACATTTTGTGAAACCTTAGAATCCTGATCAGAGGTTTAAAAACTTTATAGAATATTCACCTTACCAAGAAATATTCCTGGACCACTTAGAAATGGGAAACTGGCAACTTACATTATGTATAACAGCTTATGGCCGGAGTCACACTAAATGTATGAAAAAATCGATCTGAGTCTCCCTGCCGAGAGTCGCACGTGTAATGCGATTGTCATGTGAGTACAATCCGATTTTTTCCACCTAACATCCGATTTACATCCGAGGGCAGTGTGATTGCTATCCGATTGCAATGCGATTTTAACATGAGCTTTTACATAGAGAAATTCTCTAAGTCATTTACACATCGTTTTCAAAAGGAAATATTCATCAAATATATATAATAGCTAGCTAGATAATAGATAGATAGGTAGATAGATAGATGGATAGATAGATAGAAAACAAGAAAAAAGGAAGGCAGCACTCCAATGATTTCAGGTGAATAGATGGATTTATTCAGACCAACATTGCGTGGCGACGTTTCGGCTCACACTGAGCCTTTCTCAAACAGTGAGTTAGTGTTACAGGTTAGTATATATAGTTACAATTCACAATTATCAATTAATAACAATCTCCATAAATATTACAGAAAATTACAGAACAGTACATACTTCCATCAATATTGAGATAGTACTACCTATCATACATCTTCCAAAAGTGCTAGTGCTTTAAAGTGCTGCGTGTACATTTATAATATAGCTTAATCCAACTTAATTGCTTATAATTATTTTATCGGTGCAGCTGTGCAATAGATCTAACTTACCCATAGCAGATTATAGATTCACACATGGTGAACATTAGAAATGCCATATCCAGCGTTCCATAAGATGAACTGTGCACGTCAGCTCTCATCATCATCTAGTTATTAACGATCAGCCAATCGCATCATCTATATGTCGCGCATGCGCGCTTAGACTTTCGAGATGTATCAGCACCATATTGGTTAAGGTATACTGGTTAAATGGGGACCTATCGCGCATGTGGAGCGCCCCCACATCGCCGCAGGGCCGAGGGGTACCCGGACCCGGGCCTCTGAGAGTCTCTGTTCAGTTCTGGGGTTGTCACGGTAGCTAGACCCGGTCCGTGGCCCTGTCCGTCAGTGGGGGACGTCCGGTGCAATAAGTGGTGGTGTAGCGGTGCAGTTGTGGGGTGCAGGTCGCGGTAAATAACGAGGACACCAGGTTGCAGTCTCTTTACCTCTTTACTGAAGGTTTTGGAGACCTCAGTCCAGAGCGCTGTTAACTGGGTTGTCAGAGACCGGCCGGTCCAACGACACATCAGGAGTTCTCTTTACAGGTGGGAATCAGTGTCTACCTTCTAGCGCTGGGTGTTGTAGTTCTTCCCTGCTGAGCTCCCGGGATAGTCCTCACAACTGTTTCTGTCTGTCTCTATTGTTCGTTCTCCTCGTCCTCCAGGTGATATGGTAGGACGCACCCGTATGACGGGGTAGGCCTGGAGTTCTTCCGGGACCCTAGAGTCGCCCCTCTCCCGCAGCTGCCTCCGTTGTCTGCTTAGGTGTTAAGTGAGACAGCCAACCTGTAATTAGCTGTCCGGCCGTGGTTTGCAGTGTACTTAATGTCTCTTACTTGCTCGGCGTTCCGGCCACCGACTGTTTGCGCCTCAGAAGGATGTTGCCTCGGTCTAACAGCACGACTCCTTCTGGTCCCAATACTTCTTTACTGTATTCCCGTTGTGCACTGGTTAGTTCTGCTCTGAGGAGTCTGCCAGGATCCCATCCCTGACAGGTCCTCTCACTAGCTCTTCCCAGCTACTTCTCCCTGTCTTCCTGTCCAACCCCCAGTTTTACCATAGTGTGAGGAGTGGCCTACTAGATAGGACCACCCCCCCTGGTGGCCGGAGTGTGAAGTGTAGTGAGGTGTTACCTGGTCAGAGAAACTCCTTTAGTGCAATCAGACGTACCATAGCTCCCCATAGTGGCGGAGCCACAGTACTGCAACAACCAGGACTCTGGGGTGCTGCACTCCCCCCCGGTTAAATCCAATACTCCGGGACTGGGAAAACAAGAACAATAATACATGTTAACAGAAAACACACAAATTTTTGAAATAGCATAACAATTGAACATAACAATGCTTCCCTTTACGGGAGGTGAGCATTCTTGAACGTTGCAAAAGTTAGGTCATGCACAGTTTATGACTCTCAGTTCAGTGGTTGAAACAGCGGGGACCCCGGGTAAACAAAGGGGTCCCCCCTTATGAAAGTTTTTGAGCAATTCACCGTCCATTACTCTATTGTCCATTTAAAACCTGTAACAAAAATACACACAAAAACATTCTTAACTAAAGAGCAGCCCTTATTAATACCTCCAAGGTTTGTAGCGGAGGGGAGTTTGGTTTTGAGTGCTGCGTGTGGACCTTCGCAGCACAGGGGTTGCTATTGGCCTAACAGGGCTCGCTATGCTTGCTACCGCTGGTGTAGTGCACTGTCTTCTAGCTACACTTCTAGTGAGTCGGGGTAGCACTGGCAGGTTAGGGCTCTCAGAGCTGCTGCTATCAACAGTGGGTACAGCAGATTCACCGACAGCAGAGGGAGGATTTGTCGGTTCAACGGTTGGCATGGCATCTTCAGGTAAGGCTTGGTGAGGTAGCGGGACCGGATGATCTGGTACCACAATTGCTTCTGGTGGGTCTGGCTGTTGAAACATTAGAACAGGCACCACGAGGGCTTGATTTATCTGAGTCCAGGACTGGGGAAAGTCACCAAGGACGGTATGGAACATCTTCTCCTTTTCTACCGGCGGGGAGATCTCTGGGGCCGTCTCTCTCTTTCAACTTATCGGGGCAGACCTTAAGGTGATCCCTGGATACCGCTGTTGAGGTCTCCCCTCGGTCCTTGCTGATGAGACAGACCTTCGTGTTGTCGAAGTCGGACGGCAGGATGGTATACGGTTCCGCTTCCCATTGGTCATCGAGTTTGTGTAATCTTCTCTTTCGTTTAAGTACTTGCTCACCAGGTGACAAGGGGATCGCAGGAGCGTGTTGGTTGTAGTCCCTTTCTTGTTACTGCCTAGCAGGGCCGGACTGGGACTAAAATTCAGCCCTGGCATTTGAACTTACACAGGCCCACTTGTCACATGGTGACTGTATAATATCTTTGTACACTTGTAGGCAGGGCCGGTTTTAGGCAAAGTGGGGCCCTAGGCAAAGTTTAAAATGGGTCCCCAAATGCTAACATATTGCACATCACACAGAAGCCTTTCTGTTGTATTTACGTGCGCTGAGTTCAGGCCGCTAAACGAGTTTGATCGACAATACTGAAGTTGTTCAACGCTTGTTTCCCGGCCTCTTTCCACCAGCTGAGGAATAATGATGAGACAGAACGATCACTAATAGATCACCATACAGTATCATGTTTTCAGCAGCACATCTACAGTTTACACTGGCAATGTGCTGCTGACAACAAGGCTTTTTGTTCCAGCAAAAACAATCCGAATATGCAGCATTTTACTTGTTTAGTAAAATACACCCCATAGTCCTCAATATATTATAATGTGCTCCATAGTCCTCCATATAGTATAATACACTCCCTATAGTCCTCCATATATTAAAATACACTGCTCAGTCCTCCACATAGTATAATACACTCCTCATAGTCCTCCATATAGCATAATACAATCCTCATAGTCCTCCATATAGCATAATACAATCCTCATAGTGCTCCATATAGTATAATGCACCGCCACAGTCATCCATGTAGTACAATTCACTTCCCATAGTATAATGCACCCCATAGTTCTTCATATAGTATAACGTATTCCCCATAGTCCTCGATACAGTATAATGCAGCCCACATATAGTATAATGCAGCCACCCCAGAGTATAATGCAGCCACCCCAGAGTATAATGCAGCCACCCCAGAGTATAATGCAGCCACCCCAGAGTATAATGCAGCCACCCCACAGAGTATAATGCAGCCACCCCAGAGTATGTAACCCCATAGAATATAATACAGCCCACCTCCCCATAATATATAATGTAGCCCCCCATAGAATATAATGCAGCCCCCCATAGTATATAACGCAGCCTCCCCCATAGAATATAATATACCCCCACAATAGTATATAACACAGCCACATAGTACATAACATGGCCTCCCCATAGAATATAATATACTCCCCATAGTATATAGCAAAGCCCGCATATTATATAGCACAAACCGCATAGTATACAGCACAGCCTGCATACTATAGCACAGCTCGCGTAGTAGATAACACAGCCCACACAGCAGTATTCAGCACAGACCACACAGTAGTATACAGCACAGACCACACAGTAGTATACAGCACAGCCCACGTAGAAGTATACAGCACAGTCCACACAGTAGTACACAGCACAGCCCACAGAGTAATATATACAGCACAGCCCACAAAGTAATATATACAGCACAGCCCACAAAGTAATATATACAGCACAGCCCACAGAGAACTATATACAGCACAGCCCACAGAGAACTATATACAGCACAGCCCACAGAGAACTATATACAGCACAGCCCACAGAGAACTATATAAAGCACAGCCCAGAGTACTATATACAGCACAGCCCAGAGTACTATATAAAGCACAGCCCAGAGAGTACTATATACAGCACAGCCCAGAGAGTACTATATACAGCACAGCCCAGAGAGTACTATATACAGCACAGCCCACAGAGTACTATATACAGCACAGCCCACAGAGTACTATACACAGCACAGCCCACAGAGTACTATATACAGCACAGCCCACAGAGTACTATATACAGCACAGCCCACAGAGTACTATATACAGCACAGCCCACAGAGAACTATATACAGCACACAGTATTATACAGCACAGAGCACAGCCCACAGAGAACTATATACAGCCCACAGTAGTATACAGCACAGAGCACAGCCCACAGAGAACTATATACAGCACAGAGCACAGCCCACAGAGAACTATATACAGCCCACAGTAGCATACAGCACAGAGCACAGCCCACAGATAACTATATACAGCCCACAGTAGTATACAGCACAGAGCACAGCCCACAGAGAACTATATACAGCACAGAGCACAGCCCACAGAGAACTATATACAGCCCACAGTAGCATACAGCACAGAGCACAGCCCACAGATAACTATATACAGCCCACAGTAGTATACAGCACAGAGCACAGCCCACAGAGAACTATATACAGCACAGAGCACAGCCCACAGAGAACTATATACAGCCCACAGTAGCATACAGCACAGAGCACAGCCCACAGATAACTATATACAGCCCACAGTAGTATACAGCACAGAGCACAGCCCACAGAGAGCTATATACAGCCCACAGTAGAATATAGCACAGAGCACAGCCCACAGAGAACTATATACAGCCCACAGCAGTATACAGCACAGAGCACAGCCCACAGAGAACTATATACAGCCCACAGCAGTATACAGCACAGAGCACAGCCCACAGAGAACTATATATAGCACAGAGCACACAGTAGTATACAGCACAGAGCACAGCCCACAGAGAGCTATATACAGCCCACAGCAGTATACAGCACAGAGCACAGCCCACAGAGAACTATATATAGCACAGAGCACACAGTAGTATACAGCACAGAGCACAGCCCACAGAGAGCTATATACAGCCCACAGCAGTATACAGCACAGAGCACAGCCCACAGAGAACTATATACAGCCCACAGTAGTATACAGCACAGAGCACAGCCCACAGAGAGCTATATACAGCCCACAGTAGTATACAGCACAGAGCACAGCCCACAGAGAACTATATACAGCCCACAGCAGTATACAGCACAGAGCACAGCCCACAGAGAACTATGTACAGCCCACAGCAGTATACAGCACAGAGCACAGCCCACAGGGAACTATATATAGCACAGAGCACACAGTAGTATACAGCACAGCCCACAGAGTACTATATACAGCACAGCCCACAGAGAACTATATACAGCACACAGTATTATACAGCACAGAGCACAGCCCACAGAGAACTATATACAGCCCACAGTAGTATACAGCACAGAGCACAGCCCACAGAGAACTATATACAGCACAGAGCACAGCCCACAGAGAACTATATACAGCCCACAGTAGCATACAGCACAGAGCACAGCCCACAGATAACTATATACAGCCCACAGTAGTATACAGCACAGAGCACAGCCCACAGAGAACTATATACAGCACAGAGCACAGCCCACAGAGAACTATATACAGCCCACAGTAGCATACAGCACAGAGCACAGCCCACAGATAACTATATACAGCCCACAGTAGTATACAGCACACAGCACAGCCCACAGAGAACTATATACAGCACAGAGCACAGCCCACAGAGAACTATATACAGCCCACAGTAGCATACAGCACAGAGCACAGCCCACAGATAACTATATACAGCCCACAGTAGTATACAGCACAGAGCACAGCCCACAGAGAGCTATATACAGCCCACAGTAGTATACAGCACAGAGCACAGCCCACAGAGAACTATATACAGCCCACAGCAGTATACAGCACAGAGCACAGCCCACAGAGAACTATATACAGCCCACAGCAGTATACAGCACAGAGCACAGCCCACAGAGAACTATATATAGCACAGAGCACACAGTAGTATACAGCACAGAGCACAGCCCACAGAGAGCTATATACAGCCCACAGCAGTATACAGCACAGAGCACAGCCCACAGAGAACTATATACAGCCCACAGCAGTATACAGCACAGAGCACAGCCCACAGAGAACTATATATAGCACAGAGCACACAGTAGTATACAGCACAGAGCACAGCCCACAGAGAGCTATATACAGCCCACAGCAGTATACAGCACAGAGCACAGCCCACAGAGAACTATATACAGCCCACAGTAGTATACAGCACAGAGCACAGCCCACAGAGAGCTATATACAGCCCACAGTAGTATACAGCACAGAGCACAGCCCACAGAGAACTATATACAGCCCACAGCAGTATACAGCACAGAGCACAGCCCACAGAGAACTATATACAGCCCACAGCAGTATACAGCACAGAGCACAGCCCACAGGGAACTATATATAGCACAGAGCACACAGTAGTATACAGCACAGAGCACAGCCCACAGAGAGCTATATACAGCCCACAGCAGTATACAGCACAGAGCACAGCCCACAGAGAGCTATATACAGCCCACAGCAGTATACAGCACAGAGCACAGCCCACAGAGAACTATATACAGCCCACAGTAGTATACAGCACAGAGCACAGCCCACAGAGAGCTATATACAGCCCACACTAGTATACAGCACAGAGCACAGCCCACAGAGAACTATACACAGCCCACAGCAGTATACAGCACAGAGCACAGCCCACAGAGAACTATATACAGCCCACAGCAGTATACAGCACAGAGCACAGCCCACAGAGAACTATATATAGCACAGAGCACACAGTAGTATACAGCACAGAGCACAGCCCACAGAGAGCTATATACAGCCCACAGCAGTATACAGCACAGAGCACAGCCCACAGAGAACTATATACAGCCCACAGTAGTATACAGCACAGAGCACAGCCCACAGAGAGCTATATACAGCCCACAGCAGTATACAGCACAGAGCACAGCCCACAGAGAACTATATACAGCCCACAGTAGTATACAGCACAGAGCACAGCCCACAGAGAACTATATACAGCCCACAGCAGTATACAGCACAGAGCACAGCCCACAGAGAACTATATACAGCCCACATCTCTTCTCTTCCTCCCCTCACCTCCTCCGAGAATGGCCCCACAGTCCAGAAAAAAAAAAAACTCTCCTCACCTCTCCTCGTGCCCAGCGTTGCTTCCTGGTTCCTGCTCCTGTCTCAGCAGCTGCAGTCTGCCCGGGACACAGCAGGTGCGCGATGATATGACATCATCGCGCACCCGCAGTGTCAGAGGCAGAGCGGGGAATGATGGGAGAGGAGCGTCTGTAGACGCTCTCTCCTCCATCATTGCATTCAACTGTACCAGCGTCTATACGCCGGTATAGTTGAATGCGACGGCGGGGGCGGCGGATTGAGCGGCCCACCACTGGCACCGGCCCTTCTGGCATTTGCTAGAAGTGCCCTATGGCCAGTCCGGCCCTGCTGCCTAGCCTGGGCGAGACTTCTCTCTACACACTCCTGTACTTCGCGGTATCTTCGCTGCCTCTCTGTATCCCAATCTGCCTCCGGCGAGGTATCTTCGGGTACTAGGACACCCATGTCTAGATCAACGGGTAACCGACTAGATCTTCCTCGCATCAGGTACGCTGGAGTACAGTTGGTGGAGCTCACTGGGATGTGGTTGTACATATCCACCAAGTCAGGTAACTTTATCGGCTACAGGCTCCGTTCCTCCACAGGTAGGGTCTTCAATAAATCGATCACCACCTGGTTCATCTTCTCGCACATCCCGTTGGTTTGAGGGTGGTATGGTGTGGTTCTGATCTTCTTACACCCGTACAGTTGGCAGAATTCCTGGAACACTTCTGCTTCAAAGGCAGGTCCCTGGTCGGTCAGTACCTTCTCTGGGTAGCCATGGGGCCTACAAAAGTGCTGCTGGAAGGCCCTGGCGGCAGTCCTGGCCGTTAGATCTTTAACAGGCACAACCACCAAAAACCTGGAGTAGTGGTCCACGATGGTAAGGGCGTAGATATAGCCCGACCGGCTAGGTGTCAGCTTCACATGATCCAGCGCGACCAGTTCAAGCGGCCGTTTGGTGATGATAGGCCGCAGGGGAGCCCGTTGACTGTCACGGTCCTTTCTGCGCAGACTACATGGACCACACTCCCGACACCACTTCTCAATGGTTCTCTTCATGCCAATCCAATAGAACCTCCCTCGGAGTAGCTTCTCCAGCTTCCTCCATCCGAAGTGTCCGGCTCCATCATGGTAGGCTCCCAGAACCATGGGCGCATCTCGCCTTGGCACCACTATCTGCCACACCAATTCATGAGTACGTGGGTCGATGCTCCTCCTGCACAGCTTGCCATCATGGATAAACAGCTTGCTTCTCCCCTTCCACAGCTGTTGGGTTTCTTGTGGATCATCTGGGCCAGGGTGCAACCCAGCCTGCGTCAAGAGCTCCTTCACCTGACGGACCGCGGGGTCACTATCCTGGGTTTCTGCCCATCCGTGGTGGGGCAGGGGATTCAGCGTGGCATCCGGTTGGTTCTTGTGCCTGTTCTTCACATGGTGAGAGTTCTGAGTGGCTTTGGGGCGATGGAAGGCAGGCAGCTCCACCTCTTCAAGTGCCTCCGGGTCTTCTCCCACTTCTGGTAAATTGGGCATTCGGGACAGAGCATCGGCATTGGCATTCTGGTGTCCTGCCCGATATTTGATGGTGAAATCATAGTTGGACAGCCGGGCCATCCACCGCTGTTCCAAAGCCCCGAGTTTGGCAGTACCCAGATGCGTTAGCGGATTGTTGTCCGTGAAGACGGTGAATTTCGCGGAGGCCAGGTAGTGCTTAAACCTCTCTGTCACTGCCCAGACAAGGGCAAGGAATTCCAGTTTGAAGGAACTGTAGTTGTCAGGGTTCCTTTCCGTGGGACGGAGTTTCCTGCTGGCGTAAGCGATCACTCTTTCCTTGCCTTTCTGGACTTGAGACAGCACGGCTCCTAGTCCCACATTACTGGCATCTGTGTACAGCACAAACGGTTGGTCGTATTCGGGGTAAGCCAGTACCTCTTCTCCCGTCAGTGCCGACTTCAAACAGGTGAAGGATTCCTCCAGCTCTTCGTTCCAATCAAAGGGGGTGTTCCTCCCCTTGGTCTTCTTTGGTTGGCCCACCAACAGGTTTTGCAAGGGTGCGGCCTTCTTGGTGAAGTCCTTAATGAACCTCCGGTAATAGCCTACCAGCCCGAGGAACTGCCGGACTTCGTGGAGGTCACTGGGCTTTGGCCAGTCCTTAATCACTGTGACCTTGTCGGGGTCTGGGGCCACTCCTTCAGCGCTCACCACATGGCCCAGGTACTGCACTTTAGGTTTCAGCAGATGACACTTGGACGGTTTCACCTTTAAGCCAAAGTTGGATAGGGCTTCAAACACCTCGGCCAGGTGCTTCAGGTGGTCTTCGTAGGTCTTAGAGAAGACAATGACATCATCCAAATATAGCAGCACGGTTTCAAAGTTCAGGTGTCCCAGGCAGCACTCCATCATCCTCTGGAACGTTCCGGGAGCATTGCACAATCCGAAGGGCATGTAGTTGAACTCACAGAGACCCATTGGCGTCGTGAAGGCCGTCTTCTCTTTGTCCGCCTCCGCTACAGGAACCTGCCAGTACCCACTGGTGAGATCTAAGGTAGAGAAGTAGTTAGCAGATTTTAAGGCAGCCAGAGACTCCTCTATCCTAGGCAGTGGGTATGCGTCCTTATGTGTAATGCGATTCAACTGCCTGTAATCAACACACATCCTCATTGTACCATCTTTCTTTTTAACAAGGACTAACGGAGCTGCCCAGGGGCTACAGCTGTCTCTCACCACCCCAGCCTCCTTCATTTCCCGCAACATGTCCTTGGCACACTGGTAATGAGCTGGGGGTACAGGGCGATATCTCTCTTTTATGGGTCGGTGATCTCCCGTGGGGATGTGATGTTGGATCCCTTTCACCTGCCCAAAATCTGAGGGGTGTTTGCTGAATATCTGCTCGTACTCGTGTACCACCCTGTAGGCCCCCTGTTTTTGATGGGATGGGGTAGAGTCAGTGCCCACATGCAATTCCCGACACCAGTCTTTCGAGTGCTCTGCAGAACCGTTGTCCTCCGCCAAGTTTGACGGGACCAAGGGTTCAGGTGTCTGTATCACATTATTATTGACAGTGAACAATTTGGCGAGCGTGGTATACTTGGTGAGGTGAACCTCTTCCTCCCCACAATTGAGGACACGTACGGGCACTCTCCCCTGACGGACGTCGACCACCCCCCGGGCTGTCAGAACAGTAGGCCTATTGTCTGAATATACGGGTTCTACCAAGGCCTGGTAGTCCTTACCCCTGAGGCCTATGGCTGCTCGACACCATATTAACATTTCACTCTTGGGGGGTATCGCGATGGGGTTTGAATCACTCACAGTGACACGACCAATCTCACCACCAGTCAGCTCTACCTGCTGTCTCTGCATCAGAGCTCTGATTTCCTTCTGCAGGGCACGTTGCTCACTGTGGCCAGCGGTTTCTGCCACCTGTTGCAACAAAACAATCACTTCTGCAAGACAATTTTCTATAACATTAGTACCAAGAGTCATCATGGGATTACATTCTCGACGATCAATATCAACAATCACAATCCCTTGGGCCTTCAATTCCACCCGCCCCACTTTGATGGTGACCTCCTTATACCCCACTTGTGGCAACGGCTGACCATTACTGGCGATTATGGTGAAATCATCGTCAGGGCCACGAGTAATATCAGCGTCCTCCCAATACCGTTTGTAGAGCACGTAAGGTATAGTCGTCACCTGAGAACCGGTGTCCAGCAAAGCATTCAAGGGGATTCCATCAATCACTACAGGGAGAACTGGTCGTCCTCCAATATACTTGGTTCTCCAATGCTGCGGGCCTGACCGTCCTACTCCTGGGGGTTGGCCCTTTGCCCCAGGGGTTGCTCGTTTAAAGGATAGTACCTTGCAAGATGGCCCACCTGGTGACATCGGCGGCAGATGGGTCGTCCGTCCTGATGGAAACGATCGCTGTCCCGGCCTCTGGTCGGTGGGGTCCTCTTCTGTCGCGTCCAGGGAACATCCTCTGGTCCGGAGGCTAGCTGGATCTTTTTCTTGGGGGCCTCCTGTAGGGACTGCACCGTCCGGGCTAGGGCAGCAACGTTCTTGGTCAGCTCCTGCATCTGAAGACGGAGTCCTGCAGGGGAGTCGTCCTCGAAGCTCTGGGCGTCGGCCTCCGCGGCAACTGGGGTATCCGATGCCACCTCCTGGTGGTATGTGAGAGCGGGGCGCCTGGGTGGTATTGCGCGGCTGGGCTGTCGCTCCTGCAATGCCTGGATAGCTTTATCTTTGAACTGCGCAAAAGTCAAGTCTGGATTTTGCATGGCCAGGAAGTGCAATTGGCCCCGCTGGTGACTGCACAGGAGCCCCTCAATGAACCGCTCCTTCAGAAGTTTATCCTCATCCTGCATGCTGCCGGGGGTCACTCTGCTTAATGGCCCGCATCGCCTCCTGGAGATTAAGGGCATAGTCCCGTAAGCTATCCTGTGGCCTCTGTTTGCATCCATAAAAAGTCAGTTTAATTTCCGTAGCAGTGCGAGTATCAAAGGTGGCTTTAAGCTTGGCAAAAATCTGTTGTGCAGTTCCTTTATCCTCAGCGGGCCAGGATTTCAATTCTCTCAGAGCCGCCCCAAAGAGTTGGCCGGTTATCATATGAACCTTCTGGGGCTCTGTCAGGGGATAGAACTCGAGCAGGCTGCAGAGCCCTTCCTTAAAGTCAGTGAATGTATGCGACTCCCCAGAGTATCGTGGGAGCCAGGCCGCTCCGGGCAGGTACGGCATAGAAAAGGGCATTATGGCTTTTGTGTTAGCGGCAGTGTCCGGCTGGCTGAGGGGAACAGCGGGTTCTGCGGCAACCGGTGGTGGTATTAGGGCCGCGGCTTCGCCCGCTGCGTGGACCGGAGCTGCCCCTACGTCCGCGGCTGCGACCGCCACCTCCTCTCCTCCCGACTCAGACATGGCTGTCCCTTCCTCCCACTAACCTGCTGGAGGTCGGAGTTCCTCTTCCGGGATTGGCGCCTTACCGCGCTTTCCGTTCCGCGCTTCTTTTGGCTGGTTCCGCCCGCGTAGCTAGGGCTCCTCCCTCCGTGCGCAGCAATGGCGAATTTTGGCGGTAAATGGCACAGCACACAGTCTTTTCAATAAAGTACAGTCCAAGCACAATAAATCACAGTTCCAAGGCACACATGACCTGATTCTTCAGGCTTAAGTAGATCCTGTTCGTGACGCCAAGTTGGAGCGCCCCCACACCGCCGCAGGGCCGAGGGGTACCCGGACCCGGGCCTCTGAGAGTCTCTGTTCAGTTCTGGGGTTGTCACGGTAGCTAGACCCGGTCCGTGGCCCTGTCCGTCAGTGGGGGACGTCCGGTGCAATAAGTGGTGGTGTAGCGGTGCAGTTGTGGGGTGCAGGTCGCGGTAAATAACGAGGACACCAGGTTGCAGTCTCTTTACCTCTTTACTGAAGGTTTTGGAGACCTCAGTCCAGAGCGCTGTTAACTGGGTTGTCAGAGACCGGCCGGTCCAAGGGCACATCAGGAGTTCTCTTTACAGGTGGGAATCAGTGTCTACCTTCTAGCGCTGGGTGTTGTAGATCTTCCCTGCTGAGCTCCCGGGATAGTCCTCACAACTGTTTCTGTCTGTCTCTATTGTTCGTTCTCCTCGTCCTCCAGGTGATATGGTAGGACGCACCCGTATGACGGGGTAGGCCTGGAGTTCTTCCGGGACCCTAGAGTCGCCCCTCTCCCGCAGCTGCCTCCGTTGTCTGCTTAGGTGTTAAGTGAGACAGCCAACCTGTAATTAGCTGTCCGGCCGTGGTTTGCAGTGTACTTAAAGTCTCTTACTTGCTCGGCGTTCCGACCACCGACTGTTTGCGCCTCAGAAGGATGTTGCCTCGGTCTAACAGCACGACTCCTTCTGGTCCCAATACTTCTTTACTGTATTCCCGTTGTGCACTGGTTAGTTCTGCTCTGAGGAGTCTGCCAGGATCCCATCCCTGACAGGTCCTCTCACTAGCTCTTCCCAGCTACTTCTCCCTGTCTTCCTGTCCAACCCCCAGTTTTACCATAGTGTGAGGAGTGGCCTACTAGATAGGACCACCCCCCCTGGTGGCCGGAGTGTGAAGTGTAGTGAGGTGTTACCTGGTCAGAGAAACTCCTTTAGTGCAATCAGACGTACCATAGCTCTCCATAGTGGCGGAGCCACAGTACTGCAACAACCAGGACTCTGGGGTGCTGCACTCCCCCCCGGTTAAATCCAATACTCCGGGACTGGGAAAACAAGAACAATAATACATGTTAACAGAAAACACACAAATTTTTGAAATAGCATAACAATTGAACATAACAATGCTTCCCTTTACGGGAGGTGAGGATTCTTGAACGTTGCAAAAGTTAGGTCATGCACAGTTTATGACTCTCAGTTCAGTGGTTGAAACAGCGGGGACCCCGGGTAAACAAAGGGGTCCCCCCTTATGAAAGTTTTTGAGCAATTCACCATCCATTACTCTATTGTCCATTTAAAACCTGTAACAAAAATACACACAAAAACATTCTTAACTAAAGAGCAGCCCTTATTAATACCTCCAAGGTTTGTAGCGGAGGGGAGTTTGGTTTTGAGTGCTGCGTGTGGACCTTCGCAGCACAGGGGTTGCTATTGGCCTAACAGGGCTCGCTATGCTTGCTACCGCTGGTGTAGTGCACTGTCTTCTAGCTACACTTCTAGTGAGTCGGGGTAGCACTGGCAGGTTAGGGCTCTCAGAGCTGCTGCTATCAACAGTGGGTACAGCAGATTCACCGACAGCAGAGGGAGGATTTGTCGGTTCAACGGTTGGCATGGCATCTTCAGGTAAGGCTTGGTGAGGTAGCGGGACCGGATGATCTGGTACCACAATTGCTTCTGGTGGGTCTGGCTGTTGAAACATTAGAACAGGCACCACGAGGGCTTGATTTATCTGAGTCCAGGACTGGGGAAAGTCACCAAGGACGGTATGGAACATCTTCTCCTTTTCTACCGGCGGGGAGATCTCTGGGGCCGTCTCTCTCTCTTTCATCTTATCGGGGCAGACCTTAAGGTGATCCCTGGATACCGCTGTTGAGGTCTCCCCTCGGTCCTTGCTGATGAGACAGACCTTCGTGTTGTCGAAGTCGGACGGCAGGATGGTATACGGTTCCGCTTCCCATTGGTCATCGAGTTTGTGTAATCTTCTCTTTCGTTTAAGTACTTGCTCACCAGGTGACAAGGGGATCGCAGGAGCGTGTTGGTTGTAGTCCCTTTCTTGTTACTGCCTAGCCTGGGCGAGACTTCTCTCTACACACTCCTGTACTTCGCGGTATCTTCGCTGCCTCTCTGTATCCCAATCTGCCTCCGGCGAGGTATCTTCGGGTACTAGGACCCCCATGTCTAGATCAACGGGTAACCGACTAGATCTTCCTCGCATCAGGTACGCTGGAGTACAGTTGGTGGAGCTCACTGGGATGTGGTTGTACATATCCACCAAGTCAGGTAACTTTATCGGCCACAGGCTCCGTTCCTCCACAGGTAGGGTCTTCAATAAATCGATCACCACCTGGTTCATCTTCTCGCACATCCCGTTGGTTTGAGGGTGGTATGGTGTGGTTCTGATCTTCTTACACCCGTACAGTTGGCAGAATTCCTGGAACATTTCTGCTTCAAAGGCAGGTCCCTGGTCGGTCAGTACCTTCTCTGGGTAGCCATGGGGCCTACAAAAGTGCTGCTGGAAGGCCCTGGCGGCAGTCCTGGCCGTTAGATCTTTAACAGGCACAACCACCAAAAACCTGGAGTAGTGGTCCACGATGGTAAGGGCGTAGATATAGCCCGACCGGCTAGGTGTCAGCTTCACATGATCCAGCGCGACCAGTTCAAGCGGCCGTTTGGTGATGATAGGCCGCAGGGGAGCCCGTTGACTGTCACGGTCCTTTCTGCGCAGACTACATGGACCACACTCCCGACACCACTTCTCAATGGTTCTCTTCATGCCAATCCAATAGAACCTCCCTCGGAGTAGCTTCTCCAGCTTCCTCCATCCGAAGTGTCCGGCTCCATCATGGTAGGCTCCCAGAACCATGGGCGCATCTCGCCTTGGCACCACTATCTGCCACACCAATTCATGAGTACGTGGGTCGATGCTCCTCCTGCACAGCTTGCCATCATGGATAAACAGCTTGCTTCTCCCCTTCCACAGCTGTTGGGTTTCTTGTGGATCATCTGGGCCAGGGTGCAACCCAGCCTGCGTCAAGAGCTCCTTCACCTGACGGACCGCGGGGTCACTATCCTGGGTTTCTGCCCATCCGTGGTGGGGCAGGGGATTCAGCGTGGCATCCGGTTGGTTCTTGTGCCTGTTCTTCACATGGTGAGAGTTCTGAGTGGCTTTGGGGCGATGGAAGGCAGGCAGCTCCACCTCTTCAAGTGCCTCCGGGTCTTCTCCCACTTCTGGTAAATTGGGCATTCGGGACAGAGCATCGGCATTGGCATTCTGGTGTCCTGCCCGATATTTGATGGTGAAATCATAGTTGGACAGCCGGGCCATCCACCGCTGTTCCAAAGCCCCGAGTTTGGCAGTACCCAGATGCGTTAGCGGATTGTTGTCCGTGAAGACGGTGAATTTCGCGGAGGCCAGGTAGTGCTTAAACCTCTCTGTCACTGCCCAGACAAGGGCAAGGAATTCCAGTTTGAAGGAACTGTAGTTGTCAGGGTTCCTTTCCGTGGGACGGAGTTTCCTGCTGGCGTAAGCGATCACTCTTTCCTTGCCTTTCTGGACTTGAGACAGCACGGCTCCTAGTCCCACATTACTGGCATCTGTGTACAGCACAAACGGTTGGTCGTATTCGGGGTAAGCCAGTACCTCTTCTCCCGTCAGTGCCGACTTCAAACAGGTGAAGGATTCCTCCAGCTCTTCGTTCCAATCAAAGGGGGTGTTCCTCCCCTTGGTCTTCTTTGGTTGGCCCACCAACAGGTTTTGCAAGGGTGCGGCCTTCTTGGTGAAGTCCTTAATGAACCTCCGGTAATAGCCTACCAGCCCGAGGAACTGCCGGACTTCGTGGAGGTCACTGGGCTTTGGCCAGTCCTTAATCACTGTGACCTTGTCGGGGTCTGGGGCCACTCCTTCAGCGCTCACCACATGGCCCAGGTACTGCACTTTAGGTTTCAGCAGATGACACTTGGACGGTTTCACCTTTAAGCCAAAGTTGGATAGGGCTTCAAACACCTCAGCCAGGTGCTTCAGGTGGTCTTCGTAGGTCTTAGAGAAGACAATGACATCATCCAAATATAACCTAAAAAAGGACATGATACCAAAGATATAACCAACTACTGTAAATAAGTTTATTAAATACAACAAAAAATTTTTTAAAAATTGGAGAAACTGACAAGAATAGTGCATAGTGCAAATTGCTAAATACATCCAAAGGGGTACAGATCAATCATCCTGGGAAGTAAACCTCAAAAAGACAAGGTAAGTACTAATAAATGTCCAACAAGGTCCTAAGACCAAATAAAGTGCAAGAATAGTGTCTCTCAGCATAAGTACCAGTAGACAGATGATCCGTGGTTCCCCCAGACTCCAGCTCCAACGCACGTTTCGCCTCCCGTGGCTTTTTCAAGGAGGCGAAACGTGCGTTGGAGCTGGAGTCTGGGGGAACCACGGATCATCTGTCTACTGGTACTTATGCTGAGAGACACTATTCTTGCACTTTATTTGGTCTTAGGACCTTGTTGGACATTTATTAGTACTTACCTTGTCTTTTTGAGGTTTACTTCCCAGGATGATTGATCTGTACCCCTTTGGATGTATTTAGCAATTTGCACTATGCACTATTCTTGTCAGTTTCTCCAATTTTTAAAATTTTTTTTGTTGTATTTAATAAACTTATTTACAGTAGTTGGTTATATCTTTGGTATCATGTCCTTTTTTAGGTTATAATTTGGTATTTGGGACATTTAGTGAGATTGTCTCACTTAGTTGTGTTTATCATCCAAATATAGCAGCACGGTTTCAAAGTTCAGGTGTCCCAGGCAGCACTCCATCATCCTCTGGAACCTTCCGGGAGCATTGCACAATCCGAAGGGCATGTAGTTGAACTCACAGAGACCCATTGGCGTCGTGAAGGCCGTCTTCTCTTTGTCCGCCTCCGCTACAGGAACCTGCCAGTACCCACTGGTGAGATCTAAGGTAGAGAAGTAGTTAGCAGATTTTAAGGCATCCAGAGACTCCTCTATCCTAGGCAGTGGGTATGCGTCCTTATGTGTAATGCGATTCAACTGCCTGTAATCAACACACATCCTCATTGTACCATCTTTCTTTTTAACAAGGACTAACGGAGCTGCCCAGGGGCTACAGCTGTCTCTCACCACCCCAGCCTCCTTCATTTTCCGCAACATGTCCTTGGCACACTGGTAATGAGCTGGGGGTACAGGGCGATATCTCTCTTTTATGGGTCGGTGATCTCCCGTGGGGATGTGATGTTGGATCCCTTTCACCTGCCCAAAATCTGAGGGGTGTTTGCTGAATATCTGCTCGTACTCGTGTACCACCCTGTAGGCCCCCTGTTTTTGATGGGATGGGGTAGAGTCAGTGCCCACATGCAATTCCCGACACCAGTCTTTCGAGTGCTCTGCAGAACCGTTGTCCTCCGCCAAGTTTGACGGGACCAAGGGTTCAGGTGTCTGTATCACATTATTATTGACAGTGAACAATTTGGCGAGCGTGGTATACTTGGTGAGGTGAACCTCTTCCTCCCCACAATTGAGGACACGTACGGGCACTCTCCCCTGACGGACGTCGACCACCCCCCGGGCTGTCAGAACAGTAGGCCTATTGTCTGAATATACGGGTTCTACCAAGGCCTGGTAGTCCTTACCCCTGAGGCCTATGGCTGCTCGACACCATATTAACATTTCACTCTTGGGGGGTATCGCGATGGGGTTTGAATCACTCACAGTGACACGACCAATCTCACCACCAGTCAGCTCTACCTGCTGTCTCTGCATCAGAGCTCTGATTTCCTTCTGCAGGGCACGTTGCTCACTGTGGCCAGCGGTTTCTGCCACCTGTTGCAACAAAACAATCACTTCTGCAAGACAATTTTCTATAACATTAGTACCAAGAGTCATCATGGGATTACATTCTCGACGATCAATATCAACAATCACAATCCCTTGGGCCTTCAATTCCACCCGCCCCACTTTGATGGTGACCTCCTTATACCCCACTTGTGGCAACGGCTGACCATTACTGACGATTATGGTGAAATCATCGTCAGGGCCACGAGTAATATCAGCTTCCTCCCAATACCGTTTGTAGAGCACGTAAGGTATAGTCGTCACCTGAGAACCGGTGTCCAGCAAAGCATTCAAGGGGATTCCATCAATCACTACAGGGAGAACTGGTCGTCCTCCAATATACTTGGTTCTCCAATGCTGCGGGCCTGACCGTCCTACTCCTGGGGGTTGGCCCTTTGCCCCAGGGGTTGCTCGTTTAAAGGATAGTACCTTGCAAGATGGCCCACCTGGTGACATCGGCGGCAGATGGGTCGTCCGTCCTGATGGAAACGATCGCTGTCCCGGCCTCTGGTCGGTGGGGTCCTCTTCTGTCGCATCCAGGGAACATCCTCTGGTCCGGAGGCTAGCTGGATCTTTTTCTTGGGGGCCTCCTGTAGGGACTGCACCGTCCGGGCTAGGGCAGCAACGTTCTTGGTCAGCTCCTGCATCTGAAGACGGAGTCCTGCAGGGGAGTCGTCCTCGAAGCTCTGGGTGTCGGCCTCCGCGGCAACTGGGGTATCCGATGCCACCTCCTGGTGGTATGTGAGAGCGGGGCGCCTGGGTGGTATTGCGCGGCTGGGCTGTCGCTCCTGCAATGCCTGGATAGCTTTATCTTTGAACTGCGCAAAAGTCAAGTCTGGATTTTGCATGGCCAGGAAGTGCAATTGGCCCCGCTGGTGACTGCACAGGAGCCCCTCAATGAACCGCTCCTTCAGAAGTTTATCCTCATCCTGCATGCTGCCGGGGTCACTCTGCTTAATGGCCCGCATCGCCTCCTGGAGATTAAGGGCATAGTCCCGTAAGCTATCCTGTGGCCTCTGTTTGCATCCATAAAAAGTCAGTTTAATTTCCGTAGCAGTGCGAGTATCAAAGGTGGCTTTAAGCTTGGCAAAAATCTGTTGTGCAGTTCCTTTATCCTCAGCGGGCCAGGATTTCAATTCTCTCAGAGCCGCCCCAAAGAGTTGGCCGGTTATCATATGAACCTTCTGGGGCTCTGTCAGGGGATAGAACTCGAGCAGGCTGCAGAGCCCTTCCTTAAAGTCAGTGAATGTATGCGACTCCCCAGAGTATCGTGGGAGCCAGGCCGCTCCGGGCAGGTACGGCATAGAAAAGGGCATTATGGCTTTTGTGTTAGCGGCAGTGTCCTGCTGGCTGAGGGGAACAGCGGGTTCTGCGGCAACCGGTGGTGGTATTAGGGCCGCGGCTTCGCCCGCTGCGTGGACCGGAGCTGCCCCTACGTCCGCGGCTGCGACCGCCACCTCCTCTCCTCCCGACTCAGACATGGCTGTCCCTTCCTCCCACTAACCTGCTGGAGGTCGGAGTTCCTCTTCCGGGATTGGCGCCTTACCGCGCTTTCCGTTCCGCGCTTCTTTTGGCTGGTTCCGCCCGCGTAGCTAGGGCTCCTCCCTCCGTGCGCGGCAATGGCGAATTTTGGCGGTAAATGGCACAGCACACAGTCTTTTCAATAAAGTACAGTCCAAGCACAATAAATCACAGTTCCAAGGCACACATGACCTGATTCTTCAGGCTTAAGTAGATCCTGTTCGTGACGCCAAGTTGGAGCGCCCCCACACCGCCGCAGGGCCGAGGGGTACCCGGACCCGGGCCTCTGAGAGTCTCTGTTCAGTTCTGGGGTTGTCATGGTAGCTAGACCCGGTTCGTGGCCCTGTCCGTCAGTGGGGGACGTCCGGTGCAATAAGTGGTGGTGTAGCGGTGCAGTTGTGGGGTGCAGGTCGCGGTAAATAACGAGGACACCAGGTTGCAGTCTCTTTACCTCTTTACTGAAGGTTTTGGAGACCTCAGTCCAGAGCGCTGTTAACTGGGTTGTCAGAGACCGGCCGGTCCAAGGGCACATCAGGAGTTCTCTTTACAGGTGGGAATCAGTGTCTACCTTCTAGCGCTGGGTGTTGTAGTTCTTCCCTGCTGAGCTCCCGGGATAGTCCTCACAACTGTTTCTGTCTGTCTCTATTGTTCGTTCTCCTCGTCCTCCAGGTGATATGGTAGGACGCACCCGTATGACGGGGTAGGCCTGGAGTTCTTCCGGGACCCTAGAGTCGCCCCTCTCCCGCAGCTGCCTCCGTTGTCTGCTTAGGTGTTAAGTGAGACAGCCAACCTGTAATTAGCTGTCCGGCCGTGGTTTGCAGTGTACTTAAAGTCTCTTACTTGCTCGGCGTTCCGGCCACCGACTGTTTGCACCTCAGAAGGATGTTGCCTCGGTCTAACAGCACGACTCCTTCTGGTCCCAATACTTCTTTACTGTATTCCCGTTGTGCACTGGTTAGTTCTGCTCTGAGGAGTCTGCCAGGATCCCATCCCTGACAGGTCCTCTCACTAGCTCTTCCCAGCTACTTCTCCCTGTCTTCCTGTCCAACCCCCAGTTTTACCATAGTGTGAGGAGTGGCCTACTAGATAGGACCACCCCCCCTGGTGGCCGGAGTGTGAAGTGTAGTGAGGTGTTACCTGGTCAGAGAAACTCCTTTAGTGCAATCAGACGTACCATAGCTCCCCATAGTGGCGGAGCCACAGTACTGCAACAACCAGGACTCTGGGGTGCTGCACATGCTTCAACATGTCATAGGTATTTACATATCTCCGCCTATTAGGACATTTCAGTGCCATCTTGCATGTAGCCAGCCAATGATGTTTACGGTGCACTTTTGCACATTACTGGAGCTCCCTATATATCATATATTAAAGACTGAATTGCCACTTTCTTATACCATTCTTTATTTAGATTAGGTCAGTTAAATAATTTAATTTTTTAACCTTCATGAGGCATTGTGTTATTTGGCGTATTGGTATTAACCCCTACCCTGGCATACTGGACAGTCCCCTACACAAGTCACCTCCAGACACCAATGGCACAGATGGGAGATATGTGTCCCTCTCGAACCAACATTACTCCACATCTGTGTCCATAAAGTTAAAACTGGTATACACACCCATCCCATCACAAGAACCCCAAGTTAAAGTTTACAACCATGGACCATGGATAGAATTTGGCTAACCATAAATGACAAATACAATCTTTTACATACCCCAAAAAATATTTTTTCAATTTTTTTTTTACTATAGAGTGGAAAAGTCTTTCTGAAAATATTAATTTAGCGTCCTCCATAAGATATCGAATCCTCTTGGGAAAGTATATACAGTGATGGTGACTTCTGTGCAGTGGTGATGTATCTGAAAAAAGAAACAAATACACCACAGTTAAAATGATCAATTATTAAGTATTCTTAGAATATATTAAAAAATATATAAACCACTACTGAGGACTTCGTACATATACAAGGAGGGAGAGAAATATAGATTACAAGGAAAATTTTCTATACATATATTTTCTGTTTATGGTTACATAACTGAATGGACTTTAAAGCAAATACTGGAGGCAAATTTGCACTCATGAGCCCAGAAGCTGCATGGGACATACTTGGACGTTCCAACGTGACAACGATCCAAAACACAAGGCCAAGTCGACATGTTATTGGCTACAGCAGAAAAAAGGGAAGGTTCTGGAGTGGCCATCTCTGTCTCCTGACCTCAATATCATTGAGCCACTCTGGGGAGATCTCAAGCGCGCAGTTTATGGTTTATTTACAGGAATTTTAGGCTTTTTGCCAAGAAGAGTGGGCAGCTTTACTATCTGAGAATATTAAACACCTCATCCACAACTACTCAAGCTGTCATTAAAGTTAGAGGGAGCAATACACGCTATTAAGAAGTGGGGTATATGAACTTTTGATCAGGGTCATTTGGATGCTTTGGGTTGTCATTATGATTTAAAAAGAGAAAACACAGTAGTTTTTTAACTAAATTTAAAGATTGTCATTCATTTTTGATGACACATTATCTTAAAACAAATTGATGTAGGTCCCTGCAATAAAAAATATGTTTTTATTATACAACCTTGTGATGGGAGGAAACCTTTTAATGTTATGTAGATCATGCTTTCTCTTGTCCTTAAATGCTCCCGTCAGATCTAGATGATATGATTTGAGCAACACTTGTAACAATAAATTATTCTTTGAGAATAATTATATCACTTGGCAGTGCTACAAAAATAAGAAGAACATGTCACCAGGCATTTGATAAACCACTATGGTTTCACAGCTCTGTTCATGGGCTTCCCATGGGCACAGCTCTGTTCTACCCCTCCAGAGAGATATAGACTTCAGTCCAAGAGATGATTCACATTAGGTTCCCAGAGAGATGTAGACTGTCTAAGAGAAGATTGGCATTAGATCCTGGCAACGAGAATCGCCTTAACGTGGCTGCCAGGTACACATGAATTGGCCAATTTATTCGCTAAGCATTCTCTATTTTTCATATTTCTAGTGCAGTAATTCAATTTTCATATTTTATGTTTGCATGCTATAGCGCTACAGGGTGCTGCCTTATCTGTTTGATTGTATATGAGTTGGCGACTCTAGGTAAGCACCTGTTCAGAACTGATATATGTTTGGATGGGACAATCAGTTGTTTTTTTTATATCTGCTCATGGGATTGACACAGTCTTGATGGATAAATCCCTGTATTATCATCTATACATTATACAGTCATAGCCGAAAGTGTTGGAAGCTTTGAAATTATTACAGAAAATTAAGTATTTATCCTAGAAATTAATTGCAATGACACATGTTTTGTTATACGCATGTTTACTTCATTTGTGTGTATTGGAACAACACAAAAAAACAGAAAAAAAGCAAATTGGACATAATTTCACACAAAACCTCCAAAATGCGCCAGACAAAATTGTTGACACCTTTCCAAAATTGTGGGTAACAACTTTGTTTTAAACGTGATGCTGGTTCAAATTCACATGTGGCAAGCAACAGGTATGGGCTATATGAAAATCATATCTGAAACCACATAAAAAGGGGAGAACTTAACTCAATCTTTGCATTGTTTATATGTGTGTGCCACACTAAGCATGGAGAACAGGAAGAGGAGAAGAGAACTGTCTGAGGTCTTGACAATGAAAATTGTTGAACAATATCAACAATCTCAAGGTTAGAAGTCCATCTTCAGAGATCTTGATGTTTCTTTGTCCACGGTGTGCAACATAATCAAGAAGCTTACAATCTATGGCACTTTAGCTAATCTCCCTCGATGTGGACGTCAAAGAAAAACTGATGAAAGATTTCAACACAGGATAGCTTGAAAGGTGGATATGTAGCCTCAATCAAGTTCCAAAGTTATTCAAGGTGTTCTGCAGGCTCAGGGTGCATCAGTGTCAGCACAAACTATCTGTTGACATCTAGATGAAATGAAATGCCATAGCCAGAGACCTGGATGGACCCCACTTCTGACACAGAAACATAAAACAGCTGGACTGCATTTTGTAAAAATGAGTAAGACAAAAACATTCTGTGAAAGCATATTGTGGACAGATGAGACCAAGACAGAGTTTTTTGGTAAAGCATTATTTTACTGTTTACGAAAACGAAAAGAGGACTACAAAAAAAATAACACAGAACCTACAGTCAAATATGGTGGCGGTTCAAAGATATTTTGGGGTTGTTTTTCTGCCTCTGGAACTGGGTGCATTGGCTATGTGCAGGTATCATGAAATTATGGATTTTGGGAAAGGATTTTGGGTCTCAAAGTAGTGCCCATGCCAGGAAGCTGGGTTTGTGTTCTAGGCCATGAGTCTTCCAGCAGGACAATGACCCCAAACAGACATCAAGAAACACCCAAAAATGGATGGAAACAAAGCATTGGTGAGTTCTGAAGTGGCTAGAAATGGGTCAGGATCCAAATCCCATTGCACACCTGTGGAGAGATCCTAAAATTGCTATTGAGAGAAGACATCCTTCAAATATGAAAGATCTGAAGTTTGAAAAAGAAGAGTTGTCCAAAATTCCTTCAAGAGATGCAAGAAACTTGCTGATGGTTATAGGAAGTGATTGATTGCAGTTAATTATTCCAAAGGGTTTGCAACCAAATTGAAGGTGCCAATAATTTTGTCAGGTCCATTTTGGGGGTTTTGTATGACATGGTGTTCAATTTACCTTTTTTTTCTCAGTATTTTGTGTTGTTCCATTTCACACAAAGGAAATAAACGTGTATAACAAAACATGTGTAATTGCAATAGTTTTCTGGGTGAAATGCTTAATTTTCTGTAGCAATTTCAAAACTTACAACATGTTCGACTATGACTGTATATATTAATATACAGCTCTGGCAAAAATTAAGAGACCACTGCAAAATGCTCAGTGTGTCTGATTTCTCTCTTTATAGGTATATTTTTGAGTAAAATGTAAATTGTTGTTTTATTCTATAAACTTCAGCTCTGTTCAAATTGTATGCATTGGTGGCAGCAAGAGCAAATTACATGGTAAATAAGACACAGCCAGAATGAAGTCCTTTAATTGAAAAAACAACACAGATGCCTTTAATAATCTTAATTAAACCATACTTACAACCTCGCCTAATTCCCCCGAAGCCCTCGATCTCCTGTAATAAAATTAAAATAAAAAACAACAATATACCATACCTGCCTGTCATTCTGTCCCACGCTGTAATCCATGTCTGTGGGATAATTAGTTTTCAACCTGGATGGTGCCAAGATGCAACCGTCCAGGCTGAGAACCACTGGTGAATGAGCTGCTGGGAACGCAGCGTCAGTGACCGGGGGTGACGTCATAGAGGTTACATCCAGTCACTGAGGCTCTGTTACGAGCCGGGCTGAACTGCAGTGCCTTTGATGAGATCCCCGCTAAGCACCGTGAGCCGTGAGCGCTCACGGTGCTAGCGGGGATCTCACAGGATCTCACCGCAACTCAGCCCGGATGGGAACGGAGCCCAGTGACCGGAGGTAACTTCCTGTTACCCTTGGTAAAATAAAAAATTGGGGGTGAAAAGGTCATTTTTGTGGAAAAAATATGATTTTTTATTTTCACAGCTCAACGGTATAAATGTCTCTGAAGCACTTGGGGGTTCAAAGTGCTCACCGCACATCTAGATAAGTTCCTTGGGGGTCTAGTTTCCAAAATCATGTCACTTGTAGGGGGTTTCCACTGTTTAGGCACATCAGGTGCTTTTCAAACACGATGTGGTGTCCGATCTTAATTCCAGACAATTTTGCGTTGAAAAAGTAAAACGGCGCTCCTTCCCTTTCCGA
Source organism: Ranitomeya variabilis (assembly GCF_051348905.1). Taxonomy (NCBI): domain Eukaryota; kingdom Metazoa; phylum Chordata; class Amphibia; order Anura; family Dendrobatidae; genus Ranitomeya; species Ranitomeya variabilis. The sequence goes on from NC_135233.1 coordinate 117,914,443, forward strand.
GCTCTGTCATGTGCCCAAACAGTGGTTTACCCCCACATATCAAGTATCAGCATACTCAGGACAAATTTCACTATAACTTTTGGGGTCCAATTTCTCCTGTATCCTTTGGGAAAATAAAAAAATGTGGCGAAAAGAACATTTTTATGGAAAAAAAATGTTTTTTTATTTTTACGGCTTTATGTTATAAACTTCTGTGAAGCACTTGGGGGTTCAATGTGTTCACCACACATCTAGATAAGTTCCTTGGGGGGGTCAAGTTTCCAAAATGGTGTCACTTGTGGGGGGTTTCCACTGTTTTGGCGCATCAGGGGCTTTTCAAACGCAACATGGTGTCCGATCTCAATTCCAGCCAATTTTGCATTGAAAAAGTAAAATGGCGCTCCTTCCCTTCCGAGATCTGCCATGCACCCAAATAGTAGTTTATCACCACATATGGGGTTTCAGCATACACAGGACAAATTGCACAACAACTTTTGAGGTCCAATTTCTCCTGTTATCCTTGCTAAACAAAAACAAAATTGGATCTGAAGTACATTTTTTGTGAAAAACAGTTAAATGCTTATTTTATTTAAACATTCCAAAAATTCCCGTGAAGCACCTGAAGGGTTAATAAACTTCTTGAATGTGATTTTGAGGACATGCAAACCACCCTGGGGGGAAAAGGGGTTAACAGTCCGGATCGGCCCATATAAAGTGGCTATTGCACGTATCATGTCAGGTATCCCTATCTCACCTCTAGTAAGATCCTATCAGCAGTATCATCCTTATATAACTACTTAATGTTTGTTTTTAACAATGTCATAGGTGAAGCAAGGTGTGTTCAGGAATGTATATGTAATTGGAGGTGATCAATTGTCCTGTGTGTGATAACATCAGATTATTATTATTTTATTATTATTTATTGTTATAGCGCCATTTATTCCATGGCGCTTTACAAGTGAGGAGGGGTATACATAATAAAAACAAGTACAATAATCTTGAACAATACAAGTCATAACTGGTACAGGAGGAGTGAGGACCCTGCCCGCGAGGGCTCACAATCTACAAGGGATGGGTGAGAATACAGTAGGTGAGGAGCACAGATGCATTGTCAGTTAGAACCTATGTTTACAGTATATTATTACCATCAGTACAACAGTATCAATGGATGTAGTGCTATATCAGGCTCCGGATGCACTGGGCTGTCTTCAGTAGAATACTGATTACCATTTGTTTCTCCAGTGCGGTCAATAAGTATCTGTCCTGTGTTCAGATTTCCTCAGTTATTGCACATTTTTATTGCATACTAAATATTTTTTTTTCATTATTAAAGTAAGTCCACATGTGTCAGACTTGCTGCTGATTATTGCCTGCAGCAAATATTTGCAAGACAAATCCACACTGAATGAAGAATTTTCTTGTGGATTTCACTTCTACCCACTGGTAACCGGGAAAGTACTGTCCATATGTTACCTTTATGGCCATGCCTCTGAACAATCGCTATGCAGCCTCTGAATGGCCCATAGGGGAACATGTGAATTTCCCTGTGGCACCCTGAGCAGTCACAGTTGGCACAGTACACTTAAAGTAATTGTCCTTCCCTAGGCTGCAAGTCTGCGGACTTGTGAATCCTCACAGTGAGCACACTGTGCTCTGTGAGGATTCTCCAGTGCCAATGCCGGAAGCGTCGGACTCTTGGCTGCTAGTATGTGTTTTTCATATATATGGTCATGTGCCGACTAGATAGGTGCGGTCTTAAATATTGCAAGTGTATTGAGACAGGCCAGACAAGCCTAGTCGGAATGTGGCCGGGACTATGCAAATGGCATACTTGTGGTCACATGACCGTCCGCTCTTGGTGCCGCCATTGGAAAATCTTCACGCGTGCAATGTGAGGATTCACAAGATTGCAATCACATAGCATGACTGCAGACTTGTAGTCCAAAGCCGTACAACCTCTTTAATTTACTTTATACTGTATAGACAAAGGCAGCAACTAATTACCTAATTACTCATTTAACAAACTATCCACTTTTTTATTACATAGAAGCAAAGATACATTTGTGATTCAGAGTAGTGTAATATTTGCATGTAACTGAACAATGGGCCCCCATAGTGAATGTTACTGATGGGTCCTTGGTGGCTCAGTCTGATACTGTCAGAGTATAGTATTATATCCCACCTGCAGAGGTCAGTGCACAGGAAATGAGCAGTTCCAAACTTATTTCCCTGGAAAAATCAGACTTTTGCCATTAGTGACAGTATCTTGCCCTTAATTGAAGAGGTCTTCTGGGGTAAGATAAACCCTCTATTACTAATGGAAAATATAAAAAATTGGAGTCCGGCTCAACAGGACTGGATTTTCTGTTTCTTTTTATTTTCAAAAGAAAATATAGTGCATACAAAAGAAAAATTTATATGGTCGACATGACCCAGTCGACGCGTGTCGACTGCACTAAGCAGTCTTACTAATGACTCATGCTTAGTGCAGTCGAAACACGTCGACTGGGTCATTTCGACCATGTTCATTTTTCTTTTGTATGCACTATATTTTCTTTTGAAAAAGAAAAAGGAAAATCCTGTCCTGTTGAGCCGGACTCTAATTTTTTCTATTTTACTTGATGTGAGGCCAGGGCGAGGCCGGTGTCTGAGCCCCAGGTGGATGAGCATAAAGCAACTGGATGAGCTGGAATCAAGTTTCTATAACTCTATTACTAATGCCTGGTTACTGGTGCTCATGAACATATTGGTGAAGATAAAAATTAGAAACAAATAACTATGGGGCCAATTCATCAAACTAGTGTAAAACACAAAATCCAACAGTTAAAACATGATAAGCAAATACCCTCCAGTAAATAAATAAATATCAATAGTGCATGAAAATATAAGGTGCTTAGTTAACATAATTTTGATTAAAAAAAAGTAAAAGCCATCCCACCACGTCACAGTGACCCTATTTGTGATGGTCCTAACCTCTAGTATTAAAACCTTACCATATGTCAAGTGACGTACATGTAGATAAAGGCTGAGAAGGACTGAGACCCGGCTAACAAACACGCAGTCAAACATTTTTTGAGTTGTAATGCAAAGTTGCTCCAAAATGTTGCAACGCTTGGTGTTTTAATGCAACTCTACCAAAATCTGTGGATATGAGGAGGAAACTGTGTGGGACGGGATGTGGCAACACCACTCGTCAAATTTATGAAATGTGGCAGCATTCCTTACACCACAATTAGTATACCAGTCTCTGACTGGAGACACATTTCCGGCATGGTTGACGCCACTAATAAGGTGCACCAAATTCTTATTGAATTTGGCGTGCCTTATTCCTGCACACCTCTCATTAAAACTGGCATATAAAGTGTAAATCTTATTGAATCGGGGCCTATATCGCTTTGTTTTAATAAGAATAATGCGAGCCGCACACAATCTACTTACTCAGAGTCTGATCTTGTTTGCATCTGCTATCAATATTAGGACAGAACTGGTTGGACAGTTTCACTACAGGCAGAGAACTATTCTTCTCTGGTTAACCATATTATTACTTAATCTTAGGAATGTTGATTTTCAAGAATGTATTGCATGTGCCCCATCTGTAACAGGATGCGTTCTTGCTCTATTGCTCAAAGATCTAGGGCGTCAGCTGGTCCTAAAATTAGTTCACTATATAAAGGAGGTAAGGGCATTTTTTACATAGTGCAGACACGGGGCAGCTCAGTTGAGTCCGTGCATCCAGACACAACTGTAGCTTTCTATCCCTTGTTTAAGACAATGCTTGTGTCCTACTGTTGCACAGTAATTTTATGACTTAAAGGGTTATTCTAATTTAATTAAGTGATAGCTGATGGCTTGGATATACCATAACCCAATGATCATTGGTGTTTCCTACCAATCCTGACAATGAAGTTGTTTCTGTGCCGCCTATGCGATGTAGAGCATTCACAGTTTTTCCCAACCCATCTGTTGCTGCATGGCTCTGAATACCTCTATGCAGGAAAGAACTGGAAGGACGATTTAGAGGCCATACTGCCAGCAATATGCTATCCATTACTAAGATGGGCATACCCCTTTAAAAGGCTATTTTGGCTATTCTCGCTGGCTTGATGGTACAACCTGCTTACCATAGTCAACTAGTGCATACTAAAAGGGGTATCCAGATACGGCACGAAAGTCTGCAGTCACTCTATGTGACTCATATAAAAGACAAAAAAAGGCCCCAGGGAACCAATATTTAAAAAGTTAAAGCTTTATTGAAGCAACATATAAAACACATATGGCTGAGGAGGTAAGGTTATGGCAGTAACAAGCCAGAATGTGGAACCGCCACTTAAACAGGATTTTCTGGCGCTGGTTGCGATACCATGTGGTCATGTAGTTTCAAGTATGTGACATGCATACTTCGGGCCACATTCCGAATAGACGTGTGTGGCCTTGCTCAATTCACTCGTGTAGAGCGAGGCTGTGCCCGTCTAGCCATAATGTGGTTGGGAGTAGGCATATCACATATTGGCGGTCAAGTGACTGCCCGCTCCCCATGCTGGTACCAGAAAATCCAGACAACACTCTCCATGCACTTTGTGAATTTTTACAAGTCTGCAGTCACATAGCGTGTATGTAAACTTTCACGCAAGACCAGGACAACTGCATTAAAGTAACTGTTTGAGCAAAATAGTTATTTAGTTGACAGTTGTGACAAGAACAGTGTGCTAGAACTTTCCTCACCATTTCTCTGTATCTTTATGTCAGCTTGGCCATAGACACTTTAAGCGTTGGTCACAGCCCCCCTCTCATGGTCATCTCTCTCTGGCAGCTATATTCTGTAGTAGATTGAATGGCTCTTTGCACTCACTTGCTGACCACTCTGTCACAGTCCCTTCACACACAGTCATCAGTCTCCTAGCTGTCCCTTGTGTGGTGCTCCTCTTCAGAGTCAGTCATCGACTTCCAGGCTCTTCTGGTGTGGCCACTCATTGCTTCACACAACCAGTTATCTCTGTGTTTCTATGGCGGTGCGCCTTAGCCAGAATAAAGTGCATGCTCAACCCCACTGTTATAACTGCCTAATCGTGCTGATGTATCTTAGGCACAATCTCCTTCTGTGCTAGTTTGTACCATCTATTAGTCTGACATCTACTGGCTGGAAGGTCTTTTCTTTTTTGCTCTTTAAGACATGACAAAGCAAATAAGGACACATGCTTCGCTCACCCCACACTGAACCATGACCCAATTGTCTCACATGCAATCCAGTGCAAAACCCTTGCTGACGACTTTTGACACCTGAGACATATACTCTGCTACCTGGAGACACTCTGCTCGAGGCATTTCTTGACTCTATTTCTCTGTTAACTCAAGATTTTAACTAATACTAGTTAGCAGCGGTACCTGCTGGCAGTCTACTCAAAGGAGCTCTTGGTGGACTGATTGGTTCAATGCATTAGTGAAGCAGTACCTATGAAGAAAAACATAAAGATAAAGAAATTTTCAGACACCTTTTTTTGACCTCCTGACCCACCTATCCCGTCTGTTGTGGAGGCCGCTATCAGCAAAGACGCCGTTGTCCCTGCTGAGAGGGAGCTGCAGGGACATGCAGGGGCGCTGGCGCTGTTCTAACACTACCCACCCTTATGCCCCCTCTTCTACAAGCCCGCAAGGAATTTCTGTAGAAGAAGTGAGGCATGAATATTTTCTCTGACTCCCAAGACCTCACCACAATGCCCAATACCTTACAATTCCTCTCACCCTCTTCAAGGCTAGGATATTCTTTAAATCGTAGACTAAGGTGAATAGCAGCACCAGTGTTGAAATGTGTGATCCCTTATACGGAGGAGTTGAGCCAGATTATAGAGCCTACATCAGCATAAATGTTGAAATTGGAGGTGCTCAACATATATATCTGAGTGCCACACCAGGGCCGTGGGGTACTCGGTACCGGGTCCTGCGGTTTACAGGAAGATGTCATGGTGGCGACCTGGTCCTTGGCCCTGGGGCGTCCATGTAAAAGGGAAAGGTCTTTAACCCCCTCCACCCCCAAGGGTGGTTTGCACGTTATGGACCGGGCCAATTTTTAAAATTCTGACCACTGTCCCTTTATGAGGTTATAACTCTGGAACGCTTCAACGGATCCCAGTGATTCTGACATTGTTTTCTCATGACATATTGTACTTCATGATAGTGGTAAAATTTCTTTGATATTACCTGCGTTTATTTGTGAAAAAAACGGAAATTTAGCAAACATTTTGAAAATTTTGCAATTTTCCAACTTTACATCAGCACAATTTTGGAACCAAAATTTTTTTTTGTGACGGAGTTATAAGGGTTAAAAGTTGACCAGCAATTTCTCATTTTTACAACACCATTTTTTTTTAGGGACCACATCTCATTTGAAGTCATTTTGAGGGGTCTATATGATAGAAAATACCCAAGTGTGACACCATTCTAAAAACTGCACCCCTCACGGTGCTCAAAACCACATTCAAGAAGTTTATTAACCCTTCAGGTGTTTCACAGGAATTTTTGGAATGTTTAAATAAAAATGAACATTTAACTTTTTTTCACAAAAAATTTACTTCAACTCCAATTTGTTTTATTTTACCAAGGGTAACAGGAGAAGGAAGGGAAGGAGCGCCGTTTGACTTTTCAATGCAAAATTGACAGGAATTGAGATGGGACGCCATGTTGCGTTTGGAGAGCCACTGATGTGCCTAAACATTGAACCTCCTCACAAGTGACACCATTTTGGAAATTAGACCCCCTAAGGAACTTATCTAGATGTGTGGTGAGCACTTTGACCCACCAAGTGCTTCACAGAAGTTTATAATGCAGAGCCGTAAAAATAATACAAAAATTTTTTCCCACAAAAATTATTTTTTAGCCCCCAGTTTTGTATTTTTCCGAGGGTAACAGGAGAAATTGGACCCCCAAAGTTGTTGTCCAATTTGTCCTGAGTGCGCTGATACACCATATGTGGGGGGGAACCACTGTTTGGGTGCATGGGAGGGCTCGGAAGGGAAGGAGCGCCATTTGGAATGCAGACTTAGATGGAATGGTCTACAGGCGTCACATTGCGTTTGCAGAGCCCCTAATGTACCTAAACAGTGGAAACCTCCCACAAGTGACACCATTTTGGAAAGTAGACCTCCTAAGGAACTCATCTAGATGTGTTGTGAGAGCTTTGAACCCCCAAGTGTTTCACTACAGTTTATAACGCAGAGCCGTGCAAATAAAATAATTTTTTTTTTCCACAAAAATTATTTTTTAGCCCCCAGTTTTGTATTTTTCCAAGGGTAACAGGAGAAATTAGACCCTAAATATTGTTGTCCAATTTGTCCTGAGTACGCTGATACCTGAAATGTGGGGGGAACCACCGTTTCAGCGCATGGCAGAGCTCGGAAGGGAAGGAGCATCATTTGGAATGCAGACTTAGATGGATTGGTCTGCAGGCATCGCATTGCGTTTGCAGAGCCCCTAATGTACCTAAACAGTAGAAACCCCCCACAAGTGACCCCATATTCGAAACTAGACCCCCCCAAGGAACTTATCTAGATGTGCTGTGAGAACTTTGAGCCCCCAAGTGTTTCACTACAGTTTATAACGCAGAGCCGTGAAAATAAAAAATCCTTTTTTTTCCCACAAAAATTATTTTTTAGCCCTCAGTTTTGTAGTTTCCCAAGGGTAACAGGAGAAATTGCACCCCAAAAGTTGTTGTCCAATTTGTCCTGAGTACGCTGATACCCCATATGTTGGGGTAAACCCCTGTGTGGGCACACGGGAGAGCTCGGAAGGGAAGGAGCACTGTTTTACTTTTTCAACGCAGAATTGGCTGGAATTGAGATAGGACGCCATGTCGCGTTTGGAGAGCCCCTGATGTGCCTAAACAGTGGAAACCCCCCAATTATAACTGAAACCCTAATCCAAACACATCCCTAACCCTAATCCCAACGGTAACCCTAACCACACCTCTAACCCAGACACACCCCTAACCCTAATCCCAACCCTATTCCCAACCGTAAATGTAATCCAAACCCTAACCCTAACTTTAGCCCCAACCCTAACTTTAGCCCCAACCCTAACTGTAGCCTTGTAACAACTCTGCTGGCATCACGTCATGGCCTCGCATCTCTCACACTATCTTACCCACTGCTCCAGGTCATGATGTGGTTTCTGTTTCTTGCCAGCTCCATGTTCTGTGTCTCTGCTCTCTGCATGCTTCATGGTTCTGTGTATAGAGGGGCGGCGCCTGAACTCTCTGGTTCTTATAGGAATCAGGTGCATCTGTCCAATCTGTTCCTGACCAATTACCAAGAGGCCTCCAGTATATAGTGCAGCTTCACCCAGTGTTCTGGGCCTGTGCAATGTGTTAGCTCAGTTAGTGTCTTGCTTCTGAGTTTGCCTGGCCTTGCTCTGAGTTACTCCCTCTCTGGAGGATTCTCTGTGTTATTTCCTTGGTCTTGTTGTCCGCCCACCAGGAGGCAGTATATCCTGGTCCCAGTGTCTTTGTCCTTGTGTCTTGTTCCATTGCCTTGTCTGCACTTAGTCTTACCTCGGTCTCCTAGTCTGTGGCTTCCTTCCCTGTTGTCTTTCCTTGTATTCTCAGTCTGCTTACACTCCGCACTCTTGCAGCTCTGCCTGCTCTGAACCTTTGTGACTTTACCTCTGCTCCTCACTTCTGCGTTTCTGCTCCTTTCTACTCAGCTTATCTTCTGCTGCTGCAGTTATCCCTTGCTGCAGCTTCTCTCCACATTCTTTGTGGCTCTGCTCAGCTTTGCTGCAGAGACCCCTCCCGCAGCTCCTCTCCGCTCCTTGCGGTTCTACCTGGCTCCGCTCCTTGCGGTTCTACCTGGCTCCGCTCCTTGCGGTTCTACCTGGCTCCGCTCCTTGCGGTTCTACCTGGCTCCGCTCCTTGCGGTTCTACCTGGCTCCGCTCCTTGCGGTTCTACCTGGCTCCGCTCCTTGCGGTTCTACCTGGCTCCGCTCCTTGCGGTTCTACCTGGCTCCGCTCCTTGCGGTTCTACCTGGCTCCGCTCCTTGCGGTTCTACTTCTCCTGCACTTGGCTCCGCCACCAGCTCTTGGCTCCGCCTCCTGCCTGTCTGCATTTGGCTCCGCCTCCAGCTCTTGGCTCCGCCGCCTGCCTGTCTGCACTTGGCTCCGCCTCCAGCTCTTGGCTCCGCCTCCTGCGGTTTTGCACTTGGCTCCGCCTCCTGCTCTTGGCTCCGCCTCCTGCATTTCTGTTTTTGGCTCTAGCTCCTGTGCTTTCACTCTGCATCCGCTCTTGCGGTCTTTATCTACTTATTCCTAGGTCCTCGTGTCTGAACAGGTTCTTACCCGTTCTACATACCTGCCTGCAGACCGGTCCCTACCGGTTCTTCCAGTGTACCAGTCTTGTCCACCAGTCCTGCCAGAGAGCCAGCCGTGCCCGCCTGCCTTTCCAGAGAGCCAGCCGTGCCCGCCTGCCTACCAGAGAGTTAGCCGTGCCTGCCTGACAGTGTTCCTGTTGTACCCGTCTGCCTGCCTATGTGCCAGCCGTGCCCGCTTGCTTGTCTATGTTCCGTTCCCCGGTGGGATCAGCAGCCACAACCAGACTCCACCCTGGAGTGGTACCTGGTAGCTTCCTATTGCACAAGTCTGACCTCACCATCAGAGGCTCCAGCGAACACCTAGGAAGCTACTTAGTTACGCCCCTTCCAGGGAGGTTTGGTCTGTGGTCCAGTGGGGCCACTCCCCCGCACGCCCGCGCCAACCAGTCTGGGCATGAGCATGACAAGCCTTAACCCTAGCCCCAACCCTAACCCTAGCCCTAACCCTAGCCCTAGCCCTAATCCTAACCCTAGCCCCAACCCTAACCCTAACCCTAACCCTAGCCCTAACCCTAGCCCTAACCCTAACCCTAACCCTAGCCCTAATCCTAGCCCTAACCCTAGCCCTAACCCTAACCCTAGCCCTAACCCTAGCCCTAATGGGAAAATGGAAATAAATACGTTTTTTTAATTTTTTTATTTTTCCCTAACTAAGGAGGTGATGAAGGGGGGTTTGATTTACTTTTATAGCGGGTTTTTAGCGGATTTTTATGATTGGCAGCCGTCACACACTGAAAGACACTTTTTATTGCAAAAAATATTTTTTGCGTTACCACATTTTGAGAGCTATAATTTTTCCATATTTGAGACCACAGAGTCATGTGAGGTGTTTTTTGCGGGACGAGTTGACGTTTTTATTGGTAACATTATCGGGCACGTGACGTTTTTTGATCGCTTTTTATTCCGATTTTTGTGAGGCAGAATGACCAAAAACCAGCTATTCATGAATTTCTTTTGGGGGAGGCGTTTATACCGTTCCGCGTTTGGTAAAATTGATAAAGCAGTTTTATTCTTCGGGTCAGTACGATTACAGCGATATCTCATTTATATCATTTTTTATGTTTTGGCGCTTTTATACGATAAAAACTATTTTATAGAAAAAATAATTATTTTGGCATTGCTTTATTCTGAGGACTATAACTTTTTTATTTTTTTGCTGATGATGCTGTATGGCGGCTCTTTTTTTGCGTGACAAAATGACGCTTTCAGCGGTACCATGCTTATTTATATCTGTCTTTTTGATCGCGTTTTATTCCACTTTTTATTCGGCAGTATGATAATAAAGCGTTGTTTTTTGCCTCGTTTTTTTTTCTTACGGTGTTTACTGAAGGGGTTAACTAGTGGGACAGTTTTATAGGTTGGGTCGTTACGGACGCGGCGATACTAAATATGTGTACTTTTATTGTTTGTTTTTTTATTTAGATAAAGAAATGTATTTATGGGAATAATATATATATTTTTTTCTTTATTTAGGATTTTTTTTTTATTTTATTTTTTTACACATGTGGAAATTTTTTTTTACACTTTTTTACTTTGTCCCAGGGGGGGACATCACAGATCGGTGATTTGACAGTTTGCACAGCACTCTGTCAGATCACCGATCTATCTTACAGTGCTGCAGGCTTACCAAGCGCCTGCTCTGAGCAGGCACTCGGTAAGCCACCTCCCTCCCTGCAGGACCCGGATGCTGCGGCCATCTTGGATCCGGGCACCTGCAGCGAGGAAGGAGGTAGGAGACCCTCGGAGCAACGCGATCACATCGCGTTGCTCCGGGGGTCTCAGGGAAGCACGCAGGGAGCCCCCTCCCTACGCGATGCTTCCCTATACCGCCGGCACACCGCGATCATGTTTGATCGCGGTGTGCCGGGGGTTAATGTGCCGGGGGTGGTCCGTGACCGTTCCTGGCACATAGCGCCGGATGTCAGCTGCAATAGGCAGCTGACACCCGGCCGCGATCGGCCGCGCTCCCCCCGTGAGCGCGGCCGATCGCGCTGGATGTACTATTCCGTCCTTGGGAAGTAGGGCCCACCCCACATGGACGGAATAGTACGTCCAATGACAGAAAGGGGTTAAAGGGAATAAAGTTTATGTTCGTGATGCCACCTATGGTATTTGGTCAGTGGGGACCGACGCTGCTTTAAGGGATCCTCTGGGGTGATGTTATGGCAGCTAGATGGTATAACTTCCCACAGGTGAAGTACAGTATATCCCCAGGGCTCTCGGTTTGTAAATGGAAGATGGTGAGGAGTGCAGTGAAGAATGAGGACACAGGTTTGCAGTCTCTTTACCTTGGTTTACTGAAGAATTCGGCATCCACAGTCCAGAGCACCAGATCATAGGGCAGGCAGGGTCCGGCCGGCTTGGAGGCAAGTTAGGGTTCCCCTTATCCAGGTGGAAATCAAAGCCTTCCTCTAGTGCCATGGTGCTGTAGTCCCTTACTGCCTAGGACTTCAAATAAGGTCCTCACAGATGTTCTCTCTCTGTTCCCCGGATAGGAAAGGACATAACCCGTGTGACTGGTGGCTTGAGGCTGTTTATAGGGACTTTAGCACGCCCCAGCCTCTGAGGGATGCCACTGTGCCTCCTGGGTATTAGGTCGGACAGGTAACGTGGAGGTCAGCTGTTCTACTGGTCTCTGATGTAAGTCAGAGGTCCTTACAACCTTGGTGTTCCGGCTACCGGTCTCTGCGCCTCAGAAGGAGGTAGCCTGCTCGGGGCTGGTCTCCCCCTGGTATCCTCTCTGTGCTTTGCTCTCCTGCATGCTCTCTGCAATCAATTTGGCTTTCTGAATGTCTCTTTCCAGGAACTGCTGCACTACGGCTCCGCAGCTCCGTAAAACCCTCTTCTCTGCCTCAGACTGATCCAGTCTGTTTCCTGGCAATAACTGTTTTAACTCTCCCTACAGACTACCAGTTATATATATATATGGGGAGTCACCTAGTGAATAGGATCAAAAGCTCCCCCTGGTGGCCTGGAGTGTGAATGTGTTGCATGTTTGTGGTACCTGGTTACAGTTATCCCTTCTTGCCTTCAAGTGTAACATCACTCTCCCCGTGAGGAAAGCAATGCTACTGTGATGACCAGGACCCATTCGAGCAGTTGTGCTTCGGGACAGAGAAGGCCTTGGAGAAGAAACTACAGGTCACCATACGGCCAGAAGGAGACTTTTGCATGAAAACTGCACCAGCCTCAGAATACGAAACGTTTACCTCCACAAAGAATTGTTTGTTCACATCTGGTTGATGTAATACTGGGGATGAGGAAAAGGCTTGTTTCATAGAGAGAAAAGAGTTTTCAGCCACCGGAGTCCATACCTTTGGATCAGCACCCTTACGGATTATAGATGAGATGAGAGCGGTCTGGGATGAAAAATGTGGAATGAGTTGTCGGTAGCAGTTGGCGAATCACAGGAATCGTTGGATAGCTTTAACGCTTTTAGGACGTGGCCACTCGAGGAGGAAAGACATCGGTAGCCGAGACCCTGGAGATTTTCAGATGCTGGGGGGCGCTATACACTTATTTCTCAGCGCTGTTAAAAAGCGGCGCTGAGGAATAAGGCCTCTTAACTGCCGCCGTTAAAGGGCATATCGGTGGTCCTTAAAGTGTTAAGATGCACCAAGTTGCGCCAACAATTTGGATAAAAATAAAAAGGTTTAAAGTAGTCAAACCAGGAGGTAGTAAAGTTAAAGAAAGTGTCTGAAGACGTGCCACATTTATCATTCGCGTGTCTCGCATAAACTTTTTGCAGATTTGTTGAACATCTGTCACGTAACATACATAGTGACCCTATATCCCTGACAATAAATGTGTCTGAAAATATTTCTAATGTATAGTCACCAATCATACCTAATGTTCTCCATTACACTGCGACTGAATCAATCTGTCAAACATGGCAACCACAAAGGCTTCAGGAGCACCATGGAAAGCCTTAACCACACATCCCCTGACTTCTCTCTGATGCTGCATTGACACCGGTTTGTCATAATAGGCACTGGTCTCACACCATGGAAAGGCAGCATTCAGATTTTCCACAGTGGTGCACAGGTCCGACAGATGGCAGTGGCAGCAGAAGACAGCACATTAGGCCGGTTTCACACTTCCTGATATTTCCGGTACCGGAAAAACCGGCACCGGAGATGTCCGTGTGCTCAAGTGGCACATACGTGCGGCATCCATGTGCTGCCCATGTGCCGCCTGAGGACAACACGGACCGTGCAGGAGAGACAGCGCTACACTAAGCGCTGTCCCCCCCGCATGTGGTGCTGAAGGCAGAATTCATCTCTTCTCCCCCAGCGTTCGTTGGAGAGAAGAGATGAAAGATCTTTTTTTTTTTTGGGGGGGGGGGGGCGAAAAATAAAGTTTGCATGTGCGTCCGCGTCCCCCCCCAGTGCGCCGCCTGGCCCCTTGCCGCAGAAATACTCACCCAGCTCCCGCGATGTCTCCTCTGTCCTCTCCGCGCTGGCAGCTTCTCCTGTGTGAGCGGTCATGTGGGAGCGCTCATTACAGTCAGTGAATATTCCCTAACTGTAATGAGCGGTCCCACGTGACCGCTCACACAGGAGAAGCTGCCAGCACTGAGAGGACAGAGGAGACATCGCGGGAGCTAGGTGAGTATTTCTGCGACAAGGGGCCGGGCGGCGCACTGGGAGGGGAGGCGGGGGCACATGAAAACTTTATTTTTCACAAAAAAAAACAAAACTTGATCTTTCATCTCTTCTCTCTGGCGGGGGAGAAGAGATGAATTCTGCCTTCAGCACCACACGCGGGGGGACAGCGCTTAGTTTAGCGCTGTCTCTCCTGCGGGCGGTACGTGCACACGGAGGAGAGTGCACACTGTTCTCCGTGTGCACGTGTGCTGTCCGTATTGTGGTCCATGCTGCTGGTAGAAAACGGACATGTCTACGTGTTTTCAGCACGGACATACGGTCCGTGTGAAAACACGCACATGTGCATAGACCCATTCATTTGAATGGGTCTACGTGTGTCAGTGTCTCCGGTACGTGAGAAAACTGTCACTACACGTACCGGAGACACTGACGTGTGAAAGAGGCCTTAGGCAGGATAACCATATATCAGAAATGCATTGCTGCATTTATAGTTTTATTGTTGGAGCTGGAGCTTTGCTTTAACCCTTTAGTGACAGAGCCAATTTGGTACTTAATGATTGAGCCAATTTTTACAAGTCTGACCACTGTCACTTAATGAGGTTATAACTCTGGAAAGCTTTAACGGATCTCGCTGATTCTGAGTTTGTTTTTTCATGACATATTGTACTTCATGTTAATGGTAACATTTCTTCAATATTACTTTCGATTATTTATGAAAAAAACGGATATATGGCAAAAATTTTGAAAATTTTGTAATTTTCAAACTTTGAATTTTTATGCCCTTAAATCAGAGAGATATGTCACACAAAATAGTTAATAAATAACATTTCCCACATGTCTACTTTACATCAGCACAATTTTGGAAACAACATTTTTTTTGGTAGTGAGTTATAAGGGTTAAAAGTTGACCAGTTATTTCTCATTTTTACAACAGAATTTACAAAACCATTTTTTTAAGGGATCATCTCACAATTTAAGTCACTTTGAGGAGTGTACATGACAGAAAATATCCAAAATTGACACCATTCTAAAAACTACACCCCTCAAGGTGCTCCAAATCACATTCAAGAAGTTTATTAACCCTTTACGTGCTTCACAGGAACTGAAACAATGTTGAAGGAAAAAATGAACATTTAACTTTTTTGCAAACATTTTATTCAGAACCAATTTTTTTTATTTTCACAAGTGTAAAAAGAGAAAATGTACAACAAAATTTGTTGTGCAATTTCTCCTGAATATGCCGATACCCCATATGTGGGGGTAAACCACTGTTTGGAAGAGAAGGAGCACCGTTTGACTTTTTCAATGCAGACTTGGCTGGAATTGAAATTTGACGCCATGTTGCGTTTGGAGAGCCCCTGATGTGTCTGTCAGGACTCTGAACATTTTTTACCTTTTGTGCATTACTGCCCCTTTTCAAGATGGCTTCTTTGATCTCATGTGCACTGTGTCTCCTGCTATAAAACTCCACCCCAGCCTTCAGTCTGTGCTATAGTATTCTGCCTTACATCCAGCTCCTGACCTCTGATTACTCCCTGGCTATATACCTGCTCCTGTGAACCTGTGTGGTGATCCTGCTACTCTGCTCTGAGTTCCTGCTGCATACACAAGTCTCCAGTAATCCTCCTTCATCTGCTGTTCGTGTTTACTTCCATCTGTTTTTAGTGGTCATGTAAGCTGTTGCTGCTTTGCAATAACCTGAGACTATTAACCAGGCCTCCCTGGTTGAGCTAAGATATGATTTGAACTGCCTAATAAGCATATCTATCTGTGCCTGGACTAAGACAAGGATTTATTCGTGTCAAGTATCCTCAAGAATAACTGTGCTTCATAGACTTTCTGCTTCATTGCATTTTCCTCTGAAGTTTCCTATAGACGGCTAAGCTGCATTTATTATTTGCACCAAGTGTTGTGGACTTGAGTTTCGCTCTGCACCTGTTTGAATCACCGTGTGATAATATAGACTTTACCACTTATAAAACTGTGTCCTGTAGTTGTCTTGTTCCATGCGAAGAGTCTCCTGAGTTATCCCCTATAATTATTACACTAATTATCACATGCGTTTAAGATTGATTTCAGTGATCCATTGAGCCCTGATATACAATAACATCCACGAGTTTATTTGAAAAACAAAACAAATCTTTATGACACTTAAATCCAATCTGCATAATAATTTGGGGCACAGTGTGTACATACATCTATGTCAGTGAGACATATATATATTTCCTATAAGCACTTTTGCACTTTACTATTATAGTTTACATACCACTTTAACTGTGATTTAGCCTGTAACTAGGCATTGCTATGTCTCCTGCTTTAGGAGGAGACTGGTAGTACAATTACGCCACACAGGTCTTTGTACTTAAGGTGTGCACTGTATGTACAGTGCCTCCTTCATGCTACATAGTGCAGATATTTTAACTGTATGGTACTGCTGCTTCCGATTGTTGTGTCATCACTAGTGTTGAGCATTCTGATACCGCAAGTATCGGGTATCGGCCGATACTTGCGGTATTGGAATTCCGATACCGAGTTCCGATACTTTTGTGGTATCGGGAATCGGTATCGGGATTGATATCAATGTGTAAAATAAAGAATTAAAATAAAAAATAGGGATATACTCACCTCTCCGGCGGCCCCTGGACTTTACCGCCGTAACCGGGAGCCGTTGTTCCTAAGAATGCGCGCTTGAAAGACCTTAGATGACGTCACGGCTTCTGATTGGCCGCGTGGGCGGAGCCAGCTGGAAAGAGCGCGAAGAAGGAAACGGGTGCCGCGCTGCTGCCTGGAACGCCGGAAGTGAAGACGTTGTGCAGCGGAGCCGAAAGAAGAGACGCTGCAAAGAGCCGAGCGGAACACCGGCGAACCGCTGCTGATTATGGAGAGGAGCCCCAACTTCCACCAGGTTAGCAAGGGGGAAGAACCATGTCTAACCTGGGAAGGGAGTTGGCAGCGGTCGCAGCCGCAGACCTAATAGCACCCCCAGGCCTCGCTGCGGACGTGCCCGCAGGCCCCGTGATAGACACAGCTGCAGGCCTTTTACCGTTTTTACTGCCGCCAGGTCCTGCAGAGCCCCCGCTCCCATCAGCCAGCCGGGCACCGCTCCAGCTACAGCGGCCATCATGCCCCTCTCCGTGCCGTACATACCTGGAGCAGCCTGGCTTCCACAATATTCTGGAGAATTGCATACGTTAGCTGACTTTAAAGACTCTGCAGCCTGCTTGAAGTTTATCCCCTGACAGAGCATCAGAAAGTTCACATTATAACAGGCCAACTGCTTGGAGCGGCCCTGAGGGAGGTGAAATCCTGGCCAGCTGCAGATAAAGGGACTGTGCAGTGGATCTTTGCTAAGCTTAAAACCACCTTTGACACCCGCACCGCTACAGAAATCAAATTGAAGTTTTATGGGTGCAAGCAGAGGGCGCAGGATAGCCTATGGGACTATGCCCTTAATCTCCAGGAAGCACTGCGGGCAATCAGGCAGGTTGATCCTAACAGCGTGCAAGATGAAGGCAAAATCTTAAAAGAGCGGTTCATTAAGGGGCTCCTGTGCAATAACCAAAGGGCCCAACTGCACCTCCTAGCCATGCAGAATCCGGACCTAGCCTTTGTGCAATGATTATAAGGGATAACTCAGGAGACTCTTTGCATGGAACAAGACAACTACAGGACACAGTTTTATAAGTGGTAAAGTCTATATTATCACACGGTGATTCAAACAGGTGCAGAGAGAAACTCAAGTCCACAACACTTGGTGTAAATATTAAATGCAGCTTAGCAGTCAATAGGAAACTTCAGAGGAAAATGCAATCACGCAGAAAGTCTATGAAGCACAATTATTCTTGAGGATACTTGACATGAATGAGTCCATGGTAGTCCAAACACAGATAGATATGCTTATAAGGCAGTTCAAATAATATCTTAGCACAACCAGGGAGGCCTGGGTAAAAGTCTCAGGTTTAAGCAGAGCAGCAACAGCTTACATGTCCAGCAAATGCAGATGGAAACAAACACAAGCAGCCAGATGGAGGATTACTGGAAACCGATGTATGCAGCAGAAACTCAGAGCTGAGTAGCAGGATCTCCACACAGGTTCACAGGAGCAGGTGCAGGTGCAAAGCCAGGGAGTGGTCAGGAGCTGGATGTAAGGCAGAATACTCTAGCACAGACTGAAGGCTGGGGTGGAGTTTTATAGCAGGAAGACACAGTGCACATGAGACCAAAGATGCCATCTTGGAAAAGGGCAGTAATGCACAAAAGGTAATCAAAATGTTCAGAGTCCTGACACTTTGCGCAATTCAAAGACAAGGCCATCCAGGTGCTACAAGAACGACAGCCCAGCCATGCAGTACCCCCTAGGTGTCAAGCCCTCATGTACCACCAGGAGGTTGCACCAGATCCTCAAGTCCCTGCTGAGGCCGATGCCCAGATACTTGAAGATGATTCTCCCACAGGACTACGCCTCCAAATGCAGGAGCTGATCAAGAACTTTGCTGCGCTAGCCAAGGCCGTACAGTCCCTACAGGAGGCCCCCATGGAGAAGATCAAGCTGGCTTCCAGACTGGAGGATGTTCCCTGGCGACGACAGAAGAGCATCCCGCCAACCATAGGAAGAGACGACGATCGCTATCAACAGGACGGACGACCCATCTGCCGCCGCTGCCATCAGGCAGACCACATTGCAAGGTACTGTCATTTAAACTAGCGAACCCTAGGGCAGAGGACCAATCCCCAGGAATAGGACAACCAGGCCCACAAAACTGGAGAGCCAAGTACGTTGGAGGATGACCTGTTCTCCCCATTGTGATCGACAGTATCCCCATGAACGCTCTGTTGGACACTGGTTCTCAGGTGACAACTATGCCTTACATTCTATATAAACGGTTTTGGGCTGACACAGACATTACTCGTGGCCCTGATGATGATTTCACCATAGTAGCCAGTAACGGTCAGCCATTACTACAAGTGGGATACAAAGAGGTCACCTTTAAAGTGGGGTGAGTAGAGTTGAAATCCCAAGGGATAGTGGTTGTTGATATTGATGGCGTGAGTGTAACCCTATGATGACCATTGGTTGGTACTAATGTCATAGAAAATTGTCTTGCAGAGGTTATTGTCTTATTACAACAGGTGGCCGAAACTGCTGGTTCCAGTGAACAACGTGTCCTGAAGAAAGAAATTAGAGCTCTGGTACAGAGACAACAGGTAGAACTATCTGGTGGAGAAATTGGCCGTGCCACAGTGAGTGATTCAATCCCCATTGCAATAACCCCCATGAGTGAAATGTTAATATGGTGTCGGGCAGCAATAGGCCTCAGAGGTAAAGATTACCAAGCCCTGGTAGAACCTATGTATTAAGATAGTAGGCCCACAATCCTGACAGCCAGAGGGGTGGTTGAAGTCCGCAAGGGGAGGGTACCAGTGCGTGTCCTTAACTGTGGAGAGAAAGAAGTCCACCTAACCAGATATGCCACGCTTGCCAAACTGTTTCCTGTTGATAATAATGTGATACAGGCAACAGAACCCTTGGTCCTATCCAACCAGGCAGAGGACAATGGCTCTGCAGGACAAATGGAAGATTGGTGTCAGAAATTACACGTAGGCACTGATTCTACTCCGTCACATCAAAAACAAGGGGCTTATCGAGTGGTCCATGAGTATGAGAGAGTATTCAGCAAGCACCCCCCAGATTTTGGACAGGTAAAAGGGATTCAGCATCATATCCCCACGGGAGATCATCAGCCCATCAAAGAGCAATATCAGCCTGTACCTCCAGCCCATTATCAGTGCGCCAAAGACATGTTACGAGAGATGAAGGAGGCTGGGGTAGTTAGAGACAGTTGTAGCCCCTCGGTAGCTCCATTAGTCCTCATCAGGAAGAAGGACGGCACGATGAGAATGTGTGTAGCTTATAGGCAGATAAACCGCATTACACACAAAGATGCATACCCACTGCCCAGAATAGAAGAGTCATTAGCTGCTTTAAAATCTGCTAACTACTTCTCTACCTTGGATCTCACCAGTGGGTACTGGCAGGTTCCCTTAGCAGAGGCGGACAAGGAAAAGACAGCCTTCACCACACCGATGGGTCTCTGAGAATTCAATTACATGCCATTCGGACTATGCAACGCCCCAGGAAAATTTCAGAGGATGATGGAATGCTGTCTGGGACACAAGAATTTCGAAACCGTCTTGCTGTATCTGGATGATGTCATTGTCTTCTCTAAGACTTATGAGGACCACCTGAAGCACCTGGCAGAGGTGTTCGAAGCCCTGTCCAACTTTGGCCTAAAGGTAAAACCATCCAAATGCCATCTGTTAAAACCCAAAGTGCAGTACCTGGGCCATGTAGTGAGTGCCGAAAGAGTGGCCCCAGACCCTAACAAGGTCACTGTGATCAGAGGCTGGCCGAAGCCCAGCAACCTCCATGAAGTCCGATAGTTCCTCGGGATGGTAGGCTACTACAGGAGATTTATCAAAGACTTCACCAAGAAAGCCGCACCGCTACAAGACCTGTTAGTAGGCCAATCCAAGAAAACCACGGGTAAGAATACCCCATTTGACTGGGACGACGGACTGGAGAGATCCTTCACTTGTTTGAAGCTGGCTCTGACGGGAGATGAGGTACTGGCTTACCCAGAATATGACCAACCGTTTGTGCTGTACACGGACTCCAACAACATGGGACTGGGAGCCGTGTTGTCCCAGGTCCAGAAAGGCAAAGAAAGGGTAATCGCTTACGCCAGCAGGAAGCTTCGTCCCACCGAAAGGAACCCTGAAAACTACAGTTCCTTTAAGCTGGAGTTCCTCGCCATCGTCTGGGCAGTGACAGAGAGGTTCAAGCACTACCTGGCTTTGGCAAGATTCACCGTCTTCACGGACAACAATCCACTGACACACTTGGACAGAGCAAAACTAGGTGCCTTGGAGCAATGGTGGATGGCCCGGTTGTCCAATTATGAGTTCACCATCAAGTACCGTGCAGGGCACAAGAATGCGAATGCCGATGCATTGTCTAGAATGCCAAACTTGCCAGAGATGGGAGAAGATTCAGATACACTAGAAGAGATAGAGTTACCAGCTTTCCATCGCCCCAAGGCGACTCAGTATTTCCATCATGTGAGGAACAGGTGCAAGAACAAGCCAGACGCCACGCTGAATCCCCTGCCCCACTATGGATGGGCAGAGACCCAGGAAAATGACCCTGCAGTCCGTCTGGTGAAAGAGTTACTGACGCGGGCAGGTTCACACCCTGGTCCAGATGATCCACAAGAGGCGCAACAACTATGGAAGGAGAAAGGCAAGTTATTTATCTTCGATGGTAAACTGTGCCGGAGAAACATCGACCCACGCACTCATGAGTTAGTTTGGCAGATAGTGGTCCCAAGACAAGATGCGCCAATGGTTCTGGAAGCGTATCACGATAAAGCAGGACACCTCGGATGGAAGAAGTTGGAGATTCTACTTCGTGGAAGGTTCTGCTGAGTTGGCATGAGAAAAGCCATCGAAAAGTGGTGCCAAGAGTGTGGCCCATGTAGCCTGCGCAGAAAGGACCATGACAGTCAGAGGGCTCCCCTACAGCCCATAGTCACCAAACAGCCACTTGAATTGGAGGCGCTAGATCATGTGAAGCTAACAGCAAGCCGGTCAGGTTATGTCTATGCTCTAACCATCGTGGACCATTACTCCAGATTTCTGGTAGTTGTTCCTGTCAAGGATCTGACAGCAAGGACAACAGCCAAGGCCTTCCAGCAGTACTTCTGTAGACCACACGGATATCCAGAGAAGGTACTTACTGATCAAGGTCCAGCCTTTGAAGCGGAAGTATTTCAAGAGTTCTGCAACCTATATGGATGCAAAAAGATCGGAACAACTCTGTATCACCCACAGACCAATGGAATGTGCGAAAAGTTGAACCAAGTAGTGATTGACCTACTGAAAAACTTACCTATACAGGAAAGGAACTTATGGCCAGAAAAGTTGCCAGACTTGGTAGATTTGTACAACTACATTCCAGTGAATTCCACCAACTGTACTGCAGCATACCTGATGAGAGGAAGATCCAGCAAACTACCTGTTGATCTAGATATGGGAGTCCGAACCCCAGAAAATCCATCATCTGATGCAGATTGGGATACACAAAGACAACAAAGGTACCGCCAAGTACAAGAGTGCATTGAAAGAAATCTATCTCAAGCGATACGAAAACAAGAGAGAGAGACTTTAACCAACGTGCCCTGCAGTTCCCTTGTCACCAGGTGAACAAGTGCTCCAACGTAAAAAGGAAATTGCACAAACTTGACGACCAGCGGGAAGCAGAACCGCATACTATCTTACCTTCAAACTTTGACAACACGAAAGTCTGCCTTATCAGTAAAGATGGAGGACAAACTTCAGCTGCAGTATCCAGAGACCATCTCAAAGTATGCCCTGATAACTTGAGGAACAGAGAAACAGATCCAGGAACATCTCCACCTATAGAAGAGAAGATGATACACACTGTTCTTGGAGATTGTCCCCAATCTTGGACTCAAGTACATCAGGCCATCGTGATACCTGTCTTGACTTTTCCCCAGCTGAAAATACCAGAACAAAATGTGATTCCAGACCATCTTGAGCCAGAAGAGACTTTACACCATCAGATTCAAACAGCGAATGTCGCCCCAGAAGTGGAATCAGAGAATCCACCCTCTGCTATTGGTAAATCTGTCAGACCTATGGTGAATCTAAGAAGACGCAGACTCTTGCCCAATTTACCTACACAATGCAGGCCTACAAGTAGTACACGCACTAGTGGGTCCACTACAGTAACAGCAGACATGTTAGACCAAGAATTACGTAGGTCTACTCATAGTACCAAAGTTTACACCAAAATCCCCATATAATATACTATTGGGGAAAAAGAGGCATAGGCAAAGGACATAAATTCAATAAAAACATCTTTTTAATAAGGAAATCATTAATATAACAATAATGCTCAACAGGAGAATCCTCTAAATAAAAAGCAGCTGGGAACTACATCCAGATATGGTAATGTACCAATAATGCACCAATAATATAGCAGCAACAATAGATTTAGCGTAGAAAAATGTACACAGGCAGCACAAAAAAGTCAAATAACCTATAGCCTATCTATAGCCTACATATAACTGTGTAGTTTGATATAAATATATCTAAATGTCATGGAACAAAAGCTCCTATGAACCTACAACCAGCCACAAGTATACTGATAATCCCTTAGTGGCATATTCAGCTTAAATAAAGTGCTTTGTGCTTCTCAAATGGAATTCACATAGTAATGTTGCTTGAATTTTATAAACTTACATGGATGTAACTCAAGTATAGAGCGTCCCACAGCGACCCCGACAGCGCCGTTTCGCCTGACTGGCTTCCTCACATAAGGGGCATAAGTCATAATATTAACAATATTAATTTGTTTTATAGCATTTTAAAAAAAATGTTTGTATGTCTGTTTGCTAACCTGTAACTCTTGTTTTCTTTTCCCAGTCAGGGAGTACTGGCTTTAACGGGGGGGGGGGGGAGTGTGGCACCCCCGGGTCCTGGTAATCGCAGTGGTATTGCTTTCCTCTCAGGGAGAGTGATGCTACGTTTGGAGGCAATGAAGGAGATCTCTTTATCAGGTAACACAATGCATGCAACATGTTCACACTCCAGACCAGACGGGGGAGTGCTAAGCCTGTTTAGGGTGAGCTCCCCTATAAAACATCCTGATCTGGAGGGAAAAGGAGCTCAGTCAGTGCAGTTCCTGTCAGAGAGACAGATGGAAAGGAAGCAGAGGATCCGTGTAGCCTGAAGTGCTACCGCTCCTGGGAAGAGACACACAGAAAGCCAGATGTATTGCAGTGAGCGTGCAGGAGGGCAGAGCACAGGAGAGAAATATCAGAAGGGGACCAGTCCTACAACAAGCAGGCTGCCTCCTACTGAGGCGCAGAATTCTGGTAGCCGGAATACCAAGGGAGTACGGACCTCTGCGCCTTACTCCAGAGACCGGCAGGACAGCTAATTGTACGTTACTTTTCCACACCTATACCCAGGAGGCACAGTGGCACCCCTCAGAGGCTGGGACATCCTAGCGTTCCTATAAACCGCCTCAAGCCACCAGTCATACGGGTTATGTCCTATCCGACCATGGGGGACAGAGAGAGAGACATTACATCTGTGAGGACCTTATTTAAAGCTAATGCAGTAAGGGACTACACCAATACAGCACAAGGGAAGGCTACTGATTTCCACCTGGATAAGGAGACTCTGGACTTGCCTCCAAACTGGCTGGACTCTGCCTGCCCTGTGATCTGGTGCCCTGGACTGTGGATGCTGAAGTCTTCAGTAAAGGTAAAGAGACTGCAACCTTGTGTCCTCGTTCTTCACCATGCCTCTCACCATCCACCATCTACATACTGGGAAGCCCTGGGGACATACGTCACCTGTGGGAAGGTATACCATCTAGTTGCCATAACATCACCCCAGCGGACCCCTTAAAGCAGCGTCGGTCACCCTGACCGAATACCACAGGTGGCGTCACAAACATTCCCCTTAAAGACCTTTTCCCCCTTTACACGGACATCCCAGAGCCACGGACCGCGTCAGCCACCGTGACATCCCCCTGTGAATTGCAGGACCCGGTACCAAGTACCCCACGGCCCCATTGGGGCGCTCCACATGTAAGATCTTTACAGTCGGCCAAAGCGCCGCAGGGTCATGCTGTCAGATGTTAGCGTGACCCCTCAGCTGTGACTGTGACCCACGGGAAAAATGCATTTGGGTTTGCCTTCCATTGAATTCAATAGGGTTTAGATAATTTCCCAGACGAACCGAACCTTAAAAGATTCACTCATTTGTAGTCAAGACCGTAATATTAAGAGACGATAAAAAATAACATCAACGGTGTTAACAAATGATGATGAACATCAATACATCAAACCCACTTTACAACTATTACATTATTTTTTCTAAGGAAAGAATAAGACCGGAGTCACACTACCGTAGGATACGGCCGAGTGCTACGCGAGAAAACATCGCATAGCACTCGGCCCACTGTTAGTCTATGGAGCAGCTCCCATCAGCGTTTATTTTCTCAGGCATATTCAGCGTGCATGTAAAATCGCAGCAGCATTCGCCAATGCAATCCTATGGTTGCGAGAAAAAAAAAAATCGCACAGCACTCGGACCATGCGAGAGCTAACCTATTTTTACACACCGGTGTCCTTTGAAAAGCTGGCAATTCATGTGCTGCATACAGTAAAATCACCCTGAAAGGTTAGAAATTGAATAGAATAGATAGAATAGATATATACACATAGAATACATAGATATATACAGGTCCTTCTCAAAAAATTAGCATATAGTGTTAAATTTCATTATTTACCATAATGTAATGATTACAATTAAACTTTCATATATTATAGATTCATTATCCACCAACTGAAATTTGTCAGGTCTTTTATTGTTTTAATACTGATGATTTTGGCATACAACTCCTGATAACCCAAAAAACCTGTCTCAATAAATTAGCATATCAAGAAAAGGTTCTCTAAATGACCTATTACCCTAATCTTCTGAATCAACTAATTAACTCTAAACACATGCAAAAGATACCTGAGGCTTTTAAAAACTCCCTGCCTGGTTCATTACTCAAAACCCCCATCATGGGTAAGACTAACGACCTGACAGATGTCAAGAAGGCCATCATTGACACCCTCAAGCAAGAGGGTAAGACCCAGAAAGAAATTTCTCAACAAATAGGCTGTTCCCAGAGTGCTGTATCAAGGCACCTCAATGGTAAGTCTGTTGGAAGGAAACAATGTGGCAGAAAACGCTGTACAACGAGAAGAGGTGACCGGACCCTGAGGAAGATTGTGGAGAAGGACCGATTCCAGACCTTGGGGAACCTGAGGAAGCAGTGGACTGAGTCTGGTGTGGAAACATCTAGAGCCACCGTGCACAGGCGTGTGCAGGAAATGGGCTACAGGTGCCGCATTGCCCAGGTAAAGCCACTTTTGAACCATGAACAGCGGCAGAAGCGCCTGACCTGGGCTACAGAGAAGCAGCACTGGACTGTTGCTAAGTGGTCCCAAGTACTTTTTTCTGATGAAAGCAAATTTTGCATGTCATTCGGAAATCAAGGTGCCAGAGTCTGGAGGAAGACTGGGGAGAAGGAAATGCCAAAATGCCTGAAGTCCAGTGTCAAGTACCCACAGTCAGTGATGGTGTGGGGTGCCATGTCAGCTGCTGGTGTTGGTCCACTGTGTTTCATCAAGGGCAGGGTCAATGCAGCTAGCTATCAGGAGATTTTGGAGCACTTCATGCTTCCATCGGCTGAAATGCTTTATGGAGATGAAGATTTCATTTTTCAGCACGACCTGGCACCTGCTCACAGTGCCAAAACCACTGGTAAATGGTTTACTAACCATGGTATTACTGTGCTCAATTGGCCTGCCAACTCTCCTGACCTGAACCCCATAGAGATTCTGTGGGATATTGTGAAGAGAAAGTTGAGAGACGCAAGACCCAACACTCTGGATGAGCTTAAGGCCGCTATTGAAGCATCCTGGGCCTCCATAACATCTCAGCAGTGTCACAGGCTGATTGCCTCCATGCCACGCCGCATTGAAGCAGTCATTTCTGCCAAAGGATTCCCGACCAAGTATTGAGTGCATAACTGAACATTATTATTTGATGGTTTTTTTGTTTGGTATTAAAAAACACTTTTATTTGATTGGTCGGGTGAAATATGCTAATTTATTGAGACAGGTTTTTTGGGTTATCAGGAGTTGTATGCCAAAATCATCAGTATTAAAACAATAAAAGACCTGACAAATTTCAGTTGGTGGATAATGAATCTATAATATATGAAAGTTTAATTGTAATCATTACATTATGGTAAATAATGAAATTTAACACTATATGCTAATTTTTTGAGAAGGACCTGTAGATGTCAGTGACCAAGTTTCGGTGACAATCACAGCATGCTGCGATTTTACATGCACCTCGAATACGGCTGAGAAAATAAACGCTGATGTGAGCTGCCCCATAGATTGACACTGATCCGAGTGCTATGCAATGTTTTCTCACATAGCACTCGTCCGTAATCTACAGTAGTGTGACCCCATCCTAACACTCATTAACACTTGCGTAATTGAGTTTTTTTCTCGCTTTTCCCCTGTAGAAGTAATAAAAGTAAAATAATATATAATTTATGTACTTCAAAATAGCACCAATAGTGCACACAACCTATCCTCTCCCCCAAAAAGTTATGGCTCTCTATATGAAAAAAAGACATACTGTAATTAATTATTGTGTCCACAAGTCCAAAATAGCTTTGTCCTTAAGAGATTAATGCATACCCCAGAACAGACCTTCCCTTTATCTCCTCCTTAACATAAACCTCAGACCAGGCACTCCCTTGATAAAAGGCTCCACAACAGACCATACCAGATGAGACATATGGCTACTCACCTATCACTGTTCTTGTACTCCTCTTCATTTTCAGGGGCCACAGACATCAATCTGAGGTCAGGGGTGGTATTACTATATGTCTGTTATGGATCACCCCCACGTAAGGGCAATGGGGTACTCAGTACCGGGTTCTCCGGTTCGGGGATGTCACGGTGGCTGACCCGGTCTGTGGCCCTTCGAGGGACGTCCAATAAAAGGAATAGAGAGTTTTTATGGTTTTGGGAAAGGTCTTTGAAGGGGAAGTTCGTGACGCCACCTGTGGTATTCGGTCAGGGTCACCGACGCTGCTTAGGGGTCTGCTGAGGTGATGTTATGGCAGCAAGATGGTATACCTTCCCACAGGTGAAGTGTATCCCCAGGGCTTCCCAGAAGTATAGGTGGTGATGGTGGATGATGTAAGGCGCAGTGAAGAACGAGGACACAAGGTTGCAGTTTCTTTACCTTTACTGGAGTCTTCAGCATCCACAGTACAGGGTACAGACCACAGGGTAGGCAGAGTCCACCCGGTCTGAAGGCAAATCCAGAGTCCCCTTATCCAGGTGGAAATCAGTAGCCTTTCTCTAGCACCTGTGTGTTGTAGTACCTCCTGTCATGAATCCCCAATGGCGAGGGATAGCACAGGACAAGCGAAGTATAACAAATATCGGACGAGCTCTAGGGTGATGGAACCTGGGCTGACCGCTGCCCTAAGCCTGACAAACGCAACTAGAGATAGCCAGGGAGCGTGCCTACGTTGGTTCTAGACGCCACGCACCAGCCTAAGAGCTAACTAGTACTGCAGAGAAAACAAAGACCTCACTTGCCTCCAGAGGAATTAACCCCAAAGGTATAGTTGCCCCCCACATGTATTGACGGTGAAATGAGAGGAAGGCACACACATAGAGATGATGTATATAGCTTTAGCAAATAGAGGCCCGCTGAAAACTAGAAAGCAGAATGATACAAAAGGGGACTGAGCGGTCAGCAAAAAACCCTAATCAAAAATACCATCCTGAGATTACAAGAACCCATGTGCCAACTCATGGCACATGGGGAGAACCTCAGTCCACTAGAGCAACCAGCTAGCATAGAGACATTCTAAGCAAGCTGGACCAAAAACCAAACAACTGAAAATCAGCACTTAGCTTATCCTGAAAGATCTGGGAGCAGGTAGGCAGGAACCAAACAGAGCACATCTGAACACATTGATAGCCGGCAAGGGAAATGACAGAAAGGCCAGGTAAAATAGGAAACACCCAGTCTCTGATGGACAGGTGGAAACCTAAAGCCGCAACCCACCAAAGTCACCCAGTACCAGCAGTAACCACCAGAGGGAGCCCACAAACAGAATCCACAACAGTACCCCCCCCTTGAGGAGGGGTCACCGAACCCTCACGAGAACCCCCAGGGCGATCAGGGTGAGCTCTATGGAAGGCGCGGACCAAATCAGTCGCATGAACATCGGAGGCGACCACCCAGGAATTATCCTCCTGACCATAACCCTTCCACTTAACCAAATACTGGAGTTTGCGTCTGGAAACACGAGAATCCAAGATCTTTTCAACAACATACTCCAATTCTCCCTCCACCAGCACCGGAGCAGGAGGCTCGACCGAAGGAACAACGGGCACCTCATACCTCCGCAACAACGACCGATGGAACACATTATGAATAGCAAACGATGCTGGGAGATCCAAACGAAAAGATACGGGGTTAAGAATCTCCGAGATCCTATAAGGACCGATGAACCGAGGCTTGAACTTAGGAGAAGAGACCTTCATAGGGACAAAACGAGAAGACAACCACACCAAGTCCCCAACAAGAAGTCGGGGACCCACGCGGCGACGGCGATTAGCAAACTGCTGAGTCTTCTCCTGAGATAACTTCAAATTGTCCACCACCTGATTCCAAATCTGATGTAGCCTGTCCACCACCACGTCCACTCCAGGACAATCCGAAGATTCCCCCTGACCAGAGGAAAAACGAGGATGAAACCCCGAATTACAAAAAAAAGGAGAGACCAACGTGGCAGAACTAGCCCGATTATTAAGAGCAAATTCGGCCAGTGGCAAAAAAGCAACCCAGTCATCCTGATCAGCCGAAACAAAACACCTCAAATAAGTTTCCAAGGTCTGATTAGTTCGCTCCGTCTGGCCATTCGTCTGAGGATGGAATGCAGACGAGAAAGACAAATCAATGCCCATCTTGGCACAAAACGTCCGCCAAAATCTAGACACAAACTGGGATCCCCTGTCAGAAACGATATTCTCCGGAATCCCATGCAAACGAACCACGTTCTGAAAAAACAAAGGAACCAACTCAGAGGAGGAGGGCAACTTAGGCAAGGGCACCAAATGAACCATCTTAGAAAAACGGTCACACACAACCCAGATAACGGACATTTTCTGTGAAACCGGGAGATCAGAAATAAAATCCATGGAAATGTGCGTCCAAGGCCTCTTCGGGATGGGCAAAGATAACAACAACCCACTAGCCCGTGAACAGCAAGGCTTAGCTCGAGCACACACTTCACAAGACTGCACAAAGGTACGCACATCCCTAGACAAGGAAGGCCACCAAAAAGACCTGGCCACCAAGTCTCTTGTACCAAATATTCCAGGATGACCAGCCAACACAGAAGAATGGACCTCGGAGATGACTCTACTGGTCCAATCATCCGGAACAAACAGTCTTTCTGGTGGACATCGATCCGGTTTATCCACCTGAAACTCCTGCAATGCGCGTCGCAAGTCTGGGGATATGGCGGACAATATTACCTGTCATGGTTCTCAATGGCAAGAGAACGTAGTAAAGCATACAAAAAGGACTAGCTCTTGGAAGATGGGAACTCGAGCTGACTGTGAGCTAAACCTACCGCACAAATAACAGTGGCCGGGTAGCGTGCCTACGTTTTATCCCTAGACGCCCAGCGCCAGCCGGAGAACTGACTGACCCTAGCAGAGGAAAATACAGATCTGGCTTACCTCTAGAGAAATTTTCCCCAAAAGGCAGACAGTAGCCCCCACATATATTGTCGGTGATTTCAGAGGAAATTGACATACGAAGTATGAAGATAGGTTTAGCAAATTGAGGTCCGCTTACTAGATAGTAGGAAGACAGAAAAGGGAACTTCACAGTCAGCTGAAAACCCTTTCAAACACCATCCTGAAATTACTTTAAGACTCTAATATCAACTCATGACACCAGAGTGGCAATTTCAGCTCACAAGAGCTTCCAGCCTCAGAAATAAACAATCACAGAGAACTGGAACAAAAATGCAAAACAAACTTAGGACTACAAGTCCAACTTAGCTGATAGTAGTCTAGGAGCAGGAACATGCAACAGAAAGGCTTCTGGTAACATTGTTGGCCGGCATAGAAATGACTGAGGAGCAAGGTTAAATAGAAAACTCCCACATCCTGATGGAAACAGGTGAACAGAGGAGATGAAGCACACAAGTTCAGTACCACCAGTGACCACCGGGGGAGCCCAGAAACCAAATTCACAACAGTACCCCCCCCTCAAGGAGGGGGCACCGAACCCTCACCAGAACCACCAGGGCGATCAGGATGAGCCCTATGAAAGGCACGGACCAAATCGGAGGCATGAACATCAGAGGCTGTCACCCAAGAATTATCCTCCTGACCGTAGCCCTTCCACTTGACCAGATACTGAAGTCTCCGTGTGGAAACACGGGAGTCCAAGATCTTCTCGACAACGTACTCCAACTCACCCTCAACCAACACCGGAGCAGGAGGCTCAACGGAAGGCACAACCGGTACCTCATACCTGCGCAACAATGACCGATGGAAGACATTATGAATAGAAAAAGATGCAGGGAGGTCCAAACAAAAGGACACAGGGTTAAGAATCTCCAATATCTTGTACGGGCCGATGAACCGAGGCTTAAACTTAGGAGAAGAAACCTTCATAGGGACAAAACGAGAAGACAACCACACCAAGTCCCCAACACAAAGACGAGGACCAACACGACAACGGCGGTTGGCAAAATGCTGAGTCTTCTCCTGGGACAACTTCAAATTGTCCACCACATGCCCCCAAATCTGATGCAACCTCTCCACTACAGCATCCACTCCAGGACAATCCGAAGACTCCACCTGACCGGAAGAGAAACGAGGATGAAACCCCGAATTACAGAAGAAAGGAGAAACCAAGGTGGCAGAACTAGCCCGATTATTGAGGGCAAACTCCGCCAAGGGCAAAAAGGCAACCCAATCATCCTGATCCGCAGACACAAAACACCTCAAATAAGTCTCCAAGGTCTGATTAGTTCGCTCGGTCTGGCCATTAGTCTGAGGATGGAAAGCAGACGAAAAAGACAAATCAATGCCCATCCTAGCACAGAACGCTCGCCAAAATCTAGACACGAATTGGGTTCCCCTGTCAGAAACGATATTCTCCGGAATACCATGCAAGCGAACCACATTTTGAAAAAACAGAGGAACCAGCTCGGATGAGGAAGGCAATTTAGGCAAGGGGACCAAATGGACCATCTTAGAGAAACGGTCACACACCACCCAGATGACAGACATCTTCTGAGAAACAGGGAGATCAGAAATAAAATCCATGGAGATGTGAGTCCAAGGCCTCTTCGGAATAGGCAAAGATAACAACAATCCACTAGTGTTGTGAATTTGCTTTTTGCTCCCTCTAGTGGTTACTAGTTTTTTGACTCTGGTTTTTCTGTCATTCCTTTTATCCGCACCTGGGTCGTTAGTTAGGGGTGTTGCTATATAAGCTCCCTGGACCTTCAGTTCAATGCCTGGCAACGTAGTTATCAGAGCTAGTCTGCTGTGCTCTTGTCTACTGATCCTGGTTCCAGTTATATCAGCTAAGTCTGCCTTTTGCTTTTTGCTATTTGTTTTGGTTTCGTATTTTTGTCCAGCTTGTTCCAAATCTATATCCTGACCTTTGCTGGAAGCTCTAGGGGGCTGGTGTTCTCCCCCCGGACCGTTAGACGGTTCGGGGGTTCTTGAATTTCCAGTGTGGATTTTGATAGGGTTTTTGTTGACCATATAAGTTACCTTTCTTTATTCTGCTATCAGTAAGCGGGCCTCTCTGTGCTAAACCTGGTTCATTTCTGTGTTTGTCATTTCCTCTTACCTCACCGTCATTATTTGTGGGGGGCTTCTATCCAGCTTTGGGGTCCCCTTCTCTGGCAAGAAAGGTCTTTGTTTTCCTCTACTAGGGGTAGCTAGATTCTCCGGCTGGCGCGTGTCATCTAGAATCAACGTAGGAATGATCCCCGGCTACTTCTAGTGTTGGCGTTAGGATTAGATATATGGTCAACCCAGTTACCACTGCCCTATGAGCTGGATTTTTGTATTCTGCAGACTTCCAAGTTCCTCTGAGACCCTCGCCATTGGGGTCATAACAGTTTGCCAGGCCAGTATTAAATGTTTAATGCATTGCAGAAGAGGGATTATAAGAAAGAAGATTCTGAGTTTTTTTTTTTTTTTTCTCCTTCCCCTTTACCTCAGAGTGGCTATGCTTGCTGCAGACATGAATGTCCAGACCTTGATTACAAGTGTGGACCAGCTGGCTACTCGTGTGCAGGGCATACAAGACTATGTTATCAGAAATCCTAGGTCAGAACCTAAAATACCGATTCCTGAACTGTTTTCCGGAGACAGGTTTAAGTTTAGGAATTTCGTGAATAATTGTAAATTGTTTTTGTCCCTGAGACCCTGTTCATCAGGAGACTCTGCTCAGCAAGTAAAAATTGTTATTTCGTTCTTACGGGGCGACCCTCAGGATTGGGCTTTTTCGCTGGCGCCAGGAGATCCGGCATTGGCTGATCTTGATGCGTTTTTTCTGGCGCTCGGTTTACTTTATGAGGAACCCAATCTTGAGATTCAGGCAGAAAAGGCCTTGCTGTCTATGTCTCAGGGGCAGGACGAGGCTGAAGTGTATTGCCAAAAATTTCGGAAATGGTCCGTGCTGACACATTGGAACGAGTGTGCACTGGCCGCTAATTTTAGAAATGGCCTTTCTGAAGCCATTAAGAATGTTATGGTGGGTTTTCCCATTCCCACAGGTCTGAATGATACTATGGCACTGGCTATTCAAATTGACCGGCGGTTGCGGGAGCGCAAAACCGCAAATTCCCTCATGGTGTTGTCTGAACAGACACCTAATTCGGTGCAATGTGATAGAAAAACCGCAAATTCCCTCATGGTGTTGTCTGAACAGACACCTGATTTAATGCAATGTGATAGAATCCTGACTAGAAATGAGCGGAAAATTCATAGACGCCGGAATGGCTTGTGCTACTACTGTGGTGATTCTACACATGTTATCTCAGCATGCTCTAAACGTATAGCTAAGGTTGTTAGTCCTGTCACCGTTGGTAATTTGCAACCTAAATTTATTCTGTCTGTAACTTTGATTTGCTCACTGTCATCTTATCCTGTCATGGCGTTTGTAGATTCAGGTGCTGCCCTGAGTCTCATGGATCTCTCATTTGCTAAGCGCTGTGGATTTACTCTTGAACCATTAGAAAATCCTATTCCTCTTAGGGGTATTGATGCTACACCATTGGCAGCAAATAAACCGCAGTATTGGACTCAGGTTACCATGTGCATGACTCCTGAACACCGCGAGGTGATACGTTTCCTGGTTTTACATAAAATGCATGATTTGGTCGTTTTAGGGCTGCCATGGTTACAGACCCATAATCCAGTCCTGGACTGGAAGGCTATGTCAGTCTCAAGTTGGGGCTGTCGTGGTATTCATGAGGATTCCCTGCCTGTGTCTATTGCTTCTTCTACGCCTTCGGAAGTTCCGGAGTATTTGTCTGATTATCAGGATGTCTTCAGTGAGTCTGAGTCCAGTGCACTGCCTCCTCATAGGGACTGTGACTGTGCTATAGATTTGATCCCAGGCAGTAAATTTCCTAAGGGAAGACTGTTTAATCTGTCGGTACCTGAACATACCGCTATGCGTTCATATATCAAGGAGTCTCTGGAAAAAGGACATATTCGTCCGTCTTCTTCCCCTCTTGGTGCGGGATTCTTTTTTGTTGCAAAAAAGGACGGATCTTTGAGACCTTGTATTGATTATCGGCTTTTAAATAAGATCACTGTCAAATTTCAGTATCCTTTACCGCTGTTGTCTGACTTGTTTGCCCGGATTAAGGGTGCCAAGTGGTTCACCAAGATAGACCTTCGTGGTGCGTACAACCTTGTGCGCATTAAGCAAGGTGATGAATGGAAAACCGCATTCAATACGCCCGAAGGTCATTTTGAGTACTTGGTGATGCCTTTTGGGCTCTCCAATGCGCCTTCAGTTTTTCAGTCCTTTATGCATGACATTTTCCGGAAGTATCTGGATAAATTTTTGATTGTTTATCTGGATGATATTTTGTTTTTTTCTGATAATTGGGATTCGCATGTGGAGCAGGTCAGGTTGGTCTTTAAAATTTTGCGTGAAAATTCTTTGTTTGTCAAGGGCTCAAAGTGTCTCTTTGGTGTACAGAAGGTTCCCTTTTTGGGGTTCATTTTTTCCCCTTCTGCTGTGGAGATGGACCCAGTCAAGGTCCGAGCTATTCTTGATTGGACTCAGCCCTCGTCAGTTAAGAGTCTTCAGAAGTTCTTGGGCTTCGCTAACTTCTACCGTCGTTTTATCGCTAATTTTTCTAGCATTGTGAAACCTTTGACGGATATGACCAAGAAGGGCTCCGATGTAGCTAACTGGGCTCCTGCTGCCGTGGAGGCTTTCCAGGAGTTGAAACGCCGGTTTACTTCGGCGCCTGTTTTGTGCCAGCCTGACGTCTCACTTCCCTTTCAGGTTGAGGTGGATGCTTCGGAGATTGGGGCAGGGGCCGTTTTGTCGCAGAGAGGCCCTGGTTGCTCTGTTATGAAACCTTGTGCCTTTTTCTCTAGGAAGTTTTCGCCTGCCGAGCGAAATTATGATGTGGGCAATCGGGAGTTGTTGGCCATGAAATGGGCATTTGAGGAGTGGCGTCATTGGCTCGAGGGTGCTAAGCATCGTGTGGTGGTCTTGACTGATCACAAAAATCTGATGTATCTCGAGTCTGCTAAACGCCTTAATCCGAGACAGGCCCGCTGGTCATTGTTTTTCTCCCGCTTTGATTTTGTTGTCTCGTATTTACCAGGTTCAAAGAATGTGAAGGCCGATGCTCTTTCTAGGAGCTTTGTGCCTGATGCTCCTGGAGTCGCTGATCCTGTTGGTATTCTTAAAGATGGAGTTATCTTGTCAGCTATTTCTCCAGATCTGCGACGTGTGTTGCAGAGATTTCAGGCTGATAGGCCTGAGTCTTGTCCACCTGACAGACTGTTTGTCCCGGATAAGTGGACCAGCAGAGTCATTTCCGAGGTTCATTCCTCGGTGTTGGCAGGTCACCCGGGAATTTTTGGCACCAGAGATCTGGTGGCCAGGTCCTTTTGGTGGCCTTCCTTGTCAAGGGATGTGCGGTCATTTGTGCAGTCCTGTGGGACTTGTGCTCGAGCTAAGCCTTGCTGTTCTCGTGCCAGCGGTTTGCTCTTGCCCTTGCCTGTCCCGAAGAGACCTTGGACACATATCTCCATGGATTTCATTTCTGATCTTCCGCTATCTCAGGGCATGTCCGTTATCTGGGTGATATGTGATCGCTTCTCCAAGATGGTCCATTTGGTTCCTTTGCCTAAGCTGCCTTCCTCTTCCGATCTGGTTCCTGTGTTTTTCCAGAACGTGGTTCGTTTGCACGGCATCCCTGAGAATATTGTGTCAGACAGAGGATCCCAGTTCGTTTCCAGGTTCTGGCGATCCTTTTGTAGTAGGATGGGCATTGATTTGTCGTTTTCGTCTGCTTTCCATCCTCAGACTAATGGACAGACGGAGCGAACCAATCAGACTTTGGAGGCTTATTTGAGGTGTTTTGTCTCTGCTGATCAGGACGATTGGGTGACATTCTTGCCGTTGGCTGAGTTTGCCCTTAATAATCGGGCTAGTTCCGCCACCTTGGTTTCGCCTTTTTTCTGCAACTCTGGTTTCCATCCTCGCTTTTCTTCGGGTCATGTGGAGCCTTCTGACTGTCCTGGGATGGATTCTGTGGTGGATAGGTTGCAGCAGATCTGGAATCATGTGGTGGACAACTTGAAGTTGTCACAGGAGAAGGCTCAGCGCTTTGCCAACCGCCGCCGCGGTGTGGGTCCCCGACTACGCGTTGGGGATTTGGTGTGGCTTTCTTCCCGCTTTGTTCCTATGAAGGTCTCCTCTCCCAAATTTAAACCTCGTTTTATTGGGCCTTACAAGATATTGGAAATCCTTAATCCTGTATCTTTTCGTCTGGATCTTCCTGTGTCGTTTGCTATTCACAATGTATTTCATAGGTCCTTGTTGCGGCGGTACATTGTGCCTGTAGTTCCTTCTGCTGAGCCTCCTGCTCCGGTGTTGGTTGAGGGCGAGTTGGAGTACGTGGTGGAGAAGATCTTGGATTCTCGCCTCTCCAGGCGGAGGCTTCAGTACCTGGTCAAGTGGAAGGGCTATGGTCAGGAGGATAATTCCTGGGTGGTCGCCTCTGATGTTCATGCGGCCGATTTAGTTCGTGCCTTTCATGCCGCTCATCCTGATCGCCCTGGTGGTCGTGGTGAGGGTTCGGTGACCCCTCACTAAGGGGGGGGGGTACTGTTGTGAATTTGCTTTTTGCTCCCTCTAGTGGTTACTAGTTTTTTGACTCTGGTTTTTCTGTCATTGCTTTTATCCGCACCTGGGTCGTTAGTTAGGGGTGTTGCTATATAAGCTCCCTGGACCTTCAGTTCAATGCCTGGCAACGTAGTTATCAGAGCTAGTCTGCTGTGCTCTTGTCTACTGATCCTGGTTCCAGTTATATCAGCTAAGTCTGCCTTTTGCTTTTTGCTATTTGTTTTGGTTTTGTATTTTTGTCCAGCTTGTTCCAAATCTATATCCTGACCTTTGCTGGAAGCTCTAGGGGGCTGGTGTTCTCCCCCCGGACCGTTAGACGGTTCGGGGGTTCTTGAATTTCCAGTGTGGATTTTGATAGGGTTTTTGTTGACCATATAAGTTACCTTTCTTTATTCTGCTATCAGTAAGCGGGCCTCTCTGTGCTAAACCTGGTTCATTTCTGTGTTTGTCATTTCCTCTTACCTCACCGTCATTATTTGTGGGGGGCTTCTATCCAGCTTTGGGGTCCCCTTCTCTGGAGGCAAGAAAGGTCTTTGTTTTCCTCTACTAGGGGTAGCTAGATTCTCCAGCTGGCGCGTGTCATCTAGAATCAACGTAGGAATGATCCCCGGCTACTTCTAGTGTTGGCGTTAGGATTAGATATATGGTCAACCCAGTTACCACTGCCCTATGAGCTGGATTTTTGTATTCTGCAGACTTCCACGTTCCTCTGAGACCCTCGCCATTGGGGTCATAACAACTAGCCCGAGAACAACAAGGCTTGGCCCGAGCACAAACATCACAAGACTGCACAAAACCTCGCACATCTCGCGACAGGGAAGGCCACCAGAAGGACCTAGCCACCAAATCCCTGGTACCAAAGATTCCAGGATGACCAGCTAACGCAGAAGAATGGACCTCCGAGATGACTCTACTGGTCCAATCATCAGGAACAAACATTCTACCAGGCGGGCAACGATCAGGTCTATCCGCCTGAAACTCCTGCAAGACCCGTCGCAAGTCTGGGGAAACAGCAGATAATATCACTCCATCCTTAAGGATACCTGTAGGTTCAGAATTACCAGGGGAATCAGGCTCAAAACTCCTAGAAAGGGCATCCGCCTTCACATTTTTAGAACCCGGAAGGTAAGAAACCACAAAATTAAACCGAGAGAAAAATAACGACCAGCGCGCCTGTCTAGGATTCAGGCGCCTGGCAGACTCAAGATAAATCAAATTCTTGTGGTCGGTCAATACCACCACCTGATGTCTAGCCCCCTCAAGCCAATGACGCCACTCCTCAAAAGCCCACTTCATAGCCAAGAGCTCCCGATTACCAATATCATAATTTCGCTCAGCGGGCGAAAATTTACAAGAAAAGAACGCGCAAGGTCTCATCACGGAGCAGTCGGAACTTTTCTGCGACAAAACCGCCCCAGCTCCGATTTCTGAAGCGTCGACCTCAACCTGAAAAGGAAGAGTAACATCAGGCTGACGCAATACAGGGGCGGAAGAAAAGCGGCGCTTAAGCTCCCGAAAGGCCTCCACAGCAGCAGGGGACCAATCAGCAACATCAGCACCCTTCTTAGTCAAATCAGTCAACGGTTTAGCAACATCAGAAAAACCAGTTATAAATCGACGATAAAAACTAGCAAAGCCCAAAAACTTCTGAAGGCTCTTAAGAGAAGAGGGCTGCGTCCAATCACAAATAGCCTGAACCTTGACAGGGTCCATCTCAATGGAAGAGGGGGAAAAAATGTACCCCAAAAACGAAATCTTTTGAACCCCAAAAACGCACTTAGAACCCTTTACACACAAGGAATTAGAGCGCAAAACCTGAAAAACCCTCCTGACCTGTTGGACATGAGAGTCCCAGTCATCCGAAAAAATCAAAATATCATCCAGATACACAATCATAAATTTATCCAAATATTCATGGAAAATGTCATGCATAAAAGACTGAAAGACTGAAGGGGCATTTGAAAGACCAAAAGGCATTACTAAATACTCAAAATGGCCCTCAGGCGTATTACATGCGGTTTTCCACTCATCCCCCTGCTTAATTCGCACTAAATTATACGCCCCACGAAGATCAATCTTAGAGAACCACTTGGCCCCCTTTATTCGAGCAAACAAATCAGTCAGCAGTGGCAAAGGATACTGATATTTAACCGTGATTTTGTTCAAAAGCCGATAATCAATACACGGCCTCAAAGAGCCATCTTTTTTAGATACAAAGAAAAAACCGGCTCCTAAGGGAGATGACGAAGGACGAATATGTCCCTTTTCCAAGGACTCCTTAATATATTCCCGCATAGCAGCATGTTCAGGCACAGATAGATTAAATAAACGACCCTTTGGAAACTTACTGCCCGGAATCAGATCTATAGTACAATCGCAATCTCTGTGCGGAGGTAGTGAACCAAGTTTAGGCTCCTCAAAAACGTCACGATAATCAGATAAAAATTCCGGAATCTCAGAGGGAATAGATGACGAAATGGAAACCAAAGGTACGTCCCCATGAGTCCCCTGACATCCCCAGCTTAACACAGACATTGCTTTCCAGTCGAGGACTGGGTTATGAGATTGTAGCCATGGCAATCCAAGCACCAACACATCATGTAGATTATACAACACAAGGAAGCGAATAATCTCCTGGTGATCCGGATTAATACGCATAGTTACTTGTGTCCAGTATTGTGGTTTATTACTAGCCAATGGTGTGGAGTCAATACCCTTCAGAGGTATAGGAACTTCCAGAGGCTCTAAATTAAACCCACAGCGTTTGGCAAAGGACCAATCCATAAGACTCAAAGCGGCGCCAGAGTCGACATAGGCGTCCGCGGTAATAGACGATAAAGAGCAAATCAGGGTCACAGATAGAATAAACTTAGACTGTAAAGTGCCAATTGAAACAGACTTATCAAACTTCCTAGTACGTTTAGAGCATGCTGATATAACATGAGTTGAATCACCACAATAGAAGCACAACCCATTTTTTCGCCTAAAATTCTGTCGTTCGCTTCTAGACAGAATTCTATCACATTGCATAATCTCTGGCGCCTTCTCAGTAGACACCGCCAAATGGTGCACAGGTTTGCGCTCCCGCAAACGCCGATCAATCTGAATAGCCATTGTCATGGACTCATTCAGACCTGTAGGCACAGGGAACCCCACCATAACATCTTTAATGGCATCAGAGAGACCCTCTCTGAAATTCGCCGCCAGGGCGCACTCATTCCACTGAGTAAGCATAGACCACTTACGAAATTTTTGGCAGTATATTTCAGCCTCATCTTGCCCTTGAGACAGGGCCATCAAGGCTTTTTCAGCCTGAATCTCTAAATGAGGTTCCTCATAAAGCAACCCCAAAGCCAGGAAAAACGCATCCACATTGAGCAACGCAGGATCCCCTGGTGCCAAAGCAAATGCCCAATCCTGAGGGTCGCCCCGGAGCAAGGAAATTACAATCCTGACCTGCTGTGCAGGATCTCCAGCGGAGCGAGATCTCAGAGACAAAAATAATTTACAATTATGTTTGAAATTCTGGAAGCGAGATCTATCCCCGGAGAAAAATTCAGGTAAAGGAATTCTAGGTTCAGATATAGGAGCATGAATTACAAAATCCTGTAAACTTTGAACCTTCATAGCGAGATTATTCAAACCTGTAGCTAAACTCTGCGGATCCATTTTAATCAGGTGAAATCAGAACCATTCAAGGATTAGAAGGAGAGAGAGACGAAGGCTGCAGTAAGCAGAGGTGCTAGTGAATCAACTAATGAGCAAACTCAGGAAAAAAACAAAAAAAAAATTCTCTGCAGACTTCTTTTCTCTCCTTTCTTCTGCCAATTATTTTAACCCTTGGCCGGCCAAACTGTCATGGTTCTCAATGGCAAGAGAACGTAGTAAAGCATACAAAAAGGACTAGCTCTTGGAAGATGGGAACTCGAACTGACTGTGAGCTAAACCTACCGCACAAATAACAGTGGCCGGGTAGCGTGCCTACGTTTTATCCCTAGACGCCCAGCGCCAGCCGGAGAACTGACTGACCCTAGCAGAGGAAAATACAGACCTGGCTTACCTCTAGAGAAATTTTCCCCAAAAGGCAGACAGTAGCCCCCACATATATTGTCGGTGATTTCAGAGGAAATTGACATACGAAGTATGAAGATAGGTTTAGCAAATTGAGGTCCGCTTACTAGATAGTAGGAAGACAGAAAAGGGAACTTCACAGTCAGCTGAAAACCCTTTCAAACACCATCCTGAAATTACTTTAAGACTCTAATATCAACTCATGACACCAGAGTGGCAATTTCAGCTCACAAGAGCTTCCAGCCTCAGAAATAAACAATCACAGAGAACTGGAACAAAAATGCAAAACAAACTTAGGACTACAAGTCCAACTTAGCTGATAGTAGTCTAGGAGCAGGAACATGCAACAGAAAGGCTTCTGGTAACATTGTTGGCCGGCATAGAAATGACTGAGGAGCAAGGTTAAATAGAAAACTCCCACATCCTGATGGAAACAGGTGAACAGAGGAGATGAAGCACACAAGTTCAGTACCACCAGTGACCACCGGGGGAGCCCAGAAACCAAATTCACAACAATTACCCCATCCCTAAGGATACCAGCAGGCCCAGTGTCTCCAGGAGAGTCAGGCACAAAACTCCTGGAAAGAGCATCCGCCCTCACATTCTTTGAACCTGGCAGGTATGAAACCACGAAATTGAAACGAGAAAAAAATAACGACCAACGAGCCTGTCTAGGATTCAAACGCCTGGCAGACTCAAGGTAAATGAGATTCTTGTGATCAGTCAAGACCACCACGCGATGTTTAGCACCCTCAAGCCAATGACGCCACTCCTCAAATGCCCACTTCATGGCCAAAAGCTCCCGATTACCCACATCATAATTGCGCTCGGCGGGCGAGAATTTTCTAGAGAAGAAAGCACATGGCTTCATCACCGAGCTATTAGAACTTCTCTGTGACAAAACCGCCCCCGCTCCAATCTCGGAAGCATCAACCTCCACCTGAAAAGGAAGTGAAACATCTGGTTGACACAACACAGGAGCAGAAGAAAACCGGCGCTTAAGTTCCCGAAAGGCCTCCACGGCCGCAGGAGACCAATCAGCAACATCAGCACCCTTTTTAGTCAAATCAGTCAAAGGTTTAACAATACTGGAAAAATTAGCAATGAACCGACGATAAAAATTAGCAAACCCCAAGAACTTCTGAAGGCTCTTAACAGATGTAGGCTGTGTCCAGTCACAAATAGCCTGAACTTTAACGGGATCCATCTCAATAGTAGAAGGAGAAAAAATGTACCCCAGAAAAGAAATCTTCTGGACTCCGAAGAGACACTTTGAGCCCTTCACAAACAGAGAATTGGCCCGCAAAACCTGAAACACCTTCCTGACCTGTAGAACATGAGACTCCCAGTCATCAGAAAACACCAAAATATCATCCAAATACACAATCATAAACTTATCCAGATATTCACGGAAAATATTGTGCATAAAGGACTGAAAGACTGACGGAGCATTGGAGAGTCCAAAAGGCATTACCAAATACTCAAAATGGCCCTCAGGCGTATTAAATGCGGTTTTCCACTCATCCCCCTGTTTTATCCGCACCAGATTATACGCACCGCGAAGATCTATTTTAGTGAACCACCTAGCCCCCTTAATGCGAGCAAACAAATCAGTAAATAAAGGCAATGGATACTGGTATTTGACTGTAATCTTATTCAGAAGGCGATAATCTATACAAGGCCTCAGGGAACCATCTTTTTTTGCCACGAAAAAAAAACCTGCTCCCAGAGGGGACGAAGATGGACGAATATGTCCCTTTTCCAAGGACTCCTTAATATAATTCCGCATCGCAGTATGCTCTGGCAGTGACAGATTAAATAAACGACCCTTAGGGAACTTACTGCCAGGAATCAATTCTATCGCACAGTCACACTCTCTATGAGGAGGGAGCGAATTGAGCTTAGGCTCCTCAAAAACATCCCTATAATCCGACAAAAACGCAGGGATCTCCGAAGGAGTAGATGAAGCGACAGAAATCGGAGGTGCATCATCATGAACCCCCTGACATCCCCAGCTTAGCACAGACATTGTTTTCCAGTCCAGGACAGGATTATGAGTTTGTAACCATGGCAGACCAAGCACTAGTACATCATGTAAATTATACAGTACAAGGAAGCGAATCACCTCCTGATGAACGGGAGTCATGCGCATGGTCACTTGTGTCCAATACTGCGGTTTATTCATAGCCAATGGTGTAGAATCAATTCCCTTCAGAGGAATAGGAACTTCCAGAGGCTCTAGACTAAAACCGCAGCGTTTAGCAAATGACCAATCCATAAGACTCAGGGCAGCGCCTGAATCCACATAGGCATCGACGGAAATGGAAGACAGTGAAAAAATCAGAGTCACAGACAAAATGAACTTAGACTGCAGAGTATCAATGGCAAAAGATTTATCAACCCTTTTTGTGCGTTTAGAGCATGCTGATATAACATGAGCTGAATCACCACAATAAAAACACAAACCATTTTTCCGCCTATAATTTTGCCGTTCACTTCTGGACTGAATTCTATCACATTGCATAGTCTCAGGTGCCTGTTCAGAAGACACCGCCAACTGGTGCACGGGTTTGCGCTCCCGTAAACGCCGATCAATCTGAATGGCCATAGCCATAGACTCATTCAGACCTGTAGGCGCAGGGAACCCCACCATAATATCCTTAATGGCCTCAGAAAGACCATTTCTGAAGTTTGCAGCCAGGGCGCACTCATTCCACTGAGTAAGCACCGACCATTTCCGAAATTTCTGACAATATATTTCCGCTTCATCATGCCCTTGAGAGAGGGCTAATAATGCCTTTTCAGCCTGAATCTCTAGGTTAGGTTCTTCATAGAGCAATCCCAATGCCAGAAAAAACGCATCCACACTGAGCAATGCAGGATCCCCTGGTGCCAATGCAAATGCCCAATTCTGAGGGTCGCCCCGTAGGAACGATATAACAATCTTGACCTGTTGAGCAGGGTCACCAGAGGAGCGAGATTTCAAAGAGAGAAACAATTTACAATTGTTCCTGAAATTCAGGAAGGTAGATCTATCTCCAGAAAAAAACTCAGG
Source organism: Ranitomeya variabilis (assembly GCF_051348905.1). Classification (NCBI taxonomy): domain Eukaryota; kingdom Metazoa; phylum Chordata; class Amphibia; order Anura; family Dendrobatidae; genus Ranitomeya; species Ranitomeya variabilis. The sequence goes on from NC_135233.1 coordinate 117,958,630, forward strand.
AATAGGAATTCTAGGTTCAGACATGGGAGTGTGAACCACGAAATCCTGTATGTTTTGAACCTTTGCTGCGAGATTACTCAGGCTGGAAGCCAAACTCTGGACATCCATGATAAACAGCTAAGATCAGAGCCATTCAAGGGTTAAGAGGAGGTAAGAAGCAGCTAGACAGCAATTAAGGGCTAGGCAGCAAAACTCTGAAGGAAAAAAAAAAAAAAAAAAAAAAATTTCCCTTGAACACTTCTTTTTCTCCTGCTTCAGCCCAAACAATTAACACTTTGTGGGCCGGCTATACTGTCATGAATCCCCAATGGCGAGGGATAGCACAGGACAAGCGAAGTATAACAAATATCGGACGAGCTCTAGGGTGATGGAACCTGGGCTGACCGCTGCCCTAAGCCTGACAAACGCAACTAGAGATAGCCAGGGAGCGTGCCTACGTTGGTTCTAGACGCCACGCACCAGCCTAAGAGCTAACTAGTACTGCAGAGAAAACAAAGACCTCACTTGCCTCCAGAGGAATTAACCCCAAAGGTATAGTTGCCCCCCACATGTATTGACGGTGAAATGAGAGGAAGGCACACACATAGAGATGATGTATATAGCTTTAGCAAATAGAGGCCCGCTGAAAACTAGAAAGCAGAATGATACAAAAGGGGACTGAGCGGTCAGCAAAAAACCCTAATCAAAAATACCATCCTGAGATTACAAGAACCCATGTGCCAACTCATGGCACATGGGGAGAACCTCAGTCCACTAGAGCAACCAGCTAGCATAGAGACATTCTAAGCAAGCTGGACCAAAAACCAAACAACTGAAAATCAGCACTTAGCTTATCCTGAAAGATCTGGGAGCAGGTAGGCAGGAACCAAACAGAGCACATCTGAACACATTGATAGCCGGCAAGGGAAATGACAGAAAGGCCAGGTAAAATAGGAAACACCCAGTCTCTGATGGACAGGTGGAAACCTAAAGCCGCAACCGACCAAAGTCACCCAGTACCAGCAGTAACCACCAGAGGGAGCCCACAAACAGAATCCACAACAACCTCCCTGCTGAGCTTCTCGGTAAGGTCCTCACAACTATTGTAGATGTTCTAGATGTTATTTCTTCCTCTCTGTCCCCCAGATGGTATGGTAGGACAAACCCGTATGACTGATGGCCTGAGGCTTGTTTATAGGGACCCTAGAGATGCCCCGACCCCCACAAGTTGCCACCGTGTCTCCTAGGTATTAAGGTCAGGCAGCCAACTTGGAATTGACTGTCCTGCCGTTCTCTGGAGCAAGGCTTGGAGAAGGTTGCTCCCTCGGTGTTCCAGCCACCGGCTTCGCGCCTCAGAAGGAGGCAGCCTATTACAGGGCAGAACTCCTTCTGGTGTTATCTCCTTGTGCTATGACTTAGTTTCTCACCCTCTACAACACAATTCTCTTCGTGTCCTTTCTTAGGATGCTGCCGCACGTGGGGCAGGCGCAGCTCCATGTCTTTCTGTCTAGCTAGGCCTCTGACAGGATCCCACCCCTGTCAGGGACCCTCTGTCTGCAGCTCCGATGTTCCTCCTTTCCCCCTGTCTGCCTGACAGGTGTTGCCTGAGCAAAGCCCAGTCAGCTTCTCTCTAACTTTCTATCCAGCCCACCAGTTTTACCCTTCTGTGAGGAGTGTCCTAATAGATAGGAGCAAGGCTCCCCCTGGTGGACTGGAGTGTTAAGTGTGGTGTATGGTTTGTGATACCTGGTAGGAAGATCTCCTTTATTGCCATCAGACGTAATATCACTCCCCCTGGTGGAAGAACGACATTACTGCAACGACCAGGACTCTGGGTCGCTGCAGTTATATCTCCCAAAAGAGAAGAAACTGCAATAATGGGAAGAGGGAGAACATATTTTAAAAAGCAAACGTACCTGGTAGATTTACTGGCCCTAGGGTTTGGAAAATCTCTTGTTTTTCTTTACCTTGCCTAGAAATTCTCCTGTACACACCCTTAAGCCTCCTCCTCTGCCACGATCACTGACGTTTGGCTGCAGCAGTTATATCCTATTGACATCACTGCAATCACTGAGCTCAGCTGCTCTGCTGATGTAGATGGCACGAGCTGCCGAGCTCAGGGGATACAATTCCTTTAAAATACTACAGGTCTCCAAAGGTTTAGTTCTACAGAAGAGTGGATGGTTCTGTCTTTAAATATAGGATGGGGGCAGTTAAAAATGTGTATGACACTGAACACCTTCAGTCTAAATTAGGCCAGAGGATGTTCCAGACTACTGAATATGGGATGTAGCTATGATGGGTGTAGAGGTACCAGTCACACATGGGTGCTTGTGCCTCAGAGGCCCAAAGACTATAAGAAGAATCCTGTATTATAGCTGGCACATGGAATTTAAGAAGGGAGGGCGTAATATAACAAATTTTGTATTGGAACCTAAGAACTTTGAGGTAACCCAATGAGGCTTGGAAAACATCATGATCCCTCTTAGATCATGAAAGAGATACTATGGAGCGACTATACAGACAGATAGATGTTGGATGGATGAGCAGTTGGTTTGTTTCTACGATGTATGCTCAAACTATTAACTGTGGTGAAGCTTTGTTTGTTTTTTAGTTCCTATGTAGCCATAGTGTGGCCATTGTAACATTGTTGACTACGACTTTGAGGAATGTAACAGTTGCAGGTGAGATAATGCTGTGATGTATACATGAGTAATTATCAGTGTCACACCCATTACTCACCCATCAACTCTTCAGCAATAGCAGTACAAAATTACCAAAAGGATATTCTCAATGTTTTCAGATAACAAACTTGATTGACGAGATCTACATTTTTACACATTGAGATATTAAAATACAGAGCATATGAATTTTGGAATAAATATTGACCCTGCACAATAAATTATAGAATTATATTATTATTATGTTGATATTATTATTATTTTCAATAACAGAGGTTAACACCTATCCATGGAATTGGTGATAATTTGCTAATCAGCTAGGGTGTGACTTCTGGGATCCTGAGAATGAGGCTTTGAAATGTTGTGGTGTATAGGTGATAATTTCCAATGTTATAAATAAACCTTGAATTAAAATTGAAAATTCATATTTATACAGAACTAACAGCACAGTTACAGTATATACACACATTCTACATGGATTTAAGACCCATTGCCACCAGTATCTTTGGGCACCACATCATGGACATATTCTCCCCCAGAAGTGTTTTGAAGGTAAAATTTGCAAAATCATCGAAAACTCTGCCCCCCGTTTATCTCAAATCAAAATCCCATAGGTGGTCCACACTACTACATGGAGGTCTGACTGTGACAGGTGTTTCTTGTGATGAAATGAGAGGCAGAAGTACAATAAAGTCATTTGGTGCCTACACAGTCCAGACCTTGCTTAGGGTCATAATACGGCCATGAGGATAAGGCCTGAGAAGGGTTTTGGCTGATGCAATTGCAACTGATCCCATACATGGTAGTGACTTTGCCTAATCCTACAGTTTAGAACTAATGGGTTTTCCAATGAGAATCAAAAATGCCTCCATCATCTTCAGTACTAGACGTCACTGCTCCATTTTTCACAAATTATTTTATTAAATTAAAGAGTGAGTTTTATAAACATTAATATGGGCCATAGCTTGAAGATTCTTAAACCAGAACTTTGTATTTTGCTTCCTTGGGAACTTTGAATTAATAGTAAATATGATTTCACCGAAGCATGTCAAACAGATCAGTTTTAGATATTTAACCCAGCCTCTTGACTTGGGTTGTGCAATATGTTAAATGATTGTAAGGCTATCTTCATCCGTTAAACAATCCTATATCTGACAGTTAATCTATAAATACACAATAGAGAACTTTTGCAGACACTCCTTTTCACGACCTGAAAATCCTCTGTATTTTTCTGTTTGTATCATCTCATCTGTCAAAGCTTGGTATGAGGGTATGAGTCACTCTGAGAACTCAAGGTTTATTACACTTTGTATTATTACTTAGATCTGAATGAATGGTATTATGCTGTATGATATATACTCAATTAATTGGGAGTTTCAAAATGAAAGATTTCATTTATTAGTTATATTCTGAGTTTAAATGGATTTTCTAAGACTATAACAAAATTCACTAAATCGTAAAAATGGCATAACATAACAACAAAACTTATAATCACCTGATAAATCTACTGTGAATGCTGCAGCCAACTACTGGCCTCCGTGTTGTATGGCATGAGATGGCTGAGACCAGTGATTGGCTGCAGCAGTCATGGGTTGTGGATGGGAAGTCATGGCTGCAGATCTGTCAGCATACAACTCCAGGGAGCAGCGAGGAGGGTGGTGCAGTTTTATCAGTCAGTCATCGAGATGCTAATTCTCACTATGGCTGCACTTCCAGTTGCCACTTATATTACAATGACTGCCATAGCTGAAAAGAAAATATCAGTATCTGTAAATAAGATAAACATAGTTATCAAACTACAACTGATATTAAAGGGAACCTGTCACCAGGTTTGCCCCATCTATATATATAATTGTCTAAGGACCACTTCCGTCTGTTTGTCTGTCACGGAAATCCTGGGTCGCTGATTGGTCGCGGCTGGCTTGGCACGACCAATCAGCGACTGGCACAGTCCGGCCGCGAATTGGCCTTTCCCAACTCCCCTCCAGTCAGTGGCCCCTCCATACGCCCTCCAGTCAGCACCACCATAGCATTTTAGCAGTCCGTTAAATGGACTGCATTACATCGTGGCATAAGCGGTGTAACGCAGTCCGTTAACGCTGCCATTAACCCTGTAAGTGTGACCAACTTTTTACTATTGATGCTGCCTATGTAGCATCAATAGTAAAATCATATAATGTTAATAATAATAATAATTAAAAAAATCATTATATTCTCACCTTCCGGCATCCGCGGCAGCCTTTCCCGCTCCTCGCAACGCTCCGGTCCCGAGAATGCATTGCGGCAATGACCCCAGATGATCATCACGGGTTATTGCTGCAAGGCATTACTGGGAGAGGAGCGGAGCAAGGAGCCTCGCTAAAGGCCTGGGCTGGATCCGGGGGCCGCCGGAAGGTGAGTATATAACTATTTTTGAACATTGCTATATACTACGTGGGCTGTATTATATACTACGTGGGCTGTGTTATATACTACGTGGGCTGTACTATATACTACGTGGAATGTACTATATACTACGTGGAATGTGTTATATACTACATCGCTGTGCTATATACTACGTGGGCTGTGTTATATACTACGTGGCTGTGCAATATTCTACGTGGCTGTGCTATATACTACGTGGGCTGTGTTATATACTATGTGGTCTGTGCTATATACTACGTGGGCTGTGCTATATACTATGTGGATGTGCAATATACTACTTGGCTGTGCTATATACTAAGTGGCTGTGTTATATACTACGTGGCTGTGCAATATTCTACGTGGCTGTGCTATATACTACGTGGGCTGTGTTATATACTACGTGGACTGTGCTATATACTACGTGGGCTGTGCTATATACTACGTGGATGTGCAATATACTACTTGGCTGTGCTATATACTAAGTGGCTGTGTTATATACTATGTGGCTGTGTTATATACTGCGTGGGCTGTGCTATATACTATGTAGGCTGTACTATATACTACATGGGCTGTGTTATATACTGTGTGGGCTGTGCTATATACTACGTGGGCTGTGCTATATACTACGTGGGCTGTGCTATATACTATGTGGCTGTGCAATATACTACGTTGCTGTGCTATATACTACATGGCTGTGCTATATACTACGTGGGCTGTGTTATATGCTACATGGGCTCTGAGACTCTTTCTCCCAGGGCCCCAAAAACCTGGAGCTGGCTCTGGCTTCCCGGCCATCCGCGAACAATCAGCGACAGATGCAGTCCGGCCGCGAATTGGCGCGGGATTTGAACCACGCTTCGCTAACTGGTCACGCCCGTCCGGCTGAATCCTGTGTATTCATTGCATTATTCTGAAATCTTCATAAATAAACTACATACATATTCTAGAATACCCGATGAGTTAAAATCAGGCCACCATCTAGTATGAGATAAGACCAGTACTTTACTGCTCGGATATACTGCATTCTAATATACTGTATATATATGCCCTCAATTCAGCCTTCAAGACAAGAAAAGACCTTTATAATACCCACCTAAGGGGAGGTTGCCGCCTCACTTTTTGCTATGCCGTCCTCCTTTTTGCTTCATTTGGATGGTGCATTCACACAGTTTCCCCAGAATTGCGCTCCTGAGCAGGTGAATTTTTCTCAGCCCTGGCGAGGGCAGAGAAAAGTAATGCAGTGCGCAAGTTCTGGGAAAAGTGAAAGATCCCTGGCACATGCATACTGCGGTACGGTACTTTATTTGGCTCTAGTTAGGGCAGAGAAGTACGCCTGAGCAGGGACGCGATGACGGGGACACTGTGTAGATGATGTAGGATGAGTCATGCACACGAAGCACAGAAGGAGGATGGAAAAAGAAGAGAGGAGGCACCGGACCAAGTCAGCGACGCCCATCGGACCCAAGTGACCACATATGAGTATTAGAAAAGGTCTTTTTCTTGACTTGCAGGCCGGATTGGGGTCATGTATACACCATATTAGAATGTTTTATATCATGGCCGAAAAGTGGTGGTTTTATCTCATATGGGGCAAACCTGTTGACTGCTTTATTTTAAAGGGAATCTGTCACCCCCAAAATTGAAGGTGAGCTAAGTCCACCGGCATCAGGGGCTTATCTACAGCATTTTGTAATGCTGTAGATAAGCCCCTGATGTATCCTGAAAGATAAGAAAAAGAGGTTAGATTATACTCACCCAGGGGCGATCCCGCTGCGGTCCGGTCCGATGGGCGTCGTGTTTTGTCCAGCACCTCCCATCTTCTTACGATGACGTCCTCTTCTTGTATTCACGGTGCGGCTCCGGCGCAGGCATACTTTGTCTGCCCTGTTGAGAGCAGAGCAAAGTACCGCAGTGCGTAGGGGCTGGGAAAGATTAGAGAGGCCCGGCGCCTGCGCACTGCAGTACTTTGCTCTGCCCTCAACAGGGCAGACAAAGTACTCCTGCGCCAGAGCTGCAGAGTGAAGACAAGAAGAGGACGTCATCATAAGAAGATGGGAGGCTCCGGGCCGGACCGCGACGTCCATCGGATCGGACCACCCGCCCAGGTGAGTATAATATAACCTCTTTCAGGATACATCGGGGGCTTATTATTACAGAATGCTGTAGATAAGCCCCTGATGCCTGTGGGCTTAGCTCACCTTCGATTTTGGGGGTGACAGGTTCCCTTTAACTAATGGAAATGCCCTCTAAAGAAACACTTCAGGTAAAACAGGTACACCATGTGATGTCTAGCATGGGATCTAACAAGACACAAGGATCCAAAAGAGAGAATCAGGCACTACAAGCTCAGTCTAAGACATCATATCAGTTTTCCTTTTGAATGTCAAAAAGGTTAAGCGATCTCCATTTCTGAAGATAAATTATGAATGTGGAATAAAATACACTGCTCAAAAAATAAAGGGAACACTAAAATTCCACATCCTAGATTTCTCTGAATGAAATATTCCAGTTGTAAATCTTTATTCATTACATAGTGGAATGTGTTGAGAACAAAAAAAACTAAAAATGATCAACGTAAATCACAACTAATATCCCACGGAGGTCTAGAGTTGGAATGATGCTCAAAATCAAAGTGGAAAATGAAGTTACAGGCTGATCCAACTTCAGTGGAAATGCCTCAAGACAAGGAAATGATGTTCAGTAGTGTGTGTGGCCTCAACATGTCTGTATGATCTCTGTACAATGCCTGGGCATGCTCCTGATGAGGCGACAGATGGGCTCCTGAGAGATCTCCTCCCAGACCTGGACTAAAGCATCCGCCAACTCTGTCTGTGGTGCAACGTGACATTGGTGGATGGTGCGAGACATGATATCCCAGATGTGTTCAATCGGATTCAGGTCTGGGGAACAGGCAGGCCAGTCCATAGGTTCAATGCCGTCATCTTGCAGGAACTGCTGACACACTCCAGCCACATGAGGTCTGGCATTGTCCTGCATTAGGAGGAACCCAGGGCCAACCACACCAGCATATGGTCTTACAAGGGGTCTGAGGATTTTATCTCGGTACCTAATGGCAGTCAGGCTACCTCTGGCGAGCACATGGAGGGCTGTGCGGCTCTCCAAAGAAATGCCACCCCACACCATTACTGACCCACTGCTAAATCGGTCATGCTGAAGGATGTTGCAGGCAGCAGATCGCTCTCCATGGCGTCTCCAGACTCTGAAACATCTGTCACATGTGCTCAGTGTGAACCAACTTTCATCTGTGAAGAGCACAGGGCGCCAGTGGCGAATTTGCCAATCCTGGTGTTCTGTGGCAAATGCCAAGCATCCTGCACGGTGTTGGACTGTGAACATATCCCCCATCTGTAGACGTTGGGCACTCAGACCATCCTCATGGAGTCAGTTTCTAACTGTTTGCGCAGACACATGCACATTTGTGGCCTGCTGGAGGTCATTTTGCAGGGCTCTAGCAGTGCTCCTCTTTTTCCTCCTTGCACAAAGGCTGAGGTAGCAGTCTTGCTGCTGGGTTGTTGCCCTCCTACGGCCCCCTCCACATCTCTTGGTGTACTGGCCTGTCCCCTGGTAGCACCTCCAGCCTCTGGGCACTACGCTGACAGACACAGCAACCCTTCTTGCCACAGCTTGCATTGTTGTGCCATCCTGGATGAGCTGCACTACCTGAGCCACTTGTGTGGGTTGTGGAGTCCGTCTCATGCTACCACGAGAGTGAAAGCACAACCAACATTCAAACGTGACCAAAACATCAGCCAGAAAGCATTGGTACTGAGATGTGGTCCCCACCTGCAGAACCACTCCTTTATTGAGTGTGTCTTGATAATTGCCAATATTTTCCATCTGTTGTCTATTCCATTTGCACAACAGCATGTGAAATTGATTGTCAAACAGTGCTGCTTCCTAAGTGGACAGTTTGATTTCACAGAAGTTTGATTTACTTGGAGTTATATTCTTAACAACATAATCAATTATGGTATGGTGCCATAAGAGAAAAAGAAGTGAAGAAGGAAATACAATTAAAATGGAAATTTTTATTAATAAATAATTAAAAGTTGAGTAATGATAAAATAGACATAAAGGGGACATCCAATTATAGGGGGAGGTTAACCAGTATTAATAAGTACATATGAATAATGTTGACTGTAATATAGTCATAAATAGATATACAAATACATAAGGTACACAGTAAAGAATGCTACAAAAAGCGAAAAAGGAAAATTTGGATCAAAGTGTCAAGAATTTCTGAACTCCCTTAGGAGAAAGGCCAGTAAGAATGTATCCAACAATGCAATTGTCTTGCTATTTGATGCTGGGAAGTGATTACAAGACTAAACAATACTACCTTCAGCAAAAGGGGGAGTGGAAAAGACGCAGTCCAAGAAATGAAGGTATAATTCATGTAGTATGTTACCTGCAATTGAAGCTGGAATGATTAAAAGCACCGAAGATCTGTGCACGGAAAGTGAATAGCTGGTGAAGCTCCCCCCACTGCCCAACGACTGCCGTTTCACAATTGCTTCTTCCAAGGGTTCATGGGCAAGGGATCCTGTCCATGCCCCTTGGAAAAAGCAACTGCGAAACGGCAGTCATCGGGCGGTGGGGGGAGCTTCACCAGCTATTCACATTCGGTGCACAGATCTTCGGTGCTTTTAATCATTCCAGCTTCAATATCAGGTAACATACTACTTGAATTATACCTTAATTTCTTGGACTGCGTCTTTTCCACTCCCCCTTTGCTGAAGACAGTATTTCAATATAGAAGAAATGATGTGCACTCTGAATTAAATGAAGAAGGTGCTGGTTGAACTTGGAGAGATCCAGACCATTCAGAGATTGAATAAAACAACCGCACTCAATTTGTATATTTGCATCATGAATGTGAAGAGTCTTTTTAATAGGAACACCACAGTGATACAGACAGTAGCTGAGGTAACGTTTCGACCTTATAGGCCTTTGTCAAACCTCACTTCAAGAAGAAAAGAAGAGTGAGCGAACGTCCAGAGGGACACATAGGCTCCACTTGTAGGAGAATAGCACTGAACAGATCCGGAACGGCACGGATAGGGAATGGAGTCCCTGTAAGAACTGGTGGGTCCTATGTCAGGAGGAGCAGCAGCACCGCTGCGGTGCCTATAAGGTCGAAACGTTACCTCAGCTACTGTCTGTATCACTGTGGTGTTCCTATTAAAAAGACTCTTCACATTCATGATGCAAATATACAAATTGAGTGCGGTTGTTTTCTTCAATCTCGGAATGCAGTATTTCAGTCTTGAAAAAGTTATAAAGCCATTTCTTAAGCTTTGGGACTCCAGCAAACCACAGTGAGAGCTTTTATCCACAAATGGTGAAAACATGGAACAGTGGTGATGGTGAACCTTTCCAGGAATGGCCAGCCGACCAAAACTGCCTCAAGAATGCAACAACTAATCCAAGAGGTCACAAATGACCCCTCAACAACATCGAAAGAACTGCAGGCCTCACTTGCTTCAGTGAAGGTAAATGTTCATGAATCCACCATAAAAAAGAGACTGGACAAAAATTTCCTGCATGGCAGAGTTTCAAGATGAAAACCACTGCTGAGGAATAAGAACATAAAGGCTCATCTCAATTTTTCCCGAAAACATCTTGATGATCATCAAAACTTTTAGGAGAATACTCTGTAAACTGATGAGACAAAAGTTGAGCTTTTTGGTAGTAGTATGTCCCATTACATCAGGCATATAAGTAACATATCATTTCAGAAAAGGTATCATCATACCAACAGTAAAATATAGTGGTGGTAGTGTGATGGTCTGTGGCTGTTTTGCTGCATCGTTACCTAAAAGACTTGCTGTAGTAAATGAAACCATGAATTCTGCTGTCTTCCAAAAAACCCTGAATGAGAATGTCCGGCCATCTGTTCATGACGTCAAGCTAAAGCGCACTTGGCTTATGCAGTAAAACAGTGATCCAAAACACACCAGCAAATCCACCTCTGAATGGCTTAAGAAAAACAAAAAACAAAATTAAGACTTTGGAGTGGTCTAGGCAAAGTCATGACATTAATCTGAATGAAATGCTGTGGCATGACATTAAAAAGGTGGTTCATGCTCCGAAACCCTCCAATCTGGCTGAATTACAATAATTCTGCAAAGATGAGTGGGCCAAAATTCCTTCAGAACATTGTAATAGACTCATTGCCAGTTATCACAAATGCTTGATTGCAGTGGTTGCTGCTAAGGGTGTCCCAACCAGTTATTAGGTTTAGGGGGCAGTCACTTTCTCACACGGGGCACGGTTTGGATTTCTCTTTCCCTTAATAATAAAGACCTTCATTTAAAAACTGCATTTTGTGATTACTTGTGTTATCTTTGTCTAATATTTACATTTGTTTGGTGATGTCAAACATTTAAGTGTGACAAACATGCAAAAGAATAGGAAATCAGGAAGGGGGCAAACACTTTTTCAAACAACCTCATGCACCCGCTTGTTTTTTCTCCTGACTGAATTTGAGAACTGCAGTGTTTTTGAATTTCGAAGTAAGTCAATTATTTAAAGGCTTTATCAGTGTTTTTCACCCAATGGCATCTTCCGCTGAATAAAACTAACTTTTTGAAACATGTACTACTGGCAAAGCACACATGTACTCCACACCCCAAAAAATGCTGCAAAAACTCCCCAAGATTGTCGCAAAAAAGTCCCAAAAACATTGAAAAGCAGGCATTTTGAGACCAGCATTTTTACAGCCAAGAGAACAGATTTTGGCTGCTGTAAGAAACGCAACAAAAAGGCCGGGGTCACACTGGCGACTTAAACGGACGAGTGCAATGCGATAAAAAATCGTATTACACTCGGACCAATGTTAATCTATGGGCCAGCTTCGGGCAGCCGATTTTTTTGTCGGCCGTTTTCCTCTGGCCGAGAAAAACGCAGCATGCTGCAATTGTCACCGATTATCGGATCGGACTCGCCAATGCAAGTCTATGGGTGCATCCTCGCATTCCAATCGGATGACAGACGGATCAATGTTCGGGAAACATTTGTGCGATTCTCGTCCGTCCAAAACGGACCAATTTTTTTCAACGTTGTGTGTGACTCCAGCCAAACTCTGTATGCGAGCATAGCCTAAGATTTTTTTCCTTCCCCCCTTGTACTAGCAATTTATTTAATGTTTTTATTATACACACTGATAAACCTTCACCTATTTGTTACCTTTGGAATCTATTAATTTTACATTACTGTATATTTAATTGTATTTGGAACTATTCTTAATAGATTTTAGCCTGAATGACCTTTGTTACTACCACTCCTGTGATTACACTCTGACCTTATGTTTCCAGCTTTGTCTCCTATTTACAGCTCCCTTTATGTTTGCTGTGATACTGTATATACTGTCACAAAATTTACCACAAAGATGTAACCAAGGTAAAGAGAGAAGTACATTAATTTGAAATAAAAAATAATATTAATAATATTAAAAACATTTTTTTTTATAAAATTCAATAGAAAATAAAGGTGCTAGATAAAAGAGGGGACTATATTCACAACATATCATGGGAATCAAACATACAGTAATTAAATTTTGTAAATTATTACTTTGCTGCAAAAAACTTGCATAAAAAGGTGAAAACAAAAAGGGTGAAAAAACGGGGTGAAAAAAAAATGGGTATCCAGACCACCCTATATTGAAAGTATGTCAAAAGGCCGCAAACAGCGTTGTCATGATCTCAATGGCAAGAGAACATAGCATAAGCATATATAGGAACTAGCTCTTGGAAGATGGGAACTGAGCTGACCATGAACTAAACCTAACGCACAACTAGCAGTGGCCGGGTAGCATGCCTACGTTGATTCTAGATGCCCAGCACCAGCCGGAGGACTAAATAAAGCTAGCAGAGGAAAATATTAGTCCTAGCTCACCTCTAGAGAAATACCCCGAAAGGAGACAGAGGCCCCCCACATGTATTGGCGGTGAGTTGAGATGAAATAACAAACGTAGTATGAAAATAGGTTTAGCAAATTTGAGGTCCACTTACTACATAGCAGAAGACAGAAAGGACACTTTCAGGGTCAGCTGAAAACCCTATCAAAAACACCATCCAGAAATTACTTTAAAACTCTGGCATTAACTCATAACACCAGAGTGGCAATTCCTGTTCACAAGAGCTTTCCAGACACAGTAACGAAACTACAGCTGTGAACTGGAACAAAAATGCAAAAACAAACATGGACAAGAGTCCAACTTATCTAGTAGTTGTCTAGGAGCAGGAACAAGCACAGAGAGGCTTCTGATAACATTGTTGACCGGCAAGCAACTAACAGAGCAGCAAGGTTATATAGCGACTCCCACATCTTGATGGGAACAGGTGAACAGAGAAGATGAAGACACCAGTTCAATTCCACCAGTAGCCACCAGGGGAGCCCAGAATCCAAATTCACAACACAGCGTGCCTTGATGGCTTGTCGGGTCCAAAATCTACAATTAATGCCAATTAATAAATAATAAAGCGGAATGTAGTCACTGTGTAAGGTGCAAATACAAAATCACTAAACTTCTATATAAAACACAAGTCAAAATCAGCAATCAGTGTAAGGTGGCTGCTACATGAGCATACCTGCTTGGAAGATTAGTGCATTAGCCCATTAGTAAGATCAGGACTGAGTCCCTGTTAGCTACAAACATGGGTGCGATACCATGGCTAAACAGGGAAAATGTAATGCTAAAGTGACGGTATCAAATAATATGTACCTGTATTGCACATACCCAGTGAATGATGTGATGTTCCTCTGCCCCGACGCGCGTTTCACTCTGCTTCTTCGGGAGACGCCTCAAAGGAAATTTACTGATCATGTGCACAGCACCTCAGGATTGTCATTGAATTAGCTTGCATAGCGTTCTTGGCCCATTTCCATGAGGAAAAACGCCGCAAAACCCATCAAAAACACACATAGCCTTAGACCTTTTCAGGTTGTAGATTCAAAATCAACTTCCAAATCTACTGCTCATTTTTAGAAGACACTTTCTTCAAGTGGTGGTACAAAAAAAATAGTCTGTAGCTTTCAAGAAAGCCGTAATTTTTATGCAGGACAATTTTCCAATGAAAGAATAATTACACAACCCCTTTGTTTCCTGTTCTAAACCCTATCGAGAACTTTTGGGCTTTTCCTATAAGGGATATTTACAGTGAAGCGAAACAGTACACCTCTCTGAACAGTGTCTGAGATATCTTAATATATACTTACCTTGTAATGTCTTCACATCCTGTTGCGTTCAGATAAGTCCAGATCCGAGAATTCCAAGCGACGGAAGTTCACCGACCTCCATATTGGGACACCCAAGTGATGGGTGTCTCAATATGGAAACTGCTGGTGGTACCAGTCTCTTGTGCAGTACCACCAGCGAAACACCATCGCGAACAAGCCGCCACCGGGATCAGCCAAATGATTCAATGATCGCCGTCATCTTTGTACAGGAGGAGCGGCAGACAAGGGGGAGAGTGTTATGGTTCTCAATGGCAAGAGAACATAGCCCAGCAAACATAAGTACTAGCTCTTGGAAGGATGGAAACTAAACTGACCATGAACTAAACCTGCCGCACAACTAACAGTAGCCGGGTAGCGTTGCCTACGTTTTTTATCCCTAGACGCCCAGCGCCGGCCGGTGAGTTGAGATGAAATAACAAACGTAGTATGAAAATAGGTTTAGCAAATTTGAGGTCCACTTACTACATAGCAGAAGACAGAAAGGACACTTTCAGAGTCAGCTGAAAACCCTATCAAAAACACCATCCAGAAATTACTTTAAAACTCTGGCATTAACTCATAACACCAGAGTGGCAATTCCTGTTCACAAGAGCTTTCCAGACACAGTAACGAAACTACAGCTGTGAACTGGAACAAAAATGCAAAAACAAACATGGACAAGAGTCCAACTTATCTAGTAGTTGTCTAGGAGCAGGAACAAGCACAGAGAGGCTTCTGATAACATTGTTGACCGGCAAGCAACTAACAGAGCAGCAAGGTTATATAGCAACTCCCACATCTTGATGGGAACAGGTGAACAGAGAAGATGAAGACACCAGTTCAATTCCACCAGTAGCCACCGGGGGAGCCCAGAATCCAAATTCACAACAGTACCCCCCCCTCAAGGAGGGGGCACCGAACCCTCACCAGAACCACCAGGGCGATCAGGATGGGCCCTATGAAAGGCACGAACCAGATCGGAGGCATGAACATCAGATGCATTCACCCAAGAATTATCCTCCTGGCTGTATCCCTTCCACTTGACCAGATACTGGAGTCTCCGTCTGGAAACACGAGAGTCTAAGATTTTCTCCACAACGTACTCCAACTCACCCTCAACCAACACCGGAGCAGGAGGCTCAACGGAAGGCACAACCGGTACCTCATACCTGCGCAATAATGACCGATGAAAAACGTTATGAATAGAAAAGGATGCAGGGAGGTCCAAACGGAAGGAAACAGGGTTAAGAATCTCCAATATCTTATACGGGCCGATAAACCGAGGCTTAAACTTAGGAGAAGAGACCCTCATAGGGACAAAACGAGAAGACAACCACACCAAATCCCCAACAGAAAGCCGAGGACCAACACGACGGTGGCGGTTGGCAAAAAGCTGAGTCTTCTCCTGGGACAACCTCAAATTGTCCACCACCTGCCCCCAGATCTGATGCAATCTCTCCACCACAGCATCCACTCCAGGACAATCCGAAGATTCCACCTGACCAGAGGAAAATCGAGGATGAAACCCCGAATTACAGAAAAACGGGGACACCAAAGTGGCAGAGCTGGCCCGATTATTGAGAGCGAACTCCGCCAATGGCAAAAAAGCAACCCAATCATCCTGGTCAGCAGACACAAAACACCTCAGATATGTCTCCAGGGTCTGATTAATCCGCTCGGTCTGGCCATTCGTCTGAGGATGGAAAGCGGACGAAAAAGATAAATCTATGCCCATCCTAGCACAGAATGCCCGCCAAAATCTAGACACGAATTGGGTCCCTCTGTCAGAAACGATATTCTCAGGAATACCATGCAAACGAACAACATTTTGAAAAAACAGAGGAACCAACTCGGAAGAAGAAGGTAACTTGGGCAGAGGAACCAAATGGACCATCTTAGAAAAACGGTCACACACCACCCAGATGACAGACATCTTCTGAGAAACAGGCAGATCTGAAATAAAATCCATCGAGATGTGCGTCCAAGGCCTCTTAGGAATAGGCAAGGGCAACAATAATCCACTAGCCCGAGAACAACAAGGCTTGGCCCGAGCACAAACGTCACAAGACTGCACAAAGCCTCGCACATCTCGTGACAGGGAAGGCCACCAGAAGGACCTTGCCACCAAATCCCTGGTACCAAAAATGCCAGGATGACCTGCCAACGCAGAAGAATGAACCTCAGAGATGACTCTACTGGTCCAATCATCAGGAACAAACAGTTTATCAGGTGGGCAACGATCAGGTCTATCCGCCTGAAACTCCTGCAAGGCCCGCCGCAGGTCTGGAGAAACGGCTGACAATACCACTCCATCCTTAAGGATACCTGTGGGCTCAGAGTTACCAGGCGAGTCAGGCTCAAAACTCCTAGAAAGGGCATCCGCCTTAACATTCTTAGAACCCGGTAGGTATGACACCACAAAATTAAACCGAGAGAAAAATAATGACCAGCGCGCCTGTCTAGGATTCAGGCGCCTGGCGGTCTCAAGATAAATCAAATTTTTGTGGTCAGTCAATACCACCACCTGATGTCTGGCCCCCTCAAGCCAATGGCGCCACTCCTCAAAAGCCCACTTCATGGCCAAAAGCTCCCGATTCCCAACATCATAATTCCGCTCAGCGGGCGAAAATTTACGGGAAAAGAAGGCACAAGGCCTCATCACGGAGCAGTCAGAACTTTTCTGCGACAACACTGCCCCAGCTCCGATCTCAGAAGCGTCGACCTCAACCTGAAAAGGTAGAGCAACATCAGGCTGACGCAACACAGGGGCAGAGGAAAAACGGCGCTTAAGCTCCCGAAAGGCCTCCACAGCATCAGGGGACCAATCAGCAACATCAGCACCCTTCTTAGTCAAATCGGTCAATGGCTTAGCAATATCCGAAAAACCAGCAATAAATCGACGATAAAAGTTAGCAAAGCCCAAAAATTTCTGAAGACTCTTAAGAGAAGAGGGCTGCGTCCAATCACAAATAGCTTGAACCTTGACAGGATCCATTTCAATGGAAGAGGGGGAAAAAATATATCCCAAAAAGGAAATCCTCTGTACCCCAAAAACACACTTAGAACCCTTCACACACAAAGAATTAGACCGCAAAACCTGAAAAACCCTCCTGACTTGCTGGACATGAGAGTCCCAGTCATCCGAAAAAATCAGAATATCATCCAGATACACAATCATAAATTTATCCAAATAATCGCGAAAAATATCATGCATAAAGGACTGGAAAACTGACGGAGCATTAGAAAGACCAAAAGGCATCACTAAATACTCAAAGTGGCCCTCGGGCGTATTAAATGCGGTTTTCCACTCATCCCCCTGCCTGATTCGCACCAAATTATACGCCCCACGAAGGTCAATCTTAGAGAACCACTTGGCCCCCTTTATGCGAGCAAACAAATCAGTCAGCAACGGCAATGGGTATTGATATTTAACAGTGATTTTATTCAAAAGCCGATAATCAATACATGGTCTCAAAGAGCCGTCTTTTTTTGACACAAAGAAAAAACCGGCTCCTAAGGGAGATGACGATGGACGAATATGTCCCTTTTCCAAGGACTCCTTTATATATTCTCGCATAGCAGCATGTTCAGGCACAGACAGATTAAATAAACGACCCTTTGGGTATTTACTACCCGGGATTAAATCTATGGCACAATCGCACTCTCGGTGCGGAGGTAACGAACCAAGCTTGGATTCTTCAAAGACGTCACGATAGTCAGACAGGAACTCAGGAATTTCAGAGGGAATGGATGATGAAATGGAAACCACAGGTACATCCCCATGAGCCCCCTTACATCCCCAGCTCAACACAGACATAGCTCTCCAGTCGAGGACTGGGTTGTGAGATTGCAGCCAAGGCAATCCTAGCACCAAATCATCATGTAGATTATACAGCACCAGAAAGCGAATAATCTCCTGGTGATCCGGATTAATACGCATAGTTACTTGTGTCCAGTATTGTGGTTTATTATTAGCCAATGGGGTGGAGTCAATCCCCTTCAGAGGAATAGGAGTCTCCAAAGGCTCTAAATCATACCCACAGCGTTTGGCAAAGGACCAATCCATAAGACTCAAAGCGGCGCCAGAGTCGACATAGGCGTCCGTGGTAATAGATGACAAAGAGCAAATCAGGGTCACAGATAGAATAAACTTAGACGGTAAGGTGCAAATGGAAACAGATTTACCAAGCTTTTTAGTGCGCTTAGAGCATGCTGATATAACATGAGTAGAATCACCACAATAGAAACACAACCCATTTTTCCGTCTAAAATTCTGCCGCTCGCTTCGGGACAGAATTCTATCACACTGCATACTCTCTGGCGACTTCTCAGTGGACACCGCCAGATGGTGCACTGGTTTGCGCTCCCGCAAACGCCTATCGATCTGAATAGCCATTGTCATGGACTCATTCAGACCCGCAGGCACAGGGAACCCCACCATAACATCCTTAATGGCATCAGAGAGACCCTCTCTGAAAGTCGCCGCCAGGGCGCACTCATTCCACTGAGTAAGCACAGACCATTTACGGAATCTTTGGCAGTAAATTTCCGCTTCATCTTGCCCCTGAGATAGGGACATCAAAGTTTTTTCTGCCTGAAGCTCCAAATGAGGTTCGTCATAAAGCAACCCCAAGGCCAGAAAAAACGCATCCACATTGAGCAACGCAGGATCCCCTGGTGTCAATGAAAAAGCCCAGTCTTGAGGGTCGCCCCGGAGCAAGGAAATCACAATCCTGACCTGCTGTGCAGGGTCTCCGGCAGAGCGAGATTTCAGGGACAAAAATAATTTGCAATTATTTCGAAAATTCTGAAACCCGGATCTATTCCCCGAGAAAAATTCCGGCAAAGGAATTCTCGGCTCAGATACAGGTGCATGACAAACAAAATCTTGCAAATTTTGTACCTTCGTGGCGAGATTATTCAAACCTGCAGTTACACTCTGAAGATCCATTACAAACAGGTGGACACAGAGCCATTCAAGGGTTAAGAGGAGGTAAGAAGCAGCTAGACAGCAATTAAGGGCTAGGCAGCAAAACTCTGAGGGGAAAAAAAAAAAAAAATTTCCCTTCAACACTTCTTTTTCTCCTGCTTCAGCCCAAACAATTAACACTTTGAGGGCCGGTCAAACTGTCATGATCTCAATGGCAAGAGAACATAGCATAAGCATATATAGGAACTAGCTCTTGGAAGATGGGAACTGAGCTGACCATGAACTAAACCTAACGCACAACTAGCAGTGGCCGGGTAGCATGCCTACGTTGATTCTAGATGCCCAGCACCAGCCGGAGGACTAAATAAAGCTAGCAGAGGAAAATATTAGTCCTAGCTCACCTCTAGAGAAATACCCCGAAAGGAGACAGAGGCCCCCCACATGTATTGGCGGTGAGTTGAGATGAAATAACAAACGTAGTATGAAAATAGGTTTAGCAAATTTGAGGTCCACTTACTACATAGCAGAAGACAGAAAGGACACTTTCAGGGTCAGCTGAAAACCCTATCAAAAACACCATCCAGAAATTACTTTAAAACTCTGGCATTAACTCATAACACCAGAGTGGCAATTCCTGTTCACAAGAGCTTTCCAGACACAGTAACGAAACTACAGCTGTGAACTGGAACAAAAATGCAAAAACAAACATGGACAAGAGTCCAACTTATCTAGTAGTTGTCTAGGAGCAGGAACAAGCACAGAGAGGCTTCTGATAACATTGTTGACCGGCAAGCAACTAACAGAGCAGCAAGGTTATATAGCGACTCCCACATCTTGATGGGAACAGGTGAACAGAGAAGATGAAGACACCAGTTCAATTCCACCAGTAGCCACCGGGGGAGCCCAGAATCCAAATTCACAACACAGCGTGCCTTGATGGCTTGTCGGGTCCAAAATCTACAATTAATGCCAATTAATAAATAATAAAGCGGAATGTAGTCACTGTGTAAGGTGCAAATACAAAATCACTAAACTTCTATATAAAACACAAGTCAAAATCAGCAATCAGTGTAAGGTGGCTGCTACATGAGCATACCTGCTTGGAAGATTAGTGCATTAGCCCATTAGTAAGATCAGGACTGAGTCCCTGTTAGCTACAAACATGGGTGCGATACCATGGCTAAACAGGGAAAATGTAATGCTAAAGTGACGGTATCAAATAATATGTACCTGTATTGCACATACCCAGTGAATGATGTGATGTTCCTCTGCCCCGACGCGCGTTTCACTCTGCTTCTTCGGGAGACGCCTCAAAGGAAATTTACTGATCATGTGCACAGCACCTCAGGATTGTCATTGAATTAGCTTGCATAGCGTTCTTGGCCCATTTCCATGAGGAAAAACGCCGCAAAACCCATCAAAAACACACATAGCCTTAGACCTTTTCAGGTTGTAGATTCAAAATCAACTTCCAAATCTACTGCTCATTTTTAGAAGACACTTTCTTCAAGTGGTGGTACAAAAAAAATAGTCTGTAGCTTTCAAGAAAGCCGTAATTTTTATGCAGGACAATTTTCCAATGAAAGAATAATTACACAACCCCTTTGTTTCCTGTTCTAAACCCTATCGAGAACTTTTGGGCTTTTCCTATAAGGGATATTTACAGTGAAGCGAAACAGTACACCTCTCTGAACAGTGTCTGAGATATCTTAATATATACTTACCTTGTAATGTCTTCACATCCTGTTGCGTTCAGATAAGTCCAGATCCGAGAATTCCAAGCGACGGAAGTTCACCGACCTCCATATTGGGACACCCAAGTGATGGGTGTCTCAATATGGAAACTGCTGGTGGTACCAGTCTCTTGTGCAGTACCACCAGCGAAACACCATCGCGAACAAGCCGCCACCGGGATCAGCCAAATGATTCAATGATCGCCATCATCTTTGTACAGGAGGAGCGGCAGACAAGGGGGAGAGTGTTATGGTTCTCAATGGCAAGAGAACATAGCCCAGCAAACATAAGTACTAGCTCTTGGAAGGATGGAAACTAAACTGACCATGAACTAAACCTGCCGCACAACTAACAGTAGCCGGGTAGCGTTGCCTACGTTTTTTATCCCTAGACGCCCAGCGCCGGCCGGAGGACTAACTAATCCTGGCAGAGGAAAATATAGTCCTTGCTCACCTCTAGAGAAATTTCCCCGATAGGCAGACAGAGGCCCCCACATATATTGGCGGTGATTTTAGATGAAATGACAAACGTAGTATGAAAATAGGTTTAGCAAAATTGAGGTCCGCTTACTAGATAGCAGGAAGACAGAAAGGGCACTTTCATGGTCAGCTGAAAACCCTATCAAAATACCATCCTGAAATTACTTTAAGACTCTAGTATTAACTCATAACATCAGAGTGGCAATTTCAGATCACAAGAGCTTTCCAGACACAGAAACGAAACTACAGCTGTGAACTGGAACAAAATGCAAAAACAAACGAGGACTAAAGTCCAACTTAACTGGGAGTTGTCTAGCAGCAGGAACATGCACAGAAAGGCTTCTGATTACAATGTTGACCGGCATGGAAGTGACAGAGGAGCAAGGTTAAATAGCGACTCCCACATCCTGATGGAAACAGGTGAACAGAGGGGATGATGCACACCAGTTCAATTCCACCAGTGGCCACCGGGGGAGCCCAAAATCCAATTTCACAACAGTACCCCCCCCTCAAGGAGGGGGCACCGAACCCTCACCAGAACCACCAGGGCGATCAGGATGAGCCCTATGAAAGGCACGGACCAGATCGGAGGCATGAACATCAGAGGCAGTCACCCAAGAATTATCCTCCTGACTGTATCCCTTCCATTTGACCAGATACTGGAGTTTCCGTCTGGAAACACGGGAGTCCAAGATTTTTTCCACAACGTACTCCAACTCGCCCTCAACCAACACCGGAGCAGGAGGCTCAACGGAAGGCACAACCGGTACCTCATACCTGCGCAACAATGACCGATGAAAAACATTATGAATAGAAAAAGATGCAGGGAGGTCCAAACGGAAGGACACAGGGTTAAGAATCTCCAATATCTTGTACGGGCCGATGAACCGAGGCTTAAACTTAGGAGAAGAAACCCTCATAGGGACAAAACGAGAAGACAACCACACCAAGTCCCCAACACAAAGCCGAGGACCAACCCGACGCCGGCGGTTGGCAAAAAGCTGAGTCTTCTCCTGGGACAACTTCAAATTGTCCACTACCTGCCCCCAAATCTGATGCAACCTCTCCACCACAGCATCCACTCCAGGACAATCCAAAGATTCCACCTGACCAGAAGAAAATCAAGGATGAAACCCCGAATTACAGAAAAAAGGAGACACCAAGGTGGCAGAGCTGGCCCGATTATTGAGGTCAAACTCCGCTAAAGGCAAAAAAGCAACCCAATCATCCTGATCTGCAGACACAAAACACCTCAAATATGTCTCCAAGGTCTGATTCGTCCGCTCGGTCTGGCCATTAGTCTGAGGATGGAAAGCAGACGAGAAAGACAAATCTATGCCCATGCTAGCACAGAATGCTCGCCAAAATCTAGACACGAATTGGGTTCCTCTGTCAGAAACGATATTCTCCGGAATACCATGCAAACGGACCACATTTTGAAAAAACAGAGGAACCAACTCGGAAGAAGAAGGCAACTTAGGCAGGGGAACCAAATGGACCATCTTAGAGAAACGGTCACACACCACCCAGATGACAGACATCTTCTGAGAAACAGGAAGATCCGAAATAAAATCCATCGAGATGTGCGTCCAGGGCCTCTTCGGGATAGGCAAGGGCAACAACAATCCACTAGCCCGAGAACAACAAGGCTTGGCCCGAGCACAAACGTCACAAGACTGCACAAAGCCTCGCACATCTCGAGACAGGGAAGGCCACCAGAAGGACCTTGCCACCAAATCCCTGGTACCAAAGATTCCAGGATGACCTGTCAACGCAGAAGAATGAACCTCAGAAATGACTTTACTGGTCCAATCATCAGGAACAAACAGTCTACCAGGTGGGCAACGATCAGGTCTATCCGCCTGAAACTCCTGCAAGGCCCGCCGCAGGTCTGGAGAAACGGCAGACAATATCACTCCATCCTTAAGGATACCTGTAGGTTCAGAGTTACCAGGGGAGTCAGGCTCAAAACTCCTAGAAAGGGCATCCGCCTTAACATTCTTAGAACCCGGCAGGTAGGACACCACAAAATTAAACCGAGAGAAAAACAACGACCAGCGCGCCTGTCTAGGATTCAGGCGTCTGGCGGACTCAAGATAAATTAGATTTTTGTGGTCAGTCAATACCACCACCTGATGTCTAGCCCCCTCAAGCCAATGACGCCACTCCTCAAAAGCCCACTTCATGGCCAAAAGCTCCCGATTCCCAACATCATAATTCCGCTCGGCGGACGAAAATTTACGCGAGAAAAAGGCACAAGGTCTCATCACGGAACAATCGGAACTTCTCTGCGACAAAACTGCCCCAGCTCCGATTTCAGAAGCGTCGACCTCAACCTGAAAAGGAAGAGCAACATCAGGCTGACGCAACACAGGGGCGGAAGAAAAGCGGCGCTTAAGCTCCCGAAAGGCCTCCACAGCAGCAGGGGACCAATCAGCAACATCAGCACCCTTCTTAGTCAAATCAGTCAATGGTTTAACAACATCAGAAAAACCAGCAATAAATCGACGATAAAAGTTAGCAAAGCCCAAAAACTTCTGAAGACTCTTAAGAGAAGAGGGTTGCGTCCAATCACAAATAGCCTGAACCTTGACAGGATCCATCTCGATGGAAGAGGGGGAAAAAATATATCCCAAAAAGGAAATCTTTTGAACCCCAAAAACGCACTTAGAACCCTTCACACACAAGGAATTAGACCGCAAAACCTGAAAAACCCTCCTGACCTGCTGGACATGAGAGTCCCAGTCATCCGAAAAAATCAAAATATCATCCAGATACACAATCATAAATTTATCCAAATAATCACGGAAAATGTCATGCATAAAGGACTGAAAGACTGAAGGGGCATTTGAAAGACCAAAAGGCATCACCAAATACTCAAAGTGGCCCTCGGGCGTATTAAATGCGGTCTTCCACTCATCCCCCTGCTTAATTCGCACCAAATTATACGCCCCACGGAGATCTATCTTAGAGAACCACTTGGCCCCCTTTATGCGAGCAAACAAATCAGTCAGCAGTGGCAACGGATATTGATATTTAACCGTGATTTTATTCAAAAGCCGATAATCAATACACGGTCTCAAAGAGCCATCTTTCTTAGCCACAAAGAAAAAACCGGCTCCTAAGGGAGATGACGAAGGACGAATATGTCCCTTTTCCAAGGACTCCTTTATATATTCTCGCATAGCAGCATGTTCAGGCACAGACAGATTAAATAAACGACCCTTAGAGTATTTACTACCCGGAATCAAATCTATGGCACAATCGCACTCCCGGTGCGGAGGTAATGAACCAAGCTTAGGTTCTTCAAAAACGTCACGATATTCAGTCAAGAATTCAGGAATCTCAGAGGGAATAGATGATGAAATGGAAACCACAGGTACGTCCCCATGCGTCCCCTTACATCCCCAGCTTAACACAGACATAGCTTTCCAGTCAAGGACTGGGTTATGAGATTGCAGCCATGGCAATCCAAGCACCAACACATCATGTAGGTTATACAGCACAAGAAAGCGAATAATCTCCTGATGATCCTGATTAATCCGCATAGTTACTTGTGTCCAGTATTGTGGTTTATTACTAGCCAATGGGGTGGAGTCAATCCCCTTCAGGGGTATAGGAGTTTCAAGAGGCTCCAAATCATACCCACAGCGTTTGGCAAAGGACCAATCCATAAGACTCAAAGCGGCGCCAGAGTCGACATAGGCATCCGCGGTAATAGATGATAAAGAACAAATCAGGGTCACAGATAGAATAAACTTAGACTGTAAAGTGCCAATTGAAACAGACTTATCAAGCTTCTTAGTACGCTTAGAGCATGCTGATATAACATGAGTTGAATCACCGCAATAGAAGCACAACCCATTTTTTCGTCTTAATTTCTGCCGTTCACTTCTGGACAGAATTCTATCACATTGCATATTCTCTGGCGTCTTCTCAGTAGACACCGCCAAATGGTGCACAGGTTTGCGCTCCCGCAGACGCCTATCGATCTGGATAGCCATTGTCATGGACTCATTCAGACCCGCAGGCACAGGGAACCCCACCATAACATCCTTAATGGCATCAGAGAGACCCTCTCTGAAATTCGCCGCCAGGGCGCACTCATTCCACTGAGTAAGCACAGCCCATTTACGGAATTTCTGGCAGTATATTTCAGCTTCGTCTTGCCCCTGAGATAGGGACATCAAGGCCTTTTCTGCCTGAAGCTCTAACTGAGGTTCCTCATAAAGCAACCCCAAGGCCAAAAAAAACGCATCCACATTGAGCAACGCAGGATCCCCTGGAGCCAATGCAAAAGCCCAATCCTGAGGGTCGCCCCGGAGCAAGGAAATCACAATCCTGACCTGCTGAGCAGGATCTCCAGCAGAGCGAGATTTCAGGGACAAAAACAACTTGCAATTATTTTTGAAATTTTGAAAGCAAGATCTATTCCCCGAGAAAAATTCAGGCAAAGGAATTCTAGGTTCAGATATAGGAACATGAACAACAAAATCTTGTAAATTTTGAACTTTCGTGGTGAGATTATTCAAACCTGCAGCTAAACTCTGAATATCCATTTTAAACAGGTGAACACAGAGCCATTCCAGGATTAGAAGGAGAGAGAGAGAGAGAGAAAGGCTGCAATATAGGCAGACTTGCAAGAGATTCAATTACAAGCACACTCAGAACTGAAGGGAAGGGGGGAAAAAAAAAAAAAAAAATCTTCAGCAGACTTCTCTTTTCTCTCCTTTCTCTGTCAATTAATTTAACCCTTTTTTGGCCGGTCAAACTGTTATGGTTCTCAATGGCAAGAGAACATAGCCCAGCAAACATAAGTACTAGCTCTTGGAAGGATGGAAACTAAACTGACCATGAACTAAACCTGCCGCACAACTAACAGTAGCCGGGTAGCGTTGCCTACGTTTTTTATCCCTAGACGCCCAGCGCCGGCCGGAGGACTAACTAATCCTGGCAGAGGAAAATATAGTCCTGGCTCACCTCTAGAGAAATTTCCCCGATAGGCAGACAGAGGCCCCCACATATATTGGCGGTGATTTTAGATGAAATGACAAACGTAGTATGAAAATAGGTTTAGCAAAATTGAGGTCCGCTTACTAGATAGCAGGAAGACAGAAAGGGCACTTTCATGGTCAGCTGAAAACCCTATCAAAATACCATCCTGAAATTACTTTAAGACTCTAGTATTAACTCATAACATCAGAGTGGCAATTTCAGATCACAAGAGCTTTCCAGACACAGAAACGAAACTACAGCTGTGAACTGGAACAAAATGCAAAAACAAACGAGGACTAAAGTCCAACTTAACTGGGAGTTGTCTAGCAGCAGGAACATGCACAGAAAGGCTTCTGATTACAATGTTGACCGGCATGGAAGTGACAGAGGAGCAAGGTTAAATAGCGACTCCCACATCCTGATGGAAACAGGTGAACAGAGGGGATGATGCACACCAGTTCAATTCCACCAGTGGCCACCGGGGGAGCCCAAAATCCAATTTCACAACAGGAGAGCACATGGGGTACACAGGTCAAAGTAGAGATGACATGAGAGGAGAAGACAGCAGATGGGGAGAGAGAAAGTGCACAGGGGTCAGAGAGACAGAGAACAGGGGAGAGACAGCTCAAACGGGACAGCACATGAGGGGAGAACACAGCACAGGAAGGAGAGAGACAGCAAACAAGGGGGATAGCACATGGGGTAGACAGGTCAAAGAAGAGAGCACAGACGGGAGAAGTCAGCACATGGGGAAAGAGAGAGTGGGTAGGTGGGTGAGCACATGGGGGGAGAGATTCCCAATGCTGCAAAGACTGCCCCCATCGTGACATTACCGCCCTCCCGATGCAATAGCATTGGACCTCCTTCTAGTTCTTTTATAAAAGACAGAAACCTCACTTTTACTTTCTTAAATATTCAGATTTCAGGTTTATTAATCCTTTGGAGTGACCAACAGCACTGTGATTGTTCAATAATAGCATTAATTATCAAAACTACAAATTGCCCAATAATCGTGCACACAGTGCAGATTCTTGTACTATATGTTTTTGTTAATTTTTAGCATTTCTTACGTCTAGTTATTTTGTTCTATTCACATGCTCTGGTCATATCATAGACATTGTGCCATTCTGTTATTGTTCCAGAAGTTTCTGAATACATTGACAGCGAGATAAAAGGCGAGGTTGTGACCTACAAACACTTTCACACTGTAAACACTTTCATACTGTAAAGCTATTTTGTTGCTGAGCAAAAGTTGTTCCCTCACAACTTGTTTAACCCCTTCATCTCTTTCACCTTCCTGACAGGCCAAATTTTACAATTCTGACCAGCGTCACTTTGTTAAGTAATAACTCTGGTACGCTTCAAACATATTCTAGTGATTTTGAGATATTTTTGGTAACACATTTAGTTCATATTAGTTGTTAATGTTTGTAAGTAGGATTTGTGTTTACGAAAATATTGAAAATTTGATTAAAAAAGTGAAAATGTATCAATTTTCAAACTTTGTTTTTTTATGCCCCTAACCCCTTTCCATCATTTGCAGTACATATATATGTTATAGTTGGGAAGTACTTCCTGATCAATGCAGTATATATACGTCATGGCGATCATCCGCGCACAGGAGGCTGTTGTCACAAGTGTGTCAGGTGTGACAGACAGCCATCCTGGATACGGCTGTAGATGGTCTTTGTGATTAGCTCAAGCACCTTTTTGATTTTTTTCATCTGTGTTACAGAGCGATATCGTTCTCCCTCTAGGACCCACCAGTTACCTCCACCTTCTGCTGCTAATTACACACCTATGCTGTAGGTTTAAATACATTCAATTGCTGCAGCATGGTGCTGGTGTTAGCTCTTACGTGCCTCTGTCTTTGGAAGTTCTAACAGTCGATTAGTGTCTTTCATGAGGACCCTTGGAGGATTGCTGTCATGACATCTCGGTGGTCTTCTCAAGCTAAGTGTTTCTCCTCATTCATCTACCCTTTCTGTCTTTAAAACCAAAAAGAAAAATGTCCTCCAAGAAAATCATATAAAAATATAATTTTATTAAACCATATTTAAAATATGATTAAAAAAGGGATGATATTATACAAAAAAAGGAATGAAAGAACACACAAACGTCGGGCAGCAGTGTGAAACAGGTCCAGCAAAAATATTGAATATGCAAGCAATATCAATAATAAACCATAATAGGTAGATTAAGTGCACAGCACAATGCTTAAAAATATTATTATTTATTTTTTAAGCACTGTGCTGTGGACTTAATCTACCTATTATGGTTTATTATTGATATTGCTTGCATATTCAATATTTTTGCTGGACCTGTTTCACACTGCTGCCCGACGTTTGCGTGTTCTTTCATTCCTTTTTTGTATAATATCATCCCTTTTTTAATCATGTTTTAAATAGGGTTTAATAAAATTACATTACTATATGATTTTCTTGGAGGACATTTTTCTTTTTGGTTTTCCTGATCTTCACGGTCCTCCATGTTCATATTGTGCGAGGCATTTTTTTGTGCTTCCCTTTCTGTCTTTAGTTTTAGTGGGGACTGACTAGTGTTAACCCCGTCCCCTTCCTATACAGGGCTTACCACCTGAATGACCAGTAAGAGTGGTCCCGGGACACCCAATGATTGTGTAATCAGGAGAAATTGCACAACAAATTTGGGGTCCATTTTCTTCTGCTATCCTGGTGAAAATAAAAAAAAATTGGGGCTAAAACAAAATTTTTTTGTGGGAACATTTTTTTTTCTCAGTTTCACAGATCAACATGGTAAAATTCTGTGAATCACCTGTAAGTTCAAGGTGCTCACCACACATCTATATAAATTCCTTGAGAGGTGTAATTTCCAAAATGGGATCACTTTTAGGGGTTTTCCTTTGTTTAGGCACATCGGGGCTAGAGATAGGCAAATCCCTAGATGTTTTGGTCCTGCAGGTTCGGCCAAACAGTTAAAGAAAGTTCTGGTTCGGGTACCAAAACAGTTCTCAGAACTTGAACCTGGGTCCCATTCACTCTCTATCCCAGGGGTTGATCATCAAAATGATAGTAATGGACAACCCTTTAATAGCTATAAAGTTTCTTGTTTGCTTCACAATATTTTTACCTAGTCTATAGTATTGAAGCTGCTAGTGACACATTATACAAAATCTTTATGTTGCAGAATGATTACATTTTTTGATTAAACATTTCTGTAACATTTTATTAAGGAATAGTTTCACATAAAATAAAATGAAATCCGATTATCTTGTATGACATCTCCAGCCATTTCATAAAATTTGTACTTCCTTATTGTTAATTGACTTATATGGTTAAGGTCATATAATGATAGAGAACTGAAGTATTTAAAATTTTAAATTCCAAAATACACCCTTCAGCATTGAAATTGCAACATCAAAAATTAAAAGTCATGAAATTATGAAAATCACAGGATGTATAGACATGTTATCGATAGGAAAATGAAAAGGCAGAAACCAAATGTCACAACTGTGTTGTTGGACTACCCGGGGCCAGGGGCTCCTTTGCTGTCCCTAACGGTAGGGGTGCCCTAGCTTTCCCTGCTCCCCGGATTACTTCTGATGGTAAAGACATATACCTTGCTGAACTACTGAATCAGTCCAATATCTGTCTGCCTCCCCCACCCAGGGAAGTGGGGAGTTGTACTGTATGTATATATACAAACCAGTCTAATAAGGGAGGACATACAGGGATAAATAAAAATACCAAACATGCAAATATGCACTCACAGACAACAGAGAGGAACACCAGGGAGAAAAGGAAGGTAAACCAAATAGGAAAGGATGAGGATTCGTACACAACCGAAACACCATGCAAAAGTCATAGATCAACAGCAAATTCCTCTACCACCAACTGATACCTCCATTCCATACCAGGCAGTACAAGACTAACACAGGCAATCCAGACTGCCAGAGGTGATTATACATAGGAAAGGGGAGTGGCCAACACTGAACAGCTGAGATCATCCAAGCAGGAAAGCTTGAGTGACTCTAAGCTGAACAGTTTAACCCCTGCACTACTAACAGAAACCTGTTCCATTTAATATGAAGGAGAAGTGCTACTAATCAGTGCAGGAGTACATGAAGTCAAACGCTTCTGACACCTCTGTGTTATGGTAAACCCATGACACCAAATTTTCAAAACATTTTGATTTATTCATTATTGAGTATGAGGCCACACTTAGAAATACCCACACTTACACACCTTGGCTGCTATCAATGAAGTTATTAATGGTCATCTGAGGATTGTTCTGCAGCGATAAATGCACTTAGGCATGGAAATCATCAAGATTCGCTCCTGACAGTTCCCTTTTCAATTGGTGACCAATTGTGCCCCAGATGTGCTTGATGAGAGACAAGACCAGAGAAACTGCAGGAAATGGTAGCATATTTAGGCCAGACAGGCTTCTCACAGTAGCAATAGCAACTTGTGTCATTAGCTTTGTCGTGCTGAGAAACAGCTCCTGAAGTACTTTTTAGAAATGTCCGTAACATTGTTTCCACCACCAAGTTAAAGTAATTAAAAGCTGTTAGTGTATGTTGAATGAAGACTAGAGGGGTCAACTTACTCACCGACCTGGCAGCACCATCCCCGGAAGCTGTCTCGCCCAGGGCAGCACGCAAACATAGTAAAATGCCCCCAGCTATCAGCTGGGAGGCATTTAGTTAAAGTACTTCCCTCCAAGTTGTCTCCCAGCCAATAGCTGGGAGGCATTTTGTACATAAGGCACCCTCCCCAGTAATGAGATGCCTGAGGAATCCCTATAGTTAGTCTTAGTGGTATTGGTGCGTGCAACTGTATATTGCCAGGTCCCCCGTCCCTAGTCTGTTAAAGTTATTCCCGTATCCTGTCTTCCTGTTAGCCTAGTATAGTTTGTCCATCCTTCTGTGACCGCTTCGGCGATATGAAAATCCTAAAACCGCATCTGTGGTACCTATATCCGTTCCTCTGGTCCCGTTGTGGCCTTTCCTGTCTCTGGTGTCCCTGGTCCTAGTACGGCCACCTCTTGCACTGTTTCCTGATATCTACGAGTGTGAACACGAACCTATCTTCAACATCCAAGCTTTCCGTACAGTACATCTCTGTATCCTGCTAGTAAGTGATCCTGGGGATCGGAAGCTGCAGTACCTCGCCTGCCTAGGAGTGGTACCTGGTGGCTACCTGCAGCCCAGTCTGTCTCCATCATCAGGAGCTCCAGTGAACACCAGGTACCACTTAGCTACGCCCCTTCCTAGGCAGGTCTGACCCTGTGGCACAGTGGGTCCACGAGCCATGTGTGCCACCTGCGGGCGCAATAAAATAAATATATTTGTCAAAGTGTATGTATTTATCATACTTATTGGTGGTCTCCATTCGTCACAGCTTTCATGCCAAAATTTTTGTCATAAAATTGAAAAGTGTGAAATTTGCATCTGAATTTTGCAACTTTTGGTGTCTTCACATCAGGTTCTACTAGGTCCTCCAAAATGGGTGAAGCTGGGGTGAGTTCGGGAGTGACACCGTAGCTTGTCTAATTCACGACGAACTATGGCATTCTGTACTTAGGTTTTCTGGATACAAGAGCACAAAAGACTATATTAATGTACACCTAAATATGACATGGTTGGATCATTTTTGCCTGCTTTGATCTCTTCACATAAAATTGTCAATTTTTGCTTCTTCTTCTATATAAATGCATACCCCATTTGAAATGTTCCACCATGTTTTTATAAGGACAAATTAGAAATGCATTAATTCTTAGTTGTAAAACAAAAGTTACCTGTAGCAAATAAAAGGTCAAATGTAGTTTTATGTACACCCACAGAAACTCTTTTAAAAGGAATGTAAAGAAAATTGTTTGCTTTATGTTCCATACAAAAGATCAATCTGAAGTCATAGCTGCCAACAGGAATACAATAAGCTAAAAGGTATTTAATAGTGGATGTCAATAATCTTACAACAACTTTGCAAACTACAACGAGGTCCAAAAGTCATTGATTTACATGAATACTATACATATACTAAAGCTGTAGTTTTTTTTGTTTTGTTATAGACAGTGTTTTGCTTCTAAATAATTGATTGTTCTTGCTCTGACCATCTCCTGCGGTATGCTGTTCTACAGTTTTATAGTTCTTAAGGTAAAAAAGATTTGTTACATAGATTTAGAGGGCCCGATTCATCAAGGTGTTTACCCCAGAATTTTGGCATTAAAATTCTTTGAACTGTTGCAACAAATCAAATATAAAAGATAAATGGTTATGGGAACAGATCCTGAAGCCCACCTTGGACCTTAGATAGCTGTTGGCCAAACAATGACTCCAAAAATCGTTTGGTCGGCATCTATCTTGCCCAATTCTTACATACACAGGAGCACTTGCTCACTCAGCGCTCTATGGTTTTCTATTAGAGAGCTACTCCCAGACATCTCTGATGGTAACTAATCTCTTAAGGTACCTTCACACGAAACGACTTTACAACGATAACCATAGCGATCCGTGACGTTGCAGCGTCCTGGCTAGCGATATCGTTGTGTTTGACAGGCAGCAGCGATCAGGATCCTGCTGTGATGTCGCTGGTCGTTGATTAAAGTTCAGAACTTTTATTTGGTCGTCAGACCGGCGTGTATCGTCAGGTTTGACACCAAAAGCAACGATGCCAGCGATGTTTTACGCTGGTAACCAGGGTAAATATCGGGTTACTAAGCGCAGGGCCGCGCTTAGTAACCCGATATTTACCCTGGTTACCAGCGTAAAAGTAAAAATAACAAACAGTACATACTCACCTGCGCGTCCCCTGCCGTCCGCTTCCTGCTCTGACTGAGCGCCGCCCGTAAAGTGAAAGTAAAAGCAAAGCGGTGACGTCACCGCTCTGCTGTTAGGGCCGGCGCTCACACAGTACAGGAAGCGGACGCCGGGGGACGCGCAGGTGAGCATGTACTGTTTGTTATTTTTACTTTTACGCTGGTAACCAGGGTAAACATCGGGTTACTAAGCGCGGCCCTGCGCTTAGCAACCCGATGTTTACCCTGGTTACCCGGGGACCTCGGCATCGTTGGTCGCTGGAGAGCGGTCTGTGTGACAGCTCTCCAGCGACCAAACAGCAACGCTGCAGCGATCGGCATCGTTGTCGCTATCGCTGCAGCGTCGCTTCGTGTGAAGGTACCTTTAGAGAATACAAGGATTAGCAGTCTGAAATTGGACATGTTAGATCCTTATCTCCTCAAGCATCATCTGTTGAGAAGAATCAGAAAGACTCAATATACACATTTGACTGGTGTATGAACCCATTGATATCAAGGGGTCTAGCCAACATTAGTCTAATGTGTATAGGGACCTTAACGAGCGGCAGAACTCCAACTACCTGAATACTCAGGAGGTGTTATGCCTCCTGTGTCAGATCAAATGACCCAGTGGAATGATTTCACAGGACCTGGAGAGACTTGCACAGATTTTTATGACTATATTTATAACCCTTTTACCGTTCACAGTGAATGCAGCTGATGTCTTCATATAGGATTTATGGTCTGTAGACAAATATCACTTAGTATCTTAAGAATTTGTTATGGTCATCTAATATGGCAATAAAAAATATTGTCTGTCCCTGATTTTTTGAGAAGCTGTCCAGAAAAAATAAAAAATACAATTGGCAACCAGTGCCTGTCCCACGGAGTCCATGCCTCTTTTAACCCCTTCCCGACGTCGGACGGGATAGTACGTCCGACGTCAGGTCCCCTGCTTTGATGCAGGGCTCCGCGGTGAGCCCGCATCAAAGCCGGGACATGCCAGCTGTTATGAACAGCTGACATGTGCCCGCAATAGGCGCGGGCAGAATCGCGATCTGCCCGCACCTATTAACTAGTTAAATGCCGCTGTCAAACGCAGACAGCGGCATTTAACTACCGCATCCGGCCGGGCGGCCGGATATGACGTCATCGCCGACCCCCGTCACATGATCGGAGGTCGGCGATGCTTCTAAATGGTAACCATAGAGGTCCTTGAGACCTCTATGGTTACTGATCCTCGGTAGCTGTGAGCGCCACCCTGTGGTAGGCGCTCACAGCACACCTGTATTTCTGCTACATAACAGCGATATGATGATCGCTGTTATGTAGCAGAGCCGATCGTGTTGTGCCAGCTTCTAGCCTCCCATGGAGGCTATTGAAGCATGGCAAAAGTGAAAAAAAAAAGTTTTTAAAAATGTGAAAAAAATAAAAAAAACATAAAAGTTTAAATCACCCCCCTTTCGCCCCAATCAAAATAAATCAATAAGAAAAAAATCAAACCTACACATATTTGGTATCGCCTCGTTCAGAATCGCCCGATCTATCAATAAAAAAAAAGCATTAACCTGATCGCTAAATGGCGTAATGAGAAAAAAAATCGAAACGCCAGAAATACGTTTTTTTGGTCGCCGCGACATTGCATTAAAATGCAATAACGGGTGATCAAAAGAACGTATCTGCACCAAAATGCTATAATTAAAAATGCCAGCTCAGCACGCAAAAAATAAGCCCTCACCTGACCCCAGATCACGAAAAATGGAGATGCTACGAGTAGCGGAAAATGGCGCAATTTTTTTTTTGCAAAGTTTGGAATTTTTTTTCACCACTTAGGTAAAACATAACCTAGACATGTGAGGTGTCTATGAACTCATAATGACCTGGAGAATCATAATGGCAGGTCAGTTTTAGCATATAGTGAACCTAGCAAAATAGGCAAGCAAAAAACAAGTGTGGGATTTCACTTTTTTTGCAATTCCACTGCACTTGGAATTTTTTTCCTGTTTTCTAGTACACGACATGGTAAAACCAATGATGTCGTTCAAAAGTACAACTCGTCCCGCAAAAAATAAGCCCTCACATGGCCAAATTGACGGAAAAATAAAAAAGTTATGGCTCTGGGAAGGAGGGGAGCGAAAAACGAACACGGAAAAATGAAAAATCCCACAGTCATGAAGGGGTTAATATACCGCAATATACTGCTGGCCTTATAGAACACTAATTGACATTGAATGCTGCTGTTTAGTCTGTGGTCTACAAGAACATCCAGATCTTTCTCAACCTGTAACTTTCAGATTATTAGTATCTATAATATAGTAGCATAACTTCACATTTATCCACGTTGAACCTCCTCTGTCAAGTGGTTGTCCAGGTCGGCATGTAACCTACAAACATTTACTATAGAATGAGCTAGTCTATACACTACATCCATGAGCACAGAAAGGTTTCCAATACTAAGATCACTGTAAAACCTCACCTTCTATACGATCATGCTAGAGAGCTGATGTAATGCTGCTGTCATTGGTTTGTAAGGAAAATTAAGATGATTCAGAACAGGAGGTTTGCTACAGAAAGCAGAATAGGTGTGCTAGCAAATTAGCATTTTGTATTTTACGACAGTATGTAGTTTGACATGTACCTGAGAGTAAAGTTCATCCATAGCCCTAAACGATATGAAATTACCTGGTAAAAATCAGACTGGCTCCAGCTTCCTGAGCTACAACCCTGCAGATAAACCACTGAAAGTCAGAACTCTCTATGTCCCTTAGAAATGTCTCCTGAAAAGATCTGCAGTTTTTTAGTCAATGTTCATCGTGCCTTTGGTGTGACGTAAACATATCCAGACAAATGGTTTAATGTGATTGACAGCACCATACCATACTAAGATATCCAGGTTAAATGTATAGTGCATATATACTGCACATTAGGAGTCTATGAGCAATTTTTAATACTGTATTGTCAAAATGATGTCCTTCTGTCTGCATCTAATGACATCACTGACATAACATCTAATGACATCTAATGACATCACTGCAGACAGAAGGACACCACTGACATGACATCTAATGACATCACTGACATGGCATCTAATGACATCACTGACATGACATCTAATGACATCACTGACATGATATCTAATGACATCACTGACATGACATCTAATGACATCACTGACATGACATCTAATGACATCACTGACATGATATCTAATGACATCACTGACATGACATCTAATGACATCACTGACATGGCATCTAATGACATCACTGACATGATATCTAATGACATCACTGACATGACATCTAATGGCATCACTGAATAACATCTAACAACATCACTGACATGATATCTAATGACATCACTGACATGACATCTAATGACATCACTGACATGACATCTAATGACATCACTGACATGATATCTAATGACATCACTGACATGACATCTAATGACATCACTGACATGACATCTAATGACATCACTGACATGACATCTAATGACATCACTGACATGACATCTAATGACATCACTGACATGACATCTAATGACATCACTGACATGATATCTAATGACATCACTGACATGACATCTAATGACATCACTGACATGATATCTAATGACATCACTGACATGACATCTAATGACATCACTGAATAACATCTAACAACATCACTGACATGACATCTAATGACATCACTGACATGATATCTAATGACATCACTGACATGACATCTAATGGCATCACTGAATAACATCTAACATCACTGAATAACATCTAACAACATCACTGACATGACATCTAATGACATCACTGACATGACATCTAATGACATCACTGGCCACTTTAACTTTTATAGTCACATACCATAATTTAAAGGGGTCTTCCAGTTGAAGCATGTTATCATCTATCTGAAGTATAGGAGATAACTTGCTGATTGATGGGTGTCCCGCCGCTGGGACCCGCACCAATCGGCAAGTAAAAGATCTTTTATCCCTGACAGGGAACTTTTATCTCCATTATATGATGGCATGGCAGGGTGGACGCCCGATCATGGCTCCATTTATTCTCTATGGGGATCGGCAGTACAGAACTTGTCAGCCCCATAGGGCCCCAGCGTGGAGCAGCTCCATTCTAAAGAGGATAAAAGTTTCCAAGTCTACTGACAGGTACAGATTTCATAATTACTTTTTCACTGAATGTCTCCTTTTAATATAAAACATATGGCCAAAATAGTTCAACCCATTTATCTATCCCGTTGATAAAAGCAACATGTAACAAACTTGATCCATTTATAAGGGTTGTCTGGGATTAAAAACATTACTACTTTCTTCTTTAACCAATTCTACACCTTTCTACAGGTTGTGTTTAGTATTGTAACTTAGGCCACATTCATATGTTCAATATGTGGTCAGTATTTTACATCTGTAGTTTTAAGCCAGAACCAGGAGTGGGTGATAAATACAGAAGTGGTGATGTGCTTCTATTCTACTTTTCCACTCCTGAATTTGGCCTTCAAATACTGATGTAAAATACTGACCAAATACTGAAAGTGGCTTTAGACTTATTAACGTCATTGGAGCTGGGCTGGGCAGTTCCAAAAATTAGATATTTTTCTATGAGATCCATCCAGTGGTACATACTTTGTACTCATATTTTTGTTGCAACACACATTGTCAGATCCAAGTATTTCTGCCGTACTAGATTTCTAATTGTCAGTATAGTCTTTGCGATGACATTGTCTGTGGACATTTCTTTTAAATAAGTGGTTTCATTCATTCGGGCCACACCTATTGCTTGCTAGGACATAAAAAGGAAAAACAGCCATCCTGTCTCCTTCGAGTATTAGAAATAGAATGACTCATTGTGAAGAACTCGTTGACTTTTTACATTATACTGTGATAGTATTTCGTAGTCCGTATAAAAAGAAACATTACAATTGTGGTATCACACTCCCTAATACCACCTCCGTAGTATAACACTACTGTCATATTACAATTCATACAAGATGGATCTGTTATAGATCTATAATAGTCGTGTCCATGATTCCCAAGATTCAACATCCACAATATAATACGTAACTTTTAAATAGTTCACATTATATTTTAGAAATAATTCAGTTTTTCTATATTATTAAAGAACAACTCAAAACACAAGGCATAATGACAGTAAATGCTTCTAATTTGCCTGTCAGTTTTCTAAATTATATACAGACAGTTTTTCAACTTATATGCTTTTTTTTGGTTGGCGCCTGTTCACACTAGCTTGGATGTGCTGGTCTTGTTCTCTATTTGTATTAAGCCTTTTTAGACATGTGCACTCCCACTTCCATCAGCCACAGGTGATTTTAAGTAGTAAATTGGTCCATTCCTTCCCCATAAATTGTAGTCTTTTTTTGGCCCAGGAGAGGTGACAAAACAGGACAGGGACCCAACTTTCGAAGGATGCCTTGACCTGGCAGTTGAGCTCACATATATTGGCCAAATTATGTGCTAAGTACATTCTTTTCTACTGTATTTTTCATAGCAATTTTGGCAGATGAATATTTCATATATACAATACATTATATAGTGCTTTTTCCCCCCTTTTTTCCTATTTTTTATGGCAGTAATGCATCTTCAAAGTTCAAGAGTAATCATTCTTGGTAAATCATGGTGCAACCTTTATCATTTTTCAACTCCTATGCTTTTTTTGGTTGGTGCCTGTTCACACTAGCTTGGATATGCTGTCCTTTTTCTCTGTTCATATACAGTGTCAGATTGCAGTACCTCGGGCCCACCTGTAGAATTGACTCTTGAGTCCCAATCTAAAGTCCAAAGCTCAGACTAGGTTCACGTTCAAAACAAAATGAGCATATACTTTGTACTAAGTAAATAAGTAAATAAATAAATAGTAATATTACATTTAAATAACATTGGGTACTTTTATCAAAAAAGCGTAAAAGCCATCACACGGTGACACCTTGTGTCAGCCG
This sequence comes from Ranitomeya variabilis, assembly GCF_051348905.1. Lineage (NCBI taxonomy): Eukaryota > Metazoa > Chordata > Amphibia > Anura > Dendrobatidae > Ranitomeya > Ranitomeya variabilis. The sequence goes on from NC_135233.1 coordinate 117,997,820, forward strand.
ACCTCAATATAGATAAGGGCAGAGCAGGATACAGGCCCAACTGTTCATACACCTGCCCATGGGAAGCTATATACTGTAGATGAAATGCCAAGCTCAAAAAGGGTAGTCCAAGCCCGTGTTTGTATAAAGTACAAGAAACGACAGCAAACCCAAAGAAATGAGCCACAGCATAAGTTGGTATACATGCTTGGGATTTGTCTGTGTAATGGCCACAGTGTGAACATGCTCCTACATATTGCTTGTATACCAACTTGTTGTAGTATTTGTTAGGATGCTCAGTTGTTAGTTCCATCATATTCACTGCTAATGGTTTAGAGTAGAAGTGGGAAACTTGAGGCCCGTGAGCCATTTACAGTCCGCCATGACCTTTTCTCCGGCCCCAGGGCACATTCCCAGGGACCACAGTGCTTTGGCTAGCAGCTGCGTTTTAACAACTGCCGACCCTTTAATTTCTTTTTGCTCTGTGAGCAAGCCTACCCAGCGTTCACTACTGAATGCTGCAGCTCATGCAATAGAATATTTATGCCTGGACACTAGCCAGTGCCAGCGTCAGGAATTGCTCTGAAGTCAGAGTTAACGCGCAGACCCATGTCTTCTGTGACATCTATTCCGCGGCCCCATGTTTCATGTGACATCTATGCCAAAGACGCATGTCTCCTGTGACTTCTATGCTGAAGCGCCATGTCTCCTGTGACATCTATGCCATGGCCCATGTCTTCTGTGATATCCATGCCGCAGCCCTGTGTCTCCTTTGACATTAATGCCGCAGCACCATATCTACTGTGACTTCTGTGCCACAGCCCCATGTCTCTTGTGACGTCTATGCAACAACCCCATGTCTCCTGTGATATATATACTCCAGCCCTGATGTCTCCTATGCGATGTATACACAGCTGTCTCGGTGTCTCCTATGTGTTGTATGCGAAGCAGTCTTGGTGTCTCCTATGTCATGTATATATACAGCAGTCTTGGTGTATCCTATGTGATGTATATACAGCAGTCTTGATGTCTCCTTTGGGATGTATATACAGCAGTCTCAGTGTCCTCTATGTGATGTATCGGCAGTCTTAGTTTTACCTATGTGATGTATACGGCAGTCTCTTTGTCCCCTATGTGATTTATACTGCAGCTCTCCCACTGAATTAGTTCTAGAAATGTAACTTGAGCAGTGATGAATTTCTCTGGAGACCAGCAGTGTACTACATATCTGTGTTCAGTACAACTTACTGCTGCAAGTTCTTTACAAAACTTTTCATAGCAAAGAGTCACCTGTGATCCAAACTGCTGGAAATCTGGAAAAGCAGTTATGATTAGCAACATCATCCATACCACCTATAATCACTGTCATACCAAAGAGAAGCAGTTCCAGCCATCCCATTAGGAGTGAGTTAATTAAATGACCAAATATAGCAGAGTAATTTTCAAGTTGATAATTTTTTACGTCTCCTGAAGGATGGTATAAATATCCAAATGCCTCTTGGCAGAAAAAAAGGTTCCCCAACCATAATTTAGAGCAGTGTTCCCCAACTCCGATCCTCAAGAGCCACCAACAGGTCATGTTTTCAGGATTTCCTTAGTATTGCACAGGTGATAATTGCATCACCTGGACAGGCAAGCATTCAATCACCTGTGCAATACTAAGGAAATCCTGTAAACATGACCTGTTGGAGGCTCTTGAGGACCGGAGTTGGGGAACACTGGTTTAGAGAGTCAAACAATGCAGTTATGTACAATATACACAGGTGCATCTCACAATATTAGAATATCATCAAAAAGTTAACTTATTTCAGTTCTTCAATTCAAAAAGTGAAACTCATATATTATATAGCGTCATTACACACAGAGTGATCTATTTCAAGAGTTTATTTCTGTTAATGTTGATGATTATGGCTTACAGCCAATAAAAACCCAAAAGTCATTATCTCAGTAAATTAGAATACTTTGTAATACCAGCTTGAAAAAATGATTTTAAAATCCAAAATGTTGGCCTACTGAAATTATTATTATTCAGTAAATGCACTCAATACTTGGACGGGGCTCTTTTTGCATCAATTACTCCATCAATGCGGTGTGGCATGGAGGCAATCATCCTGTAGCACTGCCAAGGTGTTTTGGAAGCCCCAGTTGCTTTGATAGCAGCCTTCAGCTCATCTGCATTGTTGGGTCTGGTGTCTCTTATCTTCCTCTTGACAAGGTCAGGCGAGTTTGCTGGCCAATCAAGCACGGTGATACTGTTGTTTTTAAACCAAAAATGGATACTTTTGGCAGTGTGGACATGTGACAAGTCCTGCTGGCGAATTAAATTTCCATCTCCAAAAAGCTTGATGGTTTAGGGAAGCATGAAGTACTCTAAAATTTCCTGGTAGATGGCTGCTCTGACTTTGGTCTTGATAAAACACAGTGGACCTACACCAGCAGATGACATGGTTCCTGAAACCATCACTGGTTGTGGATACTTCACACTAGAACATGGTACCACAACAAACCTGCCAAGAGAGGGCCATCCACGATAACTCTTAGTCCAGGCAAGCTGGGCATTGGTCAGAGAGGCAACACAGAGATCAAAAGTAACCCTAAAGGAGCTGCAGAGTTCACAAGCAGAGACTGAAGTATCTGTCCATATGACCACAATAAGCCATGCACTCCATAGAGGTTGTATTTATGGAAGATTGGCCAGAAAAATGCCTTTACTTACACATAAAAATTGTAAGATTCATTTTGAGCTTGCGAAAAGACATGTGGGAGACTCCCCAAATGTATGGTGGAAGGTGCTGTAGTCAGGTGAGACCAAAATTGAACTTTTTGGCCACATAGGTAAACGCTATGTCTGGCACCAAACTAACACAGGTCATCACCCCAAGAACACCATTCCCACAGTGAAACATGGTGGTTATTATTATTATATTATTATATATTATTATAGCGCCATTCATTCCATGGCGCTTTACATGTGAGGAGGAGTATACATAATAAAAACAAGTACAATAATCTTGAACAATACAAGTCACAACTGGTACAGGAGGAGAGAGGACCCTGCCCGCGAGGGCTAGCAATCTACAAGGGATGGGTAAGGATACAGTAGGTCAGTAGGTGATGATAGAGTTGGTCGTGCAGTGGTTTGGTCAATCGGTGGTTACTGCAGGTTGTAGGCTTGCCGGAAGACATAGGTCTTCAGGTTCTTTTTGAAGGTTTCTATGGTAGGTGAGAGTCTGATATGTTGTGGTAGAGAGTTCCAGAGTAGGGGTGATGCACGAGAGAAATCTTGTATGCTATTGTGGGAAGAGGAGATAAGAGGGGAGTAGAGAAGGAGATCTTGTGAGAATTGGAGGTTGCGTGCAGGAAAGTATCGGGAGACGAGGTCACATATGTATGGAGGAGACAGGTTGTGGATGGCATTGTATGTCATGGTTAGGCTTTTGTACTGGAGTCTCTGGGTAATGGGGAGCCAGTGAAGGGATTGACAGAGGGGAGAGGCCGGGGAATAGCGGGGGGACAGGTGGATTAGCTTAGAGTTTAGAATAGATTGGAGGGGTGCGAGAGTGTTAGAGGGAAGGCCACAGAGCAGGAGGTTACAGTAGTCGAGGTGGGAGATGATGAGGGCATGGACTAGGGTTTTTGCAGATTCTTGGTTTAGGAATGTACGGATCCGTGAAATATTTTTTAGTTGAAGGAGGCAGGAAGTGTAAAGGGCTTGGATATGTGGATTAGAGGAGAGATCAGTGTCAAGGATTAACCCGAGACAGCAAGCTTGTGGGACTGGGGAGAGTGGGCAGCCGTTTACTGTAATGGATAGGTTCATTGGGGGGTTGCGTGAGATGGGGGAAAAACGATGAATTCTGTTCTGCCCATATTAAGTTTTAGAAATCTAGCGGAGAAGAAGGATAAAATAGCGGAAAGACATTGAGGGATTCTGGTTAGTAGGGTGGTGATATCTGGTCCAGAGATATAGATCTGTGTGTTGTCAGCATACAGATGATACTGAAAACCGTGAGATTCTATGAGCTGTCCCAGGCCAAAAGTGTAAATGGAGAAGAGCAGAGGCCCTAGAACTGAACCTTGCGGGACTTCGACATATAGGTAGCGAGGTGAGGAGGTGGTGTGTGAGTGGGAGACGCTGAATGTCTGGTCAGTTAGGTATGACGAGATCCAGGATAGGGCCAAGTCTGTGATGCCAAGGGATGAGAGGGTCTGCAGCAACAGGGAATGGTCCACTGTGTCAAAGGCAGAGGACAGGTCCAGGAGGAGGAGGATAGAGTAGTGTCGCTTGCTCTTGGCGGGTAATAGGTCATTGGTGACCTTAGTTAGGGCAGTTTCAGTGAATGGTGTGACCGGAAGCCTGATTGTAAGCGGTCGAAGAAAGAAGCAGGAAGATAGATGGGAGGACATTTCAAGATGGATGTGTTGTTCCAGTAGTTTTGAGGCATAGGGGAGAAGTGATATAGGGCGATAGCTAGATACAGAGGATGGGTCAAGAGAGGGCTTTTGGAGGATGGGTGTGATTGAGGCATGTTTAAAGCTTGAGGGGAAAACACCAGTTGTTAGTGATAGGTTGCAGCATCATGCTGTGGGGATGTCTTTCAACAGCAAGGAGAGGGAAAATTGTCCAAGTCTAGGAGAAGATGAATGGTGCAAAATACATTGATATTCTTGAGCAAAACCTGTTTCAGTCTGACAGTGATTTGAGACTAGGACAAAGGCTCACCTTCCAACAAGACAATGACCGAAAGCATATTGCTAAAGCATCACTCGAGTCGCTTAAGGGGAAACGTGTGAATATTTTGTAGTGACCTAGTCAAAGCCCAGGCCATAAACCAATTGAGAATCTATGGTCAGACTTGAAAATTGCTGTTCAACAGAGGAAGCCAACCATCTAACTTGAAGTAGTTAGAGCAGTTTTGCCTCCAGGAATAGACAAAAATCCCAGTGGCAAGATGTGGAAAGTTCATAGACACTTACCCAAAGTGACTTGCAGCTGTAATTGTAAAAGGAGGCTCTACAAAGTATTGACTATATGGGGGTGAATAGCTATGCACACAGAAGTTTTCATGTTATTTTGTCCTATTTGTTATTTGCTTCACAATAAAAAGAAAATCAAATGTTCACAGTTGTAGGCATGTTCTTTACATGAACTGATGCAAACCCTAAAAAAACCCTGTGAAATTCCAGGTTGAAAGGTAGCAAAAAATGAAAAATACCAATGGGGAGGGGGAATACTTTTGCAAGCCAGAGTATTAAATGATTATACATATGCTAGACATGAGATGGATAGATAGATAGATAGATAGATAGATAGATAGATAGATAGATAGATAGATAGATATGAGCGTGATGGAGATGAGATAGATAGATAGACATGAGCTAGTATGCGTTCTTTCAACATGGGACAACAATTTTGTTATTGTTATCCTGCATGTTCACATACTCAGACAGATGTCACTATTGAGAAATACCAAGTCTTTATACCTTACAAGCTGGCAACACCTTTCACATGTAAGCGGAGCACTCAGTTGCTAAGGGAGTGTAACAATGGCTTTACCATCCCTCTAAGGTGGAGTAGTGCATGAATAAGTAGCTTTTACACTGCAGAAGTTTCAGTATTGCCAAGGCTGTCGCTGCTCCAGTATTACACAGCCTATTATCTCCAGACCTCATACAATGGCAACCACCAATGCAGCACCTCCAGTTTATGGAGATATCTCTCCACTACCATCAGGGATAAGAACGTTTACTTCTTTTCCGGATTTCCTTATGATACTTGAATTTGTAAGTATTAATAATAGAAAGATGTTATTTCTTTATAATGTGGGTTTAGGCTGGAAACATTCAGGTAAGAAAAGGACATTTTCTCTTTTTCTCATTCTGCTTTGATTTTACATATGTGAATGTTGTATGTGATGTTTCACCATGTATACCTGATCATCATAGTACTGTAAGAATATGGGATATCATAGCATTCTTGAATTCTTCCCTTTCCTTTAAAGGTGCTTTTACACATTAGTCTAAAGTTAATAAAAATAGATGATTTCAACCATAAGAGCAGTTTGTCAGTAGAAATCTCACAATGAACTATCGTCTTATGCGATCAATGTCATTAATCATTTGGAAAGTTTGTGATGCTTAAAATTTTCATCAGATAGTTACTAGCTCACAAAAGATCTTTGTCAGAACATTCCCAGAAAGATTATTATCCTCCACCCAATGTCATTGAACTAGATGGCTAACTTTAAGGACTGGATTAGTCAATAGGTACTAAATCCCCCATACACATTTAACTAATGTCAGCCACACCTGCTGGTATCGATGGAGACTAGTGATGAGCGAATATACTCATTACTCGAGATTTCCCGTGCACGCTCGGGGGTCCTCCGAGTATTTTTTAGTGCTCGGAGTTTTAGTTTTTAGCACCGCAGCTGAATGATTTACATCTGATAGCCACATAAGTACATGTGGGGGTTGCCTGGTTGCTAGGGAATCCCCACATGTGCTTATGCAGGCTAACAGATGTAAATCATTCAGCTGCGGCGCTAAAAACTAAAACTCCGAGCACTAAAAAATACTGGGAGGACCCCCGAGCGTGCTCGAGAAATCTCGAGTAACGAATTTATTCGCTCATCACTAATGGGGACGATAGATGCTACTGCGCAAGCGCTGCAGTCATTTTGCTGGAGAAAAAAAATTGGCTCCATCAAGATGGCGCCGGCGGCACCTGCACAGTAACATCTATCAAAAGAAGATAGATGCTACTGCACAAGCTCCTGTTCCGGTGCCACTTTGATGGGGCCAAATTTAAAATGTCGCCGGTGGCAGCGCTCATGCAGTAGTGGAACGCGATAGATGCTACTGGCCGTTACCAGCGCCATTTTGATGAACGTTAATTTTAATTTTGAGATCACACAATATGATATGCAGTATGTAAAATAGGGGGCAAGTCAGTGACGGATCAGTGACCTGTCATAAGCCACGCAGATGAATATGTAAGCAGAGCACCACATAAAGCCCCTCCCACAACACCCCCCCACAGGCCGTCCCGAGACATGAGCATATCATTAACTGAAAACTACAAAGATTAAACAAGAACCACTTGACGGATTTAATCAACCAATGTATCATATTAATCAGTATAACAGTGGCGACCTGACAGTGTCTGTAGTTTACTGAAAACAATCCTGCTGACAGGTTTACTTTTAAACAATTGATGCATTTAATGCGGTTCTCTACTTCTGACAATCTCCAGTTGGGCGCTCATTGATTACCCGCAATCTGTTGGAGAACCTGGCAGTAAGCATTCAATGGACCTAGGTCTTTTTTCAACCTATGAAACTACATAACTAATTTTTGTCTGCTTCAAGGAACAATTTTTTTTTTACTGAAATGAATGTATTTGTGGCTAAAAGTCATTCTTGTTTTGCTGCACTTTCAACTTTGATGCTATCAGTGTTTATAAATCAGCTAATAGGAGCTCTGAAAAGACAGATAAATAAGTTAGAAACTTGCTCATTGGATCGTCAGAATGAGCTCACTGAGGGATTTTCAATTGACCAATTCTGCAGCCAGCGATAGACAGTGCAACACAGAGGCTAAAGATGGCAGATGGCGCAATATTTTAAGTTAAACAGCAATACAAAACTTATTTTCAGCAAAATGACATGTACTTAAGGTGAACAAACTTGCATTACACAGTACTCATTCAAATCAATAGATTGGTTGAGGCGGGACAGGAAAGGTGCTCTTTGTAGTCAATTTCTGTTTTAGCCAATTCCTAAATGGGAGACCTCTCTCACATGAACTTATAAATCCCTAATAAGGTCTAAAAGAAAATATTTTTTTGTAAACAAGATAACCCCTTTAATAAATGATGGTCCATCACTTGGAACCAATGCAGAGATCCACCCAAGAAGCCAACTTTTCTGTGCATTTTGTAATAGGCATTGTTTTAGTTTATCTGCAGCTGGCAGCTTAACTGGGGACACGCCTGATTATTCCCACAAAGTTCTCAAAACCAGTTAATCAGGGAACCTGTTATATGTTAAACGAATTCCAAACCATTCCACCAAGCAAACTTGCCTTGCATAGCAAGATAAAAAAAGTGAATGTATGCAGCAAATAAATCTCTTAGTTAGAAAATCTTCAAGGTATGTTGTGTTCTCGTTACTGTAGTTTTCTTCATTATTATTCCTCACTTCAAAGACTGAACAATGAAATTTGAGGAGCAAGCGACTACCACAACCAACCTCTGTGTTGTGTAGGGGAGGTAACTGTGGTAGGGCGAATGTACCGTAATAGTGCTCAGTTCTCTTCAGAGGACAGTAGCACAACTGGTCACTTTTACATAAAAAAGGTTGCCCAATACTGTAATACCTAAAGGAGTGATCCAAAACTAACATTTATTTTAATCTTTAATCCCTTTCTATTTAACATAACAATCTAATCTCTCTAATCTCTTTTCTAATATACTTTAAGTAAAAATTCCCTATTGTTCACTCACTACACTATCTAACTGCTTTATTATTTTTTTTCCTATGACCTATGTGATGACGCTTTGCTTGAGAACCTCCAGTGCATCCAGGCATACTCAAGCAAGACTGCATCAGGAAGCAGAAACCTGCTCCGCCATCACAAGTGATGTCACGTGTTGGTGCAGCTGGTCTCTACTAAACGTGTTTTCTCTTACAATGCACAATGACAGTGCACTCTTTTGACGGCTCGTCAGTTCTTCTCAGTGCCGATGAGAGAGTGCACTGTTACTGTGTACTTAAAAAAATATTGTACAGTGACAAGATCATAATGTTATACATCGAAATCAACAACTGACGCAAAGCAGAGCAGGGAAAAGGCCACCCCCTGAAATGGATGTCACACATGACTCTTCATTTTCAGTCTCTGCATCCTGATGACGTTTCATTTAAATATCCCATTATATACTGAGGGTTCTCAAATAAAGTTTCATAAAACAGGAAGTAGTAAAAAAAAAATAAAACAGTTAGATGGCGGAATGAGGAAATGGTAGGGAATTTTAGGATTAAGATATGTGTTAGTTTTGGACCACTTCTTTAACTTTAATGGGCCTTGGGTGATGTAAGAAAAAACCTCTCACCATATTCTTATCTATTTGGACAGTTTCACTCCTCCACACTCGGTACTGTGTCCCTACCTGGTCTCTTGGCATACCCGTCGGGTGGAAATCATCACATCTGCTGATTTGACTGCTGTCTTCACATTCCATATCCCAATAAAAAAAGCAAAGAATCCGCACCACTGCAACAAGGGTTCACTGCGCCTCACACTCACCACAGCCATGTGCCACAAATGCCCCAAAAGGATCGGGTGCTCAATCTGAAAAAGTATACAGGAAAATTTCAATGAAAGAAGAAAACTGAAGAGCACTCACCGTCCTAAAAAATAGTTCTTTATTGCAACGGAAGAATCTTCAGCAGGGGAGAATGTGAATTGTGACAGATGACTGCCGTTTCATACTGCTGCGCTTCCACAGGTCCCATGGAAGCGCAGCAGTGCGAAACGGCCGTCGTCTGTCACAATTTTACATTCTCCCCTGCTGAAGATTCTTCCGTTGCAATAAAGGACTATTTTTAGGATGGTGAGTGCTCTCAGTTTTCTTCTTTCATTGGAATTTTCACATTCCATATGATCAGGAAGATGGTGGATCAGTGGCTAGCGATGGCTGAAGCGGTCAATTGATGTGGCTTCCCCCGAAGGTTAATGCCAGAAGACCACTGAGGGACACAATATCGAATGTATAGGAGCAGACATGCAGTTAACAGTTAAAGTAGTTGGCAATTCTATTTAGAAATTATTATTCAAGTGTATATTTCTCAGGATTTACAGTATCATACTATTTTATGTGTTTCCTAAAAGTACAATGTCCTATTTCCTTTTTTGCAGGTTATTCTCAATAAAACTGAAAAGACGGAAGTTTAGCCACTTCCTCTTTTGCTCATGTACGCTGGACAATACTTTCCATCATTGACCAATTTTTAGCTTGTTACAAAAAGTGGTAGTAAATGGTCTGTTTAGAAAAGCTGTGGTTTGTCAGGTCCATCTGGTAAATGACGTTACTGGTCTTGAAAATTAACATTTTGTCAATTAAAAGGAATTTGTCAACATGTTTTTGTTGTGTAATCTGAGGACAGCATGAGGTAGGTGCTGAGACACTGATTTCAGAGATGATCTCCCTGTTGTCCAAGTGGTCTGACCACGCCCCCTCCTCTGATAAGTAGCTTATTATTAATTGACAATGTACACAGAAAGCTGTGGTGTAGGCGGGATTTAACTTTCTGAGCTCTCTACATGCTACATCTAAAAATTCTGATTATGTCAGAATGACTGCACTCAGTAAATTAAGTGATACATCATTGTAATCAGGGTTTGTTTTCCTTCATTATGCTACTCTCAGATGAGGTAGCAAAATTCTGGTGACAGATTCCCTCTAAATTCAACCCTGAAAAATTCAGTTTTACTGTAGTTATCTGCACAATGGTAGGGAGTGAGAAGTTGTAGAGGACCTGACATAGGCAGCGGGACAACTATCAGAGTGACTGGATGACAGGGAAATGAAAATGTTTATGAGAAATTAACTTCACATACAGATATTTAATATTAGAATTCGCACAAAGTCGTTTTTTTTTTGTATTTTTTCACTATTTTATTTGTCTAACTAATATCCATATTTTATACAAATATGGATAAGGAAATGGAAGGACAGATTTTCTATGTGTAGGTGTATGTTATGGGAGATGTCGTCATGGTGGGATCAGTTGTCTCTATGAAGTTATTATAAGCTATCAAACAACCAATACTGTTATGCAGTGGTTTAATGCCCTTTTTCAATTAACGGGAACCTGTTTGTCCCATGTGAGACAAGATCACCACCTTTCAGCCCTGATATACATGAGTCTAATATGCTGTACATAAGCCCCCAATCCGGCATGCAACAAAAGAAAAACAACTTTTATAATACTCATCTATGGGGCGGTCCGGTCCTATGGGTATCGCTGTCTTGGTCCGGTGGCTCTTCTCTTCTTGTAATGCTGTGCTCCTTCTTGCTTCGTGTGAATCACACGCCCTATGTCATCCACACAATGTACTCAGCATCGTTTTACTGCACAGGCGTACTTTGCTCTGTGCATGCACCAGGAAAGGTCACAGAGACCCCAGCACATGCGCACCGCACTACTTTTCTCTGCCTTGGTCAGGGCAGGGAAGTACGCTTGTGCAGGAGCACGATGGCTGAGACACTCTGTGGATGATGTAGGACATGTCATCCACAAAAAACAGAAGAGAGGTGGATGGCAATCACAAGAAGAAGGGAGGCACCAAACTGAGACAGCGACGCAATCAGACCTGACCACCCCATAGGAGAGTTTAATAAAAGGTAGTTTCTTGTCTAGCAGGCTGGACTGGAGGCTTATATACAACATATTAGAATGTTGTATATCAGGGCTGAAAGGTGGTGGCCGAATCGTAAATGGAACTAACCTGGTGACAGGCTCCCTTTAAAGGCAGTTAAGGTAAAATTGTGGTTAATTGTATTGGAGGTGTTGAGTTTGGCAGGGTTTTACTCATGTGAGAAGCCATAAGCATGCTTGGCATTTTGATCTATTGGTTCCCGAGAAGGAAGTACTGTGCTGATGACACAATAAAATTGCTTTAATATGAGATGAAACTAGTAATACTGGTACTATCGAGAAGCATAACATATTTTATAGAGAATGAAATCAAGCTTTGTTTGATATTATAGATATTTATACAATTAAAAAGTACCTATGACTAGGGTTGAGCGAAACGGATCGGTCATTTTCATAAGTCTCATGAAACCCGACCCGATCCCTGTGCGGGGTCGGCCACGCGGTACGCGAACTTGGCGCCAAAGTCGCGTTTCGTATGACGCGTTTAGCGCCATTATTGCAGCCAATGAAGGAGCGGCAGAGTGATGACATAGGTGTCAGGGGGCGTGCACAACTATCGCCATTTTTTCGCTTGCGTGTTGCAGCGATTTGCAATGTGTAAAACCAGCCTTCCCGTTCGGAGGAGAGAGAGAGAGAGAGAAAAAAATATATATAATAATTAAATTCTTCATTGGGTTTCGTGTTTCGGCCGATCCCCGACTTTTCACGGTGGTCGGCCGATTTCACTCGACTCGACTTTTAAGACAGTCGGGTTTCGACCCTAAAAATATAAAGGTCGCTCAACCCTACCTATGACATTTAATTTAAATGACAGATACAATCTAACATGTGTCGTAGATTGTTGGTGGTCTCGATCACTCAAAATGTCACTCTGCTGGCGAAACCTCAGGCTGATATGCGGAGGTTTTGCCTTAGCCCCGACATAGAGCGGAATACAGAGTCAAGAAAAAGTCTAAGAGCACATACTTCACTTGATTAAAATGCTCACCCTATATACTACAAAGATCATTTAATTATGTATTTCACTCACTTGTATAGTATCATCATATTTCACGGGGGGAGGGGGGTATGAATTTACTGACAGGCTTCCTTTAACAATTTTCAGCCCCTATTGCATACAGTCTGTTTGTATTGAACTCCTGCCATTTGGCAGATAAAGGTCAACAGAATGTGACACTCTGCAGAATTTTTGTCTTCCTTAAAATGATTTTTAAAAATAGACAATAGTATTTTACATTATAACAAACATATTTTTCATGCCTTTTTTAAGAGTGGAGGACCTTTGCCATGATAAGTCCTCTTAAGTTTTCAATTCACAAATCCAATTAATATTTTATTAGTTGTTCACAATACCTGTAAAACATCTTTACACTCCTAACAGTTTTTCACTGCTACCATAAATATCCAGTAAATATTAATTATGTGACATTCATTAAAGGTACCTTCACACTAAATGATATCGCTAGCGATCCGTGACGTTGCAGCGTCCTGGCTAGCGATATCGTTTAGTTTGACACGCAGCAGCGATCAGGATCCTGCTGTGATATCGCTGGTCGTTGAAGAAAGTTCAGAACTTTATTTGGTCGTCAGACCGGCGTTTATCGTCAGGTTTGACACCAAAAGCAACGATACCAGCGATGTTTTACGCTGGTAACCAGGGTAAATATCGGGTTACTAAGCACAGGGCCGCGCTTAGTAACCCGATGTTTACCCTGGTTACCAGCGTAAAAGTAAAAAAAAAAACCAGTACATACTCACCTGCGCGTCCCCTGCCGTCTGCTTCCTGCTCTGACTGATCGCCGTAAAGTGAAAGTGAAAGTACAGCACAGCGGTGACGTCACCGCTGTGCTGTTAGGGCCGGCGCTCAGTCAGTGCAGGAAGCGGACGCCGGGGGACGCGCAGGTGAGTATGTAGTGTTTGTTTTTTTTACTTTTACGCTGGTAACCAGGGTAAACATCGGGTTACTAAGCGCGGCCCTGCGCTTAGCAACCCGATGTTTACCCTGGTTACCCGGGGACCTCGGCATCGTTGGTCGCTGGAGAGCGGTCTGTGTGACAGCTCTCCAGCGACCAAACAGCGACGCTGCAGCGATCAGCATCGTTGTCGCTATCGCTGCAGCGTCGCTTAATGTGAAGGTACCTTAACAACTATTCATTATCTTCTATTATTACTGAAAGTATGGTGCCTGGGGCAGGTGCCTATATTGTGAAACTAAAGGCTGTCATTGTAGTCTCTTAATCTTTATTTTCTAAATCTTCCTATTAATTTGTCGTCCAGAAACTGATTATATACTTCCCTTGCAAATGTGTAACTTCTTTAATGTCCAAAACACAGGACAGATATTATCACCATTCACATCATTCCGTCCCCAGAGGCTCACAATCTTAATTTAAAAATATGCAAAAAATTAAGATTTAAAAAATCCAATTGGAATTTCAAATATAGAATTGTTCTTTGCAACTTACAAAATAAGATACGTACATTGCATTACCTGTATGTTGCATCATACTGATAATGAATTACAGATTGTATTAATTTCCAGAGCTGTGTTCCCAATTCTGCAGGATTTATGGGCAGAAATCTTACCATCCTTAAGAACTTTAATGTTTTTTTTCTTGAATCAACTCTGAACTCCTAGCAACATCATATGAGAAAACCACTTTGAGAGGAGCTGTTTAGGATAAGAAAAACATGGCTGTTATTTTCAATTTCACACACAATCTGTGGACAAATGTGGCTCTTAAAGAAAGCAGCCATATATTTTGCTCATTATAAGACCATAAGATGCACCCCAAATTTTGGGGAGGAAAATAGGAAAAAAATGTTTTTTTTTATAAAATGGTGGTGCATCACATAGTTTGCTTACCGGAGAAGGCGGCTTAGGTGGAGTGGTGTCCCAGGAGGCAGGATCACTTCTGCAGGAAACTGGCAATGGCAGGAGTGAGGCGATGCTTCAGGGCCCAGGCTGTGAGGAGGGGGGTGTTTGGGCAAGAGCTCAATCTGAGAATGCATCTCCTCCGGTGGCCATTTTCCACCTCAGTGAAAACAATGGGAAGTGAGGGGACTCCTGACATTTTCTGAAAGCCTGGGCCCTGCTGCAGCCACGCACCACTGAACGCCACCTCCTTCAAGCTTGGAACCCGCAGTATCGCCCCACTCCTGCCACCACCGCCAGCTTCCCCCAGCAGCAAACCTGCCTCCTGGGACTCCGCCCCCTGTAGCCACCCCATCCCCCTGTTACGCTACATGTGGATTATAAGATGCACCACCAATTCCCCCCGAAATTGGGCAAAAAAAAGTGTGTTTTATAATACAAAAGATACGGTCTTTCTAATTCTGGACAACCTCGCCAATGTTTGTGCAGAGCTTTGATTTGCATTATAGCAAACTCAATTCTTATATCAGGAATATATAGTACTCTGATACATGAAAAACATGTCAGTGTACTATAGTAACCCAGCTAAGGAGTGTGAAATGGTTGACTTTCTCTAATGACAAATATTTTAATATAAAAAGCATATAAGATAATTCTGTAAATTCACCAAGGTAAATTCTATACAATGAGGATGAGTAAATTGATTCAAAGCAAGTTGAATTTATATAGAATTTTAAGACCAATTGAAACAATTAGCAATTCATGCAAACTGCCAAAACATGCCTGCTTCCATCTTACACATTGCTGAATATTGTATCAGCCACAGAAGGCTCACATATTGCCTTGCAGCTCTCACATCACATGGTAAAGCAAAGCCAATCATGACGGACTATCATAGCCTGTATAAAAGCTGATGCAAAGAATGCAGCAGCCATTTCAGGGTGATTTAGGAAAGTGAGAGAACGTCAGAGCTCACAACTCAGTAATACAGTAATGTGTTGTATATAAAGAGAGAGGTAGGAAAGGTGCCAGCAGCAGTGACAGTGTGATTGATCAGTGATATGGTGTAGGTGGTATTTCTCCTGCTGCATTTGATTCTTAATGCACTAGAAATCAGCAGCAAGACAGCACAACATTCTATACAGAAGCAAAAAACTAAAAATCAGTGTAAATCAGAGACAGTATACTTGCTTGCTGGAAGTAACTATAACAAGTTTTGTCACTTCTTGTGCAATCCTTTTTGTGAAAGGGGTATAATTTTTTTTTTTATAGAAAAACAAATTCCTCAAATCTCAGACATTTTACTGCAACTGTCTACCTCAAAATGTATGCATATCACATACAATTTTTTTTGCGCATATGTTTTTCTAGCCAAATTTTGCATCTGGCTTTTTGGACGTGTACCTACCTAGCATTTTCTATCACGTAATTTTTGGGAAGGGGGGAACGTTTTGTAAGTCTGAAATTAAAAAAGAGAAGAAATTTAACTGTGCATGTCAGCTTTTGCACACCGGTTTTACTTGTTCACTTTGATATAATCCACACCAACAGTGGCATGTAAATGTTTTTGCACCATTATCAAAATTACTGATATTGTGAACAGTTAAGCAAGTTGATGAAATGATCTCTAATAGGGCTAAAGTTAAAGATGACACATTTACTCAGTATTACATGTTGTAATTTTTTACATTTTAAAAATTACAAAAAGGAAAATTGGCAGATGCAAAAGTTTCAGCACCCTGAATTAGGGTTGAGCGAAACGGGTCGATCATTTTCAAAAGTCGCCGACTTTTGGCTAAGTCGGCATCTCATGAAACCCGATCCGACCCCTGTGCTTGTCGGCCATGCGGTACGCGACTTTCGCGCCAAAGTCGCGTTTCAATGACGCGAAAAGCGCCATTTCTCAGCCAATGAAGGTGAACGCAGAGTGTGGGCAGCGTGATGACATAGGTCCTGGTCCCCACCATCTTAGAGAAGGGCATTGCAGTGATTGGCTTGCTGTCTGCGGCGTCACAGGGGCTATAAAGGGGCGTTCCCGCCGACCGCCATCTTACTGCTGCTGATCTGAGCTTAGGGAGAGGTTGCTGCCGCTTCGTCAGAATCAGGGAGAGCGTTAGGCAGGGTCCACTAACCACCAAACCGCTTGTGCTGCAGCGATTTCCACTGTCCAACACCACCTTCGGTGTGCAGGGACAGTGGAAGCTATTTTTTTTTTTTTTCCCCTCAGCGCTGTAGCTCATTGGGCTGCCCTAGAAGGCTCCCTGATAGCTGTATTCCTGTGTGTACGCCACTGTGGAAACCAACTGCTTTTATCAAAGCACATATCCTCTTATTCCTTCCTTTCTGCACAGCTATCTTTTTTGTTTGTCCACACTTTTTATTTAATTTGTGCATCAGTCCACTCCTATTGCTGCCTGCCATACCTGGCTGAGATTACTGCAGGGGAGATAGTAATTGTAGGACAGTCCCTGTTTTTTTTTTTTTTTGTGGGAGATTAAGATTGGCATTTCTGCTACAGTGCCATCCCTGTGTGTGCCATCTCTCACTGAGTGGGCCATAGAAAGCCTATTTATTTTTTCCTTCATTTGTGTTCTAAAATCTACCTCAACACAAAAACACTACATCAATCAGTGGGAGAAAAATATTGGCCTCAGTCAGGGCTTGTGTGCCACTGCTGTGTGTGCTATCTCTCATTCAGTGGGCTATAGAAAGCCTATTTATTTTTTTTTTTTTTTTAAATATTATTTGGTTTCTAAAGTCTCCCTGAAACAAAAAAAATACCTAAAAAAACAGTGGGAGAGTAATATTGCCCTTTCAGCTTGTGTGCCAGTCTTGACTCCTGGGTGTGCCACCTCTGTCCCTCTCATTCAGTGGGCCATAGAAAGCCTTTTTTTTTTTTTTTTTTTAATATTATTTGGTTTCTAAAGTCTCCCTGAAAATAAAAAAAAAAATACATAAAAAAACAGTGGGAGAGTAATATTGCCCTTTCAGCTTGTGTGCCAGTCTTCACTCCTGGGTGTGCCACCTCTGTCCCTCTCATTCAGTGGGCCATAGAAAGCCTTGTTTTTTTTTTTTTTTAATATTATTTGGTTTCTAAAGTCTCCCTGAAAATAAAAAAAAAAATACATAAAAAAACAGTGGGAGAGTAATATTGCCATTTCAGCTTGTGTGCCAGTCTTGACTCCTGGGTGTGCCACCTCTGTCCCTCTCATTCAGTGGGCCATAGAAAGCCTTGTTTTTTTGTTTTTTTTTTAATATTATTTGGTTTCTAAAGTCTCCCTGAAAATAAAAAAAAAATACATAAAAAAACAGTGGGAGAGTAATATTGCCATTTCAGCTTGTGTGCCAGTCTTGACTCCTGGGTGTGCCACCTCTCTCTCTAATTGTGGGCCATAGAAAGCCTTTTTATTTTTTTCCTTCATTTGTGTTTTAAAATCAACCTCAACACAAAAACACTACATCAATCAGTGGGAGAAAAATATTGGCCTCAGTCAGGGCTTGTGTGCCACTCCTGTGCGTGCCATCTCTCATTCAGTGGGCCATAGAAAGCCTTGTTTTTTTTTTTTTTTTTTAATATTATTTGGTTTCTAAAGTCTCCCTGAAAATAAAAAAAAAAATACATAAAAAAACAGTGGGAGAGTAATATTGCCCTTTCAGCTTGTGTGCCAGTCTTCACTCCTGGGTGTGCCACCTCTGTCCCTCTCATTCAGTGGGCCATAGAAAGCCTTGTTTTTTTTTTTTTTAATATTATTTGGTTTCTAAAGTCTCCCTGAAAATAAAAAAAAAAATACATAAAAAAACAGTGGGAGAGTAATATTGCCATTTCAGCTTGTGTGCCAGTCTTGACTCCTGGGTGTGCCACCTCTGTCCCTCTCATTCAGTGGGCCATAGAAAGCCTATTTATTTTTTCCTTCATTTGTGTTCTAAAATCTACCTCAACACAAAAACACTACATCAATCAGTGGGAGAAAAATATTGGCCTCAGTCAGGGCTTGTGTGCCACTGCTGTGTGTGCTATCTCTCATTCAGTGGGCTATAGAAAGCCTATTTATTTATTTTTTTTTTTTAAATATTATTTGGTTTCTAAAGTCTCCCTGAAACAAAAAAAATACCTAAAAAAACAGTGGGAGAGTAATATTGCCCTTTCAGCTTGTGTGCCAGTCTTGACTCCTGGGTGTGCCACCTCTGTCCCTCTCATTCAGTGGGCCATAGAAAGCCTTTTTTTTTTTTTTTTTTTTTTAATATTATTTGGTTTCTAAAGTCTCCCTGAAAATAAAAAAAAAAATACATAAAAAAACAGTGGGAGAGTAATATTGCCATTTCAGCTTGTGTGCCAGTCTTGACTCCTGGGTGTGCCACCTCTCTCTCTAATTGTGGGCCATAGAAAGCCTTTTTATTTTTTTCCTTCATTTGTGTTTTAAAATCAACCTCAACACAAAAACACTACATCAATCAGTGGGAGAAAAATATTGGCCTCAGTCAGGGCTTGTGTGCCACTCCTGTGCGTGCCATCTCTCATTCAGTGGGCCATAGAAAGCCTTGTTTTTTTTGTTTTTTTTTAATATTATTTGGTTTCTAAAGTCTCCCTGAAAATAAAAAAAAAAATACATAAAAAAACAGTGGGAGAGTAATATTGCCCTTTCAGCTTGTGTGCCAGTCTTCACTCCTGGGTGTGCCACCTCTGTCCCTCTCATTCAGTGGGCCATAGAAAGCCTTGTTTTTTTTTTTTTTAATATTATTTGGTTTCTAAAGTCTCCCTGAAAATAAAAAAAAAAATACCTAAAAAAACAGTGGGAGAGTAATATTGCCATTTCAGCTTGTGTGCCAGTCTTGACTCCTGGGTGTGCCACCTCTGTCCCTCTCATTCAGTGGGCCATAGAAAGCCTATTTATTTTTTCCTTCATTTGTGTTCTAAAATCTACCTCAACACAAAAACACTACATCAATCAGTGGGAGAAAAATATTGGCCTCAGTCAGGGCTTGTGTGCCACTGCTGTGTGTGCTATCTCTCATTCAGTGGGCTATAGAAAGCCTATTTATTTATTTTTTTTTTTTAAATATTATTTGGTTTCTAAAGTCTCCCTGAAACAAAAAAAATACCTAAAAAAACAGTGGGAGAGTAATATTGCCCTTTCAGCTTGTGTGCCAGTTTTGACTCCTGGGTGTGCCACCTCTGTCCCTCTCATTCAGTGGGCCATAGAAAGCCTTTTTTTTGTTTTTTTTTTAATATTATTTGGTTTCTAAAGTCTCCCTGAAAATAAAAAAAAAATACATAAAAAAACAGTGGGAGAGTAATATTGCCATTTCAGCTTGTGTGCCAGTCTTGACTCCTGGGTGTGCCACCTCTCTCTCTAATTGTGGGCCATAGAAAGCCTTTTTATTTTTTTCCTTCATTTGTGTTTTAAAATCAACCTCAACACAAAAACACTACATCAATCAGTGGGAGAAAAATATTGGCCTCAGTCAGGGCTTGTGTGCCACTCCTGTGCGTGCCATCTCTCATTCAGTGGGCCATAGAAAGCCTTGTTTTTTTGTTTTTTTTTAAATATTATTTGGTTTCTAAAGTCTCACAGAGAAAAAAAAAAAAATAAATTAGGTGGGAGATTAATATTGACATTAGTGCTTGAGTGACAGTCCTGCGTGTGTGTCATCTCTGTGATTTGGTGTCACAGAAAACAGAGTGTGTAACATTGTGCCTGATTTTCCTTGTGGTCTCACCAACCTGTTAAGGGATATTGAAATCATACTGAAGTTATAGCTCACCGTGTAAGTTGTTTGACAGCAACAAATAAAGTTAGTTTGGTTACGATTTTTAAACAATGAGGAAGTCTGGTGCAAGAGGTCGTCGTGGGCGTTCATTGTCAGCTGGTAATGATGGTAGTGGTAGTGGAGCATCAGGTGGTCGTGGGGATAAAAATATTCCACCTAAGTCTGGAGCTGTGGAGCCAGTTTCGTCGTCAGGCTACACAAGGCCTCGAACGCTCTCTTTTCTGGGAGTAGGAAAACCGCTTTTAAAGGCGGAGCAGCAACAGCAAGTTTTGGCTTACATTGCAGACTCAGCCTCTAGCTCTTTTGCCTCCTCTTCCGAAACTGGTAAATGTAAAAGCAGCGCGTCGCTTGTGGATGTTCACGGTCAGGGACAAGTCGCTTCCTTGTCCTCCTCAGCAAAAACTACAACAAGAGAGAAGGATGCAGCAGGCGACACAACGGGTCACTCCATGGAGCTCTTTACACATACCGTCCCTGGCTTAGAAAGTGAAACATTTAACAGGCCATGCCCATTACAAGTAGATTCTGACATGGAGTGCACTGATGCACAGCCACAGCCAGAGTACTATGCTGCTCCTTTGACTCAGACCACCACATTGCCCTCTCAGGGTACAGATCCACAATCAGACCCTGATGAGACTATGTTGCCCCGCCACGAACGCTATACCACCGACCGACACAGTGACACAGACGAAGTTGCACACGAGCTCGAAGAGGAGGTAATAGATGACCCAGTTATTGACCCCGATTGGCAGCCATTGGGGGAACAGGGTGCAGGCGGCAGTAGTTCAGAAGCGGAGGTGGAGGAGGGGCCGCAGCAGGCATCAACATCGCAACAGGTTCCATCTGCCGGGCCCGTATCTGGCCCAAAACGCGTGTCAAAGCCAAAACCTGTTGGAGGACAGCGTGGCCATCCGGTTAAAGCTCAGTCTGCAATCCCTGAAAAGGGATCCGAGTCTAGGAAGAGTGCAGTCTGGCATTTTTTTAAACAACATCCAACTGATCAGCGCAAAGTCATCTGTCAAAAATGTTCAACTAGCTTAAGCAGAGGTCAGAATCTGAAAAGTCTAAATACTAGTTGCATGCATAGACACTTAACCACCATGCATTTTCAAGCCTGGACTAACTACCAAACGTCCCTTAAGGTTGTAGCACCCTCGGCCAATGAAGCTAGTCAGCAACGCAACATCCCTTCCGTCACTGTAAGGCCACCATTTTCCGCACCACCGGCAGTATCTGTGCAGGTTTCTTTGCCAGCCAAAAGCAGTCAGGGTCAGGGAATCACCAGTTTAGTAGGAGGAAATATTGCATCTAGGGCACCGGCGGAAACAATACCGTCTCCAACCGTCTCTCAGTCTGCCATGTACACCGGCACACCCGAAAGTTCCACGATCTCCTGCTCTCCAGTCCAGCTCACCCTACATGAGACTCTGGTTAGAAAAAGGAAGTACTTATCCTCGCATCCGCGTACACAGGGTTTTAACGCCCACATAGCTAGACTAATCTCGTTAGAGATGATGCCCTACCGTTTAGTTGAAAGCGAAGCTTTTAAAGCCCTGATGGAGTACGCTGAACCACGATACGAGCTACCTAGTCGACACTTTTTTTCCAGAAAAGCCATCCCAGCCCTGCACCAGCATGTTAAACAGCGCATCGTCCATGCACTTAGGCAATCTGTGAGTACAAAGGTGCACCTGACTACAGATGCATGGACCAGTAGGCATGGCCAGGGACGTTATGTGTCCATCACGGCACACTGGGTGAATGTGGTGGATGCAGGGTCCACAGGCGACATCAATTTAGGGACAGTTGTGCCTAGCCCACGGTCTAGGAAACAGTTGGCTGTAGGCGTTCGCACCCCCTCCTCCTCCTCCTCGTCCTCCTGCAGAAGCTACAGCTCTTCCACAGAACGCAGTCGGCCAACCACTCCATCGGCAGATGACACTGTTGCACACCAGTTGTCCCATTATGTGCCAGCTACTGCCAAGCGTCAGCAGGCTGTATTGGCTATGAAGTGTTTGGGCGACAACAGACACACCGCGGAAGTTCTGTCCGAGTTCTTGCAACAAGAAACGCAGTCGTGGCTGGGCACAGTAGATCTTGAGGCAGGCAAGGTAGTGAGTGATAACGGAAGGAATTTCATGGCTGCCATCTCCCTTTCCCAACTGAAACACATTCCTTGCCTGGCTCACACCTTAAACCTGGTGGTGCAGTGCTTATTGAAAACTTATCCTGGGTTCTCCGACCTGCTCCTCAAAGTGCGTGCACTTTGCTCACATATCCGACGTTCGCCTGTACACGCCAGCCGTATGCAGACCTATCAGCGGTCTTTGAACCTTCCCCAGCATCGCCTAATCATAGACGTTGCAACAAGGTGGAACTCAACACTGCACATGCTTCAGAGACTGTGCGAACAGAGGCGTGCTGTTATTTATTTGTGGGAGGATACACGGGCAGGCAGTAGGATGGCAGACATGGAGTTGTCAGGTGTGCAGTGGTCGAAGATACAAGACATGTGTCAAGTCCTTCAGTGTTTTGAGGAATGCACACGGCTGGTTAGTGCAGACAACGCCGTAATAAGCATGAGCATCCCCCTAATGCGTCTGCTGATGCAAAGTTTGACGCACATAAAGGAGCAGGCGTCTGCACCAGAGGAAGAGGGAAGCCTTGATGACAGTCAGCCATTGTCTGGTCAGGGCAGTGTACAGGACGAGGTAGCGGGCGAAGAGGAGGTGGAGGACGAGGAGGATGATGGGGATGAGTATATTTTTAATGCGGAAACTTTCACGGGGGCACAGGAAATTGGTTGCGTGTCACGGCCGGGTTCTGGTTTTTTGAGGGACACAAGTGACGTAGATTTGCCTGCAACTGCCCCTCAACCAATCACAACCGGAGATTTGACAACTGGAACTTTGGCCCACATGGCGGATTATGCCTTACGTATCCTAAAAAGGGACACACGCATTACGAAAATGATGAACGATGACGATTACTAGTTGGCCTGCCTCCTTGATCCACGCTATAAAGGCAAATTGCAAAATATTATGCCACATGAGAACTTGGAACTAATATTAGCAACCAAACAATCAACTCTTGTTGACCGTTTGCTTCAGGCATTCCCAGCACACAGCGCACGTGATCGTTCTCACACGAGCTCCAGGGGGCAGCAGACTAGGAGTGTTAGGGGTGCACACATCAGAAGTGGCGTTGGACAGAGGGGTTTTCTGACCAGGTTGTGGAGTGATTTTGCTATGACCGCAGACAGGACAGGTACTGCTGCATCAATTGAAAGTGACAGGAGACAACATTTGTCCAGTATGGTTACTAACTATTTTTCATCCCTTATCGATGTTCTCCCTCAACCGTCATTCCCATTTGATTACTGGGCCTCCAAATTAGACACCTGGCCAGAATTGGCAGAATATGCATTGCAGGAGCTTGCTTGCCCGGCAGCAAGTGTCCTATCAGAAAGAGTATTCAGTGCTGCAGGGTCAATATTAACCGAAAAAAGGACTCGTCTGGCTACCCAAAATGTTGACGATCTAACATTCATTAAAATGAACCACAACTGGATTTCAAAATCTTTTGCCCCACCTTGCCCGGCCGACACCTAGCTTTCCTATGAAAAGCTCTTGCCTGTGAATTACTTTTCTAATGTCTAATTTGCTGCTGCAGATTGTACAGCATACGACATGTTTACACCTCCCTAAATGGCCAAACTCCCCACACGGGGCCGTGGTATCGCGACTTGGCGCAAGCACCCGTGAGACTGCTGTTTGTCTGAAGAGGTGGGTGTGCTCGCTTTTGGTTGACGGCATTGCAACTGGGTCCCTCATAGTACAATGTAGTGTCTCTGGCGGTGGTGGTGCGCACCCAACGTCAGACACACCGTTGTAACATGAGTGGCCCTGGGGCGGTCCCGCCGGCCTCAAGAGAGTTCCCCCCTACCCCAGCTCAAACTGGGCTCTACCACGTGCAAAATTATGTCGCACAGCTCCACCAATCTTTAGTCTATTCGCTGACATCATTCAATGTCTGGCACTGACAATACAAATTTGTAGACATCTATGATGCAACTTAAAGTAGTCTGTGTCTGTGTCCTATATTGGCACCATTAAATAGTTACTGCCAAATTACTATGTCAGAAACACAGCAGATGAGCCCACCCCTGTACCTAAGTATGCCACCTTTTTTTTTGTTTTGGTTGTTTTGCGAGACATTAACATCTATTTATATTTTGGGAGTACTGGGACAGACACTCCTTGCACTACTCCTCCACTCAGCACCAAGCTGCCTGCCCGTGTATCCATGTAACCGCTGTAAAACTGCCATGAGCCTATTGTTTGTTATTTTAGGCCTTTGAAGCCTTTCTGCGCTCCCTCCTTCCACTAGTCCTCCACTGACCAGACCACTGCTGCCCGTGTACCCCTGGAACCAATTTTAAAGTGCCTACAGCCAGCCCATTTTATTGTGTTAGGTCTTCGAAGCCTGTCTGCGGTCCCTCCTTCCACTAGGCCTCCACTGACCAGACCACTGCTGCCCGTGTACCCCTGGAACCAATTTTAAAGTGCCTACAGCCAGCCCATTTTATTGTGTTAGGCCTTCGAAGCCTGTCTGCGGTCCATACTTTAAATACTCCTCCACTCACCACCAAGCTGCCTGCCCGTGTATCCATGTAACCGCTGTAAAACTGCCATGAGCCTATTGTTTGTTATTTTAGGCCTTTGATAGCCTGTCTGCGGTCCCTACTCCTCCACTGACCACCAAGCTGCCTGCCCGTGTATCCATGTAACCGCTGTAAAACTGCCATGAGCCTATTGTTTGTTATTTTAGGCCTTTGAAGCCTTTCTGCGCTCCCTCCTTCCACTAGTCCTCCACTGACCAGACCACTGCTGCCCGTGTACCCCTGGAACCAATTTTAAAGTGCCTACAGCCAGCCCATTTTATTGTGTTAGGCCTTTGAAGCCTGTCTGCGGTCCATACTTCCACTAGGCCTCCACTGACCAGACCACTGCTGCCCGTGTACCCCTGGAACCAATTTTAAAGTGCCTACAGCCAGCCCATTTTATTGTGTTAGGCCTTCGAAGCCTGTCTGCGGTCCCTCCTTCCACTAGGCCTCCACTGACCAGACCACTGCTGCCCGTGTACCCCTGGAACCAATTTTAAAGTGCCTACAGCCAGCCCATTTTATTGTGTTAGGCCTTCGAAGCCTGTCTGCGGTCCATACTTTAAATACTCCTCCACTCACCACCAAGCTGCCTGCCCGTGTATCCATGTAACCGCTGTAAAACTGCCATGAGCCTATTGTTTGTTATTTTAGGCCTTTGATAGCCTGTCTGCGGTCCCTACTCCTCCACTCAGCACCAAGCTGCCTGCCCGTGTATCCATGTAACCGCTGTAAAACTGCCATGAGCCTATTGTTTGTTATTTTAGGCCTTTGAAGCCTTTCTGCGCTCCCTCCTTCCACTAGTCCTCCACTGACCAGACCACTGCTGCCCGTGTACCCCTGGAACCAATTTTAAAGTGCCTACAGCAAGCCCATTTTATTGTGTTAGGCCTTCGAAGCCTGTCTGCGGTCCATACTTCCACTAGGCCTCCACTGACCAGACCACTGCTGCCCGTGTACCCCTGGAACCAATTTTAAAGTGCCTACAGCCAGCCCATTTTATTGTGTTAGGCCTTCGAAGCCTGTCTGCGGTCCCTCCTTCCACTAGGCCTCCACTGACCAGACCACTGCTGCCCGTGTACCCCTGGAACCAATTTTAAAGTGCCTACAGCCAGCCCATTTTATTGTGTTAGGCCTTCGAAGCCTGTCTGCGGTCCATACTTTAAATACTCCTCCACTCACCACCAAGCTGCCTGCCCGTGTATCCATGTAACCGCTGTAAAACTGCCATGAGCCTATTGTTTGTTATTTTAGGCCTTTGATAGCCTGTCTGCGGTCCCTACTCCTCCACTCAGCACCAAGCTGCCTGCCCGTGTATCCATGTAACCGCTGTAAAACTGCCATGAGCCTATTGTTTGTTATTTTAGGCCTTTGAAGCCTTTCTGCGCTCCCTCCTTCCACTAGTCCTCCACTGACCAGACCACTGCTGCCCGTGTACCCCTGGAACCAATTTTAAAGTGCCTACAGCAAGCCCATTTTATTGTGTTAGGCCTTCGAAGCCTGTCTGCGGTCCATACTTCCACTAGGCCTCCACTGACCAGACCACTGCTGCCCGTGTACCCCTGGAACCAATTTTAAAGTGCCTACAGCCAGCCCATTTTATTGTGTTAGGCCTTCGAAGCCTGTCTGCGGTCCATACTTTAAATACTCCTCCACTCACCACCAAGCTGCCTGCCCGTGTATCCATGTAACCGCTGTAAAACTGCCATGAGCCTATTGTTTGTTATTTTAGGCCTTTGATAGCCTGTCTGCGGTCCCTACTCCTCCACTGACCACCAAGCTGCCTGCCCGTGTATCCATGTAACCGCTGTAAAACTGCCATGAGCCTATTGTTTGTTATTTTAGGCCTTTGAAGCCTTTCTGCGCTCCCTCCTTCCACTAGTCCTCCACTGACCAGACCACTGCTGCCCGTGTACCCCTGGAACCAATTATAAAGTGCCTACAGCCAGCCCATTTTATTATGTTAGGCCTTTGAAGCCTGTCTGCGGTCCCTACTTTAAATACTCCTCCACTCACCACCAAGCTGCCTGCCCGTGTATCCATGTAACCGATTTCAAACTGCCATGACTGCCTACTGTTTGTTATTTTAGGCCTTTGTGAGCCTGTCTGCGGCCCCTACTTGCAATACTCCTCCACTGACCACAATGCTGCCTGGAGTGCCTGCCTGTGTATCCATGTAACCGATTTCAAACTGCCATGACTGCCTACTGTTTGTTATTTTAGGCCTTTGTGAGCCTGTCTGCGGCCCCTACTTGCAATACTCCTCCACTGACCACAATGCTGCCTGGAGTGCCTGCCTGTGTATCCATGTAACCGATTTCAAACTGCCATGACTGCCTACTGTTTGTTATTTTAGGCCTTTGTGAGCCTGTCTGCGGCCCCTACTTGCAATACTCCTCCACTGACCACACCAATGCTGCCCGTGTACCCCTGGAACCTATTTAAAAGTTCATAGAGCCTAGTTATATATTTTATTTACTATTAATAAGGCCATGATGGACTACGCTGTACCACGCTACAAGCTAACCAGTCGACACTTCTTTTGCGAGAAAAGCCATCCCAACCCTCCACCAGCTTGTAGAAGACCGCATTGTCCATGCACTCTGGCAATCTGTGAGTACAAAGGTGCACCTGACAACAGACGCATGGACCTGTAGGCATGGCCACGGAAGATTACGTGTCCATTACGGCACAATGGGTTAATGTGTTGGATGCATGGTCCACAGAGGACAGCCTACTAAGTATGTCTGCAGTCCATAATTCAAATTGTCCTCCACTGTCTAAATCGGAGCTTCCACCTTCTGGCTTTCGGCCTATAGTATCAGAAATTAAACTGCATTTGGCCTTCAACTTTGGTTACGGCCTACTAACGGCTTCTGCCCCTCCCTGGTGTTGCCCACAACTAAATAAAGCTGAGCTTCAACCTTCCGGCTCTCATTAAGTGGTTTTGAAAAAACAAAATGGTGGATAGGGCCTACTAACGGCTTCTTCCCCTCCCTGGTGTTGCCCTCAACTAAATAAAGCTGAGCTTCAACCTTCCGGCTATCATTAAGTGGTTTTGAAAAAACAAAATGGTGGATAGGGCCTACTAACAGCTTCTTCCCCTCCCTGGTGTTGCCCTCAACTAAATAAAGCTGAGCTTCAACCTTCCGGCTATCATTAAGTGGTTTTGAAAAAACAAAATGGTGGATAGGGCCTACTAACGGCTTCTGCCCCTCCGTGGTGTTGCCCTCAACTAAATAAAGCTGAGCTTCAACCTTCCGGCTATCATTAAGTGGTTTTGAAAAAACAAAATGGTGGATAGGGCCTACTAACGGCTTCTTCCCCTCCCTGGTGTTGCCCTCAACTAAATAAAGCTGAGCTTCAACCTTCCGGCTATCATTAAGTGGTTTTGAAAAAACAAAATGGTGGATAGGGCCTACTAACGGCTTCTGCCCCTCCGTGGTGTTGCCCTCAACTAAATAAAGCTGAGCTTCAACCTTCCGGCTCTCATTAAGTGGTTTTGAAAAAACAAAATGGTGGATAGGGCCTACTAACGGCTTCTGCCCCTCCCTGGTGTTGCCCACAACTAAATAAAGCTGAGCTTCAACCTTCCGGCTCTCATTAAGTGGTTTTGAAAAAACAAAATGGTGGATAGGGCCTACTAACGGCTTCTTCCCCTCCCTGGTGTTGCCCTCAACTAAATAAAGCTGAGCTTCAACCTTCCGGCTATCATTAAGTGGTTTTGAAAAAACAAAATGGTGGATAGGGCCTACTAACGGCTTCTTCCCCTCCCTGGTGTTGCCCTCAACTAAATAAAGCTGAGCTTCAACCTTCCGGCTATCATTAAGTGGTTTTGAAAAAACAAAATGGTGGATAGGGCCTACTAACGGCTTCTTCCCCTCCCTGGTGTTGCCCTCAACTAAATAAAGCTGAGCTTCAACCTTCCGGCTATCATTAAGTGGTTTTGAAAAAACAAAATGGTGGATAGGGCCTACTAACGGCTTCTGCCCCTCCCTGGTGTTGCCCTCAACTAAATAAAGCTGAGCTTCAACCTTCCGGCTCTCATTAAGTGGTTTTGTAAAAAAAAAATGGTGGATAGGGCCTACTAACGGCTTCTTCCCCTCCCTGGTGTTGCCCTCAACTAAATAAAGCTGAGCTTCAACCTTCCGGCTATCATTAAGTGGTTTTGAAAAAACAAAATGGTGGATAGGGCCTACTAACGGCTTCTTCCCCTCCCTGGTGTTGCCCTCAACTAAATAAAGCTGAGCTTCAACCTTCCGGCTCTCATTAAGTGGTTTTGAAAAAACAAAATGGTGGATAGGGCCTACTAACGGCTTCTGCCCCTCCCTGGTGTTGCCCACAACTAAATAAAGCTGAGCTTCAACCTTCCGGCTCTCATTAAGTGGTTTTGAAAAAACAAAATGGTGGATAGGGCCTACTAACGGCTTCTGCCCCTCCCTGG
Source organism: Ranitomeya variabilis (assembly GCF_051348905.1). Classification (NCBI taxonomy): domain Eukaryota; kingdom Metazoa; phylum Chordata; class Amphibia; order Anura; family Dendrobatidae; genus Ranitomeya; species Ranitomeya variabilis. The sequence continues at coordinate 118,026,997 of NC_135233.1, forward strand.
TGTTGCCCACAACTAAATAAAGCTGAGCTTCAACCTTCCGGCTCTCATTAAGTGGTTTTGAAAAAACAAAATGGTGGATAGGGCCTACTAACGGCTTCTGCCCCTCCCTGGTGTTGCCCTCAACTAAATAAAGCTGAGCTTCAACCTTCCGGCTCTCATTAAGTGGTTTTGAAAAAACAAAATGGTGGATAGGGCCTACTAACGGCTTCTGCCCCTCCCTGGTGTTGCCCTCAACTAAATAAAGCTGAGCTTCAACCTTCCGGCTCTCATTAAGTGGTTTTGAAAAAACAAAATGGTGGATAGGGCCTACTAACGGCTTCTGCCCCTCCCTGGTGTTGCCCACAACTAAATAAAGCTGAGCTTCAACCTTCCGGCTCTCATTAAGTGGTTTTGAAAAAACAAAATGGTGGATAGGGCCTACTAACGGCTTCTGCCCCTCCCTGGTGTTGCCCACAACTAAATAAAGCTGAGCTTCAACCTTCCGGCTCTCATTAAGTGGTTTTGAAAAAACAAAATGGTGGATAGGGCCTACTAACGGCTTCTGCCCCTCCCTGGTGTTGCCCTCAACTAAATAAAGCTGAGCTTCAACCTTCCGGCTCTCATTAAGTGGTTTTGAAAAAACAAAATGGTGGATAGGGCCTACTAACGGCTTCTGCCCCTCCCTGGTGTTGCCCACAACTAAATAAAGCTGAGCTTCAACCTTCCGGCTCTCATTAAGTGGTTTTGAAAAAACAAAATGGTGGATAGGGCCTACTAACGGCTTCTGCCCCTCCCTGGTGTTGCCCACAACTAAATAAAGCTGAGCTTCAACCTTCCGGCTCTCATTAAGTGGTTTTGAAAAAACAAAATGGTGGATAGGGCCTACTAACGGCTTCTGCCCCTCCCTGGTGTTGCCCTCAACTAAATAAAGCTGAGCTTCAACCTTCCGGCTCTCATTAAGTGGTTTTGAAAAAACAAAATGGTGGATAGGGCCTACTAACGGCTTCTGCCCCTCCCTGGTGTTGCCCTCAACTAAATAAAGCTGAGCTTCAACCTTCCGGCTCTCATTAAGTGGTTTTGAAAAAACAAAATGGTGGATAGGGCCTACTAACGGCTTCTGCCCCTCCCTGGTGTTGCCCACAACTAAATAAAGCTGAGCTTCAACCTTCCGGCTCTCATTAAGTGGTTTTGAAAAAACAAAATGGTGGATAGGGCCTACTAACGGCTTCTGCCCCTCCCTGGTGTTGCCCACAACTAAATAAAGCTGAGCTTCAACCTTCCGGCTCTCATTAAGTGGTTTTGAAAAAACAAAATGGTGGTTAGGGCCTACTAACGGCTTCTGCCCCTCCCTGGTGTTGTCCTCAACTGAACAAAGCTGAGCTTCCACATTCTGCCTTTCGCCCTATACTATCAGATATTAAACTGCATTTGGCCTACTAGTGTGGTTAGGCCCTTGAAACAGTGTCTGCTGCTCTTGGGTTTGCTACTCCACTGAACAAAGCAATGCCGCCTGTTTAGTCCTGTTACCAATTTTGAACTGCATTTAGCCTACTTTATTCTTTGGCCCTATATCTGTTTCCTCCTCATCCTGCCCATTGCCCAGCCACTGCTAAATGAGTCTGCTGGTACATTGACCTAGACCACTACATTCCCCTTGTACTCTACACAGCCAGAATCTGACCCTGCTGAAAGTAAGGTTCCCCTTCTCGCATGTTATACCACCTTACACAGGGACAAAGAGGAAGGTGCAGATGAAAGTGCAGGTTCCTTCATCAGGTGGGGGGGGCATACTCGTTGGCGACGTCACTGGCACAGGGCCCCTCAGAGTACGCAAAAGTGTCGCTGCTGGTGGGAGGCGCCCCCGCCATGCAAACACACCGCCGTACTTTGAGGGGCCCTGTGCCAGTGCCAATGCGAACGAGTGGGCCCCCCCCTGCTTGCTCAGGATCACAGCACTTGCAACGTTTAAATACTTACCTTTCCCTGCAACACCGCCGTGACGTAGTCCGCATTTCCTGGGCCCACGAAAAAATTGAGCCAGCCCTACTCCCCCCACAACTTTTGCCAAATGACCCCCAATTCCCTATGCCCAACTATTATTATAAAGTTAATTACGATTGGCAAGCTTCAGAAACAAGAATGGATGTTTTTGGCATTAAAATGGGCACTGTAGGTGTTTTCCTGGCCTCCACTCACTGCCGACTATGCTTCCCCATTGACTTGCATTGGGTTTCGTGTTTCGGTCGATCCCCGACTTTTAGCGATAATCGGCCGAATGCACTCGACTCGACTCTGGACAAAATCGGGTTTCCCAAAACCCTACTCGATCTGAAAAAAATGAAAGTCGCTCAACCCTACCCTGAATGGTTAGTACCTAGTAGCACCACCTTTTGCAAATATCACAGCTTGTAAATGCTTTTTGCAGCCAGCCAAGAGTCTTTCAATAATTTAGAGATTTTCATTAATACTCCGTTGGAAAATTCTCCCAATTCTGTGAGATTCCTGGGTCGTCTTGCAAGTACTGCTGTTTTGAGGTCTAGCCACAGATTTTTGATGATGTTCAGAACAGGGGACTGAGAGGAACATTATAAAATCTTCAATTTGTACCTTTTCAGGCAGTTTATTGTGGATTTTGTGTTTAGGAGCATTATCCATTTGCAGAAGCCATCTTCTTTTCAACGTCAACTTTTTTTTACAGATGGTGTTATGTCTTCCCTCCATCCGTGAAATGTTTCCCGTGCCAATGGCTGCAACACAACCCCAAAGCATGATTGATCAACCCCCATGCTTAATGGCTGGCAAGATATTTTTTCTTGAAATTCTGTGCCCTTTTTTCTCCACACAAACCTTTGATCATTGTGGCCAAAGAGTTCTATTTTAACTTCATTGGTACACATGACTTGTTTCCAAAATGTATTAGGCTTGTTTAGATGTTTTTTTTTGCACACTTCTGGTGATGAATTTTATGGTGAGGATGCAGGAGAGATTTTTTCTGATGCCTCTTCCATGAAGGCAATATTTGTGTGGGTGTCTCTGAATAGTAGAACAATGTACCACAACTCCATAATCTGCTAAATCTTTTTGAAGGCTTTTTGCAGTCAAGCTGTGGTTCTGATTTGCCTTCCTAGCAATCCTACGAACTGCTCTCACTGAATTTTTGCTTGGTCCCCCAGACCTTATCTTGACCTCCACTGTTCCTTTTATCTGCCGTTTCTTAATTACATTTCAAACTGAGAAAAGGACAACTAGAAAACACTTTGATATCATCTTATAGCCTTCTCTTGCTTTGTGCATTATACTAGCTAATTATACTAATATTAGTTTTCAAGATGTTCTTTCTCAGAAGTCTTCCTTGCTGCATTCAGATAATATTCCCAGTCTGTTAATCTGTCAGAGGTTTTATTCCCCCTTAAGTGTTTTAAGCACAATATAGGAACTATGAAAATATATTTTTAAAGGTGTTTCTGCACGTACTATATCACTTTATGTGACTGCTGATTACCGAATCATGAGTTTGTGCCATGCACATATTGTCATGGATCCTCACTATTATCTTCTTGAGTGGGAATTTACGTGACCATAAGTATATAATTTGCATACTTGTAGTCATGTACCAACTAGATTCTCTTCTGCTTGAGACCACTTCTCCATGAGAAAAGAGGATAAGAATCCTTGCATGTAAATTGCATACTTGCAGTCATACCCACTTGGGCTGGATATCCTTGCAGTGTGCACATTGATTTCTTCTTGGGTTCAGTCCCCTAGTTGGTTAGTTACTCACATCCAACCCCCTTAATAATCAGGTACATTTAATTAAAAATGTGAAAAGGTCCCTGAAGTCTTGTCACCAGCCAGTCTGTAACATTGTGTATCAAAGAGGTCCCCTGCAGAGAGGAGCATCAACATACCACGTATAACTCAACAGATGCAGATCAGATGCCAATGGGGCCGTAATTAAATGATGGTCCTTGGAAGCAGACGAGGGGTGCACTCCATTCTTGGGATTAGTGAGAGTCCGAGCAGTCAGACCCATAGTAAGTTGTCCCTTTCAAATCAGTAGGGGATGATGATTTATCACATTTATATGGTCAAAAAATCATCAATTGTTGGCATCACATGTAGGAAACTATGGGGGACGCAAGTTCATATTAACCACCTTTTGCCCCTGAAAGAGTTGACATTAGTCCCCTTCCCAAAAAAAGACCCAGGTCGTCAATTTACTTTTAATATTGTTAGTGTAAGCTTGTAAAAACAGGAAATTTGCCCATGTAAATGTAGCTATATTAAACAAGAGATCTAATTAGATCTAGCTCCTGACCAGGTCAGAAATGGCTGTCTAGAGTAACTATATTTCATTGCACAACAAATGTGGATAAGACAAGATTTTAGTTTGAAAACTTAAACTAAAACTTGTCTTACACATTAGATTAATTTTGTTGAGATGCAACAACCATCTAAAGTGTATAAGGTTGCCCCAGCTCTTTTACGTCAGCAGGTAGTCAGAAGGATCAGACATTTTTTATTTCATCATGTCCAATCCATTTTTTCTTCTTTTGATATACCGTATTTTTCAGATTATAAGACACACTTTTTCCCCCCAAATTTGGGGGGGAAATGGGGGTGCGTCTTATAATGCGGATATACCTTACCGGCCACGGTGCAGCAGGGTCACAGGGTCGCTGCTGGAGGGGGCAAGATTGAAGCGTTGATGCAGGCCACAGGCTGGGATGAGGGGGTGTTTGGATGTGCGGCGCGCCACTGTGGGTGTTCGGTGCTGCAGGGGCTCTGCTGACATTTTGTGAAAGTTAATGCCAGCAGACCACTGAGGGACACAATATCAAATGTGTAGGAGCAGACATGACAATTAACAGTTAAAGTAGTTGGCAATTCTATTTAGAAATTATTATTCAAGTGTATATTTCTCAGGATTTACAGTATCATACTACTTTATGTGTTTCCTAAAATTACAAAGTCCTAGTTCCTTTTTCGCAGGTTATTCTCAATAAAACTGAAAAGACGGAAGTTTAGCCACTTCTTCTCTTACTCAAGTACGCTGGACAATACTTTCCATCATTGACCAATTTTTAGCTTGTTACAAAAAGTGGTAGTAAATGGTCTGTTTAGAAAAGCTGTGGTTTGTCAGGTCCATCTGGTAAATGACATTACTGGTCTTGAAAATTAACATTTTGTCAATTAAAAGGAATTTATCAACAAGTTTTTGTTATGTAATCTGAGGACAACATGAGGTAGGTGCTGAGACACTGATTTCAGAGATGATCTCCCTGTTGTCCAAGTGGTCTGACCACGCCCCCTCCTCTGATAAGCAGCTTATTATTAATTGACAATGTACACAGAAAGCTGTGGTGTAGGCGGGATTTAACTTTCTGAGCTCTCTACATGCTACATCTAAAAATTCTGATTGTGTCAGAATGACTGCACTCAGTAAATTAAGTGATACATCATTGTAATCAGGGTTTGTTTTCCTTCATTATGCTACTCTCAGATGAGTAGCCACAAAAACCTCTCTGACATCCTTTTTGTCAGAAAGCAGGCTGTAGTCAGCCTATATATACAAAGGTATACCCACTCAGACTAACATAATGATACAAGGAGAGAAAATGAGTTTTGGCAGGTATATATATGGTAAAAATAGTACAAAGTTTATTAACACTGATATATAACAAAAACAGTTTCACACACAAGAAATAAAGTGATACATAGTGCTGAAGGCAACCCAGCAGGGTGTACATACCCTCCAAAAAGCCCCCACCCCCATAATGCCAATCAATTCCTTAGTCTAAGGTGCATGTGCATATTTATCATGGCATAGGTGGACATGCCTATCGCCACCCTGGACTCTAACACAGCTGTAATCCTGGCATGGGGTAATAGTGAGTCCTATGGGGGGCTAGCAGGCACTTACCACAGGGAGGGGTATGGAGGGAATAAAGACCGGGTGTCCACGAAAAGCCTCCCGACGCGCGTTTCGCGTCCCTTGTTGTCCGCTTTCTCAAGGGACTCCCTTGAGAAAGCGGACAACAAGGGACGCGAAACGCGCGTCGGGAGGCTTTTCGTGGACACCCGGTCTTTATTCCCTCCATACCCCTCCCTGTGGTAAGTGCCTGCTAGCCCCCCATAGGACTCACTATTACCCCATGCCAGGATTACAGCTGTGTTAGAGTCCAGGGTGGCGATAGGCATGTCCACCTATGCCATGATAAATATGCACATGCACCTTAGACTAAGGAATTGATTGGCATTATGGGGGTGGGGGTTTTTTGGAGGGTATGTACACCCTGCTGGATTGCCTTCAGCACTATGTATCACTTTATTTCTTGTGTGTGAAACTGTTTTTGTTATATATCAGTGTTAATAAACTTTGTACTATTTTTACCATATATATACCTGCCAATACTCCCAGATGAGGTAGCAAAATTCTGGTGACAGATTCCCTCTAAATTCAACCCTGAAATTTTTAGTTTTACTGTAGTTCTCTGCACAATGGTAGGGAGTGAGAAGTTGTAGAGGACCTGACATAGGCAGCGAGACAAGTATCAGAGTGACTGGATGACAGGGAAATGAAAATGTTTATGAGAAATTAACTGCACATACAGATATTTAATATTAGAATTCGCACAAAGTCGTTTTTTTTTTGTATTTTTCACTATTTTATTTGTCTAACTAATATCCATATTTTATACAAATATGGATAAGGAAATGGAAGGACAGATTTTCTATGTGTAGGTGTATGTTATGGGAGATGTCGTCATGGTGGGATCAGTTGTCTCTATGAAGTTATTATAAGCTATCAAACAACCAATACTGTTATGCAGTGATTTAATGCCCTTTTTCAATTAACGGGAACCTGTTTGTCCCATGTGAGACAAGATCACCACCTTTCAGCCCTGATATACATGAGTCTAATATGCTGTACATAAGCCCCCAATCCGGCATGCAACAAAAGAAAAACAACTTTTATAATACTCATCTATGGGGTAGTCCGGTCGTATGGGTATCGCTGTCTTGGTCCAGGGGCTCTTCTCTTCTTGTAATGCTGTGCTCCTCCTTGCTTCGTGTGAATCACACACCCTATGTCATCCACACAATGTACTGAGCATCGTTCTACTGCACAGGCGTACTTTGCTCTGTGCATGCACCAGGAAAGGTCACAGAGACCCCAGCACATGTGCACCACACTACTTTTCTCTGCCTTGGTCAGGGCAGGGAAGTACGCTTGTGCAGGAGCACGATGGCTGGGACACTGTGTGGATGATGTAGGACATGTCATCCACAAAAAACAGAACAGAGGTGGATGGCAATCACAAGAAGAAGGGAGGCACCAAACTGAGACAGCGACGCAATCAGACCTGACCACCCCATAGGAGAGTTTAATAAAAGGTAGTTTCTTGTCTAGCAGGCTGGACTGGAGGCTTATATACAACATATTAGAATGTTGTATATCAGGGCTGAAAGGTGGTGGCCGAATCGTAAAATGGAACTAACCTGGTGACAGGCTCCCTTTAAAGGCATTTAAGGTAAAATTGTGGTTCATTGTATTGGCGGTGTTGAGTTTGGCAGGGTTTTACTCATGTGAGAAGCCATAAGCATGCTTGGCATTTTGATCTATTGGTTCCAGAGAAGGAAGTACTGTGCTGATGACACAATAAAATTGCTTTAATATGAGATGAAACTAGTAATACTGGTACTATCGAGAAGCATAACATATTTTTTTATAGAGAATGAAATCAAGCTTTGTTTGATATTATAGATATTTCTATAATTAAAAAGTACCTATGACATTTAATTTAAATGACAGATACAATCTAACGTGTCATAGATTGTTGGTGGTCTCGATCACTCAAAATGTCACTCTGCTGGCAAAACCTCAGGCTGATATGCTGAGGTTTTGCCTTAGCCCCTACATAGAGCGGTATACAGAGTCAAGAAAAAGTCTAAGAGCACAAACTTCACTTGATTAAAATGCTCACCCTATATACCACAAAGATCATTTAATTATGTATTTCACTCACTTGTATAGTATCATCATATTTCACGGAGAGGGGGAGGGGGGTATGAATTTACTGACAGGCTTCCTTTAGCAATTTTCAGCCCCTATTGCATACAGTCTGTTTGCATTGAACTCTTGCCATTTGGCAGATAAAGGTCAACAGAATGTGACACTCTGCAGAATTTTTTGTCTTCCTTAAAATGATTTTTAAAAATAGAAAATAGTATTTTACATTATAACAAATTTATTTTTCATGCCTTTTTTAAGAGTGGACCTTTGCCATGATAAGTACTCTTAAGTTTTCCATTCACAAATCCCATTAATATTTTATTAGTTGTTCACAATACCTGTAAAACATCTTTACACTCCTAACAGTTTTTCACTGCTACCATAAATATCCAGTAAATATTAATTATGTGACATTCATTAACAACTAGTCATTATCTTCTATTATTACTGAAAGTATGGTGCCTGGGGCAGGTGCCTATATTGTGAAACTAAAGCTGTCATTGTAGTCTCTTAATCTTTATTTTCTAAATCTTCCTATTATTGTGTCGTCCAGAAACTGATTATATACTTCCCTTGCAAGTGTGTAACTTCTTTAATGTCCAAAACACAGGACCGATATTATCACCATTCACATCATTCCGTCCCCAGAGGCTCACAATCTTAATTTAAAAATATGCAAAAAATGAAGATTTAAAAAATCCAATTGGAAGTTCAAATATAGAATTGTTCTTTGCAACTTACAAAATAAGATACGTACATTGCATTACCTGTATGTTGCATCATACTGAAAATGAATTACAGATTGTATTAATTTCCAGAGCTGTATTCCCAATTCTACAGGCTTTATGGGCAGAAATCTTCCCATCCTTAAAAACTTTAATGTTTTTTTTCTTGAATCAACTCTGAACTCCTAGCAACATCATATGAGAAAACCACTTTGAGAGGAGCTGTTTAGGATAAGAAAAACATGGCTGTTACTTTCAATGTCACACACAATCTGTGGACAAATGTGGTTCTGAAAGAAAGCAGCCATATATTTTGCTCATTATAAAACCCACTGGACCATAAGATGCACCCCAAATTTTGGGGAGGAAAATAGGAAAAAAATGTTTTTTTTTTTATAAAATGGTGGTGCGTCACATAGTTTGCTTACCGGGAAAGGCGGCTTAGGTGGAGTGGGGTCCCAGGAGGCAGGATCACTTCTGCAGGAAACTGGCAATGGCAGGAATGAGGCGATGCTTCAGGGCCCAGGCTGTGAGGAGGGGGGTGTTTGGGCAAGAGCTCAAACTGAGAATGCGTTTGCTCCGGTGGCCATTTTCCACCTCAATTAAAAAACTGGGAAGTGAGGAGACTCCTGACATTTTCTGAAAGCCTGAGCCCTACTGCAGCCACGCACCACTGAACGCCACCTCCTCCAAGCTTGGAACCCGCAGTATCGCCCCACTCCTACCACCGCCGCCAGCTTCCTCCAGCAGCAAACCTGCCTCCTGGGACTCCGCCCCACTGTAGCCACCCCATCCCCCTGTCAAGCTACATGTGGATTATAAGATGCACCACCAATTCCCCCCGAAATTGGGCAAAAAAAAGTGTTTTATAATACAAAAGATACGGTCTTTCCAATTCTGGACAACCACGCCAATGTTTGTGCAGAGCTTTGATTTGCATTATAGCAAATGCAATTCTTATATCAGGAATATATAGTTCTCTGATACATGAAAAACATGTCAGTGTACTATAGTAACCCAGCTAAGGAGTGTGAAATGGTTGACTTTCTCTAATGACAAATATTTTAATATAAAAAGCATATAAGATAATTCTGTAAATTCACCAAGGTAAATTCTATACAATGAGGATGAGTAAATTGATTCAAAGCAAGTTGAATTTATATAGAATTTTAAGACCAATTGAAACAATTAGCAATTCATGCAAACTGCCAAAACATGCCTGCTTCCATCTTACACATTGCTGAATATTGCATCAGCCACAGAAGGCTCACATATTGCCTTGCAGCTCTCACATCACATGGTAAAGCAAAGCCAATCATGACGGACTATCATAGCCTGTATAAAAGCTGAAGCAAAGAATGCAGCAGCCATTTCAGGGTGATTTAGGAAAGTGAGAGAGCTCACAGCTCAGTAATGGAGACAGTAATGTGTTGTATAACTGCAGCTCTGAAGAAGATGAGAATAATACTCTGGAAATAATACGCAAATTCAATTGACAGGAGAAAAGAGAGAGATAGGAAAGGTGCCAGCAGCAGTGACAGTGTGATTGATCAGTGATATGGTGTAGGTGGTATTTCTCCTGCTGCATTTGATTTTTAATGCACTAGAAATCAGCAGCAAGGCAGCACAATATTTTATACAGAAGCCAAAAAATTAAAATCAGTGTAAATCAGAGACAGTATGCTTGCTTGCTGCAAGTAACTATACCAAGTTTTCTCACTTCTTGCGCAATCCTTTTTGTGAAAGGGGTATAATTTTTTTTATAGAAAAACAAATTCCTCAAATCTCAGATATTTTACTGCAACTGTCTACCTCAAAATGTATGCATATCACATACAATTTTTTTGCGCATCCCTTTTTCTAGGCAAAGTTTACATCCGCTGTCTTTTTGGACGTGTACCTACCTAGCATTTTTTATCACGTAATTTTTGGAAAGGGGGGAACGTTTTGTAAGTCTGAAATTAAAAAAGAGAAGAACTGTAACTGTGCATGTCAGCTTTTGCACACCGGTTTTACTTGTTCACTTTGATATAATCCACACCAACAGTGGCATGTAAATGTTTTTGTACCCCTGTGATACTGATATTGTGAACAGTTAAGCAAGTTGATGGAAATGATCTCTAATAGGGCTAAAGTTAAAGATGACACATTTACTTAGTATTACATGTTGTAACTTTTTACATTTTAAAAATTACAAAAAGGAAAATTGGCAGATGCCAAAGTTTGGGCACCCTGAATGGTTAGTACCTAGTAGCACCACCTTTTGCAAATATCACAGCTTGTAAATGCTTTTTGCAGCCAGCCAAGAGTCTTTCAATAATTTAGAGATTTTCATTAATACTCCGTTGGAAAATTCTCCCAGTTCTGTGAGATTTCTGGGTCGTCTTGCAAGTACTGCTATTTTGAGGTCTAGCCACAGATTTTTGATGATGTTCAGAACAGGGCACTGTGAGGAACATTATAAAATCTTCAATTTGTACCTTTTCAGGCAGTTTATTGTGGATTTTGACGAGTGTTTAGGAGCATTATCCATTTGTAGAAGCCATCTTCTTTTCAACGTCAACTTTTTTTACAGATGATGTTATGTCTTCGCTCCATCCGTGAAATGTTTCCCGTGCCAATGGCTGCAACACAACCCTAAAGCATGATTGATCAACCCCCATGCTTGATGGCTGGCAAGATGTTTTTTCTTGAAATTCTGTGCCCTTTTTTCTCCACACAAAACTTTGATCATTGCGGCCAAAGAGTTCTATTTTAACTTCATTGGTACACATGACTTGTTTCCAAGATGTATTAGGCTTGTTTAGATGTTTTTTTTGCATACTTCTGATGATGAATTTTATGGTGAGGATGCAGGAGAGATTTTCTTCTGATGCCGCTTCCATGAAGGCCATATTTGTGCAGGTGTCTCTGAATAGTAGGACAATGTACCACAACTCCATAATCTGCTAAATCTTTTTGTAGTTTTTTTGCAGTCAAGCTGTGGTTCTGATTTGCCTTCCTAGCAATCCTATGAACAGCTCTCACTGAATTTTTGCTTGGTCCTCCAGACCTTATCTTGACCTCCACTGTTCCTTTTAACTGCTGTTTCTTAATTACATTTCAAACTGAGGAAAGGGCAACTATAAAACACTTTGATATTATCTTATAGCCTTCTCTTGCTTTGTGCATTATACTAACTCATATTAGTTTTCAAGATGTTCTTTCTCAGAAGTCTACCTTGCTGCATTCAGATAATACTCCCAATCTGTTAATCTGTCAGAGGTTTTATTCCCCCTTAAGTGTTTTAAGCACAATATAGGAACTATGAAAATATATTTTTAAAGGTGTTTCTGCACGTACTATATCACTTTATGTGACTGCTGATTACCGAATTATGAGTTTGTGCCATGCATATATTGTCAGGGATCCTCACTGTTACCTTCTTGAGTGGGCATTTACGTGACCATAAGTATATAATTTGCATACTTGCAGTCATGTACCAACTAGATTCTCTTCTGCTTGAGACCACTTCTCCATGAGAAAAGAGGATAAGAATCCTTGCATGTAAATTGCATACTTGCAGTCATACCCACTTGGGCTTGATATCCTTGCAGTGTGCACATTGATTTCTTGTTGGGTTCAGTCCCCTGGTTGGTTAGTTACTCACATCCAACCCCCTTAATAATCAGGTACATTTAATTAAAAATGTGAAAAGGTCCCTGAAGTCTTGTCACCAGCCAGTCTGTAACATTGTGTATCAAGGAGGTCCCCTGCAGAGACGAGCATCAACATACCACATATCACTCAACAGATGCAGATCAGATGCCAATGGGGCCGTAATTAAATGATGGTCCTTGGAAGCAGACGAGGGGTGCACTCCATTCTTGGGATTAGTGAGAGTCCAAGCAGTCAGACCCATAGTAAGTTGTCCCTTTCAAATCAGTAGGGGATGAGTTATATACTTGGTACAATACATTTGAGGTCCTTTTACACTGATATTGGCCAAACAAGTATTGTGTGTAAATAAACCCATGACTGATTTATCACATTTATATGGTCAAAAAATCATCAATTGTTGGCATCACATGTAGGAAACTATGGGGGACACAAGTTCATATTAACCACCTTTTGCCCCTGAAACAGTTGACATTAGTCCCCTTCCCAAAAAAAGACCCAGGTCGTCAATTTACTTATAATATTGTTAGTGTAAGCTTGTAAAAACAGGAAATTTGCCCATGTAAATGCAGCTATATTAAACAAGAGATCTGATTAGATCTAGCTCCTGACCAGGTCAGAAATGGCTGTCTAGAATAACTATATTTCATTGCACAACAAATGTGAATAAGACAAGCTTTAAGTTTGAAAACTTAAACTAAAACTTGTCTTACACATAATTTTGTTGAGATGGAACAACCATCTAAAGTGTATAAGGTTGCCCAAGCTCTTTTCCGTCAGCAGGTAGTCAGAAGGATCAGACATTTTTTATTTCATCATGTCCAATCCATTTTTTCTTCTTTTGATATACCATATTTTTCAGATTATAAGACACATTTTTCCCCCCAAATTTTGGGGGAAAATGGGGGTGCGTCTTATAATGCGGATATACCTTACCGGCCATGGTGCAGCAGGGTCACAGGGTCGCTGCTGGAGGGGGCAAGATTGAAGCGTTGATGCAGGCCACAGGCTGGGATGAGGGGGTGTTTGGATGTGCGGCGCGCCACTGCAGGGGCTCTGCTGACATTTTGTGAAAGCCCATAGCCCCCACACTTACATGATTTACTATGCGGTGGACTCCGGGAAAATGGTTGCTGGAGGTGGCGCATACGCAGATGGAGATCTCGGCACCAAGATCTTAGGAGATGAGATCAACCCCCCTCATCCCAGTCTGCGGCCTGCATCAACTCTGTACTCTTGCCTCCTCCAGCAGCAACCCTGGGGGTGGGGGCTTCACCGCAGCCACTACCCCCGGTAAGCAATAAGATGCATGGCTTATAAGAAGCACCACCATTTTACCAAAAAAGGTTTTTTTCCTGTTTCTCTCCTCAAAATTTGGGGTGCGTCTTATAATCCGGTGCTTCTTATAATAAAATACGGTAAATTACTTGAAATTGCTTAATCCCTCTTTCACATTGAAAACCACTACACACTCAGCCAAGCCGAGGATGCATGTGTAAGGTGCTTGTTAATGGGTTGGTCTGGAGAATTAGCTATATGCCAATCTTGCATTTGGCCAACAGCTGTTGAAGTTGTATGACCACAACAAGACAGCTTGGTTTTATTCATGGCCCATGCAGTGGCAACATTAGATACAGTTGTGTATGAGCTACAAACGAGTGACATGAACCATCAAGCAAGTTTCTTCTACCTTAGATCTAGTAAGGAGCACAATTTTCTGAGATGTGTTGGTATCGGCATCAGTTTCTATATTTGAATGTCAGCTTGGCAAGACATTGAACCTTTATGATTGCAGTTTTACTATTGTAATATATCTTAACTGTTGTGCTCCTGTCTCAGTAATTAATTTGTAAACCTACCTGAAGAAGGAGCCTCTGTGCTCTGAAAGTTTACAAACATATTTCTTCTGGTTAGCCAATAAAGGTATCACTAATAGAATATTTTTGTCATTTTGGGCATAAAAGTTTTTACATCAGTTTTAACAGAAACTGATAACAAATAGACTTGGGGTAGTTATTAGAACATTTTGTTGACGAGTTGAACATCAAAACAGCCACCCTTCCCTTTAAAAATCTTCATTGGCTCTGTTCCACTAGAATCAGTTTCTACAGGAGCCATGGTGAGCATGATGGATATGACAGACTCAGCTGCTTATAATAATTGCTATGTCAGGGTTCCATCTTTTTAGATATGAATAATGAGCAGGCAGTATGCTTTTCTGACTTTCACTGTGCAAAGATGAGTGAGCAAAACAAAACATCGAAAAATAATGCACAAAACTCTTTTTGTCCAATTTAACGGAGTGGGAAAGGAGGGGGGATAAATAAAAAAACCCTCAAAAGGCCCATTTACACTGTCTAAACCTGACCGTTAAATGACATCTGACCAACTATATACAAGGGTTGTATAATGACATACTGCTAGACAAACCGACTACATTTATATGTTCACAGAACCATCGATAGATAATACACTCATTCTTTTACTTGGAATATTATGTTATTGGCAGCATATCTCCAGTTTACACAGGGTGATGTGCTGTGGATAAAAATAATATATAATAATAATATATAATAAGATAAAAATAAAATAAAAAATAAAAATAATAATATAATAATAATATATAATAAGCTTGCTTATAAAACATTGCAGTTGATGAATGAAGGATTTGCTAGTTTGTCAGCTGATTTCAGGCCTGCCCGGATGGGCTCATAACAAGGAGTGAGCTTTACGCTGAACGCTAATTCCCTAATTATTGTTCTACCTAGTTCCCCAATTATAATTCCATCTAAACTCGTGGATTATGACCATACTCCTAACCCCTCCTTTTTAACCTCCTCCTTTGGCAGCAGTCACTGTTAACCAACACCCCTAACCTCTCTTGTTTTTAAGTTACGTTCATGGCATTCTTTACTTTTATTATGGATGGTGAGACCTTTTCGTTTCTTTACATGTGGCATTAGCCGTTGGTGATATAGAACTTAAATTAGCTGCATTCTTCGCTGAGGTGTGTAATTCATTTTAAAATGGTCAAAGCGACCCTCCACCCTGGGACTGAAAAGTGACTATAGATTTCTCATTTATATTCATTCTGTCTGAACATAAATCTGCCTTAGCCTCAGCTTTTCATTTATCCTGCTTAGAAGAAGGCCATCACAGTGACATGGGGAGTGCCGTGGAAAGTCTAAACCATACAGTTGGGGAAATAAGTATCTGAAACCTTGCTGATTTTGTAAGTTTGTCCACTGACAAAGACACGAGTAGTCTATAATTTTAAGGGTTGGTTAATTTTAACATTGAGAGATAGAATATCAAAAATATAATCCAGAAAATCACATTGTATAAATTATATAAATTTATTTGCATTTTGCAGTGAGAAATAAGTATTTGATCCCCTATCAGCCATTAAGAGTTCTGGCTCCAACAGAGCAGTTAGACGCTCCTAATCAACTCGTTACCTTCATTAAAGACAGCTGTCTTACATAGTCACCTTTATAAAAGACTCCTGTCCACAGACTTATTTAATCAGTCAGATTCTAGCCTCTACAACATGGGCAAGACCAAAGAGCTTTATAAGGATGTCACGGACAAGATCATAGACCTGCACAAAGCAGGAATGGGCCACAAAACCATAAGTAAGATGATGGGTGAGAACGAGACAACTGTTGGTGCAATAGTAAGAAAATGGAAGAAATACAAAATGACTGCCAATCGACATCGACCTGGGGTACCATGCAAAATCTCACCTTGTAGGGTATCCTTGATCATGAGGAAGGTGAGAGATCAGCCTAAAACTACATGGGGGAACTTGCTAATGATCTCAAGGCAGCTGGGACCACAGTCACCAAGAAAACCATTGGAAATCAAGAAGGAACATCTGCAGGCTCATCTGAAGTTTGCTAATGAACACCTGGATGATTCTGTGAGTGATTGGGAGAAGGTGCTGTGGTCAGATAAGACAAAAATTGAGGTCTTTGGCATTAACTCAACTCACCGTGTTTGGAGGAAGAGAAATGCTGCCTATGACCCAAAGAACACCGTCCCCTCTGTCAAGCATGGAGGTGGAAACATTATGTTTTGGTGGTGTTTCTCTGCTAAGGGCACATGACTACTTCACCGCATCAATGAGAATGGATGGAGCCATGTACTGTAAAATCCTGAGTGACAACCTCCTTCCCTCCTCCAGGACATTAAAAATGGGTCATAGCTGGGTCTTCCCGCAAGACAATGACTCAAAACATACAGCCAAGGCAACAAAGGAGTGATTCAAAAAGAAGCGCATTAAGGTCCTAGAGTTGCCTAGCCAGTGTCCGGACTTTAATCCATTAGAAAACTTATGGAGGGAGCTGAAGCTCCGAGTTGCCAAACTACAGCCTCAAAATCTTAATTATTTGGAGATGATCTGCAAAGAGGAGTGGGCCAAAATTCCTCCTGACATGTGCGCAAACCTCATCATTAAGTACCAAAAACGTCTGACTGCTGTGCTTGCCAGCAAGGGTTTTGCCATCAAGTATTAAATCTTCTTTGCCAGAGGGATCAAATACTTATTTCTCACTGCAAAATGCAAATAAATGCATATAATATATACAGTACATTGTAATTTTCTGGATTTTATTTTTGATATTCTCTCTCTCAATGTTAAAATTAACTTACCCTTGAAATTATAGACTGTTCATGTCTTTGTGAGTGGGCAAACTTACAAAATCAACAAGGGATCAAATACTTATTTTCTCCACTGTACATCCTTTATATCTCCTGTGCTGCAGGATAGGAAGGCAGGAGAGGCATGGTTTAGACTTAGCACTGCACTCCCCCTCACACTGTAGGTGATATCTTAGAAGCAGTGAGTGTTCACGTGAGCGCACGTATATGATTTGCATACTTGTAGTCATTTGCCAACTAGATTCTCTTCTGCTTGACCCCGTTTCTCCATGAGATAAGAGGATAAGAATCCTAGGCTGGTCTAGTCCTAAAGCCCCAACCTAAAGGATGTCATTCTGACTACTGTGCCCGTCATTGATTCTTTTCCTCTAGACCCCTCAAATTGCCACACAGGCCCTAACGGGGGTTGATGATGCTACCAGCTAGGCCGCTAGTCCCAGATAAGTGAATTACTTGGAAAACGGTCGCTCATCACACTGTATGCCTTTGTTCCTTGAAGCATGGACCTCGTTCCCAATCTATACCGTATGTCTGCGTTAAAAGTAACGGCACAGATGAATGTTCTCCCTCTCAGCTCTAAGTCGGTACACTCAGCTCGGATCTCGAAGATCTGGCCTCTTGTCTCTAGCCTTGGCTCGGCCCACTCAGCTCAGATCTCCAAGATCTGGTCACTAGTCTCTTCATTCTAATCTGACTACTCGGGTCGGTTCTTCACTTGCATCTGATCTCTCACAATCATGGCTACAAGCCAGCTTTCAGCTGTGCACGTCTGTCCTGCTACGGGCTCAGGCTCCAACTCCTCCCTTACATTGCCCTCTTGGACCTTTCATAATTACTAACTGTGCCACAGCTCTTAACTGACCTGGTGTCTTCTCCAATCTCTTCACTGAAGCAAGATGAACTTCACTCTTGGATTCCTACTACTGCAATTCTTTTTGCTTCCACTTTCTCGATTGACTTTGACCAGCAGATGGTGGTGTTCATCTTCAGCTACTTTGTTAGGCATTAAAGCAAACCTGTCAGCAGGATTTTGCTAAACAAACTACAGACATTGTCATATTGCCGCTGTTATATTGATTAAAATGATACCTGGGGGTGAAGAAATCCGGCTTGTGGTTCTTGTGTAATCAGTGTTAGAAGTTTTCAGTTAATGAGATGCCCATGATCTGGGGCGGGACTGTAGGCAGAGTCTTATCTTCCTGCTGTAAGCCAGAGAAACCAAGGAAAGACCTGCCCACAGGCCCTCCCCGAAGCACAAACATGTGCCTCATCATAGACACAGACTGTTTGTGCTTCAAGGGCGACTTGTGGACAGGTCTTTCTTTGGTTTCTCTGGCTTAGAGTATGAAGATAAGACTCTGCCTACAGTCCCACCCCGAAGCATGAGAATCTCATCAACTGAAAACTTTTAACACTGTGATTACACAAGAACCACAAGATGGATTTTTTCACCCCAGATATCATATTAATCAGTTTAGCACTGCCAACCTGAAAATGCCTGTAGTTTACTTAGCAAAATCCTGCTGACAGGCTCGCTTTAATGCTTAACAATGATGATCAGGAAGCTGCTCTACGCAATGAACTTGTTCATCTGAAACCTCACATAATTGTTTGCAACATTGGGGCTAAAAGCCTTTTAGCAGTTTGCAATTGGCCACAACAAAAAGATCTACAGTTTATCCAAACATTGACATTTTATTAAGAATGTTTGTCTACATGCCAGTGAGGAATTCCACAGCTGAAAGGACTCTCTCTTCTCTGAAAAGGATCATTTAAGATCTACCATGCAACAAAACAAACTGAATGCCCTTAAGGTACCTTCACACTAAGTGACGCTGCAGCGATACAGACAACGATGCCGATCGCTGCAGCGTCGCTGTTTAGTCGTTGTGTGGTTGCTAGAGAGCTAACACACAGACAGCTCTCCAGCGACCAACAATGCCGAAGTCCCCTGGTAACCAGGGTAAACATCGGGTTACTAAGCGCAGGGCCGCGCTTAGTAACCCGATGTTTACCCTGGTTACCAGTGTAAATGTAAAAAAAAAAACCACATACTCACATTCCGGTGCCCGGCGTCCGCTTCCCTGCACTCCTCCTGCATCCTGTGTCAGCGCCGAACATCTCCGGCATCTCCCACAGAGCAGAGCGGTGACGTCACCGCTCTGCTTTACGGCCGGCACTTACACAGGATGCAGGAGGAGTGCAGGGAAGCGGACGCCGGGCACCAGAATGTGAGTATGTGTTTTGTTTTTTTACTTTTACAATGGTAACCAGGGTAAACATTGGGTTACTAAGCGCGGCCCTGCGCTTAGTAACCCGATGTTTACCCTGGTTACCAGTGAAGACATCGCTGGATCGGTGTCACACACACCGATTCAGCGATGTCAGCGGGAGATCCAGCGACGAAATAAAGTTCTGGACTTTCAGCAACGACCAGCGATCTCACAGCGGGATCCTGATCGCTGCTGCGTGTCAAACACAACGATATCGCTATCCAGGACGCTGCAACGTCACGGATCGCTAGCGATATCTTTGTAAAGTCGCTTAGTGTGAAGGTACCTTTACACTTCTTTGCATTGAATCAGATTTAACTAGATCAGTTAACGTCAATAAAAAAACTGAAGCCTTGTCATGGACAAAACTAAGAAATTCTAGCAGGTATTTAAGACGACTTAAAGAAATTTGATAGAAAGTTTTTTGCAGGTGTTAATTTTATGCAATTTCATAACTAGTGTAGTAGTATAGTTTTGAATTAAAAATATAATGTGATTCAAAGACGATAAATATTGTATTAGTGCATATATATTTGAAAAGTAAACTATAAAATATGCAGTACATAATAAATTGAAAATTATAAATCAACTTTTTGAGGGGGGTAGAAAGTGCAGAGCATGTGGCCTAGAGTGTAGAAATGTGTGAACAGAGCGGCTATTGAGCATACCCATTCAATTCAGACAAGAAGTGGAGTACGACCACCTTTCCTTCCAGGCTATGTCCAGTAATTATCTGTTAGAACGGATCCAGCAGCAATCCATTGACCAAAAAAGTTTCTTTCATTTGAAAGGGTCCATTTTTTGCTTACTGGATCAGTCTCAATTGTAAGAAAACAGCTGGCTGTTTAACAGGTCCGTTTTCCACAGACTACAATGTTAAAAAAAAACGGATCTTGTTGGAATTTTTTTTTTTTATCTGGACAAAAAAGTTGTGACTGGACAACTTTTTTGTCAATGGATTGCTGCTGGATCCTTTCTAACTGATGATTACTGAACATGTGAATATAGCCTCAGATGGGAGGAAAGACCCTTAATCGTATGATAGGTGAGGGTCACAGAACAAGACATCCACTGACTGGAGCCTTATAACGTATTTGTTGGATATATGATAAGTAGTGATGAGCGAGTGTACTCGTTGCTCGGGTGGTCTCCGAGAATTTATGACTGCTCGGAGATTTAGTTTTCATCGCAGCAGCTGAATGATTTACAGCTACTAGCCTGCTTGATTACATGTGGGAATTCCCTAGCAACCAGACAACCCCCACATATACTCAGCCTGGCTAGTAGCTGTAAATCATTCAGCTGCCACGATGAAAACTAAATCTCCGAGCAGTCATAAATACTCGGAGGTCACCCAAGCGTGCTCAGGAAAACCCGAGCAACGAGTACACTCGCTCATCACTAATGATAAGCTGTATTTGTGTGTCAGCTGTTGGTTGGTTTCACATATTCGTGAATCACCTTGTGAGTGTAGATCATGGAGTGACCGCACATCTCCTGATGCAAACTCAACAGCCTTATTGGTAAACTAGATGGTAGCCCGATTCTAATGCATCGGTTATTCTAGAATATGTATGTAGTTTATTTATGAAGATTTTACAATAATACATTGAATACACAGGATTCGGCCAAAAGTGACCAATTAGTGAAGCGTGGTTCAAATCCCAGGCCAATTCGCGGCCGGACTGCGCCTGTCGCTGATTGTTCGCGGTCGGCCACGTAGTATATAGCACAGCCACGTAGTATATAACAGCCCACGTAATAAATAGCACAGCCATGTAGTACATAGCACAAGCCATGTAGTATATAACACAGCCACATAGTATATAGCACAGCCCACGGAGTATATAGCACAGCCCATGGAGTATATGCAGTAACAGCCCACATAGCATATAACACAGCCACGTAGTTTATAACAGCCCACGTAGCATATAACAGCTCACGTAGTATATAACAGCCCACGCACGCAGTGTATAACACAGCCCATGTAGTGTATAACACAGCCCATGTAGTGTATAACACAGCCCACATAGTGTATAACACAGCCCTTGTAGTATATAACAGCCCACGTAGTATATAGCACAGCCCACGTAGTATATAGCACAGCCACGTAGTATATTGCACAGCCCACATAGTATATTGCACAGCCCACGTAGTATATAACAGCTCACATAGTATATAACAGCCCACGCACACAATATATAACACAGCCCACGTAGTGTATAACACAGCCCACGTAGTATATAACAGCCCACGTAGTGTATAACACAGCCCACGTAGTATATAGCACAGCCCACGTAGTATATAGCACAGCCCACATAGTATATAACAGCCCATGTAGTGTATAACACAGCCACATAGTATATAGCACAGCCCACGTAGTATATAGCACAGTCACGTAGTATATTGCACAGCCACGTAGTATATTGCACAGCCCATGTAGTATATCGCACAGCACACGTAGTATATTGCACAGCCCACGTAGTATATTGCACAGCCCACGTAGTATATAGCAATGTGGGCATCATATCCCTGTTAAAAAAAAGAATTAAAATAAAAAATATTTATATACTCACCTTCTGTTGGCCCCGGATCCAGGCGAAGCGTTTACGATGCTCCTCGCGCGCTCCGGTCCCAAGAGTGCATTGCGATCTCGCGAGATGATGACGTAGCGGTTCACTAAATGCTAAAAATGACCTACTATTATGATACTCCAGGTCATTACAAGTTCATAGACACCAAACATGTCTAGGTTCTTTTTTATCTAAGTGGTGAAAAAAAATTCCAAACTATGCTAATAAAAAAAAAGCAGCACAATTTTCCGATACCCGTAGCGTCTCCATTTTTCGTGACCTCTGGTTGGGTGAGGTCTTATTTTTTGCGTGCACAGTTAACGTTTTTAATGATAACATGTTGGTGCAGATACGATCTTTTGATCGCCAATTATTGCATTTTAATGCAATGTCGCGGCAACCAAAAAATGTAATTTTGGCGTTTTTACTTTTTTGTGGAAGATTAGAAGCTGCCACAACCCGATC
Organism: Ranitomeya variabilis; assembly: GCF_051348905.1. Taxonomy (NCBI): domain Eukaryota; kingdom Metazoa; phylum Chordata; class Amphibia; order Anura; family Dendrobatidae; genus Ranitomeya; species Ranitomeya variabilis. Next base: position 118,049,348 of record NC_135233.1, read on the forward strand.
AGCTCTGCTACATAGAGGCAATGGTCGGATCGCCTCTATCTAGTAGAATTGCTGAGTTGCTATGAGCGCTGACCACTGGGTGGCGCTCATAGCAATCTGGCACTGATAACCATAACGGTCTCAAGGAGACCTCTGGTTGTCATGCCAATGAACCGATGACCCCAATCTTGTGACGGGGGTCACTGGTGCATGTATTTCTGGACTGATGGCCGAAAGCGTGATTTAAATGCCGTTGTCAGAGTTAGACAGCGGCATTTAACTAGTTAAGCGCGATCCACCCGCGGCTATTGCGGGCACATGTCAGCTGTTCAAAACAGCTGACATGTCCTGGAAAAGATGTGTGCTCACGCCAGAGCCCACATCAAAGCGGGGGATACTGACATCGGCGCACTATTATGCCCGATATCGATAAGGGGTTAAAACCGCAAAAGTTTGTTAATATTACATAGCAAATTGGCAAATATGAGATTGTTAGATTTCGGGTCAGAGGACCTAAAGCAAGTCCATGCATGTATGAAATTGGCGATCGTATTATAGAATTATGTAGCAGTGATGAAATAGCTCTATTTTCCTAGAATTTAGTAAGTGCAAGGAGATCAGCACTACCCCTAAAGTAGTAACTGGTTATCTTCATTTGCTTGTCTTAACACAAGCACATTAAAACAATTAATGGTGGTGTTCTCATATATAATGTGCAATATATCAACTTTCCAGCAGCGCTCACCAATGGTATGAGTTATTCTTCATTTATATTCTTTATGTATTCTTTATATTAAAGAATGTGTGTAAATAAAAACTGGAATGGCAATAAGTGCAATACGGATTACAAAAGAAAGAGTAAAACGGGATTTACTCACCTGGGAGTATTGTGAAAGTCATAACCCTTTGTTAGGCTAGGGTCACATTGCGTTAGGGCAATCCGTTAAGCGCATAGCGCTAGCGGATTGCGCTAACGCAATGCTTCTCTAGGGTCCGCGTTCGGCGTCCCTGCTAGCGCAGATCCCCGATCTGCACTAGCGAGGAACGGACCTCGGGCGCTCAAATGGCGGCACATCGCTAGCGCTCGCCCAATGTGGGCGGGCGCTAGCGACGCGTTCACCATTACAGGCTATGGTGGCGTTAACGGACTACGTTAACACCGCGTTATGCCGCGGTGTAACGTAGTCCGTTAAACGCGGTCACATAACGCAATGTGACCCTAGCCTTAGCTTGTAAGCAAAGACGGCCGCTGCAGATCATTGTGGTTGTCTAGATGAAGAGGTCTGATCACCTCGAAACGCGTTGACAAATAAAACAGCACCCATAAATCATCTGGTCTCCTATCGTATATTGGATTCTCGGCAGCGCAGTTTTTCATCCAGTTTCATCTCCCAATTTGGTTATTATATTAAAGTATAACTCACACATTTGATTTTCTTTAGCTAGAATTAAAAATTAAGTTATGGATATTGACTTAAATTATTAACATTTTTTCAAATTCACACCACAATGTCAAAAACAATGAGAAAGCTAAAACCACAATAAGGACAAGAAGGGGTGCAAAATTGGAGGTTCTGTTTTGACTTTTGCATTGGGGTTCAAAAACTTAAAGTTACACCTCTGATACTAAAGAGAAAATATTTCTATGGAGGCAACAAGACTCCGGGATCAGTTTCACATTCCTGCAAACCACCGTTGGTCAGGGCATTCTGAGACTTTTACTTTCACAACAGCTGGAGAGTCGCTGGTTTTAGACAATAGATAGATGTTCTTTAAAGGTTTTCTCCAAGAATTCAATGAAATGGAAAAATCACAACATTTCCTTAGAAAAATATTTAGAATTGAGAGTCCTCAGTGGTTGATACCTTTTAATGGCTAACTGAAAAGATGGTAACAAATTGCAAGCTTTCGAGACTACATACGTCTCTTCATCAGGCAAAGACTAAAACAAATTCTGAAGAATCACATATTTATGCACAACATAGTATAGAAAAAAAAAAGAGGGGAAAAAAAACATGGATAAGCCAGGTGACATGAAGCAGAATTACCATGGGTGATAAACAGTTACATCCATAAATATTGGGCCAATTCTTAGATAAGGATTGTTTTATTGTGATTAGGGTCTCTGTTGTGATGACCCCACATGGTCTGATGGGCAGGTTCCTTAGTTAATGTAAAAAGACATAAATCCATGTGACACATTCATTCCTGCAGTTAGAGTGTCAAAGGTCGTCATCAGTTTATATTCCCAGACTCTCCTGTCTTTCTGCGATTTGAAGTTGCCTTTTAGTACAAGTAATTTCATGTCCATAATGTTATGATTTGGGAGACAGAAATGTATTGCCACAGGTAATTCTGCTTCATGTCACCTGGCTTATCCATGGTTTTTTTCCCCTCTTCTTTTTTTTTTTCTATACTATTTCTGGGACCTTACTTTTTATAGGCACTTTAATCCCTAAAACAATTTGAGATTCCCCCTCCCAAATAAAGAATCCTGTTGGCACAAACACTAAGGTTTATTCCTGCCAACATTCCAGCCAGAGAAAGCAAACTTTATGTCATAGAAAAAAAATCTAGAATTTCACTCAATTGAGGTTACTTTATTTATGAAAAAGTAGAAACTTCTTGCATTTTAATATTATATGCAGAATGCAGGACCATGTGTATTACTGTTTATTCTCTGTCTCTGCTTCAGCAGATTCTAATTTACCTTGAAGGGTACAGGTCACCAGGTTTTCCCAATATAAAGTAAATCCAGAACCTTTCATCCACCTTTAATATCAATCTTGCAATCTCTTCATAAAAGCCAAGTTGCCCTCAATACCTAAGAAAATGCATTTTATAATTGACTTCCACTGTATGATATTCGGTGCCTATGGTCATCTCTAAAGTGTGTTCGGTTCTTCCTCTGGCTAGGCAATTGCCATCTCGCCAAGATTATTATTTCTTCTCCTAAGTCAGTTGCGAGGAATCTTTTTTCTGCTAAGGGCCACTTGGATATTTATCCCATCCTTCGGGGGCCGTACAAACTCCGCCCACAAAGTACATCCTGACTCTGGCACTGGTGTCACAGGATGTAATCTTTCATTGCATGCCCTTCAATGTTCAGTAGTGAACACTGCGTGCGTGTGCTAACAGAGCAAGAAGAAATTAATGAGCTTGTGGCAATCAAAATACACCTCCCTGCCCAAGAATGCGGTCCCTAAGAATCTGCCCGGGGGCCTGATAAAAGGTCATCGAGGCCCGTAAATGGCCCTGGGGCCTGAGGTTCTCCACCCCTGTCCTAAGTCAACTCTTGCGTCTTCACAACAAGTAATAGTAGCTGCGCAGACGCAGCAGGCTGTGATGATGGCGTCAACCTTGTCAATCAAGGTAGGATAGACTGCAATTGTGGGGACAGAGGAGGCACCAAGCATAGTCTGGAGACACCCATCGGACTGTTCAGCGTCAATTAGCATACTGCCTGAGATAACTATATAGACATTTTCTTAGGTGTTTGGGGAAGCTGTGCTCTTATGAAGAGGTTGCAGGTGTGCTATTAAAGAGCACAAGGGTGGTGGATACTGTTTATATAGGGAAATCCTCGTGACAAGTGCATATTTCATCTATATGATGTCTGTATTTAAGTCATTCATATTACATAGGTGTAATACCCATGTATTTAAATGGTACAATGTGAGAAAACTATCTTTTTTCTGTGGATAAAACATTAATATTTATACATCAACATTTTGGCAATATTGCTTCAGGGTACTGTTCACATCGCATTTGCAAGGTGCATACAGTGTATGTGGTGATAAAGCTCCTGGTGTCACTATAGACTTCCAATCACCTACCAAAATAATTTAAGTAAGAAATATATTAAATTCTATTTCATTCCTATTTCGTATTGTCCTTTCTTTCATTTTCCACAGTTTAATTCCATCATAGTTTTTTGTCCATGATCTACTTCGCCAATATACCGTATATGTATATATAGTTTTAAGTTTCTTGAGCTGAACATGTAAAACATTGGTTTCAGCAAAATAGATCATGGACACTTCATACTTAAATTTATAAATATATATAATTGAATTTTATAATAAATATATGAATAAAATTTTTTACAGACAAATAACACTATATATAGACCGAGAAATTCTAAATACTGATGAAATATCTGGCTATAACTATTATAGTTTATCATTAATAAAAAGAAACGAACAAAACACGAACCACTATATCCTAAATGACTTTATATAGAAGTCTATATAAAAATCCATCTCTATATTTTTCAAGTTACATGTGGTTTACTCCTGAAGAGGAAGTGCTTGTAACTTCGAAATGTGTAGAATAATAAAACCACAAATATATTTATTAAATAAACTCTTGGATTGACGTCTTCAATAACTCAGCAGCGCAGAGGATCTCCACAAAAACTTCTTCTGACATAGATAATTATATAATATTATCATGCAGACTGCATATCAATCCGAATAAACGGCAACTAGATCTAGAATTAGAATAGAATTGATTTAAAATCATAATTTCATGGTGGCAGATCTTGTTTGGTTAAAAATTAACTGGTTCCCTATTAACTTGAGAAACCAGTTTCAGTTTAAAAGTTAATTTTTGACTAATTGTATTTGTATTTGTTGTTAGCATTCACAACCAACTTCCATAACAGTTTATTAACTGACAATATATCTTGCAGGGAATCAGTCAGTAGGATCAACCCCCCTAATCCATCTATATGGACATGTAGGTCATAGGAAGTTGAGATGAAATTATATTTTAATATCTGAAATCCAATGTTTTATTGCAGAGAAAACAAGTTTTTCTTAATATGTAAATAAGCTGTCTAAATCTTTGGATCGGACACTGATCTCCCTGAAATTCTGCCTCCAGAGCTTATTTTAAATAAAAGGAGGCATTACCAGTGTGACATGTAACGACTGACAGTCTGCTCTCCTGATCTATATGTCTCACACTGGTAACGCCACCTTTCATTTTAAAATAAGCACTCCAAATTCTCAGCAATCGATAGATGCATCTTAACAACTCATTTACATTTTAATAAAAATGTGGATTTTTCGGGAATAAACATTATATCACAGATATCAAGTTATCATTTTATTCAGCTTCCTATGACCTACATGCCCATATAGATGGATTAGAAGGGTTGACCCTACTGACAGATTCCCTTTCATTAGGATTATATTTCATTGTGTTATTTACAATCAGGGCCATATTTAGAGTTTCTGCTGCCCTAGGCACCTTTAGTGCTGCCTCCCCCATTGTTGAGTATGACACTATCGGCAGTGACTGACAAAAATTGCTGAGGTGAAAGTAGTATATTGCAGCGGATCCGACAGTTTTTCCGCATCTGCTGCGTAACGGATCACTTACGGCAACACTGCATTCGGCCTCATTGATTCCCTTATGGGACTTGCGGACATGTGCAGCACTTGCGGTTTTGCAACGATCCGGCAAATGTGATACTTGCAGCAATGGAAAAAAATGCTGCTAGCAGTGTTATTTTGTCTCACCACAAGGGCAAAACTGCAAGTGCCGCACATGTCCGCAAGTAGCCATCACTACCTGTCCCTGCACCTTGCTAGCTCATCCCTAACCATCACTCCTTGACCTAAAACTACAGTATAAAGCTTTAGAAAAACAATTTATTAACTGATATATTCCTATGATAATGAGGGCTCCAGGCTATGGCGTAGACTGGGACAGGCAGTCTCCGGGTCTCCATTCTCTCTCTTTGCATACCCTCAGTCCCTGCCTCACTGTCTGTGCTGCACTGTGCACAGACTTCTCTCCACCGGACCCGGTAATCATCGCTCGCAGTAGCATACCGGCAGAGGTGTATCTAGGTTTTCTGGCACCCGGGGCAAGAATTCATTTAGCGCCCCTGTCATGTCGGACGCTGTTCACACTAGGGCGTCCGACAGACAGCGGTAATTCCACATACGTCCACTACATGCTCAGTGGCGTCGGCTAGACATTATCCAGCTTGCTCGGGGTTAATCTAGCTGGTAATTTGGTTGGAGGCTGGGTCACGCCCACGGCCTTTAAATAGTCGTGCTGGACTTTGGGCGTCACCGATTATAGCTTGTGCTTTGTGCCTAGCGATTCCGGTCTGGAGTGGTGGTCTTGTTGTAGGAATATCGTATCTGGTGGTGTATTATCCTTTGTCATATTCCTCCTTCCTATATTTGTATTTGTTTTGCCCTGTGCACATTATAGTGTATTCCTGTGTGTCTGCGGCGTGGTGCGTTTTTCAGTTTTCCCTGTCTGTGCTTTCTGTAGGGATTGGTGTGTGGTCTCTTCACTGGGTGGCGGGTGGTGGTTTCAGCTTAGGGCTGAAACTGGAGACAGGGTCAGGCCTGGCGACCCAGACATGCACACCTTTAGTGTAACTTCTGGGAAAGGGTCAGACAGGGTTTCCCTAGCCTGAGGGATATCGCAGGGGCCCGGGTAACCAGCCTAAGTCTACCCAGTACTCCCGTGACATTATAATCGGCCCAAAAAGAAAAAAAAAAAAGGAAAGGTTTTTTTATGTCATGGATCCCATGACTTCCATAACTCGCCAGTTGGAGGCGCTGTCCTTACAGGTCACTGAATTGAAGGGGGCGGTTCAGCAACAGGGTCTAGTAGTATCTAATGTGCAAGTGGAAACTGCAGGTAGAGTTGCAAAGCCAAAAATCCCTTTACCTGAGAGGTTTGCTGGGGAACGCAGTAAATTTGTTGTTTTCCGTGAAGCTTGCAAATTATATTTTCATATGCGCCCGCTTTCTTCAGGTAATGAGGCTCAGCGTGTGGGCTTGGTTTTGTCATTACTGAATGGAGATCCTCAAGCATGGGCATTTTCATTACCTTCTGATTCAGCTGCATTTAACTCAGTGGAGAGTTTTTTTTCTGCTCTTGGACTCATATATGATGATCCTGACAGATTGGCTCTAGCAGAATCTAAAATACGCGCTCTCCGCCAGGGGGAGCGAATGGCGGAGGATTAATGTTCTGAATTTTGCTGCTGGGCTGTGGACACACAATGGAATGACCCGGCGCTGTGGAGTCAGTTTGTATATGGGGTTTCGAGAAGGGTTAAACAAGCCCTCCTGATGTATGAGACTCCTGCTTCTCTAGAGTCTACCAGGAGTCTTGTTGTCCGCATTGATCGCTGTTTGCGTCAGGGGGCGCTAGAGACGCCGCCTATGGGGGAGGTCACAGGTGCACTTGAGGTTGCTGCAGGTGAGCCCACGGAGCCTATGCAAATCGCAGGGGTGTCACGTCAGCAAGCCCCCTCGCTTAGGAAGCAGGGAGCCTGTTTTTGCTGTGGTAAAAAGGGGCATTATGTAAATGCTTGTCCTCTGTTTTCTAAGAAAAGCGCAACGGCGGAAAACTTCTAAGCTCAGACGGTGTGGAGGAGGCCAATCTGAGCTTATGCATATCCTCCATGGTTTTCTCTCAATGTATGCTCCCTGCCAGAGTTATGGTCGCTGGCAGAGAGCTGGCAATCACTGTTTTTGTGGATAGTGGTTCGGCCACTAATCTCATTGATGAGGAGTTTGCGCACACGGCCGGGTTCACGGTCGAAAAATTGCCTCATCCTATCCGGGTGGTCACCATCAATGCTACCCCTCTCCCACACAACACATGTTGTCATCCAGCGGCACTGATGTCTGTGTGAGAGGAAGCACGGGCAGGAAGCAGGACAGAGCCGGCACGCTATAGCTTCTCTGTGCCAGCTGTCTGCTTGACAGTCAGCACAGAGAACAGCCGACTCTCAGTCTGGGGGGTGGCAGAATTCAGCCACCTAGGAAGACATTGTGAGTGGAGACACGTCCATATTCATCATCTTAATGAGTGGTACCACGTGACCGCTGAGCACAGGAAGAGCGGCTGGCGCTGAGACCATCGGAGTTACAGGCACTGCTGGTGGAGGGTGAGTATGATGGCTTCAAAAAGGTGGGGAGGTGGGTGGTAGGGCAGGTGCCGCCCCCCACATCCTGGTGCCCTTGGCACATGCCCTCAAGTGCCTAGTGGCAAATACGGCCCTGTTTACAATGACTGTTAATTTAGCATGTCTTAAAAAGGTTGTCCACTGCTGTAACATTGATGACCCATGCTTTGGACAGGTAGGGGTTTGACACCTAACACCCTGCTGATCAGCTGTTCTAGGTGCCATCGTGGACACCGAGACCAGCTGTTTGGTGAGGGTGCTGTGTGTCAGACCCCAACGGATCAGACATTGATGTCCTATCTACTAAGGGTAGGTCATCAATGCTAAAATAGTGGACAACCTCTTTAATATTCGATGTATTACATGAGAGCAAGATATCATATCCTGTTTCTGCTATATGCATTAGCATATGCAGCTAGGATCACTGACAGCATCGTCATTTTTATGTCAATGATATCTTTACATTTATACTATACATTTAGAGGCTATAAAATCTTCATTTTATTTCATTGCAGGTTTTCGGTGGTCTGGTATGGATTTTGGTAGCTTCTACTAGAGTGTATCCTCTTGCAATACTTCAAGGATGGGTCATGTTTGTTTCTGTCACTTTATTCGTATGCACAACCATTCTTCTGTTCATGTACATTGTGGGAGCTCATGGAGGAAAAGCAACTTGGACAACTCTGGTAAGATATGTACTACTGAATGAATGATGAAGCCTATTCTTATATAATTGTAATTACAACCGGTTTCTGGTGTAACAGCTTTTATGAATCGGCTTCATAGCCTTGTAGGCATCAAGGCCCACATAAAAATTGCACCGCTAGCCATCTAATCGCTGCCTCCATTCTGCAAAAACTGACTTTTAATCTAATATTCTATAGGGTACTTCAAATAAAAGGAGGAGTGGTATTCCAGTGAGACAAATATCATAAAATCTGAGGTTAACATTATTAGTCAAAAATTAAATATATTGTGATGGTAGAACCACCAGCGGTACATTAACCAACGCATTTTGACTTAAGAAACCTTAATCGTGGTTGATTTCTTAATTTGAAACACGTTAGTTAGTGTGCAGCTGGTGGTTCTACCATTACAACATTTTTAATTTTTGACAATTAAAGTTTTTCTTGAATTTGACTGTTTGTCTCGCTAGAATACCACCCCTCCTTTCATTTGAATCTTTGCCTCTTCCAGGCCTTTCCATTCGAGACTCCCTGCCTGCATCTTGACAATGTGGTGAGCTGATTTCCTTCTATTTTTCTCTCCATACAGGGTACTTTGTTCACCATACACCCCTTTTTTTTGCACATCTCTGCCTTCCTCAATGGTCATTAACAGCTGTACCTAGCTGTCAATCGCCAGTGAGGGAGGTAGATGCATGCAAAACTAGTGGGCAGAACAGTTCACTAAGCCAGTTTCACACCAAGTTTGATTAAACTTCAGTTTCTGCAGAATAGAGGCAGCGATTAGAGATACGATTTTTACACAAGCTTTATCCCCTATCCCCTACAGCGCTAGGTGATTAGTTTATAATGTCAATTTGGCCGGACAGGCGGTCTTCAAATATGCATGGATTTTTACAGGAAATCCTGGGTTGGGGTTGTATCACTGTGTTAGTTGAGAAGGGAGGGAGTATTTGGAGAATCATTACATACAGATGCAGACTTTACCAAGATATTTTGTTCAAAAGCAGTGGTGTACCTAGATTCCTATGTGCCCTGATGCAAAATTTAGACCGGCAATCACACCAGCATGTAGGCCAGTTGTATAGGCCCCTATAATAATGAACTCCATTCTGGCCCCTAATCTGTCATAATGTCCTCCATCTAGTAATAATAGTAAGGCAAACTGGGAAAAGGAAGAGCGCACGATAGGGATATAAATGCTAAAACAACACATAAATCAACATGGATCAGCTCACCTGGTGGTGTTGCAACAAAGTAACATGTAACAAACACATAGATCAGCTGCTGCAAGGCACGAGACTAAAGGACGAGAAAGAAAATATCCGGGTGAAGTGCACTGTATGTGCTGCTGATAATAGAATTCTACGGATATTATAATAATAATAATAATAATAATAATAATATTTTCCTTAGACACTTTATTTTAACAGGTTTACAAAGTCAACACATTTCGAGGACAACGCAGGACCTCTTCATCAGGACAAAAACCTAGTGGATCCTTGTAGTAGATGAACTTATTTTATATGTGGTCGCTCTTTTGAAAGAAAAAAAACCCCGCCAAACAGGCACATGATAATGTTAGAGTTCATCATATTAAAAAAAGATTAAAATGAAAAACAAAATCATCTGACTTATTTTAAAAGTAAATGCATTAGGATATAAAAACATTGAGCTGAAATTACTGAGAAACAACAAAAAAATAATAATTCATATAAAATAAATTCATCTACTACAAGGATCCACTAGGTTTTTGTCCCGATGAAGAGGTCCTGCGTTGACCTCGAAACGTGTTGACTTTGTAAACCTGTTACAATAAAGTGTCTAAGGAAAATATCCGTGGAATTCTATTATCAGCAGCTCATCCAGTGACACTTCACCCAGATATGATCTGGCAATAATGACATCTATCCTGTCATCTTTCTATAATAATGTTGCCTGTCCTGCATCCTATCCTGGTATATTTCCCCCTTCCTGGAACCCATCATGTAATAATGTCTCTTGTCCTGGCCTCTTCCTGTAAAAATGTCTCCCGTCCTGGGCCCCATCATGTAATAATATGCCTCATCCTGTAAAAATGTTCCCCAATCCGGTAATAATGTCCTCCATCCTTGTCCCTTCTCGTAATCATGTCCTCCATCCTGGCCCCTTCCTGTAGCAATGTCCCCCATTCTGACCACATAATACAATAATGTCCTCTGTCCTGGCTGCTAACTTTCCCCCGTCCTGCAATAATGTTCCCCATGATGATGTCCCCATGCTGGACCCTATCCTGTACTAATTTTTACCGCCCTATAATAATGTCATCCATCCTTGCCCCATCCTTGTAAAGATGTCCTCCATCATAGCCCCTTGCGGTAATAATAGCCCTCAGCTTGGCCCCTTCCTGTAGCTATGTTACCTGGAAACAGGAGTTTGGAGTACAAGCAGCTGAGATTATAAGCAAAGAATAAGTACTTGTTGAAGTTAAAAAACCTTTCAGTTTTAGGTTTGATACTTATTTTACACTTTTTTATTTTTTTTTTACATCTGACACTACCTAAGACTCAAATCAAGGTGTGTTTTTGACTGTACATTTATACTGTAGAGCACTAGTAAAGGACTAAGAGTGTGGCTTTTTTCGTTAGGCAAAGGGATAAAATGTCTGGAACATACCAAAAGAATGTTCTATTGTAAGACACACCTTAAAGAAAAAGCTGATTAAGTTGGTATGGCACTGAATGATTCATTACTTTGGCTCTGAACAATATGCATCTTATTAAAGAAGACACAGAATAAGGGAATAAAAATGTCACTTGACAGGTCTGTTCAGCCCTTCCTTTCAGTGCACAATAGACCGTATCTGCAATAGTTCTGTAAGACAGCACTACACAGCGTGTACATAAGTAGTAAGTGTCATACAACGGTTAAAGCCTAACCCCACTCAAACTCCCCTATCGCATACAGGTCCTTCTCAAAAAATTAGCATATAGTGTTAAATTTCATTATTTACCATAATGTAATGATTACAATTAAACTTTCATTATAGATTCATTATCCACCAACTGAAATTTGTCAGGTCTTTTATTGTTTTAATACTGATGATTTTGGCCTACAACTCCTGATAACCCAAAAAACCTGTCTCAATAAATTAGCATATTTCACCCGTCCAATCAAATAAAAGTGTTTTTTAATAACAAACAAAAAAAACATCAAATAATAATTTTCAGTTATGCACTCAATACTTGGTCGGGAATCCTTTGGCAGAAATGACTGCTTCAATGCGGCGTGGCATGGAGGCAATCAGCCTGTGACACTGCTGAGATGTTATGGAGGCCCAGGATGCTTCAATAGCGGCCTTAAGCTCATCCAGAGTGTTGGGTCTTGCGTCTCTCAACTTTCTCTTCACAATATCCCACAGATTCTCTATGGGGTTCAGGTCAGGAGAGTTGGCAGGCCAATTGAGCACAGTAATACCATGGTCAGTAAACCATTTACCAGTGGTTTTGGCACTGTGAGCAGGTGCCAGGTCGTGCTGAAAAATGAAATCTTCATCTCCATAAAGCATTTCAGCCGATGGAAGCATGAAGTGCTCCAAAATCTCCTGATAGCTAGCTGCATTGACCCTGCCCTTGATGAAACACAGTGGACCAACACCAGCAGCTGACATGGCACCCCACACCATCACTGACTGTGGGTACTTGACACTGGACTTCAGGCATTTTGGCATTTCCTTCTCCCCAGTCTTCCTCCAGACTCTGGCACCTTGATTTCCGAATGACATGCAAAATTTGCTTTCATCAGAAAAAAGTACTTGGGACCACTTAGCAACAGTCCAGTGCTGCTTCTCTGTAGCCCAGGTCAGGCGCTTCTGCCGCTGTTTATGGTTCAAAAGTGGCTTTACCTGGGGAATGCGGCACCTGTAGCCCATTTCCTGCACACGCCTGTGCACGGTGGCTCTGGATGTTTCCACACCAGACTCAGTCCACTGCTTCCTCAGGTTCCCCAAGGTCTGGAATCGGTCCTTCTCCACAATCTTCCTCAGGGTCCGGTCACCTCTTCTCGTTGTACAGCGTTTTCTGCCACATTGTTTCCTTCCAACAGACTTACCATTGAGGTGCCTTGATACAGCACTCTGGGAACAGCCTATTTGTTGAGAAATTTCTTTCTGGGTCTTACCCTCTTGCTTGAGGGTGTCAATGATGGCCTTCTTGACATCTGTCAGGTCGCTAGTCTTACCCATGATGGGGGTTTTGAGTATTGAACCAGGCAGGGAGTTTTTAAAAGCCTCAGGTATCTTTTGCATGTGTTTAGAGTTAATTAGTTGATTCAGAAGATTAGGGTAATAGGTCGTTTAGAGAACCTTTTCTTGATATGCTAATTTATTGAGACAGGTTTTTTGGGTTATCAGGAGTTGTATGCCAAAATCATCAGTATTAAAACAATAAAAGACCTGACAAATTTCAGTTGGTGGATAATGAATCTATAATATATGAAAGTTTAATTGTAATCATTACATTATGGTAAATAATGAAATTTAACACTATATGCTAATTTTTTGAGAAGGACCTGTATTATATGTTCTGGAGAATGCTAAAAATAAGGATTAAAACTTACAAACAACTTTTACTCTTTAACTGTGCAAAAAGTTAAGTAAATAAATAAATCATCACAAAATAAATATATATTTATGAAATTGAGAAAAAATGTAAATATAAAATGAACTCTAACAAACTAAATAACAATGAAAAAAACCTCTAACATAAAAAATATACAGTATGTATAATAGAAAAAGTTAAAGTCAATCCTACTAACCTGTCTATATCATCAGTAGCATAACTAGCAATTGCTAGCAGCAGTCACACTGACCATATATTAGTCTGGGACTAGTGATGAGCGAATAAACTCGTTACTTGAGATTTCTCGAGCATGCTCGGGTGTCCTCCGAGTACATTTTAGTGCTCGGAGATTTAGTTTTTCTTGCCGCAGCTGAATGATTTACATCTGTTAGCCAGCATAAGTACATGTGGCATGCTCGAGTAACGAGTATATTCGCTCATCACTACCTGGGACACAATATATATACATCCAAAAAATGCGAAATTTTGAAACCATAGGTTAAAAAAATGGAGCAGCAGCAACCATTGGAGCCTGCTACAGAATTTTTGTTTTTGGATCATGTTGAGACGCATTCTCCATAGTCTATAATATGAATGTTTGTTACATGAGAGTTTTGTAATAAAGTGTTAATATCATGACAAATATGGTACAAATTATTACCAGCCCCACTCTATCTGCCCTTACCACCTAAAATTAATAACTTTGTATGAAGGGACTTTATGCCTATTTTTGATCCTACATCCCAACTTATGGTGGAAGAGAAATTAAATAAAGATGTGATCCTTTGTTCTAAAGCGTTATAGCAAATGTATATGTAAGGAGATGAACATATCGTCCACGTTCGCCTTTGAAGACACCAGTATTGTTATGATGTATAATGTGAACTAAGATATGCATTATTGGTGATAATATTATGTTTTGCCCAACAGTAAGGAGAGTTAGAGTTAATGTTTGGGACTAGCCCAGAGTAGGAATGGCTAAGGTGAAGGGACATGGTACGTTTCCTGTTAGAACGTCAAATAGGGCCCAGCATTCCACAGAAACAGGCCTAAGGTCTGGTCAGTCAACAGAGCCAAGTGACATGGGTGTCCCTAAGTCCCTAACATGAGCGGAGACCGGGACAGAGGATAGCGAGATCCCTGTGGAGAGAAAAAGTAAGAGAGGTGACTGAAGCACAGAGTGATCGATCAGAGACAGGTTTTTGGACAAGATGCCTAGCAAGTTTATAACTCAGAGAGGTAACGGACAAAAACAGAATATAAAATGTAAGACGAGGAGAGTGCCCCAGGTGGCGGTTCCAAGGCGTCAGGCGCAGAGAAGTTAGGTACCGGCCATACTGGCAACCTTATCCCATAAGGGGAAGAGGAGGCAGGACTGCGGGTTGAAAACAGAATTCTCACTAGCTGAACTGTAGTACTGATTTGGGAGTTGGCTGAACTAATGAAGACAGAGATCAAGCGGGTAACAAGAAAGGAATTGAGACTGTATGTGAAAAACGCTTCGCATTGCAAAATAAAGGTTCATCAAGTTGTGTACCCGCTATGTAAACAAAAAGTTTATTTTTGACTGATGGTGTCCCTCATTTAACTGTCCAACATCTGGTCCTGGCCAGCATCATGCAGCCTGCAAGGGCATAGCACACCCATAGCACAAGACCACACACCCAGCCAGGACCCCCACCTTCATGTAACGTGCCGGACAGGGTCTTATTGGCAAATTTTGGCCTGGGGGCAAGAACAAAACAGTGTCTCATGATAAGCAGCCTATACTTTTTGGCTCTGATTCATTAAAGGGGTGGTCCAAAGCGAAATTTTATTTTACTCCTAAATCTCTAGCTCTTTAAAGTCATAATCTGATCTTTTTTTCTAATATACCGTACTTTAAAATACCCTATAATTCGCTTGATACTGTAACTACTTTATTTTTAGTTTCTACTACTTCCTCTTTGATGGCACATAATTGGAGAATCCAAGTGCATATTGGGATACTCAAATGATTCATCATCAGGGGACGGAGGCTGCAGTCACTGCCACAGTCTTTGCCCCCTCCCTGAAATGAAGCATCATCAGTGACTGTTTCAGGGGCTGGGATAGTCCCTGCTCTACTGAGCATGTGTAGTCTGTCAATTCTGATGGATGCTCTGTAGATTCCTGTCACTGTGCACTGTTCTTCTTAGCGCACAGTGACAATGTTCTCTCTCACCAGCACTGATTAGAAGTGATGAGCCGTCAACACAGCGCACTGTGATTGCACATTGTAAGTAAAGAATGAGTGAGCAGAGACCAGTGCTGCCCCCACAAGTGACATCGGATAAGAGATTCACAGGCACCACTGAACTGAACACTGGACTGGATTCCCACATATCCACTCATCTCTAGTTATATCCTTTTTATGCAGTAGACTACTTTGATACATTTAAAAATGTGGTGCAAATTTTGTTTAACCCCTTCATGACCTTAGACGTATCCATACATCTAGGTCGCCTGGTACTTATTGACTTTGGACGTATTGCTATATCATGGCGATTTTGTGTGCACAGGGGCTGTGCGCGTGCAATCACTGGAGGGTGTCAGCTGATTCTGACAGTTGACACCCAGCTCTCAGTGCCAGGAGCAGGATGACCATCGTTCCCGGCAATTTAATCCCCTAAATGATGGAATCACAGCATTTAGCAAGCAGGCATAGGGAAGAAAGCCCCTCTGACCCTGGATCAGGGCCCCTGCAACGTCATAGCAGGGGCCTGATCGTTGCCATGGTGACCCAATGTCGTCATGACAACATCTGGGTCACCAGGCACTAGCAAGTTACTTATATCATGCGCAATGCATGATGTACTGTAACCAAGGACGGAGACACGCTAGCAATTTTAAAATCGGTCCGACTTTGTTCCTGCAAAGTCAGACGAGTGTCATGCGTTTTTCATGCAAGTGCAATCCGATGTTTCACACCTAGCATCAGATTTACATCCGAATGCAGTCTGATTGCTATCCAAATTAAACCGCATTTTAATATGAGCCTTTTACACATACGGTTTTCCAAGGAAATATTCTCCAAGATATATATATATATATATATATATATATATATATATATATATATATATATATATATATATATATCTAATATATAAAGCTGAATGTGTGTATGGTGTGTGTGTATGTCCGGGATTGGCATCTGAACCGTCGCAGCTACAGCCACAAAATTTTATAGAAAGAACTGTGGGTCACAAGGACCCAAAAACGACCAAAAGATCCCAATATATATCCAAAAAATATCAACTTTATTAGTATATAATAATAACAAAGACATAACATATAAGGAACAGGTGAGGCATAATGCCGCAGGGTGTGCACAGACACCACCACAGAAGCATACTAAGGGGGCACGGAGCCGGGATAAAAGCATATACCCATCAATACACAAAAATAATTAATGGTAATGGACTGCATAGTATATTATTGAAAATGCCCTAGTAACATACTGCTGGAAACCCAGACAGCTATATGAATGGACAGCAGGCCAAAGTGCCAAAATATAATAGATAAATTACCTCAAAGAGCAGATGGGCAGAGTATATCCAGGGTTTCCAGCAGTATGTTACTAGGGCATTTTCAATAATATACTATGCAGTCCATTACCATTAATTATTTTTGTGTATTGATGGGTATATGCTTTTATCCCGGCTCCGTGCCCCCTTAGTATGCTTCTGTGGTGGTGTCTGTGCACACCCTGCGGCATTATGCCTCACCTGTTCCTTATATGTTATGTCTTTGTTATTATTATATACTAATAAAGTTGATATTTTTTGGATATATATTGGGATCTTTTGGTCGTTTTTGGGTCCTTGTGACCCACAGTTCTTTCTATATTCATTTTAGCGACTATCCTTGATTATTGGTCCGTATTATTTACAGGATACTTTTAGCATAGATTGTTTCATCTTTTGCTATGCTTCTTTTTTCTGTCATGTGTTTGGTTAGCCACAAAATTTTGCACAGTCACACGTCTGGACCCCGAGAGCGTCATAGGCTATGTTGTGAGGTGAAATTTTAACCCCGCGCTTTCCAATTCACCAAACAATTTTGCCCCTATCTACATAATGGGGAAAAGTGAAAGGAAAAGTGTTGGAGGCAAATTGACAGCTGCCAGATGTGAACAAGGGGGACTTAGAGAATGAGAGCGATGGCGCCAAAGAGTATATACTGTACAGTTGTTAAGATGGGCCCCGACATGGGATAATCACCACACCACCACGGGGATATGAACACACACACAAAATGCGCCACACACTACCACGTGCTCGAACACATATACCACCCTCAGCGCACATTTCACCACACATACACCAACCTCGCCACATAAAAGTCGAAACACAAAAGTCGCCGCTCAAAACTCGCCACGTGCAAAACTCTCCACATGCAAAACTCGCCACACGTGCAAAACTCACCTCATGGAAAACTCGCCACACGCAAAACTTGCACACGCGGAAAAATTGCCACATGCCCAAAAGTTGCAACACATGCAAAAGTTGCCTCACACAAAACTTGCACATACTCAAAAGGCACCACACATAAAACTCGCCACGCGCAAAACTCACCATGCGCAAAACTTGCTGCACACAACTTGCTACACTAACCTGTCACATGCAACTCGACACACAAAAAGTTGCTACACGCATGTCGCCACACAAAACTCATCTCACAAAAGTCGCTACATGCATGTCGCCACACGCAACTCAACACACACAACTTGACACACGAAACTCGCCCTAAAACACACACAAGTCTGGTATTATCCTTCAAAAATAAAAATCTGATTAATAAGCAGACAAACTACAAGAGCAACAAATGTACCATATAGGAATCCGGCAGCTGTCAGTCACATGACCAGTCTATTATGTGTATGTGTGAGCTAATATATACTGCCAGGGGGTGGGCTTACTGTTGGCTGGGGATTTATCAGGCTGCCAATTTAGCTTACAAATACTGAGGTAAAAATACTGACCAAATAACGTGTGAACGAGGTCTAATACAGAAGGAGATGACATACAGATATATACTATATACAGGAGGAGATGACACACAGGTATATACTATTTACAGGGGAGATGACACACAGGTATATACTATATACAGGAGGAGATGACACACAGATATATACTATATACAGGAGAGATGACACACAGGTATATACTATATAGAGGAGGAGATGACATACAGGTACATACTACATACAGGAGGAGATGACATACAGGTATATACTATATATAGGAGGAGATGACATACAGGTATATACTATATACAGGGGAGATGACACACAGCAGGTATATACTATATACAGGAGAGATGACATACAGGTATATACTATATACAGGAGATGACATACAGGTGTATACTATATACAGGAGATGACATACAGGTGTATACTATATATAAGGGAGATGACAAACATGTATATACTGAGGTGAAAATGAGAGGTGTGAGGTGAAAATGAAAAGGTGTGTGTGCAAAGTGAGAGGAGTTAGGAAAAATAGTGGAGTGATCGGAAAATGACAGATGTGAGGTCGAAATGACAAGTGTTAGGGGGGAATGAGAGGAGTGAGGGGGAAAATAAGAGGAGTAAGGGGGAAAATGAGAGGTGTGAGGGAGAAAATGAGAGATGTGCGGGGGAAAATGAAAGATGTGATGGGGAAAATGAGAGGCGTGATGGGAAAATAAGAGAAGTGAGGTGCTATAACTAACCACAGATATTTACTATGCCCAGGCAACGCCGGGCACTTCAGCTAGTGTGTATATATATATATATATATATATATATATATATATACATACATATATATATATATATATATATATATACAGTATATAGTTCTGGCAAAAATTAAGAGACCACCACATCAAAACCCCGTCATGGCCAGCCCATTCTCCAGGCCTAAACAAGAGGATGATTGATAGTCACAAGCCATCAAACAAAGAAAAACTGCAGAAATTTTGTGCCAGAAGCAGTGCGAAAGACTGGTGGAAAGCATGCCAAGACGCATGAAGGCTGTGATTAAAAATCATGGTTATTCCACAAAATATTGATTTCTGAACTCTTCCTGAGTTAAAACATTAATATTGTTGTTTCTAAATGATTATGAACTTGCTTTCTTTGCAATATTTGAGGTCTGAAAGCACTGTTGTTTTTTTTTATTTTGACTATTTTTCTTTGTCAGAAAAAAATACAAAATTTATTGCTTGGAAATTCGTAGACATGTCAGAAGTTTATAGACTAAAAGAACAATTTACATTTTACTTAAAAATATACCTATAAAGAGAAAAATCAGACAAACTGAACATTTTGCAGTGGTCTCTTAAATTTTGCCAGAACTGTATACATATGTATAGGGAGAGATTAGGTAGAGATACAGCTAGATATGAGATAGATAGATAGATAGATAGATAGATAGATAGATAGATAGATAGATAGATAGATAAAAACATCATACATATGCATCATACATCCGCCTGCCATTGATTGATTTAAATAGGAAGTGGATGTATAGTACACAGCTGCGGCTACTATCAGAAGACCGACAGCTCCGCAAGTGAGTGGATACAGTATGAGGAATGAGGGGAAGAATGTATGGGCAGCGGGGGTGATGGGTGCAAACATAGTATGGAGAGTGGGGGGATGTGTGAAAAGGCAGAATGGAGAGCAAGGAGGTAAACATACAGTTATGGCCTAAAGTGTTCATACCTTTGAAATTGTTCCAGGAAATTAAGTATTTCTCTCAGAAAATTATGCCATTACACATATTTTGTTTATTTATTTTTTGTGTATTGGAACAATGCAAAAAAAAACGTTGAATTGGACCTCATTTCACACAAAACCCCAAAAATGGGTCAGACAAAATTGTTGTCAATCTCAGCTTAATATTTGGGTGCACACCTGTTCGAATAAATAAGTGCAATCAATTGCTTCCTATAACCATCAACAAGCTTCTTACACCTCTCAATTGGAATTTTGGAGCACTCTTCTTTTGGAAACTGCTCCAAGTCTCTCGTATTTGAAGGGTGCCTTCTAGTGTTGAGCATTCCGATAGCGCAAGTATCGGGTATCGGCCGATATTTGCTGTATCGGAATTCCGATACCGAGTTCCGATATTTTTGTGATATCGGAAATCGGAATCGGAAGTTCCTAGTGTATGGTTCCCAGGGTCTGGAGGAGAGGAGACTCATCGAAGGTCCTAAACTCCTCATTCTTAGGAACGGAGGCTGCCGGTTAACACCGCTAGGTCCAGGGGCCGCCGGAGGGGTGAGTATATCCATATTTTTTATTTTAATTCTTTATTTTTTACATGAATATGGATCCCAGGGCCTGAAGGAGAGTTTCCTCTCCTTCAGACCCTGGGAACCGTCCAGGATAGCTTCCGATACTTGTGTCCTATTGACTTGTATTGGTATCGGGTATCGGTATCGGCAATATCCGATATTTTTCGGATATCGGCCGATACTATCCGATACCGATACTTTCAAGTATCGGAAGGTATCGCTCAACACTAGTGCCTTCTCCCAACAGCAATATTAAGATCTCTCCATAGGTTTTCAATGAAATTTAGATCACTGCTAGCCTCTTCAGACCTCTCCAGTGCTTTTTTTCCATCCATTTCTTGGTGCTTCTTGAAGTATGTTTTGAGTCATTGATCTGATGGAAGACCCATGATCAAGGACGCAAGCACAGCTTCATAACACTGGACTCTACATTGCGACCCAAAATCTGTTGGTAATCTCCAGATTTCATGATGTCTGGCATATATTCAAGGCATCCAGTGCCAGAGGCAGTAATTCAACCTCAAAACATCTTTGAACCTCCACCACATTTGACTGTAGGCACTGTGCTCTTTTCTTTGTAGGCCTCATTATGTTTTCAGTAAACAGTAGACTGATGTGCTTTATCATAAAGTTCTATCTTGGTCTGATCTGTCCAAAAGACACTTTCCCAGAAGGATTTTGCCTTACGTACATTTTGGCAAACTGCAGTCTAGCTTTTTATGTCTCTATCTCAGCAGTGGGGTCCTCTGGAGTCTCCTGCCATAAAGTTCCATTTAATTAAAATGTTGGCAGATTGTTTGCACTGACACTGATGCACCCTGAGCCTACAGGACAACTTGAATTTCTTTTGGAACTTTATTGGGGATGCTTAGTCACCATCTGAAGTATCCTGCTTAGCAAGCTTTCATCAATTTTTCTCTGCCGTCCACGTCCTGGG
Organism: Ranitomeya variabilis; assembly: GCF_051348905.1. Classification (NCBI taxonomy): domain Eukaryota; kingdom Metazoa; phylum Chordata; class Amphibia; order Anura; family Dendrobatidae; genus Ranitomeya; species Ranitomeya variabilis. The sequence continues at coordinate 118,070,813 of NC_135233.1, forward strand.
AGATTAGCTACAGTGCCATTGTTAATATTTTTCAACAATTTGGGTTCTCAAGTTCTCAACCAGTTCTGTTCTCCTTTTCCTGTTCTCTATGGTTAGCATGGCACACACAGACACACAATGCAGAGAAGTCAATTTCTCACCTTTTTATTTGTTTTTCAGTTGTGATTTTCATATTGCTCACATCTGTTACTTGCCACAGATGAGTTTGAACGAGCATCATATGTTTAAACAAAGTTGTTTACCTACTATTTTGGAACGGTGCCAACAATTTTGTTCTGCCCATTTTTGATGTTTTGAGTGAAATGAAATGATGTCCAATTTGCATTTTTTTCTCATTTTTCCTGTTATTCCAATACACAGAAAGGAAATAAACATATGTATAACAAAACTTGTATAATTGCAGTAATTTTCAGTGAGAAATACTTTTTAGTAACAATTTCAAGGGTGCCAATACTTTTGGCCATGGCTGTATGAGGAGACAGCAGCATGATTAGCAGGGGGATGTGAAAGGAGATAGTATAAGGAGGGATGTGGCAATGTGTAGGGAGAGTATTGGTGATAAGTCTGCAGTCATTCATTGTTACTGCAGACTTCTGAATTCTCACAGCATGCACTGCACGCTGTCAGGATTCTCTGGTGCCGACAGTGAGAGTAGGAAGTCACGAAACCACAAGTATGTGTATTGCATACATGTGGTCACGTACCAACTAGACATGCATGGCCTCACTCAATGAAAATGAATTGAGCGAGGCTGGCCGTATCTAGTCAGAATGTGGCCAGAAGTATACAAATCACATAATTGTGCTGACAAGACCATTCACTCTTGCCACTGGCAAGGGAGAATCTTAAAAATGTCCAGTGCATGCGCTGTGAGAATTCAGAAGTCTGCAGTCACCTATAGTGACTGCAGATTTTTATGTCAAACCTGGACAAGCCCTTTAATTATAAAATGAAGCACTTGAGCATACCAATCCTAACAGAGAGTAATATACTCACTGTCAGGATTAAAAGGGTTGTCCACTACTAGGAAAACCACTTCTCATACTCCAAACTTGACCCTCATAAAATAAAAGAGCCTATACTCACCTCCCATGCTGGCGCTGTTCCCGCTGTGTTGACACTCGCTCTTCCCTGGGCTTTTGTCCAGTTTCTGTGATAAGTGATCTTCACGCCCATTCAGTGCTGGCGTCACTGTCGCCGCCTTTGTACAAATTGAACATGAAGAGGAAATCAGGGTTGCGGCTAATCAATTAGACAGAAAGTGGGGACAGTTATGCCAGCGCTGATTGGGTGCCGGGATCATCTGGCAACTTCACTCATATGCGATTTTCATACTTACATTAACATGATAACTAGCTTTTCTTCTTGCTTTTCTCAGTTTTTCACTGAACATTGAGAGAATTAGGGATTGCAGCACATCGACAAGTGACTAATTGTGCAAATCGTATATGTGTTTGGCAATAGGGAGAGGCGCCAAGCTAAATTCTTGCCCTAGGTGCCGGAAAACCTACATACATCTCTGGGACCATATATATAACATATACAGGCTCAGTGCTGATCAGTCAATTGCAGGATTTTGTATTGTCTGTGGTCCCTCTGAGGTATAGAGAGATTTATTGCAGTAGACTGAACTTTCCTACAGATCTGGTGATGCTGGAGCCAATGATCTAGCACTGACAGAGCGACTCTGAAATTTCAGATTTCGGCAAAAAATCTCAGTGAGCATCCACAGTGCAACTGTTGACAATATACGGGACCTGGCCATGGATTCATTGGGAGGTGAGCAGCTTCCTGGTACCTCCTCACTGCACAGAGAGCAGAAGCTCACACTTAGGCCATGTGCACACGTTCAGGATTGTTAGCGTTTTTTTCGCGTTTTTTCGCTATAAAAACGTGATAAAAACGCGAAAAAAAACGCTTACATAAGCCTCCTATTATTTACAGGGTATTCCGCATTTTTGGTGCAAATGTTGCGATTTTTTCCGCGAAAAAATCGCATAGCGGAAAAAAAAGCAACATGTTCATTAAAAATGCGGAATTGCAGGGGATTCCGCACACCTAGGGGTCCATTGATCTGCTTACTTCCCGCACGGGGCTGTGCACACCATGCGGGAAGTAAGCAGATTATATGCGGTTGGTACCCAGGGTGGAGGAGAGGAGACTCTCCTCCACGCACTGGGCACCATATAAGTGGTCAAAAAATAAGAAATAAAATAATAAACAGTCCTATACTCACCCTCGATGTCTTGCCGCCTCCTCGCACGCTGCCGTTCGGTTTCTGTACCTGGTGTGCGCTGAAGGACCTCGCCGAATGACGTCACTGTCCTGTGATTGGTCGTGAGCGGTCATGTGACCGCTCACGTGACCGTGACGTCACGGGAGGTCCTGTGCGCACAGACCAGCTATACGGAACGGACGCCGGTGAGATGTCTGGGTGAGTATAAGCATTTTTTTATTTTTTTTATTATTTTTAAACATTCTATCTTTTACTATAGATGCTGCATAGGCAGCATCTATAGTAAAAAGTTGGTCACACTTGTCAAACGCTATGTTTGACAAGTGTGACCAACCTGTCAGTCAGTTTTCCAAGCGATGCTACAGATCGCAGGGAAAACTTTAGCATTCTGCAAGCTAATTACGCTTGCAGAATGCTAAAAAAACGCGAAAAAAACGGAAAAAAAACGCAAAAAAAAAATGCGGATTTCTTGCAGAAAATTTCCGGTTTTCTTCAGGAATTTTCTGCAAGAAATCCGCAACGTGTGCACATACCCTTACTGATGCCTCCTGTCTGTCCCTCCCACAAGCTCCTCTATGGCAGGAAGAAGTTGCAGCCAGGAGCTACCTACACTACAGCAGATCGCTGCACACAAGGTGCAGAGTGGCAGTATCTTCACCACTGCAATACGGCTGGCCTGCACATATACAACAGAGCCCCCCGGTGGCCTTAATCAGTGGCTTAGTGACTGGTCCAGGGGGCATATGCCCCTCTGCTCTGGGCCTGATCAACCCCACTGCCAGGACGCAGGAAACAAATAACTCACCCATGGCTACCACCATGCGCCACTTTACATATACAGTAGTGCTCAAAAGTTTACATACCAGAGCAGAATTTTTGCTTTATTGGCCCTTTTTGAGAGAATATGAATGATTACACCAACACTTTTTCTCCACTTATGGTTAGTGGTTGGGTGAAGCCATTTATTGTCAAACTACTGTGTTTTCTCTTTTTAAATCATAATGACAACCCAAAACATCCAAATGACCCTGATCAAAAGTTTACATACCCCATTTCTTAATACATCAATGACAGCTTGAAGTCGTTTGTGGAAGTTGTGAATGAGGTTCATTTTTCTTCAAGTGCCTCCTTATTGTGCATAATAATAATAATCTTTATATAGCGCTTATATTATATTACGCAGCGCTTTAAAGACATTATCATCACTGTCCCCAATGGGGCTCACAATCTAAATACCCTATCAGTATGTCTTTGGAATGTGGGAGGAAACCGGAGTTCCCAGAGGAAACCCACGCAAACATGGAGAGAACATACAAACTCTTTGCAGATGTTGTCACTGTCCCCAATGGGGCTCACAATCTATATTCCCTATCAGTATGTCTTTGGAATGTGGGAAGAAACCGGAGTGCCCAGAGGAAACCCACGCAAACATGGAGAGAACATACAAACTCTTTGCAGATATTGTCCTTGGTGGGATTTGAACCCAGGACTCCAGCGCTGCAAGGCTAACCACTAAGCCACCGTGATGCCCAACATCTTGAAACAGCTACACCGCTAGTTTTCAGAGAGTCCAGTATTTCAGCTGATGTTATTTGTGGGTTTTTCTTTGCATCCCGAAGAATTTTCCTGGACAAAATTTTTTGTTGCTAATCACAGTTTGAGCACTGCTGACTGGCATTATCAATTCCTTGGATATCTTTTTGTATCCCTTTCCTGTTTTATAGAGTTCAACTACCTTTTTCCCGTACATCCGTTGACAATTCTTTTGCTTTCCCCATGACTCACAGTCCAGAAATGTCAGTGGCTGGATGAAAGATGCAAGAGTCTGTCTGGATCCCAGAAACTCACTCAGCTTTTATGCACAAACAGATTGGAAGCAAACAGGTCACAGGTGAGGATGTTACCTTAAGTAGCAATTCAAACCCATTTGTGTCAACTTCTGAGCATGTTATCAGGCCAAAATCACCAGGATACATAAACTTTTGATCAGGGTCAATTGGATGTTTTGGGTTGTCATTATGATTTAAAAAGTGAAAACACAGTAGTTTGACAATAAATGGCTTCACCCAACCACTAACCACGAGTGTAGAAAAAGTTTTGGTGTAATCATTCATGTTCTCTGAAAAAAAGCCAAAAAAAGCAAAAATTCTGCCAGGGTATGTAAACTTTTGAGCACAACTGTATGTTGGGCAAAGTTAACATATTTAGTGTTAGGGCTGGCGGAACGCACCGAGTATATTTAGATATCATACACCCAGCTCTCCAGCCTGCTCTCCTGCCTTGTCTGTCTATGAAGTGCACATAGTACATCACCCAACTTTCCATACAGACTTTCCTCTGCTCCTAGCATTCACATGGTATGTTCATGCACCTAGCTCTCCAGCCTGCTCTCCTGCCTTGTCTGTCTATGAAGTGCACATAGTACATCACCCAACTTTCCACACAAACTTTCCTCTGCTCCTAGCATTCACATGGTATGCCTTTCAGCTAACCCCAGCTTACCCCAGTGTTATTTATGACCTTGTTTAGTCTGGCTTGATTGTATGCATCTAGTCCACCCTTAATTCTTTGACCAAGATGAGCAGAGACCACTCCTCTCTGTTTCACACCTGAATGCACTTAGTTGTTCATATATTGCATAGCACAAGTCTGCAATGACTTCAGTCTGAAGTGTGATTCCTATAAGTGTGTCCTAGAAGTGTGAAGATTAATTTAGAATTAAAACCTGAATTGAACCAGAAGGGAACTGAAGGTAACTGGCAAGTCACTGTAAACAATGTTTCTGTTTGTTTTTTACTTTCTCCCCTATAATCCTTCACTTTCTGCTAACTCCCCTAATCCCTGCACCTAGTAAGGAACTGTTCATCTCTTCTTCAATCCTCCCCATCCATCTCACCTCCTCCTCAGAACTGTTCCTCAACATACAATCCTCTATCTCCAAGCACAGACAGCCACCTCATGCCCTCTCCAGCTCCCACCTTCTAAGGGTACGTGTCCATGTTCAGGATGGCCGGCGCTTTGGACGGAGCGGAAAACTCGCTCCGCCCCCTTCTGTAGACGCGATAATGCCGGATGTGTTCATTGCACACATCCGGAATCATCGCACCCCACACATAGGGCTCTGTGTTTTACCTTGCGGCGGCGCAGCGTCGCCGCAAGGTAAACAGACATGCTGCGTTCTAAAAAGATGCGCTGCATGTCCAGAATTGCAGGGCCGCCGGATGCGTGTTACCACGCATAGTGGAGACGGGATTACATAAAATCCCCTCCACTGTGCTGTAACATCTGGACGCTGCGGATTGAACGCTGCGGCTCCACGCAGCGTTCAATCCGCAGCTATTCCGGATGTAATACGGCCTGTGGACACATACCCTTACACTTTCTCTGCTCCTTCTCACTGCTGGTGATATCTCTCCAAATCCTGGTCCTCCTCACCACATCCCCACAGTCAGTTCTACCTCCCATCCACGCGCCATCACAAATTTCCTTAACCTCTCTAACCTTATACTCATTCGCCCAGCCCTCACTTCCCCAGTCCCACTAACAGGAGCTCTGTGGAATGCTCGCTCTGTCTGCAACAAGCTTTCTTACATCCATTAACTTTTTATTACTCACAAACTTTCCTTCCTCACCATCATCGAAACCTGGCTCACCCCTTCTGACACAGCCTCTCCTGCTGCACTCTCGTATGGTGGCTTCCACCTTTCTCACACACCCCGCCCCAGCAGCAAGCATGGCGGAGGAGATGGTTTTCTCCTGTCAGATAACTGCTCCTTCACCCCAATCCCACTGCCACCCTCTGTTACCCTCCCTTCCTTTGAGGTGCACTCTGTGCGCATCTACTCCCCCTCCAACCTCCAACTGGCTGTCATTTACCATCACCCAGGGCCAGCCACCACCTTCTTTGACCACTTCACCACCTGGCTACTTCATTTCCTTTCTGCGGACATCTCCACTATCATCATGGGCGACTTCAACATCCCCATTGACACTTCCCTCTCAGCTGCCACTAAACTTCTATCTCTCACTTCCTCCTCCGGCCTCACTCAATGGTCTTCTGCAGCCACTCACAAAGATGGTCACACACTAGACCTCATCTTCACCCGCCTCTGCTCCCTATCTAACCTCTCTAACTCACCTCTTCCTCTTTCTGACCACAATCTACTCACATTCTCTTCCCTCTCCACTCCTTGTCTACAGTCCCCACCCCACAAACTTGCACACCCTCGCAGAAATCTTAAACACCTTGATCTACACTCACTCTCTGAATCCCTCCTCCCTCTCACAGACATAAGTTCCCTACACAATGCGGATGATGCTGCCTCTCTATATAACACCACAATAGCTGCAGCTTTGGAATCTCTTGCCCCTCTCACACATACCAAAATTCACAAAATCAACAGACAGCCCTGGCACACCAGACTGACCAAAGAACTGAGGCGAGGTTTCAGGGCTGCTGAGAGGAGATGGAAAAGATCCCACTTCATCGCATTCAAACAGTCCCTCACTACTTTCAAGACTACACTCACACTCGCCACAGCAAAACAAACCTACTTCTCATCTCTCATGTCCTCCCTGTCTCACAACCTAAACGGTTATTCAACACCTTCAACTCTCTCCTCTGTCCCCCAGCACCTCCTCCCTCCCCACTCATCTCAGCTGAAGACTTTGCCTCCTTTTCAAGCAGAAGATTGAGAACATCAGAGACAGTTTTAGTCGACAACCCCCAGAGCCCTTCCTCCCAACTACCCAGCCCTCCACCTCCAAAACCAACTTCTCCACCATTACAGAAGATCGACTCTCCACTCTACTCTCAAGATCGCATCTCACCAGCTGTGCACTTGACCCGATCCCTTCCCACTTCATCCCAAACCTCGCCACAGTCTTCATCCCAACTCTAACACATCTCTTCAACCTATCACTAACAACTGGTGTTTTCCCCTCAAGCTTTAAACATGCCTCAATCACACCTATCCTCAAAAAGCCTTCTCTTGACCCATCCTCTGTATCTAGCTATCACCCTATATCACTTCTCCCCTATGCCTCAAAACTACTGGAACAACACGTCCATCTTGAACTGTCCTCCCATCTTTCTTCCTGCTCCCTCTTCGACCGCTTACAATCAGGCTTCCGGTCACACCACTCCACTGAAACTGCCCTAACTAAGGTCACCAATGACCAATTAACCGCCAAGAGCAAGCAACACTACTCTATCCTCCTCCTCCTGGACCTGTCCTCTGCCTTTGACACAGTGGACCATTCCCTATTACTACAGACCCTCTCATCCCTTGGCATCACAGACTTGGCCCTATCCTGGATCTCGTCATACCTAACTGACCGAACATTCAGCATCTCCCATTCACACACCACCTCCTCACCTCGCCCCCTATCTGTCGGAGTCCCGCAAAGTTCAGTTCTAGGACCCCTGCTCTTCTCCATTTACACTTTTGGCCTGGGACAGCTCATAGAATCACACGGTTTTCAGTATCATCTCTATACTGATGACACACAGATCTACATCTCTGGACCAGATATCACCACCCTACTAACCAGAATCCCTCAATGTCTATCTGCTATTTCATCCTTCTGCTCCGCTAGATTTCTAAAACTTAACATGGACAAAACAGAATTCATTGTCTTTCCCCCATCTCACGCGACACCCCCCAACGAACCTATCCATTACAGTAAACGGCTGCCCACTCTCCCCAGTCCCACAGGCTCGCTGCCTCGGGGTAATTCTTAACACTGATCTCTCCTTCAAACGGCATATCCAAACCCTTTCCATTTCTGCCACCTTCAACTCAAAAATATTTCATGGATCCGTACATTCCTAAACCAAGAATCTGCAAAAACCCTAGTCCATGCCCTCATCATCTCCCGCCTCGACTACTGTAACCTCCTGCTCTGTGGCCTCCCCTCTAACACTCTCGCACCCCTCCAATCTATTCTAAACTCAGCTGTCCGACTAATCCACCTGTCCCCCCTCTATTCCGCAGCCTCTCCCCTCTGTCAATTCCTTCACTGGCTCCCCATTACCCAGAGACTTCAGTACAAAAGACTAACCATGACATACAAGGCCATCCACAACCTGTCTCCTCCATACATCTATGACCTCGTCTCCCGGTACTTTCCTGCACGCAACCGCCGATCCTCACAAGATCATCTCTACTCCCCTCTTATCTCCTCTTCCCACAATCGCATACAAGATTTCTCTCGTGCATCACCCCTACTCTGGAACTCTCTACCACAACATATCAGACTTTCACCTACCATCAAAACCTTCAAAAAGAACCTGAAGACCTACCTCTTCCGACAAGCCTACAGAAAACTGGGACATGTGTACCGGCTTTAGGAGGGACACATGAAAGGTGTCGGTGATACCTAGGCGTGGAGGAAGGGCCAGACGGTAGACCACAGTGTTAACCTGTTCGAGGACCTTGAAGGGACCCAAGTAGCGAAGTGCAAACTTAGTGGACTCAACCCGCAGCCTGATTTTACGGGCGGAGAGCCACACTTAGTCACCAGGAGCAAAGGTCGGCGTGTGGCGCCGATGTGTATCGGTGGAGGACCTCATTCTCTCCTTGGAGACCCGGATGGCATCCTGAGTGCGGTCCCAAATGTCCCGTGCCTCCACAGCCCAGTCTGCCACCCTGGAGTCGGCGGAAGACACGGGCATAGGCACAGGAACTTGTGGATGCTGACCGTAATTAAGGAGGAATGGAGTCTGACCAGTGGAGTCGGCTACGGTGTTGTTAAGCGCAAACTCTGCCCACGGTAGCAAGGATGCCCAGTCATCCTGCCTGGTCGAAACAAAATGTCGCAGATATGTGACCAAGGTCTGGTTGGCCCTCTCTACCAACCCATTCGTCTCGGGATGATATGCTGAAGAGAGATGCAACTCAATGCTGAGTAGATGACAAAGCTCTCTCCAGAACCGAGACGCAAATTGGGGACCCGGTCACTGACAATTTTGTCTGGTATACTGTGTAGGCGAAAGATATGTTTGATAAACAACGCTGCCAGAGCCCGTGCAGAAGGTAACCGTGGAAGAGGCACCAAATACACCATTTTGGAAAAATGGTCGCTGATCACCCAAATAATGGTGCAGCCACAGGACTTGGGTAAGCCCACCACAAAGTCCATCCCAACCATCTCCCAGGGCCTGTCTGCCACCGGCAGGGGATAAAGTAACCCAGCTGGCCGTTGTCGAGGAGACTTATTTTTGGCGCAGGAGACACACACCTGAATATAGCCTCCAACGTCACGGGCCATATGTGGCCACCAGTATGTCCTTACCAGAAGCTCAGATGTCCTTTTAGTCCCAAAGTGTCCAACCACCCTGGACGAGTGAGCCCAAGAGAGAACCTCTGGTCACAAATTTGCTGGCACAAAAGTCTTGCCCGGGGGCACGGACTCTAGCGAAACCGGAGCCATGGTCCTCAGGCTCTCAAAAGGGACAATAAGCTGAGGTTCCTCCTCCTCCGCTGATGACATTACGGAGCGGGAGAGAGCATCGGCACGAATGTTCTTCTCCCCGGAGAGAAAATGAAGGGTGAAATGGAACCGGGAGAAGAACAGGGACCATCTGGCCTGGTGAGAATTTAGCTGCTGGGCAGTCTGAATATAGACCAAATTCTTGTGGTTGGTGAAAACTTGGAAGGGAAAACAAGCCCCCTCCAAGAGGTGTCTCCACTCCGAGAAGGCCAGCTTCATAGCTAGCAACTCCCTGCCCCCGATGTAATAATTCCTCTCCGCCGGTGTGAAGGTCTTAGAGAAAAAGATGCAGGGATGCTTCCGACCTTGAGCATCCTTTTGGAATAGGACTGCTCCAGCACCGACAGATAAGGCATGCACATCCATTATGAAAGATTTATCTACATCAGGGCGATGTAGAATGGGAGCGCTAGCAAAGTGGGACTTAATAGAGAGGAAGGCCTTGGAGACCTACTCCGACCACAATTTGGGATTTGCTCCCTTTTTGGTGAGGGCAACCAAAGGAGCTACCAAAGTTGAGAAGTGGGGAATGAACTGGCGATACTAATTAATGAACCCCATAAATCACTGCACCGCTTTGAAAGAATGGGGTTCCTGCCAGTCCATCACAACCTGTAGCTTGGCAGGATCCATAGCCAATCCTTGGGCCGAGATGATATAGCCCAAGAAAGGCAAAGACTCCTGCTCAAACACACACTTCTCCAACTTGGCATAGAGGGAATTTGCCCTTAGGAGGTCGAAGACTTTGCAAACATCTCTCCGGTGGGAGTCTATATCTAGAGAGTAGATGAGAATATCATCCAGGTAGACTACAACCGAGGTGGAGAGCATATCCCGGAAGATGTCGTTTACAAAGTCTTGGAAAACGGCTGGGGCATTACAGAGCCCAAAGGGCATCACCAGATATTCATAGTGCCCATCCCTGGTGTTAAAAGCCGTCTTCCATTCGTCCCCCTCACGGATGCGAATCAGGTTGTAAGCACACCGCAGATCTAGTTTAGTAAACACTCTTGCTCCCCGAAGTCTGTCAAATAGCTCAGATATCAGGGGCAATGGGTACTGGTTCTTAACGGTGATGGCGCTAAGACCCCTGTAATCTATGCATGGACATAATTCTCTGTTCTTCTTCTGCACGAAGAAGAACCCAGCCCCTGCAGGTCACACAGACTTCCTAATGAATCCCCTTGCCAGATTCTCCTGGATGTACTGAGACATTGCCTCCATCTCTGGGAGAGACAATGGGTAGACTCTACCCCGGGGAGGCTCAGCACCAGGCAAGAAGTCAATAGGACAGTCATAGGGGCGGTGAGGCGGAAGAGTCTCCGCATCCCTTTTGGAGAACCCGTCCACATAGGGCCAATATTGCTTGGGGAGAGAGGAGAGATATGCGGGTACCTCAGTAGTAGCAACCTGAATGCATTCCCTCTGATGTCTACCCCCACAAGATTCACTCCATCCCAAAATCCTGCCTGTGGACCACTCAATATGAGGAGAGTGGTACAGTAGCCAAGGTATCCCTAACAGGACCTCATCAATTCCCTCAGGAATGACGAGCAGAGATTATCTCCTGATGAGATGGCGACATGGATAGAGTAAAGGGAATGGTCTGGTGTGTAATCCGAGAGGGCAGTGTCGACCCATTCACCACTCGTACGGTCACTGGTTGGGCAAGCATCACCAGAGGTATTGCGAGTTGTTGGGCAAAGGCAGAAGACATAAAATTGCCCTCCACCCCGGAATCCACGCAAAGCTCTACCGAATGAGCGGATGGGCCAATGGTAATTGTCCCCTTAAAGGACAATTTGGAGGCAAACGTCGCCGTTTCTAGTGTAACTCCACCTACTGCCACTAGACGCTGACTTTTCCCCGACCGCTGTGGACATCTGGTGGCAAGATGTCCTGTCTGCCGGCAAACAAGACAGACCCTAAGTGCATGAGCGGTCCGGGACTTAGATCCCACTCGTGACACCTCCATGGCCTCATGTGACTTGGGCACCTGGACTGGAGATTCCAAAGGTTTGGCGAAGGTGGGAGCCAGCCGAAACCTCTGCCTACACTGGGCTCGCTCTAACCTCCGCTCGTTAAAACGAAGGTTAATATGAGTAGACACAGCTATTAGCTCCTCCGGTGAGGCAGGAATCTCCCTAGTGGCCCGAGCATCCCTAGCATGGTCAGCTAGCCCTCTCCAAAATATAGGGATGAGGGCTTTATCCGACCACTCCAGCTCAGATGCTAAGGTGCAGAAGTGGACGGCAAAATGGCTGACCAAGGACGAGCCCTGAGTCAATGCCAACAGTTGAAGCGCCATATCATGGGTGACTCGAGGTCCTAATAAGACCTGTTTCAGAGTGCTCAGAAACAGCAGAGCACTCTGCACTAGGGTTGAGCGAAACGGATCGGACAAATTCAAAAATTGCCGAATTTCGGCAAAGTCGGGTTTCATGAAACCCGACCCGATCCCAGTGTGGGATCGGCCATGAGGTCGTCGGTCTTCGCGCCAAAGTCGCGTTTCGTATGACGCTTTCAGCGCCATTTTTCAGCCAATGAAGGAGGACGCAGAGTGTGGGCAGCGTGATGACATAGGTCTCGGTCCCCACCATCTTAGAGAAGGGCATGACAGTGATTGGCTTGCTTTCTGTGGCGTCACAGGGGCTATAAAGGGGCGTGCACGCCGACCGCAATCTTACTTCTGCCGATCTCATAGGGATAGGTTCCTGCAGCTTCATCAGAAGCAGGGATATCGTTAGGGAGGGAAGATTAACCCCCAAACCGCTTGTGCTGCAGCGATTTCCACTGTTTAACACCAGCTTTTTTTGCAGGGACAGTGGAGGCTAGATTTTTGTGCATCAGCTCTGTAGCTTATTAGGCTGTCTTATAAGGCTCCCTGATAGCTGCATTGCTGTTTGTACGCCGCTGTGCAAACCAACTGCTTTTTTAAAAGCAAAAATCCTGTTGCTCCTTTCTGCACAGTTATCTTGTTTATTTGTCCACACTTTTGTGTGCAGCAGTCCTTTTTGTTGCTGGCTGCCATACTTGTCCTGAGATCATTGTAGGGAGATTGAAATTGTAGTACATTCCTTGTAATTTTTTTATATATCTGCCAGCCACGTTCTGCCACTTACATTGTGTAGTGTAATACACAGGGCCTGTTTTTTGCTCCAGTCTCCCCCCCAAAAAAGGGAGATTTAAATTGCCAACAAGTTTATATACGTCAGTTCTGTTTGTCGTATATCTGCCAGCCACGTTCTGCCACTTACATTGTATAGTGTAATACCCAGGGCCTGTTTTTTGCTGCAGTTCCCCCCCCCCCCCCAAAAAGGGAGATTTAAATTGCCACTAAGTGGATCTATGTCAGTTCTGTTTGTCGTTTATCTGCCAGCCACGTTCTGCCACTTACATTGTGTAGTGTAATACACAGGGCCTGTTTTTTGCTGCAGTCTCCCCCCCCAAAAAAGGGAGATTTAAATTGCCACTAAGTGGATCTACGTCAGTCCTGACTATGGTGCCCCGTCCCGAACGCTATAGCACCTTACACGGTGACACAGAGAAAGGTGCACATGACATTGAAGAGGAGGTGTTAGATGACCCAGTTGTTGACACAGATTGGCAGCCATTGGGGGAAGAGGGTGCCGCTGACAGTAGCTCAGAAGCGGAGGAGGATGATCCGCAGCAGCCATCTACATCGCAACAGCTTTCATCTGGCAGGCCCGTCTCAGGCCAAAAACGTTTGTCAACAAAAAAAACAGTTTTAGGACAGAGTGGCCATCCGGTGAAAGTAGAACAGCGTGCAATGCCTGAAAAGGTATTCCATAGTAGGAATAGTGGAGTGTGGCAATTTTTTAACCAAGATCCGAATGATCAGTGCAAAGTTATCTGTAACAAATGCTCAAAGACCTTTAGCAGAGGGAAGAACCCCCAAAATTTAAATACAATGTGCATGCGTAGACATTTAACCAGCATGCACTTGCAAGCCTGGACTAACTACCAAACGTCCCGTACCGTTGGTGCACCTGCTCAGAATGAAGGTAGTCAGCAACGCTGCATTGCTTCCCTCACTGTAAGCCCACCAGTTAGGACACCACCAGCAGCAAATGTGGAGGTATCGTCGCAAGGCCAAAGCAGTCAGGGAATCACAAGGTTTTTGGTAGGAAACACTCTATGTAGGTCAACATCGAGAATACCATCACCAACCCTCTCTCAATCCGCCATGTTCACCACCACCACCACCGTTAGTTCCACCATATGCACCTCTCCAGTCCATCTCACCCTACAATAGACTCTCGTTAGGAAAAGAAAGTACTCACCCTCTCATCCGCGTACACAGGGTTTGAATGCCCACATTGCTAGACTAATCTCGTTAGAGATGATGCCCTACCAGTTGGTTGAAAGCGAAGCTTTCAAAGCCCTGATGGCCTACGCAGTACCACGCTATGACCTACCCAGTCGACACTTCTTTGTGAGAAAAGCCATCCCAGCCCTCCACCAGCATGTCAAAGACCGCATTGTCCATGCACTGAGGCAATCAGTCAGTAGAAAGGTGCACCTCACAACAGATGCATGGACTAGTAGGCATGGTCAGGGATGTTACGTGTCCATTGTGGCACACTGGGTTAATGTGGTGGATTCAGGGTCCACAGGGGACAGCCATAGTGGGACAGTTCTGCCTAGCCCACTGTCTAGGAAACAGTTGGCTGTAGGCGTTCGCCACCCCTCCTCCTCCTCCTCCTCCTCCAGCAGAAGCGAAAGCTCGTCCACAGAGTCACACAACCACTCCATCCGCAGCTGCCAGTGTTGCACATGAGGTGTCCCATTATGGAACTGCTAGTGGTAAGCGTCAGCAGGCTGTGTTGGAAATGAAGTGTTTGGGTGACAACAGACACACCGCGGAAGTTCTGGCCGAGTTCTTGCAGCAAGAAACTCAGTCATGGCTGTGCAGTGTAAATCTTGAGGCAGGTAAGGTAGTCAGTGATAACGGAAGGAATTTTATGGCCGCCATAGCCCTTTCAGAACTGAAACACATACCTTGCCTGGCTCACACCTTGAACCTGGTGGTGCAGTGCTTCCTGAAAAATTATCCGGGGTTACCAGCCCTGCTCCTGAAGGTGCGAAGACTTTGCTTGCACATCCGCCGTTCGCCCGTACACTCCAGCCGTATGCTGAACCATCAGCGATCGCTGAATCTTCCCCAGCACCGCCTAATAATCGACGTTGCAACAAGGTGGAACTCCACACTGCACATGCTTCAGAGGCTTTGCGAACAGAGGCGTGCTGTAATGTATTTGTTGGAGGATACACATAAATGGGCAGGCAGTTGGATGGCAGACATAGAGTTGTCTGGTGTGCAGTGGTCGAAGCTACAAGACCCCTGTCAAGTCCATCAGTGTTTAGAGGAATGCACACGGCTGGTAAGTGCAGACGACGCCATCATAAGCATGAGCATCCCACTAATGCGTCTGCTGATGCAAAGTTTGACGCACATTAAGGAGCAGGCGTCTGCAGCCGAGGAGGAGGGAAGCCTTGATGACAGTCAGCCATTGTCTGCTCAGGGAACTCTCCTGGACGAGGTGGTGAACGAAGAGGAGGAGTTGGAGGATGATGGGGATGAATATTTATGGGAGGAGGATGCTTCTCAGGGGGCAATAGAAACTGGTGGCGTTGCAAGGTCAGGTACAGGGTTTTTGCGGGAGACAAGTGATGTTGATTTGCAAGACAGTGCTCCTCAACCCAGCACAAGCAGTGAATTGACACCTGGAACATTGGCCCACATGGCTGAGTATGCCTTGTGTATCCTAAAAAGGGACCCCCGCGTTATCAAAATGATGACCAATGACGATTACTGGTTGGCCTGCCTCCTGGATCCACGATATAAAGGAAAATTACAAAATATCATGCCACATGAGAACCTTGAGCAAATATTGGCTACCAAACAAGCAACTCTTGTAGACCATTTGGTTCAGGCATTCCCAGCACACAGCGGCGGTGATGGTTCTCACACGAGCTGTAGGGGGCAACATGGCAGAGGTGTTAGAGGTGCACAAATCAGAAGTGGCGTTGGACAGAGGGGTTTTAAGACCAGGTTGTGGAGTGATTTCGCTATGACCGCAGACACGACAGGTACTGCTGCATCAATTCAAAGCGACAGGAGACTGCATTTGTCCAGTATGGTTACAAACTATTTTTCCTCCCTTCTCGATGTTCTCCCTCACAGGTCATTCCCCTTTGATTACTGGGCATCTAAAATAGACACCTGGCCTGAATTGGCAGAATATGCATTACAGGAGCTCACTTGCCCTGCTGCTAGTGTGCTATCAGGAAGAGTCTTCAGTGCTGCTGGTTCAATACTGACCGAAGAAGGACTCGTCTGGCTACCCGAAATGTTGATGATCTAACCTTCATTAAAATGAACCAATCATGGATTTCAAATTATTTTGCCCCACCTTCCCCTGCTGACACGTAGCTTTCCTGAAAAATGTCTTGCTTTTGGCCTCCTCTTACTGACTGCTCCAATTCCTCCATTTGCAGCTGCTGAATGTCCACCAAAGGCCATTTTCTTTCCTCCCTAAATGGCCTGACTCCCCCCACAGGGCCGTGGTCACCACCTAGCCCAAGCACCCGTGCGAGTGCCGTTTGCCTGGACAGGTGGGTGTGCCCACTCTTGGGCGACGGCACTGGCACAGGGTCCCTCATAGTACAATGAAGTGTCTCTGACGGTGGTGGTGCACAACCAACGTCAGACACACCGTCGTAATATGAGGGGCCCTGTGCCAGTACCGCCGCCCATGAGAGAGTGTTCCCCCCAGGTCGAACAGTGCTCTACCACTTGCAAAACTTACCTCTCCCTGCTCCACCACTGTGTAGTCTGTGCTGTTAAATCCTTCAATGGCACTGCCAATACAAATTTGTTGAAATGATAGATGATAGTAAAAATATACAGGGGCCCTGGCCTCCATTTAGACCAGTTAATACTTTGCGCCAACTACCACTGTCTGCTACTCAGCAGAGGAGCCCACCTGTTGTGAACTCTGTTTCCGGGCTCCCTCCTGTGGTCGTGAGTGGTACTGTGTGAGTTCTCTCTTTGGGCTCCCCCTGGTGGCTCTTTTTGTTATTCTGCAGGTTTCTGGTTGGGATCAGCTGTCTCGTCATCTGCTAGTCAGGTTTCCTATTTAATCCACCTGGTCCTTCATTCCTTGCCTGTTGTCGTTGTATTCAGTGCTATTCTGATTGCTCCTGTCTACATCCGTTATCAGTCTCTCCAAGAGAAGCTAAGTTTTGTTTGCTTATTTTTGCTCATCTGTGTTCAAGATGTTTCCTAGTATATGATGTGTTTGGTCCAGCTTGCTAATATGTGATTTCCCTGCTTGCTGGTGCTTTGGGGTGCTGAGTTGCTCCCCCCACATCGTTAGTTGGTGTGGGGGTTCTCGCATTCTCTGCGTGGATATTTTTGCATAGGGTTTTTTACTGACCGCACAGATCCCTTGCTATTTTCTGCTATCTAGCGTTAGCGGGCCTCATTTGCTTAACCTGTTTCATCTCTGCGTTTGTCTTTTCCTCTTAACTCACCGTTATTATTTGTGGGGGGCTTCTATATCTTTGGGGTTATTTCTCTGAGGCAAGTGAGGTCTTTACTTTCTCTTTAGGGGTAGTCAGTTTCTCAGGCCGTGAAGAGACGTCTAGGATTTCAGGAAACGTTCCACGGCTACCTATAGTGTGTGCGGTTAGGATCAGGTTTGCAGTCAGTCCAGTTACCACATCCCCAGAGCTCGTCCTATTATCTTCTACTTAGCTGGTTAGATTTGTGATCCTAAGCCACTGAGGATCATAACAGTACAACAGGCCCAAAAGTGTTAAATGCATCGCAAAGGTGGGATAAGAGAAATCCTGAGTTCAATTTTTTTTTCTGCTCTGCAGTGTGTCCTGCTTCTCTCCTCCCCTTAATCTCTGGGTGGCTCTGAATTTAGCTTTAGACATGGATATTCAGAGTTTGACTTCTAGTGTGGATCATCTTACTGCAAGAGTACAAAGCATTCAGGATTATGTTGTTCATAGTCCTATGTTAGAGCCTAAAATACCTATTCCTGAGCTGTTTTCTGGTGATAGATCTAGGTTTTTGAATTTTAAGTATAATTGCAAGTTATTCCTTTCTTTGAGACCTCGTTCCTCGGGTGATCCTGCTCAGCAAGTTAAAATTATTATTTCCTTGTTACGTGGCGACCCACAGGATTGGGCTTTCTCACTGGCGCCAGGAGATCCTGCATTGCTTAATGTGGATGCATTTTTTCTGGCGCTTGGATTGCTTTATGAGGAACCTAATCTTAAGGACCAGGCAGAAAAAGCTTTGCTGGCCCTCTCTCAGGGTCAGGATGAAGCAGAGGTCTATTATCAGAAATTTAGGAAATGGTCAGTGCTTACTCAATGGAATGAGTGTGCCCTGGCGGCAATTTTCAGAAAAGGTCTTTCCGAAGCCCTTAAAAATATTATGGTGGGGTTCCCCACGCCTGCGAGTCTGAATGAGTCAATGGCTTTGGCCATTCAGATTGATCGGCGTTTGCGGGAGCGCAAACCTGCGCACCATCTGGCGGTGTTTTCTGAACAGAAACCTGAGTCTATGCAATGTGATAGGATTCTGACCAGAATTGAACGGCAAAATCATAGACGTCAGAATGGGTTGTGCTTTTACTGTGGTGATTCAGCTCATGTTATCTCAGCATGCTCTAAGCGCACAAAAAACTTTGCTAAATCTGTCACCATTGGTACTGTACAGCCTAAATTCATTTTGTCTGTTACTTTGATTTGCTCTCTGTCATCTTACTCTTTTATGGCGTTTGTAGATTCAGGTGCTGCCCTGTTGTGAATTAGACTTTTTGGCTCCCTCTTGTGGTTACTAGTGATATGACTCTGGGATTGTCTTTCCTCAGTTTGGCACCCACCTGGGTCGTTAGTCCAGGGGTGTTGCTATATAAACTTCCTGGATCCTTAGTCCAGTGCCTGGCATCGTTGTAATCAGATCCTTTCTGTTTGCTCCTGTCTGCTGGTCCTGGTTCATGCAAAATTAAGCTAAGTCTTGCTTCTTTGTTTTTTGGTTATTTGCTTGCTCTCATTTCTGTTCAGCTTGTACTAAATGTGATTCCTGACCTTGCTGGAAGCTCTAGGGGGCTGGTGTTCTCCCCCCGGGCCGTTAGACGGTTCGGGGGTTCTTGAATATCCAGCGTGGATATTTTGATAGGGTTTTTGCTGACCATATAAGTCATCTTACTATATTCTGCTATTAGCTAGTGGGCCTCTCTTTGCTAAATACCTAGCTCATTCTTACGTTTGTCTTTTCCTCTTACCTCACCGTTATTATTTGTTGGGGGCTTGTATCCAACTTTTTGGGTCTTTTCTCTGGAGGCAAGAAAGGTCTTTCTTTTCCCTTCTAGGGTTAGTTAGTTCTCCGGCTGGCGCGAGACGTCTAGAACCAACGTAGGCACGTTCCCCGGCTGCTGCTATTTGTGGTGCTAGGATTAGATATATGGTCAGCTCAGTTACCACTGCCCTATGAGCTGTTTTTTTGTGTTTGCAGACTTAGTAATTATTTCTGAGACCCTCTGCCATTGGGGTCATAACAGTATGCCAGGCCAACATTGAATGTTTAATGCATTGCAGAAGTGGGATAATAAGAAAGGAAATTCTGAGTTTGTTTTTTTTTTTTTTTCTTTCCTCTCTTCCTCCCCTTTACCTCTGAGTGGCTTGTGCTTGCTGCAGACATGAATGTCCAGACCTTATTTACAAGTGTAGACCAGCTTGCTGCTCGTGTGCAGGGCATACAAGATTTTGTTACCAGTAGTCCAATGTCTGAACCTAAAATACCTATTCCTGAACTGTTTTCTGGAGACCGATTTAAGTTTAGGAATTTCAGGAATAATTGTAAATTGTTTCTATCTCTGAGACCCCGTTCATCTGGAGATTCAGCTCAGCAAGTTAAAATTGTTATCTCTTTTTTACGGGGCGACCCTCAGGATTGGGCTTTCTCGCTAGCGCCAGGAGATCCGGCATTGGCAAATATTGATGCGTTTTTTCTGGCGCTCGGATTGCTTTACGAGGAACCCAATCTTGAAGTTCAGGCAGAAAAAGCCTTGCTGGCTATTTCTCAGGGCCAGGATGAAGCTGAAGTGTATTGCCAAAAATTTCGGAAATGGTCCGTGCTTACTCAGTGGAATGAGTGTGCTCTGGCCGCAAATTTCAGAAATGGCCTTTCTGAAGCCATTAAAAATGTGATGGTGGGTTTCCCCATTCCTACAAGTCTGAACGATTCCATGGCGTTGGCTATTCAAATTGACCGGCGTGTGCGGGAGCGCAAAACCGCTAATCCTCTGGTGGTGTTGTCTGAACAAACACCTGATTTAATGCAATGTGATAGAATTCAGACTAGAAATGAGCAGAAAAATCATAGACGTCAGAATGGGTTGTGTTTTTACTGTGGTGATTCTACACATGTTATATCAGCATGCTCTAAACGCCTAACAAGGGTTGTTAGTCCTGTCGCCATTGGTAATTTGCAACCTAAATTTATTTTGTCTGTGACTTTAATTTGCTCATTGTCTTCTTACCCTGTTATGGCGTTTGTGGATTCAGGCGCTGCCCTGAGTCTTATGGATCTGTCATTTGCCAAGCGCTGTGGTTTTGTTCTTGAACCGTTGGTAAATCCTATTCCTCTTAGAGGTATTGATGCTACGCCATTGGCGGAAAATAAACCGCAGTTTTGGACGCAGGTAACCATGTACATGACTCCTGAACATCGGGAGGTGATTCGTTTTCTTGTTCTGCATAAAATGCATGATTTGGTCGTTTTGGGTCTGCCATGGTTACAGACCCACAATCCAGTCTTGGATTGGATGGCAATGTCTGTGTCAAGTTGGGGCTGTCAGGGAATTCATGCTGATTCTCCGCCGGTGTCTATTGCTTCCTCTACTCCTTCGGAAGTTCCTGAGTATTTGTCTGATTATCAGGATGTATTCAGCGAGTCCAGGTCCAGTGCTCTGCCTCCTCATAGGGACTGTGACTGCGCCATAGATTTGATTCCAGGTAGTAAATTTCCTAAGGGAAGACTATTTAATCTGTCTGTACCTGAGCATGCCGCAATGCGTTCGTATATCAAGGAGTCTCTGGAGAAGGGGCATATCAGTCCATCCTCTTCCCCTCTTGGTGCGGGATTCTTTTTTGTGGCCAAGAAGGACGGATCTTTGAGACCTTGTATTGACTATCGGCTTCTGAATAAAATCACTGTTAAATTTCAGTATCCTTTGCCTCTGTTGTCGGACTTGTTTGCCCGGATTAAAGGTGCCAAGTGGTTCACCAAGATAGATCTTCGTGGTGCGTACAACCTTGTGCGCATTAAGCAAGGAGATGAATGGAAGACTGCATTTAATACGCCCGAAGGTCATTTTGAGTACTTGGTGATGCCTTTTGGGCTCTCTAATGCTCCCTCAGTGTTTCAGTCCTTTATGCATGATATTTTCCGGAAGTATCTGGATAAATTTATGATTGTTTATCTGGATGATATTCTGGTTTTCTCTGAAGATTGGGACTCACATGTAGAGCAGGTCAGGATGGTGTTTCAGGTTTTGCGTGAGAATGCTTTGTTTGTTAAGGGCTCAAAGTGTCTCTTTGGAGTACAGAAGGTTCTCTTTTTGGGGTTTATTTTTTCCCCTTCTGCTGTGGAGATGGACCCAGTCAAGGTCCGAGCTATTCATGATTGGACTCAACCCTCGTCAGTTAAGAGTCTTCAGAAGTTCTTGGGTTTTGCTAACTTCTACCGTCGTTTTATCGCTAATTTTTCTAGCGTTGTTAAACCTTTGACGGATATGACCAAGAAAGGTTCTGATGTTGCTAACTGGGCTCCTGCAGCCGTGGAGGCGTTCCAAGATTTGAAGCGCCGGTTTACTTCGGCGCCTGTTTTGTGCCAGCCTGATGTCTCACTTCCCTTTCAGGTCGAAGTGGATGCTTCTGAGATTGGGGCAGGGGCCGTTTTGTCGCAGAGAGGCCCTGGTTGCTCGGTAATGAGACCATGTGCTTTCTTCTCTAGGAAGTTTTCGCCTGCTGAGCGGAATTATGATGTTGGCAATCGGGAGTTGCTGGCCATGAAGTGGGCATTTGAGGAGTGGCGTCATTGGCTCGAGGGTGCTAAGCATCGTGTGGTGGTCTTGACTGATCACAAAAATTTGATGTATCTCGAGTCTGCTAAACGCCTGGATCCTAGACAGGCCCGCTGGTCATTGTTTTTCTCCCGTTTTGACTTTGTGGTCTCGTATTTACCAGGTTCAAAGAATGTGAAGGCTGATGCTCTTTCAAGGAGCTTTGTGCCTGACTCTCCTGGAGTCGCAGAACCAGTTGGTATTCTTAAAGAGGGAGTTATCTTGTCAGCCATTTCTCCTGATTTGCGACGTGTGTTGCAGAGATTTCAGGCTGGTAGACCTGACTCTTGTCCACCTGACAGACTGTTTGTTCCTGATAAGTGGACCAGCAGAGTCATTTCCGAGGTTCATTCCTCGGTGTTGGCAGGGCATCCGGGAATTTTTGGCACCAGAGATCTGGTGGCTAGGTCCTTTTGGTGGCCTTCCTTGTCACGGGATGTGCGGTCATTTGTGCAGTCCTGTGGGACTTGTGCTCGAGCTAAGCCTTGCTGTTCTCATGCCAGCGGGTTGCTCTTGCCCTTGCCTGTCCCGAAGAGGCCTTGGACACACATTTCCATGGATTTCATTTCAGATCTCCCGGTGTCTCAGGGCATGTCTGTCATCTGGGTGGTATGTGATCGCTTTTCTAAAATGGTCCATTTGGTGCCTTTGCCTAAGCTGCCTTCCTCTTCCGATCTGGTTCCTGTGTTCTTTCAGAATGTGGTTCGTTTACACGGCATTCCTGAGAATATTGTGTCTGACAGAGGATCCCAGTTTGTTTCCAGGTTCTGGCGATCCTTTTGTGCTAGGATGGGCATTGATTTGTCGTTTTCGTCTGCCTTTCATCCTCAGACTAATGGACAAACGGAGCAAACTAATCAGACTCTGGAGGCTTATTTGAGGTGTTTTGTTTCGGCAGATCAGGATGATTGGGTGACCTTCTTGCCGTTGGCTGAGTTTGCCCTTTAGGCCGGAGACACACTGGTGCGAGATACGGCCGAGTCTCGCTGGTTAAAAGCAAGCTGTGGCACCGGCACTCCGGAGCGGAGCGTGCGGCTCCATGTATTGCTATGCAGCTGCACACTCCACTCCGGAGTGCCGGTGCCACAGCTTGCTTTTAACCACCGAGACTCGGCCGTATCTCGCACCAGTGTGTCTCCGGCCTAATAATCGGGCTAGTTCCGCTACTTTGGTTTCGCCATTTTTCTGCAACTCTGGTTTCCACCCTCGTTTTTCCTCGGGACATGTGGAGCCTTCTGACTGTCCTGGGGTAGATTCTGTGGTGGATAGGTTGCAGCAGATCTGGAATCATGTGGTGGACAACTTAAAGTTGTCACGGGAGAAGGCTCAGCGTTTTGCCAACCGCCGCCGCGGTGTGGGTCCCCGACTTCGTGTTGGGGATTTGGTATGGCTGTCTTCTCGATTTGTTCCTATGAAGGTCTCCTCTCCTAAATTTAAGCCTCGCTTCATCGGTCCTTACAAGATATTGGAAATCCTTAATCCTGTGTCCTTTCGCTTGGATCTTCCGGTGTCATTTGCCATTCACAACGTGTTCCATAGGTCTTTGTTGCGGCGGTACGTTGTACCTGTGGTTCCTTCTGTTGAGCCTCCTGCTCCGGTGTTGGTTGAGGGCGAGTTGGAGTACGTGGTGGAGAAGATCTTGGATTCTCGTCTCTCCAGACGGAGGCTTCAGTATCTGGTCAAGTGGAAGGGCTATGGTCAGGAGGATAATTCCTGGGTGGTTGCCTCTGATGTGCATGCGGCCGATTTAGTTCGTGCCTTTCACGCTGCTCATCCTGATCGCCCTGGTGGTCTTGGTGAGGGTTCGTTGACCCCTCCTTAAGGGGGGGTACTGTTGTGAATTAGACTTTTTGGCTCCCTTTTGTGGTTACTAGTGATATGACTCTGGGATTGTCTTTCCTCAGTTTGGCACCCACCTGGGTCGTTAGTCCAGGGGTGTTGCTATATAAACTTCCTGGATCCTTAGTCCAGTGCCTGGCATCGTTGTAATCAGATCCTTTCTGTTTGCTCCTGTCTGCTGGTCCTGGTTCATGCAAAATTAAGCTAAGTCTTGCTTCTTTGTTTTTTGGTTATTTGCTTGCTCTCATTTCTGTTCAGCTTGTACTAAATGTGATTCCTGACCTTGCTGGAAGCTCTAGGGGGCTGGTGTTCTCCCCCCGGGCCGTTAGACGGTTCGGGGGTTCTTGAATATCCAGCGTGGATATTTTGATAGGGTTTTTGCTGACCATATAAGTCATCTTACTATATTCTGCTATTAGCTAGTGGGCCTCTCTTTGCTAAATACCTAGCTCATTCTTACGTTTGTCTTTTCCTCTTACCTCACCGTTATTATTTGTTGGGGGCTTGTATCCAACTTTTTGGGTCTTTTCTCTGGAGGCAAGAAAGGTCTTTCTTTTCCCTTCTAGGGTTAGTTAGTTCTCCGGCTGGCGCGAGACGTCTAGAACCAACGTAGGCACGTTCCCCGGCTGCTGCTATTTGTGGTGCTAGGATTAGATATATGGTCAGCTCAGTTACCACTGCCCTATGAGCTGTTTTTTTGTGTTTGCAGACTTAGTAATTATTTCTGAGACCCTCTGCCATTGGGGTCATAACACTGCCCTGAATCTGATGGATTTGTCATTTGCCAAGCGCTGTGGTTTTATCCTTGAGCCATTACAGTTCCCTATTCCATTGAAGGGAATTGATGCTACACCATTGGCCAAGAATAAACCTCAATACTGGACTCAAGTGACCATGTGTATGACTCCTGCACATCAGGAGGTGATTCGTTTTCTTGTGTTATATAATTTGCATGACGTTGTCGTGTTGGGTCTGCCATGGTTGCAGGCTCATAATCCAGTCCTGGATTGGAAAGCAATGTCTGTGTTGAGTTGGGGTTGCCAGGGAATTCATGGCGATGCTCCCTTGGTATCAATTGCTTCCTCTACTCCTTCTGAAGTCCCTGAGTTTTTGTCGGACTACCAGGATGTATTTGATGAGCCCAAATCCAGTGCCCTACCTCCTCATAGGGATTGTGATTGTGCTATAAATTTGATTCCTGGTAGTAAGTTCCCTAAGGGACGACTGTTTAATTTGTCTGTACCAGAGCATGCCGCTATGCGGAGCTATGTAAAAGAGTCTTTGGAGAAGGGACATATTCGCCCCTCCTCATCCCCTCTTGGTGCGGGATTCTTTTTTGTGGCCAAGAAGGATGGTTCGTTGAGACCCTGTATAGATTATAACCTTCTAAATAAAATCACGGTCAAATTCCAGTATCCCTTACCATTGTTGTCTGATCTGTTTGCTCGGATTAGGGGGTCTAGTTGGTTCACCAAGATAGATCTTCGCGGTGCGTATAATCTTGTGCGTATAAAGCAGGGCGATGAATGGAAAACAGCATTTAATACGCCCGAAGGCCATTTTGAGTCCTTGGTGATGCCATTTGGACTTTCTAATGCCCCTTCTGTGTTTCAGTCCTTCATGCACGATATCTTCCGAGAATATCTGGATAAATTTATGATTGTGTATCTGGATGATATTTTGGTCTTTTCAGATGATTGGGAATCCCATGTGAAGCAGGTCAGGATGGTATTTCAGGTCCTGCGTGCCAATGCCTTATTTGTGAAGGGTTCCAAATGTCTCTTCGGAGTCCAGAAAGTTTCCTTTTTGGGCTTTATTTTTTCTCCTTCTTCTATTGAGATAGACCCAGTCAAGGTCCAGGCTATTCATGATTGAACTCAACCTACATCGGTTAAGAGTCTTCAGAAGTTCTTGGGTTTTGCTAATTTTTACCGTCGCTTCATTGCTAATTTTTCTGGTGTGGTTAAACCTTTGACGGATTTGACCAAGAAGGGTTCTGATGTGACTAACTGGTCTCCTGCGGCCGTTGAGGCCTTTCAGGAGCTGAAGCGCCGGTTTTCTTCGGCTCCAGTTTTATGTCAGCCAGATGTCTCTCTTCCCTTCCAGGTCGAGGTTGATGCTTCTGAAATTGGAGTAGGGGCTGTTTTGTCACAGAGAAGCTCTGATTGCTCTGTGATGAAGCCATGTGCCTTCTTTTCAAGAAAATTTTCGCCGGCTGAGCGAAATTATGATGTTGGTAATCGGGAGTTGTTGGCAATGAAGTGGGCATTTGAGGAGTGGCGACGCTGGCTAGAGGGATCTAAGCATCGAGTGGTGGTCTTGACTGATCATAAAAATTTGATTTATCTTGAGTCCGCCAAGCAGTTGAATCCTAGACAGGCTCGTTGGTTGTTGTTTTTCTCACGTTTCGATTTCGTGGTCTCGTACCTTCCTGGTTCGAAGAACGTGAAGGCTGATGCTCTTTCTAGGAGTTTTGTGCCTGACTCCCCTGGAGTTTCTGAGCTGGCTGGTATCCTCAAAGAGGGGGTAATTTTGTCTGCCATTTCCCCAGATTTGCGACGAGTGTCACAGGAATTTCAGGCGGATAGACCTGACCGTTGTCCATCAGTGAGACTGTTTGTCCCAGATAGATGGACCAGCAGAGTTATTTCCGAGGTCCATTCTTCGGTGTTGGCGGGT
Organism: Ranitomeya variabilis; assembly: GCF_051348905.1. Lineage (NCBI taxonomy): Eukaryota > Metazoa > Chordata > Amphibia > Anura > Dendrobatidae > Ranitomeya > Ranitomeya variabilis. The sequence continues at coordinate 118,097,231 of NC_135233.1, forward strand.
CATCCTGGGATTTTTGGTACCAGAGATTTGGTGGCTAGATCCTTCTGGTGGCCTTCCTTGTCGCGGGATGTGCGTTCCTTTGTGCAGTCCTGTGGGATTTGTGCTCGGGCTAAGCCTTGCTGTTCTCGTGCCAGTGGTTTGCTTTTGCCTTTGCCGGTTCCTTAGAGGCCTTGGACGCATATTTCCATGGATTTTATTTCGGATCTTCCGGTCTCTCAGAGAATGTCTGTCATCTGGGTGGTTTGTGATTGTTTTTCTAAAATGGTCCATTTGGTGCCCTTGCCTAAGTTGCCTTCTTCCTCCGATTTGGTTCCGCTATTCTTTCAGAATGTGGTTCGTCTGCACGGCATCCCTGAAAACATTGTGTCTGACAGAGGATCCCAGTTTGTGTCCAGATTTTGGCGGTCCTTTTGTGCTAAGATGGGCATTGATTTATCTTTTTCGTCGGCCTTCCATCCTCAGACGAATGGCCAAACCGAGCGAACTAACCAGACCTTAGAAACGTATTTAAGATGTTTTGTTTCTGCTGACCAGGATGATTGGGTGACTTTTTTGCCATTGGCCGAGTTTGCCCTTAATAATCGGGCTAGTTCAGCTACTTTGGTTTCGCCTTTTTTTTGTAATTCTGGTTTTCATCCTCGTTTTTCCTCGGGTCAGGTTGAGTCTTCTGACTGTCCTGGGGTGGATTCTGTGGTGGATAGGTTGCAGCAGATTTGGAACCATGTGGTGGACAATTTGACGTTGTCACAAGAGAAGGCTCAGCGCTTTGCTAACCGTTGTCGCTGTGTGGGTCCCCGACTTCGTGTGGGGGAATTGGTGTGGTTGTCTTTTCGTTATGTTCCTATGAAGGTTTCTTCTCCTAAGTTTAAACCTCGTTTTATCGGTCCTTATAAAATTTTGGAAATATTCAACCCTGTGTCATTTCGTTTGGACCTCCCAGCATCGTTTACCATCCATAATGTGTTCCATAGGTCTTTGTTGCGGAGGTATGTGGTGCCTGTGGTTCCTTTTGTTGAGCCTCCTGCTCCGGTGCTGGTTGAGGGAGAATTGGAATACGTGGTGGAGAAGATCTTGGATTCTCGTATTTCAAGACGGAGGCTTCAGTATTTGGTTAAGTGGAAGGGCTATGGTCAGGAGGAAAATTCCTTGGTTGTTGCCTCTGAAGTTCATGCGGCCGATTTGGTTCGTGTCTTCCATGTGGCTCACCCTGATCGCCCTGGGGGTTCTGGTGAGGGTTCGGGGACCCCTCCTCAAGGGGTGGGGGTACTGTTGTGAACTCTGTTTCCGGGCTCCCTCCGGTGGTCGTGAGTGGTACTGTGTGAGTTCTCTCTTTGGGCTCCCCCTGGTGGCTCTTTTTGTTATTCTGCAGGTTTCTGGCTGGGATCAGCTGTCTCGTCATCTGCTAGTCAGGTTTCCTATTTAATCCACCTGGTCCTTCATTCCTTGCCTGTTGTCGTTGTATTCAGTGCTATTCTGATTGCTCCTGTCTACATCCGTTATCAGTCTCTCCAAGAGAAGCTAAGTTTTGTTTGCTTATTTTTGCTCATCTGTGTTCAAGATGTTTCCTAGTATATGATGTGTTTGGTCCAGCTTGCTAATATGTGATTTCCCTGCTTGCTGGTGCTCTGGGGTGCTGAGTTGCTCCCCCCACATCGTTAGTTGGTGTGGGGGTTCTCGCATTCTCTGCGTGGATATTTTTGCATAGGGTTTTTTACTGACCGCACAGATCCCTTGCTATTTTCTGCTATCTAACGTTAGCGGGCCTCATTTGCTTAACCTGTTTCATCTCTGCGTTTGTCTTTTCCTCTTAACTCACCGTTATTATTTGTGGGGGGCTTCTATATCTTTGGGGTTATTTCTCTGAGGCAAGTGAGGTCTTTACTTTCTCTTTAGGGGTAGTCAGTTTCTCAGGCCGTGAAGAGACGTCTAGGATTTCAGGAAACGTTCCACGGCTACCTATAGTGTGTGCGGTTAGGATCAGGTTTGCGGTCAGTCCAGTTACCACATCCCCAGAGCTCGTCCTATTATCTTCTACTTAGCTGGTTAGATTTGTGATCCTAAGCCACTGAGGATCATAACACCCACCCCTGTACCTAGCTATGCCACCTGTTTATTTATGAACATTTTTTTTGGCAGACATTTACCTCACTTTATTATTTTGGCCTACTAAGTGTGTCAGCCACTCCTTACACTTGTCCTCCGCTGAACAAAGCTATGCCGCCTGCGTACTCCTGTAACCAATTTTGAACTGCATTGAGCCAATTTTTTTTATTTTAGGCCTACTACCTGTGTCTGTCTGCACCACTCCTTACAATCGTCCTCCGCTGAACAAACCTATGCCGCCAGTTTACTCCTGTAACCTATTTTGAACTGCATTGAGCCTACTTTTTTATTTTAGGCCTACTACCTGTGTCTGTCTGCGCCACTCCTTACAATCATCCTCCTCTGAACAAACCTATGCCGCCAGTTTACTCCTGTTACCAGTTTAGAACTGCATTGAGCCTACAATTTTATTTTAAGCGTACTACCTGTGTCTGTCTACGCCACTCCTTACAATCATCCTCCGCTGAACAAACCTATGCCGTCAGTTTACTTCTGTTACCAGTTTACAACTGCATTGAGCCAACTTTTTTATTTTAGGCCTGCTACCTGTGTCTGTCTGCGCCACTCCTTACAATCGTCCTCCGCTGAACAAACCTATGCCGCCAGTTTACTCCTGTTACCAGTTTTGAACTGCATTAAGCCTACTTTTTTATTTTAGGCCTACTATCTGTGTCTGTCTGCGCCACTCCTTACAATCATCCTCTGCTGAACAACGCTATGCCGCCTGCGTACTCCTGTAACCGATTTTGAACTGCATTGAACCTTCTTTTTTATTTTAGGCCTACTAAGTCTGTCTGCGCCACTCTTTACAGTTGACCTCCACTGAACAAACCAATGCCGCCAGTTTACTCCTGTTACCACTTTTTAACTGCTTGGAGCCTACTTTTTTAATGTGGGCCTACAAACTGTATCTGCACCACTCATTACAGCTGTCCTCCACTGCACAAAGCTATGCCGCCTGTTTACTCCTGTTTCGAATATTAAACTGCATTTGGCCTACTTGTTTGGTTCGGCCTACTAACGGTGTCTGCCGCTGCTTGTTGTTCTCCTCCACTGAACAAAGCAGTGCCACCTGATTACTCCTGTTTCGAATATTAAAACTGCATTTGGCCCACTTGTTTGGTTGGGCCTACTAACGGTGTCTGCCACTGCTTGTTGTTCTCCTCCACTGAACAAAGCTGAGCCTCAATTTTCATCCTGTTTCGGATATTCCACTGCATTTGGCCTACTTGTTTGGTTGGGCCTACTAATGGTGTCTGCCGCTCCTTGCTTTTCTCCTCCACTGAACAAAGCTGAGCCTCAATTTTCATCCTGTTTCAGATATTAAACTGCATTTGGCCTACTTGTTTGGTTGGGCCTACTAACGGTGTCTGCCGCTCCTTGCTTTTCTCCTCCACTGAACAAAGCTGAGCCTCAATTTTCATCCTGTTTCGGATATTAAACTGCATTTGGCCTACTTGTTTGGTTGGGCCTACTAACGGTGTCTGCGGCTCCTTTCTTTTCTCCTCCACTGAACAAAGCTGAGCCTCAATTTTCTTCCTGTTTCGGATATTAAACTGCATTTGGCCCACTTGTTTGGTTGGGCCTACAAAGTGTCTGCCGCTCCTTGCTTTTCTCCTCCACTGAACAAAGCTGAGCCTCAATTTTCATCCTGTTTTGGATATTACACTGCATTTGGCCTACTTGTTTGGTTGGGCTTACTAACGGTGTCTGCCGCTCCTTGCTTTTCTCCTCCACTGAACAAAGCTGAGCCTCAATTTTCATCCTGTTTCGGATATTAAACTGCATTTGGCCTACTGGTTTGGTTGGGCCTATGAACGGTGTCTGCCGCTCCTTGCTTTTCTCCTCCACTGAACAAAGCTGAGCCTCAATTTTCATCCTGTTTCGGATATTAAACTGCATTTGGCCTACTTGTTTGGTTGGGCCTACTAACGGTGTCTGCTGCTCCTTGCTTTTCTCTTTCACTGAACAAAGCTGAGCCTCAATTTTCATCCTGTTTCGGATATTACACTGCATTTGGCCTACTTGTTTGGTTGGGCCTACTAACGGTGTCTGCCGCTCCTTGCTTTTCTGCTCCACTGAACAAAGCTGAGCCTCAATTTTCATCCTGTTTCGGATATTAAACTGCATTTGGCCTACTTGTTTGGTTGGGCCTACTAATGGTGTCTGCCGCTCCTTGCTTTTCTCCTCCACTGAACAAAGCAGTGCCGCCTGTTTACTCTTGTTACCAATTTCGAACTGCATTTGGCCCACTTTATTACTTGGGCCTACTAACTGTGTCTGCCACTCATTACAGTTGTCCTCCACTGAACAAAGCAATGCCACCTGTTTAGTCCTGTTACCACATTTGAACTGCATTTAGCCTACCTTATTATTTGGGCCTATATCTGTGTTTCCTCCTCATCCTGCCTATTGCCCAGCCACTGCTAGATGAGTCTGCTGGTGCTTTGACCCAGACCACTACATTCCCCTTGCACTCTACACAGCCAGAATCTGACCCTGCTGAATGTCAGGTTCCCCTTCCCGCATACTATACCACCTTACATGGGGACAAAGAGGAAGGTGCAGATGAAAGTGCAGGTTCCTTCATCAGGTGGGGGTATACTCGTTGGCGACGTCACTGGCACAGTGCCAATGCGAACGAGTGGACTCCCCTGCTTGCTCAGGATCACAGCACTTGCAAAGTTGAAATACTTACCTCTCCCTGCTCCACCACCATGACATAGTCCACGTTTCCTGGGCCCACGAAAAACGAACCAGCCCTACCCCCCACAACTTTAGTCAAATGACCCCCAATTTTCAATGACTAACTATTATTATAAGGTAAATTAAGATTGACAAGCTTAAGTAATAAGAATTGATGTTTTTGGCATTAAAATGGGCACTTTAGGTGTTTTCCTGTCCTCCACTCACTGCCGACTTTGATTCCCTATTGACTTGCATTGGGTTTCGTGTTTCGGTCGGCCCCCGACTTTTTGCAATAATCGGCCGATTTCGCCCGACCTGACTTTTGAGAAAGTCGGATTTCGCGAAACCTGACTCGACATAATGAATCCCACCTTTGCCCGCTCTGTAGGGAAGCGTGCAGCCAGGAGATCGAGGTGTATAGAGCACTGGCTCATGAAACCCCTACAAGATTTGCCATCACCAGAAAAATTTTTGGCAGCAGGAGGTGAGATAGGGTCGGAGCAAGGGTGAAAGTGGACAAAGTTGCTGCAGCCATGCTAGCAGCCTGAACAGCTACTGCGGTAACATCCACAGCTCAGATTGTGCGCTCGAGAGCCGCCAACCTGCCCTCCAGCTGCTGGATGTACCACAACGATTGCTGTTTGTCCCCCATTGCTAGCCAGACCCTGGCGCTAGGATTATGTTAGGGCTGGCGGAATGCACCGAGTGTATTTAGATATTATTATTGGTGCGTTTGCAGCCCGGGGTCCACCGTGCAGGAGTCAAACCTGCTGCTAGCAAATGGCGGCACAATATGGCGGTATGAGCGCACTCTGTTACTTCACAGAGTGGCACAGAAGGGAAAATGCTGTGCCCTGTTAGTGTCACAGCAGAACACAGCTGCCTAACAGAGCAAAAGCAATCAGTGGTCAGGGAGTAGCAAGCACACAAACACGTCCTCTCCGGTGGAGCTGGAATTCTAATGGCTTTACGCCAGCCCTGAATTCACCATACAAACTCCTCACCAGAGGTGCCGGTATTCTAGTGGCTTATTTCAGCCAGACCCTGACCACAAGCAGACAAGACCACTGAATAGCTAAAGCTCATAACATAGGCTGATCCTAGCGCATGGCCGTGCGGCCATGCGAACCTTATATAGCTGCAGCAGACAAGGACCTTCCAAGTGGTCCAATGGGAGCTGCTACAGGACCTGAGCATGTGACCCCAGACCTCCAATGGAAGGTCCTCCCTTGGGCATGCTCAGTAGAAGGACAGCAGGACTTGGTCCCAGAAGAGACTCTTCGCCGCTGACCAGTATTGGCTATAATGGCAGAACCTGGAAGAACAGCAGTAACCAGGCACAGAGTATCTGCCTGAGCCAGACGCTGGGACCAACGTCTCCGCTGAGCAGGCTCCACTGCGACTGGAGAAGGATGGGAGCCTGCAGCGGAGATGGCTCGAGATTCCCCCTGTGCAGAGGCGGGAACTCGACACCTAATAATTTAGTATCATTACATTTTTCAATGAGAAGATTTTTTGGTTAAAGCAATTATATTACATTATAAAAGGAAAAAGATAAATTTTTATTTTAAAAACCTTTTTTGCCATTTTAATATTCCATATTAAATCCCCAATTGTAGTACAATTAGAAAAAAAACAATATTTAGCTGAAGTACAAAGCAAAAAATATCCACCTTTAGAATAAGAAATTTCAAAAGGTAAATTTTTGTTTTTGATCATTTAATCTGAAAGTATTTGATCCATAAAGGGTAAAATGCATCAATATCTTAAAGAAAATGTTTAGGATGTATGCAGAGGTAACTACTCTGGATGTACATGTAAGGAGGCGGTGGAAGACCTCTATGCTCCCTCTCTCGTTCCCATGAGAAGATGTTATGTTTCATATGTTAACTATGTGCTGTCATATGTCAATATGTTATCCTACTATGTAGTATACTGCATTATGTGTGTATTTAGGTGTTGTGGGGAGTTCCCTTTTAATTGCTGTTGAACTGTATTGTGTTACCCTGTACATTTTAGAGGCAGGGATAGCAAAGGGTTACTTTGTGGGCTGAGCCAGCAGCCTCTAAGGAGCAGGAAGCTCCTGCTTCCAGTCAGTAGCTCCGGCACGTTTACCCTGAGCAGATGTGCAGCAGCCGGAGCATTGCCAAACCCCAGGAGGGGAAGAATCTGTTGCCACAGACTAAAGGACAGTGACACGGGCATTGCCAGACCCCCGGAGAGGATAGAGTCTGTTGCCCATGACTTAAGGACCGCAACATGTGCCCCAGGACTTGGTGAGGGCCCCGCCGAAGGGACTTTAAGAGTCCAGATCACGGCATATGGACTACTTCTACCGGCCACCATGGCTGTTGTAGGAATGGCCACGTACATTGCTAGGGAAAGGCAGGAAGCCATTGTTGTACTTCACTTCATCTCTGTTATTTAATTTCATTCCCTGTTGGACTGCAGCTGTGTCTGGACTACGTTTGTCCTGCCTATTTCTGTACAAGGTGCCGGGGTGTCTACTGACTGTGGCTTAGTTGACTCGGCTGGGACTATCACCTCGGACAACCTTGTTACATACACATGAGGGTTAAGATACTGCATAATCCACTGCCTGTTGTAACGCAAACCCCTAAACCAAATTAGCATTTATTTTTGAAGTAAAAAAAAGTTGTTCATGACTATTTCTCATTGCATCTCCCCTTGTAAACCAAAGCTATGTGACACTTTCTGTGGAATAGATTGTAAAGCTGCAGTAGCATCGTACGCAGTGAAGAAGCAGTGACCCACAAATTCAAACACAAAAGTCTCTTTTAATGTGTTTCTTCACAGCATTAAAGTCCAATTCACATAAATGCATATAACTTCAGTGGATATTATCAGTGACCAGTTTACACCAGTTCAAAACAATACATATCACATGGCTTTAGATTTGCGGTCCCTAAACAGGCCAGACTTCCCTTGTCCAGTTTCCCTGGGTGACCGCACGCCATCTCACAGTCTCTATACGTCTCCATACACACAGCCTCATATGTTGCAGACACTACACACGCCAGCCCCCTCTGACTAGTTCTCGTGGGTGTCCTGCATCGCTGTATCACAGTCTCTTTACAGACTCTTTACTCACACAGACGTACACAGTTCAGGATATCCTCCGGATAGCAGTCAGGCACCATATCCACCTGTTTGCAATCATTGCACATGCTTGTCCTATTTCGGGCACAGGACATCCACCTCCGGGCACAGGACTGTCCACATCCGACTCCTTCGGGCACAGGACATCCACCTCCGGGCACAGGACTGTCCACATCCGAGACCAGTACCATGGACGACTTGCATCTCTGTGTACGCTGCGGGTGCCAGGCTATTCAGCTGCCCTGGGTGCTGGCACACACCAGACTGACACTGACATGCACCTTGCACACCTGACACACCCATACCCCTTACTGCAGGGTTTTTAAACGCACACACACAAACGCCTTCAGCCACATGGAAAACCCGGAACGGAAATCCGTGACTCTCATGCACACCTATGGACTTCATCCGTCTGTATGCACATTCTGGGGAGAACAAACAGCGCCACCTAGCTGTATCAGAGGCCACAGCCTCACAAGATGTAAAGTTAAGTAATAATTTTCAGTATGATTTTTTTTCTTACAGGATGCCTTTTATCACTACGTTGCATCTCTCTTCTACCTCAGTGCATCGGTGCTCCAGGCTGTTGCAACAATTTCATCATCAACTTCTGGTTTCCCCTTAAAGCAGTATCAAGAGAACATTGCTGCTGTGGTAATTATGCCTTTTTTTCTGTTGTTTTATTTTTCTAACATGCTTTTAGACTGTGGGCACTTTTGGAACCATCACAGCCTTGACAAAAATTGGCTTATACCAGAGTTTCCATGTAAATCCCTGAAATATGTTATTCAGACAGAACGCCTGGCGGAAGACTCCCTATAATGAGGCACATGGAGGCACTGTAGACGCCGTCTGGTCTGTGATCCGGCGGTGTCCGTCTTTTTAAGCAAACATAAATGTGTTGTCAAACACAGTTTTGTGCACCTCAAAAAAGTACGCCGCTGAACAGAGGTCAGACGGAGTCGAGAGTAACTCTGCTGCCTCATTATAGTGAATGGATTCATCGGGGGTTTCATATGAGTCACGTCACTCAGAGATTTAGAAGGAAACCTCAGTATAACTGTTCAGCGTAGAGCACAGAATAAATATGATCCCAAACGTTAAGGAAAATGTTCCAAACAAAAGCTTCAAATCAAGCCACAAAAAACGCAAGCCTTCACTCAGGTCCATCATCTATTAACGGAAATATAGTTGGCTTCCACGTTACTAATAGTACAAAGGCTCTGGAAAAGTGCTATGGCAAATCCAGAGAATTCTGCACTCCTGAATCTAAATGCCCCCTCCCTTCTGAACCTCAGTGTGCCTAAATAACATTTAGCGCCCACAAGTTTGGCATTTCTGTAGTGATGAGAGCCCCCCTAATTTACGAGTGTGTGTCTCCAGGAGCATGAGCTGGGCAGGGCACCACAAAGTGAATGGAAAATACTTTAGCTCAACAGTGATAATGTGAGGCAGCTTTCTGTAGACATTGTAGAGTATGTCATTTACTTCAACCAGTGGCAAATTATCAGGTTCACAGGAGGATGGTCTAGGCAACCCCATTGGATCACCATATCAAGTTCCCTTTAAAGAGTTTTCATTAATGAATTGACTCATAGTGGAACTAGAAATAATCAGGGTATATTGAGGATTAGGTGTAAAGTTGGCAGCTCGTGATACTGTCTTGAACTTAATTGGTGCATACAATGAAGGATTCCTGAAGCTTTGGGATCTTCAAAGCCAAGTGATTTCCTTATTTTTTTAGGGATTTAATATGCATTGCACTACTGTATTATTTTATCATAACGTCTAACTTAATTTGGCATTAGTTTTCTTATATAATGTTTGTTTTCTCAATTAAAACACATATTCACACTTAGCTATGTGGCACAATCTATGACTACATTGTAAAATAAGCTGGTCGACCCTGAACCTATTACTGAATAACAAGCATTGGGTTTCTTCTAGTCAAAAATGCAAGCAAAAGGGGCATCAAAGCGTAAAACAATTAAAACAGATTGCAAAACTCTAGTAATATATTAGTAATAACTGTACAGTTTCCCGCTTTTGACACTCGTTAAAATTATTGCACTTTTGGAGATGAAGAATTTAGCATTTGGGCCAATAAGGACATGAAAGCCATTGGTGCTGGATGGAATGTTTCCCTTCACCTCCCCTATAAATTCTACGCATTGCATAACATATCTGTCATTTATTGTCTTCTCAAATTGCATTTTCATCTATTTTGCAGGTGTTTTCCTTTCTTGTCACTTTGATTTATGTGATCCATGCGGTGGCCTCACTAATAAGATGGAAGAGATCGCCTTAAATCAAAAACTGATTTTTAAAGACCAAAAGTGCTAAGAAATAACTACAGTGTATGCAATGTTTGTACGTTTATGTTATTTGTAAACTATAGATGAACAGTTTCTGACAATTGCTGATAGCATGTACAATGTATATATGTACCATAAACAAGATTATGTTGGGCTTCTCTCCCAAAAACTACTGTGTCATATCACAAATTGATGTCATAAAACAGATAAGTAAAAAAAAATATATGTTAAGTTTATCCAATACTTTTAGTGGGATGCATTATATTGTACATGTATATTTGCATACTGTAACTTTCCTCCTAAGTCAAATTTCAAGGAAAGGTAAAGTTTTCCAAAGTAAATGGGTTCTATGGTGGATAAAAAGTTATTTTTCAAATAATCACCCCCACTGATCCCTGCAGCTCATATTTCATCTGTTACCTAGTCGCCAATGGTCATTTCTTCGTGGACTCATCAGAAAGGGCCACTAATGTTTCCCCAGACAATTACTAGATGAGGCAGGTTGCTGATGTGGCTAGTGATTATGTGAATGGGCATTTATAGCCATTTTTATTGTGTCAAGGTGGAACAAAGAATAAGTAGTCAGAGGAGACTGTGTAAGCATCCGAACAGGAGCTACAGGTGTCCAGTTTTGCTCCTTCTGGTCTTTTAAAAATAATTTTCATCTGCTTGAGAACCACATTAATGCATTTTTCTCAGCTCTCAGGACTTGAATCCTCTTTTGTATTATTTTATTACTTGTTAAATATTAATAATCTGTTGAAGCTTAGGTTTTATAACTCTTTATATTTGGCAATTTTTTTTTAGGTTAGGGTCGCAGGACTGTTTTCTCTCCAACCAAGAAAAATGGTCCGATTATGCTAATCAGGCTCTGTTCAGAATTTGATGAGAGTGGAATCCAATTTTCTTGGAGGTGGAGTGAAAAAGGAAAAAACGTTTCTCCACCTTCTCCATTATGTCAGTCCATGAAAATCAGACCACACACAGATGTCATCCAAATGCAGTCTGATTTTTTTTCTACGGAACCATATACATGAATGGGCGAGTGGCATCCGATTCTCAGAATCAAATTGTGCATGCTGTGATTTTTTTTCTTCTGACCACTTGGTCTGAGGAAAAATTGGACATGTGCACAGCCCCATAGAATAACATGGGTATGACTGCTATCCATTAAAACCACAGATAGTACTCTTCCGCTTAAAACGGTCCTCTGCACCCCTATAACTACCACTATAAAGGGCCTGGAGTTAAACATTGCACTGACATTCATGGTTGCTTGGCTTTAATATTACCGCTAATGCTATTTCTGTTACTAATACTATTACTGCTACTACTACTGTATACATGACTTTGGGCAGTGCATTTAATTTGAACACCAACATTGTTATAATATTTTTGTATGGCAGTGACACAATTATCATCTGAAAACAACTTATATGTATGTTGTGACGTATGATATTTTCATAATGCAAATTCTTTACTGTGCCCTGGCAATGTGTATGAACAGATATAAATACGATGTGTAAAGAAAAGAGCAACTTACTAAGGTGTAGGCCATGGATGCTTTAAAGTAATTTGTCCTTAAAGTGGTTGTCCACTACAATAAATAATTCCCTGATCCATTTAAACAGTGGAAAGAAGTATTTTTGTAAATATCTCTTGTTGCCATTCTTGCCTGTGAGCGGCACTATCGCTGACCGCTCACTGGGCATCACGTGACCCTGGCTGCAGCCTGCTCTGACTTCCGATGATATCGCGTCAAGTTCTGGGTACCCAGTGGCTTGACCCAATGGCACGCACCCCCCTCGGTGTTTCACCTCACGTCACAGCCCAGTATCCAGAGCCCAGTAAGCGGTCAGCGATAGCACCGCTCACAGGCAAGAATGGCAAAAAGACGTATTTACAAAAATACTTCTTTCCATTGTTTAAATCGATCCAGGCATTATTTATTGTAGAGGACAACTTTTTTAATAGTGAAATGTCATCATTTCATGTCATGGCTTATTGTGGAGCAGAAGAGGTGTTCTAGTAACCAAACACACAATTCACAGTACTTTGGTGTATTTACTTGATATTCCACCAAACATAACTTGAGCAAAACTAAAGGGATTGGCCACTTTTTCTTCAAACTAACAAATTGACTGCACATTGGAAAGCTGTTTTCAATATTATCCTCAATTGGATGATAGTAATGGAAAGGGCGGTCACATAATCCTCTATCAGCTGCCATTTTGAATCAACGAGCTGTGCAGTTTGTGAGGAAGGCTGTACAAGTGCAGGAGGAAAACCTGTTATATCTATGTAATATAAGTGCCCAAAATCATATCCTCAACACACTTGTCAAAATAAAGATAAAGTGAACAACGCAAATACATCAAGTGTTGGTCATTAGATAACCTGGATGTACAGCATAGCACTTGTTTCACCTTTGTAGTCTTTTCAATCTCCGTTTGTTTTATTAACTTGCTATGTGTTTCTCTCTATTATAACATATTTTCAATAAATGCTTTTTAACTAAACAGCTCCATTTGTGTATCTTATAATCGTAGATGACTAACCGGCATTGTCATGGTCATATTGGCATTTTAAAGCTGTGGAATGTTTTATGGTGGGAGTCAAGCAGAAGTAAGTGGCCAATGCACAATGGGGTTAATCAGAACAGTCGGGGCATAGCGCATCAATCCAGAAAAATCAGGGTAGTATCAGTAGAATTATAGGAGATATAATTAGGCCATTGTGAGCATTCATCAGCTGCTGAACGCACCCTCTAATTGGTCCTCTGTTGATTGCCCAGTCAGCTGCGACAGCTAGCACCCGCACTGATCAGCTGTTCTCGGTGTCGGCAGCAGCCATTACTGCTCAGTTATGGAGTTGCACAGTGCAGTTCCATCTACTGTATAGTCGCCCGGCTGGGTACTGCACAACTGCCCCCTATTGATTTGAATAGGGAGCAGATGTGCATTTCCTGGCCAAGGCCACTATACAGTAGACGGAGCTGCGCTTTGCAATTCTATAACTGAGCAGTTCTAGCTGCCATCGACACCAAGAACAGCTGATCGGTGGGGGTGCCAGCTGTCGCACCCCCTATGATCAGACATTGATGACCTATTCTAAGGATAGTTCATCAATGTTAAAGTAGTGGACACTGTCTAACAATTCATTAGCATATGATGAATGACTCAATAAAACATTTTCTAAGATATTTTTGGATTATAATTGGGACTTTTAAACTCATTTCTCCAAGGCCTATTTAGTGGTGCTTAAGAGTTTATGTGGATGGAATCTAATGACAAGTTATCTTTAAAAGGAACCTGATACGTTGAATAACGCTCTTAACTTGCAAATATAGGGTTAATCTGGAAGATAATAGTGTTGGTTTGAGATGAGCGAACCTTTCAAGTTTCAGTTCAGTTTGGATTGGCAAGCGTCCTGATGTTTGCTGAACATTTCATGAACGTATTCGGACCCCATTGAATTCAATGGGAGGCAAAACCAAACGCATAGACAAAAGATGCAAAAACATGTCAAATTAGGGGCAGACACTGGAAAAGTGGCATCAATTTACCCATAAAGCAAATAGTATGATTGCCCAGCATGGATACATGTGATAGGGCCTTGGGCAGCGCTTAGACCATCATTTCTAGATTAAACATTAAGCAATAATAGGTAGATGACTAACAGGTGTAGGCCTGGTGCTCTGAGAGCTCTGCCAAATTCAGGCAACAAACATGAAGGAGCTTCAACTTGGAGTCCAAACTTTTTCAAAAATTATTGCCCCACACCATTAAAGTGGCATCAATTTTCCAACAGTAGAAATAGTATAATTGTGCAGCATTTTGACAACTTCTGTTATAGGATGGGCTACTTGACTCCCTTTCTTTGGCAGCTGCACAGCGGTATTATTATTATTATCTATTTATTGTTAAAGAGCCATTAATTCCATGGCTCTTTACATGTGAAAAGGGTTATGCATAATAAAAAAAAAGTACAATAATCTTAAACAGTACAAGTCACTGACTGGTACAGGAGGAGAGAGGACCCTGTCCATGAGGGCTCACAGTCTACAAGGGATGGGTGAGAATACAGTGAATACAGTATGTAAGGTAGAGCTGGTCATGCAGCGGTATGGTGGAACGATGGTTACTATAGGCTGTAGACTTATAGGAAGAGGTGGTTCTTTAGGTTCCTTTTGAAGGTTTCCATGGTAGGCAAGAGTCTGATATGTTGGGTTAGAAAGTTCCAGAGTAGAGGGGATGCACAGAAGAAACATTGTATGCGATTGTGGGAAGAGGAGATAAGAGGGGAGTAGAGAAGGAGATCTTGTGAGGATTGGAGGTTGTGTGTAGGTATGTACTGGGAGACTAGGTCATAGATGTATTGAGGAGACAGGTTGTGTATGGTTTTGTATGCCATGGCTTGGGCTTTGAACTGGAATCTCTGGGTAAGGCCACGTTCACACCTTCAGTTCTTGTTCAGTATTTTACATCAGTATTTGTAAGCCAAAACCAGGAGTGGAACAATCAGAGGAAAAGTAAAATAGAAATACATCACCACTTCTGTATTTATCACCCACTCCTGGCTTTGGCATGCAAATACTGAGGTAAAATACTGACCAATTACTGAAAGGTGAAGGGATTGACAGAGAGGTGAGGCCATGGAATAGCGGTGGGATGGATGGAATAGTCAGGCAACAGAGTTTAGGATAGATTGGAGGCGTGCAAGACTGTTAGAAGGGAGGCCACAAAGCTGGAGGTTGCAGTAGTAGAGGCGGGAAATGATGAAAGCATTGACTAGGGTTTTTGCAGATTCTTGATTAAGGAATGTACAGATCCTGGATATAATTTTGAGCTGTAGTTGGCAGGAAGTGGAAAGGGCATGGATATGTGTTTTGAAGAAGAGATCAGAGTCCAGGGTTATACCGAGGCAGCGAGCTTGCGGGACACCCTCATCTACACTTTGTACATGAGGGCCATAAAGAGCACGTGATCCAGTGGATGGCAAGCGCTACATCAAGTGGCCGCTCCTCCTCTTCCTCCACCTTAACATCACACACAGTACAGTCCTCAGAGGTGGCACCACAATTACCCTTGTTTCCGCCTGTGTCACAACTCACCAACCGCCCAACTGACTGTGGGGAACCACAGATGAGTGAGTCTGTAGAGCTGTTCAAACATTCTGTTCCATGGGCATCAGGGGTCTGCTCCAATGATTCACAGAATCAAGAGGAGGAAAGCATCTTCACCGATGCCTAAAATTTTTTCAATTGGATCTGGGGCCCAACAAAGTAAGGTCCAAGCAGAATCCAGACCCTTACCACCAGACATTAACCCCCAGGGTGGAGGTGATCCTGATGACACTCAGATACCTGAGGTGCACGCGGTCTGTACTGTGCTGTCAGAGCAAGCATGAAGAGGAGGAGGGTGACTCTAAGGTCGAGGTGGGAGAATAGAGAAGATGACGATGAGGTTGTAGATCCCACTTGGTGTGAGCCCAGAGGCATGCAGCTGAGTAGCTCAGCACAGGAGGTGGAGGCGGAAGAAGACGAGGAGTGATGCAACTATGACAAGCACTGCATGCTCAGCCAGAACTCTGCCTGTGTCCAGAAGCGGTAGCAGATATGCAGTTCGGATGGGTGGCATTGCTTGAATAGCCTGGGCACTTTTTTGAGATCCAAAAAGTATGACCTAACTCACGTTATCTGTCAACTTTGTAAAAAAAAAGACTCAGTAGAGGCAAAAATTGCAATAATTTGACTATTACATGCCTGAACCGGCACATGTGCGATCAAAATGCCTTAGTCTGGGAATCTCACTAGGCTAAAATGTAGTTTAGCAGGCCTCGACAATCACTGGACGCCCTATCAACTGCATTTGCTGCTTCTTCCTCCTCTGTCACGGTGGCAAATGTTCTCACACAAGTCTCCGGCCACAGAACCTTGATTTGTTTACTCGCTACAGTTGGGGTGAGTGAGAGCCCATCAGCTGTTACGGAGGTGGACATGCCTGCTGTTTTTGACCGATCTCAGACATTAAGCACATCACATCTTTGCCAATGCACCATAACATCGCCACTTGGACCTCACTCACAGTCCAGCAGCTTGTCATGTTCACCCTACTCAACCCTCTATCAGCACAGCATACAGCCCTCAGTCCCGCAGTTTTGGTCATGTAAAAGATTTTTTCCTCCTACACATGCCAAAGCTAAGAGCTTGAAGTTCACCATCTCCAATCTGTTGGCCCCGGAAATGCTGCCTTTTCCGGAGTGGCTGAGAGCTGATGTTTTTAATCTGGGATGGGGCCAATATCCATGGGCCCTTCCTACCCTATTAATATCAGCCCACAGCTGTCTGCCTAGCTTTTGCTAGTTATTAATTGTAGGGGACCCTACGTCATTTTTTTTGGGGGGGTCACCCATTTTAATAACCAGTAAAGGCTAAGAATACAGCTGTGAGCTGAATCTGCCCCAGTCATCGGGTTTACCTCTGCTGGGTATGAAAATTATGCAAGAGCCCACGCCATTTTTTTTTCAGAAAAATAATAATTTATTAATTAAATACATGTACAGTAAGCTGCACACAAACTTTACTACTTATATTTGTCACTGACATCTTTATATTAATCTATTCTATGTGTATATATCTATTCTAAACACCCCAGCTAGGCATTCTAGGAAGCATGGAACTGTAAGGGACCAATTGTGGAACGAAAATAGAAAAAGATGATCCAGCTTCCAAAGGCAAAATTTATTACGGTAGTTAAAAAATTCCATCATGGGTGTAGACACCCATTGCATTCATTTACAAAGCTGTACATGTGCTGGATACAGAGTAATTTAAATGACCAGCCATCGCCAACGCTGGAAATGCACCTGCACCGGAGGTGAGTATAAAGTGTTTTTATTTTACACACTTCCTTTACTAATTTAGAAAATAGGTATGGGAAGGTAATTTTAAGAAGATATGAGTATCCTATATATGTGTGAGAAGTCATGTTTTAATACCTTTAAAGAGGCACATATATATTTAACAGGGGTCATCACGAGAGTAAAGGAAGTTTAGGATGAGTCACCCATGAAATTCATAGCATTTTTTTACAAGTTAGTGAAAAATACAGCCAAAGAACTCTGTGTGAAGGAAAGGTATGAACGCATGGGTAGCTATTAAATAAAGGAAAATATTTGCTTAGCTTAGATATACAGACCATACCAGATGTATGGGTCAGTTACTCGAAAAGGGATAGGAAACATCATGAAAAAGAAAATCCAGAATATCCAGTTATACAAAGTGGTTTCATACACAAACAGGAATACTAGCCAAAAATACTGGATAACATAGGAACTTGGAAAAAATATTTGTTTTATAGAACTAAACTAGAGTTACCATAGAGGAATGATATGTTATGCTTGGTCATAGCCGCTACAATACAAATGACGACGGCTAGCCCAGGGCATCACCATGCCATGCAACGTTCTTCTAAGAAGAATGGGCAAAGCAGTCAGTATCCAGTGGGCCATAGTACAGAATGAAGTACAGCGACATCAGAGGTAGCGCAGCAGTAAGTGGGACTGCAGTGCTACGGGAAGAAGACTAAGCAGCACGGGAACAAGGTATCCAAGATGTGGCAGATTTTTAAGTGGGCCGCTATTCTAAAGACCTGGGTGAAACGGCAGGGTATACCCTCACGAAAGGCAAAACCGTCTAGTTCCAGGAGATCCCAGATGACATCGAGAAACAGCACCGAGTAGAAAGCATGATCTTGTGCTGGGAGGGGGCCAGAGGGTGATATCAGGCTTACTGACGGCCATGACTACAGCCCTGGCCCCAGCCTCCCCCGAATCTTACACAAACCCGTGGTCCAATAAGTGTAATTCTAAAGGGAGGCAGGCGGGCTGGAAGGGGCTGTAGGATGAGATAAAAATATGGAATTCTCATAAGCAGTGGCCGGTGCTGCCCCATGCCACCTGCCTCCCTAGGCAGTGGACATTCAATGCTGGCAAACATACAGTAAGTCTGGTTTCTTCCTCAAGACATCTGCAATGTTGATAATGTTTATTTAAATTTGAATTCATGCTAAATGGCTGATCATAAATGTCATCTGGCTAGTTACGAGCGGTAATCACATTACTATACAATATAATAACTTGTGGATAGTAAATATAGAAGTGCTGTAATGGAAACAGACCTTTGTGTATTTGCATACTTGTTATAGTATTTAGTTAGGAATCTAATATACCTCTAGATCGTAAAACATTGGTATTTACAGTCACTATAGAAAGTGCCCAATACCAGGATGCCTTACAAGTATCACAGATATTGAAGTAGGTTTTACAAAATAATAAATGTCAAAATGAATATCTTAGGTTCATGTTTAACAAATCAAGAAAATTCATAGAAGTGCAAACAGTAGGCAGCCTCTTCATATATACCAATGAGGTAATATCAAACAATCATAGGTTAGTCAAGTGAGTTATTGCAGTGGCGGACACTGACAGCAAAAGGTCCATGTGCCGAAATAATCTCCGGGCAGCTCTCCGTTAGGCTCCACTGGTGTATAAGCACACACAATATGCACATAAACATGCATATTCACACACACACACATATATAAAGTATGCAAATGCATAGACACAATACATGCCTATACACATTATACACAAATATATAATACATATTTTTCTGTAATTTCTACCAAAGAATGGTAAAAACATACTGTATGTAAAGGAAACTTGTCAGTAAGTTTTTGCTATTTAATCTGAGAGCAACATAATGTAGGAGAATCTGATTTCAAGGATGTGTCACTTATTAGGCGGTTGTAGTTTCAATACTAAGAAAAAAGAGAAAAAAACACTCCAAGTGTGTTACCGTCTGTATAGGACACGGCGAGCAATGGATTGTATGTGCTCACCTGCCTGGGTTGTGACCTGACACAACTCTGTATTTGTAAGAATGAAGGGCTGCTGCTCTTTTATACTGTGTTCAAGTTTCTTTCCTCCCCTATAAAAGGGAGGTGGCTATGTATAACATACTATACCTGATGAAGGAGTCAAACCGAAAACGCTTTGCATGAATGAATGAAGATCCAGAGAACATACACCCTTGTCTTCACTCTGTGGCAGCGCCTGAGAATCACCTTTCCTTTTCCTGTTTGGTTTGAGTAGTTGCAAAACAATCAGTGTTTTATCAGCAAGAGATTATCACCGCAGGACTAGTTCTCAGGTTACAGGCCAGTTCAGCTAATCTGAGTAACCCCGCCTCCACCACGGACTCCCAGCTTGCTGACAATGTACACACTGTACACAGGAAGCTGCCAATCAGTGATGTGGGTGGAGTTACACAGAGCTCATCATTCTATCAATATTATACCAAATAGTCCACTAAGTGATAAATCTCTAGAATTAGGGTCTCTGCCCCTATATGACTCTGCACTCAGATTATATAGTAATTATATAATTATATAGTAAAATCCTGCTGACAGATTCTCTTTAACCCCTTCATGACCTTGGAATTTTCCGTTTTACCGTGTTCGTTTTTCGCTCCCCTCCTTCCCAGAGCCATAATAATTTTTTATTTTTCCTTCAATATGGCCATGTGAGGGCTTATTTTTTGCGGAACGAGTTGTACTTTTGAACAACATCATTGGTTTTACCATGACGTTTATTAGAAAATGGGAAAAAATTCCAAGTGCGGTGAAATTGCAAAAAAAGTGCAATCCCATGCGTGTTTTTTGTTTGGCTTTTTTGCTAGGTTCACTAAATGCTAAAACTGACCTGCTATTATGATTCTCCAGGTCATTACGAGTTCATAGGCACTAAACATGTCTAGGCTGTTTATCTAAGAGATAGAAAAAAATCAAAACTTTGCTAAAAAAAAAATTGCGCCATTTTCCGATACCAGTAGCGTCTCTATTCTTCGTGATCTCGGGTCGGGTGAGGGCTTATTTTTTGTGTGCCGAGCTGACGTTTTTAGTGATACCATTTTGGGGCAGATACATTCTTTTGATCGCCCGTTATTGCATTTTAATGTAATGTGGGGGTGTTTTAAACTTTTTATTTATTTCATATTTTTTTAAACATTTTTTTTTTACTTTTGCCATGCTTCAATAGCCTCCATGGGAGGCTAGAAGCTGGCACAACTGGATCAGCTCAGCTACATAGCAGCAATCATCGGATCGCTCCTATGTAGTTTAATTGCAGGCTTGCTATGAGAGCCGACCACAGGGTGGCGCTCACAGCAAGCCGGCATTTTCAACCATAGAGGTCTCAAGAACCTCTATGGTTACTATCCTATCGCCGACCTCTGTCACTTGATCGGGGGTCAGCGATGCGCTCATTTCTGGCTGCGCGGCCGGAAGCGGTAGTTAAATGCCGTTGTCAGCGTTTGACAGTGGCATTTAACTAGTTAAAGCGGCAGGTGGATCGCGATTCCACTCGCCGCTATTGCGGGCACATGTCAGCTGTTCAAAACAGCTGACATGTCGCGGCTTTGATGTGGGCTCACCGCCGGAGCCCTGCATCAAAGCAGGGGATCTGGCCTCAGACATACTATCCCGCGAAACTTCTGAGTGGGCCCCTAACCAGCTAACCTTGATTACAACTCAGTGATGCACCCTAATAGTGGATGTAGGAAAACCTCAGCAGATGACCGCGCTATTACTGAAGATAATCTATTTATATAATTACCTTAAACTGTCATCCACTTCCGTCTGGACGTCCTCGAATCCCACAATCCACTGCCCCGCACAGGAAGTACGTCGACCGCCATATTAGAGTACCCAAGTGATGGGTATTCCAATATGGCACCCACTGGTGGTACCAGGGCCTTGCGCAGTACCACCAGCGGGTCATCGCCGGACTCCATCACCGGGGCACCCTCCCCGCCGGGCAGCCGTAGGAAAATGATTCACTGCGCAGCTGTAACCTTGGAGTCAGAAATGCTTCCAGGGGAGACTCACACACTCACACACACAGCCTCTTGCGCGGTACCACCAGCAGAACACCGTTGCGATAATGCCGCCGCCGGGATCAGCCGAATGATTCACTGACTGCCGCCATCTTTGTATAGGAGGAGTGCATGCACAGTTTTAATGTGACCACCATTATCTGTCTGCACAAAGATGGCAGAGGTCTGATTTACTGCACCTGCGCGAATTATGCGAATCATTCGGCTGATCCTGGCAGCAGATGCGTGATGTGTCTACAGGAAGAGGAAGCCGGTCACATTAAAGGGGTTTTCGCACGAACAAAAGTTAATTTTAAAAATTGACTGTGTCTGACCGTGTACAAAGAATACCACAGCTCCTGGGCAGGGGAGGAAGCAAAAGACAATACTGACATTACAGCAGAGGATCACAGAGGATTCATTTTGTGAGGTAAAATATTTCACTGACTGTTTTTAAAAAAATATTTTACCTCACAAAATGTATCCTCTGTGATCTCCTGCTGTAATGTCAGTATTGTAATTTTCTTCCTCCCCTTCCCTGGAGCTGTGGTATGTTCTGTAAACGGTCAGACACAGACAATTTTTAAAATGAAGTTATGTTCATGGGAAAACCCCTTTAAAAAGCAAATATCAACGCCAACATGGCTCTTCATAACAAATACACCAATGACAATGAAAGGAAAGCAGCAAAGGCACAACGTCGAAGATAACAAAGGGCAAATAAGACTCTGGAAGAGCAACAGCATCAGGCTGGCGTCACACTCAGCGTATGAAAATACGGTCCGTTTTTTACAGCCGTAATATGCAGAAATGTTCCCAAAATAGTGATCCGTATGTCATCCGTAGGCAGGGTGTGTCAGCGTATTTTGCGCATGGCATCCTCCGTATGTAATCCGTATGGCATCCGTACTGCGATATTTTCTCGCAGGCTTGCAAAACCGACATCTAATGGATTTATGGGCTCAAAAGTGCGTTAAAACATATATAAGTATATATACCGTATATATATATATATATATATATATATATATACATGTCATTGAGATACACACACAGACACACATATATATATATATATATATATATATACTGTATTTATATTTAATTCAGCCCGAGATAGCTTAAAGGCCGGTAATTCAATTGCCGGCTTTTTCTTTCTCCTTCACAAACCCGACATGATATGAGACATGGCTTACATACAGTAAACCTTCTCATATCCCCTTTTTTTTTTGCATATTTCACACTACTAATGTTAGTAGTGTGTATGTGCAAAATGTGGGCCTTGTAGCTGCTAAAATAAAGGGTTAAATCGTGGAAAAAATTGGTGTGGGCTCCCGCGCAATTTTCTCTGCCAGAGTGGTAAAGCCAGTGACTGAGGTCAGATATTAATAGCCTAGAGAGGGTCCATGGTTATTGGCCCCCCTGGCTAAAAACATCTGCCCCCAGCTACCCCAGAAAAGGCACATCTGAAAGATGCGCCTATTCCGACACTTAGCCTCTCTCTTCCCACTCCTGTGTAGCGGTGGGATATGGGGTAATGAAGGGTTAATATCACCTTTCTATTGTAAGGTGACATTAACCCCTTCATGACCTTGGGATTTTTCCGTGTTCGTTTTTCACTCCCCTCTTTCCCAGAGCCATAACTTTTTTATTTTTCCATCAATTTGGCCATGTGAGGGCTTATTTTTTGCGACACGAGTTGTACTTTTGAATGACATCATTGGTTTTAGCATGTATTGTACTAGAAAATGGGAAAAAAATTCCAAGTGCAGTGAAATTGCAAAAAGAGTGCAGTCCCACACTTGTTTTTTGGTTGGCTTTTTTGCTAGGTTCACTAAATGCTAAAACTGACCTTCCATTATGATTCTCCAGGTTACTACGAGTTCATAGACACCTAACATGACTAGGTTATTTTTTACCTAAGTGGTAAAAAAAAATTCCAAACTTTGCTAAAAAAAACACCAAATGCGCCATTTTCCGATACTCGTAGCATCTCCATTTTTCATGATCTGGTGTCGGTTGAGGGCTTATTTTTTGCATGCCGAGCTGGCGTTTTTAATTATAGCATTTTGGTGCAGATAAGTTCTTTTGATCGCCCGTTATTGCATTTTAATGCTATCTCGCGGCGACCAAAAAAACTTAATTCTGGCGTTTCAATTTTTTTTCTCGCTACGCTGTTTAGCGATCAGGTTAGTGCTTTTTTTATTGATAGATTGGGCGATTCTGAACGCGGCGATACCAAATATGTGTAGGTTTGACTTTTTTTTTATTGATTTATTTTGATTGGGGCGAAAGGGGGGTGATTTAAACTTTTATATTTTTTTAATTTTTTCACATTTTTTTAAACTTTTTGTTTACTTTTGCCATGCTTCAATAGCCTCCATGGCTGCGATCTGCTGTCCGCTGCTATGTAGCAGAAAATCAGGTGTGCTGTGAGCACCGACCACAGGGTGGCGCTCACAGCTGCCAGGGATCTGTAACCATAGAGGTCCCAAGGACCTCTATGGCTACAATAATGAAGCATCGCCGACCTCCAATTATGTGATGGGGGTCGGCGATGCCGTCATTTCTGGCCGCCCGGACGGATGTGGTAGTTAAATGCCGCTGTCTGCGTTTGACAGCGGCATTTAACTAGTTAATAGTTAAATGTAATCCCAACACTGTATGATGGCCCCCTCACTGTATTCCCCATACTGTGCGATGGCCCCCTAGATAGCCTCCATATAGTATAATGCACCAGATAGTCCTCAATATAGTATAATGCACTCCCCATAGGCCTACTCTATATTGTATAATGCACCCCCATAGGTAGACTCTATAGCACAAGGCAGCACCCCCATAGGCAGACTCTATAGCATAAGGCAGCACCCCCATAAACAGACCATATAGCACAATGCAGCACCCTCATAGGCAGACGCCATAGCACAAGGCAGCACCCCCATAGGCAGACCCTGTAGCACAAGGCAGCACCCCCATAGGCAGACCCTGTAGCATAAGGCAGCACCCCCATAGGCAGACTCTGTAGAACAAGGCAGCACCCCCATAGGCAGACCCTGTCGTATAGGGCAGCACTCCCATAGGCAGACCCTGTAGCATAAGGCAGCACCCCCATAGGCAGACTCTGTAGCACAAGGCAGCACCCCATAGGCAGACCCTGTAGTATAAGGCAGCACCTCCATAGGCAGCACCCCATAAGCCGACCCTGTAGTAAAAGGCAGCACCCCCATAGGCAGACCCTGTAGCTTAAGGCTGCACCCCCATAGGCAGACCCTGTAGTATAAGGCAGCACCCCATAGGCAGACCCTGTGGCACAAGGCAGCACACCCATAGGCTGCACCCCCATAGGCAGACCCTGTAGTATAAGGCAGTACCCCATAGGCAGACCCTGTAGCTTAACGCAACACCCCCATAGGCAGACTCTGTAGTATAAGGCAGCACCCCATAGACAGACCCTGTAGCACAAGGCAGCACCCCCATAGGCAGACCCTGTTGTATAAGGCAGCACCCCATAGGCAGATCCTGTAGCACAAGGCAGCACCCCATAGGCAGCACTCCATATGCAGACCCTGTAGTATAAGGCAGCACCCCATAGGTAGACCCTGTAGCACAAGGCAGCACCCCCATAGGCAGACCCTGTAGCACAAGGCAGCACCCCCATAGGCAGACCCTGTTGTATAAGGCAGCACCCCATAGGCAGATCCTGTAGCACAAGGCAGCACCCCATAGGCAGCACTCCATACGCAGACCCTGTAGTATAAGGCAGCACCCCATAGGTAGACCCTGTAGCACAAGGCAGCACCCCATAGGCAGACCCTGTAGTATAAGGCAGCACCCCCATAGGCAGCACCCCATAAGCAGACCCTGTAGTAAAAGGCAGCACCCCCATAGGCAGACCCTGTAGCTTAAGGCTGCACCCCCATAGGCAGACCCTGTAGTATAAGGCAGCACCCCATAGGCAGACCCTGTGGCACAAGGCAGCACACCCATAGGCTGCACCCCCATAGGCAGACCCTGTAGTATAAGGCAGTACCCCATAGGCAGACCCTGTAGCTTAACGCAGCACCCCCATACGCAGACTCTGTAGTATAAGGCAGCACCCCATAGACAGACCCTGTAGCACAAGGCAGCACCCCCATAGGCAGACCCTGTTGTATAAGGCAGCACCCCATAGGCAGATCCTGTAGCACAAGGCAGCACCCCATAGGCAGCACTCCATACGCAGACCCTGTAGTATAAGGCAGCACCCCATAGGTAGACCCTGTAACACGAGGCAGCACCCCCATAGGCAGCACCCCATAAGCAGACCCTGTAGTAAAAGGCAGCACCCCCATAGGCAGACCCTGTAGCTTAAGGCTGCACCCCCATAGGCAGACCCTGTAGTATAAGGCAGCACCCCATAGGCAGACCCTGTGGCACAAGGCAGCACACCCATAGGCTGCACCCCCATAGGCAGACCCTGTAGTATAAGGCAGTACCCCATAGGCAGACCCTGTAGCTTAACGCAGCACCCCCATAGGCAGACTCTGTAGTATAAGGCAGCACCCCATAGGTAGACCCTGTATCACGAGGCAGCACCCCCATAGGCAGCACCCCCATAGGCAGACCCTGTAGCTTAAGGCTGCACCCCCATAGGCAGACCCTGTAGTATAAGGCAGCACCCCATAGGCAGACCCTGTGGCACAAGGCAGCACACCCATAGGCTGCACCCCCATAGGCAGACCCTGTAGTATAAGGCAGTACCCCATAGGCAGACCCTGTAGCTTAACGCAGCACCCCCATAGGCAGACTCTGTAGTATAAGGCAGCACCCCATAGACAGACCCTGTAGCACAAGGCAGCACCCCCATAGGCAGACCCTGTTGTATAAGGCAGCACCCCATAGGCAGATCCTGTAGCACAAGGCAGCACCCCATAGGCAGCACTCCATACGCAGACCCTGTAGTATAAGGCAGCACCCCATAGGTAGACCCTGTAGCACAAGGCAGCACCCCCATAGGCAGACCCTGTAGCACAAGGCAGTACACCCATAGGCAGACCCTGTAGCATAAGGCACCCCCATAGGCAAACCCTGTAGCACAAGGCAGCACCCCCATAGGCAGCACCCCATAGGCAGACCCTGTAGCACAAGGCATAACCTCCATAGGCAGACCCTGTAGCATAATTCAGCACCCCCATAGGCAGACACTGTAGCATAAGGCAGCACCCCATAGGCAGACTCTGTAGTATAATGCACCCCCCATAGGCAGACCCTGTAGTACAAGGCAGCACCCCCATAGGCAGACTCTGTAGTGTAATGCACCCCCCATAGGCAGACCCTGTAGTATAAGGCAGCACCCCATAGGCAGACTCTGTAGTATAATGCACCCCCCATAGGCAGACCCTGTAGTACAAGGCAGCACCCCCATAGGCAGACTCTGTAGTGTAATGCACCCCCCATAGGCAGACCCTGCAGTATAAGGCAGCACCCCATAAACAAAAAAAACTCACCTCTCTTTCTCCGTGTTCCTGCGGCTCTCCGAGGTCCCGCTCATCTCCTGATAGCCGATGCTGGGTGGTGATGTCATCGCACCCGCTGTCAGTGTCAGCATCAGTGATGTCAGACGCTGACAGGGGGATAATGGGAGGAGTGCAGTGCTCCTTCACTCATCAATGTGGTTAGCTGTATCAGTTAAATGCCGATACAGCTGACCTTGCGATGATTGGCGGGGGGCCCACTGCTGGCACTGGGCCCCCCGCCTGCTCTGGGGCCCCATAGCAGCAGAGCAGGGAGATCGATTCTCCCTGCTCTGCCACAGAATGTAACTGTATCGGCAGCGTGCCGATACAGTTACAGTGGCGTAGCTCCAGGTGGGCCCCTCTGAGCGCCAGGTCAATGGCCCCCTCTGCCCCCCGGTAGCTACGCTACTAGTGGCATCCCTTTTTCATTTTTGCGCCTCTGTTTGTTCCCTCCCCTTCTTCTTAGAGCCATAACTTTTTTATTTTTCTGTCAATATGGCTGTGTGAAGACTTATTTTTTTGGGGACGAGTTGTACTTTTGCTCAAAACCATTGGTCTTACTATATCGTGTACTCTAAAATGGGAAACAAAATTCCAAGTGTGGTGAAATAACAAAAAAAAGTGCAATTACACAACAGAGGTCATTACGAGTTCACAGACACCAAAGATGTATAGGTTGTTTTTTATTTAAATGATGAAAAAAAATCCAAAGTTTCTTTTAAAAAAAAAAAATTGCGTCATTTTCCAAGACCCGTAGCGTCTCCACTATTTGGGATCTGGGGCTGGATGAGGGCTTGTTTTTTGCTTGACAAGCTGACTTTTTTGATTGATACCATTTTGGTGTAAATATGATCTTTTGATCGCCCTTAATTGCATTTTAATGCAATGTTGCAGTAGACTTTTTTTCGCTATATCGTTTACCTATCAGATTAATTCTTTTTATAGCTTGATAAATCTGGCGATTCTGAATATGGCGATACCAAATATGTGTATTTTTTTTAAAACTGTTTTACTTTCAATGGGGCAAATAGGATATGATTTGAACTTTTATTTTTTTAGACAAACATTTAGAATTGAGAGTCCTCAGTGGTTGATACCTTTTAATGGCTAACTGAAAAGATGGTAACAAATTGCAAGCTTTCAAGACTACACAGGTCTCTTCATCAGGCAAAGACTAAAAGAAATTCTGAAGAATCACATATTTATGCACAACATAGCACAGAAAAAAAAAACATGGATAAGACAGGTGACATAAAGCAGAATTACCATGAGTGATAAACAGTTATGTCCATAAATATTGGGCCAGTTCTTAGATAAGGAATGTTTTATTGTCCTCTGATTGGGGTCTGGTTCTGTTGTGATGACCCCACATGGTCTGAGGGGCAAGTTCCTTAGTTGATGTAAAAAGACATAAATCCATGCGACACATTCATTCCTGCAGTGAGACTGTCAAAGGTCGTCATCAGTTTATATTCCCATACTCTTCTGTGTCTCTTAGATTTGAAGCTACCTTTTAACACAAGTAATTTCATGTCCATAATGTTATGATTTGGGAGACAAAAATGTATTGCCACAGGTAGATCCATTCTTTTTTCTCTTATTGTGTGGCGGTGAGAATTAATTCTTGTTCTAAGCTTTTGCCCTGTCTCCCCCACATACAGACCCCCAGTTGGACATTTAGTACAAATAATTAGGTACACCACATTAGAAGTGTCGCAGCTGTTATTTTTCTATCTACTGGCTAACACGGTACCAAGATATTAATTTTTTTTAGCATTTTTTAAGATTTTTTTTACTTTTTACATGCTTCAATAGTCTTTATGGAAGACTAGAAGCTACATATCAATTGTGTGTAGCAGAAATGCTCACTTGCTATGAGCGCCGACTACTGGGCGGCGCGCATAGCAATCCAGCAATAACAACCACAGGAGTCTCCTGCAGACCTTGGGTTGTCATGCCGTCCCATTAAATGCTGCTGTCAGAGATTGACAGCGGCATTTAACAGGTTAACATCCTCGGGTGGATCGCAATTCCATCCGCGGCTGTTAGGGGCACATATCAGCTGTTCAAAACTGCTAATATGTGCCAGGAAAGATGTGGGCTCAGCGCTGGAGCCCACATCAAATTGATGGACACAACATGTGCAATACATGTATGGGGCATATCGTGAAGGGGTAAAAAAAGAGACAGATATGCTGCAAAGTTTGAAATGTAATACTTTACTAATAAAAATACCACTGTGAATACTAATACTTTTACTGATGGAGATTTTAGTGCTGCAAATGTTTTATTTTTTCACATTTATAGATATGACAGAAAAACATTTGCAGTACATTTTTAAGTAAACATCACTATATAAAGTCATTTTTTTGCGACATGAGATGTAGTTTCTTAGGCGCTATTTTGCCCAAAACATGCTATATGTAATCATTAAAGATTTATTATCGGTTAAAAGCCATCACAAAAACAATTATCTCTTTTTTATCCATGCCATTTACCAATCAACATCAATTAAGAGTTCAGTATATTGTACAGGTTATTATGATCAAGACAAAACACACAGCACTCAAGGATCCTGTGTGGTGCCCAAGTCAGGTTTCCAGCCCGTCAATCCAATAGTAATAAATCACTTGGCACTCAAATGGTTTCTTTCAGATGAAAAAAGTGAACATCCCATTTATTTGTGCATCCAGTTCAAATTTTGTGTTGATTATTTAAAAATAGTGTATGGAAAACAAGTGATTGGTCTAATTGTTTTTACACTGTTTCAAGAACTTTTTAGTAATTTTATGGCATTTTTAGTAACTTTTAGTTATTTTTTTGAAAAAAATCTACTTTTTTTTAACGTATGAATTACTAATATATACAGATATATAAACAAGAAAAACATTTAGCTTGCATACAGTTACGATCAAAATTATTCAACTCCCATTGTGAATTAGGATTAATAGCAAAATCTACACATATTCTGCTAGGAATTCACATAGCAATAAATACATGGTGGCAGTTGGGGGGGGCCCGGACAAGCTGTCAGGTTCCCTTTTAAAAAAAACCTACAGTTCGTCTCGCAAATTATCAAAAAATAATATAGTGAAGGCTGTTACGTCTATAAACGAATGAACTAAAATGCAGCAGGACAATACCAAGTAGGTGTAAGAAGACAGGTCATGCAATACTCCTTTGGGAAGTTAAATATGCAAATTGTCTCTTTAGAGAGGAAGATAACTAGAGCTCTACTGCCAATTACTGGAAGTAGCAATTCAAAAAGTCAAGTACAAATCTTTAATGAGCCTTGCCACATGACTTAAGATAAAACCCAACCAGACACTTTATTTGCAGTCATGTGTTTTGGGGGTTTGCCCCTCATAAGAGACATTCGCAAATTTAATTTCCCAGAGCAGCATTGCGTGGCCTTATAGTCTCCTTACTGGCTTGGCACCTTCCACTAGGAGCTACTCATTTGACCTTTTTTATTCATTGCATAGAAATAGAGTAAATAGAGTTATCTATTTCACAAGCAGATATTCATGCTGACCCATGTGACATGTGATTTTGGCCAATGGCCATTTCTTCTCCTCCTAAGAGATCCACCTAAGCGCATAGAAGTCAATGGAAACATCAAGGAGGTCCATTTCTTCCATTGACTGGGTCTCTGTGGAAGCAGTTATGATGCCCCATCACACATCCCTTTCATTAAGTAAATTAACTCAACTAGCAATGTTATATGCTGCTCAGTATATAGCAAATGCAGAACATGGGGAGAAAATGTGTTATAGACATTGTGATGCACATTTGTTAAGTGCCAAAGCGAGGTAGTTGTGGTCGAGTTTCTGCTCCCACTCGCTCTGGCTCTCTACAGACAATACGTTTTCTCATCTCAGTGTGCTGTTGTGTGTGGGGTGCATCACACTTCTGGAATGCAGGCCTTCATTGGCTCCGGGTTTTCCTCTTGTGGCACCTTAGCAGCAATGAATCTAGGGGACACAGGTTTTGTAAAAAGAATCAAACTTTTACTGGACAATTGGCATATAGGTTAAGGCCCAACGGGTTGTCGTCTTTCTCACAGGTACCGGACACAACTTCAATCCTGGTTCTTGGTATAGATAAAGTGTCTCTTTTGCTATCTTCCCTAGAACTAAAAAGTCTTCTCCACCACTAGTTGTGCAACTAGATTGCAATAACTCCCGCCTCAGATTCTGAGTCCATCTTTCTCTGGAGCTTCACAGGCTGAGAGCTCCCAAGGCTCCTTACGTACATTTCGAGGTTCCCCCAGGCCGGTAGACAATATCACAAGGAAGGGTATTTTTGGCAATCCTCACGTTGTCCCTAGCAGCCCAATATGTGAGACTGCTACTGTCACTTTGTACTACTGTTTTGCACTGAACTGTCACTTCCTGAACTTGGCACTAACTCTCAGTTCCATCTCCCCAAACTGGGGTGCCCTTTACAGTTAACCCTGCCTAGGATGGACTGTAGCCCCAGTGGTTGTTACTCTTAACAACATGCATGAATATTAAATAGATTTAACCCCATAGAGTGTTGTCACACTCGCACCCAGACTGGTTGGCGCAGGCTTGCGGGGGTGTGGCCCCACTGGACCTCAGACCAGACTACCCTGGAAGGGGCGTAACTAAGTAGCTTCCTTGGTCTGCGCTGGAGCCTCTGATGTGAGGTCAGACTCGTGTGGCAGAAAGCTACCAGGTACCACTCCAGGGTGGTGTCTGGCTATGGCTGCTGATCCCACCAGGGAACGGAGCATAGACAGGCAAGCGGGCACGGCTGGCACTCAGGCAGGCGGGCACGGCTGGGACACAGGCAGGCGGATGGGTACAACAGAGACACTGGCAGGCGGGCACGGCTAGCTCTCTGGCAGGCAGGTATGGGTACTACAGAGACACTGGCAGGCAGGCACGGCTGGCTCTCTGGTAGGCAGGTACGGGTGGCTCTCTGGCAGGACAGCCGGACAAGGCTGGTACACTGGAAGAACCGGTAGGGACCGGTCTGCAGGCTGGTATGTAAACCAGGTAAGAACCTGTTCAGACAGGAGGACTTATGAATAGGTAGAGAAAGACCGCAAGAGCGGATGCAAAGCGGAAGCACAGGAGCTACAGCCAAGAACAGAAATGCAGGAGGTGGAGCCAAGCACGGAAATGCAGGAGGCAGAGCCAAAATCAGGAAGCGGAGCCAAGTGCCGAAACGCAGGAGGTGGAGCCAAGAGCAGGAGGCGGAGCCAAGTGCAGACACGCATGAGGCGGAGCCAATAGCAGGAGGTGGAGCCAAGTGCAGACATGCAGGAGGTGGAGCCAAGAGCAGGAGGCGGAGCTAAGTGAGGACACACAGGAGGTGGAGTCAAGAGCAGGAGGCGGAGCCAAGTGCAGAAACACAGGAGGCGGCGCCAAGAGCAGAAGGTGGAGCCAAGAGCAGAGACACAGGAGGTGGAGCCTAGTGCAGAGACGCAGGAGGTAGAACAGGGAAGAACTGCAAGAAGCGGAGCATGGTAGAAGCGCAAGGAGTGGAGCCACAGAGCAAAGCCACAGAGTGCAGAGCTGAGAGCAGAGCAAAGTCAGAGTACAGAGCTGAGCAAAGCTAGATACAGAGTGCAGAGCAGAAAGCAGAGCAAAGCCACAGAGTGCAGAGCAAGGAGCAGAGCAAGGAGCAAAGCAAGGTCGCAGAGAGCAGAGCCGAAAGCAGAACAAAGCAAGACACAGAGTGCAGAGCAGAGCAAAGCTAGTTACAGAGTGCAGAGCAGAGCAAAGCAAGACACAGAGTACGCACAGCAGAGAAAGCAAACCAAGACAGGGATATAAACAAACACAGTAACAGGACAAGACTAAGACAGAGTCAGGAACGGGACAAGGCACAGAAACACGGACACAAGCCAGGGTACGACGCCCCTCTGGGTGGCAGACATAGGCCAGGGTACGAAGCCCCACTGGGTGGCTACACAAGGACACAAGCCAGGGTACTAAGCCCCACTGGGTGGCAAACACAGGACAGAGACCAGGGTACAACGCCCCCCTGGGTGGCGGACACAAGAGTAACAGAGACAGGGCCTGGCACCTCAGCAGCTAAGAACTGACTGAGGGAGTAAGTTGCACAGGCCCCCACCAATGGGTGGGAATGTCTTAGATACAGGAAGCCTCATGGCCATTGGCCAGGGACACCTTAGCAAGGTGCGCACAGTCTCAATAAGACACAGGAGTTGTCGGCGCCGCCCCCATATGCACACAGACAGAGCATGCACAGAGCAAGCAGCAGACATGAGGCACACAGCATGGAGCTAACAGCAGAGAGAAGTCACAATATGGCCCAGAGAAGTAAGTGAGTTTGAGTGTAATGCAGGTGGGGGATGGGAGGCCATGCAGTGATGCCAGCAGGTTTGTTACAAGTGTCAGGTACCAGACCATAAGCTCCACCAATCCTACACATTGTCCATATATTCTCTTCTGATTGATGTATTGTTATGGCTTAGGGTTAATCTCACTGTGTATTGGGTGAAGGTGGCATCATGCTTGTACAAGCATTCTTATTAAGAAACTGTTGTTAAGCCTTAGGTAATTTACGGGTGCTTCTCACAAAATTAGAATATCATCAAAAAGAGTGATCTATTTCAAGTGCTTATTTCCATTAATGTTGATGATTATGGCTTACAATTACAGCTAAGGAAAACCCAAAAATTATTATCTCAGTAAATTAGAATAATTAATAAAAAACACCTGCAAAGGCTTCCTAAGCCTGTAAAATGGTCCCTTAGTCTGTTTCAGCAGGCTCCACAATCATGGGGGAAACAGCTAACTTGACAGATGTCCAGAAGGCAGTCATTGACACACTCCACAAGGAGGGTAA
Organism: Ranitomeya variabilis; assembly: GCF_051348905.1. NCBI lineage: Eukaryota > Metazoa > Chordata > Amphibia > Anura > Dendrobatidae > Ranitomeya > Ranitomeya variabilis. Next base: position 118,130,734 of record NC_135233.1, read on the forward strand.
GCCACAAAAGGTCATTGCTAAAGAAACTGGCTGTTCACAGAGTGATGTATCCAAGAATATTAATGGCAAGTTGAGTGGAAGAAAAAAGTGTGGTAGAAAATGGTGCACAAGCAACCGGACAACCGCAGCCTTGAAAGTATTGTTAAGAAAAGGCCATTCAAAAATTTGGGGGGAGATTCACAAGGAGTGGACTGCTGCTGAAGTCATTGCTTCAAGAGCCACCACACACAGACATATACAGGACATGGGCTGCAAGTGTCACATTCCTTGTGCAAGCCACTCATGACCAATAGACAACGTTAGAAGCATCTTACCTGGGCTAAGGAGAAAAGAGAACTGGACTGTTGCTCAGTGGTCCAATGTGTTGTTTTCCGATGAAAGTAAATTTTGCATTTCATTTGGAAATCAAGGTCCCAGATTCTGGAGGAAGAATAGAGAGACAGAGAATTCAAGCTGCTTGAGGTGTAGTGTGAAGTTTCCACAATCAGTGATGGTTTGGGCAGCCATGTCATCTGCTGGTGTAGGTCCACTGTGTTTTTTCAAGACCAATGTCAGCGCAGCCGTCTACCAGGAAAAAAGTTCATTGTTTTTCTCATTAATGTACACTCTGCACCCTATCTTGACTGAAAAAAACAGAAATGTAGTAATTTTTGCAAATTTTTTTAAAAAAGATAAACTGAAATATCAGATGTTCATAAGTATTCAGACCCTTTGTTCTGTATTGAGTAGAAGCACCTTTTGAGCTAGTACAGCCATGAGTCTTCTTGGGAATGATGCAACAAGATTTTCACACCTGGATTTGGGTGCCAATTCTTCCATTCTTCCTTGCAGATCCTCTCCAGTTCCGTCAGGTGGGATAGTGAACGTTGGTGGAGAGCCATTTTTAAGTCTTTCCAGAGATGTGAAGCGATGGCTGGGGGACCACCACGGTGCAGGAAGACTACTGTACACAAGATGAGGTGCAAACAACAAGGGGTAGATTTATTGGGAGGCAAGGAACGAAGTGAATGAGGAAGATGCAAACAGGGGTATACAATGGCAAAAGACAATTTACAAGAGTTATAAACTTTATCTTTTCCATAAAATAGCATGGTGCTCCAACTATTACAGACTCAAAATATGTCTAACAAGCAAATGTAAACAATAAACAAGTGAGGGTGCTACTCTACGTATAACCTCCCTGGCCTTTACTAAGTAGGCCACATGGCTCCCGTGTACTGACTATTGAAGCCTACATTAGGCCCTAACAGGTGCACCAAACAGGAACAAACTCACGGTGATGTTGGAGAATCAGCTCCCGTCCCAGAAGGGCCCTCAGCAGTCTTAGGCTACGTTCACATTTGCGTTGTGCGCCGCAGCATCGGCGACGCAACGCACAACGCAAACAAAAACGCAGCAAAACGCACGCTAAAACGCTGCGTTTTGCGACGCATGCGTCCTTTTTGGCCGAAATTGGACGCAAAAAAAATGCAACTTGCTGCGTCCTGTGCGCCCTGACGCGTGCGCCGCAAAAAACGCATGTGTCAAAAAACGCATCACAACGCATGTCCATGCGCCCCCATGTTAAATATAGGGGCGCATGACGCATGCGGCGACGCAGCGGCGCCCGACGCTGCGTCGCACAACGATAATGTGAACTTAGCCTAATATGGTGGTGCGCACGGCTTTCTGTCAGCTCTGTGAAGCGTGGTCTTCTCCTTGCTTCTGGATCCTAGGGATGCTCCTGGAAACTGTAATTCCTTTTCTCTGTATCTTCGTGGCTCTCTTGCAGCTATATCAGGGCACAGTTCATCTCTTTCAGCTATCAGCACAAAAAGTCCTCTCTGACGCAGACTCAGCTCACACACGCTGCTCCAGCTCCACACCTGCACTCTGCACAGACTAGTTAATTACTCTGACTATTGCAGGGGAGAAGCAGAACATTCCATCATGCCAGACAAGGGGGTGCAGCCTCTTAAAGTGACAGCATGTTCCTTACTGTCCATAACAGCACCACCCTCTTACAGATGCTCATTTGGGTTTAGGTCAGGGCTCTGGCTGGACCAGTCAAGAATGGTCACAGAGTTGTTCTGAAGCCAATCCTTTCTTATTTTAGCTGTGTGCTTAGGGTCATTGTCTTGTTGGAAGGTGAACCTGAGGTCCAAAGCATTCTGGAAGAGGTTTTCATCCAGGATATCTCTGTACTTGGCTGCATTCATGTTTCCTTCAATGGCAACCAGTCGTCCTGTCCCTGCAGATGAAAAACACCCCCAGAGCATGATGCTGCCACTACCATGTTTCACTGTTGGGATTGCATTGGGCAGGTGATGAGCAGTGCCTGGTTTTATCCACACATACTGCTTAGAATTATCACCAAAAAGGTCTATCTTCGTCTCATCAGACCAGAGATTCTTATTTCTCATAGTCTGGGAGTCCTTCATGTGTTATTTATTTTAGCAAACTCTATGTGGGCTTTCATATGTCTTGCACTCTGCCATAAAGGCCTGACTGGTGGAGGGCTGCAGTGATATTAGACTTTGTGGAACTTTGTTCCATCTCCCTACTGCATCTCTGGATCTCTGGAGCTCAGCCACAGTGATCTTGGGGTTCTTCTTTACCTCTCTCACCAAGGCTCTTTTCCCACGATTGCTCCCAAGCCTTGTCTGGTGCAGTGGTCTCCCATTCAGGCTCAGCAGCTGGGATGACTGCTCAGCACAGACTCAGGTCCCAGTGCCTTGCCCAGGCTCGTGCTGCATGTATAGTTACTGCTGGCTGTCCAGCTAAGCCTTTGGTGACTACTGGTTTACACGTGCAGCATTGTGCTCTGAAGCCTAAGTCCAGATTTCACCTTACTGAGCAGCTCCATGATGTGGCACCTTCTCATTGGTGTTCGGACGTCAGCTCCTCTGGTGATGCGGCAGCTTCAGATTGATCCACAGGCCAGGTCCTGCCTGTCTGGACTTGAGCTTGGGTATAAAAGGCTCTCAATGGCACACACCTGTGTGCTACTAGTATCATTTGTGTTATGTGTGTTAGTGGATGCGCTACCACTCTGACTGCATGTGTGTTTGTTGAGATCTTGCTCAGCTTGATACAGTTAGGGATTTTGCTTGCCACTTGGCTTCCAGCATCTGTATCCTGTCGTGTGTGCGGTAAGCACAGCAGAGTTACAGAGCACGTCCGACCACAGAGCCTTTTTGCTCCCCTGTGATTCTATGGGGTTTGTTTAGTTAATCAGTGTCAGCGCAGTATTTTCCTTTGACTCTGCGTCTGTTTCAGCCACGTTTGCGATTGGCATGGGTCGATTACGGAGCGAGCTCAAGCCTTAGCTGCTTTGCTCTGTGAAGCTAACAGAGCTGTGGGCTGTGCGTTCTGTTCACACTGCGTGGCGTTAACGCAGTCGTGTCAGGTGTACGCTTGCCGTGTGTTCCACCATTATTCTATAGCAGCAGTTTTACATCTCTGCACGGTGGACCCCGGTTTGCGATCGCACTTTATTATTACATTTTCTTTAGTGCGATCCGTGAACCCTAACAGTGTATTCACTGTGCAATGATCCCCTGAGAAATGTAATATGCAAATTGCCTCTTCGGAGAGGAAGAGGACTAGAACTCTATAACATAATCCTACAAGTCACTATTAACCCTTTAACGAGCCTTGAAATATGACTTAGGACAAAATTCAGGTGGCGCTATAGAGTTCAAGTCCTCTACCTCTCTGAAGAGAATTTGAATATATTTTTAATTATAATTTAGATTATTTGGTTCCTACTTGCACTCCTCTTTCTATATGATCTTTATACTAATTGTGAGGCACTACCATATAACCAATCCTATCGTATAAGTACAAATATATCCAACATCATGCATTTTTAATGTACTTGTTCAAAATGTCCTCATTGGTTCATATTCACGCTATGGTGAAACTGACCTGGCAATATGATTCTCCAGGTCAGTACGAGCACACAGATGTCAAACATCTAAGGGTATGTGCACACGTTGCAGATTTACCTGTGGAATTTCCTGTGCAGATTCTTCCCTCTCTTGCCAGAAACGCAGGTGCATTTTTGCTACGTTTTTGCTGCGTTTTTTGCTGCGTTTTTTTCATGCGGATTTGTATGCGTTTTTGAAAGCTAAACAAAGATCTATTGAACAAAAAAAAAAGATTTGTGATGTAATTTCTTGTCCAACTTCCTCTTTTACATTTGTCCAACCCACACTCCATTACACACAGATAGACAGACAGACAGAAAGACAGACAGACAGATACAAGGAATGAGATAGATAGAAGGAATGAGGCCGGCGTCACACTAGAGAGTTTTATGGACGCATGATTGGCGCAAAAACAACACATTGCACACGGACCAATGATTCTCTATGGGGCAACTCCTATCTGCCGTATATTTCGCAGCCTCATTTTACGGGTGTAGAAAATCGCAGCATTCTGCATTTGTCAGCCTATTGCGCAAAAAATCCGCCAATGAAAGTCTTGCCAACCTTACATACAGAACACTGTTTTGGGAACATTTTTGCATATTGCGCCCGTAAAAAAGAACCGCATTTTCCTACGCCAAGTGTGACGCCGGCCTGAGATAGATAGATTTATAGATAGATAAATTGATAGATAGATGATAGATATATAGAAGGAATGAGATGGATAGATGTAGATAGATATATGGATAGTTAGGCTACTTTCACACATCAGTTTGTTTCCGTCAGGCAGGTTTTGGCGAATTTTTGAAAAAACAGATCCGTTGCAAATAGTGAAAAACTGATGCAACTGATCCGTTTTTTTTAAAAAAAGAGAGAGCGAACGGAAAATGTGCATGATTTGAATGGAAACATGCATGAAAAAAACGGATTCAGAGGCCGGATTCATCATTTAACATCTCAGTTTCATACGTTTTTCACCGGATCCGTCGCTGTGCGTTTTTTGATGGATCTGGCAAAAAACGGATGAAACATGTGGCCATCAGGCGCAATCCGGCGCTAATACAACTCTATGAGAAAAAAAGACGGATCCAGAAGAAGAAAAAATGGATCAGTTTTTTCAAAACTCGCCGGATTGTGCCTGACGGCAAAAACCTGATGTGTAAAAGTAGCCAGATAGATATATGGATAGATATAACTATCTATCTATAAATATATCTATAGATAGATATATCCATAGATAGGCCGATGTTAAATAATTAACATAAAGAAAAAAACGGGAATAAAAATGGCGTGGGCTCTCGCGCAATTTTCTGCGCCAGAGGGGGAAAGCCGACGGCCGGGGGCCAATATTTGTAACTTGGGAAGGGGGTAATACCCATGGCCCCTTTCCAGGCTATGAATATCAGCCCACAGCTGTCTGCGTAGCCTTTACTGGCTATTAAAATATAGGGGGACCCCACGTGATTTTTTTGGGGGGTCCCCCTATATTTTATAGCCAGAAAGGCTACGCAGACAGCTGCGGGCTGATATTCATAGCCTAGAGAGGGGCCATGGATATTGGCCCCCCCGGCTACAAATACCAGCCCCCAGCTGCTCCAGAAAAAATCGTAAAATAATAAACCGTATACTACCTGTCCGACGCAGTCCAATTAATTACGAGTGTCCCACGACGATCTCCCCTATAGAACAGTGACATCAGGAGATGTCACTGCTCTATAGCAGAGGTCCCCAACCTTTTTTGCACCAGGGACCGGCTTTAAGCAAGACCAGTTTTCCATGGCCCGGTGGGGGTGGGGCAGGGGCGGGGTTTTGGTCATATGGGGGTGGGGTTATGGAGGGATGGAGCTTAGTGCATACTTATCATATAATTATGACATTTATAATGAGGGCTGGATTTGTTCTTTTTCTTTCGCTCCTTGACAGTTTCCTGATCATTCCATAACATTTCCTCCGGCACGGCGGTGCGGATGTAGCAGACCTGTGTTAGTCATTGATCATGTGCTCTCAAGAGAAGTTATCGGTCCACACTGCTCTGATAAAAGTACCACAAAGCTTTAGCATGAGGCCAGATGTAGCAGAGAGGAATGTGTCACTTGTAGATTTCATACACAGAGTGATTCATTTGTCGGGTTTATGAAACACTGAACACAGATGTAGCAGAGCTGATGGTGTCACAGCAGAGTACATTCATTATGTACTCTGCTGTGACACCATCAGCTCTGCTACATCTGTGTTCAGTGTTTCATAAACCCGACAAATGAATCACTCTGTGTATGAAATCTACAAGTGACACATTCCTCTCTGCTACATCTGGCCTCATGCTAAAGCTTTGTGGTACTTTTATCAGTGCAGTGTGGACCAATAACTTCTCTTGAGAGCACATGAGTAACAAACAGTAAATAACAAACTCAGCTCTGCTACATCAGTAAAAAACCAATTGATTAATGATTAATCAATTGGTTTTTTACTGATGTAGCAGAGCTGAGTTTTCATGGCCACTTCATGAAATCCTATCAACAAAAAAATATTCAGCACTGCTACATATACCCCAGCTCCCCACACATGGACCCTGCACAGCCGCCGGTAATACCTTCATTCAGAGGGGCCCAGCCCGCTGTTCCCGCACACACGCACAGGCACCCATGGTGACTCCGGAAATACATGGCGGGCTGTGGAAGCCGCCCGCCCTGTTCGTACAGCGGGAGATGGGAGGAGGGAGTGGCGGATGAGGGGGAGGAGACTTCCGCCCGAACTCCACGTCCGCCCACCAAAGGGGGAATGACGTGCGGCGCTGCAGTGTGACAGAATGGAGGCCGCACAACCGGCGTGGTTAGCCGCTAAAGTAGCTGTCAGCGGCGCCGCGGACCGGCTGATAAACCCCAACGGCCCGGTCCTGGTCCGCGGACCGGCGGTTGGGGACCTCTGCTCTATAGGACCTCCAGGGGCACACTGACAGGAGACAATGGCTCCTGCAGGGCATCACTGAGAGGTTACCTTGGTTCACTGGTCTCACTTTATGCCATTGCTTTATGCTTTATGCCATCTGCAGGAAATCCGCAACGTGTACACATGGCCTAAGGGTTTTTTTAACTTAAGGGGTGAAAAAAAAATATTGGAAATTTTGGTAGAAAATAAAATTTTGCTTTCGTCGCCATATTCTTAGAACTTGGGTGAGGCCTATTTTTGGCCGTGAGAGGATGGGGGCCGTTGACCAGGCACATCGAAGATGTGCTCATATTTTAGCAGAGGACAGTGCAGCAGCTCGATTTATTTATAAGTCAATTGAATACTAACTCTTTAAACATCAAATTGACCTACGAATGTGATGCTTGGAGAATTGACTTGTTGGACATCAGTCTTGAGGTGGATCAAGACTCTTTTATACAGACTGATGTCTATAAAAAATCAACATTTGTATTTGAGGTGGAGGCTGAGGACCATAGGGACTAATAAAATGTGGGGAGTAACTAATAGATGGGAGTTTAGAAATAACTGGAAACACCAATAGAGATTAAACTACCCAAAACTAAATAAATTAAAAATATGAATCTTTATTAAATATAACAATTTGGAAACATACAGATTAAAAATAAAAAGGGGTACATTTGTACAGAGAATGAAGTAGTAATTAGTCAAATGTATAATCAATTCAATATAAATTTACAGTCATGATAAAATATCAAATTTCTTAGTAACCCATGAAAAGACAGTATCAAGCTCATATACTTGGAAATCAATAGAGTATAAAAGTTAGATGTACCACATTTAATATATAGTACACCAACTCCACCTAATGGGCAAAAAAAGCAGGACACCAGAAAACACTTTCATCGATCATGCCTATAGCAGTGAACCTTAGTGAAAGAAAAAAATAAACACTAAGGCTATGTGCACACATTGTGGATTAGGCTTAGGAATTTCTGGTGCGGATTCTGTCTCTCCTGGCAGGAAACGCACCTGCGTTTTTTTGTGCGGTTCCACAGCGGTTTTTTGTGCGTTTTTGCTGCGGTTTTCTTGCGGATTTGCTGCGTTTTTTACCCCTGCGGTTTTCTATAATGGAGTGGGTACAAAAACGCTGCAGATTTACAAAAAAGAAGTGACATGCTATTTCTTTTTAAACCGCAGCGTTTCCGCAGCGAATTTTCCGCAAAGTGTGCACAGCATTTTTTTTTTCTCATTGATTTACATTGTACTGTAAATCAATTGCGGATCTGCAGCGTTTCTGCACTGCAAAAAACGCTGCGGATCCGCAGAGAATCCGCAACGTGTGCACATGCAGCACCCCAGAGTCCTGGTTGTTGCAGTACTGTGGCTCCGCCACTATGGGGAGCTGTGGTATGTCTGATTGCACTAGAGGAGTTTCTCTGACCAGGTACACTCACACCACACTTCACACTCCGGCCACCAGGGGGGGTGGTCCTATCTAGTAGGCCACTCCTCACAACTCTGGTAAAACTGGGGGTTGGACAGGAAGACAGAGAGAAGTAGCTGGGAAGAGCTAGTGAGAGGACCTGTCAGGGATGGGATCCTGGCAGACTCCTCAGAGCAGAACTAACCAGTAAACAACGGGAATACAGAAAAGGAGAAATACCAGAAGGGGTCTTGCTGTTAGACCGAGGCAACATCCTTCTGAGGCGCAAACAGTCGGTGGCCGGAACGCCGAGCAAGTAAGAGACTTTAAGTACATTGCAAACCACGGCAGGGCAGCTAACTACAGGTTGGCTGTCTCACTTAACACCTAAGCAGACAACGGAGGCAGCTGTGGGAGAGGGGCGACTCTAGAGTCCCGGAAGAACTCCAGGCCTACCCCGTCATACGGGTGCGTCCCACCATATCACCTGGAGGACGGAGAAAGAACAGTAGAGACAGAAAGAGACAGTTGTGAGGACTATCCCGGGAGCTCAGCAGGGAAGAACTACAACACGCAGCGCTAGAGGGTAGATACTGATTCCCACCTGTAAAGAGAGCTCCTGATGTGTCGTTGGACCGGCCGGTCTCTGAAAACCCAGTTAACAGCGCACTGGACTGAGGTCTCCAACATCTTCAGTAAAGAGGTAAAGAGACTGCAACCTGGTGTCCTCGTTATTTACCACGACCTGCACCCCACAACTGCACCGCTACACCACCGTTAACATCACTTATTTGCACCGGACGTCCCCCACTCACGGACAGGGCCACGGACCGGGTCTAGCCACCGTGACAACCCCAGGACTGAGATCCCAGAGGCCCGGCTCCGGGTACCCCTCGGCCCTGCGGCGGTGTGGGGGCGCTCCGCAACTTGGCGTCACGAACAGGATGGACTTAAGCCTGAAGAATCAGGTCATGTGTGCCTTGGAACTGTGATTTATCGTGCTTGGACTGTACTTTATTGAGAGAACTGTGTGCTACTGCTTGCCGCGGAAAGTTACCGCCAAAATTCGCCATTGCCGCGCGCGGAGGGCGGAGCCATAGCTACATGGGCGGGATCAGCCAAAAGAAGCGCGGAACGGAAAGCGCGGTGAGGCGCCAATCCCGGAAGAGGAACTCCGACCTCCAGCAGGTTAGTGGGAGGAAGGGACGGCCATGTCCGAGTCGGGAGGAGAGGAGGTGGCGGTCGCAGCCGCGGACGCAGGGGCAGCTCCGGTCCCCGCAGCGGGCGAAGCCGCGGCCCTAATACCACCACTGGCTGCCGCAGAACCCGCTGCCCCCATCAGCCAGTCGGACACTGCCGCTAATGCGAAAGCCATAATGCCCTTCTCCATGCCCTACCTGCCCGGAGCGGCCTGGCTCCCACGATACTCTGGGGAGGCGCATACGTTCACTGACTTTAAAGAAGGGCTCTGCAGCCTGCTCGAGTTCTATCCCCTAACCGAGCCCCAGAAGGTCCATATGATAACCGGCCAACTCCTTGGGGCGGCTCTGAGAGAAGTGAAATCCTGGCCCGCTGAGGATAAAGGAACTGCACAACAGATTTTTGCCAAGCTTAAAGCCACCTTTGATACTCGCACTGCCACAGAGATTAAACTGACTTTCTATGGATGCAAACAGAGGTCGCAGGATAGCTTACGGGACTATGCCCTTAATCTCCAGGAAGCGATGCGGGCCATTAAGCAGAGTGACCCCGGCAGCATGCAGGATGAGGATAAAATCCTGAAGGAGCGGTTCATTGAGGGGCTCCTGTGCAGTCACCAGCGGGGCCAATTGCATTTCCTGGCCATGCAAAATCCAGACTTGACTTTTGCGCAGTTTAAAGATAAAGCTATCCAGGCATTGCAGGAGCGACAGCCCAGCCGCGCAGTACCACCCAGGCGCCCCGCTCTCACCTACCACCAGGAGGTGGCATCGGATACCCCAGTTGCCGCGGAGGCCGACGCCCAGAGCTTCGAGGACGACTCCCCTGCAGGACTCCGTCTCCAGATGCAAGAGCTAACCAAGAGCGTTGCTGCCCTGGCCCGGACGGTGCAGTCCCTACAGGAGGCCCCCAAAGAGAAGATCCAGTTGGCTTCCAGCCCGGAGGATGTCCCTTGGATGCGACGGAGGAGGACTCCGCCGACCAGGAGCCGGCCCGACGATCGCTTCCACCAGGATGGACGACCCATCTGCCGCCGCTGTCACCAGGTGGGCCATCTTGCAAGGTACTGTCCTTTAAACGAGCAACCCCTGGGGCAAAGGGCCAACCCCCAGGAGTAGGACGGTCAGGCCCGCAGCATTGGAGAACCAAGTATATTGGAGGACGACCAGTTCTCCCTGTAGTGATTGATGGAATCCCCTTGAATGCTTTGCTGGACACCGGTTCTCAGGTGACGACTATACCTCACGTGCTCTACAAACGGTATTGGGAGGACGCTGATATTACTCGTGGCCCTGACGATGATTTCACCATAATCGCCAGTAATGGTCAGCCGTTGCCACAAGTGGGGTATAAGGAGGTCACCATCAAAGTGGGGCGGGTGGAATTGAAAGCCCAAGGGATTGTGATTGTAGATATTGATCGTCGAGAATGTAATCCCATGATGACTCTTGGTACTAATGTTATAGAAAATTGTCTTGCAGAAGTGATTGTTTTGTTGCAACAGGTGGCAGAAAACGCTGGCCACAGTGAGCAACGTGCCCTGCAGAAGGAAATCAGGGCTCTGATGCAGAGACAGCAGGTGGAGCTGACTGGTGGCGAGATTGGTCGTGTCACTGTAAGTGATTCAAACCCCATCGCGATACCTCCCAAGAGTGAAATGTTAATATGGTGTCGAGCAGCCATAGGCCTCAGGGGTAGGGACTACCAGGCCTTGGTAGAACCTGTATATTCAGACAATAGGCCTACTGTTCTGACAGCTCGGGGGGTGGTCGACGTCCGACAGGGGAGAGTGCCCGTACGTGTCCTCAATTGTGGGGAGGAAGAGGTCCACCTAACCAAGTATACCACGCTCGCCAAACTGTTCACTGTCAATAATAGTGTAATCCAGACACCTGAACCCTTGGTCCCGTCAAACGTGGCGGAGAACAAAGGTTCTGCAGAGCACTCGAAAGACTGGTGTTGGGAATTGCATGTGGGCACTGACTCCACCCCATCTCATCAAATACAGGGGGCTTACAGGGTAGTACACGAGTACGAGCAGGTATTCAGCAAACACCCCTCAGATTTTGGGCAGGTGAAAGGGATCCAACATCACATCCCCACGGGAGATCACCGACCCATAAAAGAGAGATATCGCCCTGTACCCCCAGCTCATTACCAGTGTGCCAAGGACATGTTGCGGGAGATGAAGGAGGCTGGGGTGGTGAGAGACAGCTGTAGCCCCTGGGCAGCTCCGTTAGTTCTCGTTAAAAAGAAAGATGGTACAATGAGGATGTGTGTTGATTACAGACAGTTGAATCGCATTACACATAAGGATGCATACCCACTGCCCAGGATAGAGGAGTCTCTGGCTGCCTTAAAATCTGCTAACTATTTCTCTACCTTAGATCTCACCAGTGGGTACTGGCAGGTTCCTGTGGCGGAGGCGGACAAAGAGAAGACGGCCTTCACGACGCCAATGGGCCTCTGTGAGTTCAACTACATGCCCTTCGGATTGTGCAATGCTCCCGGAACGTTCCAGAGGATGATGGAGAGCTGCCTGGGACACCTGAACTTTGAAACCGTGCTGCTATATCTGGATGACGTCATAGTCTTCTCTAAAACCTACGAGGATCATCTGAAGCACCTGGCCGAGGTGTTCGAAGCCTTGTCCAACTTCGGCCTGAAAGTGAAGCCGTCCAAGTGTCATCTGCTGAAACCTAAAGTGCAGTACCTGGGCCATGTGGTGAGCGCTGAAGGAGTGGCCCCAGACCCCGACAAGGTCACAGTGATCAAGGACTGGCCAAAGCCCAGTGACCTCCACGAAGTCCGGCAGTTCCTCGGGCTGGTAGGCTATTACCGGAGGTTCATTAAAGACTTCACCAAAAAGGCCGCACCCTTGCAAAACCTGTTGGTGGGCCAACCAAAGAAGACCAGGGGAAAGAACACCCCCTTTGACTGGAACGGGGAGCTGGAGGAATCCTTCACCTGCTTGAAGTCGGCGCTGACGGGGGAAGAGGTACTGGCTTACCCCGAATACGACCAACCGTTTGTGCTATACACAGATGCCAGTAATGTGGGATTAGGAGCCGTGCTGTCTCAAGTCCAGAAAGGCAAGGAAAGAGTGATCGCTTACGCCAGCAGGAAACTCCGTCCCACGGAAAGGAACCCTGACAACTACAGTTCCTTCAAACTGGAATTCCTTGCCCTTGTCTGGGCAGTGACAGAGAGGTTTAAGCACTACCTGGCCTCTGCGAAATTCACCGTTTTCACGGACAACAATCCGCTAACGCATCTGGATACTGCCAAACTCGGGGCTTTGGAACAGCGGTGGATGGCCCGGCTGTCCAACTACAATTTCACCATCAAATATCGGGCAGGGCACCAGAATGCCAATGCCGATGCTCTGTCCCGAATGCCCAATTTACCTGAAGTGGGAGAAGACCCGGAGGCACTTGAAGAGGTGGAGCTGCCTGCCTTCCATTGCCCCAAAGCCACTCAGAACTCTCACCATGTGAAGAACAGGCACAAGAACCAACCGGATGCCACGCTGAATCCCCTGCCCCACCACGGATGGGCAGAAACCCAGGATAGTGACCCCGCGGTCCGTCAGGTGAAGGAACTCTTGACGCAGGCTGGGTTGCACCCTGGCCCAGATGATCCACAAGAAACTCAACAGCTGTGGAAGGGGAGAAGCAAACTGTTTATCCATGATGGCAAGTTGTGCAGGAGGAGCATCGACCCACGTACTCATGAATTGGTGTGGCAGATAGTGGTGCCAAGGCGAGATGCGCCCATGGTTCTGGGAGCCTACCATGATGGAGCCGGACACTTCGGATGGAGGAAGCTGGAGAAGCTGCTCCGAGGGAGGTTCTATTGGATTGGCATGAAGAGAACCATTGAGAAGTGGTGTCGAGAGTGTGGTCCGTGTAGTCTGCGAAGGAAGGACCGTGACAGTCAACGGGCTCCCCTGCGGCCTATCATCACCAAACGGCCGCTCGAACTGGTCGCGCTGGATCATGTGAAGCTGACGCCTAGCCGGTCGGGCTATATCTACGCCCTTACCATCGTGGACCACTACTCCAGGTTTTTGGTGGTTGTGCCTGTCAAGGATCTAACAGCTAGGACTGCCGCCAGGGCCTTCCAGCAGCACTTTTGTAGACCCCATGGCTACCCAGAGAAAGTACTGACCGATCAGGGGCCTGCATTCGAAGCGGAAGTGTTCCAAGAATTCTGCCAGTTGTACGGGTGTAAGAAGATCAGAACTACACCGTACCACCCCCAAACCAACGGGATGTGCGAGAAGATGAACCAGGTAGTAATCGATTTATTGAAGACCTTGCCTGTGGAGGAACGGAACCTGTGGCCGACAAAGTTGCCTGACTTGGTGGATATGTACAACCACATCCCAGTAAGTTCCACCAACTGTACTCCAGCGTACCTGATGCGAGGAAGGTTTAGTCGGTTACCCGTTGATCTGGACATGGGGGTCCTAGTACCCGAAGATACCTCGCCGGAGGCAGATTGGGATACAGAAAGGCAGCGAAGGTACCGCGAAGTACAGGAGTGTGTAGAGAGAAGTCTCGCCCAGGCTAGGCAGAAGCAAGAAAGGGACTACAACCAACACGCTCCTGCGATTCCCCTGTCACCTGGTGAGCAAGTGCTTAAACGAAAGAGGAGGTTACACAAGCTCGATGACCAATGGGAAGCGGAACCGTACACCATCTTGCCATCTGACTTCGACAACACCAAGGTCTGCCTCATCAGTAAGGACAGAGGGGAGACCTCGACAGCGGTATCCAGGGATCACCTTAAGGCCTGCCCCGATAAGTTGAAAGAGAGGGGCACGGCCCCAGAAATCTCCCCGCCGGTAGAAAAGGAGAAGGTGTTCCATACTGTCCTTGGTGACTTTCCCCAGTCCTGGACTCAGATAAACCAAGCCCTCGTGGTACCTGTCCTAACGTTTCCACAGCCGGACCCGCCAGAAACGATGGAGGTACCAGATCATCCGGCCCCACTACCTCAACAAGCCTTACCTGATGAAGCCATGCCAACCGTTGAACCGGCAAATCCTCCCTCTGCTATCGGTGAATCTGCTGTACCCACTGTTGATAGCAGCAGCTCTGAGAGCCCCAACCTGCCAGTGCTACCCAGACTCACTAGAAGTGTAGTTAGAAGACAGCGCACTACACCAGCGGTAGCAAGCATAGCGGGCCCTGTTAGGCCAATAGCAACCCCTGCGCTGCGAAGGTCCACACGCAGCACTCAAAATCAAACTCCCCTCCGCTACAAAACTTGGAGGTATTGATAGGGCTGCTATGTAATTGAAAATGTTTGTATGCATATCCTTTTGTTACAGGTTTTTAAATGGACACTAGAGTAATGGACGGTGAATTGCTCAAAAACTTTCATAAGGGGGACCCCTTTGTTTACCCGGGGTCCCCGCTGTTTCAACCACTGAACTGAGAGTCATAAACTGTGCATGACCTAACTTTTGCAACGTTCAAGAATCCTCACCTCCTGTAAAGGGAAGCATTGTTATGTTCAATTGTTATGCTATTTCAAAAATTTGTGTGTTTTCTGTTAACATGTATTATTGTTCTTGTTTTCCCAGTCCCGGAGTACTGGATTTAACCGGGGGGGAGTGCAGCACCCCAGAGTCCTGGTTGTTGCAGTACTGTGGCTCCGCCACTATGGGGAGCTGTGGTACGTCTGATTGCACTAGAGGAGTTTCTCTGACCAGGTACACTCACACCACACTTCACACTCCGGCCACCAGGGGGGGTGGTCCTATCTAGTAGGCCACTCCTCACAACTCTGGTAAAACTGGGGGTTGGACAGGAAGACAGAGAGAAGTAGCTGGGAAGAGCTAGTGAGAGGACCTGTCAGGGATGGGATCCTGGCAGACTCCTCAGAGCAGAACTAACCAGTAAACAACGGGAATACAGAAAAGGAGAAATACCAGAAGGGGTCTTGCTGTTAGACCGAGGCAACGTCCTTCTGAGGCGCAAACAGTCGGTGGCCGGAACGCCGAGCAAGTAAGAGACTTTAAGTACATTGCAAACCACGGCAGGGCAGCTAACTACAGGTTGGCTGTCTCACTTAACACCTAAGCAGACAACGGAGGCAGCTGTGGGAGAGGGGTGACTCTAGAGTCCCGGAAGAACTCCAGGCCTACCCCGTCATACGGGTGCGTCCCACCATATCACCTGGAGGACGGAGAAAGAACAGTAGAGACAGAAAGAGACAGTTGTGAGGACTATCCCGGGAGCTCAGCAGGGAAGAACTACAACACACAGCGCTAGAAGGTAGATACTGATTCCCACCTGTAAAGAGAGCTCCTGATGTGTCGTTGGACCGGCCGGTCTCTGAAAACCCAGTTAACAGCGCTCTGGACTGAGGTCTCCAACATCTTCAGTAAAGAGGTAAAGAGACTGCAACCTGGTGTCCTCGTTATTTACCACGACCTGCACCCCACAACTGCACCGCTACACCACCGTTAACATCACTTATTTGCACCGGACGTCCCCCACTGACGGACAGGGCCACGGACCGGGTCTAGCCACCGTGACAACCCCAGGACTGAGATCCCAGAGGCCCGGCTCCGGGTACCTCTCGGCCCTGCGGCGGTGTGGGGGCGCTCCACACATACCCTAAAAGTACATTCAAACGGTACACAGTAGTGCTGAAGCCATGTATCATCCAATAATAAATATTATAAAAAGGAAGGAACAATATACATAGACTAGCATTCTGTATGGGTGAAAGGAAGAAAAACCGGCACCAACATCAAATGTTGCCTATACAAGTTACCTGTACAGTTAAATGGATCCGCACTTATATGTAGCAATTACAGGGTGCTCGCCAAGGGAAAACCACATGATGATAGTTCATGAAAAAGGAGGTGGCAGTCACCGTTCTTGTTAAAAGACTTTTACTTCATCTCTTTAAAAACATGGAGCTGGGGAGAAGTGTGGAGAATTAAGGACATGCTAGTTTATAATCAGATAAAAACAGAATCTAAAAACTGCTTAGACACATTACGACTAGTGATGAGCGAATATACTCGTTACTCGAGATTTCTCAAGCATGCTCGGGTGACCTCTGAGTATTTTTTAGTGCTCGGAGATTTAGTTTTTCTTGCCGCAGCTGAATGATTTTCCTCTGTTAGCCAACATAAGTACATGTGGAGGTTGCCTGGTTGCTAGGGAATCCCCACATGTACTTATGCTGGCTAACAGATGTAAATCATTCAGCTGCGGCAAGAAAAACTAAATCTCCGAGCACTAAAAAATACTGGGAGGACCCCCGAGCATGCTCGAGAAATCTCGAGTAACGAGTATATTCGCTCATTAACCCCTTTCTGTCATCGGACGTACTATTCCGTCCATGTGGGGTGGGCCCTAATTCCCAAGGACGGAATAGTACGTCCAGCACGATCGGCCGCGCTCACGGGGGGAGCGCGGCCGATCGCGGCCGGGTGTCAGCTGCCTATCGCAGCTGACATCCGGCACTATGTGCCAGGAGCGGTCACGGACCGCCCCCGGCACATTAACCCCCGGCACACCGCGATCAAACATGATCGCGGTGTGCCGGCGGTACAGGGAAGCATCGCGCAGGGAGGGGGCTCCCTGCGTGCTTCCCTGAGACCCCCGGAGCAACGCGATGTGATCGCGTTGCTCCGGGGGTCTCCTACCTCCTATCCCTGCAGTCCCCGGAT
This sequence comes from Ranitomeya variabilis, assembly GCF_051348905.1. NCBI lineage: Eukaryota > Metazoa > Chordata > Amphibia > Anura > Dendrobatidae > Ranitomeya > Ranitomeya variabilis. Next base: position 118,147,895 of record NC_135233.1, read on the forward strand.
CCAAAATGGCCGCGGGGCTGCATCCGGGTCCTGCAGGGATCACTTCCGGGTGCCGAGCAGGCTGCAGATGAAAGCTGCAGCCTGCACGGCTGTAAGTGAGATCGGAGATCTCACAGAGTGCTGTGCACACTGTGAGATCAGCGATCTGTAATGTCCCCCCCCTGGGACAAAGTAAAAAAAATTCCCACATGTGTAAAAAAAAAAATAAAAAAAAAAATTCCTAAATAAAGAAAAAAAAAATATATTATTCCCATAAATACATTCCTTTATCTAAATAAAAAAAAAACAAACAATAAAAGTACACATATTTAGTATCGCCGCGTCCGTAACGACCTGACCTATAAAACTATATCACTAGTTAACCCCTGCAGTGAACACCGTAAAAAAAAACAAAAAAAAACGAGGCAAAAAACAACGCTTTATTCTCATACCACCAAACAAAAAGTGCAATAACACGCGATCAAAAAGACGGATATAAATAAACATGGTACCGCTGCAAACGTCATCTTGTCCCGCAAAAAACGAGCCGCCATATAGCATCATCAGCGAAAAAATAAAAAAGTTAGAGTCCTCAGAATAAAGCGATGCCAAAATAATTATTTTTTCTATAAAATAGTTTTTATCGTATAGAAGAGCCAAAACATAAAAAAAATGATGTAAATGAGGTATCGCTGTAATCGTACTGACCCGAAGAATAAAACGCCTCCCCCAAAAGAAATTCATGAATAGCTGGTTTTTGATCACTCTGCCTCACAAAAATCGGAATAAAAAGCGATCAAAAAATCTCCCGTGCCTGAACATGTTATCAATAAAAACGTCAACTCGTTCCGCAAAAAACAAGACCTCACATGACTCTGTGGACTCAAATATGGAAAAATTATAGCTCTCAAAATGTGGTAACGCAAAAAATATTTTTTGCAATAAAAAGCTTCTTTCAGTGTGTGACAGCCGCCAATCATAAAAATCCGCTAAAAAACCCGTTATAAAAGTAAATCAAACCCCCTTTCATCACCCCCTTAGTTAGGGAAAAATAAAAAAATTAAAAAAATGTATTTATTTCCATTTTACCATTAGGGCTAGGGTTAGGGCTAGGGCTAGGGTTAGGGTTGGGGCTAGGGTTAGGGTTGGGGCTAGGGTTAGGGTTGGGGCTAGGGTTAGGGCAGGGGCTAGGGTTAGGGCTGGGGCTAGGGTTAGGGCTGGGGCTAGGGTTAGGGCTGGGACTAGGGTTGGGGCTAGGGTTAGGGTTGGGGCTAGGGTTGGGGCTAGGGTTAGGGTTGGGGCTAGGGTTAGGGTTGGGGCTAGGGTTAGGGTTAAGGCTACAGTTAGGGTTGGGGCTAAAGTTAGGGTTAAGGGTTGGGGCTAAAGTTAGGGTTAGGGTTTGGACTACATCTACGGTTGGGAATAGGGTTGGGATTAGGGTTAGGGGTGTGTCTGGGTTAGAGGTGTGGTTAGGGTTACCGTTGGAATTAGGGTTAGGGGTGTGTTTGGATTAGGGTTTCAGTTATAATTGGGGGGTTTCCACTGTTTAGGCACATCAGGGGCTCTCCAAACGCGACATGGCGTCCGATCTCAATTTCAGCCAATTCTGCGTTGAAAAAGTAAAACAGTGCTCCTTCCCTTCCGAGCTCTCCCGTGCGCCCAAACAGGGGTTTACCCCAACATATGGGGTATCAGCGTACTCGGAACACATTGGAGAACAACTTTTGGGGTCCAATTTCTCCTGTTACCCTTGGGAAAATACAAAACTGGAGGCTAAAAAATAATTTTTGTGGAAAAAAATATTTTTTATTTGCATGGCTCTGCGTTATAAACTGTAGTGAAACAATTGGGGGTTCAAAGCTCTCACAACACATCTAGATGAGTTCCTTAGGGGGTCTACTTTCCAAAATGGTGTCACTTGTGGTGGGTTTCTACTGTTTAGGTACATTAGGGCCTCTGCAAATGCAATCTGACGCCTGCAAACCATTCCATCTAAGTCTGCATTCCAAATGGCGCTCCTTCCCTTCCGAGCCCTCCCATGCGCCCAAACAGTGGTTCCCCCCCACATATGGGGTATCAGCGTACTCAGGACAAATTGGACAACAACTTTTGGGGTCCAATTTCTCCTGTTACCCTTGGGAAAATACAAAACTGGGGGCTAAAAAATAATTTTGGGGTGAAAATGTTTTTTTTTTTTTTCACGGCTATGCGTTATAAACTGTAGTGAAACACTTGAGGGTTCAAAACTCTCACAACACATCTAGATGAGTTGCTTAGGGGGTCTACTTTCCAAAATGGTGTCACTTGTGGTTTTTTTTTACTGTTTAGGTACATTAGGGCTCTGCAAACGCAAGGTGACGCCTGCAGACCATTCCATCTAAGTCTGCATTCAAAATGGCGCTCCATCCCTTCCGAGCCCTCCCATGCACCCAAACAGTGGTTCCCCCCCACATATGGGGTATCAGCGTACTCAGGACAAATTGGACAACAACTTTTGGGGTCCAATTTCTCCTGTTACCCTCAGGAAAATACAAAACTGGGGGCTAAAAAATAATTTTTGTGGGAAAAAAATGTTTGTTTTATTTTTACGGCTCTGCATTATAAACTGTGAAGCAGTTGGTGGGTCAAAGTGCTCCCTACACCTCTAGATAAGTTCCTTAGGGGGTTTACTTTCCAAAATGGTGTCACTTGTGGGGGGGTTTCAATGTTTAGGCACATCAGTGGCTCTCCAAACGTAACATGGCGTCCCATCTCAATTCCTGTCAATTTTGCAGTGAAAAGTCAAATGGCGCTCCTTCCCTTCCGAGCTCTGCCATGCGCCCAAACAGTGGTTTACCCCCACATATGGGGTATCAGCGTACTCAGGACAAATTGTAAAACATCTTTTGGGGTCCAATTTCTTCTCTTACTCTTGGGAAAATAAAAAATTGGGGGTGAAAAGATAATTTTTGTGAAAAAATATGATTTTTTATTTTTACGGTTCTGCATTATAAACTTCTGTGAAGCACTTGGTGGGTCAAAGTGCTCACCACACCTCTAGATAAGTTCCTTAGGGGGTCTACTTTCCAAAATGGTGTCACTTGTGGGGGGGTTTCAATGTTTAGGCACATTAGTGGCTCTCCAAATGCAACATGGCGTCCCACCTTAATTCCTGTCAATTTTGCATTGAAAAGTCAAACGGCGCTCCTTCCCTTCCGAGCTCTCCCATGCGCCCAAACAGTGGTTTACCCCCACATATGGGGTATCAGCGTACTCAGGACAAATTGTACAACAACTTTTGGGGTCCAATTTCTTCTCTTACCCTTGGGAAAATAAAAAATTGGGGGTGAAAAGATAATTTTTGAGAAAAAATATGATTTTTTATTTTTACGGTTCTGCATTATAAACTTCTGTGAAGCACTTGGTGAGTCAAAGTGCTCACCACACCTCTAGATAAGCTCCTTAGGGGGTCTACTTTCCAAAATGGTGTCACTTGTGGGAGGTTTCAATGTTTAGGCATATCAGGGGCTCTCCAAACGCAACATGGTGTCCCATCTCAATTCCAGTCAATTTTGCATTGAAAAGTCAAATGGCGCTCCTTCGCTTCCGAGCTCTGTCATGCGCCCAAACAGTGGTTTACCCCCACATATGGGGTATTGGCGTACTCAGGACAAATTGTACAACATCTTTTGGTGTCCATTTTCTCCTGTTACCCTTGGTAAAATAAAACAAATTGGAGCTGAAGTAAATTTTGTGTGAAAAAAAAGTTAAATGCTCATTTTTATTTAAACATTCCAAAAATACCTGTGAAACACCTGAAGGGTTAATAAACTTCTTGAATGTGGTTTTGAGCACCTTGAGGGGTGCAGTTTTTAGAATGGTGTCACACTTGGGTATTTTCTATCATATAGACCCCTCAAAATTACTTCAAATGAGATGTGGTCCCTAAAAAAAAAATGGTGTTGTGAAAATGAGAAATTGCTGGTCAAATTTTAACCCTTATAACTCCCTAACAAAAAAAAATTTTGGTTCCAAAATTGGGCTGATGTAAAGTAGACATGTGGGAAATGTTACTTATTAAGTATTTTGTGTGACATATCACTGTGATTTAATTGCATAAAAATTCAAAGTTGAAAAACTGCAAAATTTTCAAAATTTTCGCCAAATTTCCGTTTTTTTCACAAATAAACGCAGGTAATATCAAAGAAATTTTACCACTATCATGAAGTACAATATGTCACGAGAAAACAATGTCAGAATCACCGGGATCCGTTGAAGCGTTCCAGAGTTATAACCTCATAAAGGGACAGTGGTCAGAATTGTAAAAATTGGCCCGGTCCATAACGTGCAAACCACCCTTGGGGGTGAAGGGGTTAAGAAAGACAGGGCAATAAACCTTCAAAAAGGGAGGGAGATCCACAGTATAATAGCAATAAAGATATAAAGGGACCAAAATTATATGTAAACTTGTAGGTCAACCACTAAAAAAATATACTTAAATGCACAACAATAAATACCACCAATAAAGTAATAGAAAATGCAGTGTGCTAGTATAAAGTGCCACTTACTGGATGAGGTTCATCAGTAGAACAAATAAAAAATAAATAGGTAGTGTTTAACCTAGGAGAGCTCTTTATCAGTAGGTTTTAAAGATGTAAGGGCTGGGTTATGTAAGTATGCAATATACTAGGCTTGTATGACAATATTATACCCGCAAAGATATAAACACTACTGACTAGCGATGAGCGAATATTTCAATGTTCGGTTCGGATTGCGATCGCCGAATTTGCAATATTCGCCAAACACCATTCATCTCAATGGAAGGCAAAAACAAATGCATGCACAACACCTTATAATGGCACTAAATGCTGCCAAAACACATCAAATGAGGGACAGACACCAGGAAAGTGGCCTCAATTCAGCCACAGAACAAATTGTAGCATGACATTGCAGCAATCAGTCAGGCACAACAAAGGGTTGGAAAACATTGGGTTGACTGCATATAGGGGCTGTGGCAAAACAGCTCTTTAGGGAGGAAAAAGCCTGTAGGACGGCATCCGATCATTTGGAACAATCAAACCCCTTCCTTTGCATGTCAGTAAGGGGTTTCACAACTACAGAATAATTTTGGATGAATTTCCAGTTAAAAAATAGTAAAGCCCAGAAAACCTTGTAGAGCTTTCGGGTTTTTGGGACGGTCTCTATCAAGGACAACACAGACCTTCACCGGATCCATCCGAAAACCCGAAGATGACAATGGGTACCCCAAAAACTGCACCTTCTAGACGGCAAAAACACATTTTTCTAGTTTGACATATAGTTTGTTATACTTTAATATTTGTAACACCTGCTTAATATGCCACTGAATGTGTCTCAAAATCCGGTGAGTAAACCAAAATATCATCCAGATAGACCACCACAAATCTGCCCACCAAATGATGGAAAATATCATTAATGAAATGTTAGAAAACCGCAGGTGCATTGGTCAGACCGAAAGGCATGACCAGACTCTCGAAATGACCCTCAGGGGTATTCAATGCTATTTTCCATTCATCTCCTTCTCTGATCCTAACCAGGCTGTAGGCCCCCTTAAATCCAACTTGGAGAACACCTTAGCTCCCACGACCTGGCTGAACCGATCCGGAATCAGAGGAAAAGGGTATGGATCTTGGTCAGATGGTAATTAGAGATGAGTGAATTTGATTGAGTCTCTGCTTATTCGGCAAGCTATAGTGCTTACCAAATAAACTGCAGAGGGAACCCGGCTGATCAGCTGTACGGCGCCGCAGCTGCATGTGTCGCGGCTGTGTCACAGTCCCAACACACGCATGGAGAGCCTGTTTGTTGGAAAATGGGAAAAAAACACACACAAATAAAACAATGTGTCAGTTTTTTTAGTAAATATGCACTGCCAACGATACTGTCACGCACAGTGTGGAAGACTAAGTGCACGCACAGTGTGGAAGACTAAGTGGAACGCTAGGGAAAGGAGGAGTGTAAACCCCTAGAGAGATCTAATAGCACCCTGCCTCCCCTACCATCCCAATATTGGTTCCACACCTATCGCCAAACAGGAACTTAAGCCCTGTATATCCCTAGAGCTTGGCTCTGAATGGGGAAGGGGGATGAGAACTGGTCAGTCTCCAGTCTACACTAAAGACAAGAAAGGGGAGAAACAAGGGGGAAGACACTTAGATTGACAGACTCCAGAGAGGTAACACCAAATGTCCTCAAAGAGCACCAGAAAGGAGCTGACTGCTATAACTCCAAGCCTTCACAAGGGAAAATGTGAATATCACCGGCGACTTTCTGAAGCAGACTGAGAGTCCGGAGGGAGGTTGCCACTGAGTTCAAAAGTCAGAAGGATTAAGAAGGCGTCTGCAATGCTAAATGCAGAGACATTCTGCAGCGAGATGCAGAGCAACTGTCTGTAGCATCTGACACACCTGGGACAGTTAGTCACTGTGTTACCTATATACTGACACTATATGCAGAGTTCCTGTGTATAATGTCACTGGTGATCACTGTATTACCTGTACACTTACACTATACACTGTATACTATGATACTATGTACAGAGCTCCTGTATATAGTGACACATTGTAATATTAACATTGTGTTTTTTATTAATGATCAGCATTTGGGTATTCGGTCACTTTGCGGTCTGGATATGGTGTGGCGGTATTTGTCCCTTGTATGTGGTATTATTCGGTCATTTTGTTGTGGTAATATGTGGTCTGGACATGGTATGGCAGTATTTGTTCCTTGTATGTGGTATTATTTGGCCACTATGTGGTGGTAATATGTGGTCGGGTCATGGTGTGCCGGAATTTCTCCTTGTATATGGTATTATGGTATTATTCAGTCACTATGTGGTAGTAATATGTGATCTGGTCATGCTGTGATGGTATTTGTCCCTTGTATTATTGGTCATCTTAAAAAAAATAAAAATAAATAAAAATACACCTAAAAAGATTATTGGGTATTTTAACAAATGTTTATTAGGTTAGAGTAGAGTACGGCCGGTCAGAAGAGTCTATCTTGTCATTGTGGAGGCTTAAAAAATCTTTTGGACAAAACAAAAGCTAATGGCTATGTATGTGAACTGGTGTTCGATGGGAACTGTTAATATGTGATTGGTGAGGCCGTGGTGCAAGGGTGGACGGTTCAAGGTGTGGAGGTGGAGCTGGAGTGGAGTCTGGGCGAAGTCTCAAGGGGACCCGAAAATGTTGCTAGTATGGGGCCCTGTAATTACTGGTGGCAGCCTTGGGGAGACCTATGCCTCCTTTGTATTTGGCTGGGATAGCAATTTATATGTTAGAAAAAAAACAAGACTATTTCCCGATGTATTGAGATATAACTTGTTTGATTGAAAAAAGAAGGACGGAGAAAGATTCATAGGAAGCATATTTAGAGTGTATATGATTTTGGGAAGAATATGTTTTTACAATGTTTTTCCTAACCATGCAGGATGAAAGAGGGACATCGTAGGTTTTAAGGAGGGACCTAATTTTTCTTATTAGGGGTTAAAAATTCTTCTGATATAAGTCTTCTGGATTGTTAGTAATATTAACCGATAAATATTTAACATATTCAGAAGGCTACTTAAAAGGGGCAGTCTTCTGTAAATAATGGATATCTGCTGAAGGCATAAAGATATTAAGAGTTTCTGATTTTCTAAGTTATTTTTAAAATTAGACAATTCTCCAAATTGGTCAAAAGTTTTCTAAGAGTTTAGGAAAAGCTTTTTTAGGTTACATAGCATGAGGAGCAAGTTGTCAGCGAAGGCTGATGCTATTTGTTCTGTGTCCTTAATTTTACTACCCTGGATATCAGAGTCCTGCCTAATTTTTTTTACCAATATCTCCATGACAAGATGAAGAGGGAGGAAGAGAGAGAGGACACCCCTGATGCTTCCCATTTTGGATGTTGCAACTTTGCCATAGGGTGCCATTTACCCTTATTCTTGCAGAAGGAGAGGAGTAAAAAGAAAGGATGACCTCTACAAATGTAGACTGGAATGCAAACTTTTCCAAAGTATATGCCATAAACACCAATTGTGTCGAAAGCTTTCTCTGTGTCGATTGAGAGCAAGGTCAGAGGATCTTCACTCGCCAGGTGTGGGAAATGGTTTGTACAATTCTGGTTGAATTATCTTTACCTTCCCTGCATTTGACAAAGTCTGCTTGATCCAGATGAATTATACGGGTGAGAACATCGTTAATTCTTCTGGCTTAGAGTTTTGCCTTGTCACTAGACTGTGCGCGGCCTCGGCTCAATAGAACTCATACGTACCCTGTGGTCCCAGGTCTGAAACCAGCGAATCCCCACAGGGCACAGTGCATGCACTGGGGGATTCATAAATCTGCAGTCACACTGAGCGACTGTAGACTTATTGGTTTTGATTGGACAACCCCTTCAACGTGAAAGACAAATTTTTGTGGAAGGCAATACTGACTCCTCTAAATGCAGCAGAGCTACATCTATGGAGCCATAGCGGTGTCACGTACCTGCTTCTAAGCACTTGACCGGGGGTTGCGCCTGCAAGGGTTATTCTATCTCCTCTCACTCAGTCCAGCATTCAGCCTCTTTCTTATACTGCAATGTAAATCACAAACACCAACACAGACCATGCACCCTGCTCATACATGCTGCCACCACTCACTGCAAACACGGGTGATGAGTCCGGGAAATACTACTACTATTGTCTGCCAATCAGCAGGGTCACACACTCTAAGGCTGTGGATTCTTTAGAGCATACAAGGTTCAAACTTATTAAAGTTTTAAGCTTTAATAGAAAAGGTACAGTGCTTACAATAAAAGATATAACAATATGGAAATAAAAAGTGACATACAAATATGCAAAACAGTTATAAAAACAAAATGGAGAAACTTACAGAAACATCTAACTTTTCAGCCTGGTATTCTTCTCCCTGAGGGGGGAAGTGAATATGGAATGACTCACATCAGCTTGGCTGCCCCTCAGTCTGTGAACAGCTTTCTATGTGTAAAGGCCTAATTTATAGAGTCAACCTGGTGGTCAGATTTCTAGACCAGACTCTCAGGTTAATATTCTAATATTTGGTTTGTGGCTATTTTACCAATGAATACATTATTTTTCTTTGTACACTCTTCGTGTAATCTTTCTTTCTCAGAGTAAATATACAGTGCCAGGCTGAAATTTGGCATCTTCCCATCAAAGGCACTAGGAGGTGTTTAGTGTTTCCAATTCTGTGTGTGTTCTCAGGACATCCCCGCCTGGGGTGAGACTGGAGACCAGTGTCATGCTCACACCCTGACTGGTGGGCGTGAGCTCGGGGGGGTTGTGGCCCCACTGTGCCACAAACCAGACAACCCTGGAAGGGGCGTGACTATGACAGCTGCCTGGGTTTTCACTGGAGCCTCTGATGGTGAGGTCAGGCTTGTGCAGCAGGCAGCTGCCAGGTGCTACTCCAGGGTGGTGTCTGGCTGTGGCTGCTGATCCCACTTGGGAGACAGGAACATCAGGATTGGTGCGGGCATCAGGCAGGACTGGCAGAAGAGCACGGCTGAAACTCAGACGAGTAGGCTGGCACGGCTGAGACACAGGGCTGGCAGAGACACGGCAGAGAACACCGGGCTGGCAGAGACACGGCAGAGAACACCGGGCTGGCAGAGACACGGCAGAGAACACAGGGCTGGCAGAGACACGGCAGAGAACACAGGGCTGGCAGGAACACAGGACTGGCTAGGACGGCAGGAACACAGGACTGGAAGGTATGGCAGGAACGGCAGGACTGGCAGGAACACTGGATTAGAAGGCACGGCAGAGAACACAGGACTGGTTGATGTGGTTTATGAAGGAACAGGTAGGGACCTGTTCACACTGGAGGTGCAGGTACGGATATGTAGTGTGGAGGAACAGGTAGGGACCTGTTCACACAAGAGGTGCAGGAAAGGAAACAAGCAGAAAGGAATGAGGTATGAAGGAACAGGTTGGGGCCTGTTCACACAGGAGATGTAGGTACGGAAACAAGCTAGAAGGAAAGGAGAATGAAGGAACAGGTTGGGACCTGTTCACACAGGAAGAGAACCGCAAGGCTGTGGATAGGAATGGTTGAGCAGCAAAAGAAAGTGTAGCAACTAAAGCTAAGCAGAGCAGAACCGCAAGGAATACGGAGAGGAGCTGCAGCGAGAGGTTTCTGCAGCAAAGCAGAGCGGAGCCACAAGGAATGTGGAGAGGAGCTGCTGCAAGGGATTACGGCAGCTACAGAAGCTAAGCAGAGTAGAAAGGAGCAGAACCACAGGAGTGTGGAGCAGAGGTAAAGCCACAAAGGTACAGAGCAGGCAGAGCCGCAAGAGTGCGGAGTGTAAGCAAACTGAGAACACGAGGAAAGACACAGCAGGGAAGGAAGCCACAGACAAGGAGACCAAGATAAGACTAAGTTCAGACAAGGAAATGGAACAAGACAAGAAACAAGGACAAGGACACAGGGACCAGGATATTCTGCCTCCTGGAGGGCGGACAACAAGACCAAGGCAATAGCACAGAGAAAAGCCTCCAGAGAGGGAGTAACTCAGAGCAAGGCCTGGCAAACTCAGCAGCTAAACACAAACTGAGCTAACACATTGCACAGGCCCAGACCACTGGGTGGAGCTGCTCTATATACTGGAGGCCTCTTGGTAATTGGTCAGGAACAGATTTGACAGATGCACCTGATTCCTATAAGAACCAGAGAGTTCAGGCATCGCCCCCCCTATACACACAGCCATGAAGCATGCAGAGAGCAGAGACACAGAACATGGAGCTGGCATGAAACAGAAACCACATCATGACCTGGAGCAGTGGGTAAGATAGTGTGAGAGATGCGAGGCCATGCCGTGATGCCAGCAGAGTTGTTACAACCAGGAGACTGCCTGGTCAAGATAACATAGGTCATGATCTTTGTGAGAGCTGCAGTCTAAGACAGATGTTAATTTACTGCTGGTCACACATCCATACATAAACATATTTCACTACAAGCAGAAATTTTGATCAAGAAAGATCAAGAGCTTGGCCTGACTTGGTGTGTTTCTTGGATGAAGGCAAACAATGTATGGTTTTTATTTAGCAGGTGCAGAATTTGGCTATGTTTCGAGAAAGAGTTAATGCTTTACACATTAAATGATGCTACAGTAATAGTAACAGAGATAGCTTTGTCAACCATATGATTTTTTTATAAGAACGAGTATTAGGCAAGTATATCCAGAAAACTAGGTACAAGAAAAACATAGATAACAAATGAATATTAACAATACACAACTTATCTGCAGTAGGGGGGTGTAACATCCCAATTTGTAATAAATAAGTCCATCTAGGTGGTAATAACTTTTGATAATCGAGAAAAGAGAAAATGCGTAATAGGTATAATGAACCTATGGAACCTATTGAAACATTTAATGCAATTAAAGGCAGTTGAAATACTAAGAACTGTGGGAGAACATTTGCAAAGATGGTCAAGCAACTTTTGTTATTGTAGTATGGGGAAAAAAAGGGAGGGGCTAGACAGTGAAAAGTGGATAGGGACTGGGGGAATGCAAGGGGGGGGGGGGGTGTAAAGTTCCTCAGAAGGCAAACCGTTCCGGTCCTTTTTTATTAAGGACTAAAGGGGGTTTAAGAGGGTATTGCCTCCAGCTTTCATGAAGGAAGATGTCTTGGTATTTGTCTTCTGCCCTTGGGTTAGTTTCTAAATATGGCTTAGTTTACATATGGACATTGAGCTTCATAAAAGCACCTATTTGCACTAGGCACTTTCTTACTTTAATCATCCCATTTTTTGCAACAAGAAGGAGGAAAGGATAAAAAACTTTTTTTTGGCACGAGTGTTTTCTATTGATTTTTGTTGGTGGGATGTGTAAAATGGATTAGGTGTGTTACTTATACTCATATATGTCCAATTAATTATTTGTTCCTGGTTGCTGTATTACCCTCAATTTTTTGTGATTTTCCCTTGTTTTATTTTTAATATTTATACATTAAATAAATTATTTTAATGATACGTGATTTTTGTTTTTCCTCTTGTTTCCTCTTTATTATATATATGGGGGATTTGATTAATTTTCTTTAAGATGTCTGAAGCATAAGATTCTGGAACCCCTTCAATTCTTATTTTTTTTTTTGCGTCTGCTCCTATTTTCTTGGTCTTCTATGGCAAGCATGGCAGAGTTTAGTTGGTGTTGATGCTGAATCATTTGAGCTTTTAGGTTTCAGAGAAGTCCAATAAGTCTGTTTGTACAGATTCAAGGGATTCTACCCAATGACCTATCTGTTGAAGATCAAATCTGAGCCCTGACAATTCTTGCAATAGGGGTTGCCTTGCTTGTGCTAAGGTTTTTTTTAAGGAAAGATCTGGATATTGGCAGTGGGTCAGTAGAGTGAGAGTCAGAATCTGATGCTTCATTGCTAGAGTCTGTGTCCGCCGCTGAGGCTGGGAATTGAGGGGCTGTCTTCTGAAAAGATTTTTGAGGTGTATTTAGCTTTTTCTTCAACAATTTATCAAGTTCTCCCTGTTTGCGTGAGATTGAAGTGTTCTCAGGATCTTTGACATGCTCTTTGCTTGTTTTAACTATATTGAGATGTGAACTTGCAAACAATCATATCACCATTGTGATGCAGTGACCCCTGTTACCACTAGGGGGCGCTGCATGTTCTCCTCAGAATACGCACGGAGGCTATTGAGGCCTTGGGAATGCCTGGCAGTTGCAGGCATAACTATGATGGTGAGACAGTGTCCGGCTTGATTGTAAATGGCTGGTATGTGTCGCAGAAGGAGTCTGCACTGTAAGCCAGTATTGTCCTGGGACTTGTAGTTCCATAAGAGTTGTTTTGGTGTAGCTTTAAAGGGAGGCTTACAGGTTTAGTCGGAGAGCTGGGTGGGTCTGACTAACCACACACCTCCCACCTATGGGAGTGGTTACCAGTATATAATGTGACCATGGTGTGGTCACATGGTCTCTGTGGTAGAGATTGTATGGACCGAAATGGTCTGTGTGTAAGATCCTGGATGGTCGGTGTGATGGGAGATCCTGGGAGTAGGATCGGATCCCTGAAGAGCACACGGTGAGGCCATGGATCTGAAGGCCGGTGTTGGAAGATCCTGGGAGTAGGACTTCCTGAGTAGCACAACCTATGTTGAAAGATCCTGGGAGTAGGACTTCCTGAAGAGCACATGGAAACGCATGTATGCAGAGTCTGTGACGGCACTGCATTGGGGGGAGCTACCGTCCGTCTGAAGATCAGGACTGTCAGGTGGCCTGGTGAACAAGGCATTGTCCGGGACAGTGATCCCAGTTCGGCAGCTTCCCTGGGAGAGAGAGTACTGACAGGAGTCAGCGTGTGGAGCAGGAGCTCCTGGAAGGTAACCCAAAGTATGGGGAACTCTGTAGATGGGGGGTTAGTTAATGAAATGTGCGGACACCCATGGTAACTGGATGGAGTAAGGTCCAGCATGTTTAGAGACTGCAACCTAATGTCATGTGTTGGTGCCTGTTGTGTTCCATGGACATTAATGAACTGTTCGGCAGGCGGTTGCCCACCGTAACTGGACAAAGAGGTCCGGCGTGTTTAGTGACTGTGTTTCAAAGCCTTATACTATGAAGTGCTAAGGACTATGTGAGGTCTGTGATGGGTAGCAAGGCCTACAGCGGTTTATGATGCTTGAATAAACCAAAACAGACTGTTTATGTGAAAAATCATGCCTGTCTACGTTTATCCTGTTGCTAAGCGAGTTAGGAAGCAATGGTCCAGGAAGCACGTGTGGAGGTAAATGCTGTAACTCGGTGGGGTTACGAACTTTGGTGGTGCTGAACGAAAGGAAAACCTGGAGAGTGCTGATGGAGCGAGAATCCACGACGGTCACAGAGAACAGTCAACGGCCCTCGTCTGCGGTGACAGGAAAAGGTGAGGTGATGGAAGATGGTGAAGGCTCCAAAGGACCTGATTCAGAGGAGCTGGGGTACTCAGATACCCAAGAGAGGGCTGAAACTGACAGCGCTGAGTCCAAGGGTGCAGAGGTGGAGGAAGCCACCAAAGGAGAGGGGCCTGAAGCAGATACCTCCTCGCATGATGGAAGCCCAACCAATCCAGAGGATGGGAGAAGTGAGTTAAGGAAAATCCAGGAGACAGTAGAAGCCCGTTTGAAGCAAGGGGAGCTTAGAGACAGGCTGCTGAATGAGTATCTTAGAGAAAGAGGTGGCAGAGCTCAGAGGTCACCTGGCAGAAAGCCAGTTGATAAATGTAACAGCCTTGAATAAAATGGAATGGCAGGTGTCTATCCTGGCCAGACAGGTGGATGCAGATGACATGCCGAAGCAGATATCTCCGAGAGCTGAACAAAATTGTGAACTTTTGACAGCAGAAGAGGAGACTTTCTTGTTTAAATGCATGATAGATGTACCTTAAGACCTGAGAGAGGCGTGTGCCAGGGAGTCTATGCATGAAGAGTTCAAGAAGGCTGTGGAGGCGTGTAGGGTGTACTGGACCCCGGAAACTGAACAGCTAGTGGTACTGTCCACAACGGATGTCACAGCGAAGAGAGTAGCTGTCCTGAGTGACCAGCACTGGAGATGTGTACAGATGAAACAGAGGATCCTCTTGAGGAATGGGGAAGCCGCTCGACGTCTGGAGCTTGCGAGGAAAACTCAAAGTCAGCTGGGCATTATGGAAGACATCATTCAAGTGCCCAGAGGTCTGGTGAAGAAGGTCATCGGAAGACTTGGGAAAGTGATGCAGGAGATTGTGAATAGATCCGGTGTGAAAAGAGTGAGGATTCCGGCTGATGACGAGGTCCAGGTCATGGGTGAAGTTGGGATGGTTCTATTCCTTGTTGCCGGATCCATTGAGAGCCTTGGGAATATCCAGATACTCCTGGAATATCGCGTGGCGTATCTAGAAGAGATAGAACACCTAAGACTTGTGAGGGAGCAGATCAATAGAGTTGCAGGAAATGGGAAATAGGTGGCAGGCTCCTTCAACTCGCAGTATAGAGAGGCGAAGAGGTTCGCTAAAGACTGGAGGTCCTCAAGCTGAAGCTAACAGAGGACATAGAGACAAATGGGGAACTGCTCTCCAGGCAATAAAGGCCATAATAGAAATGGCCAGCAGAGAGATAATAGAAGGGGGCCTTATGGAAGAGGTAGAAGTAGTGATGCCTCAGTTATCTGAGGGCTGAGTGACCTAGGCTGGAGACCCTGTAGCGGACATAGTGACAAAGAGTGGGACTCAGATCAGTCACTAGGCTTGACTGAACGGTGGACTCATGACCGCAACAACAGTGGAAGGCGGCCATGGAAAAAAAAGTCACGTGAAGGGGCACACTTGAAAAGTGGGTTGACTAAAAAGGGTCTGGTGACACAGACAGATGGTAACTCGAGGGCTGAAGCCCAAGGCCTATGTACTAACCGCTGGGGGTGGGGGAGCCTAACAAAGGTGTGATGCTGAATGATGCCCAAAACCGACTGAGTAGGTCCTCTTGATTGGTAGGGCAAGGTGACTTGGGTACCTGGACTTGAGACCGCTGGTATATCACAAGTGTTCAACCCCACAGGATTGAACAGAGGGATATGTGATGCAGCGACCCCTGTTACAGCTAGGGGACACTGCATGTTCTCCGCAGAATACACACGGAGGTGTATTGAGGCCATGGGAAAGCATGGCAGCTACAGGCATAACTATGATGGTGAGACAGTGCCCGGCATGATTGTAAATGGCTGGTATGTGTCAGAGGGAGTCTGCGCTGTAAGCCAGTATTGTTGTCCTGGGACTTGTGGTTCCATAAGAGTTGTTTTGGTGTAT
Organism: Ranitomeya variabilis; assembly: GCF_051348905.1. NCBI lineage: Eukaryota > Metazoa > Chordata > Amphibia > Anura > Dendrobatidae > Ranitomeya > Ranitomeya variabilis. The sequence continues at coordinate 118,163,664 of NC_135233.1, forward strand.
CTTTAAAGGGAGGCTTACAGGGTTAGTCGGAGAGCTGGGTGGGTCTGACTAACCACACACCTCCTACCTATGGGAGTGGTTACAAGTATATAATGTGACCATGGTGTGGTCACATGGTCTCTGTGGTAGAGAGTGTATGGACCGGAATGGTATGTGTGTAAGATCCTGGGAGTAGGATCAGATCCCTGAAGTGCACATGGTGAGGCCATGGATCTGAAGGCCGGTGTTGGAAGATCCTGGGAGTAGGACTTCCTGAAGAGCACATGGAAACGCATGTATGCAGAGTCTGTGACGGCGCTGCATTGGGGGAGCTACTGTCCGTCTGGATCTGGACTGTCAGGTGGCCTGCTGAGCAAGGCATTGTTTGAGATGGTGATCCTAGTTCAGTAGCTTTCCTAGGAGAATACTGACAGGAGTCAGCGTGTGGAGCAGGAGCTCCTGGAAGGTAACCCAAAGTATGGGAAACTGTGTGCACTGACAGGGGTCAGTTAATGAACCTTGCGGTCACCCATGGTAACTGAACGGAGTAAGGTCCAGCATGTTTAGAGACTGCAATCTAATGTCGTGTTGGTGCCTGTTGTGTTCCATGGACATTAATGAACTGTTCAGCGTGCCGTTGCCCATGGTAACTGGACAATGAGGTCCAGTGTGTTTTGTGACTGCATTTCAAAGCCCTATACTATGAAGTGCTAAGGACTATGTGAGGTCTGTGATGGGTAACATGGCCTACAGCGGTTTATGATGCTTGAATAAACCAAAATAGACTGTTTATGTGAAAAAACGTGCCTGTCTGCATTTACTCTGTTGCCAAGCGAGTATTCCCCAACCCGTTAGTGATCGCGGCATCACACGACCTTATCATGCGTGAGTTTTATGCCAGCATAATATATGTGAAGACGATAATTCTGTTATTGCTAGTCAAGATAGTTAGAGAAATTTGATTGTATATGGTGTGTTATACCTTTAATTGAGCAGCAGCTAATGATAATGTCCTTAATGGAACTTTCTTATATCTTGATAGGTAGAAACTCATTGAAGGTCTTGGAGCTGTTGATTTCTACTTAAACAGTAGATGGCAGTGTTGCTATTAGAGAGTAAGTCTGCAGGAGAAAGAAAGAAAACATATAGCTCTTCACTGTAAGAGAACAAAGTTTATGCTATTTCAAGGCTTGTTGTTTATAACTAGTTTGTGTGCCACTTGTGACTATATCTGTGGGGCAGCAGGTGATCAGCAAAGCAGGGCGGCACTGCAGTGCACGTCCATAGGTAGAGGGATGAGTGGGAAGGGGGGCACAATGATGATCTGCTTCTCCTCCGGCTTCTAAAATGGCGCCACAGAAACAGCAAGACGACAAAGAAAGGGAGATTCCCTGGGCCGCAAACCCATTCCAGCACTATCCTCCAGAGGAGTGGCAACCCCAGAGCCCAGACTAGACAGCAGGAGGTGAGGTGCAATGTTACTTATGCTTCACCCTGTTCTCCTTGTATGCTGGGCCCCGTACACGTGTGTGGCGCATGTTGGGAGAGGTGACCAGGACTTTGTCTTACATCGTGCTGCGGCTCTGCAGGATGGATCACTTAATTTTGCAGGGGATTCACACATGAGTAACCCAGGGATGAAACAGGGCACCTTCCTTATCTCCCTGCGCTTGGTGCGGTCCTGCTCCTACAGAGCCAGAGGAGTGCTTCACAGCATTGTGGCACCCCAGGAGTTCGGGTACCACAGTGGTATTGCCTTCCTCTTGGGGAGTGTGATGCCATGCCTGGAAGCGACAGGGATCCCTTTAACAGGTAACATATACATGCAACATGTCCTGACTCCATGCCAGAAGGGGGAGCTCTAGACCCGGTTTCAGTGGACCTTCCCTATATATGTTCTGGCTTGGAGGAGGAGTTAGATTAGTCTGTAGAGAGTGTGAAGGAGGAAGGAGCACAGGAGAAGTGAGGAGCTGGAGGGGAGCTACGATTGAACTCCCTCAATGCTGAAGTGAAGGAACCGGACACCGGGAGTCTGAGGCTGTGTGGGACTGTATGCCCCACAGCAGAAACTGGAGGGCAGGAGATTAAAAGTCGCTTGTCCACAACTACACCCGAAGGCACAGCAGCATACAGAGCCCAGAGTCGCCGCAAGTAGGGACACCTGTAAAAAGGCTCACGCTGCCTGCCATGAGGGTACTGTCCTAGGACAGAGAGAGAGAGGACCTTGTGTGAAGCCTCAGGCAGCAAGGGATGCACATTACAGCGCAGTAAGGAAGGCTCCCAATCCCACCTGCTAAGGGGATTCCTAATTTCCAGGCTGTCCAGACCTCACCATCACCTGTGATCCGTAACCTGGACTTTGGCTGTATACCACCAGTAAAAGGTAAAGATACTGCAACCTTTTGTCCTCTAACTCTTTCTGGCAGGACACCGTCTGTCATCTTTACCCACTACACCGGGAGCCCTGGGGATCAAGCTTCACCTGTGGGAAGCCATACCATCCCTTCTGCAGTGCCATAATTTGAAGTGGACCCCTTTAAAAAGCGTTGGTCACCCCTGATCGAATACCACAGGTGGTGTCACAAACATTCTTTATTCAAAACAATTCCTTTAAAGACCTTCCCTTTAACTTGGACGCACAGGGCCACGGATTGGGTCACTGCCACGTGACTACCCCTTTAACGATAACGACCACCGGACCTGGTACCGAGTATCCCCTAGGCCCTAATGGGCCCTCCAGCGTCAGGCAGCAAGATGAGTCCCGGTGCAGAGATTCGGTCCGCAGTCACCCATAAATCAGATCTGTCTATGATCACACCTCCTGCCATGGTAAACACATGTTCCGATGGTACACTTTCAACAGGACAGCACCTCTAAGGTGTAAAGGGCAAGCTTAGGCCATGTGTCTAATTTGGAGACCTGGAAGTTAAATGGGCCAGACCCATCATTCAGTATGTGGAGACATGTGAACACATACTCTTCCACCATGTTGTTGAAACTCTCTTGCTCATCGATTTGATCCCTTGAGCTTCTTGTGGTCTGCTTCTCTTTCTGCGCAGTCACAAGAGACACACCTTTTCTCTGAGTGCTTGGGTTCTGTTTTCTGGCTGCAGTCTGTATACAGGTGTTTTCCTTTGTCCACATATCACCTTTTGGGTGAAGCTTTATATTCTGTCTCTCTGCTGGCACTTCCTGCTGGTCATAGATTAATTTAGATGTTCTGACATTGTAATGATGTTTGGAGCGAGTCTGTGAGCTTTAAGCTAAGAATTTTTATCTTGTTGTTTCCTTGCTATACTCTGTTTAACTTTAGTAATAGGCTGTATATCAGTTAAAAGTAATTGTTGAGGGTGGAGTAGGGTGAACAGGACAAACTGCTGGAATGTGAGTGAGGTGCAGGCGGAAAAGTTCTGGTGGACTTAAAAAGATTTGTTGTGCTCGGTGAAACAAAAACAGCAATCAACTCCACTTTCCTAACAGCTGACGGGCTTTCACTCACCCCCTCACCACAAATGTAGGCGGTAAACAAGTGGAGTTTCTGCTGCCAGACACCTCTGTTAGAACACTTTGCACAGTGATGGAGGAGGTTGAAGCAGCAGATGCGGTTGATGGATCAGTCTGTGGTTGGCGAGGCCCACTAGTCCGCATTTTAGCAAAGAGAGATTTATGCATGTTCATGTATGTAGTAATCAAATTATTGCAATTTTTGCCTTTACTGAGTCTTTTGCACATTTCGCAGATAACATTAGTTGGGTCATCCTTCACTGTCTCAAAAAAGGCCCAGGCTAAGCAAACCTTGCCGTCCCTGCAAACTGCAGTCTCGCGACTGGTGCTGGCCAAAGCCACAGTTGTGGCTGAAGATGCAGTGCTTGCTGTGGTTGCAACACACCGATTAGTGGTCTTTTAGTGTCACCGGTCTGTCCGGGTAAACATACAAGGTACACCTAAACAGAATACATTTTACATCCAGTAACTTACCGCAGACATCTCATCTGATCACACACTTTTTTCTTCTTCATCTTGTCAACCCTTCAAGTCAATGTCATAACGCCGTTCACTGCAGAGTTTGCCGTACTGATCACTTTGCCAGAAAATAAAAAAGCTCACACATCTATGCACATTTGCTTGAATAAAAAATCCTCCGCCATGCGCTGCTGAATACAGACATGCATCCATCATTAATGTATAATTAGCTATTGTTCAATCCACAATTATAAACGGATAATCCACTACTGTACTCCCTGTTAACTATTTAGCTATTTCCCCCCTCACAATATATATGAATTAGCAACTGTTCTTTCCCCCAATTCATCACCACTTTCCTACACCAATCCCCACCACTCCTGTTCCCGCAAATCATTGTAAGTACATAGCCCCTATTTATTAGAATTATATGCCCCTCTAAATTATTATATTTACATGTCCGCCTCCCCCAATTCATTATGTCATATCCTCTGTCCTACCACCCACTCTCAATTTATTATAATACTACGTTTCCAGCCAGCTAACGCTCGGCACGCTCATTGCTATCTAATTAACGCTGCTGGTGATTAAACTAAAGTAAATAATGAGAACATTCAATAGAGCTTACACAGGTGGGAAATTAACTTAAAATGAAGTTAATAACAATAGTGTGATGTGCTGGGGGCGGGATTATGTGTGGTGATGTGGTGGGGGGCGGGATTATGTGTGGTAATGGGGTAGGGGGTGGTATTTTGTGTGGTAATGGGGTGGGATTATGTGTGGTGATGTGTTGGGGGGCGGGATTATGTGTGGTGATGGGATTATGTGTGGTGATGTGGTGGGGGGCGGGATTATGTGTAGTAATGTGGTGGGGGGCGGGATTATGTGTGCTGATGTGTTGGGAGCAGGATTATGTGTGGTAATGTGGTGGGGGCGGGATTATGTGTGGCGATGTGTTGGGGGCGCGGGATTATGTGTGGTGCTGTGGTGGGGGGCGGGATTATGTGTTGTGATGTGGTGGGAAGGCGGGATTGTGTGTGGGGGTGGGGGGCGGGATTATGTGTGGTAATGTGGTGGGAGGCGGGATTATGTGTGGTGATGTGGTGGGCGGGCGGGATTATGTGTGGTAATGTGGTGGGGGGCGGGATAATGTGTGGTAATGTGGTGGCGGGTGGGATTATCTGTGGTAATGTGGGGGGGCGGGATTATGTGTGGTGATGTGGTGGGGGGGCGGAATTATATGTGGTAATGTTTTGTGTGGTGATGTGTTGGGGGCGGGATTATGTGTGGTGATGTGTTGAAGGGGCGGGATTATGTGTGGTGATGTGTTGAACGGGCGAGATTATGTGTGATGTGGTGGGGGGCGGGATTTGTGGGGGGTGGGATTGTGTGTGGTGATGTGAATTGTGTGTGGTAATGTGGTGGGGGCAGGATTCTGTGTGGTGATGTGGGGGGGGCAGAGCTACAGTGCAGGGGGCGGGATTAGCGAGTAATCACGATGCCTCATATATATAGATAATATCCTCTCTCCCACCCACCACTATCAATTCATTATAATATAATGTCCTCTCTCCCACCTCCATTTCATTCCTGGGAATAACAACAAGTTATGAAGAGACATGCTTCAAATAATTAAAAAAAAAAGAAATTGGCACCACACACCCACCACATGCTATAGAGAGGTTGTACATAAAGGTTGATAAAGTAACACATAGGATGATACATACACAGGATAAACCTAAAGATCCTAGTGGGAAAAGCCTTCCTAAAGAAGTGTGGAGGACTATAAGAAATAATCAAAATAATATAAAGGCTACCTCTTGTGGGTGATGGTGCCTGCCCCAACACACGTTTTGGCTATTGCCTTCTTCTGGGGGCACTTTATCACGATCTTTTGTGTATTGAATTTGGTGTATTTTTGATTCAATGCCATAATTATTGACCCAACTCCCTATGTATGGAGGACTATGTTGTGCCCATAATACTGTATGGTGGACGATACTGCCCGATCTAAAATAAAAAGTCTGCAGTCTCTCTGTGTACAGTAACTGCAGATTTTTAAATCCCCCCAGCACACACTATGCGGGACAAGGAATCGCCAGTTTCTGGGCAATTGTAGAATTTACAATAGATATCACTCATGTAATGTAAGAAGAGAAATCTTTGGCATTGTACTATACCTATATTTCTTATCTGTGCATCATGAATCGTGGTATGTGTTAAAGGGGCCTTTAAAAAAGGAAAAATGACATTCCTATGCAATCATACTGTAATTACACCAGAAAACAAAGACAGAATAGGCCACCTAAAGGGCCAGAAGAAGAAATATTCATCACCCCTAATATGTTGACAGATGTAACTAGAAGAAGTGAAGAGTTAACAATGGCATATGTGACCTATTGACTAAAGGTACCTTCACACTAAGCGACTTTGCAGCGAGAACGATGACGATCCGTGACGTTGCAGCGTCCTGGATAGCGATCTCGTTGTGTTTGACACGCAGCAGCGATCTGGATCCCGCTGTGATATCGCTGGTCGGAGCTAGAAGTCCAGAACTTTATTTTGTCGCTGAACACCCGCTGTCATCGCTGGATCGGCGTGTGTGACACCGATCCAGCGACGTGTTCGCTTGTAACCAGGGTAAATATCGGGTTACTAAGCGCAGGGCCGCAGCTACACTGCTGCGACTGGACATTCATATAGCCAGCTTCTCCAAAGTGAGGGTGCGGGAGTCCATGGCTTACTAAAATCTGCTGCCCACTGTAATTCTTGTTTTCTTTGCTGTGAAGCTGAACAGAAATTGAATTGATTTACTGAGTACGAGGTCTTTCATGCCTCTGGCGGTGCAGTATTTTTTACTTTCTATACTGCATGCATTTTCTGAGAAGCTAAAGTAAAAAGATTAGCAACTTAAAGGGAAACTGTCCCCGAATTCATGTTACCCAAACTACAGACAGCATCAATCAGTCTGACAGTGTTATTGGAGCCATGTATGTTTTAAGCAGAATAGCTGCAGTATTTGAGCGAAAACATGCTTCTAAAAGCCGGCTAGAGACCTTGTGACTCGGAAGACATGTCTAAGAGTCAGGCTCCTGCCAGGTTTCTCCTTATGTGTGTATAGGAAGAGACCATTTATCCAAGGGGTGCAGGGGGGCTAGAAGCTAGTGGGGTTTGACTCTTGGAATAGTCACCTCGGTTTCATGGTTCTCGGCTGACTATTAAGGCAACCGTTCACATTAGACTAATGTTGAGGAACTTCCGCCATAAACAAGTTGAGCTGAAACACTCTGGATCAGGCATGTCAAATTTTGGACAGCAAATCACTTTGTTCTCCTGGAGATTAGCCACCGGTGAAGATGTCTGTCACCGGGTTTCTTATAAAGGACACAGGAGCTCTCGTGTATAGGAGATAGAGCCGAGATAGCCGTCAGGCCGAACAACCGGCCAAAGCATTGATTAACCGACAGTCATCTAATGTATATGGCTGATGTTAAAAGTATGTTTCCTTTCAAACACGGACGCGTTACAGATTAAAATAGACATAGCTGCAATAACTCAGCCATGTGGACTTGTAGAAAACATGTCTGATCCATGGAATGAGGAGATTGCTAGGACAATAAAAATAAGGGTATGTGCCCATGATCAGGAACTGCTGAGGGTTTGATGCTGCATATTTATGCAGCATCAAACCTGCAGGGGCCAGATGTTACAGCATAGTGGATGGGATTTCCATAAATCCCATGTCCAATATGCGTACATAGTAGCCTGTGGATCACCCGTGGACACTGACATATGGCGCGTCTATCAAGACTGCAGCATGTGAATATCTCTAGTGGCGATGCTAGTTTCCGCAACAGAAATTACATCAATAGAAATTTGTTGAATGCTGTAAATCCGCACGGTTCAGTGAATTGTTAACTTTTTTGTGTGGTATTATAGGTATAAACATTCAAATTTTGAAAATTGCTAATTTATTTAACCCCTTAGTGACAGAGCCAATTTGGTGCTTAATGACCAAGCCAATTTTTACAATTCTGACCACTCTCACTTTGAGTTTATAGCTCTGAAACGCTTCAACGGATCTCACTGATTTTGAGACTGTTTTTTCGTGACACATTGTACTTCATGTTAGTGGTAAAATTTCTTCGATATAACTTGCGTTTATTTATGAAAAAAAAATGAAATTTGGCAAAAATTTTTGTGCCCTCAAATCAGAGAGTGGTGTCACACAAAATAGTTAATAAATAACATTTCCCACGTCAGCTTTACATCAGCACAATTTTGGAAACATAATTTTTTTTTGTTAGGACCTTATAAGGGTTAAATAACCTTGGACTGAATGTCCACCCCTCACACTCCCCCTGACGAAGCTGCCTCTGCGATACGCGTGGGGCTCCTCTCACCTCTCCTGGTCCCGGGACTGCTTCCTTCTTATCATGGACATCCCTGCCATCTTTGGTTTGACTCCCTGACTGCTCTTTTTAGGTGATACAGTATATGCGGATTCCCTATAGCCCACACTGGTGCCCTTGCAGTACTTATTACCCATTTACTTAGTTTTAGCCCTACTTATAGGCTATTATACCTTGGGCTGTTTACCATATTAATTTCTTCTTGGCTCCCACGTTACATGCATACATATTGTATACACTCCTTTACATTCCAGCAGTCGTTTTTCCCCAACTGCTTCCACCTGCTTATGATTTTTCATGTTGGGCCCAACATTTTGCATGCACTTTATCACCGTTCTTGGGGAAGCCCATCTACGGTTAATGATATTGTTTGATATTATGTATACTGCATACCTTGCATTGGTTGTTTTTTTGTCCGAGTCGCCCTAGCAGGAAGGTCCCATTTATATATACAACTCTGTATATAGATCCCTATGGTATGTTCATGGGTTTGTTCATCTGTGTCACGGTTCATACTGATTCATATATAGACTCCATTTATTCCAGGGATTTGATTCTGTTGTTTCATATTGTTTTTAAATGCTTTAATCATTTTTTTGCTTGTCCTTAATAAAGTATTTTGATATTTTTTTCTCATCCAGGAGTGCACTATGTTCATGCATTGACTTTTTCTCCCCTTTTTTGAGACTTTTCTATTACGGAGACGACAGCTGCCATGGATACAATTCTATGTAGATGGGAGGAGCTAGAGGCCAAGCCCCTCCCTCTTCCTGTCCCATCTACACTGAATACAGATTTTACCTCAGAATTGAGAATTTTGATAACGACTGATTAGATATATTACAAAGTTTCTTATTTTCATGTGTACTATTGATTTATTAAATAAATATTAGTGATGAGCGAACGTGCGCAGATGAGGTGCTTTCCAAACATGCTCAGGTACTAACCGAGTGACTTCAGTGTGCTCGAAAAATATGTTTGAGCCGTCGCGGCTGCATCTCGTCTGTTTGTTAGGCAATCCCTGCATGTGTTGCGGTTGTCTAACAGCCATGAGACATGCAGGCGCGGGGACTCTAACTAATTTTTCGAGCATGCTGAAGACACTCAAGTTAGCACCTGAGCATGTTCAGATAACACCATATCCTAGCAGGTTCGCTCATCACTAATAAATATTAAATTGACGGTTACTCTTTAAGGCTGGATTAAGATGGCTGTATTTCACAGTCGGTGTACGGACCACAATGCCATGGCTGACTGAGGGTCCTGAGCCGAACCTGGAAAGTTTGAGTTTCTATGAACTTCAGTGTGTCTGGGTGTGGCGGTCCAAATACAGACCATGAAATATAGCCGTCAAAGGGCTGGTTCAGATATCCGTGATAATAGGTCTGATGTCGGGCTGCAATGCAGGGGCTGGACGCACCTCCCCTGACCCGAGCGTGACAGTATCATAGGAATATATGGTTATCACATTCGGGGCAGGAGAATTGCAGACAGCCCCTGCATTGCAGCCCGATCATAACGAACATCTGAAGCAGCTCCAAGAGTCATGATGAGCGATCCATAAACAGCCATTCTTCCATGGTTGATGTCACGGGTAGAGTTGAGCGAATTTTTGTCTGAATATGATCGGCAGCGAATATTGTTTTTGCAATATTCGAACACAGTCGAACGTCATTAGAGTCAATGGGAGTAGAAAATGCCGAATATGTGTGGAACCGATCATCAAACATAAATTCGGCATGAATAGGGTACCAATATGGCAAATTCAGATTCAACGACCGAATCCAAACAAATTCGCTCAACACTAGTCGTGGGTACTGGAATATACAAAAGGCTTGTGGTGACACATTCTCGTCTTGGGGTAAAAATGGAAGTTTCTATGGACCACCCACTGGGACTCTTCAGCCAAGTAGCTCCACTTCTAGGACTAAAAGTAGGTAATTAACATTCTATACGTGTACTTATATGTACACGTATAGAATGCTATTCAGCTACGCTAAAAGGCAGTGATGGTACTTAGATGGGTTTTAACAAGAGTAATTAGTAGGCAGACACCAATGGATATTTTCTTCTGGAATTGTGCTCCTAAATCAAGAGTAGAGCGACTGTACATAAGTACAACTATATACAGACTTGCTGATTTAATGAAAATGCCTCCTAGCTAAAACAAGGAGCGCTGCTATTAATCATAGTTACAGGCGGGCTCAGTGCTTCCCTCTGAGTTTTCCTCCTTCTACTGCAAATCAGATGTCATGATAGCCAATAAGTAATAATTTTTCATCTGCGCGATGCAGTCAGCACAGAAACTTTAATTTATGGCTGTGGAACCATTTTTTCCAGACTCATTAACTTTTATAATGCAACAATATTCATTCCGATATTGAAAGTGCAGCAGAAGCAATTTAGGAGCCACAACCGTTCATCAGGAGTTTGTAATTGAAAAGATGTGCTTTCTAATTTATGAGTTTTCGTTTGAGAGGGGGTAGGGGTGCAGTCTAGTGTTGATAACCATGGCAGTATCCTTGGGTTTAATTCAGAAGGTGAAATAATAAGGTAGAGCACAGAACAATGTCAATTGGGTGTAGCTTGTGTGTTGCTAGGGATGGGTAGGTGTCCATTACAGGGTGCTGATAGGTTACAAGTATTTGTGAGGTTGCAGAGTCCACAAATATCGAGTCAGTGTCATCAGAGGGGCTTGACTTCATGAACGGATAATCATTAGCATAAGGACTGCATGTCCAGTAGATTCACTCACATGCATACATGTAATAGGTTGCCAATTACTAGCTATAAAGGATTTGTTGGTCACCACTGTGGCCAGTGATTGCCTCCAGCGTCACGTGTCCCTGTACCTATTGCTCTGTCTGGATGGACATGTGATTATTTGTAGTCAGTCATTGGTTGTAGAGATGACATGTTGGTAATAGCTGCGGCTGGTATGTGGTTACGGGGGCATCTGTAGCTGGCATGCTTGTGTGGGAATCCCTGCAGCTGACACTTTTGGGTCCATCTGTGGTTGGCATGTTGCCCTGGGGTCATCCGTTGTCTCATGCACTCTTGTGTGGGCACCTGTGACTTCCATGCTGTTTTGGGAGCAGTTATAGCTGGAGGTTGTGCGGTTATGGCGTCATCTGTGATTAGTGCATACAAAAATTGGGCCCCCGTCATTAATAGTGCCTTCAAGGTTCAAGGGCACACTATCAAAACATTAGGTCCACTAAAGTGATGTAGGAGATTGTATATAGGCTGCAGCAGTGATGTCATATCAACAGCGCTGCAGCCAATCACTACGCTCAGTGGCTCTGTAGATGTACATGGTATGAACCACAAAGCTCAATGATTGGGTGCAGCACAGTCAATGTGATGTCACTGCTGCAGCCAAGCGACAGAGAACAGTGCAGTGCTGTTGACACAGCGCTTCATCCAGGGAGCGCAAGTATGGTTTATCTGATTTTTTTTTTTTTTTTTTTTACACAAGGGACTAAGCAGGCAGGGAAAACGTTTCTAAAAGTTTAAATAGGGCTAATACTTCATTTTACATTTCAAAAAGCAAAAGCTTAGCTCCCAGCACTGATAATATTAGGGAATTACTAAGAATATATGGGAAAAAATTTGTATTCATAACATTGGAATTTCCTGCAGACGTGAGATGTACTGTACAAAGTGTTTTTATGGTTTCTTCATCTTTAAATACACACTACATACAGTATGTGATAGACATCTCGAACAATGCCATACAACAAAATTTAAGGTAAATGCCAAAATTCTGTGCCAATTCTATAACACATGATTATTGGGTTTGAATTTTTCCGATACAAAGCCCCAAATTACTTGTATAGGCATATATCAGAAATGTAACAAGGTGACTACCTGCAGGCACCACTAGAGGGAGCTTAGGAGGGGACTGCATTCTGTTATACATTAAAACTTCTTAAGCGCCCTCTAGTGGAAGCTACAGCATGCAGAATTTTTATTTCTCCTGTGTATGTAGGAGGCCGGGAGCGCTGAAACAGAAGAACAGAGCTTCTACCGCTATGAAGATAAATTGATAAAAACTAACATCACAATGTTTTGAATCTAAAATGATGATAAAAAATGTAGATTCACTTTAAGTTGAGCATCCATGCGAGCAGCAAAGTCTCTTTATTCTTCATTAGTGCAGTCATTTTTATTTTATTATAATAAGATGTAAAAAAAAAACAAAAAATAAAAAGGAATTGAAACAGTCTGCTATATGTACTGGTATTTTTCAGCCTTTCACCAGATTGTCCTCTTCACATTGGCCCAGATGGAACGTTTTAAGCCTTGGGTGACTTTTACTTCTTCCCAGTCTAGTTTGGTGTCGGGAATCTCTCCTTCAGGTTCCGGGACTGTAGAGAGTGCTCCTTGAGGTGAGGCCACGATACGAGGTAAAGGGCCGCATTCGTCCCTGAACTCCACCACATGAAGGCCTTTCTTGTTGGCCAGGTCTTGATGGGTCTCCTGTTTTATTAAGCGAACACAGTTAGAAAACCACATTGACGATATTGCTATTAATAATCACCGAACGCCATTTAATCCCCTTGGTCACTGTGTCAGTTTGAAGATAATTCCTTGACTTTGGAAGGCATTATACTGTCTCCACATGGGACAAATAGGCAGTAGTCAGGAACCAGCTCCATAGACGGTGCTGAAGCCTTAAAGGAGTTTTCACCTTTCAGAAAACGTTTGTTTGATTCCTCATTTAGTTGTAAAAACCTCTCTAAAAGGACTTTTCTCACCATCTCCATGTCTAGTGCAGTCTCTGTTGCTGGTCCATGGTGTTTGGCTGCAGCCATAACGTCACATTGAAGCCAGTGCAGACAATCGGGCGAGTTCAGCAGTTTGTGCAGTCTACACTGGACACAACAACTGAGCTGAGTGATTGGCTGCAGTGCTGTTGACGTGACCTCAGCGCTGAGACAACAACAGTCACCAGAGAACTGGAACTGGGGAGCGAGAGTAAAGCAGAACTGTTTTTTTTTTTTATGACAAACTGAAGTCAGGATTCCTGACCACAGAAAACCCCTTTAATATGAGAATATTGTTATTTACCAGTTTTTTTTAATTGTAATTTTTGAAAATAAAACGATTTATAGGAATTGTAAAATGTGAGTACTCCAGAATAGAACCTGAATATATGACTTTTATCTCAGCTCTTGGTCGATTTCCATAAAGAGAGGCAGAATTGTCCCTCCCGATGATTAAGGCTATGTGCACATCTTGCAGATTTGGTGCGGTTTTTGTCATGTATTTTTCCAAAAGGATTTGTGACAAAACCTGAAGAAAAACCTGATGCCAGCAAAGTGAATAAGAAACCTGAAGTGTCATGCCCACGTTGAGTATTTTTGTCTTGTAGATTTGGTGTAAAACCTAATCTGCAGCGTGTCAATTCTCTGGGCATTTTTGCCAGCGTTTTCAACATTCACTTCACTCAAATCAAAAATGCACCAAAACACGTCAATAACGCACGCTTTTGCTGCTGCATTTTTCCTGCCAAGAGATGCGGAAATGGTGTAGAAATTTGACTCAATGTGTTCACATAGCCAATGAGTCGCAGCATGAGAAGGAGCCTGGAGTGCGTCTTCCATGGTCATTCTACAAATTCTGGTGGGAGACGTACAGATACATATTCACAGCTCACATATCAGGAAATTAACCAAAGCAATAGTTTTGTATTGAAAACAATAAAATCTTTCTAGAAAATAAATTAAAAAAAATTAAAAGTTTAAGTAGTCTCGCTGTACTCATAACACCCGTTAATTCAGCGCATAGGTGGGGAAGGAGAGCTACGGTAGGTTTTGGACCACCCCAATGTAAACCTGGCAACTATTTTGAATTTGTGTGTAAAACATTATTCTAACCATGCAAATTAGGAGTTTTCAAAATTTTGAAATATTTTTGGCCCAATATTTGCTCTACTGATACACTGACCGTACGGATTCTTATCTGCTCCCATGCTGCCCATGTCATTGGACCTCCATTGCTCAATCCACTTGATGAATCATCACCCATAATGGCCACGGTCACATCACTGTGGTGGCTTTTTGGTAATTGCCGTGACAATGTCACCATCAAGAAGCAGTCACTGCTGTTTGTAGTCACATGAGGGGTTCTCTCTATGGATGGCCATTATCACAGCAAACTGATGATGAGATATGGAAAAACTCCAAAGACAGTGACTTGAGTGGAGCAAAAAAATGTGCATAACCCTGGTCTACAGGAACACGTCAGTCATCTGTGGGTGCCGGACCAGAGCCCTGCGAATCGCCCCCTAGCTGCCATTATCCCCAGCAGCTCTGATTAGTAGGCCCAACTTGACGTCACACGTGTGTTTCAACAATGAGGCCTAGCTGTGCCTACTAATCAGAGGAGGCGCCACAGATCCCGTCAGGTAGGAGGAGGTTCGCAGGACTCTGCTCTGGCGGCTACAGACTAATAACGTGGCCTCTAGTCCAGGCTCCTGGAAATGTTTTTGCTCAACTCTAATACTGGCAGCACAAAAAGGGACGGGAATCACTAAGCAGGTGACAAAGATATTTGTGGGTGGATTCACAAGACCATGCACTATGTGCAGAACATGTTTTTTGACCATATCATCAATTTTATGCAGATTTTCCAGCTTCAAGCTGTATAAACATGAATGCTTATTGAATAAAGCAGATCAGGAGATGTGTATTTGGGTCATGAGGGAGAATGAGGCCTAAGGATACAACACCCTTTATTAAGATGTTCAGAATTATTAGGGTATATGCACACATTGCGGATTGGTGTGCGGATATTTCCGCACTGTTTTTGGTAAATCCGCATGTAAACCGCACTGCGGATTTACAGCGGAATTACCGCGTTTTTTTTGCGGATTCCACCTGCGGTCTTACCACCTGCGGATTTCTATTGTGGAGCAGGTGTATACTGCTGCGGAATCCGCACAAAGAATTGACATACTGTGGAAAAAACAAAGCGGCGTTTCCGCACGTTTTTTTCCGCAGCATGTGCACTGCAGATTTTGTTTTCCATACATTTACATGGTACTGTACAACGCATGGAAAACAGCTGCAGATCCGCAACGACAAAACCACAGCGTGTGCACATAGCCTTAGGCAGCTTGTTTTCTTCATGCAAAACTGGCCAAAAAAGATTTCACCTACTCTGAAAAGTCAAAAAATTGTTACAGAGGGATGCAGCACTCTTGCAATTACTAAAATATTGTGGCGCGATCACAGAACCATCAAAGGTTTTGTTGCAAATGGTCAACAGGGTCGCAAAAAACACGCTGAGAAAAAAGAAGCACAATAACTGGCAAAGATCTGAAAAGAATTGAACGTGAAGTGCCCGGGAACCCATTGTCCTCCAGCGCCGTCATATTCGTGCCCAGAAGTACAAGGTGCTCAGAGACATGGCTGAGGTAAGGAAGGATGAAAATAGACCATCACTGAGCAATACACTGAACATAAAACTTCAAGACTGGGCCAAGAAATATCTGAAAATAGATTTTTCAAAGTTTTATTGACTGATGAAAGTGACACAGACCACTTTGACTCAGACACCAACAAGATGAAGGTGGGGCACAGCTATGTGCTGGTATTATTAAAGATGAGCTAGTTCGACCTTTTTGAGATGAAGATGGAGTCAAAATCAACTCCCACACTACTGCCAGTTTTTAGAAGACATTTTCTTCAATCGGCGGTACAGGAAAATTCTGCACCTTTCAATAAAACCATGATTTTTATGCAGGACAATGCTCCATCACATGCATTGTAGTCTACACTGTTTGGCTACCCAGTGAAGGCCTGAAGATAAAAGAATAATGACATGGCTCCTTCCTCACCTGACTTAAACCCTACTGAGAACGTGTGGGCCCTTCCTAAACGGGAGATTTACATTGATGGAAAACAGTACGTCTCTCTGAACAGTGTCTGGGAGGCTGTGGTTGGTGCCCAAAAAGTGGATTATGAACAGATTAAGAAACTGACAAACCAGACTCAATGGATGGACGACTTGTGAGCTTTATTCAAAAGAAGGGTGGCTATATTGGTCACTGATATTTTTTTTTTTTGGAAATGTCAGAAATGTATTTTTGTACAGTTTTGTGATGTTTCATTATTATTCTCACCTGAACAGATGAAAATAAAGTGAGATGGAAAAATGTAGGCTTTTCTTTTAGTGGAGTAATAATTCTGCACACTAATACCGTATTTTCCGGCGTATAAGACGACTTTTTAACCCCTGAAAATCTTCTTAAAAGTCGGGGGTCGTCTTATACGCCGGGTATCGCCTTGCCGGGTGTATATGGTGGGTGGGGGGGGAGTGGGCCTGATGACGACGAGGGGGCGTCTCACAGGAAAGTGAGTATCCCCCATTACCTCATTGTATCACTGCAGCGTGGGGTCTCTGCTGGGAGCGGCGGCGGCTGTGCTGTGGGGCGGCGGCTCCTCTTCTTCAGTGTGGGGCCTCTGTGCTGCTGGGCGGCGGCTTATCTTCAGGCAGTCGGGGCTCCTCCGGTATCTCCTTAAAGCCCAGAGGCCCTGCCGGCAACTCCATCGGTGCAATGCAGTGGCCTCCGGGAACATGGCCGCTGCTCAGATTCAGATCTGAATCTGAGCATGCGCCGCCCCCAGCAGCCATTTTCCCGGAGGTCACCGAATAGCAGCAATGGAGCTGTCTCCGGGAAAATGGCCGCTGCTCAGATTCAGATCTCGTCTCCCGAGATCTCGGGACGAGATCTGAATCTGAGCAGCGGCCATGTTCCCGGAGGCCACTGCATTGCACCGATGGAGTTGCCGGCAGGGCCTCCGGGCTTTAAGGAGATACCGGAGGAGCCCCGACTGCCTGAAGATAAGCCGCCGCCGCCGCCCAGCAGCACAGAGGCCACACACTGAAGAAGAGGAGCCGCCGCCCCACAGCACCCACGCGGCACAATGAGGAGCAGCAGCCGCCGCTCCCAGCAGAGACCCCACGCTGCAGCGATACAATGAGGTAATGGGGGATACTCACTTTCCTGTGAGACGCCCCCTCGTCGTCATCAGGCCCACTCCCCCCCCCCAAAAGGCACAAAAGTCACCGGCCCTATAAGACGACACGGTTTATAAGAAGACCCCCGACTTTTAAGAAGATTTTACATTTTAACTGGAAAAGTTGGGGGGTCGTCTTATACGCCCAGTCGTCTTATACGCCGGAAAATACGGTATTTTCCCAAAAATTCTGCAGACTGATATTTTACTGGGAAAGATAAAGCCTCATTTTTACTTTCTTAAATATTCAGTTTTCAGCTAAGTTAAACTTTTGGACAGGCTGACAGCACTGGAGTTGTTCAATAATAAAATTAGTAATAAAAAAAAAATACATAAATTGCCTAATAATTGCGCACTCAGTGTTCTATCTCGTATGTATTAAGGCCACATGTCCTAGCTCAACTATGAGTTCACATGATTCCTGGGACACAAAGCCGGCAACATCAATTGGCATGCTGCAGATTTCTACTATGTACAGCGCGACAATCACCATGAAGATTCTCTTATGCACTTTTTAGGGGATTTAAAAAAATCATATTCATGTTCCTTGTGTTGTATTACACTGTAATCTATGCCCAGAATGAACATACCATGGTAACAATTGTATATATATATATATATATATATATATATATATATATATATATATATTTACTTTAAAATTCATGGGGACATACCTGCTGCGCCAGGCCCAAGAAGAGCGCCCTTGTGATGTTAAGCATATTACATGAACCACT
Organism: Ranitomeya variabilis; assembly: GCF_051348905.1. Classification (NCBI taxonomy): domain Eukaryota; kingdom Metazoa; phylum Chordata; class Amphibia; order Anura; family Dendrobatidae; genus Ranitomeya; species Ranitomeya variabilis. The sequence continues at coordinate 118,181,784 of NC_135233.1, forward strand.
CACTTTGGCATACATGTCTTGGATACCAATTAACTTGCAAATGGTAATAACGGCTCTATGACAATGAAGACCATATCCTAAGAAAGAAAACAAACATAAGAATACAGGTAAAACAATGAGAAATATTTGATCTCTTCTCTAAGATCCTGCAGGACATGGGAACCTGAGAGCAATTCTAACTATGCAGGGGGAGATTGGAGAACTGGAGATCTGGAAATCTGTGTATATACAGCTCTGGCAAAAATTAAGAGACCACTGCAAAATGTTCAGTTTGTCCGATTTTTCTCTTTCTAGGTATATTTTTGAGTAAAATGTAAATTGTTCATTTATTCTATAAACTTCTGACAACATGTCTCCGAAGTTCTAAGCAATACATTTTGTATTTTTTTTCTGAAAAGGAGAAATGGTCAAAATTAATAAAAAAAGTGCTTTCGGACCTCAAATAATGCAAAGAAAACAAGTTCATACTCATTGAGAAACAACAATACTAATGTTTCAACCCAGGAAGAGTTCAAAAATCAATATTTTGTGGAATAACCATGATTTTTAATCACAGCTTTCATGCGTCTTAACATGCTTTCTACCAGTCTTTCACACTGCTTCTGGCTCAAAAATGTAAGCAGTTCTTCTTTGTTTGATGGCTTGTGAATATCCATCTTCCTCTTGATTACATTCCAGAGGTTTTCAATGGGGTTCAGGTCTGGAGATTGGGCTGCCCATGAAGGGGTTGGATGAGGTGGTATATACAGTACTGACCAAAAGTTTGGACACACCTTCTCATGTATTTTCATGACTATGAAAATTGTAAATTCACATTGAAGGCATCGAAACTATGAATTAACACATGTGGAATTATATACTTAACAAAAAAGTGTGAAACAACTGAAAATATGTCTTATATTCAAAGTTCTTCAAAGTAGCCACCTTTTGCTTTGATGACTGCTTTGCAAACTCTTGGCATTCTCTTGCTGAGCTTCAAGAGGTAGTCACCGGAAGTGGTTTTCACTTCACAGGTGTGCCCTGTCAGGTTTAATAAGTGGGATTTCTTGCCTTATAAATGGGGTTGGGACCATCAGTTGTGTTGTGCAGAAGTCTGGTGGATACACAGCTGATAGTCCTACTGAATAGACTGTTAGAATATGTATTATGGCAAGAAAAAAGCAGCTAAGTAAAGAAAAACGAGTGGCCATCATTACTTTAAGAATATAGCTTATACTCGAGTATAAGCTGAGGCACAAACTTTTGCCATGGAAAACTGGGTAAGCTTATTGACTTGTGTATAAGCCGGGTATGCATTGTCCCCTCATCCCTGTCCTGCTATGCATGGCTCCCCCTTCCCTGTCCTGCTATGAATGTCTCCCCGTCCCTGCCCCTGTCTGCATGCCTCCCCCGTTCCTTTCCTGTCAGCATGCCTTCCCCGTTCCTTTCCTGTCAGCATGCCTCCCCGGTTCCTTCCCTGTATGCATGCCTTCCCCGTTCAGTCCCTGTATGCATGCCTCCCCCGTTCAGTCCCTGTATGCATGCCTCCCCCTTCCCTGTCCTGCTATGAATGTCTCCCCGTCCCTGCCCCTGTCTGCATGCCTTCCCCGTTCCTTTCCTGTCAGCATGCCTCCCCGGTTCCTTCCCTGTATGCATGCCTCCCCCGTTCAGTCCCTGTATGCATGCCTCCCCCTTCCCTGTCCTGGTATGAATGCCTCCCCCGTTCTGTCCCTGTGTGCATGCCTCCTTATTCCCTATCCCTGTGTGCATGTTCCCTATTGAAAAAAAAACCAAACTTCATACTCACCTATCCGTGCGCCCTGGGTGCTGCACTGCATCTCATCCAGGGCCGCCAGCGCCTGCCTGCAGCTCTTCCTGTGCGGAGTGGTCACGTGGTACCGCTCATTAAGGTGATGAATATGCGCTCCATGCCTATGGGAGTGGAGACGCGTCCATATTCATCACCTTAATGAGCGGTACCACAAGACCGCTGAACACAGGAATAGCTGCAGGCAGGTGCTGGTGACCGGAAAGAGATGCAGTGCCAGCACCGAGGGTGCGCAGGTAGGCGAGTATGATGTGTGTGCCGGCTCCTGGCACCCGCTGCTCCGCCGCCGGCTTTCTGTACCGTGACTCGTATATAAGCCGTGGGGGCGTTTTCAGCAAAAAAAATGTGCTGAAAAACTCGGCTTATACACGAGTATATACGATATACATATATATTTACACACACCTGTAAGCAGTATTTTAGCGGCAGAATGGCCGATTCAGCACGAAATCCATTAAAAGTTTATCCTCTTTAAGAATTCTGTGCCCCATCAGCGTGCCTGTGTTAGTAATAATAAATAGTTGATACTCACCCTTCCTTGGGTGCAACACTGCATCTCCACAGCTGCGGCTCCTGTGATTGTTTATCAGCTGCAGCAGTAACGGCAACAGCGCTGAAACCAATCACTGAGCTTAGCGGTTTTGCTGATGTAAAGCCCACTTTATACAACTGCACCTACACAGGTTGGCTTTTTTGGCAGCCCTATAGAGAATGAATGAAGCGGTAATCAGGCATTAGACCTGCTGCTCCATTGAGTGATGGAGATAAAAGTTCCCTTTGCTGCCGATCATTGCGGGTCTCAGCAGTGGGACACCCACTGATCAGCACGTTCTAATTTGTTTTCAAATATTCACAAGTCATGCCAAGTTCCTTTTTTTTTGTGAAAAGTGAGTGAACTATCAATGGGCAATAAAGGGGAGTAGACAATGTATCTGGTGGATCATAAGCTGGCATCCCTACTGTAAGACGCGATCGAATATCACCAAGATCGGCAATCACCTTCTAATGGGTTTAAGTTACAGCTACGAAAATCCCCATCAATTCCTGAAATGAATCTTTGCTTGATGTTTGCAGCAGCGCTCTCAGCCACTCACTGTTCAAGGAAGTACAGCTCTGTCCCACACCCCTGAATGGAGCGGTGCTGGAGTTCTTTGCACAGCGGGTGGCTCGGAGCGCCGCAGCTCCTGTTCTAGCATATTCTGCATGGGAAGGGTCATTTAATTTGCTATGGCATTAAAAAAAAAATTAATCTGTTCACACCATCGATGATAAATGTAATTTTCTGGCAAAAGCTGCATATTCCCAGCCATCTCTGGATCTCCTACACTTTGGGTGGGAATCTTCTTTAAACTCTCAAGTACTGTATTCCGAACACCCAATAAGTTTTTCTTTCTTTCCATTTTCCTTTTTTCCACCCCTCTGATGTTTTCTGGGTCGCTGCTTTTGTGATGTGAGGATTTATTATACCATTGCTTACTTCTCTAACGCTATTACAAAGCAGAAATGCTGACAACTCGTATCCGATCTGCTCACCTGCCACGCCAATTTAATATTCACCAGAACGGTAACAGGGTGCACTGCTCAGCGTTAAGTGAAGAGCACATGGTCCTCGTTTCTTCAACCTGGCAGCCCAAATAATCCGAGCGATTTTATGTCTACAGAAACGATGGTGGCATTAAATAATAGTTTAATTTGTAAGAACGCCGCGTTCCCAATAGTGCACCAAAAAGCTACTGGAACAATTTACGGAGAAAGGAACTGGCGGCTGGCTAGTAAAAATTAAACATTTGGCCTATCTAGTAAATTACACTGTGATGAATGGCCCTTTAAAGATCATTCAGATGAAAATGTGTCTAGAGAGTGTTCCCCCTCCTCCCGCAGCAGGAAAATCAATATATTCTTCACTTGGTAAAAAATGGTTGCCGGTACTTATAGTTTGTTTTTTCAATTATAGTTTAAAAGAAAAAAAGAAGTCCATTAGTACAGTAACGCATGGCTGCCGGTAATAGGATTTCCCCAGAATTATTTTACAGACCAGCGCAATCCATCCAATGTGTTATCTGCCGGCTATACCAACACAGGCTTACACTTTCACAATGCATCCACAGCAGACAAGACGTTACATGTGTAATGTTTCACGGACCATCGGTCCAAGTGAAGCCCGTCATTCTGACCAAATGCTGCCACATGCACTTTAAGGACCCACTAAGGCTAACCTCTGTAGTTTGTAAAAATATAAGAAGTAATCAAGGGCATGTCTGTGACCGCTATTGGGTCATAATGGGACAGGGCCCGGCACTAAACTGTCTTCCCCTGCTACAGGGCCCAGAGTTTTACTGGTCAGTAGCTCTATTGAAGAACATCAGTATCAGCATATTCCTTACCCTAAAATGGCTGAAAACAGAAAAAAATAGATTACATTCAAGTGGATATTTGCTATCCTAAAGAATAACACTGTTAACACTTTCTCTGCTACTTGCCGGCAATATCTCTCCAAATCCTAGTCCTCCTCACCAAATCCCCACAGGTTACTTCAACTTCTCATCTACGCCCTATCACAAATTTCTGCAGCCTCTCTAACCTTATACCCATTCGCCCAGCCCCCACTTCCCCAGTCCCACTAACAGGAGCTCTATGAAACGCTTGCTCTGTCTGTAACAAACTTTCCTACATCCATGATCTTTTTATTACTAACAAACTGTCCTTCCTCACATCACCGAAACCTGGTTCACCCCCTCTGACATCTTTCTCACACCCCCTGCCCCAGCAGCAAGCATGGAGGAGGAGTTGGTTTTCTCCTGTCAGATAACTGTTCTTTCACTCAAATCCCACTACCACCCTCTGTTACGCTCCCTTCCTTAGAGGTTCACTGTGTGAGCATCTACTCAACCTACAACTGACTGTCATTTACCACCCCCCAGGGCCAGCCACCATCTTTGACCACTCACCACCTGGCTTCTTCATTTCCTCTATGCCAATATCCCCACCATCATCATGGGCGACTTCAACATTCCCATTGACACTTCCCTCTCAGCTGTCAGGAAACTTCTATCTCTCACTTCCTCCTTCGGCCTCGTTCAATGGTCTTCTGCAGCCACTTACAAAGATGGCCACACAAATGACCTCATCTTCACCAGTCTCTGCTCCTTATCTAACCCAGCTCTCCCTCTTTCTGACCACAACCTACTTACATTCTCTTCCTTTTGCTCTCCAGGTACACAATCCACAAACTTGCACACCCTCGCAGAAATCTTAAACACCTCGATCCCCACTAACTCTCTGAATACCTTCTCCCTCTTACAGACATAAGTTCCTTACACACTGTGGACGCTGCTGCCGCGTTACATAACATCACAGTAGCTGTTGCTCTCAAATCGGTCATCCCTCTCACACATACCAAAGCTCGCAGAATCAACAGCCAATCCTGGCACACCAGCCTGACAAAAGAACTGAGGCGGGCTTCCAGGGTTGCCAAGTGGAGATGGAAAAGATACCACACTCGCTGCAAAAAAAACAAAACTACTTCTCATCCCTCATATCCTCCCTGTCTCACAACCCTAAGCTATTCAACACTTTAAATTCTCTCCTCCGTCCTCCAGCCCCTCCTCCTTCTCCACTCATCTCAGCTGAAGACTTTGCCTCATTCTAAGATCAGAGAAAGCTTTGGCCTACAGCCCCTCCTCCTAACTACTCAGCCTCCCTCCTCCATAACCAACTTCTCCACCATTACAGAGGATCAACTTTCTGCTCTTCCCTCAAGACCATATCTCACCACCTGTGCACTTGACCCAATCCCATCCCATCTCATGCCCAGCCTCACCAGTCTTCATCCCAACCCTAACCCATCTTTTCAACCTATCACTAACAAATGGTGTTTTCCCCTCATGCTTTAAACATGCCTCAATCACACCCATCCTCCAAAAGTTCTCTCTTGACCCACCCTCTGTATCTATCGCCCCATATCACTTTTCCCCACGCCTCAAAACTACTGGAACAACACATCCATTCTGAACTGTCCATCCACTTCTCTTCCTGCTCCCACTTTGACCGCTTACAATCTGGCTTCCGACCACATCACTCCACTGAAACTGCCATGACTAAAGTCACCAATGACCTACTAACTGCCAAAGCCAAGCGACAATACTCTTGTCCTCCTGTTCCTGAACCTGTCCTCTGCCTTTGACACAGTGGATCATTCCCTATTACTACAGACCCTCTCATCACTTGGTATCACAGACTCTGCCCTATGTTGGATCTCGTCATACTGAACATTCAGCGTCTCCCGCTCACACACCACCTCCTCACCTCCCCCCCTTTCTGTCGGTGTTCCTCAAGGTTCAGTCCTATGACCCCTGCTCTTCTCCATTTACACCTTCGGCCTGGGACAGCTCATAGAGGTGATACTGAAAGCCATGAGATTCTATGCTGATGACACCTAGATCTTCCTCTCTGGACCCCATATCACCTCCCTACTAACCAGAATCTCTGCTAGATTTCTAAAACTTAACATGGACAAAACAGAATTCATCATCTTTCCCCATCTCACTCGACTCCCCCCAAAGGACCTATCCATTAAAGCAAATGGCTGCTCACTCTCCTGAGTCCCACTAGCTTGCTGCCTTGGTGTAATCCTTGACTCTGATCTCTCCTTTAAACCACATATCCAAGCCCTTTCCACGTCCTGCCGAATTCAACTCAAATATATTTCCCAGATCCGTACAATCCTCAACAAAGAATCTGTAAAAACCCTAGTCCATGCCCTCATCACCTCGTGCCTTAACTACTACAACCTCCTGTTTTGTGGCCTCCCTTCTAACACTCTTGCACTTTCCAATCTATTCTAAACTCTGCTGCCAGACTAATCCACTTATCCCCCATTATTTCCCAGCCTCTCCCCTCTGTCAATCCCTTCACTGGCTCCCCATTACCCAGAGATTCCAGTACAAATCCCTAACCATGGCATTCAAAGCCATCCACAACCTGTCTCCTCCATACATCTGTAACCTATTCTCCAGATACTTACCTGCATGCAACATTCGATCCTCACAAGATCTTCTTCTCTACTCCCCTCTTATCTCTGCTTCCCACAATCACATACAAGATTTCTCCCACGCATCCCCCCCCTACTCTGGAACTCTCTGCCCCAACATATCAGACTCATGCCTTCAAAAGAAATTTGAAGACCGACCTCTTCCGACAAGCCTACAACCTGCAGTAACCACCGATCCAACAAACCGCTGCACGACCAGCTCTACTCTCATCTATTATCTCCTTACCCATCCTTTGTAGATTGTGAGCCCTCACGGGCAGGATCCTCTCTCCTTCTGTACCCATTGTGACTTTTATTGTATAAGATTACTGTACTCCTTTTTATTATTATGTATACCCCTTTTTTCTGTAAAGCGCCATGGAATAAATGGCGCTATAATAATAAATAATAATAACAACAATAATATTGACGCCTGAGGCCCAAGACCATATGGAGGCACTAATAATTTCTTGAAAACGTAATAAACTTTTAACAAAAGTTTTAAAGTGAACCTGACAGCTGATACATGCTGCCCGATCCACATAATTTCAGCCAGCTATGTCGGATTCTGAAACGATGCAGCATGTTACAGAAAGTAATCCTCTAAAGGCCCCTGGGGAGCGAGATGCACAGGAGACTATTTGGACAGGAGGACCCCTGACATCTCCCATGGAGGGACAGGTATCTCACTGTGTGAGTGTATAGGAAGAGACCTGTTAATCCAAGGGAGCAGAGAAGCTGCTGAGGACCTGACTAGTCTCGCTGCTCGGTCCCCAGCTATTGAAGTATGATTCTCTCTAGGCTACTTTCACACTAGTGTTAACTGCATTCTGTCACAATGCGTCGTTTTGCCGAAAAAACGCATCCTGCAAAAGTGTTTGCAGGATGCGTTTTTTCGCCATTGATTAACATTAAGCGACGCATTGTGACGGATTGCCACACGTCGGATGCGTCGTGCAGTGGCGGACCGTCGGGAGCAAAAAACGCTACATGTAACGTTTATTGCTCACGACGGTCCGCTTTTTCCGACCGCGCATGCGCGGCCGGAACTCCGCCCCCACCTCCCCGCGCTTCTCCGCACCTCACAATGGGGCAGCGGATGCGCTGGAAAAATGCATCCGCTGCCCCCGTTGTGCGGCGGAGACAACGCTAGCGTCGGGAACGTCGGCCCAACGCACCGCGACGGGCCGAGCCCGACGCTAGTGTGAAAGAAGCCTTAACCTGCCAGTGCACGGGCAGTATGTATCAGCTGTCAGGCTGCCTTTAAAGGTAACCTCTCCGATCCCCCAGAAGACTTCAGATCATGCACAGTTCGCATCTCTGAAGCGGGGACGCGCACATCCGGCTTCAGAGGCTCAGTAATGGGATGGAACAAAGATGCGTGCATGCACGAGATTTGTATAGTGCTGGCAATGACGCCGGTTCTTGTCACATCCACAGGGGCTTGATAACATACTAAGTGGGCCGACGAGTCTTGGGAAACTAATGTCCCATTGACTAGTCAAACGATTCATTTACATATCACAAATGCACTTTAGAAATACTTTTTCTAAAGATCGGTTTGTGTGTCCAGTGTAATAAAGGGAATGTTAGACAGGGGATTTAGATAGGTAGACACAACTGATGGTTTTGGGAGCACAGGGGATCTGACAGGTCCCCTTTAAACACAGTATAATATTGTAGCCATTATTTATTAGTGGTGATACATAACTGTACTATGAAAGAAAGCAATGGCCCCATCAGCAGGTTCTTGTGTACTCACTGCATGCCACCACTACACAAGACCAATGTCCTAAATAGTAATATAAGGGATACATCCTGCATTCATACAGAATACACATTACATATACACATAAGTCATATTCAGCATGGACAAATTACATTTCCCAATTCTTCCACTACATCCATACATGGCCCTTGGTACTGTATGTGCATACAATGCAAACTCTTCCTGGCTTACCATGGTTCTGTTTCTTCATTTTAATGGTAGTTCTCTTAAAGGTTGAGGAAATGTCATGATAAACTAGAGGAAGAAAACAAGTGAACAATTACAGGTTACCATCTTGATGCATTACAGAAAAAAAGGTCAATACTAACAAGAAGACTCAAAAAAAAAGCAAATAAAAGTTACAGGAGTTTCATGAGATCAAAATAATGAAGGCCCATCATTAGGGTAGGCTATTAGGCTGGTTTCACACTTGCGTTTTTTGACGCTGCGTTTTTTTTTCTATACTTAACATTAAAAATGCATGCCTTTTTTTGCATGCGTTTTTTTATGCGTGCGTTTAGTTGCAGAAATGCAACCTGTAGTAATTTCTAGCGGCGTTTTTTTGCCGCAAAAAAACGCATGCGTTTATTCGCGGCAAAAAAATGTATTGCTGTCTATGTAAACGCATGCGTTTTTAAGCACATGCGTTTGCATGCGTTTATAAACGCATGCGTTTCTATAGAAAAACACAAGAAAACACAAAAAAAAACAAGAAAACCCTAACCCTAACCCTTGGGTTACTAGGGATCCTAACCCTAACCCTAAGGTTAGGATCCCTAGTAACCCTAGGGATCCTAACCCTAACCCTAGGGATCCTAACCCTAACCCTTAGGGTTAGGATCCCTAGGGTAACGGTTAGGGTTAGGGTCCCTAGTAACCCTAGGGATCCTAACCCTAACCCTAGGGATCCTAACCCTAACCCTTAGGGTTAGGATCCTAACCCTTAGGGTTAGGTTTAGGATCTCTAGGGTTAGGGTTAGGGGTAGTTTTAGGGGTAGGGGTAGGGTTAGGATCCCTAGGGTTAGGGTTAGGGTTTGAATCCCTAGGGTTAGGGGTAGGGTTTGGATCCCTAGGGTTAAGGTTAGGGGTGGTTTTAGGGGTAGGGTTTGGATCCCTTTATCACCTTGATGGTGGGGGGTGGCTTATCAGTGACCTGGTGACCAGGACATTCTTCTAATAAAAAGCTACCCCTAACCCTAACCCTAGGGATCCTAACCCTAGCTAATTCTATTAATAGTGGGTTTTCTAGTTGATTTTGATGATTGGCAGCTGTCACACACTTCTCAGCATGCGTTTAAAAAACGCAAAAGCAGGAAAAAACGCATGTAAACGCGCCAAAAACGCTGCGTTTTTTTTCTGCATGAAAAACGCATGCGTCTAAAAAATGCAGCGTTTAAACGCGTTTACATGCGTTTTTTCACCAAATGCGTTTTTTTTAAAAAAACGCTGCAGATCAAAACGCAAGTGTGAAACCAGCCTTAAAGGGGTAGCCCACTACTTGGAAAACACCTTGGTTGCCTGAATCCCGAGTAAAACTTATATTCTCCTCCCACACTGTGCCATTGTATGATTCCTTTTTTTTAACCCATTAAATCTTGTTTCATGCTTGCTTACTATCCATCTTTGTGCTCAGAGGTCACTTTTATATCTACAATTAATAAACTATTAAATCTAAAGGCTGTGTGCACACGTTTAGGATTTTTCGTGTTTTTTTTTCGCGGTTTTTCGCTACAAAACTGCGAAAAAACCGCATACATTAAGCATCCTATTATTAGAATGCAATCCGCAATTTTGCGCTTTTTTCCGCGGCGGAATCGCATTCCGGAAAAAAACGCAGCATGTTCATTCTTTGTGCGGAATCGCGGGGATAGGAATGCATTGATCCGCTTACAAGTGTATTGAGCGATGTCGGAATATGGCCAGAAGTATGCATACTTGCGGTCCCAAGACCGCTCGCTCCCAGCACCGCGCGATGTCAGGATTCATAAATCTGCTGTCACTTAGAGTGACTGCAGACTTGTAGCCCGAGGCCGGACAACCTGTTTAATACCAAATCATAAGCAATGAAAGAAGTCCTGATATCTAGGACTAAACACATATAAAAAAAAAAGTGACTTTTTTTTGGAATTAGGGGTGATCATGTTCAAGGAAAATCACAGCAAAATATTCAAACCTCTAAAATGTTAAACTACTGTATTTTTCGGACTTTAAGACGCACTTTTTTCATCCCAAAATGTGGAGGAAAATGGGGGGTGCGTCTTATAGTCCGGTTGTACATGCTATGGCTGAGGTGGGTGGTGGAGGAGCTGCAGTGGGTCACAGGAGGCAGGATGTGGCGGCTGCGGCTAACTCCTGTGCCCGTTGCTAAAGAGAAATCAATATTCACTGCATTCCACTCCCATGGAGTAGAGAGCAGCGAATATTCATTCCTCTTTAATAGCGGACACGCTGACAGCTACAGCAGCCGGCTTTAGGCAGGTGCAAGGCGTTTGCGCATGTCCGCTACTTAATTCAATGAATATTCACTGCTCTCCACTCCCATAGGTGTGGAATGCAGTGAATATTCATTCCCTTTAGTAGCGAGCACACGTGAACGCCAGCAGCTGCAGGAAGCCGGCGGCAGCAGCTAACACTGTGCCCACTATTAAATAGCAATGAATATTCACTCCTCTCCATGCATTACGGCAGCTGTGTTCTGCTTGTAAGCAGCACATGAAGTCCCTGCCATGAGTTGCTTAAAAGCATAAATGAGCTGCTGGCATCGGAACAAGATACTGCGAGGGAGCGCAGGAAGGCAAGTATAATGGTTTGGTTTTTTAAATGTTTTTCTGATGGGGCCATGCATACCAGGATGAGGACCAATCACACCAGGATGGGGATGAGGGGGCCATGCCTACCAGGATGGGGATGAGGCGGCCATGCCTACCAGGATGGGGATGAGGGGGCCATGCCTACCAGGATGGCGATGAGGGGGCCATGCCTACCAGGATGGGGATGAGGGGGCCATGCCTACCAGGATGGGGATGAGGGGGCCATGCCTACCAGGATGGGGATGAGGGGGCCATGCCTACCAGGATGGGGATGAGGGGGCCATGCCTACCAGGATGGGGATGAGGGGGCCATGCCTACCAGGATGGGGATGAGGGGGCCATGTCTACCAGGATGGGGATGAGGGGGCCATGCCTACCAGAATAGGGATGAGGGGACCATGCATACCAGGATAGGGATGAGGAGGACATGCCTAGCAAGATAGGGATGAGGGGGCCATGCCTACCAGGATAGGGATGAGGGGGCCATGCCTACCAGGATAGGGATGAGGAGGCCATGCATACGAGGGATAGGGATGAGGAGGACATGCCTAGCAAGATAGGGATGAGGGGGCCATGATTACTAGGATAGGGATGCGGGGGCCATGCCTACCAGGATAGGGATGAAGGGACCATGCATATCAGAATAGGGATGAAGGGACCATATATGCCAGGATAGGAGATATTAGTAAAGAATTGACTACATTTTTTCTTTTTTTTTCTAATTTCCTCCTCTAAAACCTAGGTGTGTCTTATGGTCCGGTGAGTCTTATGGTCTGAAAAATACGGTAATCCCTGCTATAGAAATAATTACAAAGACTTTCCATTTTCTTTTACTGCTCGGATTAATACTGGCTAAAAGAGGTTGTCTAGGATTAGTAAAAAGAAAGTCTCCTTTTATTTAGAAATGTCTCGACTCCTGTCCAGGGACAGTGTCTCATATTCCAGCTCGGTCACATTCCCTTCAGGAACCTAGCTGCAATACCAGACACCATGGATGAGAGGCTCTGCTTCTAGGTCACCGATCCCTGGCTTGTAGAGCTCTAGGAATCACTCCACCATTCATATACCACATGATCAAGAACAGCAGGGGGCTCAGTAACCATAATCTCTGGACACAGGAGCATTTTCTAGAAAGCTTTTCTAAAGGAAAATCTGGCTTGAAATTAAATCATAGGAGAACACCTATAACCCATTTCACACCTTTTTACTACCGTCGGCCTTCTGTGTCTCTATGTGTGGGCTGGCCTTCACGGACATTTTCCTTGACGCCGCCCCTCACATGACGCAGCTGCCGTCTGACAGTGGTTGACATGACTGCGCACGCATCATTGGTCCTCTTCTTGTCCCTTTGCGCACGCTCCTTCACTTCCTTTGGCCATCTTTTTCGCAAGCGCGCTTATGTTTGAAATTTGCATTCTCTGCGGGCCAGTAACTTCCGGTCCCGCGCTGCATTCTGGTATTCATTATTGCGCATGTCTTTTGCTAGGGTTGGGTGGTAGTTTCCGGTTATTTTCTGTATTCCGGTTCCACTATGTTGTTTTCTCATTCTCACATTCCATGGCACATGTATGATTAGCACGGTCTTTTTCTTACTCACATCTTATTGGTCCCAGCTCCTTTTTTAACCCTCTCATATCTGTCTTTGGCACACCCCCTGACGAAGGCATCGCCGAAACGCGCGTTGGTGTGGACGCAGGTGCTGCAGTGTCCGCCTGTTCTATTTCCTGGGTAAGATTTATTTCATTTGGCTTTTATTACTATTAGTAATCTTTCAGTGTAACATTTCTTATAGCCATTTTGTGTATTCTCTTGCCCAGCTACTTATATTATATATACTAGGGGTTATTGGTCTCTTGGTGCTACTATTTACATCTATGACTATTTTTTGATGATTATCTATGTGACTGTATGAGACCACCCGCATAGTATCCTGTGTCTCAGCAATGTTTGTAGCACGTATGCACTTTTTCACCCCCATTTATCTGTTCTTTGATGTATTTTCAATAAAGTTTTTTAATTTTATATTATATTGGACTATTTCGAACGCATTTTTTCCACTCTCGTTGTTATGTTAATTTCAGCAATAAGTCCTGTCATATGTCTGATATTTGAGCACTATGATGATATATTTAACAGCTAATTATATTTTAGCTTTTTATATATGGTGGCCCCATTATTTACTGAATTTCCTTTATACGCTTTTACTACGGTATAAGAACTATAGAACACAACCTAGAAATTACAGGCCTAGGTCTGATAATTGTTGCACAAAATAACCCACAAGGGTGTAATGTATACTGATGACAGTAAATTTATAGCCATGATTGAGCTTACTTGTGTGGTCGTTGTATCGCTCGATATAATGCAGATATTGGACAGCTCGGTTTTTTGCCTAAAGGAAGGAAGAACAGAACAGCAAAATCACAAAAACAGCAAAGGATTCCAGAGTAAACTTTTTACATAGACGATAAAAACATTGCAGCACTTTTTACATAAGTTATGTTTTAGAAGTATTGCCCCAATTTACAATAATTCATTGTTTCAGATTAAAGAAATTTTGTAATGTAGCTTAGTATAGTAAAAAAAGCCTATTTTGCCATCTTTTAGCCTTCTCGTGCAACAATTCTTCGCTTTCCATTCACTTTAGAGAGATGACTGGTGGAGAGCAGGAGGGACAGATACACAGAGGTTGCTGCTGCTTCTTGTACATGTTTTATTTGACCCTAGAGCTGGATTCACAGCAACACTGTCCAGTACTGCTGTATGATATCCTCCTTGCTGCTCAAAGGTAGAATTAGGAGAGCACCTCTACTCTTCTCTATGTGTCGAGACATTATAGCAGCTACCTCCACAAACCGTGAAACCGAGAACAACGATAAAGATGGAGCCATCAGAGGGGGTGTGGGGGAGAACGGCCAATACAGGATACAAGTTATATAATGGTCAAAAATACTGTGATTCCTCACAACGATGGCGATTTTTGAAAAATTGTCTAAAAAACAGGTACTCTAAAATTTTCAATACAGTACAACCTGTAAATAGTATAAAGTCGAAACCTATTGGTCTATGGGATGTCGTCTACTGGAAAATTGGTTATGTTTCACACCAAAATGCAGCCTAACATGGGCCTGATGTGTCCCAGAAGCACCTCTACTACATAAGAAGAGAATGGTGGCTAGGAGGCCAGTTAGGAGACACTTACTTTTCGGAGGGCAATGAGTCGGTCACTTGCTTTTCCAAGAGCAAATCCTGTCACAGACAAAAAAAATATATGTTTTACTTCTCTTTTTGCTCTGCAGCAGGATACAAGTTCGGGCTTGTTCATAGTGATTTTTAAATTAGATTTACTGTGGATTTCACAATGAAACATGCAGTCTAGCAACAGGCGCTTTATTATTGCGCAAAAAAATCTAAATTTTTTTTTAACCATTTGACATGATAATGTATTCTTTCTAAGGAATTACTGACTGGCTGCATGATAATATTTAAGTACCCCTTCAGCATTTTTGTTTCTTATTTCAGAACTGGAGTGGTGCAGCTAATATATTTTCCCTTCCCCTAGTAATACACTTACCAGCCGCCGTCTTCAACTGTTCCCGGCGCCATCTTGTGACCACAATGTCTGACTGACAGGAAGTCAGAGGCAACAAGCTCTCAGTGGAAGTCTATGAGAGCGGCGTTCTGGCCTCATTCTGTTTTTGCGTTTTACAGCACCAGTAAAAGCTATGAGATTTTAGTATTCTGATGCATATGCTAGTTTTTTTACTGAATTAGAGAAGTGCAGTGTTTTTTTGAATCTACAGCATGTCAATTCTTCCAGTGTTTTTTCACCCATAGAAAACAATGAGAAAGTGCAAAAAGACAATAAAATATACTGCAAGGAGATTTTGCCACATGTTTTTGGTTAATAAAAACAGGATTTTTTGTTGCTTTCTGTAAAATCTGTTTCTCAGAGCCTTCATTGGGGGACACAGGAACCATGGGTGTGTATGCTACTGCTGCCACTAGGAGGCTGACACTATGCACATAAAAAGTTAGCTCCTCCTCCGCAGTGTACACCCTACCGACTGGCACTAGGATAATCAGTTAGTGAGAAAGCAGTAGGAGAGGCAACAAGACAGAAAGAAAGAAAACAAAACAGACAACTCAAACCATAACAATAGAACACAGAAAAGGAGTTGATAAACATGTGTGGGTGCTTTGTCCTCCAATGAAGGCTCAGAGAAACAGATTTTACGGTAAGCAACCAAAAATCCTATTTTCTCTATCGCTTCATTGGGGGACACCGGAACCATGGGACGTCCCAAAGCAGTCCCTGGGGAGTGAACAGCAGAAAACTCCATTCATGTCGGAGAACTCAACACTGCCGACTGCAAGATCCTTCTGCCTAGGCTGGCGTCTGCTGAAGCGTAGGTATGAACCTTATAAAATTTGGCAAACGTGTGAATGGAAGACCAAGTTGCTGCTTTGCAAAGTTGTAGGGCGGATGCCTCTTGGTGTACCGCCCAGGAGGCGCCTTCTGCCCGGGGAGAGTGAGCCTTAATCCCAGGGGAAGGCACTCTGTTCTTGACCCGGTAAGCCTCGGAAATTGCAGTTCTGATCCAGCAAGCAATAGTAGCCTTGGAGCCCAACAGGCCTCTTCGCACACCATCTGGAATGAAGAATAGAGAGTCTGTCTTCATAAAGGGGGCGGTCCTAGCCAGATAAATCCTCACCGCCCTGACCAGGTCTAACCTCTTCACTGAACGCTCCAGAGAATGAGTTGGAGCAGGACAAAAGGAAGGAAGGACAATATCCTCATTTAGGTGAAAGGTGGACACCACCTTGGAAAGGAAAACGAAGGTGGAAAAACCCCCTTATCCTGGTGAAGAATCAAGAAAGGAGGGCGACAGGAAAGAGCCGCCAACTCTGAGAAGCACATAATGGAGGTATTGGCCACAAAACGCCAACTTCCAGGACAGAAAGGACAGGGAAACCTCTCAGAGAGGTTCAAAGGGAGAACCCCTCAGGGCATCGAGAACAAGATTGATGTCCCAGGGGTCCACAGGAGTCCGGAGGAGCCGTATGCGCTAATCCTTGAAGAAAGGTTCTGACCCGAGAGTGGGAGGCTAAGGTCTTCTGGAAAAGAATGGAAAGAGCTGATACCTGACCCTTTAGCGAATTAAGGGCAAGGCCAGCGTCAAGTCCTGCCTGGAGAAATGCCAAAATGGAAGGGAGAGAAAAAGACATCGACAGAATGTCATTAGACTCACATCAGCTGAAATAGGCTTTCCATATCCGATAATAGACCCAGGAAGACGACAGCTTCCTAGCCTGGATCATGGTGTGAATCACCCGATCAGAAAATCCGGATGCTCTCAGAAAAGCGGTTTCACCAGCCATTCTGTTAAATTGAGCGACTGAGAATTCCGGTGGCAGATCGGTCCTTGGGACAGAAGATCCGGCCTGTCTGGGAGCCTCCAAGGGGTGTCCGCGAGAAGATTGACTATCTCTGCGAACCAAAACCTTCTGGGCCAATCCGGTGCGATCAAAATGACCTGCACTGCCTCCGCCTTGATCTTCTTCAACAGCCTGGGAAGAAGGGGAAGGAGAGGACACAGAGAGGGAAGCACGAACTGCAACCAAGGAATGGCCAGTGCGGGACCTGGAAATGAACAGTGGAGCCTTCCTGTTCAGCCAGGACGCCATGAGGTCCACGTCCGGAGTCCCCCATCATAGGCAAATCTGGTGGAAGACCTCCTGGTGCAGGGACCACTCTGCTGCCGCTAGACCTTTGCGACTCAAAATTGGCGGCCCAGTTGTCCATGCTGGGGATATGCACTGCAGATATCGCCGCAACAGTCGCTTCTGCCCAGAGGAGGATCTTGGATACCTCGGCTGTCGCCATGGTACTCTGAGTCCCTCCCTGGTGATTGACATATGCCACCGCCGTGGCATTGTCCGTCTGAACTCGGATTGGCAGACTCCTGAGAAACCTTTCCCAGTGACGGAGGGTCAGAAGAATGGCCCTTATCTCGAGAATGTTGATCGGCAGAGAGGACTCCTCTGCCGACCAACATCCCTGGACAGTCAGATGGCGAAATACGGCACCCCAGCCGAGAAGGCTGGCGTCTGTCGTCACCACCAGCCAGTGAACGGGCAGATGAGAGGGGACGACAGCCACTAATTGAGACCGTTTGACTACGAAAGACAGCCGAATCGGATGATCCAGAAAAAGAACAGACCTGTCCCACTGTGACAGAATTGCCTGCTGAAGTGGTCTTGAGTGGAATTGGGCAAAAGGGATCGCCTCTGACACTGCCACCATCCTCCCTAGGACCTTCATGGCTGAGTGGAAGGAAGGAAGCCGAGGGCCCTGTAGAGAGCGAACTCCCTGTTGGAGGATAGCCCTCTTCTCTTTGGGAAGAAAAACCCTTCCCTGACAGGTGTTGAACAGCATGCTTAGAAAAATCAGGGGCTAATTCGGATCAAGGCAGGACTTTTTTTCCTGTTGACAAGCCACCCGAAACGGGACAGGGTGTCGAGAAAGATGGTCAGGCTTTCCTGGGCCTGAGAAAAAGACGGAGCCTTTATGAGGATATCGTCGAGATACAGCAAGAGCACTAAACCTCTGATACTCAAAATGGCCATCAATGCTGCCATAATTTTCGTAAAAACCCTGGGAGCGGTTGCGAGTCCGAACGGCAGGGCGACAAACTGTAAATTATGCTGATGTACCGCAAAATGTAGAAATCTCTGATGTCCTGGGAAAATAGGGACATGAAGATAGGCGTCCTGAATGTCTATGGAGCACAGGAATTACTGCAACTCCATGGAAGCAATTACTGAATGAAGAGACTCCATCCTGAAATGTCTCAGGTGGACTCTCCTGTTCAGCAACTTGAGATCCAGGATGGGCCGAACCAAGCAGTCTTTCTTCGGCACCACAAACAGGTTTGAATAGAAACCTGTGAAACGTTCTCGTTCTGGGACGGGGACGATTACCCCCGAACTGAGAAGGGAGGAAATGGCTGCAAAGAAACCCAGGACGAAAGAAGGATCTCTTGGGGAACGGTATTCGAAGAATCGATCTCGGGGCCGCAAAACGAAATCTATTTTGTACTCTGAGGATACAACCTCCCTGACCCATGCGTCCTCCACCGAGTCGAGCCAAACGCTTCAGAAAAAGAGGAGCAAGATGGCGGCGATATGCACGTTAGCTGTGGCTGAGGGAATGGGCGGAGCTAACTGCCAGGGGCCGGAAGAGAAGAGAGGGGCGGGAGAAAAGCCCGCCTGAATGCAGAGAAGGGGACGGAGCTAAAGCGGAACACTAAGCCCAAAAAGCCGGGGCATAGATTAATACTCCTGACCACCAGAGTAGGGGGGAGCAGAAAGCAGGCCAACAAAGAAGCGCAAAACAGGTAGCCCAGCCCCCTATTCTGTCTGGAAACTAGGGAAAAAAGTCCCCTGCCGCTAAAAATGCCCCAGCGCTCCAAATCACCTCGAATAAAAGGAAAAACTTCCTTCTTTTTCCTTTCTTCTTCTACTTCTTTTCTTTTTAACTTATCTCCTTTCTTTTTCTTCTTTTATCTTGGAGAATCTGGGGGAGAGAGGGAAGAAAAGTACCTCTCCATCCAGAAATGTAAGACATCCGAACTTGCTGCGTTGCGGGACGTCTACGCCTCCGAACACCAACAGGCTCTGATGGGCGAGTGGGTGGGAGACGGGGCAAGTACCGGATCCAGATCGCCTGAACACGCTTCTGTGCTAGGGGCTGGGGCCCTGCTGGGAAGACATATGAGGATACGGGGTGGCAGTACACGTGGTACTCATCGTCTCTTCGTGGGAGTACAGTTGTGACTATTCACACTGTATCCCTCAGGGTACCTGAAAAGGAACAATGCACACGGAAGTGTATATGGGTCTAATGAAAGACCAGTGTCCACCTCCTGGTGACACTAAGCTCTAAACTGATTATTCTAGTGCCAGTCGGTGGGGTGTATACTGCAAAGGAGGAGCTAACTTTTTATGTACATAGTGTCAGCCTCCTAGTGGCAGCAGTAGCATACACCCATGGTTCCTGTGTCCCCCAATGAAGCGAAAAACGCAAAAACGCAACAGTACAAGAATTTTTACTGCCTGGAAAGTAGGTGTTGGCTGCAGAAACAAAATGCTGCAAAAAAGTTGAGTGTAAATGTAGCCTTAAAGGAAATCTGTCAACAGGTTTTTGCTACCCCATCTTAGAGCAGGATGTGTCACTTGCTGAGCTGTGTGTTGTACCGTTTATAAACCTCCTGTTTGATCTGCTGCAGTTCTACCAGTTCTCTGAATGCTGAGCTCTGTATAACCCCGCCAACATTGACTGACAGATATTTGTGTACACTGTGCATAAGCAGAAAGCTGCCAGTCAAATGTGGGGGCGGGGTTATACAGAACTCATGAATATGGAGGATTCCATGGCAGGATGTTTACTAATCCACTAATGATAGTCTTCTGCTGATTAAACAGTGATTTTATCACAACTACAGCAAGAGACTCAGCAAGTGACACGTCGCTGGAATCAGGGTCTCTGTATCTACATTATACAGCTGTCAGACTACATGGTAAAAGCCTAGTGACATATTCCCTTTCAGAAAACTGATTCAGCTGAAGCAAAGTCCTAAATCTGAAAAGGGTTTGATCATACAAGACATATATAAACATTCAAAAATCTACAGGAAATCCACAGTAAGTCCATACTAACTGGATTCTGCTGCGGTTTTATGGACGGCATTACCCATTGAATTGTACATATCCTAAGGGTAAGGTCATGAAAGGCTGCTGAGGTTGGTGAGTGGAGTCAAAAAAGTAATAGCGGGTAGTTTGCAATATGGTAGAAGATTTAAAAGGAAACTGTTAATAACTCTGTTCCACCCCCCAAAAGAAAAAACAAACCCAAAACACACCTAGATGATGAAAATACAGATTAATCATTACCTGTATATCCTCATAACAACAGAAGTGCAGTGGAGCAGGATGATGCATTTCCACTGCCTCCATTCCCCGCCTAATGCTGCCCTCCACCAGGCAGTTAGCGCTGCTGTATGAAGAGTAGCGTCATACAGAGGGGACAGCTGTCAATCAACTATTGGAGGGAGCATGTATGGGTGCAGAATGGGGGGGGGGATACAATGCACTTCCAGCCTCATTAGCATATTGCTTCAAATGCTATTTCACAACTGGAAAACAAGCTGATGGGATATACAGTGGGGAAAAGAAGTATTTGATACACTGTAGGTGGGAAAACTTGCAAAATCGGCAAAGAATGGAGAGGTCTGTGATTTTTATCGTAGGTACACTTCAACTGGGAGACGGTATCTAAAAAAAAAAAATCCAGAAAATCACATTGCATGATTTTTACATAATTACTTTGCATTTTATTCCACGAGAGAAGTATTTGATAAGCTACCAACCAGCAAGAATTCTGGCTCTCACGGACCTGCTAGTTTTTCTTTAAGAAGCCCTCCTACTCTGCCCTCATTTCCTGTATTAATTACACCTGTTTGAACTCGTTACTTGTATAAAAGACACCTGTCCACACACTCAATCACACTCCAACCTCTCCACCATGACCAGGACCAAAGAGCTGTCTAAGGACACCAGGGACAAAATTGTAGACCTGCACAAGGTTGGGATGGGCTACAGGTCAATGGACAAGCAGCTTTGGTTAGAAGGCAACAACTGTTGCCGCAATTATTAGAAAATGGAAGAAACACAAGAGGACTGCCAATCTTCCTGAGAATTCCGGACATTTTCTGCAAGAAATCCGCAAGAAAACCGCATGCGTTTTTGCCGCGGTTTTGCCGCGTTTTTTTCCGGACACTTCCCAATGCATTTTGGAGTGGGAAATCCGCAAAAAAACCGCAAAAAGATAGAGCATGTCCGGATTTTGTGCGGTATGCGTTTTTTTTGCGGAAAAAAACGCATCATGTGCACAAAACATGCGGAATTCATTAAAAATGATAGGATGCATAATGTATGCAGATTATTTGCGGTTTTATAGCGTTTTTATAGGGAAAAAACGCGAAAAAAACGCGAATTATCTGCAACGTGTGAACACAGCCTTACAGTTAGTAATACACAATGCCGTTATGGATTAAAATCCTGCAGGGCGCGAAAGGTTCCCCTGCTCACGTCAGCACATGTCCAGGCATGTTTGAAGATTGCCAATGACCATCTGGATGATCCAGAGGAGGCATGAGAGAAGGTCATGTGGTCAGATGAGACCAAAATAGAACTTTTTGGTATCAACTCCAGTCGCCATGTTGGAGAGAAGGATGAGTACAACCCAAAGAACACCGTCTAAACCGTGACTCATGGTGGGGGAAACATCATACTCTGTGGGGTGATTTTCTGCAAAGGGGACAGGACGACTGCACTGTATTGAAGGGAGGATGGATGGGGTCATGTATCACGAGATTTTGGCCAACAGCTTCCTTCCCTCAGTAAAAGCATAGGAAGGTCGGGGCTGGGTATTCCAGCAGGAAATGGCCCAAAACACACAGGCACGGTAAGTAAGGAGTGGCTCCATAAGAAGCATTTCAAGGTCCTGGAGGGGCCTAGCCAGTCTCCAGACCTGAACCCAATAGAAAATCTTTGGAGGGAGCTAATACTCAGTGCTGCCCAGCTACAGCCTCGAAACCTGAAAGATCTGGAGAAGATTTGTATGGAAGAGGGGGCCAAAATCCCTTGTGCACTGTGTGCAAACTTGGGCAAGAATTACAGGAAACGTCTGACCTCTGGAACAGCAAACAAAGGATTTTGTACTAAATATTAAATTCTGTTTTTCTATTGCATCAAATACTTATTTAATGCAATAAAAGGCAAATTAATCATATAAAAATCATAATGTGATTTTCTGTTTTTTATTTTAAGATTCTGTCCCTCACAGTTGAAATGTACCGTATATACTCGAGTATAAGCCGAGATTTTCAGCCCACTTTTTTGGGCTGAAATTGCCCCTCTCGGCTTATACTCGAGTCATACCGGGGGTCGGCAGGGGAGGGGGAGCGGGGGCTGTCTAAAAATACTCACCTAGTCCAGGCGCGGTCCCTGCTTCCCCGGCGCCGGCAGCAGCAGCAGCTTCAGCTTCTTCCTGTACTCAGCGGTCACATGGTCCCGCTCATTACAGTAAATGAATATTCGGCTCCACCTCCCATAGGGGTGGAGCCGCATTTTCATCACTGTAATCAGCGGGACCATGTGACCGCTGAGTACAGGATGAAGCGCTGCGGCGTCGGGTAAGCAGGATCTACACAGCGGCAGGACGCGGTGAGTATACGGGGAGGGGAGCGCTGCGCGATAGTCACCTCTCCTCGTTCCGGGCGCCGATCTGTCTCCAGCAGTGACGCTGAGGTCAGAGGGCGCGGTGACGTGGTCAGTGCGCGCCCTCTGCTGAACGTCAGTGCTGGAGACAGATCGGCGCCGGAACGAGGAGCAGGTGACTATTGAAAGTGCCGGGGGCCTGAGCGACGGAGAGGTGAGTATGTGATTTATTTTTTTTATCGCAGCAAATGGGGCAAGTGTCTGTATGGAGCATCTATGGGGCCATAACATTCCTGCAGCACTATATGGGGCCATAACATTCCTGCAGCACTATATGGGGCCATAACATTCCTGCAGCACTATATGGGGCCATAACATTCCTGCAGCACTATATGGGGCCATAACGTTCCTGCAGCACTATATGGGGGCCATAACGTTCCTGCAGCACTATATGGGGGCCATAACATTCCGGCAGCACTATATGGGGCCATAACGTTCCTGCAGCACTATATGGGGCCATAACGTTCCTGGAGCACTATATGGGGCCATAACGTTTCTGCAGCACTATATGGGGGCCATAACGTTCCTGGAGCACTATATGGGGCCCATAATATTCCTGCAGCACTATATGGGGCCATAACATTCCTGCAGCACTATATGGGGCCATAACATTCCTGCAGCACTATATGGGGGCCATAACATTCCTTCAGCACTATATGGGGCCATAACATTCCTGCAGCACTATATGGGGCCATAACATTCCTGGAGCACTATATGGGGCCATAACATTCCTGCAGCACTATATGGGGGCCATAACATTCCTGCAGCACTATATGGGGGCCATAACGTTCCTGGAGCACTATATGGGGCCATAACATTCCTGGAGCACTATATGGGGCCATAACATTCCTGGAGCACTATATGGGGCCATAACATTCCTGCAGCACTATATGGGGCCATAACATTCCTGGAGCACTATATGGGGCCATAACATTCCTGGAGCACTATATGGGGCCATAACATTCCTGCAGAACTATATGGGGGCCATAACATTCCTGCAGCACTATATGGGGGCCATAACCTTCCTGCAGCACTATATGGGGCCATAATATTCCTGCAGCACTATATGGGGCCATAACATTCCTGCAGCACTATATGGGGGCCATAACGTTCCTGCAGCACTATATGGGGCCATAACATTCCTGCAGCACTATATGGGGCCATAACGATTCTGCAGCACTATATGGGGCCATAACGTTTCTGCAGCACTATATGGGGCCATAACGTTTCTGCAGCACTATATAGGGGCATAATGTTTGTGCAGCACTATATGGGGCAAGTGTCTGTATGGGGCCATAATTAACGTTTGTAGGGCACTACGGCATATGGGGCAAGTGTCTTTATGGAGCATCTTATAGGGCCATAACGTTTGTGCAGCACTATAAGGGGCAAATATCTTTATAGAGCATCTTATGGGGCCATAATCAGCATTTGTGCAGCATTATATTGGGCAAATGTGTCTATGGAGCATCTTATGGGGCCTTTATTAACCTTTATGCAGGATTATATGGGGCATATTTTAATATGGAGCATCTTATGGGGCCATAATGAACAGTATGGAGCATTATATGGGGCTCCTGATTCAATATGGATATTCAAAGACACTTAACCTACTGATGTCTCAATTAATTTTACTTTTATTGGTATCTATTATTACTTTTGACATTTACCGGTAGCTGCTGCATTTTCCCCCCTAGGCCTATACTCGAGTCAATAAGTTTTCCCAGTTTTTTGTGGCAAAATTAGGGGGGTCGGCTTATACTCGGGTCGGCTTATACTCGAGTATATACGGTACCTATGATAAAAATTACAGACCTCTCCCATTCTTTGTAGGTGGGAAAACTTGCAAAATCGGCAAACAGTTCATGGTTTTGGTATGGGGGAGGGGAGATTACTGATAAATTAACACAGTTTATATACAGTTTACAAGCCGTGTTGCATTCTAAAGTCCGGCTTTGTGATATTCTTTATACACAATTACATTACAGTCACATTTAATTCTGGGAAAACCCCTTTAGTGTATCCTTTTAGTGTTAGCATTTGTTCTAGGCAAATAAACCCCCAGCTCTTACCCGCGGCTCCTTTGCCATTTCCGACCGCCACCAGGGCACTCACAGATCTCTTTCTTCCTTCTTTGGCAGTCATGTTGAACACACTTTTCATCTGCAGTGACATAAGAAAGTAGAATAAGCCATAGGAAGTGAGATCACATCAGTGAATGAGATAATAAATATAAAGGCAAATCACAAATGTTTTACTCATCTATTTACAGGATAATAGTTTCTAGGAAAAGAGGTAATCAGTTTTGGTAAGTTATAGGCAGGCAGGGGAACATGAAATATATTGATGGAGAGTGAAAGACTCAAATCTTTACTGCTCTTACGGAATGGGAAGTATGACCCAATATATCTGTTCTAAATAACCACTGACACCATTTCTATGCATAGTGACATAATTAGGACGATAAGTTAAAGGGATAGTTTGGTGCCGCTCACTTCTGCATCGGAGGAGAGTGTAGTTGAGGACGTTGTGTCCAACATACTTGCCGGAATGAATAGGACACTTGCCTAATACAGGCCAATTGTACACACGCCCAAAAGGTATTTTGGGATGTAATGTCATCTGCACCAATCACCTCCTGATTTGGAAGTGATGGACGCTACACTACTAGTAATGTGGAGCCCATTTCATAGCGAGGACAGCACGGTCTCATTTATGGCTTGCTCCGTTGGGTTTGAGCTCAAATCAGACCAAGGACAACATCTGTGTTGAGTTTGTACGTTTCCTCTGCTCCATCTGACACTCCAAAACCATACTGATTGAGTACATCGATTAATAACCTGTGAAGATAATTTTTTTAATTATTTTTGCTCAAAATTATTTATCCAACCCCTTAGTGACCGAGCCAATTTTGTCGTTAATGACCAAGCCAATTTTTACAATTCTGACCACTTTCACTTTATGAGGTTATAGCTCTGGAACACTTCAACGGATCCCACTGATTCTGAGGATCACACTTATTCTGAGACTGTTTTATCGTGACATATTGTACGTCATGTTAGTGGCAAAATTTCTTCGATATTACTTGCGTTTATTTATGAAAAAAATGCAAATTTGGCAAAAATTTTGAAAATTTTGCAATTTTCAAACTTTTCATTTTTGTGCCCTTAAATCAGAGAGTGGCGTCACACAAAGTAGTTAATAAATAACAATTCCCACATGTTTACTTTACATCAGCACAATTTTGGAAACAATTTTTTTCTAAGGAAGTTATAAGGGTTAAAAGTTTACCAGCGATTTCTCGTTTTTCCAACAAAATTTACAAAATCGTTTATTTTTAGGGACCACCTCACATTTGAAATGAGTTTGGGGGGTCAATATGACAGAAAATACCCAAAAGTGACACCATTCTAAAAACTGCACCCCTCAAAGGTGATCAAAACCACATTCAAAAAGTTTATTAATCCTTCAGGTGCTTCACAAGAACTAAAGCAATGTGGAAGGAAAAAAAATGAACATTTTACTTTTTTAACAAAAAATTTACTTTAGATCCAAACTTTTTTTTATTTTCACAAGGGTAACGTGAGAAAATGGACAAAATTTGTTGTGCAAATACCCTGTATCTGGAGAAAGCCACTGTTTGGGCGCATGGCAGGGCTCAGAAGGGAGGAAGCACCGCTTGACTTTTTGAACGCAAAATTGTCTGGAATCAATGGCGGGCACCATGTCACGTTTGAAGACCCCCTGATGTACCTAAACAGTGGAAATCCCCCAGTTCTAACTCCAACCCTAACACAGCCCTACCCCTAACCCTAATTCCAACCCTAACCCTAATCCCAACCATGACCCTAACCCCAACACCACAACCCTAACCCCAACACCACAACCGTAACCCCAACACCACAACCGTAACCCCAACACAACCGTTACTCAAACACAACTCTAACCCTAGCCCAACCCTAACTAACCCCAACCCTAGCTCCAACCCTAACCCTAGCTCTAACCCCAACCCTAACTAACCCCAACCCTAGCCCCAACCCTAACTCTAGCTCTAAACCCAAGCCTAACGAATGGAAAAAAAAAAAAAAACACCTTTATTTTATAATTTTTACCTAATTAAGGGGGTGACAAAGGGGGGTTTGATTTACTATGTTTTATTTTGATCACTGTGGTAGGGTCTATCACAGTAATCAAAATGAACCAATAGGAAAAATCTATTGTTGCCAGGAACCAGCTGGGAGACCTCGGCAGGCGAACTGCGCCAGCCATTTTCTTCCAGGAAGAAGATGCGGAGGGCTGGGGGGACAGAGTTGGAGGGTCCAGGGATGGCAGAGGTACTTGGAGGTCTTGGGCGACCCCATTTCCCACTCTCTGGTATGCTAGATCATATCAGAGGAGAAATTAATGGGAAATCTGACTTTTTTTTTGCGACCGCCGTTATTTGGTGAATAACGGAGATCACAAGACTGGGGACAGTAAAAACCAACAGGAATCATGTTCTCCGGGATTTCAGCTACCCCCGGTAGCCGAGACCCCGGAGATTTTGCGACACTGGGGGGCGCTATACCCTTATTTTTCAGCACCGTTAAAAAGCGGCGCAGAGGCCCCTTAACGACCGCCGTTAAAAGGCTTATTGGCGGTCGTTAAGGGGTTAATATTAAAACGCAATGAAATTTCCTAATATACTATTAATTATTCTGATCTGATCATATCTGGCACACCAGGCAAACAGACAATTTTGTGGCAGAAGCTAAGGCTCAGCAGGTATTTCTTCTGCCGTTGAAATGTAGTATTACATGGCAGCCATCCAAAAGAATAGCTATCCAGGTGAGAGCAGAATGGCTAGAGCCTGCCGGAATAGTAACTGCTCCAACATAATTAATCTGTGCGGGGTCCTCAGTTGTGGACCTCCATGTATAATGTCTGCATACTTTATCGGGCACATAGGCAGCATTTATTTCCTAACGACACAAGTCCTGTAACACTGAAGCCCCTAGCTGGAGTTTCCCAGAATTGGAGCAATTTTTACAGTGGGGGATTCCGGGTGGGATAACCTCTCTATGATGCCCATACGATCTAACAGGACTATTAGACTATTAGGACTATTTCTCCAAAGTTTCCCTACTTGTTTCTCAGTACAATGTCAGGGCACATGGTGCTGATGCTACTGTAAGCAGTCTGCGTGGCCTATATGTGCTACCACGGCCTGCATCTTCTTTGGATTTGTCTCCCATTAAGCACATCTGGGACATCATTGGTAGGTAATTGCAAAAGGAGCTGCCAGCAGTGGATCTTGATGATTTCTGTGGCCAAGTGCATTCAGCATGGGAAGACAGTCCTCAGATAACCATTAATAACCTCACTGATATCAGCCAAGATGTGTAAGTGCAGGGATTTCTGCACATGGAGCTCATAGTCAATACGGAATAAAATGAGATGTTTTGGAAATTTTGTTTCCTTTTTTTCAATCTTTTGTAGATCATTAATATGTCCATCCATCCTATGATTTCCATGAATCCATGACTTTTCCTTCTTGGTATTGCAAGTTCAATGATGAAGAGCGTTTAAGAAATCATCTTTATTTAATGAAATTGTACTACCTCTTTATTAGCAGAAGGTTCAGGCACATATCAAAGCCAAGTGTTATTACTAACAGGCAGTGTATCCTTAAACATGTCAGAATCCCTGACGTGACATTTGCATTATGGATTTTATTAGGGCGTATCACGGGATCATGGTTCTATTCATCTGCTTGAGTGCTGACAAATAACAAAAGACTGATTGTCATTTCCAAACAGAAACCAGGTGTGTACAGGTGCAAACTAAGAGTAGCCCTCTCCATATATAACTAACAAATAAAGTTACACTATCTAGCGCTATAGCATGAAAACATGAAATAGATTAAATCTGAATTGCATTACTGCTCTAGATAATAGGAAAAATTGAGAATACTTTGCACATAAATTCATGTATGCCCAGCAGCCGCGATAAGGCGATTCTTGTTGCTGGGAATCTACCTAATGTGAAGCCTGCATTTATGTGGATAGATAGGATCCTGCTATGATTAAAACCGACAGATGCTGATGGGTGGAGTACTCAGAGAGCTTATGTATACAAAGAATGAAAGACTGACCGTCACTTCCAAACAGGTGTGTACAGGTGCAAACTAACAGTAGCCATCTCTATACATAAACAATTAAAGTTGCACCCTGTAGCGCTATACCAAAAAAACATGAAATATAGGAAATATAAATTGCATTACTACTCTAGAAAATAGACTGAGTGCTGGACATCACACTTTTAAAATCGCCGTATTTCAGTGTCCGCCTGCCGTCTATACACTATTAACAGTATTAAACTGTTATCTGCCCACCAGATGGCAGCATGTCTGCACAGAATGCCTTTTCTAGATTAAATAAACTTTTAAAATAGGCTTTGTAGAAATATGGCCGCTCAACTTACAAAGGGAAGACTGCAGCAAATCCCATCAGTGCCATAAAAACGATACCATTTTCTTTCCTGTTCTTTTTCCCCTGCACCTCTTCAAACATGAGCTGTAGAAGACGTCTTGGGAACCGCATCCATTTTTGATGTCTTTAATGTTGGCGTGCACATCTGATTGTGTTTGCTGACAGCCATTGGGAAAGGTCGCTACAGATGAACTTGCACCCGGCTGATTTGGCCGCGACCTTTCTTCACTGCACACTTTAAGGGATTGAACACTGATACTGCAGACAAAAGGAACTGCAGTACAGCCTGCTAAATTGTCTGCAGACAGACCACCAAGGCAAGATTAATAATAGTAAAGGGGAGACTGTGGCAATGAAATTAACTATTTGTTGTCACTAAGGGAGCCGGGGACCGCACTTTAGCGGAATTTAAAAGCAGCGAATATAAACGATCAAGCTTTATTGCAGTACGGTGGAGCCGGCAGTTCTTACATATTATATTAGGCTCCTCTCTACATATTTTAGTAGCCGAGCTGCATCGCATCATTGTCACGCATCACTATCATTTTCCACTGGCTTCCCTGACCTTCTGTCGCACAATGCATGGCTGTTTCATATGTAGGCATTGACACATTTTTTTTTGAAGAGGGGTATATTAACCCCTTCACGACATGTGCCGTACATGTACTGTGCATGTTGCGTTTCCCCCTTTGATGTGGACTCCGGCGGTGAGCCCACATCTTTCACCGGTACATGTCAGCTGTTTTAAACAACTGACATGTGCCCGGAACAGCCGCGGGTGGAATTGTGATCCACTTACGGCTGTTAACCAATTAAATGCTGCTGTCAAACTCTGACAGCGGCATTTAATGCGAGCTTTTGGCCACCGTGCCGGAAATCCCACCCATCGGTGACCCTGTCACGTGATCACGGGGAACTGATGGGTTGGCATAACAACCAGAGGTATCCTGCAAACCTCTATGGTTGTTACTGCCGGATTGCTATGAGCGCCGCCTAGTGGTCGGCGCTCATAGCAAGTCATCAATTTGGCTACTTACAGATGATCTGCTCTTCTCCTGTATGTAGCAGAGCCAATCAGGTTATGGAAGATTCTAGT
This sequence comes from Ranitomeya variabilis, assembly GCF_051348905.1. Lineage (NCBI taxonomy): Eukaryota > Metazoa > Chordata > Amphibia > Anura > Dendrobatidae > Ranitomeya > Ranitomeya variabilis. The sequence continues at coordinate 118,212,107 of NC_135233.1, forward strand.
TTCCCATGGAGACCATTGAAGCATGCCAAAAGTTTAAAAAAATGTTTTTAAAGATATTACAAAAAATACATAAAAGTTGAAATCACCCCCTTTCGCCCAATACAAAATAATACATACACATATTTGGTGTTGCAGTGTTCAGAATCACCTGATCTATCAAGATAAAAAAAGAATTAAGCCGATCGCTAAACGGCGTAATGAAAAAAAAAAAATCAAACCGCCAGAATTCGTTTTTTTGGTTGCTGCAACATTGCATTAAAAAATGGAATAACGAGTAGTGATGAGCGAGCATACTCGTTGCTCGGGTGATCTCCGAATATTTGTTAGGGCCCGGAGATTTCGTTTTTGTCGATGCAGCTGCATGATTTACGGCTGCTAGCCAACCTGAGTAGATGTGGGGGTTGCCTGGTTGCTAGGGAATCCCCACATGTATTCAGCCTGGCTAGTGGCTGTAAATCATGCAGCTGCATTGACAAAAACTAAATCTCCGAGCAGTAACAAATACTCGGGAGACCACCCGAGCATGCTCAGGAAAACCCAAGCAACGAGTATACTCGCTCATCACTAATAAAGAGAGATCAAATAATCACATCTGCACTAAATTGTGTGCATCAATAAAAATTTCAGCTCACAGCACAAAAATAAAGGCAAATCAGTTTTAGCATTGGTGAACATGGTAAAAAAAAATCCCCAAAAAACAGTTGTGGAATTTCACTTTTATTGCAAATTTCACCGCCCTTGGAATTTTGTTCCCGCATTTGAGTACACGATATGGTAAAACCAATGGTGTCGTTGAAAAGTACAACTTGCCCCACAAAAAACAAGCCCTCACATGGTCATATTGATAGAAAAATTAAAAGTTAAGTTAAGGCTTGGGGAACAAGGGGAGTGAAAAACAGAAATGCAAGCAACAAAAAAGGGTTTCCGTCATGGAGGGGTTAAAACTAGTGCCAGGGAAAAGTATAGCACAGCAATCAATCGTCATCAATAAGGTCTCAATTCTAATTTTTTTTAAAAGGAAATTATATATTTGCCCAATTGAGCCTTTAAGCACTATGAAAGCCCCTTTATAAGCTCATGCACATGGAACCTATGGAGCTGGACAGTCCCCATGCAATACCATTTATGCCACATTGGGGGCTGTATGGAAAGTCCTTTTCAGCATCTGCGGCATCATCATAACCATTTTGTGGATGTTGACCTTCACCTGGACAAAGCCCTGAACTCAACTGCAAATACTAACCGCGACCAACCTTACTGAAGCTATGGTGACTGAATAAGTCCGGGATTACTAATGGATTTGCACAAGCGACATATACTGTGGATCAGAGGTCGGTTCTCCAAGATATTTGGAGCAACCTCCCTGGTGCATTAGATCAAAACCTCTGTGTAGGTCTACCTAGAAGAGTTGATGATGTTCTAAAGGCAAAAGGCGGCCACTTCAAATATTAATTTACATTTTTTTTATACAGGGGTTGGACAAAATAATGGAAACACCTGGAAATATCAACAAAAGTTAGTTTAGTGTGGTGTAGGTCCACCTTTTGCGGCGATTACAGCCTCAATTCTCCGAGGTATGGATTCATACAAGGTGTGAATTGTTTCCAAAGGAATTTTAGCCCATTCTGCAGTTAAAACACCCTCCAGTTCTTTGAGCGACGATGGCCGTGGAAATCGACGTCTAACTTGAATCTCTAAAATCGACCATAAATGCTCAATAGTATTGAGGTCTGGGGATTGTGGGGCCCAGATGAGATGCTCAACTTCATTAGAATGTTCCTCGTGCCATGCTTTAACAATTCTAGCTGTATGAATTGGTGCATTATAATCCTGAAAGATGGCGTTCCCCTCCGGGAACAGTGCTTGAACCACTGGATGCACTTGGTCGACAATAATGCCTAAATAATCTCGGCTGTTAATTCTTCCATGAAAGGATGTCATTGGCTCGGCGGATCTCCACGAAATAGCACCCCAGATCATCACAGAACCTCCGCCATATTTTACGGTTGGGAGAAGGCAGTCTGGATGGAATGCTTCTTTTGGCTGTCTCCAAACGTACACTCGGCCGGAGGTCAGAAATAGGGTAAACGATGATTCGTCTGAGAATATCACATGTTTCCACTGCTCGCGGGACCAATTCTGGAGGTTTCTACACCACTCTAAATGCTTGGAAACATTTGTCATTGAGAGCAGCGATTCTCTAATTGCAGCTCTTCCGTGGAATCCAGATTTGTGCAGCTCCCGACTAACAGTTTTCGTGGCAGCTGGGTTCTGTAGGTGTTCATTGAGCTCAGCAGTGATTTTCGGAGCTGTGGTCTTGCGATCTTCTCTCACAATTCGCTTTAGAGTCCGACAGTCTCTCTCAGTCAACTTTGACTTTCGACTGGACCTGTGCTTTGCTGTGGACGTTTTTCCTTCTCTTTCAAACGCAGTCATTACTTTGGAGACAGTACCTCTTGACACGCCATGCATTTGGGCACTTTCTGTTACACTAGCGCCTGTCATACGAGCACCAACAATTTGGCCTCTTTGAAAATCCGAGAGGTCTGCCATTGGTATCAGGTTCTCATCAATGTTCTTACAATTATGCAGAACAAACAGTTAATTTACATACACATATCACAAATAATCAACTACAAAACATTACCATATGTCATGGTTTGCATGTTTATCACATGTTCAAAGATTATGATGCCAAAACGTTAGGTGTTTCCATTATTTTGTTCGACCCCTGTATATTCCCTTAGAATTTTTCCTAATCTTAAAAAATAAACCATGAACACTTCTATTTTTTTTTTTTTTTTACAATGCAGCATTTTTCCACAATTTTTGCAGAGTACATATGAAGCCTTTGGTAAAACTTACCCCTTTGTGATGGCATGTATGTGTATGCAATACACTCATAACTGCCCATGTAATAAATATTCTACTTGGTGTATACAGAAAGCTCGGCTTATGAAGGTTTTTCGGCCTGGTGTAGATTTACTGGTCTTATCATATTGCTGTATACATCGGTGGCGTTGTTGCTGCTATACCATTGCAATCTTTTCTCGTTACTTACAGTTTAAATGCCCTGGATAATGAGATACTTAATAATTGAAAAAGCTGCTGACAAGCATTCCCACGAGGGAGCTGAAGACTTCTCGGTAAATGTGATCTATTGGTAACAACCCCGGACCATATACTCTGTAGGTGAAAATTCATGTTGTAGAACACGTCACAGGTAGGAATTCTCTGTGGTATATCCATCATTAAGTTGTTAGCCATTTACATGCCGACATAAGCATTTGCCCGTGAGCATCAGCCATGGAGAGAAAAATGCAATCATCCCAGGGATGAAGATTTGGGGAATTTTAGGATTGACTGGTTCACCATCTGAGGGCAGCATAATGTAGGAAGAGAGACCCCGATTCCAATGATGTGCCACATAGATTACTGGGTGCAGCAGCTGTCAAACAATCAGTTTTTAGATGTAGTATGTAGCAGGGCTGAGAAAGCTAACCTCGTCCCCCCATAACTTTCTGTGTAAATTGTCTATTGACAGTGAGCTGCTTATCAGAGGAGGGGGTGTGGTCAGACCAATTGGCATGAGGGAGCAGTGATAATCTCCTGGTAATAAAACAATCATTGTATGGAAACATCAGCACACAGCCTAATAAGGGACGCATCCCTGAAGTTTGTGTCCCGTTGAAAAACATTCCGTGCGAAACGGCCGTCGTCCTCTCTCTCCGCACCCTTCTGCACGCCTGATTTATTACATGGACATGTAACTACTACTTCTTCATGTCAGTCCAATAAAAACAGCACGATTTCACAAGCAAAAAAGGGTGAGTGCCGCATTTCTTTCTATTTTTGCATTACGGACTTCATGCTTCTGATGCTGAGCACCTTGATCCCTGAGATTTCGTGCAAGCTGTTAAATTGGATTCACTTGTATCCAAGTCTAGATAGTGTACTCCTCTAGTGCCGTTCACTCCACAAACTTCTCTCTATTTGGAGGTATAAATATACTGTAGTTGTTCACTCTGTTATTATCTTTCGCATATTAGATGCCATATAGCTTCTTCCATATGCATTCAACCGATTTTGAGTGGTTTGGGACTTTATTAGAGATATATTTACGATGATTATTTCTCAGCATGACTTCTCCTTTTTATCGTTTTTTTTAATGTATTTGTTAATTGTTTCAATAAAATTGCTTTTTATATTACTGATGTCTACAGGAGTACTTCCATAGGTTTTGCTGTTTGATCATACTCCCCATTACACATATGTTGGTTCCCTCAGGTGGAAAAAAACAAACAAAAAACAAAAAAAACAACTAGTGGGCAGATCAGTTAAAAAGGTGCACAATTTCATTATCTCCTCATAAATAGACCCAATTCCAGACCCCTTCCCTACCCCTTTAGATGTGGTTAAAGGGGTTGCTCACAATTACAAAATATCATCAATACACAGTATAAGTGATAAGTCTCCGATTGCTGTGGGTCCCAACTGTACAGCGCTCAACTATTTCAACCAGTCCCAAAAACTTTAAATGGACTCTGTCAGGTCAGATAATGCTATTAACGCTAGGGTTAATTTACAGAGTAATAGCATCATGAAAATGCCCAACTACAGCACTGAAAGTAAACCACCAGGGAAAAAACTAATTTTGTTTCTCCAGTGAGCAGCCGGCTTTCAGTCATGCAGGTGTACCTGGAGCAATTACAGTCACTGATCACAACACTGAGCACGGTAGCTGTAAGCATGTGCCGGCACTGACTGACAGCTCAGTCTCGACTGATGTACTGCGGAGCCGGCTGTCAGTCAGTGCCAAAGCATGCTTACAGCCACTACTCTCAGTGCTGTGATCGGTGACTGTCATTGCTCCAGGCATGCCTGCATAACTGAAAGCCGGCGGCTCACAGAAGAAAAAGTTCAATTTTTCCCTAGTGCCACACTTTCAGGACACCTTAATAACCTTATTAACCTGCAAATTAACACCATAGTAGTAGTAGTCATGTTCGTAGGATGCAGCAAGTGTCTTTTTAAATGTTGTGTTGTTTTTCTAATTCACTTGCATAATGTAGATCTTTATGCTCAGAAAACTGGAAAATATAATCTTTCTGGTTAGCCAATAAAGATATCAAAAATCTAAAATTACAACACAACAGAATAGGAGTAAAAAAAAAAAATGATACCACATACAAGTCTGTAAATGTCGCTTTCATAAACATTCAACTAGCCGGATTTGCCCATACTGAAACGCAGGAATAAATGCGCAGTACAACACGTTCTCCACTTCAGAACCATCAATTTTCACCAACTTGAAAACAGAATGAACATGCACTTACAGTGGAGAGTTGCCCTGCAGTTTTTCACTTGCTGAATACATCAGCACCCTTCAATTTGAAATGCTAAGAAATATAAAAACACAAAATGGAACAAAGAAAAAAACAAAAAAGAAAACATTTCCCTTTTGTACTATAACAGGAGCGAAGAGAAAAACAAAACAATTCTTCCCATCTCTTCTGCTTTTGCCAGAAGATAAAAACAGTAAGCTGAACACAAACTCGCCTCTCATAATTTTGCTTTGAGATTTATGAATTACTACATGGTGGCCCGATTCTAACGCATTGGGTATTCTAGAATATGTATGTATGTATGTATGTATGTATGTATCAGCCACATAGTATATAGCACAGCCCACGTAACACAGACAGCCACGTAGTATATAGCACAGCTAAGTAGTATATAGGAGCCACGTAGTATATAACAGCCCACGCAGTATATAACAGCCCACGCAGTATATAGCACAGCCCACGTAGTATATAACACAGCCCACGTAGAATATAACACAGCCCACGTAGAATATAACACAGCCCACGTAGTATACAACACAGCCCACGTAGTATACAACACAGCCCACGTAGTATACAACACAGCCCACGTAGTACATAACACAGCCCACGTAGTATATAACACAGCCCACGTAGTACATAACACAGCCCACGTAGTATATAGCACAGCCCACGTAGTATATAGCACAGCCCGCGTAGTATATAGCACAGCCCACGTAGTATATAGCACAGCCCACGTAGTATATAACACAGCCCACGCAGTATATCACAGCCCACGTAGTATATAACACAGCCCACGTAGTATATAACACAGCCCACACAGTATATAACACAGCCCACGCAGTATATAGCACAGCCCACGTAGTATATAGCAGTGTGGGCACCATATCCCTGTTAAAAAAAGAATAAAAATAAAAAATAGTTATATACTCACCCTCCGGCGTCTACCGAAGCCGTCCCGATGTGTGCGATGCTGCTGCCAGCTTCCGTTCCCAGTGATGCATTGCCAAATTACCCAGATAACTTAGCGAGACCGCCAAGTCATCTGGGTAATTTCGCAATGCATCACAGGGAACGGAAGCTGGCGGCAGCATCGCGCACATCGGTGGACGACGAAAGATGAGAATAGCACAATTTTTTATTTTTATTATTTTTAACATTAGATCTTTTTACTATTGATGCTGTATAGGCAGCATCAATAGTAAAAAGTTGGTCACACAGGGTAAATAAGCAGCGTAAACGGAGTGCGTTACACCGCGGCATAACGCGGTCCGTTAACGCTGCCATTAACCCTGTGTGAGCGCTGACTGGAGGGGAGTATGGAGCGGGCACTGACTGGATGGAAGTAGGGAGGGGCGAATTCGCGGCTGGACTGTGCCTGTCGCTGATTGGTCGCGACCGGCAGGCCTCGACCAATCAGCGACGCGGGATTTCCGTTACAGACAGACAGACGGAAGTACCCCTTAGACGATTATATAGATAGATGGCTCTGAGTTTTTCAGAGCATTAAAGTGTAAGGGCAGACATATAGCTGGTGCAGCTACACCAGGTCCCGGAGGGGAGCATTTGCAGGGCATTAATAATGGAGAATAAGAAGCAGCAGAAAACGACTAATCAGACAAGACGACAGCAACAGAAGAAATTGGTTAGATTCCTTTTGTTACTGCACGTTCTGGATTATTGTTTAGCCCTTCTGCAATAAGAGCCATAACTTTTAGATTTAGATTTCATCAACTGGACGTTACATGATGGTTCTTTACTGTTAACTGAGCTTTAATTAATGTTATTTTGGGGTACATACAATTTAACTTTTTATTTGTGGAAATTAACTCTATGGGTCAGAACTAAAGTTGAGGGGATCAATAGAGGATCGACTTTGAGATGTGTTTAATGAAATTTCAAAGGTCCCCACGAATTTGAATACCCTGCGATTCGCTTTGTTCTTCGCCACTTCCCACACTTATTATTTATTATGCGATATCATATTCCACATCACTTTACAGACAATTTAATCGCTGTCCCCATTAGGGCTCACAATCTAAAACTCCCCATCAGTGTGTCTTTGAAATGTAGAAGGAAACCAGAGTACACAGAGGAAACCCACACAAACACAGAAAGAGCACACAAAAACCCCTTGAAGTTGTCCTTGGTGAGATTTGAACCGAGGACCCTAATACTGTAAAGCAACAATGCTAACCACTGTGCTGCCCACTGCTGAATGTAACGCCGGTGGGTTTAACCCTTGTTTCCTCAGCGTTACTCTTCACGTCTCTGCTTTAACCTTTTGCTCCTCTCCCCCTAACTTGCAGGGACACTGTAGTCTGTTACCTGTATGGATGCGGCTCAGTTCCCTGTGCTGCTGCGTAGCTGTACATATGCTGTGATGCCATTGCTCTGCTGCATGACCATCCGCATGTGCGGTCCCTGGCTGCCGCTGTGGAAGCTATTCGCGGGTTGCTAGGTCCTCTGCAGCTGGTGCATGACTTTCCACCTGTGTTCAGACTAGCAGTCGCTGCCAGGTGCCCTAAGCCACCGTTCCTGTGCTCTCTGTGCTGTAATGGTTTCTGTTTGTGCTTAGAGTGCGCACGGCCATCCAGCCCTGCTTTTAGTAGGGTTTGTGTGTGCACCTGTGTTGCTTTCCTCAGCCTATCGCTGAGGGGCAGCTCCTATATAAACTCTCTTTCCTGTTGGGCGTTGCCAGAGCATTGCATAGTGTTTCTGAGTCTTGCCTTGTGTGTGAGGTATCCAGATTGTTTACCTTCAATATCAATTATTATAGGCAATATTAGTTCTATGTCTGCTATATACATATATACATGTTTTACTTAACCCCTTAATCCCATTTGACGTACTATCCCATCAAGGTGACCTGGGACTTAATTCCCAGGGACGGGATAGTACGTCATAGCGATCAGCCGCGCTCACGGGGGGAGCGCTGCCGATCGCGGCTATGACTATCGCAGCTGATATCTGGCACTATGTGCCAGGAGCGGTCACGGACCGCCCCGGCACATTAACCCCTGGCACACTGCGATAAAACATGATCGCAGTGTTCCGACAGTATAGGGAAGCATCGCCGCAGGGAGGGGGCTCCCTGCGGGCTTCCCTAAGACCCTCGGAGCAACGTGATGTGATCGCGTTGCTCCGAGGGTCTCCTACCTTCTTCTCCCTGCAGGCCCCGGATCCAAAATGGCCGCGGAGCTGCATCCGGGTCCTGCAGGGAGGTGGCTTGCAAGAGCCTGCTCGGAGCAGGCGCAAGCAAGCCTCCAGCAGTGCACGTCCGATCGCTGATCTGACACAGTGCCCAGCAAAGTGTCAAATCAGCGATCTGACCTTATAACATGATGCCTCCCCTGGGGCAATGTTATAAGGTAAATAAAAAAATATTTAGTTGTGTAAAAAAAAAAAAAATCCTAAATAAAGAAAAAACAATATATATATTGTTCCCATAAATACATTTCTTTATCTAAAAAAACAAAACAAAAAAAAACAGTAAAAGTACACATATTTAGTATCGCCGCCTCCGTAACGTCCCGACTTATAAAACTGTCCCATTAGTTAACCCCTTCAGTGAACACCGTATTAAAAAAAAAAAAAAAAAAAAAAAAAAAAAAAAAAAAAACGAGGCAAAAAACACTTTATTATCATAAAGCCGAACAAAAAGTGGAATAGCACGCGATCAAAAAGACGGATATAAATAACCATGGTACCGCTGAAAACGTCATCTTGTCCCGCAAAAAACGAGCGCCATACAGCGTCATCAGCGAAAAAATAAAAAAGTTATAGTCCTCAGAATAAAGCGATGCAAAAATATATATTTTTTTCTATAAAATAGTTTTTATCGTATAAAAGCGCCAAAACATAAAAAAAATTAAATAAATGAGGTATCGCTGTAATCGTACTGACCCAAAGAATAAAACTGCTTTATCCATTTTACCAAACGCCCCCCCCCAAAAGAAATTCATGAATAGCTGTCTTTTGGTCATACTGCCTCACAAAAATCGGAATAAAAAGCAATCAAAATACGTCACGTGCCCGAAAATGTTACCAATAAAAAGGTCAACTCGTCCCGCAAAAAACAAGACCTCACATGACTCTGAGGACCAAAATATGGAAAAATTATAGTTCTCAAAATGTGGTAACGCAAAAAAATATTTTTTGCAATAAAAAGTGTCTTTTAGTGTGTGACGGCTGCCAGTCATAAAAATCCGCTAAAAAACCCGCTATAAAAGTAAATCAAACCCCCCTTCATCACCGCCTTAGTTAGGGAAAATAAAAAAAATAAAAAATAAAAATGTATTTGTTTCCATTTTCCCATTAGGGTTAGGATTACATTTAGGGTTGGAATTAGGTTTAGGGGTATGTCAGGGTTAGGGGTGTGGTTAGGGTTATGGTTGGGATTAGGGTTAGGGGTGTGTTGGAGTTGGGGTTAGGGGTGTGTTTGGATTAGGGTTTCAGTTAGAATTGGGGGTTTCCACTGTTTAGGCACATCAGGGCTCTCCAAACGCGACATGGTGTCCGATCTCAATTCTGCGTTCAAAAAGTAAAACAGTGCTCCTTCCCTTCCGATTTCTCCCGTGTGCCCAAACAGGGGTTTACCCCAACATATCATATCAGGACAAATTGGACAACAACTTTTGGGGACCAATTTCTCCTTTTACCCTTGGGAAAATACAAAACTGGGTGTTAAAGATCATTTTTGTGGAAAAAAAATGATTTTTTTATTTTCACGGCTCCGCGTTATTAACTGTAGTGAAACACTTGGGGGTTAAAAGTTCTCACAACACATCTAGATAAGTTCCTTGGGGGGTCTAGTTTCCAATATGGGGTCACTTGTGGGGGGTTTCTACTGTTTAGGTACATTAGGGACTCTGCAAACGCAATGTGATGCCTGCAGACCATTCCATCTAAGTCTCCTTGGCGCTCCTTCCCTTCCGAGCTCTGCCATGCGCCCAAACGGTGGTTACCCCCCACATATGGGGTATCAGCGTACTCAGAACAAATTGGACAACAACTTTTGGGGTCCAATTTCTCCTGTTACCCTTGGGAAAATACAAAACTTGGGGCTAAAATATAATTTTTGTGGAAAAAAAAAAATAATTTTTATTTTCACGGCTCTGCGTCATTAACTGTAGTGAAACACTTGGGGGTTCAAAGCTCTCACCACACATCTAGGTAAGTTCCTTAGGGGGTCTACTTTCCAAAATGGTGTCACTTGTGGGGGGTTTCAATGTTTAGGCACATCAGTGGCTCTCCAAGCGCAACATGGCGTTCCATCTCAATTCCTGTCAATTTTGCATTGAAAAGTCAAATAGTGCTCCCTCCCTTCCGAGCTCTGCCATGCGCCCAAACAGTGGTTTACCCCCACATACTCCTGACAAATTGTACAACAACTTTTGGGGTCCATTTTCTCCTGTTACCCTTGGTAAAATAAATCAAATTGGAGCTGAAGTAAATTTTGTTCATTTTTATTTAACCATTCCAAAATTTCCTGTGAAACACCTGAAGGGTTAATAAACTCCTTGAATGTGATTTTGAACACCTTGAGGGGTGCAGTTTTTAGAATGGTGTCACTCTTGGTTATTTTCTATCATATAGACCCCTCAAAATGACTTCAAATAAGATGTGGTCCCTAAAAAATATGGTGTTGTAAAAATGAGAAATTGCTGGTCAACTTTTAACCCTTATAACTCCCTAACAAAAAAAATTTTGGTTCCAAAATTGTGCTGATGTAAAGTAGACATGTGGGAAATGTTACTTATTAAGTATTTTGTGTGACATATCTCTGTGATTTAAGGGCATAAAAATTCAAAGTTGGAAAATTGCGAAATTTGCAAAATTTTCGCCTAATTTCCATTTTTTTTCACAAATAAACACAAGTCTTATCGAAGAAATTTTACCACTATCATGAAGTACAATATGTCACGAGAAAACACTGTCAGAATCATCAGGATCTGTTGAAGCGTTCCAGAGTTATAACCTCATAAAGGGACAGTGGTCAGAATTGTAAAAATTGGCCCGGTCATTAACGTGCAAACCACCCTTGGGGCTTAAGGGGTTAATTGATATGGTGTGCAGTAAACCTATTCGGTCTAGGACTATTTATGGTGCGTGGCCCTATTGGATATTGGATATTCCCAATCCCCATGCCGTTCACTGGCATTTGCTTATGTGCTGCTTGGTTGTACGGTTAACTCCCGCTATGTCTCTTACCTGTTTTTAATTACCGGTAATAAAGATTTTTTGCTATTTATTAGCTTGGACTACAAGGCTGTTTTTGTTTGCTCAGTTTGTTTCTCCTTGAATTCAGCAGCCAGTCCTGCAATTGTCCATATATGCATTGGGAATACTATTTACCTACATAATATGTCTGACCCACAGTGATTTATCTATTCCCCAATTTGCATAATATGTTACCCTTGCATGTCTCTCACTTTTATCCAGTACCTGACCCTGTCTGAACTGTGTCCTCTGTGTTATGTTCCTGAAGTCCTTTTGTGTCTGACACCCCATACCCAGTGACTGTGAACTTCCTGGGCTCATCTTTTAACCCCTTCATGACCTTGGGATTTTCCATTTTTCCGTGTTCGTTTTTCGCTCCCCTCCTTCCCAGAGCCATAACTTTTTTATTTTTCCGTTAATTTGGCCATGTGAGGGCTTATTTTTTGCGGGATGAGTTGTACTTTTGAACGACATCATTGGTTTTACCATGTCGTGTACTAGAAAACGGGGTAAAAATTCCAAGTGCGGTGAAATTGCAAAATAAGTGCAATCCCACACTTGTTTTTTGTTTGGCTTTTTTGCTAGGTTCACTAAATGCTAAAACTGACCTGCCATTATGATTCTCCAGGTCAGTACGAGTTCATAGACAGCTAACATGACTAGGTGATTTTTTAACTAAGTGGTGAAAAAAAATTCCAAACTTTGCTAAAAAAAATAAAATAAAAAATTTCGCCATTTTCCGATACCCGTACCGTCTCCATTTTTCATGATCTGGGGTCGGGTGAGGGCTTATTTTTTGCGTGCTGAGCTGGCGTTTTTAATGATAGCATTTTGGTGCAGATATGTTCTTTTGATCGCCCGTTATTGCATTTTAATGCAATGTCACGGCGACCAAAAAAACGTAATTCTGGCGTTTTCGAATTTTTTTCTCGCTACTCCGTTTAGCGATCAGGTTAATGCTTTTTTTTAATTAATAGATCGGGCGATTCTGAACGTGGCGATACCAAATATGTGTAGGTTTAATTATTTTTTTATTGATTTATTTTGAATGGGGCGAAAGGGGGGTGATTTAAACTTTTACATTTTTTTTATTTTTCACATTTTTTTTTACTACTTTTGCCATGCTTCAATAGCCTCCATAGGAGGCTAGAAGCTGGCACAACGCGATCGCCTCTGCTACATAGCAGAGCTCTGATGTTCGCTGCTATGTAGCAGAAATGCAGGAGTGCTGTGAGCGCCGACCACAGGGTGGCGCTCACAGCTGCTGGGGATCAGTAACCATAGAGGTCTCAAGGACCTCTATGGTTACTATTCTGAAGCATCGCCGACCTCCGATCATGTGACGGGGGTCGGCGATGCGATCATTTCCGGCCGCCCGGCCGGAAGCGCCGGTTGAATGCCACTGTCTGCGTTTGACAGCGGCATTTAACTAGTTAATAGCGGCGGGTGAATCGCGATTTCACCCGCCATTATTGCGGGCACATGTCAGCTGTTCAAAACAGCTGACATGACCCGGCTTTGATGCGGGCTCACCGCGGAGCCCTGCATCAAAGCAGGGGATCTGACCTCGGACGTACTATCCTGTCCGAGGTCAGAAAGAGGTTAAAGATGGAGTCTGGTGTTCTTGCTGAGCTTTTACTATGCCGTGCTCAGTCTGCCATGCGGTTCTAACTCCCCCCAGCCTAGGTCCAGTCCGGCGGTGCTTGCACCATCCCCCGCTTGAGTTCCTTCCTAGGTCCGATGCCTAGAGCCTGACGGCCGTAGGTAGGAATCTGATGACCATCGCTGCCTGGTCCTGTGCCATCCGTGTCCCAGCCGATGACCTGGGCTGCCTCGCCAGTGTCCCAGATGTCTCTCCCATGCCCTGGGCTGCCACGCCTGTGTCCCAGATGTCTTTCCGGTGTTCCTGATGTCCTGCCCATGTCCTGATGCCCTGCCTGACTCCTGATGTCTGATGTCTAGCCTGAGTCCTGATGTCCTGTTGCCCTGTCTGTGTCCTAATGTCTAGCCTGTGTCCTGATGTCCTGCCCGTGTCCGCTGTCCAGCCTGTGTCCGATGACCTGATGTCCAATCTGGGTCCGACGTCCTGATGTCCAGCCTGTGTCCAGATGTCCAGCCTGTGTCCGATATCCTGATGTCCAGCCTGTGTCCTATGTCCTGATGTCTAGCCAGTATCCCGATGTCTTGCCTGTGACCCGATGTTCCACCGGTTCCCCGGGGTCCACCCTGTGATGACGTCTGTCCAAGGTCAGTGTCTGATGTTCTCCTGCTGTGCCTGTGCTATGCCTAATGTCAGAGATAGGCCGTCCTATTATGCCCGTGCCAGATTACCCTGGACTGCATCAACCCGTGATGACACCTGCCATCGTCTGAAGTCTGTCCGAGGTCGGTGTCTGATGTTCTCCTGCTGAGCCTGCGCTGCACCTGAGAGAGAGGCCGTCCTAGTATGCCCATGCCAGACAACTCTGGACTGCATCAACCCGTGATGTCCTCCTGCCTTCACCTGTTATCCTGAGACGTGTACCCTTCCTTGATGTGTGGAATCGGGATCCTGGCATCATTATGTTTTGTTTATGTTCTGTGTTTTCATTTAAGTAAACTTTGTTTCCTCATACCTAAAGTTGTGCGGTGTAATCTAGCTCTGCATACTGCCATCTGCTCAATTGCCACAGACCCTGCTCGCTGTCCTTCCTAGTCTGGGTAGGTCCAGGTTACTTTATGTGGTCCAGCGGGTCCACATTCTGTTCCCACTTGGGACGCTCGCCCACGTCGTCATGGCCTGGCGACGTGGAGGTGTCGGCTGGCTGCGCCTGCAGTCACAGCCGTAACACTGAAGAGTCAGAGGGTGGGCGAATGAAATGATTTGCAGTCGCACAGGCTTTCCGATAATGCCCTGCAATTATCACATCATATGGTCTAGTGCAGCTAATCAGAGGCTACCACAGGCAGTATAAAAAATAGGAGCTGGCCAAGCACCATCTTATGGTTGTACTGATAGGAAGTCAGAATGCACAGCTTATTCCACATAGGTACACAAAAAAGGTCTAATGTGATTGCGGTTTATTAGTGCAATACTTAAGCAGATTCAGAACGGGAATTATTGTGTCAGGCTGTTAATTCTAATTCAAAGAGTCAGTGTAACTGCGATCTGATTGATACTGCAGTAATATCACCTTAACATCCTTTTTTCTTTTTTACACACTACTAAATACGCAGGTTAATACTCATTTGTTGTAAATTTGCTACTAAATAAAACTCCTGAAACCAAGTCTTGTGTGTCACAGACAACGCGCTTCTTGCATTGTAAGCTGGACTCAAAACAGGTTCAATACACTCTTTGGTGACCTCACAGTGCTATACACATTTTCTGGGCAATTAGAGTTTTTTTTCTATTGGGATTGCATCTTTTAAAGAAAATTCGCCGAAGATCCACACATCTGCGATCATTACAATTATATTTTTGTCTTCCGTAATAGGAACCTGTCAGCAGGATTTCAACTCTTTCAAAGACAAGTCAAGCAATATTTTTACAAGCCCAGTCGATTCCTCCACTACTGAAAAATTATCATTTGAATTTATATGCAAATGAGGCTGACGGGCTATTGTAGCTCTCAAGCCTCTGTCACTCCAGCTCTATTTCTCATCCAGCGTCGCCTCCTCCTGCTTTACCGACGACTTCTTTGCCTGAAGTCACACAGAATAGAGGTAGTCAGTCAAGCAGGAAGAGGCAGCGCTTACTGGGAAATAGAGCCAGAGTGACAGTGACTTCAGATCTAGGTTATCCATTTGCATATCAATTCTAGCACAGATTTATTAGTAACGGAAGAGCGGACTGGCCATGTAAAGGTATTGCTGGAATTGTTTTTGAAAGACATGCACAGCTAAATTGTATGAGGGGTGAAATTTTGCTGACAGATTCCCTTTAAAATCATCTTGTTTGATGCCACATTTTTCCACTGACCTAGCCACAGTGTAAGCCTGATTTTAGCAAGACAGGCTCTAGGGCTTCCTGATGTACATTTAATTTATTGTTATACTTTTATTCATTTTTTAAAGGAAATTGGATTTAAAAAAAAAAACGAAAAAAAAAAAAAAAACCAACATACCTTTCAGATTTCAGTTTAAAGTGATTTTTTTGTATGGGTTATTAAAATTGGAGCCGCATTACCGTATATATCTTATATATATAAAAAATATATAATTTGAATCATTTTAAATGGAGTAATATACCGTATATACTCAAGTATAAGCCGAGATTTTCAGCCCATTTTTTTGGGCTGAAAGTCCCCCTCTTGGCTTATACTCGAGTCATACCCAGGGGTCGGCAGGGGAGGGGGAGCGGGGGCTGTCTAATTATACCCACCTACTCCTGGCGCGATCCCTGCACGTCCCTGCTTCTTCCAGCGCTGCAGCTTCTTCCTGTGCTGAGTGGTCACATGGTACCGCTCATTACAGTAATGAATAACCGGCTCCACCCCTATGGGAGGTGGAGCCACATATTCATTACTGTAATGAACGGTAACGGTGACCGCTCAGTACAGCAAGAAGATGCAGTGTCGGGAGAAGCAGGGACCGCGCCGGGAGCAGGTGAGTATACGGGGAGGGGGAGCGCTGCGCGGCGCTATATTCACCTCTCCTCGTTCCGGTGCGACTGCGTCTTCAGCGTCCTCTGGCTGTGACGCTCAGGTCAGAGGGCGCGGTGACGTGGTCAGTGCGCGCCCTCTGCTTGAACGTCAGTGCTGAAGACAGAGCCGCACCGGAACGAGGACCGGTGAATATTGAAAGTGCCGGGGGTCCTGAGCGAGGAGAGGTGAGTATGTGATTTTTTTTTTTTTCTTTTATCGCTGCCACAGCATATGGGGCAAGTGGCTGTATGGAGCATGTTATGGGGCCATAACGTGTGTGCAGCACTATAAGGGGCAAGTGACTGTATGGAGCATCTTATGGGGCCATAACGTTTGTGCAGCATTATATGCGGCTGGGGTCTGTATAGAGCATCTTATGGGGCCACATAACGTTTGTGCAGCACTATAAGGGGCAACTGACTGTATGGAGCATCTTATGGGGCCATAACGTTTGTGCAGCACTATATAGGTTAAATATCTCTATGGAGCATCTTATGGGGCCCTTATTACCCTTTATGCAGGATTATATGGGGCATATTTTAATATGGAGCATTTAATGGAGCCCATAAAACTTTATGGAGCATTATATGGGGCTCCTGATTAAATATGGATATTCAAAAACACAACCTACTGATGTCTCAATTAATTTTACTTTTATTGGTATCTATTTTTACTTTTGAAATTTACCGGTAGCTGCTGCATTTCCCACCCTAGGCTTATACTCGAGTCATTAAGTTTTCCCAGTTTTTTGTGGCAAAATTAGGGGGTCGGCTTATACTCGGGTCGGCTTATACTCGAGTACATACGGTAATTACACCCATGGCAAACTTGAGGACCTTTGATAAACCGCCGGCTGCTACCGTAACTCCTTAGCAACTTGACGTCATGTTTAGAGACGGTAAAGGGTAGACAATTAGGGTGCTTTCACATTGAGTTTGGTTACACGTTCGCGAGTCCCATTGGGGCTTGCATCTGAGCACCCTTGCAAAACAGGATTTGGGCGTATGAGCCGGCAAGGCCATAGACTATAATGATGAAAACAGAGTGAACGTGTGCTCCAATGTGCATCATTTTCAGGTGTATTTTTACCAGGGGGGTTGACCGTAAGCCCTGACGGGAATCACGAACGTGCAACTAAACACAATGTGAGAGCCCCCTTAGATGTACGTCTTGATGTGGACGTAGGGGTGAATACTGACCCAGTCCGAAAATGACTTGGCTGCCTTTAGCAAGCAAAGCTTACAAAACACAACCAGAAGTTGGTTTCTATAGATAACACAGCTACTCTGTTTTTTGGAGATCGTTTTATCCTATATTCATACATATGGCAATTCCTTTCATGCGCAAAGTGTAAAACCTATACGGACTCATTAACAGATCGCATCTACTTTTAGACTACATATATAGGGCAGGCTACAAACTGTTAATATTTAATGCAGAAATACCAACTTTGGTTCTCTGACAAAGCGAGTAATGCTAAAAATTTTCCAGCACTTTTATTTTAAAGAGCTGCCATGGTCTGTTTAACACAAACAGCATTATATTGAGATCTTACGTAGCAGACGATTGCAAATAACTCCACTTTAGTCCCAAGTTCTTTGTGCCCTTTGCAAAGTCACGAGCGGCTGTCTCGCCTGGGTATTACCTATGTAGCTCAGCTGATAAGTCATCCATTAACATACAGAATGCTCGCTCTCAGACTCCTCATACTGCACCATTCTACCACCATAAACTTGATATATGAAATGAACTGATTTGGATGGCACCGATACAGTTCATTTGCTGTTACATTCGTAGCAGAATTGCAAATAAATAACTTACCTCAATCACTCTGCAGTCAAAATCTTCATATGTTTCTGATGAGAAAACAAGAAAAAAATATATAGTTCGCTTGTTTACAAAGTGATGAAAGAAGAGTAAATTAAGGACAATTTACAAGAAAGTAAATAGTTGTTGAATATGGAAAATGCCCCCGCCTGCAGATGTACACAACCTGATCTAGGCCCTCCACTCACAGCTGGGGCCATGTATGAATACTGTCCTTTGTACAACATATTGGCACTGCGTTTTAATATTTAATTCTCTGCTGTACCCATCTCCTTATCTGCCCATCCACCTCTCTCTACTTCTCAATTTATTCACATGCCCACCTAGTTGTCCCCATGTTCATTCTCTAATCTCTCTACCGGCTTTTCTTTCCATCTAGTTATCCTTCCATCTAACACACTGTTCATCAATCCATCCTTCTACCTACTCAGTCATTTAGGCCTCATTCATATGTTAGTGGTTTTGCATCAGTATTTGTAAGTCAAAATCAGGAGTGTCTCCAAAACACAGCCCAGGTGTCAATCTTTCAATTACAGTTTTTCTATGCAAGCTCCACTTCTTGCTTCCTGCACTGATTATTATTATAGCGCCATTTATTCCATGGCGCTTTACACTGATGCACAAATACTGACGTGTGAATGAAGCCTTATACTGTTCTTACCATCCATCACTACCTTATATATGTATACAATCATCCATGCATCCATACAATTTACCAACCTCTCTACCTACCTATTCATTCATACGTCCATCAATCCCTCTACCTATCCACCAATTCATTTATCCATCTTCCCATCCATTCATATATGTATTCATCCCTCTAGCTATCCATCAATTCATTTATCCATCTTCCCATCTATTCATACGTCCATCAATCCCTCTATCTATCCATCAATTCATTTATCCATCTTCCCGTCCATTCATATATGTATTCATCCCTCTAGCTATCCATCAATTCATTTATCCATCTTCCCATCCATCTTCCCATCCATTCATCTCTCTACCTATCTAGCAATTCATTTATCTACCTTCCCATCCATACATCCATCAATCCCTCTACCTATCCACCAATTCATTTATCCATCTTCCCATCCATCAATCCCTCTATCTATCCATCAATTCATTTATCCATCTTCCCATCCATTCATCCATCAATCCCTCTACCTATCCATCAATTCATTTATCCATCTTCCCGTCAATTCATATATGTATTCATCCCTCTAGCTAGCTATCCATCAATTCATTTATCTACCTTGCCATCCATTCATCCATCCATCAATTCCTCTACCCTATCATTTCATTTATCCATCTTCCCGTCCATTCATATGTATTCATCTCTCTACCTATCCAGCAATTCACGTATCTACCTTCCCATCCATTAATTCCTATCCATTTATACATCCATCTTTCCCTCTAACTGTGCATCCATAGATCAATCCATCCCTTTACCTACACATCCATTTATTCAGCCATCCATCTTTCCGCTCTTCCAGCCCACCCATTTATCCATCTGCCTCCCACCTAGTTATACATCCATCTATCTTTCTACTTATCCACCCACTGATAATTATCCATCTCTCTACTTCACACATCCCTTTGTCCATCAACTCATTGATGCCTGCACCTACCCACCCATTTATAAACTCATCCATCAATCCATGGATCCTGCTACCAAAACAACCACTTATATAATGTATGTATTCCTCTACCCAAGCATCTCTCCATAAATCTCTCTACATCACACTCATTTATACATCCATCAAACCATCGCTCTCTCCACCTACTCACTCAGTTATACAGCCATCCAAGCATCCATCCCTCTACCCACCCATTTATCCACCTCGCTATCTTGCCACCTTCATACCTCTATGGAAGCCATGTTACACTTAACCATTTATCCTATAAGGCTCCTATAGAAAGCTGCCATCTGTAAAATGTGAGATTCTATTGATAGAATTTTATTGCACCCCCCAGCCTTCTTCACTGAAAAAAAAAAAGATGTTATTACCTTTTGCCCTAAAGTGAAGCAAAGACATGGGAACAACTGAAATATCACAGAACTGCAGTAAATGTTTTCTTGTTTTGACCTTTTACGGAAAGGACAGTATAACCTAACATAAAGGCAGAAAGATCCAAGGGAGAAAAACTTGACAGATTGTTTTCTTATTATTGTGGACAGGTGAATAGGAGCCACATTACAGAGTGATCTGGATGACTGGATGAAGGTCTTTGTCTCCCTGATGATTATTCCTAAATCACAGGAATCTATCTACCTGCCTTGCCATTAGTAATTAAAGGCATTAACAAAACTAACAAACAAAAAACAAATAAACCCCAAAACAATGAATTGGTGATAAATACACGATTGCTGTGCTCGCCATTGTTCACTGTGATGGGGGTCACAAGGTACCCCCCAACTTCTCCCCTTCCATGCACAACTGCACGTGCACCTTGCTGCTCCATTCATTGACTATGGGGCTGATAAACACAGCACATGGCTGTTTCTAACGAGTCTCCATCAGCGTCATAGAAATTGAATGGAGCCTTACAGGCTGTTCCACTCAAACTCCTCCTCGTGACAGTCAAGCAATTAAGAAATAAGGGGGGTCTTGGAGTCCCTGTTCTTGATTAGCGGGGGTCCCAGAAATCATAAATGTATCAACTATGATGTAAGATAACTGAATTGATGAACATAGTTTATGATGGTAATCAAGTGGATAAGGGAAATAAAACACAGCACAATGACCAAAAACGGTGTAGCAATGCCAGTTAGGCTAGGGTTAAATCCTAGCTCTGCAGGCTTTGATTAGTGCACCTGGCTAGCCCTGCATATAAACAAGCTAGGTGTTCATCTGAGTCAGTCAGCTCAAGGAAGCTGACCATGCTGGATGTGTCTTGAAGATGAAAAGTGAGGCAAGCCAGAGTCCTTCGGAGAAGAGTCTGTTTAGGCAGTGGGCAGAGAACTGCGAGTATCAGTGATTGCTGTGGACAATAGCCGTTTTGTTTGACCGAGCTGGACTTAGCTCAGCCGTGTATGAGTACTCCGGGTCTGTTCTGTTTAGTTAGCTCCTGGACAAAGCTAGGGATATATGTTCATGAATTTGTTTTGGTGCTGTACAACCTGTGGAAAGCAATAAAAACTGCACGTGTTTGGACCAAAACTGCATTGCCTGTGTGAATGCTACCTAAGGCCTAAAGACTACCAGAGAGCATGAAACCCTACAATTGGTGGATGAAGTGCAGGTGTGAAGTCCTAGAAAGCACATGCGATTGCATTGAAAATATTGTATAACCTGAGGAAAGGCAGCTACAGTAATTAAGTTCTTTCCTACAGTGATCACTGGAACCTTGAGTGGTTTAGAAATTCTTCTGTAACCAATGCCATCAGTATGTTTTGCAACAATAAGGTTGCAAAGGTCTTGAGACCGCTCACTAGTTTTACCCATCATTAAATGTTTTTTGTGTGGCGCCTTGCTAATGAGACACCTTTGTATAGGCCATCAGTTGAACCAGCTGATGTTAATTTTCACTAAGTGGCAGGATTGCTTTCTAGTTACAGATGGATTTCAACTGGTGTCATGACTTTCCATGGCTTTTAGCACCTCTCTTTTTTTGGTGTGTTCAATATTTTTCCCTGTCTCATTTCTCATTATTACACACAACATAATGTATGGACATCAATGGTTTGATTTATTTGCTCGTGTAGATTGGATGGGCTGTTATCTGGTGAGATTTCCATGTCAATAGCACCTTTATAAATATATTTGCTTAGAAAATTGTTGATGTGTTCAATAATTATTTCACTCAATTTATGTGTATGTTTTACATTTCGTTATTGTTAACTGGGGAAAAGTGGACAATTCCAGCTTTTTTCTTTTATTCTTTATTTTTTTTTTACATTTAAACTTTTTTTTTTTTTACTTTGTTATTGCACGTAGAGTACTTGAACCTGTGATTGTCTGATTGCTTATGCTATATTTAACGATAATGCAGTATTGTTATATACAAGAAAAACAAAAGATCACTGTCTATTACACCCAGCTACAGACAGACTGGACATGATATAACCGGCATCCGGGCGGTCAGCTGGCCCTCGGCTATCATAGCAACCAACCGGCTCCCTGCGATTGCGTAACTGGAAAGCCAACGGCCGGCCAAGCTAATGTCTGGGACGGATAGTGGAGCTTAAATTGTGGAAGCCTGCAATTGACAGCGCCGTTCAAGAGGTTAACAGAAGGGATCGTTATCAGGCCAATCGCTGCTCTTAGAGGTAGATAGCAGCTATATATTATAGCCGCCATCTGCCTTGTGTGGAGCAGGCTTCTCGGTCCTTGACACACTCCATGACTGTTATATCTGTCATAGAACATTAAAGGGTTAACCTAATTGGATGGATATAGATAGAATATATATATATATATATATATATATATATATATATATATATATATATATATATATATATATATATATACACATACACACACACACACACATCATGATACAATTCACTTAGCAACCGCCTCCCTCCCCAAAATGGCATTTTATACACATAGATGATAGCCCGTCCTGGACATTTTCCAGGTACATTTTTCATGTCTTTCTTACCTCCATTAGGACCGGGGTCGGGGTTCCCTATACTGATTCCTCCCCAGCTTTGGCCAGTCCATCCCCTTTCTCTTTTAACTCTGGTCTTCCGTTTTTTTTCAAAGTTGTCCCGATCCTGAATTATCCTTGCTTGCATTTCTTCTAGCTGTTGTTGATCCCTCTTTGCTATGGCCTGTGTTTTACCACTTGCTATTATAGGGATATTTAAGCCTGGCCAAAGATGTCCAGATTTCCCTTGAGACAAAAAAAATTTAAAAACGGTTTGGAACAAACTAATATAAACCTTTGGTAAAGAGAAAAAAAGAAAAAAATAGAAATAGGCGAGATGTACCATCTCCAATGTTTTGTCCAACGTTAAGATTTCTTTTAATCCTCTTCTTGGTTCTTTTTCCTCTCCCCTTTCGAGCGCCTCCGCCAGTTTCTGCCAATACACCTTTCCATAGTTCATTTGCGGTCACTGCAGGAATAAGAGGAGCTTAGCGTTAAGAAAAATGGCTGTACCATGGATAGAAGACACAGTTGGTGCAATCACTTTGCAGGTTTCAGTCCATCGGCCATGATAGCAATCTGTGGCGGGCATACTGGACCCTGAGACCTGAATCCTGCCTAACGGCATTCGCAGCTCTTCTTTCGATTACTCAGATGTAGAAAATATTCTGCAAAGCAAAAATGCTTTATAAAAAAAATGAAAATTAGTTTATTTTCATCAATTAAACCAAATGCAAAGTGTAGGAACAAAATAGAAATCTAAAGGTACCTTCACACGAAGCGACGCTGCAGCGATAGCGACAACGATGTCGATCGCTGCAGCGTCGCTGTTTGGTCGCTGGAGAGCTGTCACACAGACCGCTCTCCAGCGATCAACTATGCCGAGGTCCCCTGGTAACCAGGGTAAACATCGGGTAACTAAGCGCAGGGCCGCGCTTAGTAACCCGATGTTTACCCTGGTTACCAGCGTAAAATCTAAAAAAAACAAACAGCACATACTTACATTCACGTCCCCCTGCGTCCACTTCCTGACTGACTGAGCGCCGTACAGTGAGAGCAGAGCGGTGACGTCACCGCTGTGCTGCTTTCACTTTCACTTTGCGGCGCTGAGTCAGAGGAGGAAGCAGACTGCAGGGGACGCAATGTGAGTATGTGCTGTTTGTTTTTTTTACATTTTACGCTAGTAACCAGGGTAAACATCGGGTAACTAAGCGCGGCCCTGCGCTTAGTAACCCGATGTTTACCCTGGTTACCAGTGTAAAATATCGCTGGTATCGTTGCTTTTGCTTTCAAACACAACGATACACAGCGATCGGACGACCAAATAAAGTTCTGGACTTTATTCAGCGACCAGCGACATCACAGCAGGATCCTGATCGCTGCTGCGTGTCAAACGAAACGATATCGCTAGCGAGGACGCTGCAACGTCACGGATTGCTAGCGATATCGTTATAATGTCGTTTCGTGTGAAGGTACCTTAAGTTTTGTGTGACCAGTTTTTGTAGGAACTCGCCCTGGAGATGGTTTTTGAAGATGTTTGGAACAAAGTACAGATCTTGTATGGAGATAGAAGGGTTTGCACAAGCCTGTCTCTTCATGTAATCCCAGGCAGACTGGATGTTGAGATCAGAGATCTCTGGAGGCCATATCATCACTTCTAGGACTCCTCCTTCTTTACACTGAAGAGCGTTCTTCAAGAAGCAGTCTCAATCTTTTTATCGGCTAAACCTGTGGAAATCTTAGTGTAATCCAATATGTGTGTTAATTTACTTACCTATCGACGTCTTCTCCAGTTTCCAGCACCGCTCCTGTCCTCTTCTCATTCATGTGACTTCTATTCTGACTTGATGGATCTCACTTGGGTTTATGGATGGAACAGAAGTCACTTAAAATGTGCGTCAATGGAGACTTATCCTTTTAAAAGACACTTGTGACTTGAAAATAAATCCCGGTGTGAATGGACTAGTCAGAATGGGCTTAGCTTACAGAAAACTACCCTCAAAAAATTTACTTTTATTAATTTGCTTATGATTTAGGTAACTAAATGCTACAATATATCTTTCGATAAATATTGCCACAGAAAAATAAAAAAATCTAATTGTGCCATAATAAATATATACAGACCGACACAAATGGCGCCCCCCCACCCCCGCTCACCGACAATCGACCTCTGGTCTCTGCAATCCGTCCACAGCTCTTCATGGACATCATTTTTGTGATGCCATACGTTCCTGAAGCCTCCTGAGGAACCATATGACTGAGGAGAAGCTCGTCAATGCTAAATACAGCAGGAGATGCAGGGGAGTGTAGTTTCAAACTAGATTTCTTGCCAATTACTTATGCCCTTTTATCCTGGTTGGTTCACTTGATGTGAGCCCTCTCTAATTTTATCATTTATGATCCCCTGCTGTCCTGTCTGTATCCTGTCTGTATACTTTTTTTCTCCTTCTCGGCCCCTGAGCTGTGATATGATCAGACCATGTCCCTGCACGGACAGACACGGCCATTACACAGTAGGGCACATTTATAAAATTCTCTCAGCACAGAAACATTTTTTTTTTAAACACATCCAATTGTGGAAGATATTATTCCAAGATCTACTGATTAAAATTAACTTTTGCTTGTGGGAAAACCCCTATGGTCTTGATTACACATCACTTCTGAATATCATCAATTAAGGCTAGCAAATAATAGGACTTATTAAAGGTCAACAATCAATGAGCAGGGAAGGGGGGCACCATTTGTGTGGATTATAGGGTGCAAACCTCCTCGGTTAGGAAGGGCTGCACTTTAGAGCTATCTAAAGAGAGAGATACAGTGTATATATTTATATATTTGGGCTTAATTTGATTTTTTTCTGCTGCAATATCCATGTTATAAATATTTATCTAAAGATACACCGTAGCATCAACTCACCTAAAGCATGGATAGATTAATACATTTTTTTAAAGTAAACTAATAAAAGATAAATTTTAGAGGGTATTATTCTGTAAGTCTTAAACTCCCCCAACACTTTTGTCTACAAGTCAGAAGTTGAACAAGTGAGAAGAGGACCGGTGCAGCGCTGAAAACTGGAGAAGACGACGATTGGTAAGTATATTAGCACACGCTACAGTAACATTAAACAATACACGGGTTTGGCTAATAGAGAGATTATTGGGACTGCTTCTTTAATGACATTAACTGTATGTTTGGGGTCATTGTCCTGCTGCAGACTGAACTCGGAGCCCATCAGGCGACTCCTTGATGGTACAGCATTATGGATAAGTATCTGTATTTCACCAATCATGTGGATCAGATCTCGCTTTTGTTCATTCACTTTGATCTTGCGAATTGATATAAACTATTGACACTTTTAATTTTGAAAGCATTTGCGTTTTGCAGAATTTTTCCAAATCTGCCTAGAACTTATGCCCAGCACTGCAGAAATATGCAAAGGACCAACTGTGAAGAAAAGATCAGACTGCGGCTTATGTAAGAGTCTATTATGGAAGATCACATCACAACATTTTCATCGGCGTTTGTGAAGAGAAGCCAATTTATTCAAGGTTAAAGAAAACAAAGGGCGATGTTTCTGCGATACATTAAAATTGGTTACAGAGTGTAGAAATCGAGAATGACAAGATGCAATAATAACAGATGCAGGGCCCCGTGCCAGAGCAAACACCTAAGGAATCCATTATATTCTGTATGTACGCCATTATAGGAGAACGAGGAAAGCACAAAGTACCGGAATTGTGTGACGATACGAGGAGCCTGGCAATACCTCATCTGCAGAGTACTGTACTTGCAAATAACATGAAAACATGACATATTTGTGCAGTTCTTACATTTGGATGTCTGACAATATAAATCATTCTGTGATTGAAGATGGCCATGAAGAATCTGAGCTATACCTTGATAAAATCCACTGAATAAATGGCGACTGGTTACAGACTGCGCATTCTTAGGCTACGTTCACATTTGCGTTGTGCGCCGCAGCGTCGGCGCCGCAACGCACACAAAAACGCAGCAAAACGCATGCACAACACTGCGTTTTTCGCCGCATGCGTCCTTTTTTTCATTGATTTTGGACGCAGCAAAAATGCAACTTGCTGCGTCCTCTGCGCCCGGACGCGGGCGCCGCAGGGACGCATGCGGCGCAAAACGCAAGTGCGACGCATGTCCATGCGCCCCCATGTTAAATATAGGGGCGCATGACGCATGCGGTGACGCTGCGGCGCCCGACGCTGCGGCGCCCGACGCTGCGGCGCCGACCGCAAATGTGAACGTAGCCTTACAGAATAAAAGCCTCACAATCACTCTTAGAAAAATGTGGATGTGTATCTAAGGACATGTGGTTAGAAATGATGGCTCCAATTCATCACAGCGAATACATAAATGGCTTTCAACAGTTGCAACATTTTTGTGCATCGTGTAGTTTCGCCCAGTTCCGACATAGTGGGCAGAAAAGGGGACGCAATGGACCCACTCATCTACACGGGGGAGCACGCCACTTCACACCTTGCTTGATTCTTTAAGTGGCGTGTGCTTCCCGGTCCACACCACCCACAAACGCAAATGCCTGTCTTGATGAATCTCTGCCTAAGTTTCCACTTTGCCTACATCTACTAGGCATGCAGGCCCGCACACTAACTGTATCAGTCTCAGAAGGAAAGACGCTGCAGCCGCATCCCCCTCCATTATCTTTAATTCACACAAAGTCTGGCAGCAGGCGAGCCCTCGGGGTGTCTATTGCATATACTTATTCATCATGTCTATTCTACAATGCGGCATTTCACCTCCATCTTCTCCCTGGATTGTGCACGGCATAGCATGCACTGAATAGTACAGCACATTGAATAGTAAAATTAACCATAAATATCACTGAAGACCCCATTGACTGTCTCAGATCTTTGAAATCTCAACCATGACCTGTTATTCAAAGACTGAAGGCAGGCAGAGGCGCAGTCATCACACACGGGGACGAGAAGACCCAGTGCACAGTCTGGCCCCTGTGCACCAAAATCTAATTAGCAGGAAATGGTGATTAAAGAGGAACAAAGTGGATTTCTTCACCAAAGGTATCAATGTAATCAGTATTAAAAGTGCCATGACTGCCATGTCTTAACCTTACATTACAAAATTGTTCCACCAACAGGGCTGTGGATCTGTAGCGGAGGAGTTTCACTATTGAGCAGGTACAGTACATAAAGTGCAGCACAGATTCATCTCCACTAAAAGCCGAGATCCTTAGATCAGGAACAGAACATGCCTTTATAGGACATTTCATAACTTTGATAAACTTTTAAGAAAAGTTTACTATATATTTTTGGAGTCAAAGTCGGTCCATTTTGACTCAGATTCCACAGCATTGGCCGCCAGGCTCTCTTTGAACACGTCTGCAGATTACCACTATATATGCAGGGAAAGATCACTTTTGGAGGTGACAGGTTCCCTTTTAAACGGTTTAAGAGTTAAATGGTAAGGACAAATCAAATATACTCCAATATATTAAAAAATGATATAGATATACTGCTCAAAAAAATTAAAGGGAACACTTAAACAACAAAATATAACTCCAAGTAAATTGAACTTCTGTGAAATCAAACTGTCCACTTAGGAAGCAACACTGTTTGACAATCAATTTCACATGCTGTTATGCAAATGGAATAGACAACAGATGGAAATTATTGACAATTATCAAGACACACTCAATAAAGGAGTGGTTCTGCAGGTGGGGACCACAGACCACATCTCTGTACCAATGCTTTCTGGCTGATGTTTTGGTCACTTTTGAATGCTGGTTGTGCTTTCACACTTGTGTTAGCATGAGACGGACTCTACAACCCACACAAGTGGCTCAGGTAGTGCAGCTCATCCAGGATGGCACATCAATGTGAGCTGTGGCAAGAAGGTTTGCTGTGTCTGTCAGCGCAGTGTCCAGAGGTGCTACCAGGAGACAGGCCAGTACACCAGGAGACGTGGAGGGGGCCGTAGGACGGCAACAACCCAGCAGCAGGACCGCTACCTCAGCCTTTGTGCAAGGAGGAACAGGAGCACTGCCAGAGCCCTGCAAAATTACCTCCAGCAGGCCACAAATGTGAATGTGTCTGCACAGTTAGAAACCAACTCCATGAGGATGGTCTGAGTGCCCGACGTCCACAGATGGGGGTTGTACTCACAGCCCAACACTGTGCAGGACGCTTGGCATTTGCCACAGAACACCAGGATTGGCAAATTCGCCACTGGCGGCCTGTGCTCTTCACAGATGAAAGCAGGTTCACTGAGCACATGTGACAGACGTGACAGAGTCTGGCGACGCCATGGAGAGGGATCTTCTGCCTGCAACATCCTTCAACATGATCGGTTTGGCAGTGGGTCAGTAATGGTGTGGGGTGGCATTTCTTTGGAGGGCCGCATAGCCCTCCATGTGCTCACCAGAGGTAGCCTGACTGCAATTAGGTACCGAGATGAGATCCTCAGACCCCTTGTGAGACCATATGCTGGTGTGGTTGGATTCCTCCTAATGCAGGACAATGCCAGACCTCATGTGGCTGGAGTGTGTCTGCAGTTCCTGCAAGATGAAGGCATTGAAGCTATGGACTGGCCCGACCATTCCCCAGACCTGAATCCGATTGAACACATCTCAGACATCATGTCTCGCACCATCCACCAACGTCATGTTGCACCACAGACTGTCCAGGAGTTGGTGGATACTTTAGTTCAGGTCAGGGAGGAGATGCCTCAGGAGACCATCCGCTGCCTCATCAGGAGCATGCCCAGGCATTGTAGGGAGACCATACAGGCACGTGGAGGCCACACACACTACTGAGCATCATTTCTTTGTCTTGAGGCATTTCCACTGAAGTTGGAACAGCCTGTAACTTAATTTTCCACTTTGATTTTGAGTATCATTCCAACTCCAGACCTCTGTGTGATATTAATTGCAATTTACGTTGATAATTTTTAGGTTTTATTGTTCAACACATTCCACTATGTAATGAATAAAGATTTACAAGTAGAATATTTCATTCAGTGATGTCTACGATGTGGGATTTTAGTGTTCCCTTTATTTTTTTGAGCAGTGTATATATTTATTTCTTTATTTACTTTTTAAACCCACACACTCTAAAATATATTATTCTATCATGGACCGAAATCTCATGATGGGAGGGATTTATTAGGGAAAGGCATTGGAACCACGAAGGATAAGCCACTCACATATTCTAGGAGCCCCCTCTTTACTTCAACCCAACACTAAGGACTGTCTGAAGCCTACAAATTCCATGGTTTACCTGCATTACTGACCTGTTTTGTTATAAAGTTGCCAACTTTGAAAAACATAGAAAACTTACTGAGAGAAGAAAGTTTAATTTTCTTTATTTCTTTCCATGAAACTCTACTTCCTTTGATGATGTAATACTCAAGACATTAATCTTTCAAGAGGTTTTTTATCTTTTATATCTTACCTTGAAATACACTGCCTGGAGTTTTCACACACATGCTTACAAGCTACAGCTTCATTTACGGTGTCTGCAAACATCCCTTTGCCGTTTTCTGCTGTGTACGGAGAAAAGGCCTTTGTGGGCAGCTGGGAAAGCTTTTATTGAAGAGTAAGGTTTAGGAGAAATGTAAACCAAACATTGTGCCGCAATAGTGGACTCCGGCTGGGAGATTCAGCCTTTCTATTAGATCTGACAGAAAACACCATTTACGTGCCCGTAAGTCTGTTAGACAAAGTTTAAAGGGAATATGTTGCAAGTTTTATTTTTGTACTTATACTTTCTGATATATGCCGTAATCCTTTTTAATTTGAAACAGCACGTAGTGTTATAACATACTATTAATGTAACATTGGGATAAACTGGTGGAATGTTGCTTCATAACACAAGTTTGCGCTGCCCCATAGCCCGATTTTCCTGACCCTTAGTGTAGAGTAAGGAACTGGTGGGCTGTATGAAAGGTCTTGGGGGTAGGGTTTCTGCTTGTGCAGACCACCAAGTAGGGAGATTTGTAGGACATGCAATGCTCTGTAACTTGCAAAACTTTTACAAAGCCGAAAGTGAAAGAAAAAAAAAGTTTCACCAGAAGTGCACCGGTCTAGTGTCCGTAGACAGATTCTTAAAGGGAATCTGTCACCAGATTTTTGCTACCTTATCTGGAACAGCAAGATGTAGCGCTGCTAAATGCCGTTTTGTTTTATTAATAAAATCAGTATTTTCATCAAGAGATTGTCACGTGATGACTACTTGGCCTGCTGCTAGGTAGTCCAACCACACCCCCACCGCTGATTACTGGCTTTCTGCCTATGCATAGTGTACACAGAACGCTGCCAATCAATGATGGGGGCTGGGTTATACAGAGCACAGCATTCAGAGAACAGGAAGATCAGCAGCAGACACTTTTTAATCAAAACTGCAGAACGAAGTAAAAGTGATACATCGCTGGAATCAGGGTCTCTGCTCCTACAGCATAAAGCTGGTGACTGATTCACTGTAAACACTGCATGATCCAACTATAAAACCCAAATCTGATGACCTGGATAAATGTGAATTATCCTGTAAAAATATATAGGATCAGTGCCAGCATTTGTTTCTCTCTGGCACTAATGTACAGAAGAAAAAAACAGACCTCTGAATAAATGAAAACACAGCTTTTGTGAGGTTCTATTTCTTTTCTATCTCCCAATTCTCTACCAAGATGACACAAGCATTCTATTACACATAGGTTGTTTTACTAGGAAATTAAAAATGTGGCAGAGCATTTGGCCCAGGGCTCATTCAGATGTCAGTGATTTTTCTCGTATGCAAAAAAAAAACAAAAAAAAACTGTTCACGTTTGTGTCTTTTTTTTTTTTCTAATTTTATTTTTTCATCAGTTTCATCAGTACGGTATGTCAGTTTTTACCAGAAGAGTTTGGTTAGAGTTTCACAAAAACCATCGATATTAGATATGTCTTGGTAATTTTGTGCAAACCACTCAGTCTGCAAAGATACACAGACGTGTGAACATCCCCACAGGCTAGGTATGAGTTCTGTGATCAACATGGATAGAACTTATATGAGAAAAATGGACATCTGAAGGAGCCCTTAAACTGGGAAAAATACCTCCTATTGAAGTGTAGCAAACCATTATGCTGGAAAAGGTTAAAGAAGCTCAAAAGAGGAGGAGATGAGGGGTGTCATGTTTTAAACAGTGAGATTTTCTAGGTACCTTACCAAGAGGAAGCCACTAGGTCTGCACTGGAGACTGGAAATCTCTATGCTTTTTCTAGAGTATGTACTTTGTTAGGGCTCATGCAGATATCTGTGCAAATCAGTCCAGACATGGCCCACTAATGCTCGGAGTGGCCTGCAGCTCTCCCAACCAGAGCGTGATAGCCTCATACAAATACAAAAGGCTGTTATGTTCCGGTCAGGAAAGCCACGGCCAAACCATACATTGCAGTCCGAGATCAGACCAAGATCCCCTGATGTCTGCATGAGGCCTTAGAGATGTATCGCATATGGCAGCTTGCATTGCTGGCAAAAATGTAAAGTGTGCAGACACTGAATGCTTCCATTGTTACTTTAGGAAAGAATTGACCAATAAGGTGTCCATGGCATTTAGGGCATATGCAGATGGAGTCGTATATTATTGTCAATTCTGTAACAATAAAGAAAAAATATATAATAAACTGGGTTCAGTAGTTCATTGCAGGATGTGGAGTAAATATTTTCATAATTTGGGAAAGGTATGAAATGTCCTATAAATGTCTGTTCTGTTCCGGATCTAAGCATCTCGGCATTTAGTCGAGATGAATCTGTGCTGCACTTTATGTACATGCTCAGTAGTGAGGCAGTGCTGTGGAGTCGTAGTTGAGATGAATCTGTGCTGCACTTTATGTACATGCTCAGTAGTGAGGCAGTGCTGGGGAGTTGTAGTGGAGATGAATCTGTGATGCACTTTCTGTACATGCTTAGTAATGAGGCAGTGCTGTGGAGTCGTAGTTGAGATGAATCTGTGCTGCACTTTATGTACATGCTCAGCAGTGAGGCAGTGCTGTGGAGTTGTAGTGGAGATGAATCTGTGCTGCACTTTATGTACATGCTCAGCAGTGAGGCAGTGCTGTGGAGTCGTAGTTGAGATGAATCTGTGCTGCACTTTATGTACATGCTCAGTAGTGAGGCAGTGCTGGGGAGTTGTAGTGGAGATGAATCTGTGATGCACTTTCTGTACATGCTTAGTAATGAGGCAGTGCTGTGGAGTCGTAGTTGAGATGAATCTGTGCTGCACTTTATGTACATGCTGAGTAGTGAGGCAGTGCTGGGGAGTCGTAGTGGAGATGAATCTGTGCTGCTGTTTATGTACATGCTCCGCAGTAAGGTAGTGCTATGGAGTCGGAGTTGGAAGTCAGGGAAATTCAGGAGTTGGAGTCGGTGGTTTGGCTTACCGACTCCACGGCCCTGGTTACATGAAACAAAATGAAGACTATCACATTGTCTGAATACACAATTAATTTCCTTTCAAATCAATGTCATCTCATAAAGCAGCCAAAAATCGAAAAATGTATAAAACTGGGTCTGCTTATATGCCAAGCTTCTCCAAAAGGTGTCGCCTATGCCACTCCTTCCGTCTACAAACTAATAATCAGAAGGCAATAAACCTCAGATTTCTAAAGGTCCTCACTCACAATAAACAAAAATTGTCCTAACCCACCGACTGCGCAGGACGAGCCGATCATCTATTGAGTATGGGGTTCTCCTGATTGTCTCCCAACAGTGAGGAGGATCAGGCAGCTAGAAATAAATCGCCTGATCCTTTTGTTTGGTTGGGAGATGAGAAGCTACCAGGAGTCCAGCACGGAGTCTCTCATAGGGAACACAGAGCTTGATCAAGCCAAGCAGGGGGGAGGTCAGAAAAGGTATGTATGGCCACTGTTCTCTAGCAGAGCAGGTTTGACAGGTGAAACACATTAAAATGAAATAAATCGGAAATCAGTGATAAACTGTGCTGAGACCATGTAGTCAAGTACAATTCATGTAAGGTTAAGGCCAGGCGGAGCGGCAGGGTGGTGGTTTTGATGATTTTTTTGCATAAGCAAACATGTTCCAACAATGAGTTTTGTGACAGCAATAAATTTAGAAGGGTTATTACAATTTGTGTACCAATATCTCCGGCGCCTGACAGACAATAGATGGCGGGTGAGCAGCATGTGTGGTCACCGCTCTATTTTAAATGATGCATTTTTAAGCCCAATTCTCATTAGCAGTGGGTGTTCCATTGACTGAACCTATAGTAAGCAGCATATTATCTATCACCCACCCTGTGAATAGTGATACCTTGCTGAATAGGGAGAATCCCTTAAAGGAGTGTTCTTAATTTAATAAATTGTTGTAATTAGACCACATGAAAATATAATAAAAATGTCAATTGTAAACTATAAGCTTTAATTCTCCTGCAATGAGAACTTTTATCTTACATGGTGTACAGCTTGTTTTGAAGGAAAACAACCACCAGACTCTGGTTAATTGTGTGCTGTAGTTACATTCCTGGAGTGGAGTTAACTCCTGGCATACCAGCCACCTCTCTCCGGCCATTGATTTCGATACAGCAGTTATCTGCTCAACTACCTGTAAGAAACACAATCCCCATGTGTGCATGTTCAAATGCCATGTTATCCGTTTGTGAAAATACAGTGATAAGTGTACAAATGTGTTACAACAGAACTTGTGTATAGCTCTACGAATACTATAGCCTTGATATTCACCAGAACTATCAACCAGGGATGAGAGCCCACCATGCCAAAGACCAGGAAGTAAGGAGACTTCAGATTTGTGAGCAGCTCAAGAGACAACTTGAGAATATCCTTTAGTTGGAGTCATGCCATAAAAAATGCAATGTCAAATCATGTCTGGTTATGCATTAAATTGGGTTACAGCAGCCGCACAATCTGATCTTATTTTATCTTCAGCATGCCCTTAAAGTGCATTTTCAAAGGACACTCTAGGATCCATTTTTTATTCAGTACCTTCATGTGCCACTGATTAAACACGATGTTACCATTTCAGCACAGGTTCACTCATTTACAGCTGCCCGCTTGTTCAGTTTGTGCTGCCTCCTCCGGCATTGCATCTGTTCAGTCAGCTGGTCCTTTGGCTAATCCATACTTCTGCTTCATCCTTATGTATGCAAGGTTGTACGCGGCTGCCACGGAGCAGGGCGAGGTTTTCTAAACTCCGCTATGGGTACAAGGTTTTGACTACTTTGCTTAAATAGGAAAAAAAATAACTAAAAACAGCAAAACAACTGGGAAATCATTAATTCTTGCAATTGAAAAAAAATAAAAGGCAATGTTTTATACTTGAAAAAACTAATTTAGTCTAAGATCTCCAGATGCTAAACTCTTCCAGGAGCAGATTGTAACAGCAGGGTTTCCAAGAGTCTAATGCTGTTTACACATAAGAAATGCATTTGCGAGACGGCCATTAACAGCTTTGGTTTTTGTCTTTTTTCTAAAAGGAAAGATGAAAAATATCACCTTCTGTAACATGCCTGCTAACAACTCAGGAGAAATGGAAGGAATACATATTGAAAGGAGTAAAATATACACAAAAAATATGAAAAAAATAAATTAAAATGAGTAGAGAGATTAATTAAAAGGGTTAGGGCACTTGTGATATTGATAGCCTATTCCTAGGATAGGGAATCAATATTGCATCGCTGGTGGGCCGACATCTGGCACCCCCGCTGATCATCAATATGCAGCACTCGGATGTACACCGGGCACAGAGTCATTACACTACACTTCTGGAGCCTGTAACAGTTCATTGTGGGATAGCTGGGTCTCGGACCCTCGCCGATATAATAGTGGTGATCTAAGAATATTTCATCAACATCTAACAATCCATTTAAACAACTTACTATATTCTGTCACTAGATTTCACAATACAAACTCCATACAATATTAAATAGGTACTATGACCAGGCAAAATCGGTGTACTTACTATGAAAAATCCATAGGCGAATGGCTCTTTAGCGATATAAGATTTTCATTAATCCAGTTATAGAATTAAATCGCTCACAGGTCCAAGTGAATTCATTCTCAGCCCATTAGCTGGATTGACAGCTGCAGCTTGCACTGAGCAGGGTGAGAGCTGAGCAGCGGCATGCAGGAGTCACACTGATGAGCTGTCAATTAGGGTAAGTAGGCAGAGATGGAGTTAAACTTTTATGGATTTTCATAGTAAATACACCTGTCCTACCAGGTCTAACAGATTTATTAAACAAAACAATGCAGCTTATATTTGTGAAATCTGACGACAGATCTTTTCTTCTTTACATGTGAAGTGCAGGGTAATTTAAAGTGGATTAATCACTTAAGCTTAGCTGGGTGGGGAGAAGATGGAGGCGAGCTACCAGGCAGATTATACACCACATGTGGACGTGAAATCATTTCCCCGCCATACGATTGTCTGAGCTCAACCTGTATTCCAGTAATAACTAACTTATGACTTTCATTATTGAAACAGTTTTTTTTTTTTTTTGAGAAAATGAGAGAAAAAAAAAATGTAATCTAGTTGCAACCTACTGAATGAAAGGTAATGGCACATTGGAACGCAACACAACTCGTTTTCTCTATTGAAACTGCTTTGTGTATCCAGTAGGAGGCAGTAATGCCCCACGTCACGGGAAGTGAATATTCAGAGGCACATATTCTTAGTTATTATGCACTCACTGAAACGTCATCCATCAGACATCACATAAAAGGATCAATAAGAGCAGTGACGGAGATTACCGTGTCCCCACTTTGCATTTATAAGAATGGAAACATCAGTGCATGACACAAAAGCAGCGATTTCCTACAAGGACACTCCATCTTCTAGGTAACTGATGCAGTGTGCAGCCGGTCAGCACGGATTCCTGATCTCCCCGCCACAGGAACGGTTGCTATGTGATTTGTTATTGTCTAATCCGGACTGAAACCGCTCAGCAGCAAGAATAGCGAGGAACTGTAACAACGCGTCAAGTCATGTTTGGGCGAACGTCTACAAGAAGATGGGGATTATTGCTTCACTGTCATGAGGCAAGGATATACCAGGAGCCGAGTGGTAAACGGAACCGTAATATGCAGCATTACAATGATAAAATCACCAGACGTGAGGTCAAGGAAATTGTGCTGCATCATACACAGTATCCTTACAGCCAAAAGGAAGCAGAGACAAAGGGGCTTCTCAGAAGACTTGTCAGATATCGGAATTTTAAGAGTAACGGTCACCAGGTTGGTGCTGCCCCATCGGAAAGTAGCAGAAAAAAGCAAAACAGGAAAAACAAGGTGTAAAATAGGGTTTTATCCAAGTACAATAAGGGGAGCAATCAGAAGACATGCTCACCTGAAGAGGTTGTGAAGAAGTGTTCCTCTTCGAAACACGTTGACAAACCGGCTTTCTGCACATTTCTTATTTTGACCCATCTATGCACACTTGGCAGTGCAGATATTACCCACTCCTCTCCAGCTCTACATGTAGCATAAAAAGCAGCATAGACACTGGTTCCAGCACTGTATAATTTACATAATTTATTGGGCTTCCTGCTATACATTTGATAAAAAACTGTTTTATCTTCTGCAGCTCTGCTTGTCTTCTCGATAGGCTCCTGCTATGTAAGCCTCAATATCGGTAAGCTGTAGGCATCTCCGCCCCCCCAACTGATTGGCAGCTGTCTAGGCACAGTGCACACGGAAGGCTGACAATCAATAATGTGGGCGTGGTTATACAGAGCTCAGCATCCAGAAGACTAGCAGAGCTGCAGCAGCTAAAACAGCAACATCACTGGAACCGTGTTCTCTGCCTCTTAGTCTGCCCTCCGATTAGGAAATATAAACCTGTTGACAAATATTCTTTACCTTCATGGATCGTGTATATTGCATTTCTATTGTTAAGTCTAAATGCCCAAATAACCTATGAAAACTGGGAATTTACCAAAATCGCAAATTATCCCCTATGCATATGATGGGTGATAACTCTCTGATCTCTTGGTATCTGACTGTAGGGATCTCCTCTGTTCCTTAGAACAGGATTCCTGAACCTGTCTTAAATGAAAAGACTTGAGGTTCACATGCTCGACCGCTGCTCCATTCATTATCTATTGAACTGTCTGAGAAAGTAGAGTACAGCAGCTATATCAAGTAGTCCCATCAACAATGAATGGAGGAGGGACCAAGCAAGCTCACCTCCAACCCATTCAAGACAAGTTCAGGAGTCCCGTTCTCCTAGCGGTCAGATCCCCTGTGATCAACAAGTTACACCTTATTCTAGGCATAGGTAAAATTTGTGATTTTGAGAAAACACATTTAACTGAGGTACACCGGAATAAAAGGTGCCTAACTAAGAGGTACATGCGTCATCAGATCCTCTACAACAACTTTGCAAACCACGACTTGTTCATCATGGTAAGGAAAGTCGATTGTCAAGAACAAGCTTTAAAAATCGAAGTAAAAGAAATGTAAGAAAGCAGCAACACAGAGAGAAAAAAAAGCTGCAAACAACATGTAAAGAGAAAAAAAGCTGCAAAGCAAATGCAGCAACAACCAACAAGATCCAGACCAGAAACAATATGGAGATCATATGATATAACTGGGGTCTTTTAATACCGCTTTCAATTTGTGTAATTAGAAATGAACTGTGAAGTGGATGCAGGTCCTGTGAGCCCTGCAGTGGAGGAGGAGAAAGCAGGTCCAGCAGACAAGTCCCTCTCTATGGGAGAGACGCGCAAGTTATGGAAACAGACGCTTACACAAATTCAGAGTGGTGAGCGAACCTCTCTCCATTGTCGGCATATTATGCAGGTGCTAGCGCCGCTGTTCTCCATGTTATAGAACTGGGTAATGCAGGAAATCGTACAATGCCATTACAATAAAGTACAAAAAAAAGTATCTGCCACCATCCCCCTCTTATTTGAATGTGTCCACACACGGGACCTGACATTTTACAAGAAGATCCAGTAAAAAAATTACAATAATTACGTTAAAGAATATGTAACCCATAAGGGGAGATATTTTTTCACCTGGGTTTCATTAAAAAAAATTGCACCATTTTACAGACTCTTTGTTTCTTTGTTTTGTCTCCCAATGCAGCACTAACCTTAAGTCAACAGCGCCACAGCCAATAACGGAGCTCAGCGTCTCTGTTTAAAGCAGAACCACTGATTGCCTGCAGCTCTGCTCACATCACGTCAGCGCTGCAGACAACACATACCAGGAGCTGTAGAGGACAGTCAGCACTGGACTCCGGAGAGTGAGTAAAGCATCGTTTTTCTTTTCCCAACAAACTACAGTCAGTGGACATGGGTTTTCCAAAACCTAAAAACCCCTTTAAAAGCGTATTCCCATCTCTCAATATTTAGTAGGTGCAATAACAATATTAGAAATTCCTCCAATTAGAAATGTGATTCGCTATGTTGCTTACCTCGTGTGAAGGGCATTGTAGCATCCATGGTTACGACCACTACCGTAGCAACTAACTGTCGTGTTATGAGTGGTCGTAACCACGGATATTTAAGCTACTGCAATGCCCTGCATGTAAGCAGCATAGCGAATCTGAAGAACTATCCAACACTTCTAACTGAAAGGATTTGCTAATATTATTCTACCTGGCACATATTGGGATAGGATCTTGGAGATGGGATTAACCCTGTAACTGAAAATCTGTCGGTCATCATCTTCTGACAGGGAGTTTGTAAGTATTTTTTCTGTCTTTTTTTTCTGCGCTCCTCTGTACAGATTTATTATAGCAAAGTTCAGCTCAACTTTTATATAGTCTGTGGTCAATCACCTCAGAAGAGTTCATGAAAGGACAGACAAAAAGGGCTACAAACCCCCTTCAGAACGAGATTCTGACGGATTCTCACTTATTCAGTAACCAGCAATGTGTAAGGAAACAAAGCATGTAAAAGCCAAAACAGTGCAACATTATTAATGACACACAACTGCAAAAAAGGAAAGTAGTAAAAAAAAGGTCCGGAGGTGTCCATATCCCAGAAATACAGTTTCCATATAGGGAGCACAGTACAGGGAAAAACGCTGGCTCAGTGGTCAGCACTGTAACCTCGCAGCACTGGGTCCAAATCCCACCAAGGACATCTGACTGTGCAGCGCTATGGAATAGGATGGTGCTATAGAAGTAAAATAAGTATCTACATAAAAGCTGAGAAACTTCTTCTAGCACTAAATCGGCATTGCAGCCTGTAGTACAGTCCCGAGCTGCATCTACAATTCCAAATTCAGAAAAGGGCAGCTTTAATCATGGGGTCACAGAAAGCGGACCCCACTAATCATTAATGGATAGTAAATATAGGTTATTGACAGTCCAAAAACAACAATAGGGTAAAGAAACAGCACAACTCACATCTGCTGAAGAAGCTGCTGGACATTCTGGTTTGCTGAATAGTGACGCTGGTAAATGCAGATTGGTAACACGGCTCCTGGGCAAGGGCAAATTTGGGAAACGGACAGCTGCTTCGTACCTCAGGTACAGAGATCCCACCTGTGTATTAAAAAAATAAATTCTTATATGCAAAAAATAACTAGAAATTAATATGTTCTTATATATACACTATCTATCAGTTTAATGGGACATCGTTGGATCATTACATGAAATATTGATGCATTCTTATTAGCTAGATTACCATTACAAGGTATTGTTTGGAGATTGTTTCCCAATTTGTAGAAATGTATAAGTTAACAAAAAGAATACATGTGTATCGTTATGTGAAGCTGGATTGACAAGGCTGAATTGATGATCAAATAGAAATGGTCACGTGGGACTGCAGGCCCAAAATGTGAAATGGATGCTAAGGCCACGTTCAGTATTTGGTCAGTATTTTACATCAGTATTTATGAGCCAAAACCAAGAGTGGAACAATCACAGGAATAATAGAATACAAACACGTCACCACTTCTGTATTTATCACCCACTCCTGGTTGTGGCTTACATATACCGAACATGTGAACGTGACCTAAGTAGTACACTACTTTAAGAACGCTTTCATATATGACATCCATTTTTATTTTTTTACAGACAGAAGCCGTCTGTATTCTGCTGAATCATTGGGAAGACTTAATTTTTTCAAATACTTTCATTAAAAAAAAAAAAAAAAAAAAAAAAAATTTAGAATCAGAATCAACTCAGGATGAATTTCCCATGATGAGATTTTGGGGAGCTTTTGATATTGCAGATTTTCTTCCCTTATTATCCCTTTTACCCACTTTTTTACAATTCTGACCAGTGTCGCTTTATGAGATAATAACTCTGGAACGCCTCAATGGTTCCCGGTGATTCTGATAATGTTTTTTTTTTGTGTGTGGCATATTGTACTTCATGATTGTGGTAAAATTTCTTCGATAAGACACTCGTTTATTTGTAAAAATAATGGGAATTTGGCGAAAATTTAGGTGACAATTTTGACTCCATGGGTGTTTTCCAGAAACAAGCAGCTGTGGATATTACTGAGAAAATTGAACGAAAAAAAAGGTTGGGTACCGTGTTAGGCAGTAGAAAAAAAAAAAAAAAAAACATACAGAATGCACTCAGTGGGAGAAACAAAATAGAAATCTTGTGGGTGTGATACCTTTTAATGGCTAACAAAATTTAGTGAATGATGTTACAAAGCAAGCTTACGAGACTGCTTACGTCTCTTCATCAGGCGGATATCAGTTCCATAGATGTGCGGTACATTCTGGTATCCTCCATTTAAACGAAAAAAAAGCGGTTTGGTACCGTGTTAGCCGGTAGATTGAAAACTGTCGCTGTGGTGACCAGTACACTGTGGTGCCCAGCTCATGCTTCTGGAGACAAGCACCTGTAAATTAGGAGAACCGTCATCGCTACAGAAATGCCAAACATGTGGACGCTAAATGTGGTTTAGACACACTAGTGCTCAGAAGGGAGGGGGCATTAGGATTTGGGAAAATTCGCTAGATTTGTTTTGAGGTGCAAGAAGCCATAACGTTTTTCCAGAGCCTTTGTGCTACCAGCAACGTTGAATCACCCTAAATTTCCATTGTCAGGTGACGGACATGAGTGGGGACTTGCTATTTTTGTGGATCGAGTCCAAGCTTTTATTGGGAACATTTTACATAATGTTTTGGGACCACATTTATCCTGCGCTCTACGCTGAGCATTTACTTTGTGGTTTCCATCCAATTTCTCTGAGTGACATGATTTAGATGAAAACCCCCAAGGGGTCCACTCACTATAATGAGGCAGAAGAGTGACATCTGGCCTCTGTTCAGAAGTCTCCTTTTCATAAGTGCACAAAACTATGGCGGACCACGCCTTTAAGCACGCCTAAAAAGACATGTACAGCTGGATTATAGGCCAGACCGTGTCCACGGTGCCTCCATCTGCCTCGCTATAGGGAATCTTCGCTCAGAGCAGGACAAACGTCAGCAGAGCCTTACTACGATCTTTGGGAGAGGCAGAATGAACAAATCAACAGCAGGTGAAAAATTTGTTTTATTTTTTTTTACGCTGTTCCTCGTGCAATATAAGTGATTGAACGATGTTATTCTTTGGGTCGGGGGAATTAAAGCAATAACAGATTTATATATTTTTTCATGTTTGGCTGCTGTCACACACTAAAAATTATAGGTCTCAAAATACGGCAATGCAAAAACTAATTTTTGCATTGCCCTATTTTGAGACCTATAATTTTTCCATATTTCATCCGACAGTCATGTAAACAACTTGTTTTTTTGTAGGCTGAGTTGAAGTTTTTATTGGTACCATTTTCGGTCACATGACATTTTTTGATCGCTTTCTATTCTGATTTTTGGGAAACAGCATGAACAAAAAACCAAAAACAATTCCTGAATTGCTGTTTTTTGAGGTTTTTTTCATGCCGTTCTGCGTGTGGAAAAATTGACAAGGCAGTTTTATTCTTCGGGTCAGTACAACTACAGCAATACCATATTTATATTTTTTTATGTTTGGTGCTTTTACACAGTAAAGGCCATTTTATAGAAAAAAATAATTATTTTTGCTTTCCTGTGCTCACAGTTTTCATTTTCACAATTCATTTTACACTCAAAAAAAAAATGTACTGAAAATAGTGCAAAATAAAATTCCAAATGGGAAGAAATGGTAACCCACCTCCCTTCCCATGGTTACGCCCATTTTTTTTCTGATTCTACAGAGTTTATTGTATGGTAAAAAATGACCTGGCCACTTGATTATTCTGGCTGCTACATTTAGGAATATATAAAATTTGTATAATTTTTTATTATTATTTTTGCTTGTTTAAAAAAAAAACAAAAACGCAATTCTGGCATTTTGTTTAGTCTTTACAGCATTTAGGAGACACTGATACCAGATGTTTATCTTTTTCAACTGGAAAATAGGTGGGATTTTTTTTAATTTTTAGTTCATTTAGGGGACTTGTTCTGTGATCCTTTGACTGCTTACTATGTATAATCCAATACTACAATTTTGCATCATACAGGGAAAATCATGATCTCTTGTGAATCAGTATCAAGATGGTAGGCATAGTGGCCTTCAGCCTTCATATCAAGGGGAGCCGATGCATGCGCACACAGGCAACAGCCCCATTTAAATCCTGTTGCCAGTGATCAACCATTTAGATGCTACTGTCAAACAGCAGCGATTGGGTCCAACTCTCGTCACCGGTGTAACCGCACGTGAAGCAAAAAACCTCTGAGTCTCCTTCACACTTGCGGACCCCAGCAGGGATGTATAGGTAGGTTACACTAAACGACTTACCAACGATCACGACCAGCGATACGACCTGGCCGTGATCGTTGGTAAGTCGTTGTGTGGTCGCTGGGGAGCTGTCACACAGACAGCTCTCTCCAGCGACCAACGATCAGGGGAACGACTTCGGCATCGTTGAAACTGTCTTCAACGATGCCGAAGTCCCCCTGCAGCACCCGGGTAACCAGGGTAAACATTGGGTTACTAAGTGCAGGGCCGCGCTTAGTAACCCGATATTTACCCTGGTTACCATTGTAAAAGTAAAAAGAAAAAAAAAAAAACAAAACACACTACATACTCACATTCTGATGTCTGTCACGTCCCCCGGCGTCCACAGGGTTAAAACTGCTTCCGGCAGGAGCACTGCTAATATGCACGCGCTGCTGCCGAGAGCTTCCCTGCACTGAATGTGTCAGCGCCGGCAGTAACAGCGGTGACGTCACCGCTGTGCTCTGCTTTACGGCCGGCGCTGACACAGTCAGTGCAGGGAAGCGCTCGGCAGCAGCGCGTGCACATTAGCAGCGCTCCTGCCGAAAGCAGTTTTAACCCTGTGGACGCCGGGGGACGTGA
The DNA here is from genome assembly GCF_051348905.1 of Ranitomeya variabilis. Classification (NCBI taxonomy): domain Eukaryota; kingdom Metazoa; phylum Chordata; class Amphibia; order Anura; family Dendrobatidae; genus Ranitomeya; species Ranitomeya variabilis. Next base: position 118,256,018 of record NC_135233.1, read on the forward strand.
CAGACATCAGAATGTGAGTATGTACTGTTTTTTTTTTTTTTTTTAACTTTTACAATGGTAACCAGGATATTTACCCTGGTTACAAGTGAACACATCGCTGGATCGGCGTCACAGACGCCGATCCAGCGATGACAGCGGGTGATCGGCGACCAAAAAAAGGTCCTGATCATTCCCCAACGACCAACGATCTCCCAGCAGGGGCCTGATCGTTGGTCGCTGTCACACATAACGAGATCGTTAGCGGGATTGTTGCTACGTCACCAAAAGCGTGAAGTTGCAATGATATCGTTATGTGTGACTCAGCCTTTAGGGTACCGTCACACAGTGCCATTTTCATCGCTACAACGGCACGATCCGTGACGTCGCAGCATCGTATGATTATCGCTCCGGCATCGTAGACTGCGGTCACACTTTGCAATCACGGCGCTGGAGCGATGCCGAAGTCCCCGGGTAACCAGGGTAAACATCGGGTTACTAAGCGCAGGGCCGCGCTTAGTAACCCGATGTTTACCCTGGTTACCAGCGTAAACGTAAAAAAAACAAACAGTACATACTCACATTCTGGTGTCTGTCCCCCGGCGTTCTGCTTCTCTGCACTGTGTAAGCACCATAGCCGGAAAGCAGAGCGGTGACGTCAGACGTCACCGCTGTGCTCACTTTCCGGCCGGCAGGCGCTCACAGTGCAGAGAAGCTGAGACGCCGGAGGACAGACACCGGAATGTGAGTATGTACTGTTTGGTTTTTTTACGTTTACGCTGGTAACTAGGGTAAACATCGGGTTACTAAGCGCGGCCCTGCGCTTAGTTACCCGATGTTTACCCTGGTTACAAGCGAACACATCGCTGGATCGGTGTCACACACAACGATCCAGCGATGTCAGCGGGAGATCCAGCGACGAAAGAAAGTTCCAAACGATCTGCTACAACGTACGATTCTCAGCAGGGTCCCTGATCGCTGCTGCGTGTCAGACACAACGATATCGTAACGATATCGCTAGAACGTCACGAATCGTACCGTCGTAGCGATGAAAATGGCACTGTGTGACGGTACCCTTAGACAGCGGAGATCTCTTCTCCCTGATAACGCTGGTGTGATAATCCACAAGTAGCGGATTTGATGAAGATCTTTCACAGCACAATTTGCATTTGACATCTGTAGCATCCAAGAGGTTACATTTTCAGGATCAGAATGAACGCCTAGCAATTAAACACAACAGCCCCTGTTCAGAGAGATCCATCCTGCAGTTCTCTCACCTCTCAGCCCATCCTACAGTGTCATTCTCCTTTCTGTGCCCCCTACATACAGCCAATTCTGCTGCACATCACTTCGGAGCCTCCTGTATACAGCTCATCCTTCAGGCCATGTGCACAGGCTGCGGATTCCATTGCGGAATTTTCCGCAGCGGATTTGATAAATCCGCAGTGCAAAACCGCTGCGGTTTTTACTGCGGATTTATCGCGGTTTCTATTGCGGTTTCCTCTGCGGGTTTTCACCTGCAGATTTCTATTGGAGCAGGTGTAAACAAGCAGCGGAATCTGCACAAAGAATTGACATGCTGCGGAATATAAACCACTGCGTTTCCGCGCGTTTTTTTCCGCAGCATGTGCACTGCGGATTTCGTTTCCCATAGGTTTACATTGTACTGTAAACTCATGGGAAACCGCTGTGGACCCGCAGCTGTGGAAACGCTGCAGTTCCGCAGCAAAATCCGCAGCGTGTGCACATAGCCAAAGAGGGATATTGAGGGTATGTGCACACGCTGCGGACTGGTGTGCGGATTTTTCCGCACTGATTTTGGTAAATCCGCAGGGCAAAAACACTGCATTTTTCCTGCGGATTTACTGCGGATTTTCCGCGGTTTTTGTGCGGATTCTACTGCAGTTTTACACCTGCGGTTTTTTAATATGGAGCAGGTGTTAAACCGCTGCGGATTCCGCACAAAGAATTGACATGCTGCGGAAAATAAACCGCTGCGTTTCCGCTCGGTTTTTTCCACAGCATGTGCACAGCGGTTTTTATTTTCCATAGGTTAACATGGTACTGTACACCGCATAGAAAACTGCTGCGGATCCGCAGCGTCAAAAACGTTGCGGATCCGCAGTAAAAACCGCAACGTGTGCACATACCCGTTCTGTCCTTCATGTTCAGCCCATCCTGCAAGATCTTTCATCTCGGCCCTCTGTATTCAGTCCATCCTTCAGTATCTCTCTTCTTTCTGTCCCCTTTATGTCCAGTCCATCCTTCAGTATTTCCCTTCTTTCTGTCCCCTTTATGAGTTTGTATGTTCTCTCCGTGTTTGCGTGGGTTTCCTCCGGGTACTCCGGTTTCCTCCCACATTCCGAAGACATACTGATAGGGAATTTAGATTGTGAGCCCCAACGGGGACAGCGACGATAATATGTGCAAACTGTAAAGCGCTGCGGAATATGTTAGCGCTATATAAAAATAAAGATTATTATTTATGTCTAGCACATCCTCGAGGGTCTCCCCCTCAGCCCCCTGTATGACAGAGTAATAGCACTTTGTTCGACTGACCAAGACCCCTGAAACTAAAGGACAGTTCCGATGGCAACTGGAGGATAATAGAGCTTGAAGTGACATCCTTAGAAAGGTAATATGTGCAAAACAGGGCAGATTTAAAAGTAGGTTATACACACAAATGAATGAATGTGCACATTATATTAGAAGACCACACTGTGATTTGGGGAGTACCCCTTTAAGTTCATCAATTCATTAACATACAAAATTCAAGCTTTTGTTTTATTTGCAAATCTTTTATTTTCTTAGGCTTTAATTAAGAGACTGGAACGAGAAGAAGAAGAAGAGCAGCAAATAAACAACTTGAGAAATGTAAAATTCACACAGAAGCCCAAGCGGCTCCAAAGACTAATATGATTTCCATAAATTGTAATTATTTCCATGTGTACAGAACGCGGAGAATAACATCAGGCATTATGATTAAAAGGTTCATCAAAATGTTTGGTTCCCTTATTCTACGTCTTCAAAGTGGTATGTTTAGATGTGGACCCATCACTGCGGAGATGCTGATGGTACAGGATCAAAAAGAATCCCAAAATCAAAGGCTGAAAACTGTCACGTCTGATATATTCAAGAACCAAAGCAAAAAAACAAACAAACATGGAAAGGAAAGACGCACGAATATATCTCTATGAGGCGCCTCCGTAGTGGCCTTATGTTAATAGGTCTGTCACGGTGACAGAAATATTTGCCTTTCATTTGGCTCCAATCTACACTTCACATTGAAGAGGATATTTGGGGTTAAGAAGGGGGCTTTTTCCCCAGAAACAGCGCCATCCTGGTCCGTGGGCTGAGACTGGTATGGCAACTTTTTCTCCATTTGGGAGACCTTTATCCAATCCTGAACAACATCCATACGGCTGGTTGCGCTTTTTTACCGAATCACTTTTTATTCGGAACCCCTAATGGCTCGCTCTATAACATTTCCACTGTCACCAGAGTTTGCTCTTGGGACTCTACTGCCCTTAGAGAAATGAACAGCATGCAGGTAACAATAGCAGTTCCTAGCTAAACTTTTGCCCCATAGAAATAAATTGGACTCATTATAATTGTTTTCTTCTTTTTTTTTTTAAACTGTAAAAATGGACGGCATTCAGATGACATCCATGTGCTGCCTGTTTTTTTTTCATGGACCAACTGATTTAAACGGTCAAGATTGATCAGTGACTCAGATCATAGACTGCGCGGACACAACTTGTTTGTGATTGTTTTTTGTGGGGGATCCAAGGGGTAATGTTCATCCTTGCGGAGCGCGACATGTCAAGCCTGACATGCCGAGGTGAGGAGACTTACGCCGCCTAAAACTACAAATCTGCCGTCACTTTATGCGACTACAGACTTATGAATCCTTACATCGCGCACTGCATTCCGAGTACTCTCCGGTGTCAGCGTGGGTCATGTGACCACGAGTATGCGAGGTGCGTACTCCCGGCCAGAATGAGACAAGATGGCCGACGGGAGTTCGCACATCGCATACTTGCAGTCACATGACCGCCGTTCCTGCCGCAGTGTGCACATTGTCAGGATTCACAAGTCTGCAGTCACAGAGTGAAGGCAGATTTGTAGTTTTAACCCCTTGGTGACGAGGCCAAATTTTCAAATCTGACATGTCACTTTATGAGGCAATAACTCTGGAATGTTTCAGCATATCTCAATAATTTTGAGATTTTTTTGCTTTTCGTTACACATTATAATGGTAAATTTACGTCAATATATTTCGCGTTTAGTTACAACAGCTGAAATTTGTAAACAATTTCTAAAAATGAGTAATTTCCAAAATCTGAATTATTTTCCCTTTTATTCAGTCATACCACCCAAAAAAGTTAATAACCTTTACCTCATGTCTGCTTTACATCAGCACGATTTGTAAAAATGTTCTTTGAGGTCGTGAAGAGGTTAAAACTTCTTCCCAACCAGGACGTATGGATATACGTCTAATTTTGTTAGGAGTTCCTGACCTTGGACACATGGATACGTCCTGGGGATTTTGCGCACACAGGAGCTGTACGCGCAATCGTTGCCGGCTCTCAATTCCAGGAGTAGAGCCGCACCGCTCCCAGCAGTTTGACCACCTAAACGCTGCGATCAATATCGATCGCAGCATTTCGAAGAAGGGGGCTCCCCTCTGATTGGCGCTCTTGCGTCGTCATCGCGAGGGCTCGATCGTTGCCATGGTGACCTGAGGTCGCCATGATGACATCCGGGTCACCAGGCTACATCAAGCTTGTTAGACCATGGAAGAGCACCCCCATTTTCATCCCATATTTGGGTGGGAAAAAAACTGCTTTATAATCCAAAAAATACAGTATTCAGTCCTGCTCATCGTTATTAGCACCCATGAAGTTTAAGTAAATAATGTGGAATATATCCTGAAAAAATAAATCAAGTGAAACAGTTTTTTGTATAGAGCACTCGTGTTAAATATAAAAGAGCAATTAATAAACAAATTAAAACAATAAACAATGAGAGGGAAAAATAGAAAGCCTAAAGCTTGTTGTGAAAATGGTCTTGGCACCCTTTGCATTACATTCGTATGGAAACACATTTTGACTCGCCTGTGGTGAATCACAATTGAGAATCAGCTGTGATTAATTGTCGGTGCCCATGTGACATGAATTAGCCAATGAATGATGACTTCAGTTTTTTTAAAAAGTCCCATGGTAGACCCTGCTCCTTTGTCACAATGATTAAGATAATGGAGTTGTCTGAGGACATCAGAAATGCTATATTTTAGCAAACAAGAGTTCCAAAGGGTATAAGACAATCTCCAAAGACTTTGGTATTCCAGTTTCAACAGTGTGCAATGTTATTAAGAAGTTTGCCAAGCATGGAACCGGCAAGGACCTCCCTGGACGTGGGGGAAAGAGGAAAATTAACAAGAGATGTCTTCGAAAGTTGGTGCGAATGGTGGAAAAAAACAGCACATCAAAAATCCAAAGACCTGAAGGCCAACCTGGAACAGTCTGAGGTCATGGTTTCAACAAGTACCATACGCCGCACACCAAACCAAGCAGAGCTTTATGGGTGAAGGCAAAGGAAGGCACCATTGCTGAAAGAAAGACTGCATATCAAATATAAGGGTTGGGGGTCACTTGGGGAATAGTGATCACAAAATAATAAGTTTTCATGTATCCTTTAATAAGATGTGTAGTGGAGGGGGTTACACGGACACTAAACTTCAGGAGGGCAAATTTCCAACGGATGAGAGGATCTTGGTGCAATTAACTGGGACGATATCCTGAGACATAAAAATACACAAAGAAAATGGGAGACGTTTATTAGCATCCTGGATAGGACCTGTGCACAGTATCTACCGTATGGGAATAAACATACTAGAAATAGGAGGAAACCAATATGGCTAAATAGAGCTGTAAGGGGCGCAATAAGGGACAAAAAGAAAGCATTTAGAGAATTAAAGGAAGTAGGTAGTGGTGAGGCATTAAATAAATAAAGAAAATTAAATAAATTCTGTAAAAAGCAAATCAAGGCAGCAAAGATTGAGACAGAGAGACTCATTGCCAGAGAGAGTAAAAATAATCCAAAATATTCTTTAACTACATAAATAGTAAGAAACTAAAAAAATGACAGTGTTGGCCCCCTTAAAAATAGTCTGGGTGAAATGGTGGATGAGGATGAGGAAAAAGCCAATATGCTAAATGACTTTTTTTTCATCAGTATTTACACAAGAAAATCCCATGGCAGACAAAATGACTAGTGATAAAAATTCCCCATTAAGTGTCACCTGCTTAACCCAGCAGGAAGTACGGCGGCGTCTAAAAATCACTAAAATTGACAAATCTCCGGGCCGGATGGGATTCACCCCCGAGTACTGCAGGAATTAAGTACAGTCATTGATAGACCATTATTTTTAATCTTTAAAGACTCCATAATAACAGGGTCTGTACCACAGGACTGGCGTATAGCAAATGTGGTGCCAATATTCAAAAAGGGGACAAAAACTGAACTCTGTAATTATAGGCCAGTAAGCTTAACCTCTACTGTGGGTAAAATCCTGGAGGGCATTCTAAGGGATGCTATGCTGGAGTATCTGAAGAGGAATAACCTCATGACCCAGTATCAGCACGGGTTTACTAGGGACCGTTCATGTCAGACTAATTTGATCAGCTTCTATGAAGAGGTAAATTCCGGACTGGACCAAGGGAACGCTGTGGACGTAGTGTATATGGACTTTTCAAAAGCTTTTGATACGGTGCCACACAAAAGGTTGTTACATAAAATGAGAATAATGGGGATAGGGGAAAATATGTGTAAGTGGGTTGAGAGCTGGCTCAGGGATAGGAAACAAAGGGTGGTTATTAATGGAGCACACTCAGACTGGGTCACGGTTAGCAGTGGGGTACTACAGGGGTCAGTATTGGGCCCTCTTCTTTTTAACATATTTATTAATGACCTTGTAGGGGGCATTCAGAGTAGAATTTCAATATTTGCAGAGGACACTAAACTCTGCAGGGTAATCAATACAGGGGAGGACAATTTTATATTACAGGATGATTTATGTAAACTAGAAGCTTGGGCTGATAAATGGCAAATGAGCTTTAATGGGGATAAATGTAAGGTAATGCACTTGGGTAGAAGTAATAAGATGTATAACTATGTGCTTAATTCTAAAACTCTGGGCAAAACCGTCAATGAAAAAGACCTGGGTGTATGGGTGGATGACAAACTCATATTCAGTGGCCAGTGTCAGGCAGCTGCTACAAAGGCAAATAAAATAATGGGATGTATTAAAAGAGGCATAGATGCTCATGAGGAGAACATCATTTTACCTAGTGCGACCACACTTAGAATACTGTGCACAGTTCTGGTCACCGGTGTATAAGAAAGACATAGCTGAACTGGAGCGGGTGCAGAGAAGAGCGACCAAGGTTATTAGAGGACTGGGGGGTCTGCAATACCAAGATAGGTTATTACACTTGGGGCAATTTAGTTTGGAAAAACGAAGACTAAGGGGTGATCTTATTTTAATGTATAAGTATATGAGGGGACAGTACAAAGACCTTTCTGATGATCTTTTTAATCATAGACCTGAGACAGGGACAAGGGGGCATCGTCTACGTCTGGAGGAAAGAAGGTTTAAGCATAATAACAGACGCGGATTCTTTACTGTAAGAGCAGTGAGACTATGGAACTCTCTGCCGTATGATGTTGTAATGAGTGATTCATTACTTAAATTTAAGAGGGGACTGGATGCCTTTCTTGAAAAGTACAATGTTACTGGTTATATATACTAGATTCCTTGATAGGGTGTTGATCCAGGGAACTAGTCTGATTGCCGTATGTGGAGTCGGGAAGGAATTTTTTTCCCCAATGTGGAGCTTACTCTTTGCCACATGGATTTTTTTGCCTTCCTCTGGATCAACATGTTAGGGCATGTTAGGTTAGGCTATGGGTTGAACTAGATTGACTTAAAGTCTTCCTTCAACCTTAATAACTATGTAACTATATAAAAGGAACGACCGATCTTTGGGAAATTCTTCTGGGAAAATGTTCTGTGGACAGATGACACAACAATAGAGCCTTTCAGCAATGCAATAAAACAATTGCTTACAATGAAGCTTATAGGGTAAAGAGCACCCTACTAACATTTAAGCACGGTGGAGGATCCAAAATGCTGTGGGGTTCCTTTGTTGTATCTGGTACTGGAGGCCTTGACCGTATCACAGGAATCATAAAATCAGAGAATTTTTAGAGCGAAATGTCTTACCCAGTGAAAGAAAACTTAGTTTGAGTTCAAGATCATGGATCCTCCAACAAGACAATGACCCAAAGCACACATCCAAAAGTACACAAGAATGGTTGAAAAAAAAAAAAACAGACTGTTTTAATAAGGCCAGCAATAAGTCCTGAACGCAATCCAATTTAAAGTTTTTTGGTGTGAGCTGAAGTCTGCTATTGAGAAAAAGAATCCTGCGAACATTCAAGAGCTTGAACAAACTGCAATGGAAGAGTGGGAGAAAATACCAGCTGAGAAGTGCAAGAAGCTTATAGATTGCTACAAGAAATGTTTGGAGGCGGTCATCAATGTCAAAGGGTGTGCAACCAAGTATTAATTAGGGGTGCCTTTCTTACTCCACATGCTGTTTATTCTTTGAAATTGCCATTACCATTTATTTCTGGAGATATTGTACAGTCTATGAAGAAAATGAAGGGGTGCCAATAATGGTGAGCAGGACTGTATATATTGTACCCATAAGTATTTTTATGTAAAAAAAAAACAAAAAAAAAACAAAATAAACATTTGGTAATGCCACATGCGGACCGACCCTATCTGTAAAACTGTCACACTAGTTAACCCCTTTAGTGAACACCGTAAAAAAAGATGCAAAAAAACATTGCTTTTTTCATCATACTGCTGAACAAAAAGTGGAATAAAAAGCAATAAAAAGCAATCAAAAAGACAAAACGTAAATAAAATTGTATATCTGAAAATGACATCAGCTAAAAAATATGCAAAAATAATTGTACTGACCTGAAGAACTGAAGAATAAAGCTGCCTTATCAATTTTACCACAGGCGGAATCCTGAATTGCTGGTCTCTGTTGTGCCTCCCAAAAATCGGAATAGAGCGCGATCAAAAAAATGTCACGTGCCCAAAAATGGCACCAATAGAAGGCTATGTGCACACGGTGCGGATTTGCCTGCGGATCCACAGCAGTTTTCCCATCACAGTACCATGTAAACCTATGGAAAACCAAATCCGCTGTGCCCATGGTGCAGAAAATAATGCGCGGAAACGCTGCGTTGTATTTTCCGCAGCATGTCAATTCTTTGTGCGGACTCCGCAGAGGTTTACACCTGCTCTTCAATAAGAATCTGCAGGTGTAAAACCGCAGGTGAAATCCGCACAAAAAAACCCCGCAAGAAATCAGCGGTAAATCAGCAGGTAAAACACAGATTTTTCAAAAACTGTGCAGAAAAATTCGCACACGAATCCGCAACGTGGGCACATGGCCTAAACGTCCGCACATGACTGTCAGCAGAAGAATGGAAAAACTATGGCTATCAGAGCATGGCGATGCAAAAACTAGTTTGCAAAAAAAAAAAAAATACAACTTTTAGTGTGACAGTGGCCAAACATAAAAAACCCCATAAAAATTTGGCATCGCTGTAATCGCACCTACCCAAAGAATAAAGTCATCCAATCACTTATACTGCACCAGGAACGGTGTAAAAAATATATAAAACCAATTCTTCACCTGCTGTTGATTTGTTCATTCTGCCTCTCAAATATCGTAGTAAGACTCGGTTCACATTTATCCTGCGCTGAGCGCTTACACAGGGGTTTACGTGTAAATCTCTGAAATACATAATTCAGACGGAACCACCAGCAGAAGATTTCCTCTAATAAGGCCCACAGGGACACTGGACGCTGTCTGGCCTAAGACCAGGCGGTGTCAATCTTATAAAGCGTGCATAAAAGCGTGGTCCGCCTCAGTTTTGTGCACTGCTGAAAAGGAGACCATGAACAGAGGCCAAATTGAGTCCCGAGTAACTCTGCTGCCTCATTATAGTGAATGGATTCCTCGAGGGTTTCTTCTGAATCAAGTCATTCGTAGACTTACCGTAGATGGAAACCCAGAAGTAAGTGCTCAGCATTGAGAGCAGCAGGATAAATGTGATCCCAAAGGTTATGTAAAATGTTCCCAATAAAAGCTTCACCTCAACAAAAAAAGCAAATCCCAGGCATCTGTTAACTGAGATATAGAGAGACTTCCACTTTACGGGGAGTACAAAGGCTCTGGAAAAGCACTATGTCTCCACAAAAGAAATCCCGGGAAATCTGCACTCCCAAATGCCACTCTCCCTTCTGAGCCCCAGTGTGCCTAAACCACATTTAGCGCCCACATGTTTGGCATTTCTGTAGATATGAGATCCCGCCTAATTTATGGGTCCATGCCTCCAGAAGGACAAGCTGGGCATTACAAGGTATGGACACTAGAATAGCAGATTTGTAATTTTCCACTGCTGCTTGTTTCTGGAAAAAACCCATGAAGTAAAATCATCACTGCATCTGTAGATTAATTCCCAAAGGGGTATAATCTTCAAAATGGGGTCACTTGAGGGGGGAATTCTGCTCTTTCAGTACTTAGGGGTTCTGTATATGGAGACCAACTCCAACGCCGTTATTTGGCCGTGAATTGCCATGGACCACACAACCCTAATCTCAGGGTGTCTATGGGGTTAAAGAGGGAGCCCCCCATACTGAACCATCTAGATGCTATGGTCAGTGCCAATACCGACCGTGGCAGATACAGCAGGATGTCAGCTGTAGTGTACATGAGAATGCTATTCACTTACATCTCAGGTCACTTTTAAGTTGGATTGGTGGTCGCTAAGGGGTTAAACCAGAAAATCCCTTTAAGAAACGTCTCTGACATTGCAATATCAGTTTCTCAGTATAACCGTATTGTTGGCGCTGCTTCCCACTAGATTGTCACCCATGGCTTGGTGCCCGGCCGCTTTCCCAACTCATTCATACACTGTTTACCAAGTACTTGAAGCCCAGGAACAAACCTGCCAGCCATTTTGGACCATTGATTTTGCCATTATTGCTGTATCCTAGGTGTATTAGTTGCAGTGGTATCCTGATGCATAATTCACATTCAGCAAAGTGTCATTTATTGGGTTACCGGTATAGTACACATCATCCGTCCCTCGGCATTACAGCCAGCACTAATCTGATAACTCAGCCTTCATCCGTAACCCCTGCCCCCGGCTCACAATGATAAATGACTGCATCCCTTTAAACCCAAAGGAACTTCTTTTAACGTTCCCGGCCGGCAGCTGCCGTCTCTTATTGTGCTTGTAAACTGCAAACTCAAACACTTTCTGCAGCCTCATGAATACACAACGGGGATCTGCCACCTTTTTAGTAATGCTTCCAAGTACTTCTGCTGGAGTGGTGATTTCAAAGACGCGAGCGGTTCACGAGGTCGGCGAGCGGAACATAAAGGGAGATAGAACAAGCATTAAATAGGTGATCAAGGATCTTTTACCAAGTATAGCAACTTCAGGCGCACAGAAACAAAGATGAAAGCAAGTTCCTCTAGATAGGACGCGGAAAAACGTCACCGCTCATATAGATAATATAATGGTTGTCACAGTAAGGACAGTGCTGTGGGAAATCTGCGCTAATCTTCACTGCACAAATCCAATTTACAACCAAAATGATCCAATGACAGATTAGCCAGAATGTATCTCCAAGTCTGAAATGTAACCCTCTTTGAGAGCACAAGCGATCAGACAATCACAGGTTCAGGTCCCCTAAAGGGAGTAAAACATGGAAAGTATATAAAAAAAAAGAAATAAACACATAAAAAAAAAAAAAAAAAAGATCACTATACAGCTCTGGCAAAAATTAAGAGACCACTGCAAAATGTTCAGTTTGTCTGATTTTTCTCTTTATAGGTATATTTTTGAGTAAAATGTAAGTCGTTCTTTTATCCTATGAACTTTTGACAACATGTCTCCGAAGTTCCAAGCATTAAATCTTTTTTTTTTTTTTAAATTTCTGAAAAGGAGAAATGGTGAAAATAAAAAAATAAATAAAAACCCAGGTGTTTTCAGACCTCAAATAATGCAAAGAAAACAAGATCATAATCATTTAGAAACAACAATACTAATGTTTTAACGGAGGAAGTGTTCAGAAATCAATATTTTGTGGAATAACCATGATTTTTAATCACAGCTTTCATGCGTCTTGGCATGTTTTTATACCAGTCTTTCACACTGCTTCTGGCACAAAAATGTAAGCAGTTCTTCTTTGTTTGATGGCTTGTGACTATCCATCATCCTCTTGATTACATTCCAGAGGTTTTCAATGGGGTTCAGGTCTGGAGATTGGGCTGCCCCTGACAGGGTTTTGATGTGGTGGGCTCTTAGTTTTTACCAGAGCTGTATAAACAAAGCACCACTCCAGCGCATGTGTTTTTTTTTTATTGCAGCGCTGGAGTGGTGCTTCTAATGTAAATTCCCTGTCCCCATGTCTGATACTTACCAGCCGCCATCTTCGTCTGTTAATGGCACCGCTCCATCCAGTCATCTTCTGCAGGTTGTGCCCTGCCGGATCGGAAGACATAACACAATGTAAGTCTATGGGAGCCAGAACGAGGTTCTCATAGACTTACACTGAGAGCCTGTGGTCGTTACCTCAGACTTCCGGTCAGTCAGACATTGTGATCACAAGATGGTGGCACAGGACAGGAGGAGCGCCGGGAATAGCTGAAGAAGGCGACTGGTAAGTATCAGACTGGGGTGAGGCAACTTATATTAGTCCAGCGCTATAAAAAAAAAAAAATACTGTTTCTAGCTGTAATCGTAATGTAGTCATACTGCAGGTCATTTTACCTCACTATGTACACCGTAAAATCAATTCCCCAAAAATAATGTCACAGTTGTGATCTTTAATTGCAATTTCACTGTACTTGGAATTTTTTTTTCCCCTGGGGCCATTTAAAAATACAACTCATCCTGCAAAACCCCCCCCCCCCCCCCCCCCCCTTTCCCCATATGGCTATGAGGACTGAAAGATAAAACAAAGTTATGGCTGTTAGAAAATGGTGAGGAAAAAACGAAAAAGCAAAAACCGGAATTGGCGATGTCAGGAAGGGGTTAAAGGAAGCCTGACTTTAGATATTTATACCTCACATGTATGTCCGGGGCTTTCATGCTGATTGATTCTATACCTTGGTTGTAGAAATGCATTTTACGGTGTGAGAAATCCAGCACTGAAATGATATGAAAATAAGCACGAAGTGCTTTGGGGTGGGACATTGCACTTGTAGTTCTTCTGTCCTCCTTCCCTGATCTCTGCTCGCCTCCTGTTTGTGACTGGCAGATCGCTCTTATTTCGGTGGCCTGCTCTCCTACTGAGGTCTCTCGCCAGCGCTGTCAATGCCAGGGCGGTGCTGCCACGATAAGGTCCTCATGATGTGCCTAGACCCAGTATGGGGAAGGGGCTGCATGCTTTAACACTAAGGCCAACGAGAACATTACCGAATCCGCAGTATTGGCGGGATTGCCCATTCATCTAATATGCATAAGTGTTGAACTGTTCATTATGGTGAAAATGGCCCAGAAACACGATCCCTCAGGTCAGTACGATTATGGAGATACAGAACATAAGGGTTTTTTTGTATTTTAGTGGTTAAAAAAAATCATAACTTTGTAGAGGGGAAAAAAAAACAACTTTGTTTCTGTCACAATTGTCTAAGATCCGTAAAAGTTTAATTACAGATTAGATCGGCCAACAGTCAAATGAGAACTGCAGTCTCCCAGAGAAGCATCAGGCAAGTGAGAGTTCCAACATCTGGTCTTTCTATCCTCCCGGCAATAAGCCGCTGCCAGAGAAGTCTGGAGGGGACAGAGGACTCTCACAGCGGATGTAACAGGGAGCATAGCAGTGCTGGGCAAAACAATCTTATCCGACAGCTGTCCAATGTCTAGGGGGAATTAAAGGGGTTTTACCAAGCTTGAAAGATATCCCCTATCAAAGAATAGGGAATAACGTGCTGATTGTTGGGGTCCGATCACTGGGGCTCACACCGATCCTGAGAATGGGGCTCTGAAGAGACCCGTGTAAATGGAGCTGAGGCTGAGCATGAGCACCTGCCCTCCATCCATTCCCAATAGGAGGGCAGGAGATAAGAGTGCTACTCATCTCTTTTTAGCACTTTCAATAAGACCAAATGGCGTGGAGGTGCACATGCTGGACCTTTGCTCCCTTTAGACAAGGCCCTACAAAACCCTCTTCTCAGGATTGATGGGGTTCCCAGTGGTTGGCCTCAAGCAATAGGAACATTATCCCTTATTCCGTGGCTAGGTAAACACTTAATGCTTCGTAAGTTACAATAAACACTATCGCTCCAACTACACAGTAAAGGCCCACACACATTAGATGTTGGTCGGCCAAGCGATGCTTCCACCAAACAGCCATCTCAGCCGACTCTCCCACACACAGAAGCTCAGTCGGTCACGTCTATGTTTTCTATGATAAAGCCACCAGCTATGTTGGACGTTGGCTGATCTCTGGAAGAACAGCAAGTCAATTTCTCCCCAAAGAAGGAGGGCTTCCTGAAGCAGTGACAAACTTGCCATTTTTGCCTGCCTCAAAAAACTCCATCTGCACAAAGCCTTATATGCAACATTTCTGCATATAGTACCATGCTTTAAATTTGGGCTGACACCAAGCTGCTATCAATATGAAATGGCCTGTATTTCGCATGTACACAACCATAGATGTACATTGTACATACTAATCAATGGGGGGTAGTCCAGAACTTAGATATTGATACACATTTTTATCCTTTGGATAAGTCATCCATATGAGACGGTTTGGGGTCTGACACCCCATGTTTAGATCTATGCCGGTCCCTCTGTAGCCAGAAGTGAAGCAAATGAAATCTCCATACACTCTGTAGGGTTCCTCTCATATACAGTGACATTAAAACAGCTGACATCGAGCTCAACACTATTACCCCACTTGCCAGAGCACCAGGGCAAATGGGAAGAGCGAGACTAAACGACGGATTTGGCGCATATTATGGATGCGCTATTTCTGGGGCAGCTGAGGGCTGATGTTTTTACTCTGGGAAGGGGCCAATATCCCCAGGATATTAATATCAGCCCACAGCTGTCTATTTAGCCTTTGCAGACGAGAGAGCCCAATTAATTTTTTTTTTACATTATTTATTTTATACACAATGTACACAGTGGGTGCTGAATACAATCTCATCATTGTCGCCTGGCCGCACTGATCTCAGGGAGACTAGGCGACAATGACGAGAGCATCATTTCCACGACGTACTTAGGAACAGCGTCAAGTGTACAGCTTTTCATGGTACGTGTCACACGGATACCTCCGGTACATGTTTTTCCAGTACTGGAGATATCAGGACGTGTGAAGGGGGCGTTACAGCAGGAGTCAGTGTCTGTGCCTCTCTCTGCTGCCCACATCTGTGAGCACGGATGCTGGCGTTACACCATGTGTGCACGCGATTCTTTTCAGGCAGAGCGTGCTTTGACCAAGTGAGTGCTATCAATCAACAAAGGGAAGCAGCACGGTGCATCAAATCTCTTGGTCACAAAAAGAATGCACCAAGTTCCTTTTTTTAATTTTATTTTTTTTATAGGGAGTAAGTCACCTATATGACTGTGCTTAGTTTCAATTATCACTCCCATCAAAGCTTGTATCCATTTAGTATATTGCAATCATCATGTTATATAGCACTGTATACTTACAATTGCTCATTTTTCCCCCTCTACTCATAACTCTTCTGTTTTCCATTAGGTACTGTATATAACATTGTGTAATTAATAACAGACTAGTTGAATCCTTCTAAGCTCTATATAGAAACAGGAGGTCAATTTTCCCTGTATGAGTCATAAGTCACTGCAAAAGTCAATGACAGGAGGGAGAAGAAGGGAGCAGCCGGGTCAGGAGGTGAAGAGAGGAATAATTTATGCAGGGACAAAAGACTTCCTGTTTCTACAGAGAGCAGAGAAAAGAGAAGAATTAGCTGGGTAGAAAAGCAAAATGAGCAATTGTAAGTATACAGTGCTGTATGATATGATGACTGCAATGTATCAAGAGGATAAAAACTTTGATGGGATGAGGGCTTCTTTAAATAGTGACTGTGGAGCGAGATACCCATTATTACCCAGCTGCAGAAATCTTACCTGGATAGCTACAGTATAAACACCCTGATAATTAAGAGAGCCTGTCTGTTTATTCATGCTGCCGAAACCACCAGCAGCAAAAATCAGAGCCTGGCTGCAAGATTTCAGGGAAAATATGTTTAAAAATCCAGCTTGAGACCAGAAAGAAAGACAAGACTAGTCTGGCGCCACTGACATCTCACAGCGCCAGTAGAGGCAATGGCCATGTACCGTACCGGAGAGGGAGCTGTTATTCCACTTTAGCGATGCAGGGAGATGATGGCCGGACTAGTCTGGTCTCCGGACGGATCATTAAACTATATTTATTGAAGCATTTCAGAAAAATACACAAGACTAATCGCTATTAATTCATGCTACCTGCGATTTGGACAGCCCGACTCTAGTGACAGATTCCTCATAATATTAAAGGGGTAGTCCAAAATACAAGTTAATTTTCATCTTGAATCCTTAACTATTTAATGCCATAATCTAAAACTATTTTCTAATATAATTGCATTAAAAATTCCCTATATTTCCCCAACTACAGTACTTTTTTTTTTTCTCTTTCTTTTTTTTTTTAACCAATACATTTTTATTAAGTTTTAACCCCTTCATGACCTTGGGATTTTTAGTTTTTCCGTGTTCGTTTTTCACTACCTTCCTTCCCAGAGCCATAACTTTTTTATTTTTCCGTCAATTTGGCCATGTGAGGGCTTATTTTTTTGCGGGACGAGTTGTACTTTTGAACGACATCATTGGTTTTAGCATGTCGTGTACTAGAAAACGGGAAAACAATTCCAAGTGCAGTGAAATTGCAAAAAAAGTGCAGTCCCACACTTGTTTTTTGTTTGTTTTTTTGCTAGGTTCACTAAATGCTAAAACTGACCTGCCGTTATGATTCTCCAGGTCACTACGAGTTCATAGACACCTAACATGACTAGGTTCTTTTTTACATAAGTGGTGAAAAAAAATTCCAAACTTTGCTTAAATAAAAAAAAAAAAAAAAAAAATTGCGCCATTTTCCGATACTCGTAGCGTCTCCATTTTTCATGATCTGGGGTCGGTTGAGGGCTTATTTTTTGCATGCCGAGCTGGCGTTTTTAATGATAGCATTTTGGTGCAGATATGTTCTTTTGATCTCAAGGACCTCTATGGTTACAATACTGAAGCATCGCCGACCTCCGATCATGTGACGGGGGTCGGCGATGCCGTCATTTCTGGCCGCCCGGCCGGATGCGGTAGTTAAATGCCGCTGTCTGCGTTTGACAGCGGCATTTAACTAGTTAATAGGCGCGGGCAGATCGCGATTCTGCCCGTGCCTATTGCGGGCACATGTCAGCTGTTCAAAACAGCTGACATGTCCCGGCTTTGATGTGGGCTCACTGCCGGAGCCCGCTTCAAAGACGGGCTTCTGACCTCGGACGTACTATCCCGTCCGAGGTCAGAAAGGGGTTAAACAGATACAAGTCATACAGTCAGCACAGAGATAATATTACCTACTTCCTTTCTGATTATGCTATGTTTGGGAATGCCAGTGCATGCTGGGATATACTCAAATGACGTGTCATTATGGGGCAGAGTACGTAGCCACTGACTTGCAGGGGCGGCGTTGGTCTCAGCATGCCAGGTATTATGACGAGTACTGACAGTGCACTCTGCTTCCAGTTCGTTACTGCTGATCTGAGGCGGCAAGGAAGCGCACTGTCACTATGCGCATCGCACAGCGACAGAGCAGGGAATAGCCCTGCCACTAAATCGAAGGTCAGGGATGATGCTTCATTTCAGAAACGTTTTACGTTTCAGCATTCCAGATTCTCAAAGGAAGCATCATCAAAAAAGGAAGTAGGGAAAAAAAAAGAAAGAAAAGAAAAAGCAGTTAATGTATAGTGTAGTGAGAGAAGGATAGAGCATTAATGCAATTATACTAGAACATAGTTTAGATCAGGGGTCTCAAACACGCGGCCCCTTCGGCTGCTTCATGCGGCCCGCAGGCACATAGACCCCGTAACGATCGCGCTCGCTCCAGCAGCCGCCGACATCCACGCTGTAGTGCAGTGTATTGCCGCGCAGAGAACGGCTCTCGGCACATTGCGCCGGGACGCGGATGTCAGCTGCTGGCCTCTGGTAGGCCGGCGGTTGACACTAATATCGCTGTGCCGAGAGACGGTCTTTACGCAGCAATACACTGCACTACAGCGCGGATGTCGGCGGCTCCTGGACCGGGCTGCGATCATCAAGGGGTCTATGTGCCGGCGGGCCACAGGAGCAGAAAGGACACCGAGGGAACTGAGGACAGGAGAGAAGAATCTTTTTTTTCTTCTCTGTTATGTCTATGTGAAAATGGGGGGGACCTGGATGGGGGACCTGTCTGCAATATGGGGGGGCTGTCTGCAATATGGAGGGGACCTGGATGGGGCACATGTCTGCAATATATGGGGGAACCTGGATGGGGCACATGTCTGCAATAAGGATAAATGGATGGGGGACATAACGACAAGAATGGGACCAGGATGGAGACGTTGCTACCAGATGAGGACCAGGATGGGGCCATATCTACAAGATGGGGAACTGGATGGGGCACATTACTACAAGATAGGGACCAGCATGGGGCACATTACTACAAGATAGGGACCAGCATGGGGCACATTACTACAAGATAGGGACCAGCATGGGGCATTACTACAAGATAGGGACCAGCATGGGGCATTACTACTAGATAAGGACCAGCATGGGGCACATTACTACAAGATAAGGGACCGGTTCAAAAGGTGTATAGAGAAAAAAATGGTATCACTAAAAATGTCATTTTGTCATGCAAATAATGCGGCCTCCGAAACTAAATGTTTTTCCGTGTGCGGCCCATATACCCAGCCGAGTTTGAGACCCCTGGTTTAGATTATGGCATTAACCCCTTCCCGACCTGTGACACAGCGTATGCGTCATGAAAGTCGGTGCCAATCCGACCTGTGACGCATATGCTGTGTCACAGAATGATCGCGTCCCTGCAGATCGGGTGAAGGGGTTAACTCCCATTTTACCCGATCTGCAGAGACAGGGGGAGTGGTACTTCAGCCCAGGGGGGGTGGCTTCACCCCCCCGTGGCTACGATCGCTCTGATTGGCTGTTGAAAGTGAAACTGCCAATCAGAGCGATTTGTAATATTTCACCTATGAAAATGGTGAAATATTACAATCCAGCCATGGCCGATGCTGCAATAGCATCTGCCATGGCTGGAGACCCCAATCTGCCCCCACCCCACCCCACCAATCGCCTCCCCAGTCGTCCTTTTTGCCCCGATCTCCGTTCCGCTCCCCTCCTCACTCCTGTCGGCTCCCCCGGTCCTCCTGTCCGCTCCCCAGGTCCTCCGATCCCCCCCCGTGTTCCGGTCCCACCCCCCCCCATACTTACCTAGCTCCGATGTCCCTCCCGGTGTCCGACCGTCTGCTTCATGGGCGCCGCCATCTTGGAAAATGGCGGGCGCATGCACAGTGCGCCCGCCGAATCTGCCAGCCGGCAGATTCTTTCCTGCACATTTTGGTCGCTGTGATAAGTTCTATCACAGCGATCAAAATAAAAAAAATAGTAAATAAATCACCCCCTTTATCACCCCCATAGGTAGGGACAATAATAAAATACAGAAAATATAATTATTTTTGTTTTTCCATTAGGGTTAGGGTTAGGGGTAGGGTTAGGGGTACGGTTAGGGGTAGGGTTAGGGGTAGGGTTAGGGGTAGGGTTGCACTTAGGGTTGCACTTAGGGCTAGGGTTGCACTTAGGGTTGCACTTAGGGCTAGGGTTGCACTTAGGGTTGCACTTAGGGCTAGGGTTGCACTTAGGGTTGCACTTAGGGCTAGGGTTGCACTTAGGGTTGCACTTAGGGTTGCACTTAGGGCTAGGGTTGCACTTAGGGTTGCACTTAGGGCTAGGGTTGCACTTAGGGTTGCACTTAGGGCTAGGGTTGCACTTAGGGTTGCACTTAGGGTTGCACTTAGGGCTAGGGTTGCACTTAGGGTTGCACTTAGGGTTGCACTTAGGGCTAGGGTTGCACTTAGGGTTGCACTTAGGGTTGCACTTAGGGCTAGGGTTGCATTTAGGGTTGCACTTAGGGTTGCACTTAGGGCTAGGGTTGCACTTGGGGCTAGGGTTGCACTTGGGGCTAGGGTTGCACTTGGGGCTAGGGTTGCACTTGGGGCTAGGGTTGCACTTAGGGCTAGGGTTAGAATTAGGGTTAGAATTAGGGTTAGAATTAGGGTTAGGGTTGGAATTAGGGTTAGAATTAGGCTATGTGCACACGGTGCGGATTTCGCTGCGGATCCGCAGCGGATTGGTCGCTGCGGATTCGTATCAGTTTTCCATCACGTTTACAGTACCACGTAAACCTATGGAAAACCAAATCCGCTGTGCCCATGGTGCGGAAAATACAGCGCGGAAACGCTGCGTTGTATTTTCCGCAGCATGTCAATTCTTTGTGCAATTCCGCAGCGTTTTACACCTGCTCCATAATAGGAATCCGCAAGTGAAATCCACACAAAAAACACTGGAAATCCGCTGTAAATCCGCAGGTAAAGCGCAGTGCGTTTTACCTGCAGATTTTTCAAAAACTGCGGAAAAATCCACACAAATCCGCAACGTGAGCACATAGCCTTAGGGTTGGAATTAGGGGTAAGACTAGGGTTAGGGGTGTGTTGGGGTTAGGGTTGTGGTTAGGGTTGGGATTAGAGTTAGGGGTGTGTTGGGGTTAGTGTTGGAGTTAGAATTGAGGGGTTTCCACTTTTTAGGCACATCAGGGGGTCTCCAAACGCGACACGGCGCCACCATTGATTCCAGCCAATCTTGCATTGAAAAAGTAAAATGGTGCTCTCTCCCTTCCGAGCCCCGACATGTGCCCAAACAGTGCTTTACCCCCACATATGGGGTACCAGCGTACTCAGGAGAAACTGATCAACAACTTTTGGGGTCCAATTTCTCCTGTAACCCTTGGGAAAATAAAAAATTGCGGGCTAAAAAATTATTTTTGAGGAAAGAAAAATGATTTTTTATTTTCACGGCTCTGCGTTATAAACTTCTGTGAAGCACTTGGGGGTTCAAAGTGCTCACCACACATCTAGATAAGTTCCCTTGGGGGTTTAGTTTCCAAAATGGGGTCACTTGTGGGGAGTTTCTACTGTTTAGGCACATCAGGGGCTCTGCAAACACAACGTGATGCCCGCAGAGCATTCCATCAAAGTCTGCATTTCAAAACATCACTACTTCACTTCCAAGCCCCGGCATGTGCCCAAACAGTGGTTTACCCCCACATATGGGGTATCACCATACTCAGGAGAAACTGGACAACAACTCTTGGGGTCAAATTTCTCCTGTTACCCTTGGGAAAATAAAAAATTCAGGGCTAAAAAAATTTTTTTGAGAAAAGAAAAATTATTTTTTATTTTCATGGCTCTGCGTTATAAACTTCTGTGAAGCACTTGGGGGTTCAAAGTGCTCACCACACATCTAGATTAGTTCGTTGGGAGGTCTAGTTTCCAAAATGGGGTCACTTATGGGGAAGCTCCAATGTTTAGGCACACAGGAGCTCTCCAAACGCGACATGGTGTCCGCTAATGATTGGAGCTTATTTTCCATTCAAAAAGCCAAATGGCGTGCCTTCCCTTCCAAGCCCTGCCGAGCACCCAAACAGTGGTTTACCCCCACATATGGGGTATCATCGTACTCAGGACAAACTGGACAACAACATTTGGGGTCCAATTTCTCCTGTTACCCTTGGGAAAATAAAAAATTCTGGGCTAAAAATCATTTTTGAGGAAAGAAAAATTATTTTTTATTTTCACGGCTCTGCGTTATAAACTTCTGTGAAGCACTTGTTGGTTTAAAGTGCTCACTATGCATCTAGATAAGTTCCTTGGGGGGTCTAGTTTCCAAAATGGGGTCACTTGTGGGGGAGCTCCAATGTTTAGGCACACAGGGGCTCTCCAAACGCGACATGGTGTCCGCTAACGATTGGAGCTACTTTTCCATTCAAAAAGTCAAATGGCGCGCCTTCCCTTCCGAGCCTTGCCATGCGCCCAAACAGTGGTTTACCCCCACATATGAGGTATCGGCGTACTCAGGAGAAATTGCCCAACAAATTTTAGGATCCATTTTATCCTGTCGCCCATGTGAAAATTAAAAAATTGAGGCTAAAAGAATTTTTTGTGAAAAAAAAGTACTTTTTCATTTTTACGGATCAATTTGTGAAGCACCTGAGGGTTTAAAGTTCTCACTATGCATCTAGATAAGTTCCTTGGGGGGTCTCCTTTCCAAAATGGGGTCACTTGTGGGGAAGCTCCAATGTTTAGGCACACAGGGGCTCTCCAAACGCGACATGGTGTCCGCTAAAGATTGGAGCCAATTTTTCATTCAAAAAGTCAAATGGCGCTCCTTCCCTTCCGAGTTCTGCCGTGCGCCCAAACAGTGGTTTACCCCCACATATGAGGTATCAGCGTACTCAGAACAAATTGGACAACAACTTTCGTGGTCCAGTTTCTCCTTTTACCCTTGGGAAAATAAAAAAATTGTTGCTAAAAGATCATTTTTGTGACTAAAAAGTTAAATGTTCATTTTTTCCTTCCATGTTGCTTCTGCTGCTGTGAAACACCTGAAGGGTTAATAAACTTCTTGAATGTGGTTTTGAGCACCTTGAGGGGTGCAGTTTTTAGAATGGTGTCACTTTTGGGTATTTTCAGCCATTTAGAACCCTCAAATTGACTTCAAATGTGAGGTGGTCCCTAAAAAAAATGGTTTTGTAAATTTTGTTGTAAAAATGAGAAATCACTGGTCAAATTTTAACCCTTATAACTTCCTAGCAAAAAAAAATGTTGTTTCCAAAATTGTGCTGATGTAAAGTAGACATGTGGGAAATGTTATTTATTAACTATTTTGTGTCACATAACTCTCTGGTTTAACAGAATAAAAATTAAAAATGTGAAAATTGCAAAATTTTCAAAATTTTCGCCAAATTTCCATTTTTTTCACAAATAAACGCAGAAATTATCAACCTAAATTTACCACTAACATGAAGCCCAATATGTCACGAAAAAACAATCTCAGAATCGCTACGATCCGTTGAAGCGTTCCCGAGTTATTACCTCATAAAGGGACACTGGTCAGAATTGCAAAAAACGGCAAGGTCATTAAGGCCAAAATAGGCTGGGTCATGAAGGGGTTAAATAGGAAAGGATTTAGGATGAAAACTAAAGGGACTGTCCACTGCTAGTACCTTCTTAAACTAAATGTTCTGTGCTAAGATAATAAAGCCTATACTCTCCTCCCGTGTCGGCACCGTTCCAGTGATGTTGGCATTCGCGGTCCTGGGGCTGTGAAGCTTTGGAATGACATGTGATACCCAGCAGCCAATCAGCGCTGTCGTCACTGTCTCCACCTTCCTCTTCATGTTCACTTTGTCTGAAAGCGGAGACAGACGCCAGCGCTGATTGGCTGCTGGGTATCACATGTCATTCCACCGCGTCACAGCCCCAGGACCGCGAATGCCAACACGGCAGGGGAGTATAGGCTTTAAACAACGTACATATAACCCCTTAAAACTTCACTTTTAATAATGATACAATGTAAAACCCCGACCCAAAAATAGAGAAAATAGTCACAGATGATGTAAAATAACCTATTAAGGTCCTAAATACCACTACTGCTCAAACCTGCCTTGCTGTGGAGGTTGGCACCCTAAGAGACGATTTTTTGGCGCCCCCACTCTACGCAGACTGCCCCTATCTCCCCTGCACTGTCCCTCTCAGCGCAGGTAGGAAAACAATATAGGAAAAGTGCAGTAGTGAAAAAATTAATAATAAATTATGTATTATAAACCATAACAAGGACCTAAATAGGTGCCTCCATATAGAAGAATTCCTTGGCACCACGCACAAAAGTTTAGCAAATAATGCCCCTTACACAAAAATGGTCTTCCAATGGCAACCAGGATAGTGCTCAGACCTATATAGTATAATTTATTGCCAGTAAAAAATCATTACTCCAGTGGCAACAGTAAATATATATCATTAGCTTCACCATTGGGCACATAACCAATAATCAATAATTGATTATTGGTTATGTGCCCAATGGTGAAGCTAATGATATATATTTACTGTTGCCACTGGAGTAATGATTTTTTACTGGCAATAAATTATACTATATAGGTCTGAGCACTATCCTGGTTGCCATTGGAAGACCATTTTTGTGTAAGGGGCATTATTTGCTAAACTTTTGTGCGTGGTGCCAAGGAATTCTTCTATATGGAGGCACCTATTTAGGTCCTTGTTATGGTTTATAATACATAATTTATTATTAATTTTTTCACTACTGCACTTTTCCTATATTGTTTTCCTACCTGCGCTGAGAGGGACAGTGCAGGGGAGATAGGGGCAGTCTGCGTAGAGTGGGGGCGCCAAAAAATCGTCTCTTAGGGTGCCAACCTCCACAGCAAGGCAGGTTTGAGCAGTAGTGGTATTTAGGACCTTAATAGGTTATTTTACATCATCTGTGACTATTTTCTCTATTTTTGGGTCGGGGTTTTACATTGTATCATTATTAAAAGTGAAGTTTTAAGGGGTTATATGTACGTTGTATTCATGATTTTCCCCAACAACATTTAGTTTTTGTTGAGTATAGGCTTTACCATCACTACTAGCCACATGGTAAAGGGCCACGCAGCGACTCCGGACACGACACACGTGGCACGGCCACAGATCGCTGCCTCCCGCTGCTACATGGCACAGTGCACGGGGTCACATAGCGACCCATACGTTACCACGGTTACCAAGTCGCAATCATTCAGAACCAGTTGGCTTTTTGTGACTTTTACCTTGCGGTACCGTGCAATCTGCCTCCATTCACATGCATTACAGTGCGGTATTTGGCCAGAGCGGCCCCAGTGCACATCTGTACTGGAGAACAAGGAGGAAATCACTAGACTTTCATAGAAAACATATTTTCCACACGGATTTAACCAGAAAACTTATTTCTCAGGGTAAAAATATTCTAATAGCAGATATCTCCTACACTACACAGATCACGTCAGACACCGGTGAAGACCGGGCGGATTATCTCACCTCTGCACACAGAGCGGAGGACACCGCACCATCTGAACGCCGCCATCTCTGCCCAGGGCTGCCGGCACCGCTGCCTTTACAATCATCTCAAAGTCATCTGCATTTCTCATTTAACAAACACTGACTGAAACAAGCAAATCCTTCACGGAAGACATCACCATCAATCTCAGCAACGAAACTAATGGTCAAAAGGAATAAACTGTCGATAAATTGCAATTTTTAGTCAGGCAATGTTAGAAACACCTTGCAGCGGGGTCCTTCTGCTGTCAGGCCCCACTGAGCTTGACAGCGCGATTCAAGCATGGGCCGAAGGTGTCGTCAGGCGCAGGTATCACGTGATCTAAACCGGAAGACAAGCCACACAGCGCCATTTCTAAAGAGGGCAAATTTTACAGAGGAGAATGATTAGTGATAGAACATAACACGAAAATGTCTGTGGTCTTTCTCCAGAAATGGAAACCAGCGTGGCTCCCTCTTGGCAGCACTGTAGCCCTGCTTCTCTGTACACGTGTCTCTGTCTTCATCTGTGGTCATAGGAGTGAAGAGAGTGAGAATGGAAAGATGAGGACACTCATTGGTGGTGTTTATCCTACACACCACAATGTATAGCAGAAAACAGCATGAATAGCAATCCCTAGGTCTCCTGTGATTCTCCCTTCTCGGGGGCTTTCATGCATCTTCTGCTATGTTTGCCTGTCCCTGGTGGTGTTTCCACTAACGAGGCTGAAGTTGGTTTCTTGTTCTGCAATTTTTTTTCTGTTTTTTGTAGGTTTAACAACAAAAAATAAGCATCACAATCATAAAACGCAATGCAGCGAGGTGCCCTGATGTGAATACACTTAAAAACGGCTACAAAAACAATAAAACTGGCACAAAAGTGGGCACCAAAGAGCGCTGAAAAAAGGGTTACATGCCTTTGGGCCACTGATTTCACACTGCAGGCATATAGAACAGGGCGCCCCACATCAAAACCAGTTAGCCTGGCCCAAATAGGTTCTGGGCATCAGAACTGGCATCAAAGTGGGCAGACAGTCAATTTTCACACATTTGAATAAGTAACTGATGTTTTTAAGGGGTTAAATGCCTTTGAGCCACTGATCTGACACTTAAAATACACAGATACTGATGCCCTGCATCAAACAGGTCCCTCCAGCCTGGCCCAAATGGGTTCTGGGCACCAGAACTGGCATCAAAGTGGGCAAACGGCCCATTTTCACAGATTTGAAAAAGTGATGTTTTAAGGGGTTAAATGCCTTTGGGCCACTGATACCACAGAGCATACATATAGACCAGGGAGCCCCACATCAAAACCAGGTCCTTCCAACCTGGCCCAAATAGGTTCTGGGCATCAGAACTGGCATCAAAGTGGGCAAACAGCCCATATTCACAGATTTGAATAAGTAACTGATGGTTTTAAGGGGTTAAATGCCTTTGGGCCACTGATCTGACACTTAAAATACACAGATATTGGTTCCCTGCATCAAACCCAGGTCCCTCCAGTCTGGCTCAAATAGGTCCTGGGCACCAGAACTGGCATCAAAGTGGGCAAACGGCCCATTTTCACGGATTTGAATAAGTAACTGATGTTTTTAAGGGGTTAAATGCCTTTGGTCCCCTGATACCACAGTGCATACATATAGGACAGGGAGCCCCACATCAAAACCCAGTCCTTCCAACCTGGCCCAAATGGGTTCTGGGCACCAGAACTGGCATCAAAATGGGCAAACAGCCCATTTTCACAGATTTGAATAAGTAACTGATAGTTTTAAGAGGTTAAATGACTTTGGGCCGGTGATCTGACACTTAAAATACACAGATAGTGATGCCCTGCATTCAACCCAGGTCCCTCCAGTCTGGCCCAAATGGGTTCTGGGCACCAGAACTGGCATAAAAGTGGGCAAATGTCCCATTTTCACAGATTTGAATAAGTAACTGATGTTTTTATGGGTTAAATGCCTTTGGTGCCCACTTTGATGCCCATTTTTAAAACTGATGACCTATCTATGCCATGAATATTATGATAGGTGGGTGTAACTCAGTGCCCCTGTAGAGCGTTGGTGCGATTTGGCTGTGTCATTCTGGTAAATTGCATATTGCTTATGTGTCCCCCATGTCAATGTATCATTAGTGGCCATTCTGGTGGCTTTGTCATATACAGGTGAATGGGATGTAAGGTGCACAGGGTGATGGTCATGGACGAGGGGCTGCTGTGTTCCCACACCCTGGCACCCTACAATTAATCAGTGTCCCATGTGCTATACATGTGGTGCAGAACACTCTAGTTTCAGCCGCAGGCCTCCTCTGTCTCCAGGCTCCTGGATCCAGGAACATCAGCACACAAATCAGGAGATGCCCACTTAACAAACAGTTCAACTTTACTTAGCATCTTGAGGTCATTTGCAGTTACAGCACAGTACATTTCCACGTTCTCTATTTCTTCTGCTTGAGCTTTTCTCACTGGTATCTATGACCCTAGGGATACTTCGTCCAGCTTCACAGTTTCTATGGGTCCTGTCCTGTCTCCCTAATCGTTTTCTTGCCTGGCTTCCACTTGTTGGAAGGGAATAAGGCATGCTTCCCAGTACCTAGTTCGGGCTGTAGGGCCCGAACATTGCAGGAATGTCCGCTGAGGACAGATGCCGAAGTTCTCATACTGAAAAATAGTCCATACTTCTCGTGCCCTCCAGCCCTCTGGCCTTGAACTTCTGCTAATATTTTATCTCAGATTTAATCTCTCATCTGTCTCAGTAAAACCAGTAAGTGTTCCTCCTTATTAACTGACCCTGTCCCCTCTATTGGCTGGGGCTGACCCCAACCATATTAACTGTATACTAACCTGCAAACCCACTTCCTATATCTAATATGTCCACAACTTTATCTTTCCTAATCTAAACTCTGAGCCCTATCCTATGCTTGATACTGAAAACGTAATCTTGTACTTCCCTCGATATGCTACACATATATAGCATTATACATTAATCACAATACATTACGTTAACTGAGTACATTAGTGCCTATGAAACTCTATGCAGTTCCACATTTTAATACAATTACAAAAATACAATAAAATCACACACTTTTCATAAACACTGTTTTGAGAGGCATATGACTGCCCCTGTCACACCCTTAGAGGGACACCACTGCCAATGCCAAGAGCAGACACGTCTAAACTTGCAGTGCTGTGCAGTACAGAACAGTCGCAGCCACTTACAACAGTAGATTAAAGGGGGTCTTTGGTGACACATTATCACTTACCTAGGGCATAGGTGATAATTTGATAATTAGTGGTACAATCCAGACACCATGATGTGTTGAGGCCGTGAGGCCTGGAGTGTGGAGGACACTGCTGAATGTGAGTAGCCCGCCAGGGCCGTGGGGTACTCGGAACCGGGTCCGGTGATCACAGGGGGATGTCACGGTGGCGACCCAGTCCGTGGCCCTGGGCGCCCATGTAAAAGGGGAAATTGAATAAAGTTTAGGTTTATTCAGTCAGTGGGGACTGACACTGTTTTAAGGGGTCCTCTGGGGTGATGTTATGGCAGCTAGATGGTATAACATCCCACAGGTGAAGTATATCTCCAGGGCTCCCGGTGTGTAGATGGAAGATGGTGAATGGCGCAGTAAAGAATGAGGACACAGGTTTGCAGTCTCTTTACCTGGTTTACTGAAGACTTCAGGCAGTCACAGTCCAGAGCACCAGATCACAGGACAGGCAGAGTCTGGCCAGCTTGGAAGCGAATCCAGAGTCCCCTTTACCAGGTGGAGTTAAAAGCCTTCCTCTAGTGCGGTGGTGTTGTAGTCCCTTACTGCCTATGGCTTCAGATAAGGTCTCACTCCTCACAGTTCTCTCTGTCCCCCATATAGGATAGGACAATACCTGTATGACTGGTAGCTCGAACCATTTTGCAGGGACTCTATCAGCCCCGGGCTCTATGTGTTACTGTGTCTTCAGGTGTGAGTGGCGGACAGATAACTTGCAATTCAGCTGTTCTGCTATGTGTCTTAGAGTCCCTTACAACCTCGGTGTTCAGGCTATCGGTAATCTGCGCTTCAGAGGGAGATAGTTCATTCGCAGCTGGTCTCCCCTGATGTCACTCACCTGTGCTTCGCTCTCCTGCACGCTCACTGAACGATGTCCTTTCCTTCTGTATATCTCTTTCTCCAGTGGCTGTAGTATTTCAGACTACAGGACCCCTTCAGACCTTCTGACACTCCATGTCGGTCTGCTCCCTTCTGTCTCTCTGACAATCTGACCTCTCTTTCCCTCCAAACCACAATATATATAGGGGAGTCACCTAGTAATAGAATCAAAAGCTCCCCTTGTGGCCTGGAGTGTGAACATGTTGTGTGCATTGTGATTACCTGGTGATGGTTGTCTTTCATCGCTTCCAAACGTAACATCACTCTCCCCATAAGGAAAACAATGCTACTGTGATGACCAGGACCCTGGGGCGCCACATATGTGCTCACAAGACATCGGGGGCAATATAATAATGACTACATGCTCAAGCAATGGAGTAAAGACAACACAAAGGTATAGGGGGGAAAAAGATTTTATTTAAAGATGAGGTTATTATTATATTATATGTCATGCATATGTGTAAATTATTCATCTATCAGACTAAACCTATTTATGGGCCTTGTTGGTCCAGAGGAAGGCGAAAACCCCCTGTGAGGAATGGGCCAATTATCCTCATATAAGGGGGGAAAATTCCTTCCTGACCCCAAATAAAGTATGGCGGTCAGAATAAATCCCAGGATCAAGGGCCCATAGCTAATGTGTATACGTAAGTTTAATTTAAAAATATATATTATTTAAAAATAATATTATATTATTATTATTATTATTATTATTATATACATGTTTATTATATAAATAAATTTTATATAAAAGTATAAAAGTAATTTCTATTTTTGGACTAATTTACTTTTATATTTGTGGGGGGAAAATTCCTTCCTGACCCCAAATAAAGTATAGCGGTCAGAATAAATCCCAGGATCAAGAGCTGATACCGAACCTGTGAAATGTAAGTGCAAATAAAAAAACAAACTATATAAATCATTTTTGTGTGTTTGGATTTGATTATGTCTCTGTCTCAAATAACATTTTTTCAACAATATTATTATAATTTTGTACCTTTTTTGCTCTACTACCAAAGTAAGAGTCTCTTTATTAACCTATCACACTAAATGTATTTATCGGCCGTGTTGATCCAGAGGAAGGCGAAAACCCCCTGTGAGGAATCGGCCATTTATCCTCATGTCAGGGGGGAAAATTCCTTCCTGACCCCAAATATGGCGATCAGAATGAATCCCAAGATCAAAGGCCGATACCTAACCTGTGTAATGTAGCTAACCTGTGTAATGTACCTAACCTGTGTAATCTACCTGAGCTGTGTAATGTAACTGTCATGTGAAAAAAATAAAAATAATTTTTATTTACATGTACTAATTATCATTTATATTTTTGGGAACTAATTTTTCTATTAAACAAAGAAAATTTTATTTTACTATAACTTTCTTTTATGCTACTAGTGTGTGATTCTACTTATTAATCTTTTATACTAAGCCTATTTAAGGCCTTGTAGATCCAGAGGAAGGCGAAAACCCCCTATGAGGAATGGGCCAATTGTCCTCATATTACTGGGAAAAATTCCTTCCTGACCCCAAGTATGGCGATCAGATTAAATCCCAGGATCAGAAGCCGATCTATGTTCTACATCTATGTGCTGATATGTACTGTGTGCTATGTGTGTGCCTGTACTGATGATGTAGTATGGGGACCTGCACTTATCCTGTAGTATGGGTGTTGTGTGATGGGTGCGATACTTACCAGGCCTGTGCTACGGTGAGCTCAGGGATAATGGCCACTCCTTACATGCTGCTGCTCAGTGGCCCCAGGACTGAAAAGTGCGACTATTGTTCCTGAACTCACCAGATGGAAACTTAGCACAGGCCGCTCCTGGGGTAGAAGATCTTCGAGCTGGAGGGATGTTAGATGCCAGCCCAGGAGGTCAAGGGTCTGGGGCAGCAATGGCAGTGGTCCGGCATGAAGATGGTATAGAGAGAGATGACGTTGAAGGGCAGCCGAGGTGACGTACAGCAGCAGAGACGTGAGGCATTGGTCAGGAGGCATGAAGTTCCGGGCAGTTGGTACAGGCTCATCCTGAAAGACATAAGAGGGAAGACATGAAATCTTCTGTCTACCTGATCGTGTGTTACATTAGGGGAATGGTGTTTATAATGAACCATTCCGCAATGTATCATCAGATGCAATGTACTGATATATAGGTGTCCTGTGTGTACAGCGGTCACTCACCAGATGGTCGTGGATTCTTTCACAGTCCAGATCTTTTCATCCACCTAAGGAAAATAGAAACATAAAGTCACTGTCAGAAAAAGTGAAAAAATACAAGATGGACGATGATTATTACACAGAGGAGGAGATACTTACCGGGTCCAGCTTGATGACACGTACGTAAATCCGGCCACGGGTGAAGGACTGTATGCTCCGGCCCCTGCAGATGATGGTTCTCCAGAACTGGCCTGAATGGTGTAAATGGAGACTCTGCTCTCCTTACCTCAAGATCCTTCCAGCCGATGGTGGTAAAGAATGGATGTTCTCGGATGTTCCCGCTCACACCCAGGTGTGTCTGAGGGTCTTTGCGCAGCAGCTTCTTGATGAGATGTTTCGCGTCAGCATCAAGCCAAGATGGAAATTTTGGC
Source organism: Ranitomeya variabilis (assembly GCF_051348905.1). Lineage (NCBI taxonomy): Eukaryota > Metazoa > Chordata > Amphibia > Anura > Dendrobatidae > Ranitomeya > Ranitomeya variabilis. Next base: position 118,288,057 of record NC_135233.1, read on the forward strand.
TTCTCGTTGATGATGGCTTTGAAAGCCATTTGCTTGACGGGGAAGTTGAAAAATGGGGATCGTCCTGCTGCCATCCTGGACACCACAATCCCCAGGCTCCACCAGTCCACTGCTGCGCCATACCGTTTTCTACGATGCACCTCAGGGGCCATGTAATGGAAAGTGCCCGTCACTCCAGAGATGTTTTTGGAGGAGGAGACGCCATCTTGGGCAAGCCCAAGGTCGATGATACGGATGTGGCCATCTGCATCCAACATGATGTTATCCGGCTTTATGTCTCTGCAATGAAAGAAGAAAACAAAATAAGAAATCTGTCCAGTGATACAATAGATGGAAAATGGGTCACTAGAAGATCCGGTAGAATAGGTGGCAGGACAGCAGGGAAGCCGGGGGCCATATCTACGGCATGTAAAGGGGACAGAGAGAAGGAGGAAAGTTCTGCTTACCGGTGGACGATGTTGTGTCCGTGGAGGAACTGGAGACCACATACCATCTCTGCTGTGTAGAATCTGATGGAGAGATAATATAATAATAATAATTTTTATTTATATAGCGCCAACATATTCCGCAGCGCTTTACAACTTATAGAGGGGATTTGTACAGACAATAGACATTACAGCATAACAGAAATCACAGTTCAAAATAGATACCAGGAGGAATGAGGGCCCTGCTCGCAAGCTTACAAACTATGAGGAAAAGGAGGGACACGAGAGGTGGATGGTAACAATTGCTTTAGTTATTTGGACCAGCCATAGTGTAAGGCTCGGGTGTTCATGTAAAGCTGCATGAACCAGTTAACAGCCTAAGTATGTAGCAGTACAGACACAGAGGCTATTGACTGCATAAAGTGTATGAGAACACGATGCAAGGAACCTGATTATGTGTTTTTTTTTTTTTTTTCTTTAATAGGCCATACAGGGATAGTTAGGTTAATGCTTTGAGGTGGTAGGCCAGTCTGAACAAATGCGGTTTTAGGGCACGCTTAAAACTGTGGGGATTGGGGATTAATCGTATTAACCTAGGTAATCAGAGTGTAAAATCAATGTCATGAAATCCTTCTCTAGCAATCCCCAAATACCATGGCACCCCACCTCCTGCATCCAGCATCCTAAATATATGCCCTGCCAGCCCTCCCTTAGCTGCACCCCGACGTCAGTTTTTTCCCATCTCCTTAGCTCTGTTTTAGGTACATTTTCCCCTTTCTCACCTCACATTGCCGATGTTCAGGCAGCCGCACATCCTGATCAAATCCTCCAGGCTGCCACCGGACAGATACTCCGTGATTAAATATGCCCTGTGCTGAGACTGGTGTGCGGCGTAGAGGTGGCAAAGGAATGGGCAGTCTCTGGCCGCCAGGAGTATCCGCCACTCTCTCATGATGGTGTCCTCATTGTCCCTTTTGCTGATCATTTTGACGGCCACATTGTTGTTACACCCGGGGACAGATGCCAGGACCACCTGAAAAACACAAATGGAGAATACTTAGAAGGTGTCTGCTGGGAGGGAAGGATCTGGATTTTATAGTGCACAAGTCATATGGGAAAACTGAGTGGTCGCTCAGTCTGCTGGTGACCAGGACCATGTAGAGGAGCAGATCTATCTATCTATCAGCACAATGCACTGCCTGCTCCATGGATGGGCTATGGAGAGGTCTTAGAGCATAATCCTCATTTAAATTTTTTTTTTAATAAATAATACACATGAAAATTAAGCAATTTTTGTAATACATTTTTTTTTAAAGAGAAATCTGCTTCTTTCTTTGCCATGACTGATTTTCAGTTTTAAAAATTCTCTAATTCCTGGTAAAAATCTACATTCAGTGAAGACAGATTGTTACATTACTGAGAGGAGATGACAGTTGGTGCCAATAATATTCTATGTAAGAGGAATGGGGGAGGGAGGAGTTTTGCATTTAGCCCCCCCTCTACATAGAGTACTATCAGCACCAACTGTTATTCTTTGATTTGGCATTAGTATGGTCCAAATATCATTGATTATCTAGATTTAATAAAAACAGAGACAAATGTATGCACAATATGGCAGCCTGATAGGAGCCAATATGGACAATGACATGTAAAACATTAATGTCCCCTGCCCTCTACAGCTGTGACCCCTGAGATCAACCCTCCAGTATAGAAGAATACCACATTATAGTAGCACTAGCCCTAACTATGGTGATGTCTTATACTTCATCTCACAGAAAAACACTACAATGAGCAATAATAAAGCAAGACATGGCTGATAACAGTAAACAATGCATGGGGATATAACACAGATATAAGCTTTCAAATAAATACAAAAATATGTAGGCCTTACTTTGCCGATGGCGCCTCTACCTAGGACCTGGTGGATGTTGAAGCGGGCGATGTTAAGCCTGGCATAGGGGCCGGATGATCCAGGGTCTCCGCTGCATCCAGGTGATGGCTCCTCCAATCCGTTGTCTCGTTTCCTCTTCTTCGTGATCTTCTTGAATCCGGTCACGCTGTCCTCTTCTCTCTTCCGCTTCTCCTCGCTTCTCTTCTCCTCGCTCCCCTTCTCCTCGCTCCTCTTCTCGCTCTCTTCTCCTCGTCCAGTAGTCGCCATTCTCCGTAATCTCTTCCCGCCTGTAGACCTCGGTCCAATCACTTCAGCCGACAGTTGAAAGTAAACGGCAGTTGGTCGTGTGCAGGTGACCAGAGGTCAGAGGTGACGGAACCCTCAGGTGGCTCCTGCCAGGCAGCGGCTCCTGGCCCTGCTCTGCCCTATACACTGTGATGTGGGCATCATGGGTGGCAGTTTAGGGTCCAGAGGAACGGCAGAGAACTTCATGGCAACTGTTAGTGATGTTTTTTAAAAATTTATTCTCATATACATCAGGAATAATATAAAAGTCATATAAAAAAATAATACTAATAATTTTCTGGCTCTTCCCCTTACCTATGTAATCCTTCTATATTACAGATTTTTTTCTTCTTTTCATCTCATTATAAGATGCCACTTTTTATATGCCGTAGTTGTAGATTATTTTTCTATTGCATTATACACTGATTATTGATGATTAATTCTATTATTAAACAACTACAATCAGTCAGTCAATGCAAAAGGTAATAATTATAAAATCTGAATATCTAGGAAAGTAAAAGTGAGGGTTTTGTATTTCTTAGGAGATTAACAACAAATGCAGAATTATTGGGCAACTAAATAAAAAAATATGTATTTTCCAACTCAGTTGTTTATTTTCATCTGTTATGTTACAATAAGAATAATAACCGAACAACTCAGTATGTACAAAATATATTTCTGACGTTTCAAAAATAATATCAGTGACCAATGTAGTAAGTGCTTGATAAAGGTCATTGGACCGAAACGTCGCCGCAGGAGGCAGATTAAAAACGTAAGATTATTATCACTGTCCATTGTGGCGCTGTCTTTTTTCTATTTTGGATATGGACTTGTAGCCGGGTTGGACCCCCTGGTATTGACGTTTGCCAACATGCACATAGAGGCTGTATGGACATGGGGTGCGGTTTAACTTCTTTTTGGATTTTTGCACAATGTAGTAATATAGCCGCCCTTCTATTCAATAAGAATCTTAAGATCCATCCATGGAGCCTGTCAGTTTCCTAATCTATTGACGATCAACTTCCTGGGCAGCACCAACCACAGCCGCCCAGACACTTATAAGACAGGACTGTGCTATATACTATGCAGGCTGTGCTATATACAATGCAGGCTGTGCTATATACTTTGCGGGCTGTTGTATACTATGCGGGCTGTGCTATATAGTATGCAGCCTGTGCTATATACTATGCAGGCTGTGCTATATACTATGCGGGCTGTGCTATATACTATGGGGGTATATTATATTCTATGGGAGAGACTGTGTTATATACTATGGGGGCTGCATTATATACTATGCAGAGGTGGGCTGTATTGTATTCTGTGGTGGGCTACATTATATTCTGTGGGGGGCTGTATTAGATTTTATGAGGGATGATTGCATCATACTCTTTGATGGGGCTACATTATATTCTATGGGGAGGTGAGCTGTATTATATTCTATTCGGTGCTACATTATATTCTATGGGGGCTGTATTTTATTTATATTCTATGAGGGGTGATTGCATCATACTCTATGAGAGGGGACTACATTATACTACATGAGGGGGGCTGCATTATATTCTGTGGGGGGTTAGATTATACTCTGTGGAGTGGCTGCATTATACTATATGTGGGCTACAGTATACTGTATCGAGGACTATGGGGAATACATTATACTATATGAAGAACTATGTGGTGCATTATACTATGGGAAGTGAATTGTACTACATGGATGACTATGGCGGTGCATTATACCATATGGAGCACTATGAGGAGTGTGTTATGCTATATGGAGGACTATGAGGAGTGTATTATACTATATGGAGGACTGAGCAGTGTATTTTATTATATGGAGGACTATGAGGAGTGTATTATACTATATGGAAGACTATGGGAAGTGTATATATATGGAGGACTGAGGAGTTTATTATACAATATGGAGGACTGTGGTGCACATTATAATATGTGGAGGACTATGCGGTGTATTATACTAAACAAGTAAAATGCTGCATATTCATCAAGTGATTGGATTGTTTATGCCGGAACAAAAATCATTGTTCTCAGCAGCACATCGCCGGTGTAACATGTAACATTATGGGGACAGATTGATCTATTAGTGATTGTTCGATTCCCATCATTCTTTCTCAGACGGTGGAAAGAGGCCGGGAAACAGTCGTTGAATGACTTCAGTATTGTCGATCACACTCGTTTAGCGGCCTGAACTCAGCGCATGTAAATACAACCGAAATTCTTCTGAGTGATGTGCAATATATTAGCATTTGGGACCCCATTTTAAACTTTGCCTGGGGCCCCACTTTGCCTAAAGCCGGCCCTGGGTGTAGTGGAAGACCTGTCAGTCCTTATTATACTGTTTCTACTGTGGTAAAATTGATGCCACTTTGGTGGTGTCTGCCAGTAATTTTTGGAAATGTGAACACTCCTGGTTGGGTGTCCATCTGCTGTATTGGGTGTAGTGGAAAACCTGTCAGTCCCTATTATACTATTTCTTTTGTTTTGAAATTGATGCCAATTCTGTGGTGTAAGGCCCTCATTTGTTTAAATGTGAACACTCCTGGTTGGGTGTCTATCTGCTGGATTGGGTGTAGTGGAAGACCCGTCGGTTGTATTATACTATCTATACTGTTTTGAAATTGATGCCACTTTGGTATTGTCTGCCAATAATTTTTGGAAATGTGAACACTCCTGGTTGGGTCTCCTTCATACGTTTTGCCAGTAACAGTAGGCCTCCAAAACAGTCAGGCTTCCACTTCCTTGGACTCAACTACTTGTGTTACTATCCTTACATTTTTCTCACATTGGTAGTCTACAAAACTGATATTTGTGCCACCTGAGTGTGGCTCAGCATGAAAGCAGGTAGAAGCGTTGCATGTGGTATCAGGGCTCCCAGCAATGGGGCCCTGCACCGCTCCCTCACCCACCTCGTCTTACTGTGATGTTCAATTGAAAGCTGTAAATGCTGTCCCAGACCCTCATACCTGGCTGATTGCTGCAGTGACATGCTAAAATTTGTACTGTGGGTGAATTGAGGCCACTTTCCTGGTGTCTGTCCCTCATTTGATGTGTTTTGGATGCATTTGGGGCTGTTATAAGATGTTGTGCATGCGTGTGTTTTTGCCTGCCATTGACATGAATGGCGTTCTGCTATGTTTGGCGAATATTCGACAAATTAATTGGTGAATATTGCAAACTTGGCAATCGTAACTGAACATTGAAATGTTCGCTCATCTTACTATTAACATGAAATTCTCACCAGATGTCAGTAACAACCCATTCAATCCACACAGGCAAAGCAATCAAATCTATTCAGGAAAAAAGTATTGAACACGCTTACTGAAATGTATTTAATGCTTTGTATATAAGCCTTTATTGGTGATGACAGCTTCAAGACGCTTCCTGTATGGAGAAACTAGTTGCAGGCATTGCTCAGATATCATTTTGGCCCATTCTTCCACAAAAATACTTTTCAGATCCTGAAGGTTCTGTGGGCTTCTTCTATGAACTCTGCACTATAGTTTCTTCCAGAAATTATGCAATTTTTCTAAACGTGGCAGTACCCCATATGTAGTTGAACACTACTGTTTGAGCACATGGCAGGGATTGGATGGGAAGGAGCGAAACTTGGCTTTTAGAACGCAGATTGTGAGTGCCATTAGCCAAGTCCCTAAAGTGCCAGATTAGTGGAAACCCCCCAAGTGATCCCCCATTGTATATTTCACTGCTTAAGGACTTAATCTAGGGGTGCAGTGAGAGTTTTGAATCCACAGGTGCGTCACAGGATTTTATAATATTGGAACTTGGAAATATAACATTTTAGTGGTAAAAAAATGTATGATACACGAAGGTTAATGGGTGAAACCGGACCCAAAAAGGTACTGTACAATTTCACCCAAATGTGGTGGTCATGCCCCATATGTTGTCAGAAACCACGGTTAGGCCACATGTCAGGGCTGAGAAGAACAGAGCACACTTTGGCTTTTAGAGCACAGATTTTGCTAGAAAAGTTTTCAGGTGACAGAAAAGTAGAGCCCCTAAGGTGCTAGAACAGCAGAAAAAAATACTAAAAGTGACCCCATTGTACAAAACTGCACCTCTCAATCAATTCATGTACAGCTGCAGTGATTATTTTGTAACATCCATGCCAGGCTTTATTCTGGAGAATTACAAATATGCCAGTTTAGTGACCATACATTGTAGCGCCTCTATACATTGTAGCGCCCCACACATTGTGCCACCATACAAGGTAGAACCCCCATCTGCTCCCATCAGCCTACTCCTGCTACCTCTAATAATAGGAAAAGCAGGCGGCGACTGATGGGACTATTCATCAGCCGATGTCTGTGCTAAAAATAAATAAATAAAACCGGCTTGGGTTCCCCTCTATTTTTGATAACCAGGGAGGCAAAACTGACAGGTGTGGGCTGGAACCCTCAGCTATCAGCTTTATCATGGCAGGCTATAAAGAATAGAGGGGTCCCCACGCCACTTTTTTCAAAATTATTTAAATAATTTTTAAAAAACAGCGGTGTCCACCCTATTTTTGACAACCAGCCAGGCTAAAGCAGACAGCTGTGGGCTGGTATTCTCAGGCTGGTAGGGGCCATTGATATTCCCCCGCCCCCCTGGTTAAAAATAGCAGCCCGCAGCCGCCCCAGAAAAGCCACACCTATTAGATGGCGGTGGGAAGTGGGGTTAATATTTGTGGGGTTGATGTCAGCTGTTTTATGGCCCCTGACATCCAACCCACAAATCAGACGCCCATCCATTACTAAACCCATTGCCAGATTGTAATTAAACACACAGCCAGAATAAAGTCCTTTATTTTAAATAAAAGTGCACACCGTTTACTGTTTTATTAAAAAAAAAAACAGTTATACTCACCTTACACCCATTTCATTGAAGCCCTCTTCCCCTGTAAGAAACCAGAAAATAGAGGAAATAATAAACAATAATACTCACCTAACGCCCATATACCACTGAAGCCCTGTAAAAAAGAAAAATAAAAACCAACCATATCTCTCACCAGTATGACATACTGCCCCACGGCATAATCCATGTGTGCAATAAGTGGTTTTCAACCTGTACCTAATCTGAATAGGGTCCAGGTTGGGTTCGCGTACTGCTCTGGTGCCCAGACAAAACTTTTTTTAAATGCTCGGCTGAACCCGCCGGACCCGAACATCCACGGATTCGCCCATCACTAATTGTGAGAGCTATGTCTTTTTTATTTTTTGGCCAACACAGCTGTATGAGGCTTATTTTTTGAGAGACAAGTTGTAGATTTTTTTGGCACCATATTCGGGCATATAACATTTTTTTATCACTTTTTATTCATATTTGTCAGACACAGAATAAACAAAAGCCAGCAATTCAGTTATTGTTTTTACATTTTTTTGTGCAGTGACTATTACAAGATAGATTTGTTTGGGTTAGTACGACTACAGCAACACTCGATTTATACAGCTCTGGAAAAAATTAAGGCTACTTTCACACTAGCGTCGGGCTCGGCCCGTCGCTGTGCGTCGGGCCGACGTTCCCGACGCTAGCGTTGTCTCCGCCGCACAACGGGGGCAGCGGATGCATTTTTCCAGCGCATCCGCTGCCCCATTGTGAGGTGCGGGGAAGTTCGGGGAGGTGGGGGCGGAGTTCCGGCCGCGCATGCGCGGTCGGAAAAAGCGGACCGTCGTGAACAAAAAACGTTACATGTAGCGTTTTTTGCTCCCGACGGTCCGCCACTGCACGACGCATCCGTCGCACGACGGGTGCGACGTGTGGCAATCCGTCACAATGCGTCGCTTAATGTTAATTAATGGTGAAAAAACGCATCCTGCAAACACTTTTGCAGGATGCGTTTTTTCGGCAAAACGACGCATTGTGACGGAATGCAGTTAATGCTAGTGTGAAAGTAGCCTTAGAGACCACTGCAAAATATTCAGTTTGTCTGATTTTTCTCTTTATAGGTAAATATTTGAGTAAAATGTAAATTGTTCATTCTGACAACGTCTCCGAATTTCCAAGCACTAATTTTTTTTTTCTGACAAAGAAAAATGGTCAAAATAAAAAAAAAATCCAGTGCTTCCAGACCTGAAATAATGCAAAGAAAACACGTTCATAATCATTTAGAAACAACTATCCAAAGTTTTAACTCAGGAGGAGTTCAGAAATCAATATTTTGTGGAATAACCTTGATTTTTAATCACAGCTTTCATGCGTCCTGGCATGCTTTCCACCAGTCTTTCACACTGCTCCTGGCGCAAAAATGTAATCTGTTCTTCTTTGTTTAATGGCTTGTGAATATCCATCATCCTTTTGATTACATTCCAGAGGTTTCAATGGTTTTCAGGTCTGGAGACTGGTGTCATGATCCAGTCCGGAGTTTAGTCCTGTCTGCTCATTCTCTGAGTGGATCATGTCTAGGGTTAACTTTGCTCTGCCTCATTTTGGGCTCGGGTTTGCTATTTAGCTCCCAGGTATCCTGAGGGTGGTGTCAGCTATAGCTCTGTCTTTGGCGTGTGTACCTGACTCTGGAAGCTCTTGATTTGTCCTGCTGTGAACCCTGACTTGTCCTGTGTATGTTATCTCCCCCTGCCTGCCCTTTGCCAGTGTCTCTTTGTATGTCTGTAGATCTGCTTGACTCCCTGTTTCTGACCTCCTGGCTTGGCGTTTTGACTCTGTTTCAGCTTGTCCCTATTGTACCGTATTTTGCCCATCCTGGTTTACTGATCCCTTGCTATGTCCTGACTATCCATTCTGTCTAATCATTTTGTACTGTAGTGCTATCTTGTGTTCTGACTTGGCTATCCTGACCTCTCTCTCACCACTAGGTGGCGTTTGTTCAGCTGCTCTGTGAGTGCAGTCTCGCTTCTCTACCAAGCTCCCCCTGGTGGAGGTTGCGCTGTACTGCACTGCAGCTGCATGACAACTGGGCTGTCATGACAGGGTTTTGATGTGTTAGTCTCTTGATTTTTTTTTTTTTTTTTTTTTTCCAAAGCTGTATATTTTTTTATGCTTTGCTACTTTTACACACTTAAAACAATATTTTACAAATATGAATTTTTTTTTGCATCGCCATGTTCTGAGAGTTTTAACATTTTAATTTTTTTGGGGGACTATTTGGCATTGTCATTTGCACCATTTTTTTTACATATGACTTTTTTATCCATTTTTATTCAGTTTTTTTTTGTCAATATAATGAAAAAGTTCAATTTTGGCATGTTTTCTCTTAATTTTTTTTACCATGTTCTCTGTATAGAATAACTGATGTGAAGTTTTATAGTTCAAATAGTTCCGGAGGCGATTACACCAATTCACCAATTATGTGTGTTTATATTTATTTTAACACATAGGCTGTGTTTTTAGTGGCAAAACTGTTTTTTTGTGACTTGTATGCGCTTTTTGTGTTTTTTTTTTTTTTTTACATTTTATTTATTTTTTGTTTAATCTCTCACTGTCTTTTTACATCAATTAAGACATTTGCTCCTCAGACCGTGTGGGGGCATCATAACATAGAACCAGACCCCAATCAGAGGACAATAAAACATTCAGACTCCTGATCTACGAACTGATCCAATATTTATGGACATAATTGTTTATCACTCAAATAATGGTAATTCTGCTTCATGTCACCTGTCTTATCTATGGCAATATTTCTGTGCTATGTTGTGCATAAACATGTGATTCTTTCAGAATTTCTATTATTCTATGCCTGATGAAGAGACCTGTGTAGTCTCAAAAGCTTGCATTTGTTACCTTTTCAGTTAGCCATTATAAGGTGTCAACCACTGAGGACTCTCCATTCTACATATTTTTGTTGTGCATTCCTGTAGTTTCACACCATCTTGATCGCTTTTTTGGGATGTTGAGGAGACATGAAAATGGCAATTCTAACATGTAATGTATGGGTCGAAGAGTCTTAGATTTTGATTCATTCTGGGAGATGATAATAAAAAAAAATATTTGTTAGGATTTTTCTTGAGCTTGTTATTAAACTTTCATTATTTTCAGTGCCCCATCAGGGACTGAACCTGTGATCATTTGGGATGGGGTGTAATGAGCACCACAATGATTGCGCCATGGAAGTTATATTTTTCTACAGCTGTGAGAGTGCCAGCAGCATTCAGGTGGTCACATCAGCAGCAGCCTAGCTAGCTCTGGTTGCTGCTGTTCGCACAGGCGGTGACTGTATTACACAGACGACACCTGCAGAGTACAGTGCAGGTTCATCTCCTGAGCCCGCTCCCAACATATGCCACCAGTACATCCAATGGTGGGAAAGAATCAATGGTGTCTTGTCATTCAGTCTATTCAGGGCTGAAGGTGACCACAGAAAGATATTCATGTACTGAAAACCCATCTCTCTATAAATATGAACCATTAATTCACAGATTACATACCAAGCTCTCGTAGCAACAACTTTGGCTCCATTTGCAAGGCAGGATCACGAAGCCACTCTCCGATAGGAACATTTGCAAGTTTTGGAATATTTAGAAGAAACATCCAAAAAACGGCTACAAAACAATAAAACTGGCACAAAAGTGGGCACCAAAGAGCGCTGAAAGGGTTAAATGCCTTTGGGCCACTGATGTCACACTGCAGACATATAGAACAGGGCGCCCCACATCATAACCAGTTATCTCCAGCCTGGCCCAAATAGGTTCTGGGAATCAGGACTGGCATCAAAGTGGGCAGACAGTCAATTTTCACAGATTCGAATAAGTAACTGATGTTTTTAAGGGGTTAAATGCCTTTGGGCCACTGATACCACAGTGCATACATATAGGACAGGGAGCCCTACATCAAAAACAGGTACATCCAGCCTGGCCCCAATGGGTTCTGGGCACCAGAACTGGCATCAAAGTGGGCAAACAGCCCATTTTCACAGATTTGAATAAGGAACTGATGGTTTTATGGGTTAAATGCCTTTGGTGCCCACTTTGATGCCCATTTTTAAAACTGATGACCTATCTATGCCATGAATATTATGTTAGGTGGGTGTAACTCAGTGCCCCTGTAGAGCGTTGGTGCGATTTGGCTGTGTCATTCTGGTAAATTGCTTATGTGTCCCCCATGTCAATGTATCATTAGTGGCCATTCTGGTGGCTTTGTCATATACAGGTGAATGGGATGTAAGGTGCACAGGGTGATGGTCATGGACGAGGGGCTGCTGCGTTCCCACACCCTGGCACCCTACAATTAATCAGTGTCCCATGTGCTATACATGTGGTGCAGAACACTCTAGTTTCATTCAAATAATTTTTATTGAAAATTTTTCTCAAACATGTCAAGACGTAACACGAGACATAACACGAAAGGGGAGGAGGTGGTGAGGGTCAAGGGGCCAGGGAAAAGGGGTGGCACATGAGGATGTAGGGGAAGGGACAAGAACAAGGTAAGAAGACAAATATGATCTACGTACGCAGCGTAGATAGTTTACACAACTATAACAACTTTTATAGGTGAATATTTATATAACAATCAGTAGTTGGTACAAACAGTAGCAGGTAATGTTGGTGTAGCAACCTAGAAAACTGAATACCTCCTGATTTTATTAGTTAGGAAAATCAATAACTCTCGTATTTTATGTAGTAGAAGAAATAAACAATGTAAGTTTAACATATATCAACAGTCTGTAACTACCAAGAACCCACATGTATGACCAGATATATTAGGGATAAATCTCTAACCAGCGATGCCATTTGATGGCAAATTTTTTAAAACCTGCATTGGCAATGGAAAATTTATATTCGTAAGACTTATGTAGGGAGACCAAGTCAATAATTTCTTGCGTTGTAGGAGGGCATGGTTTTTTCCAGTGAAATGCAATGGAATTTTTAGTTACGAGGAGAATATGTGCCACAATGGGCCTAAGGGAGGGGTTAATACGATCAATACCTATGGACAGCAGTGCTAGTTGAGGGGAGAGGACAATCTTCCCTTTTGCTAAAGTGTTTATAATGTTGGAGATTCCTCGCCACAATGGCTTCAGTTTAGGGCATTGCCAGAAAATATGGAGTATGTTTCCCCTCTTCCCACAGTTCCTCCAGCAGTCAGGAGAGATGCTATCATTTATGGCGAATAGCCTTGAAGGGGTTAGATACCACCTAGATATCATCTTAAAGAAGGACTCTTGCAGGGTTAAGGAGACCGTGGACGAGTAAGTGTAAGAAAGCGCCTCCTCCCACTCTTCCGTCTGGAATGTAATTTTAAGGTCTCCCTCCCACTTAATCATGGAAGCAGTTTTGGTAAAGACCATATTCTTGCTAAACCACCCATAAATATACCTATAGCTCCAGAAGATGCTATGGCCTGGGTTACACAGCAGGTTAGCAGAAGGTTCTGAAAATGATGGTTTATTTGCGATAAATTTTTTGACTTGGTCTTTTACTATCTGGTAATCCCAGAAGGCTGAGGACGGAACGGCAAAAGTATCTTAGTGATTTAAAGGGAAGGAAATTTTTTCCATCGAAAATATCCCTGAGTTTCAGAATTTGGTGATTTGCCCAAATGGGGTTGATTATTTCATTATATGTACTAAAGACAAAGGATAAGGGCAGGTTTCCAGGTGTTTTAAATTTATTTGGCTTGGTGTTCAGGTTGGCAAATTCACGCCATGCATCACATGACGCCATGAATACCGGGTGTGATCTATGGCTCCAGTTTTTAGATTTTAGATGTTGCTTAATAATTAGGTCTTTTGGCGCTTGGTTTAAGTTTATGAAGGTTTCTAAGTCTACCCATGCAGGGGTGTCATCTGTGGCCCACCAGGAGTAACTCTGTTTTATTATATTAGCATTGTAGTGCGCGATTATATTTGGAAGACCCATGCCTCCTGAGTGTTTGTTTTTATATAGTACTCCCTTGTCCACCCTAGCTCTCTTATTCCTCCAAATATGTGTTTATTAGCTTTTGGATATTATTCAAGTATGGGGTGGGGATAGGGACAGGGATAGATCTGAAAAAAAAATAAAATATATATATATATATATATATATATATATATATATATATATATATATATAATATATATATAGAGGATTTTTGGTAAAGTAAAACACTTGACAGCCAAATTCCTTCCCCACCATGTCAGGTCTTTGCCGGAAAAAAATCCTAGTTCGAGTGAAATATTTAGTCAGCAAATCTAGATTTGTTGCTTGCTATTAATGTGTTGAGGTCTCTGGTAATTTTGATACCTAAATAGGTGATATCCTCCTCTGCCCAACTCCATGGCGTTTGTTTTTTTTAATCTCTTCAATTTGTCTGGAATTAAGGTTAAACTGAAGAATTTGGGATTTAGCCTTATTTATCTTAAAGTAGGAGATGCTAGAAAATGTCTCAATCACTCCTCGTACTCTGGGGATGGAGGTCATAGGGTTAGTCAGTGTTAGGATTACATCGTCTGCAAACAGACCGATTTTGTAATTTTTAGAGGGTGTTTGAAATCCTGAAATGTCCGAGTCCTCTCTGATGCTTTGGGCTAGTGGTTCCATCGCTAATGCGAAGAGCAAGGGGGAGAGGGGACACCCCTGACGGGTACCATTCGATATGTCGAAAGGGGATGATAAGTGGTTGTTGGAGAAAATTCTTGCTGAGGGTTTTGAGTAAAGGGCCATAATAGCGGACATGCTTTGTGCGTTAAAGCCAAAATGTTGCAAGGTGGACCTCAAATAGTCCCAACTGAGCCTATCAAAGGCCTTTTCGGCATCCAGTGAGATGACCACAGAAGGAACATTTTTTTGAGTTTATTATTTTTATAATATCGATAATCCTTCTGGTGCCATCCACCGACTGCCTGTTCCTGACAAAGCCAATCTGGTCCTTGTCAACAATTTTGGGCAGAAAACCATTAATCCTGTTTGCTAGTAATTTGGCGTAGATTTTAATGTCTGAGTTGACCAGTGAGATCGGCCTATAGTTTGCGATATTGGACATGTCCCCCTTGCCCTTCAGGATTAGTATTATTGTGGCCTCTAGCATCTCTCGAGGAAATGAACCTAGTTTGGCCGCTTCATTGAATATTCTTGAGAGAGGGAGCAAGCAATTCTTTAAATGTCCTGTAGTACTCATTTATGAAGCCATCTGGCCCCGGAGACTTAAAATGTTTTAATTCTCCCATCGCCCCCAGAACCTCTTCTGTCGAATGGGGCATTAAGGTCCGAGAGATCTTCCTCTGATAATTTTGGTAGGGAAAGGGCGTTTAGAAATGTAGAGGTATTTAGTTGGTTGGGTTGGGGAAGGTTAGGGTCTGCTTTGAGATTATAAAGTTTAGAGTAAAACAGGGCAAACTCATCTACCACATCCTGAGGGTGATGCAGCAGGGATCCTGTTGGGGATTTAATTTTGTTGATGGTGTTTGCAATTCTCTGCTTTTTCAACCTACACATCATGTGTCTTGTGGGTTTGTTCAACGAGGAGTAGTTTTTAAACTTGGAGGATTTGACCGCTGCGTCATAGAATGAAAATATGAGGGTTCTGAGTTCCTGTCTAAGATTAATTATTTCGGAGTGAGTATTTGATGAGGGGGATATAGAATTTAATTGAGCCATTTCTTTGGATCTAATTAGGGCCTGAAGCTCTGTTTGACCTCTTTTCCCTTGCCGATATCTGCATCATTATGCCCCTAATCACTGCCGTATGAGCATTCCATAAAGTAAATGGGTTTGTTGATTCTGAGCTATTTTCCTCAAAGTAGTTTTTTATTGCTTTGTTTATGATTTCCTTATGGAGTGGATTGTTGATGAGGAGTATGTTGCTTTTCCATAAGAATTGTTTCCTTGAGGGAGGACCAAGGATTAGCTCAGCAGTGACCAGAGCATGGTCAGAGATAGTCTTAGCGAGAATGTTAATGTTGCTAAATCTTGTCAGGGAAAAAACGTCACAAATAATAAGGTCTATCCTGGAAGCGTGGTAGATATCTGAGTAGTGGGTAAATTCTTTTGATGTAGTATTTAGGCATCTATATACGTCATAAAATTCATTTTGGAATAGCCAATCGTTTAGATTAAGGGATTTGTGTCTATTTTTTGCCGTAGAATCCATGTGCCCGTCCGGGACCACGTTGAAGTCACCTGCTATGATCAGTTCTCCCTTCCTAACCTTTGCCACCGTTTTTATTAATTTGTTAAGGAATCGGATATGTCCCTTGTTGGGGCGTAGGTGTTAACTATTGTGAATATTTGATTGTTAATGTTGCAGATTAGAATGTGGAAGTGTCCCCCCCTCGTCCACGATCTCCTCTAGGAACTCAAACTGCACGTTATTGCTTATTAATGTCATAACCCCTGCCTTCTTTCTTTGACCACAAGATTCGTATGTGTGCACAAATCTCCTATCATCGAATCTAGGATGGTCACCCCTCCTAAATTTGGTCTCTTGGATACACATAATATCCATTTTAGATTTTAATAGTTCTCTTTTGATGCTAAATCTTTTTTGGGGGGTGTTTAGGCCTCTGACATTATACGTCATTAAAGAGATTGCCATATTTGAAAATGTTTAAAGTATTCTTAGTGAGGAATTAGTGCTGATTAGGGGACTGGTCTTTTGTGGGATTCCTGAAACCTGTAAACAGTAGAGAGAAAGTGTAACCTGTGAAAAAAAAAACAGTTAAATGGTATATTTACGCAACACTTGATACTTGATTTTAGTAACTTGAAGAGAGGTATTCTCCGTCTTCTTGTCTCCTCAGAGGAGGAATCAACGGCGAATTCCTTCTTGAACGGGGGAAAGTTTGTGAGAGCTCCAAGCGAAGAGGAACATCCTCCGGGTCGGGGAACCAAAATAAACCGACAAACACAGTCAACAGTTAATGAGCGGTGTAGCAAACTTATCACCTTAATAGGCTAGATCAAAAATACACAAGTTTCAACATGTGAAATAGTAAAGATGACTCCCCAAATGACCAAGGACTCTTCATGTAGCATTTTCCCTATGATTTGCCTTTGTTTGGCGGGGAGTGTAAACGGAGGCAATGAATTTTTCCCCTTCAGGGGAGTTAATAGGGATAACTTTCTCCTTCCACTTAATCAGCAGCTTTAAAGGGAATCCCCATTTGTACGTAATTTCCCGATCCCTTAGTGCTGCAGTGACCTTTTTGTAGGCTTTCCTGCCTTCAATGGTGTCTTTTGATAGGTCAGCATATAATTTGAGATGGGTAAATGGCTCCGGGAATCCTTTTTCCTGTTTTAGATAATTTTGAACCATTTCTTTAACGTGGAAAAAATGGATTCTGAGGATTGTCTCTTGGGAGATCGGGTGAGATTTTGGGTGGCCTGGGAAGTCTATGAATTCTGTCAATTAACAGGTCCTGTTTGGAAAGGGATGGATTGTTTTTTTGAAGACATTTTGTACATATTCAAGCAACTTGTTGTTTGTTATGCTTTCTGGGATACCCCGAATTTTAACATTGTTCCGCCTACTACGGTCCTCGAGGTCCGCCACTTTTGTCCTCAGCCGGCGTAATTCTGAAACTGTTTTCTTCTTCATGTATTTTAGAGGAATGCTCAAGGGCCCCAATTCTTTCCTCGTGGTTTTCTAATTTTTTAGAGATTGCTTCCATTTTCCCCTCCCAAACCCTTGTTTGCTTCTCAAGATTTAAATTCATGTCTTTGTTGAATTTTTCTGCTAGTTTAAGTAACAGGAGTTCTGCATTATTAGAGGGTTGGCAGGGTGAGTCCTCCAATGAATCACCTGAGAGTTTGGGTCTACTCTTTTCTAGGCTCACGTTGGGGGATATATCCTCAGATTCATCAACTGATGCTCCTTGGAGGGAAGAATATTTTTTCCCCCCATGAACCTGGCACATTCCTTTTGGCTGAGGTGGACGAATCCATCTTGTTGGAACCAATTTGTGAGTCACTTTTAGCAGGGGTTCTCGGCGATCTCGACCTTGATATCTCTCTCTCTCTCTCTCTCTCTCTCTCTCTCTCTCTCCTTATCAATTAGGTTAATGGAGTCACTGGAAGAGGCTCTGCGTGGGTTTATGGTCTTGTTGAGATCAGGAGGGGGGAGTATGGGGATTCTTGATGGGGTATTTTTAAAGGAGGTTTTCCTTGAATTGTTACTACTCATTTTGGATTGTAGCGTAAGTGGGTAATCCTATATCTGATCTGGTACTGGTTGGTAGCTTTCACAGGGTGGCCGAGTCCAGCACTAGTTTTCAAAGATCACCACAAAAATGTTCCCCCCCCTTCAAAGACTGGTTGATCAATAACCCCAGCAGTGTATCGTATCTATCCCCAGTTGTCAGATCCCCACAAATGTGGTCCCACTTTATAGACTGGTTGAAAGATTTCCCACTGGGAGAGCCGTGCTTAGCACTGGATGGCAGATATCCCCACAGATGTGGTCCCAGGTCAGTGACTGGATTACAGATTTCCCACTAAAGTGGCCCCACGTCCAGGACAGGGTAGGTAGAATTAAGAACACTCTAGTTTCAGCCGCAGGCCTCCTCTGTCTCCAGGCTCCTGGATCCAGGAACATCAGCACACAAATCAGGAGATGCCCACTTAACAAACAGTTCAACTTTACTTAGCATCTTGAGGTCATTTGCAGTTACAGCACAGTACATTTCCACGTTCTCTATTTCTTCTGCTTGAGCTTTTCTCACTGGTATCTATGACCCTAGGGATACTTCGTCCAGCTTCACAGTTTCTATGGGTCCTGTCCTGTCTCCCTAATCGTTTTCTTGCCTGGCTTCCACTTGTTGGCAGGGAATAAGGCATGCTTCCCAGTGCCTAGTTCGGTAGTTCGGGCTATAGGTCCCGAACATTGCAGGAATGTCCGCTGAGGACAGATGCCGAAGTTCTCATACTGAAAAATAGTCCATACTTCTCGTGCCCTCTGGCCTTGAATTTCTGCTAATATTTTATCTCAGATTTAATCTCTCATCTGTCTCAGTAAAACCAGTAAGTGTTCCCCTTATTAACTGACCCTGTCCCCTCTATTGGCTGGGGCTGACCCCAACCATATTAACTGTATACTAACCTGCAAACCCACTTCCTATACCTAATATGTCCACAACTTTATCTTTCCTAATCTAAACTCTGAGCCCTATCCTATGCTTGATACTGAAAACGTAATCTTGTACTTCCCTCGATATGCTAAACATATATAGCATTATACATTAATCACAATACATTACATTAACTGAGTACATTAGTGTCTATGAAACTCTATGCAGTTCCACATTTTAATACAATTACAAAAATACAATAAAATCACACACTTTTCATAAACGCTGTTTTGAGAGGCATATGACTGCCCCTGTCACACCCTTAGAGGGACACCACTGCCAATGCCAAGAGCAGACACGTCTAAACTTTCAGTGCTGTGCTGTGCAGTACAGAACAGTCGCAGCCACTTACAACAGTAGATTAAAGGGGGTCTTTGGTGACACATTATCACTTACCTAGGGCATAGGTGATAATTTGATAATTAGTGGTACAATCCACACACCATGATGTGTTGAGGCCTGGAGTGTGGAGGACACTGCTGAATGTGAGTAGCCTGCCAGGGCCGTAGGGTACCCGGAACCGGGTCCGGTGTTCACAGGGGGATGTCACGTGGCGACCCAGTCCGTGGCCCTGGTCGCAGCTGGTCTCCCCTGATGTCACTCACCTGTGCTTCGCTCTCCTGCACGCTCACTGAACGATGTCCTTTCCTTCTGTATATCTTTCTCCAGTGGCTGTAGTATTTCAGACTACAGGACCCCTTCTGACACTCCATGTCGTTCTGCTCCCTTCTGTCTCTCTGACAATCTGACCTCTTTCCCTCCAAACCACAATATATATAGGGGCGTCACCTAGTAATAGAATCAAAAGCTCCCCTTGTGGCCTGGAGTGTGAACATGTTGTGTGCATTGTGATTACCTGGTGAGGGTTGTCTTTCATCGCTTCCAAACGTAACATCACTCTCCCAGTGAGGAAATCAATGCTACTGTGATGACCAGGACCCTGGGGCGCCACATATGCGCCCACAAGACATCGGGGGCAATATAATAATGACTACATGCTCAAGCAATGGAGTAAAGACAACACAAAGGTATAGGGGGGGAAAAAGAAGATTTTATTTAAAGATGAGGTTATTATTATATTATATGTCATGCATATGTGTAAATTATTCATCTATCAGACTAAACCTATTTATGGGCCATGTTGGTCCAGAGGAAGGCGAAAACCCCCTGTGAGGAATGGGCCAATTATCCTCATATAAGGGGGGAAAATTCCTTCCTGACCCCAAATATGGCGATCAGAATGAATCCCAAGATCAAAGGCCGATACCTAACCTGTGTAATGTAGCTAACCTGTGTAATCTACCTGAGCTGTGTAATGTAACTCTCATGTGAAAAAAAATAAAAATAATTTTTATTTACATGTACTAATTATCATTTATATTTTTGGGAACTAATTTTTCTATCAAACAAAGAAAATTTTATTTTACTATAACTTTCTTTTATGCTACTAGTGTGTGATTCTACTTATTAATCTTTTATACTAAGCCTATTTAAGGCCTTGTAGATCCAGAGGAAGGCGAAAACCCCCTTTGAGGAATGGGCCAATTGTCCTCATATTACTGGGAAAAATTCCTTCCTGACCCCAAATATGGTGATCAGATTAAATCCCAGGATCAGAAGCCGATCTATGTTCTACATCTATGTGCTGATATGTACTGTGTGCTATATGTGTGCCTGTACTGATGATGTAGTGTGGGGACCTGCACTTATCCTGTAGTATGGGTGTTGTGTGATGGGTGCGATACTTACCAGGCCTGTGCTAAGGTGAGCTCAGGGATAATGGCCGCTCCTTACATGCTGCTGCTCAGTGGCCCCAGGACTGAAAGGTGCGACTATTGTTCCTGAACTCACCGAATGGAAACTTGGCACAGGCCGCTCCTGGGGTAGATGATCTTCGGGCTGGAGGGATGTTAGATGCCAGCCCAGGAGGTCAAGGGTCTGGGGCAGCAATAGCAGTGGTCCGGCATGAAGATGGTATAGAGAGATGATGTTGAAGGGCAGCCGAGGTGACGTACAGCAGCAGAGACATGAGGCATGAAGTTCCGGGCAGTTGGTACAGGCTCATCCTGAAAGACATAAGAGGGAAGACATGAAATCTTCTGTCTACTGGATCGTGTGTTACATTAGGGGAATGGTGTTTATAATGAACCATTCCGCTATGTAACATCAGATGCAATGTACTGATATATAGGTGTCCTGTGTGTACAGCAGTCACTCACCAGATGGTCGTGGATTCCTTCACAGTCCAGATCTTTTCATCCACCTAAGGAAAATAGAAACATAAAGTCACTGTCAGAAAAAGTGAAAAAAGACAAGATGGATGATGATTATTACACAGAGGAGGAGATACTTACCGGGTCCAGCTTGATGACACGTACGTAAATCCGGCCACGGGGTGAAGGACTGTATGCTCCGGCCCCTGCAGATGATGGTTCTCCAGAACTGGCCTGAATGGTGTAAATGGAGACTCTGCTCTCCTTACCTCAAGATCCTTCCAGCCGATGGTGGTAAAGAATGGATGTTCTCGGATGTTCCCGCTCACACCCAGGTGTGTCTGAGGGTCTTTGCGCAGCAGCTTCTTGATGAGATGTTTCGCGTCAGCATCAAGCCAAGATGGAACTTTTGGCTTCTCGTTGATGGCTTTGAAAGCCATTTGCTTGACGGGGCCGTTGTAAAATGGGGATCGTCCTGCTGCCATCCTGGACACCACAATCCCCAGGCTCCACCAGTCCACTGCTGCGCCGTACCGTTTTCTACGATGCACCTCAGGGGCCATGTAATGGAAAGTGCCCGTCACTCCAGAGATGTTTTTGGAGGAGGAGACGCCATCTTGGGCAAGCCCAAGGTCGATGATACGGATGTGGCCATCTGCATCCAACATGATGTTATCCGGCTTTATGTCTCTGCAATGAAAGAAGAAAACAAAATAAGAAATCTGTCCAGTGATACAATAGATGGAAAATGGGTCACTAGAAGATCCGGTAGAATAGCAACAGGACAGCAGGGAAGCCGGGGACCATATCTACAGCATGTAAAGGGGACAGAGAGAAGGAGGAAAGTTCTGCTTACCGGTGGACGATGTTGTGTCCGTGGAGGAACTGGAGACCACATACCATCTCTGCTGTGTAGAATCTGATGGAGAGATCAGAGTGTAAAATCAATGTCATGAAATCCTTCTCTAGCAATCCCCAAATACTATGGCACCCCACCTCCTGCATCCAGCACCCTAAATATATGCCCTGCCAGCCCTCCCTTAGCTGCACCCCGACGTCAGTTTTTTCCCATCTCCTTAGCTCTGTTTTAGGTACATTTTCCCCTTTCTCACCTCACATTGCCGATGTTCAGGCAGCCGCACATCCTGATTAAATCCTCCAGGCTGCCACCGGACATATACTCCGTGATGAAATATGCCCTGTGCTGAGACTGGTGTGCGGCGTAGAAATGGCAAAGGAATGGGCAGTCTCTGGCCGCCAGGAGTATCCGCCGCTCTCTCATGATGGTGTCCTCATTGTCCCTTTTGCTACTCATTTTGACGGCCACATTGATGTTACACCCGGGGACAGATGCCAGGACCACCTGAAATACACAAATGGAGAATACTTAGAAGGTGTCTGCTGGGAGGGAAGGATCTGGATTTTATAGTGCACAAGTCATATGGGAAAACTGAGTGGTCGCTCAGTCTGCTGGTGACCAGGACCATGTAGAGGAGCAGATCTATCTATCAGCACAATGCACTGCCTGCTCCATGGATGGGCTATGGAGAGGTCTTGGAGCATAAGCCTCATTAATTTTTTTTTTAAATAAATAATACACATGAAAATTTAAGCAATTTTTGTAATACATTTTTTTTTAAAGAGAAATCTGCTTCTTTGCCATGACTGATTTTCAGTTTTAAAAATTCTCATTTCCTGGTAAAAATCTACATTCAGTGAAGACAGATTGTTACATTACTGAGAATAGATGACAGTTGGTGCCAATAATATTCTATGTAAGAGGAATGGGGGAGGGAGGAGTTTTGCATTTAGCCCCTCCCCTCTACATCAGCACCAACTGTCATGCTTTGATTTGGCATTAGTAAGGTCCAAATATCATTGACTATCTAGATTTAATAAAAACATAGAGACAAATGTATGCACAATATGGCAGCCTGATAGGAGCCAATATGGACAATGACATGTAAAACCTCTATGTCCCCTGCCCTCTACTGCTGTGACCCCTGAGATCAACCCTCCAGTATAGAAGAATACCACATTATAGCAGCACTAGCCCTAACTATGGTGATGTCTTATACTTCATCTCACAGAAAAACACTACAATGAGCAATAATAAAGCAAGACATGGCTGATAACAGTGAACAATGCATGGGGATATAACACAGATATAAGCTTTCAAATAAATACAAAAATATGTAGGCCTTACTTTGCCGAAGGCGCCTCTACCTAGGACCTGGTGGATGTTGAAGCGGGCGATGTTAAGCCTGGCGTAGGGGCCGGATGATCCAGGGTCTCCGCTGCCTACAGGTGTTGGCTCCTCCAATCCGTTGTCTTGTTTCCTCTTCTTCGTGATCTTCTTGAATCCGGTCACGCTGTCCTCTTCTCTCTAACTCTTCTCCTCTCTTCCGCTTCTCCTGGCTCCTCTTCTCACTCTCTTCTCCTCCTCGTCCAGTAGTCGCCATTCTCCGTAATCTCTTCCCGCCTGTAGACCTCGGTCCAATCACTTCAGTCTACAGTTGAAAGTAAACGGCAGTTGTTCGTGTGCAGATGTCCAGAGGTCAATGGTGACGGAACCCTCAGGTGGCTCCTGCCAGGCAGCTGCTCCTGGCCCTGCTCTGCCCTATACACTGTGATGTAGGCATCATGGGTGACAGTTTAGGGGGAGGAACAGCAGAGAACTTCATGGCGACTGTTAGTGATGTTTTTTAAAAATTTATTCTCATATACATCAGGAATAATATAAAGTCATAAAAAATATACTTTTAATTTTCTGGCTCTTCCCCTTACCTATGTAATCCTTCTATATTGCAGATTTTTTTCTTCTTTTCATCCCATTATAAGATGCCACTTTTTTTATATGCCGTAGTTGTAGATATTTTTCTAATGCATTATACACTGATTGTAGTTGTTTAATAATAGAATTAATCATCAATAATCAGTCAGTCAATGCAAAAGGTAATAATTATAAAATCTGAATATCTAGGAAAGTAAAAGTGAGGGTTTTGTATTTCTTAGGAGAATAACAACAAATGCAGAATTATTGGGCAACTATATAAAAAAAATATATATTTTCAAACTCAATTGTTTGTTTTCATCTGTTTTTTTACAATAAGAATAATAATCGAACTCAGTATGTACAAAATATATTTCTGACGTTTCAAAAATAATCAGTGACCAATGTAGTAATATAGCCGCCCTTCTATTCAATAAGAATCTTAAGATCCATCCATGGATCCTGTCAGTTTCCAAATCTGTTGACGATCAACTTCCTGGGCAGCAGCAACCCAGACACCTATAAGACAGGAGGGGGTCTGGTGATAACAGACAAACTGTTATCGAAGGTGCAAGTTCAAAGGAACAAATGGAGGAGGAAGTGGTGATGGGCGAGCAACTGTCAAATGAAAAGGATAATCCTCCCCTCTCTGTTGTTCATGGTTGGCGAGAGCGGACGGAGCAAATGAGCTTCATTGTTACCCAGCCACCAACACAGCATGGGCTTGGACCTCACGGTAGAGCCCGACATACGAGTGCCTTCTTGCTGTACTATGTGCAACATGATCCCCGTATAATTATAATTAGGAATACTGCTGACTAGTGGGTTGCCACTCTGTTAGATCCACGTTATAAAACCAAATTTTGCCAGATGCTTCCCGCCCTGGAAAGGGACCCGCGAATGCTGGAGTATCGAAACACACTTTTACACAACCTTAAGAGAGCTTTTTCCCAAGACAGCAATGAAGCACACAGTTCACATCGCAGTTCTAGACTTCCAACCTCTGGCTCATCAATTTGTCAACGCCAGAAAATTAGCAGCAGTGGTGTAAGTGGAAGAAGCAATTTCGGTGAGTCCTTTGACACTTTGTTTTAGACCAGCTCGTGCACTAGCACAACAGAGTCCAAGTCATATTTCCATATTTGTGGAAATATGAACAATCATGGTTGGTCTACATCTGCTACATTTGTTGTAGTGGAAGACGTCTTGGTTCTATTTATACTTTTTCTATTCTCGTGACAGTTATTCCACTTCAGTGGTGTCAGTCCCTCATTTTTTTACATGTGAAAACACCAGGTTGGGTGTCCATCTGCTGGATTGGGAGTAGTGGAAACCCTGTCAGTCCCTATTGTACTATTTCTACTGTGGTAAAATTGATTCCACTTCTGTGGTGTAAGCCCCTCATTTGTTTAAATGTGAACACTCCTGGTTGGGTGTCCATCTGCTGGATTAGGTCTAGTCAGGGCCAGCATTGGGGGCAGGCAGACCAGGCAGCTGCCTGGGGCCCCCGCTCCCCCCAGGGGCCCCAAGCTAGCGGCAGATCATGCAGCCGCTATGGGGCCCCTGTGAGGCAGGGGGCCCAGCTTTCGCCAGCGCCGACTCCCCCTCCGCATTGTACTATACCGGCGTCTGCCGGTACAGTTCAAAGCAATGATGGAAGAGAGCGTCAGATGACGCTCCCTCTCCCATCATTCCCCGCTCTGCCTCGCTGACACTGTTGGTGCGCGATGACATCATTGTGCACTCACTGTGTGCCAGCCGGCATTGCAGTCGCTGAGACAGGAGCAGCTCAGCAGGGAGCAGCGCGGGCACGAGGCGAGGTGTGTGTTTTGTTTTTTTTTTGTTTTTTTTTTACTGGACTGTGGGGCCATTCTCAGGGGGGAGAGATGCGAGCTGTGCTATATACTACATGGGCTGTGCTATATACTACATGGGCTGTGCTATATACTACATGGGCTGCAGTATATACTATGCAGCCTGTGCTATATACTATGCAGACTGCTATATACTATGCGGGCCGTGCTATATACTATGGGGGTATATTCTATTCTATGGGAGAGACTGTTATATACTATGGGGGGCTGCATTATATACTATGCAGAGGTGGGCTGTATTATATTCTGTGGTGGGCTACATTGTATTCTATGGGGGGCTGTATTAGATTTTATGAGGGATGATTGCATCATACTCTTTGATGGGGCTACATTATATTCTATGGGGAGGTGAGCTGTATTATATTCTATTCGGTGCTACATTATATTCTATGGGGGGCTGT
This sequence comes from Ranitomeya variabilis, assembly GCF_051348905.1. Taxonomy (NCBI): domain Eukaryota; kingdom Metazoa; phylum Chordata; class Amphibia; order Anura; family Dendrobatidae; genus Ranitomeya; species Ranitomeya variabilis. The sequence continues at coordinate 118,313,925 of NC_135233.1, forward strand.
ATTTTATTTATATTCTATGAGGGGTGACTGCATCATACTCTATGAGAGGTGTTGTGAATTCCGTTCTCGGGCTCCCTCCTGTGGTCATGAGTGGTACTGTGTGAGTTTGTTCTTGGGCTCCCTCTGGTGGCCTTTGGCGATATGGCTGGGCTCAGCTGTTTCGTCTCCTGCTGGGCCTATTTAGCTCACCTGGACCTTTACTTGTCGCCTGCTGTCGGTGTATTCCGTCCTGATCCTGTGCTCTCCTGAATATTCCTTGTGACCAGTCTCCTGCTATGAGAAGCTAAGTTTGCTTGTTCAGTTTCTCATTATTTCCTTGAAAACGTTTCTGATTATATGATGAGTTCAGCCCAGCTTGCTTTCAACTGATTTTTTTGCTTGCTGGTTAGTTCTGGGGTGCAGAGTGCGCCCTTCACATCGTGAGTCGGTGTGGGGGTTCTTGTATTCTCTGCGTGGTTTACTTTTGATAGTTTTGTACTGACCGCACAGACACCTATCTTTATCTGCCTATCTAGTATTAGCGGGCCTCATTTGCTAAACCTGTTTCATCTCTGTTTGTGTTTTCCCCTTAACTCACCGTTATTATTTGTGGGGGGCTATCTAAAACTTTGGGGATATTTCTCTGAGGCAAGTGAGGTCTTTGCTTTCTCTCTAGGGGTAGTCAGTTTCTCAGGCTGTGACGAGGCATCTAGGTTTTCAGGTAACGCTCCACAGCTGCCTTTAGTGTGTTTGGATAGGATCAGGATTGCGGTCAGTATAGCTTCCACATCCCCAGAACTTGTCCTATATATTCAGGGTATATGTGTCAGGTCAGTTTGAGATCCTACCACCAGGATCATAACAGAGAGGGGACTACATTATACTACATGAGGGGGGCTGCATTATATTCTGTGGTGGGTTAGATTATACTCTGTGGAGTGGCTGCATTATACTATATGTGGGCTACAGTATACTGTATCGAGGACTATGGGGAATACATTATACTATATGAAGAACTGTGGTGCATTATACTATGGGAAGTGAATTGTACTACATGGATGACTATGGCGGTGCATTATACCATATGGAGCACTATGAGGAGTGTGTTATGCTATATGGAGGACTATGGTGTGTGTGTGTGTGTGTGTGTGTGTGTGTGTGTGTGTGTGTGTGTATATGTATATTCCTTGTGACCAGTCTCCTGCTATGAGAAGCTAAGTTTGCTTGTTCAGTTTCTCATTATTTCCTTGAAAACGTTTCTCATTATATGATGATTATATATATATATATATATATATATATATATATATATATATATATATATATATATATAATCTGAGTTTATTATACAATATGGAGGACTGTGGTGCACATTATAATATGTGGAGGACTATGGGTTGTATTATACTAAACAAGCAAAATGCTGCATATTCATCGAGTGATTGGATTGTTTATGCCGGAACAAAAATCATTGTTCTCAGCAGCACATCGCCGGTGTAACATGTAACATTATGGGGACAGATTGATCTATTAGTGATTGTTCGGTTCCCATCATTCTTTCTCAGACGCTGGAAAGAGGCCGGGAAACAGTCGTTGAATGACTTCAGCATGTCGATCACACTGGTCTATCGGCCTGAACTCAGCGCACGTAAATACAACAGAAATTCTTCTGTGTGATGTGCAATATGTTAGCATTTGGGGCCCCATTTTAAACTTTGCCTGGGGCCCCACTTTGCCTAAAACTGGCCCTGGGTGTAGTGGAAGACCTGTCAGTCCATATTATACTGTTTCCACTGTGGTAAAATTGATGCCACTTTGGTATTGTCTGACAATAATTTTTGGAAATGTGAACACTCCTGGTTGGGTCTCCTTCATACGTTTTGCCAATAACAGTAGGCCTCCAAGACAGTCAGGCTTCCACTTCCTTGGACTCAACTACCTGTGTTACTATCCTTACATTTTTCTCACATTGGTAGTTTATAAATCTGATATTTGTGCCACCTGAGTGTGGCTCAGCATGAAAGCAGGTAGAAGTGTTGCATGTGGTATCAGGGCTCCCAGCAAAGGGGCCCTGCACCGATCCCTCACCCACCTCGTCTTACTGTGACGTTCAGTTGAAAGGTGTAAATGCTGTCCCAGACCCTGATACCTCATGCCTGGCTGATTGCTGCAGTGACATGCTAAAATGAAGGTGAATTGAGGCCACTTTCCTGGTTGTCTGTCCCTCATTTGATGTGTTTTGGATGCATTTGGGGCTGTTATAAGATGTTGTGCATGCGTGTGTTTTTGCCTGCCATTGACATGAATGGCGTTCTGCTATGTATGGCAAATATTCAACAAATTAATTGGAATATTGCAAACTTGGCAATCGTAACTGAACATTGAAATGTTTGCTCATCTTACTATTAACATGAAATTCTCACCAGATGTCAGTAACAACCCATTCAATCCACACAGGCAAAGCAATTAAATCTATTCAGGAAAAAAGTAGTGCACACGCTTACTGAAATGTATTTAATGCTTTGTATATAAGCCTTTATTGGTGATGACAGCTTCAAGACGCTTCCTGTATGGAGAAACTAGTTGCAGGCATTGCTCAGATATAATTTTGGCCCATTCTTCCACAAAAATACTTTTCAGATCCTGAAGGTTCTGTGGGCTTCTTCTATGAACTCTGCACTATAGTTTCTTCCAGAAATTATGCAATTTTTCTGAACGTGGCAGTACCCCATATGTAGTTGAACACTACTGTTTGAGCACATGGCAGGGATTGGATGGGAAGGAGCGAAACTTGGCTTTTAGAACGCAGATTGTGAGTGCCATTAGCCAAGTCCCTAAAGTGCCAGATTAGTGGAAACCCCCCAAGTGATCCCCCATTGTATATTTCACTGCTTAAGGACTTAATCTAGGGGTGCAGTGAGAATTTTGAATCCACAGGTGCCTCACAGGATTTTATAATATTGGAACTTGGAAATATAACATTTTAGTGGTAAAAAAAAATGTATGATACACGAAGGTTAATGGGTGAAACCGGACCCAAAAAGGTACTGTACAATTTCACCCAAATGTGGTGGTCATGCCCCATATGTTGTCAGAAACCACGGTTAGGCCACATGTCAGGGCTGAGAAAAAAAGAGCACACTTTGGCTTTTGGATCACAGATTTTGCTGGAAAAGTTTTCAGGTGACAGAAAAGTAGAGCCCCTAAGGTGCTAGAACAGCAGAAAAAAAATACTAAAAGTGACCCCATTGTACAAAACTGCACCTCTCAATCAATTCATGTACAGCTGCAGTGATTATTTTGTAACATCCACGCCAGGCTTTATTCTGGAGAATTACAAATATGCCAGTTTAGTGCCCATACATTGTAGCGCCTCTATACATTGTAGCGCCCCACACATTGTGCCACCATACAAGGTAGAACCCCCATCTGCTCCCATCAGCCTACTCCTGCTACCTCTAATAGCAAAAGCAGGCGGCGACTGATGGGACTATTCATCAGCCGATGCCTGTGCTAAAAATAAATAAATAAAACCGGCTTGGTTCCCCTCTATTTTTGATAACCAGGGAGGCAAAACTGACAGGTGTGGGCTGCAACCCTCAGCTATCAGCTTTATCATGGCAGGCTATAATGAATAGAGGGGTCCCCATGCCACTTTTTAAAATTATTTAAATAATTTTTAAAAAACAGCGGTGTCCACCCTATTTTTGACAACCAGCCAGGCTAAAGCAGACAGATGTGGGCTGGTATTCTCAGGCTGGTAGGGGCCATTGATATTCCCCCACCCCCCCCAGGTTAAAAATAGCAGCCCGCAGCCGCCCCAGAAAAGCCACACCTATTAGATGGCGGTGGGAAGTGGGGTTAATATTTGTGGGGTTGATGTCAGCTGTTTTATGGCCCCTGACATCCAACCCACAAATCAGACGCCCATCCATTACTAACCCCATTGCCAGATTGCAATTAAACACACAGCCAGAATAAAGTCCTTTATTTCTCTAGTCACCTTCCACGACGGCATATGGAGGTTGTCTCTTTGCCCTAATGGGGAACAGGAAACACAGAGGTTAAAAGGACCTCCCACCTCCCACTTGCCAGTGTCTTTCCTGTTCCCCATGGGACAGGTAGAGGTTTCCTCATGTGCTGTAGTGGCCGGTGGCTACGGTACCTTGCAGGCGCTGCCTGTTTAGCCGGGCAGCAGATGGTCGCCTCTGGCCTCCTCCTCATGCTGCTCCCGTCGTCCTGCTTGCAGGTCCTCGGGACCCCCTCCCGGCCTTCCCGCGCCCCCACGAGGGCAAAGCAGGCCGGGGTTCCCTGACCGGGCTCCTCCTGGAGCTGCCCGGCGTCCTCCTCCTCCATGTTGTCGGCTCGGCGTTCCGGAAGTGACGTCAGCGGCTCTCGCGCGTCACTTCCGGTTTCTTCATGCATTCAGAAGCCGGTACTTCCGGGTTTCGCCAGCCGGCGTGTCGGACCGCACAGCTCCCTCACCTGGATTCTGGAGGGGGAGGGGGATTAATCGCTGGAGCAGGTGCTTGGACGGCGTCCATAAAAGCCTGCTGAACCACCACTGAGGTAAGGCTATCTCCTTCAGTATGGAAGGTTCTTCATGCCCCGTATCTGCGGAGCCCAGCGCCACCCCTGCCTCTGTAAGTGTTCGCAGGGATGGGATCCGGGAGGAGTGTAGCAGGGGTTAGAAGTCCTCACCCCTCTCTCCCTTTATATATTTCAGGGAGAAAAACCTGCCCCTAAAGGTGCCTATAGAAAAAAGTGCCCTATCTGTTCCTCTAAATGTCCTCCTAACTGGGACAAGAAACTCTGTCAGTCATGTACGGACAAGATAATAAGAGCTGAGCAGCCATCATTATTGGATGAGATTCGCTCATTAGTAAAACAGGAGGTACAATCTTCTCTGGCAGCCTTTACACCTCCACCCCCACCTCCATCTCCGCAGCCACAACCTCATTCCCCGGCTAAGAAGAGGAAAATTCAGGTTGTGGAATCTGACTCTGATTCGGACCTCTCTCATGCCTCATCTGTTGGCTGGGAGGATCCAGTATCTCCTAAAGCTGAGGTCAGGAAATACCTCTTTTCCTCAGACTATATTGAGGATCTAGTCTCTGCTGTCCGTAATACCATGGGACTAGAAGAGGAACCTGTACCGCAGTCCATACAGGATCAGATGTTCGGTGGTCTTTCATCGGAGAAGAGAGTGGGCTTCCCAGTTCATGCCAATATCATCAGTATGATTAATCAGGAATGGGAACTACCTGAGAGGCGTCTTAGTACCCCTTCAGAAATGAAGCACAGATTTCTGCTTGAGGATGACCTTAAATTAGATATTCCCAAGGTCGATGTGCAAGTGGCTAGAGTCGCCAAGAGAACTGCACTCCCCTTTGAGGATTCTTCTCAATTGAAGGATCCCATGGATAGGAAGATCGAAAGTCTCCTCAGAAAATCATGGGAAACTTCTGCAGCTGTCCTTAAGGCTAACATCGCCTCCACCTGTGTGGCAAGAGCTCTCTCCTGCTGGCTTGAAAAATTAGAGAATCACATATCTCAAGGTACCTCAAGAGGCGAGATATTGGATTCCCTACCCATTTTGCATAAAGCTACAGGGTATTTGGCGGACGCTTCTCTGGAATCTGTAAGAGTCGCCGCCAGATCCCTCGTACTTTCCAACTCTGCCAGAAGAGCCCTCTGGCTTAAGCTCTGGAGTGGGGATATCACCTCTAAGTCTAAGCTCTGCACCATACCCTTCAAAGGAGACTACGTCTTTGGTCCTGCCCTAGACGATATTCTCGATAAAGCCACCGACAAAAAGAAGGCGCTCCCTGAGCAAAAACAGCCTAGGAAACGTTTTTTTCGTGGCCCACAGCCTCAGTCCTCTCAAGCAAGAGGCAAAGGAAAAACCGGCAGGTGGAGCTATGCAAAGGGTAGGGGAAAGAATATCTTTGTCCCGCAACAGCAGCAGCAGCAACAATCCCAGCAGGACAAACAATGACTCCGACCCGGTGGGGGGAAGGCTCTCGAAATATGTGGTTCAGTGGGAGGATATTACCAGCTCCCACTGGGTTCTCAATGTCATCAGAGACGGCCTGTTAATAGAGTTAATTTCTCCCCCACCTCAGGGTTTAAAAGTCACTTCCCTTCCATCATTAAGGGATCGCAGTCTATTGTCCTTAGGTCTCAAAGACCTTATCAGATCAAATGTAATTTCCCCAGTCCCACAATCAGAGTGGGGGAAAGGACACTACTCCCGACTCTTCCTGGTTCCAAAACCTTCAGGAGACGTCCGGATTATTATAAACTTAAAGGGTCTGAACCAGCACGTGAAATATCGCAAGTTCAAGATGGAGTCTGTAAGATCTGCGATTCCTCTGATAGAACATCACTCTTTTATGGCTACCATCGATCTCAAGGATGCGTATTTCCACATCCCTATTCACCCGAGACACAGAAAATATCTCAGGTTTGCGATACAGGGGAATCATCGGGTGGAGCACTATCAGTTTGGAGTCCTTCCCTTCAGCATTTCATCAGCACCGAGGGTGTTCTCCAAGGTGATGGCCGAAGTAGTGTCATTTATCCGAAAGCAAGGTGTCTGTATAGTGCCCTATCTGGACGATCTTCTGATAGTAGCTTCCACCGAGATAACCCTGATAGCACATGTCTCTACCACCCTAGACATTCTGAGATCTCTAGGTTGGATTCCGAACCTACAAAAATCTCAGCTTCAACCTGCAAAAACCAAGAGATTTCTGGGAGTAATGCTGGACTCAGCAAGACAAATGTCCTTCCTCCCAGACGATCACAGGCTTCCCCTACTAACAAAAGTCAGGAAGTTCAAAGAAATGAGATCCCCTACTCTGCGAGAGGGAATGTCGCTGTTGGGTTCCATGACAGCCTGCATACAGTCGGTGGCTTGGGCTCAAGCCCACTCAAGGACTCTACAAGCCCACATTCTACACAATTGGGATGGTCGACCTGGCACTCTTGCCAAGAGGATCCACACTCCGGGCAGAGTGAAAGCCTCTTTAACATGGTGGATGAAGCCCAGGAACCTTCTGAAAGGAGTATGCTGGATTCAGTCTCCTCTAACCACCATCAAAACAGATGCCAGCAAGAGAGGCTGAGGAGCCATAGTGAACCATGTCCCCTATCAGGGCCAGTGGAGCCAATCGATTTCCGAGAAATCATCAAATTTCAGGGAGCTCAAGGCTGTGGAAGAGACTCTACTAGCGGCAAGTCATCAGATTTCGGGTCAACATGTACAGATTTACTCGGACAACATGACCACGGTGGCCCATATCAGGCACCAAGGCAGTACAAGAACCCTCAGTCTAATAAAAATCTCCGCTCGAATCTTTTCTTGGGCCGAAAAGCACTTACTATCCCTGACGGCAATCCACCTCAAGGGAACTACAAATATTCAGGCAGACTACCTAAGCCGCCAGGAAATCCATCCTGGCGAGTGGAGCCTGTATCCTCAAATATTCAGCATGCTGGTTCACAGATGGGGTCATCCAGACGTCGACCTCTTTGCCTCTCACCAGAACGCAAAGGTCGAAACCTTTTTTTCCCTGAACCCGAGAGGCAATCCCAGGGGGTTGGATGCTTTAACCCAAGATTGGCCGTTTCATCTAGCTTATGCTTTCCCGCCAATCCCCATCCTTGCCAAGGTTCTACGGAAGATACGCCTAGAAAGGACTTCAACTATCCTGATAGCTCCATTGTGGCCCAAAAGGAGTTGGTTCAACCTAATTACCCAACTACAAGTGGATGGACCAGTAATGTTGCCGATAAAACACGATCTTCTTTCTCAGGGTCCCATTCTCCACCCAGACCCTCAGAAGTGGAGCTTGGCGGCGTGGTTGCTGAAACCCAGGTTTTAAGAGCTAAAGGACTATCAATTCCGGTCATAGCTACCCTACAAAAATCGAGAAAACCGGTGACCAACGCCATCTACAACAAGATCTGGAAAAAGTTTTCTTCATTCTGTCTGCCTAACCTTCCAGACCCCCTCAAGCCTAATATACCCATTATATTGGACTTTTTGCAAAAAGGCTTGGAAATAGGTCTCAGGCCCAGTACCCTCAAGGTCCAGGTCTCTGCACTTAGCTCGGTCTTCGACCAAGATTTAGCGAGTCATCGCTGGATTAAAAGGTTCATGACATCAGCTACTAGAATGAATCCTAGAAAACAGGTCATAGTTCCCCCATGGGATCTCAATATAGTTCTCCAGGGTCTGACAGGTCCACCCTTTGAACCACTATCATCTTGTTCTCCACAAAACCTAGCCTATAAAGCCGTGTTCTTGGTTGCCAATCCATTACTTCAGCCAGAAGGATTGGTGAATTACAGGCCTTGTCTACACGAGAACCTTATCTTCTGGTAAGAGATGATTCAATTGTGCTTCGTCTTGATCCGTCCTTTCTTCCGAAGGTTATCTCTGACTTCCACCGTTCTCAAGAGATTTTTCTACCAACCTTTTGCCACAATCCAACAAACTCGGAAGAAAGAAGATTCAACACCTTGGATGTTCGACGTATTCTTTTACAATACTTGGACCACACCAGTACATTCCGAATTGATCATAACCTGTTTGTCCATCTCTCAGGACAAAACAAAGGGAAAAAAGTAGCCAAAAGTACCATCGCTACATGGATCAAGAAGGCTATTACGGAAGCCTATCTCGCTCAAAACAAGTTACCTCCAGTAGGTATCAAAGCCCATTCAACAAGATCCACATCGGTTTCCTGGGCAGAAAGAGCAGGCGCATCTCCGGAGCAGATTTGCAGGGCAGCAACGTGGTCTTCACTCCATACCTTCTCTAAACATTACAGACTAGATGTATTGTCCAACAAGGACTTAGCCTTCGGCCGCAAAGTACTCCAGGCCGTTGTCCCTCCCTAGTGCCAAAATTAGTTGGTATTCCTCCATATGCCGTCGTGGAAGGTGACTAGAGAAAATAGAATTATTCTTACCGTTAATTCGGTTTCTAGGAACCTTCCACGACGGCACTAATTTCCCACCCTATATATATTCCTGGATTAGTTCTGGGATTTTAAAGGTAAACCAGTGCAATGGTCTCAGTTGTAAGTCACTGGCAAGTGGGAGGTGGGAGGTCCTTTTAACCTCTGTGTTTCCTGTTCCCCATTAGGGCAAAGAGACAACCTCCATATGCCGTCGTGGAAGGTTCCTAGAAACCGAATTAACGGTAAGAATAATTCTATTTTTAAATAAAAGTGCACACCGTTTTACTGTTTTATTTAAAAAAAAAAAAAACAGTTATACTCACCTTTCACCCATTTCTTTGAAGCCCTCTTCCCTTGTAAGAAACCAGAAAATAGAGGAAATAATAAACAATAATACTCACCTAACGCCCATAGACCACTGAAGCCCTGTAAAAAAGAAAAAGAAAAACCAACCATATCTCTCACCAGTATGACATACTGCCCCACGGCGTAATCCATGTGTGCAATAAGTGGTTTTCAACCTGTTCCTAATCTGAATAGGGTCCAGGTTGGGTTCGCGTACTGCTCTGTTAGGCTACGTTCACATTTGCGTTTTTGGACGCAGCGTTGTCACCGCAAAACAACTCATGCGTCGTGCGGCCCTATCTTTAACATTGGGGCCGCATGGACATGCGTTGTCATGCGTTGCGGTGCGTTTTACAACGCATGCGTCGTTTGGCCGCACCTGGCAGGGCGCGGCAAACGCAACATGTTGCATTTTTTTCGGCAGCGTCTAAAAAACGCATGCGTCGCGTTTGCGTCGCGTTTGCGTCTTCGATGCGCCTAAATCCCCATTGAAGTGTATTGACAACGCAGAGGACGCAAGTACTTGCGTCGCAGTGCGTTGTACGACGCATGCGTTTTTTTAATTAAAAAATAGGGAAAGTGTCTAGACTGTGTCTAGACACTGACAAAAGTCACTATATATATATATATATATATATATATATATAGTTGGCATTGTCTTTCACTTGGCATCAAGACATAAGGCTACAGAGACGAGCAATCTCAAAACCTGTAAGTATATAATTTCTCATTGCATTTTTCTTTTGTTTTATTTCTTGATTTTGAATGCAATTTGTGCAATGTTTGGTCTGTGCTATTGTACGGTTATGCCACTGAGTTTTTAGTGAAAATTTGTGCTTCTAAATCTGGTTCTGATGTATTTCTGGCGTTTATATGATGGCGTTTCTTGTCTCCGGCCTTGCTGGTTTTTGAATTGGTTTTAATGGATTTTGGCTTGTTCTGGTGTCATGCGGTTGTTCAATTTCCTTTTTCTTTTTTTTTTTAAGGATTTTTTTTCTTGTTTAATTTCAGGTGTATGTCTCTTTATTCTGGTTTCTATTTCTTGTGGTAACCGTATGGCGTTTTCTTGGCTCATGTCTTGCTGTGTTTTATTGTAAAGTATGCTGTTGGGATTGCCTTTTCTTTACCGTATTTTCTTTTTTTTTTTCCTGAGTGTCTTTTCTTGGTGGTGGGGGGGCTACATTTATGATGATTCATGAAATTTGGATTGGGTTGTTCCATGCGGCTATATGCAATTTTATTTTCCATTGTATTATGTTTTTATATATTTTATTACATTTTTTTTTTTATCTGTTTCTGATGTATTTCCGGCGTTTGTAACCGTATGGCATATATCTCCTTCCTTGACTGTTTGGATTGTAAAGTATGGATGTATTGTTTTTTTTTTGGGGGGGGGGGCTGTTATTTTTTCTTTTTCATGGTTTTTTTTGTATTTGACTATGGTTTATCTTGCATTGGGTTGCTGTATAATTTCCAGCGGCTGTACCATAATTTTTATTGCTTTATATAGAATGATTTTTATTATCTGTTTCTGATGTATTTCTGTGGTTCTATGTCACAAGATGGTGTTGTTTTGGATCATGTCTTGTTGTAATTAAAGTATGGCGTTTTACACTAGTTTGCTATTTCTTTGGCCATTGTTAATAACTTTTTTGTGTGTAATCAATAAAGGTATATGTGTCAAATTTTTTTTATTTGTACATAGGGGTCTCTTGTAGCTTAATGGTTTTTTTGTCTATTCTGGATGACACCTTTTGCTATACTCTGCATTGTGTCGTATCTGCTATTGAATTTTATTGCAATGTATGGCGTTGTGGTGTCGCTTGTTGAGTTTGCATTGTCCTATGAGTGAAGTCCGTTGTGGTAGTAATGGTATGAGGTTTTTTTTTTTGCTCTTTTCTTGTATGTGGCAGTGTTTGCTTTTAATTTGATATTTTTTTCAATTTTTCCTTGCAGAATTATCTTGCAAGAATGGCGACCGAGTCACCAGCGAGCCAATCGGCGCAGGGGAGTTCAGTGAGTAATTATGTCCAGTTGCTTACTATTCGCTGTCGTTTGTAGACTTGGCACTAATTTTTTTTCTTAACCATTTTTTACAGGCTTCTTCAAGTGAGGAGGAAGGGACCCAGCAGGAGCAGCGACCTCGAGGCCAAGGTGTGGCGGCAAGCCGGCGAGTATTTTTATTTTTATTTTTTTTAATTTCTTTTCTTATCGGGGGGGGGGGGGGGGGGGGGGTGGTGGTTGTTGTTAATTTTTTCAAATCTTCATAACCTTAATGTTTTTCTATTCTAGGTTTCACAACGGGACCGCGAGGAGAGTATCGATGTGGACCTCCTAATATCAAGCATACAGGAGCGTGGCCTGTTGTGGGACAGCCGTGACCCCCGGCACGCGGACCAGGTGGTGTTGAGGCGGATGTGGGTTGGGGTGGCAAAATTGCTGTGGGATGGCTTTGACAGCGCTTCATCCACGGACAAAGACAACTTTGGTGAGTATTGCTGATGCGCCGCTATGACCCATCAGGCCAGGATAACACAACCGTGTGTGATGCGATCAACGCCTTCAACTTTGCATCGCACGCAGTTGTGTTGTCATTTTGAAATGCAAAATATGTAACCATTTTTGTTGTTTGCATTCACAGTCAAAAAGTTGAAGACCAGATGGCGATCCATGAAGGACCGTTTCAATAAGGGCCTACGAAATCAGGAGAAGCAAGCTCGCAGTAGTGCTGCTGCTGTGGCCAGGTCTGCGACCTACAAGTACAATAGGGCGTTGCGGTTCCTGAGACCGATCCTTGGCCGCCGACAGTAAGTATTTAACATCTGGTACTGCACAATATGCATGTCCACATACCATATTGCCCAGCCACATAGCATATTGCACAGCCACATCGTACATTGTCCAGCCACGTATTACATTGTGCATCCACATAGTATATTGCCAGGCCACTAATTGCGCAGCCACATAGTACATGTTCTAGCCATGTATCCACATAGTATGAAAAAAATAAAGAAAAGGAAGAGCACTCACCGTCCGTACAAAAGGTCCGTTCTTTATTGATTATGGCATAACACTAAAATAGCAGAGCATGGCAGGGAGAAACAGTGGAATAAGGACGACGGCCGTTTTGCACTCCTGTGCTTCTACGGGTCCGAAGGAGTGCAAAACGGCCGTCGTCCTTATTCCACTGTTTCTCCCTGCCATGCTCTGCTATTTTAGTGTTATGCCATAATCAATAAAGAACGGACCTTTTGTACAGACGGTGAGTGCTCTTCTTTTCTTTATTTTTTTCATTTGCAACTTTTTTTTTCTGAATGAGCACCCGTAGTCCGTTGTGGCTGGAACATGCTTCTTGGCTTGTGGGAGGTGAAACAGGAATAATAGGCTGAACGTGCGCTCGTGTTTTTTTCTGCACTATTTTTTTAACATAGTATATTGCCCAGGCACATAGTGTATTGGCCATCCACGTAGACAGCATAGTATATTGGCCATCCACGTTACTTTTTCCCTCGTGGGATGGTATATTGCCCATCCATTTTTGTTATTTCTTTTAACCGCGTGAGTCCTTGTTGTCCATGATAGGTTCCGTTCCGAGCCAGGGTAGGTCTGATCGCAGGAATTGTGATGACGTATCGATCACATGACCCTAACGTCATGGCAGTTCCTGCGATCAGCGTAAAAAATGGCAGTCGTCTGAAAAGCCACTCTAGGTCAAGCATAGCTGTTTTTTTTTTTTTTTTCTAATCAAGTTTGTAACTTTCAATTGTTTAACCCCTTCCCGACATTTTACGTACTATCCCGTCGAGGTGGGGTGGGCCCGTATGACCGCCGACGGGATAGTACGTCATACGCGATCGGCCGCGCTCACGGGGGGAGCGCGGCCGGGTGTCAGCTGCATATCGCAGCTGACATCCGGCACTATGTGCCAGGAGCGGTCACGGACCGCCCCGGCACATTAACCCCCGGCACACCGCGATCAAACATGATCGCGATGTGCCGGCGGTGCAGGGAAGCATCGCGCAGGGAGGGGGCTCCCTGCGGGCTTCCCTGAGCCCCCCGCAGCAACGCGATGTGATCGCGTTGCTGCGAGGGTCTTACCTCCCTCCCTGCCTGCTCCAGACCCGGATCCAAGATGGCCGCGGATCCGCGTCCTGCAGGGAGGGAGGTGGCTTCACAGAAGCCTGCTCAGAGCAGGCACTGTGAAGCAGCCTGCACTTCTCGCAGATCGGTGATCTGTCAGAGTGCTATGCAAACTGGCAGATCACCGATCTGTATTGTCCCCCCCCTGGGGCAAAGTAAAAAAGTAAAAAAAAAAAATTTCCAAATGTGTAAAAAAAAAAAAAAAAAAAAAAATTCCAAAATAATGAAAAAAAAAATATATATTCCCATAAATACATTTCTTTATCTAAATAATAAAAAAAAAACAATAAAAGTACACATATTTAGTATCGCCGCGTCCGTAACGACCCGACCTATAAAACTGGCCCACTAGTTAACCCCTTCAGTAAACATCGTAAGAAAAAAAAAAAAAACGAGGCAAAAAACAACGCTTTATTATCATACTGCCGAACAAAAAGTGGAATAACACGCGATCAAAAAGACTGCTATAAATAACCATAGTACCGCTGAAAACGTCATCTTGTCCCGCAAAAAACGAGCTGCCATACAGCATCATCAGCAAAAAAATAAAAAAGTTATAGTCCTGAGAATAAAGCGATACCAAAATAATTATTTTTTCTATAAAATAGTTTTTATCGTATAAAAGCGCCAAAACATAAAAAAAATGATATAAATGAGATATCGCTGTAATCGTACTGACCCGACGAATAAAACTGCTTTATCAGTTTTACCAAACGCGGAACGGTATAAACGCCTCCCCCCAAAAGAAATTCATAAATAGCTGGCTTTTGATCACTCTGCCTCACAAAAATCGGAATAAAAAGCGATCAAAAAATGTCACGTGTCCGAAAATGTTACCAATAAAAACGTCAACGCGTCCCGCAAAAAACAAGATCTCACATGACTCTGGACTCAAATATGGAAAAATTACAGCTCTCAAAATGTGGTAACGCAAAAAATATTTTTTGTAATGAAAAGCGTCTTTCAGTGTGTGACGGCTGCCAATCATAAAAATCCGCTAAAAAACCCGCTATAAAAGTAAATCAAACCCCCCTTCATCACCCCCTTAGTTAGGGAAAAATAAAAAAATTAAAAAATGTATTTATTTCCATTTTCCGGTTAGGGCTAGAGTTAGGACTGTCACGCCCTACAGATGGGTCTATCGGGTGGACCCTCTGGACCGCAAATACAGCGGTTGCTGATACCAGGAAGGGAGAGCCAGACCAAGAAAGCAGGTTAAAAGCTTTATAGTAAAGTAATACAAATACTAGGGGAGACTCCCCAAAGGAGGGCCACAGGACCACAACACCAGGGTGCCTCTAAGGAGTCCAAGGCTTGGAGTGACCCCTATACAGGGATTTCCCCTTGACCACCAATAGAGGGTCCGATGAAGCAGACACCTGTGTTAAACCGACCTAGGAGGCTGGGGAGAAATGAACTGAAAAGACAGGGCAGAACGTGGAACTAGGAAGCAGGCTGAAGACTGCAGGGAACCGTCCAGGATCCAGGACACAGGATGCCGAGAAGGCCAGACACGATCCTAGGGGAAAAAGGAACACAGAGTAAGGCAGGCAAACTGGATTGGTAAGCATAGCAGGACAAGACCTGGAGCAGCAACTTCAGGATAATAGAAGTTGCCCAGGCGGAGTCCAGGAGTGACTGAGATCCTTTTATCCCTCCAGCCTGCAGGTGATAGGCCGGGAGGAGGGGCAATGAGTAGGAACGGGCTGGCCGTTTAAGAAGCCAGAGAGCTGGCCTGCCCGCCCCCTATGCACTCCCTAGGAGAGGGAGAGGAACGAGGAAGTGCAGCAGACATGGGAGCAAGGACCCGGGCAGCATGTCTGCAGGGATGGGCCCCGGAGCGCCGGCGGATGACCGGAGCGTGACCCTGCTGGCTCAGGACAGAACCGGAGGAGGTAAGAACAGGCGGGGAAGAGAAAGTAGGTGCCCCGGACCGCGAGGTGGTGACAGTACCCCCCCCTCCAGGCCCCCCCTGGCAAGGAACCGACGTAGGAGACGAGGAGCATGGATGTTGCCCTCCGGTTCCCAGGACCTCTCCTCAGGACCAAACCCCTTCCAGTCGACTAGGTACCATGTGGCACGCCCTCTCTTCTTCACGTCCAGAATGGCACTGACCTCATACTCGTCCTTGGCCGATATAGGAGGAGGACGCTCTCCCGGATCCTGGGAGAAGCGGTTGAGGATCACAGGCTTGAGGAGGGAACGGTGGAAAGAATTATGTATTCGCAGAGAAGGAGGCAGTCGTAGCTGATAGCACACATCGTTGAGTCTCCGGGACACCTCGAACGGTCCGATGTACCGAGGACCGAGCTTGAAGGAGGGCACCTTAAGGCGGACGTACTTGGCTGATAACCATACCTTGTCACCCGGTTGAAACATCTGGGCATCAAGTCTTCATTTGTCGGCATGGTCCTTCATACGCTGGGATGCTTTCTCAAGAGCTACACGAGTCTTGTTCCAGATGTCGGCGAAGTCACGAGCCACGGCCTCTGCTGCAGGATTGGTAGTAGCGATGTCCAAGGGGGTCGGGATCCTCGGGTGCTGCCCATATACAATAAAGAATGGAGTGTTACGTGAAGACTCACCAACATGATTATTGTACGAGAACTCCGCCCAAGGCAGTAGGGACGTCCAGTTGTCGTGGTGTGCGTTGACAAAGTGCCGTAGATAACCTGCCAACACCTGGTTTACCCGTTCCACCTGTCTGTTAGTCTGTGGATGATAAGCCGAAGAGAAGTCCAAGGTAATATCGAGTTTCCTGCAGAGAGACCGCCAGAATCGGGACACGAATTGAACTCCCCTATCGGAAACAATGTTGGAGGGTAACCCATGCAACCGGAGGATATGTAGAACAAACAACTCGGCCAGCTTGGGTGCCTAAGGAAGACCAGGCAGAGAAACGAAGTGACCCATCTTGGAAAATCTGTCCACCACGACCCAGATGACAGTATTCCCGGAGGATGCAGGAAGATCCGTGATGAAGTCCATCGCAATGTGTTGCCATGGTTTTGATGGTACAGGCAAGGGCAAGAGTTGACCGGCGGGAAGCCGTTTGGGGGTCTTGTTGCAGGCACAGGAAGAACAGGCAGAGACGTAGTCTGTCACCTCTTGACGCATCCCAGGCCACCAGTAGTACCGGCCGATCAACTGTAGGGTCTTAGTCAGACCCGCGTGCCCAGCTAGTAAGGAGGAATGTCCCCAGCGGAGGATGCGTTCTCGATTAGGTTCAGGCACCAGCGTCTTCCCTGGGGGTACCTGCGACAGTCGGAGCGGTGCAACCATGATCACCTTGGATGGATCGATGATGGGACGAGGTTCCTCCTCATGATTGTCGGTAAGAAAAGAGCGGGAGAGGGCGTCAGCCTTGACATTCTTATCTGCGGGACGAAAATGAAGACAGTAATCAAATCGAGCAAAGAATAAAGACCAACGGGCCTGGCGAGGATTGAGCCTCTGGGCAGAGTGGAGATAGGCCAAGTTCTTGTGGTCAGTGTAGATCACCACCGGGTGCACTGCTCCCTCTAGGAGGTAACGCCACTCCTCCAAGGCCATTTTGATGGCAAGCAACTCACGGTCACCAATGGAGTAATTCCGCTCACAGGGGGAAAAGGCCTTCGAAAAGAAGCCACAAGAGACCTTACGTCCGGAGGCGGCTCTCTGCGTGAGGACGGCCCCGGCACCTGTGGAGGATGCGTCCACCTCCAGAAAGAACTGCTTCTCAGCGACGGGCCTGTGCAGGGCTGGTGCGGAGGAGAAGGCCCGTTTGAGTGCCTGGAAGGAGCACTCAGCCTCTGGAGCCCATCCATTAGCAGGTGTTCCCTTGCGTGTGAGTGCAGTGAGGGGCTTGACCAGATCCGAGAAGTGCGGGATAAACTGCCGGTAGTAGTTGGCGAATCCCAAGAAGCGCTGGATGGCTTTGATCCCGACCGGCCGAGGCCAGTTCATGATGGCCGACACTTTATCAGGATCCATCTCCAGCCCAGAGTCAGAGACGATGTATCCAAGGAACGGCAGAGAAGACCGCTCGAAGAGGCATTTCTCATACTTGGCGTACAAGCGGTTCTCCCGTAATCGAAGGAGAACTCGTCGGACGTCTCTTCTGTGTGTGGGTAGGTCTGGGGAGAAAACCAAGATGTCATCTAGGTATACCACAACACATACGTACAGCAAGTCACGGAAGACGTCGTTCACGAACTCCTGGAAAACGGCTGGTGCATTGCACAGTCCGAAGGGCATCACCCGGTATTCGAAGTGACCATCACGGGTGTTGAAGGCGGTTTTCCACTCGTCACCGGCCCGGATGCGGACAAGGTTGTAAGCCCCTCGCAGGTCCAGCTTGGTGAACAACCGGGCTCCCCGGAGCCGATCGAAGAGTTCTGGAATAAGAGGCAGAGGGTACTTATTCTTTACCGTGATGGCGTTTAATCCACGGTAGTCAATGCAAGGACGCAAAGACCCGTCCTTCTTTTTCACGCAGAAGAACCCGGCTCCGACAGGGGATGTGGACCTCTGGATGAATCCCCGGGCCAAGCTGTCTGTGACGTATTCTGACATCGCCTGAGTCTCAGCAGGGGACAGTGGGTAGATTCGTCCTGTAGGAAAAGAGGCACCTGGAACCAAATCGATGGGACAATTATAAGACCTGTGCGGGGGCAAGACCTCTGCTTCTCGTTTATCGAAGACGTCCGCATATGCCCAGTAGGCCTCCGGAAGTCCAGGCAAGGACGTAGGTGAGGGAGGCAAACGGATAGGCCGGACGGACAGCAGGCAATGGCTATGGCAGGCCGAACCCCAACGCTGGATCTCCCCACTTCGCCAGTCTATGACTGGCTCATGCATACGCAGCCATGGCAGACCAAGCAAGAAAGGTGGGGAGAGAGTGGGTAGCACGAGAAAGGCAATCCTCTCTGTATGGAGAGCTCCGATCTGAATCTCCACCTCACTGGTAATGCCCTCAACGGAGTCTTGTAGGGGTCTCCCATCAACGGAGGTGATGGTGCGGGGATGCTGCAGGGGGTGTATAGGGATGCCGAGGCGGAGAGCCATGTCTCGCTGAATAAAGTTACCTGCAGATCCCGAGTCCAAATACGCCAATTCTGAGAACCGCCTGTCACCAATTTTCACCTGTATAGAAACAGTTAATGGTAGAGAGGTATCACTCTCACCTAGGATGGCCTCTCTTACCTGTCCTAGGTGGAGGAGTTTTCCGGTCTTCTGGGACATTGCCGGCGGAAGTGGTTGGAGCCCCCACAATAGAGACACAACCTCCGGGCGACTCTCTCCTCACGCTCCCGGGGACTCAGCCGGAGACGATCCACCTCCATGGGTTCGGGTGCTTCGGCAGACGAGGCGTTACCTGGTAACAGGGGCCTCTGAAAAGAGGGTGCCAATCGAGGTGGTCTTCTCTCCTCTCCTGGGCTCTCTCCTTGGTGCGTTCTTGTAGGCGGCGGTCCATCCGGACGGCAAGGGAGATGTATTCGTCCAGGGTATCGGGGAGGTCTCGTACGGCAAGCTCGTCCTTCAGGCAACTGGATAACCCTCTCCGGAAGACACCGATCAGGGGCTCGTCAGACCAGCGAAGCTCCGAAGCCAAAGTGCGAAACTGTATGGCGTATTGGCCAACCGAGAGAGTACCTTGCTGTAAGCTGAACAACTCCTCCGTGGCCGAAGCCACTCGACCTGGCTCATCAAAGATCTTCCGGAAGGTGTCCAAGAAGGACCGCAGATCAGATACAATGGGGTCCTCTCTCTCCAGTAGTGGGTTGAACCAGGCCAAGGCCTCGCCCTCCAGGTGTGATGCCAGAAAGGCCACTTTCGCCACATCCGTAGGGTATTGATGAGGGAGAAGCCTGAAATGCAGCTGACATTGGTTGATGAAACCCCTGCACATTTTTGGATCCCCAGAGTACCTGGTGGGTTTGCAGAGACGAGGGGAAGAGAAGACGCCTCCTACGGCAACGGGATCCAACACGGGTGCAGTAACCGGGGCAGGAGGAGACCGCTGTAGATTCGAGAGCCGCTCGTCCACAGACGTCATGTACTCCAGCATCTGGGTCTGTATCCGTCCTTGTTGATCCAGCTCTTGATGTAGATCTGCAAGATGAGAGGAGTAAGATGCATCCACCCCCTGAGGGGAACCTAGACGGGCCTCAAGGGTCCGCATGAACACAACAACCTTTTTTGGTAAAAACGCAAAGATTTTGTTAAAAACCGCAGCATTTTACGACACATGCGTTGAACGCATGCGGCAAAAAAACCTTCGTTTTGCATGCGTTTACCATGCGTCGTGCGTTGCGGCGACGACGCTGCGTCCAAAGACGCGAATGTGAACGTAGCCTTACACAAACAAAACTTTTTTTAAATGCTCGGCTGAACCCGCCGGACCCGAACATCCACGGATTCGCCCATCACTAATTGTGAGAGCTATGTCTTTTTTATTTTTTGGCCAACACAGCTGTATGAGGCTTATTTTTTGAGACAAGTTGTAGATTTTTTTGGCACCATATTCGGGCATATAACATTTTTTTTATCACTTTTTATTCATATTTGTCAGACACAGAATAAACAAAAGCCAGCAATTCAGTTATTGTTTTTACATTTTTTTTGTGTAGTGACTATTACATGATAGATTTGTTCGGGTTAGTATGATTACAGCGACACTCGATTTATACAGCTCTGGAAAAAATTAAGAGACCGCTGCAAAATGTTCAGTTTGTCTGATTTTTCTCTTTATAGGTATATAATTGTTCATTTATTCTATAAACTTCTGACAACATGTCTCTGAATTTCCAAGCACTAATTGCATTTTTTCAGGTCTGAAAGCAGTCCAAAGAAAGCACGTTCATAATAATTTAGAAACAACTATACAAAGTTTTAACTCAGGAAGAGTTCAGAAATCAATATTTTGTGGAATAACCATGATTTTTAATCACAGCTTTCATGCGTCTTGGCATGCTTTCCACCAGTCTTTCACACTGCTCCTGGCGCAAAAATGTAATCTGTTCTTCTTTGTTTGATGGCTTGTGACCATCCATCATCCTTTTGATTACATTCCAGAGGTTTCAATGGGGTTCAGGTCTGGAAACTGTGCTGTCCATGACAGGGTTTTGATGTGTTGGTCTCTTGATTTTTTTCCAGAGCTGTATATTTTGTTATGCTTTGCTACTTTTACACACTTAAAACAATATTTTACAAATATGAATTTGTTTTTGCATCGCCATGTTCTGAGAGTTTTAACATTTTAATTTTTTTGCTTGTTTTTTGGGGGACTATTTGGCATTGTCATTTGCACCATTTTTTTTACATATGACTTTTTTTATCCATTTTTATTCAGTTTTTTTTTGTCAATATAATGAAAGTTCAATTTTGGCATGTTTTCTATTATTTTTTTTTTACAATGTTTTCTGTATAGAATAACTGATGTGAAGTTTTGTAGTTCGAATAGTTCCGGAGGCGATGACACCAATTATGTGTATGTTTATATTTATTTTTGTTTTAACACATAGGCTGTGTTTTTAGTCGCAAAACTGTTTTTTGTGACTTGTATGCGCTTCTTGTGTTTTTTTTTTTTTTTACATTTTATTTATATTTTGTTTAATCTTTCACTGTCTTTTTACATCAATTAAGACATTTGCTCCTCAGACCGTGTGGGGGCATCATAACATAGAACCAGACCCCAATCAGAGGACAATAAAACATTCAGACTCCTGATCTACGAACTGATCCAATATTTATGGACATAATTGTTTATCACTCAAATAATGGTAATTCTGCTTCATGTCACCTGTCTTATCTATGGCAATGGTTCTGTGCTGTGTTGTGCATAAATATGTGATTCTTCAGAATTTCTAATAGTCTATGCCTGATGAGACCTGTGTAGTCTCGAAAGCTTGCAATTTGTTACTACCTTTTCAGTTAGCCATTATAAGGTGTCAACCACTGAGGACTCTCCATTCTACATATTTTTCTTATTTTCTTGTGTATTCCTGTAGTTTCACACCATCTTGATCGCTTTTTTGGGATGTTGAGGAGACAGAAAAATGGCAATTCTAACATGCAATGTATGGGTCGAAGAGTCTTAGATTTTGATTCATTCTGGGAGATGATAATAAAAAAATAAATAATAAAAAATTTGTTAGGATTTTTCTTGAGCTTGTTATTAAACTTTCATTATTTTCAGTGCCCCCTCAGGGACTGAACCTGTGATCATTTGGGATGGGGTGCAATGAGCACCACAATGATTGCGCCATGGAAGTTATAATTTTTCTACAGCTGTGTGAGAGGGCTAGCGGCATTTAGGTGGTCACATCAGCAGCAGCCTAAGCTAGCTCTGGTTGCTGCTGTTGGCACAGGCGGTGACTGTATTACACAGACAACACCTGCAGAGTACAGAGCAGGTTCATCTCCTGAGCCCGCTCCCAACATATGCCACCAGTACATCCAATGGTGGGAAAGAATCAATGACGTCTTGTCATTAAGTCTATTCAGGGCTGAAGGTGACCACAGAAAGATATTCATGTACTGAAAACCCATCTCTCTATAAATATGAACCATTAATTCACAAATTACATACCAAGCTCTCGTAGTAACAACTTTGGCTCCAGTTGCAAGGCAGGATCACGAAGCCACTCTCCGATAGGAACATTTGCAAGTTTTGGAATATTTAGAAGAAACATCCAAAAAACGGCTACAAAAACAATAAAACTGGCACAAAAGTGGGCACCAAAGAGCGCTGAAAAAAGGGTTAAATGCTTTTGGGCCACTGATTTCACACTGCAGACATATAGAACAGGGCGCCCCACATCAAAACCAGTTATCTCCAGCCTGGCCCAAATAGATTCTGGGCATCAGAACTGGCATCAAAGTGGGCAGACAGTCAATTTTCACAGATTTGAATAAGTAACTGATGTTTTTAAGGGGTTAAATGCCTTTGAGCCACTGATCTGACACTTAAAATACAGACATTGATGCCCTGCATCTAACCCAAGTCCCTGCAGCCTGGCCAAAATGGGTTGTGGGCACCAAAGTGGGCAAACGGCCCATTTTCACAGATTTGAATAAGTAACTGATGTTTTTATTGGTTAAATGCCTTTGGTGCCCACTTTGATGCCCATTTTTAAAACTGATGACCTATCTATGCCATAAATATTATGTTAGGTGGGTGTAACTCAGTGCCCCTGTAGAGCGTTGGTGCGATTTGGCTTTGTCATTCTGGTAAATTGCTTATTGCTTATGTGTCCCCCATGTGTCCCCCATGTCAATGTATCATTAGTGGCAATTCTGGTGGCTTTGTCATATACAGGTTAATGGGATGTAAGGTGCACAGGGTGATGGTCATGGACGAGGGGCTGCTGTGTTCCCACACCCTGGCACCCTACAATTATTCAGTGTCCCATGTGCTATTCATGTGGTGCAGAACACTCTAGTTTCAGCCGCAGGCCTCCTCTGTCTCCAGGCTTCTGGATCCAGGAACATCAGCACACAAATCAGGGGATGCCCACTTTAACAAACAGTTCAACTTTACTTAGCATCTTGAGGTCATTTGCAGTTACAGCACAGTACATTTCCACGTTCTCTATTTCTTCTGCTTGAGCTTTTCTCACTGGTATCTATGACCCTAGAGATACTTCGTCCAGCTTCACAGTTTCTATGGGTCCTGTCTCCCTAATCGTTTTCTTGCCTGGTTTCCACTTATTGGAAGGCAATAAGGCATGCTTCCCAGTGCCTAGTTCGGGCTGTAGGTCCCGAACATTGCAGGAATGTCCGCTGAGGACAGATGCCGAAGTTCTCATACTGAAAAATAGTCCATACTTCTCATGCCCTCCAGCCCTCTGGCCTTGAATTTCTGCTAATATTTTATCTCAGATTTAATCTCTCATCTGTCTCAGTAAAACCAGTAAGTGGTCCCCTTATTAACTGACCCTGTCCCCTCTATTGGCTGGGGCTGACCCCAACCATATTAACTGTATACTAACCTGCAAACCCACTTCCTATACCTAATATGTCCACAACTTTATCTTTCCTAATCTAAACTGAGCCCTATCCTATGCTTGATACTGAAAACGTAATCTTGTACTTCCCTCGATATGCTACACACATATAGCATTATACATTAATCACAATACATTACGTTAACTGAGTGCATTAGTGCCTATAAAACTCTATGCAGTTCCACATTTTAAGACAATTACAAAAATACAATAAAATCACACACTTTGCATAAACACTGTTTTGAGAGGCATATGACTGCCCCTGTCACACCCTTAGAGGGACACCTGTTGTGAATTCCGTTCTCGGACTCCGTCCTGTGGTCATGAATGGTACTTTGGTTAGTTCTGCTCTTGGACTCCCTCTGGTGGCTTTGAGCGGAACTGCTGGTCACTGAGGTTGGCTTTGTCAGCTGCTCTCGTTTATTGCTTGCTGGCTTCCCTATTTAACTCCACTCAGATCGTTACTTGATGCCAGCTGTCAATGTTTCAGTATTAGAGAAGTCCAAGAGAGATCTGAACCGAGGACCTGTCTCCTCCAGCAGAAGCTAAGTCTTTGCTAGTTCATTTGTTGTTGCTGCTTCCTGAATATATTTCTTAGTGCTGCTAACTTCTAGTCCGGCTTGCTATCATGATGTTCCCTTGCTAGCTGGAAGCTCTGGGGTGCAGAGTGGCACCTCCACACCGTGAGTCGGTGTGGGGAGTCTTTTTGCTTACTCTGCGTGGTTTTTTGTAGTCTTTTTGTGCTGACCGCATAGTTCTCTTTTCTCTAGTCACCTTCCACGACGGCATATGGAGGTTGTCTCTTTGCCCTAATGGGGAACAGGAAACACAGAGAGGTTAAAAGGACCTCCCACTTGCCAGTGTCTTTCCTGTTCCCCTTTGGGACAGGGAGAGGTTTTTTTCCATATGTTGTAGTGGCCGGCGGCTGCAGTATTTCTTTTCTTTAGGCGGGTTTTACCTGCTTAGCCGGGCAGCTGGTGTCGCTCCGTGCCTCCCCTTATGCTGCTCCCGTCTTCCTGTATACCAGGTACCTCGGGGCCCCCTCCAGGCCTTTCTGCACCCCCACGAGGGTAAAGCAGGCCTGGATCCCCAGCCGGGATCCTCTTTGAGCTTCCCGGCATCTTCCCCTCCATGCGGCTCGGCGTTCCGGAAGTGACGTCAGCGGTCGCGCGCGTCACTTCCGGTTTTTTGTATGCTCCCTGAAGCCGGACTTGTGGGTTTCGCCGGCCGGCGTTGTCGGAGCAATGGCGTCCCACACATGGATCCCGGAGGGGGAGATTCGGCCGCTGGAGGCAGGTGCTAGGAGCGCTGCTCCATAAAAGCCTGCTGAACCACCACTGAGGTAAGACTAAAATTCTTCAGTATGGACAGTTCCTTATGCCCTGCGTCTGCAGAGCCCAGCGCTGCCCCTGCTACTGTGAGTACACAGGGACGGGATCCGGGAGGTAGTTCCCTTAAGGGGTTTAGCTCCTCACTCCTCTCTCCCTCTTTATTTCAGGGAGAAAGGTCTACCCCTAAAGCTAACTATAGGAAGAAGTGCCCGGTCGGTGCTGTTAAATTCCCTCTTAACTGGGATAAAAAACTGTCAGCCATGCACTGACAGGATAATTAAAGCGGAGCAACCATCGCTACTAGAGGAGATTCGCTCTTGTTAAACAGGAGGTACAATCTTCCTTGGCAGCTTTCACACCTCCACCTCCGCCACCACATTCCCCAGCTAAGAAAAGGAAGATACAGGTCATTGAATCGGACTCTGATTCAGACCACTCTCAAACTTCATCTGTTGGCTGGGAAGATCCTGCATCCCCTAAGGCTGAGGTCAGGAAATACCTCTTTTCCTCAGAGTATATCGAGGACCTAGTCTCTGCTGTACGTAACACAATGGGACTTGAAGAGGAACCTGTACCACAGTCCATACAGGATCATATGTTCGGTGGGCTCAGATCGGAGAAAAAAGCAACAGGGTTTCCCGTTCACACTAATGTGGTTAACATGATTGAGCAGGAATGGGAACTCCCTGAAAAACGCCTTAACATGTCTTCAGAGATGAAATATAGATTTCCTCTAGAAGGTGATTTTGTCAAACTTGACATTCCCGAAGTGGATGTGCAGGTAGCCAGAGTCGCCAAAAAAACGGCACTCCCCTTTGAGGACTCTTCGCAATTGAGAGATCCTATGGACAGGAAGATTGAGAGTCTCCTAAAGAAGTCTTGGGAAACCTCTACGTTGTCCTGAAGGCTAATATCGCCTCTACCTGCGTAGCCAGGGCCCTCTCCTGTTGGCTAGAAAAACTAGAGTCTCACATATCGCAGGGTACCCCTAGAGGTGAAATGTTGGATTCACTTCCTATATTACATAGAGCTACTGGTTTTCTGGCGGACGCTTCTCTGGAATCCGTTAGGATTGCTGCCAGGTCTCTAGTACTCTCCAACTCTGCCAGAAGGGCGCTCTGGCTCAAACTATGGAGTGGCGATATCACCTCTAAGGCTAAGTTGTGCGCCATTCCCTTTAAAGGAGACTATGTGTTTGGCCCAGCCTTAGACGACATTCTTGACAAAGCGACTGACAAGAAAAAGGCGCTCCAGGAGCAAAAACAACCGAAAAAACGTTTTTTTCGTGCCCCAATGTCGCAGCCCTCTCAACCGAGGGGTAAAGGCAAGACCGGCAGGTGGAGCTATGCAAAAGGGAGAGGGAAAAATATTTTTGTCCCTCAACAACAGCAGCAGCAGTCATCCCAACAAGATAAACAATGACTCCGACCCGGTGGGGGGAAGACTCTCAAAATATGTGGAGCAGTGGGAAAACATCACCAGTTCCCACTGGGTCCTCAATGTTATCAAACAGGGCCTTTTGATCAAGTTAATTTCTCCCCCCCTCAGGGTCTAAAAATTACTTCCCTTCCGGCAAGACATCACAATTTGTTAACGTTGGGTCTCAGATCTTCTGAGATCAAACGTGATCTCCCCGGTTCCACAATCAGAACAGGGTCTGGGACATTATTCCCGATTATTCCTGGTACCCAAACCATCAGGGGAAGTTCGGATTATTATAAATTTAAAGGGTCTGAATCAGTACGTGAAATATCGAAGATTCAAGATGGAGTCTGTAAAATCAGCCATCCCCTTAATAAATCACCACTTCTTTATGGCAACTATCGATCTAAAGGATGCATATTTCCACATTCCTATCCACTCGAGACACAGAAAATATCTCAGGTTTGCGATACAGGGAAATCACCAGGTGGAGCACTATCAGTTTGGAGTCCTCCCATTCGGCATTTCATCAGCCCCGAGGGTGTTCTGCAAAGTAATGGCAGAGGCAGTCCTTTATCCGGAGACAAGGGGTTTGTATAGTGCCCTATCTGGACGATCTGCTGATAGTAGCTCCTACCGAGGCAACCTTGATGTCCCATGTGTCAGCTACATTAGAGATATTGAAGTCTCTGGGTTGGATTCCGAACATGAAGAAATCTCAGCTTCAACCCTCAAAAACCAGAAAGTTTTTAGGAGTGGTTCTGGACTCTGTAAAACAAATGTCCTTTCTTCCAGACGATCACAGACTACCATTAGTAGTGAAGATCAGGAAATACAAGGAGATGAGATCTCCTACACTCCAAGAAGGAATGTCGCTGTCAGGCTCTATGACAGCCTGCATTCAGTTGGTGGCTTGGGCTCAAGCCCACTCAAGAATTCTTCAAACCCATGTCTTAGACAATTGGGATGGTCGTCCCAGCTCACTGACCAAAAGGATTCGCACACCAGGTCGGGTGAAAGCATCCTTAACATGGTGGATGAGATCGAAAAATCTTCTCAGAGGTGTGAGTTGGGTTCAGTCCCCAATAACTACAATCAAGACGGATGCCAGCAAGAGGGGCTGGGGAGCCATGATAAATCATGTTCCTTATCAGGGTCTTTGGGACCAGACGATCAGAGGGAGATCTTCGAATTTCCGGGAACTCAAAGCGGTGGAAGAAGCTCTCTTAGCAGCAGATCGTCAGATTTCTGGCCAACATGTTCTGATACACTCAGACAACATGACCACGGTGGCTCATATCAAACACCAGGGCAGTACAAAATTTGCCAGCCTAAAGAAGGTCTCTGCTCGAATCTTTGCTTGGGCCGAAAAGCACTTACTGTCCCTGACGGCAACTCACCTGAAAGGTACTGCCAATATTCAGGCAGATTATCTGAGCCGGCGAGATATCCACACGGGCGAATGGAGTCTGGATCTTCACACATTAAATCTTCTAGTAAGCAGGTGGGGTCTCCCGGATGTCGACCTCTTTGCCTCCCATCAAAATGCAAAAGTCGAAACATATTTTTCCCTGAATCCAACAGGCAATCCCAGAGCAGTGGATGCTCTAGTTCAGGATTGGCATTTTCATCTAGCCTACGCATTTCCACCAATCCCAATCCTTGCAAAGGTGCTGCGGAAAATTCGAATGGAAGGGACTCCAACTATTCTGATTGCTCCATTTTGGCCCAAAAGAAGTTGGTTCAACTTGATCATTCAACTACAAGTGGACGGGCCGGTTATGTTACCGATAAAAGACAATCTCCTTTCTCAGGGGCCAGTTCTCCACTCAGACCCTCAGAAATGGAATTTAGCGGCATGGTTTCTGAAGCCCAGGTTTTGAGAGCAAAAGGGCTATCAATCCCTGTCATAGCCACCTTACAAAAATCCAGGAAGCCAGTAACAAACGCCATTTACAATAAAATCTGGAAAAAGTTTTCATCTTTTTGCCTACCTATCCTTCCAGACCCTCTCAGGCCGGATATACCTAGGATATTAGATTTCTTACAGAAAGGCTTGGAAATTGGCCTGAAACCCAGTACTCTGAAGGTCCAGATTTCTGCGCTCAGTTCTATGTTCGATCAAGATCTAGCAGGCCATCGCTGGATCAAAAGATTCATGACCTCAGCAATCAGGATAAACCCTAGGCAACAAATCATAGTTCCTCCATGGGATCTTAACACTGTACTTCAAGGCCTTACGGGTCCACCCTTTGAAACTCTCTTCCTGTTCCCCACAAAATCTTGCTTACAAAACTGTTTTTTTGGTAGCCATAACTTCAGCCAGAAGAGTGGGTGAATTACAGGCCTTATCAATATGAGAACCTTATTTACTGGTTAGAGATGACTCAATAGTACTCCGTCTGGATCCTTCTTTCCTTCCAAAAGTGGTCTCAGAATTTCATCGTACTCAAGAAATCGTTCTACCTACCTTTTGCAACAAACCTGCAAACTCAGAGGAAAGGAAATTTAACACTCTGGACGTTCGTCGTATCCTGCTTCATTACTTGGATCAAACTCGAGATCTTAGAATTGATCATAACCTTTTTGTCCATTCCTCAGGGCAAAATAAGGGGAAGAAGGTAGCCAAAAATACCATTGCTACATGGATTAAAAAAGCCATAACAGAATCCTACCTTGCTCAAAATAAAATACCTCCGGTACGGATCAAGGCCCACTCAACCAGATCTACGTCAGTTTCCTGGGCACAAAGAGCAGGCGCATCTCCAGAGCAGATCTGCAGGGCAGCTACATGGTCCTCACTCCATACCTTCTCTAAGCATTATAGATTGGATGTATTATCCAATAAGGATTTAGTCTTCGGCCGCAAAGTTCTTCAGGCCGTTGTCCCTCCCTAGTGCCAAATTAGTTGGTATTCCTCCATATGCCGTTGTGGAAGATGACTAGAGAAAATAGAATTATTCTTACCGTTAATTCGGTTTCTAGGAACCTTCCACGACGGCGCTAATTCCCACCCTCTATTCCTCGATATAATTCTGGGATTCAGAAGGTAAACCGGTGCTATGGTCTCAGTTGTAAGTCACTGGCAAGTGGGAGGTCCTTTTAACATCTGTGTTTCCTGTTCCCCATTAGGGCAAAGACAACCTCCATATGCCGTCGTGAAAGGTTCCTAGAAACCGAATTAACGGTAAGAATAATTCTATTTTCTGTCCTCTGACTATTTTAGTGAAGTCTGGCCTCCTTTGCTAAAACCTGTTTTAATTCCTGTGTCTGTGACTTTCCTCTTAACTCACAGTCAATATATGTGGGGGGCTGCCTTTGCCTTTGGGGAATTTCTCTGAGGCAAGGTTAGGCTTCTATTTCTATCTTTAGGGGTAGTTAGCTCTTAGGCTGTGAAGAGGCGTCTAGGGAGAGTTAGGTACGCTCCATGGCTATTTCTAGTTTGTGTGATAGGTGTAGGGTTTGCGGTCAGCAGAGTTCCCACTTTCCCAGAGCTTGTTCCGATTACTAGTTTACTCATCAGGTCATTCCGGGTGCTCCTAACCACCAGGTCCATAACAGTACAGCTGGCCAACAAAGTGTTAATGGATCTCAAAAGAGGGATAAGAAGTTCTGAACCCATTTTTTTTTCTTTGCAGTGTGTTTTGTCTCTTTTCCCCTTAATCTCTGGGTGGTTCAGGACTCAGGTGTAGATATGGATATTCAAGGTCTGTCTTCTAGTGTGGATCATCTCACTGCAAGAGTACAAAGCATTCAAGATTATGTAGTTCAGAATCCGATGTTAGAGCCTAGAATTCCAATTCCTGATTTGTTTTCTGGGGATAGATATCTAAATTTCTGAATTTCAAAAATAATTGTAAACTGTTTCTTGCTTTGAAACCCCGCTCCTCTGGTGACCCCATTCAGCAAGTAAAAATTATTATTTCTTTGTTGAGTGGCGACCCTCAAGACTGGGCATTTTCCCTTGCGCCAGGAGATCCTGCATTGCTTAAAGCAATCCAAGCGCCAGAAAAAACGCATCTACATTATGACGAACCGAATTCAGTGGATCAGGCAGAGAAAATCTTGCTGGCTTTGTGTCAGGGTCAGGATGAAGTGGAGATATATTGTCAGAAGTTTAGAAAGTGGTCTGTGCTTACTCAATGGAATGAGTGTGCCCTGGCAGCAATTTTTAGAAAGGGTCTTTCTGAAGCCCTTAAGGATGCTATGGTGGGATTCCCCACGCCTGCTGGTCTGAATGAATCAATGTCCTTGGCCATCCAAATTGATCGGCGTTTGCGTGAGCGCAAAATTGTGCACCATTTGGCGGTGTCCTCTGAGCAGAGGCCTGAGCTTATGCAATGTGATAGAACTTTGACCAGAACTGAACGGCAAGAACACAGACGTCAGAATAGGCTGTGTTTTTACTGTGGTGACCCCACTCATGCTATCTCTGATTGTCCTAAGCGCACTAAGCAGTTCGCTAGGTCTGTCACCATTGGTACTGTACAGCCTAAATTTCTTTTGTCTGTTACTCTGATTTGCTCTTTGTCATCCTACTCGGTTATGGCATTTGTGGATTCAGGCGCTGCCCTGAATTTGATGAACTTGGAGTTTGCCAGGCGCTGTGGTTTTTTCTTGGAGCCTTTGCAGTATCCTATTCCATTAAGGGGAATTGATGCCACGCCGTTGGCCAAGAATAAACCTCAGTACTGGACTCAGTTGACCATGTGCATGGCTCCTGCACATCAGGAAGATATTCGCTTTTTGGTGTTGCATAATTTGCACGATGTGGTCGTGTTGGGTTTGCCATGGCTACAGGTTCATAATCCAGTATTGGATTGGAAATCAATGTCTGTGTCTAGTTGGGGTTGTCAAGGGGTACATGGCGATGTTCCATTGGTGTCAATTTCTGCTTCCACTCCTTCTGAAGTCCCTGAGTTTCTGTCGGATTACCAGGATGTATTTGATGAGCCCAAATCTAGTGTCCTACCCCCTCATAGGGATTGTGATTGTGCTATAAATTTGATTCCTGGTAGTAAGTTTCCCAAGGGCCGACTTTTCAATTTATCTGTGCCAGAGCACGCCGCTATGCGGAGTTATATAAAGGAGTCCTTGGAGAAAGGGCATATTCGCCCGTCTTCATCACCGTTGGGAGCAGGGTTCTTTTTTGTGGCCAAGAAGGATGGTTCTATGAGACCCTGTATAGATTACCGCCTTCTCAATAAAATCACGGTCAAATTTCAGTACCCTTTGCCTCTGCTGTCTGATTTGTTTGCTCGGATTAAGGGGGCTAGTTGGTTCACCAAGATAGATCTTCGAGGGGCGTATAACCTTGTGCGTATTAAACAGGGCGATGAATGGAAAACAGCATTTAATACGCCCGACGGCCATTTTGAGTACCTGGTAATGCCATTCGGGCTTTCAAATGCTCCATCTGTGTTTCAGTCCTTTATGCATGACATCTTCCGAAAGTATCTGGATAGATTCATGATCGTATATTTGGATGATATTTTGGTCTTTTTGGATGATTGGGAGTCTCATGTGAAACAGGTCAGAATGGTATTCCAGGTCCTTCGTGCTAATTCCTTGTTTGTGAAGGGGTCCAAATGTCTCTTCGGAGTTCAGAAGGTTTCCTTTTTGGGCTTCATTTTTTCCCCTTCTACTATCGAGATGGACCCTGTTAAAGTTCAGGCCATTTATGATTGGACTCAACCTACATCTGTGAAGAGCTTCCAGAAATTCCTGGGCTTTGCTAATTTTTACCGTCGCTTCATCGCTAATTTTTCTAGTGTGGTTAAACCTTTGACTCATTTGACAAAGAAAGGTGCTGATTTGGTGAATTGGTCCTCTGCGGCCGTTGAGGCTTTTCAGGAGCTGAAACGCCGTTTTTCTTCGGCCCCTGTGTTGCGTCAGCCAGATGTTTCGCTCCCTTTTCAGGTCGAGGTTGATGCTTCTGAGATTGGAGCAGGGGCTGTTTTGTCTCAAAGAAGTTCTGATGGCTCTGTGATGAAGCCATATGCCTTCTTTTCTAGAAAGTTTTTGCCTGCTGAGCGTAATTATGATGTTGGCAATCGGGAGCTGCTGGCTATGAAGTGGGCATTCGAGGAGTGGCGACATTGGCTTGAGGGAGCCAAGCACCGCGTGGTGGTCTTGACGGATCACAAAAATCTGACTTATCTCGAGTCTGCCAAGCGGTTGAATCCTAGACAGGCTCGATGGTCGCTGTTTTTCTCCCGTTTCGATTTTGTCATCTCATACCTTCCAGGTTCTAAGAATGTGAAGGCGGATGCCCTTTCTAGGAGTTTTGTGCCTGATTCTCCGGGAGTCCCTGAGCCGGCTGGTATTCTCAAAGAGGGGGTAATTCTGTCTGCCATCTCCCCTGATTTGCGGCGGGTGCTGCAGGAGTTTCAGGCTGATAGACCTGACCGTTGTCCAGCGGAGAAGCAGTTTGTCCCTGATAGATGGACTAGCAGAGTTATTTCTGAGGTTCATTGCTCAGTGTTGGCTGGTCATCCTGGGATTTTTGGGACCAGAGATTTGGTGGCTAGGTCCTTTTGGTGGCCTTCCTTGTCACGGGATGTGCATTCTTTTGTGCAGTCCTGTGGGACTTGTGCTCGGGCTAAGCCCTGCTGTTCTCGTGCCAGTGGGTTGCTTTTGCCCTTGCCAGTCCCGAAAAGGCCTTGGACGCATGTTTCCATGGATTTTATTTCAGATCTTCCTGTCTCTCAAAGGATGTCTGTCATCTGGGTGGTTTGTGATCGCTTTTCTAAGATGGTCCATTTGGTACCCTTGCCTAAATTACCTTCCTCCTCTGATTTGGTGCCATTGTTTTTTCAACATGTGGTTCGTTTGCATGGCTTTCCGGAGAACATTGTGTCGGACAGAGGTTCCCAGTTTGTCTCTAGGTTTTGGTGGTCCTTTTGTGCTAAGATGGGCATTGATTTGTCTTTTTCTTCGGCTTTCCATCCTCAAACAAATGGCCAAACCGAACGAACCAACCAGACTTTGGAAACCTATCTGAGATGCTTTGTTTCTGCTGATCAGGATGATTGGGTGACCTTCTTGCCATTGGCTGAGTTCGCCCTTAATAATCGGGCTAGTTCAGCTACTTTGGTTTCGCCTTTTTTCTGCAATTCTGGTTTTCATCCTCGTTTTTCTTTGGGGCAGGTTGAGCCTTCTGACTGTCCTGGTGTGGATTCTGTGGTGGACAGGTTGCAGCAAATTTGGACTCACGTAGTGGACAATCTGGCGTTGTCCCAGGAGAAGGCTCAACGTTTCGCTAACCGCCGTCGTTGTGTTGGTCCTCGACTTCGTGTTGGGGATTTGGTTTGGTTGTCTTCTCATTATGTTCCTATGAAGGTTTCTTCTCCTAGGTTTAAGCCTCGTTTCATTGGTCCTTATAAGATTTCTGAAATTCTCAACCCTGTGTCATTTCGTTTGGTCCTTCCAGCTTCTTTTGCCATCCATAATGTGTTCCATAGGTCGTTGTTGCAGAGGTACGTGGCGCCTATGGTTCCCTCCATTGATCCTCCTGCTCCGGTGTTGGTTGAGGGGGAGTTGGAGTATGTGGTGGAAAAGATTTTGGATTCTCGTATTTCGAGACGGAAGCTTCAGTACCTGGTTAAGTGGAAGGGCTATGGTCAGGAGGATAATTCCTGGGTTGTTGCCTCCGATGTCCATGCTGCCGATTTAGCTCGTCCTGATCGGCCTGGGGGCCCTGGTGAGGGTTCGGTGACCCCCTCCTCAAGGGGGGGGTACTGTTGTGAATTCCGTTCTCGGACTCCCTCCTGTGGTCATGAATGGTACTTTGGTTAGTTCTGCTCTTGGACTCCCTCTGGTGGCTTTGAGCGGAACTGCTGGTCACTGAGGTTGGCTTTGTCAGCTGCTCTCGTTTATTACTTGCTGGCTTCCCTATTTAACTCCCCTCAGATCGTTACTTGATGCCAGCTGTCAATGTTTCAGTATTGGTTCAGATCTCTCTTGGACTTCTCTGAGGACCTGTCTACTCCAGCAGAAGCTAAGTCTTTGCTAGTTCATTTGTTGTTGCTGCTTCCTGAATATATTTCTTAGTGCTGCTAACTTCTAGTCCGGCTTGCTATCATGATGTTCCCTTGCTAGCTGGAAGCTCTGGGGTGCAGAGTGGCACCTCCACACCGTGAGTCGGTGTGGGGAGTCTTTTTGCTTACTCTGCGTGTTTTTTTGTAGTCTTTTTGTGCTGACCGCATAGTTCTCTTTTTTGTCCTCTGACTATTTTAGTGAAGTCTGGCCTCCTTTGCTAAAACCTGTTTCATTCCTGTGTTTGTGACTTTCCTCTTAACTCAGTCAATATATGTGGGGGGCTGCCTTTGCCTTTGGGGAATTTCTCTGAGGCAAGGTTAGGCTTCTATTTCTATCTTTAGGGGTAGTTAGCTCTTAGGCTGTGAAGAGGCGTCTAGGGAGAGTTAGATACGCTCCACGGCTATTTCTAGTTTGTGTGATAGGTGTAGGGTTTGCGGTCAGCAGAGTTCCCACTTTCCCAGAGCTTGTTCCGATTACTAGTTTACTCATCAGGTCATTCCGGGTGCTCCTAACCACCAGGTCCATAACAGACACCACTGCCAATGCCAAGAGCAGACACTTCTAAACTTGCAGTGCTATGCAGTACAGAACAGTCACAGCCACTTACAACAGTAGATTAAAGGGGGTCTTTGACACATTATCACTTACCTAGGGCATAGGTGATAATTTGATAATTAGTGGTACAATCCACACACCATGATGTGTTGAGGCCGTGAGGCCTGGAGTGTGGAGGACACTGCTGAATGTGAGTAGCCTGCCAGGGCCGTAGGGTACCCGGAACCGGGTCCGGTGTTCACAGGGGGATGTCACGTGGCGACCCAGTCCGTGGCCCTGGTCGCAGCTGGTCTCCCCTGATGTCACTCACCTGTGCTTCGCTCTCCTGCACGCTCACTGAACGATGTCCTTTCCTTCTGTATATCTTTCTCCAGTGGCTGTAGTATTTCAGACTACAGGACCCCTTCAGACCTTCTGACACTCCATGTCGGTCTGCTCCCTTCTGTCTCTCTGACAATCTGACCTCTTTCCCTCCAAACCACAATATATATAGGGGAGTCACCTAGTAATAGAATCAAAAGCTCTCCTTGTGGCCTGGAGTGTGAACATGTTGTGTGCATTGTGATTACCTGGTGATGGTTGTCTTTCATCGCTTCCAAACGTAACATCACTCTCCCCGTGAGGAAATCAATGCTACTGTGATGACCAGGTCCCTGGGGCGCCACATATGCGCTCACAAGACATCGGGGGCAATATAATAATGACTACATGCTCAAGCAATGGAGTAAAGACAACACAAAGGTATAGGGGGGAAAAAGAAGATTTTATTTAAAGATGAGGTTATTATTATATTATATGTCATGCATATGTGTAAATTATTCATCTATCAGACTAAACCTATTTATGGGCCATGTTGGTCCAGAGGAAGGCGAAAACCCCCTGTGAGGAATGGGCCAATGATCCTCATAAGGGGGGAAAATTCCTTCCTGACCCCAAATAAAGTCTGGCGGTCAGAATAAATCCCAGGATCAAGGGCCCATAGCTACTGTGTATACGCAAGTTTAATTTTAAAATATATTATTTAAAAATAATATATTATTATTATTATTATTATTATTATATAAATGTTTATTATATAAAAATATAAAAGTAATTTCTATGTTTGGACTAATTTACTTTTATATTTGTGTCGACTAAATTATTGTAAATCCAAAATATTCTATTGTACATAAATTATATATTTTTTTTATTATAAACATAAGAAACTACTTAGGCTACTTTCACACTAGCGTCGGGCTCGGCCCGTCGCTGTGCGTCGGGCCGACGTTCCCGACGCTAGCGTTGTCTCCGTCGCACAACGGGGGCAGCGGATGCATTTTTCCAGCGCATCCGCTGCCCCATTGTGAGGTGCGGGGAAGTGCGGGGAGGTGGGGGCGGAGTTCCGGTCGCGCATGCGCGGTCGGAAAAAGCGGACCGTCGTGAGCAAAAAACGTTACATGTAGCGTTTTTTGCTCCCGACGGTCCGCCACTGCACGACGCATCCGTCGCACGACAGGTGCGACGTGTGGCAATCCGTCACAATGCGTCGCTTAATGTAAATCAATGGTGAAAAAACGCATCCTGCAAACACTTTTGCAGGATGCGTTTTTTCGGCAAAACTACGCATTGTGACAGAATGCAGTTAACGCTAGTGTGAAAGTAGCCTTATTTACTCTATCTATGGGCCGTGTTGATCCAGAGGAAGGCGAAAACCCCCTGTGAGGAATGGGCCAATTATCCTCATGTCAGGGGGGAAAATTCCTTCCTGACCCCAAATATGGTGATCAGAATGAATCCCAAGATCAAAGGCCGATACCTAACCTGTGTAATGTAGCTAACCTGTGTAATGTACCTAACCTGTGTAATCTACCTGAGCTGTGTAATGTAACTGTCATGTGAAAAAAAAAAAAAATAATTTTTATTTACATGTACTAATTATCATTTATATTTTTGGGAACTAATTTTTCTATTAAACAAAGAAAATTTTATTTTATTCTAACTTTCTTTTATGCTACTAGTGTGTGATTC
The DNA here is from genome assembly GCF_051348905.1 of Ranitomeya variabilis. Lineage (NCBI taxonomy): Eukaryota > Metazoa > Chordata > Amphibia > Anura > Dendrobatidae > Ranitomeya > Ranitomeya variabilis. Next base: position 118,350,705 of record NC_135233.1, read on the forward strand.
TACTTATTAATCTTTTATACTAAACCTATTTAAGGCCTTGTAGATCCAGAGGAAGGCGAAAACCCCCTATGAGGAATGGGCCAATTGTCCTCATATTACTGGGAAAAATTCCTTCCTGACCCCAAATATGGCGATCAGATTAAATCCCAGGATCAGAAGCCGATCTATGTTCTACATCTATGTGCTGATATGTACTGTGTGCTATGTGTGTGCCTGTACTGATCATGTAGTGTGGGGACCTGCACTTATCCTGTAGTATGGGTGTTGTGTGATGGGTGCGATACTTACCAGGCCTGTGCTAAGGTGAGCTCCGGGATAATGGCCGCTCCTTACATGCTGCTGCTCAGTGGCCCCAGGACTGAAAGGTGCGACTATTGTTCCTGAACTCACCAGATGGAAACTTGGCACCGGCCGCTCCTGGGGTAGAAGATCTTTGGTCTGGAGGGATGTTAGATGCCAGCCCAGGAAGTCAAGGGTCTGGGGCAGCAATGGCAGTGGTCCGGCATGAAGATGGTATAGAGAGATGATGTTGAAGGGCAGCCGAGGTGACGTACAGCAGCAGAGACATGAGGCATGGGTCAGGAGGCATGAAGTTCCGGGCAGTTGGTACAGGCTCATCCTGAAAGACATAAGAGGAAGACATGAAATCTTCTGTCTACTGGATCGTGTGTTACATTAGGGGAATGTTGTTTATAATGAACCATTCCGCTATGTAACATTAGATGCAATGTACTGATATATAGGTATCCTGTGTGTACAGCGGTCACTCACCAGATGGTCGTGGATTCTTTCACAGTCCAGATCTTTTCATCCACCTAAGGAAAATAGAAACATAAAGTCACTGTCAGAAAAAGTGAAAAAAGACAAGATGGATGATGATTATTACACAGAGGAGGAGATACTTACCGGGTCCAGCTTGATGACACGTACGTAAATCCGGCCACGGGGTGAAGGACCGTATGCTCCGGCCACTGCAGATGATGGTTCTCCAGAACTGGCCTGAATGGTGTAAATGGAGACTCTGCTCTCCTTACCTCAAGATCCTTCCAGCCGATGGTGGTAAAGAATGGATGTTCTCGGATGTTCCCGCTCACACCCAGGCGTGTCTGAGGGTCTTTGCGCAGCAGCTTCTTGATCAGATGTTTCGCGTCAGCATCAAGCCAAGATGGAAATTTTGGCTTCTCGATGATGGCTTTGAAAGCCATTTGCTTGACGGGGCCGTTGTAAAATGGGGATCGTCCTGCTGCCATCCTGGACACCACAATCCCCAGGCTCCAAGAGTCCACTGCTGCGCCGTAGCATTTTCTATGATGCACCTCAGGGGCCATGTAATGGAAAGTGCCCGTCACTCCAGAGATGTTTTTGGAGGAGGAGACGCCATCTTGGGCAAGCCTAAGGTCGATGATACGGATGTGGCCATCTGCATCCAACATGATGTTATCCAGCTTTATGTCTCTGCAATGAAAGAAGAAAACAAAATAAGAAATCTGTCCAGTGATACAATAGATGGAAAATGAGTCACTAGAAGATCCGGTAGAATAGGCGGCAGGACAGCAGGGAAGCCGGGGGCCATATCTACAGTATGTAAAGGGGACAGAGAAGGAGGAAAGTTCTGCTTACCGTTGGAGGAACTGGAGGCCACATACCATCTCTGCTGTGTAGAATCTGATGGCGAGATCAGAGTGTAAAATCAATGTCATGGAATCCTTCTCTAGCAATCCCCAAATACCATGGCACCCCACCTCCTGCATCCAGCACCCTAAATATATGCCCTGCCAGCCCTCCCTTAGCTGCATCCCGACCTCAGTTTTTTCCCATCTCCTTAGCTCTGTTTTAGGTACATTTTCCCCTTTCTCACCTCACATTGCCGATGTTCAGGCAGCCGCACATCCTGATCAAATCCTCCAGGCTGCCACCGGACAGATACTCCGTGATGAAATATGCCCTGTGCTGAGACTGGTGTGCGGCGTAGAGGTGGCAAAGGAATGGGCAGTCTCTGGCCGCCAGGAGTATCCGCCTCTCTCTCATGATGGTGTCCTCATTGTCCCTTTTGCTGATCATTTTGACGGCCACATTGATGTTACACCCGGGGACAGATGCCAGGACCACCTGAAAAACACAAATGGAGAATACTTAGAAGGTGTCTGCTGGGAGGGAAGGATCTGGATTTTATAGTGCACAAGTCATATGGGAAAACTGAGTGGTCGCTCAGTCTGCTGGTGACCAGGACCATGTAGAGGAGCAGATCTATCTATCAGCACAATGCACTGCCTGCTCCATGGATGGGCTATGGAGAGGTCTTAGAGCATAATCCTCATTTAATTTTTTTTTTTAAATAAATAATACACATTAAAATTAAGCAATTTTTGTAATACATTTTTGCCATGACTGATTTTCAGTTTTAAAAATTCTCTATTTCCTGGTAAAAATCTACATTCAGTGAAGACAGATTGTTACATTATTGAGAGCAGATGACAGTTGGTGCCAATAATATTCTAGGTAAGAGGAATGGGGGAGGGAGGAGTTTTGCATTTAGCCCCTCCCCTCTACCTAGAGTACGATCAGCACCAACTGTCATGCTTTGATTTGGCATTAGTATGGTCCAAATATCATTGATTATCATCCCCCCCCAGGGGCCCCAAGCTAGCGGCAGATCACGCAGCCGCTATGGGGCCCCTGTAAGGCAGGGGGCCCAGCTGCCGCCAGCGCCGACTCCCCCTCCGCATTGTACTATACCGGTGTCTGCCGATACAGTTCAAAGCAATGATGGAGGAGAGTGCGTCAGATGACGCTCCCTCTCCCATCATTCTCCGCTCTGCCTCGCTGACACTGCAGGTGCGCGATGACATCATTGCGCACTCACTGTGCCAGCCGGCATTGCAGTCGCTGAGACAGGAGCAGCGCGAGCATGAGGCGAGGTGTGTGGGGTTTTTTTTTTTTACTGGACTGGGGCCATTCTCAGGGGGGAGAGATGCGAGCTGTGCTATATACTACGTGGGCTGTGTTATATACTACGTGGGCTGTGTTATATACTACGTGGGCTGTGTTATATACTACGTGGGCTGTGCTATATACTATGCAGGCTGTGCTATATACTATGCGGGCCATGCTATATACAATGGGGGTATATTATATTCTATGGCAGAGACTGTTATATACTATGGGGGCTGCATTATATACTATGTAGAGGTGGGCTGTATTATATTCTGTGGTGGGCTACATTATATTCTATGGGGGGCTGTATTAGATTTTATGAGGGATGATTGCATCATAATCTTTGATGGGGCTACATTATATTCTATGGGGAGGTGAGCTGTATTATATTCTATTCGGTGCTACATTATATTCTATGGGGGCTGTATTTTATTTATATTCTATGAGGGGTGATTGCATCATACTCTGAGAGGGGACTACATTATACTACATGAGGGGGGCTGCATTATATTCTGTGGTGGGTTAGATTATACTCTGTGGAGTGGCTGCATTATACTATATGTGGGCTGCAGTATACTGTATCGAGGACTATGGGGAATACATTATACTATATGAAGAACTATGTGGTGCATTATACCATATGGAGCACTATGAGGAGTGTATTATGCTATATGGAGCACTATGAGGAGTGTGTTATGCTATATGGAGGACTATGAGGAGTGTATTTTAATATATGGAGGACTGAGGAGTTTATTATACAATATGGAGGACTGTGGTGCACATTATAATATGTGGAGGACTATGCGGTGTATTATACTAAACAAGCAAAATGCTGCATATTCATCGAGTGATTGGATTGTTTATGCCGGAACAAAAATCATTGTTCTCAGCAGCACATCGCCGGTGTAACATGTAACATTATAGGGATAGATTGATCTATTAGTGATTGTTCGGTTCCCATCATTCTTTCTCAGACGGTGGAAAGAGGCCGGGAAACAGTCGTTGAATGACTTCAGCATGTCGATCACACTAGTCTATCGGCCTGAACTCAGCGCATGTAAATACAACCGAAATTCTTCTGTGTAATGTGCGATATGTTAGCATTTGGGGCCCCATTTTAAACTTTGCCTGGGGCCCCACTTTGCCTAAAACTGGCCCTGGGTGTAGTGGAAGACCTGTCAGTCCTTATTATACTGTTTCCACTGTGGTAAAATTGATGCCACTTTGGTATTGTCTGCCAATAATATTTGGAAATGTGAACACTCCTGGTTGGGTCTCCTTCATACGTTTTGCCAGAAACAGTATGCCTCCAAGACAGTCAGGCTTCCACTTCCTTGGACTCAACTACCTGTGTTACTATCCTTACATTTTTCTCACATTGGTAGTCTATAAAACTGATATTTGTGCCACCTGAGTGTGGCTCAGCATGAGAGCAGGTAGAAGTGTTGCATGTGGTATCAGGGCTCCCAGCAAAGGGGCCCTGCACCGATCCCTCAACCACCTCGTCTTACTGTGACGTTCAATTGAAAGCTGTAAATGCTGTCCCAGACCCTGATACCTCATGCCTGGCTGATTGCTGCAGTGACATGCTAAAATTTGTACTGTGGGTGAATTGAGGCCACTTTCCTGGTGTCTGTCCCTCATTTGATGTGTTTTGGATGCATTTGGGGCTGTTATAAGATGTTGTGCATGCGTGTGTTTTTGCCTGCCATTGACATGAATGGCGTTCTGCTATGTTTGGCGAATATTCGACAAATTAATTGGTGAATATTGCAAACTTGGCAATCGTAACTGAACATTGAAATGTTCGCTCATCTTACTATTAACATGAAATTCTCACCAGATGTCAGTAACAACCCATTCAATCCACACAGGCAAAGCAATCAAATCTATTCAGGAAAAAAGTAGTGCACACGCTTACTGAAATGTATTTAATGCTTTGTATATAAGCCATTATTGGTGATGACAGCTTCAAGATGCTTCCTGTATGGAGAAACTAGTTGCAGGCATTGCTCAGATATAATTTTGGCCCATTCTTCCACAAAAATACTTTTCAGATCCTGAAGGTTCTGTGGGCTTCTTCTATGAACTCTGCACTATAGTTTCTTCCAGAAATTATGCAATTTTTCTGAACGTGGCAGTACCCCATATGTAGTTGAACACTACTGTTTGAGCACATGGCAGGGATTGGATGGGAAGGAGCGAAACTTGGCTTTTAGAACGCAGATTGTGAGTGCCATTAGCCAAGTCCCTAAAGTTCCAGATTAGTGGAAACTCCCCAAGTTATCCCCCATTGTATTTCACTGCTTAACCCCTTCCCAACCTGTGACACAGCGTATGCGTCATGAAAGTCGGTGCCAATCCGACCTGTGACGCATATGCTGTGTCACAGAATGATCGCGTCCCTGCAGATCGGGTGAAGGGGTTAACTCCCATTTTACCCGATCTGCAGAGACAGGGGGAGTGGTACTTCAGCCCAGGGGGGGTGGCTTCACCCCCCCGTGGCTACGATCGCTCTGATTGGCTGTTGAAAGTGAAACTGCCAATCAGAGCGATTTGTAATATTTCACCTATGAAAATGGTGAAATATTACAATCCAGCCATGGCCGATGCTGCAATAGCATCTGCCATGGCTGGAGACCCCGATCTGCCCCCACCCCACCCATCGCCTCCCCAGTCGTCCTTTTTGCCCCGATCTCCGTTCCGCTCCCCTCCTCCCTCCTGTCGGCTCCCCCGGTCCTCCTGTCCACTCCCCAGGTCCTCCGATCCCCCCCCGTGTTCCGGTCCCACCCCCCCATACTTACCTAGCTCCAATGTCCCTCCAGGTGTCCGGCCGTCTTCTTCATGGGCGCCGCCATCTTGGAAAATGGCGGGTGCATGCGCAGTGCGCCCGCCAAATCTGCCAGCCGGCAGATTCGTTCCTGCACATTTTGGTCGCTGTGATAGAACTTATCACAGCGATCAAAATAAAAAAAATAGTAAATAAATCCCCCCTTTATCACCCCCATAGGTAGGGACAATAATAAAATACAGAAAATATAATTATTTTTGTTTTTCCATTAGGGTTAGGGTTAGGGGTAGGGGTAGGGTTGCACTTAGGGCTAGGGTTGCACTTAGGGTTGCACTTAGGGTTGCACTTAGGGATGCACTTAGGGCTAGGGTTGCACTTAGGGCTAGAATTAGGGTTAGAATTAGGGTTAGAATTAGGGTTAGAATTAGGGTTAGAATTAGGGTTAGAATTAGGGTTGCAATTAGGGTTAGGGTTGGAATTAGGGTTAGAATTAGGCTATGTGCACACGGTGCGGATTTGGCTGCGGATCCGCAGCGGATTGGTCGCTGCGGATTCGTATCAGTTTTCCATCACGTTTACAGTACCACGTAAACCTATGGAAAACCAAATCCGCTGTGCCCATGGTGCGGAAAATACAGCGCGGAAACGCTGCGTTGTATTTTCCGCAGCATGTCAATTCATTGTGCAATTCCGCAGCGTTTTACACCTGCTCCATAATAGGAATCCGCAAGTGAAATCCACACAAAAAACACTGGAAATCCGCGGTAAACCCGCAGGTAAAGCGCAGTGCGTTTTACCTGCAGATTTTTCAAAAACTGCGGAAAAATCCACACAAATCCGCAACGTGAGCACATAGCCTTAGGTTTAGGGTTGGAATTAGGGGTAAGACTAGGGTTAGGGGTGTGTTGGGGTTAGGGTTGTGGTTAGGGTTGGGATTAGAGTTAGGGGTGTGTTGGGGTTAGTGTTGGAGTTAGAATTGAGGGGTTTCCACTTTTTAGGCACATCAGGGGGTCTCCAAACGCAACACGGCGCCACTATTGATTCCAGACAATCTTGCGTTGAAAAAGTAAAATGGGGCTCTCTCCCTTCCGAGCCCCGGCGTGTGCCCAAACAGTGGTTTACCCCCACATATGGGGTACCAGCGTACTCAGGAGAAACTGAGCAACAACTTTTGGGGTCCAATTTCTCCTGTAACCCTTGGGAAAATAAATTGCGGGCTAAAAAATTATTTTTGAGGAAAGAAAAATGATTTTTTATTTTCACGGCTCTGCGTTATAAACTTCTGTGAAGCACTTGGGGGTTCAAAGTGCTCACCACACATCTAGATAAGTTCCCTTGGGGGTTTAGTTTCCAAAATGGGGTCACTTGTGGGGGGTTTCTACTGTTTAGGCACATCAGGGGCTCTGCAAACGCAACGTGATGCCCGCAGAGCATTCCATCAAAGTCTGCATTTCAAAACGTCACTACTTCACTTCCGAGCTCCGGCATGTGCCCAAACAGTGGTTTACCCCCACATATGGGGTATCATCGTACTCAGGACAAACTGTACAACAACATTTGGGGTCCAATTTCTCCTGTTACCCTTGGGAAAATAAAAAATTCTGGGCTAAAAATCATTTTTGAGGAAAGAGAAATTATTTTTTATTTTCACGGCTCTGCGTTATAAACTTCTGTGAAGCACTTGTTGGTTTAAAGTGCTCACTATGCATCTAGATAAGTTCCTCGGGGCGTCTAGTTTCCAAAATGGGGTCACTTGTGGGGGAGCTCCAATGTTTAGGCACACAGGGGCTCTCCAAACGCGACATGGTGTCCGCTAACGATTGGAGCTAATTTTCCATTCAAAAAGTCAAATGGCGCGCCTTCCCTTCCGAGCCTTGCCATGCGCCCAAACAGTGGTTTACCCCCACATATGAGGTATTGGCGTACTCAGAACAAATTGGACAACAACTTTCGTGGTCCAGTTTCTCCTTTTACCCTTGGGAAAATAAAAAAATTGTTGCTAAAAGATCATTTTTGTGACTAAAAAGTTAAATGTTCATTTTTTTCCTTCCATGTTGCTTCTGCTGCTGTGAAACACCTGAAGGGTTAATAAACTTCTTGAATGTGGTTTTGAGCACCTTGAGGGGTGCAGTTTTTAGAATGGTGTCACTTTTGGGTATTTTCAGCCATATAGAACCCTCAAAATGACTTCAAATGTGAGGTGGTCCCTAAAAAAAATGGTTTTGTAAATTTTGTTGTAAAAATGAGAAATCACTGGTCAAATTTTAACCCTTATAACTTCCTAGCAAAAAAAAAATGTTGTTTCCAAAATTGTGCTGATGTAAAGTAGACATGTGGGAAATGTTATTTATTAACTATTTTGTGTCACATAACTCTTTGGTTTAACAGAATAAAAATTCAAAATGTGAAAATTGCAAAATTTTCAAAATTTTCGCCAAATTTCCATTTTTTTCACAAATAAACGCAGAAATTATCGACCTAAATTTACCACTAACATGAAGCCCAATATGTCACGAAAAAACAATCTCAGAATCGCTAGGATCCGTTGAAGCGTTCCTGAGTTATTACCTCATAAAGGGACACTGGTCAGAATTGCAAAAAACGGCAAGGTCATTAAGGCCAAAATAGGCTGGGTCATGAAGGGGTTAAGGACTTAATCTAGGGGTGCAGTGAGAATTTTGAATCCACAGGTGCGTCACAGGATTTTATAATATTGTAAATTGGAAATATAACATTTTAGTGGTAAAAAAAAATATGATACACGAAGGTTAATGGGTGAAACCGGACCCAAAAAGGTACTGTACAATTTCACCCAAATGTGGTGGTCATGCCCCATATGTTGTCAGAAACCACGGTTAGGCCACATGTCAGGGCTGAGAAGAAAAGAGCACACTTTGTCTTTTGGAGCACAGATTTTGATAGAAAAGTTTTCAGGTGACAGAAAAGTAGAGCCCCTAAGGTGCTAGAACAGCAGAAAAAAATACTAAAAGTGACCCCATTGTACAAAACTGCACCTCTCAATCAATTCATGTACAGCTGCAGTGATTATTTTGTAACATCCATGCCAGGCTTTATTCTGGAGAATTACAAATATGCCAGTTTAGTGCCCATACATTGTAGCGCCCCACACATTGTGCCACCATACAAGGTAGAACCCCCATCTGCTCCCATCAGCCTACTCCTGCTACCTCTAATAATAGCAAGAGCAGGCGGCAACTGATGGGACTATTCATCAGCCGATGTCTGTGCTAAAAATAAATAAATAAAACCGGCTTGGGTTCCCCTCTATTTTTGATAACCAGGGAGGCAAAACTGACAGGTGTGGACTGCAACCCTCAGCTATCAGCTTTATCATGGCAGGCTATAAAGAATAGAGGGGTCCCCACGCCACTTTTTAAAAATTTTTAAATAATTTTTAAAAAAACAGCGGTGTCCACCCTATTTTTGACAACCAGCCAGGCTAAAGCAGACAGCTGTGGGCTGGTATTCTCAGGCTGGTAGGGGCCATTGATATTCCCCAGCCTCACCCCCAGATTAAAAATAGCAGCCCGCAGCCGCCCCAAAAAAGCCACACCTATTTGATGGCGGTGGGAAGTGGGGTTAATATTTGTGGGGTTGATGTCAGCTGTTTTATGGCCCCTGACATCCAACCCACAAATCAGACGCCCATCCATTACTAAACCCATTGCCAGATTGTAATTAAACACACAGCCAGAATAAAGTCCTTTATTTTAAATAAAAGTGCACACCGTTTACTGTTTTATTTAAAAAAACAAAAAACAGTTATACTCACCTTACACCCATTGAAGCCCTCTTCCCCTGTAAGAAAACAGAAAATAGAGGAAATAATAAACAATAATACTCACCTAACGCCCATATACCACTGAAGCCCTGTAAAAAAGAAAAATAAAAACCAACCATATCTCTCACCAGTATGACATACTGCCCCACAGCATAATCCATGTGTGCAATAAGTGGTTTTCAACCTGTACCTAATCTGAATAGGGTCCGGGTTGGGTTCGCTTACTGCTCTGGTACCCAAACAAAACTTTTTTTTTAAATGCTCGGCTGAACCCACCGGACCCGAACATCCACGGATTCGCCCATCACTAATTGTGAGAGCTATGTTTTTTTAATTTTTTGGCCAAAACAGCTGTATGAGGCTTATTTTTTGCGAGACGAGTTGTAGATTTTTTTGGCACCATTTTCGGGCATATAACATTTTTATTCATATTTGTCAGACACAGAATAAACAAAAGCCAGCAATTCAGTTATTGTTTTTACATTTTTTTGTGCAGTGACTATTACAAGATAGATTTGTTTGGGTTAGTACGACTACAGCGACACTCGATTTATACAGCTCTGGAAAAATTTAAGAGACCACTGCAAAATATTCCGTTTGTCTGATTTTTCTCTTTATAGGTATATATTTGAGTAAAATGTAAATTGTTCATTCTGACAACATGTCTCCGAATTTCCAAGCATTAATTTTTTTTTTTCTGACAAAGAAAAATGGTCAAATTAAAAAAAAAAAAAAAAAAATCCAGTGCTTTCAGACCTGAAATAATGCAAAGAAAACAAGTTCATAATCATTTAGAAACAACTATCCAAAGTTTTAACTCAGGAAGAGTTCAGAAATCAATATTTTGTGGAATAACCTTGACTTTTTTTAATCACAGCTTTCATGCGTCTTGGCATGCTTTCCACCAGTCTTTCACACTGCTCCTGGTGCAAAAATGTAATCTGTTCTTCTTTGTTTAATGGCTTGTGAATATCCATCATCCTTTTGATTACATTCCAGAGGTTTCAATGGTTTTCAGGTCTGGAGACTGGTGTCATGATCCAGTCCGGAGTTTAGTCCTGTCTGCTCATTCTCTGAGTGGATCATGTCTAGGGTTAACTTTGCTCTGCCTCATTTTGGGCTCGGGTTTGCTATTTAGCTCCCAGGTATCCTGAGGGTGGTGTCAGCTATAGCTCTGTCTTTGGCGTGTGTACCTGACTCTGGAAGCTCTTGATTTGTCCTGCTGTGAACCCTGACTTGTCCTGTGTATGTTATCTCCCCCTGCCTGCCCTTTGCCAGTGTCTCTTTGTATGTCTGTAGATCTGCTTGACTCCCTGTTTCTGACCTCCTGGCTTGGTGTTTTGACTCTGTTTCAGCTTGTCCCTATTGTACCGTATTTTGCCCATCCTGGTTTACTGATCCCTTGCTATGTCCTGACTATCCATTCTGTCTAATCATTTTGTACTGTAGTGCTATCTTGTGTTCTGACTTGGCTATCCTGACCTCTCTCTCACCACTAGGTGGCGTTTGTTCAGCTGCTCTGTGAGTGCAGTCTCGCTTCTCTACCAAGCTCCCCCTGGTGGAGGTTGCGCTGTACTGCACTGCAGCTGCATGACAACTGGGCTGTCATGACAGGGTTTTGATGTTAGTCTCTTGATTTTTTTTTTTTTTTTTTTCCAAAGCTGTATATTTTTTTTTTATGCTTTGCTACTTTTACACGCTTGAAACAATATTTTACAAATATGAATTTGTTTTTGCATCGCCATGTTCTGAGAGTTTTAACATTTAAATTTTTTTGCTTGTTTTTTTGGGGACTATTTGGCATTGTCATTTGCACCATTTTTTTACATATGACTTTTTTATCCATTTTTATTCAGTTTTTTGGTGTCAATATAATGAAAGTTCAATTTTGGCATGTTTTCTATTTTTTTTACCATGTTCTCTGTATAAAATAACTGATGTGAAGTTTTATAGTTCAAATAGTTCTGGAGGCGATTACACCAATTATGTGTATGTTTATATTTATTTTTGTTTTAACACATAGGCTGTGTTTTTAGTGGCAAAACTTTTTTTATTTTATTTTTTTTGTTTAATCTTTCACTGTCTTTTTACATCAATTAAGACATTTGCTCCTCAGACCCTGTGGGGGCATCATAACATAGAACCAGACCCCAATCAGAGGACAATAAAACATTTAGACTCCTGATCTACGAACTGATCCAAGATTTATGGACATAATTGTTTATCACTCAAATAATGGTAATTCTGCTTCATGTCACCTGTCTTATCTATGGCAATGGTTCTGTGCTGTGTTGTGCATAAACATGTGATTCTTCAGAATTTCTATTAGTCTATGCCTGATGAAGAGACCTGTGTAGTCTCGAAAGCTTGCAATTTGTTACTACCTTTTCAGTTAGCCATTATAAGGTGTCAACCACTGAGGACTCTCCATTCTACATATTTTTCTTATTTTCTTGTGTATTCCTGTAGTTTCACACCATCTTGATCGCTTTTTTGGGATGTTGAGGAGACAGAAAAATGGCAATTCTAACATGCAATGTATGGGTCGAAGAGTCTTAGATTTTGATTCATTCTGGGAGATGATAATAAAAAAAAAAAAAAAAAAATATTTGTTAGGATTTTTCTTGAGCTTGTTATTAAACTTTCATTATTTTCAGTGCCCCCTCAGGGACTGAACCTGTGATCATTTGGGATGGGGTGTAATGAGCACCACAATGATTGCGCCATGGAAGTTATATTTTTCTACAGCTGTGAGAGTGCCAGCGGCATTTAGGTGGTCACATCAGCAGCAGCCTAAGCTAGCTCTGGTTGCTGCTGTTCGCACAGGCGGTGACTGTATTACACAGATGACACCTGCAGAGTACAGTGCAGGTTCATCTCCTGAGCCCGCTGCCAACATATGCCACCAGTACATCCAATGGTGGGAAAGAATCAATGACGTCTTGTCATTCAGTCTATTCAGGGCTGAAGGTGACCACAGAAAGATATTTATGTACTGAAAACCCATCTCTCTATAAATATGAACCATTAATTCACAAATTACATACCAAGCTCTCGTAGTAACAACTTTGGCTCCATTTGCAAGGCAGGATCACGAAGCCACTCTCCAATAGGAACATTTGCAAGTTTTGGAATATTTAGAAGAAACATCCCAAAAACGGCTACAAAAACAATAAAACTGGCGCAAAAGTGGGCACCAAAGAGCGCTGAAAAAAGGGTTAAATGCCTTTGGGCCACTGATGTCACACTGCAGACATATAGAACAGGGCGCCCCACATCAAAACCAGTTATCTCCAGCCTGGCCCAAATAGGTTCTGGGCATCAGAACTGGCATCAAAGTGGGCAGACAGTCAATTTTCACAGATTTGAATAAGTAACTGATGTTTTAAGGGGTTAAATGCCTTTGAGCCACTGATCTGACACTTAAAATACACAGATATTAATGCCCTGCATCTAACCCAAGTCCCTGCAGCCTGGCCAAAATGGGTTCTGGGCACCAGAACTGGCATCAAAGTGGGCAAATGGCCCATTTTCACAGATTTGAATAAGTAACTGGTTTTATGGGTTAAATGCCTTTAGTGCCCACTTTGATGCCCATTTTTAAAACTGATGACCTATCTATGCCATGAATATTGTTAGGTGGGTGTAACTCAGTGCCCCTGTAGAGCATTGGTGCGATTTGGCTGTGTCATTCTGGTAAATTGCATATTGCTTATGTGTCCCCCATGTCAATGTATCATTAGTGGCCATTTTGGTGGCTTTGTCATATACAGGTGAATGGGATGTAAGGTGCACAGGGTGATGGTCATGGACGAGGGGCTGCTGTGTTCCCACACCCTGGCACCCTACAATTAATCAGTGTCCCATGTGCTATACATGTGGTGCAGAACACTCTAGTTTCAGCCGCAGGCCTCTTCTGTCTCCAGGCTCCTGGATCCAGGAACATCAGCACACAAATCAGGGGATGCCCACTTAACAAACAGTTCAACTTTACTTAGCATCTTGAGGTCATTTGCAGTTACAGCACAGTACATTTCCACGTTCTCTATTTCTTCTGCTTGAGCTTTTCTCACTGGTATCTATGACCCTAGGGATACTTCGTCCAGCTTCACAGTTTCTATGGGTCCTGTCCTGTCTCCCTAATCGTTTTCTTGCCTGGCTTCCACTTGTTGGAAGGGAATAAGGCATGCTTCCCAGTGCCTAGTTCGGGCTGTAGGGCCCGAACATTGCAGGAATGCCCACTGAGGACAGATGCCGAAGTTCTCATACTGAAAAATAGTCCATACTTCTCGTGCCCTCTGGCCTTGAACTTCTGCTAATAATTTTTTCTCAGATTTAATCTCTCATCTGTCTCAGTAAAACCAGTAAGTGTTCCCCTTATTAACTGACCCTGTCCCCTCTATTGGTGTTATGACCCCAATGGCGAGGGTCTCAGAGGAACAAGTAAGTCTGCGAAGTACAAAAATCCAGCTCATAGGGCAGTGGTAACTGGGTTGACCATATATCTACTCCTAACGCCAACACTAGAAGTAGCCGGGGAACATGCCTACGTTGGTCGCTAGATGTCTCGCGCCAGCCGGAGGACTAACTACCCCTAGAAGAGGAAAACAAAGACCTCTCTTGCCTCCAGATAATAGACCCCAAAAGTTGGATACAAGCCCCCCACAAATAATAACGGTGAGGTAAGAGGAAATGACAAACACAGAGATGAACTAGGTTTAGCAAAGAGAGGCCCACTTACTAATAGCAGAATGTAGTAAGATAACTTATATGGTCAACGAAAGCCCTATCAAAATTCCACACTGGAAATTCAAGAACCCCCGAACCGTCTAACGGCCCGGGGGGAGAACTCCAGCCTCCCTAGAGCTTCCAGCAAGGTTAGGATACAGATTATGTACAAGCTGGACAAAAATGCAAACAAAAACAAATAGCAAAAAGCAAGAAAGCAGACTTAGCTTAATCTAGCAGGAACCAGGATCAGTAGACAAGAGCACAGCAGATTAGCTCTGATTACAACGTTGCCAGGCATTGAAGTGAAGGTCCAGGGAGCTTATATAGCAACACCCCTGAACTAACGGCCCAGGTGAGCATACAAGGGATGACTGACATACCCAGAGTCAAATCACTAGTAACCACTAGAGGGAGCCAAAAAGCAAATTCACAACAATTGGCTGGGGCTGACCCCAACCATATTAACTGTATACTAACCTGCAAACCCACTTCCTATATCTAATATGTCCACAACTTTATCTTTCCTAATCTAAACTCTGAGCCCCATCCTATGCTTGATACTGAAAACGTAATCTTGTACTTCCCTCGATATGCTACACATATATAGCATTATACATTAATCACAATACATTACGTTAACTGAGTACATTAGTGCCTATGAAACTCTATGCAGTTACACATTTTAATACAATTACAAAAATACAATAAAATCACACACTTTGCATAAACACTGTTTTGAGAGGCATATGACTGCCCCTCTCACACCCTTATAGGGACACCACTGCCAATGCCAAGAGCAGACACTTCTGAACTTGCAGTGCTGTGCAGTACAGAACAGTCGCAGCCACTTACAACAGTAGATTAAAGGGGGTCTTTGGTGACACATTATCACTTACCTAGGGCATAGGTGATAATTTGATAATTAGTGGTACAATCCAGACACCATGATGTGTTGAGGCTTGGAGTGTGGAGGACACTGCTGACTGAGTAGCCCGCCAGGGCCGTGGGGTACCCGGAACCAGGTCCGGTGTTCACAGGGGGATGTCACAGTGGTGACCCAGTCCGTGGCCCTGGGCGCCCATGTAAAAGGGGAAATTGAATAGTTTAGGTTCGTGACACCACTTGTGGTATTCAGTCAGTGGGGACTGACACTGTTTTAAGGGGTCCTCTGGGGTGATGATATGGCAGCTAGATGGTATAACGTCCCACAGGTGAAGTATATCTCCAGGGCTCCCGGTGTGTAGATGGAAGATGGTGAATAGTGCAGTAAAGAACGAGGACACAGGTTTGCAGTCTCTTAACCTGGTTTACTAAAGACTTCAGGCAGTCACAGTCCAGGGTACCAGATCAGAGGACAGGCAGAGTCCGGCTGGCTTGGAAGCGAATCCAGAGTCCCCTTTACCAGGTGGAGTTAAGCCTTCCTCTAGCGCGGTGGTGTTGTAGTCCCTTACAGCCTATGGCTTCAGATAAGGTCCTCACAGTTCTTCTCTCTGTCCCCATATAGGATAGGACAATACCTGTATGACTGGTAACTCGAACCTTTTTACAGGGACTCTATCAGCCCCGGGCTCTGTTACTGTGTCTTCAGGTGTGTGTGGCGGACAGGTAACTTGCAATTCAGCTGTTCTGCTATGTGTCTTAGAGTCCCTTACAACCTCGGTGTTCTGGCTATCGGTAATCTGCGCTTCAGAGGGAGATGGTTCATTCGCAGCTGGTCTCCCCTGATGTCACTCACCTGTGCTTCGCTCTCCTGCACGCTCACTGAACGATGTCCTTTCCTTCTGTATATCTTTCTCCAGTGGCTGTAGTATTTCAGACTACAGGACCCCTTCAGACCTTCTGACACTCCATGTCTGTCTGCTCCCTTCTGTCTCTCTGACAATCTGACCTCTTTCCCTCCAAACCACAATACATATAGGGGAGTCACCTAGTAATAGAATCAAAAGCTCCCCTTGTGGCCTGGAGTGTGAACATGTTGTGTGCATTGTGATTACCTGGTGAGGGTTGTCTTTCATCGCTTCCAAACGTAACATCACTCTCCCCGTGAGGAAAACAATGCTACTGTGATGACCAGGACCCTGGGGCGCCAAATATGCGCTCACAAGACATAGGGGGCAATATAATAATGACTACATGCTCAAGCAATGGAGTAAAGACAACACAAAGGTATAGGGGGGAAAAAAGATTTTATTTAAAGATGAGGTTATTATTATATTATGTCATGCATATGTGTAAATTATTCATCTATCAGACTAAACCTATTTATGGGCCGTGTTGGTCCAGAGGAAGGCGAAAACCCCCTGTGAGGAATGGGCCAATTATCCTCATATAAGGGGGGAAAATTCCTTCCTGACCCCAAATAAAGTCTGGCGGTCAGAATAAATCCCATCAAGGATCAAGGGCCCATAGCTAATGTATATACGTAAGTTTAATTTAAAAATATATATTATTTAAAAATAATATTATTATTATTATTATATAAATATTATATAAAAATAATTTCTATGTTTGGACTAATTTACTTTTATATTTGTGTCGACTAAATTATTGTAAATCCAAAATATTCTATTTTACATAAATTATATATTTTTTTATTATAAACATAAGAAACTACTTATTTATTCATTCTATCTATGGGCCGTGTTGATCCAGAGGAAGGCGAAAACCCCCTGTGAGGAATCTGCCAATTATCCTCATGTCAGGGGGGAAAATTCCTTCCTGACCCCTAATATGGCGATCAGAATGAATCCCAAGATCAAAGGCCGATACCTAACCTGTGTAATTTAGCTAACCTGTGTAATGTACCTAACCTGTGTAATCTACCTGAGCTGTGTAATGTAACTGTCATGTGAAAAAAATAAAAATAATTTTTATTTACATGTACTAATTATCATTTAATAGAAAAATTAGTTCCCAAAATATAAACAAAGAAAATTTTATTTTATTATAACTTTCTTTTATGCTACTAGTGTGTGTGATTCTACTTATTAATCTTTTATACTAAACCTATTAAGGCCTTGTAGATCCAGAGAAAACCCCCTATGAGGAATGGGCCAATTGTCCTCATATTACTGGGAAAAATTCCTTCCTGACCCCAAATATGGCGATCAAATCCCAGGATCAGAAGCCGATCTATGTTATACATCTATGTGCTGATATGTACTGATGATGTAGTGTGGGGACCTGCACTGACCATGTAGTGTGGGTGATGTGTGGTGGGTGCGATACTTACCAGGCCTGTGCTAAGGTGAACTCAGGGATAATGGCCGCTCCTTACATGCTGCTGCTCAGTGGCCCCAGGACTAAAAGGTGCGACTATTGTTCCTGAACTCACCAGATGGAAACTTAGCACAGGCCGCTCCTGGGGTAGAAGATCTTCGGGCTGGAGGGATGTTAGATGCCAGCCCAGGAGGTCAAGGGTCTGGGGCAGCAATGGCAGTGGTCCGGCATGAAGATGGTATAGAGAGATGATGTTGAAGGGCAGCCGAGGTGACGTACAGCAGCAGAGACATGAGGCATGGGTCAGGAGGCATGAAGTTCCGGGCAGTTGGTACAGGCTCATCCTGAAAGACATAAGAGGAAGACATGAAATCTTCTGTCTACCGGATCGTGTGTTACATTAGGGGAATGGTGTTTATAATGAATAGTGTTGAGCGATACCGTCCGATACTTGAAAGTATCGGTATCAAATAGTATCGGCCGATACCCGAAAAGTATCGGATATCGCCGATACCCGATACCAATACAAGTCAATGGGACACCAAGTATCGGAAGGTATGCTGATGGTTCCCAGGGTCTGAAGGAGAGGAAACTCTCCTTCAGGCCCTGGGATCCATATTTGTTGTGAATTCTGTTCTCGAGCTCCCTCCTGTGGTTATGAATGGTACTTCGGTGAGTTCTGTTTATGGACTCCCTCTGGTGGTTGTGAGTGGAGCTGCTGGTTCTGAGATTCCTTCTCCAGTTGATCTCGTTCAGGCCTTGGCTGGCTGCTCTATTTAACTCCACTCAGATCTTTACTTGATGCCAGCTGTCAATGTCCTAGTACTGGTTCAGTTCTCTTGGATCTTTCAGATGACCTGTCTACTTCAGCAAAAGCTAAGTCCCTGCTAGCTTATTTGTTACTACTGTGTTTTTGTCCAGCTTGCTATTATGATGTTATCTTGTTAGCTGGAAGCTCTGGGATGCAGAGTGGCACCACCGCGCCGTGAGTCGGTGCGGTGGTTTCTTTTGCACACTCTGCGTGGTTTTGTTAGTTTTTTTTATGCTGACCGCAAAGATACCTTTTCTATCCTCAGTCTGTTTAGTTTAGTCTGGCCTCCTATGCTGAAACCTATTTCATTCCTGTGTTTGTGACTTCCATCTTAACTCACAGTCAATATATGTGGGGGCTGCCTATTTCTTTGGGGAATTTCTCTCAGGCAAGGTAGGCTGTATTTTCTATCTTTAGGGGTAGTTAGCTCTTAGGCTGTGAAGAGGCGTCTAGGCAGAGTCAGGAACGCTCCACGGCTATTTCTAGTTGTTGTGATAGGATTAGGGGTTGCGGTCAGCAGAGCTCCCACTTCCCAGAGCTCGTCCTGTATTGCTAGTTTGCTCATCTGGTCATTTCTAGTGCTCCTAACCACCAGCCCAACATAACACATATTACTGTGTAAAATAAAGAATTAAAATAAAAAATATTGATATACTCACCTCTCCGGAGGCCCCTGGACATCACCGTTGGTAACCGGCAGCCTTCTTTGCTTAAAATGAGCGCGTTTAGGGCCTTCCATGACGTCACGGCTTCTGATTGGTTGTGTGCCGCTCATGTGACCGCCACGCGACCAATCACAAGCCGCGACGTCATTCTCAGGTCTTAAATTCCTAGAATGAGGAGTTTAGGGCCTGACAATGACGTCACGGCTTGTGATTGGTCGCGTGGCGGTCACATGAGCGGCACACAACCAATCAGAAGCCGTGACGTCATGGAAGGCCCTAAACGCGCTCATTTTAAGCAAAGAAGGCTGCCGGTTACCAGCGGTGATGTCCAGGGGCGATGTCCAGGGGCCTCCGGAGAGGTGAGTATATCAATATTTTTTATTTTAATTCTTTATTTTACACAGTAATATGGATCCGATACCGATTCCCGATACCACAAAAGTATCGGATCTCGGTATCGGAATTCCGATACCGCAAGTATCGGCCGATACCCGATACTTGCGGTATCAGAATGCTCAACACTAATAATGAACCATTCCGCTATGTAACATCAGATGCAATGTACTGATATATAGGTGTCCTGTGTGTACAGCGGTCACTCACCAGATGGTCGTGGATTCTTTCACAGTCCAGATCTTTTCATCCACCTAAGGAAAATAGAAACATAAAGTCACTGTCAGAAAAAGTGAAAAAAGACAAGATGGATGATGATTATTACACAGAGGAGGAGATACTTACCGGGTCCAGCTTGATGACACGTACGTAAATCCGGCCACGGGGTGAAGGACTGTATGCTCTGGCCACTGCAGATGATGGTTCTCCAGAACTGGCCTGAATGGTGTAAATGGAGACTCTGCTCTCCTTACCTCAAGATCCTTCCAGCCGATGGTGGTAAAGAATGGATGTTCTCGGATGTTCCCGCTCACACCCAGGCGTGTCTGAGGGTCTTTGCGCAGCAGCTTCTTGATGAGATGTTTCGCGTCAGCATCAAGCCAAGATGGAAATTTTGGCTTCTCGTTGATGATGGCTTTGAAAGCCATTTGCTTGACGGGGCCGTTGTAAAATGGGGATTGTCCTGCTGCCATCCTGGACACCACAATCCCCAGGCTCCACCAGTCCACTGCTGCGCCGTACCGTTTTCTACGATGCACCTCAGGGGCCATGTAATGGAAAGTGCCCGTCACTCCAGAGATGTTTTTGGAGGAGGAGACGCCATCTTGGGCAAGCCCAAGGTCGATGATACGGATGTGGCCATCTGCATCCAACATGATGTTATCCGGCTTTATGTCTCTGCAATGAAAGAAGAAAACAAAATAAGAAATCTGTCCAGTGATACAATAGATGGAAAATGGGTCACTAGAAGATCCGGTAGAATAGGCGGCAGGACACCAGGGAAGCCATATCTACAGCATGTAAAGGGAACAGAGGGAAGGAGGAAAGTTCTGCTTACCAGTGGACGATGTTGTGTCTGTGGAGGATCTGGAGGCCACATACCATCTCTGCTGTGTAAAATCTGATGGAGAGATCAGAGTGTAAAATCAATGTCATGAAATCCTTCTCTAGCAATCCCCAAATACCATGGCACCTCACCTCCTGCATCCAGCACCCTAAATTTATGCCCTGCCAGCCCTCCCTTAGCTGCACCCCGACCTCAGTTTTTTCACATCTCCTTAGCTCTGTTTTAGGTACATTTTCCCCTTTCTCACCTCACATTGCCGATGTTCAGGCAGCCGCACATCCTGATCAAATCCTCCAGGCTGCCACCGGACAGATACTTCGTGATGAAATATGCCCTGTGCTGAGACTGGTGTGCGGCGTAGAGATGGCAAAGGAATGGGTAGTCTCTGGCCGCCAGGAGTATCCGCCGCTCTCTCATGATGGTGTCCTCATTGTCCCTTTAGCTGATCATTTTGACGGCCACATTGATGTTACACCCGGGGACAGATGCCAGGCCACCTGAAAAACACAAATGGAGAATACGAAGGTGTCTGCTGGGAGGGACGGATCTGGATTTTATAGTGCACAAGTCACATGGGAAAACTGTGTGGTCGCTCAGACTGCTGGTGACCAGGACCATGTAGAGGAGCAGATCTATCTATCAGCACAATGCACTGCCTGCTCCATGGATGGGCTATGGAGAGGTCTTAGAGCATAATCCTCATTTAAATTTTTTTTTAAATAAATAATACACATGAAAATTAAGCAATTTTTGTAATACATTTTTTTTAAAGAGAAATCTGCTTCTTTCTTTGCCATGACTGATTTTCAGTTTTAAAAATTCTCTATTTCCTGGTAAAAATCTACATTCAGTGAAGACAGATTGTTACATTACTGAGAGGAGATGACAGTTGGTGCCAATAATATTCTATGTAAGAGGAATGGGGGAGGGAGGAGTTTTGCATTTAGCCCCTCCCCTCTACATAGAGTACTATCAGCACCAACTGTCATGCTTTGATTTGGCATTAGTAAGGTCCAAATATCATTGACTATCTAGATTTAATAAAAACATAGAGACAAATGTATGCACAATATGGCAGCCTGATAGATGTTTTACATGTCATTGTCCATATTGGCTCCTATGTCCCCTGCCCTCTACTGCTGTGACCCCTGAGATCAACCCTCCAGTATAGAAGAATACCACATTATAGCAGCACTAGCCCTAACTATGGTGATGTCTTATACTTCATCTCACAGAAAAACACTACAATGAGCAATAATAAAGCAAGACATGGCTGATAACAGTGAACAATGCATGGGGATATAACACAGATCTAAGCTTTCAAATAAATACAAAAATATGTAGGCCTTACTTTGCCGAAGGCGCCTCTACCTAGGACCTGGTGGATGTTGAAGCGGGCGATGTTAAGCCTGGCATAGGGGCCGGATGATCCAGGGTCTCCGATGCATCCAGGTGTTGGCTCCTCCAATCCGTTGTCTCGTTTCCTCTTCTTCGTGATCTTCTTGAATCCGGTCATGCTGTCCTCTTCTCTCTTCCGCTTCTCCTCGCTTCACTTCTCCTCGCTCCTCTTCTCACTCACTTCTCCTCGTCCAGTAGTCGCCATTCTCCGTAATCTCTTCCTGCCTGTAGACCTCGGTCCAATCACTTCAGCCAACAGTTGAAAGTAAACGGCAGTTGGTCGTGTGCAGGTGACCAGAGGTCAGAGGTGACGGAACCCTCAGGTGGCTCCTGCCAGGCAGCGGCTCCTGGCCCTGCTCTGCCCTATACACTGCGATGTGGGCATCATGGGTGACAGTTTAGGGTCCAGAGGAACGGCAGAGAACTTCATGGCGACTGTTAGTGATGTTTTTTAAAAATTTATTGTCATATACATCAGGAATAATATAAAAAAGTCATATAAAAAATATACTTAATTTTCTGGCTCTTCCCCTTACCTATGTAATCCTTCTATATTGCAGATTTTTTTCTTTTCATCTCATTATAAGATGCCACTTTTTATATGCCGTAGTTGTGGATTATTTTTCTATTGCATTATACACTGATTACACTGGTCAACAGCATTTTTGGTGCCAAAGATATTTCATCGAATTTAGGGTATTTTTGGGGTGCTGATTCTGAATATGTCATCAGTTTTGCCAGATTGGCTCAAGTTTTTGAGATTTTTGGTATCTTATTTATAGCACTTGTTGGTAAATGCGACGCATCATCTCATTAATTTCTTTGGATTAGTACTTGAACTGAGCAGTTCTCAATATAGTTTTGTGTTAATTAGTGTTCTAAAAGTTTGTTCATAGCTTGATTTTTGCACTAACTTTATGTTGTCTGTTTTCCAGTGAAAAGCATGAACTCATCAAGAAGAAGTTGTCTTAACGATCCAGACTCATTCTGTTACATTTGTGGTGAATACACACTGCCAAAACATAGAAGAAACATAACCGACTTCGTAAAAAAAGTGTATTTTGCCTATTTTGGGGTTATGCTTGGGGACCAAGACAAGTTTTGGGCACCACACATAGTGTGCAAAGCATGTATCGAATTATTACGAAAATGGAGCAAAGGACAAAGAAAAAGCTTCAAATTTGGTGTTCCAATGGTGTGGAGAGAGCCAAAAAATCATCATGATGACTGTTATTTATGGTAAACACAGGTACAGGCACATCTTCACAATGAGGGACAGGCCTTCTTGCAGATTCCATGTTACTCCCATTTTCGTTTCTTATGCTTATTGAATCCTTGCACTTGCACTGCACAGAAATAACAGTCATCATGATGATTTTTTGGCTCTCTCCACACCATTGGAACACCAAATTTGAAGCTTTTTCTTTGTCCTTTGCTCCATTTTCGTAATAATTCGATACATGCTTTGCACACTATGTGTGGTGCCCAAAACTTGTCTTGGTCCCCAAGCATAACCCCAAAATAGGCAAAATACACTTTTTTTACGAAGTCTGTTATGTTTCTTCTATGTTTTGGCAGTGTGTATTCACCACAAATGTAACAGAATGAGTCTGGATCGTTAAGACAACTTCTTCTTGATGAGTTCATGCTTTTCACTGGAAAACAGACAACAACATAAAGTTAGTGCAAAAATCAAGCTATGAACAAACTTTTAGAACACTAATTAACACAAAACTATATTGAGAACTGCTCAGTTCAAGTACTAATCCAAAGAAATTAATGAGATGATGCGTCGCATTTACCAACAAGTGCTATAAATAAGATACCAAAAATCTCAAAAACTTGAGCCAATCTGGCAAAACTGATAGCATATTCAGAATCAGCACCCCAAAAATACCCCAAATTCATTAAAATATTTTGGACACCAGAAAAATTTTTTTTTTTTGTTGACCTGTGTTATTGATTAATTCTATTATTAAACAGCTACAATCAGTCAGTCAATGCAAAAGGTAATAATGATAAAATCTGAATATCTAGGGAAGTAAAAGTGAGGGTTTTGTATTTCTTAGGAGAATAACAACAAATGCAGAATTATTGGGCAACTAAATAAAAAAAAATATATATTTTCCAACTCAGTTGTTTATGTTCATCTGTTATGTTACAATAAGAATAATAACCGAACAACTCAGTATGTACAAAATATATTTCTGACGTTTCAAAAATATCAGTGACCAATTTAGTAATATAGCCGCCCTTCTATTCAATAAGAATCTTAAGATCCATCCATGGAGCCTGTCGGTTTCCTAATCTGTTGACGATCAACTTCCTGGGCAGCACCAACCACAGCCGCCCAGACACTTATAAGACAGGAGTGGTTATCCTTCCTGTACATCTTCTATTTAAGAAGGGCCCACAAGTTCTCAGTAGGGTTTAGATCAGGTGAAGAAGGGGTTGTGTCATTCTTTAAGGCCTTTAGTGGCACCAAGCAGTGGAGACTTCGATGCTGTGATGGAGCATTAATGGTCCTGCAGAAGAATCATGGTTTTCTCGAAAGATGCATACTTTTCCTGTACCACTGCTTGTAGAATGTGTCTTCTAAAAACTGGCAATAGGTTTGGGAGTTTATCTTGAGTCCATGTTCTACACGAAAAGGTCCAACTAGCTCCTCCTTAATAATGCCAACCCAAAACCGTGCCCACCTCCACCTTGCTGGCATCTGAGTCGAAGTGGTGGTCTGTGCCCGTTACTTATCCAACTACGACCCATCCATCTGGTCCTTCAAGAGTCACTCTCATCTCATCAGTCCATAGAACCTTTGTACAATCTGTCTTCAGTTATTTTCTGACCCAGTCTTGACATTTCTTTCTGTGTCTTCCTCAGTGTTGGTTGGGCTCAGCCTTCCTTACCTCGGCCATGTCTCTGATAATAATTTAATAATAATAATTTTTATTTATATAGCGCCAACATATTCCGCAGCACTTTACAATTAAGCGGGGACATGTACAGACAAATTCAATACAAGTTAAGACAATTTAAGCAGTGACATTAGGAGTGAGGTCCCTGCTCGCAAGCTTACAATCTACAATGAAATGGGGGGACACAATAGGTGAAAAGTGCTCGTTATTTCAGGTCTTGCAATTATAATAAACAGGGATTTTCATATATCTGATCAGTGAACACCTTGTACTTCTGGGCTCTGGGGAGGTTGCAGATCTGGAACATGACAGCATTGGAGGGTAATGGGGCCCAGGACGCTTCACGCTTGATCCTTAAAATCTTTTTTTTTTCTCCCCACGTATTTTGTGACCCTGGTGACTATTGGCAACACAACTTTTGCTGGTTCTGTGGTCGTACCCCAATATCTTAGCAATTTCTGGAGTGCTGCTTCCTCTGTAAGACTTAACTGACTCTGAAAAGTAAACATTGTTAAGTCTCTTTTTTAGCTTTTTTTTCCTCAGGCAAAATGGGCTAGCCTAATAATTCTTCACACTTTGGTAAAGAGCATTGTATCCTTTGTCCGCACCCCCTCATTACACAACTACACATCACCTACCTGAGCAGTGGTTCTTATTTTGGTGCAGGGTAAACCTGTATTTATTACCATTTTTTGGATGTTTCTTCTAAATATTCCAAAACTTGCAAATGTTCCTATCGGAGAGTGGCTTCGTGATCCTGCCTTGCAAATGGAGCCAAAGTTGTTACTACGAGAGCTTGGTATGTAATTTGTGAATTAATGGTTCATATTTATAGAGAGATGGGTTTTCAGTACATGAATATCTTTGTGGTCACCTTCAGCCCTGAATAGACTGAATGACAAGACGTCATTGATTCTTTCCCACCATTGGATGTACTGGTGGCTAGTGTTGAGCATTCCGATACCGCAAGTATCGGGTATCGGCCGATATTTGCGGTATCGGAATTCCGAAACAGAGTTCCGATATTTTCCGTATATCGGACACCGGAATCAGAAGTTCCCAGAATTCAAACTGCCCTAATTCAGCCAATGAGGAATGAATAGAAGTGTGGGCACATCCTGTTCTGCATGGTGGGCATGTAAGTACTGGCATGGCTGTGATTGGGTGCTGAAATGATGTCATGATGCACTATAAAAGTCGCTGCTGCCATTTAGGGCTCACTCTGCTGTGAATTCAGTTGGGGACAGGATGCTGTGTTCTGACTGAGGGCCAGTTTAGGCTACTTTCACATTTGCGTTTTAATCTGCAGCGTTTAATCCGCAAACGCAAGGACACGAAAAACGCAAGTAAACGCAGCGTTTTAAAACCGCTTACGGTTACCGCATGCGTCATTAAAACGCTGCGTTTACATGCTTTTGCTTGCGTTTTCCATGCGTTTGCGTTTTTTTGTGCGCATGTTGAAAAAATTTACAGGAGAAAAATCTAGATCACAAGAAACAGCCAGTGGGACTACAGAGGGCGTGTATTATGGGATATCTATATATAGACCCTAGGACAGCTGAAATCTTCAGATTTTGCTTCTGTATCCTGTGACAAGATGGATCTTCACATGGATAGCTTTTACTTCAAACTGGATCTGAGCATCAAGATTTTTCTGGCGTGTGCGTTTGCTTGGGAGCAACACCGAAACCGGGAAAGACAGAGGAGGACACGGCGTAGGCGGTTTTGGCAACACCCCATAGTAGAACTGCGGGAGAGCCGTGGTGCATATCACACCCTGTATGGTGAGCTCAATGAGAACCCAGAAAAATTCCCGGAATATACAAGGATGTCACAAGACTCTTTCCGGGATTTGCTTGATCGTGTCCAAGGAGCCATCCGGAGACAGGACACACAGCTCCGTAGAGCCATTCCACCAGAGGAACGTCTCCTGGTTACCTTAAGGTACGTAATAATTCTAAACAAAAGCTAGCCATAATTTTTGCAGGTCTGACATGTATTTTTGGCATTTTTGTAAATTATTTATTCTTTCTACAGATTTCTAGCAACTGGAGAGAGCTTGTCATCCCTTAATTTCCAGTACCGCCTTGGAATTTCCACGCTGTCCGGAATTGTTTTTGACACCTGCCGGGCTTTATGGACCATTCTCCGTGAGGAATTTATACCCATACCCACGGAGGACATGTGGAAAGAAATTGCTGACAAATTTTGGACTGTTTGTGATTTTCCCAACTGTTTGGGAGCGGTGGATGGGAAGCACATTCGGATTATCAAACCAGCCAGAACGGGATCACAGTTCTTCAACTACAAGAAATATTTTTCAGTAGTTCTCATGGCAATAGCCGATGCGGACTGTCGCTTCATTGCTGTGGACATTGGTGCTTTTGGCCGTGGCAACGATTCACAGACTTTTAAAAACTCTGATATGGGCCGACGTGTTTATGGCAAAAATTTTAATTTCCCACAGCCACGACCACTCCCCTACACTCAAGGCCCACCGCTGCCATTTGTAATGGTTGGGGATGAGGCCTTTCAGATGAGTGCAAATCTCCTGAAGCCCTATTCAAGTCGGGACTTGAACCGCACAAAACGGATCTATAACTACAGACTAACCAGGGCCCGCAGAACAGTAGAGTGTGCCTTTGGGATTATGGTGTCCAAATGGCGCATTCTAGCAACTGCCATAAATCTAAAAATGGAGACAGTGGATGAGGTGGTTAAAGCCTGTGTGGTTCTTCACAATTTCATTATGGCTAAGGAGCGACCCACCATAGAACTTGATGAACCTGTTGCAAACCCTTTGCCTGATTACTTGTTATGATCTGGTGGCCTAAGAGCAGCATGGGACGTACTCTGGAGAAGGTGGTACCTGTACTGACCGCAGACCCTGAACCTAACACCAGAACTAGAAGTAGCCGTGGAATGTACCTAGCGCTCCCTAGACATCTCGACACAGCTGGAGGACTAATTACCCCTAGAGATAGAAAAGGGAAAACTATCTTGCCTCAGAGAAAATCCCCAAAGAACAGGCAGCCCCCCACAAATATTGACTGTGAGAGGAGAGGGAAAAAACATACACAGACTGAAATGAGAATTTAGCAAAGGAGGCCACTTCTAGCTAAATAGAAAGGACAGGACAGAGTACTATGCGGTCAGTATTAAAACACTAGAAAATATCCACCACAGAAAATACAAAAACTCCACAGCTAACTAAAGACATGGAGGGTATATCTGCATCTCCAGAGATACCAGCTTGGCTAAACAAATCCTTATACAGACCAAGCTGGACAAGACAAAAGATGGAAAATAACTGAACAATAAGACCAGAGCATGTGGACAGCAAAATCAAGGCCAGAACTTATCTTTGTTGAAAAGAACTGCAAAGCAGAAGAGACCAGGCAGGGATGTGAATCCTCCAGGAACAATGGACAACTGGCACTGACTAAAGGGTGAAGCAAGACTAAATAGCCCTGTCCAAATTGCAAAAAGTGAAAACATCTGATAAATGCTGTGATTCAGAGACAGCAGCGCTACCACTTACAACCACCGGAGGGAGCCCAAGAGCAGAATTCACAACAGTACCCCCCCTTGAGGAGGGGTCACCGAACCCTCACCAGAGCCCCCAGGCCGATCCGGATGAGCCAAATGAAAGGCACGAACCAAATCATCAGCATGAACATCGGAGGCAACAACCCAAAAATGATCCTCCTGGCCATAACCCTTCCATTTGACAAGATACTGAAGCCTCCGCCTCGAAAAACGAGAATCCAAAATGTTCTCAACCACGTACTCCAACTCCCCATCAATCAACACCGGGGCAGGAGGATCACCAGAGGGAACAACGGGCACCACATATTTCCACAATAAAGATCTATGAAAAACATTATGGATGGAAAAAGAGGCTGGAAGGGCCAAACGAAAAGACACTGGATTGATAATCTCAGAAATCCTATAAAGGCCAATAAACCGAGGCTTAAACTT
This sequence comes from Ranitomeya variabilis, assembly GCF_051348905.1. Classification (NCBI taxonomy): domain Eukaryota; kingdom Metazoa; phylum Chordata; class Amphibia; order Anura; family Dendrobatidae; genus Ranitomeya; species Ranitomeya variabilis. The sequence goes on from NC_135233.1 coordinate 118,379,411, forward strand.
AGGGGAAGAAACCTTCATAGGGACATGACGGGAAGACAACCAGACCAAATCCCCAACCCGAAGCCGGGAACCAACACCGCGACGACGATTAGCAAAACGCTGAGCCCCTTCCTGAGACAACACCAAATTGTCAACAACATGAGCCCAAATTTGCTGCAACCTGTCAACCACAGAGTCCACCCCAGGACAATCAGAAGGCTCAACCTGCCCTGAAGAAAAACGAGGATGAAAATCCGAGTTACAAAGGAAGGGTGAAACCAAGGTAGCAGAACTAGCCCGATTATTAAGGGCAAACTCGGCCAATGGCAAGAAAGCCACCCAATCATCCTGATCAGCAGACACAAAGAATCTCAAATAAGTTTCCAAAGTCTGATTAGCTCGCTCGGTTTGGCCATTTGTCTGAGGATGAAATGCGGAAGAAAAAGACAAATCAATGCCCAGCCTAGCACAAAAGGCCCACCAAAACCTAGAAACAAACTGGGAACCTCTATCGGACACAATGTTCTCCGGAATGCCATGCAAACGAACCACATGCTGAAAAAACAACGGAAGCAAATCAGAAGAGAAAGGCAACTTAGGCAAAGGTACCAAATGAACCATCTTAGAAAACCGGTCACAAACCACCCAGATAACTGACATCCTCTGGGAAACCAGAAGATCCGAAATAAAATCCATAGAAATATGCGTCCAAGGCCTCTCAGGGACCGGCAAAGGCAAAAGCAACCCACTAGCGCGGGAACAGCAAGGCTTGGCCCGCGCACAAGTCCCACAGGACTGCACAAAAGGACGCACATCCCGTGACAAAGAAGGCCACCAAAAGGACCTACCCACCAAATCTCTGGTACCAAAAATCCCAGGATGACCGGCCAACACAGAACAATGAACCTCCGAAATCACTTTACTAGTCCATCTGTCAGGAACAAACAATTTCCCCACTGGACAGCGGTCAGGTTTATCAGCCTGAAATTTCTGAAGAACCCGTCGTAAATCAGGGGAGATGGCAGAAAGAATCACCCCTTCCTTCAGAATACCGACCGGCTCAAGGACCCCAGGAGAATCAGGCAAAAAGCTCCTAGAGAGGGCATCAGCCTTAACATTCTTAGACCCCGGAAGATACGAGACCACAAAATCAAAACGGGAGAAAAACAGGGACCATTGGGCCTGTCTAGGATTCAGCCGTTTGGCAGACTCGAGATAAATCAGATTCTTATGATCGGTCAAGACCACAATACGGTGCTTGGCCCCCTCAACCCAATGTCGCCACTCCTCAAATGCCCACTTCATAGCCAACAACTCATGATTGCCGACATCATAATTGCGTTCCGCAGGCGAAAACTTTCGAGAAAAGAAAGCACACGGTTTCATCAAGGAACAATCAGAATTCCTCTGAGACAAAACGGCCCCTGCCCCAATCTCAGAAGCGTCAACCTCAACCTTAAAAGGAAGTGAAACATCCGGCTGACGCAACACAGGGGCAGAAGTAAATCGGCGTTTAAGCTCCCGAAAGGCAGAAACAGCCGCAGAGGACCAATTCGTAACATCAGCGCCTTTCTTCGTCAAATTGGTCAGGGGTTTAACCACACTGGAGAAGTTGGCAATGAAACGGCGATAAAAATTAGCAAAGCCCAAAAATTTCTGAAGGCTCTTCACGGATGTGGGCTGGATCCAATCATGAATGGCCTGAACCTTAACCGGATCCATTTCTATAGATGAGGGAGAAAAAATGAAGCCCAAAAAAGAAACCTTCTGTACTCCAAAGAGGCACTTGGACCCCTTCACAAACAAGGCATTATCACGAAGGATCTGAAATACCATCCTGACTTGTTTCACATGAGAATCCCAGTCATCTGAAAAAAATCTAAATATCATCCAAATATACAATCATGAATTTATCAAGATAATTCCGAAAAATATCATGCATGAAGGACTGAAACACAGATGGAGCATTAGAGAGTCCGAATGGCATCACGAGGTATTCAAAATGGCCTTCGGGCGTATTAAACGCAGTTTTCCATTCGTCCCCCTGCTTAATACGAACAAGATTATATGCCCCTTGAAGGTCAATCTTAGTAAACCAACTAGCCCCCTTAATCCTAGCAAACAGATCAGAAAGCAAAGGCAAAGGGTATTGGAATTTGACCGTGATCTTATTCAAGAGGCGATAATCAATACAGGGTCTCAAGGAGCCATCTTTTTTGGCAACAAAGAAAAAACCTGCTCCCAATGGTGAAGAAGATGGCCGAATATGCCCCTTCTCCAAAGACTCCTTCACATAGCTCCGCATGGCGGTATGTTCTGGCACAGACAGGTTGAAAAGTCGGCCTTTAGGGAACTTACAGCCTGGAATCAAGTCAACTCAGGAATTTCAGAAGAGGGGGAGGAGGCAATTGACATCACAGGAACGTCACCATGAACCCCCTGACAACCCCAACTAGTCACAGACATAGATTTCCAATCTAATATCGGATTATGCACCTGTAACCATGGGAAACCCAGCACAATAGCATCATGCAAATTATGCAACACCTGAAAACGACAATCTTCCTGATGGGCTGGCGCCATGCACATGGTCAGCTGTGTCCAAAACTGAGGTTTATTTTTAGCCAACGGTGTAGCATCAATGCCCCTCAAAGGAATAGGACTCTGCAAAGGCTGCAAGGGGAAACCACAACGTCTGGCAATTTCTAAGTCCATTAAATTTAGAGCGGCGCCTGAATCCACAAATGCCATGACAGAAAATGACGATAATGAGCAGATCAGGGTCACAGATAACAGAAATTTAGGTTGTACAGTACTGATGGTAACAGAACCAGCGATTCTCTTGGTACGCTTAGGGCAATCAGAAATAACATGAGCAGAATCGCCACAGTAAAAACACAACCTATTCTGACGTCTGAATCCTTGTCGTTCAGCTCTTAGCACAATCCTATCACACTGCCTAGGCTCAGGACTCCGCTCGGAAGACAATGCCATAGTGTGCACAACTCTGCGCTCGCGCAAGCGCCGATCAATCGGAATGGCCAGAGACAGAATCACTCAGACCAACAGGCGTGGGGAACCCCACCATAACATCTTTAACGGATTCAGAAAGACCCTTTCTGAAGATTGCCGCCAAGGCATCCTCATTCCATTTAGTCAGTACAGACCATTTTCTAAACTTCTGGCAATATGATTCTGCCGCTTCTTGACCCTGAGACAGGGCCAACAAGGTCTTCTCAGCATGATCCACTGAATTAGGTTCGTCATACAATAACCCAAGCGCCTGAAAAAAGGTGTCTACATTAAGCAACGCCGGATTCCCAGGTTCCAAGGCAAATGCCCAATCCTGGGGGTCACCACGCAGCAGAGATATAATAATTTTAACCTGCTGGATGGGATCACCAGAGGAACGGGGTTTCAGAAAAAAAAACAGTTTACAGTTATTTTTAAAGCTCAGAAATTTGGACCTATCCCCAAAAAACAAATCAGGAGTTGGAATTCTAGGCTCTAAAACTGGAGTCTGAACGATATAATCGGAAATACCCTGTACTCTAGCAGCAAGTTGATCCACACGAGAAGCCAATCCCTGAACATCCATACCAGCGCCGAACTCCTGAGCCACCCAGAGGCAAAGAGGGAAGAGAAAAAAAAAATGGCTCAGCACTTTCCTTCCCTTCTTCTGAGATGCGGTTAACTCATTGTGGGCCAGTTGTACTGTTATGATCTGGTGGCCTAAGAGCAGCATGGGACGTACTCTGGAGAAGGTGGTACCTGTACTGACCGCAGACCCTGAACCTAACACCAGAACTAGAAGTAGCCGTGGAATGTACCTAGCGCTCCCTAGACATCTCGACACAGCCGGAGGACTAATTACCCCTAGAGATAGTTTTCCCTTTTCTATCTTGCCTCAGAGAAAATCCCCAAAGAACAGGCAGCCCCCCACAAATATTGACTGTGAGAGGAGAGGGAAAAAACACAGACTGAAATGAGAATTTAGCAAAGGAGGCCACTTCTAGCTAAATAGAAAGGACAGGACAGAGTACTATGCGGTCAGTATTAAAACACTAGAAAATATCCACCACTAGTGTTGAGCGATACCGTCCGATACTTGAAAGTATCGGTATCGGAAAGTATCGGCCGATACCGGCAAAGTATCGGATCTAATCCGATACCGATACCCGATACCAATACAAGTCAATGGGACTCAAGTATCGGACGGTATCCCTGATGGTTCCCAGGGTCTGAAGGAGAGGAAACTCTCCTTCAGGCCCTGGGATCCATATTACATAGTAACATAGTTAGTAAGGCCGAAAAAAGACATTTGTGCATCCAGTTCAGCCTATATTCCTATATTCCATCATAATAAATCCCCAGATCTACATCCTTCTACAGAACCTAATAATTGTATGATACAATATTGTTCTGCTCCAGGAAGACATCCAGGCCTCTCTTGAACCCCTCGACTGAGTTCGCCATCACCACCTCCTCAGGCAAGCAATTCCAGATTCTCACTGCCCTAACAGTAAAGAATCCTCTTCTATGTTGGTGGAAAAACCTTCTCTCCTCCAGACGCAAAGAATGCCCCCTTGTGCCCGTCACCTTCCTTGGTATAAACAGATCCTCAGCGAGATATTTGTATTGTCCCCTTATATACTTATACATGGTTATTAGATCGCCCCTCAGTCGTCTTTTTTCTAGACTAAATAATCCTAATTTCGCTAATCTATCTGGGTATTGTAGTTCTCCCATCCCCTTTATTAACTTTGTTGCCCTCCTTTGTACTCTCTCTAGTTCCATCATATCCTTCCTGAGCACCGGTGCCCAAAACTGGACACAGTACTCCATGTGCGGTCTAACTAGGGATTTGTACAGAGGCAGTATAATGCTCTCATCATGTGTATCCAGACCTCTTTTAATGCACCCCATGATCCTGTTTGCCTTGGCAGCTGCTGCCTGGCACTGGCTGCTCCAGGTAAGTTTATCATTAACTAGGATCCCCAAGTCCTTCTCCCTGTCAGATTTACCCAGTGGTTTCCCGTTCAGTGTGTAATGGTGATATTGATTCCTTCTTCCCATGTGTATAACCTTACATTTATCATTGTTAAACCTCATCTGCCACCTTTCAGCCCAAGTTTCCAACTTATCCAGATCCATCTGTAGCAGAATACTATCTTCTCTTGTATTAACTGCTTTACATAGTTTTGTATCATCTGCAAATATCAATATTTTACTGTGTAAACCTTCTACCAGATCATTAATGAATATGTTGAAGAGAACAGGTCCCAATACCAACCCCTGCGGTACCCCACTGGTCACAGCGACCCAGTTAGAGACTATACCATTTATAACCACCCTCTGCTTTCTATCACTAAGCCAGTTACTAACCCATTTACACACATTTTCCCCCAGACCAAGCATTCTCATTTTGTGCACCAACCTCTTGTGCGGCACGGTATCAAACGCTTTGGAAAAATCGAGATATACCACGTCCAATGACTCACCGTGGTCCAGCCTATAGCTTACCTCTTCATAAAAACTGATTAGATTGGTTTGACAGGAGCGATTTCTCATAAACCCATGCTGATATGGAGTTAAACAGTTATTCTCATTGAGATAATCCAGAATAACATCCTTCAGAAACCCTTCAAATATTTTACCAACAGTAGAGGTTAGACTTACTGGCCTATAATTTCCAGGTTCACTTTTAGAGCCCTTTTTGAATATTGGCACCACATTTGCTATGCGCCAGTCCTGCGGAACAGACCCCGTCGCTATAGAGTCCCTAAAAATAAGAAATAATGGTTTATCTATTACATTACTTAGTTCTCTTAGTACTCGTGGGTGTATGCCATCCGGACCCGGAGATTTATCTATTTTAATCTTATTTAGCCGGTTTCGCACCTCTTCTTGGGTTAGATTGGTGACCCTTAATATAGGGTTTTCATTGTTTCTTGGGATTTCACCTAGCATTTCATTTTCCACCGTGAATACCGTGGAGAAGAAGGTGTTTAATATGTTAGCCTTTTCCTCATTTACAACCATTCTTTCCTCACTATTTTTTAAGGGGCCTACATTTTCAGTTTTTATTCTTTTACTATTGATATAGTTGAAGAACAGTTTGGGATTAGTTTTACTCTCCTTAGCAATGTGCTTCTCTGTTTCCTTTTTGGCAGCTTTAATTAGTTTTTTAGATAAAGTATTTTTCTCCCTATAGTTTTTTAGAGCTTCAATGGTGCCATCCTGCTTTAGTAGTGCAAATGCTTTCTTTTTACTGTTAATTGCCTGTCTTACTTCTTTGTTTAGTCACATTGGGTTTTTCCTATTTCTAGTCCTTTTATTCCCACAAGGTATAAACCGCTTACAGTGCCTATTTAGGATGTTCTTAAACATTTTCCATTTATTATCTGTATTCTTATTTCTGAGGATATTGTCCCAGTCTACCAGATTAAGGGCATCTCTAAGCTGGTCAAACTTTGCCTTCCTAAAGTTCAGTGTTTTTGTGACTCCCTGACAAGTCCCCCTAGTGAAAGACAGGTGAAACTGTACAATATTGTGGTCGCTATTTCCTAGATGCCCGACCACCTGCAGATTTGTTATTCTGTCAGGTCTATTAGATAGTATTAGGTCTAAAAGTGCTGCTCCTCTGGTTGGATTCTGCACCAATTGTGAAAGATAATTTTTCTTGGTTATTAGCAGAAACCTGTTGCCTTTATGGGTTTCACAGGTTTCTGTTTCCCAGTTAATATCCGGGTAGTTAAAGTCCCCCATAACCAGGACCTCATTATGGGTTGCAGCTTCATCTATCTGCTTTAGAAGTAGACTTTCCATGATTTCTGCTATATTTGGGGGTTTGTAACAGACCCCAATGAGAATTTTGTTACCATTTTTCCCTCCATGAATTTCGACCCATATGGACTCGACATCCTCATTCCCTTCGCTAATATCCTCCCTTAAAGTGGACTTTAGACAAGACTTTACATAGAGACAAACCCCTCCTCCTCTCCGATTTTTACGATCCTTTCTAAACAGACTGTAACCCTGTAAGTTAACTGCCAAGTCATAGCTTTCATCTAACCATGTCTCGGTTATTCCCACTATGTCAAAGTTACCTGTAGATATTTCTGCTTCTAGTTCTTCCATCTTGTTTGTCAGGCTTCTGGCATTTGCGAGCATGCAGTTTAGAGGATTTTGTTTTGTTCCAATCTCCTCGCTGTGGATTGTTTTAGAATTTATTAATGTGTAAAATAAAGAATTAAAATAAAAAATATTGCTATACTCACCTCTCCGACGCAGCCTGGACCTTACCGAGGGAACCGGCAGCGTTCTTTGCTTAAAATGCGCGCGTTTACTTCCTTCCGTGATGTCACGGCTTGTGATTGGTCGCGTGCCGCCCATGTGGCCGCGACGCGACCAATCACAGCAAGCCGTGACGTAATTTTCAGGTCCTCAATGCCTAATTCTAGGCATTGAGGATTTTAAAATTACGTTCCGGCTTGTGATTGGTCGCGTCGCGGTCACATGGGCGGCACGCAACCAATCACAAGCCGTGACGTCACGGAAGGAAGTAAACGCGCGCATTTTAAGCAAAGAACGCTGCCGGTTCCCTCGGTGAGGTCCAGGCTGCGTCGGAGAGGCGAGTATAGCAATATTTTTTATTTTAATTCTTTATTTCACACATTAATGTTTCGATACCGATACCCGATACCACAAAAGTATCGGATCTCTGTATCGGAATTCCGATACCCGCAAGTATCGGCCGATACCCGATACTTGTGGTATCGGAATGCTCAACACTATCCACCACAGAAAATACAAAAACTCCACAGCTAACTAAAGACATGGAGGGTATATCTGCATCTCCAGAGATACCAGCTTGGCTAAACAAATCCTTATACAGACCAAGCTGGACAAGACAAAACATGGAAAATAACTGAACAATAAGACCACAGCATGTGGACAGCAAAATCAAGGCCAGAACTTATCTTTGTTGAAAAGAACTGCAAAGCAGAAGAGACCAGGCAGGGATGTGAATCCTCCAGGAACAATGGACAACTGGCACTGACTAAAGGGTGAAGCAAGACTAAATAGCCCTGTCCAAATTGCAAAAAGTGAAAACACCTGATAAATGCTGTGATTCAGAGACAGCAGCGCTACCACTTACAACCACTGGAGGGAATTCACAACAATTACCGTCATCACCCGCTGCGGTCAACAGTTGAAGTAGGCCACATGCGGAACTAATTTGCTGCCTTTTTTGATTCTGACATTGGGCGTGTGCCATGGCAGGACAATATGGTGTAAAATGTACTGGTGGCTTTGGGTCTGTAAAGTTATGTTTGAAATGTTAATGTTTTTTCTAATAAAATAATTGTGTTTTACTTTCTTCACCATGTCTCCTATCTATTTCCTTAACAAACCACTTAGGGTTTTTGGGCTTAGGTTGTTGACGTCATTGCGTCCTGTCTTGGTTCACCAGTAGCTATTTGCCGCAGACTGTATAGACGATGGCTGTTGGGTGTTGCAGTATTTGTCCAGTACTTAACATCAGTATTTGTAAGCCAAAACCAGGAGTGGTAGTTAAATGCTTAGTGGTGCATATGTGTTTATTGAAATTTTCCTCTCAGAGTTCCACTCCAGGTTTTGGCTTACAAATAGTGCTGTAAAATACTGAGCAAATACTGAGAGTGTGACGGCAGCCTACACCACAGATCTATAGTCATCAAGTCAGGTGCCAGAATTAATGAATTCATGATGCTAATTGCTCTTGAATTCATTTTTCCTGACACTTGTCCGGGTGACTATAGATATGCCATGTATGACGTACATTGTTCCTTCACTTTCTGTAAAATATATGTATGTACCAAGAAGATAAAATGGAGGTAATACAATGCATTTCTCAAATCAGCAGGTCAGGGGTCATAAATAGAGTTGAGCGATACCGTCCGATACTTGAAAGTATCGGCCGATACCGGCAAAGTATCGGATCTAATCCGATACCGATACCCGATACCAATACAAGTCAATGGGACACCAAGTATCGGACGGTATCCTGTATGGTTCCCAGGGTCTGAAGGAGAGGAAACTCTCCTTCAGGCCCTGGGATCCATATCAATGTGTAAAAGAGAGAATTAAAATAAAAAATAGGGATATACTCACCCTCTGACGCGCCCTGGACTTTACCGCCGTAACCGGGAGCCGTTGTACCCAAGAATGCACGCTTGAAGGGCCTTAGATGACGTCACAGCGCTCTGATTGGTCCGTAGCGGTCGCGTGACCGCTACGCGACCAATCACAAAGCCGTGACCTCACCTAAGGTCTTTCAAGCACTTGAAAGACCTTAGGTGACGTCACGGCTTTGTGATTGGTCGCGTAGCGGTCATGCGACCGCTACGGACCAATCAGAGCGCCGTGACATCATCTAAGGCCCTTCAAGCGCGCATTCTTAGGTACAACGGCTCCCGGTTACGGCGGTAAAGTCCAGGGGCCGCCGGAGAGGTGAGTATATCCCTATTTTTTTAATTTTAATTCTTTCTTTTACACATTGATATTAATCCCGATACCGATTCCCGATACCACAAAAGTATCAGATCTCGGTATCGGAATTCCGATACCGCAAGTATCGGCCGATACCCGATACTTGCGGTATCGGAATGCTCAACACTAGTCATAAATAATGTTTCTGATAAGACACGACCTGTTGAGTATAGTTGTGCTGTGTATTATCACCATTTTGTCTTCTGTGTGCGACCAAAAGTCACGGAGTAAACAGAAGTGTTTTTGGAGAAAATACAAGTGTTATTTTTGGGGTCAACCTCATATCTCTCAACCAAACACACACCAAGCTTCAGTGTTCTGCTAAGTAAGTACTGGAGGTTGGAGGTGTCCCCCCAAAAAGTGTTCGACGCATTTTTTGTTATTGGCGCACGGTGTGTGGTGACGGCGGCGAAATACACAATTAACCAAACCTTATTGGGGCAAAACGCAGGTTTATTAAACACAAACAAACAAAAAAAAAATTAACTGCGCCTGATTGGGGTTGAGTGTCGATATTGTGGGGTGTCGAGTTGTGAGGTCTGGCTTATTGTAGCCGACATAGGGGTGGCAGGAGAAGGCGCTATAAAACTGCTGGGGTCAGGAAATTCGGGGATCGGGCTAGACACATGAGAGGGCTGAGACACACTGGAAGGGTGAGACAAACCAGACATTAGACACATTGGGAGGTGAGGGGGTGGGATAGCTATGTTTTTTTTTACTTTGTTTTGCCTTTCCCTTTCTTTGGTTGGCGCGAGTTAGTTGTGGTGGTGGCGGGGAACGCCAGGGCAGGGTCCGGCAACGGCAGTCTTGTGGTGGTGGCGGGGAACGCCAGGGCAGGGTCCGGCAACGGCAGTCTTGTGGTGGTGGCGGGGAACGCCAGGGCAGGGTCCGGCAACGGCAGTCTTGTGGTGGTGGCGGGGAACGCCAGGGCAGGGTCCGGCAACAGCAGTCTTGTGGTGGTGGCGGGGAACGCCAGGCCAGGGTCCTGCGGTGGCAGCATGGTGGTGGCAGTGGAGGAGGCCCAAGCAGGAGCAGCAGTTGTCATGGTGGTGGCGGTGGGCTGACCCACTGCACTGGGCATGGTGGTGGTGCTATAATACGGTCCTGCAGTGTTTGGAATGGAGGTGGCCGTGCAGTGGTATGCAGCAGGTGTCGGCATTGACGTAAAGCGTGACAGTGTGGGCACTGGTGGAAATGCCCCCACTGTCTGCTGAAAATACCGACTCTGCTGCATAGCCTGCACGTAAGCAGCATTGCAGGCCTGCATAACAGTAATCTGGAGCTCGGGACTAAGGTGTTCCGACATGCCCTGTTCTATCTGATTAAAAAAATGATGTGCTGGCCTCTGGAGGTCGGCTTTCACTTGGGCAAGGGCTGTGGTAACCTCCTGGATACGTGTGCTCATATGACTAATGGCAGTATCCAGTCGGTCACCCATTGCCTTGAGTCCCTCGTGGAAGACCGAGCTCAAGTGCAAAAACTCGGGCATGAGTGACCTGTCCGCGGCCCTCTGCCGCTGCCGGGAGGAGCCCATAAAAAAATTGGCTAGAGGCAGAGGACTGGGGAAGGGGAACACCTGATGGACCAGCTTCCTGGTCTCCAGGTTGTGTGGCAGGCCCACTTGCTGCAGCGCTGGAGGATGGCTGGGATGGGTCCGTGGCTGACAGATGAAGGACCACTCCAGAACCTGGGCCAACAGTGGAGCTCCAAGTGCTGTGAAAAAAAAAATAATAATAAAAATTAATACAAAACATTTACAAAAAGATTACTCAAGAGTCATATAAACATTCCGATAGTGCTAGTGTGACCTTTCCCTATTTGGAGTGAATTTTACATCAGAATTTGCAAGCCAGGAGTACAACAGTAGGAATAAAAGTTTCATAAAACCACATGCTCAACTTCTGCATGCATCAACCACTCCTTGTTATGGATTAAAGAAACTGATGTAAAATATGAAGAGACGATGGAGGCGATACAAGCCATATCTCTATACAAGCCACATGTATACTCACCAGGACAAGTGCCAGGAAAAATGAATTGAGGAGCCATTGGCATCCTGAATTCATTATTTCTGACACCTGACTTGATGTATAGATCTGTTGTGTAGGCTGCTGTCACACTGTCAGTATTTGCTCTGTATTTCAAATCAGTATTGGTAAGCCAAAACCTGGAGAGGAACTATGTGAGGAAAAGTATTCAAAGAACACGTACCCCACTTCTGCATGTATCAATTACTCATGGTTTTGGATTCCAAATACTGATTCAAAATAGTGACCCAAAAAAGCTAGCATTATACAAAACTTTTTTTTAATCTTTTTTAACCAAGATACTTACGTTCTTCGTGCAAGGACCGGTCTCAAAAACGCAAGGATGCGGTGGTACTTGTATTTTCGTATCCTTGCTCCAGCACCACTTGGAAGCCGGCTCTCTTGGCGCAGGTCCTTGTTGAAGCGGTCCTTCATCGATCGCCAACGTGTTTTGACTTTTGACACTGTTGACAAAACAAAACATAATTGTTAGGACAACTGTGTGTGCTGTGAAAAAGTAATGACTTTCTCTCATCATACACAGTTGTGTGAGCATGGCCAAGGTCTTGACTGCATCACACTGCATTGCGATACTTACCAAATGCAGAACGGACCCGAGCCGGGGCATTGGCCCAGCCATCCCACAACGCTGTGGCCACCTCATTCCAAAGCCTCCGGATCGTCACGTTGTTGGCGTGCAGTGGATCCCGGGTGTCCCACAATGGGACTCGCTCATGGACCAGGGAGATGAGGTGTTCATTCTCAATGAGGTCCTCATCCCCCTTCTGGAACCTAAAAACAAAAATTTTAGGCCACACCCATTTCACAACTAGCCACGCCCCAACCACACCCATTTAGCACTTCTGATCACAATGTTTCGTTAACAATAATTATGAACAAAAAAATATGGCCACACACGACGCTCCATACTGTACAATGGCCATTGGCCACATTATGCTCCATACTGTATAATGGCCCCACATGATGCTGCGTACAGTATACTTGCCCCACGTGATGGTCCATACAGTATAATGGCGCCACATGATGCTTTGTACAGTATAATGGCCCCACACGATGCTGGGTATAGTATAATGGCCACACAATGCTGGGTACAGTATAATGGCCCCACACAATGCTGGGTGCAGTATAATGGCCACACATGGTTACCCCACCCCCATCATTGCCTTCTCCATCAGTACACACAAACACCTTTCACCGCGCTCCCTCGCAGCAGCCGGCAGCTTCCACTCCCACGGCGCTGAATGGTGTCATCCAGCTGCGCCGCTGACTGCTGTATCCAGCATTACAGCTCAGTCCCCATAGAATGTAATACAGCACAGCCCCATAGAATATAATGCTGCACAGCCCCCATAGAATGTAACGCAGGCAGGTGGCAGCCCCCATAGAATGTAACGCAGGCAGGTGGCAGCCCCCATAGAATGTAACGCAGGCAGGTGGCAGCCCCCATAGAATGTAAGGGGTGCTGCACCAGGTTGGTGGAGAATCCGATGGATGGGTACCAGGGGGAGAGTGGGAGCGGGGTGCGCGCACCATGGGGAGACAAAGTTTAGTTTGTCAGTCCTCCTATGCTGTCAGAGTCTCTGCTGTAACCGCAGCAGGGCAGCGCTGCATGGAGAGGGGGAGAGACACATACATTCACTTACAGTCTGGAGATCCGCTCGCTGCTCCCGCGGTCACACAGACACGGAGTGTCTCACAACTCTGCCCCCGTGCCAGAAACCAGTCCGGGTGCTGCCGCTCTGTCCTCAGAGTCCGCCCACGTCTATAGTTGAGGAGGAAGCCGGAGGCGGGCGGTGAGGCAACTCAAGGGGGCGTGGCTACAACGCAGTCCCAGGGAACGGAACGAACAGCGGGTACTAATCGGGCTCTCTCTACGTCCCGGAAGTGGGCGGGGCTTCACCGGCGGCCGCAAATTCAGGATTTTAAATGCCCGAAGCGGGACAGCGGGACCCCGGTGCCAAAGCGGGACTGTCACGCTGAAATCGGGACGGTTGGGAGGTATGGGCTGCGCAGCTCCTGCTCGGCTGTAGCTAGAATGTATGGGCTCCCTGCAGGTCCTGACTACAGCCCATACATTCTAGCAATCTCAGTAGTGAAGGTGCTAGAATGTAGGGGCTCCTGTCAGGTCCTCTCAGCAGCCCATCCATTCTAGCTGCTGCTTCACTGCTGACAACACTAGACGCTGGGAACGACTGAGGTAAGTATAAAAAACTGTTTGTTTTTTTTAAATAGGTGAGGTGAGGTGGGGGGGAGTGAGACTGCAGATGATGAAGTGTGTTTGAGGGGGTACTGCAGATTATGACATAATAGGGGGTTGCAGATGATGAATTGTATTTGAGGGGGTACTGCACATGAAATGATAGGGGGCTGCATATGAAGTAAGGGGGACTGCAGATGAAGTGAAGGGGATAGGGGACTGCAAATAATGTGGGGGTGATGGGAACTGCAAATGATGTGGGGGTGATGGGGACTGCAAATGATATGGGGGACTGCAAATGATGTGGGGGTGATGGGGACTGCAAATGATGTGGGGGGACTGCAAATGATGTGGGGGTGATGGGGACTGCAAATGATGTGGGGGGACTGCAAATGATGTGGGGGTGATGGGGACTGCAAATGATATGGGGGGACTGCAAATGATGTAGGGGGACTGCAAATGATGTGGGGGTAATGGGGACTGCAAATGATGTGGGGGTGATGGGGACTGCAAATGATATGGGGGGACTGCAAATGATGTAGGGGGACTGCAAATGATGTGGGGGTAATGGGGACTGCAAATGATGTGGGGGTGATGGGGACTGCAAATGATGTGGGGGGACTGCAAATGATGTGGGGGTGATGGGGACTGCAAATGATGTGGGGGGACTGCAAATGATGTGGGGGTGATGGGGACTGCAAATGATGTGGGGGTGATGGGGACTGCAAATGATGTGGGGGGACTGCAAATGATGTGGGGGTGATGGGGACTGCAAATGATGTGGGGGGACTGCAAATGATGTGGGGGTGATGGGGACTGCAAATGATGTGGGGGTGATGGGGACTGCAAATGATGTGGGGGGACTGCAAATGATGTGGGGGTGATGGGGACTGCAAATGATGTGGGGGGACTGCAAATGATGATGTGGGGGTGATGGGGACTGCAACTGATGTGGGGGTGATGTGGACTGCAAATGATGATGTGGGGGTGATGTGGACTGCAAATGATGTGGGGGTGATGGGGACTGCAAATGATGATGTGGGGGTGATGGGGACTGCAAATGATGTGGGGGTGATGTGGACTGCAAATGATGATGTGGGGGTGATGGGGACTGCAACTGATGTGGGGGTGATGTGGACTGCAAATGATGTGGGGGTGATGGGGACTGCAACTGATGTGGGGGTGATGGGGACTGCAACTGATGTGGGGGTGATGTGGACTGCAAATGATGTGGGGGTGATGGGGACTGCAAATGATGTGGGGGGACTGCAAATGATGATGTGGGGGTGATGGGGACTGCAAATTATGTGGGGGTGATGGGGACTGCAACTGATGATGTGGGGGTGATGGGGACTGCAACTGATGATGTGGGGGTGATGGGAACAGGAAATGATGTGGGAGTGATTGGGACTGCAGATGATGAAGTGTGTTTGAGGGGGTTCCGCACATGATGAAATGATAGGGGGCTGCAAATGATTAAGTAAGGGGGACTGCAGATGAAGTGACGGGGGGAAAGGGGACTAAATGATGATAGGGGACTAAATGATGAAGTGGGGATGATGGGGACTGCACATGAAGTGAGTGTGAGGGACGTGGACAGCAATTGAATTGAAGGTGGGGGTGGGAAGAGCAAATGGTGTATTGAAGGTGGGGAGAGCAAATAATGAATTTTGAGGGTGGGGGAAGAGCAATTGATAATGAATAGAGGGTGGGAGAGAGAGAAGACATGACAATGAATTGAGGCAGAAGGGGCATGTAATTATAATGAATTGGGGTAAGGGTTAGAGCGGGAGGTAAATAGTGGGGGTCTTGAGGATAAAGTGACTGGTAATAAATTGGGAGAAAGAATACAGGTGCTAATTAATTTATATATTACATGGGGAAAGTGGCTATATACAGATAGTGGGGGCACAGTGGCGAATTATAATTTATATTTGTAATGGTGGGTTGCATAATAACCAATTATATATTAATGGTGGGTGAACTTCTGTAGTCAGATGTATAGTGTAGAAGAAAGGGAAAAAATGGGGAATGTGCTCTGGAAGCGGTGCTCTAGATAACTGTGTTATTTTATGCAGAGACGAGTCCTGGCTGAAAGAAGTGATAGCGGTCTGCGCTGGATTAAAAAGAAATGCAAAGATGAAGGACTTTAGCTAGAGACGTCACTGGTGAGTATGTTACCTGTACACTGATACCATACACTGTATACTGTATACAGAGCTCCTGAGTATAATGTCACTGGTGATCACTATATTATCTGTACACTATACACTATATACAGAGCTCCTGTGTATAATGTTTAAATTAATGATCAGTACTGTACTATTCAGTCACAATGTGGTGGTAATATGTTGTCCGGCCATAGTGTAGCGGTATTTGTTCCTTGTATGTGCTATTATTCGGTCACTGTGTGGTGGTAATATGTGGTCTGTTCATGTTGTGTTGGTATTTGTTCCTTGTATGTAGTTGGTCACCATGTGATGGTAATATGCGGTCTGGACATGCTGCGGTGGTATTTGTCCCTTGTATGTGATATTGTTCAGTCACTGTGGTGGTAATATGTGGTCTGCACATGGTGTGGTGGTATTTGTTCCTTGTAGATAGTATTATAGGTCACTATGGGGTGATAATATGGTGTCTGGTCATGGTGTTGTGGTATTTGTCCCTTGTATGTGGTATTATTGGTCATTTGAAAAATTTAAAAATAAATAAAAATACACCTAAATTGTATTGCATATTTTAACAAATGTTTAATAGGTTAGAGTAGAGTAGAGCCCGGCCAAAAGAGTCTACCTTGTTGTAGTCTCAGATTAAAAAAAACCTTTTGGCCAAAACAAACGCTGCTGGCTATGTGTTTGATCTGGTGATGGGAACTGTTAATGTGTGATTTGTGAGAAGTGGAGTTTTGCCAAGAGACAGCGGTGGGACTGTGGACAGTTCGAGGGGTGGAGGCGGAGCTGGGGTGGAGCCTGGGCGGAGTCTTAAGGGGGCCCTGAAAATTTTGCCAGTATGGGGCCCTGAAATTCCTAGTGGCAGCCCTGCGTCTAGTCTGCAAGACAGTCTGATGAGTAGTGACCTGCAAATTTCCACTCCCTCCCTTTATCACCTTGTATGTGGGGGGTGGCTTATCAGTGTCTAGACGTGTTTTTCTCAATTGAGACGCATGCGTCGGCAAACGCACGCGCAGAAAAACGCATGCGTTTACATAGACTACAATGCGTTTTTTTGGCGCAAACCTTGCGCAATCAGCCGCATACGTTTCCAGGCGGCAAAATGACGACTCTAAAAATTACTACATGTTGCATTTCCGCGCCAAGACGCAGACGACTAGACGACGCATGCGTCGTCAAATGCGGCAAAACGCGAACAAACAAATGCATGCGTCGATAATGTTAAAGATAGGAATACACAACGCATGCGGATATTTGCGGAAGAAACGCTGCGGACACAACCGCAAATGTGAAAGCGACCTTAGAGATAGTGATTTGCTTCATTGTGCTTTACCCAGGCTAATTTAGCAACTGCTGTGTGAGATCCTTGCTTTTGCCTTGCAGCGCTGTTCACAGCTGTCTGCAAGGTCTCTGTGTGTTTGAGTGCACATCGCTCTGTAGTCTGTCCGCAGCCACAGCCGGTTGTAGTCAGCTCAGAGTGCGTCACTGCCTCATACTGTTCTATCCATTGTCCTTTTTGCAATTAGTGCAGCCTGCTGCACATTTTTTCAAATATTTCCTATTAGTGGCTTTCCATCCGTATCCAGCTAAATTGTGGAAAAGCACTACATAGGATTACATAGAGGAGCTTGTTTTGGCCTTGCAGCGCCGTTTACGGCTGTCTGCATGGTCTGTGTGTGAGTGCAGCTCACTCTGTAGTCAGTTCTGCAAAAAAAAATAAAGTTCGTTCACCAAACACACCACTTTACAGTTGTGTAGGCCACATTAGCTCATATTAAAGTCTAGTCCACACTTTAGAATATTAGTGTTTCTTATACCTGTTAGGAGCTGTTCAGGAATAAGCACACTAAGCCCTTAGTACTAAGCCCTTAGTACTTTCCTGCTTATCTTTATCAGTCAACCAAGATGAAGAAGGCAGGGAGTAAGGCACGTGGGCGTGGGCGCGGAGCAGGGAGAGGACGTGGGGATTCTGTGCCTGCTGTGGGCACCGGTGACTTATCACCCAGTTTCAGCAGGGAACAGTCCTTCATGCGCAGCTTTGTAGGAGATCGCCGTACACCGTAGCTGCGTGAAGAACAAATTGAAGCCGTTGTCGGATGGATGGCAGCTAATGCATCAACTTCAATTAGTGTCACATCCTCTCGGGCACAGAGCACTGGAGAGCACCCACCTGTCTCTTCACCACCTGCCAAATTGCCCAGGCAGTCAGAGAGCCCAGGACAGGAGCCGTCTCTACTTCTGTTCTCTGAATCTCTTGGCTTGGAAACAGGGGGCCAGCCAAGCAGCATTGGAGAAATGGAAGAACAGGCAGTATGCAGTGATGCCCAACAGCTTTGTCTCTCTGACTCTGAAGAGGCGGGTGGGCCAGTGCCTCCGGTCACCACACCGCAGTACGCATCTGATGATGAGACTCAGGTACCACTTTCTGGTGCATACTGTGCTGCCGAGACTACCCAGGAGAAGCAGTTGGTGGCAGAGGGTAGTGTAGATGATGAGGTCCTTGACCCATCGTGGCGTGAGGTACAGGAAGGTGGTGGGAGCAGCTCTGAGGAAGAGATTCCCCGAACGGGCCAAAGAGAGGGAGGGGGAAGACTGCAGTGCCTGTAGCCTCCACTTAGGCACCCATTAAGAGCACGCCTCGTCCAAAAGCCAAAACGGGCGCTCATGTTGTGAATTCTGCTCTTGGGCTCCCTCCGGTGATTGTAAGTGGTAGCGCTGCTGTCTCTGAATCACAGCATTTATCAGGTGTTTTCACTTTTTGCAATTTGGACAGGGTTATTTAGTCTTGCTTCACCCTTTAGTCAGTGCCAGTTGTCCATTGTTCCTGGAGGATTCACATCCCTGCCTGGTCTCTTTTGCTTTGCAGTTCTTTTCAACAAAGATAAGTTCTGGCCTTGATTTTGCTGTCCACATGCTGTGGTCTTATTGTTCAGTTATTTTCCATCTTTTGTCTTGTCCAGCTTGGTCTGTATAAGGATTTGTTTAGCCAAGCTGGTATCTCTGGAGATGCAGATATACCCTCCATGTCTTTAGTTAGCTGTGGAGTTTTTGTATTTTCTGTGGTGGATATTTTCTAGTGTTTTAATACTGACCGCATAGTACTCTGTCCTGTCCTTTCTATTTAGCTAGAAGTGGCCTCCTTTGCTAAATTCTCATTTCAGTCTGTGTATGTTTTTTCCCTCTCCTCTCACAGTCAATATTTGTGGGGGGCTGCCTGTTCTTTGGGGATTTTCTCTGAGGCAAGATAGTTTTCCCTTTTCTATCTCTAGGGGTAATTAGTCCTCCGTCTGTGTCGAGATGTCTAGGGAGCGCTAGGTACATTCCACGGCTACTTCTAGTTGCGGTGTTAGGTTCAGGGTCTGCGGTCAGTACAGGTACCACCTTCTCCAGAGTACGTCCCATGCTGCTGTTAGGCCACCAGATCATAACACGCTCCCAAGACTTGCATTGCCTGGTCCTTTTTTGACACAGTTGCAGATGACTTTCTGATGACACGTTGCATTTGACAAATCAAATGTCAAGAGGGAAAAATGTCAGTAACCTCAATACCTCAAAAATGTGGAAACATGTGCGGACCAAGCATGCGGTGGAGTTACAAAAACACACTGAAGACCTAGGCCAACCAACAGCGGCACCTACCACCTCTTCAGCTCGTGTTGGTGCCTCTTCCTCCAGCTCACACACAGCTGGTTTGGCTTCCTCACAGGATCGCCATGGAAGAACCTCTGGCACTGTTGTCCAGAGACCCACAGTAATTCCACCCACAGCACCACGTTCCCAGTCATCCTCACACTCCCAGCCCAGTCTACAGCCATCGGTAGCACAGGCATGGGAGAAAAGGAGGCCATTCTCGGCAAACCATCCACGAGCACAGGCTCTGAATGCTGGCATTGCAAAACTACTGTCCCTTGAAATGCTGTCATTCAGGCTGGTGGAGACTGACAGCTTCCGTAACTTGATGGCATTGGTAGTCCCACAGTACAATGTGCCCAGCCGCTTTTATTTCAGCAGGCAAGCCATCCCTGCCCTGCACAAGCATGTGGAGGGACACATAAAACACGTGCTACTGAACGCCGTCAGTAGCAAGGTCCACCTCACCACCGATGCGTGGACCAGTCACCATGGACAAGGGCAATACCTTTCCCTCACTGCCCATTGGGTTAACGTTGTTGAGCCGGGTACAGATCGTGCGAGTGGCGCAGGATGTGTTCTGCCAACTCCAAGGATTGCAGGAATCCAGTCTGTACGCATTGACTCCTCCTCCTGCACAAGTTCCTCAGAATCATCGCTGCAGGAGCCGTCCCAGTCCACCTCCACATGGACCCGTGAACGTTTACCTGTTACGACCGATATGTGCACAGCCATGGCTGTTGTGAATTTGGATTCTGGGCTCCCCCGGTGGCTACTGGTGGAATTGAACTGGTGTTTTCATCTTCTCTGTTCACCTGTTCCCATCAAGATGTGGGAGTCGCTATATAACCTTGCTGCTCTGTTAGTTGCTTGCCGGTCAACAATGTTTTCAGAAGCCTCTCTGTGCTTGTTCCTGCTCCTAGACAACTACTAGATAAGTTGGACTCTTGTCCATGTTTGTTTTTGCATTTTTGTTCCAGTTCACAGCTGTAGTTTCGTTACTGTGTCTGGAAAGCTCTTGTGAACAGGAATTGCCACTCTGGTGTTATGAGTTAATGCCAGAGTTTTAAAGTAATTTCTGGATGGTGTTTTGATAGGGTTTTCAGCTGACCATGAAAGTGTCCTTTCTGTCTTCTGCTATGTAGTAAGTGGACCTCAAATTTGCTAAACCTATTTTCATACTACGTTTGTTATTTCATCTTAATTCACCGCCAATACATGTGGGGGGCCTCTGTCTCCTTTCGGGGTATTTCTCTAGAGGTGAGCTAGGACTGATATTTTCCTCTGCTAGCATTATTTAGTCCTCCGGCTGGTGCTGGGCATCTAGAATCAACGTAGGCATGCTACCCGGCCACTGCTAGTTGTGCGTTAGGTTTAGTTCATGGTCAGCTCAGTTCCCATCTTCCAAGAGCTAGTTCCTATATATGCTTATGCTATGTTCTCTTGCCATTGAGATCATGACAGTTTGACCGGCCCACTAAAGGGTTAAAATCCTTGGCTGAGAAAGGAGAGAAATAAGTAGTCTGCTGAAATTTTTTTTTTTTTTTTTTTTCTCTCTCCTTCTAATCTTTGAATGGCTCTGTGTCCACCTGTTTGTAATGGATCTTCAGAGTGTAACTGCAGGTTTGAATAATCTCGCCACGAAGGTACAAAATTTGCAAGATTTTGTTTGTCATGCACCTGTATCTGAGCCGAGAATTCCTTTGCCGGAATTTTTCTCGGGGAATAGATCTGGGTTTCAGAATTTTCGAAATAATTGCAAATTATTTTTGTCCCTGAAATCTCGCTCTGCTGGAGACCCTGCACAGCAGGTCAGGATTGTGATTTCCTTGCTCCGGGGCGACCCTCAAGACTGGGCTTTTTCATTGACACCAGGGGATCCTGCGTTGCTCAATGTGGATGCGTTTTTTCTGGCCTTGGGGTTGCTTTATGACGAACCTCATTTGGAGCTTCAGGCAGAAAAAACTTTGATGTCCCTATCTCAGGGGCAAGATGAAGCGGAAATTTACTGCCAAAGATTCCGTAAATGGTCTGTGCTTACTCAGTGGAATGAGTGCGCCCTGGCGGCGACTTTCAGAGAGGGTCTCTCTGATGCCATTAAGGATGTTATGGTGGGGTTCCCTGTGCCTGCGGGTCTGAATGAGTCCATGACAATGGCTATTCAGATCGATAGGCGTTTGCGGGAGCGCAAACCAGTGCACCATCTGGCGGTGTCCACTGAGAAGTCGCCAGAGAGTATGCAGTGTGATAGAATTCTGTCCCGAAGCGAGCGGCAGAATTTTAGACGGAAAAATGGGTTGTGTTTCTATTGTGGTGATTCTACTCATGTTATATCAGCATGCTCTAAGCGCACTAAAAAGCTTGATAAATCTGTTTCCATTTGCACCTTACCATCTAAGTTTATTCTATCTGTGACCCTGATTTGCTCTTTGTCATCTATTACCACGGACGCCTATGTCGACTCTGGCGCCGCTTTGAGTCTTATGGATTGGTCCTTTGCCAAACGCTGTGGGTATGATTTAGAGCCTTTGGAGACTCTTATTCCTCTGAAGGGGATTGACTCCACCCCATTGGCTAATAATAAACCACAATACTGGACACAAGTAACTATGCGTATTAATCCGGATCACCAGGAGATTATTCGCTTCCTGGTGCTGTATAATCTACATGATGATTTGGTGCTAGGATTGCCTTGGCTGCAATCTCACAACCCAGTCCTCGACTGGAGAGCTATGTCTGTGTTGAGCTGGGGATGTAAGGGGGCTCATGGGGATGTACCTGTGGTTTCCATTTCTTCATCTATTCCCTCTGAAATTCCTGAGTTCCTGTCTGACTATCGTGACGTCTTTGAAGAATCCAAGCTTGGTTCATTACCTCCGCACCGAGAGTGCGATTGTGCCATAGATTTAATCCCGGGTAGTAAATACCCAAAGGGTCGTTTATTTAATCTGTCTGTGCCTGAACATGCTGCTATGCGAGAATATATAAAAGAGTCCTTGGAAAAGGGACATATTCGTCCATCGTCATCTCCCTTAGGAGCCGTTTTTTTCTTTGTGTCAAAAAAAGACGGCTCTTTGAGACCATGTATCGATTATCGGCTTTTGAATAAAATCACTGTAAAATATCAGTACCCATTGCCGTTGCTGACTGATTTGTTTGCTCGCATAAAGGGGGCCAAGTGGTTCTCTAAGATTGACCTTCGTGGGGCGTATAATTTGGTGCGAATCAGGCAGGGGGATGAGTGGAAAACCGCATTTAATACGCCCGAGGGCCACTTTGAGTATTTAGTGATGCCTTTTGGTCTTTCAAATGCTCCGTCAGTTTTCCAGTCCTTTATGCATGATATTTTTCGCGATTATTTGGATAAATTTATGATTGTGTATCTGGATGATATTCTGATTTTTTCGGATGACTGGGACTCTCATGTCCAGCAAGTCAGGAGGGTTTTCCAGGTTTTGCGGTCTAATTCTTTGTGTGTGAAGGGTTCTAAGTGTGTTTTTGGGGTACAGAGGATTTCCTTTTTGGGATATATTTTTTCTCCCTCTTCCATTGAAATGGATCCTGTCAAGGTTCAAGCTATTTGTGATTGGACGCAGCCCTCTTCTCTTAAGAGTCTTCAGAAATTTTTGGGCTTTGCTAACTTTTATCGTCGATTTATTGCTGGTTTTTCGGATATTGCTAAGCCATTGACCGATTTGACTGAGAAGGGTGCTGATGTTGCTGATTGGTCCCCTGACGCTGTGGAGGCCTTTCGGGAGCTTAAGCGCCGTTTTTCCTCTGCCCCTGTGTTGCGTCAGCCTGATGTTGCTCTACCTTTTCAGGTTGAGGTCGACGCTTCTGAGATCGGAGCTGGGGCAGTGTTGTCGCAGAAAAGTTCTGACTGCTCTGTGATGAGGCCTTGTGCCTTCTTTTCCCGTAAATTTTCGCCCGCTGAGCGGAATTATGATGTTGGGAATCGGGAGCTTTTGGCCATGAAGTGGGCTTTTGAGGAGTGGCGCCATTGGCTTGAGGGGGCCAGACATCAGGTGGTGGTATTGACTGACCACAAAAACTTGATTTATCTTGAGACCGCCAGGCGCCTGAATCCTAGACAGGCGCGCTGGTCATTATTTTTCTCTCGGTTTAATTTTGTGGTGTCATACCTACCGGGGTCTAAGAATGTTAAGGCGGATGCCCTTTCTAGGAGTTTTGAGCCTGACTCGCCTGGTAACTCTGAGCCCACAGGTATCCTTAAGGATGGAGTGGTATTGTCAGCCGTTTCTCCAGACCTGCGGCGGGCCTTGCAGGAGTTTCAGGCAGATAGACCGGATCGTTGCCCACCTGATAAACTGTTTGTTCCTGATGATTGGACCAGTAGAGTCATCTCTGAGGTTCATTCTTCTGCGTTGGCAGGTCATCCTGGCATTTTTGGTACCAGGGATTTGGTGGCAAGGTCCTTCTGGTGGCCTTCCCTGTCACGAGATGTGCGAGGCTTTGTGCAGTCTTGTGACGTTTGTGCTCGGGCCAAGCCTTGTTGCTCTCGGGCTAGTGGATTATTGTTGCCCTTGCCTATTCCTAAGAGGCCTTGGACGCACATCTCAATGGATTTTATTTCAGATCTGCCTGTTTCTCAGAAGATGTCTGTCATCTGGGTGGTGTGTGACCGTTTCTCTAAGATGGTCCATTTGGTTCCTCTGCCCAAGTTGCCTTCTTCTTCCGAGTTGGTTCCTCT
Organism: Ranitomeya variabilis; assembly: GCF_051348905.1. NCBI lineage: Eukaryota > Metazoa > Chordata > Amphibia > Anura > Dendrobatidae > Ranitomeya > Ranitomeya variabilis. The sequence continues at coordinate 118,403,681 of NC_135233.1, forward strand.
GTTTTTTCAAAATGTTGTTCATTTGCATGGTATTCCTGAGAATATCATTTCTGACAGAGGGACCCAATTCGTGTCTAGATTTTGGCGGGCATTCTGTGCTAGGATGGGCATAGATTTATCTTTTTCGTCCGCTTTCCATCCTCAGACGAATGGCCAGACCGAGCGGACTAATCAGACCCTGGAGACATATCTGAGGTGTTTTGTGTCTGCTGACCAGGATGATTGGGTTGCTTTTTTGCCATTGGCAGAGTTCGCTCTCAATAATCGGGCCAGCTCTGCCACTTTGGTGTCCCCGTTTTTCTGTAATTCGGGGTTTCATCCTCGATTTTCCTCTGGTCAGGTGGAATCTTCGGATTGTCCTGGAGTGGATGCTGTGGTGGAGAGATTGCATCAGATCTGGGGGCAGGTGGTGGACAATTTGAGGTTGTCCCAGGAGAAGACTCAGCTTTTTGCCAACCGCCACCGTCGTGTTGGTCCTCGGCTTTGTGTTGGGGATTTGGTGTGGTTGTCTTCTCGTTTTGTCCCTATGAGGGTCTCTTCTCCTAAGTTTAAGCCTCGGTTCATCGGCCCGTATAAGATATTGGAGATTCTTAACCCTGTTTCCTTCCGTTTGGACCTCCCTGCATCCTTTTCTATTCATAACGTTTTTCATCGGTCATTATTGCGCAGGTTTGAGGTATCGGTTGTGCCTTCCGTTGAGCCTCCTGCTCCGGTGTTGGTTGAGGGTGAGTTGGAGTACGTTGTGGAGAAGATCTTGGACTCTCGTGTTTCCAGACGGAGACTCCAGTATCTGGTCAAGTGGAAGGGATACGGCCAGGAGGATAATTCTTGGGTGAATGCATCTGATGTTCATGCCTCTGATCTGGTTCGTGCCTTTCATAGGGCCCATCCTGATCGCCCTGGTGGTTCTGGTGAGGGTTCGGTGCCCCCTCCTTGAGGGGGGGGTACTGTTGTGAATTTGGATTCTGGGCTCCCCCGGTGGCTACTGGTGGAATTGAACTGGTGTTTTCATCTTCTCTGTTCACCTGTTCCCATCAAGATGTGGGAGTCGCTATATAACCTTGCTGCTCTGTTAGTTGCTTGCCGGTCAACAATGTTTTCAGAAGCCTCTCTGTGCTTGTTCCTGCTCCTAGACAACTACTAGATAAGTTGGACTCTTGTCCATGTTTGTTTTTGCATTTTTGTTCCAGTTCACAGCTGTAGTTTCGTTACTGTGTCTGGAAAGCTCTTGTGAACAGGAATTGCCACTCTGGTGTTATGAGTTAATGCCAGAGTTTTAAAGTAATTTCTGGATGGTGTTTTGATAGGGTTTTCAGCTGACCATGAAAGTGTCCTTTCTGTCTTCTGCTATGTAGTAAGTGGACCTCAAATTTGCTAAACCTATTTTCATACTACGTTTGTTATTTCATCTTAATTCACCGCCAATACATGTGGGGGGCCTCTGTCTCCTTTCGGGGTATTTCTCTAGAGGTGAGCTAGGACTGATATTTTCCTCTGCTAGCATTATTTAGTCCTCCGGCTGGTGCTGGGCATCTAGAATCAACGTAGGCATGCTACCCGGCCACTGCTAGTTGTGCGTTAGGTTTAGTTCATGGTCAGCTCAGTTCCCATCTTCCAAGAGCTAGTTCCTATATATGCTTATGCTATGTTCTCTTGCCATTGAGATCATGACACATGGCCAAACGTCAACAGGCCTTCTTGAAATTAATTTCCTTGGGGAATCGAAGCCACACAGCGCAGGAGCTCTGGAATGCCATCGAGCAGGAGAGCGATGTGTATTTTGTGCCAGCGAATCTCCAGCCAGGCATGGTAGTGTGTGACAATGGCCGAAATCTGGTGGCAGCTCTGGCCCTAGGCAACCTCACTCACATCCCATGTCTGGCACATGTGCTCAACTTGGACTTGCAGAGTTTTTTGAGGGACTATCCGGATCTTGATGCACTGCTGCACAAGGTCCGCCTAGAGTGTGCTCACTTGCGACGTTCCAGCATGGCAAGATCATGCATTGCAGCGCCGATTCCGCCTTCCAGAACATCGCATCATAAGTGACCTACCCACCAGGTGGAATTCCACGTTACATATGTTGGAGCGGTTGTGTGAGCAGCAGCAAGCAGTAATGGAGTACCAGCTGCATCAGGCGCAAAGAAGTCACACTCCGCGCCGTTCAGACTTCACAACCACTGAGTGGGCCACTATGAAGGACGTCTGCCAGGTTTTACGTTCCTTCGATGATTCCACGCGGATGGCGAGTGCAGATGATGCACTAGTCAGCATGACTGTCCCCCTTATCTGCCTGCTTCAACAAACCCTGCAAGCACTAAGGGATGATGTTGTGGAAGAGGTGGAGGATGAGGAGTCACCAATTCCATCAGCTTCTGGACAGTCAGCGCTACGTGGTTCCTCACAAAGGCCTAGGCAGGGGACACTTTGTGAGGAGGATGAGGAGGAGTCAATGGAGGAGGAAGACATCATTCCAGAGGAGGGAGTTACACAATTATCCGTTAGTCAGTGTGTAGAGCGAGGGTGGGGTGAAGCAGAGCAGGCAGAGATCACACCTCAAGCAGGGGACATCGTTTCTTGGCCAGTTGGCAGTCTGCAGCACATGGTTGATTACATGCTGCAGTGCCTGAGAAATGACCGTCGCATTGCCCACATTCTCAACACGGCTGATTATTGGGTGTACACCCTCCTAGATCCTCGCTAATGGGACAACTTACAAAGCCTCATAACACTGTTGAACCGGGAGCGTAAAATGCGGGAGTACCAAGACACACTGGTGAATTCCATCATCTTCTCCATTCCAACTGAGAGCAGTGCTGCTAGTGCTTTACAAAGCAGCTCAGTGCGTCGAGGCAGTGGGAGGAGGCTCTGCACAAAGAGGGAGCAGAAGCAGTGCCTCAGCACAAGGCAAGACCAGTATGGCCCAACTGTGGCAGTTTTGTGTGCCCGCCACAAATGTCTACACCATCACAGACGGCTCCAGTCAGCAGGAGGCAACGTTTCCGTCAGATGGTCACAGACTACATGTCTGTACTCCCAGATGGCTCTTCCCCCTTCAAATTTTGGGTCTCTAAACTGGATACATGGCCAGAGCTAAGCCAGTATGCATTGGAGGTGCTGGCTTGCCCTGCTGCTAGTGTATTATCGGAACGCGTCTTAAGTGCTGCAGGTGGTGTACTAACAGACCGTCGCATGCGACTGTCCTCTGATAACATTGACTGGCTTACTTTTCTGAAAACTAACAAGGCCTGGATCTCACAGGAATTTGCCACGCCTCTTCCAGATTAAATAATTGGTTGGCTACAGTATCCAGGTCTCCTGTTGCGTTCATATTTCTACCACCTGAACTGTAATCCCTGGGCTCCAACACCGCCATTTGCTGCTCAGAAGTGCCGTCTGCAGAGTCAAAACACATGACCCAGTGTTATTGGGTTTCAGTAACGTCAGCTGATCCCCCCCCCCCAGCTGTGTACCCAGCAATGTGTCCTGCGACCGCCACGCTGACACAACAACTCAAATTTATAGGAACCTGTCCCCTTCCCAGGCGTTTGTTGCTGAAAGAGCCACCTTGTGCAGCAGTAATGCTGCACAAGGAAAAGGTAGCTCTTTTAGTTTAGCTCCTTGCACACGCAGAACGTAACACTTATAAAATGTGTCCCCTCATACCGTGAAACCGTCCCGGAGGTGGGACTTTCCTTCGTAATGTGACGCAGCACAGCCGTCATTCCTATCCCCTTGGCTCCGTGCGCTGCCTCCTTAGCATTGTTTGAATCTGTCCCTTAGCCTGCGCTGTTATGTTCAACCTTGGCCATGCACTGTTTGCGCTGCCCGTCTTCTGACATCCTTTGGTGTCAGGCGGACTGGGCCTGTGCGGCCGAGCTTCCCGAGATCCCGCATCGCTATCTCTTCTGATTTCATCATGCTGCGGGCCTGGGATCCATGTGCATGCGCAGTGCATATCTTCACCTCTGGCTCTCACTCATCTCCCTCCGCTTTCTTCAGACAGTGCGCCGTCAGCTGATCCATAATAGCATGCCACGACCGTGACGCCGCACACTAAGAAGAAGCCGAAAGGAGGTCAGTGAGAGGCAAAGATATGCACTGCGCATGCCCATGGATCCCAGGCCCACAGTGTGATTACATTAGACGACACTGCGAGGCGAGATCTCTGGCAGGGCGACCGCATAGGCGCAGCCAGCCTGACACCAAATGATGTCAGAAGACGGGCATCGCTAACTGCGCATGGCCAAGGTTGAACATAACAGCGCAGGCTCCGGGACAGATTCAAACAACGCTAAGGAGGCAGCGCACGGCGCCAAGGGGGTAGGGATGATGGCTGTGCTGCGTCCCTTTACGAAGGAAAGACCCACCTCCGGGACAGTTTCACGGTATCAGGGGACACATTTTATAAGTGCTTAGTTCTGCGTTTGCAAGGAGTATAATTAAAAGAGCCACCTTTTCCTTTTGCATCATTGTAGCTGAAAGAGCCACCTTGTGCAGCACCAAACGCCTGGAGGGGGGTAAAGGTAACCTTTCAACTTGCTTTAATTAGGCCTCAGCCTACACGGTGCTCGTCCTGCTTTCCCTGGGCTTCAACACCGCCAAGTGCTGTCTGCACAGTCAACAGTCGCTCCTCTGTTATTGGGGTTCAGTAACGCCAGCTGCTCCCCTGCTGTGTTGCGGCAATAACTCTAGCCTGCTCCTCCTGCTGTCCCTGGGCTCTAACACCGCCAGTTGGTGCTCGGAAGTGCTGGCTGCACAGAGAAAAACACTTGCTCCTGTGTTAGTGGAGTTCAGTAACATCAGCTGCTCCCCTGCTGTGTATCCGGCAACGTGTCCTGCAAACGCCACGCAGACACAACAGACAATAAGCTGCCTCCAGTGCAGGCTTCGGCCTACACCCTGCTCCTCCTGCTGTCCCTGGGCTCTAACACCGCCAGTTGGTGCTCGGAAGTGCTGGCTGCACAGAGAAAAACACTCGCCTTGCCACTGTCAGTGGGGTTCAGTAACGCCAGCTGTTCCCCTGCTGTGTAGACGGCAAGGTGTCCTGTGAACGCCACACACACTACAACAAAAATTAAAGGGAACCTGTCCCCCCCAGGCGTTTGTAACCAAAAGAGCCACCTTGTGCAGCACTAATTCTGCATTTGGACAAGGTGTTTTTTTTTTTTTAGTATACTCCTTGCACACGCAGAACTAAACACTTATAAAATGTGTCCCCTGATACCGTTTAACCATCCCGGAGGTGAGACTTTCCTTAGTAATGACACGCAGCAACCCCCTTGGTGCCGTGCGCCGCCTCATCAGCGTTGTTAGAATCTGTCCCGGAGCCTGCACTGTTATGTTATCCCTTGGTCATGCACTGTTAGCACTGCCAGTCTTCTGACATCATTTGTTGTCAGGCTGGCTGCGCCTGTGCGGCCGCGCTGCCCGAGATCACACCCCGCAGTGTCTTATTTATTCTCATTGCGGGGCTGTGATTCATGGGCATGCGCTGTGCATATCTTCGACTCTCACTCATCTCCTTTCGCCTTCTTCAAACTGTGCGGCTTCACGGCCGTGGCATGCGATAAGGGATCAGCTGACGCCGCACAGCCTGAAGCAGGCATAAGGACCTGAGTGAGAGGCAACGATATTTACTGCGCAAGGCCATGAATCCCAGGCCCGCAGTCTGAATAAATCACAAGACACTGCAGGTCTGGGATTCATGGCCTTGCGCAGTAACAGCGCATGGCCAAGGGATAACACAACAGCGCAGGCTCCGGAACACAAAAAAAGCAACGCTGAGGAGGCTGCGCCCAGCACCAAGTGGGTATGTTTGACAGCTGTGCTTCGTCTCATTAAGAAGGAAAATCCCGCCTCCGAGACGGTTTAACGGTATGAGGGGCTAAATTAGATAAGTGTTTAATTCAGCGTGTGCAATGATGAACATAATTAAAAGAACCACATTTTCCTTGTGCAGCATTACTGCTGCACAAGCTGACGCTTCTAGTTACTAACACCTGGTGGGGTTTAAAGGTTCCCTTTCAATTTTCTCCAATTAGGCTTCGGCCTACACTGCTCCTCCTGCTGTCCCTGACCTCTAACACCCCCAGTTGGTGCTTGGAAGTGCTGGCTGCACAGAGAGAAACACTCGCCACTGTGTCAGTGGGGTTCAGTAATGCCAGCTGTTCCCCTGCTGTGTAGCCGGCAATGTGTCCTGCAAATGCCACGCAGACACAACAGACATTAAACTGCCTCCAGTGTAGGCTTCGGGCCTACACTCTGCTCCTCCTGCTGACCCTTGGCTCCAACACCGTTAGTTGCTTCCTGGAAGTGCTGTTTGCACAGAGAAAAACACTTTCTCCTGTGTTAGTGGGGTTCAGTAACGTCAGTTGCTCCCCTGCTGTGTATCCGTCAATGTGTCCTGCGACCGCCACGCTGACACTCCTTCAGATATTAAACTGCCTCCAGTGCAGGCTTCGGCCTACACTCTGCTCCTCCTGCTGACCCTGGGCTCCAACACTGCTAGTTGGGGCTGTAGGAAGACAATCTTGAATAGGTCCCTCTGGTTCCAGTACCGTCAGCCGGTTCCGGGCAGAGCCTGTGGCTTAGGTGCCTCCTTCTGGGTATCCGAGTTCCACCAACGTCTGGTGGTCCTTGGTAGTGCTTTCTGGCACGGGTACCTCCTGCTTAGTAACCGTGTTCCAGTACTGTCAGCTGGTCCTCGGTTGTTCCATTGGCTCTTTTACCTTCGGCTACCCATCCGGGTTCCAGTACCGTCAGCTGGTTCTCGGCAGTGTCTTTTGCTCTTGTACCTTCTGCTCCCCATGCTGGTTCCAGTACCGTCAGCTGGTTCCGGGCAGAGCCTTTGGCTTAGGTGCCTCCTTCTGGGTATCCGAGTTCTACCAACGTCAGGTGGTCCTTGGTAGTGCTTTCTGGCACGGGTACCTCCTGCTTAGTAACCGGGTTCCAGTAACGTCAGCTGGTCCTCGGTAGTTCCATTGGCTCTTGGACCTTCGGGTAGGCTTCCGGGTTCCAGTTCCATCAGCTGGTTCTCGGCATTTCCTCAGCCTTCTTGTACCTTCTGCTACATTTCCAAGTTCAAGACCCTGAAGACCGAGAAGCAGAAGAACAAGAAGCTGCAGAACAAAGAGCAGAAGAACATTAAGCATAAGACTAAAAATCTGAGCAAAAGGTATTATGTAAATTATAAGCAGAAAAAGACTAAGCAGTGTATGGGGGTGAGTCCGTTCCTCCTCGTGGTGCCCCTGGAAAAAGCCTGCTGCTGCAGGCCAAACTGAACGCGGACAAATCCTGTTGTAACTCTTTTGTGACAGGCTTAACGGAAGGTGTAATCTTCAAACTTTTATAGATAATAACAACAGAAATGCCTGTCACAAATAAGAATATGATTAAGAAGTAGAATATGAAGAAGAATAATAGTTTAATAAAAAAGAATATGAAGAATGTAACAAAAAAAAATAGGTAGAAGAAGATGAATAAGGTGAAGAAGTTGATGTCAAAGATGCTGCTGCTGAGGATGATTAACAAGAAAGTGTGGGAGAAGTAAATAAGAAGGTGAAGAGCATGGAAGTAGTGAAACATCAATATCTGACAAAATAAAAAAAATCTTAACATAGTCAATATCTTTGTAACTCCGAACGTCTTTAAAAAAAATTAAAATTCCTGCTATTCTATTTGATTAAGCTAAACCTCTATGCCTTTAATGTCTCCGCCACCTCCCCCAATACATCCTACATTATTCCTAGTTGTTTTCCTTCATGTAGAATGAACCTACAAGGAAAGAAAGGGTTTATTTTAATTCCGATATTTTGGTCCCATTGACTTGCATTGGTATCGGGTATCGGTATCGGCGATATCCGATATTTTTCGAATATCGGCCGATCCAATCCGATACCGATACTTTAGGATATCGGAAGGTATCGCTCAACACTACTGGTGGCATATGTTGGGAGCGGGCTCAGGAGATGAACCTGCTCTGTACTCTGCAGGTGTCGTCTGTGTAATAGTCACCGCCTGTGCCAACAGCAGCAACCAGAGCTAGCTTAGGCTGCTGCTGATGTGACCACCTAAATGTCACTGGCACTCTCACACAGCTGTAGAAAATATAACTTCCATGGCGCAATCATTGTGCTCATTGCACCCCATCCCAAATGATCACAGGTTCAGTCCCTGAGGGGGCACTGAAAATAATGAAAGTTTAATAACAAGCTCAAGAAAAATCCTAACAAATTTTTTTAATTTTATTATCATCTCCCAGAATGAATCAAAATCTAAGACTCTTCGACCAATACATTGCATGTTAGAATTGCCATTTTTCTGTCTCCTCAACATCCCAAAAAAGCGATCAAGATGGTGTGAAACTACAGGAATACACAAGAAAATAAGAAAAATATGTAGAATGGAGAGTCCTCAGTGGTTGACACCTTATAATGGCTAACTGAAAAGGTAGTAACAAATTGCAAGCTTTCGAGACTAAACAGGTCTCTTCATCAGGCATAGACTAATAGAAATTCTGAAGAATCACATGTTTATGCACAACACAGCACAGAACTATTGCCATAGATAAGACAGGTGACATGAAGCAGAATTACCATTATTTGAGTGATAAACAATTATGTCCATAAATATTGGATCAGTTCGTAGATCAGGAGTCTAAATGTTTTATTGTCCTCTGATTGGGGTCTGGTTCTATGTTATGATGCCCCCACACGGTCTGAGGAGCAAATGTCTTAATTGATGTAAAAAGACAGTGAAAGATTAAACAAAAAAAATAGAATAAAATGTAAAAAAAACAAAACAAAAAGCGCATACAAGTCACAAAAATCAGTTTTGCCACTAAAAACACAGCCTATGTGTTAAAACAAAAATAAATATAAACATACACATAATTGGTGTCATCGCCTCCGGAAGTATTTGAACTATAAAACTTCACTTCAACTTCAGTTATTCTATACAGAGAACATGGTAAAAAATGAATAATAGAAAACATGCCAAAATTGAACTTTTTCATTATATTGACACAAAAAAACTGAATGAAAATGGATAAAAGTCATATGTAAAAAAAATGGTACAAATGACAATGCCAAATAGTACCCCAAAAAAACAAGCAAAAAAACTAAAATGTTAAAACTCTCAGAACATGGCGATGCAAAAACAAATTCATATTTGTAAAATATTGTTTTAAGTGTGTAAAAGTAGCAAAGCATAAAAAAAATATACAGCTCTGGAAAAAATCAAGAGACCAACACATCAAAACCCTGTCATGGACAGACCAGTCTCCAGACCTGAACCCCATTGAAACCTCTGGAATGTAATCAAAAGGATGATGGATATTCACAAGCCATTAACCCCTTCACCCCCAAGGGTGGTTTGCACGTTAATGACCGGGCCAATTTTTACAATTCTGACCACTGTCCCTTTATGAGGTTATAACTCTGGAACGCTTCAACGGATCTTGGCGATTCAGACATTGTTTTCTCGTGACATATTGTACTTCATGATAGTGGTAAAATTTCTTCGATATAACTTGCGTTTATTTGTGAAAAAAACGAATATTTGGTGAAAATTTTGAAAATTTCGCAATTTTCCAACTTTGAATTTTTATGCCCTTAAATCACAGACATATGTCACGCAAAATACTTAATAAGTAACATTTCCCACATGTCTACTTTACATCAGCACAATTTTGGAACCAAAATTTTTTTTTGTGACGGAGTTATAAGGGTTAAAAGTTGACCAGCAATTTCTCATTTTTACAACACCATTTTTTTTTAGGGACCACATCTCATTTGAAGTCATTTTGAGGGGTCTATATGATAGAAAATACCCAAGTGTGACACCATTCTAAAAACTGCACCCCTCAAGGTACTCAAAACCACTTTCAAAAAGTTTATTAACCCTTCAGGTGTTTCACAGGAATTTTTGGAATGTTTAAATAAAAATGAACATTTAACTTTATTTCACACAAAATTTATTTCAGATCCAATTTGTTTTATTTTACCAAGAGTAACAGGAGAAAATAGACCCCAAAATTTGTTGTACAATTTGTCCTGAGTACGCTGATACCCCATATGTGGGGGTAATCCACTGTTTGGGCGCATGGCAGAGCTCGGAAGGAAAGGAGCGCCATTTGACTTTTCAATGCAAAATTGACTGGAATTGAGATGGGACGCCATGTTGCATTTGGAGAGCCCCTGATCTGCCTAAACATTGAAACCCTGTACAAGTGACACCATTTTGGAAAGTAGACCCCCTAAGGAACTTATATAGATGTGTTTTGAGAGCTTTGAACCCCCAAGTGTTTCACTACAGTTTATAACGCTGAGCCGTGAAAATAAAAATTCTTTTTTTTTCACAAAAATGATTTTTAGCCCCCAGTTTTGTATTTACACAAGGGTATCAGGATAAATTGGACCCCAAAAGTTGTTGTCCAATTTGTCCTGAGTACGCTGATACCTCATATGTGGGGGGGGAACCACTGTTTGGGCGCATGACAGAGCTCGGAAGGGAAGGAGCGCCATTTGGAATGCAGACTTAAATGGATTGGTCTGCAGGCGTCACGTTGCATTTGCAGAGTCCCTGATGTACCCAAACAGTACAACCCCCCCACAAGTGACCCCATATCGGAAACTAGACCCCCCAAGGAACTTATCTAGATGTGTTGTGAGAACTTTGAACCCCCAAGTGTTTCACTACAGTTTACAACGCAGAGCCGTGAAAATAAAAAATCTTTTTTTTCCCACAAAACTTATTTTTTGGCCCCCAGTTTTGTATTTTCCCAAGGGTAGCAGGAGAACTTGGACCCCAAAGGATGATGTCCAATTTGTCCTGAGTACGCTGATACCCCATATGTTGGGGTAAACCCCTGTTTGGGCACACGGGAGAGCTCTGAAGGGAAGGAGCACTGTTTTCCTTTTTCAACGCAGAATTGGCTGGAATTCAGATCGGATGCCATGTCCCGTTTGGAGAGCCCCTGATGTGCCTAAACAGTGGAAACCCCCCAATTATAACTGAAACCCTAATCCAAACACACCCCTTACCCTAATCCCAACAGTAACCCTAACCACTCCTCTAACCCAGACACACCCAACCCTATTCCCAACCGTAAATGTAATCCAAACCCTAACCCTATCTTTAGCCCCAACCCTAACTGTAGCCCTAACCCTAGCCCTAACCCTAGCAATAACCCTAGCCCTAACACTAGCCCTAACCCTAGCCCCAACCCTAGCCCCAACCCTTGCCCTAGCCCTTGCCCTAACACTAGCCCCAACCCTAGCCCTAGCCCCAACCCTAGCCCTAACCCTTGCCCTAACTCTAGCCCTAACATGGAAATAAATACATTTTTTAATTTTTTAATTTTTCCCTAACTAAGGGGGTGATGAAGGGGGGTTTGATTTACTTTTATAGCGGGTTTTTTAGCGGATTTTTATGATTGGCAGCTGTCACACACTGAAAGACGCTTTTCATTGCAAAAAATATTTTGTGTTACCACATTTTGAGAGCTGTAATTTTTCCATATTTGAGTCCAGAGTCATGTGAGATCTTGTTTTTTGTGGGACGAGTTGAAGTTTTTATTGGTAACATTTTCAGACACGTGACATTTTTTGATTGCTTTTTATTCCGATTTTTGTGAGGCAGAGTGATCAAAAACCAGCTATTCATGAATTTCTTTTGGGGGAGGCGTTAATACCGTTCCGCGTTTGGTAAAATTGATAAAGCAGTTTTATTCGTCGGGTCAGTACGATTACAGCGATACCTCATTTATATCATTTTTTTTATGTTTTGGCGCTTTTATACGATAAAAACTATTTTATAGAAAAAATAATTATTTTGGTATCGCTTTATTCTCAGGACTATAACTTTTTGATTTTTTTGCTGATGATGCTGTATGGCGGCTCGTTTTTTGCGGGACAAGATGACGTTTTCAGCGGTACCATGGTTATTTATATCAGTCTTTTTGATCGCGTGTTATTCCACTTTTTGTTCGGCGGTATGATAATAAAGCGTTGTTTTTTGCCTCGTTTTTTTTTTTTTTTCTTACGGTGTTTACTGAAGGGGTTAACTAGTGGGGTAGTTTTATAGGTTGGGTCGTTACGGACACGGCGATACTAAATATGTGTACTTTTATTGTTTTTTTTAATTTTATTTAGCAAAAGAAATGTATTTATGGGAATAATTTTTTTTTTTTTTCTTTATTTAGGATATTTTTTTTATTTATTTTTTTACACATGTGGGGAATTTTTTTAAAAACTTTTTTACTTTGTCCCAGGGGGGGACATCACAGATCATTGATCTGGCAGTGTGCACAGCACTCTGTCAGATCGACGATCTGCTGTGCAGGGCTGCAGGCTTACCAAGTGTCTGCTCTGAGCAGACACTCGGTAAGCCACCTCCCTCCCTGCAGGACCCGGATGCCGCGGCCATCTTGGATCCGGGACCTGCGGCGAGGAGGGAGGTAGGAGACCCTCGGAGCAACGCGATCACATCGCGTTGCTCCGGGGGTCTCAGGGAAGCCCGCAGGGAGCCCTCTCCCTACGCGATGCTTCCCTATACCGCCGGTACACCGCGATCATGTTTGATCGCGGTGTGCCGGGGGTTAATGTGCCGGGGGCGGTCCGTGACCGCTCCTGGCACATAGTGCCGGATGTCAGCTGCGATATGCAGCTGACACCCGGCCGTGATCGGCCGCGCTCCCCCCGTGAGCGCGGCCGATCGCGTATGACGTACTATCCCGTCGGTGGTCATACGGGCCCACCCCACCTCGACGGGATAGTACGTCAGATGTCAGGAAGGGGTTAAAGAAAGAAGAACAGATTACATTTTTGCGCCAGGAGCAGTGTGAAAGACTGGTGGAAAGCATGCCAAGACGCATGAAAGCTGTGATTAAAAATCATGGTTATTACACAAAATATTGATTTCTGAACTCTTCCTGAGTTAAAATTTTGGTTAGTTGTTTCTAAATGATTATGAACTTGTTTTCTTTGCATTATTTCAGGTCTGAAAGCACTTTTTTTTTTTTTGACCATTTTTCTTTGTCAGAAAAAAAAAATTATTGCTTGGAAATTCGGAGACATGTTGTCAGAAATTTATAGAATAAATGAACAATTTACATTTTACTCAAATATATACCTAAACAGAGAAAAATCAGACAAACGGAATATTTTGCAGTGGTCTCTTAATTTTTTCCAGAGCTGTATAAATCGAGTGTTGCTGTAGTCGTACTAACCCAAACAAATCTATCTTGTAATAGTCACTGCACAAAAAAATGTAAAAACAATAACTGAATTGCTGGTTTTTGTTTATTCTGTGTCTGACAAATATGAATAAAAAGTGATAAAAAATGTTATATGCCCGAAAATGGTGCCAAAAAAATCTACAACTCGTCTCGCAAAAAATAAGCCTCATACAGCTGTGTTGGCCAAAAAATTAAAAAGACATAGCTCTCACAATTAGTGATGGGCGAATCCGTGGATGTTCGGGTCCAGCGGGTTCAGCCGAGCATTTAAAAAAAGTTTTGTTTGGGTACCAGAGCAGTACGCGAACCAAACCCAGACCCTATTCAGGTTAGGTACAGGTTGAAAACCACTTATTGCACACATGGATTACGCCGTGGGGCAGTATGTCATACTGGTGAGAGATATGGTTGGCTTTTATTTTTCTTTTTTACAGGGCTTCAGTGGTCTATGGGCGTTAGGTGAGTATTATTGTTTATTATTTCCTCTATTTTCTGGTTTCTTACAGGGCAAGAGGGCTTCACTGAAATGGGTGTAAGGTGAGTATAAGTTTTTTTTTTTTTTAAATAAAACAGTAAACGGTGTGCACTTTTATTTAAAATAAAGGACTTTATTCTGGCTGTGTGTTTAATTACAATCTGGCAATGGGTTTAGTAATGGATGGGCGTCTGATTTGTGGGTTGGATGTCAGGGGCCATAAAACAGCTGACATCAACCCCACAAATATTAACCCCACTTCCCACCGCCATCCAATAGGTGTGGCTTTTCTGGGGCGGCTGCGGGCTGCTATTTTTAACCTGGGGGGAGGCTGGGGAATATCAATGGCCCCTACCAGCCTGAGAATACCAGCCCACAGCTGTCTGCTTTAGCCTGGCTGGTTGTCAAAAATAGGGTGGACACCGCTGTTTTTTAAAAATTATTTAAATAATTTTAAAAAGTGGCGTGGGGACCCCTCTATTCTTTATAGCTTGCCATGATAAAGCTGATAGCTGAGGGTTGCAGCCCACACCTGTCAGTTTTGCCTCCCTGGTTATCAAAAACAGAGGGGAACCCAAGCCGGTTTTATTTATTTTTAGCACAGGCATCGGCTGATGAATAGTCCCATCAGTCGCCGCCTGCTTTTGCTATTATTAGAGGTAGCAGGAGTAGGCTGATGGGAGCAGATGGGGGTTCTACCTTGTATGGTGGCACAATGTGTGGGGCGCTACAATGTATAGAGGCGCTACAATGTATGGGCACTAAACTGGCATATTTGTAAATCTCCAGAATAAAGCCTGGCGTGGATGTTACAAAATAATCACTGTACATGAATTGATTGAGAGGTGCAGTTTTGTACAATGGGGTCACTTTTAGTATTTTTTTTCTGCTGTTCTAGCACCTTAGGGGCTCTACTTTTCTGTCACCTGAAAACTTTTCTAGCAAAATCTGTGCTCCAAAAGACAGTGTGCTCTGTTCTTCTCAGCCCTGACATGTGGCCTAACCGTGGTTTCTGACAACATATGGGGCATGACCACCACATTTGGGTGAAATTGTACAGTACCTTTTTGGGTCCGGTTTCACCCATTAACCTTCGTGTATCATACATTTTTTTTTACCACTAAAATTATATATTTCCAAGTTCCAATATTCTAAAATCCTGTGCGGCACCAGTGGATTCAAAATTCTCACTGCACCCCTAGATTAAAGTCCTTAAGCAGTGAAATATACAATGGGGGATCACTTGGGGGGGTTTCCAGTAATCTGGCACTTTAGGGACTTGGCTAATGGCACTCACAATCTGCGTTCTAAAAGCCAAGTTTCGCTCCTTCCCATCCAATCCCTGCCATGTGCTCAAACAGTAGTGTTCAACTACATATGGGGTATTATTATTATTATTATTTATTGTTATAGCGCCATTTATTCCATGGCGCTTTACATGTGAGGAGGGGTATACATAATAAAAACAAGTACAATAATCTTAAACAATACAAGTCATAACTAGTACAGGAGGAGTGAGGACCCTGCTCGTGAAGGCTCACAATCTACAAGGGATGGGTGAGAATACAGTAGGTGAGGATAGAGCTGGTCATGCAGCGGTTTGGTTGATCGGTGGTTACTGCAAGTTGTAGGCTTGTCGGAAGAGGTGGGTCTTCAGGTTCTTTTTGAAGATTTCGATGGTAGGCGAGAGTCTGTGTTGTGGTAGAGGGTTCCAGAGTAGGGGTGATATGCGAGAGAAATCTTGTATGCGATTGTGGGAAGAGGAGATAAGAGGGGAGTAGAGAAGGAGACTGAGAAAAAGAAGGGCACTGCCACGTTAAGAAAAATTGCATAATTTCTGGAAGAAACTATAGTGCAGAGTTCATAGAAGAAGCCCACAGAACCTTCAGGATCTGAAAAGTATTTTTGTGGAAGAATGGGCCAAAATTATATCTGAGCAATGCCTGCAACTAGTTTCTCCATACAGGAAGCGTCTTGAAGCTGTCATCACCAATAAAGGCTTATATACAAAGCATTAAATACATTTCAGTAAGCGTGTGCACTACTTTTTTCCTGAATAGATTTAATTGCTTTGCCTGTGTGGATTGAATGGGTTGTTACTGACATCTGGTGAGAATTTCATGTTAATAGTAAGATGAGCAAACATTTCAATGTTCAGTTACGATTGCCAAGTTTGCAATATTCACCAGTTAATTTGTTGAATATTCGCCGAACATAGCAGAACGCCATTCATGTCAATGGTAGGCAAAAACACACGCATGCACAACATCTTATAACAGCCCCAAATGCATCCAAAATACATCAAATGAGGGACAGACACCAGGAAAGTGTCCTCAATTCACCTACAGTACAAATTTTTGCATGTCACTGCAGCAATCAGCCAGGCATGAGGTGTCAGGGTCTGGGACAGCATTTACAGCTTTCAATTGAACGTCACAGTAAGACGAGGTGGGTGAGGGATCGGTGCAGGGCCCCTTTGCTGGGAGTCCTGATACCACATGCAACACTTCTACCTGCTTTCATTCTGAGCCACACTCAGGTGGCACAAATATCAGATTTATAAACTACCAATGTGAGAAAAATGTAAGGATAGTAACACAGGTAGTTGAGTCCAAGGAAGTGGAAGCCTGACTGTCTTGGAGGCCTACTGTTACTGGCAAAACGTATGAAGGAGACCCAGCCAGGAGTGTTCACATTCCCAAAAATTATTGGCAGACAATACCAAAGTGGCATCAATTTCAAAACAGTATAGATAGTATAATACAACCGACGGGTCTTCCACTACACCCAATACAGCAGATGGACACCCAACCAGGAGTGTTCACATTTAAACAAATGAGGGCCTTACACCACAGAATTGGCATCAATTTCACCACAGTAGAAACAGTATAATAAGGACTGATAGGTCTTCCACTACACCCAGGGCCGGTTTTAGGCAAAGTGGGGCCCCAGGCAAAGTTTAAAATGGGGCCCCAAATGCTAACATATTGCACATCACACAGAAGAATTTCGGTTGTATTTACGTGCGCTGAGTTGAGGCTGCTAAACGAGTGTGATCGACAATACTGAAGTCATTCAACGGCTGTTTCTCGGCCTCTTTCCACCGTCTGAGAAAGAATGATGGGAACCGAACAATCACTAATAGATCAATCTGTCCCCATAATGTTACATGTTACACTGGCGATGTGCTGCTGAGAACAATGATTTTTGTTCCGGCATAAACAATCCAATCACTCGATGAATATGCAGCATTTTACCTGTTTAGTATAATACAACCCATAGTCCTCCACATATTATAATGTGCACCACAGTCCTCCATATTGTATAATAAACTCCTCAGTCCTATATATATATATACTGTGTATATATATATATATATATATATATATATACACACACACTTCCCATAGTCTTCCATATAGTATAATACACTCCTCATAGTCCTCCATATAGCATAATACATTCCTCATAGTGCTCCATATGGTATAATGCACCGCCATAGTCGTCCATGTAGTACAATTCACTTCCCATAGTATAATGCACCACATAGTTCTTCATATAGTATAATGTATTCCCCATAGTCCTCGATACAGTATACTGTAGCCCACATATAGTATAATGCAGCCACTCCACAGAGTATAATCTAACCCCCCACAGAATATAATGCAGCCCCCCTCATGTAGTATAATGTAGTCCCCTCATAGAGTATGATGCAATCACCCCTCATAGAATATAAATAAAATACAGCCCCCCATAGAATATAATGTAGCACCGAATAGAATAGAATACAGCTCACCTCCCCATAGAATATAATGTAGCCCCATCAAAGAGTATGATGCAATCATCCCTCATAAAATCTAATACAGCCCCCCATAGAATATAATGAAGCCCACCACAGAATATAATACAGCCCACCTCCGCATAGTATATAATGCAGCCCCCCATAGTATATAAGCAGTCTGTCCCATAGAATATAATACACCCCCATAGTATATAGCACAGCCTGCATAGTATGTAGCACAGCCTGCATAGTATATAGCACAGGCTGCATAGTATATAGCACAGCCCGCATAGTATATAGCACAGCCACGTAGTATATAACACAGCCCACATAGTATATAGCACAGCCACGTAGTATATAACACAGCCCACGTGGGATATAGCACAGCCCACATAGTATATAGCACAGCCCACGTAGTATATAACAGCCCATGTAGTATATAGCACAGCCCACGTAAAATATAGCACAGCGACATAGTATATAGCACAGACACGTAGTATATAACACAGCCCACATAGTATATAGCATAGCCCACTTAGTATATAACACAGCTTGCATCTCTCCCCCCGAGAATGGCCCCACAGTCCAGTAAAAAAAACCCCACACACGTCGCCTCATGCCCGCGCTGCTCCCTGCTGAGCTGCTCCTGTCTCAGCAACTGCAATGCCGGCTGGCACACAGTGAGTGCGCAATTACGTCATCGCGCACCTGCAGTGTCAGCGAGGCAGAGCGGGGAATGATGGGAGAGGGAGCGTCATCTGATGCTCTCTCCTCCATCATTGCTTTGAACTGTACCGGCAGACGCGGGTATAGTATAATGCGGAGGGGAAGTCGGCGCTGGCGGAAGCTGGGCCCCCCTGCCTCACAGGGGCCCCATAGCGGCTGCATGATCTGCCGCTAGCTTGGGGCCCCTGGGGAGAGCGGGGGCCCCAGGCAGCTGCCTGGTCTGCCTGCCCCTAACGCCGGCCCAATCCAGCAGATGGACACCCAACCAGGAGTGTTCACATTTAAACAAATGAGGGGCTTACACGACAGAAGTGGCATCAATTTCACCACAGTAGAAATAGTTCAATAGGGACCGACAGGGTTTCCACTACTCCCAATCCTGCAGATGGACACCCAACCTGGAGTTTTCACATTTAAAAAAATGAGGGCCTGACACCACTGAAGTGGAATAACTGTCACGAGAATAGAAAAAGTATAACTGGAACCAAGACGTCTTCCACTACAACTAATATAGCAGATGTAGACCAACCATGATTGTTCATATTTCCACAAATATGGAAATATGACTTGGACTCTGTTGTGCTAGTGCACGAGCTGGTCTAAAACAAAGTGTCAAAGGACTCACCGAAATTGCTTCTTCCACTTACACCACTGCTGCTGCTAATGTTTTGGCGTTGACGAATTGACGAGCCAGAGGTTGGAAGTCTAGAACTGTGATGTGAACTGTGTGCTTCATTGCTGTCTTGGGAAAAAGCTCTCCTAAGGTTGTGTAAAAGTGTGTTTCGATACTCCAGCATTCGCGGGTCCCTTTCCAGGGCGGGAAGCATCTGGCAAAATTTGGTTTTATAACGTGGATCTAACAGAGTGGCAACCCACTAGTCAGCAGTATTCCTAATTATAATTATAATTATACGGGGATCATGTTGTAGATAGTACAGCAAGAAGGCACTCGTATGTCGGGCTCTACCGTGAGGTCCAAGCCCATGCTGTGTTGGTGGCTGGGTAACAATGAAGCTCATTTGCTCCGTCCGCTCCCGCCAACCATGAACAACAGAGAGGGGAGGATTATCCTTTTCATTTGACAGTTGCTCGCCCATCACCACTCCCTCCTCCATTTGTTCCTTTGATCTTGCACCTTCGATAACAGTTTGTCTGTTATCACCAGACCCCCTTGATCGCAGTAATCCACCCTCTCGTGGCACCCGCCTGTATGACAATAGTTTTGAACTTAGAGACTGTATCCCTTCCGCATCCTCCTCTGCTTCCTCCTCTTCTGGGACCACCATCTTCTCCCACAGTCTATTCAACGCTTCCATTGGTCGATCAGCTGATGTTTTTTTTTCTCTTTGTATAGTGTAACTTTATTTGTATACACCAGTGTTGCATGGCTTCTATTATGCTGCATTTGGGAGGAAGGACGACAGACGATGTGAACAGGTACGTGCAGAAGAGGAGGACACGTTCCTGTCCTGTGATGTCAGGGTAATGAGTGGAAATGGCTTCTACCAGTGATGCTGCTCGTGTATATCACAGGGACATGTGTGTTGTGTCGCGTTGTCACCCCGCTGTTACATTGGCAGTAGTATCCCCCTGGTGCAGAACCTGCACCCATAAACGTGTGTATGCATTAGAGCACTTGCAGAGTAAGGATAGATTCGTATGGGATGACCACGATCTGTACATGTAAAATCTGCAGTGGGTGCTGGCAATGTGGGTGAGAGGGGTAACATCCGCTGTAATCACCCCCACAAATCTGCAGCAAGATCCACGTGAATTAGTGGCGGGATCCACAGGAGTATTAGTGGCAGATTCTTCCTTCCAAGTGGAGATGACATAATGGCGCCACACTGGGCTATTCCTTGATTTGCCTGAAGTCACCCAGCATAGAGGCTGTCAGTCAAGCAGGAGGAAATAGAGCTGGAGTGACAGAGGCTTCAGATCTACCATAGCTCTTCAGCCTCATTTGCATATCGATTCCAACTTTGATTCCTCAATAACGGAGGAACCATGTAAAGGTATTGCTGGGCTTGTCTTTAAAGGGTTACATGCACATATAAATAGTTTGGGAAGTGAAATCCTGCTTACAGAATCCCTTTAAATCACCAATCCACAGGCTACATACTAAGAACATGATCACTTGGGGTCGAGCTACTAAGACCCCCCTGATCCCAAGAACAATTTGAATTAATGGGGTTGTCTGGTTATAACCAATCTTCTATCCACAAGAATGGACAACTTGCTGATTAGCTCGTGTCTCATTGCTGGAATCCACACAGATTGGCAGAACAGGGAACTTTTATCCCCAGGTCAGATGTCCACTGCTGCTCCATTCATTCTCTATGAGGCTGCCGGAAAAAAGGCGAGTGTGGAATGAATGGAGCAGCAGAATGAATGGAGCTGCGGTCAAGCTTCCTCGCTGCCGATAAAAGTTCCCCATTCTACCAATCTGCATGAGAGTCTGTTGATAGGAAATTACTTGTTTTCACAGGACATCTCCTTTTAAGCCTAGAAAATCCCTTTAATTGTTAAGGTGCAGGTGTGTCCACTGCTGCACTATCAGTATGGACAATGAACTGTGCAGCTGTCGCACATACTCACTAAGGCTACTTTCACACTAGCGTTGTTTGGCGTACGTCGCAATGCGTCGTTTAGGAGAAAAAACGCATCCTGCAAAGTTGTCTGCAGGATGCGTCTTTTCCCCATAGACTTACATTAACGACGCATTGCGACGTATGGCCACATGTCGCAACCGTCGTGCGACGGTTGCATCGTGTTTTGGCAGACCGTTGGCACAAAAAAAGTTACATGTAACATTTTTTTGTGCGTCGTGTCCGCCATTTCCGGCCGCTCATGCGCGGCCGGAACTCCACCCCCTCCTCCCCAGACATTACAATGGGGCAGCGGATGCATTGAAAAACTGCATCCGCTGCCCCCGTTGTGCATTTTTTTTCACAGCATGCGTCGGTACGTCGGGCCAACGCAGCGCGACGGCCCCGTACCGGCGCTAGTGTGGAAGTAGCCTAAGACTGGGGACTGTGGCACTCTGCCCTTTTGAAAGGTGGGAGTCACAGCAACTGGACCCCCAGCATTTATACATTATCTCTCCTGTCCAATAAAGTTGCTTCCCTGCAGCTTCCATTGTCAGGCACAAGATGTCTTCTAACAGTAGAGTTTTGTATGGATTTGCTCCTGGACCTGGTGTTGTCCACCTTATAAAGGGGGCAATTTCGATAAGAGCTTTGAGGGCAACACCCTGGACCACGTGTTTGCAAATAGAGATACTGGTTTGGCTTTTATCCTAAGTCGTGTCAAGGCTCGTGAAAGGGTCAATATTTACTTGTAAGATTACTTTTACCAATAGGTGGTGCTAGATTTCTAGTCCCCTTACTCTATTGAGAGGCAATTTGCATATTTAACTTCCCAGAGGAGCATTGCATGGCGTATAAGTCTCCTTACTCTGACATGGCAGGCTTGGCACTCTGCACAAGGAGAAACGTTACCCCTTAAACCCCACTCCAGAACCTCTCACCTAGTCAAATCAGATCTCATACTTTGCACTGATGAGGGGAAACACACTGAAACATGAGCCTGCAAATAGCGGTTCTGATTTGGCTTTTATCCAAAGTAACATGGCAAGGCTCGTTAAAGGATCGATAGTGACTTTTAGGATTCCTACTTCCAACAGGTGGCACTATAGAGTTCTAGTCCTCTTCCTCTCTGAAGATGCAATTTGCATATCACTTTTCAAAATCCAAATTAGTGAAGCTTTCAAGTAGATGAAGGTTGTAATGGACTTCACGCTGTATAAATCTAAAACGCCATTTTTTTTTACTTTGGTGTCTTAGAATTTCCATCATGGCTGCTGTAAACTTTGAGGAGTTTTCTGTGCCACCTGGATCTGAGCTCTTCCACCTCTGTTTGGTGGTAATATTTTAGAAAGTGAATTGGAGACCGAGGTTGAATTTGTTGATGGAGGCCTGAGTGACGACAACATACAAGACGAGGAGGAAGAAGAGGCGCAGCTGTGCATGAGAGAGCTCAGTAGGAGAAAGCTCCTTGCCTTGAATCACCACTGCAAAGAAATTGAACAGGTTTGTACATAACTGTTTTTGCTGCCATCTTGCTATAATTTAAATATGAACCAATTCATCATTTGTGTGTCTGTCTGTATGTATGTATATATATTATACACACATAAGTATTTGATCCCTTGCTGATTTTGTAAGTTTGCCCACTGACAAAGACATGAGCAGTTTATAATTTTAAGGGTAGGTTAATTTTAACATTGAGAGATAGAATATCAAAAATAAAATCCAGAAAATCACATTGTATAAATTATATAAACTTATTTGCATTTTGCAGTGAGAAATAAGTATTTGATCCCTCTGACAAACAAGACTTAATACTTGGTGGCAAAACCCTTGTTGGCAAGCACAGCAGTCAGAGGTTTCTTGTAGTTGATTATGAGGTTTGCGCAAAGGTCAGGAGGAATTTTGGTCCACTCCTCTTTGCAGATCATCTCTAAATCATTAAGATTTTGAGGTTGTCGCTTGGCAACTTGGAGTTTCAACTCCCTCCATAAGTTTTCTATGGGATTAAGGTCTGGAGATTGGCTTGGTCACTCCATGACCTTAATGCGCTTCTTTTTGAGCCACTCCTTTGTTGCCTTGACTGTATGTTTTGGGTCATTGTCTTGCTGGAAGACCCAGCCACGACCCATTTTTAATGTCCTGGTGGAGGGAAGGAGGTTGTCACTCAGGATTTTACGGTACATGGCTCCATCTATTTTCCCATTGATGCGGTGAAGTAGTCATGTGCCCTTAGCAGAGAAACATCCCCAAAATGTTTCCACCTCCATGCTAGACAGTGGGGATGGTGTTCTGGGGTCATAGGCAACATTTCTCTTCCTCCAAACATGGCGAGTTGAGTTAATGCCAAAGACCTCAATTTTGTCTCATCTGACCACAGCACCTTCTCCCAATCACTCACAGAATCATCCAGGTGTTCTTTGGCAAACTTCAGACGGGCCTGCACATGTGCCTTCTTCTGCAGGGGAACCTTGCGGGCACTGCAGGATTTTAAACCTTTACAGCATAATGTGTTACCTATGGTTTTCTTGGTGACTGTGGTCCCAGCTGCCTTAAGATCATTAACAAGTTCCCCCCATGTAGTTTTAGGTTGATCTCTCACCTTCCTCATGATCAAGGATACCGCACGAGGTGAGATTTTGCATGGTGCCACAGATCGATGTCGATTGAGTCATTTTGTATTTCTTCCATTTTCTTACTATTGCACCAACAGTTGTCTCCTTCTCACCCATTGTCTTACTTATGGTTTTGTAGCCCATTCCAGCTTTGTGCAGGTCTATGATCTTGTCCCTGACATCCGTATAAAGCTCTTCGGTCTTGCCCATGTTGTAGAGGTTAGACTCTGACTGAGTCTGTGGACAGGCATCTTTTATAAAGGTGACTATGTAAGACAGCTGTCTTTAATGCAGGTAACGAATTGATTAGAAGCATCTAACTGGTCTGTGGGAGCCAGAACTCTTAATGGTTGGTAGGGTATCGAATACTTATTTCTCACTGCAAAATGCAAATAAATGTATATAAATTATTCAATGTGATTTTCTGGATTTTATTCTTGATACTCTATCTCTCAATGTTAAATTTAACCTGCCCTTAAATTATAGACTGCTCATGTCTTTGATAGTGGGTAAACTTACAAATTCAGCAATGGATCAAATATATATATTTATACAGTGAAGGAAATAAGGAAGTGTGTGGTTAGTACAAAGAGCGGCACATGACTTATTCCTTCCAAGGACCATATTGATATAGAATGAAGACCTGATGGAGAATGGTTTTTTTTTGCGACCTATATAACCAATTTCCACATCAATACCCCTGATTATTGTTTTTTGGTTTTCTAGGTCAATTAGAGAATCCTTATATATACGAAAAAATAGAGTAAAAAAGTCCACAAATACGTAATTATGTATAAAATGTATAAATAGCGTTTTATTACAATCAATCAAAAAATACAAAACAACAACAAAAACATAAGTCAAACAATGCAGAAGTGTACTGTAGACACTCTGCAGAACAGAAAAGAACAATAAGGAGGACACATGACGGAAAGTGGAGTAGGGAGAGGCACTATAAATACATTTCTTAGGTCATGTGAGCAGGCCAAACAAATACCTATTAACAGGCAAAGGGTCCCAAAGGTATCCCATCCATGTAACCAGCATAGATAAAGTATAGCATCATAAAGGCTTACCCATGTCAATAATCACAGAAAGTGCCCCCTCCTTCTCACCGCCCCCGAACGCACGTTTCGCCAAATGGCTTTTTCAACAGGGTTCGACGATGTATTTATAGTGCCTCTCCCTACTCCACTTTCCGTCATGTGTCCTCCTTATTGTTCTTTTCTGTTCTGCA
This sequence comes from Ranitomeya variabilis, assembly GCF_051348905.1. NCBI lineage: Eukaryota > Metazoa > Chordata > Amphibia > Anura > Dendrobatidae > Ranitomeya > Ranitomeya variabilis. The sequence continues at coordinate 118,428,343 of NC_135233.1, forward strand.
GAGTGTCTACAGTACACTTCTGCATTGTTTGACTTATGTTTTTGTTGTTGTTTTGTATTTTTTGATTGATTGTAATAAAACGCTATTTATACATTTTATACATAATTATGTATTTGTGGACTTTTTTACTCTATTTTTTCGTATATGTCTCTACTTTGAGTGGTCCTATTTATTGGACGCCCTGGGGGTGTTCTGGGAGAGCTGAGGTTTTTCGCTCTCGGCTACAGTGTATAGTGCTTCATGATTGCGTGATTAATTAAATTAGAGAATCCTGAACAGACTTCACCAGGTTCAGAAGATAACACGAAAGCTGAAACAAGAAAGAAGGTTGGTACTTTCTTATCACATTAATAAGAGTAGACCCTGTGCACACCATGCTGAATTCATCTGTCCAAGAATACAAGACTTCTGATGGGTCAAGGTCTTGCACATAAGCGCAGGCAAAGCAAGGGTCAGCATTAGCCCAGTTCAGGTGTGAGGCAGATCTCGATTCACCCTGATCTTTCCAACTGCTTCTTTGATCCTGAAAGTCATTATTTTTTTTCCCAAGTATGCTGAATTATTGATCCTGACCACCCTCAGAAGAGGGGACCCTTTTGGAAACATTAGTGAAGGGCTATATTGCACAGATCTCATTCTCTTTTGCTTTGTACATATTTCAGATGCCTCATGAAAATCTTGGACTCCTACGGAGATGATTACAGGCAGAGCCACATCACCTTCCTACTTGAGGTATGACTTATTATGAAAAAATGCATGCGTTATTTAAGCCATACTTAAAGGGGTTTTCTGAAGTCATCCAAGATGGCCACCATCACGTGCAAACCATCCTAAGTATAATAATAATAATTTTCATTTATATAGTGCCAACATATTCCACAGCACTTTACAATTAAGCGGGGACATGTACAGACAATAAATTCAATACAAGTTAAGACAATTTAAACAGTGACATTAGGAGTGAGGTTCCTGCTCGCAAGCTTACAATCTACAAGGAAATGGGGGGGACACAATAGGTGAAAAGTGCTTGTTATTTCGCGTCTGGCAATTATAATAAATAGGGATTTTCATATAAAGCTGCATGATCCGGTCATCAGCCCATGTGTTTAAGTGCAATAGTCAAGTATCAAGTGCAGTTATCGTGTGCATGGAGGGTGTGGAGACAGATGAATAGTAGAGTGCAGATTCAGAATAATATTTGGAAGGAGGGAACAGGGCAAAGTTAGTTTACTGAGTAGTGCCTTCAAACATGTGATAGGCTTGTGCAGCGCCCCAGGGTCCTGGTCATTGCAGTAATGTCATTCTCCTCTAGGGGAGGGTGATGTTACATTTGAAGGCAAAAAAGGAGATCTCTTTACAAGGTATCACAAACATGCAACACATTTCATACTCCAGTCCACCAGGGGGAGCCATGCTCCTATTTATTAGGGCACTTCTCACACTTAGGTAAAACTGGTCTGGATAGGAAGTTAGGCAGTTGCTGGCTGAGTTTCGGCTCAGGTAGTTGGTCCCTGACAAGGGTGGGATCCTGTCAGAGGTCTAGACGGAGGGCCACGGAGCTGCGCCTGCCCGACGTGCGTCAGTTCCTAAGAATGGGCACTAAAGCGAACTGTATTGCAGAGACGGTGAAGAAGTCAAAGCAAAGGAGCGGATACCAGGAGGAGTTCTGTCCTGCACAGGCTGCCTTCTCCTGAGGCGCAGGATCCCGGTAGCCGGAACACCGAGGGAGCAACAGTCCTTTATGCCTTGCTCCAGAGACCAGCAGGACAGCTAATTTCATGTTACCTGCCCGCCCTGTACCCAGGAGGCAAGGTGGCACCCACGAGAGGCTGGGGCATGATAGTCCCTGTAAAAAGCCTCAAGCCACCGGTCATACGGGTTTGTCCTATCCTATACATGGGACAGGGAGAGAGAGAGACATAACATCTAGAACATCCATCATAGTTGTGAGGACCTTATGAGAGGCTCAGCAATAAGGTACTACAACACCCAAGGCGCTAGAGGAAGGTTACTGATTTCCACCTGGATAAGGGGACTCTGGATTTGCCTTCAAACCGGCCGGACTCTGCCTGCGCTGTGATCTGGTGCTCTGGACTGTGGATTGCTGAAGTCTTCAGTAAAAGGTAAAGAGACTGCAACCTTGTGTCCTCGTTCTTCACTGTGCCTCACACCATACCACCATCTGCATACTGGGAAGCCCTGGGGACATACGTCACCTGTGGGAAGGTATACCATCTAGCTGCCATAACATCACCCCAGTGGACCCTTCAAAGCAGCGTCGGTCACCCAGACCGAATACCACAGGTGGCGTCAAGAACATTTATCCCTTTAAAGACCTTTCCCAACACCTTTTATTGGACATCCTGCTAGGGCCACGGACCGGGTCAAGCCATCGTGACATCCCCCACTTCAGAAGTAACGGACCCGGTACCGAGTACCCCGCTGCCCTTAACTGGGGGCGCTCCAACTTTGGCGTCACGAACAGGATCTACTTAAGCCTGAAAATCAAGTCATGTGCACCTGGAGAGTGTGCCAGAATTGTGCTTGAACTGTGTCTGAATTGCTATTTGCTAAAAGACTGTATGTCAGGCTGCTGCAGTTCAGTACAGCGCAACCTCCACCAGAGGGGGCTTGGGAGGAAAGTAAGACTGCACTCACAGGACAGCAGAACAGACGCCATCAAGTGGCGAGAGAGTGGTCAGACAAGCCGAGTCAAAAAACACTAGATAGCACGACAGTATAATAGGATTAGACAGATGGATAGTCAGAACATAGCCAGAGATCAGTAAACCAGAACGGGCAAATACGGTACAAAAGGGACAAACAGCAACTAAGTAAATAACCAAGCCAGAAGATCAGAACCGGAGAATCAAGCAGACAAACAGACAGAGAAATACTGGGAAAAGGGCAGACAAAGGGAGTTAACAAACACAGGACAAGTCAGGGTTCACAGCAGGGCAAATCAAGAGCTACCAGCAGGGTCAGGTTAACACGCCGAAGGCAGAACTATAACTGACACTGCCAACAAGATTCATGGGTGCTAAATAGCAAACCTGAACCCAGAATGAGGCAGAGCAAAGTTAACCCTTGACATGATCCATCCAGAAAAAAGGGCAGACACTAATAAACCCTGGAAGGGATCATGACACTGTATAACTGATGGACTGTGATTTGCCGCCAAAACCGCCGCCATCGCTCCCTGCACCGCTTCCAGAGCCGCTGCCAGCACCGCTGCAGACCCCGCCGCCAGTGAAACCGACTGGCACTGAGGACACCGCTGCGGCAGATAAGGATGCCGACCCTGCCCTGGTGACCGAGGAGCTGCTGATAGCAGTGCCACCTCCCCGCGGGTCCAGCCGGCTCCAACACCTCGAGCCCAGGGACCATGCCACGGGGATGGAGCGGTTTCTGAAGGCCCCGATACAGCCCGCCAGCCTGCCCAGTGAGATCCGAGCAGAGAGAGTTGTATACCGCTGGGTGAATCCCGGACCAGATTTTATGGGGTTCCCTGGGGTGGAGAAACAAAAAGGAGAGACTGTAGAGGTTCTTAGTTGGAAGGACTACTAGGCCCAGCTTGCCCACAAGTGGGAGGAGAAGGAGGAAAAACATCAGGCCCAGTGCAGAGCCTTTGATAAGCGGGATCTACAGGTTAAAGCACAGGCCCCCAAGGACCGCACCATCAACCAGGCCCCGCGTAAGCAGGGCACAGTCGTCGCCTTTAAGCTGCAAGGAGGTTGGGGTTTTATAAAAGAACCAGGCCTCTACGCAGAAATATTCATGAATAGGAGGGACGTAGAATATCATCTCTGGGAAGGGCACCCAGATAGAGACTTGTATCCAGGGGACTGTCACATACACCAGGCACCTTGGTGAAAAGGGCTGGTTTGCCCTAAATGTCCATAAAGGCCGAGACACTGTGACACCCCACACTGAAACCTCTGCTATGCCATCTCCTGTCACCATAATGCCACCTTGTGTCAAAACAACTGCTACTACAACTACCACTACTGTCAACCCTGCCTGCACGGCCGGCCGAATCCTGTGTATAAATTTCATTATTGTGAAAGCTTCATAAATAAACTACATACATATTCTAGAATACCCAATGTATTAGAATCGGGCCATCATCTAGTGTGTGTGTGTGTATATATATATATATATATATATATATATATATATATATATATATATATATATATATATGTATATATACACTAGATGATGGCCCGATTCTAACGCATTGGGTATTCTAGAATATGTATGTAGTTTATTTATGAAGATTTAAGAATAATGCAATGAATTCACAGGATTTTCCGGGTAAAATGTATGTGCAGCGCCCCAGAGTCCTGGTTGTTGCAGTAATGTCGTTCCTCCACCAGGGGTAGTGATATTACGTCTGAAGGTAATAAAGGAGATCTTCCTACCAGGTATCACAAAACATACACCACACTTCACACTCCAATCCACCAGGGGGAGCTATGCTCCTATCTAGTAGGGCACTCCTCACAGAAGGGTAAAACTGGTGGTTTGGATAGAAAGTTAGTCAGACGCTGCCTGGGTTTGACCCAGTGAGTTCCTGTCAGGCAGACAGGGGGAAAAGGAGGAACATCTGAGCTGCAGACAGAGGGTCCCTGTCAGGGGTGGGATGCTGACAGAGGCCTAGCGGGATAGAAAGCTACAGAGCTGCGCCTGCCTCACATGCGGCAGCATCCTAATAAAGGACATGAAGAGAACTGTGTTGTAGAGAGTGAGAAACGAAGTCACAGCACAAGGAGAAAACACCAGAAGGAGTTCTGCCCTGTAAAGGCTGCCTCCTTCTGAGGCACGTAGCCAGTGGCCGGAACACCGAGGGAGTAATTGTCTCTACGCATTACTTCAGAGACCAGCAGGACAGTCAATTCCAAGTTGGCTGCCCGACCTAAATACTTAAGAAGACACAGTGGCAAATTGTGGGGGTCGGGGCATCTCTAGGGTCCCTATAAACAAGCCTCAGGCCATCAGTCATATGGGTTTGTCCTATCCATATCATCTGGGGGACAGAGAGGAAGACATCTAGATCATCTACGAAAGTTGTGAGGACCTTACCGAGTTGCTCAGCAGGAAGGTACTACAACACACAGGCGCTAGTAAGAAGGCTACTGATTTCCACCTGGATAAGGGGACTCTGGATTTGCCTTCGGACCGGCCGGACTCTGCCTACCCTGTGGTCGGTACCCTGGACTGTGGATGCTGAAGCTTCCAGTAAAGGGTAAAGAGATTGCAACCTTGTGTCCTCGTTAATCACTGCGCCTTACATCTTCCACCATCACCATCTACACCTCTGGGGAGCCCTGGGGATACACTTCACCTGTGGGAAGGTATACCATCTAGCTGCCATTACATCACCCCAGAGGACCCCTAAGCAGCGTCGGTCACCCTGACCGAATACCACAGATGGCGTCACAAACTTCCTCTTTAAAGACCTTTCCCAAAACCATAAAAACTATTTCCATTATTGGACGCCCCTCTAAGGACCACAGACCGGGTCGGGCCACCGTGACATCCCCGCAGAACACTGAAGGACCTGGTGCCGAGTACCCCATTAACCTTGTACGTGGGGGCGCTCCATATACATTATCATTAAATTTTATTGCTCATAGAACTCAATACAACTGAATGAAATTATTAAACAGATCATCAAAATATATAAACCATTACAGGAATATCTAACTGTATTTAAATAAATCATGGGACGAAAGAAGTACATCGACACTATAATATATTTGTGTGTGGCACTGTGACTGACAGAACTTGTTCAGTAAACGAGACTGAACTACGTGGCACTGTGACTGACAGAACTGCACCTGTCGCTGATTGGTCGTGCCAGCCACCGGCGACGCGGGATTTCCGTTACAGACAAACAGACAGAATTAGATGATTGTATAATTATATATATATATATATATATATATATATATATATATATATATATATATATATATATATATATATATATATATATATATATATATATAAACTAAACTAGATGGTGGCCTGATTCTAACGCATCGGGTACTCTAGAATATGTATAGTAGTATATAGCACAGCCCACGCAATATATTGCCCAGCCATGTAGTATATTGCACAGCCATGTAGTATATAGCACAGCCCATGTAGTATATAGCACAGAGACATAGTATATAACACAGCACAATATAGCACAGCCACATAGTTTATAGCACAGCCCACGTAGTATATAGCACAGAGATGCAGTATATAACACAGGCCATGCAGTATATAACACAGCCCATGCAATATATAACACAGCCCACATAGTATATAGCACAGAGACATAGTATATAACACAGGCCACGCAGTATATAACACAGTCCATGCAGTATATAACACAGCCCACATAGTATATTGCACAGCCCACGCAGTATATAGCACAGAGATGTAGTATATAACACAGGCCATGCAGTATGTAACACAGCCCATGCAGTATATAACACAGCCCACGTAGTATATAGCACAGAGATGTAGTATATAACACAGGCCACGCAGTATGTAACACAGTCCACGTAGTGTGTAGCACAGAGACGTAGTACATAACACAGCCCACGCAGTACATAACACAGCCCATGCAGTATATAACACAGCCCATGTAGTATATAGCACAGAGACGTAGTATATAACACAGGCCACGCAGTATATAACACAGGCCACGCAGTATATAACACAGCCCACACAGTATATAACACAGCCCACGTAGTATATAACACAGCCCATGCAGTATATAACACAGCCCACGTAGTATATAGCACAGAGATGTAGTATATAACACAGGCCACGCAGTATATAACACAGCCCGCGTAGTATCTAACACAGCCCATGTTGTATATAGCAATGTGGGCACCATATCCCTGTTAAAAAAATAATTAAAATGAAAAATAATTATATACTCACCTTCCGGCGGCACCCGGATCCAGCCCAGGCGTTTAGCGATGCTCCTCATGACGCTCTGGTTCCAAGAATGCATTGCGGCCATAACACGTGATGATGTAGCGGTCTCGCGAGACTGCTACGTTATCTGGGGTCATTGCCGCAATGAATTCTTGGGACCGGAGCATCGCGAGAAGCGGGAAAGGCACCGGAAGGTGAGAATATAATGATTTTTTATTTTTTAAAATTATTTTTAACATTAGATCTTTTTACTATTGATGCTGCATAGGCAACATCAATAGTAAAAAGTTGATCACACAGGGTTAATAGCAACGTTAACGGACTGCTAAACCGCTATGGGGGCACTGACTGGAGGGCAGTAGGGAAGGGCGAATTCGCGGCCGGACTGTGCCCGTCGCTGATTGGTCGCGGGATTTCCATGACAGACAAACAGACGGAAGTGACCCTTAGACGATTATATAGATAGATTTCTGTCTACAAAATTGTATTAAAAGGTCAAAACTTTATTGGCCCGTTAGACATTGCAGTCATTTATAGTTTGGAATTTTTGTAAGCTTCAGAACACCATGTTGTAAGTGCTTATAATAAAAATTATTATAATGTATTTTATTCTAAACATGTTTACTCACTTAGGGTAGGTTCACACTAGCTGTTTTTTCAGCTTCTTTTTTCTGCAGCAAAACCTGATCTCTTGGTAGGAAAGAAGCATGTTTTCTTTGTTTTTTCCTTGCATTTTTTTGCTGCTTTTTTTGCTGTGGTTTTGGCATGTTAGACTTGTCTCTTGTGCATGCTGATAAAGTGTTGTGTTGAATAAAATTCCTTTTCTATAGAATTGTGTTTTGGCACAAAAAAAGCAGGAAAACCGAATATCTGCATTTTTGGTGCCTTTATTCAGCATTTTTTCACCACCCATTCATTTCAATGGGTGAAAAACACTGAAAGAAGTGACATGCTCCATTGTGCACAAAACCATGCACAACACAGAATACTGATGACAAGAAAACATTGTGTGTGCATGAGATTTCTGAAATCTCATAGACTTTGCTGGTAATGTAAAACACAAGTGAAAGTTTGCATAAAAATTCATTAAAAAAAGCTGCAAAAACGCCTAGTGCGAACTCAGCCTTGGGCTATGTGCACACGATGCATTTTTGCGGCGTTCTTTTACGCGTGTAAATGCTCCAAAATCAGAATGGAATACTAAAAGCAAGGTAATGCAATGACATTCCTGAAGTGTTGTTCTCATGACCAGGAAATTTCCGCCCTTATTTGCATCCTTTTATTTTCCGCAGCATGTCAATTATTTTTGTTTGTGCAGCGTTTTTGCCTCATTGACTTCAATTGAGTCAGTCAAATCCGCAGCAAAAGTGTAGGTGTAAAAAGATTTGCATATTTGCTGCAGATTTGCTGCCAAAAATGCTGTGAATTGTCAGAGGGAAATGATGTCAGAAGGAGGAAGAGTGTGTGGATGGATAACATTTGTGTGTCTTTGTATGTGGGCGGAGAATGTGTGTGTCTCTCTGTGTGTGGGCGGAGAATATGTGCGTGTCTCTGTGTGTGGGCGGAGAATATGTGCGTGTCTGTGTGTGGGCGGAGAATATGTGTGTGTGTGTCTGTGTGGGCGGATAATATTTGTGTGTCTGTGCGTGGGCAGAGAATATGTGCGTGTCTGTGTGTGGGCAGAGAATATGTGCGTGTGTCTGTGTGTGGGCGGAGAATATTTGTGCTTGTTTGTGTGTGGGTGGAGAATATGTGCGTGTGTCTGTGTGGGCAGATAATATTTGTGTGCGTCTCTGTGTAGGTGGAGAATATGTGTGTCTCTGTGTGTGGGCGGAGAATATGTGCATGTGTCTGTGTGGGCGGAGAATATGTGCATGTGTTTGTGTGGGCGGAGAATATGTGCATGTGTTTGTGTGGGCGGAGAATATGTGCATGTGTCTGTGTGTGGGCGGAGAATATTTGCGTGTGTCTGTGTGTGGGCGGATAATATTTGTGTGTCTGTGTGGGCAGAGAATGTGTGTGTGTCTGTGTGGGCGGAGAATATGTGCATGTGTCTGTGTGTGGGCGGAGAATATGTGCGTGTGTCTGTGTGGGCGGAGAATATGTGCGTGTGTCTGTGGGCGGATAATATTTGTGTGTCTGTGTGTGGGCAGAGAATGTGTGTGTGTATCTGTGTGGGCGGAGAATATGTGCGTGTGTCTGTGTGTGGGCGGATAATATTTGTGTGTCTCTGTGTGAGCAGAGAATATGTGCGTGTCTGTGTGTGGGCAGATAATATTTGTGTGTCTCTGTGTGTGGGCAGAGAATGTGTGTGTCTCTGTGGGCGGAGAATATGTGCGTATGTGTGTGGGCGGAGAATATGTGCGTGTGTCTGTGTGTGGGCGGATAATATTTGTGTGTCTGTGTGTGAGCAGAGAATATGTGCGTGTGTCTGTGTGTGGGCAGATAATATTTGTGTGTCTCTGTGTGTGGGCGGAGAATATGTGCGTGTGTCTGTGCGGAGAATATGTTCATGTGTCTGTGTGTGGGCAGAGAATATGTGCGTGTCTCGGTGTGTGGGCGGATAATATTTGTGTGTCTCTGTGTGTGGGCAGAGAATGTGTGTGTGTGTGTGTCTGTGTGATCGGAGAATATGTGCGTGTGTCTGTGTGGGCGGAGAATATGTGCGTGTGTCTGTGTGTGGGCGGAGAATATGTTCATGTGTCTGTGTGTGGGCGGAGAATATGTGCGTGTGTCTGTGTGTGGGCGGATAATATTTGTGTCTCTGTGTGGGCAGAGAATATGTGCGTGTGTCTGTGGATAATATTTGTGTGTCTGTGTGTGGGCAGAGAATGTGTGTGTGTGTGTCTGTGTGTGGGCGGAGAATATGTGCGTGTGTCTGTGTGTGGGCGGAGAATATGTGCGTGTGTCTGTGTGTGGGCAGATAATATTTGTGTGTCTGTGTGTGGGTGGAGAATATGATAGAACGGGCAATCTGATTGGTAACAATACCACTATCAATGATCAGAGGTTTGAAAGGGCCACAGCGGTAGGGGGCTACAGCCTAGGTGAGTGCTACAACATGTGCTCTGTGTACCTACACACTGTATATCCCCTTAATGACAGCCAATAAGTCTTTTAACTGACCTGAGATATAAGAGAATAGCCTCCCCATAGAGGTGACAATCCAGCAGCTGTCGGCTGTACACTATAACTGACAGCTTTCTGTATAAGCCATGATCAGTGTTTGCACCGTCCATATCTGTTTAACCCCTTAGATGCTGCTGTCAATAGTGACTACTAGGGTTGAGCGACTTTCATTTTTTTAAGATCGAGTCGGGTTTTGTGAAACCCGACTTTGTCCAGAGTCGAGTCGAGTGCAGTCGGCCGATTATCGCTAAAAGTCGGGGATCGACCGAAACACGAAACCCAATGCAAGTCAATGGGGAAGCATAGTCGGCAGTGTGGAGGCCAGGAAAACACCTACAGTGCCCATTTTAATGCCAAAAACATCCATTCTTGTTTCTGAAGCTTGTCAATCTTAATTAACTTTATAATAATAGTTGTTCAATGGAACTTGGGGGTCATTTGGCAAATTTGTGGGGGGTAGGGCTGGTTCAAGGTTTTAGTGGGCCCAGGAATCGTGGACTACGTCACGGCGGTGGAGCAGGGAGAGGAAAGTATTTCAACGTTGCAAGTGCTGTGATCCTGAGCAAGCAGGGGGGCACACTTGTTCGCATTGGCACTGGCACAGGGCCCCTCAAAGTACAGCGGTGTGTTTGCACGGCGGGGGCGCCTCCCACCAGCAGCGACACATTTGCGTACTCTGAGGGGCCCTGTGCCAGTGATGTTGCCAACGAGTATGCCCCCCCACCTGATGAAGGAACCTGCACTTTCATCTGCACCTTCCTCTTTGTCCCTGTGTAAGGTGGTATAACATGCGGGAAGGGGAAACTTACTTTCAGCAGGGTCAGATTCTGGCTGTGTAGAGTGCAAGGGGAATGTAGTGGTCTAGGTCAATGTACCAGCAGACTCATCTAGCAGTGGCTGGGCAATGGGCAGGATGAGGAGGAAACAGATATAGGGCCAAAGAATAAAGTAGGCTAAATGCAGTTCAAAATTGGTAACAGGACTAAACAGGCGGCATTGCTTTGTTCAGTGGAGTAGCAAACCCAGGAGCAGCAGACACTGTTTTAAGGGCCCAACCACACTAGTAGGCCAAATGCAGTATAATATCTGCTACTGTAGGCCAAAAGCCAGAAGGATGAAGCTCCTCTTTATTCAGTTGAGGACTAACACCAGGGAGGGGCAGACACAGTTAGTAGGCCGTAACCAAAGTTGAAGGCCAAATGCAGTTTAATTTCTGATACTATAGGCCGAAAGCCAGAAGGTGGAAGCTCCGATTTAGACAGTGGAGGACAATTTGAATTAGGGACTGCAGACAGACTTAGTAGGCTGTCCCCTGTGGACCATGCATCCAACACATTAACCCATTGCGCCGTAATGGACACGTAATCTTCCGTGGCCATGCCTACAGGTCCATGCGTCTGTTGTCAGGTGCACCTTTGTACTCAAAGATTGCCAGAGTGCATGGACAATGCGGTCTTTTACATGCTGGTGGAGGGTTGGGATGGCTTTTCTCGCAAAAGAAGTGTCGACTGGTTTGCTTGTAGCGTGGTACAGCGTAGTCCATCATGGCCTTATTAATAGTAAATAAAATATATAACTAGGCTCTATGAACTTTTAAATAGGTTCCAGGGGTACACGGGCAGCATTGGTGTGGTCAGTGGAGGAGTATTGCAAGTAGGGACGGCAGACAGGCTCACAAAGGCCTAAAATAACAAACAGTAGGCAGTCATGGCAGTTTTACATCGGTTACATGGATACACAGCCAGGCAGCATTGTGGTCAGTGGAGGAGTATTGCAAGTAGGGGCCGCAGACAGGCTCACAAAGGCCTAACATAACAAACAGTAGGCAGTCATGGCAGTTTTACATCGGTTACATGGATACACAGGCAGGCACTCCAGGCAGCATTGTGGTCAGTGGAGGAGTATTGCAAGGAGTGTCTGACACAGTTAGTACTCCAAAAAAATAAATAGATGTTAATGTCTCGCAAAACAACTATAAGTAAAAAAAGGGTGGCATGCTTAGGTACAGGGGTGGGCTCATCTGCAGAGTTTATGACAAAGTAATTTGGCAGTAAATTAGTATTTACTGGTGTCAATATAGGACACTGACCCAGACTACTTTAACTAGCATCATAGATGCAAACAAATTGGTATTGTTTGTCAGTGCCAGGCATTGAATGATGTCAGTGCATAGACTAAACATTGGTGGAGCTGTGCGAGATAATTTTGCACGTGGTAGAGCACAGTTTGAGCTGGGGGGGGGGGGGGAACTCTCTTGTGGCCGGCGGTACCGCCCCAGGGCCCCTCATGTTACAACGGTGTGTCTGACGTTGGGTGCGCACCACCACCGCCAGAGACACTACATTGTACTATGAGGGACCCAGTGGCAATGCCGTCGACCAAAAGCGGGCACACCCGCCTCTTCAGACAATCAGCACTGTAACGGGTGCTTGCGCCAAGTGGCGAGACAACGGCCCCGTGAGGGGATTTTTCCCATTGGGGGAGGTGTAAACATGTCGTAGGCTGGACATACAGCTGCTGCAAATTAACAGATTGGAACACTCAGTAAGACCAGTCCACAAGCAAGACTTTTTTATAGGAAAGCTAGGTGTCAGCCGGGAAAGGTGGGGCAAAATAATTTGAAATCCAGGAGTGGTTCATTTTAATGAAGGTGAGATCATCCACATTTTGGGTAGCCAGACGAGTCCTTTTTTCGGTTAATATTGAACCAGCAGCACTGAATACTCTTTCTGATAGCACACTAGCTGCTGGGCAAGCAAGCTCCTGCAACGCATATTCTGCCAATTCAGGCCAGGTGTCTAATTTTGATGCCCAGTAATCAAATGGGAATGACGGTTGAGGGAGAACATCGATAAGGGAAGAAAAATAGTTAGTAACCATACTGGACAAATGTTGTCTCCTGTCACTTTGAATAGATGCTGCAGTACCTGTCCTGTCTGCGGTCATTGCGAAATCACTCCACAACCTGGTCAGAAAACCCCTCTGTCCAAGGCCACTTCTGATCTGTGCACCCCTAACACCTCTGCCATGTTGCCCCCTGCAGCTTGTGTGAGAACCATCACCGGCGCTGTGTGCTGGGAATGCCTGAATCAAACGGTCTACAAGAGTAGCTTGTTTGGTTGCTAAGATTTGTTTGAGGTTCTCATGTGGCATAATATTTTGCAATTTGCCTTTATAGCGAGGGTCAAGGATGCAGGCCAACCAGTAATCGTCATCGCTCATCATTTTAGTAATGCGTGGGTCCTTTTTGAGGATACGTAAGGCATAATCCGCCATGTGGGCCAAAGTTCCTGTTGGCAAATCTGCGGTTGTGCTGGTTTGAGGGGCAGTTACAGGCAAATCTACGTCACTTGTCTCCCTTAAAAAAACAGAACCCGGCCTTGCAACGCCACTAATTTCTGTTGGCCCAGGAGAAGCTTCCTCATTAAAAAAGTACTCATCCCCATCATCCTCCTCGTCCTCCTCCTCCTCTTCGCCCGCTCCCGCGTCCTCTACACGGCCCTGACCAGACAATGGCTGACTGTCATCAAAGCTTTCCTCTTCCTCAGCTGCAGACGCCTGCTCCTTTATGTGCGTCAAACTTTGCATCAGCAGACGCATTAGGGGGATGCTCATGCTTATTATGGCGTTGTCTGCACTAACCAGCCGTGTGCATTCCTCAAAACACTGAAGGACTTGACCGAGGTCTTGGAGCTTCGACCACTGCACACCTGACAACTCCATGTCTGCCATCCAACTGCCTGCCCGTGTATGTGTATCCTTCCACAAAAACATAACAGCACGCCTCTGTTCGCACAGTCTCTGAAGCATGTGCAGTGTGGAGTTCCACCTTGTTGAAATGTCGATGATTAGGCGATGCTGGGGAAGGTTCAAAGACCGCTGATAGTTCTGCATACGGCTGGAGTGTACGGGCGAACGGCAGATATGCGAGCAAAGTCTGCGCACTTTGAGGAGCAGGTCGGGTAACCCTGGATAACTTTTCAGGAAGCACTGCACCACCAGGTTTAAGGTGTGAGCCAGGCAAGGAATGTGTTTCAGTTGGGAAAGGGCTATGGCAGCCATGAAATTCCTTCCGTTATCACTCATTACCTTGCCTGCCTCAAGATGTACAGTGCCCAGCCATGACTGAGTTTCTTGGTGCAAGAACTCGGACAGAACTTCCGCGGTGTGTCTGTTGTCGCCCAAACACTTCATTGCCAATACAGCCTGCTGACGCTTGCCACTAGCTGTCCCATAATGGCACACCTGGTGTGCAACAGTGGCAGCTGCGGATGGAGTGGATGTGCAACTGCGGTGTGTGGACGAGCTCTCGCTTCTGCATGAGGAGGAGGAAGAGGAGGGGGGGCGAACACCTACAGCCAACTCTTTCCTTGACCGTGGACTAGGCAAAACTGTCCCAATATTGCTGTCCCCTGTGGACCCTGCATCCACCACATTCACCCAGTGTGCCGTGATGGACACGTAACGTCCCTGGCCATGCCTACTGGTCCAGGCATCTGTTGTCAGGTGCACCTTTGTAGTCACAGACTGCCTGAGTGCATGGACGATGCGGTCTTTAACATGCTGTTGGAGGGCTGGGATGTCTTTTCTAGAAAGAAGTGCCGACTGGGTAGTTCGTAGCGTGGTACAGCGTAGTCCATCAGCGCTTTGAAAGCTTCACTTTCAACTAACCGGTAGGGCATCATCTCTAGTGAGATTAGTCTAGCAATGTGGGCGTTCAAACCCTGTGTACGTGGATGCGAGGATGAGTACTTCCTTTTCCTAACAAGAGTCTCGTGTAGGGTGAGCTGGACTGGAGAGCTGGAGATCGTGGAACTAGCGGTGGTGCCGGTGGACATGGGTGACTGAGAGAGGGTTGGAGATGGTATTCTTGCCGGTGCCCTACATGCAGTGTTTCCTACTACTAACCTGGTTATTCCCTGACTGCTTTGGCCTGGCGACGAAAGCTGCACAGATACTGCAGGTGGTGTGGGAAATGGTCGGCTTACAGGGAGGGAAGGGATGTAGCGTTGCTGACTAGCTTCATTGGCCGAGGGTGCTGCAACCTTTAGGGACATTTGGTAGTTAGTCCAGGCTTGCAAATGCATGGTGGATAAATGTCTATGCATGCAACTTGTATTTAGACTTTTAAGATTCTGACCTCTGCTTAAGGTAGTTGAACATTTTTGACAGATGACTTTGCGCTGATCATTTGGATGTTGTTTAAAAAAATGCCAGACTGCACTCTTTCTACTATCGGATACCTTTTCAGGCATTGCAGACTGAGCTTCTTTAACCGGATGGCCACGCTGTCCTCCAACTGGTTTTGGTTTTGCCACGCGTTTTTGGCCAGATACGGGCCCGGTAGATGGAACCTGTTGTGATGTTGATGCCTGCTGCGGCTCCTCCTCCTCCACTTCAGAACTACTGCCGCCTGCACCCTGTTCACCCAATGGCTGCCAATCGGGGTCCACAACTGGGTCATCTATGACCTCCTCTTCTATGTCGTGTGCGATTTCATCTGTGTCACCGTGTAAGCCGGTGGTATAGCGTCCGTGACGGGGCACCATAGTCTCCGCTGGGTTTGATTCTGCCTCAGTACACTGCGAGGGCAATGTTCTGGTCTGAGTCAAAGGAACAGCATAGTAATCTGGCTGTGGCTGTGCATCTGTGCACTCCATGTCCGATTCACTTTCTAATGGACATGGCCTGTTAACTGTTTCACTGTCTAACCCAGGAACGGTATGTGTAAAGAGCTCCATGGAGTAACCCGTTGTGTCTCCTGACACATCCTTCTCTCTTGTTCTGGGTGAAGAAGACAAGGAAGCGACTTGTCCCTGACCGGGAGCATCCACTGACGATGCACTGCTCTGACATTTGGCACTTTCCGAGGAGGAGGCGAAAGAGCTAGAGGCAGAGGCAGCAATGAAAGCCAATACTTGTTCCTGCTGCTCTGGCTTCAAAAGTGGTTTTCCTACTCCCAGAAAAGAGAGCGTTCGAGGCCTTGTGTAGCCAGACAAGGAACCTGGCTCAACAACTCGAGACTTAGGTGCTGTACTGCTTTTACCACGACCACCTGATGCTCCACCACCACTACCATCATTACCAGCTGACAATGACCGCCCACGGCCATGACCTCTTCCACTAGACTTCCTCATTGCTTTCAAAACGTAACCAAAGTAACACTATTTGTTACTGTAAAACAACTTATAAGGTGAACTCAAACTTCTGTAGGATTTATATATACCTTTATAGGTGCCTGACACTGAAAGGAAAATCAGGCCCAATGTTACACACTAGGTTTTCTGTGGCCCAATAATTTGAGACAGATGGCACACACAGGCCCAGCACTCAAGCAGAAATGCCAATCTTAATCTCCCACAATTTTTTTTTTTTTCTGGGAGAATTTACCCTAAAAAATAAAAAAAAAAGGCCCAGTATTACACAGTGTTTTCAGTGGCACACAATGAGAGAGAGATGCCACACACAGCAATGGCACGGAGGCAGACTTGCCAATATTTATCTCCCAATAATTTTTTTTTTTGAAAAGGGAGAATGTACCCCCCCCAAAAAAATGGCCAAGTATTACACAGTGTTTTCAGTGGCACACAATGAGAGAGAGATGCCACACACAGCAATGGCACGGAGGCAGACTTGACAATATTTATCTCCCACTAATTTTTTTTTTTTGGAAAAGGGAGAATTTAGAAAAAAAAAAAAAAAAAGGCCAAGTATTACACAGTGTTTTCGGTGCCACACAATGAGAGAGATGCCACACACAGCAATGGCACGGAGGCAGACTTGCCAATATTTATCTCCCTGCAGTTATCTCAGAAAAGTATGGCAGGCAGCTGTAAAAGGACTGCTGCACACAAAAGTGTGGACAAACACACAAGATAGCTGTGCAGAAAGGAAGGAAAAACAGGATTTGTGCTTTGAAAAAAGCAGTTGGTTTACACAGCGGCGTACACACAAAGCAACGCAGCTATCAGGGAGCCTTCTAGGGCAGCCCAATGAGCTACAGCGCTGAGGAAAAAAAAATGTAGCTTCCACTGTCCTGCAAACAAAAGGTGCTATTGGACAGTGGAAATCGCTACAGCACAAGCGGTTTGTGGCTTTATGTACCCTGCCTATCACTATCCCTGCTTCCGAAGAAGCTGCAGCAACCTCTCCCTACGCTCAGATCAGCAGCAGTAAGATGGCGGTCGGCGGGAACGCCCCTTTATAGCCCCTGTGACGCCGCAGAAAGCAAGCCAATCACTGCAATGCCCTTCTCTAAGATGGTGGGGACTGAGATCTATGTCATCACGCTGCCCACACTCTGCGTCCACCTTCATTGGCTGAGAAATGGCGCTTTTAGCGTCATTGAAATGCGACTTTGGCGCGAAAGTCGCGTACCGCATGGCAGACCCCACACAGGGATCGGCTCGGTTTCATGAGACGCCGACTTTGCCAAAAGTCGGCGACTTATGAAAATGAACGATCCGTTTCGCTCAACCCTAGTGACTACATCATATAAATGGTTAACAAAAGTGTGTCGGCTTCCTCTTTATCCCAATTGGTTCCCTCAGATCATGATTGTGTTGTCCTGATGTTTGCCATGGCAATTCATGACCAAATAGCAGCCTCAGAGTCTGACGGCTGTTGTAACCTGTTTAGAAGTTGCATTGAGGTGGTAAAAATACATATTTTCATTTCTGTCATGCCACTTTCCATTAATTCCTGAAAATCAGCTGAAGGGTTAATAAACTACCTGAATGCAGTTTTCAATATGTCAGGGGGGGCTGTTTTTAAAATGGTATAGCTTTTGGGGTTTTCCCAATATGAGACCCTTAAAGGTACTTCAAACATGGATAGGTCCCTAAAAAAAAAAATATTTTGTAAATTTCCTTGAAAAATTACTGCTACATTTTTAAACCTCCTAAAATGCTAACAAAATAAAATATCATTTTACAAATGGTGCTGATGTAAAGCCGACATGCGGGAATTGTTATTTATTGATGTTTTGCTGTGGCAAAACAATCTGGATTAAAGGGATAATCATTCAAAGTTTGAAAATTGCTAATTTTTTTTAAATTTTTCTCAAATTTTTGATATTTTTTATAAATAAACACAAAACATATCGACCTAAATTTATCATTATCATAAAGTATAATGTGTCACAAAAAAACATTCTCAAAATCACTGGGATTTGTTGAAGCGTTCCAGAGTTGTTTCCACATAAAGTGACACTGATCAGATTTCAAAAATTTGGTTCCGTCACTAAGGAGATATATAGTGACTGTCCAGGGTATTGCAGCAATGTGCAATTCGTATTGCACTTTACACCATGCTCCAAATTGTTATGCAAATGATATTTTTCTCTGATTTTCCTAAACGGTTGGTGCAAATGACAGTCAGTCTAATAAAAGTCATCACCCGTTAGAGTATACATCGAATTTTATTGAGTAAACCTCCCAATGATAACAGTATAATCTCCAAAATTAATAAAAACTCAAAATGCACTGTTCCAAATTATTAGGCACAGTAGATTTTCTAAACATTTGATATGGTTTAAAGAACTGAAAATGCTCCATTTGTGGAATTTGCAGCATTAGGAAGTCACATTCACTGAACAAAAAAGCTATTTAACTCCAAAACATCCTAACAGGCCAAGTTACATGTTAGCATAGGAACCCTTCTTTGATATCATAGGCTATGTGCACAAGTTGCAGAATTTCCGTTGAAATTTCCGCGGCAATTCCGCAACTCCTGCCGCGGGTATATTGCATGCGGAATTGGCATGCGTATTCCCACTAAACACTAGTGTCTTGCAAGCGTAATTAGCTTGCAGAATGCTAGCGTTTTCCAAGCGATCTGTAGCATTTCTTGGAAAACCGATTGACAGGTTGGTCACATTTGTCAAACATAGTGTTTGAGAAGTGTGACGAACTTTTTACTATTGATGCTGCCTATGCTGCATCAATAGTAAAAAGATCTAATGTTAAAAATAATAATAAAAAAAATTGTTATTCTCACCTTCCGATGGCGCCAGATCTCCTCGGCGGTGCACCCGGCGGCTTCCGGTCCCAAAGATGCTATGCGCGAAGGACCTTTGTGACATCACGGTCACGTGACCGCGACGTCATCCCAGGTCCTGCGCGCATAGCAACCCTGGGACCGGAAGCCGCCGTGTGCACCACTGAGAGGCAGGAGGACTCCGGGGCCATCAGAAGGTGAGTATATCAATATTTTTATTTTAATTCTTTTTTTTAACAAAAGATGGTGCCCAGTCCGTGGAGGAGAGTCTCCTCTCCTCCACCCTGGGTACCATCCACACATGATCCGCTCACTTCCCGCATGGTGGGCATAGCCCCATGCGGGAAGTAAGCGGATCAATGCATGCCTATGTGTGCGGAATCGCCGCGATTCCGCAAATTAATGAACATGCTGCTCATTTTTCCGCAATGCGTTTCCACTGCGAAAAATACGCAGTACTGTATGTGCACAACATTTGCGGATTGCATTATAATTAATAGGATGCTTAATGTTAGCGTTTCTTTCACGTTTTTATAGCTAAAAAACGCGAACAATCCGCAATGTGTGCACACAGCCTAAAACTTACAATTTATGCTTATTGTGTTGGACTTTATAACATATGACCTGCTATGATTCGTTGGTTCAGTTTGTTACAATTGTGATGTATTCACCGGTTGTTTTGAAATGTTTTTAGAATTTTTGTGTTGTGGGTATACACTCACCGGCCACTTTATTAGGTACACCATGCTAGTAACGGGTTGGACCCCCTTTTGCCTTCAGAACTGCCTCAATTCTTCGTGGCATAGATTCAACAAGGTGCTGGAAGCATTCCTCAGAGATTTTGGTCCATATTGACATGATGGCATCACACAGTTGCCGCAGATTTGTCGGCTGCACATCCCAAAGATGCTCCATACAAGGCAGGATGGATCCATGCTTTCATGTTGTTTACGCCAAATTCTGACCCTACCATCCGAATGTCGCAGCAGAAATCGAGACTCATCAGACCAAGCAACGTTTTTCCAATCTTCTACTGTCCAATTTCGATGAGCTTGTACAAATTGTAGCCTCAGTTTCCTGTTCTTAGCTGAAAGGAGTGGTACCCGGTGTGGTCTTCTGCTGCTGTAGCCCATCTGCCTCAAAGTTCGACGCACTGTGCGTTCAGAGATGCTCTACCTTGGTTGTAACGGGTGGCGATTTGAGTCACTGTTGCCTTTCTATCAGCTCGAACCAGTCTGCCCATTCTCCTCTGACCTCTGGCATCAACAAGGCATTTCCGCCCACAGAACTGCCGCTCACTGGATTTTTTTTCTTTTTCGGACCATTCTCTGTAAACCCTAGAGATGGTTGTGCGTGAAAATCCCAGTAGATCAGCAGTTTCTGAAATACTCAGACCAGCCCTTCTGGCACCAACAACCATGCCATGTTCAAAGGCACTCAAATCACCTTTCTTCCCCATACTGATGCTCGGTTTGAACTGCAGGAGATTGTCTTGACCATGTCTACATGCCTAAATGCACTGAGTTGCCGCCATGTGATTGGCTGATTAGAAATTAAGTGTTAACAAGAAGTTGGACAGGTGTACCTAATAAAGTGGCCAGTGAGTGTATATGTAATAATTTGTTATTCTTTAAGGTGATCCCTGCTTTTTTGTATGTCTTCTTGTTCTGGTAGTTTAATGTGAACTGCCTCCCACCCTCATAGATCTTTTGATTGATGATACTCCAAAGGTTCTCTATAGGGTTGAGGTCAAGGGAAGATGGTGGCCACAACATGATTTTATCTCCTTTTATGCCCATAGCAGCCAATGACTCAGAGGTATTCTTTGCAGTATGAGATGGTGCATTGTCATGCATGAAGATGATTTTGCTCCTGAAGGCACATTTCTGCTTTTTAGATCATGGAAGAAAGTTGTCAGTCAGAAACTCTATATACTTTGCAGAGGTAATTTTTACACCTTCAGGAACCTTAGAGGGCCATACCAGCTGTTTTCCCATGTTTCCGGCCCAAAACATGACTCCTCCACCTCCTTGTTGACATCGAAGCCTTGTTGGGACATGGTGGCCATCCACCAACCATCCACTACTCCATCCATCTGGACCATCCAGGGTTGCTCGACACTCATCAGTGAACAAGACTGTTTGAAAATTAGTCTTCATGTATGTCTGGGCCCACTGCAACCATTTCTGCTTGTGAACACTGTTTACGGGTGGCCTAATAGTAGGTTTATGCACCATAGCAAGCCTTTGAAGGATCCTACACCTTGAGGTTCAAGGGACTCCAGAGGCACCAGCAGCTTCAAATAACGGAACAAATAGAGGAGAAAATCCAGCTTCCAAAAATATCAAAATTTATTGAAGATAAAATCCAAGATCCAAAAACATGGTTCACAGGAGAAGAAATGGCAGCATGCAAATCCAATGAATTTGTCTGGCAGAAACTTTCCTCATTATGCCTTTATCTGCATGAACTCTGTCTGTGCTCTTTCAGTCACAAATCTCTTCACAGTATGATGATCACTCTTAAGTTTTCATGAAATATCTAATGTTTTCATACCTTGTCCAAGGCATTGCACTATTTAACGCTTTTCAGCAGCAGAGAGATCCTTTTTATTTCCCATATTGCTTCAAACCTGTGGCTTGCTTAACCCCTTAAACCTCAAGGGTGGTTTGCACGTTAATGACCGGGCCAATTTTTACAATTCTGACCACTGTCCCTTTATGAGGTTATAACTCTGGAACGCTTCAACGGATCTTGACAATTCTGACACTGTTTTCTCTTGACATATTATACTTCATGATAGTGGTAAAATTTCTTCGATATAACTTGCATTTATTTGTGAAAAAATGGAAATTTGGTGAAAATTTTGAAAATTTTGCAATTTTTCAAATTTGAATTTTTATGTCCTTACATCACAGAGATATGTCACACAAAATAATTAATAAGTAAAATTTCCCACATGTCTACTTTACATCAGCACAATTTTGGAACCAACATTTTTTTTGTTAGGGAGTTATAAGGGTTAAAAGTTGACCAGCAATTTCTCATTTTTACAACACCAATATTTTTTAGGGACCGCATCACATTTGAAGTCATTTTGAGGGGTCTATATGATAGAAAATAACCAAGTGTGACACCATTCTAAAAACTGTACCCATCATGGTGCTCAAAACCACATTCAAGAAGTTTATTAACCCTTCAGGTGTTTCACAGAAATTTTTGGAATGTTTAAAAAAAAATGAACATTTAACTTTTATTCACAAAAAATTTACTTCAGCTCCAATTTATTTTATTTTACCAAGGGTAAAAGGAGAAAATGGACCCGAAAAGTTGTTGTACAATTTGTTCTGAGTACGCTGATACCCCATATGTGGGGGTAAACCACTGTTTGGGCTCATGGCAGAGCTTGGAAGGCAAGGAGCGCCGTTTGACTTTTCAATGCAAAATTGACTGGAATTGAGATGGGATGCCATGTTGCGTTTGGAGAGCCCCTGATGTGCCTAAATATTGAAACTCCCCACAAGTGACACCATTTTGGAAAGTAAACCCCCTAAGGAACTTATCTAGATGTGTGGTGAGCAATTTGACCCACCAAGTGCTTCACAGAAGTTTATAATGCAGAGCCGTAAAAATAAAAAATCATTTTTTTCACAAATATGATTTTTCACCCCCAATATTTTATTTTCCCAATGGTAAGAGAAGAAATTGGACACCAAAAGTTGTTGTGCCATTTGTTCTGAGTACGCCGATACCCCATATGTGGGGGTAAACCACTGTTTGGGCGCATGGCAGAGCTCGGAAGGGAAGGAGCGCCGTTTGACTTTTCAATGCAAAATTGACTGGAATTGAGATGGGACCCCATGTTGCGTTTGGAGAGCCCCTGATGTGCCTAAACATTGAAACCCCCCACAAGTGACACCATTTTGGAAATAAACCCCCTAAGAAACTTATCTAGATGTGTTTTGACAGCTTTGATCCCCTAAGTGTTTCACTACAGTTTATAACGCAGAGCCGTGAAAATATATATATATTTTTTTTTTCACAAAAACTATTTTTTAGCCCCCAGTTTTGTATTTTCCAAAGGGTAACAGGAGAAATTCGACCCCAAAGGTTGTTGTCCAATTTATTCTGAGTACGCTGATACCCAATATGTGGGGGGAACCACCGTTTGGGCGCATGGCAGAACTCGGAAGGGAAGGAGCGCCATTTGGAATGCAGACTTAGATGGATTGGTCTGCAGGCGTCACGTTGCATTTGCAGAGCCCCTGATGCACCTAAACAGTAGAAATCCCCCACTAGTGACCCCATATTGGAAACTAGACCCCCAAGGAACTTATCTAGATGTGTTGTGAGAACTTTGAAACCCCAAGTGTTTCACTACAGTTTATAACCAGAGTCGTGAAAATAAAAATTAATTTTTTTTCCCACAAAAATATTTTTTAGCTCCCCAAATTTTTATTTTCCCAAGGGTAAGAAGAGAAATTGGACCCCAATAGTTGTTTTCCAATTTGTCCTGAGTATGCTGATACCCCATATGTTGGGGTAAACCCCTGTTTGGGCGCACGGGAGAGCTCAGAAGGGAAGGAGCACTGTTTAACTTTTTCAACGCAGAATTGGCTGGAATTGAGATCGGATGCCATGTCGCGTTTGGAGAGCCCTGATATACCTAAACAGTGGAAACCCCCAATTTTAACTGAAACCCTATCCCAAACACGCCCCTAAACCTAATCCCAACAATAACCCTAACCACACCCCTAACCCTGACACACCTCTAACCCTAATCCCAACCGTAAATGTAATCCAAACCCTAACCCTAACTTTAGCCCCAACCCTAATTTTAGCCCCAACCCTAACTTTAGCCGCAGCCCTAACCGTAACTTTAGCCCAAACCCTAACTGTACCCCTAACCCTAACCCTAGCCCCAACCCCAACCCTAGCCCTAACCCTAACCCTAACCCCAACCCTAGCCCTAGCCCTAACCCTAACCCTAACCCTAACCCTAACCCTAACCCTAACCCTAACCCTAACCCCAACCCTAGCCCTATCCCTAATCCTAGCCCTAACGGGAAAATGGAAATAAATACATTTTTTAAACATTTTTTATGTTTCCCTAACTAAGGAGGTGATAAAGGGGGTTTGATTTACTTTTATAGCGGGTTTTTTAGCGGATTTTTATGATTGGCAGCTGTCACACACTAAAAGATGCTTTTTATTGCAAAAAATATTCTTTTCATTACCACATTTTAAGACCTATAATTTTTCCATATTTTGGTCCACAGTCATTTGAGGTCTTGTTTTTTGCAGGACGAGTTGATGCTTTTATTGGTTACATTTTCGGGCACATGACATTTTTTGATCGCTTTTTATTCCGATTTTTGTGAGGCAGAATGACCAAAAAATAATTATTTTAGCATCGCTTTATTCTGAGGACTATAACTTTTTTATTTTTTCGCTGATGATGCTGTATGGCGGCTTGTTTTTTGCGGGACAAGATGTCATTTTCATCAGTACCATGGTTATTTATATCCGTCTTTTTGATTGCGTGTTATACCACTTTTTGTTCGGCGGTATGATAGTAAAGCATTGTTTTTTGCTGAAGGGGTTAACTAGTGGGACAGTTTTATAAGTCGGGTCGTTACGGACGCGGCGATACTAAATATGTGTACTTTTATTTGTTTTTGTTTATTTAGATAAAGAAATGTATTTATGGGAACAATATATTTTTTTTCTTTATTTAAAAATTTTTGCTTAATATTTTTTTTTCCACATCTAAAAATTTTTTTTTTAACTTTTTTCCTTTGTCCCAGGGGGGACATCACTGTATAGTGACAGATCGCTGATCTGACACTTTGCAGAGCACTGTGTCAGATCAGCGATCTGACGTGCAGGGCTCCTGGCTTGCCGGCGCCTGCTCTGAGCAGGAACTTGGTAAGCCACCTCCTTGCAGGACCCGGAAGTAGCCCCGTGGCCATTTTGGATCCGGGGCCTGCAGGGAGGAGACGCTCGGTACAAGGTGAGCACATCGCCTTGTACAGATCGTCTCAGGGAAGCACGCAGTGAGCCCCCTCCCTGCGCGATGCTTCCCTATCCTGCCGGAACACCGCGCTCATGTTTGATCGCAGTGTGCCAGGGGTTAATGTGCCGGGAGCGGCATAGGGGCCCACCCCACTTTGACGGGATAGTACGTCATATGGGATTAAGGGGTTAATAATGTGGAACATCATTTTTAAGTAGTTTTCCTTGAATTAGAATCACCTGGAAAACTAATTATCACATGTGTTTAAGATTGATTTCAGTGATCCATTGAGCCCTGAGACACAATACCATCCGCGAGTTTATTTTAAAAACAAAAAATTAAATCTTTATGACACTTTAATCCAATTTGCATAATAATTTGGAACACCGTGTATATTGCCAAGTACAATCAGTTCTGATGTTCTATGTGTTCTAACGTCTTCCTGTTCTTAAATGTGGTTGCACAGTGTGTGCTGTGTCAAAAAGTAATATTTGAAATTAAGATACCAAGCACATATCTCTTCTGTCAGTTCTAATTTGCAGTGGCCTAATTTTATAAAACAGGAATTTGTACTTATAAATAATAATGATAATAAATTACTTTATTTCTTCTTGCTACATCCAACACAACAAGTACTAGTTTATGAAAAATAAATTGGTGTCTATAAAATATTCATGTGTACCCAATTAATATTACTGTCTATACAATGCTATGACAGTGTCTTGTTCTTAAGTCTCTTATAACTGCATATTTCTCCGAAAATGATTTTAAAGGGAATTAATAATAATTTTAAAAGTGCATTTATTGAAAATTTAAACAAACTAAGCTCATATTACAAATGTAAAAAATAAGTAGCTTAAACTAAAAGCGTATGGGATAAACGGAACATACAAATGGAAAGCATAAATGAACATGTGAATAAAGCATAAGCCGTGAATTAGTTGCATCTGAACAGCTTGTTTCCATCAATATATGTATTTATACTCAAAGATTTAGCATTGTCACATTTTATTAAGACATTGGAAAGTGTCCTGGATGAAGCAGCAACTGCTACACACAGAACAACCTGACACAGACAACGGAAACCCTGACACAAGCTGCAAATACGTTTTGTCCAGCGGTGATCCAGGTGTTCCGAGCGTCAGTGAAGAAAATTACTTTCAGCAGAAGACTTCATTCATTATAAGTTCATGCTCAAAACGTATAACTCGGCCCTCAATCTGTTCAAACAAACCTACATGACCACCCTCATGACATCACTATTATCCACAATCCTAAACAACTGTTCAAAACTTTCTACTCCCTCCTGAACCCTATTGTACAGACCCCTATTGCCAACCTCATCACCGATGATCTGGCCACTTATTTCCAAGAAAATATCAACCATATCCGCCAGAACATTTTCAGCCAATTCCTTTACAGTTTGGACCCCCTTCCTTCCCGCACCTCAACTTCACTTTCCACCTTTGAACCTGTCACAACAGAAGTTACCAGGCTCCTTACTTCTTATCGCCCTACAACCTGCACAAATGACTATGTTCCCTCATATCTCCTTCAGTCCCTCTTCCCACCTACCTAAAACATTTCACCATTCTCTTCTAGAATCTTCTTCCTCCTTTAAACACTATGCTATAACCCCTTTACTAAAAGAAAAAGACATGGACTAGAACTACTCTGCTAACTACAGACATGTCTTTAATCTATCCTAATTTTTCAATCCGTGGAAGGCTTGATCCTCTCTTATCTAATCTGCTATCTTTCAGATAGCTCCCTTCTTGACCCTTTACAATCCGGTTTCTTCTCTTTGCATTCTAATGAAACTTCCCTTAAGGTACCTTCACACTCAGCAACTTTACAACGAGAACGACAACGATCCGTGACGTTGCAGCGTCCTGGTTAGCGATCTCGTTGTGTTTGACACGCAGCAGCGATCTGGATCCCGCTGTGATATCGCTGGTCGGAGCTAGAAGTCCAGAACTTTATTTGGTCGTCAGGTCGGCGTGTATCGTCGTGTTTGACAGCAAAGCAACGATGCCAGCAATGTTTTACATGGAGCTAACGACCTGTGAGAACGATAAGTGAGTCACCGTTACATCACAGGATCGCTCCTGCATCGTTCTGGAGCTGCTGTGTTTGACATCTCTACAGCGACCTAAACAGCGACGCTGCAGCGATCGGCTCGTTGTCTATATCGCTGCAGCGTCGCTGAGTGTGACGGTACCTTTACTAAAGTCTCTAACGATTTTTTTACAACTAAATTTACTGGATTCTCTTGGATCTCTCTGCTGTTTTTAACACTGGATCATCAGCTCCTCCTCACTATGCTCCACTCGCTCACTATCCTGACCTCAAAGAAACTGCTGTCTCTTGGTTCTTTTATCTCTCAGACCACTCCTTCATTATCATTTTCCAGTTCTTCTTCTGGTGAAAAAACGCTGCAAATACGCAAGGTTGACTTTTCTTGCAGCGTATTTGCTGCAGAAAAGTCAAGGACAGCCGGATGTGATGTCATACTCGGCTCTGCTACATCTAGATGGCAGGCTGCATGATGCGTCCATGCAGCCTGTCATCCAGCAGTGCGGACCCGAACCCCATTCACTTGAATGGGGGTCCCACAATACAGTGTTTTAAACGCTGTCATATGCATGACAGCACGGCAAACACCGCTTCTGATCGGCGGGGAAATAATCTCCGCCGGTCAGAGAGCCGCGGCTCCCACGCTGTCAGAAGACAGCGGGAGCGCTCAGCTGTGATCGCAGGTGTAAACTTCACCTTCGGTCACTGGTGTCAGCTGATGGGACTACTGCTCCCATCATCTGACACAGGAGCTAATTACAGTGAAAGCACAAGCGGCGGAAAGGAGTTTTCATCTGCCGCGCCTGTGTTATAAATAAATAAATAAATTAAAAAACGGCATAGGTTCCCCCTAATTTTGACAACCAGCCAGACAAAACTCACAGCTGGGGGCTTCAACCCCCAGCTGTAAGCTTCAGCAAGGCTAGTTATCAAGAATAGTGGGGTCCTCACGCTTTTTTTATTTAAATAAATAATTTAAAAAAACAGCATGGGGTCCCCCCATTTTTGACAACCAGCCTTGCTAAAGCTCACAGCTGGGGGTTGGTATTCTCAGGCTGGTAAGGGACCATTGATATAGGCCCCCCCAGCCTAAAAATAGCAGCCCGCAGCTGCCCAGAAAAGGCGCATCTATTTGATGCATCAATTTTGGCGCTTTGCCTGGCTCTTCCCACTTGCCCTGTAGCAGTGACAAGCGGGGTAATGAGGGGTTAATGTCACCTTACTATTATTACTATCCATTACTAATCCTATAGCAGTTAAAGGGTTAAATAAACACAAACACATGTAGAAAAAAAGGTATTTTAATGAAATAAAACACACAGTTTTTTATTGTTCTGCCATTCGAAGCGAAGCCCTCGATCTTCTGTAATAAAAATAAAATAAAAAAGCAAAAGTATACTCTCTGATCCGTCATAGTCCGATATAACGAGTGTCCCACGCAGTATCTGGGGAAGATAAAGCTTACAACCGGGAGCACTGCTAATGTGACCGCTCCCGGCTGTAAGTACTGGGGAATGAATGAGACTCACTGGGCGCAGGCTCAGTAACTAGCGGTGACGTCACCGAGCCTGTGCTCCCTCACAGCCTGACCTGAGGTAACCTCTGGACCGTGGGAAAATGCCGGGGAAGAGGACACCACAGGTAATGTATCTATTCTATCTAATGTATCAATCTATCCAATCTATTCATTCTATCAATTCTATCAATCTATCTATTCATTCTATCTATTTTTTCTATCAATCTATCTATTCATTCTATCTATCTATTCTATTAATTTATCTATTAGTTCTATCTATTCATTCTATCTATTCTATCAATCTATCTATTCATTCTACCTATCTATTCATTCTTTCTATCTACAGGAAGTTGTTTTCTTTTACTCTGTGTGCACTCAACTTTATTGGCATGCACAAAGAGAAAAAAAAAACGGCAAAACAAGCACCAAACAACGTACCTAAACCTGCATTTTTCTTTCCTGCCAACATGATAAGGTTTTGCTGCGAAAAAAATGCAGCGAAAAAAATGCAGCAAAAACACCCTGTGTGAACTTACCCTAATATCCTCCATAATCAGAATGTCCCACTTCCATCTCTGAGTCAATCCAATTAATATCAAGCTTATGTCTTTATTTTAACGTGCTGCGGAATATGTTAGTGCTATATAAATAAAATTATTACTATTTTGTTAAAGTAGGGGTAAGCTCTCATTTGTAGGTGATGTGGATACAGTTGCCTAGACCTGACCTACTGACTGCAATAAGCACAACAGCCTGTCCCATATCCATTTGTATTCTGTTCCTGTAAGTTATTCTGATATGGATTTTCACAGTAAGTACAACAACTTCATGAGGTCTAATAAAACTGTTAAATAATATAGAAAGTTTTTATTGTCAAATCCGTTGGCAAGTCCACTTTAATCTGACTCTGTATCATTCTAGGGGTACCACAGAATTGGTTCTCTGAATGCACCTCTTGGCCCCCTATACTCTTCTATATTGTGTCACACACCATTCTACTCACTGACTCTGACTTAACAGTCAGACAACCGCATATAGACCCTGTCTGGTGTGGCTATCTCCTTAGCCTTTGAATGCAGCTATATTTGTCATATTTTGTGGAATCACTAACAGGAATTATTTATTTATTTATATAGCACCATTGATTCCATGGTGCTGTACATGAGAACGGGTTACATAAAATACAAATATCACTTACAGTAGACAACCTAACAAAGGTAGACTAGTGCAGTGGGAAGAGGACCCTGCCCTTGCGGGCTTACATGCTACAAGACGAGAGGGGAGGAGACAGTAGGTTGGAGGTTGTAGCTGCTCTTATGGTGTTGAGGTGCAGCGTGGTCAGTGCAGGCTGTAAGCTTTCCTGAAGAGATGGGTTTTCAGGTTCCATCTGAGGGATCCAAATGTGGTTGATAGTCTGACGTGTTGGGGCACAGAATTCCAGAGAATGGAGGATATTCGGGAGAAGTCTTGGAGGCGATTTCGGTGAGGAGTAAATAAGTGTGGAGGAGAGAAGGAGGTCTTGGGAGGACCGGAGATTACGTGAGGGAAGATAGCGGGAGATTAGTTTGGTGATGTACGGAGGAGAAAGGTTATGGATGGCTTTGTAGGTCATTGTTAATAGTTTGAACTGGATACGCTGGGAAATAGGGAGCCAATGAAGGGATCTGCAAAGGAGGGAAGCAGTAGTGTAAAAAGGAGAGAGATTAATTAGTCGGGCAGCAGAGTTAAGGACAGACTGGAGAGGTGCGAGAGTTTTAGAAGGTAGACCACAAAGAAGGAGGTTGCAGTAGTCCAGGCGGGAGATGATTAGGGCATGCACAAGCATTTTGTTAGAGTGAGGATTGCGGAAAGCACGGATTCTGGAAAAGAAAAATAACATAATAAATAATAATATTTATTAGACTTGCCTTAAAAAGGGACCACTAAATAGGAGTCCAAGCACACAAAAAAAGAGAAAAAAAAACAAGATAAGTATAACCATTAACCAAGGGTGAAATGATCGTGGTCGCAGAGGGTGCAGAAGGGGGTACCAAGGAAGCACATTCAGCTGAAATGCTCTATAATAGACATCACCAGCCAATCAGAGGCCACCTGCTGATGTCGGCATGTCTCACTGGCGGTGCATGGCACTGATTTTATTTCAATGTCAGCTTCTAGCTTTTGCCAATGGAAGAGTATGCTGCACATCTTGGAAGCTGGAGATGGTGAGATTTTTTTTTTTCTTAAAAAAAAGTGTTGGAAAAGAGCAACAGAATTGGAGACATTAGTATAGGAAAGACGTAGGATATTGGACATTATACCAGGAAGGGGTCCAGGATGGGGGACAATATGCAATGGAGGGGCCAAAGACATGGAACATTATACCATGAAGTGGCCCAGGATGAAGCATTATTATACCAAGAATGGGCCGAAGATGGGGGAAATTATACCAAGAAGGGTCAAAGGATGGAGGAAATTATACTATAAAGGTGCCCAGGATGGGGGACATTATTACAGGAATGGTGCCATAATGGGGAACATTATACTAGGAAGGGGCCCAGGATGGAGGACATTATTACAAAAGGATCAAAAAAAGAGAGGGGCTGACAGCACTCACTCAATGGGGCACCCGTTCAAGGTCCAGGGAACCATCCTGGATACTCCAAACAGTCCGTAAATAGATGAACAGCGCTCCAGCCGGGTGTAATAATGTCAAAGTATAAAATTTATTAAGCCATGGTACAGCGACGTTTCGACCATAAAGTGGTCTTTTTCAAGCTTGAAAAAGACCACTTTATTATTACAAAAGGAGTCAGGATAGAGGATATTATTACAGTTAGGATCCCAGGATGGGGAACATTATTATAGTATGGAGTCCAGGATGGGGGACAGTGTTACTGGAAGGGGCACAGGATAGGAGCTATTATTACAGTAAGGGGCTCATCATGGAGAACATTATTTCAGGAAAGGGCCCAGGATGACGGGATATGATCACATGGAGGGCAAACACGGTTGTCTTTATAGGATAAAGAACATTACAAGAACACATAAATTTGACCAACATGCAGCATCCAAATTTTGCATTTTGGTCCATTGGACTCTAGTAACTGCACTGTGTATAAATGTGGAAATATCATAGACATGTAATAAGTTCCTTATGATGGGGGATCAGAAGGTCAGGAAAACAAACAGGACCTTGTGACACTATCAGGGCTCGCTAGACCTGTATGCAATCATCAGCATTCCTCCAGTCATAATGTGCCAGGGCTTAAATGTCATATAGGGCTTCACAGAAACCTAAGGAATCTGCATGTGTGTTGTTATACACAAATTATACTATGACATGGCCAATTAGACTACATGTCCATCATGCACAGGTAATGCCTTGATCTATCTCATTGTAAATAGAGACACAATTCCATATGAGTCAGTCTTCTGTATTACTATGACATAGGATACAATGTATCACTATGTTAAAGATGTATAAGTTCTAAAAAACTATTATGCCCTAATCTAGGTCCCGGCTTAGTCATGGAGGCTTGCACCCTAATATAAACTGTAAATGGCACCCCTGCTCACTGTTGGCTGGTGAAAATATGCCCTATACTGGCCCTTCGTAGATAAACAACTCCACACATACATGGCTGACTTCTCCGTTGCCAGAGATCCAAGATATGACTAGCTTATATGACAGAAGCTAGCAGGTACGGACTGGGGCTGAAATGCAGTCCTGGCGTTTGAAATCACACAGGCCCATGTTGTCCCTGTCCCCACGAACCAGATGGGATATATTACTAATATTACCCTGGATGGAGGAAAGGAAGATTTTCTTCAAGACCAATATTTCTAATGATACCAGAGGCCTGCAGGAATAAGTGACGGAGTCAGCGACTTTGTGCTTCGTCACAACTCTTAACAGTATCGATGTCTTGAGCACAACGATTCAGTTAACATAGCAGACAAGGCGGCCCATGACCAGACAGGCCCTTCTGGCTTTTGCTAGGCGGCCAGTCCGGCCCTGGAAGCCAGTATCCATACTGATTTCAGGGTATCCCTAATCACAGTATGCACATATTCAAATTAGCACACTTGGCTCAGGTAAGATATTGAGACGAATAAAGGACCTAGTCCAATGTAACATCAAAGTACCCAGAATATCATATTTAGATTAGTATACTCATCATAATGCATTTACCGTCCATTGGTAGAAGCTTCTTCAGGAGAATTAATGGGGTCTAATTAATGAGGTCCAATCTGCTGGTCCATGTGTGAGCTTGACTGAAACTACGTAATTAAAGCTCCTCCTGGATTGTCTGTGGCCCCATGAATTCTTCTGAAGAACCTACAGTGGGGCTCCGCTCTGCCATCAGGCCGTCTTCTTGAAACTCCTTTCTGCCTTCAGGCCATCTCCTTGGCTTTTCTTTCTGATCTCAGGCTGTCTCCTCTGCAATGCTTTTAGCCATCATGTCGTCACCTTAGCATTCCTTATTTGCCATTGAGCCATCTCCTCAGCATTCTCCTCTACCCTCGGGCTATCTCCTCTGCGTTCCCATCTAACCTCGTGCTGTCTACTCACTGTTATTCTATGCCCTTGGACTGCCTCCTCAGCATTCCTCTTTCCTCGACTCTTCAACATTCTTCTCTTTTCTCAGGTGGTCTTCTCAGCATTCTTCTCTTCCCTCGGGCCATCTCCTCAGTGTTCCCTCTTCCCTCGGATTGTCTCATCAGTGTTCCATTATGCCCTTGGGCCGTCTCCTCAGCGTTACTCTCTTTCGTTGACTCCTCAGCATTCCTCTATTCCCTCAGGTTTTCTTCTAAGCATTCCTCTCTGCTCTCAGGCCATCTCCTTAGCATTCCTTTCTGCCCATGGGCTATCTCCTTCACAATCCTCTCTACCCTCAGGCCATCTACTTTCTGTTCCTCTTGACAGTCTCATCAGAGTTCCTCTTGGCCAGCTCCACAACATTCGTCATGTGGATACATATTAATATGTATAGTTTTTGTTATTTAACATACAGCATGTAATAAAAAGTTATTGAATTATATTACTATTTTGAGCAATTGGGGTTCTTTTTTTTTTATTACATATTTGATGGATAGCTACTGTAGATAGATAAATAGATAGATACTGTATATATGAAATTAGATAAACAGATGATAGATATGGGATAGATTTTGTTTCCTTTTTTTTTTTACATAATGTGTCTCTTAAAAGCTCATAGCAGATCTATGGGGAACATATATTTCATTTTTTTTTATTGCACTTATTTTCCACTATGACTGAGGCATCTCTAAGATCCTCAGTTACAGGGAAAACATCCATAAGTCACTGGCAGAGATGATCTGGGTGGGCTAGGACCCAGCAGCTCTGTCAGGCAGACCCATCAATCATGAGATTGCTGGATATAATAGACACCTCAGCTTTGCTTATGCTTCTATTTAGCACATGTAGATCATTGAGCTTTATGTGGCTGCAGAAGAGAAGACAGTGGTGATAATTTGCTTCTCTCTTCCCAGAGGACACTGTGACAACTGACAGCGCTGAAAGCTGCTGCACACAGGCATTGCGTCATCTGTTTTGCACTTTGCAGTGTGAACTCAGCAGGTCAGTGCTCATGCTGCGCAGCTTCTCTGGTGATGGCAGTGCGGGGCATTTGGCAGGCTGCCTGTAACATCAGGACAGAGATCCACATCAAGAAGTTTTCCACTAAATCTGGGATGGTTGGGAGCTATGGTGGTGCCTGAAAGTTTGTGATCTCTTCAGGATTTTCCATATTTTTGCATAAACTATAACTAAATCAGATTTTCACACAAGTTCTGAAGCGTTTCAGAGATCAGCATACCTGGCTGTCACTCTGTGTCTGCATATTGCCAAACTGCAAAAGACAGACTATCACTTCCAAGCAGATATCAGGTATGAACAGGTGCTTACTAAGAGTAGCCATCTCCATATACAACTAAACAAATAAAGTAGCATTCTCTAGCGCTATAGCATGCAAACATGAAATATGAAAATTTAATTGCATTACATATGAAAAATTGAGAATACTTAGCTCATAAATCGTCCAATTCATATGTACCGGGCAGCCATGACAAGGTGACTCTCATTGCCAGGACCTGCCTAATGAGAATCCTCTCTTAGACTAAAGTCTACATCTCTCTGACTGAGCAATCCACCCCTGAGCCTCAGGCATTTTAATTGCAGTAGGATCCTAACTTCCCATAGAGATGTAGACTTTAGTTTAAGAGAGGATTCACATTAGGCAGGTCCTGGAAACGAGAGTCGCCTTATCGTGGCTGCCGGGTACACATGAATTGGCCAATTTATGCGCTAAGTAGTCTCAATTTTTCATATTTCTTGTGCAGTAATGCAATTCAATTTTCAGATTTCATGTTTGCATGTCATAGTGCTACAGAGTGCTACTTTATTTGTTTACTTGTATGTAAGTATGTGATTTGCATTCTTGTGGCAGGTGCTGACTTGATTCATTCGGCTTCTCTCCATTCACTTCTATGGAGAGAAAAGCTGAAAGTCTAGTCAGCACATAAACGCAATGCACAGATTGCACACATGTGGTCACAAGACCATCGCTCACATCGGGAAACTGAAAATTGTTGCCGAGTGTGTCTCGCATGCGGTGAAGCTGTCACTATCTAGTAGTTTGAAGTCAAATAGACTGCAGACATTTGCCCCAGCCTAAGTAACCACTGTAATTTAATTAAGACTACTATCTTTTAGGATACATCGGGGGGGGGGGGGGGGCTTATCTACAGAACTCCAGAATGCTGTAGATAAGCCCCTGATGCTGGTGGGCATAGCTCACCCTCGATTTTGGGGGTGACAGGTTTCCTTTAAGACATTCAACTGAAGCATCAGCTATCTTTTCAGCTCGCCATTTAATTAAGTCTGTTAGCTAGTAAAGTGAAAACTTATCAGCTTGCTTCCATTGCAGAGTTTTAAAACACAAATGTGTCAGAGAGCAGTTATTCATGCCGATGTAACCTTCAATCCCCTGCGTGTTTGTTTATTCTATCTATTAGATGTAATGAGATGCAGTTCACTTTCCGGATGTGATAAAACATTGCTGTGTTCATAAAATATAACTAGGTCCCAGCAGCAGGTCGAATATCCTGCAAAACGGTTCTCTTCCTGAAGTAATGATTCAGAGTAAAAATTTTCCATACCCAGAGATTTTAATATGGAAGAGTGCTACTATTACTAAGGCCTCTTTCACATATCCTGATAGGTTAATGTCGGTCTTCATGAGGGTCTTGTTGGAGACATACGCTACTGATTCATTAAGAAGCGCATGCCTCGTAATGAATCATTCACATCTGAAAAGATGTGTCTCACCACAAATATTACTCCATTTGGAGAGTGGAGTAAGATTTCTGGGGTAAGATACAGTCGAGCTGTGGTGTCATTTCTCTGCTCCACCCCTTTTCCACCCCAACTCCACTGATTATGGCATAACTGGATAAAACTTGAAAACGCCAAAAGTCACAATTTTTTGCGCAACTCTCTGTTGCGCAAAAAAATTGTGACTTTTGAAAACGTACCAGAATTCTAGTATATTCACTTTGATGAATTGGAGCTTTTGTAGTTTTCCTATTGTTTTGTATTTGGATGTTTGGGCCAGCAGAGAATTCTCTATGTATTGTGCAGCCAGATATGTGACAGGGCATTCGTCTGTAAGTATTGGCTAATGGTATGTAAATTATCTCCCACCGCAAACTACTTGAGTCCATTGGTACCTTTGCCCATCATAGAGGTACCCTTTGAGCGGATAACAATGGACCTGGTGGGCCCCAGAGTGAAATCCACCCACAGCCATCAACATATCTTGGTCATAGTGGACTACGCCATCCAGTACCCAGAGGCGATATCTCTCTGCCACACCTTGGCCAAGCTACTAGCCCGCAACCTAGTTTTGTAACCTTGGGCTACCAAAAGAGATCCTTACAGCTCAGGGAACTCCTTTCATGTCCAAGGTGACCAGGGAGCTATGTAAGCTGCTCCAGATTAAATTATGTTGGTGTACCACCCACAAACCGATGGGTTGGTGGACAGGTTTAATAAAACCCTCAAGTCCATGCTAAAAAAGGTGGTCGCCAAGGATGGGAGGGATTGGGACATGTTACTAATGTTCACTATCCGCGAGGTACTACAGGCATCCACAGGGTTCTCCCCATTTGAGCTATTTTATGGCAGGCACCCAATGGACAGCCAAAGAGACCTGGGAACAGGAGCACACTCCATATAAGAGTGTCATCGAGCATGTGGCAAGCATGCAGGACTGGATTGCGGCAGCAGTACGGCCCCTCGTAAATGAGCATCTGATGGATGCCCAGGCCGTGCAGTTCTAGTGCCCACCGTGGAGAGCAAGCTCATGGCCAAGTGGCAAGGGCCATATGAGAAACGAGGGAAGGTGGGAGAAGTAAATTATAGAGTTAATCAGCCCGGGAGAAGAAAACCCGAAGAGCTGTATCACGTCAACCTGTTGAAAGCATGGAAGAATCAGGAATATTTGTTCGCTGAGGCGACCCCGGTCATACCAACAGGGAACCCTGGGACACCGGCCAAGGATGAGGCAGAGAGAGAGGTAAAAATTGGAGACAGCAGTGTCGAGAGGTTTAGAAATTAGTTTAAGAAAATGCAGACGTATTCGGAATTACCCTGTTATAATGTCCGTGATCCAGCATGACATTGTCACCGAGCCTCATGTAAGGGTATGAATGAAACCATACCGAGTGCCTGAGGTCCGGAGACAAGCCATTGCGAGTGAGGTGAGACAAATGCTCCAGTTGGGAGTAATTGAGGAATCCTGGAGTGAATAGGCTAGCCCCATTGTGCTAATCCTGATGCCGGATGGGTCATTACTAGTGTTGAGCAGATACTTAGCGTTATCAGAATTCCGATACCGAGATCCGATACTTGCCGCGTATCGGATACCGGAATCGGAAGTTCCCAGGATTCAAACTGCACAAATTTGCACGAATTCAGCCAATGAGAATGATTCCAAGTGTGGGCACATCCTGTTCAGCATGGAGGGCATGAAACTACTGGCAAGGCTGTGATTGGCTGCTGAAATGATGTCATGCTGCAGTTTAAAAGTCGCTGGCGCCATTTTGCGCTCACTCTGCTGTGAATTCAGTTAGTGACAGGTCGCTGTTTGCTGACTGAGGGCCAGTTTAGAGATAGCGATTTGCTTCATTGTTCTTTTCCAAGGCTAATTTAGCAACCGCTGTGTTCACCTACTAATCACCTTGCTTCTGCCTTGCAGCGCTGTTTTCACAGCGATCTGCAAGGTCTGTGTCTGTGTCTGTGTCTGTGTCTGTGTCTGTGTCTCTGTGTGTGTGTGTGTGTGTGTGTGTGTGCAGCCCACTCTCTAGTCTGTGTGCAGCCATAGGCCATAGCTGGTTGTATTCAGTTCAGGGAGGGTGGTTCATTGCCTCATACTGTTCTATTTTTTTTTTTTTTTCAAGTAGTGTAGTCTGCTGTTCATTTTTTCTAATAATTCCTATTAGTGACTTTCCACCCGTATCCAGCTAACTTGTGGAAAAACACTACATAGGATAAAGTAGAGGAGGTTTTTTGAGCCTTGCAGCGCCGTTTACGGCTGTCTGCACGGTCTCCGTGTGACTGCAGCTCGCCCCCTGTAGTCTGTGAGCAGCCATAGCCTGGTTGTATCCAGCTCGGGGTTCTTCACTGCGTCATACCGTCAAATCAATTTTCCTTTTGTTTTAAGTAGTGTAGTCTGCTGCTCATTTTTTCTAATAAATAATTCCTATTAGTGACTTTCCACCCGTATCCAGCTAACTTGTGGAAAAACACTACATAGGATAAAGTAGAGGAGGTTTTTTGGGCCTTGCAGCGCCGTTTACGGCTGTCTGCACGGTCTCCGTGTGACTGCAGCTCTCTCTGTTGTCAGTTCAGCCCCCAAAAAATAAATAATAAAGTTCACCAAACACACCACTTTACATTTGTGTAGGCCACATTAGCTCATATTAAAGTCTAGTCCACACTTTAGAAAATTAGTGTTTCTTATACCTGTTAGGAGCTGTTCAGGAATAAGCACACAAAGCCGTTAGTACTTTTCTGCTTATCTTTATCAGTCAACCAAGATGAAGAAGGCAGGGAGTAAGGCACGTGGGCGCGGAGCAGGGAGAGGACGTAGGGATTCTGTGCCTGCTGCGGGCACCGGTGACTCATCAGCACCCACTTTCAGCAGGGAACAGTCGTTCATGCGCAGCTTTGTCGGAGAGCGCCGTACACCGCTGCTGCGTGAAGACCAAAATGAAGCCGTTGTTGGATGGATGGCAGCTAATGCATCGACTTCAATTAGTGCCACATCCTCTCAGACACAGAGCACTGGAGAGCACCCATCTGTCTCTTCACCACCTGCCAAATTGCCCAGGCAGACAGAGAGCCCAGGACAGGAGCCGTCTCTACTTCTGTTCTCTGAATCTCTTGGCTTGGAAACAGGGGGCCAGCCAAGCAGCATTGGAGAAATGGAAGAAGAGGCAGGGTGCAGTGATGCCCAACTGCTTTTTCTCTCTTCCTCTGAAGAGGCGGGTGGGCCAGTGCCTCCGGTCACCACATCGCAGGACGCATCCGCTGATGACACTCAGGTGCCACTTTCTGGTGCGTGCTCTGCTGCTGAGACTACCCAGGAGAAGCAGTTGGTGGCAGAGGGTAGTGTGTTATGACCCCAATGGCGAGGGTCTCAGAGGAACGTGGAAGTCTGCAGAGTACAAAAATCCAGCTCATAGGGCAGTGGTAACTGGATTGACCATATATCTACTCCTAACGCCAACACTAGAAGTAGCCGGGGATCATTCCTACGTTGATTCTAGATGACACGCTCCAGCCGGAGAATCTAGCTACCCCTAGTAGAGGAAAACAAAAGACCTTTCTTGCCTCCAGAGAAGGGGACCCCAAAGCTGGATAGAAGCCCCCCACAAATAATAACGGTGAGGTAAGAGGAAATGACAAACACAGAAATGAACCAGGTTTAGCACAGAGAGGCCCGCTTACTGATAGCAGAAATAAGAAAA
The DNA here is from genome assembly GCF_051348905.1 of Ranitomeya variabilis. Lineage (NCBI taxonomy): Eukaryota > Metazoa > Chordata > Amphibia > Anura > Dendrobatidae > Ranitomeya > Ranitomeya variabilis. Next base: position 118,468,056 of record NC_135233.1, read on the forward strand.
GGTAACTTATATGGTCAACAAAAACCCTATCAAAATCCACACTGGAAATTCAAGAACCCCCGAACCGTCTAACGGTCCGGGGGGAGAACACCAGCCCCCTAGAGCTTCCAGCAAAGGTCAGGATATAGATTAGGAACAAGCTGGACAAAAATACAAAACCAAAAACAAATAGCAAAAAGCAAAAAGCAGACTTAGCTGATATAACTGGAACCAGGATCAGTAGACAAGAGCACAGCAGACTAGGTCTGATAACTACGTTGCCAGGCATTGAACTGAAGGTCCAGGGAGCTTATATAGCAACACCCCTAACTAACGACCCAAAAAACTAGTAACCACTAGAGGGAGCAAAAAGCAAATTCACAACAGTACCCCCCCCTTAGTGAGGGGTCACCGAACCCTCACCACGACCACCAGGGCGATCAGGATGAGCGGCATGAAAGGCACGAACTAAATCGGCCGCATGAACATCAGAGGCGACCACCCAGGAATTATCCTCCTGACCATAGCCCTTCCACTTGACCAGGTACTGAAGCCTCCGCCTGGAGAGGCGAGAATCCAAGATCTTCTCCACCACGTACTCCAACTCGCCCTCAACCAACACCGGAGCGGGAGGCTCAGCAGAAGGAACTACAGGCACAATGTACCGCCGCAACAAGGACCTATGAAATACATTATGAATAGCAAACGACACAGGAAGATCCAGACGAAAAGATACAGGATTAAGGATTTCCAATATCTTGTAAGGCCCAATAAAACGAGGTTTAAATTTGGGAGAGGAGACCTTCATAGGAACAAAGCGGGAAGAAAGCCATACCAAATCCCCAACGCGTAGTCGGGGACCCACACCGCGGCGGCGGTTGGCAAAGCGCTGAGCCCTCTCCTGTGACAACTTCAAGTTGTCCACCACATGATTCCAGATCCGCTGCAACCTATCCACCACAGAATCCACCCCAGGACAGTCAGAAGGCTCCACATGACCCGAAGAAAAGCGAGGATGGAAACCAGAGTTGCAGAAAAAAGGCGAAACCAAGGTGGCGGAACTAGCCCGATTATTAAGGGCAAACTCAGCCAACGGCAAGAATGTCACCCAATCGTCCTGATCAGCAGAGACAAAACACCTCAAATAAGCCTCCAAAGTCTGATTGGTTCGCTCCGTCTGTCCATTAGTCTGAGGATGGAAAGCAGACGAAAACGACAAATCAATGCCCATCCTACTACAAAAGGATCGCCAGAACCTGGAAACGAACTGGGATCCTCTGTCTGACACAATATTCTCAGGGATGCCGTGCAAACGAACCACATTCTGGAAAAACACAGGAACCAGATCGGAAGAGGAAGGCAGCTTAGGCAAAGGAACCAAATGGACCATCTTTGAGAAGCGATCACATATCACCCAGATAACGGACATGCCCTGAGATAGCGGAAGATCAGAAATGAAATCCATGGAGATATGTGTCCAAGGTCTCTTCGGGACAGGCAAGGGCAAGAGCAAACCGCTGGCACGAGAACAGCAAGGCTTAGCTCGAGCACAAGTCCCACAGGACTGCACAAATGACCGCACATCCCTTGACAAAGAAGGCCACCAAAAGGACCTGGCCACCAGATCTCTGGTGCCAAAAATTCCCGGGTGACCTGCCAACACCGAGGAATGAACCTCGGAAATGACTCTGCTGGTCCACTTATCCGGGACAAACAGTCTGTCAGGTGGACAAGACTCAGGCCTATCCGCCTGAAATCTCTGCAACACACGTCGCAGATCCGGAGAAATAGCTGACAAGATAACTCCATCTTTAAGAATACCAACAGGATCAGCGACTTCAGGAGCATCAGGCACAAAGCTCCTAGAAAGAGCATCGGCCTTCACATTCTTTGAACCTGGTAAATACGAGACAACAAAATCAAAGCGGGAGAAAAACAATGACCAGCGGGCCTGTCTCGGATTAAGGCGTTTAGCAGACTCGAGATACATCAGATTTTTGTGATCAGTCAAGACCACCACACGATGCTTAGCACCCTCGAGCCAATGACGCCACTCCTCAAATGCCCATTTCATGGCCAACAACTCCCGATTGCCCACATCATAATTTCGCTCGGCAGGCGAAAACTTCCTAGAGAAAAAGGCACAAGGTTTCATAACAGAGCAACCAGGGCCTCTCTGCGACAAAACGGCCCCTGCTCCAATCTCTGAAGCATCCACCTCAACCTGAAAGGGAAGTGAGACATCGGGCTGGCACAAAACAGGCGCTGAATTAAACCGGCGTTTCAACTCCTGGAAAGCCTCCACGGCAGCAGGAGCCCAGTTGGCTACATCGGAGCCCTTCTTAGTCATATCCGTCAAAGGTTTCACAATGCTAGAAAAATTAGCGATAAAACGACGGTAGAAGTTAGCAAAACCCAAGAACTTCTGAAGACTCTTAACTGACGAGGGCTGAGTCCAATCAAGAATAGCTCGGACCTTGACTGGGTCCATCTCCACAGCAGAAGGGGAAAAAATGAACCCCAAAAAGGGAACCTTCTGTACACCAAAGAGACACTTTGAGCCCTTGACAAACAAAGAATTTTCACGCAAAATTTTAAAGACCAACCTGACCTGCTCCACATGCGAATCCCAATTATCAGAAAAAACCAAAATATCATCCAGATAAACAATCAAAAATTTATCCAGATACTTCCGGAAAATGTCATGCATAAAGGACTGAAAAACTGAAGGCGCATTGGAGAGCCCAAAAGGCATCACCAAGTACTCAAAATGACCTTCGGGCGTATTGAATGCGGTTTTCCATTCATCACCTTGCTTAATGCGCACAAGGTTGTACGCACCACGAAGGTCTATCTTGGTGAACCACTTGGCACCCTTAATCCGGGCAAACAAGTCAGACAACAGCGGTAAAGGATACTGAAATTTGACAGTGATCTTATTTAAAAGCCGATAATCAATACAAGGCCTCAAAGATCCGTCCTTTTTTGCCACAAAAAAGAATCCCGCACCAAGAGGGGAAGAAGACGGACGAATATGTCCTTTCTCCAGAGACTCCTTGATATATGAACGCATAGCGGTATGTTCAGGTACCGACAGATTAAACAGTCTTCCCTTAGGAAACTTACTGCCTGGGATCAAATCTATAGCACAGTCACAGTCCCTATGAGGAGGCAGTGCACTGGACTCAGACTCACTGAAGACATCCTGATAATCAGACAAATACTCCGGAACTTCCGAAGGCGTAGAAGAAGCAATAGACACAGGCAGGGAATCCCCATGAATACCCCGACAGCCCCAACTTGAGACTGACATAGCCTTCCAGTCCAGGACTGGATTATGGGTCTGTAACCATGGCAGCCCTAAAACAACCAAATCATGCATTTTATGTAAAACCAGGAAACGTATCACCTCGCGGTGTTCAGGAGTCATGCACATGGTAACCTGTGTCCAATACTGCGGTTTATTTGCTGCCAATGGCGTAGCATCAATACCCCTAAGAGGAATAGGATTCTCTAATGGTTCAAGAGTAAAACCACAGCGCTTAGCAAATGACAGATCCATAAGACTCAGGGCAGCACCTGAATCTACAAACGCCATGACAGGATAAGACGACAGTGAGCAAATCAAAGTTACAGACAGAATAAACTTAGGTTGCAAATTACCAACGGTGACAGGACTAACAACCTTAGCTATACGTTTAGAGCATGCTGAGATAACATGTGTAGAATCACCACAGTAGTAGCACAAGCCATTCCGGCGTCTATGAATTTTCCGCTCATTCCTAGTCAGGATTCTATCACATTGCATTAAATCAGGTGTCTGTTCAGACAACACCATGAGGGAATTTGCGGTTTTTCTATCACATTGCACCGAATTAGGTGTCTGTTCAGACAACACCATGAGGGAATTTGCGGTTTTGCGCTCCCGCAACCGCCGGTCAATTTGAATAGCCAGTGCCATAGTATCATTCAGACCTGTGGGAATGGGAAAACCCACCATAACATTCTTAATGGCTTCAGAAAGGCCATTTCTAAAATTAGCGGCGAGTGCACACTCGTTCCAATGTGTCAGCACGGACCATTTCCGAAATTTTTGGCAATACACTTCAGCCTCGTCCTGCCCCTGAGACATAGCCAGCAAGGCCTTTTCTGCCTGAATCTCAAGATTGGGTTCCTCATAAAGTAAACCGAGCGCCAGGAAAAACGCATCAATATCAGCCAATGCCGGATCTCCTGGCGCCAGCGAAAAAGCCCAATCCTGAGGGTCGCCCCGTAAGAACGAAATAACAATTTTTACTTGCTGAGCAGAGTCTCCAGATGAACAGGGTCTCAGGGACAAAAACAATTTACAATTATTCACAAAATTCCTAAACTTAAACCTGTCTCCGGAAAACAGTTCAGGAATCGGTATTTTAGGTTCTGACCTAGGATTTCTGATAACATAGTCTTGTATGCCCTGCACACGAGTAGCCAGCCGGTCCACACTTGTAATCAAGGTCTGGACATTCATGTCTGCAGCAAGCATAGCCACTCTGAGGTAAAGGGGAAGAAGAAAAAAAAAAAAACTCAATCTTCTTTCTTATAATCCCTCTTCTGCAATGCATTAAACATTTAATACTGGCCTGGCAAACTGTTATGACCCCAATGGCGAGGGTCTCAGAGGAACGTGGAAGTCTGCAGAGTACAAAAATCCAGCTCATAGGGCAGTGGTAACTGGATTGACCATATATCTACTCCTAACGCCAACACTAGAAGTAGCCGGGGATCATTCCTACGTTGATTCTAGATGACACGCTCCAGCCGGAGAATCTAGCTACCCCTAGTAGAGGAAAACAAAAGACCTTTCTTGCCTCCAGAGAAGGGGACCCCAAAGCTGGATAGAAGCCCCCCACAAATAATAACGGTGAGGTAAGAGGAAATGACAAACACAGAAATGAACCAGGTTTAGCACAGAGAGGCCCGCTTACTGATAGCAGAAATAAGAAAAGGTAACTTATATGGTCAACAAAAACCCTATCAAAATCCACACTGGAAATTCAAGAACCCCCGAACCGTCTAACGGTCCGGGGGGAGAACACCAGCCCCCTAGAGCTTCCAGCAAAGGTCAGGATATAGATTAGGAACAAGCTGGACAAAAATACAAAACCAAAAACAAATAGCAAAAAGCAAAAAGCAGACTTAGCTGATATAACTGGAACCAGGATCAGTAGACAAGAGCACAGCAGACTAGCTCTGATAACTACGTTGCCAGGCATTGAACTGAAGGTCCAGGGAGCTTATATAGCAACACCCCTAACTAACGACCCAAAAAACTAGTAACCACTAGAGGGAGCAAAAAGCAAATTCACAACAGTAGTGTAGATGAGGTCCTTGACCCATCTTGGCGTGAGGGACAGGAAGGTGGTGGGAACAGCTCTGAGGAAGAGATTCCCCGAACAGGCCAAAGAGGCAGAGGGAGGGGGAAGACTGCGGATCCTGCAGCCTCCCCTTTGGCACCCGTTCGGAGCGTGTCTCTTCCAAAAGCCAAAAAGGGCGCTCCCAAGACTTGCGGTGCCTGGTCCTTTTTTGACACAGTTGCAGATGACATTTGCTATGTCAAATGCAAGGTGTGTCATCACAAAGTTAAAAGAGGTCGAAATGTCAGCAACCTCAATACCTCCAACATGTGGAAACATGTGCGCACCAGGCACGCGGCGGAGTTCGAAAAACACACTGAAGAGCTAGGCCAACCAACAGCGGCAGCTACCACCTCTTCAGCTCGTGTTGCCTCTTCCTCCAGCTCACACGCAGCTGGTTCGGCTTCCTCCCAGGATCGCCGTGGAAGAACCTCTGGCCCTGTTGTCCAGAGACCCACTGTAATTCCACCCGCAGCACCACGATCCCAGTCATCCACACACTCCCAGCCCAGTCTACAGCCATCGGTAGTACAGGCATGGGAGAAAAGGCGGCCTTTCTCGTCAAACCACCCACGAGCACAGGCTCTGACTGCAGGCATTGCCAAACTTCTGTCACTGGAAATGCTGTCATTCAGGCTGGTGGAGACTGACAGCTTCCGTGACTTGATGTCATTGGCAGTCCCACAGTACAATGTGCCCAGCCGCTTTTACTTCAGCAGGCAAGCTGTCCCTGCCCTGCACAAGCATGTTGAGGGACACATAAAACACGCGCTACTGAACGCCGTCAGTAGCAAGGTCCACCTCACCACCGATGAATGGACCAGTCAACATGGACAGGGGCGATACCTTTCCCTCACTGCCCATTGGGTTAATGTTGTTGAGCCGGGTACAGATCGTGTGAGTGGCGCAGGACGTGTCCTGCCCACTCCAAGGATTGCAGGAATCCATTCTGTACGCATTGACTCCTCCTCTTACACCAGTTCCTCAGAATCATCGCTGCAGGAGCCGTCACAGTCCACCTCCACATGGACCCGTGATGAACGTTTACCTGTTATGACCGACATGAGCACAGCCGTGGCCAAACGTCAACAGGCCGTCTTGAAATTAATTTCTTTGGGGAATCGAAGCCACACAGTGCAGGAGCTCTGGAATGCCATCAAGCAGGAGAGCGATGTGTGGTTTGTGGCAGCGAATCTCCAGCCAGGCATGGTAGTGTGTGATAATGGCCGAAATCTGGTGGCAGCTCTGGGCCTCGGCAACCTCACTCACATCCCATGTCTGGCACATGTCCTCAATTTGGTTGTGCAGAGTTTTTTGAGGGACTATCCAGATCTTGATGCACTGCTGCACAAGGTCCGCCTAGAGTGTGCTCACTTGCGGCGTTCCAGCACGGCAAAATCGCGCATTGCGGCTCTGCAGCGCCGACACCGCCTGCCGGAACATCGCATCATATGTGACCTACCTACCAGGTGGAATTCCACGTTACATATGTTGGAGCGGTTGTGTGAGCAGCAGCAAGCTGTAATGGAGTACCAGCTGCATCAGGCGCAAAGAAGTCGCACTCCACACCGTTCAGACTTCACAACCACAGAGTGGGCCACTATGAAGGACGTCTGCCAGGTTTTGCGTCCCTTTGATTATTCCACGCGGATGGCAAGTGCAGATGATGCACTAGTCAGCATGACTGTCCCCCTTATCTGCCTGCTTGAAAAATCACTGCAAGCGTTAAGGGATGATGTTGTGGAAGAGGTGGAGGATGAGGATTCACCATTTCCATCATCTTCTGGACAGTCAGCGCCACGTGGTTCCTCACAAACGTGTAGGCAGGGGACACTTTGTGAGGAGGATGAGGAGGAGTCAATGGAGGAGGAAGACATCCATCCAGAGGAGGGAGTTACACAATTGTCCAGTACTCAGTGTGTACAGCGAGGGTGGGGTGATGACGAGCGGGCAGAGATCACGCCTCCAGCAGGGGACAGCGTTTCTTGGCCAGTTGGCAGTCTGCAGCACATGGTGGATTACATGCTGCAGTGCCTGAGAAACGAACGCCGCATCGCCCACATTCTCAACATGTCTGATTATTGGGTGTTCACCCTCCTCGATCCTCACTACCGGGACAACGTAGAAAGCCTCATCACACCGTTGAACCGGGAGCAAAAAATGCGGGAGTACCAAGACCCACTGGTGAATTCCATCATCTTCTCCAGTCCAACTGAGAGAAGTGCTGCTAGTGCATTACAAAGCAGCTCAGTGCGTCCAGGCAGTGGAGGAGGCTCTGCACAAAGAGGGAGCAGAAGCAGTGCCTCTGCCAAAGGCAAGACCAGTATGGCCCAACTGTGGCACACTTTTGTGTGCCCGCCACAAAAGTCTACACCATCACAGACGGCTCCAGTCAGCAGGAGGCAACGGTTCCGTCAGATGGTGACAGACTACATGTCTTGCCCTCTTGCTGTACTCCCAGACGGCTCTTCCCCTTTCAAGTTTTGGGTCTCAAAGCTGGATACATGGCCAGAGCTAAGCCAGTATGCATTGGAGGTGCTGGCTTGCCCTGCGGCTAGTGTATTATCGGAACGCGTCTTTAGTGCTGCAGGTGGTGTACTAACTGACCGTCGCATGCGACTATCCTCCGATAACGTTGACCGGCTTACTTTCCTGAAAATGAACAAGGCTTGGATCTCGCAGGAATTTGCCACTCCTCTTCCTGATTAAATAATTAGGTGACTGTCTACAGTATCCAGGTCTCCTGTTGTGTTCATCTTTCTACCACCTGAACTGAAATTCCTGGGCTCCAACACCGCCAGTTGAGGCTCAGAAGTGCCGTCTGCACAGTCAAAACATACGACCCAGTGTTATTGGGTGTCAGTAACGTCAGCTGATCCCCAGCCGTGTAGCAGGCAATGTGTCCTGCGACCGCCACGCTGACACAACAACTGAAATGTAAGGGAACCTGTCCCCCCCCCCAAGGCGTTTGTTACTGAAAGAGCCACCTTGTGCAGCAGTAATGCTGCACAAGGAAAAGGTAGCTATTTTTGTTTAGCGCCTTGCACACGCAGAACTTAACACTTATAAAATGTGTCCACTGATACCGTAAAACCGTCCCGGAGGTGGGACTTTCCTTCGTAATGTGACGCAGCACAGCCGTCATTCTTACCCCCCCGACGCGGTGCGCCGGCTCCTCAGCGTTGTTTGATTCTGTCTCGAAGCCTGCGCTGTTATGTTATCCCTTGGCCAGGCACACTTAGCGCTGCCCATCTTCTGACATCATTTGGTGTCAGGCTGGCACATGACAAACCGGACGGTTTAACGGTGTGAGGGGACACATTTCAGAAGTGTCAAGTTCAGCGTTTGCAAGGACCATAATTAAAAGAGCTAAGTTTACCTTTTTCTGCATTAGTGCTGTACAAGATGGCTCTTTCAGCTACAAACGCCTGGGGGGGGGGGGGTTAAAGGTTCCCTTTCAACTTGCTCCAGTGCAGGCTTCGGCCTACACTCTGCTCCCCCTGCAGAGCCTGGGCTCTAACACCGCCAGTTGGTGCCCCGAAGTGCTGGCTGCACAGAGAAAAACACCCGCCAATGTGTCTGTGGGGTTCAGCACCGCCAGCTGTTCCCCTGCTGTGTAGCCCGCAACGTGTCCTGCAACAGCCACGCAGACACAAAGCTGCCGCCAGTGCAGGCTTCGGCCTGCACTCTGCTCCCTCTCCTCCTGCTGACCCTGGGCTCTAACACCGCCAGTTGGTGCCCGGTACTGCTAGCTGCACAGAGAAAAACACCAGCCAATGTGTCAGTGGGGTTCAGCACCGCCAGCTGTTCCCCTGCTGTGTAGCCGGCATCGTGTCCTGCAAAAGCCACGCAGACACAAGAACTGAAATTGAAGGGAACCTGTCGCCCCTCCCCCAGGTGTTTTGTATGTTTTACAGCCACCTTGTACAGCAGTAATGCTGCATGTGTGCAAGGTGGCTCATAAACTTATTCTCCTTGCACACGTGCAACGGAACATGTCTATAATGTGTCCCCTGGGACCATTAAAACGTCCCTGAGGTGTGACTTTCCTTTGTAATGACACGCTGCAACCCCCTTGGTAGCACAGCTCTTCTTCTGACATCATTGTTTGGCTGGCTGCGCCTCTGCGGCCGCCCTGCCCGACCCAACGCCCCTCGGTGTCTTATTTATTTTGACTGCGAGGGTGTGATTGACGGGCATGAGCAGTGCATATCTTCGCCAGGCTGTCACTCAACTCCTTCCGCCTTCTTCAGACTGTGCGGCTTCATGGCCGTGGCATGCGATAAGGGATCAGCTGACGCCGCACAGTCTGTAGCAGGTGTAAGGACCCGAGCGAGAGGCGAACATATGTACTGCGCCAGGCCATGAATCCCAGCCCCGCAGTGTGAAACACTGTAAAGACACTGCGGGGCTGGGATTCATGGGCATCGCGAACCGCACCAGCCAACATGAAATGATGTCAGAAGATGGGCAGCGCATGGCCAAGGGATAACGCAACAATGCAGACTCCTGTACATCAAAATGCGATGCTCAGGAGGCCGCGCCAAGCACCAAGGTGGTATTTTTGCCAGCTGTGCTGCGTCTCATTACGAAGGGAACTCCCGCCTCCAAGACAGACTGTATAAGGGCCAAAATGTTGTACGTGTTTCATTCAGCTTGTGCAAGGAACAAAATTAAAAGAGCAACCTTTGACTTGTGCAGCACTACTGCTGCATAAGGCATGGCTCTTCTAGTTTGTAACACCTGAGGGGGGGGTTAAAGGTTACCTTTAAAATTGGTTCAATTAGGCTTCGGACTACACTCTGCTCCCTGTTGTGAATTCTGTTTGTGGGCTCCCCCGGTGGTGTTTTATGGTAGTGCCACTTATTTGCCTTCTTCTATCCTGGATCACCTGTTGCCACCTATTAGGGGAGTTTCCTATTTAAGGCTGCTTGGCTGCTGGTCCTATGCCGGCCAACAATGTATCAGTAGCATTCTGTTGCATTTTCCTGCCTCAAGTTCCTGTTCAGCTAAGTTGAATTTTGTTTCTAGTTTATGCTATTTTTGTCCAGCTATCTGCAATGTGACACTCTGTAGCTGGAAGCTCTCGTGGACTGAAATTGCCACTCCAGTGGCATGAGTTGTCACTGGAGTTTTAAAGTAATTTCAGGATGGTGTTTTTGAGTAGTGTTTTGAAGTTGACCGTGAAGTAACTCTTTCCTGTACTTCTGCTATCTAGAAAGCGGACCTCACTGTGCTAAATCTGCTGTTCATCCTACGTATGTCTTTTCCTCTTGACTCACCGTCAATATCTGTGGGGGGCTGCTATCTCCTTTGGGGGTTCATCTCTGGAGGTAAGGCAGGCCTATATATTCCTCTGATAGGGGTAGTTAGATCTCCGGCTGGCGCGTGGTGTCTAGGGCATCGTAGGAAACACTCCCCGGCTACTTCCAGTGTTGTCAGGTTCAGGTCACGGTCACTTTAGTTCCCATCACCCGAGAGCTAGTCCGTTTGTTATTTTGATTTCCCTGCCATTGGGGAAATCATGACAGTTTGGCCGGCCCGAATGTGTTAAAACCATGTACTAAAGCAGGAAAGGATGTGAAAAGGTTTTTTTTTTCCTTCTGTGTTTGGAATGTGCTCATTTGTACTCCTTGCTTAAACTGCAGTCTTCAGCCTTTTTTTTTTTTTCCTCTCCTCTTAATCTCTGAATGGCTTTGGTTACACCTGTTTGAATCATGGATCCACAGAGTTTGGTTGCAGGTCTGAATAACCTGGCTACAAAGGTCCAGAACTTACAAGATTTTGTTATACGTGCTCCAATGTCTGAACCTAAGATCCCTATGCCTAAATTTTTTACCGGAGACAGATCCCGTTTTTTGAATTTCAGAGAGAATTGTAAATTGTTTTTGTCTCTGAGATCTCACTCTGCTGGTGATCCTGCACAACAGGTTAAAATTGTTATTTCTCTACTGCGGGGTGACCCACAAAGTTGGGCATTTGCATTGTCGCCAGGGGATCCTGCGTTATTAAATGTAGATGCGTTTTTTCTGGCTTTGGGGTTGCTTTATGAAGAACCTAATTTAGAGATTTTGGCTGAGAAAGCCTTGATAGCTCTTTCCCAAGGGCAAGATGAAGCTGAGATTTACTGCCAAAAATTTCGTAAATGGTCGGTGCTTACTAAATGGAATGAGTGCGCTCTAGCAGCTAATTTCAGAGAAGGTCTCTCTGATGCCGTGAAGGATGTCATGGTGGGGTTCCCTGTGCCTACAGGTCTGAATGATGCCATGAAATTGGCTATCCAGGTTGATCGGCGTTTACGGGAGCGCAAATCTGTGCACCATATGGCGGTGTCTTCTGAGCAAAGATCTGTGCACCATATGGCGGTATCTTCTGAGCAAAAACCTGTGCACCATATGGCGGTATCTTCTGAGCAAAAACCTGTGCACCATTTGGCGGTGACCTCTGAAGAGGCACCAGAGCATATGCAATGCGATAGTGTTTTGTCTAGAGGCGAACGACAAAGTTACAGGCGCAAAAATGGATTGTGCTTCTACTGTGGAGATCCAGCTCATGTTATATCAGCATGCTCTAAACGCATAAAAAAGGTTGATAAAAAGGTTGATAAATCTTTTTCTATAGGTACCTTGCAGTCTAAATTTCTTTTGTCCGTGACATTGATTTGTACTTTATCATCTGTTACCGTGAATGCTTATGTGGATTCTGGCGCCGCTCTGAGTCTCATGGATTGGTCCTTTGCCAAGCGTTGTGGGTTTGATTTAGAGCCTCTGGAAGTTTCTATTCCCTTAAAGGGTATTGATTCTACACCTTTGGCTAGCAATAAACCACAATATTGGACACAAGTGACTATGCATCTTACCCCAGACCATCAGGAGATTATTCGTTTCCTTGTGTTATATAATCTACATGACGTGTTAGTACTTGGATTACCATGGTTACAAATTCATAATCCAGTCTTGGACTGGAGATCAATGTCTGTGTTGAGCTGGGGATGTCGGGGGATTCATGGGGATGCACCTTTGGTTCCCATTTCTTCATCTACTCCCTCTGAGATCCCAGCATTTCTGTCAGATTTTTATGATGTCTTTCAGGAGCCTAAAATTGATTCTCTCCCTCCTCACAGAGAGTGTGACTGCGCTATTGAGTTGATTCCCGGTAGTAAATTTCCTAAGGGTCGCTTGTTTAATTTGTCTGTACCTGAACATACTGCTATGCGGGAGTATATCAGAGAATCTTTGGAAAAGGGTCATATTCGCCCCTCTTTGTCTCCACTGGGGGCAGGGTTTTTCTTTGTGGGTAAAAAGGATGGTTAATTGAGACCTTGTATCGACTATCGACTTCTGAATAAGATTACAGTTAAATACCAGTACCCGTTACCTTTACTGACTGATCTGTTTGCTCGCATAAAGGGGGCGAAGTGGTTCACTAAGATCGATTTACGTGGTGCGTATAATTTGGTGCGGATTAAGCAGGGGGATGAGTGGAAGACCGCATTTAATACGCCTGAAGGCCATTTTGAGTATTTGGTAATGCCTTTCGGTCTCGCGAATGCCCCTTCCGTTTTTCAGTCCTTTATGCACGATATTTTCAGTGAATATCTGGATAAATTTATGATTGTGTATTTGGATGATATTTTGATTTTTTCGGAGGACTGGGAGTCTCATGTTCAACAGGTCAGGAGAGTTTTTCAGGTTTTACGAGCTAATTCTCTTTTTGTGAAGGGCTCAAAGTGTATTTTTGGGGTTCAGAGAATTTCCTTTCTGGGATATATTTTTTCCCCTTCATCTATGGAGATGGACCCTGTTAAGGTTCAGGCTATTTGTGATTGGATACAACCTACTTCTCTAAAGAGTCTTCAGAAATTCTTGGGATTTGCTAATTTCTATCGCCGATTCATAGCGGGTTTTTCTGCCATTGCTAAACCTTTGACTGATTTGACCAAAAAGGGTGCTGATGTTGCTAATTGGTCCTCTGCGGCTGTGGAGGCCTTTCGGGAGCTTAAGCGCCGCTTTTCTTCTGCTCCTGTGTTGCGCCAGCCTGATGTGTCGCTCCCATTCCAGGTTGAAGTAGATGCTTCCGAGATCGGAGCAGGTGCAGTTTTGTCGCAGAAAGGTCATGACTGCTCAGTGATGAGACCATGTGCGTTTTTCTCTCGAAAATTTTCGCCCGCTGAGCGAAATTATGATGTTGGAAATCGGGAGCTCTTGGCCATGAAGTGGGCATTTGAGGAGTGGCGTCATTGGCTTGAGGGTGCTAGACACCAGGTGGTGGTCTTGACTGACCACAAGAATCTAATTTATCTTGAGTCAGCCAGGCGTCTGAATCCTAGACAGGCGCGCTGGTCGTTGTTTTTCTCTCGATTTAACTTTGTGGTTTCATATCTGCCTGGGTCTAAGAATGTGAGGGCGGATGCCCTCTCTAGGAGTTTTGAGCCTGACTCGCCTGGTGATTCCGAACCTACTGGCATCCTGAAGGATGGGGTGATATTGTCAGCTGTCTCCCCAGACCTGCGGCGCTCTTTGCAGGAGTTTCAGGTGGATAGGCCTGATCGCTGTCCGCCTGGTAGACTGTTTGTCCCTGATGACTGGACCAGTAGAGTTATTTCGGAGGTTCACTCTTCCGCGTTGGCAGGTCATCCTGGAATTTTTGGCACCAGGGATTTGGTGTCTAGGTCCTTTTGGTGGCCTTCCTTGTCTCGAGATGTGCGTATTTTTGTGCAGTCTTGTGATGTTTGTGCTCGGGCTAAGCCCTGCTGTTCCCGGGCCAGCGGGTTGTTGTTGCCCTTGCCTATTCCTAAGAGGCCTTGGACGCACATCTCTATGGACTTTATTTCTGACCTTCCTGTTTCTCATAGGATGTCTGTCATCTGGGTGGTGTGTGACCGTTTTTCCAAGATGGTTCACTTGGTACCTTTGCCCAAATTGCCCTCCTCCTCTGAGCTGGTCCCTCTATTTTTTCAGAATGTGGTGCGTTTGCATGGTATTCCTGAGAATATAGTGTCTGACAGGGGTACTCAGTTTGTGTCTAGATTTTGGCGGGCGTTCTGTGCCAGGATGGGCATCGACTTGTCTTTTTCGTCTGCATTCCATCCTCAGACTAATGGCCAGACTGAGCGTACTAATCAGACCTTGGAGACTTACTTGAGGTGTTTTGTGTCCGCTGATCAGGACGATTGGCTTGATTTTTTGCCATTGGCAGAGTTTGCCCTTAACAATCGGGCTAGTTCTGCCACTTTGGTTTCTCCATTTTTTTGTAATTCAGGGTTTCACCCTCGCTTTTCGTCCGGTCAATTGGAGTCTTCGGATTGTCCTGGAGTAGATGCTGTGGTTGATAGAATGCATCAGATTTGGGGACAGGTTGTGGACAATCTGAAGTTGTCCCAGGAGAAGACTCAACAGTTCACTAATCGTCATCGGCGTGTCGGTCCTCGTCTTTGTGTTGGGGACCTGGTTTGGTTGTCTTCTCGATTTGTTCCTATGAAGGTCTCGTCTCCTAAGTTTAAGCCTCGGTTTATTGGCCCTTATAGGATTCTGGAGGTTCTCAATCCTGTGTCCTTTCGTTTGGACCTCCCAGCATCTTTTACTATTCATAATGTTTTTCATCGGTCATTATTGCGGAGGTATGAGGTGCCGGTTGTTCCTTCTGCTGATCCTCCTGCTCCTGTGCTGGTTGAGGGTGAATTGGAGTATGTGGTGGAAAAGATCTTGGACTCCCGTGTTTCCAGACGGAAACTTCAGTATCTGGTTAAGTGGAAAGGCTATGGTCAGGAGGATAATTCTTGGGTGACAGCATCCGATGTTCATGCTCCTGATTTGGTTCGTGCATTTCATAGTGCTCATCCAGATCGCCCTGGTGGTTCTGGTGAGGGTTCGGTGCCCCCTCCTTAAGGGGGGGGTACTGTTGTGAATTCTGTTTGTGGGCTCCCCCGGTGGTGTTTTATGGTAGTGCCACTTATTTGCCTTCTTCTATCCTGGATCACCTGTTGCCACCTATTAGGGGAGTTTCCTATTTAAGGCTGCTTGGCTGCTGGTCCTATGCCGGCCAACAATGTATCAGTAGCATTCTGTTGCATTTTCCTGCCTCAAGTTCCTGTTCAGCTAAGTTGAATTTTGTTTCTAGTTTATGCTATTTTTGTCCAGCTATCTGCAATGTGACACTCTGTAGCTGGAAGCTCTCGTGGACTGAAATTGCCACTCCAGTGGCATGAGTTGTCACTGGAGTTTTAAAGTAATTTCAGGATGGTGTTTTTGAGTAGTGTTTTGAAGTTGACCGTGAAGTAACTCTTTCCTGTACTTCTGCTATCTAGAAAGCGGACCTCACTGTGCTAAATCTGCTGTTCATCCTACGTATGTCTTTTCCTCTTGACTCACCGTCAATATCTGTGGGGGGCTGCTATCTCCTTTGGGGGTTCATCTCTGGAGGTAAGGCAGGCCTATATATTCCTCTGATAGGGGTAGTTAGATCTCCGGCTGGCGCGTGGTGTCTAGGGCATCGTAGGAAACACTCCCCGGCTACTTCCAGTGTTGTGTCAGGTTCAGGTCACGGTCACTTTAGTTCCCATCACCCGAGAGCTAGTCCGTTTGTTATTTTGATTTCCCTGCCATTGGGGAAATCATGACAGCTCCCCCTGCAGAGCCTGGGCTCTAACACCGCCAGTTGGTGCCCCGAAGTGCTGGCTGCACAGAGAAAAACACACGCCAATGTGTCTGTGGGGTTCAGCACCGCCAGCTGTTCCCCTGCTGTGTAGCCCGCAACATGTCCTGCAGCAGCCACGCAGACACAAAGCTGCCGCCAGTGCAGGCTTCGGCCTGCACTCTGCTCCCTCTCCTCCTGCTGACCCTGGGCTCTAACACCGCCTGTTGGTGCCCGGTACTGCTAGCTGCACAGAGCCAAACACCTCGCCAATGTGTCAGTGGGGTTCAGCACCGCCAGCTGTTCCCCTGCTGTGTAGCCGGCATCGTGTCCTGCAAACGCCACCCAGACACAACAGACCTACAAATGCCTCCAGTGCAGGCTTCGGCCTACACTCTGCTCCCCCTGCTGACCCTTTGCTCCAACACCCTTTGCTCTAGGAAGACAAGCTTGAATAGGTCCCCATCCTGGTTCCAGCACCGTCAGCTGGTTCCGGGCAGAGCCTTTGGCTTAGGTGCCTCCCTCTGGGTATCCGAGTTCCACCAACGTCAGGTGGTCCTTGGTAGTGCTTTCAGGCACGGGTACCTCCTGCTTAGTAACCGGGTTCCAGTAACGTCAGCTGGTCCTCGGTAGTTCCATTGGCTCTTGGACCTTCGGCTACCCATCCAGGTTCCAGTACCGTCAGCTGGTTCTCGGCAGTGTCTTTTGCTCTTGTACCTTCTGCTCCACATCCTGGTTCCAGTACCGTCAGCTGGTTCCAGGCAGAGCCTTTGGCTTAGGTGCCTCCCTCTGGGTATCCGAGTTCCACCAACGTCAGGTGGTCCTTGGTAGTGCTTTCAGGCACGGGTACCTCCTGCTTAGTAACCGGGTTCCAGTAACGTCAGCTGGTCCTCGGTAGTTCCATTAGCTCTTGGACCTACGGGTAGCCATCCGAGTTCCAGTTCCATCAGCTGTTTCTTGGCATTTTCTCAGCCTTCTTGTACCTTCTGCTACATTTCCAAGTTCAAGACCCTAAAGACGACGACCCGGAAGACCACCCCTAAGATGACGACGACACCAGAGACGACAACCACTGAGATGACGACGACCCTCGAGACGATGACCCTGAAGACCACCCCGATGACGACGACCCTGGAGACGACGACCCTGGAGACGACGACGACATGGGAGACCGAGAAGCAGAAGAACAAGAGGCTGCAGAACAAAGAGCAGAAGAACATTAAGCATAAGACTAAATATCAGAGCAAAAGATATTATCTAAATTATAAGCAGAAGAAGACTAAGCAGTGTGTGGGGGTGAGTCCGTTCCTCCTCGTGGTGCCCCTGGATAAAGCCTGATGCTGCAGGCCAAACTGAACGCGGACAAATGTAACTGTTTTGTGACAGGCAGAACGGAAGGTGTAATCTTCAAACTTTTATAGATAACAACTACGGGAATGCCTGTCACAAATAAGAATATGATGAAGAAGTTGAATATGAAGAAGAACAATAGTTAAATAAAAAGAATATGAACAATGTGAAAAAAAAAATTATAGGTAGAAGATGAAGATGAATAAGGTGAAGAAGAAGTTGATGTCAAAGATGCTGATGATGATGAAGAAGAAAGTGTGGGAGAAGTAAAAAAGAGGGTGATGGGCGTGGAAGTAGTGAAACATCAATATCTGACAAAATAAAAAAAATCTTAACATAGTCAATATCTTTGTAACTCCGAACGTCTTTAAAAAAAATTAAAATTCATGCTATTCTATTTGATTGGGCTAAACCTCTATGCCTTTAATGTCTCCGCCACCTCCCCCAATACATCCTAAATTATTCTTAGTTGTTTTCCTTCATGTAGAATGAGCCTACAAGGAAAGAAAGGGTTTATTTTAATTCCGATATTTTCGTCCCATTGACTTGCATTGGGATCGGGTATCGGTATCGGATTAGATCCGATACTTTGACGGTATCGGCCGATACTTTCCGATACCGATACTTTCCGATAGCGGAAGGTATCGCTCAACACTAGTCATTACGGTTCTGTAATGATTTCCAAAAATTGAATGAGGTGTTAAAGTTTGACCTTTACCCAATGCCCCGGGTGGACAAGCTGATCGAGCCCCTGGGTGATGAGTGAGTATACACTCGGGTGGTCTCCGAGTATTTCTAAGTGCTCGGAGATTGTTTTCGTCAGCTGAATAATTTACAGCTGCTACACAGCTTGAATATAGCTGCCTCAGCAAAAACGAAATCTCCGAGCACTTACAAATACTCGGAGACCACCCGAGCATGCTTGGGAAAGTCTGAGCTGAGTATACTCGCTCATCACTAGTCTTTACCACTATGTAGTCTTGCCCTTTGGTTTACATGGGGTCTCTGCTACATTCCAGAAGTTGATGGACAAAGTGCTGCAACCCCATTGGAAGTATGCGTCTGCGTACTTAGATGACATCATCATTTTTAGTACTGATAAGCATACCCACTTGTCCCAGATACAAGCAGTAGTAGATTTGTTCTGAGCTGCGGGGTTGATGGTAAATTCCAAGAAATGTACGATAGGGCTCGAGGAAGCCTGGTACTTGGGTTACATGATCGGCCGTGGGGTGATTAAAAGAACTGATCCCGACCTGTTACCACCAAACAGGTGAGAGCATTTCTCAGAACCGTTGGGTATTACGGGAGGTTTATACCAAATTTTTCGAGGAGAACAACACCCCTTACTGATCTTCTCAAGGGAAAGAACTCTGTCATGGTTCGATGGAACCCCCAGGCAGAGGAAGCATACCAATCCATGAAGGTGGCTCTGTGCGGACAGCCCGTCCTCATTAGAACTTTGAGAAACACTTCATTGTACAGAAAGATGCCTCTAATGAGGGCCTAGGAGCAGTCCTGTCGCAGGAGGTGGATGGAGAGGAGCATCCAGTCACCTACCTAAGTAAGAAACTCACCTCGGCCAAGAAAAATTATAGCATAGTGGAGAAGGAGTGCCTGGCCATTAAATGTGTCTTGAAGTCCCTATGCTATTAATTGCTCGGTCAACTGTTTCGCTAGGTGACAGATCATTTGCCCTTGGTCTGGATGAGGAATGCCAAGGAGAGAAAAGTGCTGGTCACTCGATGGTTCCTGTCTTGCAAAATTTCAATTTTACTGTGGAACATCAGGCGGGGAAGTCATAGGGAAATGCGGATGCCCTGTCACAGGCCCTCTGTATGGTGATGAATGTTTATCCTCATAAGTTTGAACAGTGAGGGGGGTATATGTGAGGCAGCGACTGGTATTATTTGCGAGGGTCACTATGTGTCCCCCAGGATGCGCTCAGAAGCGTATTGAGGCCATGGAAGTGCATTGCAGTCACAGGTGTAGCTGTGATTGCAATCTATATACATAAAGCTGAGTGTATGTATGTGTAGGTATCAAGCCACACCCACTCCACATGGGCCCCATCAGGAAGTACAACTCCTGCTTCCAAATGACATCATTTGGTGCAAAAAAAGATTTTTTTCAACTGGATTTATGCCCACATTCAAAGTTCAAGGACAGATTTACCACTCAATTGGCTCACTGCTTCCATTACAAGGAAAAGAACCTCAATTTCTTTAACTCTACTTCATGGGAAATGTAGAAGCAGAGGCTCAGCAAGATGTTCTTTAATTCCAAACCCTCGCCTTAATATTGTAACTAACTTGCAGCAGTTCCTTCCCTTAAACAATCCATATGTTCAACTTTTCAATACTGCACTTGAATGCATGCCAAGCATTAGATCTGTGCATTGCAGGCAGGGAGAAGTCGTATGAGCTCCTGCTCTAACCAGAAGCTTACAGGCCACCATCACTAGTGACCCCGCTTCCATCTTTTGGCTCGGGGTCACCATGGAGACCATCTGCACAACGCTATCACAATCGCATTGTGCCGATGGGAGCAGAAAGGGATCTCTCTCCCTCTGCGATGCCCATCGATGCCGCTGTCACTATTGACAGAGACATCAGAGGGGTTAAATGCCCTTGATCCGTACCGATCATGGGCATTGCTGCAGGGTGTCAGCTCTCATAGAGAGCTGACATCTGCATTTGATCTCGGCAGTGCTCAGCAAGAATCCAGCAGGACATGTACGGCAATTTGTGAGAACACAGTTCTCGCAGAGGCGTACATATATGGTGCATGTTGGGAAGGGGTTAATATTAACATATCGGTATTAGTTATATATTCATTGTAATTGTTTCATGTATTCTTTATATCAGTAACACCTAAAGTTTACAAAGAAGTAAATTGTGTTGGTCATGTTATTCAGGCCTTGTACCTTGATCAAAATGTCCTCCACATAGTATGATCCCCTCCATATCCATTAAGGAGAATGATGCCTCCAGTCAAGCCTCCACAGTATGATGCCCTCACAGTTGCCCACACAATGTGATGTCCCAACAGTCACCGACACAGTATGATGATTCCACTGCCAGACAAACAGTAACAGTACTTGCTAAGGACAGGCAACAAGCAGAAAGGACTGGTTTGGGCTAAAGAACACAAGGAATGGACATTAGACCAGTGGAAATCTGTGCTTTGGTCTGATGAGTCCAAATTTGAGATCTTTGGTTCCAACCACCGTGTCTTTGTGCGACGCAGAAAAGGTGAACGCATGGACTCTACATGCCTGGTTCCCACCGTGAAGCATGGAGGAGGAGGTGTGATGGTGTGGGGGTGCTTTGCTGGTGACACTGTTGGGGATTTATTCCAAATTGAAGGCATACTGAATCAGCATGGCTACCACAGCATCTTGCAGCAGCATGCTATTCCATCCGGTTTGCATTTAGTTGGAGCATCCTTTATTTTTCAACAGGACAATGACCCCAAACACACCTCCAGGCTGTGTAAGGGCTATTTGACCAAGAAGGAGAGTGATGGTGTACTATGCCAGATGACCTGGCCTCCACAGTCACCAGACCTGAACCCAATCGAGATGGTTTGGTGTGAGCTGGACCGCAGAGTGAAGGCAAAAGGGCCAACAAGTGCTGAGCATCTCTGGGAACTCCTTCAAGATTATTGGAAGACCATTCCTGGTGACTACCTCTTGAAGCTCAGCAAGAGAATGCCAAGAGTGTGCAAAGCCGTCATCAAAGCAAAAGGTGGCTACTTTGAAGAACCTAGAATATAAGACATAATTTCAGTTGTTTCACACTTTTTTGTTACGTATATAATTCCACATGTGTTAATTCATAGTTTTGATGCCTTCAGTGTGAATGTACAATTTTCATAGTCATGAAAATACAGAAAAATCTTTAAATGAGAAGGTGTGTCCAAACTTTTGGTCTGTACTGTAGTTGAAATTGAGTCACCACGTGGGTGGGATCACGGAGACATTTGACACCAAGCTCCACCAACTCAAAGATGGCATGTTACTGTTTCCAACCCTTTGGCTGTTACTAGTCAGTGAGTCGGACAGAAAACGTCAAAAAGCTGGAATATGGCCCGGAGGTGGGGTGGGGGCATAGTTTGCCCAAGTCTGTAATATACACTCTTGACTTATCAGTTGTGATTCTTTTGAGGTCTGAATTGAGTTCAATGATGATAGATGGAATTACTAGCGGTGTCTTCAAGCTTTGGAGTTTCCTTTATTTTTTAGAAGAATTGATTCTTATTACAGTATTACTGAGCCGTTGTTTAGATCCTAGTCTGTAATGTGCCGTTTAAAGTGATGTCATATCATGTGGTTGAATGACTTGTGATTACGTGACTTCCTATATTTATTTATCTGACATTTTGCTTTGAAATTTGGAGAAAGATAAGTATTTTCCAGTATTTTCTTGCAGTGAGACATAAGCATGACTTAAAAGATTTGCTTATGTTGTGCTTTTTCATTTCAATTATGTCTAATGTGCAGAATCTATTTAAAACCAAAGCAACAATGTCTAGAAAATTCCATTAAAACTCAGGGGAAATATGCTTTGACTATACTTATAGCCAATTTCTTTTTGCCAGCATAGAAAATTATCATATGTCAAAAAATGTGTTCCCATGGTTACACAATATTTAGTACCAAAATGAAAAGCCCTGAAGACTAATGCAAAGGAAATGTTTTATGTCTGTATAGCGGATGGGTATCTCTTACCACTTTCCAGAAGATCTTAATACATTCAGAATTGTTTATTGGACAGCGAATGCCCGGGGATGAGAGCTCTGAAAGGCGGCATTCATAGACAGTGTATCTAGCTTTTTTAATCATCTTGATACACAGCAAGTGCAATCCTTACAGATAAACCTTAGTAATAAGCACATGGAAGAAAAAGAAAATTAAAACTAAGTTTAAATAACTGTAAAAAAGTATAACACATATGGTGCCTTTATCTAAGGTTACTGAACAAGTGCAAAAGAACTAAAAATTAATCACAGGAAGGGTTGGCTTTAGACAATGTGTGGCCTCGGGCAAAAGTAAAACAGGGGCCCTAAATGCTTACACATTGCGGCAACACAAACCATAGCACATTAAGGGTGCTTTAAACAAGCACAAACGACAAAATTAACGTCATCTATCGTTTTTGTTTTGGCCCTTTAACACAGACTGGAGAAGAATTAAAGGAGTATAAAGATTGCTAATAAATCATTCTGTACATATTATCGGCAGCACATCTCCTGTTTACACTGACCGGTGTGCTGCTGAAAATAATTGTCTTGATTCATTAAAGAAGCACTCCAATCAAAGTTTTATCCTCTTAATATATTATAATCATCATATTATATTATGGGGAGCATTGTGGCTCCATGCAAGGCCAGCGTCAGCACCCAAGGCAAGTGCTGGGGCCCTGGACAAAGGAGGGGGCCAACTCACCGTCAGAGCCTGGGCCACTCCTCCATCAGCTATGCTGTTTGAGCCATCACTTCAACAGATATGGCCGCGCGCAGTGCACTGTGTGGCTGTGTCTGCTAATAATGATGCGCCAGGGCAACATACAAGCAAAATTAAAGGTGCAGTCACTACTAGCAGACACAGCTGCATAGTGCACTGTGCTCGGCCATGTCTAAGTGATAGCAATCAAGCAGCGCCAGCGGCCCTATACACCCACATGCCAGAGGAGCTGAACGTGAGACAAGCCAGGGGCAGGTGAGCGAGGCTTGTTGCCAGCTTCCCCATATTTAAAAATATTTCTTAAGTGTCTGTATGTTTGTGTGTGTGCATGTACAATGTACTGTATATCTATGCACAGTGGGTACGGAAAGTATTCAGACCCCTGTAAATTGTTCACTCTTTGCTTTATTGCAGCGATTTGGTAAATTCAAAAAAGTTCATTTTATCACATTAATGTACACTCTGCACCCCATCTTGACTGAAAAAAAACAGAAATGTAGAATTTTTTGCAAATTTGATAAAAAGGAAAAACTGAAATATCACATGGTCATAAGTATTCAGACCTTTTGCTCAGACACTCATATTTAAGTCAAATGCTGTCCATTTGCTTGTGATCCTCCTTGAGATGGGTTCTACTCCTTCATTGGAGTCCAGCTTTGTTTAATTAAACTGATAGGACTTGATTTGGAAAGGCACACACCTGTTGTCATGTCGGACGCTGTTCAGACCAGATCGTTCGACAGACAGCGGTAATTCCGCTTTTGACCATTATTTGCTCATTGGCGTCGGCTAGGTTTAGTCCAGCTGTTACAGGGTTAATTTACCTGATCCTCGGATTGGAAGCTGGGCCATGCCCATGGCCTTTAAATAGTTGTCCGGATTATTGGGCGTCGCCGATTATAGCTTCTGTCTTGCGTTGTTATCTCGGTCTGGAGTGGAGAGCTGGTTGTTGGAGAATCGTTGCTGGTGGTGTATTATCCTTTGTCTTATTTACTCCTTCCTATATTTGTGTTTATTTTGCCCTGCGCATTTATAGTGTATTCCTGAGTGACTGCGGCGTGGTGTATATTTTCCTTTATCCTTGTCTGTGCTAACATGTTAGGGCATGCTAGGCTATGGGTTGAACTAGATGGACTTAAAGTCTTCCTTCAACCTTAATAACTGTGTAACTATGTAACTGTGGGTATTGGTGTATTACATTCACTGGGTGGAGGGCGGAGGTTTTCAGCTTAGGGTTGTAACAGGAGGCAGGGTGAGGTTCGAGGCCTGGACATGCACACCATCAGTGTAAACTTCAGGTAGAGGGTCAGTCAGCATTTCCCTAGTCTGAGGGAAATTGCAGGGGCCCGGGTTATTAGCTCTCACCCACCTAGTCTCCCCGTGACACCTGTCTATATAAGACCTCACAGCTCACAGTGCATGTCAGACCAAATGAGAATCATGAGGTCAAAGGAACTGGCCCAGGAGCTCAGAGACAGAATTGTGGCAAGGCGAAGATCTGGCCAAGGTTACAACAGAATTTCTGCAGTACTCAAGGTTCCTAAGAGAACAGTGGCCTCCATAATCCTAAATGGAAGAAGTTTGGGACCACCAGAAGTCTTTCTAGACCTGGCCGTCCAGCCAAACTGAGCAATCGTGGGAGAAGAGCCTTGGTGAGAGAGGTAAAGAAGAACCCCAAGATCACTGTGGCTGAGCTACAGAGATGCAGTAGGGAGAGAAACTTTCAAAAAGTCAACTATCACTGCAGCCCTCCATCAGTCGGGCCTTTGTGGCAGAGTGGCCCCACGGAAGCCTCTCCTCAGTGCAAGACATATGAAAGCCCGCATAGAGTTTGCGAAAAAACACATGAAGGACTCCCAGCCTATGAGAAATAAGATTTTCTGGACTGATGAGACAAAGATAGACCTTTTTGGTGATAATTATAAGTGGTATGTGTGGAGAAAACCAGGCACTTGCTCATTACCTACTCAATACAATCCCAACAGTGAAACATGGTGATGGCAGCATCATGCTATGGGGGAGTTTTTCAGCTGCAGGGACAAGACAACTGGTTGCCATTGAAGGAAACATGCATGTGGCCAAGTACAGAGATATCCTGGATGAAAACCTTTTCCAGAGTTCTCTGGACCTCAGACGTGGCTGAAGGTTCATCTTCCAACAAGACAATGACCCTAAGCACACAGCTAAAATAACAAAGGAGTGGCTTCAGAACAACTCTGTGACCATTCTTGACTGGCCCAGCCAGAGCCCCTGGCCTTAACCCAATTGAGCATCTCTGGAGAGACCTGAACATTGCTGTCCACCAACATTCACCATCCAATCTGACAGAACTGAAGCCCTCTCTTGACCCATCCTCTGTATCTAGCTATCGCCCTATATCACTTCTCCCCTATGCCTCAAAACTACTGGAACAACACGTCCATCTTGAACTGTCCTCCCATCTATCTTCCTGCTGCCTTTTTGACCGCTTACAATCAGGCTTCCGATCACACCACTCCACTGAAACTGCCCTAACTAAGGTCACCAATGACCTATTAACCTGTTGTGAATTCCGTTCTCGGGCTCCCTCCTGTGGTCATGAGTGGTACTGCGTGAGTTTGTTCTTGGGCTCCCTCTGGTGGCCTTTAGCGATATGGCTGGTCTTGGCTGGCTCAGCAGTTTCATCTCCTGCTAGGCTGGGCCTATTTAACTCACCTGGACCTTTACTTGTCGCCTGCTGTCGGTGTGTTCAGTCCTGATCCTGTGCTCTCCTGAATATTCCTTGTGACCAGTCTCCTGCTATGAGAAGCTAAGTTTGCTTGTTCAGTTTCTCATTATTTCCTTGAAAACATTTCTCATTATATTATGAGTTCAGCCCAGCTTGCTTTTATGTGATTTTTTGCTTGCTGGTTAGTTCTGGGGTGCAGAGTGCGCCCCTCACATCGTGAGTCGGTGTGGGGGTTCTTGTATTCTCTGCGTGGTTTACTTTTGATAGCTTTTGTACTGACTGCACAGACACCTATCTATTATCTGCCTATCTAGTATTAGCGGGCCTCATTTGCTAAACCTGTTTCATCTCTACGTTTGTGTTTTCCCCTTAACTCACCGTTATTAATTGTGGGGGGCTATCTAAAACTTTGGAGATATTTCTCTGAGGCAAGTGAGGTCTTTGCTTTCTCTCTAGGGGTAGTCAGTTTCTCAGGCTGTGACGAGGCGTCTAGGTTTTCAGGTAACGCTCCACAGCTGCCTTTAGTGTGTTTGGATAGGATCAGGATTGCGGTCAGTATAGCTTCCACATCCCCAGACCTTGTCCTATATATTCAGGGTATATGTGTCAGGTCAGTTTGAGATCCTACCACCAGGATCATAACATTAACCACCAAGAGCAAGCAACACTACTCTGTCCTCCTCTTCCTGGACCTGTCCTCTGCCTTTGACACAGTGGACCATTCCCTATTACTACAGACCCTCTCATCCCTTGGCATCACAGACTTGGCCCTATCCTGGATCTCGTCATACCTAACTGACTGAACATTCAGCGTCTCCCATTCACACACCACCTCCTCACCTCTCCCCCTATCTGTCGGAGTCCCGCAAGGTTCAGTTGTAGGGCCCCTGCTCTTCTCCATTTACACTTTTGGCCTGGGACAGCTCATAGAATATCACGGTTTTCAGTATCATCTCTATGCTGATGACAGAGATCTACATCTCTGGACCAGATATCACCACCCTACTAACCAGAATCTCTCAATGTCTATCCGCTATTTCATCCTTCTTCTCCGCTAGATTTCTAAAACTTAACATGGACAAAACAGAATTCATTGTCTTTCTCCTATCTCACGCAACCCCCCCAATGAATCTTTCCATTACAGTAAACGTCTGCCCAATCTCCCCAGTCCCACTAGCTCCCTGTCTCGGGGTAATCCTTGACACTGATCTCTCCTTCAAACCGCATATCCAAGCCCTTTTTACTTCCTGCCACCTTCAACTCAAAAATATTTCCCGGATCCGTACATTCCTAAACCAAGAATCTGCAAAAACCCTAGTCCATGCCCTCATCATCTCCCGCCTCGACTACTGTAACCTCCTGCTCTGTGGCCTCCCCTCGAACACTCTAACACCCCTCCAATCTATTCTAAACTCAGTTGCCCGACTAATCCACCTGTCCCCCCGCTATTCCCCAGCCTCTCCCCTTTGTCAATCCCTTCACTGGCTCCCCATTACCCAGAGACTCCAGTACAAAAGCCTAACCATGACATACAATGCCATCCACAACCTGTCTCCTCCATACATCTGTGACCTCGTCTCCTGGTACTTTCCTGCATGCAAACTCCGATCCTCACAAGATCTCCTTCTCTACTCCCCTCTTATCTCCTCTTCCCACAATCGCATACAAGATTTCTCTCGTGCATCACTCCTACTCTGGAACTCTGTACCACAACATATCAGACTCACCTACTATCGAAACATACAAAAAGAACCTGAAGACCTTCCTCTTCCCACAAGCCTACAACCTGCAGTAATCACTGATCGACCAAACCACTGCACGACCAGCTCTATCCTTACCTACAGTATCCTCACCCATCCCATCTCAATACTGAGCAAAGGGTCTGAATACTTATGACCATGTGATATTTCAGTTTTTGTTTTTTTTATAAATTTGCAATAATTACTGCATGTCTGTTTTTTTCAGTCAAGATGGGGTGCAGAGTGTACATTAATGAGAAAAAAATGAACTTTTTTGAATTTACCAAATGGCTGCAATGAAACAGAATGAAAAATTTCAAGGGGTATGAATACTTTCCGTACCCACCGTATGTCAGTGTCTGCGTACCATGTGTATGTGTGCATGTCTGCGTGTGCGCGCGTTTGCTTACTGTGTATACATGTCTGTGTACTGTATGTGTGCTCATGTCTGCATGTGTGCGCGAATGTCTGTGTACCATGTATACATATCTGCGTACTGTTTGTGTGTATGTCTGTGTACTGTGTGTGTGTGTGCAGTGCCCCAGAGTCCTGGTCGTTGCAGTACTGATGCTCCGCTGCTAAGGGGGGCTATGAATCGAAAATCAGAGAAGAAAACTCGATCGAAAAAGGCCAAAATAAAATAGGGACGGCCATGGGGGCGGCCTTTGCGCCGGCCTACGCTGGTCTGTTCCTGGGGCTGTGGGAGAGGGACCTCTTCCCGTCAGATCGGGCCTCATCTGTTGACCGCGTCCCTCTATGGACGCGGTACATAGATGATGTTTTCCTGATCTGGCAGGGTCCGGTTGACTTATTAAAACAATTCATGGGATCTCTAAACAGGAATGACTGTAATATTAAACTCACATATCACTTTGACAGAGAGAGAGTAGAGTTTCTGGATGTTTTGGTCAAAAGGGATCTTAGTGATGATATACATACGGACATCTTTAGAAAGCCCACATCGACAAATTCTTTGCTGCACGCCTCATCTGCTCATCCAGCACATGTAATTCGATCGGTTCCTATTGGACAGTTTCTTAGCTTGCGAAGAATCTGTTCAAGTAACGCGGATTTTGAAAGACAGGCTATTGACCTTAAATTAAGATTCTACGAGAGGGGCTATAGTCGTAGAATGGTAAAACATGCTTACAATCGTGCCAGACATTCCTCCCGCCATGATTTATTGTACAAATCCGACTCTAAAATACAAACCGATATGGTGAGATTTGTTACTGGCTATCATAATCACTTTGAATCATTGAGGAGGGCACTTACAAGATCGTGGCCTATTTTACGAGCGGATCCCGTAATTGCAAAATACATACCTGAAAGGCCTGCTTTTTCCACTAGACGCTCCAAGAACTTACGGGATATATTGGTACATAGCCACTATAATGCAGATAGTAAGTCCACGTTTCTGGATCAATTTCCCAGAAAAGTTGGCTGTGTTCCCTGTGGGAGGTGTGTGGCGTGCCCAAACATCGAAAGATGTGATTCTTTCTTTAATGCTGACAGGTCAAGGATGTTTAAAATCAAGAAGTATATTACATGTTCTACTCGATATGTGGTTTACTTTGCCACATGCCCTTGTGGGCTTTTTTATATTGGGCTCACCACACGCCCCCTGAAAATACGCATAAGGGAACATGTAAGAGATATTCTTGTGGCCAAGGAACATACAGATTCATCATTATTGAAAACGGTCCCTAAGCACTTTTGGCTATACCATAACTGTGATGCCTCCCTATTCCGCGCAAGGGGTATTGATTCTTTAGATAGTAATATCCGTGGAGGTAGGATGTCACAAAGACTTGCACAAATGGAATCACGCTGGATTTGGTCCCTAAATACACTTCATCCTAATGGTCTGAATGAACAGATTAGCTTTGCTCCTTTTCTCTAAGCTGGTGTTTGTTAGTCTCTGTTCCATCTGACTATGTCTATCTAACTTTATATTTTTTTTATTCTTGTTTTTAACTTTATTTTAATATTTTAGGGTCACCTCTAACCTTGTTGTGTTCCTGGAGTGTTTCCAAGTACTATATTCCCTGGTTCAAGATAAATGAAGCATTCTTCGTTTATGTGAAATTATTACCATTGGTCTATGGGAGGATTGGCTTACTGTTACTCATTATATAACTTAAATTATATAGATTTCATGTACTTTATTATACACTCACCGGCCACTTTATTAGGTACACCATGCTAGTAACGGGTTGGACCCCCTTTTGCCTTCAGAACTGCCTCAATTCTTCGTGGCATAGATTCAACAAGGTGCTGGAAGCATTCCTCAGAGATTTTGGTCCATATTGACATGATGGCATCACACAGTTGCCGCAGCATTGTCGGCTGCACATCCCAAAGATGCTCCATACAAGGCAGGATGGATCCATGCTTTCATGTTTTTTACGCCAAATTCTGACCCTACCATCCGAATGTCGCAGCAGAAATCGAGACTCATCAGACCAAGCAACGTTTTTCCAATCTTCTACTGTCCAATTTCGATGAGCTTGTACAAATTGTAGCCTCAGTTTCCTGTTCTTAGCTGAAAGGAGTGGTACCCGGTGTGGTCTTCTGCTGCTGTAGCCCATCTGCCTCAAAGTTCGACGCACTGTGCGTTCAGAGATGCTCTTAGGCCTACCTTGGTTGTAACGGGTGGCGATTTGAGTCACTGTTGCCTTTCTATCAGCTCGAACCAGTCTGCCCATTCTTCTCTGACCTCTGGCATCAACAAGGCATTTCCGCCCACAGAACTGCCGCTCACTGGTTTTTTTTTCTTTTTCGGACCATTCTCTGTAAACCCTAGAGATGGTTGTGCGTGAAAATCCCAGTAGATCAGCAGTTTCTGAAATACTCAGACCAGCCCTTCTGGCACCAACAACCATGCCACGTTCAAAGGCACTCAAATCACCTTTCTTCCCCATACTGATGCTCGGTTTGAACTGCAGGAGATTGTCTTGACCATGTCTACATGCCTAAATGCACTGAGTTGCTGCCATGTGATTGGCTGATTAGAAATTAAGTGTTAACAAGAAGTTGGACAGGTGTACCTAATAAAGTGGCCGGTGAGTGTACAATACCTGTAGATATGTCTGATTACACTTGTATTGTGATTATTGCATTACTTGTTGTTATTGTGTAAATGATGTTGCCTTAATCCTTGTCATGACCATTGCATGTTATATTTACGTGTGTCTTCTTCCCTTGGTCCTGTGGAGATTCCGTTCTTGTGCTCATCGCTCCGCACGTATGCGCGCTGTGCTTGGCTGTGTCTCCCGGCTCTCGGCGTCTGTGGGGTCACGTGGGTCAGGTCACATGTGTCCTGGCTCCGCCTCCCTGTGACGCGGACGCCAGCCGACAGGGCCCGGCTCTCGGCGGCGCATGCGTCATTTAGGTAGTGGTGGGACATTTCTCCATTAGATTATATACGCTGATGCTGTGTGTCGCACTTTGGATAGACTTGATATATTTTGCCGCATTATCGGTGGTAGCATCTACCCATAAACAACATTGTGTCACCATGGCGATGGGATAACACTTCCGGTGATTCACTGATAGGTTCCGGGTTCCTATTTAAACGTGCACGATTAGTTTAAGCCATGCCCCCTGATGAAGGCTCTGCCGAAACGCGCGTCGGGGTGACGTGGACTGTACGGACGGCTCCCTCATTCATTACTCTGGTGGTCCTTGGCTTGCCATATAGGTATGATATGTTTCCAAACCATTAGCATTTACATGACTTGCGTATCTTCTATCTGTGACACTACTATATGACTTCCTGGTTTTTTCTATATGGTTTCTGTGATTCCTTGGACTCACTCTAATAAATTATTGTCATGAGGGGTGTTATGTATAAATTTCTAATTTCATTTATATATATATATATATATATATATATATATATATATATATATATATATATATATCATGATTATCTATGCCGCCATCAGTCTATGTCCCGCGTTTTCTTTTGTTAGATAGCACACTTGTTCTGTGGGAGTACCCACTGTTAATCACTGTTAATTCCTGTTAAATTATATGTATTAATAAAGTTTTTCTACTTTTTACTATTTTGGCCTTTTTCGATCGCGTTTTCTTCTCTGGTTTTCTATTTATATTTGTGGCGATTGGGCCTAAAATATGTCCAACCTTTTGCGGCTATTTAAATGAAAAGATGGATGATTCCTCCTTTTTCTGATACTAAATATAATCTTTGATATAATGCTGCCTAATGGTTCATTGAGATTTCTTTTAAGGGGGGCTATGGTACGTCTGATGGCACTGAAGGAGTTCACCTGACCTGGTATCACAGACACCAATACACTTCACAGTCTGGCCTCCAGGGGGAGCTAAGGGTGCTATGTATTAGGCCACTCCTCCCTATCTAACCCCCAGTTATACCAGATTGTAAGTTAGAGAGAAGCTGACTGGGTTGGAACCAGGCAACATCCTGTGGCAGAGGGTGTTGCAGGGGAAGATTCAGGGGGGTCCCTGTCAGGGGTGGGATCCTGACAGAGGCCTAGCGAACAGAAAGAACGTTACGGGACCGCGCCTGCACTTCATCGCGGCGGTACCCCAAGAAGGGACAAGAAGCGAGGTTTATTGTGCTGAGTGAGAAACGAGATCAACACAACAAGGAGAAATACCAGTAGGAGTCGTGCTGTAAGACGAGGCAACATCCCACTGAGGCGCGTGGCTGGAAACGCCGAGGAAGTATTGAGCTCCAGGCCTTACTTCAAACCTACGGCAGGACAGTCAGTTATAGGCGGGCTGTCTCACTCAAATCACCTAAGAAGACATAGGGGGCAACATTTGGAGAGGGGCGACTCTAGGGTCCCAGAAGAGCTCCGAGCCTACCCGTCATACGGGTGCGTCCTAGCCATAGCATCTGGGGGGACGAAGAAGAACATCATAATCGAGTTGTGCCCGAGCGACGGCGAAGTGATCCCGGCTTACCCTCACCCACCAGAAACGGAACCGCATCCACCGCAGCTGAAGGATCTGAACTCCTTGGGGCCGCCGGCGCAGGAGCCGAGTCTACCTATCCCGACCACGGAGCCAGCAGGTGCGGAGTCATTGAGAGTGGAACCACATCGAGAGGCCACCTTGGAGGAGCCGCGGTCCGGGCTGCAGCCGATTCCAGTGTCCTTGTCAGCGGAACGGATCGACATCGGTGGAATCACATCAGGCGCAGGTATGGAAGGCACCCCTACTCCCCAGGCCGATTCTGCTCCCCCGACCGATCCTGCTCTCCTGATTGATCCTGCTCCCACGACCGCTCCTCACTCCAACAATAACCGTTTCCTCTCTGTGGAGCGGGTGATCCTCACCCCCGACACGATGGGGAGGCTGGTACCTCCACTACCGACCAAGATGGGAGAACCCATAGATGTGAGCTCAGAAGGGGTGATCCTCCAGTGGGACACTCCCCGGATTGGGCCAGAGCTCGGGAGGAAGGCCTCACCCTTGCTGTGCTCACTTGGGAACAATATAAACAATGCCTGATCTTACACTGGAAAAACCGAAAAGAGACAGAACAAACTGACGCGCCAAAAGTGAAACACCCAAAGCCTGCGCACGGCAGGAAAGACGTGGTAAAGCGGGGAACTGTGCTGGCCTTTCAACCAAAGTGGGGTTGGGGCTCCATACAGGAACCAGGACTACCGACTGACATCTTCGTTACCAGTTGCAACGTGAAGACTCCTTTCCGCAACCGATATGGTGACCCATTATTGCAAAGAGGGGATCAGGTGACTTACACCCGCCACCGGAGTGCACAAGAATGGTGCGCTCGGAACATCCAACAATGTGGGCCTGAGGAGGTGTCACCTGTAACTCCGACCATGACTGATCCAGACTTGACAGATCTTGCTACTATCGCCACTGTACGCCTTGTTGCAGCTACCGAGCTTGCAGCCAAGGTTAGCCTTCGAATCCAGACACCGGGTGACCTGACTGCACCCGAGAAACCAACCACCGATACTGACATCGCATCAGCCGGAGACCTGGGACCGAAGCCGCCACGGTCAGGAGATGTCCACTACCGGCTGATGTCTTGCAATTTACTATGAAGCTTTAAAGTGCATTGCAGACTGTACATAGTTAACTGTCCGTCTTTCTATGTGTCTTCTTGCTGCTACAACCCGACTTGGGGTTAGTCGGTGAGTCCTCCTAGGAGCCATACAGAGATGGCTCAGTGATCTTGAACTGAGAGAAGGATGATAAGTTCTATACTGTGTATAGTAGCAGAAAGGCAGTAGGCCCGGGCGAGAAGGGGCGGTCCTGCAACAGAGCAAGAGGCAGTAGGCCTGGGGCAGATAGACAGGCGGTCCTGCAGATGTAAAGGTGGAAAATGAAGAAAAGTTGATTAGCCTTATAGTGTTTTATAAGAAGGTCTCTAGTGGATTCAGTGTGTACGTCCTTAAAGGCAACGTTAAATTATTGTTCAGAAATTGCACTAAGTAGAATACCCGGTTGGGTAAGAGAAGTTATTTATAGTATGTTATTTAAAATATTTAACCATGTTTGTAACGTTCAAGTATCCTCACCTCCCATAAAGGGAAGCATTGTTAAAGTTTACTTGTTATTGCATTTCAAAATTGTATGTCTTTTTGCTGACATGTATTGTTGTTTTCTTCCCAGTCCAGGAGTACTGGATTTAACCGGGGGGGAGTGCAGCGCCCCAGAGTCCTGGTCGTTGCAGTACTGATGCTCCGCCGCTAAGGGGGGCTATGGTACATCTGATGGCACTGAAGGAGTTCACCTGACCAGGTATCACAGACACCAATACACTTCACAGTCTGGCCTCCAGGGGGAGCTAAGGGTGCTATGTATTAGGCCACTCCTCACAATCTGGTAAAACTGGGGGTTAGATATGAAGTTAGAGAGAAGCTGACTGGGTTGGAACTAGGCAACATCCTGTGGCAGAGGGTGTTGCAGGGGAAGATTCAGGGGGGTCCCTGTCAGGGGTGGGATCCTGACAGAGGCCTAGCGAACAGAAAGAACGTTACGGGACCGCGCCTGCACTTCATCGCGGCGGTACCCCAAGAAAGGACAAGAAGCGAGGTTTATTGTGCTGAGTGAGAAACGAGATCAATGCAACAAGGAGAAATACCAGTAGGAGTCATGCTGTAAGACGAGGCAACATCCCACTGAGGCGCGTAGCCGGTGGCCGGAAACGCCGAGGAAGCATTGAGCTCCAGGCCTTACTTCAAACCTACGGCAGGACAGTCAGTTATAGGCGGGCTGTCTCACTCAAATCACCTAAGAAGACATAGGGGGCAACATTTGGAGAGGGGCGACTCTAGGGTCCCGGAAGAGCTCCGAGCCTACCCGTCATACGGGTGCGTCCTAGCCATAGCATCTGGGGGGACGAAGAAGAACATCATAATCGAGTTGTGAGGGAACTTCAGAAACAGACACAACAGTTGTGGGGACTCTCCCGTAAGCACAGCAGGGAAGGACCACAACACACAAGCGCTAGAAGGTAGCCACAGATTTCCACCTGCAAAGGGAACTCTGGAGGTGCCATCGGACCGGCCGGACTCAGGTAGCCCGGTTAACCGTATTCCGGACTGAGGATCCTGAAGCCTTCAGTAAAGAGGTAAAGAGACTGCAACCTGGTGTCCTCATTTTTCACCGCGACCTGCACCGCACCACAACATCATCACATTCTCAACTTTCACTGGACGCCCCTCAGCAGGGTCATGGACCGGGCCTAGCCACCGTGACAACCCCAGAACCGAGACACAGAGGCCCGGTACCGGGTGCCCCTCGGCCCTGCGGCAGTGGGGGCGCTCCAACTGTATGTCTGCATATTGTGTGTGTGTTCGCATGTCTGTGTACTGTGTGCATGCTCATGTCTGCGTACCGTGTGCGCACTCATGTCTGCGAGTGTGTGAATGTCTGCATACCATCTATACTTGTCTGTTTACTGTATGTGTGTGTATGTCTGCGTACTGTGTGTGTATGTCTGCGTACTGTGTGTGTATGTCTGCGTACTGTGTGTGTATGTCTGCGTACTGTGTGTGTATGTCTGCGTACTGTGTATGTGCATGTCTGCCTACTGTGTGCACGCATGTCTGCGTACTGTTTATGTACGCATGTCAGCCTACTGTGTGCGAGCGCATTTCTGCATATAGGAAGGTTGAGGGGGCAGGCTGAGCCCTGTGTTGTATACCTATATTTCTCTGCTATGTCTGTGCTTCATTAATCGTGGTATGTGCTAAAGGGTCTCACTGAGACTCTATCGACCATTGCCCATGAAAACCTGGAGCCGGCCCTGGCTCCATGGGTAGCACTGTTGCTTTGCAGTGCTGGGTTCCTGGGTTTAAATCCCACCAAGAACAATATCTGCAAGGAGTTTGTATGTTTCCCCCATGTTTGCGTGGGTTTCCTCCAAGTTCTCTGGTTTCCACACACATTCCAAAGACATACTGATAGGGAATTTAGATTGTGAGCCCCATTGAGGAATGCGATGTCTGTAAAGAACTGAGAAATATGACAGCACTACATAACCAATACATAATAATTATATAGCACTGTGTACTTACAATTGCTCCTTTTTGCTCTTCTACCCGGTTAATTCTTTTATTTTTTCTGCTCTATGTAGAAATAGTAAGTCTCTTTTCCCTACATTAATCATTCCCCTCTTCACCTCCTGACTCAGCTACTCCTCCTCCCGTTCCCCCAGCCAGGGACTTTTAGGCTGTGTGCACACAGTGCGTTTTTGATGCATTTTTACAAGAATAAATGGGCCAAAAACACTATTGAATCCTTATGCCAGCTAATTCAATGACAATCCTGAAGTGTTGGATACATGATCAGTAAATTTCCTTTGAGTATTTGCAGTGCCTTTTTTTTCTGCAGCATGTCAATTCTTTGTGCATTTCTGCAGCAATTTTCACCCATTGACTTCTATTGAGTCAGTCAAATCTGCAGTAAAAATGCAAGTATAAAAATCTTGGCAGATTTGCTGAGTTTTTGTTTGTGTATTAACGTACTGTGTGTGACAGCGTGCGAAACACCGGCGCAGAGGTTCTTATCAATAGTAACGCTACCGCCGGTAAGACCGTCGGTCAGAACGCTGCTGGGTCATGCTGTCAGATCTCAGTGTGACCCCACAGTTGTGACCCACAGTAAAAAGCTCACCACAGGTCAGCAGATGTGGGCTGATGAGGCTACTGCTCCCATTGGGCTACGTCTGCTGTCACTGATAACAGTGACAGCAGGTGACTCTGACCGGAGACATAGTCTTATCAGCCAGCTCCTGTGCTCACAGTTAAAAAAAAAAGTAAAATAATTACATACATATTCAAATAAAAATAAACAAACCATTATACTCCCATTATACTAACGCCCAATCCCCGATGCCCTCATCTCCTAGAAAAAATGTAAAATAATAAACAGCAGAAATGAACTCCAGTCTAAGACCAGGGTACATTTCTAGAGTAAGTATTGCCACTAAAGTAGCCTAACTTTCATAAATCTGATGACCGGAATATTCAGGCCCTGCTCATACTCTGCTCCTATATTGGTGTACCTGACCAGGACTGGCGTGAAAATGCCAAAAATCCCAATATTTTTGTGCCACTTCTGATGAATGAGCATAATTTTTCTCATTCGTTGGGTAATTGTTATCATGTTTATACTTTCAAGCTCTCATATTTATGAATGTATTTGCTACACACAATCCGAATATGACGCACAAATACACACATCGGTATATTACATACATGCTACTGTATGTTATACACACATCAGCATATAGCACACACTGTATGTTATGGACACAAACACAGCATGTTACACAAACAATAAATAACATTTTAAAAATATAGGATTCTTATTAACACTGTTTTTGATCAAAATAGCATAAAAGCCATCCCACCGTCGGCAAGGTGACCCTGATCGGGATGGTCCTACACTGTCTAATATTAAGAACCTCACCGTGTGTCAGGGTTGACCTCAGTGTGTGTGAATAAGGGCAGACAAAGGACCGGGCCTAGGGAAGCTTTTAAATGTAGTTTCCAGCTCAAGGGAGGGAGGCCAGGCCCTAGATTGCACAAAATCCAAAAATACAAAGAAAAAACACAAATATTAAGCTTGGTTTAAGTTGGTATATATGCAACACTGTCATGATCTCAATGGCAAGAGAACATAGCATCAGCATATATAGGAACTAGCTCTTGGAAGATGGGAACTGAGCTGACCATGAGCTAAACCTAACGCACAACTAGCAGTGGCCGGGTAGCATGCCTACGTTGATTCTAGATGCCCAGCACCAGCCGGAGGACTAAATAAAACTAGCAGAGGAAAATATTAGTCCTAGCTCACCTCTAGAGAAATACCCCGAAAGGAGACAGAGGCCCCCCACATGTATTGGCGGTGAATTAAGATGAAATAACAAACGTAGTATGAAAATAGGTTTAGCAAATTTGAGGTCCACTTACTACATAGCAGAAGACAGAAAGGACACTTTCATGGTCAGCTGAAAACCCTATCAAAACACCATCCAGAAATTACTTTAAAACTCTGGCATTAACTCATAACACCAGAGTGGCAATTCCTGTTCACAAGAGCTTTCCAGACACAGTAACGAAACTACAGCTGTGAACTGGAACAAAAATGCAAAAACAAACATGGACAAGAGTCCAACTTATCTAGTAGTTGTCTAGGAGCAGGAACAAGCACAGAGAGGCTTCTGATAACATTGATGACCGGCAAGCAACTAACAGAGCAGCAAGGTTATATAGCGACTCCCACATCTTGATGGGAACAGGTGAACAGAAAAGATGAAGACACCAGTTCAATACCACCAGTAGCCACCGGGGGAGCCAGAATCCAAATTCACAACAGTACCCCCCCCTCAAGGAGGGGGCACCGAACCCTCACCAGAACCACCAGGGCGATCAGGATGGGCCCTATGAAAGGCACGAACCAGATCAGAGGCATGAACATCAGATGCATTCACCCAAGAATTATCCTCCTGGCCGTATCCCTTCCACTTGACCAGATACTGGAGTCTCCGTCTGGAAACACGAGAGTCCAAGATTTTCTCCACAACGTACTCCAACTCACCCTCAACCAACACCGGAGCAGGAGGCTCAACGGAAGGCACAACCGGTACCTCATACCTGTGCAATAATGACCGATGAAAAACGTTATGAATAGAAAAGGATGCAGGGAGGTCCAAACGGAAGGAAACAGGGTTAAGAATCTCCAATATCTTATACGGGCCGATGAACCGAGGCTTAAACTTAGGAGAAGAGACCCTCATAGGGACAAAACGAGAAGACAACCACACCAAATCCCCAACACAAAGCCGAGGACCAACACGACGGTGGCGGTTGGCAAAAAGCTGAGTCCTCTCCTGGGACAACCTCAAATTGTCCACCACCTGCCCCCAGATCTGATGCAATCTCTCCACTACAGCATCCACTCCAGGACAATCCGAAGATTCCACCTGACCAGAGGAAAATCGAGGATGAAACCCCGAATTACAGAAAAACGGGGACACCAAAGTGGCAGAGCTGGCCCGATTATTGAGAGCGAACTCCGCCAATGGCAAAAAAGCAACCCAATCATCCTGGTCAGCAGACACAAAACACCTCAGATATGTCTCCAGGGTCTGATTAATCCGCTCGGTCTGGCCATTCGTCTGAGGATGGAAAGCGGACGAAAAAGATAAATCTATGCCCATCCTAGCACAGAATGCCCGCCAAAATCTGGACACGAATTGGGTCCCTCTGTCAGAAACGATATTCTCAGGAATACCATGCAAACGAACAACATTTTGAAAAAACAGAGGAACCAACTCGGAAGAAGAAGGCAACTTGGGCAGAGGAACCAAATGGACCATCTTAGAAAAACGGTCACACACCACCCAGATGACAGACATCTTCTGAGAAACAGGCAGATCTGAAATAAAATCCATCGAGATGTGCGTCCAAGGCCTCTTAGGAATAGGCAAGGGCAACAATAATCCACTAGCCCGAGAACAACAAGGCTTGGCCCGAGCACAAACGTCACAAGACTGCACAAAGCCTCGCACATCTCGTGACAGGGAAGGCCACCAGAAGGACCTTGCCACCAAATCCCTGGTACCAAAAATGCCAGGATGACCTGCCAACGCAGAAGAATGAACCTCAGAGATGACTCTACTGGTCCAATCATCAGGAACAAACAGTTTATCAGGTGGGCAACGATCAGGTCTATCCGCCTGAAACTCCTGCAAGGCCCGCCGCAGGTCTGGAGAAACGGCTGACAATACCACTCCATCCTTAAGGATACCTGTGGGCTCAGAGTTACCAGGCGAGTCAGGCTCAAAACTCCTAGAAAGGGCATCCGCCTTAACATTCTTAGAACCCGGTAGGTATGACACCACAAAATTAAACCGAGAGAAAAATAATGACCAGCGCGCCTGTCTAGGATTCAGGCGCCTGGCGGTCTCAAGATAAATCAAATTTTTGTGGTCAGTCAATACCACCACCTGATGTCTGGCCCCCTCAAGCCAATGGCGCCACTCCTCAAAAGCCCACTTCATGGCCAAAAGCTCCCGATTCCCAACATCATAATTCCGCTCAGCGGGCGAAAATTTACGGGAAAAGAAGGCACAAGGCCTCATCACGGAGCAGTCAGAACTTTTCTGCGACAACACTGCCCCAGCTCCGATCTCAGAAGCGTCGACCTCAACCTGAAAAGGTAGAGCAACATCAGGCTGACGCAACACAGGGGCAGAGGAAAAACGGCGCTTAAGCTCCCGAAAGGCCTCCACAGCATCAGGGGACCAATCAGCAACATCAGCACCCTTCTTAGTCAAATCGGTCAATGGCTTAGCAATATCCGAAAAACCAGCAATAAATCGACGATAAAAGTTAGCAAAGCCCAAAAATTTCTGAAGACTCTTAAGAGAAGAGGGCTGCGTCCAATCACAAATAGCTTGAACCTTGACAGGATCCATTTCAATGGAAGAGGGGGAAAAAATATATCCCAAAAAGGAAATCCTCTGTACCCCAAAAACACACTTAGAACCCTTCACACACAAAGAATTAGACCGCAAAACCTGAAAAACCCTCCTGACTTGCTGGACATGAGAGTCCCAGTCATCCGAAAAAATCAGAATATCATCCAGATACACAATCATAAATTTATCCAAATAATCGCGAAAAATATCATGCATAAAGGACTGGAAAACTGACGGAGCATTTGAAAGACCAAAAGGCATCACTAAATACTCAAAGTGGCCCTCGGGCGTATTAAATGCGGTTTTCCACTCATCCCCCTGCCTGATTCGCACCAAATTATACGCCCCACGAAGGTCAATCTTAGAGAACCACTTGGCCCCCTTTATGCGAGCAAACAAATCAGTCAGCAACGGCAATGGGTATTGATATTTAACAGTGATTTTATTCAAAAGCCGATAATCAATACATGGTCTCAAAGAGCCGTCTTTTTTTGACACAAAGAAAAAACCGGCTCCTAAGGGAGATGACGATGGACGAATATGTCCCTTTTCCAAGGACTCCTTTATATATTCTCGCATAGCAGCATGTTCAGGCACAGACAGATTAAATAAACGACCCTTTGGGTATTTACTACCCGGGATTAAATCTATGGCACAATCGCACTCTCGGTGCGGAGGTAACGAACCAAGCTTGGGTTCTTCAAAGACGTCACGATAGTCAGACAGGAACTCAGGAATTTCAGAGGGAATAGATGATGAAATGGAAACCACAGGTACATCCCCATGAGCCCCCTTACATCCCCAGCTCAACACAGACATAGCTCTCCAGTCGAGGACTGGGTTGTGAGATTGCAGCCAAGGCAATCCTAGCACCAAATCATCATGTAGATTATACAGCACCAGAAAGCGAATAATCTCCTGGTGATCCGGATTAATACGCATAGTTACTTGTGTCCAGTATTGTGGTTTATTATTAGCCAATGGGGTGGAGTCAATCCCCTTCAGAGGAATAGGAGTCTCCAAAGGCTCTAAATCATACCCACAGCGTTTGGCAAAGGACCAATCCATAAGACTCAAAGCGGCGCCAGAGTCGACATAGGCGTCCGTGGTAATAGATGACAAAGAGCAAATCAGGGTCACAGATAGAATAAACTTAGACGGTAAGGTGCAAATGGAAACAGATTTACCAAGCTTTTTAGTGCGCTTAGAGCATGCTGATATAACATGAGTAGAATCACCACAATAGAAACACAACCCATTTTTCCGTCTAAAATTCTGCCGCTCGCTTCGGGACAGAATTCTATCACACTGCATACTCTCTGGCGACTTCTCAGTGGACACCGCCAGATGGTGCACTGGTTTGCGCTCCCGCAAACGCCTATCGATCTGAATAGCCATTGTCATGGACTCATTCAGACCCGCAGGCACAGGGAACCCCACCATAACATCCTTAATGGCATCAGAGAGACCCTCTCTGAAAGTCGCCGCCAGGGCGCACTCATTCCACTGAGTAAGCACAGACCATTTACGGAATCTTTGGCAGTAAATTTCCGCTTCATCTTGCCCCTGAGATAGGGACATCAAAGTTTTTTCTGCCTGAAGCTCCAAATGAGGTTCGTCATAAAGCAACCCCAAGGCCAGAAAAAACGCATCCACATTGAGCAACGCAGGATCCCCTGGTGTCAATGAAAAAGCCCAGTCTTGAGGGTCGCCCCGGAGCAAGGAAATCACAATCCTGACCTGCTGTGCAGGGTCTCCGGCAGAGCGAGATTTCAGGGACAAAAATAATTTGCAATTATTTCGAAAATTCTGAAACCCGGATCTATTCCCCGAGAAAAATTCCGGCCAAGGAATTCTCGGCTCAGATACAGGTGCATGAAAAACAAAATCTTGCAAATTTTGTACCTTCGTGGCGAGATTATTCAAACCTGCAGTTACACTCTGAAGATCCATTACAAACAGGTGGACACAGAGCCATTCAAAGATTAGAAGGAGAAAAAAAAATTTCAGCAGACTACTTATTTCTCTCCTTTCTCAGCCAAGGATTTTAACCCTTTAGTGGGCCGGTCAAACTGTCATGATCTCAATGGCAAGAGAACATAGCATCAGCATATATAGGAACTAGCTCTTGGAAGATGGGAACTGAGCTGACCATGAGCTAAACCTAACGCACAACTAGCAGTGGCCGGGTAGCATGCCTACATTGATTCTAGATGCCCAGCACCAGCCGGAGGACTAAATAAAACTAGCAGAGGAAAATATTAGTCCTAGCTCACCTCTAGAGAAATACCCCGAAAGGAGACAGAGGCCCCCCACATGTATTGGCGGTGAATTAAGATGAAATAACAAACGTAGTATGAAAATAGGTTTAGCAAATTTGAGGTCCACTTACTACATAGCAGAAGACAGAAAGGACACTTTCATGGAAAACACCATCCAGAAATTACTTTAAAACTCTGGCATTAACTCATAACACCAGAGTGGCAATTCCTGTTCACAAGAGCTTTCCAGACACAGTAACGAAACTACAGCTGTGAACTGGAACAAAAATGCAAAAACAAACATGGACAAGAGTCCAACTTATCTAGTAGTTGTCTAGGAGCAGGAACAAGCACAGAGAGGCTTCTGATAACATTGATGACCGGCAAGCAACTAACAGAGCAGCAAGGTTATATAGCGACTCCCACATCTTGATGGGAACAGGTGAACAGAAAAGATGAAGACACCAGTTCAATACCACCAGTAGCCACCGGGGGAGCCAGAATCCAAATTCACAACACAACACATAAACACATGTTCACATTGGCCATTAATGATACAAAAACTACAAGAAGCAAAAATGAACATAAACCCTGCTGTACCTAAATTAGTAAAAAGCAAAAGTGCATTTAAATAACACAGGGTTCTTAGAAGGTTTTGTATGCTTTAAAGCCAATATGAACATGCGTTTATGTGCTGCATGTATATCAACTTAACTCCTTAGTGACAAAACCAATTTGGTACGTAACGACCAAGCCAATTTTTACAATTCTGACCACTGTCACTTTATGAAGTTATAGCTCTGGAACCCTTCCATGTATCCCACTGATTCTGAGAATTTTTTTTCGTGACATATTGTACTTCATGTTAGTGGTAAAATTTCTTCGATATAACTTGCTTTTATTTATGAAAAAAATGGAAATGTAGCAAAAATTTAGAAAATTTAGCAATTTTCAAACTTTTAATTTTGGTACCCTTAAATTAGAAAGTGGTGTCACACAAAATAGTTAATAAATAACATTTCCACATGTCAACTTTACATCAGCACGATTTTGGAAACATCATTTTTTTTGTTAGGACGTTATAACGGTTAAAAGTTGACCAGCAATTTTTCATTTTTCCAACAAAATTTACCAAATCATTTTTTTAGGGACCGCCTCACATTTGGAGTTTGGGTGGTCAATATAACAGAAAATACGCCAAAATGACACCATTCTAAAAACTGCACCCTTCAAGGTTCGCAAAACCACATTCAAGAAGTTTATTAACCCTTCATGTACTTCACGAGAAATAAAGCAATGTGGAAGGAAAAAATGAACATTTTACCTTTTTCACAAAAAAATTACTTTGGAACCAATTTTTTTTATTTTCACAAGGGTATCAGGAGAAAATGAACCACAAAATTTGTTGTGCAATTACTCCTGAGTACGCTGATACCTATATGTGGGGGAAAGCCACTGTGGCGCATGGCAGGGCTCAGAAGGAAGAAAGCACCGTTTGACATTTTTATATATATGGAGGAATGGGGAAAAAGGGGGAAAAAATAATTCAGCTCATCAGTCTCAAACGAAATCCAATGTGTGTTGATGCACGGAGCCGCCCTGATCAGAGACCTAGTCCAAAGCCAATAGTGAAGAGAGAAAGTTCTCCAGCGTGGATGATCATGGAATTAAAACACCAATTTTATTGGAGACATATTTAAAAACCATAGTTAGGCTATATGCAACATGGGAATGGGCACCCTGGTGGTCCAAACAGACGCGTTTCGACCATACAGGTCTTATTCATG
The DNA here is from genome assembly GCF_051348905.1 of Ranitomeya variabilis. Lineage (NCBI taxonomy): Eukaryota > Metazoa > Chordata > Amphibia > Anura > Dendrobatidae > Ranitomeya > Ranitomeya variabilis. The sequence continues at coordinate 118,512,338 of NC_135233.1, forward strand.
GTATGAATGGTCGAAACATGCCGGTTTGGACCACAAAGGACCCCATTCCCATGATCCATATAGCCTAACTATGTGTTGTGAATTCGGTTTGTGGGCTCCTCCGGTGGTCTGTTATGGTAGTGCCTCTTATGTGCCTTCCTCCATCTCTGATTACCTGTCGCCACCCTCTAGGGGAGTTTCCTATTTAAGGCTGCTTGGCTGTTAGTCATATGCCGGCCAACAATGTGCTAGTAGCATTCTGTTGCATTCACCTGCTTCAAGTCCCAGTTCAGCTAAGTTGAATTTTGTTTCTTGTTTTGCTATTTTTGTCCAGCTATCTGCAATGTGACCTTTCAGTGCTGGAAGCTCTTGTGGACAGAAAATTACTACTCCAGTGGCATGAGTTGTCACTGGAGTTTAAAGTAATTTCTGGATGGTGTTTTTGAATAGTGATTTTTAGGTCGACCGTGAAGTAACACTTTCCTGTCCTTCTGCTATCTAGTAAGCGGACCTCACTGTGCTAAATCTGCTGTTCATCCTACGTATGTCATTTCCTCTGAACTCACCGTCAATATCTGTGGGGGGCTACTATCACCTTTTGGGGTTCATCTGGAGGTAAGGCAGGCCTGTATATTCCTCTTATAGGGGTAGTTAGATCTCCGGCTGGCGCGTGGTGTCTAGGGCATCGTAGGTACATCCCCCGGCTACTGTAAGTGTTGGGTCAGGTTCAGGTCACGGTCGACCTTAGTTTCCATCACCCGAGAGCTAGTCCGTTTTGTATTTTTATTCCCCTGGTCATTGGGGTAACCATAACAGTTTGGCCGGCCCATAAAAAATCTATGTGTTAAAATATGCACTAAAGCAGGAAGGAGAAGAAAAGGTTTTTTTTTTTTTTTTTTTTCTGTGTTTGAAAGTGCACCTTAGTTTGATCATTTGTATTCCTTGCTTAAACTGCAGTCTTCAGCCTTTTTTTTTTTCCTCTCCTCTTAACCTCTGAATCTTGGGTTACACCCATTTGAAACATGGATCCACAGAGTTTAGTTGCAGGTTTGAATAACCTTGCGACAAAAGTACAGAACCTACAAGATTTTGTTATACGTGCTCCAATGTCTGAACCTAAGATTCCTCTGCCTGAATACTTTACCGGAGACAGATCCCGGTTTTTGAGTTTCAGAGAAAATTGCAAATTGTTTTTGTCTCTGAGATCTCACTCTGCTGGTGATCATACTCAACAAGTTAAAATTGTTATCTCTCTACTGCGCGGCGACCCACAAAGTTGGGCATTTGCATTATCGCCAGGGGATCCTGCGTTGTTAAATGTAGATGCGTTTTTTCAGGCTTTGGGGTTGCTTTATGAAGAGCCTAATTTGGAGATTTTGGCTGAGAAAGCCTTGATAGCTCTTTCCCAAGGGCAAGATGAAGCTGAGATATACTGCCAGAAATTCCGTAAATGGTCGGTGCTTACTAGATGGAATGAGTGCGCTTTAGCAGCTAATTTCAGAGAAGGTCTCTCTGATGCCGTGAAGGATGTCATGGTGGGGTTCCCTGTGCCTGCAGGTCTGAATGATGCCATGAAATTGGCTATCCAGATTGATCGGCGTTTGCGGGAGCGCAAATCTGTGCACCATATGGCGGGGTCTTCTGAGGAAAAATCTGTGCACCATATGGCGGTATTTTCTGAGCAAAAACCTGTGCACCATATGGCGGTGTCTTCTGAGCAAAGACCTGTGCACCATTTGGCGGTGACCTCTGAAAAGGCATTAGAGCATATGCAATGCGATCGTGTTTTGTCTAGAGGCGAACGTCAAGATTACAGGCGCAAAAATGGATTGTGCTTCTACTGTGGAGATCCAGCTCATGTTATATCAGCATGCTCTAAACGTATAAATAAGGTTGATAAAAAGGTTGATAAATCTTTTTCTACAGGTACCTTGCAGTCAAAATTTCTTTTGTCCGTGACATTGATTTGTACCTTATCATCTGTTACTGTGAATGCTTATGTGGATTCTGGCGCCGCTCTGAGTCTCATGGATTGGTCCTTTGCCAAGCGTTGTGGGTTTGATTTGGAGCCGTTGGAAGTTTCTATTCCCCTGAAGGGTATTGATTCTACACCTTTGGCTAGCAATAAACCACAATATTGGACACAAGTGACTATGCGTCTTACCCCAGACCATCAGGAGATTATTCGTTTCCTTGTATTATATAACCTACATGATGTCTTAGTGCTTGGATTACCATGGTTACAGATTCATAATCCCGTCTTGGACTGGAAATCTATGTCTGTGTTGAGCTGGGGATGTCGGGGCATTCATGGGGATGCACCTTTGGTTCCTATTTCTTCATCTACCCCCTCTGAGATCCCAGCATTTCTGTCAGATTTTTATGATGTCTTTCAAGAGCCTAAAGTTGATTCTCTCCCTCCTCACAGAGAGTGTGACTGCGCTATTGAATTGATCCCCGGTAGTAAGTTTCCTAAGGGTCGCTTGTTTAATTTGTCTGTGCCCGAACATACTGCTATGCGGGAATATATCAGAGAATCCTTGGAAAAGGGTCATATTCGCCCCTCGTTGTCTCCACTAGGGGCAGGATTTTTCTTTGTAGGTAAAAAGGATGGTTCATTGAGACCTTGTATCGACTATCGACTTTTGAATAAGATTACAGTTAAATACCAGTACCCGTTACCTTTACTGACTGATCTGTTTGCTCGTATAAAGGGGGCTAAGTGGTTCACTAAGATCGATCTACGTGGTGCGTATAATTTGGTGCGGATTAAGCAGGGGGATGAGTGGAAGACCGCATTTAATACGCCTGAAGGCCATTTTGAGTATTTGGTAATGCCTTTCGGTCTCGCAAATGCCCCTTCCGTTTTTCAGTCCTTTATGCACAATATTTTCCGTGAATATCTGGATAAGTTTATGATTGTGTATTTGGATGATATTCTTGTTTTTTCGGAGGACTGGGAATCTCACGTTCAACAGGTCAGGAGAGTTTTTCAGGTTTTGCGAGCTAATTCTCTTTTTGTAAAGGGCTCAAAGTGTAGTTTTGGAGTTCAGAGAATTTCCTTTTTGGGATATATTTTTTCCCCTTCATCTATGGAGATGGACCCTGTCAAGGTCCAGGCTATTTGTGATTGGATGCAACCTACTTCTTTGAAGAGTCTGCAAAAGTTCTTGGGTTTTGCTAATTTCTATCGCCGATTTATAGCGGGTTTTTCTGCCATTGCTAAACCTTTGACTGATTTGACCAAAAAGGGTGCTGATGTTGCTAATTGGTCCTCTGCGGCTGTGGAGGCCTTTCAAGAGCTTAAGCGCCGCTTTTCTTCCGCTCCTGTGTTGCGCCAACCTGATGTGTTACTTCCGTTCCAGGTTGAGGTGGATGCTTCGGAGATCGGAGCAGGTGCAGTTTTGTCGCAGAAAGATCCTGACTGCTCAGTAATGAGACCATGTGCGTTTTTCTCCCGAAAGTTTTCGCCCGCTGAGCGAAATTATGATGTGGGAAATCGGGAACTTCTGGCCATGAAGTGGGCGTTTGAGGAGTGGCGTCATTGGCTTGAGGGTGCTAGACACCAGGTGGTGGTCCTCACTGACCACAAGAATCTAATTTATCTTGAGTCGGCCAGGCGTCTGAATCCTAGACAGGCGCGCTGGTCGTTGTTTTTCTCCCGATTTAACTTTGTGGTGTCATATCTGCCTGGGTCCAAGAATGTGAAGGCGGATGCCCTCTCTAGGAGTTTTGAGCCTGACTCGCCTGGTGATTCCGAACCTACCGGCATCCTGAAGGATGGGGTGATATTGTCTGCTGTCTCCCCAGACCTGCGGCGTTCTTTGCAGGAGTTTCAGGTGGATAGGCCTGATCGCTGTCCGCCTGGTAGACTGTTTGTCCCTGATGATTGGACCAGTAGAGTTATCTCGGAGGTTCATTCTTCCGCGTTGACAGGTCATCCTGGAATTTTTGGCACCAGGGAATTGGTGTCTAGGTCCTTCTGGTGGCCTTCTTTGTCTCGAGATGTGCGCATGTTTGTGCAGTCTTGTGATGTTTGTGCTCGGGCCAAGCCCTGCTGTTCTAGGGCCAGTGGGTTGTTGTTGCCCTTGCCTATTCCTAAGAGGCCTTGGACGCACATCTCTATGGACTTTATTTCTGACCTTCCGGTTTCTCGTAGGATGTCTGTCATCTGGGTGATTTGTGACCGTTTTTCCAAGATGGTTCATTTGGTACCTTTGCCCAAATTGCCCTCCTCCTCTGAGTTGGTTCCTCTATTTTTTCAGAATGTGGTGCGTTTGCATGGTATTCCTGAGAATATAGTGTCTGACAGGGGTACTCAGTTTGTGTCTAGATTTTGGCGGACGTTCTGTGCCAGGATGGGTATCGATTTGTCTTTTTCGTCTGCATTCCATCCTCAGACTAATGGCCAGACTGAGCGTACTAATCAGACCTTGGAGACTTACTTGAGGTGTTTTGTGTCCGCTGATCAGGATGATTGGCTTGACTTTTTGCCATTGGCAGAGTTTGCCCTTAACAATCGGGCCAGTTCTGCCACTTTGGTTTCTCCATTTTTTTGTAATTCAGGGTTTCACCCTCGGTTTTCGTCCGGTCAATTGGAGTCTTCGGATTGTCCTGGAGTGGATGCTGTGGTTGATAGGATGCATCGGATTTGGGGACAGGTTGTGGACAATCTGAAGTTGTCCCAGGAGAAGACTCAACAGTTCACTAATCGTCATCGGCGTATTGGTCCTCGTCTTTGTGTTGGGGACCTGGTGTGGCTGTCTTCTCGATTTGTTCCTATGAAGGTCTCGTCTCCTAAGTTTAAGCCTCGGTTTATCGGCCCTTATAGGATTCTGGAGGTTCTTAATCCTGTGTCCTTTCGTTTGGATCTCCCAGCATCTTTTAATATCCATAATGTTTTCCATCGGTCATTATTGCGGAGGTATGAGGTACCGGTTGTTCCTTCTGCTGATCCACCTGCTCCTGTGTTGGTTGAGGGTGAATTGGAGTATGTGGTGGAAAAGATCTTGGACTCCCGTGTTTCCAGACGGAAACTTCAGTATCTGGTTAAGTGGAAAGGTTATGGCCAGGAGGATAATTCTTGGGTGACAGCATCCGATGTTCATGCTCCCGATTTGGTTCGTGCATTTCATAGTGCTCATCCAGGTCGCCCTGGTGGTTCTGGTGAGGGTTCGGTGCCCCCTCCTTAAGGGGGGGGTACTGTTGTGAATTCGGTTTGTGGGCTCCTCCGGTGGTCTGTTATGGTAGTGCCTCTTATGTGCCTTCCTCCATCTCTGATTACCTGTCGCCACCCTCTAGGGGAGTTTCCTATTTAAGGCTGCTTGGCTGTTAGTCATATGCCGGCCAACAATGTGCTAGTAGCATTCTGTTGCATTCACCTGCTTCAAGTCCCAGTTCAGCTAAGTTGAATTTTGTTTCTTGTTTTGCTATTTTTGTCCAGCTATCTGCAATGTGACCTTTCAGTGCTGGAAGCTCTTGTGGACAGAAAATTACTACTCCAGTGGCATGAGTTGTCACTGGAGTTTAAAGTAATTTCTGGATGGTGTTTTTGAATAGTGATTTTTAGGTCGACCGTGAAGTAACACTTTCCTGTCCTTCTGCTATCTAGTAAGCGGACCTCACTGTGCTAAATCTGCTGTTCATCCTACGTATGTCATTTCCTCTGAACTCACCGTCAATATCTGTGGGGGGCTACTATCACCTTTTGGGGTTCATCTGGAGGTAAGGCAGGCCTGTATATTCCTCTTATAGGGGTAGTTAGATCTCCGGCTGGCGCGTGGTGTCTAGGGCATCGTAGGTACATCCCCCGGCTACTGTAAGTGTTGGGTCAGGTTCAGGTCACGGTCGACCTTAGTTTCCATCACCCGAGAGCTAGTCCGTTTTGTATTTTTATTCCCCTGGTCATTGGGGTAACCATAACAACTATGGTTTTAAATATGTATCCAATAAAATTGATATTTTAATTCCATGATCATCCACGCTGGAGAACTTTCTCTCTTCACGTTTGACTTTTTGAATGCATGGTGGGCACCATGTCGTGTTTGGAGACACCCTGATGTACCTAAACAGTGGAGACCCCCAATTCTAACTCCAACCCTAACCCCAACACACCCCTAACCTTAATCCCAACCCTAACCATGACCCTATCCCTAACACACCCCTAACCATAATCCCAACCATAAACACAACCCTAACCCCAACACAAACCTAACCCCAACCCTAGCCCCAACCCTAACCCTAGCCCCAACCCTAGCCCCAACCTTAAACCTAGCCCAAACCTAATGCTAGCCCAATCCTAGCCCAACTCTAACCCTAGCTCAACCCTAACCCTAGCTTTAGCCCCCACCCTAACCCTAGCCCCAACCCTAACCCTGTGGCACCAACACCACCTTGAAAGAAAGTGGAATAATGGCCGACATGTTTAAAACTCTGCTCAGCATGCCACAACATCCAGCACCACCATATGATATGGTCCATATAAGCAGGAAGCAGCATTTCTGTTATACTTGTGTAGTACCTCACTCGAGATTAATAGGTTATACAATAAAAAGTCACAACTCACCCTTTCTGTTCCTGTAAAGACTAGATATCCTGACACTGCAGTGTCTAGTGGTGCCTGCTGGGACAGAGATAGCCCTAACTATAGAACTAGAAGATGGCAACTCAGACCTAATCTGCCAAAAAAGCCATTAATTGCTTCACGCCCCTCCTAACGAAACAGAGGGCAGACCAGAGTGTGAATTAACTACAGGAGGAGAAGTGTGCTGAACAAAGGAAAGATGTTAGACTGAGCAAAGTAAATAACGAAATACCAAACAAAGAATAAAGCAATTACTGTTAACAAATATATAGCCTACTTCCAAAAGATAAACAGAAGATAGATGCAAAGTATAGCAAAGGACCAGCAAGGCGAAAATTCTTAGATGAAAGCTGAAAGTAGCTCCAAACATCAATACAATGGCAGAATAGCTAAATGAATCTATCACCAGCAGGGAATGCCCATTGGGGGACAGAATATAAAGCTTCACCCAAAAAGTAATAGGAGGATAAATGAAAATACCTGTGTTAAACTAGACAGACTGTAGCCAGAAAACAGAACCCAAACACCCAGAAAAGTTGTGTCTCTTGTGGCTTGGCAGAAAGAGAAGCCAACTACTGAACACAAGCTCAAGGGATTGAATTCAGGAGCATGATAATTTTAACATGGAGGAAGAGTATGTGTCCACACATCTCCACGTACTAAGTGATGGGTCTGCCCTATTTAACTTCTGGGTCTCCAAATTGGGCACATGGCCTTATCTTGCCCTTCATGCCTTAGAGGTGCTGGCCTGCCCCACTGTGGCAAGTATACTGTTGGAATGTGTGTTTAGCATGACGGGGGCGATCAGACATGTGCGTGGGCAAGCTCACATTCATTAAAATGAACCAGGTATGGATTTCATAGGACTTTTCCATACCTTTGGCTGAATAAAGAATGATACCACCTGCTTCCAGTCATTTTTACACTCCACCAGAGTTTTTGTTCTATTTGCTATTCACAGTGTTTTGGGTCCCCCCCAAGTTAAAATAAAACCACCCAAAAAAAAACAAGGGTGTTTTTGCAGAGTGCACCCACATAGGCTGTTTTACAGAGTACCCCTGACAATGCAGTTTAGTTTTTCAGAGTACAAACACACAGTCTCTTTTGCAGATTAACTCCAGAGAGGCCTTTTTGCAGAGTACTCCCACAGAGATGCATGCAGAGTTCACACACAGGACTTTTGACACAGTACTCCCACAAACATGGGTGCAGAGTAAAAAAAATTGTTTTTACGCACATTACTCCTACAGACACAGGTGCAGAGTAGCAAAATTTGTTTTTAGGCACATTACTCCCAGAAGCACAGGTACAGAGTAGCAACATTTGTTTTTAGACACAATATTCCCACAGACACGGGTGAAGAGTAGAAACATTTAGTTTTAGGCATACTACTTCCATAAACACAGGTGCAGAATAGAAAAAATTGTTTTATGCACATTGATCCCACAAACACAGGTGCAGAGTAGAAAAAATTGTTTAGGCAGCCTACTCCCACACACTCATAAGGAGTAGAAAAAATTGGTTAGGCACACTACTCCCACAGACACACTTGCAGTGTGGTTTGGGAAACAATACTCCCACAGACACGGGTGCAGAGTACACACAGAGAGGCTTTTTAGAAAATGGTGCACACACAAAACCTAATCGATTACTTTAGCTGTATCCTGTTCCTAAGCTAAGCAGAACAGAATGGCGGCAGCACTTGTGATCCAGCATTTATACAGTCCTAGTCACATGGTGCACCGGCTTGGCTGTGATGGCTCTGGAAGTGCCCGCAGCCTGGAAACTTGTTGATTTGCTGTGCTGCAGGCTCTCAACAAACTGTATTTGGCATCAAACCCAAACAGTAAACCAGACTTCCTGGAAAAAGTCCATGTTCGGGGTTTGGTACTAGATCCTAGGTGTCAGGTTCGAACCCCGAACTTTACCATTCAGGTTCGCTCATCCTTAATCAAGACATACACATATGTCAGTAGAAGATTTTTACTCTCAAAGAGATGACAAATTTGTGATTTTAAAAGTCCAATATGAGTCAACAGTTTAGCTTGAACAAAGGTTGATTACTAACCATTGAAAAAAAAAAAATGGTTTACATCTGCAGCATTTGCTAAAACTCATGACAACTTGCTAATTCTTGCAACAATCTGGTGTCACTTCTCTCAGCAGCACTTTTGTCACTCTGCAACAGTCCTTGTACTGGCAATCTGCTAGTAATCTCCAACACCAAAATCTCTGTTTGTCATAGCCCTTCAAATGGTCATCTCTCTCAGGGATTAGTATTCTGCAATAGCTCTCCCCACATATATCGGGATGTCAATTAAGGCTACTTTCACACTAGCGTCGTGCACTGCACGTCGCTATGCGACGTTGCAGCGCACCGACGCTAGCGTTGAAAGCGCCGCACAACGGGGACAGCGGATGCAGTTTTACATCGCATCCGCTGCCCCTTTGTGAGGTGCGGGGAGGCGGGGGCGGAGACGGGAACGACGCACAAAAAAAGTTACATGTAACTTTTTTTGTGCCGACGGTCCGACGCAACACGACGCAACCGTCGCAAGACGGTTGTGACGTGTGGCAATGCATCGCACTGCGTCGCTAATACACGTCTATGGAGAAAAACGCATCCTGCAAGCACTTTTGCAGGATGCGTTTTTTTCTCCAGAACGACGCATAGCGACGTGCAGTGCATGACGCTAGTGTGAAAGAGGCCTAATACTGTGGACTTTCTCCCCAATCCCAATGTAGTGACATTGATTGACATTGGACGTAGACTAGTCTACAGTGTTTAGGGATAATTCAGACATTATGCAAGAGAGTATTAGGATGCTGTTGCTGATAAAATACTCTTAAAAGGAATCTGCCAGGTGATTTTTTTTTGTAGCATACTATTAGTATCGCAAATAGGGCTTGGGTAGCCCTTTCAGAATATGTAATGTTTATTGCTGTACCTTGTCCCATTTTCTTACTGTAAGCTTCGAACAATTCAGTGTTGCGTGCCAGCTAGACAGTCGTATGTAAATCCGGTATATATGCACCCCTACCCACGCCCATAATTCCTCCCACCCCTCTGCGCTGGCATCATTGATAATAAAAAATCTTTTGCATGCGAGATGCTTCCCTAGGTCTGTGCATGCGGGGTTTCATTTATTCCTATACTGTCATTTACTATCACTTATGCTGGCACAGAGGGATGGGAAAGATTATGGGCAATGGCAGGGGTGCATATTTACTTTGGATTTACATATGTTTGAGTAACAGAGCAGGGCTCTGAATTGTCCAGAGCTTACACCAAGAAATCGGGACTAGGTACAGCAATAAACGTCACATATTCTGAAAAGGGCTGCTGAAGCTCTATTTCACTATACTGTTAGTCTCCAATGAAAAGATCACCAGAATGATTCCCTTTAATATGTTCTAGGGTTGTGTCCTGATAACAGGCTCCCTTGTCGGATTCATTTTCAACCCTCTCACCCACCCTCTTAAGAGCGGTTCCTGGCCTGGTAAACTCAAGCCATGCATTATCCTGGAAGTCCTTCATAGGAATGACCCTCATATAACACTACATGTGGCTGGCTACAAGTTCCCTTAGCAAAATGAGCTATTTACAGGGGATGCCGCAAGTAAGGTGCAAGTATATGATAAAACGGGATGTCTTTGATTGAAGCAAATTCTTTAAATTGTTTTCAATTTTGTTAATATATCCTTTTAAATGTTTTATTCATGTCATATTGCCCTTCTTTGCACCTTATCCAACTATGAATCTTTCTTTTCCTGAACTGGTGCCCGGAGCTCACTTACATTTAAAGGATGAAGCTTTTCTATTGCTTCATAAAGCAATATGATTATATCCAACTTTTGAGTGAATCCCACACATAAAAGGAAAAAAAAGAAAATAAGTTACAAAATTAAATTACTCTTTTAGCCCTCTTTAATGTCCTAAAGCATAAATGTGTGCTTGCATGCTGTTATATATTAAATCAGCTTTGGTGTATATCTGAAATGTAGAATAGAGAGACTTTAATGGAGTGTCATCAAGTGCAATAAAAGCATTTGCTATCCAACCTGGTAATCTTTCCTGAGCCAAGGATTCATTGACTAGAAATTAATGTAAATTGTTCAAGCCTTTGAAGGGTCAAAATCCACTGAATGTGCTGTATTTTTCTGCTAATGGGCTACTAAATGTATCATTAAAGAATTCTGCATATTTTTAGCAATGAGCGATTTAAAGAAACGGCCTTTAAAAAGTACCAAATCTTCTTAAGTCTCTGTCTCATGCTGCAGCCCCTTTCTTCCAGCAGAAAATTATAGTGAGATTGCTAATTTGCTTTAAAGTTATGTAAAAGCTCCATATGCAGTAGATGAAACTTTGTACTGCTAAAAATAAAGAAAAGAAATTAGCCTAAATATTTTTATTTTATCAAAATAGAACTTGGTTTCATGTTTTCTATACGCAGTATAATATATTAAAGCTGCCTTCAATGCTTTACATTATGTTTAGTGATATCTCAGCTAATTATAGATTGTAGTGATTATACATTAGATAATTACAGACTAGGAATCTAATTTAGAGGAATATTATGCAAAGCTTTATGTGCTGTGGATGATGAAAATATAGATACATTTATTTTCGCAAGTGAAAAGCGTGAGTGATGCAGACAGCTTATTTTAGAAATAATATTTTGAAATGAGAAATCTATTAAAACCAATTTATTTAAAGGGTTGTTAACTTCATTTTTATTTTAACAAATGAATGTTGGGACATGGTTTTTTTTGCACTTACTAACATATAAGTATTCCATATTATCTTACAGTGGCTTGTAAAAGTTTGGGCAAAATTACTGTTATTGTGGACAGTTCAGCAAGTCAAAGACTAAATGATCTCTAACAGGCCTTAGGTTAAAGATGAGACAATTTCTTTGTATTTTAGGAAAAAAAAATATACAGTATATATATATACTGTGTGTATATATATATATATACAGGTCCTTCTCAAAAAATTAGCATATAGTGTTAAATTTCATTATTTACCATAATGTAATGATTACAATTAAACTTTCATATATTATAGATTCATTATCCACCAACTGAAATTTGTCAGGTCTTTTATTGTTTTAATACTGATGATTTTGGCCTACAACTCCTGATAACCCAAAAAACCTGTCTCAATAAATTAGCATATCAAGAAAAGGTTCTCTAAACGACCTATTACCCTAATCTTCTGAATCAACTAATTAACTCTAAACACATGCAAAAGATACCTGAGGCTTTTAAAAACTCCCTGCCTGGTTCATTACTCAAAACCCCCATCATGGGTAAGACTAGCGACCTGACAGATGTCAAGAAGGCCATCATTGACACCCTCAAGCAAGAGGGTAAGACCCAGAAAGAAATTTCTCAACAAATAGGCTGTTCCCAGAGTGCTGTATCAAGGCACCTCAATGGTAAGTCTGTTGGAAGGAAACAATGTGGCAGAAAACGCTGTACAACGAGAAGAGGTGACCGGACCCTGAGGAAGATTGTGGAGAAGGACCGATTCCAGAACTTGGGGAACCTGAGGAAGCAGTGGACTGAGTCTGGTGTGGAAACATCCAGAGCCACCGTGCACAGGCATGTGCAGGAAATGGGCTACAGGTGCCGCATTCCCCAGGTAAAGCCACTTTTGAACCAGAAACAGCGGCAGAAGCGCCTGACCTGGGCTACAGAGAAGCAGCACTGGACTGTTGCTAAGTGGTCCCAAGTACTTTTTTCTGATGAAAGCAAATTTTGCATGTCATTCGGAAATCAAGGTGCCAGAGTCTGGAGGAAGACTGGGGAGAAGGAAATGCCAAAATGCCTGAAGTCCAGTGTCAAGTACCCAGTCAGTGATGATGTGGGGTGCCATGTCAGCTGCTGGTGTTGGTCCACTGTGTTTCATCAAGGGCAGGGTCAATGCAGCTAGCTATCAGGAGATTTTGGAGCACTTCCTGCTTCCATCGGCTGAAATGCTTTATGGAGATGAAGATTTCATTTTTCAGCACGACCTGGCACCTGCTCACAGTGCCAAAACCACTGGTAAATGGTTTACTGACCATGGTATTACTGTGCTCAATTGGCCTGCCAACTCTCCTGACCTGAACCCCATAGAGAATCTGTGGGATATTGTGAAGAGAAAGTTGAGAGACGCAAGACCCAACACTCTGGATGAGCTTAAGGCCGCTATTGAAGCATCCTGGGCCTCCATAACATCTCAGCAGTGTCACAGGCTGATTGCCTCCATGCCACGCCGCATTGAAGCAGTCATTTCTGCCAAAGGATTCCCAACCAAGTATTGAGTGCATAACTGAACATTATTATTTGATGTTTTTTTTGTTTGTTATTAAAAAACACTTTTATTTGATTGGACGGTTGAAATATGCTAATTTATTGAGACAGGTTTTTTGGGTTATCAGGAGTTGTAGGCCAAAATCATCAGTATTAAAACAATAAAAGACCTGACAAATTTCAGTTGGTGGATAATGAATCTATAATATATGAAAGTTTTAAATGTAATCATTACATTATGGTAAATAATGAAATTTAACACTATATGCTAATTTTTTGAGAAGGACCTGTATATCTTTTGAATGTATCACAGCTTGTAAACTCTTTTGTAGCCAACTAAAAGTCTTTCAATTCTTGCTTGAGGGATTTTTATCCATTCTTCATTGGAAAATTTTTCCAGTTCTGTGAGATTCCTGGGTTGTCTTGCATGCACTGCTATTTTGAGGTCTAGCCACAGATTTTCAATGATGTTCATATCAGGGGACTATGAGGGCCATTGTAAAACCTTCATCTTTCGCCTTTTGAGGTAGTCTATTGTGTATTTTGATGTGTTTAGGATCATTATCCATTTGTAGAAGCCATCTTCTTTTAAACTTCAGCTTTTTTACATATGATGTTATGCTTGCATCAACAAATTGTTGAAATGTCATTGTTTCCATTGTTCCCTCTACCCGTGAAATGTTTCCCGTGCCATTGGCTGAAACACAACTCCAAAACATGATTGATCCCCTCCCATGTGTAATGGTTGGCGAGATGTTCCTTTCCTGAAATTCTGTTCCATTACTTCTCCACACACACATACCTTTCATCATTGTGGCCAAAGAGTTCTATTTTAACCTCATCGGTCCACATAACTTGTTTTCAATATGCATCAGACTTGTTTAGATGTTCTTTTGTATACCTCTGACTCTGAATTTTATGGTGAGAACACAGGAGAGCCAATAGCTGCTATTGCACAGGCGCCAGCGGCGCCATCTTGGTGGAAGCAATTTTTTCAAGACGGATTTCAACAACCAAGGTATCATTTTAATCAGTATAACAGCGTTGACCTGACACTGTGTGTAGGTTACTGTGCAGAATCCCGCTGACAGGTTCCCTTTAAGAGGCCTTAGTCCCTCATCACCATATTAAACAGCGATCAAGAATAAGAGAATAGCGCAAACCCACAACCAAAATTCTTGTGAGTGACAGCTGACACCATGCGGTATCAACCTGTGAACCATGTGAACAACATAAAAAACACACAAAATGCTGCTTTTTAATTATACTGACACACAAAAAATTGTCAGTATAGTAAAAAATTGAATAAAAAGCGATAAAGTCATATATGAAAAAAATGGTATAATTAAAAATGCAAATCGTCCTTCAAAAACAAGCCCTAATATGAGAATAAAATGAAAAAGTTACCGCTCTCAGAATATGGTGATGCAAAAAGAAATACATTTTTGCTAAATATTGCTTTTGCTCTGTAAAAGCAGAAAAGCATAAAAATATATAAATCTGGTATCATTGTGACCTGAAGAATAAATCAATCTTATCACTTTTACCGCACGGTAAACAGTGCAATAAAAATAGATAAACACAATAATTGAATTGCTCGTTTTTGTTAATTCTGTGTTTGAAAAATAGGAATAAAAAGTGATAAAAAAAATTATATGTACTCCAAAATGGTACCAAAACAGTCTCCAACTTGTCGCGCTGAAACTAAGTACTCATACAGCAATCAAAGTTTCAGCTCTCAGATTATAGCGACTATATAACTATTTTTTTTAATAAAAAAGCATTTTTACTGTGTGATAGTAGCAAAATATAAAAAATCCAATTGAAATCTGGTATCATTGGAATCACACGGACCAGAATAATATAGCCGCCTTATCACTTTTACTGCACGGTGAACCACGTCACGTCAGATTGATCCTTTGCTCTCCACTGAGCACTTACATTATGATTTCTGTGTAAATCCCCAAAACCATGACTCAGACAAAACTTCTGAAGGAACCACTCACATATCACACACACGGAGTACCTTTGGACTCTGTCTGGTCGCTGTCTTGGTGGTGTCTCTTTATTTGTAAAAACTGCATAACAAATTATAGGATTTCCTACTATTACACTTTGTGAAAATGATAAATTTTAGTGGAAAAAAATGCAATTTTTTTGTTTCCACGTCTAAATATTTAATTAATCACCTGTTGGTTAAAAATGCTCAGTACACGACTAGATGAATTCCTTGAGGAAGTCTAGTTTCAAAAATGGGGTCATTTGTGGGGGTTTCTGCTTTTTTGGTACCTCAGGGGCTCTGCAAATAAGACATGGTATTTGCAACCAATTCCAAACAGATTTACATTCCAAATACCAAATGTCTTGTCTTTCTTTCTGAGCCCTGCCATTTGTCAAAACAGAACTTTTTAACTACATGTGGGGTATCGCCATGCTCAGAATAAAGTGGGTGAAAAATTGTGTTTGTTTTTTCATGTTAACTTAAAGTAAAAAATTTGGAGGTAAAGCAATGGTGAAAAAAAATGACAATTTTTAATGTGAGGACTTAATTTGATCAATTTGTGTGTAGTACATGTGAGTTCAAAATGCACACTATACCTCTAAAATATCCTTGAGTGGAGTAGTTTCCACAATGTGGTTACTGTGGCAGGTTTACGCTGTTTGGGTGCCTTATGGGCTATGCAAATGTGACATAGCGCCCATAACTAGTGATGAGCGAGTATACTCATTGCTCGGTTTTGACCGAGCATGCTTGGGTGGTCTCTGAGTATTTGTGAGTGCTCAGAGATTTAGTTTTTGTTGACTCAGCTGCATGATTTGCGGCTGCTAGACAGCTTGAATAGATGTGGGGATTCCCTAGCAACCAGGGAAGCCCCACGTGTATTCAGGCTGTCCAGCTGTTGCAAATCATGCAGCTGTATCGACAAAAGCGAAATCTCTGAGCACTCACAAATACTCGGAGACCACCCGAGCGTGCTTGGGCAAACACGAGCAATGAGTATACTCGCTCATCACTACCCATAACCTATTTCAGCCCAACTTATGCCCCTTCCCTTCCAAGTCCTGATGTTTTTTCCAGACAGAGGTTTCTAGCCACATGTGGGGTATCAGTGCACTCAGAAGAATCCAGGAAACAAATTGTGGGGACCATTTTATTGTGCTATTCCTTTTAAAAGTGACAAAATAGAGCTAAAGCAATATTTCAGAGGAAAAATAACTATTTTTTTTCATTCGACTTTGCATTACTTCCTGTGTAGCACCTGAAGGGTTAAAAAAATGCTATGACAACAGTTTTGAAGCATTTGAGGGGTGTGGTTTTTAACCCCTTAACCCCCGGAGCTTTTTTCAGTTTTGCGGGGGTTTTTTTCACTCTCCTTCTTCCCAGAGCCATAACTTTTTTTATTTTTCGGTCAATATGGCGATGTGAAGGCTCGCTTTTTGCAGGACGAGTTGTACTTTTGAACGACACCATTGGTTTTACCATGTCGTGTACTTGAAAATGGGAAAAAATTCCAAGTGCGGTGAAATTGCAAAAAAAGTGCAATATCACACTGTTTTTTTGTTTGGCTTTTTTACTAGGTTCACTAAATGCTAAAACTGACCTGCCATTATGATTCTCCACATCATTGTGAGTTCATAGACACCAAACATGTCTAGGTTCTATTTTATCTAAGTGGTGAAATAAAAATGCAAACTTTGTTAAAAAAAAAAATTGTGCCATTTTCTGATACCCGTAGAGTCTCCATTTTTTGTGATCTCGGGTTGGGTGAGGGCTTATTTTTTGCGTGCTGAGCTGATGTTTTTAACTATTCCATTTTGGTGCAGATACGATTTTTTTTATCACCCGTTATTGCATTTTAATGCAATGTCACAGCGACTAAAAAGAAAAACGTAATTTTGGCATTTTGACTTTTATTCTTGCTACGCCCTTTAATCGATCAAGTTAATCCTTTTTTTTATTGATAGATCGGGCGATTCTGAATGTGGTGATACTAAATATGTGTATGTTAAATTTTATTTTTATTGTTTTATTTTGAATGGAGCAAAAGAGTGGTGATTTGAATTTTTACATTTTTTAAATATAGTGCAATTTAACCCCTTTACCCCCAAGGGTGGTTTGCACGTTAATGACCAGGCCAATTTTCACAATTCTGACCACTGTCCCTTTATGAGGTTATAACTCTGGAACGCTTCAACGATCCTGATGATTCTTACACTGTTTTCTCGTGACATATTGTACTTCATGATAGTGGTAAAATTTCTTTGATATTACCTGCGTGAAAAAAACAGAAATTTGGCGAAAATTTAGAAAATTTCGCAATTTTCCAACTTTGAATTTTTATGCAGTTAAATCACAGAGATATGTCACACAAAATACTTAATAAGTAACATTTTCCACATGTCTACTTTACATCAGCACAATTTTGGAACCAAAATTTTTTTTGTTAGGGAGTTATAAGGGTTAAAAGTTGACCAGCAATTTCTCATTTTTACAACACCATTTTTTTTTAGGGACCACATCTCATTTGAAGTCATTTTGAGGGGTCTATATGATAGAAAATACCCAAGTGTGACACCATTCTAAAAACTGCACCCCTCAAGGTGCTCAAAACCACATTCAAGAAGTTTATTAACCCTTCAGGTGTTTCACAGGAATTTTTGGAATGTTTAAATAAAAATGAACAATTAACTTTTTTTCACAAAAAAATTAATTCAGCTCCAATTTGTTTTATTTTACCAAGGGTAACAGGAGAAAATGGACCCCAAAACTTGTTCATCAATTTGTCCTGAGTATGCCGATACCCGATATGTGGGGGTAAACGACTGTTTGGGCGCATGGCAGAGCTTGGAAGGGAAGGAGCGCCATTTGACTTTTCAATGCAAAATTGACTGGAATTAAGATGGGACGCCATGTCGCGTTTGGAGAGCCCCTGATGTGCCTAAACATTAAACCCCCCCACAATTGACACCATTTTGGAAAGTAGACCCCCTAAGGAACTTATCTAGATGTGTTTTGAGAGCTTTGATCCCTCAAGTGTTTCACTACAGTTTATAACGCAGAGCCGTGAAAATAAAAATTCTTTTTTTTTTTTCACAAAAATGATTTTTTTAGCATCCAGTTTTGTATTTTCACAAGGGTAACAGGATAAGTTGGACCCCAAAAGTTGTTGTCCAATTTGTCCTGAGTATGCTGATACCCCATATGGGGGGGGGAACCACTGTTTGGGCGCATGGCAGAGCTCAGAAGGTAAGGAGCGCCATTTGGAATGCAGACTTAGATGGATTGGTCTGCAGGCGTCACGTTGCATTTGCAGAGCCCCTGATGTACCCAAAAAGTAGAAATCCCCAAAAGTGACCCCATATTGGAAACTAGACCTCCCAAGGAACTTATCTAGATGTGTTGTGAGAACTTTGAACCCCCAGGTGTTTCACTACAGTTTACAACGCAGAGCCGTGAAAATAAAAAAAAAATGTTCCCACAAAAATGATTTTTAGCCCCCCAAATTTATATTTTCCCAAGGGTAACAAGAGAACTTGGACCCTAAAAGTTGTTGTCCAATTTGTCCCGAGTACGCTGATGTCCCATATGTTGTGGTAAACCCCTGTTTGGGCGCACGGTATTGAGATCGAATTGAGATCGGACGGCATGTCGCGTTTGGAGAGCCCCTGATGTGCCTAAACAGTGGAAACTCCCCAATTCTAACTGAAACCCTAATCCAAACACACCCCTAATCCCAACAGTAACCCTAACCACACCCCTAACCCTGACACACCCCTAACTCTAATCCCAACCCTAATCCCAACCGTAAATGTAATCCAAACCCTAACCCTAACTTTAGCCCCAACCCTAACCCTAACTTTAGCTCCAACCCTAGCCCCAACCCTAACCCCAGCCCTAACCCTAACCCTAACCCTAACCCTAGCCCTAGCCCTAGCCCTAACCCTAATCCTAGCCCTAACCCTAATGGGAAAATGGAAATAAATACATTTTTTTAATTTTATTATTTTTCCCTAACTAAGGGGGTGATGAAGGGGGGTTTGATTTACTTTTATAGCTTTTTTTATAGCGGATTTTTATGATTGGCAGCCGTCACACACTAAAAGACTTAGCGTCTCCACATTTTGAGACCTATAATTTTTCCATATTTTGGTCCACAGAGTCATGTGAGGTCTTGTTTTTTGCGGGACGAGTTGATGTTTTTATTGGTAACATTTTCGGACACGTGACAGTTTTTGATCGCTTTTTATTCCGATTTTTGTGAGGCAGAATGACCAAAAACCAGCTATTCATGAATTTCTTTTTGGGGAGGTGTTTATACCATTCCACGTTTGGTATAATTGATAAAGCAGTTTTATTCTTCGGGTCAGTACGATTACAGCGATACCTCATTTATATCATTTTTTTATGTTTTGGCGCTTTTATATGATAAAAACTATTTTATAGAATAAATAATTATTTTGGCATCGCTTTATTCTGAAGACTATAACTTTTTTCTTTTTTCTTTGATGCTGTATGGTGGCTAATTTTGCGGGACAAGATGACGTTTTCAGCGGTACCATGGTTATTTATATCCGTCTTTTTGATCGCGTGTTATTCCACTTTTTGTTCGGCGGTATGATAATAAAGCGTTGTTTTTGGCCTCGTTTTTTTTTTTTTCCTACGGAGTTCACTGAAGGGGTTAACTAGTGATATAGTTTTATAGGTGGGGTCATTACGAACGCGGCGATACTAAATTTGTGTACTTTTATTGTTTTATTTTTTTTATTTAGATAAAGAAATGTATTTATGGGAATAATATATATATTTTTTCTTTTTTTAGGATTTTTTTTTTTTTTTTACACATGTGGAAAAATTTTTTTGTACTTTTTTACTTTGTCCCAGGGAGGGACATCACAGATCGGTGATCTGACAGTTTGCACAGCACTCTGTCAGATCACCGATCTGACTTACAGCACTGCAGGCTTACCAAGCGCCTGGTCTGAGCAGGCACTCGGTAAGCCACCTCCCTCCCTGCAGGACCCGGATGCCGCGGCCATCTTGGATCCGGGCACCTGCAGCGAGGAGGAGGTAAGAGACCCTCGCAGCAACGCGATCACATCGCGTTGCTCCGGGTGTCTCAGGGAAGCATGCAGGGAGCCCCCTCCCTGCGCGATGCTTCCCTGTACCGCCGGCACACCGCGATCATGTTTGATCGCGGTGTGCTGGGGGTTAATGTGCCGCGGGCGGTCCGTGACTGCTCCTGGCACATAGTGCCGGATGTCAGCTGTGATAATCAGCTGACACCCGGCCGCGATCGGCCGTGCTCCCCCCATGAGCGCCGCCGATCGCGCTGGACGTACTATCCCGTCGGTGGTCATACGGGCCCACCCCACCTCGACGGGATAGTACGTCCAATGTCAGAAAGGGGTTAAATGCTGCTGTCAGAGTTTGACAGTGGCATTTATCTGGTTAATAGCCGCAGGTGGATCGCAATTCCACAGCAGCTATTGATGGGAACATGTCAGCTGTTCTAAACAGCTGACATGTCCCTGGAAAGATGTGGGCTCACCACCAGAGCCCACATCAAAGGGAGGGAGACTGACTGGCGTAAATATACGCCCAATGTCAGTAAGGGGTTAATATTAAATTGGTAAACCAAGGAATGTGTGGGGGAGTCTTTATTCAAATAAACTTTTTTTTCCTGTGTGTATTTTTTTTCCTTTTAACTTAGTGGGTTAGTAATAGGGGTGTCTGATAGACGCATCTTCATTACTAACCTCTGAGCTTGACGCCAGCTGACATGACACAGTTAACATTAACCACAAAAACTATTACTCTGATTGCCACCACACAACGGCAACTGGGAAATCTGAGGTTAAGAGGCAGGACTGGTGCATCGAATGGATGAGCCATACATGGGGTGGCTAAGGGCTCATCCTATTAGGCAGGGAAGGGGCCAATATCCATGGACCTTCTCAGCCTATTAATATCAGCCCCCAGTTGTCTACTTTGCATTATATAGTTGTTGAAAATAGAGGGAACTCCACATCATATTTTGAGGGGGTTCCCCCATTTTAAATAACCAGGAAAGGCAAAGCAGACAGCTGGGGGCTGATATTTATAGGCTGGGAAGGTCCATAGATATTGGTCCCTTCCCAGTGTAATAAAAAAGCTCACAGCTGTCTGCTTTTACTTGGCTGGTTATTAAAAATACGGTGGAAACTGAAAAACGAGATAGATGACTTGTGACATGAAATGTGGTCAGGATAGCAAAGCAGTTAATAATCCACATACTGGAGCAACACAACCTCTTGATACAGAGGAGTCATTTTTTGCAAAATGGAAACTATTCTCGGATGCATGCTAGCTACTGGGTTGTCAACTTCCTAGGATGAGAAAGGATCATTCACAACTATCTGTTAAGTTAGTGGGAATAATACAAAGATCCAAGACACCGGGTAATCTCTCTCAAAAAAGCTTTATTAACACCAGTGTGTACAACCAAAAAAACTGATGTGACTTTTTGGCCACACAGGGCCTTTTTCAAGCCAAAAAGAGGTGTACATCTGAAAAAGGCCATGTGTGGCTGAAACATTGCATCAGTGTGCACACTGTGTCAATAAACTTTTTTGAAGCAGATTTCCCGGTGACTTGGATCTTTGGATTAATTGCAGTTTTTGCAACCAAGTGGAGGGATGTACCAAGTCTGCACAGGACACAAATTGGTGAATGGAATATAACCCTTTAGCTGTTGAGTGAGTGGGGCTGCTGCTTGCAGTGATGCTTCATGTGACCTTGCTGTCTGTAGTTGTAACAGACAATAGCACCATGCCTCCTGTCATATCTTGTCTCTCTCCCTGTGCATCACTCCCTTTGTCTTATGAGCCTGAATTAATTCCTGCTCCACCCCTTTAGCTACTTGCAACTGGTCTTTTGGATCGTTCGCTCTCCATGAAGGCATACCTTGGCAAGTCCCTCCCTATTGGGTTTCTTTAGTCCATCCAGAAAACCAGTTCCCAATATACCTAAGTTAAGGGCATCTCTTGGGGAATATCCCAGGTCTGTCCAACTCATCTGAAAATTTGCAAAATTCTTCTCCACCAACTCATCTTTCTCCTGAGTTATGCTATTTAAGGCTATGCATTGTTTCCTCAGTTTTGTCAGAGCCCAACACTTCAAGACTTTACAGTACAGTGCCATATCTATTAAACAGATATACTTTTGATGGTTCAGTTTCCTGTTTTATAATGTATGCAAACATATCTTTCCCTTTTTGCTTCTACCAACACATCAAGTTTTTGCCATGTACAATTAAATATAACCTGCATATTCCTGAACTACCTCTTTTAGTGCCTGGATGCTGGATGGAGTATGATGCTTAACTTGTTTCTTCAGAATTTCCAAGAGGTGTTTCATTTGGGTTGAGATAAGGAGAAATACTTGGCCACTGAATATCTTTCACCATGTTCTTCTTCAGAAATGCAACAGATATGTGTTTTGGAACATATGATAGTAGAATCACCACTTTTAATAAAGAGCAGTACATCTATGAATTCATGATTCCATCAATGAAATAAAGTGCCCGAAACCAGCAGCTCTCATGCAGCGGCACATAAGGATACTGCCTCCACCATGTTTCACTGTATATTGTTTCCCCCTACACTATGCTCTGCTTCTGTATACTGGGCCCACATACTGTGTCCTCTTTCCATGTGCATACCTACCATTGGCTGGGAGTGATTGTAACATCTTCTCTTTTAATGTAGAGCAGTACATATATAAATTCATGATTCCATCAATGAAATGTAGCACCTGACACCAGCAGCTATCATACAGCGCCACATATGGATACTGCCAGGGTCGGACTGGGGTGTCTGGGGCCCACAGGGAGAATGGACTCTACGGGCCCACCCTACAGCTATATGCAAATATCTGTAAGCTGTTATCCCCGATATAGTGGAGCATCGACTGTAAAACACAGGGTCTCCTGCACATTTACTGTGTGTGCCCCCATAACTGGGATGTACAATTACGGTAGCTTACATGAAAGGGTTCTTCGGTTATAACAAGTTATCACCAATGCATGAGCTCTACAGGATAGGTGATCGCTTAGATCTGACCATTAGAATCTGCACCGATTGGAAGAATGGCTGTAAGCCATAATCATCAACATTAACAAAAATAAACACTTGAAATAGATCACTCTGTTTGTAATTACTCTATATAATATATGAGTTTCACTTTTTGTATTGAAGAACTGAAATAAACTAACTTTTTTACGATATTCTAATTTGGTGAGAAGCACTTGTATATGCATCCTGGCTCCCCCATATATATACATCCTGGCTTCCTCATATATGCATCCTGGTCCCCCATATATGCATCCTGGCCCCTCCATATATCCATCTTGGCCCCCAATATATATGTATCCTGGCCCATCCATATATCCATCCTGGCTCCCCCATATATCCATCCTGGCCCCCATATATATGCATCCTGGTCCCCCATATACATGCATCCTGGCCTCTTCAAATATCCATCCTGGCCCCTCCATATATCCATCCTGGTCTCCTTGTCCTGCCCCCCCCATATGTCCATCCTGGCCCCCCATATATATCCACCCTGGTTCCCTTGTCCTGCCCCCCATATATCCATCCTGGCTGCCCATATATATCCATCCTGGTTCCCTTGTCCTGCCCCCCATATATACCGTATGCATCCTGGCTCCCCATATACTTGCTTCCTGGCCCCCATATACAATCATCCTGGCCCCTCCATATATTCATCCTGGCCCCTTCATATATGCATCATGACCCCTCCATATATCCATCTTGGTCCCCTCGTCCTACCCCATATATCCATCCTGGCTTCCCATATATGCATCCTGCCTCCCCCATATATCCATCCCAGCCCCCCATATATGCATCCTGCCTCCCCATATATCCATCCCCCCATATATTCATCCTGTCCCCCTGCATGATACCACATGCACAGAGAGAGAGAGAAAAAGATTCCTCTTACCTGCCTGCGCTCCCAGCGCCGGGCGATTAATTCCTCCCCTGCATGTCAGATGCGCTCATGTGAAAATGGCCACTGACCTAGCAGAGGTCGGCGACTGAATGTGTGCGCAACAAGAAGCGAACATTAGTCAGTGTTGATCAGGACGTGTACCGCGACAGTTCAGGTAATGAATGGTGCATGCGAGCGCCCTTGCACATATTCGGCCTGCGATTTTAAAGGTGCCCTTAAAAAACGCAGACTTCTCCTTCTTCCCACCGCCATCTCCCTGGTCCACTGCAAGGGCGCACCAGGGATTTCCCCGATACCCTGTCAGGCCAGTCCGACCCTGGATATTGCCTCCACCACGTTTCACTGTATATTGCTTCCCCCTACATTGTGCTCTGCTTCTGTATACTGGGACCACATACTGTGTCCTCTGTCTATATATGGACCTAATCATACTGTGTCCTCTTTATTCATAGTGTCTCCCATACGGTGCCCTCCTTCTATCTACTACCCTCCCCATACTGTGTACTTCTATATTCTATATACTGCCTCCCGTACTATGCCCTCACACGATATACTTCCCTCCCATACTGTGCCCTCACAATATATACTGCCCTCCCATATTGTGCCTTCTTACTCTATAAAGCCCCCATACTGTGCATTCATACTATATACTGTCCCCAATACTGTGTCTTTACACTAAATACTGCCCTCATACTATGCTCTCCTTGTATGTACTGTCCACCATACTGTGTCCCTCACTATATACTGTCCCCATACTGTGCCCTCACACTTCATTTTTCCCCATAGATCTCCAATTTACTTCCCAACAATACTTTGCCCTTCCATATTCTATGTATTGTCCCCATACTGTGCCCTCCTTCTATATACTGCTCCACCTGCCATACCCTCACACTATATATTCCCCCAATATTGTGCCCTCTCTATACTAAACCTCCATACTGTGCATGCACTCTCTGATACCCTGATCCTCCAATGCTCCCATTTCGGTTGCATCTGTCTGAAGAAGGGAATTTGCTTTTCATGAGGGTCAGGAAGCTGTTTCAACAAAGCTAACTGATCACATGAACTCCAGGGCCTATGTGCCGTGATCCCCCCACCCTCGGTTGTTGGAGGTGCTCTCCGTTAGCACCATGTTCTGTATTATGCTCATTAACCCCCTACTCCATGATGACAGATGTGGGGGAGCTGTGGTATTGTCTCCTCTAGTATTATGTGCATTTTATTTACCCAAGGCCGCATTATAGGAGCATTTGGACCCTTGGACTTTTACAGTTTATAGGTTTGTTTTTTAATCTTATAGGGGTAAAGGAAACAACAAGGATTTTAAAACTTGACACACAGAACAAAAACTGATCCAGCACACTGAAAATAAATCACTAAGTATTTTTCTTAGATGAGAAAAATTCCTGATGTTTTGAATTGAATATGGGGAGGTTCTTAGGTTGCAGGGAAATGCTTATTACATTATGTTGAGTTTCTATTTGATATTTTGCTTTGTGCAGTTTTATTTTCCAACCACTTGCAATTATTTCATGGAAATTTTGTAGTAGACATGTACCGTACGGAAATATCTTTCTGAGATGGCACTTCTCTCCTTTCCCAGCAGTAGCGATGTTTTGCATGATAGCACTTGCTGTAAAAGGTCTCTGTACTTTTAGACAACTTGATCTCATTTGATTTGAAATTGTTATCTTACAAGAAACATCTTTCTAAAGTGCAGTTCCCTTTTGTCTAATTTGTTGTCTAATGCCTGTAGTCAAGTGCTATCTGTCTCTAATAAAGAGAGATATACACGACACTCACCAATTACAATTGTAATCCATATAAATTGCTTTATTCAGTCCATAAATACAGCCGTCAGGAGACCGTACAAGAGCAGAAGGCCTGTGTGCATAAAATGGCTATAGGCTTTCCGCTCCTGTACTGTCTCTTGGCTGCTGATTTTATGGTCTAAATGAAGTTATTTACAGTTCAAACTGGTGAGCGTCACTGACATAGCTCTTTATTCAACTCTGTTGCTGAACTTTCTGGAACACTGAGCACCATCATCTAATCAATGTAATAGTTATCATTTTGTCCAACACGGTTCTGCTTGCTATCTGCAAATATAGAAGTGTCAACTGTGTATATAACATAACAGGACAGTTAGCTGTCTCTAGCAGCTTAGAACATGTCAGTAGAAAACAGCTGAAACGGTTATAAACTGCCCCATAGACCATTAGAATGAGCGTACTAACAGACTCAGAGTTAAATGCATGTATTTGTGGTTATAAATAATTGTTTGCAATTTGGTTTCATTAAAATTATTGCTAGCTGATGAATCAGTTAAGAAAAAAAGCCCCAGCCATGGACAGCCTCTAAAATGCAGCAAAGCATTTGGAAATGTTCTCAACATTTCAATAAAGATTTAAAGGGAACCTGTCACCCCCAAAATCGAAGATGAGCTAAGCCCACCAGCATCAGGGGCTTATCTACAGCATTCTGTAATGCTGTAGATAAGCCCCTATGAATCCTGAAAGATGAGAAAAAGAGGTTAGATTATACTCACCCAGGGACGGTCCCGCTCCGGTCCTGCTGTGGTCCGGTCCAGTGGGCGTCGTGGTCCAGTCCAGCGCCCCATCTTCATAGGATGCCATCCTCTTCTTGTCTTCATGCTGCGGCTCCGACCCAGGCGTACTTTGTCTGCTCTGTTGAGGGCAGAGCAAA
Organism: Ranitomeya variabilis; assembly: GCF_051348905.1. Classification (NCBI taxonomy): domain Eukaryota; kingdom Metazoa; phylum Chordata; class Amphibia; order Anura; family Dendrobatidae; genus Ranitomeya; species Ranitomeya variabilis. The sequence goes on from NC_135233.1 coordinate 118,538,917, forward strand.
GTACTGCAGTGCGCAGGCGCCGGGAAAGGTCAGAGAGGCTCAGCGCCTGCACACTGCAGTACTTTGCTCTGCCCTCAACAGGGCAGACAAAGTACGCCTGGGTCGGAGCCACAGCATGAAGACAAGAAGAGGATGGCATCCTATGAAGATGGGAGGCCCCGGACCGGACCGCAACGCCCATCGGATCGGACCGCCCCCCAGGTGAGTATAATCTAACCTCTTTTTCTCATCTTTCAGGATACATCGGGGGTTTATCTACAGCATTACAGAATGCTGTAGATAAGCCCCTGATGCTGGTGGGCTTAGCTCATCTTTGATTTTGGGGGTGACAGGTTCCCTTTAAACTTTGCTGCTCAAGCTAAGAGCTATAATTTTGTCTTTACCCACTCCCACAAATAAACTTTTTGCATCAATGAAATTAGAGTGTGCGGTGAATTTTTCTTGTCTTAGGTTTTGGGTTCATTTATACCCCGTTACATCTGCTCCTCGAAAACCAACGGAGTGCATGCCAATCCTCTGAATCTGTTGAAAAAGCAGACTGTAAGGCTACTTTCATACATCAGGTTTTCGCTGTCAGGCTGAATTTGGCTACTTTTGAAAAAAGTGGATCCGTTGCAAATTGTGAAAAACTGATGCGAGGGATCGAGAGAGAGCGAGAACTCCAGAATGCAAAATGCTGCTACTGGGCATGCTCAATTGAAAAAAGGGAGATGGTTGAAGGATTCTTCATTTCACGGATCCGGCGCTATATGCTTTCATTATAGCAAACTCTGGATTCGTCGCTGTCCGTTTTTTTTGCCGGACAAAAAAAAAGTTACTATGTCCGTTTTCTCCGGCCGCCGAAAAACACATTTTCAACATATCCGGCAAAAACGGATGAAACGTGAGGCCATCTGTCACAATCCAGCGCTAATACAAGTCTATGAGAAAAAAGGGAATGGCGGCAACTTTTGCTGGATCCGTTTTTTGAAAAATTCGCCGGATTGTGACTGATGGCAAAAACCTGATGTGTGAAAGTAGCCTAAGGCCCCTTTCACACATCAGTTTTTTGCCATCAGGCTAAATCCGGCCGGAGCAACGGATCCGGCATAAATTGTGGAAAACTGATGCAACGGATCCGTTTTTTTGCCGGAACCGTCTAGCGGATCTGGCAAAAAAACGGATCCGTCGCATCAGTTTTGCATCCGTTTCGTCTGTTTTTTTATCCGTTTTACGACGAATCCGGTTTTTAAAAACACCCATGGGAGGCTTCCAAACGTGATTGGTTACTAAAAACCTATATATACAGTGTTCCTACAGTCCATCTTTGATAGGTTGTAGAGGAGCAAGTTGTGAAGATGGAAGGCGTGATGGCAAACATTTTGAAGATGTCTGTGGATTTTACTTTTGAGGCAAATAGTTTGAAAGCGATTGTTCTGGAGAAGGAGCGAGACAGACAGCAGTGCATCATGCGTCTGCGCCGACGGCGTTTTTGGATTCACCCAATAACAGCAAAGAGAATGACGCGTAGGGTTTATTTTACTTTATACATGGAATTACGAGGAAACCCCGATTAAGTTTTTCAGATACGTGCGGATGAAAGTGGAGAAGTTCGACTTGTTGGTGGAGCGGATTGGATACCTCATCGCAAGAAGTGATACATATTTCCGCTTCTCAGTTTCACCGGCGGAGCGTCTGATGGTGACTCTTAGGTAAACCATTTTTAATGTATCTCCTACTGTTAAAGCAAACTTATAACTGTAGTATTATTCCTGGTATTTTGTACTAATTTTTGTCTTGCTTTTTTTCACAGATTCCTTGCAACTGGAGAATCCCTTTCCTCACTACATTTTCAGTTCAGACTTGGGATTTCTACGATATCAGGAATTGTGAAGCACACCTGCCGTGCATTGTGGGACTCTTTACATGGCGAATTTATACCACATCCCACAACGGAGAGTTGGCTGGAGATTGCCGAAAAATTCCAACAAATTTGTCAGTTTCCTAATTGCTTGGGTGCAGTGGACGGGAAACATATCCACGTTGTGAAACTTGCTGCATCTGGATCTCAATTTTTTAACTACAAAAAATATTTCTCCATTGTGCTCATGGCCATCACTGATGCAGAATACAAATTTAAAGCAGTCGATATTGGGGCCTATGACTGCTCCAATGATTCCAAAGTTTTTAAAGTATCTGCAATGGGCCATCATCTCTATGGAAACACATTCCAATTTCCACCACTAAGACCGCTGCCTGGAACCTCGGGGCCACCAATGCCTTTTCTATGTTTTGGAGATGAAGCCTTCCAACTCTCGGAACACCTGCCTAAGCCTTACTCAAGTAGTGGATTGACGAAAACTAAAATAATTTTTAATTATCGACTAACACGAGCACGAAGAATGGTGGAGTGCGCTTTTGGGATTCTAACAGCAAAATGGCGAGTTCTGTTAACCGCTATCAACCTGAAGACTGAGACTGTTGATGAGGTGGTTAAAGCTTGCGATGTCCTGCACAATTTTATTATGTGCAAAGAAAAGATTTCCATTGATGACAACTTTAAAGAAACCACCTTGCCTGATTATCAGAACATTACTTATCAAAGTTCTGTGTCATTTTCCAGAATGAGGGACAAATTTGCTGAATACTTTATTTCACCTCAAGGAAGAGTAGACTGGCAGGATGAGAGAGTTTGAAAAATTTGTCTTGGACCTTTTTACCCAAAGTATTTGACCTTTGTTTTACCCAAAGTATTTTACCTGGTTGGGATTTACCCAAAGTATTTTACCTGGTTGGGATTTACCCAAAGTTTTTTACATGTTTAACCAATGTATTGTACCTGTTTGGTTGTATTGTACCTTTTTTACCCAAAGTATTGTACCTGGTTTTGTTTTACCCAAAGTATTTAACCTTATAATTTAATAAATGAAAGACAAAAAGTTTTAAACAAAAAAAACTGTTTTATTTATAAATTATTTACAACAGTTTTATAAATTTAAAAAGTGTGGGATGGAGATAATACTGGAGTGGCAGTCAGATTGGGACAGTTCAACAGTGGGAGTGTTGAGAGAGGATTTTGGTGGTGGTGACAGATCAGGAGGAAAAACGGAAGGTGAAGAGGTAGAGAAAGAAAGAAAATGTGTAGACATAAAAGCGGGAGTAGTGTTGGGATTTTGGAAGGTTTGAGGGGTGGAAAGGAGGGATTGGGAGGCAGAAGAGGTGGTGGGTGGAGAAGAGGGTTGTGTTGAGGGCATGATGGGTGTGGAAGGAGACTGGTGGTAGTAGGCAGGGAGTAGAGGTTGGGCAGGGAGTGGAGGCGCAGGTGATGTGGTTGGGAACTGGTAAGGGGCAGATTGCTGGTACGGGGCACAGTGCTGGTACGGGTCAGAATGATGGTGTTGTATAGAAGGGGGAAGAGGGACAGTGGCTGGAGGGGGGGCAGGTGGTGGAAGAACTACCGGGGCGGGTGGAGGGGCTTGGGAGGTAACATGCGCTAGGGCAAACTGGCAGGCTTGCATTACATGCATCTGCTGGTCAGGAGATAGCTTGTCTATGCGCTTAAGTACTGCCTGGAAAAAGGAGTGTTTTGTCGATTTACTTGCATCTGAATGCATCCTATCCAGACATGTTTGCAACTCAAGAACACTGTTGTTGAGCAAATTAAATCCTGTGGTCATTTGCTCAGACAACAGTTTGAGACAGTTCTGGAAGGCTGCATTCAGATGCAAGAACTTGGTGCATAGCTCTTTTCCTGACCCCACTGGCGCTGCCGCCCAGAACCCACAGGTGTTCTAGAGGTGGGAGCAGTGTCAGAGGGGTGGGGTAAAGCAAAAGCTATATCCTCACCAGCAGCTTCATGTAAAGAAGTCGGCCACGATGCTCCAGCGCTGGTGGATGGGACCGAGGGATCAGATGTGAGGGAAGGCTGGGATGGTGCAGTGGGGTCGTGTCTGTCGAAGTGTCCCTCGGTGGCGGACTCCTGAGGGATCACTCCAGAGGGGATTAACTCTGCAGGCTCCTGAGTGCTGCAGACAGTAGTGTTGAGCATTCCGATACTGCAAATATCGGGTATCAGCCGATATTCGCTGTATCGGAATTCCGATACCGAGTTCCGATATTTTTGTGATATCGGAAATCAGAATCGGAAGTTCCTATAAGTTCCCAGGTGCGTGCAGTGCGTATGGTTCCCAGGGTCTGGAGGAGAGGAGACTCTCCTTCAGGCCCTGGGATCCTTTATTCATGTAAAAAATAAAGAATAAAAATAAAAAATATGAATATACTCACCCCTCCGACGGACCCTGGCTCTCACCGTTGCAAGCGTCTGCCTCCGTTCCAAAGAATGCAGTGAGTGTAGGACCTGCGATGACGTCACGGTCTTGTGATTGGTCGCGTGACCGCTCATGTGACCGCTCACGTGACCGCTCTCGTGACCGCGACGTCATCGAAGGTTCTTCACTCACTGCATTCTTAGGAACGGAGGCAGACGCTTGCACCGGTGAGAGCCAGGGTCCGTCGGAGGGGTAAGTATATCCATATTTTTTATTGTTATTCTTTATTTTTTACATGAATATGGATCCCAGGGCCTGAAGGAGAGTTTCCTCTCCTTCAGACCCTGGGAACCATCCAGGATAGCTTCCGATATTTGTGTCCCATTGACTTGTATTGGTATCGGGTATCGGTATCGGCGATATCCGATATTTTTTGGATATCGGCTGATCCAATCCGATACCGATACTTTTCAATATCGGAAGGTATCGCTCAACACTAGCAGACAGTGCTGTGGAACAAAGAAAAAAAATTTAAATAATATATTGATATTGCTTGGCCTTGACTGCAATCCAAAACAAGTGTTAAACATGTAAACATTTTTTATTGAATGGCGTGGGTAATAATTACCTTCTGCTCACCATCATCCACTGGAGCAATGTCAGAGCTCTAGCATATTTATATTTGCTCCTGCGTCCTCCTGATCCACTCGGGGCCTGCATCTCTTTGTTGAATTCCTTCTTGAAGCGATCCCTGACTGACCGCCACCGCTTGACAACTCTTTCGCCTGTAAAGTGAAAGCACAAATTGGTTAGTATACAATACATTACATCCAGCAACATAACTGAACTGTGAATACTAACGCGCTTGATTCTGGGCCCGAACATCGAGGTCCTCCCAGTGGTCCACTACTTCGTGGCACACTTGCTCCCAGAGCTGACAGGTAACACCAAGATCTGCATGTTAGCGGTCTCCCATGTTCCACAGCGGCTCCTGCTCTCGGATTAGATGATGATGAGGTCGATATCTAGCCCAGCCTCCTCACCGTCCGAGTCAGGAGCACGCTGTGATGCCTGTTAAAAAAGACAATAAACAAAGACATTAGACTCAAAACAACAACATAAAGTGGTAAACAAAAACAACAAATTAAAAATAATAGAAAAAAAGGTTCTTACTCTATTGCGACCGGCATGACGCTCACGCCGACGACCCTGGGAGGCTCTGAGGACCTCTAGATTGAGCCGCAGAATCAGAAGACTAAAAGAAAAAAAAACAATTATGTACTTGGATGTAGGTTATGTGTTGTGTGTACGATGATGTCTGTAATGGTCTGGTTTTGTGTTTTGTGTACTGTGATGTGTGGGATGATGTTGTTCTACGATGCATGTAAAAAACTTACCAATTGCAAGCCTGCTCCGGGTATTTCTCCAACCCGTCTCCTTCTGGAAGCACCTCTTCTGCTGCAGCTTCCTGTTATAAAAAATGATATACTAGTTATATATATACGTGAACATCACCAAAAAATTTTTTACCTCACAGTGCTGATGATGTCGGCGAGGGCTCCCAGAAGAAGACATAGCTGTCTACGGCTGGCTGCTGGCTGGCTGTGGTGGTAGCTGGCAGTGGCTGTAGATAGCTGTGGTTGTGGCTGTAGATGGCTGTAGCTGTAGCTGTAGCTGGCTATGGCTGTAGCTGGCTGTGGTTGTAGCTGTAGCTGGCTGTGGCTGTAGCTGGCTGTGGCTGTAGCTGATTGTGGCTGTAGCTGGCTGTGGCTGTAGCTGATTGTGGCTGTAGCTGGCTGTGGCTGTAGCTGTAGCTGGCTGTGGCTGTAGTTGGCTGTGGGTGTAGCTGGCTGCGGCAGGTTCAGCTCTGGCTGATGGCAGGTTCAGCTCTGGCTGGTGGCAGGTTCAGCTCTGGCTGTGGCAGGTTCAGCTCTTGAGGCAGGTTCAGCTTTGGCTGGTGGCAGGTTCAGTTCTCGCTGGTGGCAGGTTCAGTTCTGTGTCTTGCTGGCTGGTAAATGGATGAGTGAAGCCCTACTTGGCTGGCTTTTTTATCTGTTTCCTAAGTGGGGGCTGGCCAATTGTCTCGGAGTATGCTCAGTTAAAAAAAAACGGAGAAAGAGATGCTCTGTTCATGTGAGGTCAAAATGTCACATCAGCCAAAACAGATCGTTGTAAAGCTGGAAAGTAGATAGCAACTGTCTGCCAATAGCAATAACCCTTTTAATGTTTTGTTCTAAAAAGAACAGAAGCTGGCACCTTGCTATTTACTTTGTTGCCATGGAAACCATTATAATATTATCATCTTCATGGAAACCTATTATGACAAAATTGTTGCCATGCCAACCCATTATGGCATTATTGATGCCAAGGTGACCCATTATGACATCATCATCGCCATGGCAACTGTTATGACATCATTGCCATGGCAACCTATTATGACATCATTGTCGCCACGGCAACCATTGACATCATCACCATGGCAATGCATTATGGTTTCATTGTCGCCATGGCAACCCATCGTGACACCATTGTCACCATGGCAACCATTATGACATCATTGTCATCATGGCAACCTATTATGACATCATTTTTGCCAAGACAACCTATTATGACATCATTTTTGCTATGGCAACCTATTATGGCATTATTGTCGCCATGGAAACCATTATGACATCATCGTCGCCATGGTAACCATTATGACATAATCGCCATGTCATTCTATTATGGTATCTTTGTCACTATGCCAACCCATTATTGCATCACAGTTGCCATGACAACAATTATGACATTATCCTCTTCACGGCAACCTATTATGACATTATTGTTGCCATGGAAACCCATTATAACATAATTTTCACAATGGCAACCATTTTGACATCGTCGCCATGGCATCCCATTATGACATCATTGTCGCCATGGCAATCCATTTAGACATCATTTTGCCATGGCAACCTAATATGGCATCATTTTTACCATGGCAAGCCATATGACATCATTATTGTGCCATGGCAACCATTGTGATATCATAGCCGCTATGGCCACCATTGAGACATCATTGTCGCCATGGCAACCATTATGAAATCATCATCACATGGCAACTTATTATGGCACCATTGTCTCCATGGCGACCCATTATGACTTTATTGTCGCCATGTCAGCCTGTTATGTCACCAGGCAACTTACTATTGCATCATTGTCACTATGGCAATCTATTATGGCATCATCTTTGCCATGTCAACCTATTATGACATCATCGCTGCCATGGCAACCATTATGACATCATCGTCCCCATGGCAACTGATTATGGCATCATTGTTGCCATGGCAACTGATTATGACACCATTGTCACCATGGCAACCATTATGACAACATTGTCGCCAAGGCAACATATTATGACATCATTTTCACCATGGCAACCCATTATGACATCTTCGTTGCCATGGCAACCATTGTGACATCATCGTTACCATGGCAACCTATTATGGCACTATTGTCTCCATGGCAGCCCATTATGGCATCATCATTGCCATGGCAACCGATCTGATGCTATTGTCACCATGGCAACATGTTATGGCATCAGGCAACATATTAAGACATAATTTTCGCCATGGCAACTTATTATGACCTCTTTGTCACCATGGTAACCCATTATGGCATAATTCTCACTATGGCAACCTATTGTGGCATCATTGTCGCCATGTCAACCTATTATGACATCATCATTGCCATGACAACTATTATGACATCATTGCAGCCATGACAACCCATTATGACAACACTGTCGTCCTCGCAACCATTATGACATCATCATAGCCATGGCAAGCTACTATGGTATCATTGTCACCATGGCAACCGATTATGGCATCATTGTTGCCATGGCAACCATTATTGCTTCACAGTCGCCATGGCAGCAATAATTACATCAACACCATGGCAACCTATTGTGGCACTATTGTTGCCACATCAACCCATTATGACATCATCGTCACATTGCAACTATTATGACATCATAACTATGGCAACCCATTATGGCATCATTGTCGCCATGGCAACCCATTATGACATCATTATCGCTATAGCAAGCTATTATGCAATTATTGTCGCGATGGCAACTCATTATGACAACATTGTCACTATGGCAACCTATCATTACATTATTTTCGCCATGGCAACCTATGATAACATCATCGGGTTGACAACCATTGTGACATCATCGTCACCATGGCAACCTATTATGGCACTATTGTTGTCAAGGCAACCCATTATGACATCATAGTCACCATGGTAACTATTATGACTTCATAACTTTATGGTTGTCATGACAACCATTATGACATCATCATTGCAATTGCAAACTATTATGGCATTCTTGTTGCCATGGCAACCTATTATGGTATCATTGTCTGAATAGCAACACATTATGACATCATCGTCACCATGGCAACCTATTATGACAACATTCTTGCCATGGCAACTTATTATGACATCATAGTCATTAAGGTATCATTGTCAGTGTGGCAACCCGTTACAACATCACTGTTGCCATGTCAACCATTATGATATTGTCATTTTCATGGCAACCTATTATGACAACATTGTTGCTTTGGCAACCTATTATGACATCATTTCACCATGGCAACCTATTATGACATCATTGTCACCATGGCAACAATTATGACATCCTTGTCAAGGCAACCATTTTGACATCATCACCATGGCAACGTATTATGGCATCATTGTCGCCATGGCAACCCATTATGACACCATTGTCACCATGGCAGCCATTACGACATGATTGACCATGGCAACCTATTATGACATAATTTTTGCCATCCTATTATGGTATCATTGTCGCTATGGCAACTCATTATTACATCACTGTTGCCATGGCAACCATTATTACATAATCGTCTTCATGGCAACCCATTATGACATTATTGTTGCCATGGCAACCCATTATGGTATTTTTGTTTCCATAGCAACCCATTATGAAATCATTGTCACCATGTCAACCCATTTTTAAATCACCGTTGCCATAGCAACCATTATTACATCACTGTCTTCATGGCAAACCATTATGACATTATTGTTGCCATGGCAACCCATTATGGCATTATTGTTGCCATGGCAACCCATTATGAAATCATTGTCACCATGTCAACCCATTTTTACATCACCGTTGCCATAGCAACCATTATTACATCACCGTCTTCATGGCAACCCATTATGACATTATTTTTGCCATGGCAACCCATTATGGCATTATTGTTGCCATGGCAACCCATTATGAAATCATTGTCGTCATGGCAAACTTTATGACATCATTGCCATGGCACCCCATTTTAACATCATTGTCGCCATGACAGCTATTATGACATCATCCTTGCCATGGCAACCTTTATGGCATCATCTACCCCCTTTAGGAGGAAGACAAGGAGGGGCAAACGAAAATCATGGCCCCCACCGGCATCAGAAAAGAAAATTTGTGTCCTGGAGACAGGAACGTCGCTAGTTTCCTGTCCTGATGATTATGTCCTCAACCTTACAAATCGTGTGTTAAGTCCAGCCCATCTTTCCTTATTATCTAAAGGTTTAAACTATTGCATCCCTGGTGATTTTGATTTCGTTTCATTTCAGATAGATCTTTTTAAAGCCACCAGGAAAATACACCTATATAAATCTTTTTTAACAAATTCCATTAACAGCATTGGCACAGAAGGGGAACAACCTTGTGTCGTAGGCCCACTAGGTTTCATGGTGAGGTCAGGGGAAGAAGCCCTGGCAGAGTACCAACACGATGCACAACAACTGTTAAGTTTAAATGATACTGAGTCTACCATCTCAGAGATAACCAACTCTCGAGTTACTACCCCCTTTTTGGGAGGGGTCCCCTCCACTTACATGCCACCTATATCCCCGGGAAATACAATTGATTTATTTGAGACGCTAGTTCTGAGGGATATTGAGGCCTTGATTTACAAAAAAGCACGACCTAATTTAATGGTCGATGAGAGAAAGGCTTTATCAGAACTATCTGGTTGGTCAGATGTTATTATTCGCCCCGCGGACAAGGGGGGCAAAACAGTGTTACTATCTAAAGAAGCTTATTTAGTGGAGGCAGACAGACAGTTATCAGACACGAAGATCTATGTCAAACTACCAGGTGACCCAACACAAAAATATAAATCTAAATTGTGTACATTCCTCAGGAAGACTGTGGAAAGTGGGGTGTTGACTCAAAGGAAGGCGGAGAAGTTGCTCCCCAATTATCCTACCAAACCCCATTGGTATTATTTATCAAAAATTCATAAGTCAATGACCTGCCCCCCAGGCAGACCGATCGTGTCTGGGATAGGGTCACTCACTGAGCCCCTATCCCAGTACATTGATTGGCTGCTACGCCCGATACTCGCAGATGTCCCTTCATACCTTAAAGATACCAACTCATTTTTAAGACATATTCAAAATTTTGTCTGGCAGCCGGGGTTCTCCCTGGTGTCCTTAGATGTGGTCAGCCTGTACACCAACATCCCTCAAGATATGGGCGTGGACATGATTAGGAGAATCTTGCTCATCACTACAAAGAGTTCTGAATATGTTCAATTTGTGTGTGAAGGTCTCCAACTCATACTCACCCACAATGCCTTCATGTTCTTGGATAGTTGGTACAGGCAGACCACAGGGACTGCCATGGGGACCCCGGTCGCATGTACTTTCGCCAATTTGTACATGGCGGTATTTGAAGAGGACTACATATACTCCTATAATAACATCTTTCTTAAACACATCAAATTATACATGAGGTACGTGGATGATGTGATCATGGTATGGGACGGCACGAAAGTGGAGTTTGAATCATTTGTCACTCACCTTAATGATACCAATTCAATGGGGATGTCTTTTACCTCTCATTTTGGAGGCCAAACTATAGATTTTCTAGATGTGTCAGTTCAGGTAGAACATGATAAAATACAGACTTCTGTCTTCCGTAAATCCACTGCAAGTAACTCTTTGTTACACTATAATAGCTATCATCCAAATCATGTAAAAAATTCTTTACCTTATGGACAGTTCCTCAGAGTACAACGATTAAATAATACATCAAGTGGCTTTCAAGCACAATCCAGGGAACTTTTTCATAGGTTCCGGGAAAGGGGTTACCCTGAAGATTTATTAAAATCCACCATCCAACGTGTTGATTCAAAAATCCACCAGAACGTAACTCCTCCTGATAATTCTCAACAGAGGTTCGCCTTCTGTTTCCAATACGGCCCGATGGATGACGCGATACGATCCACCATTCGCAGACATTGGCACGTTTTGGAGAGGGATGGCGACCTCTCTGCCAAAACCGCAGCAGGTCCGCTTATCTCTAATAGGCGAAGCACCAGAGTTAGGGACATTTTGGTCCGTAATAGAGTGACAAATGATAAAAAAATCACTTGGTTAAACCAAACCATTCCACAAGGTAATTTCCGATGTGGACATTGTCCGTTCTGCCAATACCATATGACAGGACAAATGGTAGAAATTGGTTCCATCTTACACAATGTATGTCACTTTATTTCTTGCAAAACGGAATTTGTTGTTTATGCGTTATTTTGCCCCTGTAAACGATTTTACGTAGGCAAAACCATACGCAAATTATATGTTCGATTCAGAGAACATTTCAAATCCGTGTCTACGGGCAAAGGGGTACCCAGACTCATAAGTCATATCAGAGAATGTCATCAGAGTGATCCGACAGTTCTCACCTTTGTGGGACTAGAGAAAGTAACTCCCACTTCCAAGGGAGGAGATTTGGGGAAAATCCTTTTGCAACAAGAAGCAAAATGGATCATGAGGACACGTGCTACGGGCCCTGCTGGCTTTAATGACAGGACAGATATGTCCATCTTTTTATAATATTTCCTCAATGGTTTGACACCAATCCCCGTTAAATCAGTGCCTTTTTGTGCTGATATGAAGTTGTTATTTTTCTTTGGTAAATTCCTGGTGGCTTTATTTATCTAAATAATGGGCTTCTATAAAAGAGGCAATTAGATTAGGAGTTGGACTCATGGTCTTGTTTCCTTTCTGTCGTCTATTTTTTTATTTTTTTATCATTTTTTTGTTTGGCTTGTTTTCTCCCCATTTAAGGTTTGAGTCCCCTATTTATAGTCAGATTCTTGTGTAATTAATAGGCGGATCCCCCGTCTTTAAACCTTGTATTCCGCACATATGTGGATCCGCGAGTTTATAATATATGATGAATTAGATCATTAATGTCGGCATGAGATCCTCTCTGTACTGAGATAATTATAACTTGTTTCAATCTGCATTTTATCCACGCTATTATGGTTTTAATTTGCACCTTGATACTTTGCACCTTGTTCATCCGGAGGGTAGTGACGCCAGAGAGGAGGGGTTTTCACCTTATTTCTCCTGGCGGAACTTCCTCCTGATTATGGACCCGTAGAAGCGCTACCGTTCAGCGCGAAACGGCCGTTGTCCGTCTTGCCTAACACGCTCCTCACCTCCTACTCCCCCGTGCCGTGAACATGTACTGCTACAAGTTCTAAATAAAGAAGACTTATCCTCTCCAACTCCGGTGAGTGCTGCGTTTCTCTTTTCTTTTGAATTACCGCCGGCATCATTGTTGCCATGGCAACCCTTTATTACATCATAGTCACCATAGTAAACATTATGACATAATCATCGCCATGGCAACCTATTATGACATCATTGTTGACATGGCAACCATTATAACATCATCACCATGGCAACCATTATGACATCATCACCATGGCAACACATTCATTGTCGTCATGGCAACCCATTATGAAACCATTGTCAGCATGGCAACCATTATGACATCATTGTCATCATGGCAACCTATTATGACAACAATTTTGCCAAGACAAACTATTATGACATCATTGTTGCCATGGCTAGCTATTATGGCATTATTGTCGCCATGGCAACCATTATGACATCATCATTGCCATGGCAACCATTATGACATAATCACCATGTCATCCTATTATGGTATCATTGTCACAATGGCAACCCATTATTACATCACCATTGCCGTAGCAACCATTATGACATTATCGTCTTCATGGAAACCTATTACGGCAGTATTGTTGTCATGGCAACCCATTATGGCACTATTTATATTCCCTTTATATATAATTATGTGTATATATTATATTTTTTGAGCACTGTCACTTTAAGCACTTTCACTTTAATGTATTAATTATCTTTGCATGATAATAGTACAGTGAAGCGTCTTGATGTTGTTAGGTCATATTGCTGGGTAATTGTTATGATTTAGATAAAGATATTTGTAACCTTATTCCAATTGGTGCTGGATGCAGTAAATCCCGTTCGGCTGTAATAGGAGAGAGTTGAGCTAGTAGCGTCACTAGTGCTCATGTCTCTGACGTGGCCTCGGGCTGCGGCATCATGTCCGGTGCCTGTGACGTGTGCCGGTCAGTGACATTATCGGGGACATCCCCGTGACCCGCACCGCCATGATGGCGCCGGAGTGATGCGGCTTTCCTGCGCCCAATCGTTTGGCCACATGCGCCGCTTAATGTGATAATGGAGGAGTGTATTTAAGGAAGACAGCGGGGACTCTATATCATCTCTCTGTCCCCTGAGGAAGCTGTTGTGAAATGCGCGTAGGGGTGCGTGGGTATGCCCATGGACACAGATATGGGTAAAATCTAAAGGGTGGTCTCATGCCTCTTTTACTATCTAGATAGACTATATTAACCACATGGCCATTGATTTATATAAATTGTCTTTATAATGAGAGTTTAGTTTTGAGATCTTTGTGACCATGCTATGTGGCCTTTGGATGAAATATGTTGCACTGGCACTTTAAATTGTACTTTTGAATATGGCCCTTATTTTGGTTATATGAGATAACTTTATCTCCATGTTTTTGTCTTTGGGGTGACAACATATCTGTGGTGCACCATTAACCTAATCAACTGCTCTGTTCTGATTACTTACTCTGTGATATTTACCTTTATGTGTCATAACTGATTTCTAAAATAAAATTTCTGTTTTATGATACACAGTTTTTGTGGTTTAGTGCTCCATTTTGTGGTGTTTTGATACTGAGAGTGAGCTCCGTAGGATAGTTTCCATAGTGGTCCTGATTTTTTACCTCAGGACTAAGTGTTGATGTTATATTATGATTTCTGTATTTGAGATATTGTGTTCCATTATGGCACTATTATAGCAATGATAACCCATTATGACATCATCACCATGGCATCCCATTTTGACATCATCATCGCCATGCAACCTTTTATGACATCATTGTCGCCATAGCAAGCTATTATGGCATTATTGTCCCCGTGGCAACTCATTATGACATCATTGTCGCCATGGCAACCATTCTGAAATAATTGTCGCCATGGCAACTATTATGACATCATCATCACCATGGCAACCATTATGACATCATTTTCGCCATGGCAACCTAGTATGGTATCATTGTTGCAATGGAATCTCATTATGACATCACTGTTTCCATGGCAACCATAATGACATCGTCGTCTTTACAGCAACCTATTGTGACATTATTGTCACCATGGCAACCTATTATGGCTTCATTGTCGCCATGGCAACCCATCAAGACACCATTGTCACCATGGCAACCATTATGACATCATTGTCACAATAGCAACTTTTTATGACATCATTTTTGCCATGGCAACCATGATGATATCGTCACCATGGCAACCCATTATGTCTTTGTCGCCATGGCAACCCATCATGACACCATTGTCACCATGGCAACCATTATGACATCATTGTCACAATAGCAACCTTTTATTACATCATTTTTGCCATGGAAACCATGATGATATCGTCACCATGGTAACACATTATGTCTTTGTTGCCATGTCAACTCATTATGACATCATTATCTCCATGGCAACCAATATAACATCATCGTCACCATGGCATCCATTATGGCATCATGGTCACCTTGGGAACCTATTATGACATCATTTATGCCATGGCAACCTATTATGACATAATTGTCACAATGCCAGCCTATTATGACATCATCGTCGCCATGTTAACCATTAACCATTATGACATCATCTCCATGGCATCCATTATGACATAATCACCATGGCAACCATTATGACATCATCATCACCTTGGGAACCTATTATGACATTGTTTTAGCCATGGTAACCTATTATGACACCATTGTCACCATGGCAACCTATTATGGCATAATCATTACCATGGCGACCCATTATGACATCATCATCACCATGGTAATCGTTATGACATCATCGTTGCCATGGCAACCATTATAGCATCATCATTGCCATGGCAACCACTAGGCATCATCATCACCATGGCAACCAATATGACATGTCGTCTACATGGCAACTAATTATGGCATCATTGTCACCATGACAGCCTATCATGACATAATTTTTGCCATGGCTACCCACTGAGACATCATTCTTGCCATGGCAACCATTATGGCATAATTATCACCATGGCAACCGATTAAGACACCATTGTCTCCATGGCAACTCATTATGACTTTACCATCACCATGGCAACCGATCTGACACTATCATCGCCATGGAAACCTGTTATGGTAACCTATTATGACTTCATTTTCACCATGGCAACATAGTTTGACATCTTTGCCGCCATTGCAGCCCGTTATAACATCATTCTCACTATGGCAACCTACTATGGCATCATTGTCACATGTCAACCTATTATGACATCATCGTTGCCATGGCATCCATTATTACATCATTATCACCTTGGCAACCCATTATGACATCATCGTCACCATGGCAACCACTATGACATCATCGTCCCCATGGCAACTAATTATGGCATCATTGTTGCCATGGCAGGCACTATGACACCATTGTCACCTTGGCAAGCATTATGACAACATTGTTGCCATGTCAACCTATTATGACATCATTGTCACCATAGCAGCCTATTATGACATCATTGTCGCGATGTCAACCATTGTCATCATTGTCACCATGGCAACCATTATGACTTCATGGTCGCCATGCCAACCATTGTGACATCATCATCGCAATGGCAACCTATTATAGCATCCTTGTTGCCATGGCAACCTATTGTGGTATCATTGTCTGCATAGCAACCCATTTTGACATCATCGTCACCATGGCAACCTATTATGGCAACCTATTATGACAACATTATTGCCATGTTAACCTATTATGACAATATAGTCGCCGTGGCAACCCATTATGACATCATCGTCGCCATGGCAACCATTATGACATTGTCATCAGCATGGCAACCTATTATTACATCATCATTGCCATGGCAACCATTATGACAACGTCACCATGCAACCCATTATGGCATCATTGTTGCCATGGCAACCCATTATCACATTATCGTCACCATGGCAACCTATTATGACATCATTGTCGCCTTGGGAACCTATTCTGACATCGTTGTCACCATGGCAACTTATTATAACATAATTGTTACAATGCCAAGCTATTATGTCATTATTGTCACCATGGCAACCCATTATGACATCATCGCCATGGCAGCCATTATGACATCATCATCTCTATGGCAACATATATGGTATCATTGTCGCTATGGCAGCCATTATAACATCGTCGCCATGGCAACCATTATGACATCTTCATCGCCTTGGAAACCTATTATGAGATCGTTGTCACGATGGCAGCTTATTATGACAAAATTGTTACAATGCCAACCTATTATGTCATTATTGTCACCATGGCAAGCTATTATGGCATTATTGTCGCTGTGGCAACCATTATGACATCATCGCCATGACAACCATTATGACATCATCTCCATGGCAACATAACATGTTTTACTGTCGCTATGGCAACCCATTATGACATCATCGTCGTTATGGCAACCTAGTATGTTTCATTGTCGCCATGGCAACCCATTATGACATCATCACCATGACAACCATCATGACATCATCATCTCTATGGCAACATATATGGTATCATTGTCGCTATGGCAACCCATCATGACATCGTCATTATGGCAACCTATTATGGTATCATTGTCGTTATGGCAACCCATTATGACATCACCGGTGCCTACCTAAGAAGTTAAGAAAAGCCATAAATTTGCCAGATTTATTGCTTGTGTGCGGATGGACTAGGTGCCAAATATTGGTTGAAGCTAAGGTAAACCCTCCTAGCATCCGTGTATATAAAAGGAATGGGCTAAATGTACCACGCAACATGCAGCACTCATGATACATTTGATACATTTCCTTACCTGGTATATTTTCTGCTGGATCCAACAAATAGATCTGGGGGCATGGGAAAAAAATCTGAATTGTATGGGTTAGATAGATAGATATACAGTAGATGAAAAGCAGGTAATTCATCTGCTGCCTACAATAAAATCACAGCGCGACAGGTTAGAATAGAATAGATAGAATAGATATATATACACCTAGAATAGATAGATATATAAATTAAATGAAGATAATAATACCAAAGAATTTGTGTTTGCAATCATTTTCAGGAAGAAACGGAGTATTATCTGACAGAATTGCAGGGGTGTCAATACTTTTGGCCACAACTGTATATATTACATCTGTCTGTCTATGTATCTAGCTATCTGTCCAAGAAAATCTGGCAATTCAGCAGTCAAGTACTGTAAAATCACAGCAGGAGTTGACAGGATAGAATAGATGGATTACACACAGAATATACACATATATAGATATTCAGATCTCAGTGACATATACAATTAGTACAATGCGTGTGCAACTTACTGTACATGTATTTAATTATTAAACGATTATTTTTCAGAAAAAATGGAGTGGGCTCCCGTGTAATTTTCTGCACAAGCAGAGGGAAAACCGACAGCTGGGGTCAGATGTTTATATCCATGGAGGTAAATTTTATACCACCGATCACAGCTGCGCACTCATGCTGTCTTTTGACAGTGTCTGACCAGCGTGGATGATTTCACTGCTGATCAGAAGCGGTGCTTGCTGTGCTGTCATGCAGATGACAGTGCTACAAATACCCGGTGTTCGGGCAGCCAATCTCAGTAATGCCACACCAAAGATGGTGCCAGCATATCTAGATTGGCAAGCAACTAAAGCGCCAAACATGCTGGGCGGGTCATCCGAATATACCGAGGTGAATATCAAATTATTCGCTGAGTAACGAATAGTGTCGAATGTATTCGCTCATCACTACTAATTACTATTAGCAGAACACGAGACTGACCATACATTATTTTTCTTTGATAGTTATATAGGATGCATTATTTATATCATGTCTGCTACTGGTTTATTATTTCTGACAAAATTAATTATAGCCTTAATTAATTATGGGCAGCATGGTGGCTCAGTGGTTAGCACTGCAGCGCTGGAGTCCAGGGTTCAATCCCCACCCTGGACAACATCTGCAAGGAGTTTGTATGTTCTCTCCGTGTTTGCGTGGGTTTCCTCCGGGTTCTCCGGTTTCCTCCCACATTCCAAAGACATACCGATAGGGAATTTAGATTGTGAGCCTTATCGGGGACAGCGATGATAATGTGTGCAAAACTGTAAAGCGCTGCGGAATATGTTAGAGCTATATAAAAATAAAGATTATTATTATTATTATTATTATTATTATTATTATTAATTAAGGAAATTATTGTTCAAAAGGAGGGGCTGACCACAAGCATATGTATAGACTGAAATAATATACACTATATTATTGTCATTTGTATAAACATGTATGTGCATATATATATTTCTTTACAGACTGAAGTAATTCTCTGGAAATCTTAGAGATGGAACTATAAAGTTCACAATGAAATGATCTTGATAGAAAAATATAATACGTAAAGTAAAGAACTGGAAAAAATCATTACACTGCAGTAGAACCATCCAATTCCAGTTAATGAGGCATGCTCCCATGGAAATGTAATGCCATTTATCTTGCAGATTTTCCCTTTACATGCTCAGCAGTGACACAGTTTGATTTTAAAGTTTACACTCTACTTTTACTGATATTTTTGATGATCTCAGATATAACACAAGGACATCTCATTGTAACAAGGGATGTAGTTTGCAACTATGTCTTGAGACATTACCTGATCATTTTTCAACAGTTTGAGAATATATTTTGCAGGAAAATCACAATATCATTTCAGTTTTACATTAATATGTTATAAAGATTTAAAAAAAAACCATCAGTAAGATCAACCCCTTCCCCAAACTGCAAATGTAGGTAAGAAAGAATTTAAAAAGCTAGCTAAATTCTTCGATACCTTTACATCTTCTATCTGCTGCTTCTGCTTTGCTGAGAAATCAGTATTTTAATGCAGACGCAAATGAGGCATAACATTCTTTTGACTTTTCAGAGCACTTCCCAATCCTCTGCTGCCTGAAGTTGTTTCTCCGCCCAGCACCTACCTCCTTAACTTGAATAATAGCTCATTGTCTCATTTCCTGGTGGTTGACATCACACAGACAGCTATCATTCAAGCTAAAGACTCTTTAATAAAGAGGCTTTTGGTGAGTGGCAAAATAACCTCAAGAAAAGGCTTGGAAAGTTCTCTGTCAACACCCAGAACAATTAATGCCTCATTTGCACGTGGTTCAAAACGTTGACTTTTAGAAGAAGTAAAGGTGTCAATGGATTTAGCGCTCAAAGACCTTTATGCCCATATATATTCAGTAAGGAAAAAAAAACAATCACAGTCATTCCCTAATGGTATAAAATGGTATTTAACCCCTTTATGGCAAGGCAATTTTTCATTTAAACCCTCTTGTGCTGTGCTACTTATCTTCCAAGAGCAAGCTGTTTTTGACTTATAGGAAGCATAGTGTAAGCTTGCTTTTTTATAATGACAAGCTGTAGTTTTGACGAACACTATTCACTTTACCAGATAATATACTTGATAATATACTGAAAAGCAAGAACAAAAATTCTTAGTGGGGTGAAATGGTGAAAAAAACTAAATTCTGCCATTGTTTTCTTTTTATGGAGTTCACTTTGAGATAAAAATGACCTAGCAGCATGCATGATTATTCAGGTCAATACAATTACAGCTACACCAAAGATGGTTTTACGCAGCTCTGGCAAAAATTAAGAGACCACTGCAAAATGTTCAGTTTGTCTGATTTTTCTCCTTTTAGTTATATTTTTGAGTAAAATGTAAATTGTAATTTTATTCTATAAACTTCTGACAACATGTCTTCGAATTTCCAAGCAATACATTTTGTATTTGAAATGGTCAAAATTTAAAAAAACCCCAGTACTTTCAGATCTCAAATAATGCAAAGAAAACAATTTCAGAATCATTTGGAAACAACAATACTAATGTTTTAACTCAGGAAGATTTCAGAAATATTTTGTGGAATAACCATGATTTTTAATCACAGCTTTCATGCGTCTTGGCATGCTTTCCACCAGTCTTTCACACTGCTCCTGGCACAAAAATGTAAGAAGTTCTTTTTTGTTTGATGGCCTGTGACTATCCATCATCCTCTTGATTACATTCCAGAGGTTTTCAATGGGGTTCAGGTCTGGAAATTGGGCTGCCCATGACAGGACAGGGCTTTGATGTGGTGGTGGTCTTAATTTTTGCCAGAGATATACACTCACTGGCCACTTTATTAGGTACACCTGTCCAACTTCTTGTTAACACTTAATTTCTAATCAGCCAATCACATGGCGGCAACTCAGTGCATTTAGGCATGTAGACATGGTCAAGACAATCTCCTGCAGTTCAAACCGAGCATCAGTATGGGGAAGAAAGGTGATTTGAGCGCCTTTGAACGTGGCATGGTTGTTGGTGCCAGAAGGGCTGGTCTGAGTATTTCAGAAACTGCTGATCTACTGGGATTTTCACGCACAACCATCTCTAGGGTTTACAGAGAATGGTCCGAAAAAGAAAAAAAATCCAGTGAGCGGCAGTTCTGTGGGCGGAAATGCCTTGTTGATGCCAGAGGTCAGAGGAGAATGGGCAGACTGGTTCGAGCTGATAGAAAGGCAACAGTGACTCAAATCGCCACCCGTTACAACCAAGGTAGGCCTAAGAGCATCTCTGAACGCACAGTGCGTCGAACTTTGAGGCAGATGGGCTACAGCAGCAGAAGACCACACCGGGTACCACTCCTTTCAGCTAAGAACAGGAAACTGAGGCTACAATTTGTACAAGCTCATCGAAATTGGACAGTAGAAGATTGGAAAAACGTTGCTTGGTCTGATGAGTCGATTTCTGCTGCGACATTCAGATGGTAGGGTCAGAATTTGGCGTAAACAACATGAAAGCATGGATCCATCCTGCCTTGTATGGAGCATCTTTGGGATGTGCAGCCGACAAATCTGCGGCAACTGTGTGATGCCATCATGTCAATATGGACCAAAATCTCTGAGGAATGCTTCCAGCACCTTGTTGAATCTATGCCACGAAGAATTGAGGCAGTTCTGAAGGCAAAAGGGGGTCCAACCCGTTACTAGCATGGTGTACCTAATAAAGTGGCCGGTGAGTGTATATATATATATAACATATGAAATACCGTATATATACTTTTTAATGCTTGAAATTTTGTTTGACCTGTGTGAAGAAAATAAATGGCATGTGCTCCACGTTTGTTAATATAATTCTTTTAGTTTTTCATTTATTTTTTATTCTCTTACGTGGATTGAACCTATTTATTCTATATGCAGAAATAAACTAAATAAGCTCAATGATGAGCCGACATCTCAATCTGCGCATGCACCGCCAATGGCGCCAATTTCCTGAAGACCACCGTGAGGTCAGTGTGCGAGCAGTGTGCAAGCGCCAACACGGCACCATTTTACTGAAGCCTGCAACCAGATCAAGTGCAGCCCACAGCTAGGACGGCGCCGGTGAGAAATTTTGAACATAATGAAGATATAAACACCAGAGGCAGCTGAGAAGCTGTGGCAGAGATGAAGACCCTAGCCACAGTCCCGCCTCAGCTGCTCGCCCCAATTCACAAACAGCTTATTGCACCCAAAAATTCTAATCATCATTAAAGAGTAACCAGGCTGCGGATTTCAACAGTGAAGGTACCTATTAAATCAGTAGAACAGCGCCTTTATGACCATGCCTTTAATTTAACATGCCTGATCCTGGTGACAGGCTCTCTTTAATTAACAGTGTCAGATATTTCCAGCTGCATTGAAGCAGTTAACTGCTTTAGGACTGCACTTTAAGTGATGCTGCCTTCTTCTGTTGGTCAGCATCATACAGGGAGAAGACGTGCGTGCACACAATGAAAAAACATTAATTTTTTTCAGAATAATTGCAACACAAACCTAAATGTAAGCATTAGGTCATCCTATGAAAGCTTCCCTGCTAAGAGTCTTTCCCAATCCAAATTTTCTTTCTCTTTGGACCAATCACAGTCTGCAATATGATAAGAAGAGACAAACCATGTTTTTAGGCTGCATTACTGAAATAAAGATCATTGATCCAACGATATAAATTGGTTGTTTTTATTTTAGAACGCGCTTAGATGCCGGACTGGTGTCTTTCTTAAGTATAAAAACCAGCTGAATGTGTGTACAGTTGGTTTTTACACTTGAGAAAGATGCCAGTCTAGCGTCAAAATATACTGTGGAATAAAAAATGCTAATTTACATAGTTGGATCAATGATTTTTATTTCGGTAGTGCAGCCTATGACTGTGATTTGTGTCTTCTAGTCAAGTATCCAGGGCAGCAACAACCATTTTTGAGCTTTTACAGGAGTTGTGCCTACACTTCCCGCTCAGGTGAGCATATTACCTGGATCTATTGTATCTTTTTATAAAGATGTCTCTGCCTCCCTATAGTTTTTATCCTTCAAAGTCTGCAGTATGTAATTGCGATTATCCTCATGGCAATAAATAGTAAATAGTTACTAAACCACAAAAAATGGTGACTTTTTTTAAACACCCTCTAGTTCAACATATCACTGTATGGCCCATCAATAAACATGGATGCATAATATGCTGACAGTTACAGTGGCATGTAAAAGTTTGGGCACCCCTGGTCAAAATTACTGTTATTGTGAACAGTTCAGCATGTTGAAGATTAAATCATCTCTAAAAGGCCTAAAGTTTAAGATGACACATCTTCTTTGTATTTTTGTTAAAAAATATATATAGTTTTAATCTTTACATTTTAAAAATTACAAAAAAGAAAATAGGCTCATGCAAAAGTTTAGGCATCCTGCATGTTAGTACCTAGTAGCCCCCCTTTTAAACTATTATAGCTTGCGAACGCTTTTTGTAGCCATACAAGGGTCTTTCAATTCTTGTTTGAGGGATTTTTTTCCATTCTTCCTTGAAAAATTCTTGCAATTCTGTGTGATTCCTGGGTCGTCTTGCATGTACTGCTATTTTGAGGTCTAGAGACAGATTTTCAGTGATGTTCAGATCAGGGGACTGTGAGGGCCATTGTAAAATCTTCAGCTTGCACCTTTTGAAGTAGTCTATTGTGGATTTTGACATGTGTTTAGGATCATCATCCATTTGTAGAAGCCATGCTCTTTTCAAATTCAGCTTTTTTACATATTTGCATCAAGAATTTGTTGAAATTTAATTGAATCCATTCTTCCCTCTACCTGTGAAATATTCTCCATCCCATTGGCTTCAAGACAACTCCAAAACATGATTGATCCACTCCCATGCTTAATGGTTGGCGAGATGTTCTTTTTCTGAAATACTGTGTCCTTTTTCTCCACACACACACACATACCTTTGATCATTGTGGCCAAAGAGTTCTATTTTAACTTCATCGGTCCACAGGACTTGTTTCCACAATGAATGTTTAGATTTTTTTTTTAATACTTTTGACTCTAAATTTTACGGTGAGAATGCAGGAGAGGTTTTCTTCTGATGACTCTCGTGAAGGTTGTATTTGTGCAGGTGTCTCTGAACAGTAGAACAATGTGCCAGAACTCCAGAGCCTGCTAAAACTTTCTGAAGGTCTCTTGCAGTCAAGCAGTGGTTATGATTTTTCTTTCTAGCAATACTACGAGCAGGTCTCACTGAAATTTTGCTTCATCTTCCAGACCTTATCTTGACCTCCACTGTTCCTGTAACTGACATTTCTTAATTACATTTTGAACTTAGGAAAGGGCAACTTGAAAACGCTGTGCTATCTGCTTACAGCCTTCTCCTGCTTTGCTGGCCTCCACCATTTTCATTTTCAGACTGCTAGGCAGATGCTCAGAAGAACCCATGGCTGCTGTTTTTTTGGCACAAGGTTAGAGAAGGCTGAGTTTTTATAAAGCTGGGAAATTTGTTTTACCTGGCCTTTCCTAATGGTGATAGTGAACAAGCCATAACTCTAACGGGCTAAGTGAGGTCTGAAACATTGGTCAAAGTTATCTCTGAGCATACACATCTCCAAGGGTGCCCAAACATTTGCATAAGCCTCATTTCCTTTTGGTAATTTTTAAAATGTAAAAAATGAGAAAATATATATATATTTTTTTTCCTAAAATACAAAGTAAACGTGTCCTCTTTATCTTTAGGCCTTTTGGAGATGATTTCATCTTCAACTTGCTTAACTGTTCACAATAACAGTAATTTTGACCAGGGGTGCCCAAACTTTTACATGCCACTGTATTTACAGAAAATAAAGTTTCCACATTTTTTTTAAGTTCCTTTGTAATGGAATTTGAATATGACATAAGAATTTCTGAAAGTCAGTCCTTAAAGAGAAATATAGAGGTGATTAAATTGAGTTAAAGTTTCCTATTAACAATTCAAGGCTGGATATTATTAGACTACTCTGTCAGGATGTTAAGTGAACAGCCACATGAAGCAGAAATGTTGTATCTAAGTCATATATCAAAACTCTACAGCAAAGAGATTGAATAATGAATGGGCAGCAGCTTTCAATTTTGGTGAGCCAGATCTGCAGATTTAATCCTGTGTCTTTTATAAATATATTATAGGTTTGGCACATCTACTTTTCCTCTTTGAAACGTTGAGATTAGTTATCCCTTTAAGCAGCATGCTCTGTTTAGATACTTATACAATCTGCCCCAACAGTTTAATGACTATGCACACTATGGAAAACTAACCTTGTACTGATACTGAGTTTCTGCATGTGCTTTATTTATCAATCTGTGTTCACAACTCACAAAATGCGTGAGATCAAATTTTCAAGCATGAAATGCTTCCCTTGTTTTCTGTACATTTTCATCATATTTATTCCAAATTATCGTGATGTATGCCTGTTGTGCATGCCATCTATCAGCCATCAGCCACCTATAGGATCTCATCTGTATACAGCCTGTTACAATTCCTCCTATCAGGGTGTCTGGACGCAGTGAATGACAGTTCTGCTGTCCAATTTAGGATAGGGGCGTGCTGAGCTGTTAGTATGGTAACGGACAGCTTAGCTATCCATTCTGTGCAGGGGCGTGCTGAGCTGTCAGTGTCTGCCAATTGCAGCTTTGCTCAAGAGATGCGTGTGTGCTTTGTGATCCTAGTGTCATATTCTGATCTTTGTTGCTCGACCTTGGATTTGCCTTTGACATAACATTTTCCTAGCCCTTTCGTCGTGATCCACTACCTTCTTGGAATTCTGTCCTCGGACTGTGACTTGACTACACCTTTGTCTCACCACTCTGTCCATGATGTACTCTCTTAGCTTTCGACCTCAGACTTCTTGAATACCCAGCCTCACAGCTTGTCTGTGAGTAATGACTAGTGTCATATTACATTTGTCCCATACACTTGTCTTTTTCACCAGTTTGGATCCTGTTCACATGCTCTGTGACCAGGTGGCGAATCTGCAGCAGATGATTGAGGATCTGTCCAAGAAACACCAGAGTCATGAATCTGCAATATCAGTTGTAGGGTCTGATGATTAGTTTGATGAAAACTTCCCATATCTCACCACTTCTGACAGTTGTTATGATGTCAGTATCTTCTGATGTGCATTTGGTTTCTCCCGAACCAGTAGTGGCCCTTCCTGAGAAATTTTCAGGTGAGAAAGATCTGTTTGGGCTATTGTGGGAGAGCTGTAGGTTATTTTTTTTACCCTGTGACCCCAGTCATCAGGGAATCATCTAAGCGGGTGGGAATAATCATGTCCTTACTGCAAGGGGGTTCTCAGACTTGGGCATTTTCTGTGTCCCCCAAGCCCCAGAATGGTCATCTGTTGATGCTTTTTTTACGCCGAAGGGCTAATCTATGATGAACCTGACAAAATCCAGGACACAGAGGCAAAGATCATGAACCTGACATGGGGGCCACGCTGCTGAGGATAATAGTACCGAGTTCTGGCAATGTTCCACTGAAGTTCTGTGAATGATGCAGCTCTCAGGTTTCAGTATTGCCGACACCTTTCAAATACACTTAAGGATACTCTGTTTCTGAATGCTCCACCCTGTTCTTTGGGGGAGGCTATGATTCTGGCCATTTGATTGGATCACAGGACTCCATGATGAGTAACAGGAGATTTCTGTCATTTCCCCCAAAACTATGCACTTACCTGAGGCAAAACCGATGGACGTTTGAGCTGCCAGCTCTCGGATCATTGATAGGAGATGGCACAATCTTAGAATCTGCCTCTACTGTGCTTGAGCTGAGCATTTTCTCAAGGACTGCTCAATATACCTGTAAGAGGTGGTCTGGTTTAGTATTTCCCCATGAAGGGTGTGTGCTGGAGAGGAAGTGACAGGAGAGTACAGGTGCATAGGTTGTGGAACTACAAGGCTCAGCATCGAAAGAAGCTAGTTACAGAGGCAACAGGACATCACAGGCAATTGGGGACCCTTGCAGAGAGGAAAAGTTTATAAGTCCAGGAAACGTACAGTCCAGCGGAAAAAGGGGACCTTAGGACAATGTAGAGCCCTGCTGTGAGTACTAATACAGGGAGCAAGTGACAAGCTGCCCCTGGGACTGACATAGCTAAAGACTCCGGGTACTGGGACTTTAGAGACACATGTTGTGACAGAGTTACCGGTAATGTAATAGAGGGGAGATATGTTTCACTACACCTAATGGTGTCAGTGATATAAAATCCAGAGTTGTATTTCCTCCAGCACAGTAAGTGTTTATTATGGGCTGGTTTTTAGGGGACATTCATAGATCGGGTGGGAGAGTGTCCCCCCATATCTCCACCTACAGAGCTGGCACCACTGTGTGTTGAGAGTAACTCGGTGATGTCACAGTGGTGATCAGTCACGTGGTTGAGGAGTCACATGGTCTGGGCTAAAATGGCTGAAGGAAAGAAAGAGCTTGCAGTGTTCAGTGGGTGCGCCTGGAGTAGGAGTTCTCCAGGAGAGTGATGCATGGATTTGTGAAGCTGAACAGTTTGTGTTGTGCCAACCGTGAGCGGGAGGAATCTATATATATGTTTTGAAGATTATTTGGTTTTAAAATGATCAGTAGAGTTGTATTTTACAATGCGATTTTAACATGAGCTTTTACATACAGAGAAGTGCTGTATGTAAAACCTCATGTTAAAATCGCATTGCATACGGATTGCATACACATGCCATATGGATGTTCCGAGTAAAAATCGCATGGAAATCACATGACACTCACATGACACTCGCATAGCACTCGCCTGTTTTTTTCTGTCCGGAAATTTGACTTTTTTTTTCTCACAAATGAGTATGATTCCTTAGACTGATGTCTGAATGGGTGAATGTGGACACCTCTCTCAGCAAAGCCTATACTTATAGGAAGGTAGGAACCTGCTGTGATTAAAATCACCACATGGTGAAGGGCGGAGTGCTCATTCAGAAAGCTAACATTGAAACAACAGAAAACTGACTAGCACATCAAATAACTAGTCTGAATAGGTGCATACAAAAAACAGCTACTTATTAGAATCTGGCTCTCACAGCTGAAGAGTACCTACAATAAAAATGACAGACTTCTCCATTGTTTGTAGCAGGGAAAACTTGCAAAAATTGCAAATAGTTATTTTCGTCACTGTAGCTGCTGGGTTTTTCTTTGTTAAAAAGAAAGATGGGGGTCTTGTCCTTTCCTTGATTTCCGTAACTTAATCAAAATTATGTTTAAAAATACTTACCCACTTCCACTCATCCCTGAACTATATAATCAGCTTACCGGGCCAAATGGCTTTCTAAACTAGATCTTAGATGGGTTTATAATTTGATACGCATTTGAAAGGGTCTATTTGAAAATCCTGTCATGCCTTTTGGGTTAACCAATGCACCATACTTTTTTCAAAACTTTATGAATTATATCTTTTCTGATTGTATTGGAAGGTTTTTTGTGGTATACCTTGATGACATTCTAATTCTTTCCCCTGATCTAGATTCGCATATGAACATGGAGCGCCCCCAGACACAGGGCCGCGGGGTACTCGGTACCGGGCCTCTCGGTCTCGGTCCTGGGGTTGTCACGGTGGCTAGACCCGGTCCGTGACCCTGCTAAGGGGCGTCCAAAGAAAGATGTGAAGATGGTGCGTGGTGCAAGGTGCGATGAATAACGAGGACACAGGGTTGCAGTCTCTTTACCTCTTTACTGAAGGCTTCAGGGTCCGCAATCCAGAGCACTGCTAACAGGGCTGGCTGAGACCGGCCGGTCCGAAGGCACATCCAGAGTTTCCTTTGCAGGTGGAAAGCAGTGCCTACCTTCTAGCGCCTGTGTGTTGTAGTACTTCCCTGCTGAGCACCACGGGATAGTCCTCACAACTGTTGTGTCTGTTTCTGATGTTCTTTCTCACAACTCGTTTCTGTTCTGTTGTTCTTTCTCCGTCCCCCAGATGATATGGCTAGGACGCACCCGTATGACGGGTAGGCCTGGAGTTCTTCCAGGACCCTAGTGACGCCCCTCTCCCACAGTTGCCCCCTATGTCTGCTTAGGTGATTTAGGTGAGACAGCCAACCTATAATTAACTGTCCTGCCGCTGTTTGAAGTAATGCTTGGAGCCCAATACTTCCTCGGCGTTCTGGCCACCGGCTACGCGCCTCAGAAGGATGTTGCCACGATCTTAAGGCACGACTCCTACTGGTTCTATTCTCCTTTGTGCTGTGATCTCGTTTCTCACTTCTCCACAATAAACCTCACTTCGTGTCCTTTCTTAGGATGCCACCGCAACGGGTGCAGGTGCGGCTCCGTAACATTCTGTCCTTTTCGCTAGGCCACTGTCAGGATCCCACCCCTGACAGGGACCCCCCTGAATCTTCCCCACAACACCCTCTGCCACAGGATGTTGCCTGGATCAAACCCAGTCAGCTTCTTACTAACTTGCTATCCAACCCCCAGTTTTACCAGATTGTGAGGAGTGGCCTAATACATAGAACCCTTTGCTCCCCCTGGTGGCCAGAGTGTGAAGTGTAATGTGTGACTGTGATACCTGGTCAGGTGAACTCCTTTAGTGCCATCAGACGTACCATCACTCCCCTTAGTGGCGGAGCATCAGTACTGCAACGACCAGGACTCTGGGGCGCTGCAAACATTTCTGTCTTGTTTTACAAAAGCTTTGTTTGCTAAATTGGAGAAATTTACTTTTTCTGTTCAAGAAATATCATTCCTTTGGTTCATTGAATTGATAGGCCATAATTGATTGGATTCAACCTTATGACTTTAAAGCATTGCGATGTTTTCTACGATTTGCAAATTAATGCAGAAAGTTTATTAGGGTTTTTTCACAGATCGGTAAACCTTTTACTGACTTCACATGCAAGGGGGCGGGTCTCAAGGTTTGGTCATCAGATACTACTGGGGCCTTTAATAAATTGAGTGTTTCATGTCCGCTCCAGTTTAAATGCAACAAGATATCCAGAAACCGTTCATTGTGGAGGTGGATGCTTCAGAGTTTGGGGTAGGAGATTGTGTTATCTCAAGATTTCAAAATTCTGACTAACTTGCATCCTTGTGCATTTTTCTCTATGAAATTATAATCATCTCAGAGAAATTATGATGTTGGGAATGACAAGCACATCACTATCAAATTAGCTTTTGAAGAATAGAGACATTTTTTGCAGGGAACTATTTGTTACGTCACTGTGGTGACGGATCATAAAAATTTAGCTTAGATTGAATCAGCTAAACAGTTAATCCTAAGACAGGCCAGATGGTCTTTATTGTTTTCTAGATTCAATTTTTGTATCACATTCAGGCCAGAGTCCAAGAATGGCTGAAGGGCAGATGCCTTGTTTCAGTTTCTCCTCAAGAACCTCTATCCTCCATTCTTTTTCAGGGTGTTGTGGTTTCTATGGTGTCCTCAGAGTTGGAAGAGGAGATTCTTAAAGTCCAGTTGTTGGTGCCTTCTGCTACTCCATGGTCTAAATTAGTTGTGCCTGTGTACTTAAGATTACGTCCATAGCAGGAATTTCATGATTCTGTCCTAAGTGGTCATCCTGGGGTCACAGTTACACAAGAAGTTATTGCTAGACTCTTTTCATGGCCAACCTTGCTTAATGATAATGGAGATTTTGTATCCACTTGTGAAGTTTGCGCTAACATCTGTCATGACCAGCTGGCTGGGGAATCGACTCCATTGCCAAATGTAAAAAGACCATGGACTCATTTGTCCATGGATTTCATCAAATATTCGCCTTTGTCTGATGGATGGTAGTTGACCGATTCAGTAAACAGGCTAATTTTGTTCCGATAAACTTTCCAGGTTATTTATTATCATGTGGTGAGTTTGCATGGAATCCCTCTGAACATTATCTATGATAGGGAAGTACAATTTGTGTCCAAATTTTGCAGAGCGCTTTGTGGGAAATTGGGAACTGATTTGTCATTTTCATCTGTTATCAGCCTGAAACCAGACAGAAAGGACAAATCAATCATTGGAATACATTTAGCGATGTTTCGCTGCAGCTGAGCAGGAGTATTGGTCCACATTTATCTTTTACCTCTTGCTGAGTTTGCCTTTATCAGTTCAGTATGGTGATGGACAGCTCAGCCATCCATCTGGATGCTGGGGAATGCTAAGCTGTCAGTGTCTTGAGTGACAGTTTAGCCATCCATTCAAGGCCCGAGGCTTCATCCATGTGTCTCCTGTTTGGAGTAATTACCTGGCTATTTAGCCAGCTTTCTGCCTTAGATTACTGCCAATTATAGCTTTGCTCAAGAGGTGTATGCTCTTTTCTACTAGTCTTGTAGTCTGATCTTTTTTGCTCAATCTCGGATTTGCCTTTGTTGACCTTGCATTTCTTAGTCTTTTTATCGTGATCCACTACCTTCTTGGAATTATGACCCCGAACTGTGACCTGACTGCAACTTTGTCTCACCCCTCTGTCTATTATGAAACCTCCTATCTTCTGAGTTCGGACCTCTTAACTGTGGCTGTTAACTTCTGACAGAAGCATTTAACACATGCAAGCAGAGTGTTCGTGGACACCAATGGGTTGCTATGACACCTGGTGGTCTGCTTATTATGACAATTCTCCTGTGAAAGTCAGCCTGTCCCATCAAAAATAAAACAATTAATGAAAAATTAAAAATGCACACATTTGGCATTGCTACATTTGTAAAAGTCCGATTCATCAATAGATAAAGTAAATTAATTCAATCGGTAGAAGGATTAGCAAGAAAAAACTAGATGGGTATTTCCTGAAGGAACTACAGATAGTGCTTTGGAATGGTGCCCGGGCTGCCCCTGCAAGACTTTCACACTTGTGTGCCCCTCAGGCGCTGGTTTGGTAGTTGTAGCCCCTCAGGGTTGAGGCCACTCTGGGTCTGATTTGGTGGGCGGGGTCACTCTGGGACCAATTTGGTGGGCGGAGCCACTCTGGGTCTGATTTGGTGGGCGGGACACCTCAGGGACCGATTTGGTGGGTGGGGTCACTCAGGGTCCGATTTGGTGGACGGGGTCACTCAGGGTCCGATTTGGTGGGCCGGGTCACTCTGGGTTCGATTTGATGGGCCGGGTCACTCTGGGTCCGATTTGGTGGGCGGGGTCACTCTGGGTCCGATTTGGTGGGCGGGGCACCTCAGGTACCGATTTGGTGGACGGGGTCACTCAGGGTCCGATTTGGTGGACGGGGTCACTCAGGGTCTGATTTGGTGGGCGGGGTCACTCTGGGTTTGATTTGGTGGGCGGGGTCACTCTGGGTTCGATTTGGTGGGCGGGGTCACTCTGGGTCCGATTTGGTGGGCGGGGTCACTCTGGGTTGGATTTGGTGGGCGGGGTCACTCTGGGTTCGATTTGGTGGGCGGGGTCACTCTGTGTCCGATGTGGTGGGCGGGGTCACTCTGGGTCCGATTTGGTGGGCGGAGCCACTCTGGGTCCGATTTGGTGGGCGGGGCACCTCAGGGACCGATTAGGTGGGCGGGGTCACTCTGGGTCCGATTTGGTGGGCGGGGCACCTCAGGGACCGATTTGGTGGGTGGGGTCACTCTGGGTTCGATTTGGTGGGCTGGGTCACTCTGGGTCCGATTTGGTGGGCGGGGTCACTCTGGGTCCGATTTGGTGGGCGGGGTCACTCTGGGACCGATTTGGTGGGCGGGGTCACTCTGGGACCGATTTGGTGGGCGGGGTCACTCTGGGTCCAATTTGGTGGGCGGGGTCCCTCTGGGTCCATATTTATGTATGGAGGTAGCTGCCCCTGGTATGCACCTATTCACACTAGTTTGGATGTGCGAGTCTTTTTTCTGTCATTTCTATGTTAGCTAACTGACTGAGCACTCCTCCCATCACCATGTGGTTTTTAATTGTATCTCATCACACTTGGTCCTGGACAACTCATATGTAGGCTTTGCTAAACAGAGGTGTCCACATTCACCCAGGCATACAGACATTGGCCTTCGGTAAGTGTTCACATTTGGACAGGGAGGTCAGGGACCCATCAGTTTTATGAGACCACCTTGACGATGGTTGATGGGCTCACACTATTTGATTATATCAAATTCTGTGCAAAGCGTCTCTTAAATATTTTCCTAATGTTCAAAAGCCATTTTGCTATTCATATTTCATGTATTTCATATTAGACATGCTTTGGCACGATAGAGTGCAACCTTTTTTGTATATTTATGTATGGAGGTAGCTGCTCCTGGTATGCACCTATTCACACTAGTTTGGATGTGCCAGTCTTTTTTCTGTCATCACCACCACCAGTGTCACCGAGCATATCCACATTCCTGCATGGACACTAGGTGTTCAGTACAGAATCCAATAGGGAACAGGACAAACGAATAGATGAACAGGTATATGAGAAAAACACATACAAGAGGGTCAGAAGACAATACAGAAATAAAAAGTACTGTACCAGTTAAAGGGCCAGTAGCATGCCTTGGATTCTAGGGGACCTAATGACCCACATAGACCAGAAGACAATCCTGAGGGTCATAGAACTTTTTATAGCTGGAGTCCCTTATGCCTTAAATGCCAATCAACAGAGAAACAATGTTTTTAAAAAAACTTTGAGCGTTAGTTTCATCAAATGGTCTTCTCAGACTTATAGACTTTCTAAGTTCTCTTTTGTAATATAAATATAACTCAAATTGTAATTTATAATTGGATTGTTCTTTTGTGATGTTTTGAGATGGCAATATGTTCAGCAGTCCTTTATGGAATATTTAATTTATATTATTATAAATTATTAAATTCTGAGTCTACAGAAGAAAGAATGCCTAGTGTTTTGTTTTCAAAGGGATAATAAGTCTATATCCAAGTACATTACTTGGCCGTTAATTAGATTTTGGATTACGAATATCAGAGATGAAAACAGAATTTATTTATTTTTCACTGGTTGACTTTAACCCATCATCTGAAAGAGAGGAATGAAGGGCAACGTGTCAGGCCGTGATCATTTACTTTTTATCAGAGGAATGGATTAAATGGTTGAACCCTATTGCTGCAGATGGCCTACAGTATTCATGGAAATATTTGTAGAAAGTATCTAAGAAGTCACATTTTCACTTACTGTACTATGAACAGTGTGTATGATCTTCATGTTTTCAAATAGTATTGATCTCTAAAAGGGTTAATGAACTTTTATTCATAAAACCACTTGATGTGTGTCATCCACACATCATCGGTTCGTGCCAGCTCGTCCATTCATAGTGTTTTTTCTGATACTGCTGCATATCCACACTTATATTCTGCTTGGTGGAAGAGAAATGTTTTAGACCCTTAACAATCTTAAGTATAGGCCATTATACTTTTGGAAACTATATCATTGGGGAAGTGAAGCCAGGAAAGACCTGGATGCAGGATGCAGCAAACCCATAAAATAAAGATGCAGGCACCACAGGTTCAAAATATTGATGAGACAATCACTCACTACCTACCAATTCATGGACTGGGTGATTGCTTAGTATTAATATTGCGCACTAAAAAGACTTGTATATAGGGATGAGCGAACCCAAACTGTAAAGTTCGGGGTTTGTACCTGAAATCTGAACACAAACGTTTTTCCTTGAAAATGTTTCACTGTTCGGGTTCGTTGCCAAATAAAGTTTGTTGAAAAGCTGCAGCGCAGCCAATTAACATGCTTTTAGGCTGTGGGCACGTCAGCAGCCATCACAGCCATGACAAGCATAGCCATGGCTGTCATTACCCTAGGTCTTCCACGACCCAGCCTGTATAACCACCGGATCATGATTGGTGCTGTCATTGTGCTCTGACTAGGGTGACAAGACGCTGCTCAGGGAGATCACTGCTAACACCTTGAGACTTTTTCTCACAGTGCTAGAGGTGATCTCACTGAGGTCACCGCAGTTCATCGGCCCGGCTCACAGTAAAGTGAGCTGGGAAATCAGCCTCAGTGACCTGCAGTAACCTCGATGACGTCACTGCTAGTCACTGATGATGTTCTTGCAGCAGTTCATTCTCCTGTGGTTTTCAGCCTGTACTGTTTCATCTTGGCACTGTCCATGTTGAAAACCCATTATCGCAGACATGGATTATGGTGTGGAACAGAATGTTGGACATGTGAGGGATATGGTTGCTTTTTTAATTTGTTTTTTTTTTTTTTACAGGAGAGCAGCACTTTAATTGAATTGGAGTTCGGTGAGTATTGTTGGTTTCTTATTTTCAGTTTTTTTTACCGGGGATGAGGGCTTCAATGGAATGGGTGTAAGGTGAATATAACTTTCCTTTTTATTTTTAAATAAAAAAGTAAAATTGTGTGTATTTTTATTTCAAATAAAGTACTTTATTCTGGCAGTGTGTTTATGTACAATATGACTATGGCGTTAGTAATGGAGGCCTCTCCATTAGTAATCCGTGGGCTTGATGTCACCAGACAATATGAGTATTTGCGCACGTTGTGGATTTGCCTTTGTGAAAATCTGTGCAGATTCTGCCTCACCTTTGGTGAGTGTTTGTATGTTTATTGCTTTCTGTTATGCGTGTTTTGTCTTAGTGTCTTGTTTGCCTTATATTTCTGTCACAGGCCTCATGGGGTCGGGGAGAGATCAGGAAAGCTCAGGGGATTATAGGAACACAGTAAGGTCAGAGACTCAGGCCTCTATACCTTCTAGAGTGCCCCTAGGAGTGGGATAGTTTGGGTCCCAGTTTCAGAGACATTTGAGGCCCACCTTACTTATTGAATAACAACAAAAGAAAAAAATGTCAGCACAGCCCCACAGCGAGATCAGGTGTAAGTTCAGTAATCAATACTTGAACCTGACACTCTCGGGAGGTGCTCGCGTCCAGAATGAAGAAAGAACCATGCAGCGGGAATAGAAGAGAACGCGGCAACACTCACTGGACCTGTGATGAAGACTTTTCCTTTTTATTGAAGCAAATGTGAACACATCTTCACGGCACGGGACCCGTAGAAGCGCCGGTGTTGGCGTGAAACGGCCGTTGTCCTCTCCCCGCTCACCTCTTTTGTCTTTTGTCTTCCCCGTGCCATGAAGATGTGTTCACATTTGCTTCAATAAAAAGGAAAAGTCTTCATCCGGTGAGTGTTGCCGCGTTCTCTTCTATTCCCGCTTACTTATTGAATACCATCATAGACAGATATCTGACAGCCAGCACTCCCAATGATCAGCTGATATAACCTTTGGCGAATGCAAATAATGTACAGAAGGAAAACCAAACTTCCCTTTATTGCTTAGTGGTCACTGCTGGGTATTGCAGATCATCTCCTGTTGAATAGGGGCTGATCTGCAGTATCAGGAAGCAGTAACTAAGTAGTTTAAGGAGTTGAACTGTTCTGCTCCATGCACTGTTTACATCCGGGCATCACCAAAAGATGATATCAGCATATCAGTAGGGGTGCTGAGTGTTGGAAACCCCACAAACCCCACACATCTTATATTGATTACCTACACCAGGGAGGAAAAATAGCTAATTGGGCACAATTTGGCCATTTTCACTTAGGGGTGTACTCACTTTTGTTGCCAGCAGTTTAGAAAATTTTGGCAGTATGTTATTTAGACTGTGTTCCAAGTTATTATGCAAATTGGATTTAAGTGTCAAAACGATTTAATTGTTTTGTTTTTCAAATAAACTCATGGATGGCATTGTGTCTCAGGGCTCAGTGGATCACTGAAATCAATCTTAAACACATGTGATAATTAGTTTTCCAGGTGATTCTAATTAAAGGAAAACTACTTAAAAATGATGTTCCACAATATTAAGCAGGCCACAGTTTTCAAGTAACATGGGAAAGAAAAAGGATCTCTCTGCTGCCGAAAAGCATCAAATAGCGCAATGCCTTGGTCAAGGGATGAAAACATTAGATATTTCTTGAAAATTTAATCGTGATCATCTTACTTTTAAGAGATTTGTGGATGAATCTGAGCACAGTCGTGTTCGTGCTGATAAAGGCATAATGAGGAAGGTTTCTGCCAGGCAAGTTCATTGGATAGAGAGAGCAGCTGCTAAAAAGCCATTACAAACCAGCAAACAGATAT
This sequence comes from Ranitomeya variabilis, assembly GCF_051348905.1. Classification (NCBI taxonomy): domain Eukaryota; kingdom Metazoa; phylum Chordata; class Amphibia; order Anura; family Dendrobatidae; genus Ranitomeya; species Ranitomeya variabilis. Next base: position 118,575,981 of record NC_135233.1, read on the forward strand.
TTGAAGCCACTGATGCCTCTGGAGTCCCTCGAACCTCAAGGTGTAGGATTCTTCAAAGACTTGCTTTGGTTCATAAACCTACTATTCGGCCACCCCTAAACAGTGTTCACAAGCAGAAATGGTTGCAGTGGGCCCAGACATACATAAAGACTAATTTTCAAACAGTCTTGTTTACTGATGAGTGTTGTTTACCCTGGATGGTCCAGATGGACGGAGTAGTGGATGATTGTTGGATGGCCACCATGTCCCAACAAGGCTGCAACGTCAGCAAAGATGTGGAGGAGTCATGTTTTGGGACGGAATCATGGGGAAACAGCTGGTAGGGCCCTTTAAGGTTCCTGAAGGTGTGAAAATGATCTCTGCAAAGTATATAGAGTTTGACTAACAACTTTCTTCCATGGTATAAAAAGCAGAAACGTGCCTTGAGGAGGAAAGTCATCTTCATGCTGACAATGCACCATCTCATGCTGCAAAGAAACCTCTGAGTTATTGGCTGCTATGGGCATAAAAGGAGAGAAACTCATGGTGTGGCCACCATCTTCCCCTGACCACAACCCTATAGAGAACCTTTGGAGTATCATAAAGCAAAAGATCTATGAGGGTGGGAGGCAGTTCACATCAAAACAGCAGCTCTGGGAGGCAAAGAAATACAAGCAGAAACTCTACAAAAACGTACAAGTTCAATGGAGGCAAGAATTGTGAAGGTGACATCAAAGAAGGCTCCTATGTTACCATGTAACTTGGCCTGTTAGGATGTTTTGGAGTTAAATAGCTTTTTTGTTCAGTGAATGTGCCCTCTTAATGCTGCAAATTCCACAAATGAGCATTTTCCGTTCTTTATATCAAATGTCTAGAAATTCTACTGTGCCTAATAATTTGGAACAGTGCATTGTGGGGTTTTATTCATTTTGGAGATTATACTGTTATCATTGGGAGGTTTCTTCAATAAAATTCGATGTATACTCTAAAGGGTGATGACTTTTATTAGACTGACTGTCATTTGGACCGACCATTTAGGAAAATCCGAGAAAAATATCATTTGCATAATAATTTGGAACATAGTGTAGAGGGCACACAAAATTGGCAGTTATATAGGCTGTACACTGACTACATTGTATTAAATTTTACCTAAATGTTAGGGGCGCACTATTGTGATATACTATATCTCATCAGAGCATGAATATAAAAGAGGTGAATAAACCATGAGAATATATGAGTTGCAGGTATGCTGGCAGAATAGGATCCACACTGTTTTTACACAGTAGTTGTTGTCTATGTTCTTTTCTGATTCTTAGTCATATGACAAATATTGAGCTAAAATTCCATTATATTGTTTCTGTATGATGACTATTTAATGAGAACACATCAGAAAATTTAGTCTATTGACATTATTTATAAGGCTGTGTAGTCCTTTAAAAGATAAGCCACTAAGCCAGATGATCCTTTTGTAACCCCAAAGCGCTGCCTCAGCAGCAAGAAATCCTGTTTTGAAGTTGTGTCTGAAAGTGCATTGGGGCATAACGAGCACCTCCTTTGGCTAAAGGAAAGGTCAATGGCCACATACAAGAGAAACAATCTGAATATATTCAGCACTATTCGTTACTCGCACGAATAGTACAGTATTCGCGCTATTAGTTACTCGGCGAGTAATTAGGTATTCGCCTCGGTATATTCGAGTGACCCACCCAGCATTTTTGACGCTTTATTTGCAGCCAATGAACATGCTGGGCTGGCTTGCCAATCACAGTAATGGCGGCACCATCTTTGGTGTAGCATTACTGTGATTGTCTGGCCTTCCAGCATCATAGGAAAGTTTTAAAGGCTGCCAGAGCCATGTTGCGCACATTGCAGCCAGAAACAGCGTAAGGAGAGCGTAGTTTGAGTGTAGGGAAAATGAAAGTAGTGTAGGGAGAGTGAAAGGAGTTTCTACTGAGTATTTATTCATTCCAAAAAGCTCTTTTAAGAGCTGAAGATTGTGAAGCGATGACTTGTTTGTTAAGTTTGGATTTCCGTAGTAATGAGAGATTTAATAGGAGGGATGGAGGGTGGGTGAAAGGCAGGCATCTAGGTGGGTGTTTCCTATTTTCTATCTTTGAGCACCCTTCCCTGACAGATTAACAGGTTGTTTGCTCTTGTATTGTGTATTGTGTGCTTGAAGTGCATCCTCACATCCCAGTGTACTTCCATTCACAACTTCAAACCACGACTTTGGGGTCATAAAGGGATCGATTGTCTTCTCTAGCTAAATAATTATATTAATAGTTTTGGGGGTGGGATTGTAAATGTGCCTTTAACCATAAACCCCTGATACATGAGTAAGGCTACTTTCACACTAGCGTCGGGCTCGGCCCGTCGCGGTGCGTTGGGCCGAGGTTCCCGACGCTAGCGTTGTCTCCGCCGCACAACGGGGGCAGCGGATGCATTTTTCCAGCGCATCCGCTGCCCCATTGTGAGGTGCGGGGAGGTGGGGGCGGAGTTCCGGCCGCGCATGCGCGGTCGGAAAAAGCGGACCGTCGGGAGCAAAAAACGTTACATGTAACGTTTTTTGCTCCCGATGGTCCGCCACAGCACGGCGCAACCGTCACACGATGGTTGCGACGTGTGTCATTGCATCGCAAATGCATCGCTAATGTTAGTCAATGCAGAAAAAACGCATCCTGCAAGCACTTTTGCAGGATGCGTTTTTTCGGCAAAACGACGCATTGCGACGTAATGCAGTTAACGCCAGTGTGAAAGTAGCCTAAAATGCTAAACTCAGTTCACCATAAATCATTTATAACATCCTCTATACTGTATGTGTCTTACATAGTGGTCTACAGTTTGTGTCTCTTTTCTTGCAGTATAGTCTTGTCACCTCTGAAGTTTTAACAAAATGTTTTATCTTGCACAAGATGAAAAGACGACTTTTGGGTCAGGAATGTGATTTATTGCTTGTCTAGATCTATGAATAAAAGGTAGAGATAGTGACAATAATTTAGATTTCATTGCAGACCAGTGTTCTGCTCTGACATTTAGAGGTCATAGTAATAGGTTAATATTGAGAAGAGACGTGTTTTGATTTGTACCTTTACTAAAGAAAATGATGTCATGTTTTGCATTAGTTCTTTAATATTTGATCAAGAGTCTAGGAGGAGCCCAAAAAGAACCCCACAAGGCTTTTGTGTCTCATTACATATGTGCAATTTTCTAATAATCTTTAGGATTTTTTAATAGTTCATTACTGGATTATTACTGGTTTGTGTTATAATACAGACATTTAAACATTGGTTATCAATATCATTTAAAAAAAACAAAATCAATATTTTCATGTTTAAATGATTTAATGGGTTTTTATATATCCTCCATTTTTTATTGTTTTCATTTTATAAAGTACATAGTTTTATTCTACATTGGACATGCATGCTTCAATTTGTTACACTTGTTTGTGCTTTCTCTTTCACAAACACATTAGCATACTAACAGGAGACATATTTTTGCAGGCATCATTAACAGACTGCACATATCCCACACAATAACACACTGACACATTACTAACACGTGACACACTAATCTCTAACACACCATTTAAAACACTTAGCAAATGCGGCACTTTGCATGTATAACAGAATTCTGACTAATTTTTAAAATGTAAACTTGTCATAATATTTATATTAAATCTGATACTTTAAACGGGTTGTCCACTACTAGGACTACCCCTTCTTGAGCTAAATGTTTGGCCCCAATAAAATAAAAAAGCCTATACTCCCACACCGATGCCATACCAGCAGTGCCGGCACTAGTGGTCCCTGGGACCTCGTGCAGTGTTGTGACACGTGAGCCCGGCGCACAATCAGCGCTGGTGTCACTGTCCCCACCATCGTATGAATTGAACATCAAAAGGAAGTCAATGATCAGATGCAGCCCAGACTTCCTCTTCATGTTCAATTCATATGACGGCAGTAATACTGACACCAATGCTGATTGGGTGCCGGGCTCATGTGTCACCACACTGCACGAGAGCCCACAGACCGCTAGTGCCGACACCGGTGATATGGCATCGGTGCAGGAGGTGAGTAAAAGCTTTTTTATTTTATTTGGGTCAAGCGTGCGGTATTAGAAGGAGTTGTCCAAGTAGTGGACAACTTCTTTGACCCCTTAGCGACATGGCCAATTTACATTTTTGCATTTTTTGTTTTTTCCTCCCCTTCTTCTAAGACCTATAACTATTTTACTTTTTTGTCCACATTGACATTTGAGGGCTTGATTTTTGTGGGAAGAGTTGTCCTTTTGAATCACACCATTCATTTTCCCATATAGTGTTCTGGAAGATGGGAAAAAAGATTCAAGTGTGATATATTTGCACAAAAAAACACCATTCTGACATTGTATTTTTGCAATTGTTTTTACAGCGTAATTATATGGTAAAAATGACGTGTCAATATGACTCTCCTCATCAGTATGATTAGAGTGATACCAAACTTGCCCAGTTTTTCTTTTAAAATTACTTTAGTGGTGAAACAACCCTCCAGAGGCTGGCTGGCAAATTTTGGCCTGGGGGCAAGCACACAACAGTAGCCCATGAGCAGCGACCCATCCTTATTGTGTTTACAGTATGAAATTCAACATTAAGGTGAGCTTAATATATCAAGATTGATGGTCATTACACAGTGAGAACCAAACTAACTACTGGGAGGGGTTGACATGCTTTAGCTGCTTCTTCAGGTTGACACAGGAACACTTTGATAGTGAAACACCTGCTGGTTTACTAACCCCTTACTGTCATCAGAGGGAATAGCACATCTGATGGCAGTACCCACCGCTTTGATGTGGGCTCCGGCGGTGAGCCCGCGTCAAAGCCGGGACATGACAGCTGTTTTGAACAGCTGGCATGTGCCCGCAATCCACCGGCGCCTATTAACTAGTTAAATGCTGCTGTCAAACTCTGACAGAAACATTTAATAAGCACTTCCGGACGGAAATGCGTGCATCAGTGACCCCGTCACATGATCGGGGGTCATCGGTGCATTGGCATGACAACCAAAGGTCTCCTTGAGACCTCTATGGTTGTTGATGCCGGATTGCTACCCTGTGGTCAGTGCTCACAACTAGGGTTGAGCAAAATGGATTTGTCAATTTCATAAGTCGCCGACTTTCGGCAAAGTCGGGTTTCGTGAAACCCGAACCGATCGGCCATGCGGTCGGCGATCTTCGTGCCAAAGTCGCGTTTCGTATGACGCTTTAACTGCCATTTTTTCAGCCAATGAAGGAGTGTGGGCAGCGTGATGACATAGGTCTTGTCTTGCTTTCTGCGGCGTCACAGAGGGTGGGGGTATAAACGCCATCTTACTGTTTTGGATGTAGCGATTTACACAGTCCGAGGAATGTACTGATTTACACTCTGTCCGAGGAGAGAGAGAGAGAAAAAAAAAAATCCCCATTGACTGGCATTGGGTTTCGTGTTTCGGTCAGCCCCCTGACTTTTCACAATAATCGGCCGATTTCACACTATCGAACTTTCGAGAAAGTCGGGTTTCACGAAACCCAACTCGATCCTAAAAAAGCAAAAGTCGCTCAACCCTACTCACAGCAAGTCTGTAATTCTGCTACATAGAGGCGATGTGAGCATCGCCTCAATGTAGCAGAGCCGATCAAGTTGTGGCAGCCTCTAGCCTCCCATGGAGACTATTGAAGCATGCCAAAAGTTAAAAAAAGTTTTTAAAAATATGAAAAATATATATATAAAAAAAAGTTCAAATCGCCCCCCTTTCGCCCTATTCAAAATAAAACAATAAAAAAAAATCAAACCTGATCTATCATTAACCCCTTCACCCCCAAGGGTGGTTTGCACGTTAATGACCGGGCCAATTTTTACAATTCTGACCACTGTCCCTTTATGAGGTTATAACTCTGGAACGCTTCAACGGATCTTGGCGATTCAGACATTGTTTTCTCGTGACATATTGTACTTCATGATTACTTGCGTTTATTTGTGAAAAAACGAATATTTGGCGAAAATTTTGAAAATTTCGCAATTTTCCAACTTTGAATTTTTATGCCCTTAAATCACAGACATATGTCACGCAAAATACTTAATAAGTAACATTTCCCACATGTCTACTTTACATCAGCACAATTTTGGAACCAAAATTTTTTTTTGTGACGGAGTTATAAGGGTTAAAAGTTGACCAGCAATTTCTCATTTTTACAACACCATTTTTTTTTAGGGACCACATCTCATTTGAAGTCATTTTGAGGGGTCTATATGATAGAAAATACCCAAGTGTGACACCATTCTAAAAACTGCACCCCTCAAGGTACTCAAAACCACTTTCAAAAAGTTTATTAACCCTTCAGGTGTTTCACAGGAATTTTTGGAATGTTTAAATAAAAATAAACATTTAACTTTTTTTCACACAAAATTTATTTCAGCTCCAATTTGTTTTATTTTACCAAGGGTAACAGGAGAAAATAGACCCCAAAATTTGTTGTACAATTTGTCCTGAGTACGCTGATACCCCATATGTTGGGGTAAACCACTGTTTGGGCGCATGGCAGAGCTCGGAAGGAAAGGAGCGCCATTTGACTTTTCAATGCAAAATTGACTGGAATTGAGATGGGACGCCATGTTGCATTTGGAGAGCCCCTGATGTGCCTAAACATTGAAATCCCCCACAAGTGACACCATTTTGGAAAGTAGACCCCCTAAGGATCTTATCTAGATGTGTGGTGAGCACTTTAACCCAACAAGTGCTTCACAGAAGTTTATAATGCAGAGTCGTAAAAATAAAAAATCATATTTTTTCACAAAAATGATATTTTCGCCCCCAATTTTTTATTTTCCCAAGGGTAAGAGAAGAAATTGGACCCGAAAAATTGTTGTGCAATTTGCCCTGAGTACACTGATACCCCATATGTGGGTGTAAACCATTGTTTGGGCGCAGGGCAGAGCTCGGAAGGGAAGGAGCGCCATTTGACTTTTCAATGCAAAATTGACTGGAATTGAGATGGGACGCCATGTTGCGTTTGGAGAGCCCCTGATGTGCCTAAACATTGAAACCCTGTACAAGTGACACCATTTTGGAAAGTAGACCCCTTAAGGAACTTATCTAGATGTGTGTTGAGCACTTTGACCCAACAAGTGCTTCACAGAAGTTTATAATGCAGAGCCGTAAAAATAAAAAATCATATTTTTTCACAAAAATGATCTTTTCGCCCCCATTTTTTTATTTCCCCAAGGGTAAGAGAAGAAATTAGACCACAAAAGTTGTTGTGCAATTTGTCCTGAGTACGACGATACCCCATATGTGGGGGTAAACCACTGTTTGGGCGCATGACAGAGCTTGGAAGGGAAGGAGCGCTATTTTACTTTTCAATGCAAAATTGACTGGAATTAAGATGGGATGCCATGTTGCGTTTGGAGAGCCCCTGATGTGCCTAAACATTAAAAACCCCCACAAGTGACACCATTTTGGAAAGTAGACCCCCTAAGGAACTTATCTAGATGTGTTTTGATAGCTTTGAACCCCCAAGTGTTTCACTACAGTTTATAACGCAGAGCCGTGAAAATAAAAATTATTTTTTTTTTTCACAAAAATGATTTTTAGCCCCCAGTTTTGTATTTTCACAAGGGTATCAGGATAAATTGGACCCCAAGAGTTGTTGTCCAATTTGCCCTGAGTACGCTGATTCCCTATATGTGGGGGGGGAACCACTGTTTGGGCGCATGACAGAGCTCGGAAGGGAAGGAGCGCCATTTGGAATGCAGACTTAAATGGATTGGTCTGCAGGCATCACGTTGCATTTGCAGAGCCCCTGATGTACCCAAACAGTACAAACCCCCCACAAGTGACCCCATATTGGAAACTAGACCCCCCAAGGAACTTATCTAGATGTGTTGTGAGAACTTTGAACCCCCAAGTGTTTCACTACAGTTTACAACGCAGAGCCGTGAAAATAAAAAATCTTTTTTTTCCCACAAAACTTATTTTTTGGCCCCCAGTTTTGTATTTTCCCAAGGGTAGCAGGAGAACTTGGACCCCAAAAGATGATGTCCAATTTGTCCTGAGTACGCTGATACCCCATATGTTGGGGTAAACCCCTGTTTGGGCACACGGGAGAGCTCTGAAGGGAAGGAGCACTGTTTTCCTTTTTCAACGCAGAATTGGCTGGAATTCAGATCGGATGCCATGTCCCGTTTGGAGAGCCCCTGATGTGCCTAAACAGTGGAAACCCCCAATTATAACTGAAACCCTAATCCAAACACACCCCTTACCCTAATCCCAACAGTAACCCTAACCACTCCTCTAACCCAGACACACCCAACCCTATTCCCAACCGTAAATGTAATCCAAACCCTAACCCTATCTTTAGCCCCAACCCTAACTGTAGCCCTAACCCTAGCCCCAACCCTAGCAATAACCCTAGCCCCAACCCTAGCCCCAACCCTAGCCCCAACCCTAGCCCTAACCCTAGCCCTAACCCTAGCCCCAGCCCTAACCCTAACCCTAGCCCCAACCCTAGCCCCAACCCTGACCCTAGCCCTAACCCTTGCCCTAACCCTTGCCCTAACCCTAGCCCTAACCCTAGCCCTAACTCTAGTCCTAACTCTAGTCCTAACTCTAGTCCTAACTCTAGTCCTAACTCTAGCCCTAACCCTAACCCTAATGGGAAAATGGAAATAAATACATTTTTTAATTTTTTAATTTTTCCCTAACTAAGGGGGTGATGAAGGGGGGTTTGATTTACTTTTATAGCGGGTTTTTTAGCGGATTTTTATGATTGGCAGCCGTCACACACTGAAAGACGCTTTTCATTGCAAAAAATATTTTTTGCGTTACCACATTTTGAGAGCTGTAATTTTTCCATATTTGAGTCCACAGAGTCATGTGAGATCTTGTTTTTTGTGGGACGAGTTGACGTTTTTATTGGTAACATTTTCGGACACGTGACATTTTTTGATCACTTTTTATTCTGATTTTTGTGAGGCAGAGTGATCAAAAACCAGCTATTCATGAATTTCTTTTGGGGGAGGCGTTTATACCGTTCCGCGTTTGGTAAAATTGATAAAGCAGTTTTATTCGTCGGGTCAGTACGATTACAGCGATATCTCATTTATATCATTTTTTTTATGTTTTGGCGCTTTTATACGATAAAAACTATTTTATAGAAAAAATCATTATTTTGGTATCGCTTTATTCTCAGGACTATAACTTTTTATTTTTTTGCTGATGATGCTGTATGGCGGCTCGTTTTTTGCGGGACAAGATGATCTTTTCAGCGGTACCATGGTTATTCATATCAGTCTTTTTGATCGCGTGTTATTCCACTTTTTGTTCGGCGGTATGATAATAAAGCGTTGTTTTTTGCCTCGTTTTTTTTTTTTTTTCTTACGGTGTTTACTGAAGGGGTTAACTAGTGGGGCAGTTTTATAGGTTGGGTCGTTACGGACGCGGCGATACTAAATATGTGTACTTTTATTGTTTTTTTTATTTTATTTAGCAAAAGAAATGTATTTATGGGAATAATATATATATATTTTTTTCTTTATTTAGGATATTTTTTTTATTTATTTTTTTACACATGTGGGGAATTTTTTTTTAACTTTTTTACTTTGTCCCAGGGGGGGGGACATCACAGATCATTGATCTGGCAGTGTGCACAGCACTCTGCCAGATCTGCGATCTGCTGTGCAGGGCTGCAGGCTTACCAAGTGTCTGCTCTGAGCAGACACTCGGTAAGCCACCTCCCTCCCTGCAGGACCCAGATGCCGCGGCCATCTTGGATCCGGGACCTGCGGCGAGGAGGGAGGTAGGAGACCCTCAGAGCAACGCGATCACATCGCGTTGCTCCGGGGGTCTCAGGGAAGCCCGCAGGGAGCCCACTCCCTGCGCGATGCTTCCCTATACCGCCGGTACACCGCGATCATGTTTGATCGCGGTGTGCCGGGGGTTAATGTGCCGGGGGCGGTCCGTGACCGCTCCTGGCACATAGTGCCGGATGTCAGCTGCGATATGCCTATCGCATATGACGTACTATCCCGTCGGTGGTCATACGGGCCCACCCCACCTCGACGGGATAGTACGTCAGATGTCAGGAAGGGGTTAATAAAAAGGATTAACCTGATCGCTAAATGGCATAGCCATAAAAAAAGTCAAAATGACAGAATTACTTTTTTTGGTCACCGCAACATTGCATTAAAATGCAATAACGGGCGATCAAAAGATCGCATCTGCACTAAAATAGTATCATTAAAAATATCAGCTCGGCATGCAAAAAATATGACCTCACCCAACCCCAGATCACGAAAAATGGAGACGTCATGCATGTGTCACATTATTATATACAGGGCCCAGGACGGGGACATTATTACATACAGGGCCCATGATGGGGTAATTATTACCTACATGGCCTAGGACAAGGACATTGTTACAAATAGGGCCCAGGACAGGGGACATTATTACAGGATGGGGACATTATTACAAAACAGGGACATTATTACATACAGGGCCTAGGACAAGGACATTATTACAAATAGGACCCAGGGCGGGGGACATTATTACAGGATGGGAACATTATTATAAGGCAGGGACATTATTGCATACACGGCCTAGGACAAGGACATTATTACACATGGGGTCCAGGATGAGGACATTATTATATACAGGGACCAGGGCAGTGACATTATTTCATACAGGGCCAAGGACAAGGACATTATTACATGTAGGGTCTAGGGCAAGGACATTATTACAAACAGTGCTCAGGGCAAGGACATTAGTGCAAATAAGGTCCAGGACGGGGAAATTATTACATACAGGGCCTAGGACAAGGACATTATTACATAAAGGGCCCAGGATGGGAACATTAATTCCATACGGGGCCTAGGATAAGGACATTATTACATACAGGGGCAGCACGGTGGCTCAGTGGTTAGCACTGCAGCCTAGTAGCACTGGGGTCCTGGGTTCAAATCCCAACAAGAAAAACATCTGCAAGGAGTTTGTATGCTCTTCCCGTGTTTGCGTGGGTTTCCTCCGGGTTCTCCGGTTTCCTCCCACATTTCAAAGACATACTGAAAGGCAACTTAGATTGTAAGCCCCATTGGAGACAGTGCCAATAATGTTTATAAAGCGCTGTGGAATTAATTTATTTTAAAATAAATAAATACAGGGCCCAGGATGGAGACATTATTACAGGATGGAGAAATTGTTACATACAAGGCCCAGAGCGGGAATATTATTTCAGGATAGGCTAGGACAGAGAACATTATTACAGGATGAGGGTCATTATTACAGGACAGGGATGTTATTACATAGAGGGCCCAGAGTGGGGATATTATTACAGGATGGGAACATTATTGCATAAAGGGCCCAAAGCAGGGATATTATTGCAGGATAGGGCCAGGACAAAATTATTACAGGGGTTCATGACCAACATGCTGGTGGGAGTCCCAGTCCAAATTTTGTATTGGGGTCCATAGGACTTGGGTTACACCACTGACAATCCAATGTCTGGGCACAGCACAGCCAGCATACATGTTAGTATATACTATATTGTGTATACAGATATCAGATGGTATACAACAATGTGCACACTGGGTGTGTTACACTGTGCACGTATACAATGTTATATGGACTGACTGCTCCTGGCTACAGGACCTCACAGGTTATAATATATGGTTATATATATGATGTCTTGTAGGCCGAGGATCAGTCAGTGCTGCATACTCCTGCCTGAGTTATTGCTACAGACGGACCTTACATACAGATTGGGTGATGCTGGAGCCGATGACCCTACTGACAGCAGTGACCTGATCTGTGTGCTGCTATAAAGCAGACTGCACCTCATATAGAGCGGCTGCAGACCCCGCTGTGAACATACCAAGAGGTGAGCCTGGTCCTGTCAGCTCCTCACTAGGGGATTATTGGAGAGCTCCTGCCTCTGCCAGCCCTGTGCTCACCTTCTCTCTCCTGCTGGCTGGGGGCGCTGGTGAGGTGAGTCCTACAGACACGCGCACACTGTCATACAAGGACGCGGCCGCCGGCATCAGGCACTGGGCACACCAGGCTGCCCGAATAAGCTGTGGAGGGACCAGCCCAGGGGGCATTTGCCCCTCTGGCCCCCACCCAGCCCGCCCCTGCACCCCTCCCGCCCCTGCACCCCTCCCTATAAATTTATATAAAAATATGTTTTGCTTGCATCTCCATTTTCTGAGACCCATAACATTTTAATTGTTCAGTTGATGGATCTGTGAAAAGGCATATTATTTGCCAGGCGAGACAATGTTTCTAATGATATTATTTTCAGATAAATATAGCATTTGCATCACTTCTTATTGCATTTTTAAAAATCTTTATCTTTATTTTTAATTTGGAAAAGGAGGATGACTTAAATTTCTATATGTTTTTATTTTATATATTTTAAAACGTTTTCTTTTACTTTCTACTATATTTATATTTTGTTTGTCTCCTTTGTATAGTATTTATATTTTGTTCGTCTCCTTTGGAGACTTGAACATGCAATCATCTTGTCGCTTACACTATATACAGCAGTATCGCAGAAATGCTTTATATAGGAAAAATCAGTCTCTTTTGAAGCCCAGCCAAAAGTTGAGTTTCAAATGATCTCTGTGATGGCAGGCATGAGGTCCTTCAACAGACCCCCAGCTGTCATAGCAACTGATCAGCATGATCATGGGGAGGCCGATGGGCGCATAAAATAATGCCTCTCTTCAATGATTAACAGCGGCATTTAACAGGTTTACAGTAGAAGCTGGAGATCCGCTTCACTTGCAGCTGTTAGAGGCTGCAGAGGGTAGAGGGTACCGTCTCACATAACGATTTACCAACGATCACGACCAGCGATACGACCTGGCCGTGATCGTTGGTAAGTGGTTGTGTGGTCGCTGGGGAGCTGTCACACAGACCGCTCTCCAGCGACCAACGATGCCGAAGGCCCCGGGTAACCAGGGTAAACATCGGGTTACTAAGCGCAGGGCCGCGCTTAGTAACCCGATGTTTACCGTGGTTACCAGCGTAAAAGTAAAAAAAAACAAACAGTACATACTTACATTCCGGTGTCTGTCCCCCGGCGTTCTGCTTCTCTGCACTGTGTCTGCGCCAGCCGGAAAGCACAGCGGTGACGTCACAGCTGTGCTCGCTTTCCGGCTGGCCGGCGCTCACAGTGCAGAGAAGCAGAACGCCGGGGGACAGACACCGGAATGTAAGTATGTACTGTTTGTTTTTTTTTAACTTTTACGCTGGTAACCACGGTAAACATCGGGTTACTATGCGCGGCCCTGCGCTTAGTAACCCGATGTTTACCCTGGTTACAAGCGAACGCATCGCTGGATCACTGTCACACACAACGATCCAGCGATGACAGCGGGAGATCCAGCGACAAAAGAAAGTTCCAAACGATCTGCTACGACGTACGATTCTCAGCAGGGTCCCTGATCGCTGCTGCGTGTCAGACACAGCGATATCGTATGGATATCGCTGGAACGTCACGGATCGTACCGTCGTAGCGACAAAAGTGCCACTGTGAGACGGTACCCTAACACGCAGCTATTATCTGCCAGGTATGGGGCAGGTTCAGCCTGTGATCCTGCTCCATTCACCAGCTCATCAATTGCACTATATACAGTATGTACTCTGGATGTCAGGAAAGGGTAAATTGTTAGAGTGATTTTTCGTCTGTCTATTTTCTGCTCTTTGCTTTTAACCCCTTTACGACCTTGGACGTATAGGCATGTCCAAGGTAATCTCCCTGCCTTTGATGCGATCTCCAGTGCTGAGCCCGCTGATTTTATCAGCTGTCTTGTGCCTCTAACAGCCTTGGGTGGAATCGCGATCCATCTGCAGCTGTTAATATGTTAAATGCACCTATCAATCACTGGCATTGGCATTTAACTAGCGCAAACCATATGCACATCATAAGACACGCCCTTTGGTGTCTTTGTCAAGTGATCACGGGGTGCCAATGGGTTGTCATGACACCTGGTATTCTGCAGAAGACCTCCGTGCCTGTCGTTCAGAACCTCCTAAGAATGCCAGTCTGTGGCTGGCGTTCATAGGAGATCAGCATTTATGCTACACATAGCAGATACAGTATATGCAGCACAGGCAATCAGATGATGGCAGCTTCAATCCTCCTAAGGGGACTATTGAAGCCAGTAAAAAAAAAATGTATGAAAAAATATAAAATAAATAAAATTAAAAAAAGTTCAAATCACCATTCTTTTGTCCCATTCAAAATAAAATTTAAAAATTTAAAATTAAAAAGTACACATATTTCAGAAATGTCTGAGATATTACGGTGTTTTGGTCACCGCAGTATTGCAATAAAATGCAGTAACAGGAGATCAAAACATTGTATCTACCCCAAAATGGTACCAATAAAAAAACCAACGCAGGGAGCAAAAAATAAGCCCACACCCAGCCCTAGATCATGAAAAATGGAGACACTACGGGTCTCGGAAAATGTCGCCATTTTTTTTTTTTCTTACAAACTTTGGATTTTTTTTCACCACTTAAAAAAAAAGAAATATACATGTTTGACATATCAATTTTAACCATATATTGAACATGGTAAATAAATAACCCCAAAAAACAATTAAGGAATTGCAATTTTTTTTCAATTTCATGGTACTTGGAATTTTTTTCCCATTTTCCAGTACACTACATGGTAAAGTCAATGGTGTCATTCAAAAGGTACAACTTGTCCCATAAAAAACACGCCCTAATATGGCCATATTGGTGGAAAAATAAAAAAAGTTATGGCTCTGGGAAGGAAACTCAAAAACCGAAAATCAAGGTGGTGAAGGGGTTAATGTAAAACAAATCACTATCAGACTTCCTAGATTAGGAAATATTGGAATAACAGTATTTCATAAAATTGATTTTTAAAGATGTTTATGGACACTCGTGTTGCATAACTTTTACAAAACTCTGACTTCTAAAATCTGGAGACCTTTATGTGCATCTGTTATGTGTTTGGTCAGGAACACAGTAGATTGGTTAGAAATACTGTATGTCATAAGTTTAGTTTTCTTCAAAGAGCACATGATTAAATTCAAAGGATTTATTTCAATTTTGAAATATATAAAAATAAATGATATGAAGCAGGTTTCTTTTTTTTCTTGCAGAAACATCGATTTTGTATGTAAAATATCTAATCGAAAATAACAGTTGTTAGATTTCTGACAAAAAATTCCTAAGGCGGTCTGGCAGTATCACTGATGATGACTAATGATTTACAAATCATTCCCAAATCGATTTGTCAAAAGGCTTTACATATCAGCAAAAGGAATAGCTGAGCACATTGCAAAAATTATTATTTACAGTCAAGATGAGTAACGAACCCAACGATGAGATACTGTTAGGTCATAATGTGGAATGTGCTTAACTCTGATGCCCGACTAATTCATCTCCTCGTTACTCCTCTGCTTCTCCCCTCTGCAAATCTCTTCACTGGCTCCCATTCACTCAGCGTATCCAATTCAAATTACTAATATTGACCTACAAAGCCATCCATAACCTGTCTCCTCCATATATCTCTGAAATAATCTCCCAATATCTTCCCTCATGTAATCTCCGGTCCTCCCAAGACCTCCTTCTCTCCTCCACACTTATTTGCTCCTCACCCAACTGCCTCCAAGACTTCTCCCAAATATCCCCCATCCTCTGGAATTCTGTGCCCCAACACATCCGACTATCGACAACATTCGGATCCTTCAGACGGAACCTGAAAACCCACATCTTCAAGAAAGCCTACAGCCTGCACTGACCCCGCTGCCTCCTCACAACTACCGGAGCTATCGCCTCACCAACACTGGAGCTGCTGCAACCCCCCAACCTACTGTCTCCTTCCCCACCATCCTGTAGAATGTAAGCCCGGAAGGGCAGGGTCCTCGCCCCTCTGTATGTCTGTTATTGTTAGTCTGTTTACTGTAATTTGCATGTTAGGCTGCTTTCACACATCAGTTTTTTGCCATCAGTCACAATCCGTCGAATGTTGAAAAAACGGATCCGTTGCAGATTGTGAAAAACTGATGTGACGGATCCGTTTTTTCACCGGATCCGACTAGCTGATCCAGCTAATTGGATCCTAAAAAAATCGGAGCATGCTCAGTTAATTCCGTCATTTGAAGGATCCGGCGCCATAGGCTTTCATTCTAACAATAAATGTTACTATGTCCATTTTCTGTGGCCACCGGAAAAACAAATTTCGACGGCCATCCGTCACAATCCATCTCTAATACAAGTCTATGAGAAAAAAACGGATCCGACGGCAACTTTTGTCAGATCCGTTTTTTTCAAAAGTCACCGGATTGTGACTGATGGCAAAAACTGATGTGTGAAAGCAGCCTAACCCCGTCTCATGTACAGCACCATGGAATCAATGGTGCTGTTATAATAAATAAATAAATAAATAATAATAATGTGCTCCACCTGAAAATGTAATATTAAAGGTTTACTTTAGAAAAAAAATAGAACAGTTGTACTATATTGTGTAGTGTGTTGTTCATTTTTGTGTGTACATAAATTATTAAGACAATGATATACATTTATGAATGAGGTTGGATTTGCACAGATGGGATGGCAAGGAAAGCTACTATGCAGGTAAAAACAGTGAAGGAGGCATTCACTTTTCAGAGTTCGGATCCCTGCTATTATGAAGCAATGGCATATTTTAGAGATCAGCCATCACTTTATTAGAGGAAAATAATCATTAAATCTGTATGTTGCTATGAATTCACATTTAGCTGTAGTTATCTGATACCAATAATTTACATTAGTGCAGATTGTAGATTTTGTGATAACTGGAAAAACTGAAAATAGAAGATGGAATAGCTAAGAGTGTTTTTCTGGAAATTAAAGAGGTGTTCCCATCCATAGATAGGAAAAGTGATAACTTGCTGATCCATGGGGGTGTGACTACTTTGACTCCTGCTGATTCTGATAATCTAGGATGCCGATACAGTTGGAAGTGCAATGCCGGATTGGGGGGGGGGCAGTGTCAGTGTCATAGGCCAAATATAATCACTCTGCCAGCCAGATTTGACCCATGGCCAGAATTTGACTTGTGTGATATAGGCTAACCGAAGTACAGAACAGCGCTCACTTATCTCACCCACCACTATCTAATGTAATATTATGATTCTGACAATATAGACACGTAAAACATAAGGATTTATTTTTACAAAAAAGTATAAAAAATCTGACTGAAATAATGTAATTTTCTTACTTTGAGTTCAGTTTAAAGAATCAGTGCATCTGGTTCAAATTAATGAAAAAAATACTATTCTCATACACTTGTCTTACTGGTGTCACCCTGATCTCCTACTTTTCCTTCTGTGTCTTCTTGCACTCTGATGTTCTTGCTACATTAACAACATAGTGGGCTATTGCTATCAGCAGCAATGATGTCCCAAAATGTAGTCAATGCTGCAGCCAACAATGGCCTCAAAGCACAAAGAGACAACTGAATTAGCAAGGAATGCCAAAGCTGATCATGACAAAACCACAATTTGCTTCAATTTGTATTATGCACAAAATTTTGAGAGCCGTTGCAGCCTGGAACTTTTCTAAAGTTGTTCTGGCACAGAGACGGTGAAAAACATGCACCAAATTGATTGAGAGATATGCACCTTTTAATGCATTTGGCACTCCTTTCTTCAGTGAGCTTTGGGAACAATATCGGTATAAGGCATGCTAGTCTTGATAGTGATGATGAGTCATTCTTTTTTTCATTATCACTGGTACTTTACAAACTTGGTTGGAAAGGTAAGTGGAAATTGGATTGAAGTGAACCTGTCATTAGGTTGAGCAGTTAAAATTATGGTACTTACAAAAAAAAATTAACTATTGCAAAATGGCTCTGGCGGCAGTGCAGACACTTGCCGATAGATGCTAATGCACATGGCCCACCGCCTTCATTTTGCTGGACCCAAATATTTTTTGTGCTCTAACAAAATGGCACCAGCAATGGCGCATGCACAGTAGCATCTATTGGCAAGCCATGCTCTCAATCTGAGCAAGAGCCGCCCACCAGTGGGGCAGGGCCACCCATTGGCAGGCAGGGCTTGCACAGATTGACAGCAGATAGATGCTACTGCACATGCACCATCGCTGGTGCGATTTTGTTAAAACACAGAAAAATTTGGCTCCAGCAAAATGGCGCAGGCGGTGCATGCACATTGCCATGCTACTGCGCAGGTGTTGCCCCCACTGCCATTTTACTGTAGTTGTAATTTTTTTTTAAAGACCGAAATATTAACTGCACAAGTGCAGTATTTAAAATAGGAGGCAGGCCACTGAAAGTTAAGTGAACTGTCATTTAAGCCCACAAGCATGACAATGAGCCAAAGCACCAACAAATAGCCACTCACAGGCCTGCCCCAAAGCACAAGAATCTCATTAACTGGAAACTGCAAGCAAAGATTTAACAACTATCACAAGACGGATTTCTTCAACCCAGATATCATTTTAAACAACAACACAGCACCAACCTGACAAAGCCTGTAGCTTACTTAGCAAAATCCTGATGACAGGTTCACTTTAACCCGTTAGTGACCACCAATATGTGTGTGCTTGGTATGTAAAACCAGTCAAAAAAAGCAGGCATTTCCACTTCCGTATCAGCTGACAGGCTCTCGGTCACCCCAACTGTAGAGGGTAAACAAGTGGAGGTTCTGCGACTGGAGACCTTTGTGACAATACTTGCCACAGTGAGGGAGGAGGAAAAATCAGAAGATGCTGTTGATGAGGTGCATTTTAGCACAGTGACATTTCCAGGTTAACACATTTGGTTCACGCATGTGCCAGTTCATGCATGTAGCACTGAAATTATTTCATTTTTTTTACTCTACTATGTAATTTTTAAAAAAGATTTTTGCTTGTCTGAAAAGGAGACCCAAGCTAGATAACTGCAGAACTGCAAACGCTGCTGTCCACTGCCAGAGTTGGAGCTCAGGATACATTGGTTGCTGTGGTTGCATAACTGTGTGTCTACGTAACCTCCTTGTCTTCTTCCTCCTTCTCCTCTGCTGAGCTACTCAGCTGCATGCATCTGGGTTTACACAAAGTGTGAATGCCCCCAGGCTGGTTCGTTCATTCCACACCTTTTTTTAAACTCTTTTTATTGAAAGATTCCACAGGATAAAGATACAAACATATATTATCACAGTATAAGATCAGAATGATCCAAACAGTCACCTTTCACAATAACATGTAAGTAACTTTACACTCTCAATAATAAAGTAAACAAATAAAGAAAAGCGAAAAAATAAAATGGAGCATAGCATATTAGGATAATTTCCATTATGAAGCATTGCATACTCAAATTGACAGGTTCTATATAAAAATTCAGAACAAGTTCCAGTTTGGGTCATAATAAAAGTACACTCCTTTAGTCTATATACATCATCACATTCCCTATGTTGAAGGGGACATACAGTACAGACCAAAAGTTTGGACACACCTTCAAGAGAATGCCAAGAGTGTGCAAAGCAGTCATCAAAGCAAAAGGTGGCTACTTTGAAGAACCTAGAATATAAGACATAATTTCAGTTGTTTCACACTTTTTTGTTAAGTATATAATTCCACATGTGTTAATTCATAGTTTTGATGCCTTCAGTGTGAATTTACAATTTTCATAGTCATGAAAATACAGAAAAATCTTTAAATGAGAAGGTGTGTCCAAACTTTTGGTCTGTACTGTGGAGCGCCCCCACACCGCCGCAGGGCCGAGGGGTACCCGGAGCCGGGCCTCTAGGTCTCAGTCCTGGGGTTGTCACGGTGGCTAGACCCGGTCCGTGGCCCTGTCTGTCAGTGGGGGACGTCCGGTGCAATAAGTGATGTTGTAGCGGTGCAGTTGTGGGGTGCAGGTCGCGGTAAATAACGAGGACACCAGGTTGCAGTCTCTTTACCTCTTTACTGAAGCTCTCTGGGTCCTCAGTCCGGAATACGGCTCACCAGGCTGCGCAAGTCCGGCCGGTCCAATGGCACTTCCAGAGCTCTCCTTGCAGGTGGAAATCGGTGCCTTCCTTCTAGCGCTATGTGTTGCAGTCCTTCCCTGCTGTGCTTACGGAAAGTACCCCACAACTGTTGTGTCTGTTTCTCGTGTTCCCTCACAACAACTTAATTCGCAATGATCTTCCTCGTCCCTCCAGATACTATGGTAGGAACGCACCCGTATGACGGGGAGGCTCGGAGATCTTCCGGGACTCTATCTGCGCCCCTCTCCTGTTGGTACCCCCCTTTGCCTTCCTGGGTGATGCGTGAGACAGTCCGCCTCGAGCTAACTGCCCTGCCGTAGGTCTGAGGTATGGCTTGAAACTCTTTACCTCCTCGGCGTTCCGGCCACCGGTAGTGCGCCTCAGTAAGGTGCTGCCTCTTTCAGCACAACCCTCACTGGTATCTCCTTTCGCTTGATTTCGTTTCTCACTCAGCACAATCTATCTCGCTTCTTAGTCCTTCCTCGGGCACCGCCGCTATGCTGAGCAGGCACGGTCCCTTTACGTTCTTTCCATGCCAAGCCTCTGCCAGGATCCCACCCCTGGCAGAGACCCTACAGTCTCTCCCTTCACAACACCCTCTGCCACCAGGTGTTGCTCCGTTCAATCCCGTCAGCGTTCTCTCTAACTTCCTGCCTGACCCCCAGTTTACCCACTATGGTGGGGAGTGGCCTAATGAATAGCACCCTTAGCTCCCCCCGGAGGCCCAGCTGTGAAATGTATTGGTGACTGTGATACCTGCTCAGAGAACTCCTTCCGTGCCATCGAACGCAGCATGGCCCCCCTTAGTGGCTGAACCATGCTACTGCAACGACCAGGACTCTGGGGCGCTGCACTCCCCCCTGGTTAAACACAGTACTCCGGGACTGGGAAGAAAAACAACAATACAGGTTAGCAAAAAGACATACAATTTTGTTGAGTGCAAATAACAATAAGTATACTTAAGTAAGCTTCCCTTTATGGGAGGTGAGGACACTTGTAACGTTACAAACATAATTAACCTTATAATTTACAGAGTATAAATAACTTCTGTTACCCAACCGGGTATTCTATTTAGTGCAATTTTTGAAACAATAACTTAACATTGCCTTTAAGAAACTCACACTCTTAGTCTATCAAAGGCCTTCCTATAATCACATTATAAGGCATTTCAACTTTACATTCTCCTTCTTGTGAACCTGCAGGACCGCCTGTCCCTACGGCACCAGACCTACTGCCTCTCCTTTCTTCTACAGGACCGCCCTGTTCAGCCAGGGCCTACTGCCTTTCGCTACTATACACAGTATAGACATAACATTCCTTTCGGTTGAAGAACTCTGAGCCAGCTCTACTCGGCCCCTTTAAGGACTCACTCTCTAACCCCTACGGGTTCACTCTCTGTCCTTAGCAACAAAGTAACTTTTCAATGGGGACGCAGGGTTTACCTTCTATCCTCACCCTCATTATTACTTCTCTTACTTTCAACTATGCAGACCTCTACTTCTACCCCTACGGGCTCTCTGCATCTTTCCTGTCTTCAAAACATTATTCAAATTTCACATTTTAACAAATTCAACACATATAACTCGGCATGTAAAACAGTTACATTTTCTTTTCAAGGCATCATTACCACATTACTGTTCTGTAACAGTACCGCTTTCAAGTACAATTCTTCACATCCCCTTTAAGAGGGGACCAGGTCTCTCTGAGGTAGCTCGTCTTCTCAGCCTACCAGTCTCATGCAAAGTTCCGGTCCGGTATCTTCGCAAAGTGTCTTTAACTAGAACCGGTAGGAAAGGTATCTTCACAAAGTGTCTTTGGCTCAAACCAATAGGGCAAATATCTTCGCAAAGTGTCTTTGGCTAAAACCAGTAGGGAGCACCTTTAAGAAGGTGCAAACTATTTACAAAAGAAAGTTCGAATCATGCACAGTCCATGATTTCTGCAGTTTGTGTAACTTTAAAACTTGTATAAACTTCAGGAAAACAACAGTGACCCCGGGTCAACAAAGGGGTCACCTTTAACCCTAGACGGGTTTAGCAGCAAACAGGAACAGTTAACTATTTACATTTTTCAGGGTATCGAGGTTTATTCTTCTTCCGGTGGCTGGGGCTCCCGGCCCCCGGCCACTGCAGCACCAGTGTCCTCGGTTCGAACATGCAGATGGACTCGACTGGCCAACTCCGGGGCTGCCACTAGGCGTACCGTTGCGATGGTGACAAGTTCAGGCGCTCCCGGGACTAGGTCTGGGACTGCAGGTGCCGCAGGCCCAGACATACACCGCCGAACATTTTGTGCATACCACCCAAGTGGGTTCAAGTGGCGGCTGTAGGTCACAGGATCCCCCTTCTGTAACGGTTCTCCGCTTCGGCCACAACAGGGAGCCCTCACGTTACAATGCGCAACGAAAACATCAGTATCCAGTCCCAGCTCGTGTATGAGGCCCCACCCCCTTTTTACATGGTAGGCCAACACAGTGCCTCGCCTTACCGCGTCTCTGTCATCCCATGCTAGGGAGGGTTGTTGTACTTTCGGTGGGCCCATCGACTCAGCTCCCCTCCGTCCTTTCCACTGCAGAATCAAGCACTGTCTATATTGTTCCCATGTAAGCACCGCAAGAGTGGACCCGTTCTCCCGGGATCCATCGGCTCTAAACCAAGGGGTGTCCCACCGAAGAACCACTCCATCTAAGCTCACATCCACAGGCTCCCCCACTCCAGTCGACAGCGGTGGCACCATCCTCCCCAGGTCGTCGGGGGATAGCACCATTAGCCCTGCCGAGATAAGTCGCTCCCTACTGCGATGGAGGTGGGCCATGGAAGCGGGCTCGTGAAGGGGAGCAGGGGCGTCGGCCATACCTGCGCCTAATATAGTTCCATCGGTGTCGCTCCGGTCCGTTAACGAGGACGCTGGAATCTGCTGCAGCCCGGACCGGGGCTCCTCCAATGGGATGCTCGGACTCCGTTCCGCTTGCTGTGGTTCCTCCTCCTCTAACTCCGAGGTCGGGATTGGTGGACGTAGCTCTGCTGTCGGGTCCGCGGCCTTCCGGTCCATCTCCGGTGAAGAAAGGCAGGCCTGAACCGCTTCTTCCTCGCTCAGGCACTCGCCGTTCATCATCGCCGCCTGATAGTCGCTGGCAGTGCATGCACCTAACTCCGCCATTTCTCCGAGGTCGGGCTTCTCCGTCGCCAGCTTCCCGCTGTTGCATCTCAGGGGGTTGTCTTCTGTTTTGGGGCAGATCATCTCTTTGCAGCCAGAAGTGCAGGGGGCGGTAGCCATTTCTCGCGCCACACTGGGAGTCTCCGCCCATAACACACCCTCCTTCTCCTGGGGTGTAGCAATGGCGGCGCCTTTTGGCGGGAACTTCTGGCGGCCAATGGCGCAGCACAATCTTGCAATAAAGTACAGTAAATCACAGTCTCTAGGCACACATGACCTGATTCTTCAGGCTTAAGTAGATCCTGTTCGTGACGCCAAGTTGGAGCGCCCCCACACCGCCGCAGGGCCGAGGGGTACCCGGAGCCGGGCCTCTAGGTCTCAGTCCTGGGGTTGTCACGGTGGCTAGACCCGGTCCGTGGCCCTGTCTGTCAGTGGGGGACGTCCGGTGCAATAAGTGATGTTGTAGCGGTGCAGTTGTGGGGTGCAGGTCGCGGTAAATAACGAGGACACCAGGTTGCAGTCTCTTTACCTCTTTACTGAAGCTCTCTGGGTCCTCAGTCCGGAATACGGCTCACCAGGCTGCGCAAGTCCGGCCGGTCCAATGGCACTTCCAGAGCTCTCCTTGCAGGTGGAAATCGGTGCCTTCCTTCTAGCGCTATGTGTTGCAGTCCTTCCCTGCTGTGCTTACGGAAAGTACCCCACAACTGTTGTGTCTGTTTCTCGTGTTCCCTCACAACAACTTAATTCGCAATGATCTTCCTCGTCCCTCCAGATACTATGGTAGGAATGCACCCGTATGACGGGGAGGCTCGGAGATCTTCCGGGACTCTATCTGCGCCCCTCTCCTGTTGGTACCCCCCTTTGCCTTCCTGGGTGATGCGTGAGACAGTCCGCCTCGAGCTAACTGCCCTGCCGTAGGTCTGAGGTATGGCTTGAAACTCTTTACCTCCTCGGCGTTCCGGCCACCGGTAGTGCGCCTCAGTAAGGTGCTGCCTCTTTCAGCACAACCCTCACTGGTATCTCCTTTCGCTTGATTTCGTTTCTCACTCAGCACAATCTATCTCGCTTCTTAGTCCTTCCTCGGGCACCGCCGCTATGCTGAGCAGGCACGGTCCCTTTACGTTCTTTCCATGCCAAGCCTCTGCCAGGATCCCACCCCTGGCAGAGACCCTACAGTCTCTCCCTTCACAACACCCTCTGCCACCAGGTGTTGCTCCGTTCAATCCCGTCAGCGTTCTCTCTAACTTCCTGCCTGACCCCCAGTTTACCCACTATGGTGGGGAGTGGCCTAATGAATAGCACCCTTAGCTCCCCCCGGAGGCCCAGCTGTGAAATGTATTGGTGACTGTGATACCTGCTCAGAGAACTCCTTCCGTGCCATCGAACGCAGCATGGCCCCCCTTAGTGGCTGAACCATGCTACTGCAACGACCAGGACTCTGGGGCGCTGCATACTGTACATCAGGCATTGTATCGTGAGATAGAATAGGTCATGGCATTATAGGATAGGTGCGCTAAGGGTGAATCACACCATTTCTCCCATATCTTTTGGAATTTCTGGGGACAGCCTCTATTTTTATATAATATATTTTCATTTGGTATTATATCATTCACTAATTTTTTCCACTCATTCCATACCTCTTATCCTGAGAAACCTGGTCCTGTGTGTCCAGAGGTCACTCATAGAAGTTGGGGCACTGTCACGGGTGTACCAGATAAGAAATGAAGGACAGCATCCAGTCCAGGTGAAAGTGTTCACAAAACGATTCCTTTATTTGCCAAAGTGCAACGTTTCGACCCAAATGGGTCTTTATCAAGCATCTGTCAACTGTCACGGGTGTGTCAGATGCTACAGACAGTCGCTCTGCATCTGGCTGAAGAAAGTCTCTGTATTTGGCATAGCAGAAGCTTTATTAATCCTTCTGACTTTTGGACCCAGTGGCAACCTCCCTCTGGCTCTAATTGACACACCTGGACCTGTGTGTTTATAGACTACCAGTCTCCTTCAGGGAGCCGCTGGTGACATTCACATTTTTCCCTTGTGAAGGCTTGGAGCTATAGCAGTCGGCTTACTGCCTCTCTGGTGCTGTTGGAGGACATTTGGTGTTACCTCTGTCTCTACTCAGATTAGTTGCTTCCCCATGTTTGTCTCCCTTCTTCTCTTTACTGTCCAGTGGGGACTGACCAGTGCTCACCCCCTTCCCTATTCAGGGCCTAGCTCTAGGGATATACAGGGCTTAGGTTTCTGCTTGGTGATTGGTGTGGAACCAATATATGGATGGCAGGGGAGGCTGGGTGCTATTAAATCTGCCTAGAGCTCTCCACTCTCCCTTTCCCTAGCGTTTGGGCTTCCTTCCCCTCTTCCCCTCATGTTGCACTTAGTCTTCCCACACTGTGCATGACACAGAGTTGACATTTCAGCAAGATAATAATCCCAAACGGACAAACAATTAAACTCTTCATTAATTTCAAAGAAAGAAAATAAGGCTGCTCAATTTACCCACCCAATCACCTGACCTAAAACTAGTGGAAAATGTATGGAATGAACTAAACCTCAGAGTTCATAGAAAGAGCCCAGGAGCCTTCAGAATTTGAAGAGTGTTTGCGTGGAAAAATGTGCCAAAATCACACCTGAGCAATGCATGAGACTAGTTTCTCCATACAGTAGGCGTTTTGAAGCTGTCATCACCAACAAAGGCTTTTGTACAAAATATTATTTACATTTCAGTAAGCGTGTTCAATATGCTTTCTCTGTGTCATTTCTCATTATTACACATAACTAGTGTTGAGCATTCCGATACTGAAACATCGGTTATCGACTGATATTCGCTGTATCGGAGTTCTGATACTGAGTTCCGATACTTTTAGAATATCGAACACTGGAATCGGAAGTTCCCATAATGCAATGAGCCAGTTTGATTTTTGTTATGATCCTTAGTGGCTGAGGATCACGAATAGACCAGCAAGTGAATAAACTAAGGACAAGCTCTAAGGAGATGGTAACTGGACTGATCGCAAATCTGAACCTATCCAACACAACTAGAGGTAGCCGGTGAACGTGCCTAAAAAATTCCTAGACGTCTCGAACCAGCCTGAGGAACTAGCTACCCCTAAAGAGAAAGAAAGACCTCGCTTGCCTCCAGAGAAATAATCCCCAAAGATATAGAAGCCCCCAACAAATATTAACGGTGAAGTAAGAAGAAGGCACATACGTAGGGATGAAATCAGATTCAGCAAAAGAGGCCCACTAGTACTAGAAAGTAGAAAATAGAGCAGGGGTCTATGCGATCAATAAAAAACCCTTACAAAATATCCATCCTGAGATTTCAAGAACCCACGCACCAACTAATGGTGTGTGGGGAGAAACTCAGTCCACTAGAGCATCCAGCAAGCGAGGGAATCACATTTTAGCAAGCTGGACAAGAAAACATGATAAACACTGCTGATCAAAAAATGAGCAAACAAAACTTAGCTTGTCCTGGATGGACTGGGAGCAAGGTAGTCAGAAGGAATCTGAGTAGCACTGATTACATCGACAGCCGGCAACAAGTGGAAGTAAAACAGAGCTATATAGGAACCTCCCAGAGGATAACGAACCAGCTGATAGCCAGAGACCAGCAGGATAACAAACAAAGCCACCAGGGGGAGCCCAAAGCAAAAGTCACACCATACCACCAGTGACCACAAGAGGGAGCCTGAAAACAGAGTTCACAACAGATTTTATTCAGCCAATGAGGATCCTAAGAAGTGTGGGCACACCCTGTTAGGCATGTTAGGCATGTTAACTAATGGCATGGCTGTGATTGGCTGCTGAAATGATGTCATGATGCACTATAAAAGCCACCGCCACCATTTTGGGTTCACTCTGCTGTGAATTTAGTTAGGGACAGGACGCTGCTGTTCTGAGGGACAGTTTGAGCTAGCGATTTGCTTCATTGCTTCATAAGTTATTACACTTGGGGCTATTTAGTTTGGAAAAACGAAGACTAAGGGGTGATCTTATGTTAATGTATAAATATATGAGGGGACAGTACAAAGACCTTTCTGATGATCTTTTTAATCATAGACCTGAGACAGGGACAAGGGGGCATCCTCTACGTCTGGAGGAAAGAAGGTTTAAGCATAATAACAGACGCAAATTCTTTACTGTAAGAGCAGTGAGACTATGGAACTCTCTGCCGTATGATGTTGTAATGAGTGATTCATTAATTAATTTTAAGAGGGGACTGGATACCTTTCTGGAAAATCACTTTGTGATTTGATTCGCAAGGATCACAAAAAAGAAATGCCAGTGTAACTTCACACTCTGCTAAAGCATCAGAGATTGCGGACACTTTCTCTGTCCCCCTCTCTTTCCTGCTGGTCACCGTGACCAAATTAGCCGCAAACTAAAATTTTGGTGCAATTTTTTAGAATTTGTGCAAATGAGATGATTGGATCGATCCACTGAGGATCAAGTTCTAAACAAATTTATTGAAATTTGTGATTTCACATAAATTCAAACCTTTTCAGATTTTATTTGCGGTTCATAAAAAATGTAAACTTGCCCAGAACCATTTCCGATACTGCTGAGGCATCAGAGAGTGGGCTAACTTCATTGTTTGTTGCCACACTGGCCTCCCCATAATATCCTGCATCTATAACATCTTATGGATTATCATGCCTTGTACAGTGGTGGTCAGTACCTGGGTCATCTGAGATCAGCATGTTTCACTGTGGAGTGTTCTGGTAATGATGAGCTGTGTTGGTTTGGTGCCAGACATAGCATTTACTTTGGTGGGTAAAATAATTTTGGTCTCATTTGAAGACCGCACCTTTCTCCATACATTTGGGGAGTCTCCCACATGTATTCTAGCAAACTCAAAATGAATCTTACAATTTTTGTTTAAGCAAAGTCTTTATTCTGGTCACTCTTCCATAAAGGCCATCTCTAAGGAGTGTACGGCTTATTGTGGTCATACGGACAAATACTCCAGTCTCTGCTTTAGAACTCTGCAGCTCCTTCAGGGTTACCTTTGATCTCTGTGCTGCCTCCCTGATTAATGTCCTCCTTGCTCGGGCTGAGAGTTTTGGTTGGCGGCCCTCTCTTGGCAGGTTTGTTGTGGTACCATGTTCTTTCCATTTGATGATAATGAATTTGGTGGTGCTCCAGGGGATCATTAGAGATTGGAATATGTTTTATAACCCAACCCCGACTTGTTCTTCTCAGCAACTTTGTCCTTGTCTTGTTTGGAGATCTCCTTGGTCTTCTTGGTGTTTAGTCAGTGGAGATTCTTGCTTAATGGTGGTGTAACCTCTGTGGCCTTTCAGAAAAGGGGTGTATATACTGACAGACCATGTGACACTGAGATTGCACACAGGTGGACTTCCTTTCACTAAACATGTGACTTATGAAGGTAATTGCTTGCACCAGAATTTTTTATGGGCTTCGTAGAAAAAGGGGTGAATACATCTGCACATGACAATTTTTAGTTATTTGATCCCATAAATTAAATTTTTCTCACTTCACCAACTTAGACTATTTATTGCTGTTGCATCACACACATTGGATTACAAAAAACATTAAACACAGGTTGTAATCTAACAAAATGGGTAAAAATCCATGCTGGGTGTATATTTTTGCAAGTCCCTGTAGTAACTTAGGACTATCTATGGAAAATGAAAAAAGAGCTGTTTGAACATGTTGGATACTGATAATTTTAGTACAATGGTCACATTAGGTTAAAAGGTATAAGTTTTATATAGTTCTAAAAAGTGAACTATGTAGAAGATGAAATATTTATTCGCTTTTATTTTTCACAATGAACTATATAAACATAACATTATATAATTCATTCTTTCTCTTTTGTTTTACAGTCCATTGATGTGAATGATGTGCATCACTACACTTTTATTATTGGTGATCAGCATTTAAATGTTGAAGTGAACAATGTTAATTACCTGCAGACTCTTCATTGTTAATGCAATGGAAATTATAGAATGCCAGTGAGCTGTAAATTAACTTTAATAAAGAGCAATTACCCTTTGGAGGGGGTCAAATGCAAACAAATGTTCTATACATGAAGATTTTTCTGCTTGTGCACTGACTTTTCCATGATGGCAGCTATGCAGCACGTTGCAATTTATGGGGATTGTAAAAATTTTGTTCTTTTTTTTTGTTTTGGGAGTTCAGATTCTCTTAAACCAGACATCCAATCTCAGAAATATATTTGCTAATAAGTGCCATCTGGCACATTCAGTTACGGAAATAAGAAATAACTATTTGCAAAGGCATGAGGAGCCACGATTGAGCTGATCTAGATTAATTGAATGTAGTTATCACAGGGGTGATTATTTCTGTTACTCTTGTTTTTTTTTTATTTAATACTCTACACTTTTATTCATAACCTAAATCTCAACAAACTGCAGCACTGCATTATTATGATGTATGGTGCATGTAATTCTTTTTTCCTTAGGTCACATAAATATCGTCATACTTCATTAGTTTTTCACAGCGCTATACAATTGCAATAGCGGTTGACTAAATAGGTGGTTGTAAGGACAAGGTAGAAGCTAAATTGATTGATATAACAATTTCTATAAATATACATATGATTCTGACATTGCACTAAAGATCATCACATTAAATCAAGTTAATAAGCAAACAAAAAATATGAAAATGTTGAAAATATGTTTTATATATAGCTGCATGGGGTCCAATGCTTACATTGCTGGGCAGCACGATGACAGTGAGTTTTTACATCTAGGCGCTGTGACTTAAAATTTACACCCAAATATTATAGCAAACAAGGTTTTATAGGAATAAAGACAATGACAAATTTGAATGATGATGGTTTCTGTGTGATATTGTAAAATACGTTGCGATTAGAGATGAGCAGATCAATCTGCATAGGATTGATAACGATATTCTTAAGCCCCCGTCTCACTAAGCGAGATCGCTAGCGAGATCGCTGCTGAGTCACAAGTTTTGTGACGCAACAGCGACCTCAGTAGCGATCTCGCTATGTGTGACACGTAGCAGCGACCCGGCCCCTGCTGTGAGATCGCTGGTCGTGTCGGAATGGCCTGGACCTTTTTTTGATCATTGAGGTCCCGCTGGGTAGCACACATCGCTGTGTTTGACACCTTACCAATGACCTCGTTGACGACTCAGACACTGAATCGTCATAATAGCTCCCATGTGACATCGTTGTACAGGTCGCTACAGGTCGCTGGTGAGATGTCAAACAGTGAGATCGCAGCAGCGATTGTTGGGAAGATCTCACTGTTTGACATCTCACCAGCGACCACATAGCGACGCAGCAACGATCCCTGACAGGTCGTATCGTTGTCGGGATCGCTTTAGCGTCGCTAAGTGTGACGGGGCCTTTACAGTGAAAACAGACTGCCGATCACAAGATGAATCAGCAAAATGCTCGTTCAGCGGGTTTATTGATTTTTCAGCAGGTTTAAAAGTCAACGCTCTAAGGCCGGCGTCACACTAGCGAGTTTTACGGACGTATGAGAGGTGCAGAAAATACGGATTGCTTACGGTACAATGATTCTCTATGGCCCAGCTTCTATCAGCCGTATTTTACTGATCCCTATTATACGGTCTTGTACAGCCGTAGAAAATCGCAGCATGCTGCGTTTGTCACCGTATTGCGCCAAAAAATCGCCAATCAAAGTCTATGGGGGCGAGAAAAATATGGATTACACACGGACCAGCAGTGTGACTTGCGAGAAATACGCAGCGGTGTTCTATATAAAAGCCGGTAATTAAATTGCCGGCTTTTCCTCTCTCCTTCACAAACCCGACATGATATGAGACATGGTTTACATACAATAATCCATCTCATATCCCTTTTTTTTGCATATTCCACACTAATAATGTTAGTAGTGTGTATGTGCAAAATTTGGTCGCTCTAGCTTGTAAAATAAAGGGTTAAATCGCGGAAAAAATTGGCGTGGGCTCCCGCGCAATTTTCTCCGCCAGAGTGGTATAGCCAGTGACTGAGGGCAGATATTAATAGCCTAGAGAGGGTCCATGGTTATTGGCCCCCCCTGGCTACAGACATCTGCCCCCAGCCACCCCAGAAAAGGCACATCTGGAAGATGCGCCTATTCTGGCACTTGGCCACTCTTTTCCCACTCCCGTGCAGCGGTGGGATATGGGGTAATGAAGGGTTAATGTCACCTTGCTATTGTAAGGTGACATTAAGCCAGGTTAATAATGGAGAGGCGTCAATTATGACACCTATCCATTATTAATCCAATAGTATTAATAGTATTTTAATGAAATAAAGACACAGGGTGTTTTAATATTTTATTATACTCTTAATCCGCCTGAAGACCCTCGTTCTGTAAAAAAATAAAAATAAAAAAACAACAATATCACATGCCTTCCATCGTTCAGTCACTGCTAATGCAGCTGTGCTCCTGTCTGTAAAATCTGGGGAATGAATGGAGTGCAGGGGAATGTCCTGTAGTTACCTTGAGTCGCGGTGATGCACCCTCTGCTGGATGTCCTTATATGAACTGGAGCCTGGGAAAAGTCTCAATGACAAATATATATATATATATAGATATAGAGACTGTATATGTTTTAACGAACATTTGAGCCCATAAATCCATTAGATGTCGGTTTTGCAAGCCTGCGAGAAAATATTGCAGTACGGATGCCATGCGCAAAATACCCTGACACACCCTGGCTACGGATGACATACGGATCACTATTTTGGGAACATTTCTGCGTATTACGGCCGTAAAAAACGGACCGTATCTTCATACGCCGGCCTAAAAGGTGCATCATGCTGTGTAAACAGGACTTGCACTACCAAGAACAATGGTAGCCTATTTATTACAGACTTTTCAGTGTGAATTGTTTAGCCTGTCTGTGTAAATAGACTTTTAAATATTTACTGAATGTTGATTGTTTTGTGCCACTGGTCGGTCCAGGTACATGGACCATTGCAGCAGATTAGACAGTTGCAGTATATGTATACTTTTCATTTCAAATAAGCCATGTTCCTACATTGTATAAATGTGTTTTTTTCCACTGTGTATTTTTAACAGAAAATCTGATTTTAACCTCTTTCTGACCCCGGACGGAATAGTACTTCCGAGGTCATATACCGCGCTTTCATGCAGGGCTCCGGCGCTGAGCCTGCATCAAAGCCGGGACATGTCAGCTGTTTTGAACAGCTGACATGTGCCCGCAATAGCGGCAGGTGAAATCGCGATTCACCAGCCGCTATTAACTAGCTAAATGCTGCTGTCAAACGCTGACAGTGGCATTTAACTGGCGCTTCCTGCCAGGCGGCCGGAAATGAGCGCATCGCTGACCCCCGTCACTTGATCGGGGGTCAGCGATGCATCAGAATGGTAACCTTGAGACCTCTATGGTTACTGATGCCGGCCTGCTGTGAGCGCCCCCCTGTGGTCGGTGCTCATAGCACACCTGCATTTGTGTTGCATAGCAGCGATCTGATGATCGCTGTTATGTAGCAGAGCCGATCGAGTTGTGCCAGCCTCTAGCTTCCCATGGAGGCTATTGAAGCATGGCAAAAGTTTAAAAAAAGTTACAAAAAAATTTGAAAAAAATAAAAAAATATATAAAAGTTTAAATCACCCCCCTTTCGCTCCATTCAAAATAAATCAATAAAAGAAAAATCAAACCTACACATATTTGGTATCGCTGTGTTCAGAATCACCCGATCGATCAATAAAAAAAAGGATTAACCTGATCGCTAAACGGCGTAGCGAGAAAAAAATTTGAAACGCCAGAATGACGTTTTTTTGGTCGCCGCGATATTGCATTAAAATGCAATAACGGGCGATCAAAAGAACATATCTGCACCAAAATGCTATTATTAAAAATGCCAGCTCAGCACACAAAAAATAAGCCTTCACCTGACCACAGATCACGAAAAATGGAGACGCTACCGGTATCGGAAAATGGCACAATTTTTATTTTTTTTTTTAGCAAAGTTTGGAATTTTTTTTCACCACTTAGATAAAAGAGAACCTAGACATATTTGGTGTCTATGAACTCGTAATGACCTGGTGAATGATAATGGCAGGTCAGTTTTAGCATTTTTTAGTGAACCTAGTAAAAGAGCCAATCAAAAAACAAGTGTGGGATTGCACTTTTTTTGCAATTTCACCGCACTTGGAATTTCTTTCCCGTTTTCACAAAAAATAAGCCCTCACATGGCCATATTGATGGAAAAATAAAAAAGTTATGGCTCTGGGAAGAAGGGGAGCAAAAAACAAACACGGAAAAACGGAAAATCCCAAGGTCATGAAGGGGTTAATCAGTTCAAGCAAAGTACACGTGATATGAAAACTCATGCCCTCTATGCTTTTAAACCCTTTCTGACAA
Organism: Ranitomeya variabilis; assembly: GCF_051348905.1. Classification (NCBI taxonomy): domain Eukaryota; kingdom Metazoa; phylum Chordata; class Amphibia; order Anura; family Dendrobatidae; genus Ranitomeya; species Ranitomeya variabilis. The sequence continues at coordinate 118,609,474 of NC_135233.1, forward strand.
CAGACATAATAATCCGTCCCTGTGCACAGGGCCTATTTGACCAGGGACTGATTATTAAACCTGAGCGATCGCCCACACATAGGGGTTTGCGGGCGATCACCGCCGAGTGTCAGCTGATTCTGACTGCTGACACCCAGCACTAAGTGCCAGGAGTGGTCACACACCGCTCCTGGCACTTTAACCCCCAAAATGCTGTGATCGAACACGATCGCAGCATTCCCAGAGACAGCAGAGGGCTGACAGCCCCCCAGCCTTTGGATCGGAGACCCCGCAGCATGATGCGGGGTCCCGATCATTGCCATGTTGACCCAATGTCTTCATGACAACATCCGGGTCACCAGACGTAGCAGACTTGCTGACCATGCCCAGTGCATGATGAGCAAGTTTGTCAGTCAGTGCAGAGCTGGCAGTTTCTCCAGCATTGGGATGCTGCTGTATCTCCATGCTGTAGAAGCGTTCAGCATGCAAAAAATGATAGTCCCTTTGTGGTACAAAGTAAAAAAGCTAGAAAAAAGTAAAAAAAAGTTTAAAATAATTGTAAAAATATTTTTTAAAAAATCAAAAGTAATAAAAACAAAACAAAAATGTTGTATCTCTAAATAAATATTTGAATGAAAAAAATATAAACAACAAAAGTACACATATTTTATATCGCTGTGTTTGCAACGACCCAACCTATGAAACTGTCCCACTGATTAATCCTTTTAGTGAAAACTATATAAAAAAAAATAAAATACAAGGCAAAACACAATGCTTTATCATCATACCGCTGAACAAAAAGTGGAATAAAACACGATCAAAAAGACAGATATAAATAAACATGGTACCGCTAAAAACATCATTTTGTCTCGCAAAAACAAGTCATCATAAAGCTCCATCAGCTGAAAAATAAAAAAGTTATAGCTCTCAGAATAAAGCAATGCAAAAATAGTTATTTTTTCTATAAAATAGTTTTTATTGTATAAAAGCGCCCAAACATAAAAAAAAAAAGTTATAAATGAGGTATCGCTGTAATTGCACTGACCTGACAAATGAAACTGCCTTATCAATTTTACCACAGGCGGAATGGTATAAATGACCCCCCCCAAAAAAAATAAAATCCCGAATTGCTGGTTTTTGTTCGTTCTGCCTCACAAAAATCAGAATAGAAAGCGATGAAAACATGTCATGTCATGTGCCCGAAAATGGTACCTATAAAAGCGTCAACTTGTCCCGCAAAAAACAAGACCTCACATGACTCTGTTGGCCAAAATATGGAAAAATTATAGCTCTCAAAATGTGGTGATGCAAAAGCTATTTTTTTGTAATAAAAAGCATAAACATAAAACATAAAAGCTCTATATAAATCTGGTATCCCTGTAATCGCACCGACCCGAAGAATAAAGTTACCTTATCACTTATACCACATGAGGAATGGCGTAAAAAATTAATAAAACCAATTCTTCACATGCTGTTGACTTTTTCATTCTGCCTCCCAAAGATCGCGGCAAGGCTCAGCGTAAGATATATATCTTGCGCTGAGTGCTTGCATTGGGGTTTCCGTATAAATCTCTGAAATATGTTATTCACAGGGAACCTCTAGCAGAAGATTCCCTATAATGAGGCAGATGGAAGCAATGTGGACGCAGTCTGACCTGTGATCCGGCGGTGTCCGTCTTTTTAGAATTGCATAAAAGTGCCGTCTGCCAGTTTTGTTCACTTCTTCAAAGAAAGACACCGCTGAAAAGAGGCCAGACGGAGTCCAGAGTAGCTAAGCTGCCTCATTATAGTGAATGGATCCCTCAGGGGTTCCATCTGAATCACGTCACTCAGAGATTTAGATGGAAACCCCAAATTAAGTGGTCAGCATAGAGCGCTAGATAAATGTGATCCCAAACGTCTTCTAAAATGTTCCCAATAAAAGCTTCAAATCAATCCACAACAAAAGCAATCCCTGACTCAGGTCCGTCATCTGTTAATGGAAATATAGGGGGCTTCCATGTTACTGGAAGCACAAAGGCTCTGGAAAAGCAAAATGGCTACTCACTCGCCAAAAGAAATGCAGCAAATTCTGCACTCCCAAATCCAAATGCCCCCTCCGTTCTGAGCCACGGTACATCTAAACCACATGTTGAGTCCACGCTTGGCATTTCTGAATCAATAAGAGCCCGCCTAATTTACGGGTGTGTGCCACCAGAAGCACGGACTGAGCATAACGTACTGGTGACTGCAACGTACTGGTCACTACAACAGCAGTTAGCAATTTTTACTTGGCAATATTCATTGCTGCTTGCTTCTGGAAAATACTTGTGGAGTCAAAATTGTCACTAGACCTGTAGATAAATTCCCCAAGGGGTATAATTTCCAAAATGGGGTCACTTGAGGGGGCATTCTGCTCTTCTAGCCATTACAGGCTCTATATAGTGTTTGCAAACTGTTCTAGGAAAATCAGCCCTCCCTTCCTCCCGAGTCTCTCCGTATGGCTAAGTAGTAGTGTACAGCCACATATGGTATATTGGCACGTTCAGTAGAAATTGTGGGACAAATTTTGGTGTCATTTTTACCCACTTCTCATGTGAAAATGTAAAATCTGGGGCTAAAACAAAATTTTGGTGGTAAAAATGTCATTATTTTGTCTTCACTGCCCAATGGTATAAAATTCTGAGCCACACCCTGCTCCCCTAAATGAATTCACTGAGAGGTGTAGCTTGTAAAATGGGGTCACTTATGAGGGGTTCTGCTGTTCTGGCACCTCATGGGCTCTCACAGTGTGTCCTGGCAACTGCAAATCATAACAGTAAAATTCACTCCTGTGCCTGAAAAATATTTCCCGATTACATGTAGGGTATTGGCGCACTCAAGAAAAAATGGACCTCAGTTTTTTGAAAAAAAAATTCCTATTAGCCCTTAGAAAAATTAAAAAATTGGGGCTAAAACATTTTTGTGAGGAAAATGTGATTTTATTATTTTCATGGATTAATGTTATAAACTTCTGTGAAGCACCTGGAGTTTCAAAGTGCTCACCATTCATCTAAATACATTCCTTGAGGGGTCTAGTTTACAAAATAGGGTCAGTTGTTGGGGGTTTCCACTGTTTAGGCACATCAGGGGCTCTACAAATGGGATGTGATGTCTGCTAATGATTCCAGGAAATTTTACATTCAATAAGTGAAAAGACGTTCCTTCCCTTCCGAGTCCTGCCATGCACCCAAACAGTAGTTTTCTCCCTAATATGAGGCATCAGTGTACTCAGGAGTAATTACACAACAAATTGTGCAATTTCTCCTGTTACCCTTATGCAAATGCAAAATTTTGTGCTAAAAACATATTTTATGAAAAATTAGATTTTTTTTCATTTTTACGGCTCAATGTTATCAACTTCTGTGAAGCACCTGAGGATTCAATGTGTTCACCACACATCTAGATAAATTCCCTGATGGTCTAGTTTCCAAAATGGTGTCACTTGTGGAGGATTTTTACTATTTAAACACATCAGAGGCTCTCCAAATGCGATATGGCATCCGCCAATTGATCCAGCAAATTTTGCATTCAAAAAGTCAAATGGTGCTCCTTCCCTTGCGAGCTCTGCCATGTACCCAAACAATGGTTTTCTCCCTCATATGGGGTATAGGCATGCTCAGGAGAAGTTACACAACAAATTTTGGGGCCCAATTTTTCCTGTTACACTTGTCAAAATAAAAAAATGTGGATCTTAAGTAAATATTTTGCTAAAAAAAGTAAAATGTTCATTTTTTTCCACATTCCAAAATTCCTGTGAAGCACCTAAAGTGTTAATAAGCTTCTTGAATATGGTTTTGAGCACCTTGAGGTGTGCAGTTTTTAAAATGGTGTCACTTTTGGGTATCTTAGATCCCTCAAAGTAACTTCAAATGTGGTCCTTAAAAAAAAAAATGGTGTTTTAAAAATGAGAAATTGCTGTTCAACTTTTAACCCTTATAACTTCCTAACCAAAAGAAATTTGGGTTCCAACATTGTGCTGATGTAAAGTAGACATGTGGGAAATGTTACTTAAGTATATTGTGTGGCATATCTCTATGATTTAAGGCCATGAAAATTAAAATTTGGAAAATTGCAAAATTTTCTACATTTTTGGCAAATTTCCTTTTTTTTCCACAAATAAATGCAAGTCATATCAAAGAAATTTTACCACTACCATGAAGTACAATATGCCATGAAAAAAATCTGAGTATCACTGGTGTCACGGAGTTACCGCGACAGAGCAGTACCAGAAGACCATGGCGTCTGATGGCTTCTGCTTCATCGCTGAGAAGAAGCACTTCTCCTGTGTATTAAAGGTGTTTTGTTTTCTTTCAGCAGGACAGGGGTTAATAGGCCATGTGGAAATTCCTGCTTTCAGCTGTGCTCGGTTAGCCACTCCTCTCTCCTATAAAAGCTAGGCCTTCTGGTCAGATCTTTGTCTGAGATAGCACTTGCTTGATAGACCTGGAGTAGTATAGTGAGGAGCTGGTGTTTGGAGAGCTGGAGGAGTTTATTGTGCGACAGTTGTATAGTTTGTACGCTTGGAAAATTCCTCATCCTTACCTGCCTTATTTACCCTCCCCGTCCTTCACACCCTGGTGGTTACCTCTGTTATTTGTGAGAGCATATTTTGTGTGAGTGGAGTTTTCTTTTTACCCTTGTCTTTGTTCCCCTGTTTATCGGTTTGGTGTACTGTTGTACACGGTAGCGCCTCTCTTCCCTAGGTGGGGAGGGGGATAGACGCAGGGCGGTAGTCAGGAGACAGGGCGAGGGCGGAGGTCCCGGCATCCTCGCCATCTGAGGTATCCCGGGGAACAGGGCAAGTTAGGGCGCCCCCTAGAGCTAGGGCCAGGAAAGGTGCCCCTGGTCCCAGTTTACTCGCCAGTCCAATCTTGACATTATCTCAGACCCAAAAGCATTTTCTGATCCGTAATGGATCCTATTACAGTGTTGACAGGGCAGTTGCAGCAGCTCAGTTTGGAGGTGGCGGATTTACGCACGGTGGTTTCACAACACTCTGTTTCGTCTGGTGTGGGGATCTCGCTTTCCAAACAAACCATTGTGGAGCCCAAGGTCGCGCTGCCAGACAGGTTCTCCGGTGGGCGGGACAAGTTTGTTGTGTTCCGGGAGGCCTGCAAACTTTATTTCAGGCTGCGTCCGGTATCCTCTGGTATGGAGGAGCAACGGGTGGGGATTGTTATCTCGCTCCTACAGGGGGACCCGCAAGCATGGGCATTTTCTCTTCCATCTGACTCAGTCACTTCAGTCAGTAGAGGGCTTCTTCCAGGCTTTGGTCTCAGTGTATGATTGAGTCGTCTCTGTGCCAACTTCAGCAAGGAAACCGTCAGGCGGAGGAATACTGCTCCGAATTCCGGCGGTGGGCCACTGACACTAGGTGGAATGACCCGGCCCTCCGTAGTTAGTTCTGCGAGAGTCTCTCCGTAAGAGTAAGGGATGCTTTAGCTCTCTATGAGACTCTGGATTCCCTTGAGGCGGCCATGTCTCTGGCGATCCGGGTTGATCGCCGTCTTCGCCAGAGGCATAGGGAGACACCTCTGGGGGCAGGAGGTCCAAGTTTGAGCGTGACCAGTACTGATTCAACTGTGGAACCCATGCAAGTGGGTGCAACGTCCCAACCTAGCAAACTTGCATTAATTCGACGTAAGGGGGAGTGTGCTTTTGTTGTGGCAAGAAAGGTCATTTTGTGAGCACATATCCTACCCATCACTTGTTCAAACAACCGCCGGAAAACTAGAGATCCCGTGTTGCGGGGAGGTAGGCAACTCGGGTGTACTCATAACCTCTGTGGGAAAGACTTGTTTTTTCCTTCCAGCTATTTTATTTGTGGGTGAAAATAAGGTTGACGTATCCGCCTTCTTGGACAGTGGGGCAGGGTTTAATTTGGTCGATGCAGGGTTCGTCCAGGACCAAGGCCTTGTCTCACAAACCTTGTCCAGACCTATACCCATAATAGCTATTGGTTCCAGTCCTCTAAGACAGGGGAACTTCACGCAGGTAGTCCATGTACTTGAGGGCCTGCCCTCACCTGTGGTACTGGGACTTCCTTGGCTCGCTCTGCACAATCCAGTAATTGATTGGCAGACACAGGAAGTGGTAAAGTGGAGTACATACTGTCAAGGACACTGTTTGGGTACCCGGTTGGCAAGGGTGGAAACCCAGTCTGTGCCCCATTACCTGTCAGACTTCGTGGATGTGTTTTCTGAGCAGGGGAGCCAAGAGCTTCCCCCACATCATCCTTATGATTGTGCCATCAATCTGGTTCCTGGTGCCAAGCTGCCCAAGAGCAGACTCTATAACATCTCAGGTCCAGAAAGGCAGGCCATGAAGGACTATATTACAGAAAGTCTGGCTAAGGGCCATATCCGACCTTCCTCTTCACCCCTTGCTGCAGGGTTCTTTTTCGTAAAGAAGAAGGATGGTGGGTTACGTCCTTGCCTGGATTTCCGGGAACTTAATGCTATCACGGTCCGTGATCCGTATCCGCTATCTCTTATACCTGACCTTTTTAATCAAATTGTTGGGGCAAAATGGTTCTCTAAAATGGACCTCAGGGGGGAGTACAATCTCATCCGCATTAAGGAGGGTGATGAGTGGAAGACTGCGTTCAATATGCCAGAAGGACACTACGAGAATCTAGTGATGCCTTTTGGGTTGACGAACGCGCCCGCCGTCTTCCAGCACTTTATTAATGACATCTTTAGTCACCTTGTAGGCAGGTTTGTTGTTATCTACCTGGATGACATTCTTGTGTACTCACCTAACCTTGAGTCACACCAGCAACATGTCAGACAAGTCCTACAGATACTTCGTGACAAATTGTATGTCAAACCTGAAAAGTGCATGTTCTCGGTTGAGGAGATCCCTTTCCTTGGATATGTATTATCTGCCACCGCTTTTGGAATGATCCGGCGAAAGTCCGGGCGGTATTGGAATGGGATCATACTGAGGATTTGAAGGCCTTACAAAGGTTTTTGGGTTTTGCCAATTACTACCGTAAATTCATAAAGAACTTTTCAGTAGTGCTAAACCGCTCACTGATATGACTAAAAAGGGGACGGACTTCTCCAAGTGGTCCAGTCCTGCCAGGGAGGGATTTGACACTTTGAAAGGGTGTTTTGCTTATGCGCCGATTCTTATTCAGCCTGATGTCACTCAGCCATTCATTGTGGAGGTGGATGCATCCAAGGTGGGAGTGGGGACTGTATTATCGCAAGGTGCGTCTCCTGGCAAATGGCAACCATGCGCTTACTTTTCTAAAAAATTGTCGCCAGCTGAGAGAAACTATGATATTGGTAATAGGGAACTCTTAGCTATCAAATGGGCATTTGAGGAGTGGCGCCATTTCTTGGAAGGAGCGGTTCACCCTGTGATGGTGATCACTGACCATAAAAATCTGGTTTACTTGGAGTCGGCAAAACGTCTTACACCTCGTCAGGCAAGATGGGCTTTGTTCTTTACCAGATTTAAATTTTTTGTTACTTTTAGGCCGGGAAGCAAGAATGTTAAGGCAGATCCTTTGCTTTCCTGGGGGAGGCGATAAGTGCAAACCGGTACCTATACTACAAAAAGGGGTAGTAATGGCGTCCATATGCTCCAATCTTGAAAGAGAGGTTGCGGACGCTCAGGGGGATGCCCCTGCTACCTGTCCTCTTGGTAAACTGTTTGTACCAGTCAATCTCCATCTTAGAATCCTCAGTGAACATCATGATAGGGTGCTGGCTGGACACCCAGGGATTAAGGCTACCGCTGATCTACTTACTCGGCGCTTTTGGTGGCCAGGTGCTTATAAGGATGTTCAGGAGTATGTCGCCGCCTGCAATATCTGTGCGCGTTCTAAGACTTCACATACTCGTCCGTCAGGGGCTCTCCTACCTTTGGAGATTCCCAGCAGACCTTGGACTCATTTGTCGGTAGATTTTATTACGGATCTACCTGTGTCTGCAGGGAACACTGTAATCCTGGTGGTGGTGGACAGGTTCAGTAAAATGTCTCATTTTATTGCTTTGCCAGCTTTGCCTAATGCCAAAACTTTGGCGCAAATCTTCATCAGGGAAATAATAAGACTGCATGGGATTCCTACGGATATTGTTTCTGATCAGGGGGTGCAGTTTATCTCCAAATTCTGGAGGGCGTTTTTCACCCGTCTGGGCATCCATTTGTCTTTTTCTTCGGCGTCTCACCCACAGTCTAACGGGCAGACTGAATGGGTTAATCAGAATTTAGAGACATATCTTAGATGTTTTGTATCTGAGAATCAGGAGGAATGGGTGACCTACTTACCGTTGGCTGAATTTGCAGTTAATAATTGCTGTCAGGAATCAACTGGTAAGTCCCCATTTTGGGGGCATATGGGTTTCATCCGCAGTTTAGTTCGTTCAATGGTGATCGCCCTTCTGGTTTACCGGAGGAGGAACGGTTCTCTTCTTCTATTTCTATGATTTGGCAGGGGGTGATTAATTATTTGCAAAAGATGGGCTCCAAATATAAGAGTGTGGCTGATCAGAGATGTTTGGTGGGTCTGGACCTGAGTGTTGGTGACTTGGTGTGGCTGTCCTCAAGGAACATTAAGCTAAAGGTTCCATCTTGGAAATTGGGTCCCAGGTTTATTGGTCCCTATAAGATCCTAGCCGTCGTCAATCCGGTAGCATTCCGCCTTGCTCTGCCACCTACTTTTAAAATCCACAATGTGTTTCATCATTCTCTTCTCAAGAAGTACGTGGCATCTGCAGGATCTTCACCTCTGCCACCTTCTCCTGTCATTGTCGATGGTAATCTTGAGTTCCAGATAGCCAAGGTCTTAGATTCTCGTCTTGCTCGTCGGTCACTTCAATATATGGTACATTGGAAGGGGTATGGTCCTGAGGAGAGGATGTGGGTTCCAGCTTCCGACGTTCATGCGACCAGACTGGTTCGGGCCTTTCATGCGGCCCACCCAGATAAACCAGGTCCTGAGGTTCCGGAGGTCCCTCATAGAAGGAGGGGTACTGTCACGGAGTTACTGCGACAGAGCAGTACCAGAAGACCACCCGGGGAACAGGGCGAGTTAGGGCGCCCCCTAGAGCTAGGGCCAGGAAAGGTGCCCCTGGTCCCAGTTTACTCGCCAGTCCAATCGTGACAACTGGAATCTATTGAAGCATTTCAGAGTTATTACCTCATAAAGGGACAGTGGTCAGAATTGTAAAAATTGGCTGTCATTAACTTGCAAACCACCCCAGGGATTAGAGGGGTTAAAACTGGACCATAAGCTAACAGAAACTGGATTTTCATGCCAATAAAATAAGGAACAGTAGATCTAAAAGAAAAAAAAATTAAAAAAATGCCACAGTCATAAATTGGATCTAATAAAGAAACAGTGTATAAAACAAATATCTTGTGTAGACATAATTGTCATGGCCTGATTTGTAGTTGTTTGGTCAGCGCTCAAGGGGTTAAGGCTGGTAGCTTCTCTCTGGCTTGCGGAGGGCCTTTCATAGCCTCTGTGGGGCTTTGCTCCTTGTCAGTTATACTTTTGCCCTTCGCTGATTTAGTTGACCCCTGTGTGCCTTGTGCCTGTGTTCTTGTATGATCTTTTGGTTTTGACCTGGTCCGTTTCTCTGTTGTGGTTTTGTCTGCTGATTTGGTACTGTCTGCTGATTTGTCTGGTTCCTGACTCCTGCGTGATTTGAGACTACCCATTCTGCCTGTCCCTTTAGTACTGTTATTTGCCTCTCCCGGTTTCTGACACATCGACCTGACCCTGACTACTCTCCCCGCTTCTTGCACCCATACCTGGCAGTCCTTAACTCACTTGGTCTCTCTGTGGTCCTGTCGGTCTCTGCCATGTTCCACTATCATCTCCAGGTACCCAGTGGTTGTGTCAGGACTCTGAACATTTTTTACCTTTTGTGCATTACTGCCTTTTTCCAAGATGGCGTCTTTGGTCTCATGTGCACTGTGTCTTCCTGCTATAAAACTCCACCCCAGCCTTCAGTCTGTGCTAGAGTATTCTGCCTTGCATCCAGCTCCTGACCTCTGATTACTCCCTGGCTATACACCTGCTCTTGTGAACCTGTGTGGTGATCCTGCTACTCAGCTCTGAGTTCCTGCTGCATACACAAGTTTCCAGTAATCCTCATTCATCTGCTGTTGGTGTTTACTTCCATCTGCATTTGCTGGACATGTAAGCTGTTTCTGCCTTGCAATAACCTGAGACTATTAACCAGGCCTCCCTGGTTGAGCTAAGATATGATTTGAACTGCCTAATAAGCATATCTATCTGTGCCTGGACTAAGACAAGGATTTATTTGTGTCAAGTATCCTCAAGAATAACTGTGCTTCATAGACTTTCTGCTTGATTGCATTTTCCTCTGAAGTTTCCTATAGACTGCTAAGCTGCGTTTATTATTTGCACCAAGTGTTGTGGACTTGAGTTTCTCTCTGCACCTGTTTGAATCACCGTGTGATAATATAGACTTTACCACTTATAAAACTGTGTCCTGTAGTTGTCTTGTTCCACGCAAAGAGTCTCCTGAGTTATCCCCTATAATTATTACAGGTTGGCTCCACCCTGGTCCCTCCCCCTTGCAGTCACATGCTGCAGGTCCTGTACATTGGCAGTTGCGTGCTATCCCGGATGCCACGAGCCCCGCCTGATTGCACTCCACTGAAGACTGACTCACCGGGGGTGTCAGGTACATGGCTGCTGACAATAATAACCAAAACTAAATGGATAGTATTCCTTGTGAGTTTCATCCTTTTCAGTCCAAGAAGTTTACATTTCCATCAAAATATATACTGTAGGTATCCAGTATGTCATCACATTTGGGAATACATAGACTGTTTATGTATCAGCAATCCAAAAACGTACTGTAATGACACCAAGGTGTCACTGGTGCTGCCCAGGGGGTGCTATCATGGGGGCACGTGAATGAGCGCAGGGAGTGCAGGCAGAAGGCACGCAGTGCACAAGGACCTTAGACTAGTGTATTGAGCACAGGACCTGGCACTGAGCGATCATGTGACCAAGGGGCGGAGCCACCGCAAGTGAGTGCAGGGAAGGATACTGAGCATGCAGAGCACAGGGCAAAGACAGTAAACCTGGTCAGGGAGAGCCGAGAGTCAGAAGCCAGAAGAACATGCAGTACCTAGGGACAAGACAAAGAGTAAACGGGGACAAGCCAAGGGGGTCATATAACCAGGACAGAGCAGTACAAAAGCAGGATACAGAGGCAAAAGTCAGGGGGCAAACCCAATCATACAGAGAAAGGCACACAAGCAAAGAGGCACACGTTTAAGGACGAGTCACCTGGGTCAGCAACCACTAACCGAGTATACGGAAGTATCACCGACACTAAATGCAGGTACTGCCAACATTAAATAGCTGCCCCAAAACCAAAGAGAGGCAGACTGAATTATCCCTGACCTGACCAGGATGGAGGCGGAACCATCCTGTCCAGAGTCATGACACGTACACAGGGCATGCAGTCGTGAATCAAATACTTACCGCATTGATTAACACCCCGACATTGTTTTAGCCTAAAGTTTCTTTCATACTACAGTGAATCTGTCACCAGATTTCACAATACAAGCTGCATATATTTTTTAATATATATTTCTTACTCCTGATGATGCTGGTGTTTTTACTTTGAAAATGAACAATAGATTGGCAAAATAATTATTTTTGAAACTCCGGCCTGTCCCTCATATTATGATGAGCATTTTATAATACTAATGAATGTGTTCAAAAAGACTTCATGCAGAGTGCATGTTCAAAAATTGTATAGGATTACATTAAACAAATATAAATTTTTTACTTGCTGAAATTGCAGCAATATAGTTGAGGTCAAAGTCAAAGACTTATTAGTGGTACAATAATAACTGAAAAATTATTATTTTTTATTTATTTTTTGCTAATGTTTCGTTGCTATAATGGCATACCGTAATTAACATTCTTTTATTATTTTCCAAGTCACCCAGCCAAATTGTAATCAAGATTTAAGATCTTTGAATTCCAACTTGCCATTCCAAAAGATAATTGGGGCTCAGGAAATACTTTTATCTAAGATGCATTAGGCTGCCACAGGGAAAACCTGTTAGCCGTGAAAATGTTTCATTTCACATCCTATTGACCTAGCTGAACTATAATTTGGAAAGAGTGCACTCAATAATATCCGGTCAATGTAATTGCAAATAAAGGTAGCGCATGGATGCTTTTGGATACTTAGGAAATCCCTATGATAGCAATGGAAATATTCTTTTAATGAAGCTCAGGCTGTAATTAAAAATAAGTTTTCTTGGTTAATAATTGATGGACTTGCTTAGTTGAAGTAAATTGAGTAAGAGTTTATCATCAACACAATTGTATGTGGACTGGTGGTGGCAGAATATTTTATTTTTTTTTTATAAAATAGAATGGAAATTTTCTTTTCAGGGAAAATATGTCCTCTTAACATCTATCACCAGCCATGCAAGCAGAAATTAGACTGGAAGTGATTTACTCAATATGCAATGAATAGCATGAGAATGAATCTGATTCCACATTTTTCCATTGCTCAGATATATTGTTTGCTACTACTTACAAAAGTTCACTAATCAACAACAATTTTGATCCAGCAATAAAGATGTGCTTCATAAAACATCTAATTCCATCCGTTATAATATCAAGTCCAAAAGGAAGTGAACAGAAATGCACAAACTCCAAAAATTATCATAAAATCATCTTTTTATTAAATAATCTTTAATATGCCTGAACAAACTACAATACAAAGGTCATAAACCAATTACCCTCAGATGCAAGGGACTGTTAGGCTACTAGTCTCATTATTCACACTTGTCCAAGTAACTAAACATAGTTACCACTAATTATCAAAATTATCAAAATAACAAATAATTTCCAGTCATAGTTGGTGACTACCAACAAATCTAGAGGAATACTCAGCATCTAATGGGAATACATGATCGAGCAATATTCATGATTTCACATGTCCCAACATCCGTGCATCCATTCCCCTTTAGGATCACCAAGATACTACTGAAAACACTAAGCATATGATATCAGATATCTCCCTCTTCCCCGACACGCCCCCTGAAGAAGTGTGGACGAAATGCGCGTCGGGGTTGAGGGACACAAGACACTCGTCTCACACACTGTAAGTATAATTCTAATTTATCCGGTATCATATGCTTAGTGTTTTCAGTAGTATCTTGGTGATCCTAAAGAGGAATGGATGCACGGATGTTGGGACATGTGAAATCATGAATATTGCTCGAACATGTATTCCCATTAGATGCTGAGTATTCCTGTAGATTTGTTGGTAGTCACCAACTATGGTTGGAAATTATTTGTTGTTATTTTGATAATTTTGATAATCAGTGGTAACTATGTTTAGTTACTTGGAAAAGTGTGAATAATGAGACTAGTAGCCTAACAGTCCCTTGCATCTGAGGGTAATTGGTTTATAACCTTTGTATTGTAGCTTGTTCAGGCATATTAAAGATTATTTAATAAAAAGATGATTTTATGATAATTTTTGGAGTTTGTGCATTTCTGTTCACTTCCTTTTGGACTTGATAGTGTAACGAATGGAATTAGATGCTTACAAAAGTTTAATTTCCAAAACATAAGAAAACTAGAATACAATATATAATGTTCAATGAAATATATTTGTGGATTGGGTTAAAGATGTAGCTGATAACCGGCAGTTGGTGTCAGGTTTAGGAATAGGCAAAATCGCATGGGAAACAAATCACCAAAAATGTTGATCAAGTAGGACAAAACAAGCCAGGTATAATGCAGGGAATACTGTCATATAGAAAACTCTAGTAAGCTTACTACCACCAAGGAAATTCTGCAGCAGTCCCCACTTAACTGTCCACAGGTCTTGATATTTTGGCTAAAGCCAAGTTCAGCACAGTCTAAGATACTGCGGCATCTGCTTGGCAATGCGATGCCACAGTTTCTAAAAGATTACAGCTGGCCATAGATATTAGATGGCTCTCCGTAGATCAATGCTTTAACCGATCATTCGGCTGATAGCCATCTCAGCTGACTCTCTCATACAAAGCGCTTGTTCGTCCCAGCACTCATGTGTTTTTGATAAGAAAGACGCCAACTGACATTTTGGATGGTGGCTTATCTACAGGAGAAAGATGTGACTGGCAATCTGAAATCGCACATGCACGATCTACATCTCTCACTACCGTCAGTTGGCCGATGCCCCCATACACATTAGACTGTCAACCAAACACTTAAAAATCAACTGGTTTGGCCGACATTAGTCGAATATGTATGGGAACCCTAACGCTTCTTGCTAATCATCAGTGCAAAAAGGGGTGATATTAGCTCGTGACACATGAATTTGCTTCCTCCATGTTTCTAATTAGTAATGAATAGTTGTAAAAGCTGCAAGATATTAAGATTAATCATATTGTTGTATGGAGAAACACAGACACGAAGCTCCAAAATTTGCCACTGAGAGTGACTTGAAGGCCGGGATCACACTTGCGAGAAACTCGCATGAGTCCCGCATCTCAATACCCGGCACTGCTGCCGGCACTCGGACCAGAGCACTCAGCTGCATAGAAATACATGCAGTCGCACACTCCGGTCCCAAGTGCTGGCGGCAGTGCCGGGTGTTGAGATGTGAGACTTGTGCGAGTTTCTTGCAAGTGTGATCCTGGCCGAATGATGAAAAACTGAGTGATAGAGGTCCACGAAAAATTAACCCTTTTTCCCTCCCTGTAACTCCATGCTGTTCACATGAATATCTTTATCTGCTATACAACACTGACAAGCATTAATGATAATCACAATTTACAAATCTTTCCCGGTGAGCAATTCTCATGATTTAGATTTGTATATTTTCTATTAGATTTATAATGGAAGAGCAAACACAAGATAATTTGAAGATCGGAAAAAAAACTACTTTAATTATATTATTCCCAGGAGAGTGATTGGTAAATCCTACATCCTCACAAACAAGTTACACGCTCAGTATTCTCATTGCTTCTTATTAAAAGACTAATGACTTATATTTTAAGGTTCATGAAATCTTTATGATATCTGTGTGGCTGAGCAGTTAACTGTGTTGTAATAACTAAGGGTGCTGGTTATGAACTGGGCTTATGGATGACAATAGTTTAATGTTTAATGAACTCTCTGCAAAGAAAATTCAAATTTAATGGGGTCGTCAAACCCCAGTACTAGTTCTTTTGAAGGAGCGATGTGCTTATTACAATGTATTTCACTCACTTTTTCATTTTTTTTCCGCAATTACAACCTTGGCATGAAATGTACAAGAAACTATTTATTAGCCAATTAGTTCTGTTTTCTTTTTGAAATTATTATGGAAACTCAACCTTGGATATTTGTTTCCGAGTCACAGTGTATAGGTTTATAAAATTGTTTTATTCCTTACTTTAGATTTATCTTCCCAGGTACAGAAAAGCTCCAATTTTTAAATAGCTACTTTATAAACAGATAATAACATTTATTAATTTTATATATCTATATTTTTTTCTACTTATCAGATAAAACTTGGTCAACATGTGATAAACACAGTAACTATATCCTAATGCATGAAAGACACAGAAGGCAGAGTGCGCCTGTGCAAAACACTCATCTTCAAAGATAAAAATCTGAATTCTATATTTTATAAGATTCTAATCCAAAATGACAACAAATCCAAGAACAATAGAAAACCCTCATCTGCCTACGCATTTCAAACCAATATTATTAATTGGTTCTTAGTCATGACTAAAGATATATCACAATGAGTTTGCAAGAAAAGATTTAAAAGATTCACAGGTAAATGCTTATTAGTGAATAATGATTAATTAGTGACACAAACCCACTAAACCAGCAAAGGTAATCAAGTTAGTAAAGCATAAAGCAGTATGTGACACCAGAGGGCGCCATGGCAAGTATTTAACACCCAAAACGTGCTATAACAGGTATGAAACATGAGGGAGCGACATAATAAGTATGTAACATCAGAAGGCATAATAACAAGTATGTAACATCAAGGGGAGTCTTAACAAATATGTAACACAAGGCAGTGAAATTACAAGTATATATTACAAATGTTAAGACTGTGGTAGATCACTCAGGAATAATAGGTTAAACACTAAATAGAAATAGCCCTAACCACAAACTAGGAGATGGCAGCTCGGACCTAACAATATAAAAGGTTGTCATATTGCTTCCTGTTCCTCCTAAAGAGTCGGAGGGCATAGCAGAGTATTGGCTAATCCATCTCTACTTCACACAGTAAGGAATAAGTGCTTATCTAGAAAGGGAAGGCCATTCAATATGGGCATCATCACATATTCTACAGTTTATGCAGTTGGTGTCATTCTTTGGATTAGTTTAACTGTAGTTGTGACATTTATTGGTAAAGCGTAGTTGAAATGTTGCTGCAGTGTTGGTAAGCTGGTCATGATGCATGAGAAGCATAGGAACAATTTCATTCTTTGTTGGAACAGAAAATACAGCATTAGATTTTTGCATCATCCTGTTTGCCTTTTTTCACAAGCTGGTACACATTGTTATGCATACATATTTAATTGCATGCAATCGCAATAGCAAGCACATTATACCATTTATAAACTTCAATAAAACCAACGGCTTAGGCTCTTAAACCTGTTACAAGGACTACATTTGTCCAGTTGACTCTCACCGTCTATCAAGTTTTGAAACTGCAAAATTGTCTCATCTTGTTCATGATGGCTACTTATATTGTAGAAGTGTTGTCATATCCTTTTTAAAATAGTTTACTACTATTGATAGGGGAATGTTGTGAATTCTGTTGTGGGTTCTGCTCTTGGGCTCCCTCCGGTGGTTATAAGTGGTAGTGCTGCTGTTTGTCCTTCACAGCAGTCATCAGTAGTGTTGAGCATTCCGATACCGCAAGTATCGGGTATCGGCCGATACTTGCGGTATCGGAACTCCGATACCGAGATCCGATACTTTTGTGGTATCGGGAATCGGTATCGGATCCATATTACTGTGTAAAATAAAGAATTAAAATAAAAAATATTGATATACTCAACTCTCCGGAGGCCCCTGGACATCACCGCTGGTAACCGGCAGCCTTCTTTGCTTAAAATGAGCGCGCTTAGGGCCTTCCATGACGTCACGGCTTCTGATTGGTCGCGTGCCGCTCATGTGACTGCCACGCGACCAATCACAAGCCGTGACGTCATTCTCAGGCCCTAAACTCCTCATTCTAGGAATTTAGGACCTGAGAATGACGTCGCGGCTTATGATTGGTCGCGTGGCGGTCACATGAGCGGCACGTGACCAATCAGAAGCCGTGACGTCATGGAAGGCCCTAAACGCGCTCATTTTAAGCAAAGAAGGCTGCCAGTTACCAGCGGTGATGTCCAGGGGCCTCCGGAGAGGTGAGTATATCAATATTTTTTATTTTAATTCTTTATTTTACACAGTAATATGGATCCCAGGGCCTGAAGGAGAGTTTCCTCTCCTTCAGACCCTGGGAAACATCAGGATACCTTCCGATACTTGGTGTCCCATTGACTTGTATTGGTATCGGGTATCGGTATCGGCGATATCCGATACTTTTCGGGTATCGGCCGATACTATCCGATACCGATACTTTCAAGTATCGGACGGTATCGCTCAACACTAGTCATCAGGTGCGTCCACTTTGGACGGGGCTATTTAGTCTGGCCTCACCCTTTGGTGAGTGCCAGTTGTTCATTGTTTCTGGAGGATTCACATTCCTTCCTGGTCGCCCCTGCTTGCAGTTCATTTCTTCAAGATAAGTTCTGCTTGTTTTTCTGCCCACATGTTGTGGGCCTCATTGTTCAGTGCATTGCATGTTTTTTCTTGTCCAGCT
Organism: Ranitomeya variabilis; assembly: GCF_051348905.1. NCBI lineage: Eukaryota > Metazoa > Chordata > Amphibia > Anura > Dendrobatidae > Ranitomeya > Ranitomeya variabilis. Next base: position 118,627,311 of record NC_135233.1, read on the forward strand.
TAATCTGTGTTAGGATTTATGCAGCCGAGCTGGAATCTCTGGAGAGGCAGATTTACCCTCCAAGTCTTTAGTTAGATTTGGAGTTTTTTTTGTATTATCTGTGGTGGACATTTCTTAGTATTTTTAAAACTGACCGCATAGTTCTCTGTCCTATCTTTTCTATCTAGCTAGATTGGCCTCCTTTGCTAAATTCTGTTTTCAGCCTGTGTATGTTCCTTCCTCTCCTCTCACAGTCAATATTTGTGGGGGGCTGCCTATCCTTTGGGAATTTTCTCTGAGGCAAGATAGTTTTCCCTTTTCTATCTATAGGGTTAATTAGTCCTCCGGCTGTGACGAGGTGTCTAGGATTGGTAGGTACATCCCACGGCTACTTCTAGTTGCGGTGTTAAGTCCAGGGTCTGCGGTCAGTACAGTTACCACATTCTCCAGAGTACGTCTCATGCCGCTCTTAGGCCACCAGATCATAACAGTACAACTGGCCAACAATGAGTTAACCGCATCTCAAAAGAAGGGAAAGAAAGTGCTGAGCCATTTTTTTTTTCTGTACTCTGTGGTGTTTTTTTTTCCTCTTTACCTCTGGGTGGCTCAAGAGTTAGGCGCTGATATGGATGTTCAGGGACTTGCTTCTCGTGTGGATCAACTTGCTGCTAGAGTACAGGGTATTTCTGATTATATCGTGCAGACTCCTGTTTTGGAGCCTAGAATTCCTACCCCTGTTCTGTTTTTTGGGGACAGGTCCAAATTTCTGAGCTTTAAAAATAATTGTAAACTGTTTTTTGCTCTGAAGCCCCGTTCCTCTGGTGATCCCATCCAGCAGGTAAAAATTGTCATATCTCTGTTGCGTGGCGACCCTCAGGATTGGGCATTTTCCCTGGAATCTGGGAATCCGGCCTTGCTTAATATAGACACCTTTTTTCAGGCGCTTGGGTTATTGTATGATGAACCTAATTCTGTGGATCATGCTGAGAAAACCTTGTTGGTCCTGTGTCAGGGTCAAGAAGCGGCAGAATCGTATTGCCAGAAATTTAGAAAATGGTCTGTGCTTACTAAATGGAATGAGGATGCTTTAGCGGCAATTTTCAGAAAGGGTCTTTCTGAATCTGTTAAAGATGTTATGGTGGGGTTCCCCACGCCTGCAGGTCTGAGTGATTCTACGTCTCTGGCCATTCAAATTGATCGGCGCTTGCGTGAGCACAGAGTTGTGCACACTATGGCGTTGTCTTCCGGGCGGAGTCCTGAGCCAATGCAGTGTGATAGGATTGTGTCTAGAGCTGAACGCCAAGGATTCAGACGTCAGAATAGGTTGTGCTTTTACTGCGGGGGTGATTCTGCTCATGTTATTTCTGATTGCCCTAAGCGTGCCAAGCGAATCGCTAATTCCGTTACCATCAGTCCTGTACAACCTAAATTTCTGTTATCTGTGACCCTGATCTGCTCATTATCATCATTTTCTGTCATGGCATTTGTGGATTCAGGCGCCGCTTTAAATTTAATGGGCTTAGAATTTGCCAGACGTGTGGTTTTCCCTTACAGCCTTTGCAGAGTCCTATCCCTTTGAGGGGCATTGATGCTACACCATTGGCTAAAAATAAACCTCAGTTTTGGACACAGTTAACCATGTGCATGGCGCCAGCCCATCAGGAAGATTGTCGTTTCCTGGTGTTGCATAATTTGCATGATGCTATTGTGCTGGGGTTTCCATGGTTACAGGTACATAATCCGGTGTTGGATTGGAAATCTATGTCTGTGACTAGTTGGGGTTATCAGGGGGTTCATGATGACGTTCCTCTGATGTCAATTTCCTCCTCCCCCTCTTCTGAAATTCCTGAGTTTCTGTCAGATTTCCAGGATGTTTTCGATGAGCCCAAGTCCAGTTCCCTTCCACCGCATAGGGACTGTGATTGTGCTATTGACTTGATTGCAGGCTGTAAGTTCCCTAAGGGCCGACTTTTCAACCTGTCTGTGCCTGAACATGCCGCCATGTGGAGTTATGTTAAGGAGTCTTTGGAGAAGGGGCATATTCGGCCAACTTCTTCTCCATTGGGAGCAGGTTTTTTTTTTTTGTTGCCAAGAACGATGGCTCCTTGAGACCCTGTATTGATTATCGCCTCTTGAATAAGATCACGGTCAAATTCCAATACCCTTTGCCTTTGCTTTCTGATTTGTTTGCCAGGATTAATGGGGCTAGTTGGTTTACTAAGATTGACCTTCCAGGGGCATATAATCTTGTTCGTATTAAGCAGGGTGACGAATGGAAAACTGCGTTTAATACGCCCGAGGGCCATTTTGAATATCTTGTGATGCCATTTGGACTCTCTAATGCCCCATCTGTGTTTCAGTCCTTCATTCATGATATTTTTTGGAATTATCTTGATAAATTCATGATTGTATATTTGGATGATATTTTGATTTTTTCAGATGATTGGGAGTATCATGTGAAACAAGTCAGGATGGTATTTCAGGTCCTTCGTGATAATGCCTTGTTTGTGAAGGGGTCTAAGTGCCTCTTTGGAGTACAGAAGGTTTCTTTTTTGGGCTTCATTTTTTCTCCATCATCTATAGAAATGGATCCGGTTAAGGTTCAAGCCATTCATGATTGGATCCAGCCCACATCCGTGAAGTGCCTTCAGAAATTTTTGGGCTTTGCAAATTTTTATCGCCGTTTCATTGCCAACTTCTCCAGTGTGGTTAAACCCCTGACCGATTTGACGAGGAAGGGCGCTGATGTAACGAATTGGTCCTCTGAGGCTGTTTCTGCCTTTCAGGAGCTTAAGCGCCGATTTACTTCTGCCCCTGTGTTGCGTCAGCCGGATGTTTCTCTTCCTTTTCAGGTTGAGGTTGACGCTTCTGAGATTGGGGCAGGGGCCGTTTTGTCTCAGAGGAATTCTGATGGTTCCTCGATGAAACCGTGTGCCTTTTTTTCTCGAAAGTTTTTGCCTGCGGAACGCAATTATGATGTCGGCAATCGTGATTGTTGGCTATGAAGTGGGCATTTAAGGAGTGGCGACATTGGCTTGAGGGGGCCAAGCACCGTATTGTGGTCTTGACCGATCATAAGAATCTGATTTACCTCGAGTCTGCCAAACGGCTGAATCCTAGACAGGCTCGATGGTCCCTGTTTTTCTCTCGTTTTGATTTTGTTGTCTCGTATCTTCCAGGTTCTAAGAATGTTAAGGCTGATGCCCTCTCTAGGAGTTTTTTTGCCTGATTCCCCTGGGGTTCTTGAGCCAGTTGGTATTCTGAAGGAGGGGGTGATTCTTTCCGCTATCTCCCCTGATTTGCGACGGGCTCTTCAGGAGTTTCAGGCTGATAAACCTGATCGCTGTCCAGCGGGGAAACTGTTTGTTCCTGACAGATGGACTAGTAAAGTGATTTCAGAGGTTCACTGTTCTGTGTTGGCTGGCCATCCTGGGATTTTTGGTACCAGAGATTTGGTTAGTAGGTCCTTTTAGTGGCCTTCTTTGTCACGGGATGTGCATTCTTTTGTGCAGTCCTGTGGGACTTGTGCGCGGGCCAAACCTTGCTGCTCCCGCGCCAATGGGTTGCTTTTGCCTTTGCCGGTCCCTGAGAGGCCTTGGACGCATATTTCTATGAATTTTATTTCGAATCTTCCTGTTTCACAGAGGATGTCTGTTATCTGGGTGGTCTGTGACCGGTTTTCTAAGATGATTCATTTGGTACCTTTGCCTAAATTGCCTTCCTCTTCTGAGTTGGTTCCGTTGTTTTTTCAGCATGTGGTTCGTTTGCATGGCATTCCGGAGAATATTGTGTCCGATAGAGGTTCCCAGTTTGTTTCTAGGTTTTGGCGGTCCTTTTGTGCTAAGCTGGGCATTGATTTGTCTTTTTCTTCCGCATTTCATCCTCAGACAAACGGTCAAACCGAGCGAACTAACCAGACTTTGGAGACTTATTTGAGATGCTTTGTGTTTGCCGATCAGGATGATTGGGTGGCTTTCTTGCCATTGGCCGAGTTTGCCCTTAATAATCGGGCTAGTTCTGCTACCTTGGTTTCACCCTTCTTTTGTAATTCTGGGTTTCATCCTCGTTTTTCTTCAGGGCAGGTTGAGTCTTCTGATTGTCCTGGGGTGGACTCTGTGGTTGACAGGTTGCAGCAAATTTGGGCTCATGTTGTGGACAATTTGGTGTTGTCTCAGGAGGAGGCTCAGCGTTTTGCCAACCGTCGTCGGCGTGTGGGTTCCCGGCTTCGGGTTGGGGATTTGGTCTGGTTGTCTTCCCGTCATGTTCCTATGAAGGTTTCTTCCCTGAAGTTCAAGCCTCGGTTTATTGGTCCTTATAGGATTTCTGAGATTATCAATCCAGTGTCTTTTCGTTTGGCCCTTCCAGCCTCTTTTTCCATCCATAATGTTTTTCATAGATCTTTGTTGCGGAAATATGTGGTGCCCGTGGTTCCCTCTGTTGATCCTCCTGCCCCGGTGTTGATTGATGGGGAGTTGGAGTATGTGGTGGAGAAGATCTTGGATTCTCGTTTTTCAAGATGGAGGCTTCAGTATCTTGTCAAGTGGAAGGGTTATGGCCAGGAGGATAATTCTTGGGTTGTTGCCTCCGATGTTCATGCTGGCGATTTGGTTCGTGCCTTCCATTTGGCTCGTCCTGATTGGCCTGGGGGCTCTGGTGAGGGTTTGGTGACCCCTCCTCAAGGGGGGGGTACTGTTGTGAATTCTGTTGTGGGTTCTGCTCTTGGGCTCCCTCCGGTGGTTATAAGTGGTAGTGCTGCTGTTTGTCCTTCACAGCAGTCATCAGGTGCGTCCACTTCGGACGGGGCTATTTAGTCTGGCCTCACCCTTTGGTGTGTGCCAGTTGTTCATTGTTTCTGGAGGATTCACATTCCTTCCTGGTCGCCCCTGCTTGCAGTTCATTTCTTCAAGATAAGTTCTGCTTGTTTTTCTGCCCACATGTTGTGGGCCTCATTGTTCAGTGCATTGCATGTTTTTTCTTGTCCAGCTTAATCTGTGTAAGGATTTATGCAGCCGAGCTGGAATCTCTGGAGAGGCAGATTTACCCTCCAAGTCTTTAGTTAGATTTGGAGTTTTTTTGTATTATCTGTGGTGGACATTTCTTAGTATTTTTAATACTGACCACATAGTTCTCTGTCCTATCTTTTCTATCTAGCTAGATTGGCCTCCTTTGCTAAATTCTGTTTTCAGCCTGTGTATGTTCCTTCCTCTCCTCTCACAGTCAATATTTGTGGGGGGCTGCCTATCCTTTGGGAATTTTCTCTGAGGCAAGATAGTTTTCCCTTTTCTATCTATAGGGTTAATTAGTCCTCCGGCTGTGACGAGGTGTCTAGGATTGGTAGGTACATCCCACGGCTACTTCTAGTTGCGGTGTTAAGTCCAGGGTCTGCGGTCAGTACAGTTACCACATTCTCCAGAGTACGTCTCAGAGTACGCTCTTAGGCCACCAGATCATAACAGGGGAACCCCTGTATGTTCAGGTCCGGCCGAACAGTTAAATAAAAAAAGGTTCAGTTTGGCTATCAGAACAGTATCCAAACCGAAACCCGAACCTCATTCACATGAATGGGGGCCTGAACATCGATTGTTTGCCACATTGTTATCTACATGAGAGCGTGGCAAACAATGCCTTTGATCGGCAGTAAGATCATTACTGCCGGTCTGAGCGCTGCTGTTCCCACGCTGTCAGAGGACAGAGTGAGTCTACAGCTGTGACTGGAGGTAAAAAGTTTACCTCCGGTGACAGACGTTGGCTGATGGGACTGCTACACCCATCAGCCTATGCTTGCTGTCATTGATAACAGCAAGAGCAGGTGCCAGCTGATGGGAGTATTAATCAGCTGGTGCATGCTCTATAAAAAATAAAAGTGACATGGGTTCCCATGTATTTTTAATAACCAGCATGGCAAAACTGACAGCTGAGGGCAGCAACCATCAGCTGTCAGCAGTATTATGACTCGTTATCAATAATAGAGGGGTTCCCAAGCCCCAATAAATGATTTAAAACAATGACCTGGGGTCTCCCCATTTTTTGACAACCAGTCAAACTAAAGCAGACAGCTTGGGGCTGATATTCTCAGGCTAGTAAGAAGCTATGGATATTGACCCCGGCCAGAAATAGCAGCTTGCAGCCGCCAAGAAAAGGCACATTTATTAGTTTTGTCAATTCTGGCATTTTGCCCAGCTTTTCCCACTTGCCCTGTGGTGGTGGCATGCTGGGTAATATTTGTGGAGTTGTTGTCACCTTTGAATTGTCAGGTGGCACAAAGCCCATGGTTTAGTAATGGAGAGGCGTCTGTATGACGCCTCTCCATCACTAATCCTATAGTAAAAAAAAAAAGCATACCCTTTTCAAATAAGCATCATGGGAAAACCAGGTAAGGCGTGTCACCGCAATGAAATATGTCATAGAGCATATTAAGCCCTGTAGATAATGATAAAAAGGAAGGAAATATTAGCCGTAAAAATTGTTAGATGAAATAGTTTATATATCTAAAGCTGCTTATATGAGCCCCAGTTGAGTAATGGAATTATAACATTAGTATGCAGAGTGTAGTAGATGGGAGAATCATAATATAAAGCAAAGATATAGAGGATGGAGGTAGTAGTTGCCATATTAATGGCTATAAATACCCTGTGAAGTCAATGCCCAGTGTAAGCAATGGGTTCAGCCAGTCTCCAGGGAATACAGGCTTGCTGGGTAAACATAAGAGAAGTGATAAGGATTAAATCGCTCCCCTGAAAGAGCAAAGAGCACTATATTGTAGGAGTGTTTTTTTTAATTTTTTTTTCTAAACTTATGCCTATGGGACCTTTGGTTCCCTTCACTAGCACCGTTTTACAAAAAGTGGAGTGCTAACCATTTGTTTTTCCTATTCCAGTTACCATGTGTGACCGCACAGTTCATTAACTGACTAGCGCCAGTGCACACAGTCCCCCAACTCTGGGTTACCTTCCTGGAGCTCCTGCTCCACACACTGACCTCCTGTCAGTGCTCTCTTCTGGGGAAGCTGTCGAACTGGGATCACTGTCCCTGTGACCAGTGCACTCCCGACAGTCCAGATCCTCTGATGGATGATAGCTCCTCCAAACGCAGTGCCATCACTAACTCTGCAAACACGGCATCTCTGGGTTCTGTTCAGGACGTCCGACCCCACCTGGGACCATCCAACACACAGGCCTCCAGGTTCATGGCCTCACCATGTCCTCTTCAGGGATCCGATCGTACTCCCAGGATCTCCCAACACATCGGCCATCCAGTACCTCACACACGGACCACAAGTCCATACACTCTCTCACATGTGACCACACCATGGTCACATTATATACTACTAACCACTCCCATAGGTGGAAGGTGTGTGTGGTTAGTCAGACCCACCCACTCAGCTCTCTGACTAGCCCTGCAAGCCTCCCTTTAAAGCTTCACAACAATACTTTTGGGACTACAGGTCCCAGAACAGCATTATTGGCTTACAGCGCAGAGGATTCTCCTCTGCGACACATACCAGCCATTTACAATAATGCCGGATGTTGTCTCACCATCAGAATTATGCCTGCAACTGCCTTGCATTCCCATGGCCTCAATATGCTTCTGTAACACCCCAGGTAACTGGTTGTTACAGTGATGTTGCCTTCCTTTCGGGCAGGGCGATATCATGCGTGGAGGCAAGGAGAATTCTCATTACCAGGTAAGCACACGCATTCAACACATTCTGAATCCAGGCCTGGATGGGGAACTCAGGACCCAGATTCAGGGGAGCTTCCCCAGCTTTAAGTATCCTGGTCTGGAGGAGGGGTTAGCCAGTTGGAGGGAGAGAGTGGAGGAAGTGAGTTGGTCCAGGGAGACCTAGGAGAAGGAAGTCTGAGAGAGCAGACAGTGGAGCCATGCAGCCAGGATGCAGCAAGGCTCAAACTGCCTACCGTGCAGTCAACTGTCCCAGGACAGGAGAGAGAGGATTCCTTCCCAGCAAGCTACAAGCAGCAGGGACCACACCATCTTAGCGCAAGTAGGAAAGGCTTACTTACCTTACCTGGGAGAGGGATCACCTTTGCCTCCAAGCCGGCCGGACCACATCACCATCCGTACCTGGTACCCTGGATTGTGGATTACCGCCATCCGTAAACCAGGTAAAGACTTTATAACTTGTTTCCTCCACTTATTCGTTGGCATACAACATCCCTTCCATATACCTTGGGAGCCCTGGGGACCCCGCTTCAGCTGTGGGATGCGTCAACAACTAGCCACCATACCATCACCCCAGAGGGCCCCTTTAAGTGGCGTCGGTCCCTATTGACCAAGAACCACAGGTGGCATCACAAACAATAGACTTTATTCACAATTCCCTTTAAAAGACTTTCTTCCCCTTTCAATTGGGTGCCCAGGGCCACGGACCGGGTCGCAGCCACCATGACATCCCCTTTAAGATCGACCGGACCCGGTACTGAGTACACCATGGCCCTGATAGGGTGTTCCACCTCTGTGTGTATTCTGAGGAGCTGTAAAAGGGGTCACTGCATCACACTTCTCATAAAGCAATTGGATCAAATTGTCCTGCCCAGCCTGCTCTGCTATTCCATGTTGCTTCAAGTGTCAAACTGCTGATCTAGCTCTTCTATAATATGTACTGTCGGGCTTACCAGCTCTGCTTTATCTCACTGCATTGACATTTCTTGTTGGGGCAATTCATCCAGATCTATGGCTTTGAGACACCACCTCACCAGAATATATAACTAACTAACTATAATTTTACTAATAATAGTTTTTGTCAGAAGTTTCAGATGCTGGACCAATGATCAGCTAATTCCCTTGCTGGCATAATTTTGAGGAGGAGTTGTCATGTTAAAAAAAAATGTAAGCAAAAATGAAATATGTGATCTGATTTCCATTTATATTTTTTTTATCCAGAATAGTAGAAATCCAGATCATCAGTTCTTTAGTTTCCTCCCACACTTCAAAAATTGTCTAATAAGGTCAACGAGCTTCCAAGGAAACTGACCCTAGTGAGTGTCTAAAATAGGGAAAGTAGATTGTTTCTTACTCTCAGTGAGTTTCACAATGTGAATAGTGACAGTCTCTGGACTTCACAGCTCTGTTAAATTTTTTAGTTCTATATAAGATACAAGTGCAGCGCCCCAGGTTCCTGGTCGTTGCAGTAATATCATTCTCCTCTAGGGGGGAGTGATGTTACGTTTGGAGGCAATATAGGAGATCTCTTTACCAGGTACCACATACATACAACACATTTCATACTCCAATTTACCAGGGGGCGCTATGCTCCTATTTATTAGGGCACTCGTCACACTTAGGTAAAACTGGTGGCCTGGAGAATAAGTTAGGCAGTTGCTGGCTGAGCTCCGGCTCAGGTAGTTGGTCCCTGACAGGGGTGAGATCCTATCAGAGGCCTAGACAGAAGGTCACGGAGCTGCGCCTGCCCCACGTGCGGCAGTTCCTAAGAAAGGACATGAACAGAGAACTGTATTGTAGAGAGGGTGAGAAACGAAGTCATAGCAAAAGGAGTGGATACCAGAAGGAGTTCTGCCCTGCACAGGCTGCCTCCTTCTGAGGCGCAGGATCCGGTAGCCGGAACACCGAGGGAGCAACAGACCTTTATGCCTTGCTCCAGAGACCGACAGGACAGCTAATTTCAAGTTACTGATCCACCCGATACCCAGGAGGCAAGGTGGCACCCACGAGAGGCCGGGGCATGCTAGAGTCCCTGTAAAAAGCCTCAGGCCACAGGTCATATGGGTTGTCCTATCCATCTGGGGGACAGAGAGAGAGAGACATAACATCTAGAACATCTACAACAGTTGTGAGGACCTTATGAGAGGCTCAGCAATAAGGTACTACAACACCCAGGCGCTAGAGGATGGCTACTGATTTCCATCTGGATAAGGGGACTCTGGATTTGCCTCCAAACCAGCCGGACTTTGCCTACCCTGTGATTTGGTGCTCTGGACTGTGGATGCTGAAGTGTACAGTAAAAAGGTAAAGAGACTGCAACCTTGTGTCCTCGTTCTTCACTGCGCCTCTCACCATCCACCATCTATACACTGGGAAGCCCTGGGGATATACTTCACCTTTGGGAAGGTATACCATCTAGCTGCCATAACATCACCCCAGCGGACCCCTAAGCAGCGTCGGTCAACCTGACCGAATACCACAGGTGGCGTCACGAACATTCCCCTTTAAAGACCTTTCCCTTATTACAACGGACCTTCCGAGGGCCACGGACCGGGTCAGCCATCTTGACATCCCCTTGAGAACTGAAGGACCCGGTACCGAGTACCCCTAGCCCTACGGGGCCGCTCCACAAGGAATAAATAATTTAGGTAAATAAATGAAATTATTTTATAGTCTATTATATAATGTTATATTATAAACAATTGTTCCCAAAAAATTCAGAAAATTTGTTCAGAATACCAAACATCCAGTTATTTTTTATTTCAGAAGTACATTTTTAGCAGCTACTTCATGAACTGAACATTAAAAACACCTATTCTATAAAGTAAAGACTCCACTTACTCCAGCACAAAGTGATTACCATTTTAGTCTTCTTAAGATTTGTATTTTTAAACTAGCAGTATTCTTTTTCTGAAAAACATGGAAAATGTTTTTAAAATGTAAATGCAATGATGCAATGAATACTTTGAGAAGGAACTAAATGTGCTTTGTAATGTTATTAAATTCGATTCTGCTTGTATAGTCATTAAATCTTTGTTCCTCCATAGTTTCTATACACAATATGAAATTGTACCTTTGATAACTGGATGTAGCCTGCAAGCATAAAGAATTCTATTTAAAGCTAAAACAACTATTTTTTGAAGGTTGTGGAAGTCGAGCGTTTAGTGACAACAGTGGCACATATTCTAAGATCAACAATGAACAACAGTACTCCTAGCAGTGGTGTAAATCTAGAAATTGTAGCGGTGGGACATTCATATCAGTATTTGCTTCTCTACTTCCACTTCTGTTGCAAAGCGGTGATTGGTGATGACATGGGGTGAAACTGGAGCATCTCTATTTCGCATTCTTGGACTTCTAATTCCCTGCTCTGATTGTTGAGCAAGGCTAGACACTAGTGTTGAGCGATACTTTCCGATATCGGAAAGTATCGGTATCGGAAAGTATCGGCCGATACCGTCAAAATATCGGATCCAATCCGATACTGATACCCGATCCCAATGCAAGTCAATGGGACGAAAATATCGGAATTAAAATAAACCCTTTATACACTTGTAGGTTCATTCTACATGAAGGAAAACAACTAAGAATATTGTAGGATGTATTGGGGGACGTGGCGGAGATATTAAAGGGACAGAGGTTTAGCCCAATGTAATAGAATAGCAGGATTTTTTATTTTTTTTTATGAAGTTCGGCGTTAGAAAGAATTTGACTATGTTATTTTTTTGTTTTTTTTATGTCAGATATTGATGTTTCACTACTTCCACGCCCTTCACCTTCTTTTTTACTTCTCCCACGCTTTCTTCTTAATTATCCTCATCATCAGCTTCTTTGACATCAACTTCTTCACCTTATTCATCTTCTTCTTCATCTTCTACCTATTATTTTTTGGGTTACATTGTTCATATTCTTTTTATTTTACTATTATCTTCATCATATTCAACTTCTTCATCATATTCTTATTTGTGACAGGCATTCCCGTAGTTGTTATCTATAAAAGTTTGAAGATTACACCTTCCGTTCTGCCTGTCACAAAACAGTTACATTTGTCCGCGTTCAGTTTGGCCTGCAGCATCAGGCTTTATCCAGGGGCACCACGAGGAGTAACGGACTCACCCCCATACACTGCTTAGTCTTCTTCTGCTTATAATTTACATAATATTTTTTGCTCTGATATTTTGTGTTATGCTTAATGTCCTTCTGCTCTTTGTTCTGCAGCCTCTTGTTCTTCTGCTTCTCGGTCTTCCAGGTCGTCGTCGTCTCCAGGGTCGTCGTCTCCGGGGTCGTCGTCATCAAGGTGGTCTTCGGGGTCGTCGTCTCCGGGGTCGTCGTCATCGGGGTGGTCTTCGGGGTCATCGTCTCCAGGGTCGTCGTCATCACGGTGGTTGTCGTCTCTGGTGTCGTCGTCATCTTAGGGGTGGTCTTCCGGGTCATCGTGTTTAGTCTCTTGAACTTGGAAATGTAGCAGAAGGTACAAGAAGGCTGAGAAAATGCCGAGAACCAGCTGATGGAACTGGAACTCGGATGGCTACCCGAAGGTCCAAGAGCCAATGGAACTACCGAGGACCAGCTGACGTTACTGGAACCCGGTTACTAAGCAGGAGGTACCTGTGCTGAAAGCACTACCAAGGACCACCTGACGTTGGTGGAACTCGGATACCCAGAGGGAGGCACCTAAGCCAAAGGCTCTGCCCGGAACCAGCTGACGGTACTGGAACCAGGATGGGGAGCAGAAGGTACAAGAGCAAAAGACACTGCCGAGAACCAGCTGACGGTGCTGGAACCCGGATGGGTAGCCGAAGGTCCAAGAGCCAATGGAACTACCGAGGACCAGCTGACGTTACTGGAACCCGGTTACTAAGCAGGAGGTACCCGTGCCTGAAAGCACTACCAAGGACCACCTGACGTTGGTGGAACTCGGATACCAAAGGGAGGCACCTAAGCCAAAGGCTCTGCCCGGAACCAGCTGACGGTACTGGAACCAGGATGGGGAGCAGAAGGTACAAGAGCAAGTGTCTGCGTGGCTTTTGCAGGACACGATGCCGGCTGCACAGCAGGGGAACAGCTGGCGGTGCTGGACCCCACTGACACATTGGCGAGGTGTTTGGCTCTGTGCAGCCAGCACTTCCGGACAGCAACGAGCGGTGTTGTAGCCCGGGCTCTGCAGGGGGAGCAGAGTGTAGGCCGAAGCCTACTTGAACCAATTTCAAAGGTAACCTTTAACCCCCCCTCAGGGGTTAGAAAGTAGAAGAGCCACAGCTTATGCAGCAGTAGTGCTGCACAAGTCAAAGGTTGCTCTTTTAATTTTGCTCCTTGCACACGCTGAATGAAACACGTATAACATTTAGCCCTTTATACAGTCAAACTGTGTTGGAGGCGCGAGTTCCCTTTGTAATGAGACGCAGCACAGATGTCAAGAATCCCACCTTGGTGCTGGGTGCAGCCTCCTGAGCGTTGTTATTTGCTGTACAGGAGTCTGCGCTGTCGTGTTATCCCCTGGCCTAGCGCTGTTAGCGCTGCCCATCTTCTGACCTCATTTAATGTTGGCCGGTGCGGTTCGCGATGCCCATGAATCACAGCCCCGCAGTGTATTGACATAGTTAAAACACTGCGGGGCTGGGATTCATGGCCTGGCGCAGTACATATGTTCGCCTCTCGCTTGGGTTCTTACACCTGCTTCAGACTATGTGGCGTCAGCTGATCCCTTATCGCATGCCACGGCCATGAAGCCGCACAGTCTGAAGAAGGCGGAAGGAGATGAGGGACAGGCGAACTGATGCACTGCTCCTGCCCATCAAACACACCCTCGCAGTCCCAAGAAATAAGACACCGAGGGGCGTTGTGTGGGTCAGGGCGGCCGCAGAGGCGCAGGCAGCCAAACAATGATGCCAGAAGACGGGCAGCGCTACCAAGGGGGTTGCAGCGTGTCATTACAAAGGAAAGTCACACCACCGGGACGGTTAAATGGTCACACAGAGGACACATTGCAGACGTGTTTTCAGTTCCACATGTGCGAGGAGAATACGTTTCTGAGCCACCTTGCACACATGCAGCATTACCGCTGTACAAGGTGGCTGGATAACGTAAAAACGCCTGGGGGAGGGGGGACAGGTTCCCTTCAATTTCAGTTCTTGTGTCTGCGTGGCTTTTGCAGGACACGTTGCCGGCTGCACAGCAGGGGAACAGCTGGCGGTGCTGGACCCCACTGACACATTGGCTGGTGTTTTTCTCTGTGCAGCTAGCACATCTGGGCCCCAACTGGCGGTTTGTTAGAGCCCAGGGTCAGCAGGAGGAGGAGGAGCAGGAGCAGGGGGAGGGGAGTGTAGGCCGAAGCCTGCACTGGCGGCAGCTTTGGGTCTGTTGTGTCTGCGTGGCTTTTGCAGGACACGTTGCCGGCTACACAGCAGGGGAACAGCTGGCGGTGCTGGACCCCACTGACACATTGGCGAGGTGTTTGGCTCTGTGCAGCCAGCACTTCCGGACAGCAACGAGCGGTGTTGTAGCCCGGGCTCTGCAGGGGGAGCAGAGTGTAGGCCGAAGCCTACTTGAACCAATTTCAAAGGTAACCTTTAACCCCCCCTCAGGGGTTAGAAAGTAGAAGAGCCACAGCTTATGCAGCAGTAGTGCTGCACAAGTCAAAGGTTGCTCTTTTAATTTTGCTCCTTGCACACGCTGAATGAAACACGTATAACATTTAGCCCTTTATACAGTCAAACTGTGTTGGAGGCGCGAGTTCCCTTTGTAATGAGACGCAGCACAGATGTCAAGAATCCCACCTTGGTGCTGGGTGCAGCCTCCTGAGCGTTGTTATTTGCTGTACAGGAGTCTGCGCTGTCGTGTTATCCCCTGGCCTAGCGCTGTTAGCGCTGCCCATCTTCTGACCTCATTTAATGTTGGCCGGTGCGGTTCGCGATGCCCATGAATCACAGCCCCGCAGTGTATTGACATAGTTAAAACACTGCGGGGCTGGGATTCATGGCCTGGCGCAGTACATATGTTCGCCTCTCGCTTGGGTTCTTACACCTGCTTCAGACTATGTGGCGTCAGCTGATCCCTTATCGCATGCCACGGCCATGAAGCCGCACAGTCTGAAGAAGGCGGAAGGAGATGAGGGACAGGCGAACTGATGCACTGCTCCTGCCCATCAAACACACCCTCGCAGTCCCAAGAAATAAGACACCGAGGGGCGTTGTGTGGGTCAGGGCGGCCGCAGAGGCGCAGGCAGCCAAACAATGATGCCAGAAGACGGGCAGCGCTACCAAGGGGGTTGCAGCGTGTCATTACAAAGGAAAGTCACACCACCGGGACGGTTAAATGGTCACACAGAGGACACATTGCAGACGTGTTTTCAGTTCCACATGTGCGAGGAGAATACGTTTCTGAGCCACCTTGCACACATGCAGCATTACCGCTGTACAAGGTGGCTGGATAACGTAAAAACGCCTGGGGGAGGGGGGACAGGTTCCCTTCAATTTCAGTTCTTGTGTCTGCGTGGCTTTTGCAGGACACGTTGCCGGCTGCACAGCAGGGGAACAGCTGGCGGTGCTGGACCCCACTGACACATTGGCTGGTGTTTTTCTCTGTGCAGCTAGCACATCTGGGCCCCAACTGGCGGTTTGTTAGAGCCCAGGGTCAGCAGGAGGAGGAGGAGCAGGAGCAGGGGGAGGGGAGTGTAGGCTGAAGCCTGCACTGGCGGCAGCTTTGGGTCTGTTGTGTCTGCGTGGCTTTTGCAGGACACGTTGCCGGCTACACAGCAGGGGAACAGCTGGCGGTGCTGGACCCCACTGACACATTGGCGAGGTGTTTGGCTCTGTGCAGCCAGCACTTCCGGACAGCAACGAGCGGTGTTGTAGCCCGGGCTCTGCAGGGGGAGCAGAGTGTAGGCCGAAGCCTACTTGAACCAATTTCAAAGGTAACCTTTAACCCCCCCTCAGGGGTTAGAAAGTAGAAGAGCCACAGCTTATGCAGCAGTAGTGCTGCACAAGTCAAAGGTTGCTCTTTTAATTTTGCTCCTTGCACACGCTGAATGAAACACGTATAACATTTAGCCCTTTATACAGTCAAACTGTGTTGGAGGCGCGAGTTCCCTTTGTAATGAGACGCAGCACAGATGTCAAGAATCCCACCTTGGTGCTGGGTGCAGCCTCCTGAGCGTTGTTATTTGCTGTACAGGAGTCTGCGCTGTCGTGTTATCCCCTGGCCTAGCGCTGTTAGCGCTGCCCATCTTCTGACCTCATTTAATGTTGGCCGGTGCGGTTCGCGATGCCCATGAATCACAGCCCCGCAGTGTATTGACATAGTTAAAACACTGCGGGGCTGGGATTCATGGCCTGGCGCAGTACATATGTTCGCCTCTCGCTTGGGTTCTTACACCTGCTTCAGACTATGTGGCGTCAGCTGATCCCTTATCGCATGCCACGGCCATGAAGCCGCACAGTCTGAAGAAGGCGGAAGGAGATGAGGGACAGGCGAACTGATGCACTGCTCCTGCCCATCAAACACACCCTCGCAGTCCCAAGAAATAAGACACCGAGGGGCGTTGTGTGGGTCAGGGCGGCCGCAGAGGCGCAGGCAGCCAAACAATGATGCCAGAAGACGGGCAGCGCTACCAAGGGGGTTGCAGCGTGTCATTACAAAGGAAAGTCACACCACCGGGACGGTTAAATGGTCACACAGAGGACACATTGCAGACGTGTTTTCAGTTCCACATGTGCGAGGAGAATACGTTTCTGAGCCACCTTGCACACATGCAGCATTACCGCTGTACAAGGTGGCTGGATAACGTAAAAACGCCTGGGGGAGGGGGGACAGGTTCCCTTCAATTTCAGTTCTTGTGTCTGCGTGGCTTTTGCAGGACACGTTGCCGGCTGCACAGCAGGGGAACAGCTGGCGGTGCTGGACCCCACTGACACATTGGCTGGTGTTTTTCTCTGTGCAGCTAGCACATCTGGGCCCCAACTGGCGGTTTGTTAGAGCCCAGGGTCAGCAGGAGGAGGAGGAGCAGGAGCAGGGGGAGGGGAGTGTAGGCCGAAGCCTGCACTGGCGGCAGCTTTGGGTCTGTTGTGTCTGCGTGGCTTTTGCAGGACACGTTGCCGGCTACACAGCAGGGGAACAGCTGGCGGTGCTGGACCCCACTGACACATTGGCGAGGTGTTTGGCTCTGTGCAGCCAGCACTTCGGGACAGCAACGAGCGGTGTTGTAGCCCGGGCTCTGCAGGGGGAGCAGAGTGTAGGCCGAAGCCTACTTGAACCAATTTCAAAGGTAACCTTTAACCCCCCCTCAGGGGTTAGAAAGTAGAAGAGCCACAGCTTATGCAGCAGTAGTGCTGCACAAGTCAAAGGTTGCTCTTTTAATTTTGCTCCTTGCACACGCTGAATGAAACACGTATAACATTTAGCCCTTTATACAGTCAAACTGTGTTGGAGGCGCGAGTTCCCTTTGTAATGAGACGCAGCACAGATGTCAAGAATCCCACCTTGGTGCTGGGTGCAGCCTCCTGAGCGTTGTTATTTGCTGTACAGGAGTCTGCGCTGTCGTGTTATCCCCTGGCCTAGCGCTGTTAGCGCTGCCCATCTTCTGACCTCATTTAATGTTGGCCGGTGCGGTTCGCGATGCCCATGAATCACAGCCCCGCAGTGTATTGACATAGTTAAAACACTGCGGGGCTGGGATTCATGGCCTGGCGCAGTACATATGTTCGCCTCTCGCTTGGGTTCTTACACCTGCTTCAGACTATGTGGCGTCAGCTGATCCCTTATCGCATGCCACGGCCATGAAGCCGCACAGTCTGAAGAAGGCGGAAGGAGATGAGGGACAGGCGAACTGATGCACTGCTCCTGCCCATCAAACACACCCTCGCAGTCCCAAGAAATAAGACACCGAGGGGCGTTGTGTGGGTCAGGGCGGCCGCAGAGGCGCAGGCAGCCAAACAATGATGCCAGAAGACGGGCAGCGCTACCAAGGGGGTTGCAGCGTGTCATTACAAAGGAAAGTCACACCACCGGGACGGTTAAATGGTCACACAGAGGACACATTGCAGACGTGTTTTCAGTTCCACATGTGCGAGGAGAATACGTTTCTGAGCCACCTTGCACACATGCAGCATTACCGCTGTACAAGGTGGCTGGATAATGTAAAAACGCCTGGGGGAGGGGGGACAGGTTCCCTTCAATTTCAGTTCTTGTGTCTGCGTGGCTTTTGCAGGACACGTTGCCGGCTGCACAGCAGGGGAACAGCTGGCGGTGCTGGACCCCACTGACACATTGGCTGGTGTTTTTCTCTGTGCAGCTAGCACATCTGGGCCCCAACTGGCGGTTTGTTAGAGCCCAGGGTCAGCAGGAGGAGGAGGAGCAGGAGCAGGGGGAGGGGAGTGTAGGCCGAAGCCTGCACTGGCGGCAGCTTTGGGTCTGTTGTGTCTGCGTGGCTTTTGCAGGACACGTTGCCGGCTGCACAGCAGGGGAACAGCTGGCGGTGCTGGACCCCACTGACACATTGGCGAGGTGTTTTTCTCTGTGCAGCTAGCACATCTGGGCCCCAACTGGCGGTGTTAGAGCCCAGGGTCAGCAGGAGGAGCAGAGGGAGCGGAGTGTAGGCCGAAGCCTGCACTGGAGCAAGTTGAAAGGAAACCTTTAACCCCCCCCCCAGGCGTTTGTAGCTGGAAGAGCCATCGTGTACAGCACTAATGCTGGAAAAGGTAAACTTAGCTCTTTTAATTATGGTCCTTGCAGATGCTGAACCTAACACTTATGAAATGTGTCCCCTCACAGCGTTCAACCGTCCGGTCGGTGGAACTTTCCTTTGTCATGTGACGCAGCACAGCCGTCATTTTTACCCCCTTGTCGCCGTGCGCCGCCTCCTCAGCGTTGTTTGAATCTGTCCCGGAGACTGCGCTGTTAGGTTACCCCTTGGCCATGCACACATTTTGCGCTGCCCGTCTTCTGACATCATTTGCTGTCAGGCTGGCTGCGCCTGTGCGGGTGCGCTGTCCGAGATTCAGCCTCGCGGTGTCATCTAATGTAATCCCACCGCGGGCCTGGGATCCGTGTCCATGCGCAGTGCATATCCTCGCCTCTCACTCCCCTCCCTACGGCTTCTTAAGACTGTGCGGTGTCACGGCCGTGGCATGCTATTAGGGACCAGCTGACACCGAACAGTCTTTAGAAGCCGTAGGGAGGGGAGTGAGAGGCGAGGATATGCACTGCGCATGGACACGGATCCCAGGCCCGCGGTGGGATTACATTAGACGACACCGCGAGGCTGAATCTCGGACAGCGCACCCGCACAGGCGCAGCCAGCCTGACAGCAAATGATGTCAGAAGACGGGCAGCGCAAAATGTGTGCATGGCCAAGGGGTAACCTAACAGCGCAGGCTCCGGGACAGATTCAAACAACGCTGAGGAGGCGGCGCACGGCGACAAGGGGGTAAAAATGACGGCTGTGCTGCGTCACATGACAAAGGAAAGTTCCACCTACCGGACGGTTGAACGCTGTGAGGGGACACATTTCATAAGTGTTAGGTTCAGCATCTGCAAGGAGCACCACGAAAAGAGGCACTTTTTCCCTTTGCATCATTACTGCTGCACAAGGTGGCTCCTTCAGTAACAAACGCATGGG
Source organism: Ranitomeya variabilis (assembly GCF_051348905.1). Classification (NCBI taxonomy): domain Eukaryota; kingdom Metazoa; phylum Chordata; class Amphibia; order Anura; family Dendrobatidae; genus Ranitomeya; species Ranitomeya variabilis. Next base: position 118,646,584 of record NC_135233.1, read on the forward strand.
GGGGGGGGGGACAGGTTCCCTTAAATTTAACTTGTTGTGCCTGCGTGGCGGTCGCAGTACACGTTGCCGTATACACAGCAGGGGAACAGCTGGCGGTGCTGAACCCCACTAACACATTGGCGAGGTGTTTGGCTCTGTGCGTACAGCACTTCTGGACGGCAACTGGCGGTGTTGGAGCCCAGGGACAGGTGGAGGAGGAGGAGGTTGGAGGAGGTAGGAGGGATTGCCACACACACAGCAGGGGAACAGCTGACGTTACTGAACCCCAATAACAGAGGAGGGACTGTTGACTGTGCGTACAGCACTTCTGGACAGCAACTGGCGGTGTTGGAGCCCAGGGACAGGTGGAGGAGGAGGAGGTTGGAGGAGGTAGGAGGGATTGCCACACACACAGCAGGGGAACAGCTGACGTTACTGAACCCCAATAACAGAGGAGGGACTGTTGACTGTGCGTACAGCACTTCTGGACGGCAACTGGCGGTGTTGGAGCCCAGGGAGGTGGTGGAGGAGGAGGAGGTAGGAGGGATTGCCACACACACAGCAGGGGAACAGCTGACGTTACTGAACCCCAATAACAGAGGAGGGACTGTTGACTGTGCGTACAGCACTTCTGGACGGCAACTGGCGGTGTTGGAGCCCAGGGACAGGTGGAGGAGGAGGAGGTTGGAGGAGGTAGGAGGGATTGCCACACACACAGCAGGGGAACAGCTGACGTTACTGAACCCCAATAACAGAGGAGGGACTGTTGACTGTGCGTACAGCACTTCTGGACGGCAACTGGCGGTGTTGGAGCCCAGGGAGGTGGTGGAGGAGGAGGAGGTAGGAGGGATTGCCACACACACAGCAGGGGAACAGCTGACGTTACTGAACCCCAATAACAGAGGAGGGACTGTTGACTGTGCGTACAGCACTTCTGGACGGCAACTGGCGGTGTTGGAGCCCAGGGACAGGTAGAGGAGGAGGAGGAGGTTGGAGGAGGTAGGAGGGATTGCCACACACACAGCAGGGGAACAGCTGACGTTACTGAACCCCAATAACAGAGGAGGGACTGTTGACTGTGCGTACAGCACTTCTGGACGGCAACTGGCGGTGTTGGAGCCCAGGGAGGTGGTGGAGGAGGAGGAGGTAGGAGGGATTGCCACACACACAGCAGGGGAACAGCTGACGTTACTGAACCCCAATAACAGAGGAGGGACTGTTGACTGTGCGTACAGCACTTCTGGACGGCAACTGGCGGTGTTGGAGCCCAGGGACAGGTGGAGGAGGAGGAGGTTGGAGGAGGTAGGAGGGATTGCCACACACACAGCAGGGGAACAGCTGACGTTACTGAACCCCAATAACAGTGGAGGGACTGTTGACTGTGCGTACAGCACTTCTGGACGGCAACTGGCGGTGTTGGAGCCCAGGGACAGGTGGAGGAGGAGGAGGTAGGAGGGATTGCCACACACACAGCAGGGGAACAGCTGACGTTACTGAACCCCAATAACAGAGGAGGGACTGTTGACTGTGCGTACAGCACTTCTGGACGGCAACTGGCGGTGTTGGAGCCCAGGGACAGGTGGAGGAGGAGGAGGTTGGAGGAGGTAGGAGGGATTGCCACACACACAGCAGGGGAACAGCTGACGTTACTGAACCCCAATAACAGTGGAGGGACTGTTGACTGTGCGTACAGCACTTCTGGACGGCAACTGGCGGTGTTGGAGCCCAGGGACAGGTGGAGGAGGAGGAGGTAGGAGGGATTGCCACACACACAGCAGGGGAACAGCTGACGTTACTGAACCCCAATAACAGTGGAGGGACTGTTGACTGTGCGTACAGCACTTCTGGACGGCAACTGGCGGTGTTGGAGCCCAGGGACAGGTGGAGGAGGAGGAGGTTGGAGGAGGTAGGAGGGATTGCCACACACACAGCAGGGGAACAGCTGACGTTACTGAACCCCAATAACAGAGGAGGGACTGTTGACTGTGCGTACAGCACTTCTGGACGGCAACTGGCGGTGTTGGAGCCCAGGGACAGGTGGAGGAGGAGGAGGTTGGAGGAGGTAGGAGGGATTGCCACACACACAGCAGGGGAACAGCTGACGTTACTGAACCCCAATAACAGAGGAGGGACTGTTGACTGTGCGTACAGCACTTCTGGACGGCAACTGGCGGTGTTGGAGCCCAGGGACAGGTGGAGGAGGAGGAGGTTGGAGGAGGTAGGAGGGATTGCCACACACACAGCAGGGGAACAGCTGACGTTACTGAACCCCAATAACAGTGGAGGGACTGTTGACTGTGCGTACAGCACTTCTGGACGGCAACTGGCGGTGTTGGAGCCCAGGGACAGGTGGAGGAGGAGGAGGTAGGAGGGATTGCCACACACACAGCAGGGGAACAGCTGACGTTACTGAACCCCAATAACAGAGGAGGGACTGTTGACTGTGCGTACAGCACTTCTGGACGGCAACTGGCGGTGTTGGAGCCCAGGGACAGGTGGAGGAGGAGGAGGTTGGAGGAGGTAGGAGGGATTGCCACACACACAGCAGGGGAACAGCTGACGTTACTGAACCCCAATAACATTGGAGGGACTGTTGACTGTGCGTACAGCACTTCTGGACGGCAACTGGCGGTGTTGGAGCCCAGGGACAGGTGGAGGAGGAGGAGGTAGGAGGGATTGCCACACACACAGCAGGGGAACAGCTGACGTTACTGAACCCCAATAACAGAGGAGGGACTGTTGACTGTGCGTACAGCACTTCTGGACGGCAACTGGCGGTGTTGGAGCCTAGGGACAGGTGGAGGAGGAGGAGGTTGGAGGAGGTAGGAGGGATTGCCACACACACAGCAGGGGAACAGCTGACGTTACTGAACCCCAATAACAGTGGAGGGACTGTTGACTGTGCGTACAGCACTTCTGGACGGCAACTGGCGGTGTTGGAGCCCAGGGACAGGTGGAGGAGGAGGAGGTAGGAGGGATTGCCACACACACAGCAGGGGAACAGCTGACGTTACTGAACCCCAATAACAGAGGAGGGACTGTTGACTGTGCGTACAGCACTTCTGGACGGCAACTGGCGGTGTTGGAGCCCAGGGACAGGTGGAGGAGGAGGAGGTTGGAGGAGGTAGGAGGGATTGCCACACACACAGCAGGGGAACAGCTGACGTTACTGAACCCCAATAACAGTGGAGGGACTGTTGACTGTGCGTACAGCACTTCTGGACGGCAACTGGCGGTGTTGGAGCCCAGGGACAGGTGGAGGAGGAGGAGGTAGGAGGGATTGCCACACACACAGCAGGGGAACAGCTGACGTTACTGAACCCCAATAACAGTGGAGGGACTGTTGACTGTGCGTACAGCACTTCTGGACGGCAACTGGCGGTGTTGGAGCCCAGGGACAGGTGGAGGAGGAGGAGGTTGGAGGAGGTAGGAGGGATTGCCACACACACAGCAGGGGAACAGCTGACGTTACTGAACCCCAATAACAGAGGAGGGACTGTTGACTGTGCGTACAGCACTTCTGGACGGCAACTGGCGGTGTTGGAGCCCAGGGACAGGTGGAGGAGGAGGAGGTTGGAGGAGGTAGGAGGGATTGCCACACACACAGCAGGGGAACAGCTGACGTTACTGAACCCCAATAACAGAGGAGGGACTGTTGACTGTGCGTACAGCACTTCTGGACGGCAACTGGCGGTGTTGGAGCCCAGGGACAGGTGGAGGAGGAGGAGGTTGGAGGAGGTAGGAGGGATTGCCACACACACAGCAGGGGAACAGCTGACGTTACTGAACCCCAATAACAGTGGAGGGACTGTTGACTGTGCGTACAGCACTTCTGGACGGCAACTGGCGGTGTTGGAGCCCAGGGACAGGTGGAGGAGGAGGAGGTAGGAGGGATTGCCACACACACAGCAGGGGAACAGCTGACGTTACTGAACCCCAATAACAGAGGAGGGACTGTTGACTGTGCGTACAGCACTTCTGGACGGCAACTGGCGGTGTTGGAGCCCAGGGACAGGTGGAGGAGGAGGAGGTTGGAGGAGGTAGGAGGGATTGCCACACACAGCAGGGGAACAGCTGACGTTACTGAACCCCAATAACAGTGGAGGGACTGTTGACTGTGCGTACAGCACTTCTGGACGGCAACTGGCGGTGTTGGAGCCCAGGGACAGGTGGAGGAGGAGGAGGTAGGAGGGATTGCCACACACACAGCAGGGGAACAGCTGACGTTACTGAACCCCAATAACAGTGGAGGGACTGTTGACTGTGCGTACAGCACTTCTGGACGGCAACTGGCGGTGTTGGAGCCCAGGGACAGGTGGAGGAGGAGGAGGTTGGAGGAGGTAGGAGGGATTGCCACACACACAGCAGGGGAACAGCTGACGTTACTGAACCCCAATAACAGAGGAGGGACTGTTGACTGTGCGTACAGCACTTCTGGACGGCAACTGGCGGTGTTGGAGCCCAGGGACAGGTGGAGGAGGAGGAGGTTGGAGGAGGTAGGAGGGATTGCCACACACACAGCAGGGGAACAGCTGACGTTACTGAACCCCAATAACAGAGGAGGGACTGTTGACTGTGCGTACAGCACTTCTGGACGGCAACTGGCGGTGTTGGAGCCCAGGGACAGGTGGAGGAGGAGGAGGTTGGAGGAGGTAGGAGGGATTGCCACACACACAGCAGGGGAACAGCTGACGTTACTGAACCCCAATAACAGTGGAGGGACTGTTGACTGTGCGTACAGCACTTCTGGACGGCAACTGGCGGTGTTGGAGCCCAGGGACAGGTGGAGGAGGAGGAGGTAGGAGGGATTGCCACACACACAGCAGGGGAACAGCTGACGTTACTGAACCCCAATAACAGAGGAGGGACTGTTGACTGTGCGTACAGCACTTCTGGACGGCAACTGGCGGTGTTGGAGCCCAGGGACAGGTGGAGGAGGAGGAGGTTGGAGGAGGTAGGAGGGATTGCCACACACACAGCAGGGGAACAGCTGACGTTACTGAACCCCAATAACAGTGGAGGGACTGTTGACTGTGCGTACAGCACTTCTGGATGGCAACTGGCGGTGTTGGAGCCCAGGGACAGGTGGAGGAGGAGGAGGTAGGAGGGATTGCCACACACACAGCAGGGGAACAGCTGACGTTACTGAACCCCAATAACAGTGGAGGGACTGTTGACTGTGCGTACAGCACTTCTGGACGGCAACTGGCGGTGTTGGAGCCCAGGGACAGGTGGAGGAGGAGGAGGTTGGAGGAGGTAGGAGGGATTGCCACACACACAGCAGGGGAACAGCTGACGTTACTGAACCCCAATAACAGAGGAGGGACTGTTGACTGTGCGTACAGCACTTCTGGACGGCAACTGGCGGTGTTGGAGCCCAGGGACAGGTGGAGGAGGAGGAGGTTGGAGGAGGTAGGAGGGATTGCCACACACACAGCAGGGGAACAGCTGACGTTACTGAACCCCAATAACAGAGGAGGGACTGTTGACTGTGCGTACAGCACTTCTGGACGGCAACTGGCGGTGTTGGAGCCCAGGGACAGGTGGAGGAGGAGGAGGTTGGAGGAGGTAGGAGGGATTGCCACACACACAGCAGGGGAACAGCTGACGTTACTGAACCCCAATAACAGAGGAGGGACTGTTGACTGTGCGTACAGCACTTCTGGACGGCAACTGGCGGTGTTGGAGCCCAGGGAGGTGGTGGAGGAGGAGGAGGTAGGAGGGATTGCCACACACACAGCAGGGGAACAGCTGACGTTACTGAACCCCAATAACAGAGGAGGGACTGTTGACTGTGCGTACAGCACTTCTGGACGGCAACTGGCGGTGTTGGAGCCCAGGGACAGGTGGAGGAGGAGGAGGTTGGAGGAGGTAGGAGGGATTGCCACACACACAGCAGGGGAACAGCTGACGTTACTGAACCCCAATAACAGTGGAGGGACTGTTGACTGTGCGTACAGCACTTCTGGACGGCAACTGGCGGTGTTGGAGCCCAGGGACAGGTGGAGGAGGAGGAGGTAGGAGGGATTGCCACACACACAGCAGGGGAACAGCTGACGTTACTGAACCCCAATAACAGTGGAGGGACTGTTGACTGTGCGTACAGCACTTCTGGACGGCAACTGGCGGTGTTGGAGCCCAGGGACAGGTGGAGGAGGAGGAGGTAGGAGGGATTGCCACACACACAGCAGGGGAACAGCTGACGTTACTGAACCCCAATAACAGTGGAGGGACTGTTGACTGTGCGTACAGCACTTCTGGATGGCAACTGGCGGTGTTGGAGCCCAGGGACAGGTGGAGGAGGAGGAGGTTGGAGGAGGTAGGAGGGATTGCCGCACACACAGCAGGGGAACAGCTGACGTTACTGAACCCCAATAACAGTGGAGGGACTGTTGACTGTGCGTACAGCACTTCTGGATGGCAACTGGCGGTGTTGGAGCCCAGGGACAGGTGGAGGAGGAGGAGGTAGGAGGGATTGCCACACACACAGCAGGGGAACAGCTGACGTTACTGAACCCCAATAACAGTGGAGGGACTGTTGACTGTGCGTACAGCACTTCTGGACGGCAACTGGCGGTGTTGGAGCCCAGGGACAGGTGGAGGAGGAGGAGGTAGGAGGGATTGCCACACACACAGCAGGGGAACAGCTGACGTTACTGAACCCCAATAACAGTGGAGGGACTGTTGACTGTGCGTACAGCACTTCTGGACGGCAACTGGCGGTGTTGGAGCCCAGGGACAGGTGGAGGAGGAGGAGGTTGGAGGAGGTAGGAGGGATTGCCACACACACAGCAGGGGAACAGCTGACGTTACTGAACCCCAATAACAGAGGAGGGACTGTTGACTGTGCGTACAGCACTTCTGGACGGCAACTGGCGGTGTTGGAGCCCAGGGACAGGTGGAGGAGGAGGAGGTTGGAGGAGGTAGGAGGGATTGCCACACACACAGCAGGGGAACAGCTGACGTTACTGAACCCCAATAACAGAGGAGGGACTGTTGACTGTGCGTACAGCACTTCTGGACGGCAACTGGCGGTGTTGGAGCCCAGGGAGGTGGTGGAGGAGGAGGAGGTAGGAGGGATTGCCACACACACAGCAGGGGAACAGCTGACGTTACTGAACCCCAATAACAGAGGAGGGACTGTTGACTGTGTGTACAGCACTTCTGGACGGCAACTGGCGGTGTTGGAGCCCAGGGACAGGTGGAGGAGGAGGAGGTTGGAGGAGGTAGGAGGGATTGCCACACACACAGCAGGGGAACAGCTGACGTTACTGAACCCCAATAACAGTGGAGGGACTGTTGACTGTGCGTACAGCACTTCTGGACGGCAACTGGCGGTGTTGGAGCCCAGGGACAGGTGGAGGAGGAGGAGGTAGGAGGGATTGCCACACACACAGCAGGGGAACAGCTGACGTTACTGAACCCCAATAACAGAGGAGGGACTGTTGACTGTGCGTACAGCACTTCTGGACGGCAACTGGCGGTGTTGGAGCCCAGGGACAGGTGGAGGAGGAGGAGGTGGAGGAGGTAGGAGGGATTGCCACACACACAGCAGGGGAACAGCTGACGTTACTGAACCCCAATAACAGAGGAGCGACTGTTGACTGTGCGTACAGCACTTCTGGACGGCAACTGGCGGTGTTGGAGCCCAGGGACAGGTGGAAAAGCAGAGGAACACAATGTAGGCCGAAGCCTGAGAAAGTCGAAAGGGAACCTTTAACCCCCCCCCCAAGGCGTTTGTAGCTGAAAGAGCCAGCTTGTGCAGCACAAAAGATGCAAAAGGAAAAGGTGGCTCTTTTTATCATGCTCCTTGCAAACACAGAACTAAACACTTATAAAATGTGTCCCCTGCAACCGTAAAACCGTCCCGGAGGTGGGACTTTCCTTCGTAATGTGACGCAGCCCAGCCGTCATTCCTACCCCCTTAGCGCCGCGCATCGGCTCCTCAGCGTTGTTTTATTCCGTCCCGGAGCCTGCGCTGTTATGTTATCCCGTGGCCAGGCACACTTAGCGCTGCCCGTCTTCTGGCATCATTTGGTGTCTGGATGGCTGCGCCTGTGCGGCCGCGCTGGCAGAGAGCCCGCCTCGCAGTGTCTTCTGATTTAATCCCACTGGGGGCCTGGGATCCATGGACATGCGCAGTGCATATCCTCGCCTCTCACTCCCCTCCCTACGGCTTCTTAAGACTGTGCGGTGTCACGGCCGTGGCATGCTGTTAGGGACCAGCTGACACCGAACAGTCTGAAGAAGCCATAGGGAAATGAGTGAGAGGTGGAGGTTCAGATATGCACTGCGCATGTCCATGGATCCCAGGCCCCCAGTGGGATTAAATCAGAAGACACTGCAAGGCGGGCTCTCTGCCAGCGCGGCCGCACAGGCGCAGCCATCCTGACACCAAATGATGCCAGAAGACGGGCAGCGCTAAGTGTGCCTGGCCACGGGATAACATAACAGCGCAGGCTCCGGGACGGAATAAAACAACGCTGAGGAGCCGGTGCGCGGCGCCGTGGGGGTAGGAATGACGGCTGGGCTGCGTCACATTACGAAGGAAAGTCCCACCTCCGGGACGGTTTTACGGTATCAGTGGACACATTTTATAAGTGTTAAGTTCTGCGTGTGCAAGGAGCTAAACAAAAATAGCTACCTTTTCCTTGTGCAGCATTACTGCTGCACAAGGTGGCTCTTTCAGTAACAAACGCCTTGGGGGGGGGGGGGACAGATTCCCTTACATTTCAGTTGTTGTGTCAGCGTGGCGGTCGCATGACACATTGCCGGCTACACAGCTGGGGATCAGCTGACGTTACTGAAACCCAATAACACTGGGTCGTATGTTTTGACTGTGCAGACGGCACGTCTGAGCCTCAACTGGCGGTGTTGGAGCCCAGGAATTTAAGTTCAGGTGGTAGAAAGATGAACACAACAGGAGACCTGGATAACGTATACAGTGACCTAATTATTCAATCAGGAGGAGGAGTGGCAAATTCCGGCGAGATCCAGGCCTTGTTCATTTTCAGGAAAGTAAGCCGGTCAACGTTATCGGAGGATAGTCGCATGCGACGGTCAGTTAGTACACCACCTGCAGCACTAAAGACACGTTCCGATAATACACTGGCCGCAGGGCAAGACAGCACCTCCAATGCATACTGGCTTAGCTCTGGCCATGTATCCAGCTTTGAGACCCAAAACTTGAAAGGGGAAGAGCCGTCTGGGAGTACAGCAAGAGGGCAAGACATGTAGTCTGTCACCATCTGACGGAACCGTTGCCTCCTGCTGACTGGAGCCGTCTGTGATGGTGTAGACTTTTGTGGCGGGCACAGAAAACTGTGCCACAGTTCGGCCATACTGGTCTTGCCTTGGGCAGAGGCACTGCTTCTGCTCCCTCTTTGTGCAGAGCCTCCACCACGGCCTGGACGCACTGAGCTGCTTTGGAATGCACTAGCAGCACTTCTCTCAGTTGGAATGGAGAAGATGATGGAACTGACCAGTGTGTCTTGGTACTCCCGCATTTTTCGCTCCCGGTTCAACGGTGTGATGAGGCTTTCTACGTTGTCCCGGTAGCGAGGATCGAGGAGGGTGAACACCCAATAATCAGACATGTTGAGAATGTGGTCGATGCGGCGGTCGTTTCTCAGGCACTGCAGCATGTAATCCACCATGTGCTGCAGACTGCCAACTGCCCAAGAAACGCTGTCCCCTGCTGGAGGCGTGATCTCTGCCCGCTCGTCATCACCCCACCCTCGCTGTACACACTGAGTACTGGACAATTCGGTAACTCCCTCCTCTGGACGGATGTCTTCCTCCTCCATTGACTCCTCCTCATCCTCCTCACAAACGGTCCCCTGCCTACGCGTTTGTGAGGAACCACGTGGCGCTGACTGTCCAGAAGATGATGGAAATGGTGAATCCTCATCCTCCACCTCTTCCACAACATCATCCCTTAGCGCTTGCAGTGATTTTTCAAGCAGGCAGATAAGGGGGACAGTCATGCTGACTAGTGCATCATCTGCACTCGCCATCCGCGTGGAATAATCAAAGGGACGCAAAACCTGGCAGACGTCATTCATAGTGGCCCACTCTGTGGTTGTGAAGTCTGTACGGCGCTGACTGCGACTTTTTTGCGCCTGAAGCAGCTGGTACTCCATTACAGCTTGCTGCTGCTCACACAACCGCTCCAACATATGTAACGTGGAATTCCACCTGGTAGGTAGGTCACATATGATGCGATGTTCCGGCAGGCGGTGTCGGCGCTGCAGAGCCGCAATGCGCGCTTTTGCCGTGCTGGAACGCCGCAAGTGAGCACACTCTAGGCGGACCTTGTGCAGCAGTGCATCAAGATCCGGATAGTCCCTCAAAAAGCTCTGCACGACCAAATTGAGCACATGTGCCAGACATGGGATGTGAGTGAGGTTGCCGAGGCCCAGAGCTGCCACCAGATTTCGGCCATTATCACACACTACCATGCCTGGCTGGAGATTCGCTGGCACAAACCACACATCGCTCTCCTGCTTGATGGCATTCCAGAGCTCCTGCGCTGTGTGGCTACGATTCCCCAAGAAAATTAATTTCAAGACGGCCTGTTGACGTTTGGCCACGGCTGTGCTCATGTCGGTCGTAACAGGTACACGTTCATCACGGGTCCATGTGGAGGTGGACTGTGACGGCTCCTGCAGCGATGATTCTGAGGAACTGGTGTAAGAGGAGGAGTCAATGCGTACAGAATGGATTCCTGCAATCCTTGGAGTGGGCAGGACACGTCCTGCGCCACTCGCACGGTCTGTACCCGGCTCAACGACATTAACCCAATGGGCAGTGAGGGAAAGGTATCGCCCCTGTCCATGTTGACTGGTCCACGCATCGGTGGTGAGGTGGACCTTGCTACTGACGGCGTTCAGTAGCGCGTGTTTTATGTGTCCCTCCACATGCTTCTGCAGGGCAGGGACGGCTTGCCTGCTGAAGTAAAAGCGGCTGGGCACATTGTACTGTGGGACTGCCAATGACATCAAGTCACGGAAGCTGTCAGTCTCCACCAGCCTGAATGACAGCATTTCCAGTGACAGAAGTTTGGCAATGCCTGCAGTCAGAGCCTGTGCTCGTGGGTGGTTTGACGAGAAAGGCCGCCTTTTCTCCCATGCCTGTACTACCGATGGCTGTAGACTGGGCTGGGAGTGTGTGGATGACTGGGAAAGTGGCGCTGCGGGTGGAATTACAGCGGGTCTCTGGACAACAGGGGCAGAGGTTCTTCCACGGCGATCCTGGGAGGACGCCGAACCAGCTGCGTGTGAGCTAGAGGAAGAGGCAACACGAGCTGAAGAGGTGGTAGCTGCCGCTGTTGGTTGGCCTACCTCTTCAGTGTGTTTTTCTAACTCCGCCGGGTGCCTGTTGCGCACATGTTTCCACATGTTCGAGGTATTGAGGTTGCTGACATTTCGACCTCTTTTGACTTTTTGATGACACACCTTGCATCTGACATAGCAAATGTCATCTGCAACTGTGTCAAAAAAGGACCAGGCACTGCAAGTCTTGGGAGCGCCCTTTTTGGCTTTTGGAAGAGACATGCTCCTAACGGGTGCCAAAGCGGAGGCTGCAGGATCCGCAGTCTTCCCCCTCCCTCTCCCTCTTTGGGCCGTACGGGGAATCTCTTCCTCAGAGCTGCTCCCACCACCTTCCTGTCCCTCACGCCAAGATGGGTCGAGGACCTCATCATCTACACTACCCTCTGCCCCCAACTGCTCCTCCTGGGTAGTCTCAGCAGCAGAGCACGCACCAGTAAGTGGCACCTGAGTGTCATCATCAGCTGATGCGGCCTGCGATGTGGTGACCGGAGCCACTGGCCCACCCGCCTCTTCAGAGGAAGACAGAAAAAGCTGTTGGGCATCACTGCACCCTGCCTCTTCTTCCATTTCTCCAATGCTGCTTGGCTGGCCCCCTGTTTCCAAGCCAAGAGATTCAGAGAACAGAAGTAGAGACGGCTCCTGTCCTGGGCTCTCTGTCTGCCTGGGCAATTTGGCAGGTGGTGAAGAGACAGATGGCTGCTCTCCAGTGCTCTGTGTCTGAGAGGATGTGGCACTAATGGAAGTTGATGCATTAGCTGCCATCCATCCGACAACAGCTTCAATTTGTTCTTCACGCAGCAGCGGTGTACGGCGCTCGGACACAAAGCTTCGCATGAACGACTGTTGCCTGGTGAAAGTGGGTGCTGATGAGTCACCGGTGCCCGCAGCAGGCACAGAATCCCCACGTCCCCTCCCTGCTCCGCGACGGCTCCCACGCCCACGTGCCTTACTCACTGCCTTCTTCATTTTGGTTGACTGATAAAGATAAGCAGAAAAGTACTAACGGATTTGTGTGCTTATTCCTGAGCAACTCCTCCTAACAGGTATAAGAAGCACTAATTATCTAAAGTGTGGACTAGACTTTAATATGAGCTAATGTGGCCTACACAAATGTAAAGTGGTGTAAATGGTGTGTTTGGTGAACTTTATTATTTATTTATTTTTTGGGGGCTGAACTGACAACAGATAGAGCTGCAGTCACACGGAGACCGTGCAGACAGACGTAAACGGCGCTACAAGGCCCAAAAACCCTCCTCTACGTTATCCTATGTAGTGTTTTTCCACAAATTAGCTGGAGACGGGTGGAAAGACACTGATAGGATTTTTTTGAATAAATTAGCAGCAGACTACACTACTTTGAAAAAAAAAAAAAAATTATTTGGCGGTATGACGCAGTGAAAAACCCTGAGCTGGAGACAACCAGGCTATAGCTGCTCACAGATTACAGGGCGAGCTGCAGTCACACGGAGACCGTGCAGACAGCCGTAAACGGCGCTGCAAGGCCCAAAAACCCTCCTCTACTTTATCCTATGTAGTGTTTTTCCACAAATTAGCTGGAGACGGGTGGAAAGACACTAATAGGATTTTTTTGAATAAATTAGCAGCAGACTACACTACTTGGAAAAAAAAGAAAATTGATTTGGCGGTATGACGCAGTGAAAAACCCTGAACTGGAGACAACCAGGCTATAGCTGCTCACAGATTACAGGGCGAGCTGCAGTCACACGGAGACCGTGCAGACAGCCGTAAACGGCGCTGCAAGGCCCAAAAACCCTCCTCTACTTTATCCTATGTAGTGTTTTTCCACAAATTAGCTGGAGACGGGTGGAAAGACACTAATAGGATTTTTTAAAATAAATTAGCAGCAGACTACACTACTTTGAAAAAAAAGAAAATTGATTTGGCGGTATGACGCAGTGAAAAACCCTGAGCTGGAGACAACCAGGCTATAGCTGCTCACAGATTACAGGGCGAGCTGCAGTCACACGGAGACCGTGCAGACAGCCGTAAACGGCGCTGCAAGGCCCAAAAACCCTCCTCTACTTTATCCTATGTAGTGTTTTTCCACAAATTAGCTGGAGACGGGTGGAAAGACACTAATAGGATTTTTTAAAATAAATTAGCAGCAGACTACACTACTTTGAAAAAAAAGAAAATTGATTTGGCGGTATGACGCAGTGAAAAACCCTGAGCTGGAGACAACCAGGCTATAGCTGCTCACAGATTACAGGGCGAGCTGCAGTCACACGGAGACCGTGCAGACAGCCGTAAACGGCGCTGCAAGGCCCAAAAACCCTCCTCTACTTTATCCTATGTAGTGTTTTTCCACAAATTAGCTGGAGACGGGTGGAAAGACACTAATAGGATTTTTTTGAATAAATTAGCAGCAGACTACACTACTTGGAAAAAAAAAAAAAAAAAAAAAAGAACAGTATGAGGCAATGAACCACCCTCCCTGAACTGAATACAACCAACTATGGATGGCCTATGTGGCTGCACTCAGACTGGAGAGTGGGCTGCACTCACACACACACACACACAGACCCTGCAGATCGCTGTGAAAACAGCGCTACAAGGCACAAGCAAGGTGAATAGTAGGTGAACACAGCGGTTGCTAAATTAGCCTTTGGAAAGCACAAAGAAGCAAATCGCTATCTCTAAACTGTCCCTCAGTCAGCAAACAGCGTCCTGTCACTAACTGAATTCACAGCAGAGTGATCGCAAAATGGCGCCAGAGACTTTTAAACTGCATCATGACATCATTACACCAGCCAATCACAGCCTTGCCAGTAGTTTCATGCCCTCCATGCTAAACAGGATGTGCCCACACTTGGAATCCATCTCATTGGCTGAATTTCTGCTTTTTGAATCTTAGAACTTCCGATTCCGGTATCCGATACGCGGCAAGTATCGGAATCCCGGTATCGGAATTCCGATACCGCAAGTATCGGCCGATACCCGATACTTGCGGTATCGGAATGCTCAACACTACTAGACACCATTTATATGCCTAGGTATCCCTATATTCAGGTGCCAGTTATATGTGTTACTGACTCTGGTTCACTTTTGTTGCAATGCTTATTCTGCTATTCCCATTCTTGATCTAGGCTTAAGTTTTGCTACCCTACTATCTTATGATTATATTCTTGATTCTGAGCTTTTGGTGAACACACTTTGAAGTTTGGTCTTGGGTCTTGTGAGAAGGCATTCACTAACGACTTGGGGAATACTCACTTAGCAACGTGATTCACTCAGACAGGCACGGCTTTTCACTTAAACAGTCTATGCAGTTTATTAAAGAAGCATAAACCGTATCACGAACAGTCCATTAAACACTGTATCAGGACTTCACATTAAGTTGTGGTCACTAAACATGCTGGACCCCAGTCCATTCAGTTACCATGGGTGACTGCACAGTTCATAACGCTTCTTAGTACTCGGCTTTAATACAGAGTCTCTAAATACGCCAGATTTCTCTGCCGAGTTTCCACAGGAGACCACACCCTGAACAGTTCATTATATCCACTTGAGAAGCTGCCTAATGGGGATCACCAACTTGCCTGACAGACATACACTAGTCGGTTCCAGACCAAACTGAAGGACAGTAGCTTCCCCCACACAGTAGCCATCACTGGCTCTGCAAGTCCATGGCCTCACCTCGTGCTCTTCAGGGTTCCAGTCCTACTCCCAGGACCTCCCAACACAGAGGCCATTCAGGATCATGGCCTCTCCAGGTGCTATTCCAGAAAGTCTCCACTCACAGGAGCTTCCAACACAGACCGACCATGTCCACGATCTCTCCTGGTGCTTCCAGGAAGACTCCATTCACAGGAGGTTCCAACATAGACCATCCAGGACCTCCAGTACAGACCATACAGGTCCATATACTCTCAACACCATGTGACCCACATCCTGGTCACATTATGAAGCTCTAACCACCCCCACAAGTGGGAGGTGTGTGTGGCTAGTTTGACCAGCTCAACTCTCTGAACTAGCCCTGCCAGCCTCCCTCTAAAACAACATAATTACTTGTGGGACTACAGGTTCCAGAACAACCTTACTTCAGGCTGGCAGTGCAGAGTGTCTTCCTCTGTGACACACATACCGGCCACTCACAATAATGCCAGACTTTGACTCATCACCACAGTTATGCCTGCGATTGCCATGCATTCCTATGGCTGCAATACGCCTCCATGCGTACTCTGGGAAGACCATGCAGCGCCCCCTACCTGTACCAGGGGTCACTGCATCACAGTCTCCTTTATAGCTTTGAACTAGGGTCTGAATAAATTGAAAGGTCATTTAGGGGTCTGAATTAATTTTGAGGAATGATTTAGGTTTCCAATTATCTATCTTGTATTTTCTTCTTTTTGTGGCTTAATTGTGCAGTACAATTGTCCAAATATATTTTGATAATTTAAAAGGTCAAGCTGGAAATTTTTGGAGAGGTTGCTGAGTTTCTGCACAATGACTTGACTGACAGATATGACCCAGCTTTTACATAGCTCTAGTAAATGCTTTGTGGGGGAGGGATGTGTGTCAACATTCAAAATTTGCCATGGAATCCAACACTTACCAGTTATTATCTCTACCTCCAGGGTTATCTCTCTTTTGCATTCAGGCCATGTGCACACGTTCAGGATAAAAACGCGAAAAAAACGCTTACATATGCCTCCTATTATTTACAGGGTATTTCGCATTTTTTGTGCAAATGTTGCATTTTTTTCCGCGAAAAAATCGCATCGCGGAAAAAAAAGCAACATGTTCATTAAAAATGCGGAATTGCGGGGATTCCGCACACCTAGGAGTGCATTGATCTGCTTACTTCCCGCACGGGGCTGTGCACACCATGCGGGAAGTAAGCAGATTATGTGCGGTTGGTACCCAGGGTGGAGGGGAGGAGACTCTCCTCCACGGACTGGCCACCATATAATTGGTAAAAAAAAAAGAATTAAAATAAAAAATAGTGATATACTCACCCTCTGATGGCCCCCGAGGTGTTCCCGCCTCTCCGGTGCATGCTCTCTCTTCCGTTCCTATAGCTGGTGTGGTTCAGGACCTGTGATGACTTCGCTGTCTTGTGATTGGTCGCGTGACCGCTCATGTGACTCACGCGACCAATCACAAGCCGCGACGTCATCGAAGGTCCTGAACCACACCGGCATCTATAGGAACGGACGCCGCTGAGGAGATTGGCTGTCTGCAGAGGGTGAGTATAACCATTTTTTTATTTTTTTTATTATTTTTAAACATTCTATCTTTTACTATAGATGCTGCATAAGCAGCATCTATAGTAAAAAGTTGGTCACACTTGTCAAACACTATGTTTGACAAGTGTGACCAACTTGTCAGTCAGTTTTCCAAGCGATGCTACAGATCGCTTGGAAAACTTTAGCATTCTGCAAGCTAATTACGCTTGCAGAATGCTAAAAAAACAGCGAAAAAAACAGAAAAAAACCGCAAAAAAAAAATGCGGATTTCTTGCAGAAAATTTCCGGTCTTCTTCAGGAAATTTCTGCAAGAAATCCGGACGTGTGCACATACCCTTAGTGCTTTAGCTGTATTTAAAACCCCCAGGCAACCAGAAGCCATGGTTAATACACAGTGTATTGCAAGTATGGTATTAAGGTAGTGGTGGTTTTTAAATCTTAAGGTCATGCATCGTCACTCATGTTCAAAACAATACATAACATAGTGTATCAGAAGAAGAGAAAAGAAAGGGGAGCTATATAGAGAGAATAACAACACTTCTATATCTATAAAATTTTACCTTTTTATTTATAAATCCACTAGAAAAAGGTATTAAATATCAGGTAAAGACTAATGTTTTTCTGATATACTAGATGCCCTTATACATAGTCATAGGAGACTGTGGCTATGGGCATTTAACATGATACAAATGTGTCAGTCTGTACTGTATGTGGAATAACATTTATAAATTAAAATTTAAAGTTTAAAAAAGTGGAAGTGTTTTAATTCCCTTTCATTTCCACATGAGTATTTTCTTTCTACAATGGGATAGGCATCCACAGATGACACAGCAGTACTGTCACACCGGGGCTTGGGGACGCTTAGCGTGTGGCACAACACCAAGGAAGATGTACATGGAGACCCTGGCGATAGGGAGAAAGAAGAGGGCTCACCTCCTAACAAAAACCTGAGTCTGATCCCTGCACTCCTTATCGTCCCTAGAGGGGTTCTTCCCCTCATGCACAATCACATGCCTAAGCACTCACTGGCCCAGAACTTATCCTGTCTAGTATGCAGACGAGCAAGACACTAGATCCACTACTACAATAGGATAACACGAGGAAGGTACGACAAACAGTGGGAAAAACATAACAAATAACACTACTTAGCTTCCCCAACAGGAAACTTCACTGCTGCAACTGGAATTAACATCTCAAAGAGAGACTGGCTCCTTCAAAGATGAACTATAATTGGTAAGAAAAGAAGCTAGCAGTGGGTTTGTACAGTGGAAGGGAATGGTCACAAGGTGCTGCAGCTGAGTTCTCAATGTGACGCTAATCATTTCTCACGATCAAGCAATGAGTCAGAGTGGTCAAGAAGTTCAAGGTCAGAAGCTAGGAGAATACGACATTAACAAAAGGAAGAGACAAAAGCATAGTCAGGTAACATTCTGAGGTCAGAGTAACGGGAGGCTAACGGATCAGAGCTGAAGGGGTTAAACAGACAGGTAGTCAGAACAAAGTTCAAGGTCAGGCAACAGATAAAACATATAGAACTCAAGGTACAGAGAGCACAGCACAAACCTCACAAGATGAATGTACATCTGGCAGTGTTCTGGGAAACTCAGCTCAGTTAAGAAGCATGACCATTAAGTGGAATAATGAACACATGAGACAACAGATGCCTCACAGTCTCAGATTGGATAGTTGAGCTGTCAATCAACCCACTGACAGCTCAGCATGCCCCTGTACCAGATTGGATGCCCAAGCTGTAATTCACAGTACTGACAGATTCAGCACACCCCAAAACCAGATTGGACGGCCGAGCTGTCAGTAACTGCATCCCAGACCCCCTGAGGGGTGGAACCCTGACACTCAAGCTCCAAGTTCACATCCAGAAGAGAAAGGGTGCTTAACCATGTCAGCACTGAATGAAAGTAAATCCACTCCAATTCAAGGTAAACAACAAACGGATCCTAAAGAGGACCTGTGATCTAATAAATGTTGTGACCTTCTTATCTCAGATCCTTCAGGAGTCACATCAGGATGTGATATACAAGTGGCAAGTATGCAGAAGATCTCATGCAAATGTGAAAAGCCCTAAACTGTTTTACATTTTAATATGAACTAATGTTTTCAAAATTAATCAAAATTTCCCTTTCCTTCACAAAAGATAGTAAAAATTCGTATGCTGGCCCAAGCCTTGGCACCAAATGATTCAAAGTTTAGGTGGAAAAAGGAAATTAATGATGGAATAACAAAGAAATAAATGGATTGAAAATCACAATGTAGGCGCCTCTGATATCCACACACTGTTAAAGAAATCCAAGAAATCAGGGCCAAGAATATTACCTTTCATTATGTAAATAAGACTTTTTAATGGAAAATGCAACACGCTTCGAGGCACACACATCTTTATGATGCATGAAATGCTTGTAATTGTGTTTATTTGTTATTTGTGTCTGAATTATAATAAAGCATTCATTTCTTACATATGTGCAGCCTTGCATATATCATAGCTCCCAACCGTCCTGGATTCATCGAGACTGTCCCAGAAGGTCAGAACTTTATTCCAACTTCCAATAATCACTTCTTTCCATTGTCTTTATTGGTCCTCCACATCCTTGTGGGGAGGTGCAGTATCTCTGCTCACAATTACATTAAATGAACAATTCTCTTCCCATTTTCTGGTCTCCACAGAATTCAAACAATGACTTTCCAGGCAGTAGCTAAAGCTATACAGTTTCATTGCACACTTATGAAGATAGGAGAATTCTGTATACATGAAGCTGCACTGCAGGCAGTAAATGCACAAACCGATTATACTGGTACCTTGAGATGCATCTGTACATTCAGATGATCAGAAGAAACTACTAAAAATGAATGAAAAACAATTACAAAAATGTCAGTTTTGCTTTTTTGTAAGTCTCTCTGGCAACTCAACCCATAACCTACATCATTGCAGCTAAAGCTACGAGCCATAGGCTACCCTGATACTACTGGGAGAATTTTTCACACTTGAGGCTCTATTTCTGGCTCTGATCTGACAGGCAGATTGTGCAGGTTCATAGAAATACACTTCTATGTACTGATGTATCTCTATGTCCATAAATTTTAGAGAGATAGCAAATAATGAAAAATAGTAATTATTATAATTATTATGGTTTTTGCTTATATAGTGCTATTTTATTCCACAAGGTTTTACATACATTATCATTACTGTCCTCAATGGAGCTCACAATTTAGATTCCCTATCAGTATGTCTTTGTAGTGAGAGAGGAAACTGGAGAACCCAGAGGAAACCCACGCAAACACGAGGAGAACATAATTACAAAAATGTCATTTTTACTGTGCTTTTTAAAAAATAATAATAATAATAATAAAAATAATAATAAACATCATAAATCTGTAAATAATTGGAGCATATTTGGTGTCAATGTAATCAAAATAACCAGCACAAGACAGCGATTAGATTATTTATGATGATTGATAAATAGCATTAAAAAAATGATTACTCTTCTCCATTAAACCCATAAAAGGAGAAATAAAAATGTATTGGCTGAGGCTGCTTTTTTTTACAAGCTCCACTTAGAAGCCTACAGAGAAAAAAAGCACCAAAACCGCTCAGTTCAGCAGCGTCTTTAGATGCACTGAGGGCATCACATTCACTTTGAGTGGATATTTAGGGTATGTGCGCACGTAGATGGAACCCCTGCGGATTTTTCCGCACCTGTTTTGGTAAATCTGTAGGTAAACCGCACTGCGGATTATCTGCGGAATCACCGCGGATTTACCGTGTTTTCCTTGCGGATTTTGTGCGTGTTCCACCTGCTGTTTTACACCTGCGGATTCCTATTATGGAGCAGGTGTAAACCGCTGCGGAATCCGCACAAAGAATTGACATGCTGCGGAATAAACAACGCTACGTTTCCGCTCGTTTTTTTCCGCAGCATGTGCACAACGGATTTTGTTTTTCGTAGGTTTACATGGTACTGAAAACTGCTACGAATCTGCAGCGGCCAATCCGCTGCGGATCCACAGCAAAATCCGCAGCGTGTGCACATACCCTTAGGCTGTGTTCACATGAAGTGTAACTGCTGTGTTTTTTTTCTGTTTGCATAGAAATTCTGCTGCTATGGTTAACTGTTCAAGCAAATTGGATATGATTTCATTAACATTGTGCCACCTGTGCATCTGAAAACGCTGCAAGCTTTTGGTGCTTTTTTTTCCTCAGGAGGCTTTTATTGGGAACCTAAAGAAAACTCATATAAAAAACAGCTACTTGTCAGCTGTTTTGGCTAATCTAAGATGTGGCCACCGCCTTTCAGGGCTTATCTACAGCATTCTATAATTCTGTAGATAAGCCCCCTGTCCGACCTGCAAGATAAGAAAAACAAGTTTTATTATACTCACCGGGTGGGGTTTGATGGGTGTCACAGGTCAGGGTCCGGGTCCTCCCATCTTCTTGTGATGCCGCCCTCCTGTTACTTCATCGCTTCCTGGCATTGCGCTCTTGCACAGGTGTAGTCCTCTGCCTTGTTGAGGGCAGAGCAAAGTACTGCATTCCAGAGGCACCGGGAAAGTTCAGAGAGGCCCGGCACCTGCGCACTGCAGTACTTTGCTCCGCTCTCAACAGGGCAGATAAGTACACCTGCACAAGAGCGTGATGCCGGGGGCCATAAAACAAACAGGAGGGTGGCATCACAAGAAGATGGGAGGCGCCGGACAAGGACCTGCAACATCCAACAGACCGGACCGCCCCGCTGGTGAGCATAATAAAACTGTTTTTTCCTATCTTTCAGGTCCGATCGGTGGCTTATCTACAGCATTATAGAATGCTCTAGATAAGACCTGAAAGGAAGTGGCTGCATCTTATATCGGCCAAACCTGGTGACAGGTTCTCTTTAAGTTCAGAATCAAAGCTTTTCTGTACTGTAAAATATACTTTAAAAACGTTGCACCAAATCTGCACAAAAAAGCACCAAATAAGGAAACGCATAAAAAATGCAGCAAAAATAACAATAGCCAAAGAAGATTGTTATTTCGTAGATTGGTGTGAACACCTGCAGAAAACCAAAAACACAGTATTTATGCATTGTGTGAACACGGCCTGACAGACACCAAAAACACAGATGTCATGTAATGAAGCTTACATAATAATAAGAAAGTTCTGACTGCTACTACTATGAATGAATGAACAAAAATTAAATCCATAAAACAGGTATGATCTTCATAACACATTTGTGGAAGTGTATCATCGCACAAACGATTGTCCCATAATTTTAAATGTAACTGTCATTTCAGGAGAACCTGCAGTAGAACGTTTGCGTCTGTCTCTAATGACATTGCTTGAATTGGCTTCATTTTAAATATCGTCTAAAAAGTGGGAAAAATGACGGTAGCTAATAATTTTTACCATCCTTTTTTTCTGTAGGGTGTTTTAATAAATTGGCTGAGCCCCATGGCGTCATCTTGCCTCTTTGTCTCCCACGTTCCCATTTCCTAAGCACCAGGGTTGTTTTAATAAATGCACTTTAATTTACACAATGGGAACAATCTTTCTAAAAGATATAGTTCCATTTCAAAATGGTTTTTCTATGAACTCGTTGCGCCTACCAATTTGAACAGCATTTCATCTACAATCAGAATGTGTTTCTTTTCAGAGTGTATTGAAAAGGCATAATTGGAAAGCTTTTAATGTGCATGTGTAAGGGGGAGAAACAAAGAGGTAGCAATATATAATAAGGATTTGGAACAGAGAGTAATTTGTGGGGGTGTAACAGGTCCCTGCTGTGTTTTGGGCTGCACTACATTGCATGGAAAACATGCGTGAAACCCTTGATGTGATGTGAATAGTGATTATGATTAGCTGCTATAAAACAGATTTTACCTATTTTAACTGCTCTAAATAGCAATACATTGGAATTCTGGAATGTTTTCCATAGCTAACAACATGACCTGTCTGTGCGTATGTTGAAAATGTCTGAGATGAGAATACTTCTTTAAGTTCAAAGTCTTCATTATATAAGTTCTGTACATATGACACATAAAGTAGCTATAAGCTTTCAACATTCTACCCTTAAAAGAACATTTCCATTTACACATTCATTGCATATTCACAGGATATTCCATAAATTTGTGATAGGTTCAGAATGCACCTCAGCAACATACTGGAATAAAAAGTGAAGCTTGCAACGGTCTAACATTTAGGTAGATAGGCATACCTATTTGAATGCGTGCTCATTTCAAAGGGTTTTCCATGGAGCTTTTCTTTCCTCTATGCACTTTTAAGGTACTTCTCAGCAGGTGAATGAAAACAACCTCCCTGTTCTGCTGTGCACCGATCTCTCTTGCCACAAAGTGGTCACAGAACAGCTCCCGGCGGTTATTCTCCCACTTCCTGTGACTTCTTTTTGACAGAGCAGTTCCTTCTCTTCTGCTCTGCCTTTCCTAAGCTGATTGACAACTGACTCCCAACTGCCTAAGTCAGTGTTGGGGCAATTTACAATGTGATTTACACTGCATGAGCTGACGCATCATTAATGCCAAGAACTCTGCAAGTTACTATGATTTCTAGTGCCTACGCATTGTATCAGTATCACTAGCAGAGTTATGTCACTACAGCGCTCACGAAATGTGAATTGCACTAATTCAACTCGCCCATGCAAAATTATCCTGTGGAAAGCTGGCCATCTACATAAGATACTACGTAGTAAAATCTGAGGAGCGGGGAGGGTAAGTTAGGAGTGAGCACCAGGTAGGGCACTGACACAAGCAGATGAAGCTTCTATAACAAGTAATAAATCTCACTTACTTTGTGAAATTCAGAGGTACATTGCTTAGTACTGCCATTTAATGTCCTCCACACAGCTGCTGCTTTTATCTTGGTGCAACAGAGAAAGAACTACAGGGAACCATCTTTCTCTGTGTGATGTGTCTAGGAGACATAATAGCAGTAAGTCTCTATCCACTAGCTCAGGAAGAACTGAAAATGTGAGAAGGAATTAAAGCCTACAGAGGAGAAATCTGATGATAAATACAGCGTACAAGTCATATACAGCCCATAAATACCGTCACTCCTTATGTACACACACGTCATAGATTATTTTTTAAAAGTTACAATAAGGGAGTTATCCAGGACTATTTTAGTTTTTTTTACTATGGGCCTAAACAATGACAGGCAGATAGTTGCTAACTAACTACTTGCCTGTTCTACCCAGCGCCAGCTCAGAGCAGTCACTGACCGCTGAAACCGGGTATTTAGCTGCAATAACCACACAACCAATTCTTATCTTCTTCTACAAAAATAATAATTCAAAGAAGGAAACAAGAACTGGGTGGATTATTTCATAAAGAAAATACTTATATTACTAAAAGAAATCGTTTTCCCTTAACTGAGTTGGCTATTTATAAATTGAAGGATGAAATGAAGGTGCTTAAAATTCTACATTCTGGGAAGCTTTTAAAATTGCTCATACTAAGCCTCAATGGCATCCTCTGGTTTTAACTTTATAGGTTTTTATGTCATGTGTGCTGTCGGCTTCCATTTTCTGCTGCATACTGATACAATAATAAATAAATCACAACAGCATCTTATTACAGAAGTAATTTTGACTCCAGAGACCATTCGTTCCATTACTTATGCATCTTTAAATGTATTCTAGGATCAACTATTCACTATTAGCAGCTTGACCCACTACTATCTTACAAAATACATAGAAAGACTAAATCTTCATATGGCTCAAATACTGTGTTTTGTATACTAGTACATCTGCCATTAGAGATGAGCAAAATACATAGCTGGAATTGGGATATTGAGATAAAAATGTCCCATAATTAGGTACAAAGGGTATTTTCATTTGTGCACTGGAGAAACTGAGTATTTAAATGGCCCATCAGGCCAAGACACGGGCGCAGTACATTAGTAAGCATAGCATTGCTATGTCATTTTTGGAATGAAAATGAACCTGTAAACAGCTTGTTCTGTCTGCTGGTTAGTGTAGTGCAGTGGTGTCAAACTAATTTTCACCAAGGGCCATATCATTATTATGGTTGACTTCAAAGGGTCACTTGCAATTGTTAGGACTCATGCCCAAAATCCTTGCAACATTGTTCAAGCACGGACTGCAATGCACAGACAGCCAAGGGGATATAAGAGAGCGGTCTCATAGAATCATAGAATGATAGAGATGGAAGGATCTCCTGGGTCATCTTGTCCAACCCCCTGCTCAATGCAAAATTCATTAAATCATCCCAGACAGATGTCTGTCCAGCCTCTGTTTGAAGACTTCCATTGAAGGAGAACTCACCACCTCTCGTGGCAGCCTGTTCCACTCGTTGATCACCCTCACTGTCAAAAAGATTCTTCTAATATCTAATCTGTATCTTTTCCCATTCAGTTTCATTCCATTGCTTCCAGTCTTTCCTTGTGCAAATGAGAATAAAGCTGATCCATCTACAGTGTGACAGCCCTTCAGATATTTGTAGACAGCTATTAAGTCTCCTCTCAGTCTTCTCTTTTGCAAGCTAAACATTCCCAAAACCTCTAACCGTTCCTCATAGAACAATGTTTGCAAACTGGTCACCATTCTGGTCTCTCTTCTCTGAACTTGCTCCAGTTTGTTCATGCATTTTTTAAAATGTGCCCAGAATTGGACACAGTATTCCAGATGAGGCCTGACCAAGGAGGAGTAGAGGGGGGTAATTATTTCACATGATCTAGACTGTATGCTTCTGTTAATACAACCCATAATTGTGATTGCCTTTTTTGCTGCTGCGTCAAACTGTTGACTCAAGTTCAGTCTGTGATCTTTTAGTATACCCAAGTCTTTTTCACAAGTGCTGCTCCTTCCATTCTGCATATGCTTTTTTAATTTTTTGTGTCCAGATGTAGGAATTTGCCTTTCTCCCTGTTAAAAGCCAGTCTTTTAAGTGCTGCCCACAGTTCAAGTTTGTTTAGATCTTTTTGAATCCTCTGTGTAGTAGGGCTATAAAACAGCTGTCCCTGGGTAGTGGGGCTAAATGCGCTGTCTCTGATTAGTAGAGCTGAGAGAGCTGTTCCTGGGAGATAGGGCTAAGAGCTCTGTCTCTGAGTAGAAGGGCAATAGATGTCCCTGGGTAGTAGGGCTGAGAGTACTGCCAAACGACTTATTCCGAAACGTGCGCCGGGGTTTGTGCTGTACTTAAACCAGGGACCACCCATTAGGTAACTACCGCTGCCTGTATATTCACACCTCTTTTACATAGATTCATGCACACAGTGCTGCCAAGCACATACATCATTTCCATACAGCATACACATGCCTATTCTAGTGTTTTTAGAGGTTTACACCAACTATTTGTGCGCATATTTTCATTCAGTATCACTCTACACTCCACTTGTGTACACTTATCCTCCACATATGACACCAATGTCTATTTAGTCATGACTAGGGTGTCAGCACCAACAGCATCACTGTGTCTATGTAAATTTACAGGCAACAAGCTATGACAGACTTATCTTAATTCTTTAGTATGTTTCTCATTCTATTTTCCACTAATATATTGATTACACTAACTGTTATTAATTAAGATGACATTTTACCTCTCTGTTGTAATTTTGTTACCTCACATCTGTTTGTCCCCCCCAGATTATCACAGTTTCATTTTCTCAGTCTCTCATTTTCTCATTCTGTTTTTATCATGTTTTACATCTACATCCAAATACTGTTTTTAACAGTATTACATTTTTTTTTACTGCCGACCTTTTTTTTGCGGACTGTGTAAAATGTAAAAGTAAAAAATTAAAAAATGTAATACATGTTTGATTTTCACAGTTTGTGCCATTTCTTTCCACACACAAAATGCATTTTAAATAGTTTTCCCTATCTGCAGCAATTATTTTTAAATAGCAGACATATTTTTTCCCTATAGGAAAGGAACTTGAGACCGGACTGTGGCTTTTTTTTTCTTTTCTTCTTGTATTATTTCACTTTCCAGCTTTTTCTTTTTTTCTTTTCTGTATTCCACACATTGTGCCCCAGACCTTTGTGGGTCAATTTAAAATTTTTAAACATTTTTGTGCTGATTTTATTAGCCATTTGTCTGCACTTCAGTGTTGTAAGTACAGTGATGAGGAAGGCAGAAATGGTAATAAACATCTCTGCCTTTTTGGTCATCTCTGATTACTAAATCCTCACTGCTGCTGCTGCACGATCAGTTGGTACAATGGCCAGCCCCCACATTTTAAGTCGTTGTGTGGTAGTGAATATGATATATTTTTTTTGTTTTTTAGGTACTATTTTAATAGACTTTGCTTAATATATATCAACTTTTTTTAAGGTTAAATTAATTACCAGCAAAATGTGTTTGTATAGTTTTATGCCATTTAAAAATGTTCTAAAATATTTTTAAAATTCTTGTTTTCTGCATTATTTTTTAATCTTGGCCTTTGTATAATAACACATATTAATATTCACAATAAGCTGTTCTCATATATTTCCTAACAAGTACGTATAAACAGTATTGCTACAGGCTTGAGGTCCCTTGTTTTTCTTTTCATGACAATTTGGTAAGGGCTCATTCTGATGTCTATTTTTCACATATGAACACTATCTGTGTTTTTCACATGCCATCCAGGTACTGTCTGCTTTTCACATACTGGTTGATAGCAGAAATATTTTTTCTTTCAGATAAGAGAAAAACTGATGAAACTCTGACCAAATTCTGATGACACTCTGCTAAAACTCAGAGGAAACTTTGATCAAAAACACTGATAAACTTGATCCGTTTTTCTCGTACGTGAAAAAAATAGATGTCTGAATGAGTCCTAAAGCACATGATTAAAAAGCTTGGTTTTTCCCATTTACTGTGAAAAAACTATGTATCACAGTGTCACAGCTATGCATCCAAAGAAAAACAGTTTCTCAACTATGATTGTAGCTCAATGTCTTCTTCCTACTGTCGACTGTGCAGGAATCTGTATAATTCTAGTGATAGTTATGCTGCTCTGTGAGATGCGGTTCAGAAACAATGCACTAAAGGCAGACAGTAGGAAGTGGCTACATGCAGTATTGCTTTCGTAGAAAGCTCTGTAATATTTTGTTATTAATTATTTACTACAAACTGGTGAAAGAGCCAAACAAAATTGCTAATTGGACTCTTTTTACAGATGTTAATATCTTGGAAGCATAGATTTAATAAAGCTAGCAGTTAAAGAAGCTTATTAGGAATGCGAGCATAGTATAAACCTTAAATTATTAATAAGGCATACATTTAAAAAATAGAGAGCAGAAATATAATAAATCTAATTCTTAGGATTGAGCAGAAACTAATATAAACTTATAATTTAAACATGGATTACAATCCAAAGAATGAGAGTGATCTGTGGTTCATGAATGCTGGAAATGAATAATAAAGTGATTATTATTCTGTGCATAAAGTTCAAAAAGTGTGTGGACATAAGTTCACAGCTTTGCCTGCGCTTGACATTCACTCTTCAGTGAGTGGTACTACTACAGCTTCTGAGCAGTGCACTTGCTGTCTTGAGGTTACTGAGATCTGTTTCTGATTCCCTACATCCAACTACTTGCACACTCATGCCATCTGAGTCTTAAAAACATCTTTGAAATCTGTGCTTTTTTAATGTGGTCACAAGAAAAACTATGATTGTTACTCTGATTTGTTACTGTCTTGCTTAGGCTGGTTTCACATTTGCAGTTGAGTCCGCAGCGTTTCGGACGCATACATCCGCATGCGTCTTGATTTCCTATCTTTTACATTGTAGATGCAGGTGCATGCATTTGCATGTGTTAGCCCGCTTTTGCTTATGCATGCGTATTTTGGTGATGTGCCTTGGTGCGGCTGACGCACCATGTTAGAATTTTTGTGGCGGCAAATTTCCACCGCCATACACATGCAGATGCTTGCAGAAGGAGTGCGTCAAATAAACGCATTACAGTCTATGGGAACGCATGCATACGTAATGACTTGCATGCATTTTCGTACGCATGTGTTCTTCTGAGTAAACATGTCTAGGAACTTGTTTTAAGCCTCCCCCAAACAAACCTTAAAAAAGTAGGTGTGGGCAGTGTAAGTCCATTACCCTCAAGACTCTGGAAGCGAGAAAAGCATTGCAACGCATCAAGTTTGGAAGACTATCAAAATGTAAGTATACAAGCTATATCTCTGCCTGTCTGTTTTTCTCCCTGCAGTCCATAATCATTTCTTTATCTCTTGCAGCATTCCTCATCATGTCCTCCACGGAAGATCAGAGCTCATACAGTGGACAGGAGATGAACAGGAGCAGCAGACTCAGGCCCAAGCTCTGGTGGCAAGACCAGTTTTATTTATTCTTGACTGTTGTTGGTACTCTTGCCTTTTTTAATTTATTCTTGACTGTTTTTGAGACGCTTGACTTTTTTTTTTCTTTTTGACTGTTTTTGTTTTAAGGGCAGAGACACACTGCCATATTTCTCTTGCGATAATCGCATTGCACTGCACGGACTGGCTGGCACCTCTCCTGACCCAAGCATGATGGATTACTATGCAGCTGTCAAGCTCAGGTCAGGAGAGCCGACAGCCAATACGAGTTTTACAATGTGATTCTCACACGAGAAATACGGCAGTGTGTCTCTGCCCTAGTGTTTTATCTTTCCAACATTAATGTATTTTTTCATTTCTAGGTCCCACAACGGGAGGAGGTTCTCATTGATAATGACCTACTCATCACCCTGGTGCAGGAGCAAGTTCCGTTGTGGGACACCCGGGAGCAGCAGCACTTGGACGCTGTGGTGATTCAGCGGCTGAGGAATGAGGTGGCCCAAGTGCTGATGGATGACTGGGACAACGCCAGGTCACGTGTCAGAAAAGCTTTTTGTAAGTATTGCAATGTGGTCTGATGCGGCAGTGAACCTGAAGGCCGGGATCACACAACCGTGTGTGATGCGATAAACTCCTGCGAGTTTCTCGCATCACACATGGTTGTGTGATCCCGGCCTAAAGTGCATCATTTAACATTTTTTCCCCTATTTACAGTAATCAAAGTCAAAACCCATTGGTGTTCGATAAAGGATCGCTTCAACAAGGACCTGAGACAGGAGATCCAAGTTTGCAGTGGTGCTGCAGCAAGGATAGGGAAATACAAGTACCACCGGCTGCTGGCTTTCCTGAGGCCTATCCTGCTCAGAGAATGTAAGTATTTTTGTGTTGTATTCCATTGTGTTGTATTCACTAATTTGAATTTTTCTATTCCACGGGAGTTGGTTCTTATACAATTAATATTTTTTGGTAGTAATGTTTTAGTTTTCTTTTCTTTTCACAGAACCTGTAGCAGCAACCTCGAACCTGGATCGTCCTCTGGAGCGGTCCTTCATCGAACTGCCACGGACCAGTCCCAGCCATCCACCAGTGAAGCAGTAAGTGGGCCAGCATCACAGGCTGGAGAACAGGCAGCTGGTCCTTCAGGCCTTCCCCT
Source organism: Ranitomeya variabilis (assembly GCF_051348905.1). Taxonomy (NCBI): domain Eukaryota; kingdom Metazoa; phylum Chordata; class Amphibia; order Anura; family Dendrobatidae; genus Ranitomeya; species Ranitomeya variabilis. The sequence continues at coordinate 118,676,538 of NC_135233.1, forward strand.
GTCCAAGTCCTCTGCCTTCTTTTTTTTGGGGCTCTTCCAGCCAGCGGCAGCAGGCCTTGTACAGGTCACTCATGCCCGAGTTTACTCAATTGAGCTCGGTCTTCCAGAATGGTCTGAAGGCACTGGGAGATAGACTGGAAAGTGGTCTGACCCATAATAAAACACTTTTCCAGGATGTCAACCAGCGTGTTAACCATCTGGAAGCAGACCTCCAGAGACCAGCACACCACTTTTTTAACAAGATAGAGTAGGGCATGTTGGAACACCTTACGCCTGAACTCCAGCTCAATGTGATGCAGGCCTGCAACACTGCTTAGGTTCAGGCTATGCAGCAGATTCGGTACTTACACCAGCCACAGGTGGTATTTCCACCTGTGCCACAAATTACACACTTAACAGCAATACCGAGTTCTGCTGCATACCACTGTATGGCCACCACCATGCCCAGTTCTGCAGCACACCACTACACCGCCAACACCATGCCGGGTGCTGCTGCAATCCACTCCACCACCACCACCGTGCCGAGTCCTGCTTCTGCTCGGCTGACCACCGCCACCATCAGTAGGCCGCCAGAAGATCCTGCATGGCTGCCCACCGCCACCAGCACTAGGCCGCCAGAAGTACCTGCTCAGCTGCCCACCACCACCACCAGTAGGCCACCAGATGTAACTGCATGGCTGTCCACTGCCACCACCAGGCCGGGTAGATACAAGCCCTGCTGACCCCACCACTCCCACCCTCCCAAGGAGAAACAAAAAAAGGAGGATGTCACAGAAAAGTGGACATGAATTAAAAAGGAATAAAGGCAGCAAAAGTGTTGTGCTACCTCCACCCTCACCTCCCAATGTGTCTGTTTTGTCCAGTTTTTCTCTCCCTTCCAATGTGTCTCTACCATCCCATGCTTCCACTCCTAATGTGTCTACTTCCATTCTTGACCTCCCAAACCCCACACGTTTAGTTACCCCTTCCCCTGGAACTCGTTCATCATCCACCCGTAGCCAATCCTCCCAGCTCCATACCCCCCAGGTCCATAACATTTCCCCCTCATCGGTTTGTAAAATTATTTTTTTTATTTGCAAATAAATTTGTGTTGTTTTCCCCCAATCACTGCTTGATCTTTGTCTCTTTCATCTCCGGCAACACACCTTGCGCCGTCAACACACATGTCGCCGTATAGACACACTGTGTTTTTGCCACCTCATAGCTCCATGACACACAATCTACAGCTCCTCATTTTTATTTGCTTTACACAGCAGCATTGCTTCTTGTGTGTGTAATGGAGCTATGAGGTGGCAAAAGCACCAAGAGGACTGAAAATCCTCCAAAAATATATACTAATAGTGCAAAAAAGGTCAGGGGTCAACAATGCTCACCTGCCCAGGTGTCAGCACTATTGCTCTCAGGATGCAGTGCTTTCTGCATCCTGAGTGCACTAGTTCTGTCACACGGGCAGGTGAGTAAAGATATGAGGTGGATTAGCTCCATCATCTCTTCAGTCTGCAGTAATATATAGAAATAAAGAAATGCAGACCGAAGAGATCATGGAGCTAATCCAATGTCACCTACCATAGCACTGACCTCAGAGAGAAGAGGTGTAGTGTAAAGCATGGGTTACATAACCTAATTTGGTCATAATCCAATCCTTGTCTCACGCAATCTGCATGATACAGCAAGTGAACTATATAAAAACTGTAGTTGTGAACCGGTGACCACCTTATTAACCTCTAAAAATTATTATTATAATATAGAGGACACTTGGAACAGATGGTTAAGTATAGGTGTTTTATTCACAGCAAACATTAAAGTAAATTTAAATAATTACAGGTATATAACATTGCACAACATTATAAGAACACTAAACCATGTCATCTTGCCAGGACAGACATCCACTCTCAGAAACAAAGTAGGACGCAAATGTATCCCTCATTTGGGCAACTTCAATGGTTTTCCTGAAAGGGTGATGATGATCTGGCAATGGGTTAGAAACAGCTCCATCAAGTTCAATGTTGGGTCGCTCTTTAGCCATCATGTAGTTGTGCAGAACCACACTCGCCTTGACCACCTCATCGACTTTCTCAATTTTGAGATTAATGGCTGTCCCATTAATCTAAAAAAAAGTGCACCATTTTGAGACAATGATACCAAAGGCACTCTGGTCAGTCTGTAATTAAAAATCCATTTTGTGTGGTTTAAGTCCCGACTGGAGTATGGTTTCAGGAGGTTTCCAAACATTTGAAAGGCCTCATCCCCAACCACAGCATATGGCATTGGCAGGTCTTGAGTGTTGGGAAGTGGTTGTGGCAGGGGGAAAGTAAAATGATTCCCATACAACCTTTGGCCCATGTCCAAGATTTAAATGTCTGGGAGTCATTACCAAGACCAAAAGATCCAATGTCCATGGCGACAAGCCTACAGTCCACAGCTGCAATCGCCATGAGCACTATGGAAAAATATTTTTTTATAATTAAAGTACTTGGATTCAGTTCCAGCCGGATTAGTATTCCTGATATGTTTTCCATCCACTGCTCCCAAACAGTTAGGGAAATCACAAACTTCAAGCAATTGGTCTGCAGTTTGCTGCCAGATTTCCGTGGTGGGTAGGGGGATAAATTCCGCACGAAGAACATCCCACAAAGCCCGGCAGGTGTCTGCAATAATCCCAGAGAGTGTGGAAATTCCTATCCAAAACAGGAAATGGAGCGATGATAGGCTCTCTCCGGTAGCCAGGAATCTGCCAAAAAGAGAAAGAAAAAAATTAATCAGAACAATAATTTTTATGACTGAGGGTTTTGCAAAAAAGAGAAAGAAAGAAGAAAAAAAAAGAGAAAGAACATGGCTTTTATAACAATAATATTTAGGGCAATATTTAAGCTAAACAAAAAAAGGGAAAAATATTAAGTACATTGCAAAACAATAATAATTATGACAGGCGTTAATGTTTAAATATTACGTTCTTTGTCACCAGCAGACGTTCCTCAGCAGGAATTGCTCTACGGAGCTGGGTGTCCTGCCTCCTGATAGCTCCTTGTACACTGCCCAGCAATTCCATAAAGCTGTCTTGAGACATCCTCGTGTACTCGAAATATTTCCGAGGGTTTTCACGGAGCTCACTGAATAAGGAGTGGTAGGCTCCACGGCTTTGTCGTAGTTCAAGAATTGGGTACTGCAAAAAAAAGCGCCGACGACGTCTTCTCTGTTTTTCTCTTTTCCATTCTTGCTCACAAGCAAATGCAAAGGATAGAAACAAGTTGACATCCAAATCCAGATTCCGATAGAAACTCTCCATGCAAAGATCCATCTTGACATGGGATACAGGAGCAAAATGTGAGGATTTCATCTGTAGAAGGGTTTATATAGCAAAATCCCAAGAGCCACGGCCATTGGGCATGGATTGTTTCAAGGAAATTTTTCTTGAAATAATTTTTTCCTTTAAACGCATGTGCATAAAAAACAGGAACGCATGCAAAAACACATACAAACGTGTGCAAACGTTGTATTTTTTTTATCCATCATGCGTTATTATCATGCATTTGTATGCGTTTTGCAATGCGTTTGAGGTTGCAGACGAGACGCTGCAGACTCAACCGCAAATGTGAACCTAGCCTTACTTACTACTAATAAATCTTCTGCTTGCTCTCCTGTTAACAATGTATTGTGAATGTAACTATCTTTCTCAACCTTTTGGTCAACTGTTAAACCACTGGCTGTTCACTCTGCCAGTCACTGTATTGGTTGCGCATCCACTTTAGAAAAACAATTTAAACTTATCACCCTCATCAATAACTTTCTCTCCTATTTCTATACTTTTTGTGCTGAAATATTTCCCTGGAGTTAGGCAATTTCAAAAATCCATGATTTTGAGCATGAAGGGAATCAGTCAATAGAATCAACCCTCGTAAGCCATCTACAGTTGTGTGAAAAAGTGTTTACCCCTTCCTGATTTCCTTTTCTTTTGCATGTTTGTCACACTTAAATGCTTCAGATCATCAAACAAATTTAATGTTAGACAAAGATAACACAAGTAAACACAAAATGCAGTTTTAAATAAAGGTCTTTATTATTAAGGGAAAAAGAAATCCAAACCTACAGGGCCCTTTGTGAAAAAGTGAATGTGCCCACCCACCATAAAACAAAACTTAACTGTGGTTTATCACATCTTTGGGAAGCTGAGTATAAATTTCCTAGCCACAACCAGGCCTTATTATTGCCACTCCTGTTCTCAGTCAAGAAATCACTTAAATATCACCTGCTTGACAAAGTGAAGTAAAGCCAGGGCTGGTTTTAGACAAATTGGGGCCCTAGGCAAAATTCAAAGTGGGGCCCCCATGTCCATATAAAACACGTACGTGTTACACCGATATCGGTGTCACCAGTGTTTCAATCAGTGTGCCATCCATGTGCCATCCGTGTTTTTCCAGTATGGATAATGGAAATGAAATTACAAAACTTCTCATATACTTTCCATGTTAAACATGTACAGCACACGGACAGCACATGTACGGCACACGGACGTCATGTTTACACGGACTGCATGGCAGACTTTAAAGATGAAAATCACTGCTGAGCAATAAGAGCAGATTCTTTTCAGTTTTGCCAAAAAATATCTTGTTGATCCACAAGACTTTTGGGAGACTACCCTGTGGACTAACGGAACAAAAGTTGAACTTTTCGTAAGGTGTGTGTCCCATTACATCTGACATAGACATAACCCAGTATTTCAGAAAAGGAACATCATACTAACAGTAAAATATGGTGGTGGTAGTGTGATGGTCTGGGGTAGTTTAGCTGCGGCAGGACCTGGAAGACTTGCTGTGGTAAATGGAACCATGAATTCTGCTGTCTACCAAAAAATCCTGTAAGAGAAACTCCGGCCATCTGTTCATGACCTCAAGCTGAAATGCACTAGATTTGCGCAACAGAACACTCAGCCAAAACACACTAGCAAGTCCACCTCTGAAAGGCTTAAGGAAAACAAAATTAAGATGTTGGAGTTGCCTAGTCAAAGACCTGACCTTAATCCGATTGAGATGCAATGGCATGGCCTTTAAAATGCGGTTCATGCTCAAAAACCACCTCCAATGTGGCTTAATTACAACAATTTTGCAAAAATAAGTGGGCCAAAATTCCTCCAGAGCACTGTAAAAGACTCATTGCCAGTTATCTCGATCTCCGAGAGCTGCTGCTCTGCAGGCGCCGGCGGCGCCACCTTGGAGGAGATAAAAAAACACACAATAATGACACCCAGGTATAATATATAAAGGAATGCTCAGTACTATTCCCCCAATAAGTGGGTCCAATCCTATTAATAAACCCAGTGTCACCACATGTGTCAGAGATATAGTGAAACCACTAAAGGAGAACAAGAGAACATGCACTAATCATAGACCGGATTCATGAAAAAGTGACAGGGAATAATTTAATAATTATATCAATTTTATTTAATGGCAATAGAGAAAAACCAATAAAATATTACAATAAAATCATGTAAATATATGTATATCTTCAAAATGTGCACAGATCAAGATACAATATCCACAAGGCAGGTCAATTTTCTATTATGTACTATATACCCCAAGTAGGCAAACTTTGTATCACAAAAAAGGAAAATATATTGCATATGCTATACAGAAATAAGAAAAAATATGTAAAATACACCCATGTATAAAATAATAATGAATCAATCATATAATATCCCAAAATTCATATTGGAAAGAGGGGCAAAAAGTGCTATGTGCAAAGTTATTCAAATGCTACCTATTCAAAAGAGTGCATGTAGTGCAAAAAGGTGCATAAAAAAGTGCTGTATGCAGTTGCAATCAAAATGCCACTTACTTATTAGGATGGGGAAATATATCAAGACCGCCAGATACTTGATAGTGTGCACCCCGACGCGCGTTTCGGAAGCACAGTTCCTTCATCCAGGGTCCAGGTAGCAGGTGGTGATGGGGTCTGGGCAGCCTGGAAACAGCTTGGGATCCACCTAACCAGGTGGGATTGAAAGCCTTCCTTTCTGCACTGTATTCTGACCCTTGTTGCCTGAAGCTCTGCACAAGTCCTCTCAGTGTCTGTACTCCCAACCTGTATGGCTGACAGCCTGAACCTTTCATGGGCGCTGTCTTCTCACTGGCAGCCCCAGGCGCCTGACTTGCTGTGGTACCTGCAGGTGTTAGATGGGACTGGAGACTTGCAATTCCTGCCCACTGGTTTCAGTGGCTGGGTATGCAATTCCCACACCACCACGGACTCCGGTGTCCAGTCTCTTAGCACTTTCTTCTGGGGTGAGCCCAGTCACAGCTCCAGACCCCAGGCTCCTCTCACTTTCCCTGCACACACTAATTGACTGCCTAACCCCACCCCCAGGCCAGAATTTTATAGGGATGCTCCCCTGAAACCGGGTTTAGAGCTCCCCCTTCTGGTCTGGATTCAGGACTGTATTGCATGTCAGTATTACCTGATTAAGGAATCCCTCCTTGCTTCCAGGTATGACATCACCCCCCTTGTGAGGAAGGTAATGCCATTGTGGCAACCGGGGTCCTGGAGTTCCACACTCCCCCCTAGTACAATTCAGTACTGCTGGACTGAGGAAACAAAAAGAAAACATGTTAAAAGCTGAACAATTGTAAAAGTTTACAGAGTTTCAAAAATATAAAAATTACAAAACCCAAAGCAAACAGTCAGAATTGACCAATTAAGTTCCTGGAGATAACACTGATCCATTTGCGTTCCCTCCAGACTTTCGGAGTTGTCTCTGTGGGATCCGCCCCAACCCACCTTTGCTTCGTTCCCCGGCTAAACCGGGGTAACTATGTATAAGAAAAGGTCCTGACCACACATAGTCCTCAGGACCAATTGTCCTTTAACAGGTTATTATGTTTTTTTTCTTTAAAGTTTATACAGTAGTCTATGTAGGTACTCATGCTTGAACAGTTGCTAACTTATATATTTTAACTTATTTACACATTTTCAACACATTCACATTTTAGGATCTGACCTCTAGTACTACGGGTGGATTTATGCAGTGCAGGTATTGATAGTGTCCTAATCGGATTCACTATACTTGCTACCACTGATGTAGTGTACTCGCTATTGGATACGTTACGGGTGATTCTATGTAGCACAAGTATACCTGATTTCCTATGACTGCTCCTGCTCACTGTGGGCATGACAGATTCACCATTAGCAGGGGGTAGATTATCGTGCTTCTCTGCTGGCGTGGCATGTGCTGCTTGAGCTGACGGGTCTTCAGGTTGGTCTTGAGTCTCTGCTGCTTCAGGTGCAGTAGGTTGGGGAAAGATCAGGACAGGTACTACAATGGCTTGGTTTACCTGTCCATGATTGGGGAAAGTCTCCAAGAATGGTATGGATTTTCTTTTCCTCATCTTCTACAAGTTGAGGGGTATCTTGGTCTTCTACCTTGTTTCTTAATTGGTCAGGGCATGCCTTCAAATGATCTCTTGATACTGCTGCTGAGGTTTCTCCTCCATCTTTACTGACGATGCATATGCAGCGCCCCAGAGTCCTGGTCGTTGCAGTAATGTCGCTCTGCCACTAAGGGGAGTGATGTTACGTCTGATTGCACTAAAGGAGTTCACCTGACCAGTTATCACACACACACACTACACTTCACACTCCGGCCACCATGGGGAGTGGTTCTATCTAGTAGGCCACTGCTCACGCTCTGGTAAAACTGGGGGTTGGACAGGAAGTTAGGGAGAAAGCAGCCCGGGAGAGTTTGGGAGAGGACCTGTCAGGGGTGGGATCCTGACAGCGGCCTAGCGAAAAGGACAGATCGTTACGGAGCCATGCCTGAATGATATAGCGGCAGGCTTCTTAGGAAGGACACGAAGTGAAGCATATTGTGGAGAAGTGAGAAGCGAGATCACAGCACAAGGGAGATAGACCCAGGAGGAGTCGTGCCCCTAAGATCGTGGCAACATCCTTCTGAGGCGCGTAGCCGGTGGCCGGAGCACCGAGGAAGTAACAGACTCTACGCATTACTTTGAACTACGGCAGGACAGTTAACTTTAGGTTGGTTGTCTCACCCTTTTACACCTAACGAAGACAATGGAGGCAATTGTGGGAGAGGGGCGTCTCTAGGGTCCCTATAAAATAACTCCAGGCCTACCCCGTCATACGGGTGCGTCCTATCCATATCATCTGGGGGACGGAGAGAGAAAGAACATCAGAAACAGACCCGACAGTTGTGAGGACTATCCCGTGTGCTCAGCAGGGAAGTACTACAACACACAGGCGCTAGTAGGTAGGCACTGATTTCCACCTGCAAAGGGAACTCTGGATGTGCCTTCGGACCGGCGGTCTCAGCCAGCCCTGTTAGCAGTGCTCTGGATTGCGGATCCCGAAGCCTTCAGTAAAGAGGTAAAGAGACTGCAACCCTGTGTCCTCGTTATTCATCGCGCCTTGCACCACGCACCATCATCACTTTTCATTGGACGCCCCTTAGCAGGGTCACGGACCGGGTCTAGCCACCGTGACAACCCCAGGACCGAGACAGAGAGGCCCGGTACTGAGTACCCCACGGCCCTGTGTCTGGGGGCGCTCCACATACCTTGGTCTTATTGAAGTTTGAAGGCATGACGGTGTATGGTTCAGCCTCCCACTGATCATCTAGTTTGTGCATTATTCTCTTCCTTTTGAGAACATGTTTTCCTGGTACTAAAGGAGTAGCCAGAGCTTGTTGGTTGTAGCTCTTTTCCTGTCTCTAACGTGCTTGGGACAAACTTTTCTTTACTCTTTCTTGTACTTTGCGGTATTGCTGCTACAGCTCTATATCCCAGTCTGCATCTGGTGATGTTGTTTCAGGCGTTAAGACTCCCATGTCCAAGTCAATGGGTAACTTGCCAGGTCTCGCTCTCATCAAGTAGGCCGGAGTGCAATTAGTGGAGTTCAACGGGATATGGTTGTATAGATCTACCAAGTCCGGCAACTTCTCTGGCCACAGATTTCTCTCTTCTAAGGGCAAGGTCTTCAACAGGTCCATGACCACCGGGTTCATTTTCTTACACATGCCATTTGTCTGTGGATGGTATGGCGTTGCTCTGATTGTCCTGCATCTGTACAGGTTACAGAACTCTTGGAACACTTCTGCTTCAAAGGCTGGGCCTTGGTTGGTGAGCACTTGTTCAAGGTAACCATGCAGTCGATAAAAGTGTTCCTGGAATGCTTTGGCTGCTGTCTTCGCTGTTTGATCTTTAACAGGCACGACTACCAGGAACCTTGAGTAATGGTCAACTATGGTGAGAGTGTAGACATAGCCTGAACGGCTTGGGGTCAGCTTCATGTGGTCCAAGGCCACCCGTTCAAGCAGTTGTTTGGTGATGATCGGCTGTAATCGGGCTCGATGGCTGTTGCGGTCTTTCCAGCGCAAGTTGCATGGGCCACACTCTCTGCACCATTTCTCAATGGCTCTTCTCATTCCAATCCAGTAGAATCTTTCACGAAGTAAGAATTCCAACTACTTCCATGAGAAGTGTCCTGCTTCACTGTTGTATACTTCCAAGACCATTGGCACATCCCGCTTTGGGACTACCACCTGCCAGACCAGTTCGTGTGTGCGTGGGTTGATGTTCCTTCTACACAGCTTACCCTCATAGATGAACAGCTTACCCTTCTCTGTCCACATCTGTTGGGTCTCTTGTGGGGCGTCTGGACCAGGGTGTGAGTCAGCTTGTGTCAGTAGCTCCTCTACTAGGCGGACTGCTGGATCGCTATCCCGCATCTCTGCCCACTCACGGTGGGGCAATGGGTTTAACATGGCCTCTTGCACAATGCAGCGCTTGTTCCTCACCCCTTGGGAGCGTTGGGCCACAACTGGGCAGTGAAAGGCTGGTAACTCTATTTCTTCGAGTGCTTCCGGATCTTCTCCCCTGTCTGGTGAATTTGACATTCTGGACAGTGCATCAGCATTAGCTTTCTTATGTCCCACTCGGTACTTGATGGTAAACTCGTAGTTGGACAACCGGGCCATCCATCGCTGTTCCAATGCACCTAGATTTGCCGTTTCAAGGTGGGTCGGCGGATTATTGTCCATGTAGATGGTAAACTTCGCTGAAGTCAAGTAGTGCTTGAAGCTCTCTGTTACTGCCCAGACAATGGTGAGGAACTCCAGTTTAAAGGAACTGTAGTTGTGGGGTTCCTTTCAATGGGACGATGATTCCTGCTGACGTAGTCAATCACTCTCTCTCTGCCTTTCTGCACATGACAGCACGGCTCCTAATCCCACATTGCTAGCGTCAGTGTAAAGTATGAATGGTTGGTCATAGTCAGGATAGGCCAGGACATCATCTTCCGTGAGAGACAACTTCAACCGAGTTAAGGATTCTTCTAGTCTGTTGCTCCACTTGATCGGAGGACTCATGTTCTTAGTCTTCTTGGATTGGCCCACTAGGAGGCCTTGCAGGGGTGTGGCTATCTTGTTAAAGCCCATGATGAATCTCAGGTAGTAGCCTACCAACCCAAGGAACTGCCGTACTTCATAAATGTTGTTGGGTTTTGGCCATTCCCTGATAACGGTGACTTTGTCAGGGTCCGGTGCCACACCTTCAGCGCTTACCATGTGACCTAGATAGCATACTTTAGGCTTCAGCAGGTGGCATTTGAACGGCTTCAATTTCAGGCCAAAGTTGGACAAGGCTTCGAACACCTCGGCCAGGTGCTTCAAGTGGTCTTCATAGGTTTTGGAGAAGATGATGGAGTTGTCCAGGTACAACAGAATGGTTTCAAAGTTCTTATGCCCGAGGCAACACTCCATAACCCTCTGGAACGTCCCTGGTGTGTTGCAAAAAATGAATGGCATGTAATTGAACTCGGAGAGGCCCTTTGGTGTCGTGAAGGCGGTCTTCTATTTATCCGCCTCTGCCACGGGAACCTGCCAATATGCACTGGTGAGATCTAAGGTGGAGAAATATTTAGCAGATCTCAGTGCACTTAGTGACTCCTCAATTCTAGATAATGGGTAGGCATCCTTGTGTGTAATTCTGTTAATTTGTCTGTAGTCAACACACATTCTCATGGCACTAAGGACTAATGGAGCTGCCCAGGGGCTACAACTATCTGATTACCCTAGCCTCCTTTATCTCTTGTAACATACCCTTGGCACGTTGATAGTGTGCTGGGGGTACAGGCCGGTACCTTTCTTTAATGGTCGGATGATCGCCAGTGGGAATATGGTGTTGGACCCCTTTTAGCTGCCCAAAGTCTAGAGGATGTTTGCTAAAGACTGGCTCATATTCCTGGACCACCCGGTAAGCCCCATGCTTTTGGTGTAAAGGGGTGTAATCAGTGCCTACGTGTATCTGTTGACACCAATCCTCCAGCTGTCCTGCAGAGCCATTCTCCTCTGCCTGGACGGGACCAAGGGTTCTGTTGCTTGTATTGCATTGATACTGACAGTGAACAGTTTAGCAAGGGTTGCATATCTGAGTAAATAGACATCTTTTTCCCCACAATTCAGGATGTGTATTGGTACCCTCCCCTTGCGGACATCAACTACCCCTCTGGCTGTCATTATGCTGGGCCTACTATCAGAATACACGGGTTCTACCAGGGCCTGGTAGTCTTGACCCCTGAGTCCTATTGCCGCTTGACACCAGAGTAACATTTTACTTCTGGGGGTTATTGCAATGGTGATTGGATCACTCACTCTGACGCTGCCAACTTCTCCACCAGACAGTTCTACCTGTTGTCTCTGCATCAGGGCTTTGATCTCTTTTTGTAGGACATGCTGCTCACTGGAACCAACAGTTTTGGCTACCTGTTGCAACAAAACAATAACCTTGCCAAGACAGTTTTCTATCACACTAGTACCTCAGGTTATCATTAGGTTACATTCTCGTCGATCAATGTCTACAATTACCAGACCTTGGGCTTTCAACTCTACCCGCCCCACCTTAATGATCACCTCCTTGTACCCCACTTGTGGCAAAGGCTGACCATTGCTGGCAACTATTGTCAGATCATTATTTGGGCCATTGGTAATATCAGAGTTGGCCCAGTGCCATTTGTAAAGAATATATGGCATAGACGTCACCTGGGAGCCAGTGTCCAGTAAAGCGTTCATCGGGATGCCGTCAATCACAATTTGGAAGACCGGTCATCCTCCGACGTACTTGGCTCGCCAGCTTTGTGGGCCTGGTCATCATACTCCTGGGGATTGGCCCTCTGCCCCAGGGATTGCTCATTTAAATTGCAGAATCTTATGATGTGCCCCACCGGTGACAAATGGGTAGTCCTCACTGGTCGTAGCAGTCGTTGTCTCTCCCTCTGGTCGGTGGGTTCCTCTTGAGCCATCGCCACGGGACATCATCTGGACTGGAAGCCAGCTGGATCTTCTCCTTTGGAGACACTTGCATTGACTGCACAGTTTTTGCTAGTGCAGCCACACTTTTGGTCAGTTCCTGGACCTGGAGATGTAGTTCTGCAGAGGGGTCATTATCTAGGGTCTGCGCGTCAGCTTCCACAAGGGTCTGTGGAAAGGATGCCGCTTCCTGGTGGTATGTAACTGCTGAGCGCCTAGGGGGCACTGTTCAGCTGGAATTTGGCTAATGCAGCACCGGGGTAGCCCTATCCTTAAAGTGTGCAAAATCCAAGTCAGGGTTTTGCAGGGCCAGGATGCGCAGCTGTGTCCTGTGGGTGCTGGACAGGAGTCCCTCAATAAATTGTTCCTTTAATAATCTGTCCCCATCTTACATGCTGTCAGGGTCAACCTGCTTAATGGCCCACAGTGCCTCCTGGAGGTTAAGGGCATAATCCCATATACTGTCCTGCATCCTTTGTTTGCATCTAAAGAATCTTATTTTTATTTCTGCAGCAGTGCAGGTGTCAAAGGTGTCCTTCAGCTTGGCCAGGATTTGTTTGACAGTCCCTTTATCAGTGTCCGGCCAGGACTTTACTTCCCTCTGGGCCACACCAGTTAACTGACAAATGAGGATGTTGACTTTTTGCTCCTCGGACGGGTGTACACTTTAAACAAACTGCAGAGTCTCTCCTTAAAATCGCTCAGGGTGTGTGACTCCGCTGAGTACTGCAGTAACCAGGCTCCTCCTGGTATGCACGGCATCAATAGTGGCATAATGGAGACTGTAGCTGCATCTGGATCTGGCTGCATCATGGGCGCTGCGGCTGCGGCCACCGCTGGGTCTGGCGGCATTATGAGGACTGCGGCCGCAGCTTGGTCTGGCTTTATCATGGGGTTGTGGCTGTCGCCGCCGCTGAATCTCCAGCCAAATTGGACATGTTCTTCTCCCCTGGTTAACCTCAGCCAGGCTCTGGGTAGTATTACCGTAGTCAGCGGCTGCTCCTCCGACGGGATGAATTGCACTCCTGTCGTTTTCCAGTTGGGGCCTCCAGCTTTTTCGCCAGCTGACAGCAGAGCATGGAGAGCGGCTTCCTTCGCGTTCTTTCTCTTAGCTCTGCTCACGAAGGCACACCTCCTCTGCTCCTTGCACGCTGCATGGTGCGGCACTGGTGGTTATCACACAGCTCAATAAAATTTATGGTGCACGGACCCGATGGTATCGGGCTGGGAATCCTGTTCGTGACGTCAAAATGGAGCTCCCGCTAAAACCATAGGGTACTCGAGCCTGGTATTTAAAGCGGTGGTCACAGTGGCAGTGACCCGGTCCATGGCCCTGGGCATCAAGTAAAAGGGGGTGAATGAAAGTGAAGAATAAAGTCTATACAGGATAATTCGTGATGCCACCTGTGGTATTCAGCCACGGATGGCTGGCGCTGCTTAAAGGGGTCCACTGGGGCTGAAAGAGTTGCAGCAGAGTTGGTATAGCTCCCCACAGGCAGAGCTTAGTCCCCAGGGCTACCGATACAGTTGGTAAGAGGGATGACTGATGGTAGGGTGAAGGACTGAGGGTGCAGGAAATAATTGAAGGACACAGGGATAGCAGTTTCCTTTACCTTTTACTGTGAAATGCAGGTACAGTCCAGGGTACAGTAAGCAGGTGGTGATGGGGTCTGGGTAGCCTGGAAACAGCTTGGGATCCACCTAGTCAGGTGGGCTCGGAGGCCTTCCTTCTGCGCTGTGTACTCTGACCCTTGCTGCCTGAAGCACTGCACAAGTCCTCTCAGTGTCTGTGCTCCCAACCTGCATGGCTGACAGCCTGAACCTTTCATGGGCACTGTCTTCTCACTGGCAGCCCCAGGCTCCTAACTTGCTGTGGTACCTGCAGGTGTTAGATGGGACAGGAGACTTGCAATCACCTGCCCTCCAGTTTCAGTGGCTGGGTATGCAATTCCCACACCACCACGGACTCCAGTCTCTTAGCGCTTTCTTCTGGGATGAGCCCAGTCGCAGCTCCAGACCCCAGGCTCCTCTCCTTTGCCTCTTCTCCTCTCACTTACCCTGCACACACTAACTAACAGACTGCCTAATCCTGCCCCCAGGCCAGAATTTTATAGGGATGCTCCCCTGAAACCGGGATTAGAGCTCCCCCTTCTGGTCTGGAGTCAGGACGGTGTTGCATGTCAATATTACCTGATTAAGGGATCCCTCCTTGCTTCCAGGCATGACATTAACCCCCCCATGATGAAGAAAAGAAAGCGAACAACTCCAGAGACAACATCATCTATCAGGTACCTGGATATAATTTTTTTTGTGCTACTGACTAATTGTCAAATTTTTATTTGTTAGAAGCATTAAATGGGTTGTCCAAGTTTGTGATGAGTCTTCATTCATTTTATCTGACTGCAGACTTCTGATTTTTCTGATGTGCTTTACACACTGTCAGGATTTTCTGGTGTCGGCGATTTGCATACATGCGGTCAAGTGCTGACTAGACATGCTTGACCTCACTTAATGACAATAAATTGGCGAGGCCAGACACGTCTAGATGGAATGTGGCCAGAAGTATACAAATCTCATACTTGTGCAAGTGAGAATCCTAAAAGTGTGCAGCACACGCGCTGTGAGAATTCAGAAGCCTTCAGCCAACTATAGTGACTGAAGACTTTCATCTCCAACCTAGACGCACCCTCTAATTATAAAATGAAGCCCTGTTGCCAATCCTAACAGAGTGTAATATGCTCACTGCCAAGATTCAGCTCTGCTTGCAGGTTCCAGCAGTCATCAAATGGCCACTTTACTCATGCAATTTTCATACTTACGGTCACATGACAACGAGCTTCTCTTCCTGCTTCTCTCAGTTTTTCATTGAATGCTGAAATAGATAGAGCAACTCGTCGGCACATAACTAAGGGCTCATACTCACTTGCATGAAATACGGCCGAGTCTCGCATGGTAATGGAGTGCCCCCAGGGGCCATTGGGTACTCGGTACCGGGTCCTGCAGTTCACAGGGGGATGTCACAGTGGCTGACCAGGTCTGTGGCCCTGGGACGTCCATATTAAATTGAAAGGTCTTTAAAGGGATAGAGTTTATGTTCGTGACGCCACCTGTGGTATTTCGTCAGGGTGACCGACACTGCTTTAAGGGTCCGCTGGGGTGATGTTATGGCAGCTAGATGGTATACCTTCCCAAAGGTGAAGTATGTCCCCAGGGCTTCCCGGTGTGTAGATGGTGGTATGGTGAGAGGCGCGGAGAAGAACGAGGACCCAAGGTTGCAGTCTCTTTACCTATACTGAAGACTTCAGCATCCACAGTCCAGGGCACCAGATCACAGGGCAGGCAGAGTCCGGCCGCTTTGGAGGCAAGTCCAGAGTCCCCTTGTCCAGGTGGAAATCAGTAGCCTTCCCTTGCGCTGCAGTGTTGTAGTCCCTTACTGCCTATGGCTTCACATAAGGGTCTCACAGATGTGGTGTTTCATTCTCTCTGTCCCCCATATAGGATAGGACAAAACCTGTATGACTGATGACTTGAGCCTGTTTATAGGGTCTCTTAGATAACCCGGCTCTGTAGGTGTCACCGTGCCTCCTGGGTGTAGGTGCGGTCAGGTAACCTGCAATTAGCTGTCCTGCCGGTCTCTGAAATAAGGTGTAGAGGTCCTTACTCCCTCAGTGTTACGGCTACCGGGATTTTGTGCCTCAGAAGGAGGCAGCCTGAGCGGGGCTGGTCCCCTTCTGGTATCCTCTCCTTTGCTTTGCTTTCCTTCACGCTCGCTGCAATACAATTCTGCCTTTCAATGTCTCTTTCTGGGAGCTGCAGCTCTGAGGGCATGCACAGCTCCATTGACCTTCTGTCCTCCTCACACTCTGGTCTGGAACTCACTAACAGAACTCCTGCCTGGAGCTCTGTCAGGAACTGACTCCTGTCTGGAATTAACTAACTCTCCCTACAGACTACCAGTTATATATATATACAGTGGGGCAAAAAAGTATTTAGTCAGTCAGCAATAGTGCAAGTTCCACCACTTAAAAAGATGAGAGGCGTCTGTAATTTACATGATAGATAGACCTCAACTATGGGAGACAAACTGAGAAAAAAAAATCCAGAAAATCACATTTTCTGTTTTTTTATCATTTTATTTGCATATTATGGTGGAAAATAAGTATTTGGTCAGAAACAAAATTTCATCTCAATACTTTGTAATATATCCTTTGTTGGCAATGACAGAGGTCAAACGTTTTCTGTAAGTCTTCACAAGGTTGCCACATACTGTTGTTGGTATGTTGGCCCATTCCTCCATGCAGATCTCCTCTAGAGCAGTGATGTTTTTGGCTTTTCGCTTGGCAACACGGATTTTCAACTCCCTCCAAAGGTTGAGATCTGGAGACTGGCTAGGCCACTCCAGGACCTTGAAATGCTTCTTACGAAGCCACTCCTTCGTTGCCCTGGCGGTGTGCTTTGGATCATTGTCATGTTGAAAGACCCAGCCACGTTTCATCTTCAATGCCCTTGCTGATGGAAGGAGGTTTGCACTCAAAATCTCACGATACATGGCCCCATTCATTCTTTCATGTACCCGGATCAGTCGTCCTGGCCCCTTTGCAGAGAAACAGCCCCAAAGCATGATGTTTCCACCACCATGCTTTACAGTAGGTATGGTGTTGGATGGATGCAACTCAGTATTCTTTTTCCTCCAAACACGACAAGTTGTGTTTCTACCAAACGGTTCCAGTTTGGTTTCATCAGACCATAGGACATTCTCCCAAAACTCCTCTGGATCATCCAAATGCTCTCTAGCAAACTTCAGACGGGCCCGGACATGTACTGGCTTAAGCAGTGGGACACGTCTGGCAGTGCAGGATCTGAGTCCATGGTGGCGTAGTGTGTTACTTATGGTAGGCCTTGTTACATTGGTCCCAGCTCTCTGCAGTTCATTCACTAGGTCCCCCCGCGTGGTTCTGGGATTTTTGCTCACCGTTCTTGTGATCATTCTGACCCCACGGGGTGGGATTTTGCGTGGAGCCCCAGATCGAGGGAGATTATCAGTGGTCTTGAATGTCTTCCATTTTCTAATTATTGCTCCCACTGTTGATTTCTTCACTCCAAGCTGGTTGGCTATTGCAGATTCAGTCTTCCCAGCCTGGTGCAGGGCTACAATTTTGTTTCTGGTGTCCTTTGACAGCTCTTTGGTCTTCACCATAGTGGAGTTTGGAGTCAGACTGTTTGAGGGTGTGCACAGGTGTCTTTTTATACTGATAACAAGTTTAAACAGGTGCCATTACTACAGGTAATGAGTGGAGGAAAGAGGAGACTCTTAAAGAAGAAGTTACAGGTCTGTGAGAGCCAGAAATCTTGATTGTTTTTTTCTGACCAAATACTTATTTTCCACCATAATATGCAAATAAAATGATAAAAAAACAGACAATGTGATTTTCTGGATTTTTTTTTCTCAGTTTGTCTCCCATAGTTGAGGTCTACCTATGATGTAAATTACAGATGCCTCTCATCTTTTTAAGTGGTGGAACTTGCACTATTGCTGACTGACTAAATACTTTTTGGCCCCACTGTATATGCTGAGTGACCTAATAAATAGGAGCAGAAGCTCCCCTGGTGGCCTGGAGTGTGAATGTGTTGCATGTTTGTGATACCTGGATGCAGTTATCCCTCCTTGCCTTCAAACGTAGCATCACTCTCCCCAAGAGGAAAGCAATGCCACTGCGACGACCAGGACCCTGGGGCACCGCAGTAACACCCAGCACTGCCGCCGGCACTTGGAAGCGAGGCGTGCAGCTCCATGTATTGCTTTGCGGCAGCATGCTCTGCTCTGAAGTGCCGGCGGCAGAGCCAGGTTTTAACATGCGAGACTTGGCCGCATTTCACGCAAGTGAGTATGAGCCCTTAGTGTGCAAATCGCATATGTGATACCAAACTGATTTCTTGCCCTGGGTGCCAGACACCCTAGATACACCTCTGCTCTGTGCCCCTAAATAGTAATGTTCCCTTTGTACTTCCTCTTAGGGCTTATACTCACCTGCGAGGAACTCGGATTAGTCTCGCATGTCAATGCCCGACACTGCATCTGGCACTCAGATCGGAGCGTGCGACCGCATAGCAATACATACAGCCTCACGCTCCGCTCCTGAGTGCCGAGTGCAGTGCCGGGTATTGACGTGCGAGACTCATCCGAGTTTCTCGCAGGTAAGTATGAGCCCTTAGTAATAGTGTTCCACTGCGCCTTCTTTCGGTTATACAGCATCATATACTGTAGGAATAGAATCCCTCTGTGCCTCCTTATAGTAATAATTCCCATTGACCCTTTATAATAATAATGATCCAGAACCTTACAATAAAACAATCACCCCTGTGATTTCTTATAATAATAATAATTGTAGCTCCTGTGCTATCACTATAATGATTCCCCATAAATGCCTCTTTATTGTTATAATGCAGGGATGTACATAGAAATCATGGGGCCCAATAGCAAATGTCCTATCGCAACACGTCGGCACAGTAAAATAAGGACATACCTCTCAACTTTTTAAGACATGGAGACAGATACAGTGGGGCAAAAAAGTATTTAGTCATTCAGCAATAGTGCAAGTTCCACCACTTAAAAAGATGAGAGGCGTCTGTAATTTACATCATAGGTAGACCTCAACTATGGGAGACAAACTGAGAAATAAAAATCCAGAAAATCACATTGTCTGTTTTTTTAATCATTTTATTTGCATATTATGGTGGAAAATAAGTATTTGGTCAGAAACAAACAATCAAGATTTCTGGCTCTCACAGACCTGTAACTTCTTCTTTAAGAGTCTCCTCTTTCCTCCACTCATTACCTGTAGTAATGGCACCTGTTTAAACTTGTTATCAGTATAAAAAGACACCTGTGCACACCCTCAAACAGTCTGACTCCAAACTCCACTATGGTGAATACCAAAGAGCTGTCAAAGGACACCAGAAACAAAATTGTAGCCCTGCACCAGGCTGGGAAGACGGAATCTGCAATAGCCAACCAGCTTGGAGTGAAGAAATCAACAGTGGGAGCAATAATTAGAAAATGGAAGACATTCAAGACCACTGATAATCTCCCTCGATCTGGGGCTCCATGCAAAATCTCACCCCGTGGGGTCAGAATGATCACAAGAACGGTGAGCAAAAATCCCAGAACCACGCGGGGGGACCTAGTGAATGAACTGCAGAGAGCTGGGACCAATGTAACAAGGCCTACCATAAGTAACACACTACGCCACCATGGACTCAGATCCTGCAGTGCCAGACGTGTCCCACTGCTTAAGCCAGTACATGTCCGGGCCCGTCTGAAGTTTGCTAGAGAGCATTTGGATGATCCAGAGGAGTTTTGGGAGAATGTCCTATGGTCTGATGAAACCAAACTGGAACCGTTTGGTAGAAACACAACTTGTCGTGTTTGGAGGAAAAAGAATACTGAGTTGCATCCATCAAACACCATACCTACTGTAAAGCATGGTGGTGGAAACATCATGCTTTGGGGCTGTTTCTCTGCAAAGGGGCCAGGACGACTGATCCGGGTACATGAAAGAATGAATGGGGCCATGTATCGTGAGATTTTGAGTGCAAACCTCCTTCCATCAGCAAGGGCATTGAAGATGAAACGTGGCTGGGTCTTTCAACATGACAATGATCCAAAGCACACGGCCAGGGCAACGAAGGAGTGGCTTCGTAAGAAGCATTTCAAGGTCCTGGAGTGGCCTAGCCAGTCTCCAGATCTCAACCCTATAGAAAACCTTTGGAGGGAGTTGAAAGTCCGTGTTGCCAAGCGAAAAGCCAAAAACATCACTGCTCTAGAGGAGATCTGCATGGAGGAATGGGCCAACATACCAACAACAGTGTGTGGCAACCTTGTGAAGAGTTACAGAAAACGTTTGACCTCTGTCATTGCCAACAAAGGATATATTACAAAGTATTGAGATGAAATTTTGTTTCTGACCAAATAATTATTTTCCACCATAATATGCAAATAAAATGATAAAAAAACAGACAATGTGATTTTCTGGATTTTTATTTCTCAGTTTGTCTCCCATAGTTGAGGTCTACCTATGATGTAAATTACAGACGCCTCTCATCTTTTTAAGTGGTGGAACTTGCACTATTGCTGAATGACTAAATACTTTTTTGCCCCACTGTATGTATTATGGTACTAGATTTACAAAATTATTTGGCTCCTACTGTAGCTCCTTAGTGTTCTCACCCATTATGATACCCCTTCCATGGAGTGTGATGCCTCAAAAAATGCCCACATATACAGTAGAGTGATGGTCCCTCATTCCTCCAACTACACAGCATGATGTTCCCACAAACGTTACACAGTATGACGGTCACCCAGCCCCTGCCCCCTCAGAGTATGATGGTACCAACCACCACTCACAAGGTATGATGGTCCCCACAGCCCCCCACATAGTATGATGGTCACCACTGTCTCACACACAGTATAATGGTCACCACAGCCCCTTCACAGAGTATGATGGTCACCATTGACCCCCCTTTCAGTATTATAGTCCCACCACAGCTTAACGGTGTCCAAAGCCCCCACACAGTATGCTGGTCTCCCATCGCCCATGTACGATGGTCCCCAACAGATCCAACCCCAAAACAGTATAATGGTCCCATCACAGACCTCCATGTAGTTTGATGGTCCCTCCACACATGATGATGGTTCTCCATAACCCCAATATAGTATGATTGATGGTCCACCACAGCCCTATTATAGAATGATGTTCTCCTCCGCAGACCACCATATAGTATTATTGTCCTCTTGCTCAGTATGATGAAATATTCTTTCCACTTGGAGCACGATTGAGTATCACTATAGTGACGTATTATATTTGAGGGCATTAACTATTCATCATTTGCCCTGGACTTTATAGGGTTAGTTTTTTCTGAGGCATTGTGCTGTGCAGGCTGATCTTTGTGTAGGGTACAACTCTGTAAGCAAAGGTGTATATTAACCAAACTAATGCTATACTGGCAATACTAGTAGCCTAGTGGGATAAATGGTATTATCTTCTTGACCCTTAGGCTTTATTCAGCCCTTCTATATATTAGTTATATTGTTGGTTTTAAGCACTTTTGCACTTTCACTTAGTGGGTATCTAGACTCGTGTTTGTTTTTTATTTATACCTAATAAAAATTACATTTTAAGTAAAGGGTTTTTTCCTAGAAAGCAATCAGTGTGATGATCCCTAACAGCTGGAATACAATATGATGGTCCCCCATAGCCTCAACACAGTATGATTATGCAGCACAATCTTAATACAGTAAGATGGTTCCCCCACAGCCCCAATACAGTATGATGCTCCTCACAGCCCCCATATAGTATGATGGTCTCCCCGCACAGTAGGATAGTCCCCCAAACCTCCAATACAATATGATGGTCCCCTTGGACAATATGTTTCCTAACAGCCTCCAAATAGTACAATAGCCAAGAAAGAAGAAGCCAGTTCACCACTTTCATTGCTCTGCACAAGGGCGTGAATGAAGTCATTGCATGGAGCCGCCCCGATACGGGTCGATACACATACAAAATAAGAAAAATAGAAATGCTCCAGTGATGG
This sequence comes from Ranitomeya variabilis, assembly GCF_051348905.1. Classification (NCBI taxonomy): domain Eukaryota; kingdom Metazoa; phylum Chordata; class Amphibia; order Anura; family Dendrobatidae; genus Ranitomeya; species Ranitomeya variabilis. Next base: position 118,698,442 of record NC_135233.1, read on the forward strand.
AGAGGTAAAAACTTCACTTTTATTGCAGTGATTTAAAAAATTGAGGGCAGACCTATGTGATATGTCAGTCACAATTTTTTAAATCACTGCAATAAAATTGAAGTTAAATACCTATCTTTTCACCACTAGAGCATTCCTGTTTTTTCAAATAGTATAAAGGTCCCCCACATCCCACAAAATTTTTTTTATACTCATCTAATCGAACTGTAGCCTCCACCTCCTGTTCCATTCTGTCTTGTTTTTCTGTGGATGCAGATGGCGCAATGCAATGACGTCGCCATGCCAAGCGTCAACCACTGAGTGGAAGTAGGCCGCCGATATTGTTAATAGTGTCGCAATTGATGTGGCTGACGGTCAGACAGCCCATTTGGTACTTGCCAGGTATACCCAATAGTTAGTCCGGCCCTGGACACGGCACACTATGTCATCATTTGGTCATAGCACAATTTTATGTTGTGCTGTTACAACATTTTGATACTCGTCACGTGAGTTTTGGCATGGCGCATAGTGATCAGGGCCGTTTCTTCAACAGGGCGGGCAGGGCGGCCACACGGGGCGCCGTGGGGCCGGGGGGCGCAGGAGAGGCCTCGGGCCCCGGTGGTCCCCTGCCCGCTGCTGCTGCTGTTTAAGGGCTGTCAGGGGCGCGGATGCCGCGCTCAGTGCTGAGCGCGGGCGCGCCCTGCCCGAACTCAGCTGCAAATCTGACAGCTGAGCGGTCAGATCATCGCCTCGCGTCGCCGCGCCCCCCCCCCCGCACCGCACATAATGGTTGCGGCCACCTCGGCGCCGCCACTCACCCATACCTCCCAACCGTCCCGATTTCAGCGGGACAGTCCCGCTTTGGCACCGGGGTCCCGCTGTCCCGCTTCGGGCATTTAAAATCCCGAATTTGCGGCCGCCGGTGAAGCCCCGCCCACTTCCGGGACGTAGAGAGAGCCTGTTTTTTTTTTTTTTTATATAAAAGCTGCCTCCTGACCGCCCGCGCAACACCCCCCCCCCTCCCGCCCCCTGTGCGGCGCTGCCACGCTGAAGGAGAGAGCCTGCAGCAATCAAGAAGAAAGGTCAGCGATTCACTACCTCTGGCTGTGTGTGCACGGAGCTCCGGCTTCTGCTCTTAGCTGCTATCCCGGCAGAGAAGGAGAGACGGGGGAGGTGCCGGGATAGTGCAGAGCTGTGAGCAGGAGACTGAAGACTTCAGCAGAGAGCTGCACATGGACATCAGCCGCCCCTGCATCACAGAGGAGATTGTGTGTGTGTGATGTGTGTGATGGCTGCGTGTGTGTGTGTGTGATGGCTGGGTGTGTGTGTGTGATGGCTGTGTGTGTGTGATGGCTGCGTGTGTGTGTGTGTGATGGCTGCGTGTGTGTGATGGCTGCGTGTGTGTGTGTGATGGCTGTGTGTGTGTGATGGCTGCGTGTGTGTGTGTGTGATGGCTGCGTGTGTGTGTGTGATGGCTGCGTGTGTGTGTGATGGCTGCGTGTGTGTGTGTGATGGCTGCGTGTGTGTGTGTGATGGCTGCGTGTGTGTGTGATGGCTGCATGTGTGATGGCTGCGCGTGTGTGTGTGTGTGTGATGGCTGCGTGTGTGTGTGTGATGGCTGTGTGTGTGATGGCTGCGTGTGTGTGTGATGGCTGCGTGTGTGTGTGTGATGGCTGCGTGTGTGTGATGGCTGCGTGTGTGTGATGGCTGCGTGTGTGTGATGGCTGCGTGTGTGTGATGGCTGCGTGTGTGTGTGATGGCTGTGTGTGTGTGATGGCTGCGTGTGTGTGATGGCTGTGTGTGTGTGATGGCTGTGTGTGTGTGATGGCTGTGTGTGTGTGATGGCTGTGTGTGTGTGATGGCTGTGTGTGTGTGATGGCTGTGTGTGTGTGATGGCTGTGTGTGTGTGATGGCTGCGTGTGTGTGATGGCTGCGTGTGTGTGTGATGGCTGCGTGTGTGTGTGTGTGTGATGGCTGCGTGTGTGATGTCTGCGTGTGTGTGTGATGGCTGCATGTGTGTGATGGCTGCGTGTGTGTGTGTGTGTGATGGCTGCGTGTGTGTGTGTGATGGCTGCGTGTGTGTGTGTGTGATGGCTGCGTGTGTGTGTGTGTGATGGCTGCGTGTGTGTGTGATGGCTGCGTGTGTGATGCATTTGTGTCAAAGCTGCATGTGTTTGTGAGCTGCGTGCGTGTGAGCTGCGTGCCTGTGTGTGAGCTGCGTGCCTGTATGTCATTATACAGTATGGAGCATCATGTGTGGTCATTATACAATATGGAGCATCATGTGCGGTCATTATACAGTATGGAGCATCATGTGCGGTCATTATACAGTATGGAGCATTATGTGTGGCCATTATACAGTATGGAGCATCATGTGCGGTCATTATACAGTATGGAGCATCATGTGCGGTCATTATACAATATGGAGCATCATGTGCGGTCATTGTACAGTATGGAGCATCATGTGCGGTCATTATACAGTATGGAGCATCATGTGCGGTCATTATACAGTATGGAGCATCATGTGTGGCCATTATACAGTATGGAGCATCATGTGCGGCCATTATACAGTATGGAGCATCATGTGTGGCCATTATACAGTATGGAGCATCATGTGCGGCCATTATACAGTATGGAGCATCATGTGCGGTCATTATACAGTCTGGAGCATCATGTGCGGTCATTATACAGTCTGGAGCATCATGTGCGGTCATTATACAGTCTGGAGCATCATGTGCGGTCATTATACAGTCTGGAGCATCATGTGCGGTCATTATACAGTCTGGAGCATCATGTGCGGTCATTATACAGTCTGGAGCATCATGTGCGGTCATTATACAGTATGGAGCATCATTTGCGGTCATACAGTATGGAGCATCATGTGCGGTCATTATACAGTATGGAGCATCATGTGCGGTCATTATACAGTATGGAGCATCATGTGGGGTCATTATACAGTATGGAGCATCATGTGCGGTCATTATACAGTCTGGAGCATCATGTGCGGTCATTATACAGTATGGAGCATCATTTGCGGTCATACAGTATGGAGCATCATGTGTGTTCATTATACAGTATGGAGCATCATGTGCGGCCATTATACAGTATGGAGCATCATGTGGGGTCATTATACAGTATGGAGCATCATGTGCGGTCATTATACAGTATGGAGCATCATGTGCGGTCATACAGTATGGAGCATCATGTGTGTTCATTATACAGTATGGAGCATCATGTGTGGCCATTATACAGTATGGAGCGTCATGTGTGTTCATTATACAGTATGGAGCATCATGTGTGGCCATTATACAGTATGGGGCACTGTGTGGCCATATTTTTTTGTTTATAATTATTGTATATGAAACAGTGTGATCGGCAGTGCTAAATGGGTGTGGTTGGGATGTGGATATGGGTGTGACTAATTATGAATGGGTGTGGTCAGAGGCGTGGCCTAAAATTTGCCGCGGCGCGCAAAGCGCGCCGCAAACTTTGTCCCTCTTTCCCATCTTCAAAAGTTGGGAGGTATGACTCACCTCCGCTCCGCGCTGGATGAACAGCGAGAATGAACAGCCAGGATGAGGCAGCTCGGCCACTCCCACACTGATAGCAGGGGCGCCGCGCTCTCGGCTGAGCACGGGCGCTCCCTGAGACAGTGATCAAAGAGCTAAGCACACACACTATCACTGTCAGACTAGGCTGCCTGGCTGTTGCCAATTTCAATGCTGGACAGGACAGGCTGCAGTCTAGTCTGACAGTGGTAGCAGTATAGCAAAAATGCCCACCCCCTGCCTATGGATTAGTCCTTCCCTTCCCAGCAGCCCCATTTAGCAGTCTGAGCGCGCTCAGACTCAGAGGGCAGAGGGCACTGACACACTGAACAGGTGAGGGGGTCTGAGGGATGGGATGGGTTGGGCTAGCCTTTTTTTTTGGATGGGGACCCCCACACCTGCCCCCCCCCCAACCACCCTTGGGGCATGCTGATTTGGCATGCCCCACAGCATGAAACCCGGGAGGGGGCCCAGCTGACTTACCTCATCTTTGGCAGTCTGGTGGCATCCTCACCCAGGCGAGAAGTGTTGGAAAGAGTTATGGCAGTAACTGTATACCTGGCAACCAATAATTTAGCTTTTCGAGGATCGTCAAATACATTGTTTACACCAAATAATGGACATTTCCTTGGGCTTATAGAGCTTCTTGGAAAATTTGAACCAGTAATGAGAGATCATTTAAAACGAATTACTTCCCAGGAAATCCATACACATTACTGTGGAAATTTAATTCAAAATGAAATTATCTGCTTGATGGCCTCTCAGGTGAAGAAATGTATTCTAGAAAAAGCCAAAAGATCTAAGTATTTTTCAATAATGTTGGACTGCACACAAGATGCAGGTCACACTGAACAGTTGTCATACACCTTAAGATTTGTTGATATAGATGATGATCACGTAGCAATAAAGGAACATTTTATTGGCTATCGTCCTGCTACTGATACATCTGGGGAAAGTCTCGCCAATCTCCTTTTAGAAGAGATTAGTAAATGTGACCTGGAATTAGAAAATGAACTGGCAGAAAAGCTGAATTATTCGGAAGCTATTAATGCTTTTGCAGCGGCTAAATCTAGAAGAGTCAGTTTCTCATAAATCTGCAACCTACAATTTTTAGGATCTGTTTCCAAAATAATTAATAGATATTATTTACCTACAACTTTGTTCTCACCGTTAATAATTAGCATACTTGTCCCTTTTCCCCAAGTTCTATATAAGTTAAAGGCAAATTATAATTTATTAAAAAAAGGGAAGATACAAGCCTGCTCTCTATTTATTACTCAAGCCCACAAAAATAATGTTTATTATTTTCGGTGCCGGGGGGGGGGGGGGGGGGGGAGAAATTTCCTACTCTCGCCCTGTGTCATTTTTGGGCTAGAAACTGCCCTGATAGTGATGTATGAAACTTAGTGGCTCTGTAAGCACCTACATGCAGTGAAGATTCAGAAGAGGATGCGAGTGATGGGGAAATGGGAAAAAAAGAGGCGCTGAGTACCAGACAGCGGGCTGCATGCATAGTGGGGCAGGTGAGCAGTGACGCTGGTTTTGATTTTTTTAACATGTTTTTCTGGCCCTACAGTTCAGCAAATTGGCGGCTGCAGCTGACCACCATTTTGTTGAATTTATGCAAAGTGAAATGCAAAAAATCTGTATTGGGGAGAGTATGGATTTTTGTTAATTTCAAAGTGGATTAGATTCCACTTGAATAAATTTGCTCATCTCTAGTAAACAAACATACAAGTATATCATTTAGGAAGGTCTTTCACATTCCCTTATCTGACTCCATTACTTTACCCTCTCTTTTAAAAAGCAAGAGTCGACATACTCTTCCAGATATTTTCTCCAACAATTTAATCTGTTGGGTAGAGTTTGGAGGCTCCAATACACATCTAGTGGCTTGTGAGTTCATTGAAAATTGGCTGTATGGGGGATCTTAAGCCTACCTTTGAACTGAAGCATATTTATTAGAACGTACAGAAATGAAGCTGCTCTTAGGCCATGGAGTCTGTGGGAGTCAAAATGGACATGAGAAGATGGATACTACAAATGACTCATGATGATAAAAAAGTACGTCAAAAGCAAATAACTGGAGATGAGCAAATAAATTTAAGTACAATTTAATGCTACTCAAATTTTAAAAAATTCCACAATTGCAAAAATGCACATTTTTAGTAATTCAATACTGCAAATATTCAGCAAAATGGCGGCTGTTAGACATTTAAAAAAAAATCCATATAGAGTTTCCCCAGAAAAGCTGCGCGAGAAGATGAATTCGAATTTTGCCTGATCTGCTCAGCTCTACAGTAACACATTTCACAGGAAGTTTTATTAATCAATCAGGTTGAGGGGCTATTTCAGATCTATTTTTTTTGTTCTGAGTGCATGGAAATATAAAGCTATTCTACTGCTGAGTACAGTATTTTAATTTCCAGCTAGACCCACATTTTCATGTAATTCTTGCTAAATTGCATCGCATCTCAGTACACAGCACTAGATTTGCCATGTACGCTTCATCATGATTCTTTTTTTCTTAACCCGATGTATACCTAAACTATAAGCCTTTCATCTGGAGCATTTGCAATATATCCACTTAGCAGAAAAAAAAACGTTTCTTCGGAAAAGTGTGACCAAAATGGCAATCACTTAACCCTGGAAATGAAAAAGTAGCGGTCAATCATTAAAAAGATCACTTACTGCTACTGCACATCAAACTAGGGCTGATAAAGAACTTTGTCTCAGTAATGGATCAAAATGGCATTGGATTTATGTAACTGAAGTTTCCTGGAATCACTGATGCCAAGGTCAAAAAAGAAAGAATTTTCATAGGGTTCCAAATTATATAGTTTCCGAGCATGTAGAATGCATCATGAAATAGTGGCAGCATACAAAACAATGTGGTCTAATACTGTATGTGAGTAAAAAAATCAATATTTGGATTTTTATTTTTCTTTCTTTTCTATGTGGGTCTTTCTTCTGTGAGAGATGAACAAAGTAAATGATTTTATTAAATTATTTAAAGTAAGGAAAAATGGTACCAAGGAAGACCTTGCATGCAGGTTGACCCATGAACAAACACTCAGACCATTTGGATTTGGACCATATAGATAAAAAATAGTGCTTACATGTAGACATTTAGTTTAAAGTGTTTGCTTGGCACCTCTTTTTCTGACTCGTCTGATACCCAGCTGGTTTCATCTAACTAATAGGATGTTCTACCTAGGAAAAACCAAGTGGATTGAAGGTAGTTGCTTGAGAAACTGTCAGCTAACCCACTGAAGTTTCAGATGGATTAATGCTCTAGCAAGGACTGCAGCTGATCAGCATCTGCTAATTGGCTACAGTGGTCATGTGACATTGTTTATAACACATGACTACCAAGGGGACATCAGTAGAGCTTCTACTTGTCACACTCTCACCTACTAATTTTATGTCTTCCCTGACATTTGTCTTAGTTCCGGCTAGTTTAACCAACCCTACGGCGTTATTCCCACTTAATTGTCCAAGGTCAAAACCTCCAATTTTTTATAGCTGTGGAATGTCTACTACATCTTAAATTCCACTGTCACTGGTAAACTGACAATTGCTCCCCCCCCCATTACTGCCCCTTTGAAAAGATGAAAGTCATGCAAAACTACTACGATGTTAGACATAGTTAATTTGCATTCAACTTTAAAATATCAACAACACAACCTTATTCTAACTAAACTCTTGCTTGAAGGTCTGCAATGAAAAAAACAAATTAACAATCAGCATCTCTCTTCAGCTGGATTTCTTCTTCCCCCTTTATCCAGCTCAGGCTAACTAGTCTTAAAGTAATTTTACCATTCTCTGTTACTACAAAGTGTTTTAGTTCAAGTTAAGGCAAAGAGATTATTCATTCAGGTAAAGTTCTTGGTAAAGTACATCACTGGTAGATACCACTCGGGTTGGCTTACCTGGTCCGTAGGCAGCAATACCAGTTTCAACTTGACAGCCCTTGGTATTCTATTCGGTTCAGCTAGTGTATCATAGGTCAACATCACTGGTCTTCTCACTTCTCGAGTCAAAATCTTCCTGCTGTGTTGTTCCTATGATGCTGCAGACTCCTTAGCTAAGGGGCTTTCTGCTTCCGCATCCATTGCCAGTACATCCTTCGATGCACTCTGAACCATATTTGTAGACAAGGGTATAACTACAACAGGTGCAGGGGTTGCAATCGCACCCGGGCCCTGGAGCCTAGGGGGCCCAAAAATTCCCTTTAGCCTATAGAAAAAAACTATTGCTATTAAATATTTAAAATGTTTGGGGACCCCGTTGGAGCTTTCGCATCGGGGCCCATGAGTTTCAAGCTATGCCACTGTTTGTAGGTTCTTATTTTTCTGTCGAATCATCCATTTCTGTATGTTTGGGCGATTCCTCTATTCTTATGTTCCTATCAATATCTTCGGCAACTGGTGCTTGATTTATCTTCGACAACTGGTGCTTGATTGTCAGGACTGAGATGAACTTCAGATGTGTTTCTTGGCATGAATGCTGGAGCTTCAGGGCTTAGCTCATTTCATAAAGATTGTAGGCACAATATCACTTTTTGTTGGTATGCCAAGTACAAAAGTACTTATCTTCCTCATTTGAACTCTCAAAGTCATTGTCCACCTCAGAAGCGTCAGTCTGTGGTAGTCTCTTAATTGTTCTTGATCAGCGTTGATTCACTTCTGGGCTTTTGTCAGACTTCATCTTGATGACCACATACACCTTGTCTTCCCATTAAAAACAAAGTTTTCGTGGACCACCTTGTTCAGGTAAGTTCTTGACAAATACATGACTTCCTGGTGTCAATTCCACTCCATGACATTTCTGATCATAGTATTGTTTACTCTTGTTTTGCTCTTCCATGACCACTTTTGATGCTATGTTACATGCTTCTGTCATACGTTCTTTCCATAACCAAACATATTCAGATTGCGTCTTGTAAGTCTCTGAAACTGGAGTATCAAACATTATACCAATGGGCAGTCTTGGAGATCAACCAAACAACAGGAAGAATGGTGATTAAGCCGTTGCTTCGCACTTGGTACAATTGTAGGCATGCACCATTTTTGATACAGAACTCTTCCGATCCTTCTTCTCGTCTGCTGTCAAAGTTCTCAACGTCGACAGTAACATATGGTTGACACATTCCACTTGTCCATTACCTTTAGCATGGTAGTTTGTGGTCTGAGATCTCTGGATCTTACAAGAAGCTCCCTAACTTGACAACAAGCTGGTTCTCAAATTCTCTTTCCTGGTCACGGTGTAATCTCGTTGGAACCAAAACTGCAGAGCAAAGTCATTGATGATCTTCTCTGCCCCTGTCTTACCAGACTTAACGTAGCATATGTTTGAGAAAATTGGGTAAAATGGTCCATCATCTAAGATGTCATATCCACCCTTGCAGTTCTTGAAGTGCAGATAGTCTACTGAAACCATCTTAAATGGGTAGGTAGCCTAGATGTTGCCCATAGGTTTCTCGTGTTGGTATGTTAGGATGCTTGTCTTTCATTTAACCACACTCTCTGGTCACATATCTCTCGATATCTCATTGCATATACAGTACAGACCAAAAGTTTGGACACACCTTCTCATTTAAAGATTTTTCTGTATTTTCATGACTATGAAAATTGTAAATGCACACTGAAGGCATCAAAACTATGAATTAACACATGTGGAATTATATACTTAACAAAAAAGTATGACATAACTGAAAATATGTCTTATATTCTAGGTTCTTCAAAGTAGCCGCCTTTTGCTTTGATGACTGCTTTGCACACTCTTGGCATTCTCTTGATGAGCCTCAAGAGGTAGTCACCGAAAATGATCTTCCAACAATCTTGCCCCCAGAGTAGGGCAATGGGGTACTCGGCACCGGGTCCTGCGGTTCGGGGGATGTCACGATGGCTGACCCGGTCCGTGGCCCTCAGGGGTGTCCAGTAAAAGAGTTTATATATGGGCAAGGTGCAGTAAAGAACGAGGAGACAGGTTTGCAGTCTTTTACCTTGTTTACTGAAGACTTCAGATGGTATCCTCAGCCCGGAGCGCCAGATGACAGGGCAGGCAGAGTCTGGTCGGTCTGAAGGCAATTCCAGAGTCCCCTTATCCAGGTGGAAATCAGTAGCCTTCCACTAGCGCCTGTGTGTTGTAGTACCTCCCTGCTGAGCTTCTCGGTAAGGTCCTCACAACTCTTGTAGATGTTCTAGATGTTATTTCTTCCTCTCTGTCCCCCAGATGGTGTGGATAGGACAAACCCATATGACTGATGGCCTGAGGCTTGTTTATAGGGACCCTAGAGATGCCGCGACCCCCACAAGTTGCCACTGTGTCTTCTTAGGTATTAAGGTTGGGCAGCCAACTTGGAATTGACTGTCCTGCTGGTCTCTGAAGTAAAGCGTAGAGACAATTACTCCCTCGGTGTTCCTGGCTACCGGCTCCTGCGCCTCAGAAAGAAGCAGCTTGTTCCTGGCTGGTCTCCCTCTGGTATTTCTCTCCTGTGCTCTGCTTTCCTGTACACTCTCTGCAGTATGTTCACTTTTTAGTGTCTTTTCCCAGGAGTTGCAGCACTTCATGCCAGCAGAGCTCCTCTCCTTCTGTCTGCCTGACAGGAACTGAACTTCTTTTCCCTCCAGATCAGGATGTTAATTAGGGGAGTTCACCCTAAACAGGCTTAGAGCTCCCCCTTCTGGTCTGGAGTGTGAACATGTTGCATGTGTGTGATACCTGAATGTGGTTGTCTTTCATTGCCTTCAGACATGACATCACTTCTCCCCTGAAAGGATAATGACATCACTGCGACGACCAGGACACTGGGGTGCCGCATGTGTCCAAACTTTTGGTCTGTACTGTATGTCCAGAAGAAATGTTCACGAACCAGGTTTAAAGTTCTTTCTACTCCAAGGTGACCCATCTCTTTGTGGAGTTCTTTGAAGACCAATCTATGGTATATTCTAGATAGCAACTGTTATTTCTGTCCTCTCTTGTGAATCAAGATACCGTCTGCGCTGAGATAGAGCTTTGCCCATTTATTAAATAATATACGAAAAAGGTTGCACTCAATCTTGTTAAAGCATGTCAATATGAAATATATGAAATGTGAATAGGAAAATGGCTAGTGAATATTAGAAAAACATTTTGAGACGATTTGCACAAAATTTGGCCAAATAATGCCTGCCTATCAACCAACTTCAAGGTGGCCTCAAAGACTGATGGGTCCCTAACCAGTGTGAACACCTCTCTTAGGCTGATATCTGAATGGCTGGGTGAATGTGGACACCTCTCTCAGCAAAGCCTATACTTATAGTTAGGTAGGAACCTGATCTGATTAAAATCATCACATGGTGAAGGGCGGAAAGCTCAGTCAGAAAGCTAACATTGAAACTACAGAAAACTGACTGGCACATTGAAACTAGTCTGAATAGGTGCATACCAAAAATTGCTACTTACATGTAAAATATACAAAAGAGGTTGCACTCAATCGTGTTAAAGCATGTCAATATGAAATATATGAAATGTGTATAGCAAAATGGCTAGATAATATTAGAAAAAAATATTTGAGACGCTTTGCACAACATGTGGCCAAATAATGTCTGCCCATCAGCCAACATCAAGATGGCCTCAAAGACTGATGGGTCCCTAACCAGTGTGAACACCTTTCTTAGGCTGATGTCTGAATGTCTTGGTGAATGTGGACACCTCTCTCAGCAAAGCCTATGCTTACAGGTAGGTAGGAACCTGATGTTATTAAAATCACCACATGATGAAGGGCAGAGTGCTCAGTCAGAAAGCTAACATTGAAACAACAGAAAACTGACTGGCTCATCAAAACTAGTCTGATTCTCATGATTCTCATTTGGTCTGACATGCACTGTGAGCTGTGAGGTCTTTTGTAGACAGGTGTGTACCTTTGCATATCAAGTCCTATCTGTTTAATTTAACACAGCTGGACTCCAATGAAGGAGTAGAACCATCTCAAGGAGGATCACAAGGAAATGGACAGCATGTGACTTAAATATAATAATAATGTTTATTTTTATATAGCGCTAACATATTCCGCAGCGCTTTACAGATTTTGCACACATTATCATCGCTGTCTCTGATGGGGCTCACAATTTAAATTCCTTATCAATATGTCTTTGGAATGTGGGATGAAACCAGAGAATCTGGAGGAAACCCACACAAGCAGAAGAACATACAAACTCCTTGCAGATGTTGTCCTTGTTGAGATTTGAACCCAGGACTCCAGCGCTGCAAGGCTACAGTGCCAGCCACTGAGCCACCGTAAGTGTCTTAGCAAATGGTCTGAATACTTATGACCATGTGAGATTTCAGTTTTTCTTTTTTATTAAATTTTCAAAAATGTCTACATATGTTTTTTCAGTCAAGATGGGCTGCAGAGAGAGTACACTAATGAGAAAAAAAATGAACTTTTTTGAATTTACCAAATGGTTGCAATAAAACAAAGAGTGAAAAATTTAAAGGGGTCTGAATACTTTCTGTACCCACTGTATATCTCAGAATCTGTTCTGGGAGTTGTTGGTGTTTGTTTTTGGGGCCTGATCTGTGTCGCGGAAACCAGTCGCCCTGCACTGTCAACCTTCTGCATTTTATCCCCTGGGGTTGTGGCACTTGACATTCACTGGCATAATGCCCTTCTTCACCACACTTTAGACAATGGATACAGACAGCACTCTGATTTCATGATCTGCAAACCTCACAAGCAACGTTACTTTGGAACCCACCCCTGGGTCTGACCAATCTGAACTCTAGCGTGGTACAAAGCAACTCCTTCACCTCTGCCAATTCAACTCAAAATTCCCTGATTACTTCTTCCCAGTCAGTGCTGGCAATTTGGGGTTTACTCTGGGTAGTGGTGCTGTAGAATCTCTATGACTGTCATCTGACTGACAGCTAGGGGTCTCCATCTTCAGCTGATTCCTTTTGGAAATTTTGGTAGGAGACTCTTTAACTTCTGTTCACTCTCTGACTCCAAACTATTTGCCTAATTCATCTTTTCAATTAAGGCTTCATTCAGAATGCCATGGTCTTCTAGGTACTTTTTAATATGCAACTTCATATCTTTGCTGATTAACCCTGTTTCTAGAGACCTGAAAAATTTCCTATGGACTAGCCACGCATCAAATTTTACCTCCGCCACTACATCATGGGATGCAAACAACAGCTTATCTTAAGTTACAATTCCTCTGAACAAGAAACTTTGAGGAGATTCTTCGTTGTTCTGAGATTTGTTATAGAGTCTGTGGAAAAGTTCTGAAGTGTTCTCTTCTTTATGGTGCCCTTTTAAAATCATCTTCAGTTGTGATAAGTTCAAGTGACTCTTCATTTCTAGCATATTTTGGAGGTTTAGTCCTGGGCTGACAGTCTTCACCACCTCCTTGATGATCTGGCTGGTAGCCTTTCTGCAATTCTTCATCAATCTGTTGCAACAAGTTTGTGTAAGACAGTTTCTCTTTTGTTTTGTTAAGGTTCAAGGAATTGTGATGAATAAATAAATGCTCACACGACAATTGAATAAACTAATATGAATTTACTTAATAATAAGAAAATACATAGTCACTAAAACAGTAAAATAACATTATTCATACATTACATTATGGTACAGGTCATCAGGCTGTCTCTCTCATCTCTCTTCCATGTGAGTGTTCCTCACTCTCTGTTGCAGGTCTGTCTTTTATATCTTATACTGTCCAATGTATTTCAGTAAAAAACTTTGATGGTCATTGGAATGCCAGGAAGAAACCACCTTAAACCAGTCAGTTACTGACAACAAATAGCTGGTCAGTTACTAACAACAAATACATTTACTAATAACAACTAACTGGTCAGTTACTAAACAACAAATGACCTTCTGCTAGATGGGTCATCTGGTTTGACATTTAAACTTCAATGACCTTATGCAAACTCCATACATTAAGGATATACTGAATATTATAACTGATGGAAACCATATCTATATATCAATAATTAGTATTAATTAATTGGAGTGTTTGAAACCATTGAAGATAACCTACTACACATCTTTCTGTTTGTGCTCCCCAATCTGTCCAAGGACTTTGAAATCTTTCCTTATGGTGATTTGCGGGGTCATATAGGTCTGCCTTCTGGGCTTACTGCAACTTTCCAGCAATGGGGTCCTGGGTTCAAATCCCACCAAGGACAATATCTGCAAGCAGTTTGTATGTTCTTCCCATGTTTGCGTGGGTTTATTCTGGGTTCTCCGGTTTCCCCCAACACTCCAGATACATACTGATAGGGATATCGATTGTGAACCCCATTGGGGACAGAGATTCTAATGCATATAAAGAGCTGCGGAATAAGATAGCGCTATATAAGCAATGCGTAATAAATACATTACCTAACCCTGGCAGGCTAGAGGTTGTGTTGGAGTCTGTCACTATTTCAGGAGTTTTGGTAGATTCCTGCATGACTACCCTCAAATCTCAATTCCTGTAGTACTATCTTTGGATGGGGTTTCCTGCTCTTGGCTATTGGCACTGCCCCTCCGTCCTTCACCCTCAACCTGGTAATAAAATGTGTTAGTTCCTGAAGGAATGTTCCCATGACATCCTCATCTTCTCTCTTTCCTAGCTCATCCGTTTGTTAATGGCTGTTAAGAGATGTTTGCACATGCGTATCTTAGCGATCTGTTCTTCTGACACCTTTATATGTCCTGCTAATGCCCTCAATTCCTTATATGTTAATTGGAGAAGCAACTCATTGACAGTGTTAATCTGTGTTTAGACATCCATAGCTGCATGGTTCTGATATTGTCAATACCAGGCCCCTTTAGTTGGCATAGCAGTTTTAAATTGAGGTGCTGTGCTGCTGTATATCTCAATAGCTGTGTTTATGCTCAACTACAGTCTAAGGGTACCGTCTCACAGTGGCACTTTGGTCGCTACGACGGCACGATCCGTGACGCTCCAGCGTCGCTCCAATATCGCTCCAGCGTCGTAGACAGCGGTCACACTTCACAATGCACGACGCTGGAGCGATAATTTCATGACGTATTTGCAATGTAGAAGCCGTTGGTTACTGTGCGCACATCGTATACAACCTTTGTTACACGATGTGATCATGCCGCCACAGCGGGACACTTGACGACGAAAGAAAGTTTCAAACAATCTGCTACGACGTACGATTCTCAGCGGGGTCCCTGATCGCAGTAGCGTGTCAGACACCACGATATCGTATGGATATCGCTGGAATGTCACGGATCGTGCCGTCGTAGCGACCAAAGTGCCACTGTGAGACGGTACCCTTATTCCCACCAATGTTGTATGTCTGCCGCTCAGTATAGGGCGGCTAGGCAAAGTAAACATGAGTTCTTTGGAACCTTGGAGGGATTTCAAACAGGGCCTCTATTAACAAGCATCTTTCACAAGTGATATCGAAGTTTACAAGCATGATGCTATATAACACTATTCCAGGCAGAGGTAGGTAGTAAAGGTACCGTTACACTAAACGACTTACCAACGATCACGACCAGCGATACGACCTGGCCGTGATCGTTGGTAAGTCATTGTGTGGTCGCTGGGGAGCTGTCACACAGACAGCTCTCTCCAGAGACCAACGATCAGGGGAACAACTTCGGCATCGTTGAAACTGTCTTCAACGATGCCAAAGTCCCCCTGCAGCACCCGGGTAACCAGGGTAAACATCGGGTTACTAAGTGCAGGGCCGCGCTTAGTAACCCGATATTTACCCTGGTTACCATTGTAAAAGTAAAAAAAAAAACAGTACATACTCACATTGTGATGTCTGTCACGTCCCCCACCGTCAGCTTCCCGCACTGACTGTGTCAGCGCCGGCCGTAAAGCAGAGCACAGCGGTGACGTCACCGCTGTGCTCTGCTTTACGGCCGGCGCTGACAGTCAGTGCAAGGAAGCTGACGGCGGGGGACGTGACAGACATGGGAATGTGAGTATGTACTGTTTTTTTTAACTTTTACAATGGTAACCAGGGTAAATATCGGGTTACTAAGCGCGGCCCTGCGCTTAGTAACCCGATATTTACCCTGGTTACAAGTGAACACATCGCTGGATCGGCGTCACACACGCCGATCCAGCGATGACAGCTGGTGATCAACGACCAAAAAAAGGTCCTGATCATTCCCTACGACCAACGATCTCCCAGCAGGGGCCTGATCGTTGGTCGCTGTCACACATAATGGAATCGTTGCTACGTCACCAAAGCGTGACGTTGCAACGATATCGTTAATGAAATCGTTATGTGTGAAGGTACCTTAATATTTTAATCAGGCTCCTCTTCACACAAAGCTTCCAGGAAAACATACATGAAAGTCTCTTCACAGACAATTTCTCTTCACACTGTGTCTTTACACAGAGCAGAACTGTATCTTATCATGCAGTGAGGTGGGGGGAGTGGGGATGAGTCTGGTGCTGTTGGTTCTCTCTCACCCTTATCCTGTTGTAAAGCAGAGATTGCCCCTGGACTCTTCTAAATGCTTCTGTACTTCCAGACAGTAACGTTTATAAACCAGCTGTCTGCTACAGCTTGACTTGGTTCAGTACACATGAGTCTTTCTCTGATACTGCTTCTTCCTGCAGACCCCAAACACAACTAATGCTTCCCAGTATACCCCGGGGCAGTGCTGATCATTCCCTGTCTCCTGTAACCACTTAAACCCCACTAGTTGCTGGATGATTTTAAATCATCAGTACAGCTTCTACTTGTCAGACTACATTCACATGTTCAGTATTTGGTCAGTATTTTCCATCAGTATTTGTAAGCCAAAATCAGAAGTGGGGAAAAAATGCAGAAACGGTGCACGTGTTTCTATTAGGGTAGGGTCCTATGGCCATCGATTCTCTCATGCGAGAAAATTGGGCCAATTGCTAATGACACTTGGCTGAAACTCTGTCAGAGTCATCTTACTGTGCTACGATTCTCTCGCATGAGAAAATCACATCATAGGTACAGAGAAAATGGAGAACTTAAAGGGCTAGTCACATCTCCAATATCCTATTCCAATATGTAACAGATGTAATAATAATAATATTAGCAAATACCACCAATTAGAAATGTAGTATAGTTTTTCTGATTCGCTAGGTCTTTTTATCCTCATGTGCAGGCATTGCTGGACCTTAAGTTTCCAGGTTAGGTTAAAACCTCTAGCAACTAGCTAACTAACTGTCACTATATCAGTGGTCGTAACCATGGATACCTAAGGCCTTGCAATGCCTGGACATGAGGAAAGAGACATGCCTAATCAGAAAAACTATACTACATTTCTAGTTGGAGATATTTGCTAATAATGTTATTATTACTACACCTACTACATATTGGGATACGATCTTGGAGATGGGAATACTCCTTTAATTTCTCCATCTTCTCCATTGTCTCTGTGCATGTACACCAGCGGATGTCATCCGAGCGCAGTCCGATGTTTCACATACATCCATAGACTTAAATGAGTGAGTGTGATCCGATTATCAGATGTGCTTGCAGCATGCCAGATCGGCATGAGAAAAAAATTTGCAGATCTGCCCTGACCCATAGTATAACATTAGGTCGAGTGCTATCCGAGTTATACGTCTTATACCGTCATGTGAGCGAGCTCTTATACTTTTTCTCTAATTGTTCTACTCCTTATTTTGGATTAGAAATACTGATGTAAAATACTGACCATATACTGAATATGTGGATGTGACCTAAATGTTGGTATCTGCTTGAATGATGATCGTTATTTTGTTTCCTTGGCTGTCAAATTGAGAAAAGGTAAAATTGGCATTAATTCACTGTAAGGCTTTGTGAAGAATTGCTATGTGTTATCCTTAGAATTCTTGTTCTGCCTGCAAGCCTGTATACAATCTCAGGACAGATCCTGCATATGTTGCATGGCGCAGGGCGGTAGCCGCTGGCGAGGCACTCGTCTCCTTTTAAGTCTCAGCGCGCTACATAAAAGTCTGGGTCATGGATGGGTGTGTAGACTTGCACTGTGAGGGCATCATGCCCATGCAGTTAGCATGTAGCATCTGGGGTTGTAGGCCATGGACCGTGTGCTTTACAGTTCAATAAGGGAGACTTTCATTTCCAACACAAGCTCTTTATTGGGTGATAACTTGGTTAAGGTTATATACAAGGGATAGTGAGAATGAAATATTATGGACTTTACCTTTACAGTAAAAGGCTAAGTTCACACTGGGCATTTTTGCTGTGTTTTTTTAATGCTAATTTTCAATTGCTTTTTACAGTAACAGAGAAATCTCATGCACACATATTGTTTTATTTTGTGATCAATGTTTTGTGATTTGCATGTTTTTTCGAACATAGAGAATGTGCCTTCTTTCAGCATTTTTCAGCATTTTTCACCCATTGACTTGAATGGTTAATGAAAAAATGTTGAAAAACTGCACCAAAAATGCAGGTATCATGTTTTTGTCACGGGGAGACTAGGTGGGCAAGAGCTAATAACCCAGGCCCCTGCAATTTCCCTCAGACTAGGGAAATCCTGACTGACACTCTACCTAGAGTTTACACTGATGGTGTGCATGTCTAGGCCTCGACCCTCGCCCTGTCTCCTGTTTCAACCCTAGGCTGAAACCACCGCCCACCACCCAGTGAAAAGATCATACACCAATACCCACAGTTAGAACAGACAAGGATAACGGAAAATATACACCACGCCGCAGTCACTCAGGAATACACTATAAATGCGCAGGGCAAAATAAATACAAATATAGGAAGGAGTAAATAAGACAAAGGGAAATACACCACCAGCAATGATACTCCAACTACTAGTTCACCACTCCAGACCGAGATAACAACACACAAGACAAAAGCCATAATCGGCGACCCCCAATGTTCAGGAGAACTATTTAAAGGCAATGGGCATGACCCAGCTTCCAATCCGAGCATCAGGTAAATTAACCCCGGACCAGCTAGATAAAATCTAGCCGACGCCAATGAGCACATAGTGGTCAAAAGCGGAATTACCGCTGTCTGTCGAATGACCTGGTCTGAACAGCGTCCGACATGACAGTTTTACAGCGTTTTTAGTGCCAAAACCTCATTCTTTGGAATAGGACTTTTTTTTCAATACTAAACTTTATTAGCATGCACAAGAGACAAATCTAGCATGCCAAAAACTGCAGCAAAAAAGGCACAAAAAATGCAAGAAAAGAACAAGGAAAATATGCTTTTTTCCTGCATTTTCATTCCTGCCAAGAGATCAGGTTTTGCTACAGAAACAAAATGCTTAAAAAAGTGCCTAGTGTGAACTCACCCTAAATCATTTTTCAGTTCCAATATCCTTCCTCCTTAGTTTACTCCAGGACTAGTGATGCACACTGATTCATCCCACTCCACCACAACCCAGCTTTAATGCTACATTCCTGATCTGCAAGTCTCCTTACTTGCTCTTTGGTTCAGTGTCTTATTTCTTCAACTACTGGTGCCCTGAAACTCTCGCACTTGCGACCCCGACTAGTCCATCATACTCAGTCCTGCTTATGTCTGTTACCTTCTGGGTTAGAAGCTCCGGGGTTAGTGACTTTCTGTCCTATCCAAGGACATCTCTGCAGGAGGCCACTCTGTCTTGTCAGTCACTTCTCTTCAGGATCACACTATCCCTCGTCATTAAGGTACCGTCACATTTAGCGACGCTGCAGCGATCTAGACAACGATGCTGATCGCTGCAGCGTCGTTGTGTGGTCGCTGGAGAGCTGTCACACAGACAGCTCTCCAGCGACCAACGATGCCGAAGTCCCTGGGTAACCAGGGTAAACATCGGGTTACTAAGCGCAGGGCCACCCTTAGTAACCCGATGTTTACCCTGGTTACCGGTGTAAATGTAAAAAAAAACAAACACTACATACTTACATTCCGATGTCTGTCGCGTCCCCCGGCATTCTGCTTCCCTGCACTGTAAGCGCCGGCCGTAAAGCAGAGCGGTGACGTCACCGCTGTGCCCTACTTTACGGCCAGCCGGCACTGACACAGTGCAGGGAAGCAGAACGCCGGGGGACGCGACAGACATCGGAATGTAAGTATGTAGTGTTTTTTTTTTTTTACATTTACACTGGTAACCAGGGTAAACATCGGGTTACTAAGCACGGCCCTGTGCTTAGTAACCCGATGTTTACCCTGGTTACCAGTGAAGACATTGCTGAATCGGCGTCACACACACCGATTCAGCGATGTCTGCGGGAGATCCAGCGATGAAATAAGGTGCTGGCCTTCTAGCTCCGACCAACGATGTCATAGCAGGATCCTGATCGCTGCTGCGTGTCAAACACAACGATATCGCTATCCAGGACGCTGCAACGTCACGGATAGGGTTGAGCGAAACGGGTCGATCATTTTCAAAAGTCGCCGACTTTTGGCTAAGTCGGCGTCTCATGAAACCCGATCCGACCCCTGTGCTTGTCGGCCATGCGGTACGCGACTTTCGCGCCAAAGTCGCGTTTCAATGACGCGAAAAGCGCCATTTCTCAGCCAATGAAGGTGAACGCAGAGTGTGGGCAGCGTGATGACATAGATCCTGGTCCCCACCATCTTAGAGAAGGGCATTGCAGTGATTGGCTTGCTGTCTGCGGCGTCACAGGGGCTATAAAGGGGCGTTCCCGCCGACCGCCATCTTACTGCTGCTGATCTGAGCTTAGGGACAGGTTGCTGCCGCTTCGTCAGAAGCAGGGAGAGCGTTAGGCAGGGTCCACTAACCACAAAACCGCTTGTGCTGCAGCGATTTTCACTGTCCAACACCACCTTCGGTGTGCAGGGACTGTGGAAGCTATTTTTTTTTTTTTTTCCCCTCAGCGCTGTAGCTCATTGGGCTGCCCTAGAAGGCTCCGTGATAGCTGTATTGCTGTGTGTACGCCACTGTGGAAACCAACTGCTTTTTTCAAAGCACATATCCTCTTGTTCCTTCCTTTCTGCACAGCTATCTTTTTTGTTTGTCCACACTTTTTATTTAATTTGTGCATCAGTCCACTCCTATTGCTGCCTGCCATACCTGGCTTACATTACTGCAGGGAGATAGTAATTGTAGGACAGTTTTTTTTTTTGTTTTGTTTTTTTTTGTGGGAGATTAAGATTGGCATTTCTGCTACAGTGCCATCCCTGTGTGTGCCATCTCTCACTGAGTGGGCCATAGAAAGCCTATTTATTTTTTCCGTGATTTGTGTTCTAAAATCTACCTCAACACAAAAACACTACATCAATCAGTGGGAGAAAAATATTGGCCTCAGTCAGGGCTTGTGTGCCACTGCTGTGTGTGCTATCTCTCATTCAGTGGGCTATAGCAAGCCTATTTTTTTTTTTTTTTTTTTTAATATTATTTGGTTTCTAAAGTCTCCCGGAAAAAACAAAAAAAACCTAAAAAAACAGTGGGAGAGTAATATTGCCCTTTCAGCTTGTGTGCCAGTCTTGACTCCTGGGTGTGCCACCTCTCTCCCTCTCATTCAGTGGGCCATAGAAAGCCTATTTATTTTTTTTTTTTAAATATTATTGGGTTTCTAAAGTCTCCCTTAAAAAACAAAAAATACATAAAAAAACAGTGGGAGAGTAATATTGCCCTTTCAGCTTGTGTGCCAGTCTTGACTCCTGGGTGTGCCACCTCTCTCTCTCATTCAGTGGGCCATAGAAAGGCTATTTTTTTTTTGGTTTTTTTAATATTATTTGGTTTCTAAAGTCTCCCTGAAAAAAAAAAAAAAACATAAAAAAACAGTGGGAGAGTAATATTGCCCTTTCAGCTTGTGTGCCAGTCTTGACTCCTGGGTGTGCCACCTCTCTCCCTTTCATTCAGTGGGCCATAGAAAGCCTATTTATTTTTTCCGTGATTTGTGTTCTAAATTCTACCTCAACACAAAAACACTACATCAATCAGTGGGAGAAAAATATTGGCCTCAGTCAGGGCTTGTGTGCCACTGCTGTGTGTGCTATCTCTCATTCAGTGGGCTATAGCAAGCCTATTTTTTTTTTTTTTTTTTTAATATTATTTGGTTTCTAAAGTCTCCCGGAAAAAACAAAAAAAACCTAAAAAAACAGTGGGAGAGTAATATTGCCCTTTCAGCTTGTGTGCCAGTCTTGACTCCTGGGTGTGCCACCTCTCTCCCTCTCATTCAGTGGGCCATAGAAAGCCTATTTATTTTTTTTTTTAAATATTATTGGGTTTCTAAAGTCTCCCTTAAAAAACAAAAAATACATAAAAAAACAGTGGGAGAGTAATATTGCCCTTTCAGCTTGTGTGCCAGTCTTGACTCCTGGGTGTGCCACCTCTCTCTCTCATTCAGTGGGCCATAGAAAGGCTATTTTTTTTTTGGTTTTTTTAATATTATTTGGTTTCTAAAGTCTCCCTGAAAAAAAAAAAAAAACATAAAAAAACAGTGGGAGAGTAATATTGCCCTTTCAGCTTGTGTGCCAGTCTTGACTCCTGGGTGTGCCACCTCTCTCCCTTTCATTCAGTGGGCCATAGAAAGCCTATTTATTTTTTCCGTGATTTGTGTTCTAAATTCTACCTCAACACAAAAACACTACATCAATCAGTGGGAGAAAAATATTGGCCTCAGTCAGGGCTTGTGTGCCACTGCTGTGTGTGCTATCTCTCATTCAGTGGGCTATAGCAAGCCTATTTTTTTTTATTTTTTTTTAATATTATTTGGTTTCTAAAGTCTCCCGGAAAAAACAAAAAAAACCTAAAAAAACAGTGGGAGAGTAATATTGCCCTTTCAGCTTGTGTGCCAGTCTTGACTCCTGGGTGTGCCACCTCTCTCCCTCTCATTCAGTGGGCCATAGAAAGCCTATTTATTTTTTTTTTTAAATATTATTGGGTTTCTAAAGTCTCCCTTAAAAAACAAAAAATACATAAAAAAACAGTGGGAGAGTAATATTGCCCTTTCAGCTTGTGTGCCAGTCTTGACTCCTGGGTGTGCCACCTCTCTCTCTCATTCAGTGGGCCATAGAAAGGCTATTTTTTTTTTGGTTTTTTTAATATTATTTGGTTTCTAAAGTCTCCCTGAAAAAAAAAAAAAACATAAAAAAACAGTGGGAGAGTAATATTGCCCTTTCAGCTTGTGTGCCAGTCTTGACTCCTGGGTGTGCCACCTCTCTCCCTTTCATTCAGTGGGCCATAGAAAGCCTATTTATTTTTTCCGTGATTTGTGTTCTAAATTCTACCTCAACACAAAAACACTACATCAATCAGTGGGAGAAAAATATTGGCCTCAGTCAGGGCTTGTGTGCCACTGCTGTGTGTGCTATCTCTCATTCAGTGGGCTATAGCAAGCCTATTTTTTTTTTTTTTTTTTTAATATTATTTGGTTTCTAAAGTCTCCCTGAAAAAAAAAAAAAAAACTAAAAAAACAGTGGGAGAGTAATATTGCCCTTTCAGCTTGTGTGCCAGTCTTGACTCCTGGGTGTGCCACCTCTCTCCCTCTCATTCAGTGGGCCATAGAAAGCCTATTTATTTTTTTTTTTTAAATATTATTGGGTTTCTAAAGTCTCCCTTAAAAAACAAAAAATACATAAAAAAACAGTGGGAGAGTAATATTGCCCTTTCAGCTTGTGTGCCAGTCTTGACTCCTGGGTGTGCCACCTCTCTCTCTCATTCAGTGGGCCATAGAAAGGCTATTTTTTTTTTGGTTTTTTTAATATTATTTGGTTTCTAAAGTCTCCCTGAAAAAAAAAAAAAAACATAAAAAAACAGTGGGAGAGTAATATTGCCCTTTCAGCTTGTGTGCCAGTCTTGACTCCTGGGTGTGCCACCTCTCTCCCTTTCATTCAGTGGGCCATAGAAAGCCTATTTATTTTTTCCGTGATTTGTGTTCTAAATTCTACCTCAACACAAAAACACTACATCAATCAGTGGGAGAAAAATATTGGCCTCAGTCAGGGCTTGTGTGCCACTGCTGTGTGTGCTATCTCTCATTCAGTGGGCTATAGCAAGCCTATTTTTTTTTTTTTTTTTTTTTAATATTATTTGGTTTCTAAAGTCTCCCTGAAAAAAAAAAAAAAAACTAAAAAAACAGTGGGAGAGTAATATTGCCCTTTCAGCTTGTGTGCCAGTCTTGACTCCTGGGTGTGCCACCTCTCTCCCTCTCATTCAGTGGGCCATAGAAAGCCTATTTTTTTTTTTTTTTAAATATTATTGGGTTTCTAAAGTCTCCCTTAAAAAACAAAAAATACATAAAAAAACAGTGGGAGAGTAATATTGCCCTTTCAGCTTGTGTGCCAGTCTTGACTCCTGGGTGTGCCACCTCTCTCTCTCATTCAGTGGGCCATAGAAAGGCTATTTTTTTTTTGGTTTTTTTAATATTATTTGGTTTCTAAAGTCTCCCTGAAAAAAAAAAAAAACATACAAAAAACAGTGGGAGAGTAATATTGCCCTTTCAGCTTGTGTGCCAGTCTTGACTCCTGGGTGTGCCACCTCTCTCCCTTTCATTCAGTGGGCCATAGAAAGCCTATTTATTTTTTTTTTTAAATATTATTGGGTTTCTAAAGTCTCCCTTAAAAAACAAAAAATACATAAAAAAACAGTGGGAGAGTAATATTGCCCTTTCAGCTTGTGTGCCAGTCTTGACTCCTGGGTGTGCCACCTCTCTCTCTCATTCAGTGGGCCATAGAAAGGCTATTTTTTTTTTGGTTTTTTTAATATTATTTGGTTTCTAAAGTCTCCCTGAAAAAAAAAAAAAAACATACAAAAAACAGTGGGAGAGTAATATTGCCCTTTCAGCTTGTGTGCCAGTCTTGACTCCTGGGTGTGCCACCTCTCTCATTCAGTGGGCCATAGAAAGCTTTTTTTTTTTTTTTCCTTGATTTGTGTTCTAAAATCTACCTCAACACAAAAACACTACATCAATCAGTGGGAGAAAAATATTGGCCTCAGTCAGGGCTTGTGTGCCACTGCTGTGTGTGCTATCTCTCATTCAGTGGGCTATAGAAAGCCTATTTATTTATTTATTTTTTTTCTTATTATTTGGTTTCTAAAGTCTCCCTGAAAAAAAAAAATACATAAATTAGGTGGGAGATTAATATTGACATTAGTGCTTGAGTGACAGTCCTGCGTGTGTGTCATCTCTGTGATTTTGTGCCACAGAAAACAGAGTGTGTAACATTGTGCCTGATTTTCCTTGTGGTCTCACCAACCTGTTAAGGGATATTGAAATCATACTGAAGTTATAGCTCACCGTGTAAGTTGTTTGACAGCAACAAATAAAGTTACTTTGGTTAAGATTTTAAAACAATGAGGAAGTCTGGTGCAAGAGGTCGTCGTGGGCGTTCATTGTCAGCTGGTAATGATGGTAGTGGTAGTGGAGCATCAGGTGGTCGTGGGGATAAAAATATTCCACCTAAGTCTGGAGCTGTGGAGCCAGTTTCGTCGTCAGGCTACACAAGGCCTCGAACGCTCTCTTTTCAGGGAGTAGGAAAACCGCTTTTAAAGGCGGAGCAGCAACAGCAAGTTTTGGCTTACATTGCAGACTCAGCCTCTAGCTCTTTTGCCTCCTCTTCCGAAACTGGTAAATGTAAAAGCAGCGCGTCGCTTGTGGATGTTCACGGTCAGGGACAAGTCGCTTCCTTGTCCTCCTCAGCAAAAACTACAACAAGAGAGAAGGATGCAGCAGGCGACACAACGGGTCACTCCATGGAGCTCTTTACACATACCGTCCCTGGCTTAGAAAGTGAAACATTTAACAGGCCATGCCCATTACAAGTATATTCTGACATGGAGTGCACTGATGCACAGCCACAGCCAGAGTACTATGCTGCTCCTTTGACTCAGACCACCACATTGCCCTCTCAGGGTACAGATCCACAATCAGACCCTGATGAGACTATGTTGCCCCGCCACGAACGCTATACCACCGACCGACACAGTGACACAGACGAAGTAGCACACGAGCTCGAAGAGGAGGTAATAGATGACCCAGTTATTGACCCCGATTGGCAGCCATTGGGGGAACAGGGTGCAGGCGGCAGTAGTTCAGAAGCGGAGGTGGAGGAGGGGCCGCAGCAGGCATCAACATCGCAACAGGTTCCATCTGCCGGGCCCGTATCTGGCCCAAAACGCGTGTCAAAGCCAAAACCTGTTGGAGCACAGCGTTGCCATCCGGTTAAAGCTCAGTCTGCAATCCCTGAAAAGGGATCCGAGTCTAGGAAGAGTGCAGTCTGGCATTTTTTTAAACAACATCCAACTGATCAGCGCAAAGTCATCTGTCAAAAATGTTCAACTAGCTTAAGCAGAGGTCAGAATCTGAAAAGTCTAAATACTAGTTGCATGCATAGACACTTAACCACCATGCATTTTCAAGCCTGGACTAACTACCAAACGTCCCTCAAGGTTGTAGCACCCTCGGCCAATGAAGCTAGTCAGCAACGCAACATCCCTTCCGTCACTGTAAGGCCACCATTTTCCGCACCACCGGCAGTATCTGTGCAGGTTTCTTTGCCAGCCAAATGCAGTCAGGGTCAGGGAATCACCAGTTTTGTAGGAGGAAATATTGCATCTAGGGCACCGGCGGAAACAATACCGTCTCCAACCGTCTCTCAGTCTGCCATGTACACCGGCACACCCGAAAGTTCCACGATCTCCAGCTCTCCAGTCCAGCTCACCCTACATGAGACTCTGGTTAGAAAAAGGAAGTACTTATCCTCGCATCCGCGTACACAGGGTTTTAACGCCCACATAGCTAGACTAATCTCGTTAGAGATGATGCCCTACCGGTTAGTTGAAAGCGAAGCTTTCAAAGCCCTGATGGAGTACGCTGAACCACGATACGAGCTACCCAGTCGACACTTTTTTTCCAGAAAAGCCATCCCAGCCCTGCACCAGCATGTTAAACAGCGCATCGTCCATGCACTCAGGCAATCTGTGAGTACAAAGGTGCACCTGACTACAGATGCATGGACCAGTAGGCATGGCCAGGGACGTTATGTGTCCATCACGGCACACTGGGTGAATGTGGTGGATGCAGGGTCCACAGGCGACATCAATTTAGGGACAGTTGTGCCTAGCCCACGGTCTAGGAAACAGTTGGCTGTAGGCGTTCGCACCCCCTCCTCCTCCTCCTCCTCGTCCTCCTGCAGAAGCTACAGCTCTTCCACAGAACGCAGTCTGCCAACCACTCCATCGGCAGATGACACTGTTGCACACCAGTTGTCCCATTATGGGCCAGCTACTGCCAAGCGTCAGCAGGCTGTATTGGCTATGAAGTGCTTGGGCGACAACAGACACACCGCGGAAGTTCTGTCCGAGTTCTTGCAACAAGAAACACAGTCGTGGCTGGGCACAGTAGATCTTGAGGCAGGCAAGGTAGTGAGTGATAACGGAAGGAATTTCATGGCTGCCATCTCCCTTTCCCAACTGAAACACATTCCTTGCCTGGCTCACACCTTAAACCTGGTGGTGCAGTGCTTATTGAAAACTTATCCTGGGTTCTCCGACCTGCTCCTCAAAGTGCGTGCACTTTGCTCACATATCCAACGTTCGCCTGTACACGCCAGCCGTATGCAGACCTATCAGCGGTCTTTGAACCTTCCCCAGCATCGCCTAATCATAGACGTTGCATCAAGGTGGAACTCAACACTGCACATGCTTCAGAGACTGTGCGAACAGAGGCGTGCTGTTATTTATTTGTGGGAGGATACACGGGCAGGCAGTAGGATGGCAGACATGGAGTTGTCAGGTGTGCAGTGGTCTAAGATACAAGACATGTGTCAAGTCCTTCAGTGTTTTGAGGAATGCACACGGCTGGTTAGTGCAGACAACGCCCTAATAAGCATGAGCATCCCCCTAATGCGTCTGCTGATGCAAAGTTTGACGCACATAAAGGAGCAGGCGTCTGCACCAGAGGAAGAGGAAAGCCTTGATGACAGTCAGCCATTGTCTGGTCAGGGCAGTGTACAGGACGAGGTAGCGGGCGAAGAGGAGGTGGAGGACGAGGAGGATGATGGGGATGAGTATATTTTTAATGCCGAACCTTTCCCGGGGGCACAGGAAATTGGTTGCGTGTCACGGCCGGGTTCTGGTTTTTTGAGGGACACAAGTGACGTAGATTTGCCTGCAACTGCCCCTCAACCAATCACAACCGGAGATTTGACAACTGGAACTTTGGCCCACATGGCGGATTATGCCTTACGTATCCTAAAAAGGGACACACGCATTACGAAAATGATGAACGATGACGATTACTGGTTGGCCTGCCTCCTTGATCCACGCTATAAAGGCAAATTGCAAAATATTATGCCACATGAGAACTTGGAACTAATATTAGCAACCAAACAATCAACTCTTGTTGACCGTTTGCTTCAAGCATTCCCAGCACACAGCGCACGTGATCGTTCTCACACGAGCTCCAGGGGGCAGCAGACTAGGAGTGTTAGGGGTGCACACATCAGAAGTGGCGTTGGACAGAGGGGTTTTCTGACCAGGTTGTGGAGTGATTTTGCTATGACCGCAGACAGGACAGGTACTGCTGCATCAATTGAAAGTGACAGGAGACAACATTTGTCCAGTATGGTTACTAACTATTTTTCATCCCTTATCGATGTTCTCCCTCAACCGTCATTCCCATTTGATTACTGGGCCTCCAAATTAGACACCTGGCCAGAATTGGCAGAATATGCATTGCAGGAGCTTGCTTGCCCGGCAGCAAGTGTCCTATCAGAAAGAGTATTCAGTGCTGCAGGTTCAATATTAACCGAAAAAAGGACTCGTCTGGCTACCCAAAATGTTGACGATCTAACATTCATTAAAATGAACCACAACTGGATTTCTAAATCTTTTGCCCCACCTTGCCCGGCCGACACCTAGCTTTCCTATGAAAAGCTCTTGCCTGTGAATTACTTTTCTAATGTCTAATTTGCTGCAGCTGATTGTACAGCATACGACATGTTTACACCTCCCTAAATGGCAAAACTCCCCACACGGGGCCGTGGTATCGCGACTTGGCGCAAGCACCCGTGAGACTGCTGTTTGTCTGAAGAGGTGGGTGTGCTCGCTTTTGGTTGACGGCATTGCTACTGGGTACCTCATAGTACAATGTAGTGTCTCTGGCGGTGGTGGTGCGCACCCAACGTCAGACACACCGTTGTAACATGAGGGGCCCTGGGGCGGTCCCGCCGGCCTCAAGAGAGTTCCCCCCTACCCCAGCTCAAAATGTGCTCTACCACGTCCAAAATTATGTCGCACAGCTCCACCAATCTTTAGTCTATTCGCTGACATCATTCAATGTCTGGCACTGACAATACAAATTTGTAGACATCTATGATGCAACTTAAAGTAGTCTGTGTCTGTGTCCTATATTGGCACCATTAAATAGTTACTGCCAAATTACTTTGTCAGAAACTCAGTAGATGAGCCCACCCCTGTACCTAAGTATGCCACCTTTTTTTTTGTTGTGGTTGTTTTGCGAGACATTAACATCTATTTATATTTTGGGAGTACTGGGACAGACACTCCTTGCACTACTCCTCCACTCACCACCAAGCTGCCTGTGTATCCATGTAACCGCTGTAAAGCTGCCATGAGCCTATTGTTTGTTATTTTAGGCCTTTGATAGCCTGTCTGCGGTCCCTACTTTAAATACTCCTCCACTCACCACCACCAAGTTGCCTGCCCGTGTATCCATGTAACCGCTGTAAAACTGCCATGAGCCTATTGTTTGTTATTTTAGGCCTTTGAAGCCTGTCTGCGGTCCCTCCTTCCACTAGTCCTCCACTGACCAGACCACTGCTGCCCGTGTACCCCTGGAACCAATTATAAAGTGCCTACAGCCAGCCCATTTTCTTATGTTAGGCCTTTGAAGCCTGTCTGCGGTCCCTACTTTAAATACTCCTCCACTGACCACCAAGCTGCCTGCCCGTGTATCCATGTAACCGCTGTAAAACTGCCATGAGCCTATTGTTTGTTATTTTAGGCCTTTGATAGCCTGTCTGCGGTCCCTACTTTAAATACTCCTCCACTCACCACCAAGCTGCCTGCCCGTGTATCCATGTAACCGCTGTAAAACTGCCATGAGCCTATTGTTTGTTATTTTAGGCCTTTGATAGCCTGTCTGCGGTCCCTACTTTAAATACTCCTCCACTCACCACCACCAAGCTGCCTGCCCGTGTATCCATGTAACCGCTGTAAAACTGCCATGAGCCTATTGTTTGTTATGTTAGGCCTTTGATAGCCTGTCTGCGGTCCCTACTTTAAATACTCCTCCACTGACCACCATGCTGCCTGCCCGTGTATCCATGTAACCGCTGTAAAACTGCCATAAGCCTATTGTTTGTTATTTTAGGCCTTTGATAGCCTGTCTGCGGTCCCTACTTTAAATACTCCTCCACTCACCACCAAGCTGCCTGCCCGTGTATCCATGTAACCGCTGTAAAACTGCCATAAGCCTATTGTTTGTTATTTTAGGCCTTTGATAGCCTGTCTGCGGTCCCTACTTTAAATACTCCTCCACTCACCACCACCAAGCTGCCTGCCCGTGTATCCATGTAACCGCTGTAAAACTGCCATGAGCCTATTGTTTGTTATTTTAGGCCTTTGATAGCCTGTCTGCGGTCCCTACTTTAAATACTCCTCCACTCACCACCACCAAGTTGCCTGCCCGTGTATCCATGTAACCGCTGTAAAACTGCCATGAGCCTATTGTTTGTTATTTTAGGCCTTTGAAGCCTGTCTGCGGTCCCTCCTTCCACTAGTCCTCCACTGACCAGACCACTGCTGCCCGTGTACCCCTGGAACCAATTATAAAGTGCCTACAGCCAGCCCATTTTCTTATGTTAGGCCTTTGAAGCCTGTCTGCGGTCCCTACTTTAAATACTCCTCCACTGACCACCAAGCTGCCTGCCCGTGTATCCATGTAACCGCTGTAAAACTGCCATGAGCCTATTGTTTGTTATGTTAGGCCTTTGATAGCCTGTCTGCGGTCCCTACTTTAAATACTCCTCCACTCACCACCAAGCTGCCTGCCCGTCTATCCATGTAACCGCTGTAAAACTGCAATGAGCCTATTGTTTGTTATTTTAGGCCTTTGATAGCCTGTCTGCGGCCCCTACTTGCAATACTCCTCCACTGACCACAATGCTGCCTGGAGTGCCTGCCTGTGTATCCATGTAACCGCTGTAAAACTGCCATGAGCCTATTGTTTGTTATTTTAGGCCTTTGAAGCCTGTCTGCGGTCCCTCCTTCCACTAGTCCTCCACTGACCAGACCACTGCTGCCCGTGTACCCCTGGAACCAATTATAAAGTGCCTACAGCCAGCCCATTTTCTTATGTTAGGCCTTTGAAGCCTGTCTGCGGTCCCTACTTTAAATACTCCTCCACTGACCACCAAGCTGCCTGCCCGTGTATCCATGTAACCGCTGTAAAACTGCCATGAGCCTATTGTTTGTTATTTTAGGCCTTTGATAGCCTGTCTGCGGTCCCTACTTTAAATACTCCTCCACTCACCACCAAGCTGCCTGCCCGTGTATCCATGTAACCGCTGTAAAACTGCCATGAGCCTATTGTTTGTTATTTTAGGCCTTTGATAGCCTGTCTGCGGTCCCTACTTTAAATACTCCTCCACTCACCACCACCAAGCTGCCTGCCCGTGTATCCATGTAACCGCTGTAAAACTGCCATGAGCCTATTGTTTGTTATGTTAGGCCTTTGATAGCCTGTCTGCGGTCCCTACTTTAAATACTCCTCCACTGACCACCAAGCTGCCTGCCCGTGTATCCATGTAACCGCTGTAAAACTGCCATAAGCCTATTGTTTGTTATTTTAGGCCTTTGATAGCCTGTCTGCGGTCCCTACTTTAAATACTCCTCCACTCACCACCAAGCTGCCTGCCCGTGTATCCATGTAACCGCTGTAAAACTGCCATGAGCCTATTGTTTGTTATTTTAGGCCTTTGAAGCCTGTCTGCGGTCCCTCCTTCCACTAGTCCTCCACTGACCAGACCACTGCTGCCCGTGTACCCCTGGAACCAATTATAAAGTGCCTACAGCCAGCCCATTTTCTTATGTTAGGCCTTTGAAGCCTGTCTGCGGTCCCTACTTTAAATACTCCTCCACTGACCACCAAGCTGCCTGCCCGTGTATCCATGTAACCGCTGTAAAACTGCCATGAGCCTATTGTTTGTTATGTTAGGCCTTTGATAGCCTGTCTGCGGTCCCTACTTTAAATACTCCTCCACTCACCACCAAGCTGCCTGCCCGTCTATCCATGTAACCGCTGTAAAACTGCAATGAGCCTATTGTTTGTTATTTTAGGCCTTTGATAGCCTGTCTGCGGCCCCTACTTGCAATACTCCTCCACTGACCACAATGCTGCCTGGAGTGCCTGCCTGTGTATCCATGTAACCGATGTAAAACTGCCATGACTGCCTACTGTTTGTTATTTTAGGCCTTTGATAGCCTGTCTGCAGCCCCTACTTGCAATACTCCTCCACTGACCACACCAATGCTGCCCGTGTACCCCTGGAACCTATTTAAAAGTTCATAGAGCCTAGTTATATATTTTATTTACTATTAATAAGGCCATGATGGACTACGCTGTACCACGCTACAAGCTAACCAGTCGACACTTCTTTTGCGAGAAAAGCCATCCCAACCCTCCACCAGCATGTAGAAGACCGCATTGTCCATGCACTCTGGCAATCTGTGAGTACAAAGGTGCACCTGACAACAGACGCATGGACCTGTAGGCATGGCCACGGAAGATTACGTGTCCATTACGGCGCAATGGGTTAATGTGGTGGATGCATGGTCCACAGGGGACAGCCTACTAAGTCTGTCTGCAGTCCCTAATTCAAATTGTCCTCCACTGTCTAAATCGGAGCTTCCACCTTCTGGCTTTCGGCCTATAGTATCAGAAATTAAACTGCATTTGGCCTTCAACTTTGGTTAGGGCCTACTAACGGCTTCTGCCCCTCCCTGGTGTTGCCCTCAACTAAATAAAGCTGAGCTTCAACCTTCTGCTCCAAATTACCATTTTGAAAAATGCAATAGGCTTTTCCGGCCTACTAAAGGTGTCTGTCTGTGTGCCCCTGCCTGGTGTTGTCCTCAACTAAATAAAGCTGAGCTTCAACCTTCCGGCTCTCATTAAGTGGTTTAAAAAAAAAAAATGGTGGTTAGGGCCTACTAACGGCTTCTGCCCCTCCCTGGTGTTGTCCTCAACTAAATAAAGCTGAGCTTCAACCTTCCGGCTCTCATTAAGTGGTTTTAAAAAAAAAATGGTGGTTAGGGCCTACTAACGGCTTCTGCCCCTCCCTGGTGTTGTCCTCAACTAAATAAAGCTGAGCTTCAACCTTCCGGCTCTCATTAAGTGGTTTTAAAAAAAAAAATGGTGGTTAGGGCCTACTAACGGCTTCTGCCCCTCCCTGGTGTTGTCCTCAACTAAATAAAGCTGAGCTTCAACCTTCCGGCTCTCATTAAGTGGTTTTAAAAAAAAAAATGGTGGTTAGGGCCTACTAACGGCTTCTGCCCCTCCCTGGTGTTGTCCTCAACTAAATAAAGCTGAGCTTCAACCTTCCGGCTCTCATTAAGTGGTTTTAAAAAAAAAAAATGGTGGTTAGGGCCTACTAACAGCTTCTGCCCCTCCCTGGTGTTGCCCTCAACTAAATAAAGCTGAGCTTCAACCTTCTGCTCCAAATTACCATTTTGAAAAATGCAATAGGCTTTTCCGGCCTACTAAAGGTGTCTGTCTGTGTGCCCCTGCCTGGTGTTGTCCTCAACTAAATAAAGCTGAGCTTCAACCTTCCGGCTCTCATTAAGTGGTTTTAAAAAAAAAAATGGTGGTTAGGGCCTACTAACGGCTTCTGCCCCTCCCTGGTGTTGTCCTCAACTAAATAAAGCTGAGCTTCAACCTTCCGGCTCTCATTAAGTGGTTTTAAAAAAAAAAAATGGTGGTTAGGGCCTACTAACGGCTTCTGCCCCTCCCTGGTGTTGCCCTCAACTAAATAAAGCTGAGCTTCAACCTTCTGCTCCAAATTACCATTTTGAAAAATGCAATAGGCTTTTCCGGCCTACTAAAGGTGTCTGTCTGTGTGCCCCTGCCTGGTGTTGTCCTCAACTAAATAAAGCTGAGCTTCAACCTTCTGCTCCAAATTACCATTTTAAAAAATGCAATAGGCTTTTCCGGCCTACTAAAGGTGTCTGTCTGTGTGCCCCTGCCTGGTGTTGCCCTCAACTAAATAAAGCTGAGCTTCAACCTTCTGCTCCAAATTACCATTTTGAAAAATGCAATAGGCTTTTCCGGCCTACTAAAGGTGTCTGTCTGTGTGCCCCTGCCTGGTGTTGTCCTCAACTAAATAAAGCTGAGCTTCAACCTTCCGGCTCTCATTAAGTGGTTTTAAAAAAAAAAATGGTGGTTAGGGCCTACTAACGGCTTCTGCCCCTCCCTGGTGTTGCCCTCAACTAAATAAAGCTGAGCTTCAACCTTCTGCTCCAAATTACCATTTTAAAAAATGCAATAGGCTTTTCCGGCCTACTAAAGGTGTCTGCCCCTCCCTGGTGTTGTCCTCAACTGAACAAAGCTGAGCTTCCACATTCTGGCTTTCGCCCTATACTATCAGATATTAAACTGCATTTGGCCTACTAGTGTGGTTAGGCCCTTGAAACAGTGTCTGCTGCTCTTGGGTTTGCTACTCCACTGAACAAAGCAATGCCGCCTGTTTAGTCCTGTTACCAATTTTGAACTGCATGTAGCCTACTTTATTCTTTGGCCCTATATCTGTTTCCTCCTCATCCTGCCCATTGCCCAGCCACTGCTAAATGAGTCTGCTGGTACATTGACCTAGACCACTACATTCCCCTTGTACTCTACACAGCCAGAATCTGTCCCTGCTGAAAGTAAGGTTCCCCTTCCCGCATGTTATACCACCTTACACAGGGACAAAGAGGAAGGTGCAGATGAAAGTGCAGGTTCCTTCATCAGGTGGGGGGGCATACTCGTTGGCGACGTCACTGGCACAGGGCCCCTCAGAGTACGCAAAAGTGTCGCTGCTGGTGGGAGGCGCCCCCGCCATGCAAACACACCGCCGTACTTTGAGGGGCCCTGTGCCAGTGGCAATGCGAACGAGTGGGCCCCCCCCTGCTTGCTCAGGATCACAGCACTTGCAACTTTTAAATACTTACCTTTCCCTGCAACACCGCCGTGACGTAGTCCGCATTTCCTGGGCCCACGAAAAACTTGAGCCAGCCCTACTCCCCCCACAACTTTCCCCCAATTCCCTATGCCCAACTATTATTATACAGTTAATTAAGATTGGCAAGCTTCAGAAACAAGAATGGATGTTTTTCGCATTAAAATGGGCACTGTAGGTGTTTTCCTGGCCTCCACTCACTGCCGACTATGCTTCCCCATTGACTTGCATTGGGTTTCGTGTTTCGGTCGATCCCTGACTTTTAGCGATAATCGGCCGACTGCACTCGACTCGACTCTGGACAAAATCGGGTTTCCCAAAACCCTACTCGATCTTAAAAAAATGAAAGTCGCTCAACCCTAGTCACGGATCGCTAGCGATATCGTTGTTAAGTTGTTCAGTGTGAAGGTACCTTTAGTCTACTCTCACTTAGGGTCAACAATCCATGCAAGAAACCCAAGAAAAAGGTATTCAACAAAGGAAACAATCAAACGAGTCAATTTAACATTTTATTCAGTAAATAAATTGTGCATAAAAACAAACACAAACAAGGACAAATTAAAAAAATGAATAATAAAACAGCTCTGTAGGGGGAGGGGGATGCCCTTAGAGAAATGGTGGTGGTGAATTTAAGTCACTATGATAATGTACCATAAATACAAAAAGCACGTACCTAACATCATGTATATCAAGTATAATATAGAATTATCAGGTATTAACCATGATTAACCATTTAAAAATTGATTCGCATAATATACATGATAGAGAAGAGGTTCTAAAGTTAATACACTAGTGGACAAAATTGTGGATACACTTGAAGTTTTTAATAATTTTTGAGGCTTTTGGAACTTTTGGTGATCTTACTTGCCTGATTACGTAATTATATTTATAGACCAGGCACGCAATCTGTTATTAAAGATATATCGGGAGACTTGTTTTTGATATTTTGTCTGAGTTTTTATAATTTTGACAAGAAATACTTGATTTCAGTCTCTGTGAGTCAAATTCATAAGTTTTTAGATATATGTTAACTTTTCTTTATGTCCGCATTAAATTAAAAATAATGTTTTAAAGCTACAGTCGTCACTTGATCCTTTCAGTATAGATCCTACAGGATTTAATTTCTTTAAAAACTATCAAGAAAATTTATATCTTGTATTTTATTAATATTTCAATTTAATTTTTTAACTGAATAATTATAAATGTCTATTTTGAGCTCACAAACTCCTGAATGATTTTTTTTTTTAGATTTTAACCCCTTACCGACATCGGGCGTAATAGTATGCTGATGTCGGTCTCCCTCCCTTTGATTTGGGCTCCAGCAGAGAGCCCACATTTTTCTGGGGACATGTCAGCTGTTTTGAACAGCTGACATATGCCTGCAATAGCCGTGGGTGGAATCGCGATCCATCGGCGGCTATTAACCAGTTAAATGCCACTGTCAAACTCAGACAGCAGCATTTAAATCGCACCTGTGTGTTGGCATGACAACCTGAGGTCTCCTGGAGACCTCTATGGTTGTCAGTGCCGGTTTGCTGTTAGCACCATCCAGTGGTCGGCGTTCATAATAAGTCAGTAAGTTTTTCTGCACAAACACTGCCAGAAAAACCTGAAGACTGCTGAGTGCAGTGAACACCATTGAAAGGTAATGAACGGCCCAGGAAGCAGATGCGGCAGGGAGGCAGCGGGACGGGAGGATGCGTCGCTGGACAGGTAAGAATAATATTTATAATGTTTATTATTAATTTTATGCTTTCTTTTAAAGGCCCTGGACCCCGAACTGGACCAGAACTGTAATACGGGTTTCCCATGGAAACCTGTGCTTGGGACCTTGTGACCGAACACTATGCATTTGGTACGGGTCCAGAACTTTACAGGTCGGGTTCGCCCATTCCTATTCCTAAGCATTTAAAAAGGTCCCTTAGTCTGTTTCAGTAGGCTACACAATCATGGAGAAGACTGCTGACTTGACAGATATCCAGAAGGCAGTCATTAACACACTCCACAAGGAGGGTAAGTCACAAGAGGTCATTGCGAAAGAAGCTGGCTGTTCATAGAGTGCTGTATCCAAGCATATTAATGGAAAGTTGAGTGGAAGGAAAAAGTGTGGTAGAAAAAGGTGAGCAAGCAAATGGGATAACTGCAGCCTTGAAAGGATTGTTTCAAAAAGGCCATTCAAAAAGTTGGGGAAGATTCACAAGGAGTGGACTGCTGCTCGAGTTATTACATCAAGAGCCACCACACACAGACGTATATAGGACATGGGCTATAAGTGGCACAATAGACAACCCCAGAAGTGTCTTACCTGGGCCAAGGAGAAAAAAAGCTGAACTGTTGCGCAGTGGTCCAAGGTGTTGCTTTCAGATGAAAGTAAATTTTGCATTTCATTTGGAAATCAAGGTCCCAGAGTCTGTAGGAAGGGGTATTGCCAAGAGGAAGATGAGAGACACCAGACCCAACAATGCAGAAGTGCTGAAGACTGCTATCAAAGCAACCTGGGCTTCCTTAACATCTCAGCATTGCCAGAAGCTGATCTCCATGCCACATCGCATTGATGCAGTAATTGATGCAAAAGGAGCCCGACCAAGTATTGAGTGCATTTACTGAACATATATTTCAGTAGGCCAACATTTCAGATTTTAAAATCATTTTTCAAGCTGGTGTAAAGTATTTTAATTAATTTAGATAATGACTTTTGGGATTTCATTGGCTGTAAGCCATAATCATCAACATTAACAGAAATAAACAATTGAAATCGATCACTCTGTTTGTATTGACTCTATATAATATGTATTCACTTTTTGTATTGAAGAACTGAAATAAATTAACTAATTTTGAGAAGCACTTGTATATAATATTGCTTTAGGTGAGCATGGGTT
The DNA here is from genome assembly GCF_051348905.1 of Ranitomeya variabilis. Taxonomy (NCBI): domain Eukaryota; kingdom Metazoa; phylum Chordata; class Amphibia; order Anura; family Dendrobatidae; genus Ranitomeya; species Ranitomeya variabilis. The sequence goes on from NC_135233.1 coordinate 118,735,955, forward strand.
AAAATAAAACTAATACTCAACTCTCCAGCTGTCCTGCTGCTTGCCCTCAAGTCCACTTCTTTCTGCCATCGAATTCTGAATCTCCAAAATTTTGGCTGTGTCCAGACCCCTGAGTTCACAGCATATCATATGGTTACTAGTGTTGAGCGATACCGTCCGATACTTGAAAGTATCGGTATCGGATAGTATCGGCCGATACCTGAAAAGTATCGGATATCGCCGATACCGATACCCGATACCAATACAAGTCAATGGGACACCAAGTATCGGAAGGTATCCTGATGGTTCCCAGGGTCTGAAGGAGAGGAAACTCTCCTTCAGGCCCTGGGATCCATATTACTGTGTAAAATAAAGAATTAAAATAAAAAATATTGATATACTCACCTCTCCGGAGGCCCCTGGACATCACCGCTGGTAACCGGCAGCCTTCTTTGCTTAAAATGAGCGCGTTTAGGGCCTTCCATGATGTCACGGCTTCTGATTGGTTGCGTGCCGCTCATGTGACCGCCACGCGACCAATCACAAGCCGTGACGTCATTCTCAGGTCCTAAATTCCGAATTCGATGCCCGATACTTGCGGTATCGGAATGCTCGACACTAATGGTTACTGCGACCTTATGAAATGCAGCAACCTCTGAGACAGGACAAGGACAGAAGTCATAGTCTATAGAGAAAAGGCCAGAGATGAAGCTTGCAGCAGTGCAAAGAAGAGGACCAGATAGCAAGTTGGCTGGAATGGTAAGCAATGAAGTAAGAATTATTTCTTTATTTTTCCATCCCTGTTCCGACCTGCACACATATTCGGGTTCCGAACAAACCTTCAGAACACATCTAGTTCGTTACCCAGAGACTGCCAGTACAGTTAATCAAATGGTATGCCGAAAACTACCTGCTGGCCAGACAAAGAACACACTTTTGTCCTCTGTCTGATGACTAGGGATCTACAGTATGAAAACATTACAATATTCAACAGAAGCAGTGTGTACTTAGTCTAAAGGTACCGTCTCACAGTGGCACTTTCCAGTGATATACATACGATCTCGCTGTGTCTGACACACAGCAGCGATCAGGGACCCCACTGAGAATCGTACGTCGTAGCAGATCGTTTGAAACTTTCTTTCGTCGTCAAGTGTCCCGCTGTGGCGGCATGATCGCATCGTGCAACAAAGGTGTGCACGATATTGTATACGATGTAATGGGTGGAGGAGCTTGATACGTAGGAGCGCCAAATTCTCCACCTCCTGTGTGCTGATTGGGCGGTACAATACTGTGCGCTCATTCGACAGACGTAGTACTATTCTTCCCGGCCGATAAAACCGGAGCTGTCGAGCGCTGTATTCTTTTCTCTCTGGAGCACGTGCTTGAACCAGAACTCCTAAATCCCCTGGATTCCCTGGACTTTAAACTGCAGACTTTTACCGCAAGAGGTATGTACAACGCTACAGCGTAGCAGATAGTGCCCTTTACATTCACTGAATAGGCTCCTATTAATAAATTGTTACCCTCGTATTCAATGACCCACCAGATATATGGCAAAGACCAGAAAATTCCTCTTCTATTATTACGTCTTTGAACAGAGCAATTACATAATTTTTATTGTGCTTTATGCTCATGTTATATTCCACTAATAACCCATACTTTATTTCAGATGCCAAACAAATTTATCTTATCTAGTATGCCAGTTATTTAGCCTCATTGATTTTAGATTTCAACAGAGGACTAAGAAGTCATTAAAGTCATTGTTAGCTTCTCTTTCCTCTTCTTTTTAATTGTTTAGTTTTCTTTTTACTTTCTGTATAACTATAATATTAAATATTAAAAGGTGTCATAAGAAGCAGAGCAGACATGTCATTAGTTAGGAAATTATTCTACGTTCATAAAACGCAATCCACTAATGATACTGTCATCGTTTTTCACATGTTGTGTGACACAGCTTTGGAAGCCGCTTAATTTATGATAATGAAAGAAAAGAAGGCAATGTCTGCAGCTGTGCGACATTCCTCCCAATCAATAACAACAGCCAATAAAACCAAATTTCACCCATTTCCTTACCGTATGTTAAACAACATGAGTCGCGACAACAGTTGGGCAATAAACAGATTAGACACCGCAGACTTACAAATGAGTGGATTTAAAAAGTTAATCTACTGAAAGGGAATTTGTGACAGTTTTTGCATACACAAACAAAACCTAAATTCTAAAAAATACACAAATCTGATTATATTACATATATTTTTGTTAATGAAGCTATACTTGTGAAAATGCCATTTAGCATTTTCACCCATTGGTATCCTAATGCTTCAATATTCAAGTCGCGTGCGCAAGGCTTGGTCAATCTGCAATAGCCTTATGCAGCTGCAAACTTTTCACTATTCCGATGCACAAATACCTTCTTGTAGGGAAATAGCCTGGAACGATTTTAATAGCGCTGCAAAATATAAGGTCAGATATATCAAAGCTTCATCAAAGCCAAAAAAGTGGCTTTTAGAGGTCACCAAATTTTGGCACAACATGGAGTATGACGTTTTCATGGGCAGAAATGGGCCAAGGACAGGGGAACGGCGTGGGTGTGACGCTAGAGCTTATCTCGTTTATGACATGCTCTGGAATTCCCTATGGTTGAATTCTCACTCTAGTCCCTGACTGGAGTAAGATCTTTGGGGTGACGCAAGAGAGCACACACCTCTCCTCAGATGCTCCAGAATCATGAAGAGATGAGCAAGTCTTCATTAATCGGGAGCATCTGACTACATTGTACCACCTAATCAAGACGAGCAAGAAAATTACCGGTCTTGATATATCTGGGACATAAAGATTAAGCTTGGAAACAGTGGGAAAACCTCAGGTTTGCAATTGCACAGTGAAATTGTAGTTTTCAGCTCCAGTTTCACTTTATGTGCATGCAGCCTGTATTTGTAACAGGTAATTAAAAATTGTTGTGAAAAAGTCAGGGCTTAGTCGCACTGCACCTTGAAAAAATTAAAATTCAACATGTGAGTAGCTTAGACGTTTCACTTATATCCATTTGTACATCTACATATCTTCACAAAATGATCAATAATCACATTGATCTAGATCACAGTAAATAGAGAGCATTTATCCTTTCTCATTCATAAGGGTGTAATGCCATGTTTCCATGCATCATTCTGCTGCAATAACTAAATGGCTGGAGATGACAGTAACAGGTTGTATTTTTCTTTCCTGGTGTTACTTGCAGCATTGAAGATCAGTGTTACTAGAACAAAGCCTACGACAACGAGAAATAAATATATATATAAAAAAAATCAGTACAGAATTTTAAAATGAATATATAAAAGAATAATCAGTGCAGAATTTTAAAAGGAACCTATAATGTTAAACATGGTTTTCTCTCTGCAGGCATATTATTCAGCAGGAGAAACAGAAAAGATTGATAAATAACACAGTTTAGTGTGAAAAATCAATATAACCTGCAATTTAATCATTTTAATAACTGGTTCTAGTCCATTAGGTGGTTAATTGACAGCTGAATGTAAAAGCTGAAATAACTGATCAGGACCTCTTATATGAGCGGTTCAGTGGTATGCCTCTTTAATTGAATTGTCTGGGATATTAACATTGATCACCTATCCTTAGGACAGGTCATCAATGTATGATCAGTGGTGATGTGGCACCTGGCACCCCCACCAATCAGCCTTTCCCTCTGTTGGCGATGGCCAAAACTGCTGAATTGCAGGTCTCCACAGCTCAGCTCTGTTGATGGAATAGTGACCGCGGCCAAGTACTGCACATCCACCCGCTATTGATTTGAATAGGTGATGGATGTGAACTACGTGACTGCGACCACTATACAGTCAGTGAATCTCCGCTGTTCTGGCCACTCTCCACTCCCGGAACATTTGTTCGGTGGAGGTGCCAGGTGTATCCCCAGTCAAGGATCATGAAAGAAATACAGATGCACATAGGTGAAGCCGTTTCCCTTTGTCAAGGGCTTCATCCAGGCTCTGTTATCAACTCCACCCAATTCCCATTATATCCTGCTTTACCAGGTGGGTGGAGAGATATAAAAAAATAATTATATAGTAACACAAAATTTGCTTAATATAATAAATAAGCTTCCTGTCAGGGGATCGAATCCCATTTCTCCCGCACACAAGGAAGGGCAAGACTCCTGTTAGGGCTAGCGGAACGCACCAGGAAAATATAGTTTTTTATTGTTATTGATGCATGCACACAAAACTCCTCGCCGGAGGTGCCAGCATTCTAGAGGCTTATTTCAGCCGGGTCCCTGAACACAATCTTACATGACCACTCTGGCGCAAAGCACATAACTTAGAAAGATACTAGCGCATGGCCGTGCGGCCATGCAAGCCTTTTATAGCTGCAGCCAGAACAAGACCTTCCTAGAAGGACCAATGAGAAGCTGCCACAAAGCCTGAGCACCTTCAGGACCTTCCTGGAGGACCAATGGGCTTTGCTGCAGTAACCAAGCATGTGACCCTCGATCTCCAATGAGAGATCTTACCCTGGGCATGCTCAGAAGGAGAAAAGCAGGACTTAGTCCCAAAAGCGTCTGCTCGCCTCTGCCCAGCACTGACTTCAATGGCAGAAGCTGGAAAAGCAGCAGTAATCCTCTTCACAGAGTCAGATTGAGCGAGTCACTGGGACCGACGTTGCCGCTGAGCAGCCTCCACTGCGGCAGGAGAAGAATGGGAGACCGCAGCGGAGATGGCCTGAGATTCCCCCTGTGCAGAGGTGGGAACTCGACCCATAACATTACCCCTCCTCCTAGGGTCCCCCCTCCTTGGACCTCGCTATGCTCGAAGGCAGCAATGAGCTGTGGAGCCCGAATGTGCTCAGCAGGCTCCCAACACCTGTCATCAGGACCATAACCCTTCCAGTCCACCAAATAAATTTTTTTGCCACGTACCACCTTGCACCCCAAAATAGCGTTCACCTCGTAATCGTCCGTAGACGAACCCGATGTCCCAGCAGAAGACTCGGAAAACCGGGACATGTATACGGGTTTCAAGAGGGACACATGAAAGGTGTCGGTGATACCCAGGCGTGGTGGAAGGGCTAAACGATAGACCACAGGGTTAACCTGTTCGTGGACCTTGAAAGGACCCAAGTAGCGAGGTGCAAACTTAGTGGACTCAACTCGCAGCCTGATGTTACGGGCGGAGAGCCACACCAAGTCACCAGGAGCAAAGGTCAGAGCGGGGCGCCGATGTGCATTGGTGGAGGACCTCATTCTCTCCTTGGAGGCCCGAATGGCATCCTGAGTGGGGTCCCAAATATCCCGTGCTTCCACAGCTTAGTCTGCCACCCTGGAGTCAGCAGAAGACATGGGCATAGGCACAGGTACCCGCGAATGCTGACCATAGTTGGGGAGGAATGGGGTTTGTCCAGTGGAGTCGGCTATGGCGTTGTTCAGTGCAAACTCCACCCACGGTAGCAAGGATGCCCAGTCATCCTGCCTGGCTGAGACAAAATGTCGCATATATGTGACCAAGGTCTGGTTGGCCCTCTCTACCAACCCATTTGTCTCGGGATGATACGCGGAAGAGAGATTTAACTCAATGCTGAGAAGACGACAAAGCTCTCTCCAGAACCGAGACGCAAACTGGGGACCCCAGTCACTGACAATTTTGTCTGGCATACCGTGTAGGCGGAAGATGTGTTTTATGAACAACGCTGCCAAGGCCCATGCAGAAAGTAACCGTGGAAGCGGCACCAAATGCACCATTTTGGAAAAATGATCAGTGATAACCCAAATGATGGTACAGCCACGAGACTTGGGCAAACCCAACCCAAAGTCCATCCCGACCATTTCCCAGGGCCTGTCTGCCACCGGCAAGGGATAGAGTAACCCAGCTGGCTGTTGTCGAGGAGACTTATTTTTGGCGCAAGAGACACACGCCGGAATATAATCTGACATCACAGACCATATGTGGCCACCAGTACATCCTCGCCAACAGCTCAGATGTCCTCTTTGTCCCAAAGTGTCCACACACCCTGGACGAATGAGCCCAAGAGAGAACCTCCGGTCACAAATTAATGGGTACAAAAGTCTTGCCCGGAGGCACAGACTCTAGCAAAACCGGAGCTACGGTTCTCAGACTCTCGGAAGGGACAATAAGCCGAGGCTCTCCTTCCTCCTCCTTAGATGACACAACAGAGCGAGAGAGGGCGTCAGCACGAATGTTCTTCTCCCCAGCGAGATAATGGAGGGTGAAATGGAACCGGGAGAAGAACAAGGACCATCTGGCCTGGCGAGATTTTAGCCGCTGAGCTGTTTGCAAATATAATACATTTTTGTGGTCCGTGAAGACTTGAAAGGGAAAACGAGCCCCCTCCAAGAGATGTCTCCACTCAGAGAAAACCAACTTCATCGCTAGCAACTCCCTGTCCCCGATGGAATAATTCCTCTCCACTGGTGTGAAGGTCTAGGAGAAGAAGAAGCAAGGATGCTTCCGACCTTGAGCATCCTTTTGGAAAAGGACTGCTCCTGCACAAATGGATGAGGCATCCACCTCCATTATAAACGGCTTATCTACATCGGGGCGATGTAGAATGGGAGCACTAGCAAAATGAGACTTAATAGAGGAGAAGGCCCTGGAGACCTCTTCAGACCTCAATTTGGGATTTGCTCCCTTCTTGGTGAGGGCTACCAAGGGAGCCACCAAAGTTGAGAAGTGGGGAATGAACTGGCGGTAATAATTAATGAACCCCATAAAGCGCTGCACCGCTTTAAGAGAATGGGGTTCTTGCCAGTCCATCACAGCCTGTAGTTTGGCAGGATCCATAGCCAATCCCTGGGCTGAGATGATATAGCCCAGGAAAGGTAAAGACTCCTGCTCAAACATACACTTCTCCAACTTTGCATAGAGAGAATTTGCCCGTAAGAGGTCGAAGACTCTGCCAACATCTCTCTGGTGGGAGTCAATATCTGGAGAAAAGATGAGAATATCATCCAGATAGACTACGACCGAGGTGGAGAGCATATCCCGGAAGATGTAGTTGACAATGTCTTGGAAAATGGCTGGAGCATTACAGAGCCCGAAGGGCATCACCAGATACTCATAGTGCCCATCTCTGGTGTTAAACGCCATCTACCATTCGTCCCCCTCACAGATGCGAATCAGGTTATAAGCACCCCACAGATCTAATTTGGTAAATACCCTTGCTCCCCGTAGCCTATCAAAAAGCTCAGAAATCAGGGGCAGCGGGTACTTATTCTAAATGGTGATGGCGTTAAGATCCCTCTAATCTATGCAAGGACGTAACTCTCCGTTCTTTTTCTGAGCGAAAAAGAACCCTGCCCCTGCAGGTGACACTGACTTCCTAATGAACCCTCTTGCCAAATTCTCCTGGATGTATTGGGACATAGCCTCTGTTTCCAGGAGAGAGAGGGGATAGACACGTCCCTGAGGAGGTTTTGCTCCAAGCAAGAGATCTATAGGACAGTCATAGGGATGGTGAGGTGGAAGGGTCTCCGCAGCCTTTTTGGAGAAAACGTCTGCATAGGACCAATAGCATTCGGGAAGAGAAGAGAGATCTGCGGGTATCTCAGTGGTGGAAACCTGAACGCACTCTTTCACACATCTGCCCTTACAAGATTCACTCCAACCCAATATCCTCCCAGAGGTCCACTCAATATGTGGAGAGTGGAAACAGAGCCCTGGTATTCCCAGCAGAATCTCATCCATTCCCTCGGGAAGGACAAGAAGGGAAATAATCTCCTGGTGGGATGGGGACATGGCTAATGTGAAAGGGACAGTCTGGTGTGTGATTTGTAACGGAAGTGTCGACTCATTCCCCACTCTAACAGTTACTTGTTTGGCGAGCATCACTAGAGGTACTGCGTGGCGCAGAGCAAAAGCAGAGGACATGAAATTTCTCTCTGCTCCTGAATCCACACAAAGCTCAACTGCAAGAGTGGATGAACCCAACAGAATTGTCCCTTTAAAGGACAGCTTGGAGGAAAAGGCCGCTGTGTCTAGTGAACCTCCTCCTATGGTCACTAGACGAGATCGTTTCCCGACCGAGGTGGACACCTATTAGTGTAATGTCCCAGTTGTTGACAATTTTTACACACCACAGGTACTCGAGTGGTCTGAGACTTAGGTCCCGCTCGAGAAACCTCCATGGACTCATGGGAGTCGGACGCCAGAACAGGAGATTCTAGAGGTTTGGCAAAGGTGGGAGCCAGCCGAAACCTCTGCCTACACTGGGTCCGCTCCAACTTCCGCTCGTTAAAACGGAGGTCGATGTGGGTAGATACTGAAATGAGCTCCTCCAGTGTGGCGGGAATCTCCCTGGTGGCCAAGGCTTCCTTTACATCATCTGCCAGTCCTTTCCAGAACATCGGAATAAGGACTTTATCTGGCCATTCTAGCTCAGAGGCTAGAGTCCGGAATTGAACGGCAAACTGGCTGACCATGGGCGAACCCTGAGTAATTGGCAATAATTGGAGCGCGGTATGGTGAGTGACACGAGGTCCCAAAAAGACCTGCCTCAGAGCGTCCAGGAAGAGAGGAGCACTCTGTACCACACGATCATCACGCTCCCAAAGCGGCATTGCCCACTCCAACGCCCTGCCCGACAAAAGAGATAAAATGAATCCCACTTTTGCCCGTTCCGTAGGAAAACGTGCAGCCAGGAGCTCGAGATGTATGGAGCACTGGCTCACGAATCCCCGACATAGCTTACTGTCACCAGCAAACTTGTCTGGAAGCGGGAGACGGGATATAATCGGAGCAGGGGTGGCTGCGGACAAACTGGCTCCAGCTGCACTTGCAGCCTGAACAGTGACAGCAGTGACGTCCACAGCTGAGGTTGTACGCTCTAGAGCCGCCAACCTACCCTCCATCTGCTGGATGTACCGCTGTAGATGCTGATCATCCGCCATTTACTAGCCAGACCCTGGCTCTAGTATACTGTTAGAGCTAGCGGAATGCACCGAGAAAATATAGTTTTTTATTGTTATTGATGCGTTCGCAGCCCGGGGTCCACCGTGCAGGAAAACCTGCTGCTAGCAAATGGCAGCACTATATGGCGGTATTGGCTAGCTCTGTTAACTCACAGAACAGCCGTGAAAGCAAAGCACTGCGCCCTGTTAGACTTCACAGGTGCACAGGCTAACTGCCCAACAGAGAGCAGTCAGTGGTCATGCATGCACACAAACTCCTCGCCGGAGGTGCCAGCATTCTAGGGGCTTATTTCAGCCGAGTCCCTGAGCACAATCTTACATGACCACACTGGCGCAAAGCACATTACTTAGAAAGATACTAGCGCATGGCCGCACGAGCCTTTTATAGCTGCAGCCAGAACAAGACCTTCCTAGAAGGACCAATGAGAAGCTGCCACAAAGCCTGAGCACCTTCAGGACCTTCCTGGAGGACCAATGGGCTTTGCTGCAGTATTCAAGCATGTGACCCTCGATCTACAATGAGAGATCATACCCTGGGCATGCTCAGAAGGAGAAAAGCAGGACTTAGTCCCAAAAGCGTCTGCTTGCCGCTGCCCAGCACTGACTTCAATGGCAGAAGCTGGAAAAACAGCAGTAATCCTCTTCACAGAGTCAGATTGAGCAAGACACTGGGACTGACATCTCCGCTGAGCAGCCTCCATTGCGGCAGGAGAAGAATGGGAGACCGCAGCGGAGATGTCCCGAGATTCCCCTTGTGCAGAGGCGGGAACTCAACCCCTAACAAATCCACTATATTAACATAAATACATTACAATTCAAATGTTATGTTTTTTTAGAAAGGGACTTACATTTAGTAAAAACTGCTGTCATAAATTACTACATAGACTAGGTAACTGGTTTTACAGGTCATGAATTGTTTTACGTTAACCCACGAACCTTCAATTTAGAGACACAAATCGTTGACT